>NC_086448.1:163126075-165633575 GCF_028390025.1 Pseudophryne corroboree
TTGCCGCAAAGGAATTAGTATAACATGCGTACAAAAAGGCTGATTTACAATAACCAGTGGCGGATATCCCACTAGGCACTTGAGGCACATGCCTAGGGGTGCCGCGCTTGCTGTGGGCGGAGCAGAGGGGTGGGTGTGGGCGATAATGTTGTGGCTGGGTGTGGCCTGACCCCTAAATCCATCTCTGGCCATAACAGAACATGGTGAGAGAGATAGCCGCAGCCTCTGGTATAGGAACCCTAATTTTCATAGCTATTAAACCTAGTGACACCAGAAGTACTGCAAGCCCCAGTGGTCAGTGTACGCTAGCAGTGTAGCGTTGTCGCTTGCAGCAGTTTTTAGTGGTGTAAGATGCAACTTTTACAAAAAAGGATGATTGCTGTGGCCAAGTCAAAAAGACCCTGGTTCGCCAAGAATAGGCTATTTGGCGCACCTAGAGCTTAGAGAATGAAGACACATCTGTAGTGGCTATACCCAATCATTGAGGTTAAATCAGAAACAGAATTATTGCATATCTTACCTCTAGGCAGATGACAGATCCTTGATGATCTTTGAATACTTTAAGCTGGTCCCCAGTGACCATGTTCCATCTCCTGATAGTGTAGTCCATGCTGCCTGAAAACAGCTCCCTGTTGGGGGCATCCAGAACAATACACAGTATGGCCCCTAAATGCCCCCTTAATGTTTGGTAACAGTAGCCACTGAATGCTTCCCAGATTTTCACTGTGCAGTCTGTACTTCCAGTTACCAGGAATTCCTTCACTTCTTCCCCTTCTATGTCTGTTGGCTGCAGGATATCACTGGATGAAAAATGTGCTAGAACCAGGACACAGTTTCTGTGGCCCTGAAACTCCTGAAGGGGTCTGCTAGAGTCAATGTCCCAGCATCGAGCCGTACGGTCATAAGATCCACTAAATAATAAGTTCCTGGTCACCAGTATCCTGTGGGAGGTATTTGTGGAGAGAAGACATAGTAAGTATTAACATGCAGTTTCTGACATGAAGCCACATTATCGGGTGTCCAGATTATAAACTCTAGAACATATTTCTAATTTATTAACCACTTGCCTAGCATGGTCGCATCAGATGCGACCATGCCTGCAGGTGCTCTATCTGACCTGGTCGCACAGGAAGCAGTCAGTCAGATAGAGAGTGTTAGCAGTAGCAGGGAAGATAAGCTTCCCTCCGCTGCTGCTGTCAGAGGGACCGGAAGGTCCCTCTGCCTCCCTGCACTCTCCCCCTGTGTCTGCCGTGCTGCCGATCAATGCTGATCGGTCAGCACGGCAGGATCCAGCCCTCCAGCGGCTGCAGACAATGGCAGCCGCTGGAGAGAGTAAATGAACCCTCCCAAGCCGCCCCCCAGACCCCCCCTGTATACCTGCAGGCTGTCCCGGCTTTCAAAATGAAAAGCCGCGATGGTTGCGATGTTCCAAATCGATGTTTGGAAAAATAATATTTTAAATATTTTATATATATATATATATATATATATATATATATATATATATACATATATATACATACATACATACATACATACATACACACACACACACACACACACACATATATATATATATATATATATATATATTTGCTTTTTATTTATTGTTTTACTAAAATCATTTGGGATAGGGTTAAATTCATGTTCTTCACCTAATTCACTAATAAAAAAAACCCCGACAATTTCGGAGCGTTTTTTTGTAGAAAAATATGTATGTCCCAAGACTGTATCCCTGTCATGTGTTTGAGTCACAACTTGCAAGCAAGTACAGGAAATAGGCTTGGAGACCCGTTACCCACCTGTTAACAATGGACGTATGCCCTGTGTACACAGCCAGACACTGTCCCGTCGATACCTCCCATTTTCTCACAGTGTGATCAGCGCTGCATGTGAAAGCCGACTCATTCTCCAAGTGACAAAAGGTGATGTAGCTGCCATGTCCTGTGAGCAAATGTTTTCAGACAGAACATTGATCATTGGGGAGAAGAACTTTAAACAACTCAAACTACTATTTTATAGAGCGAGCATTATAAATCATCTTTAAAGTGTCTGGAGGTACAGTCACTTCTAAATGATGCATCCCCAAGTAATTCAGCATTATGTACAACAGAATCACCGGTAAGAATGCATTTACAGCAATAATCTATAAAATATCCTTTTTAATGTGACAGATGCTATATTAACCTTCTGCATATATAATCAGTGAAAGTAACATACAGGTTGAGTCTCCCATATCCAAAGTTTTCCCAAATTTTTTAAATGCAACGGAGATAGCGTGACCTTTGCTTTCTGATATTTCAGCTGCAATGGGTATGGGTGACCGGCGGGCAGGATACTGATGCTGGAATCCCAGTCGCCAGAATGCCGGCAGGGGGGCGAGTGCAACAAAGCCCCTTGCGGGCTCGATGGTTCGCTGCGCTCGCCACAGGTTTTAGTCCCACGAGTGGGAACAGTTCTCTGCCCCTTGCCGGCATTATGACCGCAGGGATCCCGGCCACCGGGATGGTGACGACATCCCCTCCCACGTACACAAACTTTGTTATGAGCACAAATTCTGAAAAATATTGTATAAAATGTAATTTCAAGTTACATGCATAAGGTGTATATGAAACATATATGAATTTTGGGTATATGCATCTGTCCTCATACATCTTTGCTGCAGTCACTCCAAACAGCCCCTCTTGGCACACTAGATCGCATGAGAATCCACCAGCGTCGGGTCTTTTTTGCCGAAAATGCATCTTAGTCACAACGCAATGCAACTAGGACGCACGAGTAGACTGTGCTAATTAATGTGATTATGACACATACAGTATATCTGTGTGTGACTGAGTCTCTGAATCTGTACACGAACAATGAACAAAGTCAACATGGAAAAAGGTCGACATGAGGGGTTTTGGTTTTTTTAGTGTCGTATTTTTCGGAATGTGATCGGGAACCCCAATTAGTGGACAGTGTCCCCTCGCATGGCGAGCAAACTTCGGGCAAGGTGCCTTGCTCCGCTTGGCACAGGTTACTATTCCCAGTTGTAGTCCAAGTGGATCGTAAAGTATGAAAAAGTAAAAAAAAAATGAAAACAAATGTGAAAAATTCATGTCAACCTTTTGTCCATCTCTATTTCTGGTGTTGACCATCTGGTGTCAACCTGGAGTCCGGATACCTTTTCTAATACAAGTTCTGTTCTGCTCCGTATACTGACTTAGTCATACACAATATACTAGTGTCATATATCAAAGTAATCAGCACCGTCTCCTGGTGCATCCTAGTTACACTGCATTGCGACTAAGATGCATTTTTGGCAAAAAAAAGACACTCAACATAAGAGTTGCACGGGACCTGGTAGCTCATTCACATCAGGAATCTCGTGCTGCATGGCGTACTGAGCCTGGATGTATGAGGATGAATCTGCACAAACTTTGGGGTTGTTTCAATTGAACACAAATTGAATAACGCTGGGAAGAAGGTCCCAGTGCTATTCAATTAAGCACGCTGCTCTGTCGGAGAATGGCCATACTCACACCTTACACAAGGTATTTAGGCACAAGAATGGGTATTCTCTGACATAAGTGCCCCGCCTCGATGCTGTTTCCGCTACGTTAGGGCACAAAACAGCATCACTGCACTAGTTTTTTCGGATTTCTGCTCGCACACCCGAAGGGGTACGAGCAGAAATCCACTAGTCGGACTAAACAGAAGGCTGAATTGGAAAGCGCTAGGGACCTCCTTCCTGGTTTTATTCAATTTACGTTCAGCTGAACTGAACCCTTTGTTCATGCACAAAATGATTACAAATATTGTATAAAATTACCTTCAGGCTATGTATATAAGGTGTATATGAAACTTATATGCATTTCGTATTTACACTTGTGTCTTATCCCCAAGATCTCATTATGGTATGCTAATATACCAAAATAGAGAAAAATCCCAAATACTTCTAGTCCCAATCATTTTGGATTTAGGAGACTCAACCTGTACTTCTGCATTTTTTTAGACTGAGATGGAACTAAGATTTTTTTATTCCCCAAGAATAACGTTTTGTAATAATGCACTTCTAGTAAACCTTTAGGCCACACCTCCTTTCTGTCGTATCACGCCACTCAACTAAAAAATATAACTATTGTACAAGGTATGAATGGCACTATGCAGCTGTCATAGTAAATAAGAAAATAAAATTGTGCAGCGATATTATTGAAATTAGACACAGGGGGATGCTTGGCATGCGAAGAGGCCTGCAATCATTTTTTTCACACAACAAAAAGACAATAGCTCAGAGGCAGAGAGGCAAACCTGGTAAACATTATTTATTATTAACACTATAGTTTTTTCACTGGTATGCTGCCCTGGGCTTTCTGGCTTAGAAATGAGGTGTGGTGCCTCTGGACTGGCTGACTCTAGTGTGGCATACCTTTTCACATACTAATTTCTTTAACACTATTTCTCCATTTTAATTACATCTAATTTTTGTATCACTTTTATAGCTTCGGCTTCCTAACACTAATTTAATAACACTATAGTTTTTTCACTGGTATGCTGCTCTATGCTGGTGCTTTGGGGTGGCACACCCTGCACCTAAATATAGCGCTAGGGACCCCAAATATACAGAGACGCCTTGATGCTGCTTTGTGGCTTATTCATACATTTGCGCAAATATATGTAACCGAGATCTCTGAATTCTAATATTGTGTGGGATTTATATCTGGTTACGGTCAGTGCTGGGGGAAACAAAATGCCCTTTTTTTCTTGCCTAGAAATTCCCCTCCCTTTCAACCACCTGAATTATATCACTAATACCACTTTTACACTCGCAGGAAAGTTCATTCCCGGGAATGTGTCCCGGTATATTTGCCGGGACACATTCCCGGGAATGACCCTTTCACATTAGCGGGCTGACCCGGCATATTGCCGGGTCAGTGACGTCACAGCCGAGTCTCCCAGAGGCGGTGCTTGGAGATAATCTTCTCCAAGCACCGCCTCCTCCTATGAAGAGAACGGGTGCCGGGTCGCCTTGACCCGGTATACCCGTTTACACTGGCAGCTTCCCGGGACGGTCCCGGGTTCAACCCTGCTTTTGACCTGGGATGAAATCCCGGGATGCTCGTCCCGGGAAATTGTCCCTGTACCCATTTACACTGAGAAGAATCCCGGGATGATGCGCGTTCACGTGCAATATCCCGGGATTTTTCTGCGAGTGTAAAAGGGGTATAAGCGAATTGTGAATCTGCCACACGATATATGAATATATGCCATGAAGAATTCAGCCTGTTCTGGGGCTCAGAATGTCCCTATCCTGTACTAGACACTAGGGTATGCCATTGGAAGGGAACCATAAAACATTTGCAACTTTGCCTCTATCGCAGCATGCCTTGTGATGGCATATTATTATCACCTGTTAACCATATAAAGGAGTGATGCAGTCAGTTATTGGACAAAAGCATGCGCTGATGGCAAACTTTGTAAAACAGGCAACGAATGGCAAAAGCATCTTCATTGGATCAGAAACATTGATGGCAGCCAACAATCATTTTCCGATGGCCATCCTTACTAGAAAGGTCTATATAATCAATTGGCCAATGAGTATGCCTGACTTCTGTTTCAGATTGCCTGCTGAGAACTAAGAAACACTTCCACTAACATTTCATAAACAGGCTGTAAATAACTGACCTTCCTTTAAAACATCTGTAATCATAAACAATCAGAACAGTCCAGGTCCAATCAGAACAGTCCATCTATTCTGTAGGGCTAAAAATATTACTGCGGCAGTGGTGAATTTCCCAATAGACATGCGAGGCACGTGCCTAGGGGCAGCACCTGTTTGGGGACAGCACTTGGATGCTTGTGTTTGTAACATCAGCCCAAAAAGTTCCAGTAACTGCAAAATAATTTCCACTGTACTGTATCATATGCCATCTTGAATGGAGTGTAAACGGGTAGGACGTGTACATACTGCCCCTGTAAGGTGTCCTTCTTAGTAAATATGGATACATAATAAAAAATAAAAAATGTCAGTTATTGGCTTTTTGTTATTAATCTATTAAATTGGCTATCATCAAATGAGCGCTTATAACTAATCAATAAAAATACAATTAGGCAGATGGGGGCGGCTATAACTGATGTGCCTAGGGGCGCCCTCACCCCTAAATCCACCCCTGTACTGAAGGACAGTTATTAAAATAAGAATTTACTTACCGATAATTCTATTTCTCATAGTCCGTAGTGGATGCTGGGGACTCCGAAAGGACCATGGGGAATAGCGGCTCCGCAGGAGACTGGGCACAAAAGTAAAAAGCTTTAGGACTACCTGGTGTGCACTGGCTCCTCCACCCATGACCCTCCTCCAAGCCTCAGTTAGGATACTGTGCCCGGACGAGCGTACACAATAAGGAAGGATTTTGAATCCCGGGTAAGACTCATACCAGCCACACCAATCACACCGTACAACTTGTGATCTGAACCCAGTTAACAGCATGATAACAGAAGGAGCCTCTGAAAAGATGGCTCACAACAACAATAACCCGATTTTGTAACAATAACTATGTACAAGTAATGCAGACAATCCGCACTTGGGATGGGCGCCCAGCATCCACTACGGACTATGAGAAATAGAATTATCGGTAAGTAAATTCTTATTTTCTCTAACGTCCTAGTGGATGCTGGGGACTCCGAAAGGACCATGGGGATTATACCAAAGCTCCCAAACGGGCGGGAGAGTGCGGATGACTCTGCAGCACCGAATGAGAGAACTCCAGGTCCTCCTCAGCCAGGGTATCAAATTTGTAGAATTTAGCAAACGTGTTTGCCCCTGACCAAGTAGCTGCTCGGCAAAGTTGTAAAGCCGAGACCCCTCGGGCAGCCGCCCAAGATGAGCCCACTTTCCGTGTGGAATGGGCTTTTACAGATTTTGGCTGTGGCAGGCCTGCCACAGAATGTGCAAGCTGAATTGTACTACAAATCCAACGAGCAATCGTCTGCTTAGAAGCAGGAGCACCCAGCTTGTTGGGTGCATACAGGATAAACAGCGAATCAGATTTTCTGACTCCAGCCGTCCTGGAAACATACATTTTCAGGGCCCTGACTACGTCCAGCAACTTGGAATCCTCCAAGTCCCTAGTAGCCGCAGGCACCACAATAGGCTGGTTCAAGTGAAAAGCTGAAACCACCTTAGGGAGAATTTGAGGACGAGTCCTCAATTCTGCCCTGTCCGTATGAAAAATTAGGTAAGGGCTTTTATAGGATAAAGCCGCCAATTCTGAGACACGCCTGGCTGAAGCCAGGGCTAACAGCATTACCACTTTCCATGTGAGATATTTTAAGTCCACAGTGGTGAGTGGTTCAAACCAATGTGATTTTAGGAATCCCAAAACTACATTGAGATCCCAAGGTGCCACTGGAGGCACAAAAGGAGGCTGTATATGCAGTACTCCCTTGACAAACGTCTGAACTTCAGGAACAGAAGCCAGTTCTTTTTGGAAGAATATTGACAGGGCCGAAATTTGAACCTTAATGGACCCTAATTTGAGGCCCATAGACAGTCCTGTTTGCAGGAAATGCAGGAAACGACCCAGTTGAAATTCCTCTGTAGGGGCCTTCCTGGCCTCGCACCACGCAACATATTTACGCCAAATACAGTGATAATGTTGTACGGTTACATCCTTCCTGGCTTTGATCAGGGTAGGGATGACTTCATCCGGAATGCCTTTTTCCTTCAGGATTCGGCGTTCAACCGCCATGCCGTCAAACGCAGCCGCGGTAAGTCTTGGAACAGACATGGTCCCTGCTGGAGCAGGTCCTTTCTTAGAGGTAGAGGCCACGGGTCTTCCGTGAGCATCTCTTGAATTTCCGGGTACCAAGTCCTTCTTGGCCAATCCGGAGCCACGAGTATAGTCTTTACTCCTCTCCTTCTTATGATTCTCAGTACTTTTGGTATGAGAGGAAGAGGAGGGAACACATACACTGACTGGTACACCCACGGTGTTACCAGAGCGTCCACAGCTATTGCCTGAGGGTCCCTTGACCTGGCGCAATATCTGTCCAGTTTTTTGTTGAGGCGGGACGCCATCATGTCCACCTTTGGTTTTTCCCAACGGTTCACAATCATGTGGAAGACTTCTGGGTGAAGTCCCCACTCCCCCGGGTGAAGATCGTGTCTGCTGAGGAAGTCTGCTTCCCAGTTGTCCACTCCCGGAATGAACACTGCTGACAGTGCTATCACATGATTCTCCGCCCAGCGAAGAATCCTTGCCACTTCCATCATTGCCCTCCTGCTTCTTGTGCCGCCCTGTCTGTTTACGTGGGCGACTGCCGTGATGTTGTCCGACTGGATCAACACCGGCTGACCCTGAAGCAGAGGTCTTGCCTGACTTAGGGCATTGTAAATGGCCCTTAGTTCCAGGATATTTATGTGAAGTGACGTTTCCATGCTTGACCACAAGCCCTGGAAATTTCTTCCCTGTGTGACTGCTCCCCAGCCTCTCAGGCTGGCATCCGTGGTCACCAGGACCCAATCCTGAATGCCGAATCTGCGGCCCTCTAGGAGATGAGCACTCTGTAACCACCACAGGAGAGACACCCTTGTCCTTGGAGACAGGGTTATCCGCTGATGCATTTGAAGATGCGATCCGGACCATTTGTCCAGCAGATCCCACTGAAAAGTTCTTGCGTGGAATCTGCCGAATGGAATCGCTTCGTAAGAAGCCACCATCTTTCCCAGGACCCTTGTGCATTGATGTACTGACACTTGGCCTGGTCTTAGGAGGTTCCTGACTAGGTCGGATAACTCCTTGGCTTTCTCCTCCGGGAGAAACACCTTTTTCTGTACTGTGTCCAGAATCATCCCTAGGAACAGCAGACGTGTCGTCGGAATCAGCTGCGATTTTGGAATATTTAGAATCCATCCGTGCTGTCGTAGTACTACTTGAGATAGTGCTACTCCGACCTCTAACTGTTCTCTGGACCTTGCCCTTATCAGGAGATCGTCCAAGTAAGGGATAATTAAGACGCCTTTTCTTCGAAGAAGAATCATCATTTCGGCCATTACCTTGGTAAAGACCCGGGGTGCCGTGGACAATCCAAACGGCAGCGTCTGAAACTGATAGTGACAGTTCTGTACCACAAACCTGAGGTACCCTTGGTGAGAAGGGCAAATTGGGACATGGAGGTAAGCATCCTTGATGTCCAGAGACACCATATAGTCCCCTTCTTCCAGGTTCGCTATCACTGCTCTGAGTGACTCCATCTTGAACTTGAACCTTTTTATGTAAGTGTTCAAGGATTTCAGATTTAAAATGGGTCTCACCGAGCCGTCCGGCTTCGGTACCACAAACAGCGTGGAATAATACCCCTTTCCCTGTTGTAGGAGGGGTACCTTGATTATCACCTGCTGGGAATACAGCTTGTGAATGGCTTCCAATACCGCCTCCCTGTCGGGGGGAGACGTTGGTAAAGCAGACTTCAGGAACCGGCGAGGGGGAGACGTCTCGAATTCCAATTTGTACCCCTGAGATACTACCTGCAGGATCCAGGGGTCCACTTGCGAGTGAGCCCACTGCGCGCTGAAATTCTTGAGACGGGCCCCCACCGTGCCTGAGTCCGCTTGTAAGGCCCCAGCGTCATGCTGAGGACTTGGCAGAAGCGGGGGAGGGCTTCTGTTCGTGGGAAGAGGCTGTCTGCTGCAGTATTTTTCCCCTTCCTCTGCCCCGGGGCAGATATGAGTGGCCTTTTGCCCGCTTGCCCTTATGGGGACGAAAGGACTGAGCCTGAAAAGACGGTATCTTTTTCTGCTGCGAGGTGACTTGGGGTAAAAAGGTGGATTTTCCAGCCGTTGCCGTGGCCACCAGGTCCGATAGACCGACCCCAAATAACTCCTCCCCTTTATACGGCAATACTTCCATATGCCGTTTGGAATCCGCATCCCCTGACCACTGTCGTGTCCATAATCCTCTTCTGGCAGAAAAGGACATCGCACTTACTCTTGATGCCAGAGTGCAAATATCCCTCTGTGCATCTCGCATATATAGAAATGCATCCTTTAAATGCTCTAGTCAATAATATATTGTCCCTGTCCAGGGTATCAATATTTTCAGTCAGAGAATCCGACCAAGCCACCCCAGCACTGCACATCCAGGCTGAGGCGATTGCTGGTCGCAGTATAATACCAGTATGTGTGTATATACTTTTAAGGATATTTTCCAGCTTCCTATCAGCTGGTTCCTTGAGGGCGGCCGTATCTGGGGACGGTAACGCCACTTGTTTTGATAAGCGTGTGAGCGCCTTATCTACGCTAGGGGGTGTTTCCCAACGCGCCCTAACCTCTGGCGGGAAAGGGTATAATGCCAATAACTTTTTAGAAATTAGCAGTTTTTTATCGGGGGAAACCCACGCTTCATCACACACCTCATTTAATTCATCTGATTCGGGAAAAACTACGGGTAGTTTTTTCACACCCCACATAATACCCTTTTTTGTGGTACTTGTAGTATCAGAAATGTTCAAAACCTCCTTCATTGCCGTGATCATGTAACGTGTGGCCCTACTGGAAAATACGTTTGTTTCCTCACCGTCGACACTGGAGTCAGTGTCCGTGTCTGGGTCTGTGTCGACCACCTGAGGTAACAGGCACTTTAGAGCCCCTGACGGTGTTTGAGACGCCTGTACAGGTATTAACTGATTTGCCGGCTGTCTCATGTCGTCAACAGTCTTTTGTAAAGTGCTGACACTATCACGTAATTCTTTCCATAAGACCATCCAGTCAGGTGTCGACTCCCTAGGGGGTGACATCACTAACACAGGCAATTGCTCCGCCTCCACACCATTTTCCTCCTCATACATGTCGACACAACGTACCGACACACAGCACACACACAGGGAATGCTCTGATAGAGGACAGGACCCCACTAGCCTTTTGGGGAGACAGAGGGAGAGTTTGCCAGCACACACCAGAGCGCTATATATATACAGGGATAACCTTATATAAGTGTTTTTCCCTAATATAGCTGCTGTATATATTTATATGCCAATTTAGTGCCCCCCCCTCTCTTGTTTTACCCTGTTTCTGTAGTGCAGGACTGCAGGGGAGAGTCAGGGAGCCTTCCTCCAACGGAGCTGTGAGGAAAAAATGGCGCCAGTGTGCTGAGGAGATAGGCTCCGCCCCTTTTCGGCAGCCTTTCTCCCGCTTTTTTATGTAAAAATTGGCAGGGGTTAAATACATCCATATAGCCCAGGAGCTATATGTGATGTATTTTTTGCCAAAAAAGGTGTTTTTATTGCGTCTCAGGGCGCCCCCCCCCAGCGCCCTGCACCCTCAGTGACCGGAGTGTGAAGTGTGCTGAGAGCAATGGCGCACAGCTGCAGTGCTGTGCGCTACCTTATTGAAGACAGGACGTCTTCTGCCGCCGATTTTCCGGACCTCTTCCGTCTTCTGGCTCTGTAAGGGGGACGGCGGCGCGGCTCTGGGACCCATCCATGGCTGGGCTTGTGATCGTCCCTCTGGAGCTAATGTCCAGTAGCCTAAGAAGCCCAATCCACTCTGCACGCAGGTGAGTTCGCTTCTTCTCCCCTTAGTCCCTCGGTGCAGTGAGCCTGTTGCCAGCAGGTCTCACTGAAAATAAAAAACCTACTTTAAACTTTTACACTAAGCAGCTCAGGAGAGCCCCTTAGCCTGCACCCGTCTCGTTCGGGCACAAAAATCTAACTGAGGCTTGGAGGAGGGTCATGGGGGGAGGAGCCAGTGCACACCAGGTAGTCCTAAAGCGTTTTACTTTTGTGCCCAGTCTCCTGCGGAGCCGCTATTCCCCATGGTCCTTTCGGAGTCCCCAGCATCCACTAGGACGTTAGAGAAAAATCTATCAATCCAAATGTAGACAATAGTAGCAGCAGTGCACCAAAATGAGACTTCAGGCTGAAATCCTATCACAGGTAGTTCATTCAACTATCTTGTAGTAACCAAAACAATTCCTTTATCTAGGCAAACTCTTGTGAAGTGCATTTGCTTCTGCGGTACTAGGTGATGTGAACTGCAAGGGAGTTTTGCCTGCGTTTCTAGCATTTAACAGAACTCACATTCCTCCCGATGATTTGTCAGCAGAAAAGATTCTCAGTGGTGAGCAGAATGGATTCTTTTGTGCCTTAGTAGTATGAAATAAGCTATATATACACACACACACACACACACACACACACACACACACACAAACGTTTTCCTCAGGTTTATAACATTTCTAAAGAGGACTGAATCTAGGGGCATGCCACATAATACACTGAGCGGAATTATAGACTATAGCATTAACTAAACAACATTCATACCTAAACTCACAGTGACCACTTCACCCCTGGCAAGCCTCGGTTACTGTCTTGCCAGTGGTGCTGTATATTTTAAGATTTCTGGATTACTCCTGCCTGTAATTTGCTACACGCAGAGGCATTGCCATACAGCCAATATAAACGATTACAGTTTATAAATATAAATATTAATGGTCCACTTCCATATAATGTGTCTATGAGTAATTGTATGGTTTCCTATTACTTGTCCAAAAGAAAGGGAATGTATTTGTAAAGAGGCTTTTGTTTAACAAGTACTTAGACAACATCATTTGTGTTAAAAGCTGTTGAACAGCTGTAAAAATTTATTCACAGAACTACAAACATTGGGGGTAATTCCAAGGGGGAGGCAGATTTAACATGTGCAGAAAGAGTTAGATTTGGGTGGGTTATTTTATTTCTGTGCAGGGTAAATACTGGCTGCCTTATTTTTACACTGCAAATTAGATTGCAGATTGAACACACCACACCCAAATCTAACTCTCTCTGCACATGTTAAATCTGCCTCCCCTGCAGTGCACATGGGCCCTCATTCCGAGTTGTTCGCAGCAGTTCATCGCATCGCAAACGGCAAAAATTCGCAAACTGCGCATGCACGAAAGCAGAAGTGCGCAAAGGGAGCGATACGACGCTTGTGCAAAATTACTAACTGAAAATCTGCTCGTACTACACCACCGAAAACAGGGCGTGACGGAGGCGTGACAGAGGCTCGGCTTCGCTATCTAACGAAATGGGCGTGAAAGTGGGCGGCTAGTGTGGGAGTATGCATCCAGCAGTAGGCGTGTTTTTTGCAGAAATGCGTAGCCGATGGTAAAATGTACACAACAAATGTTCGCTATCTTGTCGCAGCCGAGGAGTAAGTCTGCAGCTACTCCGCACTTGCGAAGTACTGTTACAAGTGTGTCTGCCTTAATTAGCAATTAATTTGCCAATGAATTCACCTGTTGACCAATTACTTGGCAAACACTGCTCTGACAAAATACTACAAACAGCAATTGTCTGGCCACATAACATTTTTATTGTTAGCACCTATAAATCTGACACACTCCCAAATAATGCACTGTTTTTTTAATGTTCAAAAAAAACTTTGATGTTAAATGCATGTTTTAATTATTTGTTTAATACTATCAAATGTAATCAAGTGTGAATAAACCAACTTCTAAACTACATCAGCTAAATCTTCTCGACATAGACATATTCCTTTGGGGTGGTCTTCAGTATGCCGGTGGTCGGGCTCCCGGCGACCAGCATACCGGCGCCGGGAGCCCGACAGCCGGCATACCGACACTTATTCTCCCTCGTGGGGGTCCACGACCCCCCCTGGAGTGAGAATAAAATAGTGTGGCGTGCGTAGCGCGCCACCGTGCCCGTAGCGTGGCGAGTGCAGCGAGCCCGCAAGGGGCTCATTTGCGCTCGCCACACTGTCGGTAAGCCGGTGGTCGGGCTCCCGGCGCCAGTATGCTGGTCGCCGGGAGCTCGACCGCCGGCATATCGTAGTGAACCCATTCCTTTGTACATACCAAATAACATGAACAACATAATGCAGCCTACACTTAATGTTACTTAATACAATTTTATTTTAATTTGGTGGGAATATGTGTCCATATCTAATATTATGCCATGTTGCCCCTAGTAACCCAAGGTCCTATTTTTTTATTTTAATTATATGCCCAGTTAAGTGTTGTGCACGGCATACATGTTTTAAATTTCAATATGCAATGTTTGTATGAATAGTCTTATTGTTCCCTTGTTCCACAAATGTCTATATGTCATGTTAAAGTTTACAGGGCACAGTTTTCCATAGTGCATAACCTTTAAGAAAACACAAACTATTTTGTAATCAATATTTTTTTACTTCAAAAAATAAATTAAATCAGAAACACAACATGGCTGCAAATGAGCATCACATACAAAGATGGACATAGCAACAAGCAGATGCCAGTGCCAAAATTCACATAGCAGAACCCAGTACTATGGTAACACCATCTTCTGACAAAATATGATGTTTAATCTTTACTAAGTATATGTTGTGAACCCCCAGCCAGACGAAACTTTTAGGGGAACTGAGGTCGATTCTGGAACCAACACACAAACACAACCATACACGGCACGCTAGGAAGAGGAAGATGGTTCAGGTGTAGACGAAAATAACTCACAGGCTACAATTTAAATAAACACAAATATACCCTTTCACTTTGAGGGAGTTGTACATTCTGGCCACACAAGCCAAAAAAAAAAAAAAAAAACATCGAGGCAACATGTAAAACATGGGTGCTGACCATCTGGAGAGACATCACTTTCTCTTCTTTTTACCCACCTGATGTAGTTCTTCACGGCTCGGTCTGCGAAGCGACCTTCGAGGGTCCTGCCCAGTGGGATGTTCTTCCTGGGCAGAGGGAGGGAAGGGAGCAGATGTGGCTGGCTCTCTGCCACTGTGGGCAAGGGAGACAGCGATGTCCTGGAGCCCTTGCAGAATGGAATTTGCAATTTGTTGGAAGGAGGAGGCGAGTTGCTCTTGGCCCTGCCTGATTTCTGCCAGACCTTGGCAGAGTTGAGCTACACCTTGCTCCACACTGGTTCTGTGCTCAGTGAGCCGGACAGGTATCTGGCTTACCTCCCGAATCATCCTGTCTTGAAAAGCATTCAGGCTCTCACCATACCTTGCAATTTGAGACAGGATGTCCGGGATAGCAAAGGGTTGGGTGGGGGGGCCAGTTGGAATCTGGACGGATGGAATTTGTGGTCCCACAGTGCCAGAGACACTAGGTCCCCCCACCTCAGCCTCAGCCACATAACCCTCCTCGGACTCTACCTGCTCAACCACCTGAGCTGTGTTATGTTCAAAGCAAATAGAAGAATGAGTGGAAAAAAGAGTAGAAAAAAAACAACATGAGACTTTTTGAACCACTAAATTAGTTGTTTAGGAATATGTGTGTAAACTTACCTGGCAAGTCATGTGCATTCAGTATTTCAGGCAGGTCCGTGTCCATATGAGACACCCCAACCCCCTCCTCGTAACTCACACAGTCCATCGCCATCTCCTCAAGATCTGTGTACTCCACAGTGGCAGCTGGACCTCCCCCTGTTGCCCTCGAGGCATTCCACTCCGCAGACCTCTTGCCCTTCAGGCGGGATTTGAAGTCGGCCCAACTACATATGTGATGAAAAATAGGGGCAAGGTACAGAAAATTAACGTTATGGTAAGAACTTACCGTTGATAACGTGATTTCTCTTATGTCCACAGGTATCCACAGGATAACATTGGGATATTGTCGAGCGACAGCGAAAATGGCACCAACACGGTCACGAGCTTTCTGGCCTCCCAGGATGCATTGAGGCCTCCACTATATAGTCCCGCCCACTGACTCAGTCAGATCAGTTCTTTCCACAGCGATTATAGGCAGGAACATTAGGTAGAGACCTGTACAGGCGATAAGAACACACATGCACACCCTTCCATACAAGAAGGAAGAGGTTTTTAGTGTTTGTCTAGATCCTCAAATCAGATGCGTCCGGGTGGGATCCCTGTGGACATAAGAGAAATCACGTTATCAACGGTAAGTTCTTACCATAACGTTAATTTCTCTGGCTGGGTCCACAGGATTATCCACAGGATAACATTGGGATTCCCAAAGCCATTTTAGTGGTGGGGACGCTCCTGATTGCACAGGAGGACCTTTCGCCCGAAGTCTGCGTCATGAGAGGCAAAAGTATCCAAGGCATAATGTCTGATGAATGTGTTTATGGAAGACCATGTGGCTGCCTTACATATCTGTTCTGCTGATGCACCCTGTTGTGCTGCCCAAGAAGGACCTACCTTACGTGTATAGTGTGCAGAGACATTAGCCGGAATAGGGAGATCTGTATGAGAATAAGCTTCAGATATTACCATTCGGAGCCATCTCGCCAGCGTCTGTTTACTAGCAGGCCAACCTCTCCTATGGAATCCGTAGAGGATGAAGAGGGAATCTGTTTTCCTGATGGCACTAGTACGATCTATGTAGATTTTTAAAGACCGGACCACGTCCAGTGACGCTTCTCCCGCAGATAGTCCCGATACCTGAAAAGCTGGGACTACAATCTCTTCATTCAGGTGAAACTTTGACACCACCTTTGGAAGATAACTAGATCTTGTTCTGAGAACTGCTCTGTCTGGAAAAAAACTTAGGAAAGGAGACTTACATGATAATGCTCCTAAATCTGACACTCTTCTGGCTGACGCCATTGCCAGTAAAAAAAGAACTTTAACCGTTAACCACTTAAGATCTGCTCTCTCAAGTGGTTCAAACAAAGGACCCTGGAGAAATTTAAGAACTAAATTCAAATCCCAGGGAGCTGCAGGAGGAACAAATGGAGGTTGAATATGTACTACTCCTTGGAAAAAAGTACGTACATCCTGTAGGTCAGCAATCTTCTGCTGAAACCATACAGTCAACGCTGAGACTTGCACCCTCAAGGAAGCAACCTTCAACCCCTTATCCAATCCTGCCTGCAGAAAATCCAAAATTCTAGCTACTTTAAAGGCTCTTGGATTGTAATTTTTTCCAGAACACCAATGAATATAGGCTTGCCATATTCTATGATATACACGGGCCGAAGAAGGCTTTCTTGCTCTAAGCATGGTTTGGATTACTTGCTTTGAAAATCCTTTAGCCTCTAAGATAGAGGTTTCAACAGCCACGCCGTCAAAGACAGGCGATCCAGATGACTGTGACAACAAGGACCCTGCATTAACAGATCTGGACGTTGAGGGAGCAGTATCGGTGCTTCCACGGACATTCTCCACAGATCTGTGTACCAATGCCTTCTTGGCCAAGCTGGAGCTATTAGAATGATTGCTCCTTTTGCCTGTTTTATCTTTCTCACTACTCTGGGTAACAGAGATATTGGAGGGAACAGATATGCCAGCTGAAACCTCCATTCTACTGACAGTGCGTCTACCAGGACTGCTCCTGGGTCCCTTGTTCTTGATCCGTACCTCGGAACTTTGTTGTTTAGACGAGACGCCATAAGGTCTATCTCCGGTAGACCCCATCTGTTCCCAGTGTCTGAAACACTTCTGGGTGTAGTGCCCATTCGGTTTCCTGAATGGTGTGCCGACTGAGAAAATCCGCTTCCCAATTTAGTACACCCGGGACAAATACTGCTGACAATGCTGGGAGATGGAGTTCTGCCCACTTTAGAATGGGAGTTACTTCCTCCATCAGACTCTTGCTGTGAGTCCCTCCTTGATGATTTAGGTATGCTACTGCCGTCGCATTGTCTGAGCGGATCTGGACTGGTCTTCCTTGTAGATGGCCCTAGTTCAGGCAAAGGACAAAGTAAATGGCTCTTATTTCTAACAGATTTATCGGCAGGCGACTTTCCCTTGCGGTCCATTTTCCCTGGAACCATAGGCTTCCGAGTACCGCCCCCCAACCTTGCAGGCTGGCATCTGTCGTCAGGACTTGCCACTCTTTTATCCAAAAGGGTCTCCCCTTGTTTAAATGGTCTGTCTGTAGCCACCATGCTAGAGACCTTTTTACATTTACTGGAATCTTTATCATCTGCTTCTTTATTGTTTGATGATTTCCGTTCCATTTTGTCAAAATGAGATGCTGCAATGGTCTGGAGTGGAATTGCGCATATTCCACCATGTCGAACGTTGATACCATCAGACCCAACAGTCGCATTGCTGCATGGACTGACATTGTCTGGGCTTGCAACGCTTTCTGAGCCATGACCTGCACTTTGACTATTTTCTTCTCTGGTAAGAGAACTCTCTGTAGGTCTGAATCCAATATGGCTCCCAAATGAACCATCCGCTGTGATGGATTCAGGGACGACTTCTCCCAATTTATGAGCCACCCGTGTCTCTGTAAACAAACGATCGTCTGTTGGAGATGGCTCAACAGTAAATCTTGCGACTGTGCTAAGATTAATAGGTCGTCTAGGTATGGGAATATCCTTATCCCTTGTTTGCGCAGACAAGCTGCCATAACCACCATGATCTTGGTAAACACCCTGGGTGCTGTAGCTAGCCCGAAGGGCAGAGCTTGGAACTGGAAGTGTTCCTTGAGGATGGCAAACCTGAGGTAACACTGATGTGATAGTGCTATAGGCACATGTAGGTAAGCATCCCGCACATCCAGAGATACCATATAGTCTCCCGGTTCCATAGCCAACATTATGGAGCGTAACGTCTCCATGTGGAACTTCGGGATCCATATGTAATTGTTCAACATCTTCAGATTTAGAATTGGTCGATATGACCCATTTGGTTTCTGGATTAGAAACAGATTGGAGTAATACCCCTGTCCCTTTTGTGATGGAGGTACTGGGACAATCACACCTCACTGCAGTAATTTTTGGACTGCTTCTTGCAGGGCATTGGCCTTCGACTCTATACGAGACGGGCTGGTGCAAAAAAATCTTTGAGGAGGCTGCCTCCTGAATGGGAACCCATACCCCTGAGATACTACCTTCTGCACCCAGGCATCTGTTGTTGACTGTTGCCATGTGTGTGCAAATTGCAGGAGTCGGCCCCCAACCCTGGAATCCTCCAGGCGGAAGCCCGTCTCTTCAGGCTGAGGGCTTTTGTTCAGGTTTGGAAGCTGGCTTTTTGCTAGCCCACTGCTTCTTACCCCTGGATTTAAACTGGGGTTGTTTAGGCTCCTCTTTACCTTTCGCTTTGCTTTGCCAGCGAAATGAGCGAAATTTTAAACCCTTGGACTTAGGGTTGTAGGTAGCCGGAAATCTGACCTTCTTCGATTCAGCCTCTGACTCTAGGATATCCGATAAAGGTTTTCCAAATAATATATTACCCATGAAAGGCAATGCTTCCAATTCTTTCTTGGACTCCGCATCTGCCTTCCAGGTCCGTAGCCAGACTGCTCTGCGAGCGACTACTGCCAGGGCTGAAGCTTTAGAAGCAACAGTGCCTACATCAATGGCTGCTTCTTCTAAATACTGGGCAGATTGTCTTAAACGGCAAAGACGATCCTCTTGCTCCCTAGTAGGAGAGGGGATGTCATTCTCTAGTTCCTCTATCCATTCGCCCATTGCCTTTGCTACCCAGGCCGAAGCCATAGCAGGTCTTACCACTGCACCCATAAGAGAAAAAATATTTTTCAATAGGCTCTCTACCCTCCTGTCTGTGACATCATTCAAAGAGGTAGATGACAGTGGCAAAGCAGATTTGTGCACGAGTCGCAGAACATGTGCATCTACTTTTGGAGGAACTTCTCTCTTCGAACAATCTCCAGCAGGAAATGGATAATAAGAATCCCATCTCCTAGGAATCTTATACTTTTTACCGGGCGCTGCCCAAGACTCATCCATCATTTCCGTCAACTCCTCTGACGCTGGAAATTCAGCTTTCACTGACTTTGTTCGTTTGAATACAGGTGCTTTTGCTTTTAACGCTGTCTTGGCTGGTTCTTCCAGAGAAAGCACAGCCTTTACTGCATTAATGAGTTCAGCTACATCATCTGAACTAAAGCTCTGCGACTGATCATCATACGGAGTTGAATCTATTGTTTCCGCATCATCATCCGATGTATCCTCTTGTGTAGTCTGCCATACAGACGTATCTGTCCTAGTCTTACCTGCCCCTTGGTTGCTTGTAGAGGCTACTGGAACCAAACCATAGGAAGGGAGCTGCATGTATGGGTTAATAGTGTAACCTAACCCCTGAGGTGGTGCTACTGGAGCTAACCTGTCCGCTATTGAAGACAGAGTCTTTGTGAACATATTCCATGGTGGCTCTACTGGAGGTTGAACTAACTCCTGTTTTTTACTTCGCTGAAAAGCGAAACAGTTTGCACACAAACCCTCATAAGTGACCAATTGAATCATATCAATTACCCCTGACTTACAAGATAAGCATGTTAGGGCTGTAGGAGTGCTTGACAAATTCTCCTCATCACTTTTGCCGCTCACAGAAATTTTTTCTGATATTGACTACACAATTTTGTGACTGAACCACACCCTATAATCAGTATATAGAGGTGAAATCAATCTGACCACAGTGCACCTGATTTGAGGGTCAGAACAGGACTGACATTACACAGAAAAGTCAGCACACATACTAGCAGTCAGTCACATGTTAAAGCATTAGACATTGTCATATGAGAATACAACCTCCATAATAACTTATACATAAGTAGGAAATTTGTACTTCTGTTTAACTGGTTCTTTTTCAACATAACATGCAGAAAACACAGTAATATACAGGTCTCATATGCAATAGGTACTAAAAATTAACAGTGCACACTAAGAAGTAGAAGGAATTTTTAGTACTGTATACCCTGCCTCCAGGGAGCGGGATACAGGGAGACTCACCACACTTCCATATCCAAGCAAAGACGCTCGAAAGACGCTGAGTGGATTCAGACGCTACTGGTGTACACTGCCGCTCTTGGTAACTGATAACGGACACGGATGCTCACCAACGGACACGGACGCTGAGCGACTCCACGTGCATGCAGACACTAAAGGCCTGCGACTCGGTCTGGGCGGGTTTATATCCAGTGTACACAACCGCAGCGTCTAAGCTGCGACCGAGTACCCTCGTGGTAGCGTCTGAGCCGGAAGTGAGGTCATTCAGTTCATGAAACGAGAGACCCGCGGGAACTGGCCATGAACTCGGAGGAGGGACGGCCAGGAGAGCGTCTGAAACCCCCTGTTGACTTAAACTCCCAGGATCGCGGCCTCACCTAGTCCTGGCGCCTATGATCCCCGGAGCGTAGCGCTGTCACACTCGAGATGTTCGGCGCATCAACACGCTGTTTGTAGTCTCCACCAAATCAGCGTAGCTGTGTCCTGACCCCTCTAGTAAGAGGAAGTCCATATACTCACTGTCTCCCCATGCTCCGGCCACAGCCTGGTAACGTCTGCTGGACCTGCTAGAACATCCGACACAGACGCCCGTCGAGACAGCACTGTACCGCGAAGGTAAGCGTTGTTGCGACCCGGTGGGGAGTTGTTGGAGCGACTCTTTCTAATACACGTTTAAGACGCTGTTAAGAGAAGTCGCTCAGACAAAAACAGTAAGTCTATAAAAATAAAGTAATGAAAACTTGAGGCTGCTTTCACAGCAGCCCTGTGACCATGCGGCTTCCTGCCGCACCAAGCAAAAAACTGATCTGACTGAGTCAGTGGGCGGGACTATATAGTGGAGGCCCCAATGCATCCTGGGAGGCCAGAAAGCTCGTGACCGTGTTGGTGCCATTTTCGCTGTCGCTCGACAATATCCCAATGTTATCCTGTGGATAATCCTGTGGACCCAGCCAGAGAAAGTTATGAATACCTGCTTTAATTGATAGTACACATGTTATGTATTTGGTTGCTATAGGCAACATCACATCTAGCTAAGTTTTAATAATACTTGGCTCAGACAATGGTGTGTCAATATACACTTACCGTCTTCTAACTTCCTGTGATGTGCGGACTATTGAGCCGACTTCATTAACAGAATCAGTGATGTCCCTCCAGATTCGCTCTTTGGATGCAGCACCCATGTTTTTGGGGCCTCGATTAATTTTTTACATGGCCTGTGTGACCAAAACACATAACTCCCTCTTAGTGAAGGCGGGCTGTCTTTTATGTAGCCTGTGAGCTATCGTCCTGTCCCTCCTCATCATCTTCCTCTTCAGTAGCTGCTTGTGTACTTTGTGTTTGAGATGGTAGTCCGGAATCTCCCTCAGTTTCCCCAGTATCTATGTCTGGCAGGGGATTCACTCCTAACTCCTGGGTATCAGAAGATGGAGTTTGTACAGTACTGGGTCCTGCTATTTGTAAATCCGAACTTACAGCTTCCAGCATCTGCCTCCGCAGCGCTAGGCGCCTATGTGTCAAAGCGGACATCTGCTGCTGCACCTGGTCCAACTCTGCTGCCATCTGCTCACGAGTAGCCATGTTGCTGGTGGCATGTGTGTTTGCACAGGTGTCAAGCGATTTATAGCTGCGTGTGGTTTCCAGTGCGGTAATTTGCACAGGTGTCAATTATGCTAATACTTCCAGTAATTGTACAGCCTATTTAAAATCCTGGATTGCAGCCTGTGTGAGTGGGTGTATGATGCCAAATGCTGTTTGGACGTGTTTCATGCAAGGTGGACGTGTTTCCTCACACATTTCTGAGTGAGGTTTTTTTGCAGTATATTGCATAAAAATGTGCGTTTGTTTGCTTGCAAATGTTTTATGGTTGTGTTGCGGAGTGCTTATTTTCTGCTAATTTGTTTATTTTATTATAAATAAATTAGGATATTAACAAACCAAGTATGTATGGGTGTGCAATGGTCCTTTGTAGTGTTTTAAACAGGGTATTTGTAGTTCGGTGGTTAATGTTTTTGCCTATAAATTTAAGATCATGTACTATCTAATAGTTTTGTTACCTGTAATTTACAGTGTGTCCGTTCTATTGTTGAGAGTGGATATTTTATTTCTTATAGCCCATTTCTCTCTCTTGCAAAACGAAGATGGAGGCTGCGCTAAAATGATATATGTTGACAATACTGATATAATGAATACTTGAAAATGTATTAATAATTAATACACTAAAATAAGGTGATTACACCTTAATGCACCAATAATAAGTTAAAAATTACAGTTAGTACAACTGATAAAATAAGGGTTACCCAATCTGCCAGGAATATTAGGATAGCTTTCAATCTAGGAAGTCCGTTCCAGGTTATTTCCCCCAATACTATAGTCCAGCAAAAGCAATTAGGAGGTTAGCAAATAGTCCAGTGTTAGAACTTTACCGCTAGAGGGTATGTTGCTCCTGATGTTTAAGTGGTGAGCTCCTAATGCATTACGGTGAGCAAAGTTCATCGGTTCAGCAAGTGGAAAAATCCTCCAAATCAGAGTAGTTTTCTGGGTTTCCGTGGGGGATGGTTCGGTCTCCAAGTAAAATCCTGGCGTGGGTCCCTATACACCTGATGCGTTTCGCTGCGGTCAAATAGCAGCTATCTATTGAAAGCTATCCTAATATTCCTGGCTGATTGGGTAACCCTTATTTTATCAGTTGTACTAACTGTAGTTTTTATCTTATTATTGGTGCATACATTAAGGTGTAATCACCTTATTTTAGTGTATTAATTATTAATACATTTTCAAGTATTCATTATATCAGTATTGTCAACACATATCATTTTAGCGCAGCCTCCATCTTCGTTTTGCATTTGTTTATCTGTGTGGGAGTGACTTCCTGTATTTATCTGAGGCTGCTGCTCGACATAGCATCTCAAACCTTAAGCGCCCGAGTACCTTTGGGTAACCATTCTTTTGCATTTCTCTCTCTTGTAGGTGTCTCTTTTGTTGTTTATTTTCAAAACTTTATTTAGTGCCAAAGTAGGCCTCATTTGCTTTCTTTTTTCTACAAAAGTTGAATCTTTATTTATTGAGCAGGTAAGTTGCCTGTCCCTGGGTGTCATGGTGTGCGTTTGTTGCAAGTGTGTATCTGATTTCTTATAGCCCATTTCTCTCTCTTGTAGGTGTCTCTTTTCTTGTTTATTTTCAAAACTTTATTTAGTGCCAAAGTAGGCCTCATTTGCTTTCTTTTTTCTACAAAAGTTGAATCTTTGTTTATTGAGCAGGTAAGTTGCCTGTCCCTGGGTGTCATGGTGTGTGTTTGTTGGAAGTGTGTATCTGATTTCTTATAGCCCATTTCTCTCTATTGTAGGTGTCTCTTTTCTTGTTTGTTTACAAAGCATTTACTTTTGACAAAGTAGGCCAGATTTTTGCTCTATTTGCTACAAAAGGAGCACCTTTATTTTCGGTTTATTTTTTTTTTAGGATATTAATGTATTTTTTTTAATGTTTTTTTTTTTCAAATAATACATACTTAGTATTTTTTTAATATATTATTGCAGTAATTATATGGGTATGTTTTAAATCTCAAAAAGTTTGTGATTTGTGATGTTAACCTATGTTGGAGGTAATTAGCTTTTTTTTTTTTTTTTTTAATGTGTTTTGGACCCGTATTTTCATCTTGAAGATATGGAGTACGCTCCTGCAGTAAGTGAACACCCATACACTTTGAATTATATTTTGGTTGACAATGTGTGTTGTTAATTGTTTGGGGTTTTTAATGATTCTTACCTTCATTTTAAGTTGGTGATGTCCATTCATGTGGCAGCTGAAGCCCTCCCACCACAACCCACGGAACCACTCCCACCCTAACCGCCGCAAGCCCTCCAACCCCAACCGGCTCCTCGTCCTCCAAGGCAACGGAGGCGTGCTAGGCCACCAATTTTCCGTACCCGTGTCCTCCTTTTTGGGATGCCTGATGATGTAGTGTTGCGCAGATACAGACTGCCACCTCCTAGACACTCTCTCCATAATAGAGAGTGATCTAGAACAATCCATTAGGTATCCTACAGCAATACCAGCATTGACACAATTCCTTGCTGTGTTACATTTTGTGGCCACTGGTTCGTATCAGCATGTGGTAGGAGATCTGGTTGGCATGTCGCAGGGCCAGTTCAGTAAGGTCCTGCGGTGTGTCAGCCATGCTTTCATAAAGAGAGTAAAACAATTTATAGCAATGCCTTTGGATGTTGGTGCCCTGGATGTGGTGAAGCGGCAATTTCAGGAAGGTGGTAGTCGCTTCCCACACGTTATTGGGGTTGTGGATGGAACACATGTAGCAATTGTTGCACCAAGACATAATGAGGAAATTGATAGAAACAGGAAACTGTTTCATTCTCTGAATGTAATGGTTGTTTGTGGGCCATCCCTCCAAATCCTGTCCCTGAATGCTAAGTTCCCTGGGAACTCCCATGATGCACATGTCATTAGACAATCAGGGATATGGCAGAGATTAAGAACGATGGAAGGCCAAGACATGTGGCTATTGGGTGAGTGTAGTATTTTTTATGATTTGATCAGTCATATTTTTGCTATTACATTATGTTTTTTTAATTTTTACTTTTTCTATTTTCATCTTATCCAACAGGAGACTCTGGATATCCTTGCACCCCCCCTGGCTCATGACTCCTTACAGTAAACCCAGGCCAGGACCACAGACGGAATTTAACTCTGCGCTTACTGCCACTAGACAGCTGGTGGAGCGCACGATTGGTGTCCTTAAAGGGCATTTTCGTGTGCTCCACCGCACTGGTGGCGACATCATGTATTCGCCGGAAATGGTAAGTAAAATTGTGGTCCTGTGCGCTATCCTACATAACATCGCTGTAAGGAGTCGCGTAGAGCTTCCTCAAATGGAGGAATTGCCGGATGAGGAGCCAGGGGTTGGCCGGACATTCGGTAGGGGGAGTGTGTCCCGGCGGGAGAATGAAGTAAGGGCAAGAATTGTCCGGGATTATTTCAGGTATTTTTTTTTCCTTTCTTTATTTTGGTTTTCCAAAGCTCTCTGTATTTGTTTTTAAATTTTGGCCTGATGTCATTTAGGTAGGTTGGTAAAGTTCATAGTGTGTTGGTTTTGTTTTGTGAGTCTATATTATTTTTTGTTTAATAAATTAATCTGTAATGTTCTCCTTATCATGTATTTTTGTTTAATATTGTTGTTGACAATGTGTTGTATTTTTTGTAATTTTTAATTAATTTTATTTTGGTTAATTGTGTTAATGACCATAATTTTTTTTTTTTTTTATGTTTGGCTTGTGCATCTGTTTACATTACAAATGACACAACATATGATCCTAAATGTCGTAACCTTTATGACTTTGTGTAGCTGATTGTTCCCGAAAAATGTGGTGAGTAAACATATTTTTGTGTGTGTGTTTTTTTTGGTGTCTTTTTGTGTTCTCTCTCTCTCTCTATTATATATATATATATATATATATATATATATTATTTTTATTTATTTTTTTGTTAAAAGTTAAATATCTATATATAATGTTTGTTATAAAAAAAACACATATCTATATATATATATACATACATACATACATATCTATATATATATTTATTTTTTAAATATATTTATAGATATAGATATATATATATATATATACACACACATATATATACACATATATATATTTATACACACACATATATATATATATAGATAGAGAGAGAGAGACGTATATGTTTATGATTAGCAAACAAAAAAAAACAGGTATATGTGTGTGTATGTATATATATATAACTCTATAGTGACATATTTATAAACCTAGTTTGTTTTTTAATTTATCTTTTATCCTACAAATCTACAATGCTAGTAATTTCTAATCCTGTATGTGGACACCAAATTTGCACCAAGAAGTGTGTGTGTGTATGTGATTGTGAGTGTGATGTTGAGTGAGTTTGTGTATGAATGTGTTTGTTTTTTATTCAATTTTTTACACTAAATTTTCGCAGGTGCGAATTTCCGCTGATACAAAATGTACACACTGTCCTGCACATTAATGTACACATATCAATAAAGTTTAATACAGATGACACCATCCCATTTCAACCAATTAAAATGCACCCCACACACTATAAATATATGCCCATGTATGGAAAACGCCATTGGCACCATGCGCGCAGCTGCCTTCTCACGCCGGGAGCTGCGCGTGCTTGTAGCCGTGATGGACCGCCGCGTAGGGCCCGTTATCCCTAATAGGGTTAAGCGCGAGGCCTACGCGGAGGTCCGCCGCATACTGCGGAGAAACACCCGCACTCGCCGCACTATTATTCAATTGGAAAGGCGGTGGAGCGACCTCCGCCGCTGCACGCCGAAGCTGTTGGTGAAGCTGCGCCAACAGATACGCATACGGCGTAGACGCAGTAAATTGAACACATTACATAAAATATGAATATTACACTGAGATTATTTGCAGCACTTTTAAATTGGAGAAAAAGCACATTTTCACTAAGAGGACCTATACTTATAAATTTAGCAGACTGTGTAATGACACTATTGTAGCACAAACCTTACACAAGTTTCTACATTGTGTGTGTTTATGGTTTGCAGCACTGAGTGTGTAGCAAAGTGCTTGTGAAACCGTTAATGGTGTTGTACTGAGTTGGTACACATGCTATCGGCTCTACCAAATAACTTTATATGTGTATTTAACATGGTAACTAACAATGTTTTTTTTACATGATGTTTTGTAAACATTAAAAGCCACAACCTAATTATTACATATGTCATTCTAGGGCAAGCACAACGGCGAGCAGTGGCTTCAAGGCGCCAAATTATAGCCCAAGACCCTTCTCTGCACACCTCCCCTTCTGTGGACCACTCCCCCTCTCCGGCCTACTCCTCCTCTCCGGCCACCTCCCCCTCTCTTTCCCAATCCCCCTCTCCGGCCCACTCCCACTCTCCGGACCACTCCCCCTCTCCGGCCCCCTCCCCCTCTCTTTCCCAATCCTCCTCTCCGGCCCACTCCCCCTCTCCGGCCCACTCCCCCTCTCTTTCACAATTCCCCTCTCCGGCCCACTCCCCCTCTCTTTCCCAATTCCCCTCTCTGCCCCCCTCCCCCTCTGTGGCCCAAACCACCTCTCCACCACCCTCATCCTATCAGAACCACCCTCTGTAAAGGTCCTCCCCCTTCCATCCTCTTTCCCAAATCGACCCTCCTTCCCCCATCCAGCCACCATCCCCCATGCAGCCAACATCACCCATCCAGACTACATCCCCCAGCCAGCCACCTTCGCCACCATCCGAATGGGCAGCAGAGGCCCCGGAGCCACTTGAGGGAGGTGGGCAAGAGGCAGAGGAGTGTAAGTTCACACACATTGACATTTCATTTTGAAAAGTATTTAACTTCACATTATAATAAATGCAGTGTTGTACTGGGGCCAATCTTTTGACAAGGAAAAATGTTTGTCTTCTTCATCATGGTATGGATGATGCATTTAAATTTGTGTGAGGAACATTAGATGTACAGTGTCTACGTCTGCAATGTTGAGGATGCCCACTCTAGGTCCACAATCATTATGTCGACAGGGTTGCCTGGACAGCAGGGTTTGTATGTGATACATTATCTGCAAAACAGTTAGACGTAAGTGTAGTTTAGTATGTTGTTAGACTTTTACACTTGTGACTGGGTATTGCAATATTTGCACATTGAAGTCGCATGCTTCACTTTGTTAGGCAGGCTAAGGACACAGTGATTTGTGTTGTGAAAGTTACACTCCTACAATTTTGAGTATTACATTTTAAAAGCTGTTTGACCTTATGTAGTAAGGCAGGCTTTCAGGGAGTGTGGGCATGCTAGGATATGTTGTCCTTCTGAAGATGTTGATATGCAGTGTCATGATGCAGGGCTAACCCCAAAAAAATAAAAGTCTGCTTCACTACAGATGTGAATGAATCCCAACATGGTGCTACATTTACTAAGATGGTAGTTCTATTTAAGATGGGATGTTGACCATAACAACCAATCAGATTATACTTGTAATTTTTTTGGCCACTTCTACAAGATAATATGCAGAATTTGATTGGTTGCTATGGGCAACGTCCCATCTTAAATTGAACTCCCATATTAGTAAATGTACACCATGGTGTGGTACACTTTGTAAACAAAAAACAATATAAACATTGCTGAGTAGGATTGTGCGTTGTTCTGCTACTGTTTTATCCTTAAAATATCCATGATGTAGTCACTTTGCCATTAAAGCAGGCCTGTCCAAAATGCTGCCCTCCAGCTGGTGAGAAACTACACATTCCAGCATGCCCTGACACAGCTTTTGCATTCTATGACAACAAAACTGTGTCAAGGCATGCTGGTATATGTAGTTTCACAACAGCTGGAGGCCCGCAGTTTGGACATGCCTGCATTAAAGTGTGCTTTGTGCCTTGCTTGTATAATAGGTAATGTGAGGAAGTTATTAATGTATATTTTGCCTCTTAATTTCAGATGTTGCAGTTGGAGATACCTCATTTGCGGGCATTCTGGCCAGCATGCATTACCACATACAAGCGTTGCTGGCCAATGTGGAGCAACTCCAAAAATTTTGTTAAATTTATATTTTTTGTTTACATTTAAAAAAAAAAAAAAAAGGATTATAAAAAATTATGTTCATAAATAAAAACAATCTAATTTCAAGTTAAGCGGGTGTTGTGTTTATTAATGCAATAAAGGAAATGCAGATTGGCAAGCAGAAATTGGTTACCTTAAACATTTTACACAGCTAACTTAATATGTTTAATTTTAATACCAAAAATAAAAAGTTAGGAGCTTACTGATTATGAAAAACATGCAAACACATGTATTCACAAATTACACCACTACACAAAAATAAACAAATTAGCATTAGACCAGGCACATTTACCACATCTATATTTTTCTTTTATACACTTCAATGTTGATGGCCAA
Organism: Pseudophryne corroboree; assembly: GCF_028390025.1. NCBI lineage: Eukaryota > Metazoa > Chordata > Amphibia > Anura > Myobatrachidae > Pseudophryne > Pseudophryne corroboree. The sequence continues at coordinate 163,155,646 of NC_086448.1, forward strand.
TTATGGCTACAAAGTGTTCTTCAGGTATTCTTTGAATACTTAATTGGTCATGACCATTATCAGTCATTACACTAATTGTAAGCGTAATTGAGGAAGGCTTGTGGAGTTTTAAATGAAAGATGTCATTGAAGTTAAAAAAAAAAAAAAAAAAAAAAACCCCATTGCTGTGCGTTTTTTTGCAAAAGCATGTGCAAATTTAAGAGGAATGTGTAAATCTGCAAGAAGTTAGTATTTTTACGATGAGGTTTGTGGTAATGCGATGGCTTCGCATTAGTGCGTTGTCATTTGGCATACGCCTACTTTGTGTACTACTGCGTACGAAGTTGCAAAAATACGTTTGGGGCGGATATTCGCTATTGTGCAGCTTATTCGCAATTTAGCAAATATGTTGTGCGAACGAAAACACTAGCGATCAACTCGGAATCACCCCCATGGTTTTGCCCAACTGCTAACAAAATTCCTGCTGCGATCAACTTGGAATTACCCCCATTGTATCATCATTCCTCACCCCTTTACTACATGCCAAGGGGAACCAACTTCAAGCGTCCTGGATTTGCTGGGGAAGGGGGGTAGGAGTGACTACTTAACTGAGTGTTTGGTCAGACTGGGTGAGGGGTATATTTATCAGAAGTGTCAAAGTCAGAAAAATATCACTATGCACACTGCCATATTTGCACCTCATACATGTCCGCTCTGCGCATGCGTACGCTCTCCCGTGCGTGCGCATACCCGCTGTTACGTGCACCCGCAGGCGCACGGGATGTGCATTTACGGTAGAGTTTATGTGTGCGTAGCGTGCGACTCAATCGTTACATATTTTAACCATATAATGTATTTTGTAGATCATGGTCCCTTTGATAGATTCTGAAAGTTTAGTTAATATAGCATGTTCATGGACAGAGAGATCCCTATTTGTCTGATACAAAGGGTCAGACAAGGATTATACAGTGGTGTTTAGTATCCATCGGAAGAGTATTTAATTAGCAATATTCCGGTGTTGGTTTGAAGCGAATTAATCGCTCGTGCGAATAGTTATGGACATAAGAAGTTTATGTCCATTTACTATTATTTGCACTTACTTATCCATGCGGCGGGAAACCTAGTTTCCCACCCACCTGAGCAGTTGGAAATTGTCACAGCCCACCTGTATGAATCAACCTATGACCTTTTGTTATAATGCGAAGAAGAATTCCTGTGTCCAATGAACAATGAGATTGTAGGGACCATTGAATTGTATTGTGTGTGGGGCATAAATAGACAAGCCGATCACATCCAGCTCACTCTTCAACGGTTCTCATTGCTGATAATCGGGAGCTGGATGTCCAGAGGCGCATGCGATCGTTCCCCTTTGTGCGTAAGTTTTCTCCGCAATCATATTGTTTTTCTTGTTATTGTGAGCCATATCTCTCTCTCTCTCTCTCTCTCTCTCTCCTCCTCTTTCTCTCATATTCCCTTAAACGTAATAGTATTGTATTGTATTTCCTGTGTAGTTATCTGGTTAGTTAGTCTATGTTATATTGTAGTGTATGACTTGTACTGTATTATTAATTTTCAAGTATAACATTCATATAAGGCGTTAGACCCTAAGCCCGGTAGTTGTGTATTTCTTATAGTGTTAAGTATTCTCAGAGCGTCGGTGACGCTCGAACAGCTTTAAAGTTAATAAGGTTACACTGTGTTGCATCTACACCCTATCTCTATACTAAGGTTTTACTGCATATTACATTGTTTATGGTTTAGATATAAAGGTTTAAACATTGTGAGCGTCTGCGCCGCTGGTGATCTCCTCGTGGTCCCGAGCGTCCGCTACGCTATAGCGAACCATTACGTTAGTCAGCAGCCAATAGCGTGCATGCCTGTGATCTCTTGGCCGTGAGCGAACGTGAAGCTTGAGCGTCTCGACCACGGCTAAGCGATTGTTACGCAACATGCGTACCCTTACGGTACTCCATACGTCAATAGCGTACAGTGTTCTTAGACCTCTTAAAGGGTTTTAAATAAGATAAATATTCAGCTTTATCAATTATTACAATAAAAAAAAAGAAAAAAAGAAAGGCACATCAGGACTCGAACCCTGGACCCCCAGCGTGGGAGGTGGGAGCCTTCATCGCTAGCCGACGACGCCTCATGAGAGATTCACAATTTCATGTGTAAAAGTACAGCAAACAGAGCCCGGCCCCCTCTCCATTGGTGTTGGTTTATGCCTTAGGGGACTCGGACGCTCACATTTGTAAAGGACGGTATTTTCCACCGCCTCCCGCTAGCCCACCATTCCCATTGTGCCTTAGGGAACTCAGACGCTCATGTACTGTACATGTATTTTAAAAGCACAGTGTTTATACACTGTACTGTACATTCTTCCTTTTCCACAATTAGTTGCGTCTCCATACACATACAGTACTCTACAGTAGGTCACCATCTTTTTCCACCGCCTCCCGTTACGCCTACAGTATTAACATTACAGTCGTCACTGACCAATTGCCAGAGCTGTAGATCAATCCGCCGCTATACTGTACGATCGAAAGTACTGGATTAGTGGAGCATTAGCCACCCAGTGGTGGAGATGTGTAATGCATGCTGAGTATCTAGAATCGCCTCAACGCGCCTGCCTGTGATTAAACTCAGCTATCGCCTTAGCTAAACGTCCGTCTAGGCGGAGAATCAGTCAAGATATAGGTGGCTACATCTGTATATATATAGTTATACTGGTGGTCAGCAAAATTCTGCACTGTCCTCCTACTATATACTACAATGCAGCACAGATATGGAGCGTTTTTCAGGTAGAGAACGTATAATACTGGTGGTCACTGGTCAGCAAAACTCTGCACTGTCCTCCTACTATATAATACTGCTGGTCCCCAGTCCCCACAATAAAGCAATTAGCACACTGAGCACAGATATTTGCAGCACACTGAGCACAGTCAGATATGGAGCGTTTTTCAGGCAGAGAACGTAGATATTTGCACTTGCAGCACACTGAGCACAGATATTTGCAGCACACTGAGCACAGATATTTGCAGCACAATTTGCACCCCACTGAACATAGAAACTGAGAGGACGCCAGCCACGTCCTCTCACGATCATCTCCAATGCACGAGTGAAAAATGGCAGCGACGCGCGGCTCCTTATATAGAATACGAATCTCGCGAGAATCTGACCGCGGGATGATGACGTTCGGGCGCGCTCGGGTTAACCGAGCAAGGCGGGAGGATCCGAGTCTGCCTCGGACCCGTGTAAAATGGTTGAAGTTCGGGGGGGTTCGGATCCCGAGGATCCGTACCCGCTGATCACTAAAAATAACCCACCCAAATCTAACTCTCTCTGCAAATGTTATATCTGCGTGCCCCCGCCCCTCCTACAGTGCACATGGTTTTGTCCAACTGCTAAAAAATGTGCTGCCTCAATCAACTCTGAATTACCCCCAATATCTCTGCGGCAGCACTGGCCGGGGCAGCATTTACCAGCTCGATCTGATGCCATGATGTCAGCCCTGTGGCGGCTCTGATGATCACAATACAGAGGCCTCACTGGTATTACACACTAGTCATCATGTTGCACCATTATCCTGATGCCAATTCCTTTTATATAATTAATGTAAACAGTAGCACACTCACTTTCAAAATGCAATTAATAATCCAATATAGAAATAAACTTATTCTACATATGTCAAGTTGCTTGAAACAGTGAGAGAACTACAAGAATTCCTTCATTCACTGTCCACACCTGCTCCAAGTGAGGTTATCTTACAAACAGGATTACATGGACTGCACATCATTGATTGGGTAATCTCTCTTTTGCTGGCTATTTATTTACCGGATTTAACTGGCACTGCTAATATCGCATTATAAGACTATAGGGCAGTGATTTTCAACCTTTTTTTTACTCGCGGCACACCAAACAATATTTTAAAATTGCCAAGGCGCACCATCAGTTCCCCACAGAAAAAAACAAAACACACACATTGGCCCTCACAGTAAAACAAACAAACAAACAAACAAACAAACAAACAAACACATTGGCCTACACAGAAAAAACAATCACATTGCTCCCCACATAAATCATGTTGCTCTCTCTCTTCTCACTCATGTTTTCATGTTTTAAAGATGGTATGTCACACATCAGTTAGACAAATGGTAATGCAAGATTTTTGCTCCTTACAGAAAGATCGCTGGTTTGGAAGGAATATTGCATCACCGGAATGTTCGGTTGGAAGACTGAGAGACAGCACCTTTGAGATGACAGCAGAACAAGAGGAACAACAAGACGAGAGAACTAATTATCGTAACAAGTTTCTCTCCCCCTCAAACTGTTTTTCTGTACCCCCATTACAAATTTCTTCTTTTCTCCTCCTGTAAGATGGACTTGCCCAAAGAGACTGTGATATGGATTTTCCTGTTGACCATGATGTTGACCAGAGCAGTCTGTTCCGGCGAGAGTACCATGGAGGTCGAGAAAGGATCCAGAAAGGTTCCGATGACTGAGACGGAGGTGTAAATTTCCAATGGCAACACAACCACCAAGCAAAGGCGAGTACCGGAAACAATCTAGCAGCCATGTTATTCGTAAACATTGTTAGCTGAAAAGAGAACTGTATCTGTAGACTCTGTGACAGTGTAGTAGAAGATGGGTGCATCAAGAAATGTCAGTCCAGTTTTAACATTAACCGGCATCCATTGAGTGACTATCACTCCTTAGTGGGTAGTGTGTTAAATCAAACAGATTGTTGGGTATGCTCTCAAGTACCTCAAGGTCATAGCAAATCAGGACTAGTACCATTCCCTTTAACGGTAGGAGAGGTACTTGAGCTAAAGGGTGGGAGACCGGTGGACAGGAGGTTTAATATCTCCAGTCCTCCTAGTTTGAAGCTCCACCAATATCATGTGGATAGATCCCTAATATGTTTTAACATTACCAATCCCCGAAAGCCGGGAAATTGGGAAGTGTCATGGAGTAACCAAACCATGACCTTTTCATATAGAGCAGATAGAATGCCTATAGATACAGAGCTTATACGCCACATAGCCAGTAGAGAAAAATCTTTCCGATATAGGTATACCCTAGGAAGTAGGATTACGAGAGTTGGAGAAGTATCACCAGGATACTGTGCACATATCGTACAAACTGATACGTGTACTAGACAAATGGGAGAATTAGGGGTAGGAGATTTCACATGGAGGATGTGTAATATGGTTATGTCCTACTCCGTCCCATATGTTCTCCCCGATGGTGCATATTTCATATGCGGGAGGAAGGCGTATAAGTGGCTTGCCCCAAACTCTGAAGGATTGTGTTATATTGGAAAAGTACTGCCTGAAGTAATGACTGTATCACATGCCAAAATGAAAGATATACACCGTGGTGCCCAAGCTCCTTATACTCACACTCATTACGAGCACGTAGTTAAAAGGCAACTGACAGAAAGGACAGAGCATCCGGCCTCTGATCTGATCCATGAATCCACCGGGATTCAGGTCCTGCTTGCGCTAGATTTCACTCGCACCGCTAGAGGAGTGCTGAACTATAGATATATCTCTGTGCTTGCAAATTTGTTAGACAATATCACAGAAATGTATGATGACATGTTTAGGTATACTGGAAGAGAACTTCAAGCTTATAAAACAGAACTGGGTCAGCATAGAATGGTTCTTAATTATCTCACAGCAGTGACAGGTGGATATTGTGTCACACTGGCAACGCAGTACGGCGTGAAATGCTGCACATATATAACGAATAGTACCGAGGACCCGGTCGAGGTCATAGACCAAAAGATGGACGATATTCTCCAATTAAAGTGGGAATTTCGCAGGAGACACAATCTCACTCTTGCTGCTGTGGGTAATGAGCTGACTGGTTGGGTGTCATGGTTGAACCCGCGAAATTGGTTCTCTGGTTTAGGAGAATGGGCTCAAGGAGTCATAATGGATGTTGGGAAGTTTCTCCTATGTATCTTAGGTGTTATCATGTCGATTGGCTTGGTATTTAGATGCGGTCAGGCTTTAATGAAGTGCAAACGTCGTACCAGGGTAATGAGTCTAAGGAGTGAGGAAATTGTAATTCCAATGGATGCGATTTATGACCCAACGGTAGAAACAATGATGTGATGAAAATGCGATTATACGGTCCGTTTCTTTCACCTGTTTTTCCGTTTTCTCCAAGGTAAAAAGACCCACTTGTGACAAGGAATTTGATGAGCCTATATATAGACAACTGATGGATTAAAGAAGAAGTTTTGACAACCTTATACACAGATATGTGATGAACTATGCCATAGACCCCCAGTTTCCCTAGAAATTTAAAATTACGCTAGCCCAACACTTTTGTAAGTCTATGGACATTGACAAAGCTTTTGCTCACACCTATTGGCAAAAGCCCAAAGAAGACTGCATTCAACAGACACCGAACAAGACTTCAACCGACAAATGTTCATTAACCTGACATAGAATACCACTGCATTTACCATAAGTGTTCTTTATCTTCATCTCTACAACCTTCAGGTAATGACACACATAGTCGATAGGGAATACAGGCACAGATATCAGCAATCACATATTTCCCCATTCATGTATCATCAACTAAAATGTGCTCCCCCATTTTTGTTGCAACCAAAATCCGAAAAGAGCTCGGTAAAGTTTGACAGCCCATCCACAGACCCGTACCGCGGGATAAGAAGGAATTCAAATGTATACTTCGCAATACCTCGAAGCTTGATGTACAACACGTACGGCACGATGATACATGACCCCCCAAACATGGATTCATACACACATGCTTCTGCTATCTCACTGGGTCATACCTTTTTCCTACCTTCTCCTCTCCTCCCTTACCCAATCATGGAAATGTATTTACACTTGACATATATTTTTCTCGTTTTGAAATGTTTTAGGAAGTGGCAGTTATTGTTGACTGCCAAAGGGTGGACTGTCAAAGTCAGAAAAATATCACTATGCACACTGCCATATTTGCACCTCATACATGTCCGCTCTGCGCATGCGTACGCTCTCCCGTGCGTGCGCATACCCGCTGTTACGTGCACCCGCAGGCGCACGGGATGTGCATTTACGGTAGAGTTTATGTGTGCGTAGCGTGCGACTCAATCATTACATATTTTAACCATATAATGTATTTTGTAGATCATGGTCCCTTTGATAGATTCTGAAAGTTTAGTTAATATAGCATGTTCATGGACAGAGAGATCCCTCTTTGTCTGATACAAAGGGTCAGACAAGGATTATACAGTGGTGTTTAGTATCCATCGGAAGAGTATTTAATTAGCAATATTCCGGTGTTGGTTTGAAGCGAATTAATCGCTCGTGCGAATAGTTATGGACATAAGAAGTTTATGTCCATTTACTATTATTTGCACTTACTTATCCATGCGGCGGGAAACCTAGTTTCCCACCCACCTGAGCAGTTGGAAATTGTCACAGCCCACCTGTATGAATCAACCTATGACCTTTTGTTATAATGCGAAGACGAATTCCTGTGTCCAATGAACAATGAGATTGTAGGGACCATTGAATTGTATTGTGTGTGGGGCATAAATAGACAAGCCGATCATATCCAGCTCACTCTCTTCAACGGTTCTCATTGCTGATATTCGGGAGCTGGATATCGAGGCGCATGCGATCGTTCCCCTTGTGCGTAAGTTTTCTCCACAATCATATTGTCTTTCTTGTTATTGTGAGCCATATCTCTCTCTCTCTCTCTTCTCTTTATCTCTCGTTTCTCTTATCTTGTTATTGTACTGCTATTGTATTTCATGTGTAGTTATCTGGTTAGGTAGTCTATGTTATATTGGTAGTGTATGACTTGTATTGTATTATTCTTTTTGAACGTTCATTCATTTCCTTAAAAGGCGTTAGACCCTTAGACCGGTATTGTGTGTTCATTATATTGCAGTGGGTAATAGGAGCATCTCTATCGCTCAAACAGCTTTAGTGTAAACCAGCTTACACTGTGTTGCATTTTCACCTTATCACTACGCAAGGGTTTACAGTATAAGAATATCATTTCTGTGTGTTACATTCAAGGTCTACTGATTGTTATCTTGTGAGCGTCTGCGCCGCTCGTGATCTCCTCGTGGTCTCGAGCGTCCGCTACGCTGATAGCGTAGCATTACGGTAGTCGCTCACCTATAGTGTGCCCGATACCAACAGCGTATTCTCGCGAGCGTTTGTGTCGCTCGAGCGGCTCGCTCCCGATACAGCGCCCGCTACGCTAAGAGCGTACCCTTACGGTACCTCGTGCGCCAGTTGCGTACAGTGTTTCTTAACCTCTTTATAGTGTGTTATATAGGATAAATATTTGGCTTTATCTAGTCGGCAGCCTATAGCGTGCCTGCCTGTGATCTTTTGGCCGTAAGCGAACGTGACGCTCAAGCGTCTCGACTACGGCTAAGCGATTGTTACGCAACGTGCGTACCCTTACGGTATACCATACGTAAATAGCGTACTGTGTTCTTTGACCTCTTAAAGGGTTTTAAATAAGATAAATATTTAGCTTTATCAATTGGCGGCTCGTCCGTCCTTCACATATCTATACTAGGTAATTTCAGCAGACATTATCCATCAGCAAAGGGCGGGAGATCATATTCCTCGTAGTGCTGTCTGGATAAGCGTCTGCTTCGCTTAGTAAAGGGTGCTGAAGGAATCCGGGAACCGGAGGTAAGAACAACACGCTAGTGTCTTTTAAAACTGTTTATTTCTGTCTTGCGTACGCACGCACGCACATATCTGCATTTCTTTTCATTTTCGTGTATTTTCATATATCACTCTTCTGTTTGCCATTTTATAATTGATAAACGTGCTAAAAGAGATTTGTCGCTATTTCATAGTTAAAGTGTAAAAGTAATATATTAAGGGATAAATTGTAAAGCACACACGCAGCTCTACCTAAAAGGTACAAGGAGAGATTGGTGTGGTGCTCGGTAGATGATCGAGGATCATCTACATTGATAAACGTGTTAGTTGTGTTACGGTGGACATTGGCTTGGTGTACACGTGTCTCTAACAAAGGGCTGAGACTCGCGTACGCAAAGGCCGACGCACGCAGCGTAAATTACGCAACGGAGCGTCCGGGTACGCCCACGTAACTCAAATCACACGCTAGTGTTATATTTTAGCAGGCGAAGAGGTGGCAACGCGATAAATAGCGCAAGTCTATTTTTAGTGTCCGAAATTTAGACTAACAGATCCTTCTCCAAATTTACAACACATCTGGTCTAAAGAAAATTTCTGCGCAGAAATAGAAATAGAAACAAAAGTGTACATGTGGTGAGTGAGTGTTTTGCACATATAAATTCTACAATTTTTGAGGTTGAACCACAAGAAGTCGAGTTCTCGTGAGGTACATACATGTAAGTGACGTGCATGGTGGCTAGGGAGGCATCCCTGGTTAAACATAAAATTTGAGCATTAGAGTATAGCAGACCAGGAGGTCACACTGTAGCAGCAGACCAGGAGGTCTTATAACAAGACCAGGAGGTCCAGTTACAGCAGACTAAGAAGTCCGCTATAGAGACGAGTAGCACAACACCAGGAAGGGTTGGTGCGGAACCCATATAGGCCATAAAGCTCTGGCTGAAGGAATTCGCAGCAGTAATTTTCGATTCCACTGGTCGCTCCGCACATAAGATTAGTTGCTTATGTGCTGAACGATTGTACCGCACGTAATTGTGTGCATTAGTTAGTAATTTGACCCAGTACCATTTGCGTACACTAGAGGGGTCATAAACGCTATTTGTACATTTTAACGTGATTTGTGAAATTTTTTTTATTTTAAGGGAAGTTCGCTGGTCACTCAGGAACTATCCAACAACCGATACTTGCCGGGGAACGCTCCCCAGTAAATAAAGGCTTATAGGGGCCCTAGGTTGGGTACAGCAGCTCTGGATACAGTGATTGCAGTACTGGCCAACGTGGGCGAGGAGTGAGTGGAGTACTCGGTAAACTTCGCCGCCGGTCTGCCCCGGACATCTTAGTTTTTGTAAGGGTTCGCTGAAGACCCTGATTAAGGTCAGAGGTAGTGAAAGCAACACCTGCAGGTATGGGGGCCAGTTGTTCAGGTAGGGGGCGATCAACCTCGGTTCGGGTTGATTTAGTAAACCGACCAATCGGGTCGGCAAGGTATGTAATGTGTAAAAACTACGGTTCACACACAGAGGTTTTTTGTGATGAATGGGAAAGAATGACTGTACATGACGGGGAGAAGTTCCCAAGAGTAGGCAGCTTTAGCCCAGAAGTGTTACTAAATCTAAGGAGAAGGATAGGTCTTATTAAACCAGCAAAGAGACGGATCAAACATTATGATTGTTTAAAATTGTGGCAACAGGAAAGTGAAATGCAAAGAGAGTTAACTGACATATCTGACTCTCATCTTGGGAGGAGAGACATGGCAATGGAGAGGATTATGGTTGCGGAGAAAGGCACAATGTTGTACGATAAAAATGCACTTAGTAACTGTATTAAGAATGAAAGTGTAAAATGTAATAATGTTTATGAAAGTGAAAATGTAAAAATTACAAATGTTAACCTGTGCAAGTCGCACCCCATGTCAAACTTCCCTCAGGAATACGAGCAAGAAAGTGAACCCAACACGATGTCGGCACCTCTCCCAGCAGCCATCACACAAGACATCCAGGTGGAAACGACCAAGTCGGTAAAGGCAATAATAAAACCCCCTAACGGAGGGTCAGGTGAGGTCGTGTCCACAGGTACGTACAATGTTTTATATCACGCACAAACAAATGTACCCCATATTGTAAGACCAACACAAGATGATGTAGTTGAGTTTGATCCTGTCAGGGAGATCGCAGTCCCCAATGGAAAGACTAACGATCAGGGAATCATTCCCGTCAAGGACAGTGCAATGCGCTGTCTCTGGTCCCGGACCGAATTAAGATCAATTATGTCTGAATTTCCTGATCCTAGGAAAAATCTAGTCGCATGTCAAAGGTTTATTAAAGAACTAGGAAACGCCACAGAACCCACCTACAAAGAGTGGCGGACAGTGCTGAGGGCATGTTTGCCTTCCAGTATTGACCCTGCGAAATTTATTGCTGATTGTAAATTAGACACGGAGGTACCTTGTACGGAGGAACACAATCAGGAATGTATTAAGCAGATTAACCGACAGTTAGGAGTATATTTCCCAGCCGTTGTCAAGTGGAATGAAATTTTCTCCATAAGACAAAACGAAAGGGAAAGCACTTCTAATTATTTCAATCGAGCACTGCAAATAATGGCTAGAAACACTGGGATCACAGACATCAAGACAAATACACAGCATAGAGAAATAGCGGTTAAGGTATTAATGAATGGTTTAAAGGAGGTATTGAGAACAAGGGTACAGACCACCAACCCAAACTGGAGAAATATCGCGGTGGCTACTTTGAGAGAGGCTGCTATTGATCACGACCGAAATATCACCAGACACAGGGAACAACAAGGTGATAAGTTAATGGCCGCAAGTATACAGGCCCTAACCACAAGACCACTCCAGCATAAGCCCCAAACCCCTGCGAGAAATTCAAATGTGGAAGTCTGTTACAATTGTCATAAAAAGGGACACTTTGCAAGAGATTGTAGATCAAGAGAAATACAAAAGTCATATCGCCCCCCTAGACAACAAAACCATGATATCCAAGGAAGCAGGGAAGTACAGGGAAAGCGGTTGATGGTGATGAGCATCCGAGCGTTTGAGGAGGCATCAAATCAATCAAAACCTCAGGTCACTGACACTTGGAAGAAGCCCAGGGTTTGTTATCTTTGTAAAAGAGAAGGGCATTATGCCAGTAACTGTAACAGCCCACGTAAGGTCAGACCCCCTAGACAATGAATATGACACACCAAATTACCATCAGGGATCAGATAGGAAGAAGTTGGCCCACACTCATAATATGTAGCCAGGAAAGATGATCATTAGGACTGATGGTAAGCCTGAGGTAACAGTTAATAAATTGGGAGGTCATTCCCTGAAGACACAGGAATGACCGGGTGAAACGTTGTAAATGTATCTGTGAAATGTTTCTTTTTCTCTCCCCATCTCTGACGATTATTGGTAGGACTCAAACATTGCATATCTGCTTGGTCTTTGCAGAAGTCTACCAAACCCCAGCACGACCTATCCGCATCAATGTATCCTGGCCAGATACAGAGGGTGGAGTATGGAGGTGCTGGTGGGAGGGACTGCGCAAGGAAACCATTGGACATGTAGATATGACAGCCTGATGATCTGACAATGTTTTAAAATGTTTGAAAAAAAATGTTTTTTTTCCTGTTGTTGTTTATTGATGTGTTATGTTTTATATATATATATATATATATATATATATATATATATATATATGAATTGTTCCCTCTCTTTTGTTTTTTTGTTTTTTTTTTGTTTTCTCTCTCTTCTCACTCATGTTTTCATGTTTTAAAGATGGTATGTCACACATCAGTTAGACAAATGGTAATGCAAGATTTTTGCTCCTTACAGAAAGATCGCTGGTTTGGAAGGAATATTGCATCACCGGAATGTTCGGTTGGAAGACTGAGAGACAGCACCTTTGAGATGACAGCAGAACAAGAGGAACAACAAGACGAGAGAACTAATTATCGTAACAAGTTTCTCTCCCCCTCAAACTGTTTTTCTGTACCCCCATTACAAATTTCTTCTTTTCTCCTCCTGTAAGATGGACTTGCCCAAAGAGACTGTGATATGGATTTTCCTGTTGACCATGATGTTGACCAGAGCAGTCTGTTCCGGCGAGAGTACCATGGAGGTCGAGAAAGGATCCAGAAAGGTTCCGATGACTGAGACGGAGGTGTAAATTTCCAATGGCAACACAACCACCAAGCAAAGGCGAGTACCGGAAACAATCTAGCAGCCATGTTATTCGTAAACATTGTTAGCTGAAAAGAGAACTGTATCTGTAGACTCTGTGACAGTGTAGTAGAAGATGGGTGCATCAAGAAATGTCAGTCCAGTTTTAACATTAACATGAACCGGCATCCATTGAGTGACTATCACTCCTTAGTGGGTAGTGTGTTAAATCAAACAGATTGTTGGGTATGCTCTCAAGTACCTCAAGGTCATAGCAAATCAGGACTAGTACCATTCCCTTTAACGGTAGGAGAGGTACTTGAGCTAAAGGGTGGGAGACCGGTGGACAGGAGGTTTAATATCTCCAGTCCTCCTAGTTTGAAGCTCCACCAATATCATGTGGATAGATCCCTAATATGTTTTAACATTACCAATCCCCGAAAGCCGGGAAATTGGGAAGTGTCATGGAGTAACCAAACCATGACCTTTTCATATAGAGCAGATAGAATGCCTATAGATACAGAGCTTATACGCCACATAGCCAGTAGAGAAAAATCTTTCCGATATAGGTATACCCTAGGAAGTAGGATTACGAGAGTTGGAGAAGTATCACCAGGATACTGTGCACATATCGTACAAACTGATACGTGTACTAGACAAATGGGAGAATTAGGGGTAGGAGATTTCACATGGAGGATGTGTAATATGGTTATGTCCTACTCCGTCCCATATGTTCTCCCCGATGATGCATATTTCATATGCGGGAGGAAGGCGTATAAGTGGCTTGCCCCAAACTCTGAAGGATTGTGTTATATTGGAAAAGTACTGCCTGAAGTAATGACTGTATCACATGCCAAAATGAAAGATATACACCGTGGTGCCCAAGCTCCTTATACTCACACTCATTACGAGCACGTAGTTAAAAGGCAACTGACAGAAAGGACAGAGCATCCGGCCTCTGATCTGATCCATGAATCCACCGGGATTCAGGTCCTGCTTGCGCTAGATTTCACTCGCACCGCTAGAGGAGTGCTGAACTATAGATATATCTCTGTGCTTGCAAATTTGTTAGACAATATCACAGAAATGTATGATGACATGTTTAGGTATACTGGAAGAGAACTTCAAGCTTATAAAACAGAACTGGGTCAGCATAGAATGGTTCTTAATTATCTCACAGCAGTGACAGGTGGATATTGTGTCACACTGGCAACGCAGTACGGCGTGAAATGCTGCACATATATAACGAATAGTACCGAGGACCCGGTCGAGGTCATAGACCAAAAGATGGACGATATTCTCCAATTAAAGTGGGAATTTCGCAGGAGACACAATCTCACTCTTGCTGCTGTGGGTAATGAGCTGACTGGTTGGGTGTCATGGTTGAACCCGCGAAATTGGTTCTCTGGTTTAGGAGAATGGGCTCAAGGAGTCATAATGGATGTTGGGAAGTTTCTCCTATGTATCTTAGGTGTTATCATGTCGATTGGCTTGGTATTTAGATGCGGTCAGGCTTTAATGAAGTGCAAACGTCGTACCAGGGTAATGAGTCTAAGGAGTGAGGAAATTGTAATTCCAATGGATGTGATTTATGACCCAACGGTAGAAACAATGATGTGATGAAAATGCGATTATACGGTCCGTTTCTTTCACCTGTTTTTCCGTTTTCTCCAAGGTAAAAAGACCCACTTGTGACAAGGAATTTGATGAGCCTATATATAGACAACTGATGGATTAAAGAAGAAGTTTTGACAACCTTATACACAGATATGTGATGAACTATGCCATAGACCCCCAGTTTCCCTAGAAATTTAAAATTACGCTAGCCCAACACTTTTGTAAGTCTATGGACATTGACAAAGCTTTTGCTCACACCTATTGGCAAAAGCCCAAAGAAGACTGCATTCAACAGACACCGAACAAGACTTCAACCGACAAATGTTCATTAACCTGACATAGAATACCACTGCATTTACCATAAGTGTTCTTTATCTTCATCTCTACAACCTTCAGGTAATGACACACATAGTCGATAGGGAATACAGGCACAGATATCAGCAATCACATATTTCCCCATTCATGTATCATCAACTAAAATGTGCTCCCCCATTTTTGTTGCAACCAAAATCCGAAAAGAGCTCGGTAAAGTTTGACAGCCCATCCACAGACCCGTACCGCGGGATAAGAAGGAATTCAAATGTATACTTCGCAATACCTCGAAGCTTGATGTACAACACGTACGGCACGATGATACATGACCCCCCAAACGTGGATTCATACACACATGCTTCTGCTATCTCACTGGGTCATACCTTTTTCCTACCTTCTCCTCTCCTCCCTTACCCAATCATGGAAATGTATTTACACTTGACATATATTTTTCTCGTTTTGAAATGTTTTAGGAAGTGGCAGTTATTGTTGACTGCCAAAGGGTGGACTGTCAAAGTCAGAAAAATATCACTATGCACACTGCCATATTTGCACCTCATACATGTCCGCTCTGCGCATGCGTACGCTCTCCCGTGCGTGCGCATACCCGCTGTTACGTGCACCCGCAGGCGCACGGGATGTGCATTTACGGTAGAGTTTATGTGTGCGTAGCGTGCGACTCAATCGTTACATATTTTAACCATATAATGTATTTTGTAGATCATGGTCCCTTTGATAGATTCTGAAAGTTTAGTTAATATAGCATGTTCATGGACAGAGAGATCCCTCTTTGTCTGATACAAAGGGTCAGACAAGGATTATACAGTGGTGTTTAGTATCCATCGGAAGAGTATTTAATTAGCAATATTCCGGTGTTGGTTTGAAGCGAATTAATCGCTCGTGCGAATAGTTATGGACATAAGAAGTTTATGTCCATTTACTATTATTTGCACTTACTTATCCATGCGGCGGGAAACCTAGTTTCCCACCCACCTGAGCAGTTGGAAATTGTCACAGCCCACCTGTATGAATCAACCTATGACCTTTTGTTATAATGCGAAGACGAATTCCTGTGTCCAATGAACAATGAGATTGTAGGGACCATTGAATTGTATTGTGTGTGGGGCATAAATAGACAAGCCGATCATATCCAGCTCACTCTCTTCAACGGTTCTCATTGCTGATATTCGGGAGCTGGATATCGAGGCGCATGCGATCGTTCCCCTTGTGCGTAAGTTTTCTCCACAATCATATTGTCTTTCTTGTTATTGTGAGCCATATCTCTCTCTCTCTCTCTTCTCTTTATCTCTCGTTTCTCTTATCTTGTTATTGTACTGCTATTGTATTTCATGTGTAGTTATCTGGTTAGGTAGTCTATGTTATATTGGTAGTGTATGACTTGTATTGTATTATTCTTTTTGAACGTTCATTCATTTCCTTAAAAGGCGTTAGACCCTTAGACCGGTATTGTGTGTTCATTATATTGCAGTGGGTAATAGGAGCGTCTCTATCGCTCAAACAGCTTTAGTGTAAACCAGCTTACACTGTGTTGCATTTTCACCTTATCACTACGCAAGGGTTTACAGTATAAGAATATCATTTCTGTGTGTTACATTCAAGGTCTACTGATTGTTATCTTGTGAGCGTCTGCGCCGCTCGTGATCTCCTCGTGGTCTCGAGCGTCCGCTACGCTGATAGCGTAGCATTACGGTAGTCGCTCACCTATAGTGTGCCCGATACCAACAGCGTATTCTCGCGAGCGTTTGTGTCGCTCGAGCGGCTTGCTCCCGATACAGCGCCCGCTACGCTAAGAGCGTACCCTTACGGTACCTCGTGCGCCAGTTGCGTACAGTGTTTCTTAACCTCTTTATAGTGTGTTATATAGGATAAATATTTGGCTTTATCTAGTCGGCAGCCTATAGCGTGCCTGCCTGTGATCTTTTGGCCGTAAGCGAACGTGACGCTCAAGCGTCTCGACTACGGCTAAGCGATTGTTACGCAACGTGCGTACCCTTACGGTATACCATACGTAAATAGCGTACGGTGTTCTTTGACCTCTTAAAGGGTTTTAAATAAGATAAATATTTAGCTTTATCAGAAGGTAACCTAAATTGATGCCAGGGTTGTGGCATAACATAAATGTGACTATTTGGGACTACAGTTAAAAATAGGATTTTAATTACCAACCGGTAAATCCTTTTCTCATAGTCTGTAGAGGATACTGGGGTCCATTTAGTACCATGGGGTATAGACGGGTCCACTAGGAGCCATGGGCACTTTAAGAAATTGATTGTGTGGGCTGGCTCCTCCCACCAAACTCAGTCTAGGAAACTATGCCCGAGGAGAAGGACATACTTTGAGAGAAGGAAAGAGAAGGAAAGATAAGGATAGCGGTGAGATTCCGAACCAGCACACACAAGAGGAAAGCCAAGCTAACCAAACTTGAAACAGGAACAGCAACGGCTGAACCAACATTACTTAACCAAGTAACATTGCAGGAAGAACAAAGCACTGGGCCGGCGCCCAGTATCCTATACGGACTACGAGAAAAGGATTTACCGGTTGGTAATTAAAATCCTAATTTTTTCTTATGTCCTAGAGGATACTGGGGTCCATTTAGTACCACGGAGATGTACCAAAGCTCACAAACCGGGTGGGAGAGTGCAGAACTGACTGACCAAACTGAAGGTCCTCCGAGGTCAAAGAATCGAACTTGTAGAAATTTGCAAACGTGTTCGAACCCGACCAAGTAGCTTCTCGGCAGAGCTGTAAAGCCCAAACAACTTGGGCAGCTGCCCAGTAAGAACCAACCAACCTAGTAGAGTGGGCAAGTACAGATTTTGTACATGGCAAACCTGCCGTGGAAAAAGCATGCTGGATAGTAAGTCTGATCCAGCGTGCAATTGTCTGCTTTGAAGCAGGACACCCAATCTTATTGGGATCATAAAGAACAAACAGCGAGTCCGTTTTTCTGTGACGAGCTGTTCTCTTCACATACACCTTGAAAGCCCTCACAACATCCAAAGACTTTGAAGTAGCAGAAGTGTCAGTGACAAATGGAACCACAATAGGTTGGTTGATGTGAAACGTAGACACCACTTTAGGAAGAAATTGCTGACGAGTTCTGAGTTCAGCTCTGTCCTCTTGGAAAATTAAATAGGGACCTTTATGAGACAACGCCCCCAACTCCAACACACGTCTTGCTGAATCCAAGGCCAACAGTGTGACGGTCTTCCACGTAAGATATTTTACGTCAAACCTCCTGTAACGGTTCAAACCAGTCCGATTGGAGGAACTGCAGCACCATGTTGAGATCCCAAGGTGCCGTGGGAGGCACAAAGGAAGGTTGGATGTGGAGAACACCTTTTAAGAACGTCTGGACCTCAGGGAGAGAAGCCAATTGTTTCTGAAAGAAAATGGACAAGGCCGATATCTGGACTTTTAAGGAGCCCAGATGCAGGCCCACATCCACACCTGCCTGCAGAAAAAGCAGGAAACGACCCAGATGAAATTCCACCGCAGAATAATTTCTGCTCTCACACCAAGGGACGTATTTCTTCCAAACACGATGGTAATGCTTAAACGTTACCCCCTTCCTGGCTTGGATCATAGTCGGGATGACCTTGTTAGGGATCCCTCTCCTGGCTAGAATCAGACGTTCAACTTCCATGCCGTCAAACGTAGCCGCGGTAAGTCCTGATAAACGCACGGGCCCTGTTGCAGAAGATCCTCGCGAAGAGGTAGAGGCCACAGATCTTCGAGGAGCATCTCTAGAAGGTTCGTGTACCAGGCCCTTCTTGGCCAGTCCGTAGCAATGAGTATTGCTTGAACCTTTTCCCTTTTTATTCTCTTTAGAATTCTTGGGATCAGAGGAAGTGGAGGAAACATGTACACCATCTGATAGACCCATGGAGTCGTCAGGGCGTCTACCGCCACCGCCTGTGGGTCTCTCGACTTGGAACAATACCGCTTGAGCTTCTTGTTGAGCCAAGAGGCCATCATGTCGATCTGTGGATATCCCCATCGACTTGTCAAGCACCTGAACACTTCAGGGTGAAGGCCCCACTCCCCCGAGTGCAGGTCATGTCTGCTGAGGAAGTCTGCTTCCCAGTTGTCTACTCCCTGAATGAAGACCGCTGACAACGCCACAGCATTTCTTTCTGCCTAAATAAAAATTCTTGACATCTCTGACATTGCTGCTCTGCTCTTTGTTCCGCCCTGTCGGTTTATGTACATCACTGCCGTCACATTGTCCGAATGGACCTGATTGGCCCGATCTTGAATAAGATGTGAGGCCTGCAGAAGGGCGTTGTATATGGCCCCGAGTTCCAGAATGTTGACTGGAAGAACGACTTCCTGACTTGACCATCTTCCTTGAAACTACACCCCCTGAGTGACTGATCTCCAACCTCTGATGCTTGCATCTGTGGTTAACAGGATCCAGTCCTGAATTCCGAACATCTGAGGTGAGAAGTCTGTAGCGACCACAGAAGGGAGATCATGGCTTTTGGCGACAGACGGATCCTCTGGTGAATATGAAGATGCGATCCGGACCATTTGTCCAACAGATCGAGCTGGAAGGGTCTTGTGTGAAACCTTCCGTATTGAAGAGCCTCATAAGAGGTCATTATTTTCCCCAGAAGGCGAATGCACAGAAGCACCGACACCCGGGTTGGCTTCAGGACGTCCTGAACCATCGACTGGATCACCAATGGAAGGAACACTTTCTGTGACTCCGTGTCCAGTATCATTCCCAGGAATGGGAGCCTCCTTGTTGGCTCTAGAAGAGATTTCGGAAGGTTCAGAATCCACCCATGATCCTGGAGGAGTTTGGTTGAGAGACCAATGCTGTCCAGCAACCTTTACCTGGATGGTGCTTTTATCAGGAGATCGTCCAGGTACAGAATTATGTTCACTCCCTGTTTGCAGAGTAGAAACATCATCTCTGCCATCACCTTGGTGAACACACTCGGTGCCATGGAGAGACCAAAGGGCAAGGCCTGGAACTGGTAGTGACAGTCCTGCAGTGCAAACCGTAGATAAGCCTGATGAGGCGGCCAGATCGGAATGTGAAAGGATGCATCCTTGATATCCAGAGACACTAGGAATTCCCCATCCTCCAGATCTTGAATTTGAACACTCGTAAGTACGGGTTCAAAGACTTGAGGTTCAGAACCGGTTTTACCGAACCGTCTGGTTTCGGTACTACGAACAAATTGGAATAGTACCCCTTGTTGAGCAGGTGAGGTGGAACTGGAACAATGACCCGAGTCTGTACCAGTTTTTGGATGGCATACTGTAAAGTTATACTTGTCTCTTGTGAAACTGGCAAGCCTGATTTGAAGAATCTGTGAGGTGGGAGTTCTTGGAACTCCAATCTGTAGCCCTGGGAAATAAAATCTATGACCCAGGGATCAGGGCACGAACTTGACCAGATCTGACTGAAGAATTGTAGTTGGGCTCCCACCTGACAGTCTTCCAGGCATTGCGGTCCACAGTCATGCTGAAGTCTTTGAGGAAGCAGAGCCTGAGCTCTGTTCCTGAGCACCTGCAATTCCTGGCTTGTGTGGTTTACCTCTAGCACCACTGGAGGATGTAGAAGCACCTCTGGATTTGCCCTTGAACTTGGCCGTCCGAAAAGACTAACTTAGAAACTGAATAAGTCTTCTTGGTTGGGGGGGCTGCGGAAGGAAGATACGTAGACTTACCCGCAGTAGCTGTGGCAATCCATTTGTCTAGTTAATCTCCAAACAAGGCCTCTCCTGTGAATGGTAGGCCTTCCATGCCTTTCCTGGAGTCCGCGTCAGCAGTCCACTGGTGTAGCCCCAAGCCCCTGCATGCCGACACTGCCATAGCGGTGGTGCGTGGGTTAAGCAAACCTCTCTCTTTTATGGCTTCCACCATAAAGTTTGCAGAGTCCTGTATATGCTACAGGAATAAAACACATCCCCCCTAGACAAGTAATCTAATCCCTCCATTAGGTTACATGACCATTTTGTAATGGCTTTTGTGATCCACGCACATGCAATAGTGGGTCTTTGGGCCACCCCAGCAGCTGTGTACAATGATTTAAGTGTAGTCTCAATTTTACAATTCAGCTGTGTCTTTTAGGAAGGCTGCACCAGGAACACACAATACAATTTTACGTGACAGCCTAGAGACTGATGCGTCCACTATCGGTGGATTTTCCCATTTTTTCCTATCCTCCAGAGGAAAGGGAAAAGATAAGAGCAACCTTTTAGGGATCTGAATTTTTTTTATCAGGATTAGCCCACGGTTCTTCAAACAGGGTATTCAATTCCTTTGACACAGGAAAAGTGACCGAGGACTTATTTATTACATTGAAATTTGATTCCTCACACTCCTCTGACATCTTATCAGGAATATGCAGAACATCTCTGATAGCTTCTATAAGCCTCTATTCCCTGTGACAGAGCCGCACCCCTCCCCCCTCCCCCCTCCAAGTCTACCTCGCCCTCCTCCAAGTCTGACCCTTCAGCGTCAGAGTCAGACTGCAGGATATGGGCCAGAGATCGATTTTGCGGACAAATGGGAGGGGATTGAGGCGCTGTTTTGGGGACTGAGTCTCAGCTCATAAACTCATCCACAGTCTGTTTTAAGTATTGCGATTCTTTCTCATTGTGGGACAATTTTGTAGAAAGAGTGAAGTGATCATTCCTTTCAGAGAATTAACCCACTCTGGTTCAGTCCCGCTATTCTGTGAACCCTGAGTACCCAGTAGTGAGCCCCCTGGTGAAGAGGAACACTCCGCTGTACAAGAAACACACTCTTTGCCTTATGTAATGTAAATGTGGCAGCACACACACACACACACACACAGGAAAAGGTTAAGCACAATTAACCCACAAAGAGCCCTTCTGGGAGACACAGAGTTGTTTGGAGCCAGCCCCCACCGCGCCCTTACTGCTAATGCCAAGCTTAGCCAGGTCACAGACTAAGTACCCTGATAGGGGACTTAGTACACTAGTAATCGCTCCCCCCTGGTACCGCTGAAGTAATTTGGAGTCACACTGGAGGAGCTGCACGTCCCTGTCAGTCAGCGTCTGTGTCCACTGCAGAGGGAAAATGGCTCTGGTGCGCTGCTGGATCCTCTCATAGTGAAGCCCCGCCCCTTCAATGGCGCGCGGTCTTCCCGCTTTTTTCATACTGGCTGAAGAATTTGGTGCCTAAAATGGACAGAAACATTTTTAAGGCTGTGTTGCTAGTATGGGTGCTGTGTACAGTGTACTGAGACGCAGTTGTGTACTGTGTCTGGGGACACATTCTGCCCCGTTTAGAAGTCGTGCATCTCCACACCCTCATGCCGCCGTAATGGCCGGCACCCCGCTAACCTGGACGCCGGCCATTACAAACATATAAAATAAATGCACAAAACTCTTCAGGAGCTTCCTTCAGCATAACCGGCTCCTCCGGGCACATTTTCTAAACTGAGTCTGGAAGGAAGAGCATAGAGGGAGGAGCCAGCCCACACTATCAAATTCTTAAAGTGCCCACAGCTCCTAGTGGACCTGTCTATACCCCATGGTACTAAATGGACCCCAGTATCCTCTAGGTCGTAAGAGAAACACAGAATATAGTTAAAGTGTTACCAAGTCAGGTTTAGTTAACAAAAGTCAGGTTAGAAGACATAATAGATTACAGAGAAGGAAGAGGATGTGGGAAGTCACATCAATGCAATTGGGCCCTTACAAATGCTGCTGTAGGGTCCACAAATGACTAGTTACAGCCCTGGTCTAAAGCTCTGATTCTGAATTGTGTGTACACCAAAGGGAAGCCTGTTCCTGACAGATCTCTTGCACTTAGCATGAGGCTGGTGAAAGTGCCACTACTAGTGTTGACGGTTGTGGCAGCTGGCATAAGATCATAGGGCGGCACAGCTTTCCACTTGCAGATGCACAGACCATCGCATTAGCTGAACAGAACCCCACATTAGCATGAGGTAGTAAATCTGGCTGCAAAAACAGCCACTTTGTGTGTAATTCGGAATCAGCCCAATAGTAGTGTTCATTCTAGCACCCTGCACCTTTCAAAATCCGGCCAGTTCCTCTTTCCTGCCTGGGGTGTCGCTCTCTGCTGTGGTGCTTCTCTGTACACTCTGATCTGTTGCTCAGTGCTGTGATACAGACCTGTGTGTGCTGAGAAGCACCAGAGCAGAGAGCGACACCTCAGGCAGGAAAGAGGAACTGCACAAGATTTGAAAGGTGCAGGGTGCTAGAATGAACACTGCAATAGTGTGCAGAAAGCAGCATACCAAACAGGGGGCCAGCACTGAAATGAAGGTAAGTGCATACCACAAAAGGAGGAGCAATATCAAAGACTCAAGAATAGCCTGAAAATACGTGTTTAGAGAGGGAAATCATGGACATAGGTGGGATCAGTGCACATGTGAAGGAACAAGGAGCAGATGTGTGACAGTACTTGAGGTTTGAAATATTCCTGGAAGTTGTTTGTGAAGTTAAAAAAAAAATAAAGTCAGAGACTACAAGGGAGGCTGCATCTCACCTGCTGCTACAGTATGAAGCAGACCCTCCAACATGACCCGCCCCACTAGGTACAAAATGCTCTGTTCCTGGACATCCCTCTTAATTTATGATTTCCATCACCTGTGTTGAACTAGTTAAATGATAAGAAAGCTGTTTCTTCACAGGTGATTGCAATAATAAATTAAGAGGGAAGTCCAGAAACAGAGCATTTTGTACCTAGTGGGGCGGGTCATGTTGGAGGGTATGTATGAAGGGAGTATGAAGGGAGGCTGCGGGATTCGTATAAGAACATACAAGCTGGAGGAATGTGGAAAAAGATCAAACAGAAATGTTTTCAGCTTGTCAGCACGGTATACAAGGTGCAAGGAGAAGTTAATGAAAATGAGAAGTTATGAGAATATTACATAGCACATTTGTGAATGGGTAAGACAGGCAGAGTAAACAACGGGTTTAAACACTTGATATTATCGGAAAAATGAATTAAAGCCAAATAATATATTATGCTAAGAGGTGGTATGTGTATAAATTATGCTTACAGGGGAATGATGTGTTGGATGACTCGCATAGAATTTGTTACTGCTAATTTAACATCTTTGTACAGCTACTCTCTGACAAACTACTGTCCGGCTCCCAATAAATAATGTACCATGTATTATCACGGCTCTGACAGCTGCTTATCGCCTGAAGCACCCGAAGCATAATCCCTGATAAGTGCCGCATATTGGGGCCAATTGAATAGCCCCAGCCAAATCCATTAGCTGCGGTTAATTGAATACTGTTCTAACAGTTTCATGAAGGTGGTAAACAGCTAGTAAAAACAGTACCATGAAGCAATAGCTTTACTCTTTCTAAAATGTACATTTGTAATTGGACGCACAATCCTGGAAATAACAAAGACACAGCCCCATTTTTTAAAGGCAGTTCCCAAAAGCGGAATGTGCCCCTGTGTACCGAGAATTCATTTAATGCATTTTTTTACTCTCTGATTGCATGTATAAAATGGATGTTAAAGAGAAGCATATATGCAGAGTCACCCAAATTTCACAAACAGCAGTATTTCTGCATCAGGAGGACAAAAAAATACAACATAAATAAATACAACGATAGCATACAGATGCACCTAAACAATTGTTTTGGTGGTATTCAAATGATATATCGCGCACAATGTCCTTTCTAAAATGATCCCCGTTATTGCACATATCATGCCCATAGTAATCAGGTTTAGCTGTGTAAAGGGTTGGGTGCCTAGCTACCCCGGGGTTAGCAAGCTGAAATGATGATACCACGACCCAGAGGGCAGAAAAAGAATGGGTGTGGAATGGAGTGAAAATAATTGAATACTGCTCTTTAAGTGCAAGTGTCTTGCTGTATTGGTACACAATAAAACTTAACAAATTATACATGAGAAAGCAGCTTCTTGACAGTGTTATCATTAAATGGTACAGTGGCATTCACATACAAAGTATAATGAAGTAAAACAACCACTACATCTGTCATTTACCACTTTACAAATCTAACAGGAATCATTTTGCTAGAGTAGTCCAAATGGAAATGACAAATTGACAAATTATTACTGCAACTTTAATGAATTAGTTGGCGAGGTTAGTACGCATGTGGCTAAGCTGCTGGATGGTGCTACTGGCGCCATCATCATCATCACCACCACATATTTTTACACCAGACATCGAGTAATCCAGTACAAACACGAGTTAGAAGCAAAAAAAAACATCTCTCTGGTTACAATAAGGTCTTACTAGAAAACATCTATGGAGGTGAGTGGAGGGAAGGGGAGTGGAGGGGGGGGGGGGGGGGGTGATATTTACATGCACACACCAGTGCTGTAGCGTAAGATACATAAAATAGTTCTACCCATGCCTCGAAAATAAGCCTCCAGCACATGCAGATTTCCCCAATTCTAACTCTTACTAGGAGAAGTGGAATGGGGGGCGGAAATGGTAGAGAAAGACTAGAACATATTCCTGTAATTTCAAAAAGATGGATACAGACACATACGCATATGAGCCTTTCAAAGTTATACTAGCGGATGTGCCCTGTTTCAACTTGGCGAAGGTTTTTGCTGGGCGGAATATTTTACCCTTTTTCATCCCCTTAAGAGTCGAATTTCGAAAAACCCCTGCTAAATGGGTGGCTGCAAATAACTGTCAGTTTCCAGACCACCCGGCAGGTCACATATTCCAGGTCACCCAGCAGGTGCACAGGGAGAGTTCACCAACCGTAATATTTTACAGAGCACAATGGTGATGCATTGTAAATGGCAGGCGGACATTTTGCCACATAACTCCGAAACTAAGCAACACAATTACAACTCCAATTCTGCAAATCAACAGACTAATACCTTTAATTTGGTATATGATGCCCTGCTCAGACAATGGCATCATAGAACTATGTCACTCATAAAAGTCATTCTTCTGCTTATTAATATATAGATTATCTGCAGATGCATGAGAGTAAGTGCACATAAACAAAGATGATAATGGTTATAAGCATCGTCATAGAAACAAGGCAAAGTTCTATCATTTCTGAAGAGATGTGTTCTCCCTCAGTGGATGTCCAAGTATGTTATGGCTACCTAGAGATACTTCCTCTCATGCAACAACATTGGCATATGCCAGGCCAATGTACCCGTGATATGTCAGTTGCACCATATCACTGGTACATTGGCCTGGCATTAATAATTAAACATAAGCATTTCCTAAATAGAGGGACACCCATGGTTAACCCAGGAGATCCACTAAGTACAATTGAAGATTAATGCACTAAATAGAAACCACATAAACAAAGGCAGCACTAACTGCAAGTATAAAACCAAGATACAAACATCTGTGTGACACTGGGGGTAATTCCAAGTTGATCGCAGCAGGAAAGTTTTTAGCAGTTGGGCAAAACCATGTGCACTGCAGGGGAGGCAGATATAACATGTGCAGAGAGAGTTAGATTTGGGTGGGGTATGTTCAAACTGAAATCTAAATTGCAGTGTAAAAACAAGCAGCCAGTATTTACCCTGCACAGAAACGAAATAACCAACCTAAATCTAACTCTCTCTGCAAATATTATATCTGCCCCCCCCTGCAGTGCACATGGTTTTGCCCAATTGCTAACAAACTTGCTGCTGCGATCAACTCAGAATTACCCCCACTGAGCAAGACTGCAATAGGAGTTCTGCTGAATAGGACAGGACTGCATTCACACTGCAGTGAGAGTAAGCAGAGCGTGATCCGGCTCAGGGAAGAAAAGGCTCTCTGGGGGTTATGTAATTGTTATACAGGAGTGAAAGGTTATATTAAGGGGGTGCATCCAAAAGTGAAGCTCCTCGACTGTGACAAAAGAGACGAGATTAGGGCAGAAATGCAATAACTTATAAATATAACCCTTACGGTGTTGCTCAGGGATGTCTTGGCATTCCTGTACAGCTCTGTAGAAAAGCAGCTAATTAAAGTTCTAACCCTATACTCCATTACAGACCGCTTAAGCCATACATCATACATACAGTAGCATATGAGGAGAATCATTTGGGGAGATGTACGAAGCAGTGATAAAAGTGGAGAAGTGAGCCAGTGGAGAAGTTGCCTATGGCAACCAATCAGCATTGACGTAACATGTATAATTTGTAGAATATACAGAGCAGCTGATTGGTTGCCATGGGCAACTTGCTTATTTCTCCACTTTTATCACTGCTTAGTACATGTACCCTGATCCATATGAGATCTGATATAGGTAAAAAGCTGACATTTCAGCCATCGTATAACAGTCTTACTGGTCTTGGCACATGCACGAATCCACCAATCCACACAGCAGCCATCTGCAAATCTGTCACTCACATCTACTTAATCTACAGCAAAATGGGTGTTATTATTTAACTTTATGAATAAAGTCAAACTGTTATTAGAACTGTTATTCAAGCTCTCTCTCCCCACAGCACAGTCTTCTAAGCCAGATTTGTGCCTTGGACCGGTAGCGGAGGAGCATGTAGCATGAGATACACAGTCTATTTCATAGAACACACTGCATCAGACAATAAGACAGACAGTGTGCCGATTCTCCAACGCAGCGGATTACTTAAGTCATGCTTATTTTGTTAAATATACTGCTCCCTTTACACCACTGCCAAATTACACGTTGGCCCTTGCCCGCTTCCTTTTCAGCTACTGAGCCCTACTTGTGCTCAGATGATTTAAATATCCATGTAATTACTTTGGAGTGCGAGCTTGTTTATCAAACCCTGCTCCTCTGTCAGCATCAGAAAAGAAGGGCACGGATGCCAAGATGGTGTTCTGGCAACAAAAAGGTGTCTTTTAATTGTATATTTAAATATATTTTATATATATGAGCAAAGGTGTGATTAAAGTAAAATGTGACTGCTGGAGGTGTTATCAAATGCCAAAGTATGTAATATTAGGAAACCAAGGCTGGTCTACATGACACCCACACAGGATTATGTTCTCTCCAACTCTAAAGCCACAACCCTCTAAAATAAAAACTATTTGCTCGATAGGATTTGGACCACCAGCATGTTACCAGGACATAGATCAATGCCATTGGGGTGTGGTAAACGAGTTCAACATTCAGAATGACGAAACAAGAATGTCAACATGTTCTGAATGTTGTCAGGGTCTCATAGTCAGCACTGGACATGTCAATACTGATACAATACTGACATGTTCAACATGTCGACATTAGTCATCTCGACAGTGATAATGCTGACAGTACACTTTTACCCTAACCGCAGGCTAACTCCAACTGCGGCCTATTCTTACACATAACCCATCGCTTACCTGTTCATAATGTGGACACGCAAAATGTCGTAATTTAGTCAATGATTAATGTCGATACGGCTTTATGAACATGTCACATTCTGAAAATGTTGGGGACATTCAAAATGTCAACATTCTGAATTAATTTAACAGTCCAGTGCTGACATTCTGAATGTCGACACAGTAACGACACTGACAAGCAGGGAGAAGACCAGAAGCCGGAAACGGAAGTAGCCGGCCAGCTGGGACTGAGAGAGGCAAGGAGAGCGGGACGGAGAGCAGTAGCCGCTCCATATAAGGGGTGTGTGAGGAAGCGGAGCAAGGGCAGCTGTGCGGGTGAAGGAGAGGACAGCAGGTGAAAGAGCTGCCGCTGTGTGTGTGTGTGTGTGTGTGTATAGGAGCTCAGTTACTCGCAGTGCTGCTCCAGGCGTATGCGAGGAGAGAAGCATCTGAGTGCAGGAGTGGGGGTAAGTGTGTGCTGGCGAGTCGCTTACCCACTCGAGTGGGGAGTGCCTGTTTTGTTTTTGTTTTGTCTTTTGTTTTTAAGGCAGGACGTTATGCTGTAAACTTTGGAGAAGGAGACAAGGTGCCGCGAGCAGCTGGACGGAGCCAACACAGGGAAAGCAGGGACCAGTGAGCAGGTGCTGCTACAGGAGGTGCTGCTGCAGGAGGTCCTGACTCCCCACAGACACAAAAGTATCATCATCATCACTGCATTGACTGTTTTGCATGGATTCACTATCACACATTGTATTATCAGCTCCTGTTCTGTTATTGAATATTGTTTCTTTTCACAGCTAGGCTTAATTACCGTCGTATATTGCATAGCCTGCATTGTATTCTGAAGGTAACAGGGAGTTAGAGCTTTCAAATAAGATGGGTGGGGCCATAATTGAAAATCTCACTCAGCGCATTTCGTGCAAGATGTATGCGCACCTGAAGCAACAGTCCCAGTGTGATTACATCTGCACGAGATGTATGCGAACAGTTGCCCTGGAAGCCCAGGTAACTGATCTAGAGCAAACCATTGCAAGACTGAGGGATATTCACAATCTCAAGCAAAGCTTAGAAAGAATGGTGGAGGAGTTGCAGGGGAGGGGTGGACACTGGTAGATGAGGATGAACAGGTAGACACCTGGGTCACGGTTAGAAGGAAGAAGAAGAGGGGGAGAGGGAGACAGGACATCTCCAATCTGCCAAACCCCAAAAAATTTGCCCGTCTGGACGAAGATTCTGAGGATGGCAGTGAGGAAATGACGGAGCCAGAGGAGACTGTTCCCTCTAGCAACCAGAGGAGCGGTCCCTCCGGTACAGATGGGAAAAAAGAAAGTGAGGTACCTAGTCAGATTGTGGTGGTAGGGAATTCTATTATCAGGAAGACAGACAGGGAAATCTGCTACCGGGACCATGATCTCCATACAGTCTGTTGTCTCCCGGGTTGTCAAAGAAAGTGAAACTTTAGCGCCTTCAGCACATAACTCATATACAAACTACAATAAAAGTCCAAACCCAAAAGGTATAAAAAGTTCTTTCTTTTCCTTAACAAATCTCTATGATGCCGAGTTCGTTGTTCTCTCTCTTGTTATTGTGTCTGTCCTGTTTCGCAAGACACTTAGGATTCCTAATTTGAATTTGCCTGCAATGCACACCCAAAAGAGAAGAATATATATAACAAAGTGTACATAGTGCATTATCCATGGATAAAATCGGGTTTATTCACATAATACTTCATAAAAACATAGAAAGTTCATGCAGGATATTTTGACAGAAATGGAACCGTACCGTTTCTAGCTCCAGAAGTGGAGCTCTAGAGTTAGCATGCAATGGGAGACTCCAGAAATCCACCTTACTCCCTCCAGGCCACTCACCAATACCAGAAAACGTAGGTCCTTTAAAGACTTGATCTGGATGCAGATAGGGATGGTTACTTTAAATACAACGCGTTTCGGGTCACCAAGGACCCTTCCTCAAGGCTGTGTCAAGACACTTGTCTCAATTAGTCAAGGACCCAAATAGAGGTAAAACTATTCTGGACCTAGTTATTTCCAATAATGTGGACATTGTATCAAACACTAAAGTTGGGGAGACCTTGGGAAACAGTGATCACTATAGGATCACATTCGACATCAGTTTCAAGAAACATAGCAATAAGGGATCAACCAAAACATTAACCTTTAGAAAAGCTAACTTCATAATGCTGAGACGGACACTAAACGACATTGGCTGGGAAGTTATGTTTCATGGTAAAGATACTACGGAAATATGGGATGCTTTAAAAGGGTTGCTCGATAGCAATATTCACAAATTCATTCCCATGGGCAGTAAACGCAGGAGTACTAAACGCAAACCAAATGTGGCTTAATAAGGAGGTCAAAGAAGAAATGGCTTAAAAGAGGCGTGCTTTCAAAGCATTTACATCTAATGGAGGGGAGGAGTCATTCTAGTACTACAAGGAATGCAATAAAAGATGCAAAAAAGTAATGACCAGTTAAAATTGTAAACGAAAAGCAAATCACTATAGAGAGTAAAACCAATCCTAAAAAGTTCTATAAATACATAAACAGTAAAAGGTTAAAAAAAAGGAGAACGTAGGCCTATTAAAAGATGAACTGGGACTTCCGGTGGGCGGGGCATCCAGCATGGCCGCATTTTAACTGAGCTCCCTACAGCGACCCGCATAATCAGTGCCCATCCTGCTTAATTCAATAATCTAATCAACCACCTGCAGAGATTAAACTGAGAGGATCACTTTGAGGTCACTTTTGTTGGGGAGCGTTTATATTCCACCGGAGCCCGGCCACCGACACTGATGGCCCTCATGGCAACCTGAGACGCTGGGAGTAGCGTGCCCCCTCCCTCACTCTCACTCACTGTGAGTCTGTATGCCGGCTCCCTAACTTGTTTCCGGACAAGCTAACACTCTCTGGCGGCAGCAGTGTTATCCTCGCTGGACCCCCCTAACGCCTTCACCTAACTCTGGTGGGCGCCTGGTGAAGGAGGCGAAGAGGAGGGCTCGCGGGACGGAAGAAGCGGAGTCCGTGGAGACTGCCGCGGCGGACATGGAGCCCTGACAACTCACGGACCCCTGTGACTCCGACGCAGCCTGGTACAGCGGGGTGGACGCGGTACGCAGGGACCTGAGGAACACCAACCTGAGGCGCCGTGCGGGGAGACGCGGTCTAGCGCTGCAGTGGCTCTGGAGGCGGCCCTGGACGGAGGTATGAGATACAGCTCACCCGGTGCAACCTTCCAGCTTGTAAGTTGACAGCCCATACCCCACCAGGGTGCCTGACCTGAACGATCTGCTGAAGGCGGGCTAAGCTTTCTCCGTGCTGCCTGCTGCAGCTATTATCCGGGGGTCTGACTGCGGAGTGAGTTACCAGGAGACCTGAGTGGTGTTTTTTTTTTTCTTTTCCCCTCTCTTTATGCCCTGCTACTTTCCACTACCATTTAATTGGCAGTACAGTACCCACTAAAGTGAAGTTTTGTGACTGCAGACATACGCTTTACTACCCCCCCTTTTATGCAGTTAACCCCAGGAACATATAACTCTGCCTGACAGCCTGTTTGCCTGCACTGTATGTACTTTGTGACACTGCAGTAACTAGGCTATATTTTCCTGTGCCTTATTTCTTCTCCTGCTATCTGGACTGCCCTGGCTGCACTTACTACAAACTGTGTGGTCCTTTCTGGATGTGTGCTTTTTCTGTAAACTCCCTGGATGTTATTGGAGGGATAATACCCATATATCTTACACACAGTTGCAGGTTGTTACTAATTATCAGTGTCCGAACACTGGTAGTACCCGGTATTTGTCTCTTCCCAATTAACAACCTTTCCCTTCCCGCCTAGTGTGTTCTCCTACCCCCTTGAGCCCCCACTTCCCCCCCCCTTCTCTTTTTATCCACCCCTCCCTACTCCCGTGAATGCCGGCAGTGACTGCTTTTGCCCCGAATTTGGGTCGTCGCCGATTTCCTCATCCACCTTTACAGCTGACTGAGGTGAACCAACTGCTGAACATTGCCCGGCTGGAATATCTGTGTCTTGCCCACACCTCAATTAGTGACACAGCAACACTATTTTCTTATACATAGCTTGCAGTGTCTTTGTGCTAGCTAAGGTCTGCTTAACAGGGTCGTGTATCTCTGACTATTTTCATCTACGCCTGTCTGGTTTATGTTCACCGTATTATTTTCTGCTGCTGTGGTCTGCATAATTATGTTTCAGTCTCTCCTTAACTAAGGCAATACTGCCTCCCAGTGGCCCTAAGCTCTTGGTTTATGTTCCACCTCCCACAGTCTGCAGTCTGAACCCTTAGACATACTGTTTGCTGTTCATATGTACCATTTTTTTTTTCTTTGCATTTCTTCCATTCCATATCTTTCAAAATAATTCTGTTTCTGTAATTCGGTGGGCATATTCTGGCGCTAATAATTGTGATACAGGGCTGCACCCATATTTTTGAAGGTTTACATATTTTACAGGTCATTATTCATTCATTCATTCATACAAAAAAAAAAAAAATTCTTTTTGTGGCTCGCCTGTTATCATTCACACGTTCAGCCTAACGTTTTAACTATGTGATTCTACAATGTGTGCATATCATATACCTTGACTATGTGATTGCAAAGTGTTCTTTTGCTGGGATGCCCCCCTTGTGAGTCATGTTTTTAGTATAATAGTGTAACAGTATTCTACCACCTGAGACATTTTATTTCTAACTACAATATCCTCGGTGATTATCGCTGATCATACTTCTACCATTGTGACCTTTTTTTTTTTTTTTATTCCCCTGGGGTATGGATAAATACCTCGACAGAAATATGCCTCCAAAACAATCTAACCTCGCTGGCAGGGCTGGGAAGGAAGTATCCCAAAAATCAGGTCCCTCCTCTCCTGGTAGCCCGGAAACTGACACTTTAGAGTCGCATGGAGATAGGCATTCCCCGTTGACGGCTAAAGACATTGCCGATTTTATGATGCCCCTAATGGACAAAAGATTCAATGACCTCCAGGATCGCTTGGATGCGGGGTTAGCGCGTATCGATTCGCATGCGATCCGCATCTCGGCCCTGGAATCTAGAGTAAGCGATGTGGAGGATAATGTTCACTCTGGTCACGATGAGGTATCTACTCTCCACCAGCTTACACAACAGTTACAGGACAAACTGGAGGATCTAGAAAATAGATCCCGCAGAAACAACCTCAGGTTTGTGGGCGTACCTGAATCTATCACGGGATCGACCCTTACATCCTTTCTAGATACGGATCTGCCCACATCATTGGGGATCATAGCTAATATCGAAATACCCCATATTGAGAGAGCTCACAGATTAGGGGCCTTGAGGGAGGGGGCATCACAGCGGTCACGCCCAGTTATTGCCCGCTATCTTTATTATCGAGCTAAGGAACAAATCTTGCTCGCATATCGTAAAGCTGGGGGCCTGGTGGTCGGGGGACATAAGATTTTAATCTTTCAGGATTTTTCCGCCGCAGTTGCTCAAAAGAGGAAAGAATTCTCTGAGGTTTGCACTTTTTTACATAACAAAAATATTAGATTTGCCTTGCTGTATCCTGCGAAACTGCGTGTGCAGGAAAATGGTGGCCACATCCGGAGGTGGCGAAATCACATTTTCTGACAGATAGGCTACCGCAGCGATCACCACGTAGATAAAATGTTTCAACGTCTTCCAACCGCTGACTCACCGAGATTCTCACGTCTCGGGTGGTACTGATTGTATTTTTTTTTTTTTCTCTCTGTTCCTTTTGTTCCTCTTTGGGGAGGCATCCCTACATGATAGGATTTTATTAATATATTTAGTAGTGTTCTGCGTGCGCACCACTAGGCCTAGATGGTGCCCATTATAGTTGATGTTGGTTGGAAAATATTTGAAAAAGGAGTTGTGAGTCATTGTGGATATTTGAAATTGCCATGTGTCTTGTTCATTCTTCTGTTAACAACATGTACATTCTGTTTTAGCGTACTGCCTTGGTGCTGGGGGGGAGCTGCCGACTTAAATCAAGTAATATGGTCGATTTTCATGCATTACATTTACCCGTGGGGGGTGAGTAGCCATGCTGTCTTCTGTGAATAACCCCTCTGATACCCTCCCTCCGAAGCCACTCCGGATAGTCTCCTGGAACGTTGGTGGTTTGAACGCGCCTATAAAGAGACGGCGTGTCGCCACACACCTTAAACGCCTAAACCCAGATGTAGTGTTATTACAGGAGACTCACTGGATGACCGGTGAGAATAACACGTTGAAGGCTGCCTGGATTGGCTCCTGCCTATCCGCTCCTTTCCATAGGAAAAATAGAGGAGTAGCCATTTTATTCCGTAGAGATCTTCCATTTACTATCATGGATGAAATTATTGACCCTAACGGAAGGTTTATAATTCTTGACGTTGAAATCTTCCACACCAGGTACACATTGGTTAACATTTATGCCCCCAACGTTAACACACATTTATTCATTCAGGATTTCGGGCATACTCTGCAGGGTAGAGCAAACTACCCTCTAATAGTAGGGGGCGATTTTAATATGGTAGAAGATCCTGCGATTGACAGATCGCCAGCCATGCCCAGAAATACCGACTTTCACAGCAGGTTTTTGACCTCTTTTAGACACTCCCTGAACCTTTCGGATCCGTGGAGATTGCTCAATCCCGGGGATAAAACACACACTCATTTGTCAATGGCCCATAATTCATTATCTCACATAGATAACATTTTTATAACTGATGAATTGGTGTCTCATGTCTGCCACGTGGACATACATGATATTCTAATATCAGACCATGCCCCTGTTTCCTTGGCTCTTACCCACTCCTCCATGCATCCATCAGATCGTATATGGCGCTTTCCACATTATCTAGCTAACTCAGAAGACTTTAAATCTTATCTCACTTACCAATGGACGAATTTTGTTGATGAGAACCTAGATTATTGGAATAAGCCTGAAATCTTTTGGAATGCCTCTAAGGCGGTGATGAGGGGACATATCATAAGCTATGTGGCTAAAAAGAAAAAGGAGTCTAAGGCAGAATATATTGCACTTAAAACAGTAATGTCAAACGCATTTCAGGCTTATGTTTCGGCTCCATCGGAAAACACACTGACCACATATAGACAAGCGCGACAACTACTGGAAACTTATCTAGCAACACAGGCGAAACATTCCCTAGATTACACTAAAAATAAATTCTACAGGGGGGCGTGGCTTGGCCGAGCATGGAGTAGGAAGCTAGGAGTTAGAGCTCCGTCTATCCTGCCTTATATATCCTGCTTCCCCCGCTCGTGGCTACTACTGACCCGGCTCACGCGTTGTGGCTTTTAACCCTGCTCATATTGAGGGGTCTGTGGGACTGTGTTTCTGCCCTGGGAAGCCGCTGGACGAATCGCGGCCTACACCGCTCGGCCTCACTCCTTCCGCCTGGCGCCATCTTGGGAATCAACGGCGGAGTCCGGAGCCGCGCTGGGACGGAGCTCCCTTCACTTGCACCCTCTGCTGTTTTCTGCTGAACCGGAGGTCGTTGTGTGTCCCGGTCTCCTTCCACCTTGCGTCTGGCGGACTACAGGTCCCTCTGTGGCGGTGATAGCTGCTGACGGCGCGGGGGTGCATCTGCCTACACGGACCGTCTCTCCTCACATCCCCTGCCTCTCTGCACTGCTGGTCGGAGCCTCCCAGTCTGCACTACTCTGCCTGCGGGGCTGCCTTGATACCTGCAACTACCCTGCTCTACCCACACTGCTGGGTGACGTTTCCATATCTACACTACTCTCTGAGAGGGTCCACTCAAAAGCCTGCTGTTGATTATACTGCCTGACTGCTGACATTACAGATTTCCTTTTCCTTGCCTGGGTTTATTCAACTACGTGAGACTCTGGAGTCCTGGGGATTTTACAGCCTGTGGTGAGCACGTATTGTTTATTCTATATCATTGAATCCGCCCGTCTCCCATCATGGTACGTGGGGGCAGTGCTGCTGCTGCTACCGCTGCTGCTAAACTTGAGAAATATGCTAGAGGCTCTCAATCCTCCTCCCAACCCACCAGGGCTGCTGCTCCCCCATCCCCCTCTTCCCCCTCGGGATCACCACCTCGTGAAGACGACACATCTCAGTCGACGCAGCAAATTCTCTTAGCCATATCCACGTCCGAGCACAGAGTCATGGATAAAATTGGCCAAGTACAGATGGATATCACTTTAATCAGGCATGACATGCAAAAGATTCGTGAACGGGTGGGGGAGGCGGAGCACCGTATCTCCGACCTAGAAGACGTCACCAATCCTCTTAAAGACACAGTTTCCAGCCTCACAACCCAGATGTCGGCAGTTAAGGCGAAGCTCTCCGATATTGAAGGAAGACTGCGTCGTAATAACGTTCGCTTTGTGGGCCTCCCGGAGAGAGTGGAGGGCTCCTCCCCAGAATCCTTCCTCGAAACATGGCTTCTCCGCCTATTTCAACGCGATGACTTTGGTCCTCAGTTCTCTGTGGAGAGGGCCCATCGATTGCCTGCCAGGGCTCCTCCCCCGGGCGCACCTGCACGCACTTTCATAGCCCGTTTTCTACATTACAGGGACCGGGATGCAGTCCTACGGCTGGCCCGCACACAGGGTCCTTTGAAATTTGACAACCATGATATTTCTGTTTACCCAGACTTTGCCGTGGAAGTCCAGAAGTCGCGTACGCAGTTCCTACAGGTCAAAAGAAAGCTTCGTGACCATCAAATTCAATATGCCATGTTGTTTCCGGCACGTTTAAGGGTGGTATATGATGGCTCCACACACTTCTTCAATACCCCTCAAGAGGCGGAGGCCTGGCTGGAGCGCAGACCCAGGCCCCCTATTTAGGGACTGTTTCTCCCTCAGAGGTCGCATTGACTGCTGGGTTCTGTACTCCTCCTAACCATGTAGCGGGAATTATCTTTATTTCTAGGAGCTGAATGCTAGGATATAGCCTTTTTGTAGAGGCATTAGTTGTCTCTACTCCCTAGGGTTGTTATAGGTTCTCAGCCTTAGTTTAGTTAGGGTTTTTTGGGATCCAGGCGTGTCTAGTTTGGGATGGATATGCAGGGAGGGGGGGGGTTTGGGATGTTCTGGGTTTGTTCTTCTTTTTGTACATGTATTGCTTTATGTGTCACTGTGCTATTTTTTTTTCTCGAACTGTAATGTGTCCATGATTTCGTCTATGTATGCCTTCTGCTCTCCGTTTGCTCTGCCTGTGTGCTGGCGGGGGGCCGTAGTGATCCCTTTGCTTCTTCCCCCTCTACGTTATGGGTTCCTCTCTTTTGCGCGCCTTGCTTGCCTTGGATTTCCTTCTTCTCCTGCCTCTCCGTATTTGCCCCTTGCCCTTTTTCTCCTTCTGTCCTTTCTCTTTTGTATCCATGGCTGCAGGGGTTGACGGACTCCGCATACTCGGCTGGAATGTGAGGGGCCTGAATGACCGCATTAAGCGGGCTCTGGTTTTGTCTCAGGTGAGAAAGTATAGGGCAGATATCATATGCCTTTCCGAAACGCACCTAGTTGGTACTAGAACCTTGGCTCTCAGGAAGCCCTGGGTGGGTCTCTCCTATCATTCCACCTTCTCTGCTAACTCCAGGGGGGTTTCAGTTTTGGTGCGGAAGTCGGTTAATTTCCACTTAGTTCATAGCCAAATTGACCAATATGGCAGATATGTATTTCATAGGGCCTATGTTAACCGTACACTTTTACACATACTTGCTGTCTACGTCCCTCCCCCCTACAATAATGAGGTACTCAGGCAGGCAATGTCGTTTCTTGCTACTTCTCCCTCAGCTTCGGTCCTTTGCATCGGTGACTTCAATAATGTTTTGGATAAAGTCTTAGATAGATGGGCTGAACTTCCCCCTTCTCTACCCTCTGCCTCCCCGTCCCCCACTCCGTTCGCGAGGTTGGTTTCAGAGCTTGGACTCCTGGATATTTGGAGGTTGAGACACCCTAAACAACTCCAATACTCCTGCCACTCGGCCAGCTTTCACTCGTTCTCGAGAATAGACTTGGCCCTCGTCTCCCCTGATCTCACTGCTAGAATACTGGATGTCCAGTACCTTCAGAGGGGAATCTCTGATCACTCACCTGTGCTGGTGGTCCTAGATTCTGTTCCTCCCTGTGGGGCTAAACTCTGGAAATTGAATCCCTTCTGGTTGACCTTGCTGACTGACCACGAGGCCTTGCTTAGCGAATGGAGTGATTTTGGGGTTCATAAT
The DNA here is from genome assembly GCF_028390025.1 of Pseudophryne corroboree. NCBI lineage: Eukaryota > Metazoa > Chordata > Amphibia > Anura > Myobatrachidae > Pseudophryne > Pseudophryne corroboree. The sequence goes on from NC_086448.1 coordinate 163,193,889, forward strand.
GCGTCCTGTTCTGATCCACTGGTTAAGCATGACGCATTTAAAGCTTCACTACGGGGCTCCTTCATACGACAAATAGCTAATGTCAAGAAATCTAGTAGGGAGGAAGAGATGCGCCTGGAGCTTGCCTGTTCCCAATCCGAATCTGCTTACCTCACTACTAGGACCCTTGATGATCGGGCAAGTTGGGATTTGGCCAGGAAAGCCTGGTCTGACCACTTGCTTGATAAATCAAAGCGCAAATTACTTTTCTCCCAGCACGCCCTCTATTCACAATCGGACACGGGGGGTAGTTACTTGGCCTTTCTGGCTCGGGAAGAGAGAACGGGGGGTTCCATTCAGCAGGTCTGTGATACTCAGGGCGAAATGGTATATGCCACTCCTGAAATAGCCCAGGTTTTCCAGTCCTTTTATTCTTCGTTGTATGCCTCTAGAGTCACCTATACCCCCACTCAACTACAGCAATATCTTTCAGACATTGCCCTGCCACAGCTGTCACAACAATCTGTAGATATTTTGGATGCTAATATCACCCCAGAGGAAGTTGAGGCTGCTATTGCCTCCTTCCCTAATAAAAAGGCCCCGGGTAGCGACGGTATACCGGTTGAAGTTTATAAACAATATCGTGCATACTTTGTCCCCTATCTTTTGACTCTCTTTAATACATTGCTGGAGGGCGCTCGTCTACCTCCCTCTATGTCCGAAGCTATTATTGTGGTGATCCTTAAACCGGGTAAAGACCCTACGGCCCCGGAGTCCTACCGCCCGATCTCATTGCTACCTACTGATGTCAAGATTTTGGCCAAAATTCTGGCACTTAGACTCAATAGTGTTATCACCTCGATCATTCATGATGACCAGACAGGATTTATGCCAGGCAAGTCCACCCTCCAAAATTTGAGGCGACTGTTTTGTCACCTGCAGATGGAGGACCGCCCCGAGTCGGGGGCTGTGGTAGTTTCCTTGGATGCTGCCAAGGCCTTTCGACTCTGTAGAATGGGAGTATTTGTGGGAAGTCCTTAGACGGTTTGCTTTTGGCCCCAAATTCATACGCTGGGTACAATTACTCTATTCCTCCCCCGTGGCTCGAATATCTGTCAATGGCTATGTGACGTCCCCATTTGCTTTGTCCTGTGGTACCAGACAGGGCTGCCCACTCTCCCCTGCCCTTTTTGCCCTGGCTGTAGAGCCATTTGCATGTTTCATCAGAGCGTCCCCTGATGTTAGGGGCATCACCATTGACGGACATGAGGATGTCATTGCATTATATGCCGATGACATGCTCTTGTTCCTCAGAGACCCTGATGCTTCCCTGACCTCCCTTCTGGGTATTGTTGATACATTTGGTCTTTACTCCGGCCTGACTATCAACTGGAATAAATCTATTGTCTTTCCCATCTCTGGTATTCTTCCTGACCCGTTGCCAGATGTGTCCTCCTTGGCCTGGACCCTTCGCTTTCAGTATCTTGGTGTCTGGATCACTCCTAATGTTAAGTCTTTTGTACATCAAAACATTGACCAGGTCACGGTGGATCTGAAGCGACGGGTTCATGTATGGAAGAAGCTTCCCCTTACTGTCACGGGTCGCATTAACCTTATTAAGATGGTGATGCAACCAAAGTATCTTTATCTATTGCAGCACTCTCCTACTTATATCCCCAAGAAAATATTCACTAACATTGATAGTGTGCTTTCCTCCTTTGTTTGGGGTGACAAAACGCCTAGGGTTGCCCTGAGAGCTCTGGTTAGGGCTAAATCGGATGGAGGTTTGGGCTTTCCCAATCTCCGGGCCTATTATATAGCTGCTCAGCTTGCACGCCTGTCTAATTGGATTCTCAGTAGGGATAGTCTCACATTTGAGAGATTCTTTGCCGAGTGTGTGGGGTCTCATTTCTCCCCTCTCCAGTTTCTTCTTTCTGCCTCTTCTACTGCTGGTCTTCCTCCTTTGCTCCGACAATCGCTACTTGTGTGGCGTCAGGCTCACTCCTATTATTCATGGCAAGGCATAGACTCTGACACGCCACTTTGGTTCAATCCAAGATATAGGGAGTTGTTGCAGCTCTCACAGGACAACATATGGATTGGGGCGGGCCTTACCACAGTCTCGCAACTGTTTGATAATGGTGTTTTCAAGTCTTTCGCACAACTGAAGGAGGAGCTTGAAATATCCAATAGATCCTTTTATCGCTATCTACAGCTCCGCCATGCGGTGCAGGCACAGTTTGGGGCCTCGCCCCCGCCCATTTCTGACTCCCCGATTAAAGATATGGTTAGGAATTTAGGTGCAAGACACCAAGTTTCCATTTTATATAGTAGTCTGAATGCCCACATCTGTCCGACTATATTTGACCAACTTAAACTCAAATGGGAACAAGACATTGACCCAATTGCAGACGACCAGTGGCTACAGGTGTTGAGCTCACTTAAATATTCTACGCAGTGTATCAAATATCAGCAGGTTTATTTCTTTGTTCTGCATAGGACATACAGAACTCCAGTTTCTTTGTATAAAGCAGGCCTACGGCCTGATAGTACCTGCCCCAGATGTGGTGCCCTTGAATCTACTTTTTGGCACCTATTATGGCTGTGCCCCTCTGTGCATGCCTTTTGGGAAGCAGTTTGGGCGGACATTCTGCTCACTGAACCTACGCTGCCCCCCCTCTCTTCTACTATGTGTATGTTTGCGCTAGACTTAGAGGAATCCTACTGCCCGGCACTATACAAATATGTTCTTTGCCTGACTACCTTAGCTAAGGTGATTATAGCGCGTAACTGGTTTGCTACTTCTTCCCCCAATGTGTACAACTGGCGAGCCCTAGTAAATGAGGTGTCAGGACATGAGAGGTTTACACATAGGTCTAGAGGGACCCTACCCCATTACTTTAGCAAGTGGGACAGGTGGAATACCTCCCGTCTGGCTACAGCTGGAGCACTATTTTCTGACTAATAGAGGCTTCATATTTGAATTTGCGATGTTGCCGTGACACTTATTATCTTTTTCCATGTGACACTGTGACGCAGATGGTATTAATTACTGTATTTATCCTGCAATGTTTTTTTTTTTTCCCCTCTGTTTTGTTTGTTGTTCTGGTTTTGTTCTGTATTTAATGTTGTTGGGTTTTTTTTTACCTTGTCCCTGTGAAAAACTCTAATAAAAAACTACACAAGTAAAAAAAAAAAAAAAAATTCTACAGGTGGGGGAACAAGGCGGGTAGATTGCTTGCTGTCATGTCCCGACCCCCTAGGAAACGGCACACAATAACCGCATTGAAACACCCTGTGATTGGCACCATCATAACCAAATCCCAGGAAATTGTATCTCAATTTCAAGACTACTTTACGACTTTATTCAAGTCCTCCCCAGTAGATGAGGATCTTCAGAATCACTTGCTTACAAACTCCGTGTTGCCACCACTGACTCCCGAACAGCGGGAAGCCTTGGCGGGCAAAATTACGATGGAGGAGGTCAATCACACTATCTCACATTTACCTCATGGCAAATCCCCAGGCCCAGAAGGCCTTTCGGGCGATTATTATCGCATACTGCAACCTCACATTGCCCCTTCATTATTGGAACTATTCCAAGCCATACATGAAAGACACTGCCCCTCTCCCTTTTTTAATGAAGCATATATAACCATTCTACCGAAGCCAGACAGGGACACAACGTTACTCTCTTCGTATAGGCCTATTAGTCTCCTCAACGTCGACTATAAGATCTTAGCAAAGATTATGGCGACAAGGCTCCAAGTGATTCTCCCAGACATTCTCGCTGATACTCAAATGGGGTTTGTACAGGGCCAACATGCAGTCAAGGCTATCCGCACGGCAATAGCAGCGGTAGTATCATCCCATCATTCCCATGCTGATTCGAAAATGCTTTTAAGTCTTGATGCTAACAAAGCATTTGACATGATGTTATGGCCACATTTATATACAGTTTTGGAAAACAGGGGTTTTGATACGACTTTCATTGACTATATCCGGTATATATACAACAAACCCTATGCCTCTCTCCTTATAAATGGAATTAGAGGACCGCGCTTTTTTCTGGAAAGGGGCACTCGTCAGGGCTGTCCCTTATCCCCTCTTTTGTTTAATCTGGCACTTGATCCTTTGTTGCGTACACTCCATGATTGGACAGCGTTTCAGGGAATCAGAATTGGTGTACAGGAAATTAAATTATCTGCTTTTGCCGATGATATACTCCGTTACATCAATAATCCAGAACGGGTCCTTCACCAAATACTCGAAAAAATACAAATGTTCGGCTCTATTTCGGGGTTTAGCATAAATGTTGACAAATCTAGGGCAATTATTACTATGCAGTTCTACCACTGGCACTGGGTGGACTACTCAATATCCTTTACATTGGGCCGATGCGTACATTCCATATCTGGGAATATTGATACCAAAAAACATAGATGCTTTATACAGACTAAATGTTAGTAAAGCTATTTCTACCCTATCTTCTGACATAAAGGGGTGGGACCGTCTCTCCTTGTCCTATTTGGGAAGGGCCAACTTACTTAAAATGGTAGCCATTCCCCATCTACTTTATCCACTGCAAACCCTTCCGGTTCTGCTTACAAAAATCAGATATTCAGTTCATCAACAAGCTTATCAGGGGATTTGTTTGGAGGGGTGGCAGAGCTAGAATAGCGATGCGGAAGTTGGCACAACCCAAATCAAATGGAGGGATCAATTTCCCTGATATTGAGGTATGCAATCACGCTGCTCTCCTACGTCACTTGAGGGATTGGATACAAAAAAGTTCAGTCTACACAAACACATCATTGGAACAGAATTTCCTACAGGGCATTGACCAGACATGTTTTCTCCATCAGCGTGACCAGGAGGTTCTGGATTCTGTTAAATCTAATCCACTCCTGTGGACCACCAGAAAACTATGGCACATTCTGCGCCATCATGCCAATTTGAATCATTATCACTCCCTACATCTGCCCTTACTCCAAAACCCTGAATTTCTGGACGGCATGGCTGCTCGCCCCTTTACTGTATGGGGGTCGGCTGGGTTGCACTCAATTCGATCCTTGGCCTCCACAGAGGGTCGGAGGACTTTGACCTTTTCTGAGGTATCTTCAACGTTTGCCATGGTTAGCCCGCACCCCTTGGCATTTGTACAATTGCGATCTTACATAAATCATGTTCTCAGGCACTTTACAACTGCGGATTGGAATAACTCTCTAGACAGTCTTTTGTCCTACCCAGTCCCACAACGTAAAGCTATTTCCTCCCACAATACTTTCCTGAGAAAAATTTTAGACCATGCGACTATTACGGGAAGAATGTCTAAGTGGTTGAACCATTTCCCTGGGTTGACGATACCTTTAATGGAGAGGGCCCTACTGTTCTCCCGCAAAGTTCTTCCCGCTAGCATGTATACAGAGTTATTTTTAAATATATATCACAATACGTATTTATCCCCCCTGCGACGTTTCCATATGGGAACCTCGGATTCCCATTCCTGCCCGAAATGCCATCAATCTGAAGCTGATACTTACCACTGTTTATGGGCTTGCCCAATCATACAATATTTTTGGCATCTCGTTAGGCGTTATGCTGAAGACAAATTAATCACCTATGTCCCCTTTACACCAGAATGGGCAATTCTAGGCATTATTGATCCAAATCTTAGGATGCCAATGGAATGTAAAAAACTACTTATAGCTCTTAGCGCAGCGGGGAAGAAGACCATTCTCCAGGGATGGATAGACACTACACCTCCGCAGATACCATTATTTTTGTCTAAAATATATCATCTGTTCAGAATGGATTGGGAGGAGGCGATAGTGGACAGGGGTCAGCAGGTGGATCGTTTCTTTACATTATGGGAATCCTATATATCTACTCTCCCACTTACCACACGGCAACAAATACATCATAGCTTAAAAAACACCACATGGTATTTAACGAGATTGGCAGCACAAGATCCGCCCGTTTCCCTATGCTGATGCTGGAGGTCTGTCGGTGGCTCCCCCTTGGAACTAATTTCTTGCTTCTGTCGGTATAAAGTAATTATCAGTGAAATTAATGGACATCACTAACAAGACATAATTATTCATTGTCACTGTTTTATTTCTGTTAACATATGTTCTGCTGTATGACTTAAAATCTGTTCAGGACATTTGGCATTTATACTAGATCAATTATTTGTTTACTCATAATGACTCAATAAAGAAATGTTAAAAAAAAAAAAAAGAAGATGAACTGGGAGCCTTGATAAACGATGACAAAATAAAAGCGGAAATACTGAACAATTTTTTTTTTTTCATCAGTGTTCACCAGGGAGGATCAGACGGTGATAGTAGTGCATAACGACAGTGAAGGTAATGACACTTGGCTAGCTGCTTGTTTATGTGAGGAAGTAGTCCTGGAGAGACTAAGCAACATAAAGATTAATAAATCACCTGGCCCAGATGGTTTTCACCCGAGGGTTCTTATGGAGTTTAGGTCATAGCTAGCAAGACCCCTATACTTGATTTTCTATAGTTCAATTAGATCAGGTATGGTACAGAAGGACTGGCCTCTAGCTGAGGTAGTGCCATTATTTAAAAAGGGAACCAAAAATCACCCTGGTAATTATAGACTGGTTAGTTTGACCTCTATAGTAGTGATGAGCGGGTTCGGTTCCTCGGAAACCGAACCCCCCCGAACTTCACCCATTTTACACGGGTCCGAGGCATACTCGGATTCTCCCGTATGGCTCGGTTAACCCGAGCGCGCCCGAACGTCATCATCCCGCTGTCGGATTCTTGCGAGATTCGGATTCTATATAAGCAGCCGCGTGTCGCCGCCATTTTCACTCGTGCATTGGAAATGTTAGGGAGAGGACGTGGCTGGCGTCCTCTCCATTTATTGTTGAACTTGATTGTGCTTTATTGCTTAATTGTGGGGAGGACTGGGAGCAGCTGTATAATATAGGAGGAGTACAGTGCAGAGTTTTGCTGATCAGTGACTACCAGTTTTATCCGTTCTCTGCCTGAAAAAAACGCTCCTTATCTGTGCTCAGTGTGCTGCATATATCTGTGCTCACACTGCTTAATTGTGGGGACTGGGGAGCAGCTGTATTATATAGCAGGAGTACAGTGCAGAGTTTTGCTGACAGTGACCACCAGTATACGTTGTCTGTCTGAAAAACACTCCATATCTGTGCTCAGTGTGCTGCTTTATTGTGGGGACTGGGGACCACCAGTATAATATTATATAGGAGGAGTACAGTGCAGAGTTTTGCTGACCAGTGACCACCAGTATACGTTGTCTGCCTGAAAAACACTCCATATCTGTGCTGCATTGTAGACACTATATAGTAGGAGTACAGTGCATAATTTTGCTGACCACCAGTATATAATATATAGGAGTACGGTACAGAAGGCCACTGCTGTACCTACCTCTGTGTCGTCAAGTATACTATCCATCCATACCTGTGGTGCATTTCAGTTTTGCACAGTTTGCTGACCACCAGTATATAATATATAGCATTACGGTACAGTAGGCCACTGCTGTACCTACCTCTGTGTCGTCAAGTATACTATCCATCCATACCTGTGGTGCATTTCAGTTTTGCACAGTTTGCTGACCACTAGTATATAATATATAGCAGTACGGTACAGTAGGCCACTGCTGTACCTACCTCTGTGTCGTCAAGTATACTATCCATCCATACCTGTGGTGCATTTCAGTTGTGCGCAGTATATATAGTAGTAGGCCATTGCTATTGATACTGGCATATAATTCCACACATTAAAAAATGGAGAACAAAAATGTGGAGGTTAAAATAGGGAAAGATCAAGATCCACTTCCACCTCGTGCTGAAGCTGCTGCCACTAGTCATGGCCGAGACGATGAAATGCCATCAACGTCGTCTGCCAAGGCCGATGCCCAATGTCATAGTAGAGAGCATGTAAAATCCAAAAAACAAAAGTTCAGTAAAATGACCCAAAAATCAAAATTGAAAGCGTCTGAGGAGAAGCGTAAACTTGCCAATATGCCATTTACGACACGGAGTGGCAAGGAACGGCTGAGGCCCTGGCCTATGTTCATGGTTAGTGGTTCGTCTTCACATGTGGATGGAAGCACTCATCCTCTCGCTAGAAAAATGAAAAAAGACTTAAGCTGGCAAAAGCACAGCAAAGAACTGTGCGTTCTTCTAAATCACAAATCCCCAAGGAGAGTTCAATTGCGTCGGTTGCGATGCCTGACCTTCCCAACAATGGACGGGAAGAGCTTGTGCCTTCCACCATTTGCACGCCCCCTGCAAGTGCTGGAAGGAGCACCCACAGACCAGTTCCTGATAGTCAAATTGAAGATGTCACTGTTGAAGTACACCAGGATGAGGATATGGGTGTTGCTGGCGCTGGAGAGGAAATTGACAAGGAGGATTCTGATGGTGAGGTGGTTTGTTTAAGTCAGGCACCCGGGGAGACACCTGTTGTCCGTGGGACGAATGTGGCCATTGACATGCCTGGTCAAAATACAAAAAAAATCAGCTCTTCGGTGTGGAATTATTTCAACACAAATGCGGACAACAGGTGTCAAGCCGTGTGTTGCCTTTGTCAAGCTGTAATAAGTAGGGGTAAGGACGTTAACCACCTAGGAACATCCTCCCTTATACGTCACCTGGACCGCATTCATCAGAAGTCAGTGACAAGTTCAAAAACTTTGGGTGACAGCGGAAGGAGTCCACTGACAACTAAATCCCTTCCTCTTGTAACCAAGCTCATGCAAACCACACCACCAACTCCCTCAGTGTCAATTTCCTCCTACCACAGGAAAGCCAATAGTCCTGCAGGCCATGTCACTGGCAAGTCTGACGAGTCCTCTCCTGCCTGGGATTCCTCCGATGCATCCTTGAGTGTAACGCCTACTGCTGCTGGCGCTGCTGTTGTTGCTGCTGGGAGTCGATCGTCATCCCAGAGGGGAAGTTGGAAGACCACTTGTACTACTTCCAGTAAGCAATTGACTGTCCTACAGTCCTTTGCGAGGAAGATGAAATATCACAGCAGTCATCCTACTGCAAAGCGGATAACTCAGGCCTTGGCAGCATGAGCGGTGAGAAACGTGCTTCCGGTATCCACCATTAATTCACAGGCAACTAGAGACTTGATTGAGGTACTGTGTCCCCGGTACCAAATACCATCTAGGTTCCATTTCTCTAGGCAGGCGATACCGAAAATGTACACAGACCTCAGAAAAAGAGTCACCAGTGTCCTAAAAAATGCAGTTGTACCCAATGTCCACTTAACCACGGACATGTGGACAAGTGGAGCAGGGCAGACTCAGGACTATATGACTGTGACAGCCCACTGGGTAGATGTATTGCCTCCCGCAGCAAGAACAGCAGCGGCGGCACCAGTAGCAGCATCTCGCAAACGCCAACTCGTTCCTAGGCAGGCTACGCTTTGTATCACCGCTTTCCAGAAGAGGCACACAGCTGACAACCTCTTACGGAAACTGAGGAACATCATCGCAGAATGGCTTACCCCAATTGGACTCTCCTGGGGATTTGTGACATCGGACAACGCCACCAATATTGTGCGTGCATTACATCTGGGCAAATTCCAGCATGTCCCATGTTTTGCACATACATTGAATTTGGTGGTGCAGAATTATTTATAAAACGACAGGGGCGTGCAAGAGATGCTGTCGGTGGCCCGAAGAATTGTGGGCCACTTTCGCCATTCAGCCACCGCGTGCCGAAGACTGGAGCACCACCAAACATTCCTGAACCTGCCCTGCCATCATCTGAAGCAAGAGTGGTAACGAGGTGGAATTCAACCCTCTATATGCTTCAGAGGGTGGAGGAGCAGCAAAAGGCTATTCAAGCCTATACATCTGCCCACGATATAGGCAAAGGAGGGGGGAATGCACCCGACTCAAGCGCAGTGGAGAATGATTTCAACGTTGTGCAAGGTTCTGCAACCCTTTGAACTTGCCACACGTGAAGTCAGTTCAGACACTGCCAGCCTGAGTCAGGTCATTCCCCTCATCAGGCTTTTGCAGAAGAAGCTGGAGACATTGAAGGAGGAGCTAAAACAGTGCGATTCCGCTAGGCAAGTGGGACTTGTGGATGGAGCCCTTTATTCGCTTAACCAGGATTCACGGGTGGTCAATCTGTTGAAATCAGAGCACTACATTTTGGCCACCGTGCTCGATCCTAGATTTAAAACCTACGTTGTATCTCTCTTTCCGGCAGACACAAGTCTGCAGAGGTTCAAAGACCTGCTGGTGAGAAAATTGTCAAGTCAAGCGGAACGTGACCAGTCAACATCTCCTCCTACACATTCTCCCGCAACTGGGGGTGCGAGGAAAAGGCTAAGAATTCCGAGCCCACCCGCTGGCGGTGATGCAGGGCAGTCTGGAGCGAGTGCCGACATCTGGTCCGGACTGAAGGACCTGCCAACGATTACCGACATGTCGTCTACTGTCACTGCATATGATTCTCTCACCATTGAAAGAATGGTGGAGGATTATATGAGTGACCGCATCCAAGTAGGCACGTCAGACAGTCCGTACGTATACTGGCAGGAAAAAGAGGCAATTTGGAGGCCCTTGCACAAACTGGCTTTATTCTACCTAAGTTGCCCTCCCTCCAGTGTGTACTCCGAAAGAGTGTTTAGTGCAGCCGCTCACCTTGTCAGCAATCGGCGTACGAGGTTACTTCCAGAAAATGTGGAGAAGATGATGTTCATCAAAATGAATTATAATCAATTCTTCCATGGAGACATTCACCAGCAGCAATTGCCTCCAGAAAGTACACAGGGACCTGAGATGGTGGGTTCCAGTGGGGACGAATTAATAATCTGTGAGGAGGGGGATGTACACAGTGAAAGGGGTGAGGAATCAGAGGATGATGATAAGGTGGACATCTTGCCTCTGTAGAGCCAGTTTGTGCAAGGAGAGATTGATTGCTTCCTTTTTTGGTGGGGGCCCAAACCAACCAGTCATTTCAGTCACAGTCGTGTGGCAGACCCTGTCGCTGAAATGATGGGTTCGTTAAAGTGTGCATGTCCTGTTTATACAACATAAGGGTGGGTGGGAGGGCCCAAGGACAATTCCATCTTGCACCTCTTTTTTCTTTCATTTTTCTTTGCATCATGTGCTGTTTGGGGACAATTTTTTTGAAGTGCCATCCTGCCTGACACTGCAGTGCCACTCCTAGATGTGCCAGGTGTTTGTGTCGGCCACTTGGGTCGCTTAGCTTAGTCACACAGCTACCTCATTGCGCCTCTTTTTTTCTTTGCATCATGTGCTTTTTGGGAACAATTTTTTTTAATCTGCCATCCTGTCTGACACTGCAGTGCCACTCCTAGATGGGCCAGGTGTTTGTGTCGGCCACTTGGGTCGCTTAGCTTAGTCACACAGCTACCTCATTGCGCCTCTTTTTTTCTTTGCATCATGTGCTGTTTGGGGACTATTTTTTTGAAGTGCCACCCTGTCTGACACTGCAGTGCCACTCCTAGATGGGCCAGGTGTTTGTGTCGGCCACTTGTGTCGCTTAGCTTAGTCACACAGCTACCTTGGTGCACCTCTTTTTTTTCTTTGCATCATGTGCTGTTTGGGGACTATTTTTTTGAAGTGCCATCCTGTCTGACACTGCAGTGCCACTCCTAGATGGGCCAGGTGTTTGTGTCGGCCACTTGGGTCGCTTAGCTTAGTCACACAGCTACCTCATTGCGCCTCTTTTTTTCTTTGCATCATGTGCTGTTTGGGGACAATTTTTTTGAAGTGCCGTCCTGCCTGACACTGCAGTGCCACTCCTAGATGGGCCAGGTGTTTGTGTCGGCCACTTGTGTCGCTTAGCTTAGCCATCTAGCGACCTCGGTGCAAATTTTAGGACTAAAAATAATAAGAATTTACTTACCGATAATTCTATTTCTCGGAGTCCGTAGTGGATGCTGGGGTTCCTGAAAGGACCATGGGGAATAGCGGCTCCGCAGGAGACAGGGCACAAAAAGTAAAGCTTTAGGATCAGGTGGTGTGCACTGGCTCCTCCCCCTATGACCCTCCTCCAAGCCAGTTAGGTACTGTGCCCGGACGAGCGTACACAATAAGGGAGGAATTATGAATCCCGGGTAAGACTCATACCAGCCACACCAATCACACCGTACAACTTGTGATCTAAACCCAGTTAACAGTATGATAACAGCGGAGCCTCTGAAAAGATGGCTCACAACAATAATAACCCGATTTTTGTAACTATGTACAAGTATTGCAGATAATCCGCACTTGGGATGGGCGCCCAGCATCCACTACGGACTCCGAGAAATAGAATTATCGGTAAGTAAATTCTTATTTTCTCTATCGTCCTAGTGGATGCTGGGGTTCCTGAAAGGACCATGGGGATTATACCAAAGCTCCCAAACGGGCGGGAGAGTGCGGATGACTCTGCAGCACCGAATGAGAGAACTCCAGGTCCTCTTTTGCCAGGATATCAAATTTGTAGAATTTTACAAACGTGTTCTCCCCTGACCACGTAGCTGCTCGGCAGAGTTGTAATGCCGAGACCTCTCGGGCAGCCGCCCAAGATGAGCCCACCTTCCTTGTGGAATGGGCCTTAACCGATTTAGACTGTGGCAGGCCTGCCTCAGAATGTGCAAGTTGAATTGTGTTACAAATCCAACGAGCAATCGCCTGCTTAGAAGCAGGCGCACCCAACTTGTTGGGTGCATACAGTATAAACAGCGAGTCAGATTTTCTGACTCCAGCTGTCCTGGAACATATTTTCAGGGCCCTGACAACTCCTAGCAACTTGGAGTCCTCCAAGTCCCTAGTAGGTGCAAGGCACCACAATAAGCTGGTTCAGGTGAAACACTGACACCACCTTAGGGAGAGAACTGGGGACGAGTCCGCAGCTCTGCCCTGTCCGAATGGACAAACAGATATGGGCTTTTTTGAGAAAAAACCACCAATTTGACACTCGCCTGGTCCAGGCCAGGGCCAAGAGCATGGTCACTTTTTATGCGAGATGCTTCAAATCCACATATTTGACTGGTTTTAAACCAATGTGATTTGAGGAATCCCAGAACTACGTTGAGATCCCACAGTGCCACTGGAGGCACAAAAAAAAGGTTTGTATATGCAATACTCCCTTGACAAACTTCTGGACTTCAGGAACTGAAGCCAATTCTTTCTGGAAGAAAATTTACAGGGCCGAATTTGAACCTTAATGGACCCCAATTTGAGGCCCATAGACACTCCTGTTTGCAGGAAATGCAGGAAACGACCGAGTTGAAATTTCTTTGTGGGGCCTTCCTGGCCTCACACCACGCAACATATTTTCGCCACACGTGGTGATAATGTTGTGCGGTCACCTCCTTTTTGGCTTTGACCAGGGTAGGAATGACCTCTTCCGGAATGCCTTTTTTCCCTTAGGATCCGGCTTTCCATCGCCATGCCGACAAACGCAGCTGCGGTAAGTCTTGGAACAGACATGGTACTTGCTGAAGCAAGTCCCTTCTTAGCGGCAGAGGCCATAAGACCTCTGTAAGCATCTCTTGAAGTTCCGGGTACCAAGTCCTTCTTGGCCAATCCGGAGCCATGAGTATAGTTCTTACTCCTCTACGTCTTATAATTCTCAGCACCTTAGGTATGAGAAGCAGAGGAGGGAACACATACACCGACTGGTACACCCACGGTGTTACCAGAACGTCCACATCTATTGCCTGAGGGTCTCTTGACCTGGCGCAATACCTGTCCCGTTTTTTGTTCAGACGGGACGCCATCATGTCCACCTTTGGTATTTCCCAACGGTTTACAATCATGTGGAAAAAACTTCTCAATGAAGTTTCCACTCTCCCGGGTGGAGGTCGTGCTGAGGAAGTCTGCTTCCCAGTTTCCATTCCCGGGATGAAAAACTGCTGACAGTGTTATCACATGATTTTCCGCCCAGCGAAAAGTCCTTGCAGTTTCTGCCATTGCCCTCCTGCTTCTTGTGTCGCCCTGTCTGTTTACGTGGGCGACTGCCGTGATGTTTTTCCCACTGGATCAATACCGGCTGACCTTGAAGCAGAGGTCTTGCTAAGCTTAGAGCATTATTAGCTCCAGTATATTTATGTGGAGAAAAGTCTCCATACTTGATCACACTCCCTGGAAATTTTTTCCTTGTGTGACTGCTCCCCAGCCTCTCAGGCTGGGCTCCGTGGTTACCAGCATCCAATCCTGAATGCCGAATCTGCTGCCCTCTAGAAGATGAGCACTCTATAACCACCACAGGAGAGACACCCTTGTCCTTGGATATTGGGTTATCCGCTGATGCATCTGAAGATGCGATCCGGACCATTTGTCCAGCAGATCCCACTGAAAAGTTCTTACGTGAAATCTGCCGAATGGAATTGCTTCGTAGGAAGCCACCATTTTTACCAGGACCCTTGTGCAATGATGCACTGTTTTTAGGAGGTTCCTGACTTGCTCGGATAACTCCCTGGCTTTCTCTTCCGGGAGAAACACCTTTTTCTGGACTGTGTCCAGAATCATCCCTAGGCACAGCAGACGTGTCGTCGGGATCAGCTGCGATTTTGGAATATTTAGAATCCACCCGTGCTGATTGTAGCAGTATCCGAGATAGTGCTACTCCGACCTCCAACTGTTCCCTGGACTATGCCCCTATCAGGAGATCGTCCAAGTAAGGGATAATTAAGACGCCTTTTCTTCGAAGAAGAATCATCAATTCGGCCATTACCTTGGTAAAGACCCCAGGGTGCCGTGGACAATCCAAACGGCAGCGTCTGAAACTGATAGTGACAGTTCTGCACCACGAACCTGAGGTACCCTTAGTGAGAAGGGCAAATTTGGGACATAGAGGTAAGCATCCCTGATGTCCCGGGACACTATATAGTCCCCTTATTCCTGGTTCGTTATCACTGCTCTGAGTGACTTCATCTTAATTTGAACCTTTGTAAGTGTTCAAAAACAAATTTTTAGAATAAGTCTCACCTAGCCTTCTGGCTTCAGTACCACAATATAGTGTGGAATAATACCCCTTTTCTGTAGTAGGAGGGGTAATTTAATTATCACCTGCTGGGAATACAGCTTGTGAATTTTTTCCCATACTACCTCCTTGTCGGAGGGAGACTTGGTAAAGCAGACTTCAGGAGCCTGCGAAGGGGAAACGTCTCGACATTCCCATCTGTACCCCCGGGATACTACTTGTAGGATCCAGGGGTCCTGTACGGTCTCAGCGCCATGCTGAGAACTTGTCAGACGCGGTGGAACGCTTCTGTTCCTGGGAATGGGCTGCCTGCTGCAGTCTTCTTCCCTTTCCTCTATCCCTGGGCAGATATGATCTTATAGGGACGAGAGGACTGAGGCTGAAAAGACGGTGTCTTTTTCTGCAGAGATGTGACTTAGGGTAAAAAACGGTGGATTTTCCAGCAGTTGCCGTGACCACCAGGTCCGATGGACCGACCCCAAACAAGTCCTCTTCCTGTATACGGCCATACTGTGCCGTTTGGAATCTGCATCACCTGACCACTGTCGTGTCCATAACATCTTCTGGCAGTTATGGACATCGCGTTTATTCATGATGCCAGAGTGCAAATATCCCTCTGTGCATCTCGCATATATAGAAATGCTCTATAGTCAATAAAATACTGTCCCTGTCAAGGGTATCAATATTTTTAGTCAGGGAATCCGACCAAGCCACCCTAGCTCTGCACATCCAGGCTGAGGCGATCGCTGGCCGCAGTATAACACCAGTATGTGTGTATATACTTTTTATTATATTTTCCAGCCTTGTCAGCTGGTCCTTGAGGACGGCCCTATCTATAGACGGTACCGCCACTTGTTTTGATAAGCGTGTGAGCGCCTTATCCACCTTAAAGGGTGTTTCCCAACGCGCCCTAACTTCTGGCGGGAAAGGGTATACCGCCCATAATTTTCTATCGGGGGGAACCCACGCATCATCACACACTTTATTTAATTTATCTGATTCAGGAAAAACTATGGTAGTTTTTTCACATCCCACATAATACCCTCTTTTGTGGTACTTGTAGTATCAGAAATACGTAACACCTCCTTCATTGCCTTTAACGTGTGGCCCTAATAAGGAATACGTTTGTTTATTCACCGTCGACACTGGATTCAGTGTCCCTGTCTGTGTCGACCGACTAAAGTAAACGGGCGTTTTAAAACCCTTGACGGTGTTTTTGAGACGTCTGGACCGTACTAATTGTTTGTCGGCCGTCTCATGTCGTCAACCGACCTTGCAGCGTGTTGACATTATCACGTAATTTCCTAAATAAGCCATCCATTCCGGTGTCGACTCCCTAGAGAGTGACATCACCATTACAAGCAATTGCTCCGCCTCCTCACCAACATCGTCCTCCTACCTGTCGACACACACGTACCGACACACAGCACACACACAGGGAATGCTCTGATAGAGGACAGGACCCACTAGCCCTTTGGAGAGACAGAGGGAGAGTTTGCCAGCACACACCAAAAACGCTATAATTATATAGGGACAACCTTATATAAGTGTTTTCCCTTATAGCATCTTAATATATATATAAGCATATCGCCAAATTAGTGCCCCCCCTCTCTGTTTTAACCCTGTTTCTGTAGTGCAGTGCAGGGGAGAGCCTGGGAGCCTTCCCTCCAGCCTTTCTGTGAGGGAAAATGGCGCTGTGTGCTGAGGAGATAGGCCCCGCCCCTTTTTCGGCTGCCTCGTCTCCCGCTCTTAACGGATTCTGGCAGGGGTTAAATATCTCCATATAGCCTCCGGAGGCTATATGTGAGGTATTTTTAGCCAAAATAGGTATTCATTTGCCTCCCAGGGCGCCCCCCTCCCAGCGCCCTGCACCCTCAGTGACTGCCGTGTGAAGTGTGCTGAGAGGAAAATGGCGCACAGCTGCAGTGCTGTGCGCTACCTTTAGAAGACTGAGGAGTCTTCTGCCGCCGATTCTGGACCTCTTCTTACTTCAGCATCTGCAAGGGGGCCGGCGGCAAGGCTCCGGTGACCATCCAGGCTGTACCTGTGATCGTCCCTCTGGAGCTGATGTCCAGTAGCCAAGAAGCCAATCCATCCTGCACGCAGGTGAGTTCACTTCTTCTCCCCTAAGTCCCTCGTTGCAGTGATCCTGTTGCCAGCAGGACTCACTGTAAAATAAAAAACCTAAGCTAAACTTTCCTAAGCAGCTCTTTAGGAGAGCCACCTAGATTGCACCCTTCTCGGCCGGGCACAAAAATCTAACTGGCTTGGAGGAGGGTCATAGGGGGAGGAGCCAGTGCACACCACCTGATCCTAAAGCTTTACTTTTTGTGCCCTGTCTCCTGCGGAGCCGCTATTCCCCATGGTCCTTTCAGGAACCCCAGCATCCACTAGGACGATAGAGAAAATATTGTGAGGTGTGAGGTGTTCAGAATAGACTGAAAATGAGTGTAAATTATGGTTATTGAGGTTAATAATACTATGGGATCAAAATGACCCCCAAATTCTATGATTTAAGCTGTTTTTGAGGGTTTTTTGTAAAAAAAAAACGAATCCAAAACACACCCGAATCCGACAAAAAATTTTCAGGGAGGTTTTGCCAAAACGCGTCCGAATCCAAAACACGGCCACGGAACCGAATCCAAAACCAAAACACAAAACCCGAAAAATGTCCGGTGCACATCACTACTCTATAGTGGGTAAAATATGGAAGGAATTTTGCGGGATAGCATAGAGGATTATCTGCAGACTATTAAGATTATTAGCAAGAGTCAGCATGGGTTTGTGAAGGACAGAACATGTCAAACTAACTTAATTAGCTTCTACGAGAAAGTGAGCGTTAGTCTTGACCAGGGAAAAGCAGTAAATGTGGTCTATTTAGATTTTGCAAAAGCCTTCGATACAGTGCGTCACAGGAGACTGATCATCCAATTAAGGGAGATTGGCCTAGGAAATACTATTTCTACTATTTGTAATTCGGAAATCGATGTGGAGTCTCTACAGAATGATTTATTTAAACTTGGAACCTGGGCGTCTAAATGGAGAATTAGGTTCAATATACAAAAATGCAAAGTTATGCATTTTTGGATAAAAAACAAACTTGCATCCTACACATTAAATGTGGAAAATATAAGGGAAACAGTAGTGGAAAAAGATTTGGGGGTGCTCACAGATAATAGGTTTAATAACAGTACACAATGTCAAAATGCAGCAAAGAAGGCTAGTAAGGTGCTTGCGTGCATAAAACGGGGTATTGAGACAAGGGACAAGGGCCCTCATTCCGAGTTGTTCGCTCGTTCTTTTTCATCGCATCGCAGTGAAAATCCGCTTAGTACGCATGCGCAAAGTTCGCACTGCGACTGCGCCAAGTAACTTTACTATGAAGAAAGTATTTTTACTCACGGCTTTTTCTTCGCTCCGGCGATCGTAATGTGATTGACAGGAAATGGGTGTTACTGGGCGGAAACACGGCGTTTCAGGGGCGTGTGGCTGAAAACGCTACCGTTTCCGGAAAAAACGCAGGAGTGGCCGGAGAAACGGTGGGAGTGCCTGGGCGAACGCTGGGTGTGTTTGTGACGTCAACCAGGAACGACAAGCACTGAACTGATCGCACAGGCAGAGTAAGTCTGGAGCTACTCTGAAACTGCTAAGTAGTTAGTAATCGCAATATTGCGAATACATCGGTCGCAATTTTAAGAAGCTAAGATTCACTCCCAGTAGGCGGCGGCTTAGCGTGTGTAACTCTGCTAAATTCGCCTTGCGACCGATCAACTCGGAATGAGGGCCAAGGATGTATTCCTCCTGCTGTACAAATCTCTGGTAAGTCCGCACCTGGAATATTGTGTTCAATTTTGGGCACCACATTATAAAAAGATATTGGGGTACTCGAAAGAGTTCAAAGGCGAGCTACTAAATTGATTTAAGGGTTAGAGGCACTGGAGTACGAGGAAAGACTTACTACAGTATGTTAGTCTTTCCTCGTACTCCAGTGCCTCTAACCCTGTTATACACTAGAAAAGAGGCGTCTAAGAGGAGACATTATTAATATCTTCAAATATGTAAAGGGTCATTACAAGGAGTTAGCAGGGGATTTGTTTATTAAAAGAACACGTGGGCACTCGCTGAGGCTAGAGGAGAGAAAATTCCATACACAATGTAGGAAAGGGTTCTTCACAGTTAGGGCAATAAAGATTTGGAACTTCCTGCCGGAGAAGGTGATAATGGCGGACTCTGTAAATGCATTTAAAAATGGATTGGACACATTTCTAACTAAAAAAGGTATCCAAGGCTATAGCATTTAATAAATTGACATTAAATATTTGGGAGTGATACGAATTATAGTTGTTACTTGGTACTAAACCATTACTTCAGCAGGTACATTATAATGTGCACAGCTTAATACAGAATACAGGTTTAACCCGATGGGCATTTTGCCTCTTTTCACCTTCATTAACTATGTTACTAGGTATGTATGACATGCCATGCTGTTGACATAACACCATGGGGCTGACTCAGATTTGGAAGCAAAGCAAAAAAAAAAAAGAAGGAAAAGTTGCACCTTGGCAAAACAGTGTTACATTGCAGATGGGTCAGATTTACAATGTGCAGAGAGATTTAGAATCGGGAGGGATGTGTCCCAGATAAATGCTAAATTGCAGTGTAAAAATAAAGCTGTCCAGCAGCGCTTCATGCAAAAGGTCCGTATGTATTTGCACCCCTTGAATTGCTCATGGTTTGTCAAGTTGCACAGTTATTTGCTTTTTTTAGGGATGACCATCAGTATGTTTTCCATCGATGATTGCCATTGATGGAAAACATGACAAGAACCATCGATGATTTACAACTATGCTATAAAGTACCATCAATGGTTCTTACCATCGATGTTTCACACATGCGCAAAAGATATGTCTTACTCCACTGCCTGCTACTGGGCTAGACTTGCTGCAGCTGCTCCATCAGACTCAGGAGGAGTCGGAGCTCAGAGGACTCCGCAGCTGCTTGCCAGGCTCCTGCTCTCCTAGTACACCGCTGGCCGCGTAGGAGACCAATTGCTGCCCAGTCCTCTACTTCCTGGAAGACACCATCACACTCCCTCCTCTATGACGGAGGCTCATGGGAAATGTAGTTGGACAAGCGTCAGAGAGCCATGGTTTTTCGCAGCCCTGCATGCCGGGCTGAACATCTGTACTATAACGCCACACAGAGCAGTGCCCTCACTGTGTCCACAGCCAGCATCCAGCATATCTATGCAGCAGTACTCAATAAGCATAAAAAAAAAAAAAAAACACACACACACACACACACACACACATCGGGACCACGGCTACCATCAATGGTGGGGAACATTTGGGTCTCTGCCATCGATGGTAAAACTAGCTTCCATTGGCCATAGTTTCTAATAGTCGATGGTAAATCCTACTCTTATTTGCTTTAGGGGGGGTACACACGGAGCAATGTTTACTTAATTTCTAAGCAATCTGACTAGATTGCTTAGAAATGAAGATCACATTGCTCCGTGTGTAGGAGTGCCGGCGACAGTGATGTGGGGTCCCGCACGTCGCTATCGCCGGTGCCAGATTTGTATAGCCCTTTACTCTCTCCTCAGAATCAAGCCCTGCATATATTGTCTGTGAATAGGATGCGTACTTGCCTACTTTTGACAACTAGTTTCAGGGAGATTCCAGGTGGCAGCAAAATACGCTGCACCTTCTGGGGTGGGGCTGTCATGCTCCGCCCAAAGGGCTGGTCTATGTCCACCTATGGAGGTATTTATTGCCAATCAGGGGTGTGTCCCTGGCAGATGAAAACTACAGTGCTAAAAGCAAAAAAAAAAAAAAAAAAGTAATAAAATAGGTACATTAGAGTAAAAATAGGTGCACTATATATTAAGTTTCTGTGTACTGCACATTTGTGAGAAGAGACGGACAAATAGAAAACCCCCAATATATACACTTGTGTGCGAGTGCGTGGTTGATAGATAGATAGTGATCACTTTTAAAAATTGGGGTCCTACCTGTTCTTTTCCCATTGGAATGAAAGTTCTTATTAATCTTATTAATGATTTGGACACTACAAAAGTGTTGCAAGGGGGAGAGGGGGTGGTAATGCTGCTGGGCTGTGTAGCATACAGCACACTCTGCACCAGAGCTGTAACTAGACATTTTGGTGCCCTTCGGCAGAAAATGAATTTGTGCTCCCCTCTCATAATTTAAAGCATGGACAGTGCGTGCCAAAGGCAAATAGAGCACGTTCTACACATTGCACAAAAGGTAGAGCACGTTCTACACATGGAGGGTAATTCCAAGTTGATCGCAGCAGGAATTTTTTTAGCAGTTGGGCAAAACCATGTGCACTGCAGGGGAGGCAGATATAACATGTGCAGAGAGAGTTAGATTTGGGTGTGGTGTGTTCAATCTGCAATCTAAATTGCACTGTCAAAATAAAGCAGCCAGTATTTACCCTGCACAGAAACAAAATAACCCACCCAAATCTATCTCTCTCTGCACATGTTATATCTGCCTCCCATGCAGTGCACATGGTTTTGGCCAACTGCTAAAAAATTTCCTGCTGCGATCAACTTGGAATTACCCCCATTGCACAAAAGGTAGAGCACGTTCTACACAGTGCACCAGGTAGAGCACGTTCTACACATTGCACCAGGTAGAGCACGTTCTACACATTGCACCAGGTAGTGCACGTTCTACACACTGCCCCAGGTAGAGCACGTTCTACACATTGCACCCGGTAGAGCACGTTCTACACATTGCATCCGGTAGAGCACATTATACACATTGCGCCAGGCAGAGCACATTATGCACAAGGACAATAATGGAAAATGTGCAGTGGAAACTGCAGGAAGCCCTTCTCAATAAGCCCAGCTTCACCTGCTCGATCACGGACGCCAATCCCTGCACTCGGCCAAATCGCCAGCACCTCCCAGACGCTGTAGCAACCCCCCTGTTAGCCTAGCCACCACCCGCTCCACTGACCTGCCACGAGCAGCACCATGCACAGGAGAGGCGCCAAAGAGGAGGGGAAAGGCTCCACCTCCTCTTTATATCATTCAGCCAGGGCCAGCATCAATCAATCATGCAAATCCCCCTTATGGATTGGCTGATGAGAAGCGCGTCCCCGGGGACCCACCCACTTTAGAAACTGGAGTCCCAGGTCTTCAAAATCGGGTGATGATAGATAGATAGATAGATAGATAGATAGATAGATAGATAGATAGATAGATAGATAGATAGATAGATAGATAGAATGTAGTAAAATGCCAGCTGTCGGGATCCTGACGTTCAGGAGACCAACCCCGGAATCCCGACAGCTGGCATTTTACTGACTGATGGAAGCTTGACACCCGCTCGGTATTCCTACTCGGTTGGTGCATGGATCCAACCCATAGAACCTGTGGCGAGCAAAGCAAGCCACTGGGCCTGAAGCATGGCGAGCAATGCATCCCGTCTACAAGCATATCATACTGGATCCATATACACCTATATATTACACCCAGTACACACAGCATCATAATACATTACATTATACACAGACCCCCTCCCCCATATTGCACCCAATACCATATTACATAATACACAGTCCCCCCACATTACACCCAGTACACACAGCACCATGTTCCATTACACTAAACACAAAGCCATTTTGGTACCCTGTGCCAGAAAAAGGATTGGTGCCCCCCCCCCCCCCCCCCTCCACCCCCACCTCCCATGCGGGGCAGCGGGAGGCTCATTTAAAAATTTGGGAGCCTCCCGCTGAATGCGGGAGAGTAGGCAAGCCTGATAGGATGCAGTTCAATTTAGTTTTCTTCAATCAATTTCAAGTTTATCAGAGGATATTTAACGTAAGCTTACAGTGTAAACTGCTGTGTTGTGTCTGTACTCCGCACATTCCCTTATAAAATGGTTCCGATAAATATAATAGTCTTGGATTAATACCCTTGGCCTCTGCTGTAACTCATTGATATATTGCCCCATAACAATTTCTCGCATGAAGTACAGCTTTATCCCTATAAGACTTTTATTCATCACAACTGGAAACTACAAGTGTGCTAATTGCTTTGAATTAGTATTAGTTGCTTTTAAGCTTAGGCTACATTATCTTGTTCTGCAGCTGAAGCTGCTGTATGTATGGTGTCCTAGTTACAGTAAACTTGTTTTGAAATGTATACAAGTACATGCCAGTTTTTGTCTGATATTGAACTAATTTGCATTTGAGTGATCAAAAAATTGTAATAACATAATTTAACTAATAGTTAAGTTGAAGAAAGTAAAGAACCAACATTTTATAATTACAATTTTCACCTTCATATCAGTTTAGTTTCTTATGCCTACCCTAGGGTGAAACCGGAGAGTATGTAAGCTGTTACATGTTCAAATACACAAAATAGTTGCCTATGAATAAGCAGAGAGGTAATGCCCACTTACCTTGCAGCAACCTGCAGCACTGGTTATCAGATGTTCTCCACAAGCGTGCAGTGCAGTCCTCACTGGCAGTCAGGAGGTGGCACCCATCTGGGCTCAAACTAAGCCAATTGATTCCCCCCTTGTGATCTCTGCAGACTTTGATCAGAGAGTTGGTTGTGCCACAAGTGGAGCTACCGCTCCCCATTCTCTGGAGCCCAGCATGGGCAGTGGCAGGCGGAGGTGGACTCATGGGGTTTAGCACACAGGTGCGGAAAGATGCGAATGTTGAACACTGGATATTCTACATTATGAGTAATGTTTCAAAGACACCTGAAACGGTTACACAATAAAGTAAACAGACAGGATTTCAAGTAGAATCACAAAGACTTTCTAATAATCAGGTCTGCACGAAACGTTTTCTTATTCAAAATAGAGCTTCTACCATCACTATCTTTAATATCCTTAAGCTTTTTCATCGGTTGATCAATTCATTTCAACAAGGTACCGTGTTTCCATTTACTAACCCACAAAATCTATAATGTACCTATTAAGGGATACACGGCTGACAAGCCAGGCTGACACAGATAGTGTAGAATTCAAAGTGGAGAAATATAAGTGGTTGTACTTAGCCTGTACTTCTTATCAATCGTATTCAACCCCTGCAAAGGCTGTGATCTAACGTCTATCTTCATTTTCATCTTCTCATCTACAGGTAATTAGTTCGAACTACTGCTCCCAGCAGACACTGTTGCATTGGGCTTAGTTAATATAACAGCATTATTAGGTAATTGTAATATTTGTAAAAAAAAAAAAGTAGTGTGATCTGTTATTGTTTTGTACTTATGTGATGGTATCGGTCCCCCTCAGCATTTGTTTGTTTTAATTTTATTGCTCTCCTCACTGACCCTCTGTGGGTGATGGGTAGTGAGGTGTGGCCTTAATCAGGGGAAATGCAAACACTTGGTATTTGGTCTACATATTAAGGGATACACGGCTGACAACCCAGGCTGACACAGATAGTGTTGAATTCAAAGTGGAGAAATATAAGTGGTTGTACTTAGCCTGTACTTAAACTGTACGAAAACTGTACGAAAACAACAAGCACCAACAACAACTACAAATTTACTTCTTTGCAACTTCTAATGTATGTATATGTGTAATGATTGCCTTGTAATTGACATTGCATGTGTGGGGAAGTTGCACAGTGAAACAGTTTATTATTGCATGCTCTCTGGTGTTTACTTCCTTTAATCATTTGCCCATTGTTGTCAGGGTACTATATCTTTACATTTACTGAGGTGTAGTCGTGGTGTACAGGACAGTGTGATTCCTGATTAGTAAAAAAAAAAAACACTGAGCAAACATCCCCATACAGATAATTTCAACTTTAAACTTGTCATTTATTTTGTACTGTCTGGACATGGCTACTAATAACAAATGCACAGAAAAAAATCCTAAAGCTATGTTTGCAAATTCTAGGAGCTTAGGAGACAAAATTCCAGAGCTATTTGCAATAATGAGAAGAGATAACCTGGATTTTGTGGCAATTACAGAGTCATGGTGCAATGAGAATCATGACTGGGACGTAGTTATACCAGGATACAATTTATTTAGGAAGGATAGAATAGGAAGAATGGGAGGAGGGGTAGCAATGTATGTGAAAAAAAGCATAAATGCTACTTTAATACAAAATATTGAAGACAAAACTGAGGCCCTTTGGGTCACCATAGAAACTGCAGAGAAGGACATTATTCGCATTGGGGTGATCTATAGACCACCAGGCCAGGGGCAGGATTTGGACAGGAACCTATTGTTGGACATCACTAAAATTGCTTTAAAGGGAGAAGTCATAATCATGGGAGACTTTAATTTACCGGATGTAAACTGGGAGGGATTTTTTGCTAGTTCAGCTACAAGTGGCAAATTTCTACATTCCTTACAGGGAGCATCTCTCAAGCAATTGGTGAGGGAGCCCACTCGCAAAGACTCAATATTAGATTTAATTCTTACAAATGGTGATAGGATATCCGACACACGTGGGTGAGCACCTGGGATCCAGTGATCATCAAGCAGTATGGTTTAGTATAAAGACAGGATCCAACTCCTGTCACACAAAAACAAAGGTGTTGGATTTTAGAAATGCTGACTTTGCAAAAATGGGGAGATGTTTAAGTGAGTCATTGGCAGACTGGAGGAACTTGGAAGGAGTGCAGGAGAGATGGGAAAAACTGAAAAGTGCAATACTAAGTGCAACAGACCTTTGTATCAAAAGGGTTAGGAAAAGCAACAGGAAAAGGAAACCAGTGTGGTTCACAAAAGAAGTATCAACTGGTGTAAAGGCAAAAAAGATGGCTTTTAGCAAATATAAACAGACGGAAGGATGCTAAGAAAGTGATAAGACATGCAAAGGCAGAAGCTGAGGAGAAAATGGCCAAGTCAGTAGATAAAGGGGGCAAAACTTTTTTTAAGTATATAAGTGAAAGGAGAAAATAAGATTTTACTTACCGGTAAATCTATTTCTCGTAGTCCGTAGTGGATGCTGGGGACTCCGTAAGGACCATGGGGAATAGACGGGCTCCGCAGGAGACAGGGCACTCCTAGAAAGAATTAGGATACTGGTGTGCACTGGCTCCTCCCTCTATGTCCCTCCTCCAGACCTCAGTTAAGGAAACTGTGCCCGGAAGAGCTGACAGTACAAGGAAAGGATTTTGGAATCCAGGGTAAGACTCATACCAGCCACACCAATCACACCGTATAACTCATGATAAACTTACCCAGTTAACAGTATGAACAACAACAGAGCATCAGATAACCCTGATGCAACCATAACATAACCCTTATGTAAGCAATAACTATATATAAGTATTGCAGAAGAAGTCCGCACTTGGGACGGGCGCCCAGCATCCACTACGGACTACGAGAAATAGATTTACCGGTAAGTAAAATCTTATTTTCTCTAACGACCTAGTGGATGCTGGGGACTCCGTAAGGACCATGGGGATTATACCAAAGCTCCCAAACGGGCGGGAGAGTGCGGATGACTCTGCAGCACCGAATGAGCAAACACAAGGTCCTCCTCAGCCAGGGTATCAAACTTGTAGAACTTTGCAAAAGTGTTTGAACCCGACCAAGTAGCCGCTCGGCAAAGCTGTAATGCCGAGACCCCTCGGGCAGCCGCCCAAGAAGAGCCCACCTTCCTTGTGGAGTGGGCTTTTACTGATTTTGGAAGTGGCAATCCAGCCGCAGAATGAGCCTGCTGAATCGTGTTACAGATCCAGCGAGCAATAGTTTGCTTTGAAGCAGGAGCACCCAGCTTGTTGGATGCATACAGGATAAACAGCGACTCAGTTTTCCTGACTCTAGCCGTTCTGGCCACATAAATCTTCAAAGCCCTGACTACATCCAGTAACTCGGAATCCTCCAAGTCACGAGTAGCCACGGGCACCACAATAGGTTGGTTCATATGAAAAGATGACACCACCTTTGGCAGAAACTGCGGACGAGTCCGCAATTCTGCCCTGTCCATATGGAAAACCAGATAGGGGCTTTTATGCGACAAAGCCGCCAATTCTGACTCACGCCTAGCCGAAGCCAAGGCTAATAGCATGACCACCTTCCACGTGAGATATTTTAATTCCATGGTTTTAAGTGGCTCAAACCAGTGTGATTTCAGGAAACTCAACACCACGTTAAGATCCCAAGGTGCCACTGGAGGCACAAACGGGGGGCTGAATACGCAGCACTCCCTTTACAAACATCTGAACTTCAGGAAGAGAAGCCAGTTCTTTTTGAAAGAAAATGGATAGGGCCGAAATCTGGACCTTAATGGACCCCAATTTTAGGCCCAAAGTCACTCCCGACTGTAGGAAGTGAAGGAAATTTTAGGCCCAAAGTCACTCCCGACTGTAGGAAGTGAAGGAAACAGCCCAGCTGGAATTCCTCTGTAGGGGCATTCCTAGCCTCACACCAAGCAACATATTTTCGCCATATACGGTGATAATGTTTAGCCGTCACGTCCTTCCTAGCCTTTATCAGCGTAGGAATAACCTCATCCGGAATGCCTTTTTCTGCTAGGATCCGGCGTTTAACCGCCATGCCGTCAAACGCAGCCGCGTTAAGTCTTGGAACAGACAGGGCCCCTGTTGTAACAGATCCTGTCTTAGAGGTAGAGGCCATGGGTCCTCTGTGAGCATTTCTTGTAGCTCTGGATACCAAGTCCTTCTTGGCCAATCCGGAACAATGAGTATTGTTCTCACTCCTCTTTTTCTTATGATCCTCAGCACCTTGGGTATGAGAGGAAGAGGAGGAAACACATAAACCGACTGGAACACCCACGGTGTCACTAGTGCGTCTACAGCTATCGCCTGAGGGTCTCTTGACCTGGCGCAATACCTCTGTAGCTTTTTGTTGAGGCGGGATGCCATCATGTCCACCTGTGGCAGTTCCCATCGCCTTGCAATCTTGATGAAGTCCCCACTCTCCCGGGTGGAGGTCGTGTCTGCTGAGGAAGTCTGCTTCCCAGTTGTCCACTCCCGGAATGAACACTGCTGACAGTGCTCGTACGTGATTCTCCGCCCATCGAAGAATTCTGGTGGCTTCCGCCATCGCCACCCTGCTCCTTGTGCCGCCTTGGCGGTTTACATGAGCCACTGCGGTGATGTTGTCTGATTGAATCAGCACCGATTGGTTGCGAAGCAGGGTCTCCGCTTGACTTAGGGCGTTGTATATGGCCCTTAGTTCCAGGATATTGATGTGAAGGCAAGTCTCCTGACTTGACCACAGACCCTGGAAATTTCTTCCCTGTGTGACTGCCCCCCACCCTCGGAGGCTTGCATTCGTGGTCACCAGGACCCAGTCCTGAATGCCGAATCTGCGGCCCTCGAGAAGGTGAGCACTCTGCAGCCACCACAGAAGAGACACCCTGGCCCTGGGGGATAGGGTGATCAGCCGATGCATCTGTAGATGCGATCCGGACCACTTGTCCAACAGATCCCATTGAAAGGTCCTCGCATGGAACCTACCGAAGGGAATGGCCTCGTATGACGCCACCATCTTTCCCAGGACTCGCGTGCAGTGATGCACCGACACCTGTTTTGGTTTTAAGAGGTCTCTGACCAGTGTCATGAGTTCCTGAGCCTGCTCCGTCGGGAGAAAAACCCTCTTCTGGTCTGTGTCCAGAATCATGCCCAGGAAGGGCAGACGCGTCGTAGGAATCAGCTGCGACTTTGGAATATTCAGAATCCAGCCGTGCTGTTGTAACACTTCCCGAGAGCGTGCTACGCTGATCAACAACTGCTCTCTGGACCTCGCCCTTATGAGGAGATCGTCCAAGTATGGGATCATTGTGACTCCCTGCTTTCGCAGGAGCACCATCATTTCTGCCATTACCTTGGTAAATATTCTCGGTGCCGTGGACAGACCAAACGGCAACGTCTGGAATTGGTAATGACAATCCTGTACCACAAATCTGAGGTACTCCTGATGAGGTGGATAACTGGGGACATGAAGGTAAGCATGCTTTATGTCCAGAGACACCATAAAATCCCCTTCCTCCAGACTTGCGATGACCGCTCTGAGCAATTCCATCTTGAACTTGAACCTTTTCAGGTATATGTTCAGGGATTTTAAATTCAATATGGGTCTGACCGAACCGTCCGGTTTCGGTACCACAAACATTGTCGAATAGTAACCCCTTCCCTGTTGAAGGAGGGGAACCTTTACCACCACCTGCTGGAGATACAATTTGTGAATTGCTGCTAACACTATTTCCCTCTCTATGGGGGAAGCTGGCAGGGCCGATTTGAGGTACCGGTGAGGGGGCATCACTTCGAATTCCAGCTAGTATCCCTGAGACACAATCTCTATAGCCCAGGGATCCACCTGTGAGTGAACCCACTTGTGGCTGAAATTTCGGAGACGCGCCCCCACCAGGCCTGGCTCCGCCTGTGGAGCCCCAGCGTCATGCGGCGGATTTAGAGGAAGCCGGGGAGGACTTCTGTTCCTGGGAACTAGCTGTATTGTGCAGCTTCTTTCCTCTACCCCTGCCTCTGGCAAGAAAGGACGCACCTCTGACTTTCTTGCCTCTATGTGATCGAAAGGACTGCATTTGGTAATACGGCGCTTTCTTAGGTTGTGAGGGAATATATGGCAAAAAAATTGACTTTCCAGCCGTAGCTGTGGAGACCAGGTCCGAGAGACCGTCCCCAAACAACTCCTCACCCTTGTAAGGTAAAACCTCCATGTGCCTTTTTGAGTTGGCATCGCCTGTCCATTGCCGAGTCCACAGGACCCTTCTGGCGGAAATCGACATTGCATTTATTCTAGAGCCCAGTAGGCTAATGTCTCTTTGGGCATCTCTCATATATAGGACAGCGTCTTTTATATGCCCCAGGGTCAGTACTATAGTATCCTTGTCCAAGGTATCAAGTTCCTCAGATAAGGTATCTGTCCATGCTGCTACAGCACTACACATCCAGGCCGACGCAATCGCCGGCCTTAGTAGGGTACCTGAATGTGTATAAATGGACTTCAGGATACCCTCCTGCTTTCTATCCGCAGCATCTTTTAGGGTGGCCGTATCCTGTGACGGCAGGGCTACCCTCTTGGATAAGCGTGTTAAAGCTTTGTCTACCCTAGGGGAGGATTCCCAGCGTAACCTGTCCGTTGGCGGGAAAGGATACGCCATAAGCATCCGTTTGGAAATCTGCAGTTTTCTATCTAGAGATTCCCAAGCCTTTTCACATAACTCATTTAACTCATGTGAAGGGGGAAAGGTTACCTCTTGCCTTTTTTCCCCATACATATAAACCCTCTTGTCAGGGACTGGGGTTTCCTCTGTGATGTGTAACACATCTTTCATTGCTATAATCATGTAGCGGATGGCTTTAGCCATTTTAGGCTGCAACTTTGCATCATCGCCATCGACACTGGAGTCGGAATCCGTGTCGATATCTGTGTCAACAACTTGGGATAGCGGGCGCTTCTGAGACCCCGACGGCCTCTGCGCTGTAGGATCAGGCATGGGTTGAGACCCTGACTGTCCCAAGGCTTCAGCTTTATCCAACCTTTTATGCAAGGAATTAACATTATCATTTAAAACCTTCCACATATCCATCCAATCGGGTGTCGGCGGCGACCCCACATTCATTTGAACCCGCTCTGTTTCCACATAGCCTTCCTCATCAAACATGCCGACACAAGCGTACCGACACACCACACACACAGGGGATGCTCTATTTGAAGACAGTTCCCCCACAAGGCCTTTTGGAGAGACAGAGAGAGAGTATGCCAGCACACACCCCAGCACTATATTACCCAGGAGTCACACAGTAACTTAGTGTTAACCCAGTAGCTGCTGTGTATACTGTTTTTGCGCCAAATTTATGTGCCCCCCCCTCTCTTTTTACCCTCTTTCTACCGTGATTCTGCAGGGGAGAGCCTGGGGAGCTTCCTCTCAGCGGAGCTGTGGAGAGAAAATGGCGCTGGTGAGTGCTGAGGAAGAAGCCCCGCCCCCTCAGCGGCGGGCTTCTGTCCCGCGTTTTGTGTAAAAATAATGGCAGGGGCTCATGCATATATACAGTGCCCAACTGTATATATGCTGCTTTTGCCAAGAGGTACCTAATTGCTGCCCAGGGCGCCCCCCCCCTGCGCCCTGCAGTGACCGGAGTGTGTGGGTTTAGTGTGGGAGCAATGGCGCACAGCTGCAGTGCTGTGCGCTACCTCATATGAAGACTGGAGTCTTCTGCCGCCGATTTCGAAGTCTTCTTGCTTCTGACGCCGGCTTCGGTCTTCTGGCTCTGCGAGGGGGACGGCGGCGCGGCTCCGGGATTGGACGACCAGGGTCAGTTCCTGTGTACGATCCCTCTGGAGCTAATGGTGTCCAGTAGCCTAAGAAGCAGGACCTATCTTCTAGTGAGTAGGGCTGCTTCTCTCCCCTCAGTCCCACGTAGCAGAGAGTCTGTTGCCAGCAGATCTCTATTAAAATAAAAAATCCTAACAAAATACTTTCTTTCCTAGCAAGCTCAGGAGAGCTCACTAAGGTGCACCCAGCTCGTCCGGGCACAGATTCAAACTGAGGTCTGGAGGAGGGACATAGAGGGAGGAGCCAGTGCACACCAGTATCCTAATTCTTTCTTAAAGTGCCCTGTCTCCTGCGGAGCCCGTCTATTCCCCATGGTCCTTACGGAGTCCCCAGCATCCACTAGGACGTTAGAGAAAACCCAAAGGCTAAATATAGTATCAAGGGTACTGTAATGGAAACTACTGAGGAGGAAAGGGATTTAGGAGTCGCTATTTCAAGTGACTTGAAGGCAGGAAAGCAATGTAACAAGGCAATGAGAAAGGCAAGTCAGATGCTTGGTTGCATAGGGAGAGGAATCAGTAGCAGGAAAAAAGAAGTGATAATGCCACTGTATAGGTCATTGGTGCGGCCCCATCTGGAATACTGTGTCCAGTTCTGGAGACCATATCTCCAGAAAGATATAAATACATTAGAGAGTGTACAAAGAAAGGCAACTAAAATGGTGCATGGCCTACATCACAAAACATACCTAGAAAGACTAAGAAATCTCAATATGTATCGTTTGGAGCAGAGAAGGGAAAGGGGATACATGATAGAAACTTTCAAATATATCAAGGGTCTTAACAAAGTTCAGGAGGGAAACATTCTTCAAAGGAAGTATTAGAACTCGAGGACATACACTGAGACTGGAGGGGGGGGGGGGTTCAGGGGAAATTTAAGGAAAAATTACTTCACAGAAAGGGTAGTGGATAAGTGGAATAGCCTCCCATCAGAGGTGGTAGAGGCTAAGACTGTAGACCAATTTAAACATGCTTGGGATAGGCATATGAATATCCTTACAAAGAATCAAGGTTCAAAAAGGGTTGCGATTACCTAAAGGATAAAAAAAAAAAAAAGGGGCAGACTAGATGGGCCAAGTGGTTCTTATCTGCCGTCAAATTCTATGTTTCTATGTTACCTTGTGGTTCACTGGCTTCAATTAACATAAACATAACAAAACACTGATTGCGCAGACATTTGAGAAAACCCCTTGAGAGAAGATATGCTCTAGTTACACTAAAACTCACAAGTCACGAGTCCACTCAAGGATTTTATTATCTATTATTTAAATGGCCGCACAAGGGTTCTACACCTCCGTACATAAGAGTAAAACATACAACACTTTGCATAAGTACAAAATAGTCCAAACGAGAACAAAACGTTCACTGCTTCAGCCATCAATATCATCAATTGTTTCAAAAGATTTTCCAGGTCCTGCCAGGTTTATCAGAGGTCCAGGGCAGAGACTGGTTTTATAATTGTACTATAAATAAAAGCCATTTTCTGCAAAAGAGTACCTGCAATTAGCAATTAGATGGCAAAATTGTATCCACAACACTTCAGGCAATGTGAGTGAATGCACAAAAATCACAGATTTTCCTGCACGCTGCTACCGGCTGTGGTAGACAATCTGTGATGTCTGCGATGCCGCAAGTTGCCAGGGGAATAGACCATCGCTATCAATTCAATTCCCCCCTAAAACGTCACTATGTACCAAGCTTATATTTTAGGTTATACGTTATCAAGTGAATTGCATATGGTTGGTTATTTTTAGGATGGCTAGATTTTACAGTCGTTACTGACATTAACTGATTTGAGGCCAAAAAAAACATTAAGTTTAACATTTTTATATATTTAAAAAACAATCTGCAGAACATATATTAAAATGTGGTGAATCTATATATTTAGCAAAAGTTTATTTTTCTCTTTGCTAAAACATATTCCTGTATTGCCACTTTTCACAGCGATAAAGAATAGGATAGCGCTGGTTGTCAACAAACTTGTACCCTCCGGCCATGTCCTGCGTTGTAAACCTTCCTGTGAAGCTTCAATGTCTTTGAATAGATAAAGCCACTATTTGGAATTCCCTCCCTTGTACCTCAGACTTTCCCTTAGCCTCCAAGTGTTCCCTGAAGATTCGCCTCTTCACTAAAGCGGATAACATTCCCGAACCACCTCGTTCCCTAGGCTATTTTAACCTATCAACACCCCTCTATCCTTAAACAACCCTCTCACCCAGAAACCAACATTGCATTGTACCCTCATCACATAGCTTCACTAAGCACTTTTCCCATTGCAATCTGGCAGGAGCAATATACATTATGTGGCATTATTCTCTTACCTCTGTCTGTTTGGTAATCACCAGCCTTGTTTTTCTTGTACGTTTTGTTCCCAACTGAGCAGCAGGTTATGCTGATACTGGATAAAGAAGAATAAAAATAATAATAATTATGAAACAAACAGCGTCTAGTTTATCTGGCTGTTATCCTGGTCTGCCACAGAAAGAGAGTGTAACACATTGCAGAACAGAACAATGCTATCTATGCAGGGGGCTGGGAGGAGTAAAACTGCAGTGTCAGCACAGTTCAGAAACTCAGCTCAGTCTTCTCCCAGCTCAACTCTCCAAGACACATACAAAGCAGCTTCCCTGTGATGAATATATATTTATAGAAGGACTGCTTATTTGACAGTTACAGGGTAGGAAACCATAGACTGATGCACAGATAGGAAACCTGAGGTTCCCCAATTGTTGTGAAACTCCAAATCCTAATATACTGTACTCCATTACAATGTGCTACAGAATATGCTGGCCCTATATAAATGCATGGTAGTAATAATAATATTGCTCCGACGGGACATTTGCTTCCACATCTAATGATTCAATTTGCTTAAGCTAAGTTCTAGTATTTTATATGACAACAGCCTCAATTGCTTATACAAGCGCAATGTATGCCTGTTGCCAGACGTAACCTACAAAAATAGTAACTTCATTTTAACCCTGTAAGTCATAGGGTGGGCAAATGACAAGGGATCAAGAGTAGGGCGAGACCTGTGCCCTGATACAGTGCTGTGGGCGACTGCCTGACATATAGCGGATGTGTGTTATTAGCAATTCCTTCATAAGACTATCGGAAAGGTGCTTATGATGCAGTTACGTCCATAATAGTCAGCTCTGTGGGTGCGAGAGCAACCCCAATGTGTGTGCTATCCATCTCTATTCTTCTATACACAACACCTCCAGTCATTTTAAAGAGTTGCCTCCGCTGGCTCAGAAAGCTGACAAACACACAGCTGCTTGGGTTCATATAGCACAACTGATATATATCACAAATTACAGATCACATAATCAGTGTATTTCTTGTGGGAGTTCTCATAGGCACGCAGTACTGACACCTTTTATTTTTGTATTTGGTGTTATCATGTATTGTTATAACTAGCTCCAGAAACGGAAAGAAACCAGTAAAATAATTGCAGAAATGAATAAAATAAGCATCTGTGTGGAAGCTGCTATAAACCTCTAGCAACATGTAACTTGACCTGTGTGACCAGCGCCTCTTTCTGTATAAAGAACATGCTGTATACCATAAACAACATGGCATGAATGTATCCTATAGCATAAATAACATGTAACATATAACCTAAATCACATACAGCATAAATAACACAACAAGCTGCTATCTCACCACGCAGAAGGACATGAAAGGTGGGAAGTGGAAAGCCGACATTAAAGAGCCAGCCCCGGGAAACAGCTGATGCTAATGGGACTTCGCTATTTACCGTCACTTCTCTCGCTGCCGGCTGCGGCGCGATGTGCTACGGAGGTGGCGCAGTGAGGAGGACGCCGGTCACATCGTTCTGCCAGCGCCATGCATGGCTCACACAGGTACAGGCGCCGGGACACCTCAGTGCAGCACCGGGCAACCGGGGTCTGGATGCTGCAATCAGCTGCTGCCTGGGACGGAGCCTGAGCGCCCAGTGCGGGCGGAGAGAAGAGTGGGAGCTCCCCTGTGTTACTGTATCTCCCGCTGCTGCTGTCCCGCCGGCCGGGGCAATACGGCTATGTGACCGGGACAGGGAAGTGTATGGTGTGCGGAGGACCACTGGGAGCCGGAGTGGGCTCTCCGCTGCGTGTTACTCCGGGGGGTAGAGGGAGGCGGTGTAACTATTGCAGCGGCAGCCCCTAGTAACCTGATACCCCCTCCACCGGTGATACCACCCCCTGTAGCGCTATCAGTGGCCGCCGGGCAGCCGCTCACCATGGCCGGAGCTGAGACACAAGGTGGTGTACTGTATATCCTGAGATTTAATACATTTGTTTGTCAAAGGTAAAAAAATAATAATTTGAATTCAATAACAAAAATGACGGGTTGCTGACATTATTAGGTACATTCATTTATAATAGACTTATGGGCCCATTTATAAACGAGACATAGGGATGGCCCTTGGTGTATCAATAGCAATATGACAAGTAACTATCGATGGCTGCCAACTATGTAGTGGACGACCGTCAATGGTTTCCGCAACCCATGGTTCTTTCACCGACTCAGAACATTGGGCGGGGCTTCGCAGGTGTTGGGGGTCAGAGCTATGCTCTGTGTCCCGGCACCTCATAAAAAAAAATAATAATAATAATTTGGTTATGCCTTGCCATCAATGGAGGGAATCCATCTGGGTCTCCCACATCGATGGCAAAATTATTCTACATCAGCCATAAACCATGAATTTTTAATGGTAGATGGCAATCCCTAACAAAACATAACCCACTCGCTAACAGGGTTATGGAGGGGATTCAATCGGGTGCAAGTTTGTGAAAGGTGCTAAACTCCCACACTTTGCCTATAAATTCTCACACTTCGCCTTCATGCACGCACCAAAGATTTGCACAAATCAATTAGAAATGACAATTCGCACTACTCTTGCGAATTTTGCCTAAAAAGTGAACTGGGAAAAGAGCATGAAAATGTGGGGAAACTTTCCTAGACCACAAAAAAGTTACAACTTCGTTAGCGGTATCATATAGAAGACCCTGTCGTCTCCCCACACCCCCATTCACATCACACTGAACTCCCTCCCTGCCCACCTCATGCAGTTTCCCTTCCTAGCTCAGGCACCTGCACCATCACTACTCTCTCATCATCCTTGCCCTCAAAGTTAATCTCACCTCACCGCTACAGCAACCCTGATAATCTCATTCACATCTCTTCCACATACTCTTATCCCCTCTCCTGTGCCCTCTGGAATGCCAGATCTGTTTGTAACAAACTGGTCCCCACTCATGAACTTTTCATTTCCAACTCCCTGCACCTACTAGCCATTACTGAAACCTGGATTACCCCCTCTGACACTACTTCTCCTGCTGCTCTCTCTGCTGGGGGCCTCGCATTCACACACACACACCCAGACCTGGGGTCGCCATGGGGGTGGTGTTGGGATCCTTTTACCTTCTAGTTACTCCTACCAACTCATTTCACCAGAGCCGTCCCTTACATTCTCTACATTTGAGGTCCATGCTATACGCCTCTTCCAACCAGTCCATCTTAGAGTAGCTGTCATTTACCGCCACCCCTGGCATTGTCTCCAAATTCATCAACAACTTTGCTTCCTCACTTCCTCTTTTCTGACATTCCCTCCATTATCCTAGGTGATTTCAACATCCCTATCGATATCCCCTGCCTCTAAACTCCTTAACCTCACCTCTTTACTTGGTCTCTCCCAGTGGACCTCCTCACCATCCCATGTGAATGGGAGCTCACTGGATCTGGTCTTCACTCACCGTTGTGATATTTCTGATTTTTCCAACTCCCCATTTCCCCTCTGACCACCACATGTTCTATTTCAACCTGTCTCTCTCTGCTTCCCTATCTCTACCTCCTAAGGCTACCATCACTAAGCGTAACATTGAGGCTATTGGCACCACATTCCTTTCCTCCCTGTTTGACTCGCTTCTCTCTCCTATTCTCTCTCTCTCTCATGCCCTGAACAAGCCACTTCCATATGCAATGCATCCCTTCTGCTCTTGACTCTGTTGCTCCACCAACCTCAGTTCACCCTCGCAAATTAACACCTCAACCCTGGCCCACTGACTGCACCAGATATCTGCAAAAATGCTCACATATGCTGAGCGACACTGAAGGACATAACGCTCTAAGGCAGACTTCCTCCATTTCAAACTTATGCTCTCATCCTTCAGTGATGCCCTTTCCCTCGCTAAAGTCATACTTCAAGAACCTCATCTCCTCCCAGTCTTCCAACCCCCGGCGCCTCTTTGCCACTCTCAACTCACTCCTCTGCCCACCTCCACCTTGCCTCCCCTCCTCACTCTCTGCTCTTGACTTTGCCACTTCACGTCCAAAATTGACTTCATACATCAGGACGTCACATTACACCAGACCATCAGCAACCAGCCTACTCCCATAACTTACCATCCCTCTCGCCAACTCTTGCATCTTTCTCCCATGCATCTGGTGAGGAAGTCATGGCCCTCATTCATTCCTCTCCCCTTACCACCTCCCCTTTTGACCCTATACCCTCCCACCTTCTCTGCTACCTCTTTCCTTCTGTCTGTTCTTAGCTTTCCCACCTTCTCAATCTCTCCCTCTCATCAAGCACTGTTCCCTCTGCCTTCAAGCATGCACTCATCTCTCCTATTCTTAAAAAACCTACCCTTGATCCAAACACTCTCTCCAACTACTGACCCATCTCTCTTCTACCTTTTGCCTCCAAACTCCTTGAGCGTATTGTCTAAAACCGCCTTACTTCCTTTCTTTCCTCACACTCACTGCTTGACCCATTCCAGTCTGGCTTCCATCCCCTCCACTCCACTGAAACTGCCCTTACAAAAGTCTGCAATGACCTCCATGCCGCTAAATCTAAGGGCCACTACTCTCTACTTATTCTTCTTGATCTCTCTGCTGCTTTTGACACTGTGGACCACCCTCTCCTACTGCAGTTCCTTCACTCCATTGGTCTGTGTGATACTGCCCTCTCTTGGCTGTCTTCCTACCTCTCTGACCGTTCATTCTCTGTCTCCTCTCATGACTCTACCCCCCCCCCCCCCCTCACTTCCACTAACTGTAGTTGTACCCGAAGGCTCTGTCCTTGGTCCTCTTCTTTCTCTCTCTCTATACATCCTCACTAAGTAGGCTTCATTAGCTCTTTTGATTTCCAATATCATCTCTATGCTGATGACACTCAAATCTATCTTTCCTCTCCGGACCTCTCCCCTGCTCTCCTCACTCGAATCTCCAACTGTCTCTCTGCTATCTCTGTTAGGATGTCCTAGCGCTTTCTTAAACTTAACATGTCTATGACTGAGATGATCATCTTCCCTCCCTCCTGCATAACCTCACCTCCCACAATCCCATTATCTATTGATGGCACTAATATTTCCTCTAGCCCCCAAGTGCGCTGTCTTGGAGTAATCCTTGATTCCTCCCTCTCCTTCAAACCACACATTCAGCACCTCTCACAAATCTGCCGTTTTCATCTAAAAAATATTTCCAGGATCAGACCCTTTCTGACCCAGGATGCTACGAAGACCCTTATCCACTCACTGGTCATCTCCAGACTGGCCTACTGTAATCTCCTCCTGACTGGCATTCCTGACAAATACCTCTCTCCACTCCAATCTATCCTCAATGCTGCTGCCCGGCTCATTTTCCTCACCAAACGCACTACGTCCACCTCTCCTCTCCTTCAGGACCTTCACTTGCTTCCCTTCCCTTTCAGAATCCATTTCAAGCTTCTCACACTCACTTACAAAGCCCTCACCCACTCCTCTCCCATTTACATCTCTGACTTTATCTCCCCCTACACTCCCACCCATCCTCTTCGCTCTGCTAATGCACGCCAACTCTCCTGCCTACTGATTACTTCCTCCCACTCCTACCTCCAAGATTTTTCACGTGCTGCTCCAATTCTCTGGAATTCCCTACCTCTCCCCCTCAGACTCTCCACCTCTCTACAAAACTTCAAATGGGCTCTCAAGACCCACTTATTCACCAAACCCAGCCAAATCTCATCCTAACCCTCTGTTCCACGTGCTCTATATACCACATCTGTGTCACCCCTGTCTGTCTACCCCTCACCTTTAGAATGTAAGCTCTCACGAGTAGGGCCCTCTTCCCTCATGTGCTTATCCTTTCTCTTACTTTAATAATCTTTCTCTGACGTCCTAGTGGATGCTGGGTACTCCGTAAGGACCATGGGGAATAGACGGGCTCCGCAGGAGACTGGGCACTCTTAAAAGAAAGATTAGGTACTATATCTGGTGTGCACTGGCTCCTCCCTCTATGCCCCTCCTCCAGACCTCAGTTAGAATCTGTGCCCGGCCAGAGCTGGATGCACCTAGTGGGCTCTCCTGAGCTTACTAGAAAAGAAAGTATTTAGGTTTTTTATTTTCAGTGAGATCTGCTGGCAACAGACTCACTGCTACGAGGGACTGAGGGGAGAGAAGCAAACCTACCTGCTTGCAGCTAGCTTGTGCTTCTAAGGCTACTGGACACCATTAGCTCCAGAGGGATCGAACACAGGGCCCGACCTCGATCGTCCGTTCCCGGAGCCTCGCCGCCGTCCCCCTTGCAGAGCCAGAAGACGGAAGAACAGGAGAAAATCGGCGGCTGAAGACTCTGGTCTTCAATAAGGTAGTGCACAGCACTGCAGCTGTGCGCCATTGCTCCCACAGCACACCACACGCTCCGGTCACTGGTGGGTGCAGGGCGCTGGGGGGGGGGCGCCCTGGGCTGCAATATGTATACCTTTTTGGCAAAATGCACATAATACAGTTATAAACTGTATATGTGCCTAATCCCCCGCCATAAATATTATTAAAAAAGCGGGAGAAGCCCGCCGCTGAAGGGGCGGGGCTATCTTCCTCAGCACAGCCAGCGCCATTTTCTCTTCACAGCTCCGCTGGAAGGACGCTCCCCAGGCTCTTCCCTGCAGTATACACTACGAGAAGGGTAAAAAAGAGAGGGGGGCACATAAATTTAGGCGCAAAAGGTGATATAAGCAGCTATTGGGGGAAAATTCACTTTGTGTTAGTGTAAATCCCTCTGTTCTATAGCGCTCTGGTGTGTGCTGGCATACTCTCTCTCTGTCTCCCCAAAGGACTTGGGGTCCTGTCCTCAGTCAGAGCATTTCCTGTGTGTGTGTGCGGTGTGTCGGTACGGCTGTGTCGACATGTTTGAGGACGCTTACGTGGAGGCGGAGCAGGAGCCGATAAGTGTGATGTCGCCCCCTGCGGGGCCGACACCAGAGTGGATGGATGTGTGGAAGGTATTAACCGACCGTGTCAACTCCTTGCATAAAAGGTTCGATGACGTGACAGTTTTGGGACAGCCGGCATCTCAGCCCGCGCCTGCCCAGGCGTCTCAGAGGCCATCAGGGGCTCAAAAACGCCCGCTACCTCAGATGGCAGACACAGATGTCGACACGGAGTCTGACTCCAGTGTAGACGAGGATGAGACAAATGTACAATCCACAAGGGCCATCCGATGCATGATTACGGCAATGAAAAATGTGTTGCACATTTCTGACATTAACCCGGTTACCACTAAAAAGGGTATTATGTTTGGGGAGAAAAAGCAGCAGTGACTTTTCCCCCATCTGATGAGTTAAATGACCTGTGTGAAGAAGCGTGGTGTTCCCCAGATAAGAAATTAGTGATTTCTAAGAGGTTACTAATGACGTACCCTTTCCCGCCAACGGACAGGTTGCGTTGGGAAACATCCCCTAGGGTGGACAAGGCGCTCACACGCTTATCAAAAAAGGTGGCACTGCCGTCTCAGGATACGGCCGCCTTAAAGGAGCCTGCAGATAGAAAGCAGGAGGCTATCCTGAAGTCTGTGTATACACACTCAGGTACTATACTGAGACCTGCTATTGCTTCAGCATGGATGTGTAGTGCTGCAGCAGCATGGTCTGATACCCTGTCAGATAACATTGATTCCCTTGACAGGGATACTATTTTGCTAACCATAGAGCATATTAAAGACGTAGTCTTATATATGAGGGATGCACAGAGGGACATTTGCCGGCTGGCATCTAGAATTAATGCAATGTCCATTTCTGCCAGGAGAGTATTATGGACTCGGCAGTGGACAGGTGATGCTGATTCTAAAAGGCACATGGAAGTTTTGCCTTATAAAGGTGAGGAATTGTTTGGGGACGGTCTCTCGGACCTCGTATCCACAGCAACAGCTGGGAAGTCGACTTTTTTACCTCAGGTTCCCTCACAGCCTACGAAAGCACCGTATTATCAAGTACAGTCCTTTCGGCCTCAGAAAGGCAAGCTGGTCAGAGGCGCGTCCTTTCTGCCCAGAGGCAGGGGTAGAGGGAAAAAGCTGCACCAGACAGCCAGTTCCCAGGAACAAAAATCCTCCCCTGCTTCCACTAAGTCCACCGCATGACGCTGGGGCTCCACAGGTGGAGCCAGGTGCGGTGGGGGCCCGTCTCCGGAACTTCAGCGACCAGTGGGTTCGCTCACAGGTGGATCTCTGGGTTCTACAAGTGGTATCTCAGGGATACAAGCTGGAGTTCGAGGCGTCTCCCCCTCGCCGTTACCTCAAATCAGCCTTGCCAGCTACTCCCAAGGAAAGGGAGGTAGTACTGGCGGCAATTCACAAGCTGTACCTTTAGCAGGTGATAATCAAAGTTCCCCTCCTTCAACAGGGACGGGGTTACTATTCCACAATGTTTGTGGTACCGAAACCAGACGGTTCGGTGAGACCCATTCTAAATTTGAAATCCTTGAACACTTATATAAGGAAGTTCAAGTTCAAAATGGAATCGCTCAGGGCGGTTATTGTACCAGACGTTGCCGTTTGGTTTGTCCACGGCACCGAGGGTATTTACCAAGGTAATGGCCGAAATGATGATACTCCTTCGAAAGAAGGGAGTTATAATTATCCCGTACTTGGACGATCTCCTTATAAAGGCAAGGTCCAAGGAGCAGTTGTTAGTCGGAGTAGCACTATCTCGGGAAGTGCTACAACAGCACGGCTGGATTCTGGATTCTGAATATCCCAAAGTCGCAGCTGATTCCTACGACGCGTCTGCTGTTCTTGGGCATGATCCTGGACACAGAACAGAAGAAGGTGTTTCTCCCGGAGGAGAAGGCCAAGGAGTTGTCATCTCTGGTCATAGACCTCCTGAAACCAAAACAGGTGTCGGTGCATCACTGCACGCGAGTCCTGGGAAAGATGGTGGATTCTTACTAAGCAATTCCCTTCGGCAGGTTCCATGCAAGGATCTTTCAGTGGGATCTGTTAGACAAGTGGTCTGGATCGCATCTTCAGATACATCGGCTGATCACCCTGTCCCCGAGGGCCAGGGTGTCTCTGCTGTGGTGGCTGCAGAGTGCTCATCTTCTCGAGGGCCGCAGATTCGGCATTCAGGACTGGGTCCTGGTGACCACGGATGCAAGTCTCCGAGGTTGGGGGGCAGTCACTCAGGGAAGAAACTTCCAAGGACAATGGTCGAGTCAGGAGACTTCCCTACACATAAATATTCTGGAACTAAGGGCCATTTACAATGCCCTAAGTCAAGCAAAACCCCTGCTTCAAGACCAACAGGTGCTGATTCAGTCAGACAACATGACGGCGGTCGCCCATGTAAACCGACAGGGCGGCACAAGAAGCAGGATGGCGATGGCAGAAGCCACTAGGATTCTCCGATGGGCGGAGCATCACGTGCTAGCACTGTCAGCAGTGTTCATTCCGGGAGTGGACAACTGGGAAGCAGACTTCCTCAGCAGGCACGACCTCCACCCGGGAGAGTGGGGACTTCATCCAGAAGTCTTCACGCAGATTGTAAACCGTTGGGAACGGCCACAGGTGGACATGATGGCGTCCCGCCTCAACAAAAAGCTAAAAAATATTGTGCCAGGTCAAGAGACCCTCAGGCGATAGCTGTGGACGCACTAGTGACACCATGGGTGTACCAGTCGGTTTATGTGTTCCCTCCTCTTCCTCTCATACCCAAGGTACTGAGGATAGTAAGAAAGAGAGGAGTAAGAACTATACTCATCGTTCCAGATTGGCCAAGAAGCATTTGGTACCCAGAACTACAAGAAATGATCTCAGAGGAACCATGGCCTCTGCCTCTCAGACAGGACCTGTTACAGCAGGGGCCCTGTCTGTTCCAAGACTTACCGCGGCTGCGTTTGACGGCATGGCGGTTGAACGCCGGATCCTAACGGAAAAGGGCATTCCAGATGAAGTGATTCCTACGCTGATAAAGGCTAGGAAAGACGTGACAGCACAACATTATCACCGTATATGGCGAAAATATGTTGCTTGGTGTGAGGCCAGGAAGGCCCCAACAGAGGAATTTCAGCTGGGTCGATTTCTGCACTTCCTACAGTCAGGAGTGACTATGGGCCTTAAATTGGGATCCATTAAAGTCCAGATTTCGGCCCTGTCTATTTTCTTTCAAAAAGAACTGGCTTCACTGCCTGAAGTTCAGACGTTTGTTAAGGGAGTGCTGCATATTCAGCCCCCTTTTGTGCCTCCAGTGGCACCTTGGGATCTCAACGTAGTGTTGGATTTCCTAAAATCACATTGGTTTGAGCCACTTCAGACCGTGGAGTTGAAGTATCTCACGTGGAAGGTAGTCATGCTGTTGGCCTTGGCCTCAGCTAGGCGTGTGTCAGAATTGGCGGCTTTGTCCTGTAAAAGCCCATATCTGATTTTCCATATGGACAGGGCAGAATTGAGGACTCGTCCCCAATTTCTCCCTAAGGTGGTATCAGCGTTTCATTTGAACCAACTTATTGTGGTGCCTGCGACTGCTCGGGACTTAGAAGATTCCAAGTTGCTGGACGTAGTCCGGGCCCTGAAAATCTATGTTTCCAGGACGGCTAGAGTCAGAAAAACTGACTCGCTGTTTATCCTGCATGCACCCAACAAGCTGGGTGGTCCTGCTTCAAAGCAGACTATTGCTCGCTGGATCTGTAGCACGATTCAACTTGCACATTCTGCGGCTGGACTGCCGCATCCTAAATCCGTAAAAGCCCATTCCACGAGGAAGGTGGGCTCTTCTTGGGCGGCTGCCCGAGGGGTCTCGGCTTTACAACTTTGCCGAGCTGCTACTTGGTCGGGATCAAACACTTTTGCAAAATTCTACAAGTTTGATACCCTGGCTGAGGAGGACCTTTAGTTTGCTCATTCGGTGCTGCAGAGTCATCCGCACTCTCCCGCCCGTTTGGGAGCTTTGATATAATCCCCATGGTCCTTACGGAGTACCCAGCATCCACTAGGACGTCCGAGAAAAAAAGAATTTACTCACCGGTAATTCTATTTCTCGTAGTCCGTAGTGGATGCTGGGAGCCCGTCCCAAGTGCGGACTTTCTGCAATACATGTATATAGTTATTGCTTAACTACAGGGTTATTGTTATGAGCCATCTGTTGAATGAGGCTCAGTTGTTGTTCATACTGTTAACTGGGTATGGTTATCACAAGTTGTACAGTGTGATTGGTGTGGCTGGTATGAGTCTTACCCTGGATTC
This sequence comes from Pseudophryne corroboree, assembly GCF_028390025.1. Classification (NCBI taxonomy): domain Eukaryota; kingdom Metazoa; phylum Chordata; class Amphibia; order Anura; family Myobatrachidae; genus Pseudophryne; species Pseudophryne corroboree. Next base: position 163,238,601 of record NC_086448.1, read on the forward strand.
CAAATTCTTTCCTAGTAATGTCATCTCTTCCGGGCACAGTTTTCCTAACTGAGGTCTGGAGGAGGGGCATAGAGGGAGGAGCCAGTGCACACCAGATATAGTACCTAATCTTTCTTTTAAGAGTGCCCAGTCTCCTGCGGAGCCAGTCTATTCCCCGTGGTCCTTACGGAGTACCCAGCATCCACTACGGACTACGAGAAATAGAATTACCGGTGAGTAAATTCTTATTTTAACTGCACCAAATCCAGCAGTCCTCTGCCACCTGATACTTATCTCAGTGTTATCTCCTGATGTAGCTATGTTTATTTACCCTGTACTTGTCCTATATTGTCTTCAACTGTAAGTTGCTGTTTTCCTGTTTTGATTATTTATGTACTCTGTAATTGGGCGCTGTGGAACCCTTGTGGCACCATAATGGATAAAGGATGATGATGATGATGATAATAATAATAATGGTTAGTGGTCATAAGGAAAGTAATTGTCCCTTTAAAAGGTGTCAAATGGTTGATTTGTGCATAAAAAAAAAAAAAAAGTAAAATAATGTAAAATGTTTACGAATTTTGTTTAATTACAAAGGAATTTAACGAAAAGTCCACTTTTCATTTATTTTAAATCTAAATTGATTAAAAGCAATATTTCTCTGGCTGGGTCCACAGGATAACATTGGGATATTGTCGAGCGACAGCGAAAATGGCACCAACACGGTCACGAGCTTTATGGCCTCCCAGGATGCATTGGGGCCTTCATCATATAGTCCCGCCCACTGACTCAGTCAAATCAGTTTTTTGCTTGGTGCGGCAGGAAGCCCCATGGTCACAGGGCTGCTGAGAGTAGCAGCCTCAAGCTTTTATTATTTTATTTTTATAGACTTACTATATGGGTTTTTTTGAGCGACTTCTCTTAACAGCGTTTTAAACGCGTATTAGAAAGAGTCGCTGCAACAACTCCACACCGGGTCGCAACATCGCTTACCTTCGGGTATTAGTGCTGTCTCGACGGGCGTCTGTGTCGGATGTTCTCGCAGGTCCAGCAGACGTAACCAGGCTGTGGCCGGAGCATGGGGAGACGGTGAGTCTATGGACTTCCTCTTACTAGAGGGGTCAGTACACAGCTACACTGATTTGGTGGAGACTACAAACAGTGTGTTGATGCGCCGAACATCTCGAGTGTGACAGCGCTACGCTCTGGGGATCATAGGCGCCAGGACTAGGTAGAGGCCGCGATCCTGGGAGTTTAAGTCAACAGGGGGATTTAGATGCTCTCCTGGCCGCCCCTCCTCCGAGTTCATGGCCAGTTCCCGCGTGTTTCTCGTTTCATGAACTGAATGACCTCACTTCCGGCTCAGACGCTACCACGAGGGTAATGGTCGCAGCTTAGACGCTGCGGTTGTGTACACTATAAATCCCGCCCAGACCGAGTCGCAGGCCTTAGCGTCTGCATACACGTGAAAGCCGCTCCGTGTCCGCCAGTGAGCGACTGTGTCCGTTATCAGTTTTCAAGTGCGGTACTGTACATCAGTAGCGTCTGAATCCACTCAGCGTCTTACGAGCGTATTTGCTTGGATATGGAAGTGTGGTGAGTCTCCCTGTATCCCGCTCTCTAGAGGAAGGGTATGCAGTACTAAAAATTCTCTCTACTTCTTAGTATGTATTGTTAATTTTTAGTACCTATTGCATATGAGACCTGTATATTACTGTGTTTTCTGCATCTTATGTTGAAAAAAGAACCAGTTAAAAAACAGAAGTACAATTTTCCTACTTATGTATAAGTTGTTATGGAGGTTGTATTCTCATGGCAATGTCTAATGTTTTAACATGTGACTGACTGCCAGTGTATGTGCTGACTTTTCTGTGTAATGTCGGTCCTGTTCTGACCCTCAAATCAGGTGCACTGTGGTCTGATTGATCTCACCTCTATATACTGAAATATAGGGTGATTTTCAGTCACAAATTGTGTAGTCAATAACAGATTATTACCATGTCTGTGAGCGGCAAAAGTGATGAGGAGAATTTATCAAGCACTCCTACAGCCCTAACATGCTTATCTTGTAAGTCAGGGGTAATTGATATGAATCAATTGGTCACTTATGAGGGTTTGTGTGCATATTGTTTCGCTTTTCAGTGAAGTAAAAAACAGGAGTTGGTTCAACCACCAACAGAGCCACCATGGAATATGTTCGCAAAGACTCTATCTTCAATAGCGGACAGGTTAACTCCGGTAGCACCACCTCAAGGGTTAGGTTACACTATGAACCCATATATGCAGCTCCCTTCCTATGGTTTGGTTCCAGTAGCTTCTACAAGCAACCAAGGGGCAGGTAAGACTAAAGCAGATACGTCTGTGTGGCAGACTACACAAGATGATACATCAGATGATGATACAATAGATTCGAATACTCCGTATGATGATCAGTCGCAGAGATTTAGTTCAGATGATGTAGCTGAACTTATTAATGCTGTGAAGGCTGTTCTCTCGTTGGAAGAGCCGGCCAAGACAGTGTTAAAAACTAACACACCTGTATTTAAACAAACAAAATAAGTGAAAGCTGAATTCCCAGCGTCAGATGAGCAGACTGAAATGATGGATGAGTCTTGGGCAGCGCCCAGTAAAAAGTATAAGATTCCTAAAAGATGGGATTCTTATTATCCATTTCCAACTGTGGATTGTTCGAAAAGAGAAGTTCCTCCAAAAGTAGATGCACGTGTTCTGCGACTCGTGCATAAATCTGCTTTACCACTGTCATCTACCTCACTAAATGATGTCACAGACAGAAGGGTAGAGAGCCTTTTGAAAAATATATTTTCTCTAGTAGGAGCAGTGGTAAGACCTGCTATGGCTTTGTCCTGGGTAGCAAAGGCAATGGGCGAATGGATAGAGGAACTAGAGAATGACATCCCTTCTCCTACTAGGGAGCAAGAGGATCGTTTTTGCCGTTTAAGACAATCTGCCCAATATTTGGAAGAAGCAGCAATTGATGTAGGTACAGTTGCTTCTAAAGCTTCAGCCTTGACAGTAGTCGCTCGCAGAGCAATTTGGCTACGTACCTGGAAGGCAGATGCGGAATCCAAGAAAGAATTGGAAGCATTGCCTTTTGTCGGTAATATATTATTTGGAAGACCTTTATCGGATATCCTAGAATCAGAGGCTGAATCGAAAAAGGTCCGATTTCCGGCTACTTATAACCCTAAGTCCAAGGGTTTAAAATTTCGCTCATTTCCTTGGCAAAGCAAAGCGAAAGCTAAAGAGGAGCCTAAACAACCCCAGTTTAAATCCAGGGGTAGGAAGCATGGGGCTAGCAAAAAGCCAGCTTCCAAGCCTGACCAGAAACTGTCAGCCTGAAGAGACGGGCCTCCGCCTGGAGGATTCCAGGGTTGGGGGCCGACTCCTTCATTTTGCGCACACATGGCAACAGTCAACAGCAGATGCTTGGGTGCAGAAGGTAGTATCTCAGGGGTATGGGTTCCCATTCAGGAGGCAGCCTCCTCAAAGAATTTTTTGCACCAGCCCGTCTCGTATAGAGTCGAAGGCCAATGCCCTTCAAGAAGCAGTCCAGAAATTACTGCAGTCAGGTGTGATTGTCCCAGTACCTCCATCACAAAGGGGACAGGGGTTTTACTCCAATCTATTTCTAATCCAGAAACCAAATGGGTCATATCGACCAATTCTCAATCTGAAAATGTTGAACAAATACATATGGATCCCGAAGTTCCACATGGATTGTGGCTATGGAACCGGGAGATTACATGGTATCTCTGGATGTACGGTATGCTTACCTACATGTGCCTATAGCACTGTCGCATCAGTGTTACCTCAGGTTTGCTATCCTCCAGGAACATTTTCAGTTCCAAGCTCTGCCCTTCGGGCTAGCTACAGCACCCAGGGTGTTTACTAAGATCATGGTGATTATGGCAGCTTGTCTGCGCAAACAGGGGATAAGAATATTCCCATACCTAGACGACCTGTTAATCTTAGCACAGTCGCAAGATTTACTGTTGAGCCATCTTCAACAGACGATGGTTTGTTTACAGAGACACGGGTGGCTCATAAATTGGGAAAAGTCGTCCCTGAATCCGTCACAGCGGATGGTTCATTTGGGGGCCATATTGGATTCAGACCTACAGAAAGTTCTCCTACCAGAGAAAAAGATAGTCAAAGTGCAGGTCATGGCTCAGGAAGCGTTGCACGCCCAGACAATGTCAGTCCATGCAGCAATGCGACTGTTGGGTCGGATGGTATCAACCTTCGACATGGTGGAATATGCGCAATTCCATTCCAGACCATTGCAGCACCTTATTCTGACCAAATAAAACGGAACTCATCAGACGATAAAAAAGCAGATGATAAAGTTTCCAGTAAGTGTAAAAAGGTCTCTAGCGTGGCGGCTACAGACAGACCATTTAATCAGGGGGAGACCCTTTTGGATAAAAGAGTGGCAAGTACTGACAACAGATGCCAGCCTGCAGGGCTGGGGGGCGGTACTCGGAAGCCTATGGTTCCAGGGAAAATGGACCGCAAGGGAAAGTCGCCTGCCAATAAATCTGTTAGAAATAAGGGCCATCTACTTGGCTCTAGTTCAGGCAAAGGACAGTCTGCAGGGAAGACCAGTCCAGATTCGCTCAGACAATGTGACGGCAGTAGCATACCTCAATCATCAAGGAGGTACTCACAGCAGGAGACTGATGGAGGAAGTAACTCCTATTCTAAGATGGGCGGAACTCCATCTCCCAGCATTGTCAGCAGTATTTGTCCCGGGTGTACTAAACTGGGAAGCGGATTTTCTCAGTCGGCACATCATTCAGGAAACCGAATGGTCACTACACCCGGAAGTGTTTCAGACACTGGTGAACAGATGGGGTCTACCAGAGATAGACCTTATGGCGTCTCGTCTAAACAACAAAGTTCCAAGGTACGGATCGAGAACAAGGGACCCAGGAGCGGTCCTTGTAGACGCACTGTCAGTAGAATGGAGGTTTCGGCTGGCGTATCTGTTCCCTCCAATATCTCTGTTACCCAGAGTAGTGAGAAAGATAAAACAAGCAAAAGGAGCAATGATTCTAATAGCTCCAGCTTGGCCAAGAAGGCATTGGTACACAGATCTGTTGAGAATGTCCGTGGAAGCACCGATACTGCTCCCTCAACGTCCAGATCTGCTAATGCAGGGTCCTTGTTGTCACAGTCATCTGTATCGCCTGTCTTTGACGGCGTGGCTGTTGAAACCTCTATCTTTAGAGGCTAAAGGATTTTTGAAACAAGTAATCCAAATTATGCTTAGAGCAAGAAAACCTTCTTCGGCCCGTGTGTATCATAGAATATGGCAAGCCTATATTCATTGGTGTACTGGAAAAATTTTTCAATCCGAGATCTTTTAAGGTGTCCAGGATTTTGGATTTCCTTCAATCGGGATTGGATAAAGGTTTGAAAGTTGCTTCCTTGAGGGTTCAAGTATCAGCGTTAACTGTATGGTTTCAGCAAAAGATTGCTGATTTACAGGATGTACGTACGTTTTTCCAAGGGGTAGTACATATTCAACCTCCATTTGTTCCTCCTGCAGCTCCCTGGGATTTGAATTTAGTTCTTAAATTTCTCCAGGGTCCTCTGTTTGAACCACTTAAGAGAGCAGATCTTAAGTGGTTAACAGCTAAAGTTATTTTTTTACTGGCAATGGCGTCAGCCAGAAGAGTGTCAGATTTAGGTGCATTATCGTGTAAGTCTCCTTTCCTAAGTTATTTTCCAGACAGAGCAGTTCTCAGAACGAGATCTAGTTATCTTCCAAAGGTGGTATCAAAGTTTCACCTGAATGAAGAGATTGTAGTCCCAGCTTTTCAGGTATCGGGACTATCTGCGGGAGAAGCGTCGCTGGACGTGGTCCGGGCTTTAAGAATCTACATAGATCGTACTAGTGCCATCAGAAAAACAGATTCTCTCTCTTCATCCTCTACGGATTCCATAGAAGAGGATGGCCTGCTAGTAAACAGACGCTGGCGAGATGGCTCCGAATGGTAATATCAGAAGCTTATTCTCATGCAGATCTCCCTATTCCGGCTAATGTCTCTGCACACTCTACACGTAAGGTAGGTCCTTCTTGGGCAGCACAACAGGGTGCTTCAGCAGAACAGATATGTAGGGCAGCCACATGGTCTTCCATAAACACATTCATTAGACATTATGCCTTGGATACTTTTGCCTCTCATGACGCAGACTTCGGGCGAAAGGTCCTTCTGTGCAATCAGTAGCGTCCCCACCACTAAAATGGCTTTGGGAATCCCAATGTTATCCTGTGGATAATCCTGTGGACCCAGCCAGAGAAATATACGTTATGGTAAAAACTTACCGTTGATAACGTGATTTCTCTTGTATCCACAGGGATCCCACCCTGACGCATCTGATTTGAGGATCTAGACAATCACTAAAACCTCTTCCTTCTTGTATGGAAGGGTGTGCATGTGTGTTCTTATCGCCTAAACAGGTCTCTACCTGATGTTCCTGCCTAAAATCGCTGTGGAAAGAACTGATTTGACTGAGTCAGTGGGCGGGACTATATGGTGAAGGCCCAAATGCATCCTGGGAGGCCAGAAAGCTCGTGACCGTGTTGGTGCCATTTTCGCTGTCGCTCGACAATATCCCAATGTTATCCTGTGGATACCTGTGGACATAAGAGAAATCACGTTATCAATGGTAAGTTCTTACCAAAACGTATATTTTTTCATTGACCTAAATCCTTTAATTAAATTTGGGGGTGTATATACTACTTTGAGGCCATATATGTTTTTCGCCCAAAAAATATGTATTTATTGACCTTATTAAGCTAATTAAAAGCTTCCAAATGCCTAACTAGTCATTAGGGTGAGTGTCCAAGGGGTTCTGAAGCGTTGGGTATGGTATACTGGTGGGCGGGATTCCGGCAGTCAGCATACCGATGCCGAGGTCCTGGCCGTCATAGGGGGCGAGGGAGCGAGCACAATAAAGCCCCTTGCGAGGTCGGTGGCTCGCTGCGCTAGCCACAGGTTCTAATCCCACTCTGTGGGTGTCGTGGACATCCAGGAGTGGGAATAGCCCCTGTTAGCCGGTCGGCATTGTCAGTGATTGGGTTTCCGGCTTAAGGTTTTCCTAAAATAATTTTTTTCCCTACCTTTTCACCTGCTCAGGGGGTGTGGACAAAGGGGGTCATTCGCAGTGCTGCAATCAGGTTAAATCTCTGCAAAACTGCGCATGCATATGCACCGCATTGCGCAGGTGCGTCGTACGGGTGCAAAGAGGTTCGGTGCTGGGTGATGGATTTAACGAAGAATACATACGCACAGCCGATCGCAAGGTGATTGACAGAAAGAGGGCGTTTGTGGGTGTCAACTGACCGTTTTTTGGGAGTGTTTGTAAAAACAAAGGCATGTCCAAGCATTTGCAGGGTGGGTGTCTAACGTCAATTCCGGGACCAAAAACACTGAAGTTATTGCAGCGGCTGAGTAAGTCCAGAGCTACTCAGAAACTGCAAAATACGTTTTTGTGCCATTAGCTGCAAAAGCGTTCACACACTCGCAAAGCTAAAATACACTCCCACATAGGCGGCAACTATCTGATCGCAGCACTGCAAAAAGTTGCTAGCGAGCGATCAACTCGGAATGACCCCCAAAAACAGGTGAATTCACTTGACTGAGTGGTGTGGTACCAGGGCCGAACTGGCCATCTGGCACATGCCAGAAGGGCCGATGGCCAGATGGGCCGGTCTGACTGTCAGCACCTGCTTCCTACCCCGCCTTCCTGTCGACACTCACAGCACCCGGCGCCTACCTCCGGCTGCTGTGCTCCACAGAAAAGTGTGGCTGCTCTTCTCTTCCCTCCCACCTTCCCAGAAGTCAGTGTAAGCACAACGTCATCGCGCACAGCCGCACACCATTCTGGGAGTGGCCGCGGTGTAAAGAATGATAAAGCTAAAAATTTATCGTATATAATACCCTTTATGAGGTCTAAGAACACTGTACGCTATTTATGTATGAAGTACCGTAAGGGTACGCTAGTTGCGTAACAATCGCTTTGCCGTGATCGAGACGCTCAAGCGTCACGTTCACTCACGGCCAAGAGATCACAGGCAGGCACGTTATTGGCTGTTAACTAAAGTAATGATTCGCTATAGCGTAGCGAACGCTCGGGACCACGAGGAGATCACCAGCGGAGCTGACGCTCACTATATTAAACCTTTGTATCTAAACCATAAACAGTGTATTGTGCAGTAAAACCTTAGTGTAATGTTAGAGAGTAAATGCAACACAGTATAACCTTATTACCTTAAAAGCTGTTTGAGCGTCACCGACGCTCTGAGAATACTTAATACTATAAGAAACACACAGATACCGTGCTCAGGGTCCAACGCCTAAAATATATATTATGAATGCTGTACTTGCAAAAGAGTTAAACACAATACAAGTCATACACTACAATATAACATAGACCACCTAACCAGATAACTACACAGGAAATACAATACAATACAATTTAAGGGAAAATGAGAGAGAAAGAGAAGGAGAGAGAGAGAGAGAAATTGAGAGAGATTGGCCCACAATAACAAGATCAATATAGTTGCGGAGAAACACTTACGCACAAGGGGAAACGATCGCATGCGCCTCAATATCCAGCTCCCGATTATCAGCAATGAGAACCGTTGAAGAGAGTGAACTGGATATGGTCGGCCTGCCTATTTATGCCCCACACACAATACAATTCAATGGTCCCTACAATCTCATTGTTAATTGGACATAGGAATTCGGCTTCGCATTATAACAAAAGGTCATAGGTTGATTCATACAGGTGGGCTGTGACTATTTCCAACTGCTCAGGTGGGAGGGAAACTGGGTTTCCCGCCGCATGGGTAATAAAGTGCAAATAAAGTAAATGTTCATAAACTTCTTATGTCCATAACTATTCGCACGAGCGATTGATCTGCTTCAAACCAACACCGGAATATTTCTAATTAAATATTCTTCCGATGGATACTAAACACCACTGTATTACTCCTGTCTGACCCTTCGTATCAAACAAAGAGGGATTTCTCTGTTCATGAACATTCTATATTAACCAAACTTTCAGAATCTATCAAAGGGACCATGATCTACAAAATACATTATTAGTGAAAATATGTAATGATTGAGTCGCACGCTACGATCGCATAAACTCTACCGTAAATACGCATACCATGCGCCTGCGGGTGCCCGCGACTGTGAGTATGCGCACGTACGGGAGAGCGTACGCATGCGCAGCATGGACCAGTATGAGGTGCAAATATGGCAGTGTGTGTAGAGATATTTTTCTGACTTTGACAGTCCACCCTTTGGCAGTCAATAATAACTGCCACCTTCTAAAACATTTCAAAAGGAGAAAAATATATGTCAGGGGTTAATTCATTTCCATGGTTGGGTAAGGGAGGAGTGAGGAGTAGGTGGGAAGAGTGTATGACCTAGTGAGATAGCAGAAGCATGTATGTATGAGTCCATGTTTGGGGGGGTCATGTATCATCGTGCCGTACGTGTTGTAAATCAAGCTTCGAGGTATTGCGAAGTATACATTTGAATTCCTTCTTATCCCGTGGTACGGGTCTGTGGATGGGCTGTCAAACTTTACAGAGCTCTTTTCGGCTTTGGTTGTAACAAAATGGGGGAGCACATTTTAGTTGATGATACATGAATGGGGGAGATATGTGATTGCTGATATCTGTGCCTGTATTCCCTATCGACTATGTGTGTCATTACCTGAGGGTTGTAGAAATGAAGAAAAGACATAATTACGGTAAATGCGGTGGTATTCTATGTCAGGTAAATGTACAGTCGTCGATTGAGGTTTTGTTCGGTATCAGTTGAAAGTCGTCTTCTTTGCGCTGTTTTGCCCATTAGGTGCGAGCAAAAAGCTTTGTCAATGCCAATAGATTTACAAAAATGTTGGGCTAGCGTGAGTTTAAGAATTCTAGGGAAACTGGGGATCCATGGCAAAGTTCATCAAATGTCCGTATCTAAAAGTGGTCAAAACTTCTTCTTTGGTCAATCCGTTGTCTGTATAGTGTCTTGTCAACTTCCTCGTCCAAGGGGGTCTTTTTATCTTGGAGAAAAACAGAAAAACAGGTGAAAGAAACGGACCGTAGAAATCGCATTTTCATCACATCATTGTTTCTACATTTGGGTCATAAATCAAGTCCAGGTTAATTAGTTTCCTCACTCCTTAAACTCATTACCCTAGTACGATGATTGCACTTCATTAAAGCCTGACCGCATCTAAATATCAATCCAATCGATATGACAACACCTAAGATACATAGGAGAAACTTCCCAACATCCATTATGACTCCTTGAGCCCAGTCTCCTAAACCAGAAAACCAATTTCGCGGGTTCAACCATGACACCCAACCAGTCAGCTCATTACCTACAGCAGCAAGAGTGAGATTGTGTCTCCTGCGAAATTCCCACTTCAATTGGAGAATATCGTCCATCTTTTGGTCTATGACCTCGACCGGGTCCTCGGTGCTATTCGTAATATATGTGCAACATTTCACGCCGTATTGTGTTGCCAGTGTGACACAATATCCGCCTGTCACTGTTGTGAGGTAATTGAGGACCATTCTATGCTGTACCAGTTCTGTTTTGTAAGCCTGAAGTTCTCTTCCAGTATACCTAAACGTGTCATCATACATTTCAGTGATATTATCTAACAAATTGGCGAGCGCAGAAATGTATTTATAATTCAGCACTCCTCTAGCGGTGCGGGTGAAATCTAACGCGATTAAGAATTGAATCCCGGTGGATTCACTTATCAGATCAGAGGCCGGATGCTCTGTCTTCTCTATCAGGTGCCTTTTAACAACGTGCTCGTAATGGGTGTGAGTATAAGGAGCTTGGGCACCACGGTGTATGTCTTTCATTTTGTCATGTGATACAGTCATTACTTCAGGCAGTACTTTTCCAATATAACACAATCCTTCAGAGTTTGGGGCAAGCCACTTGTACGCCTTTCTCCCGCATATGAAATATGCATCATCGGGGAGAACATATGGGACGGAGTAGGACATAACCATATTACACACCTTCCATGTGAAATCTCCTAACCCTAATTCTTCCATCTGCTTAGTACACGTATCAGGTTGTACGATATGTGCACAGTATCCTGGTGATACCTCTCCAACTTTAGTAATCCTATTTCCTAAGGTATACCTATACCGGAAAGATTTTCCTCTACTGGCTATGTGGCGTACAAGCTTTGTATCTGTAGGCATTCTATCTGCTCTATGCGAAAAGGTCATGGTGTGGTTACTCCATGACACTTCCCAATTTCCCGGTTTTCGGGGATTGGAGATGTTGAAACATAATAGGGACCTATCCACATGGTATTGGTGGAGCTTCAAACTAGGAGGGCTGGAGATATTAAACCTCCGGTCCACCGGTCTCCCACCATTTAACTCAAGTACCTCCTCTATCGTTAAAGGAAATGGTACTAGCCCTGATTTGCTATGACCCTGAGGTACTTGAGAGCATACCCAACAATCTGTTTTGTTTAACACATTACCCACTAAGGAGTGATAGTCACTCAATGGATGCCGGTCCATATGGATATTAAAACTGGATTGGCATTTCTTAATGCACCCATCCTCAATGACATTGTTACAGAGCCTACAGATACAGTTTTCCTCAGCTAACAATCCTTCACAATTCCTTCTATGGTCAATGCTATCGGATCGTTTTCTGATACTCGCCTTTGCTTGTTGATTATGTTGTTCTCGGAAAACTACGCCTCCATCTTTATCATCAGAACCCATTCCAGAACCTCTCTCGACCTCCATGGTACTCTCGCCGGAACAGACTGCTCTGGTCAACATCATGGTCAACAGGAAAATCCGGATCACAGTCTCTTGGGGCAAGTCCATCTTAGGAGCAGACGATGAAGAATGAAAAGGGGGGAAAAATAATTTGAGGGAGAGGGGATGGGAAGTGGAGAAAAACAATAAAAGGGAATGGGGAGTCGACAACAGCTCTTGGTCTTGAGATTTTCACGGCTCAGGTGCCGCCTCAGTCCTCCTGGAACAGACACTCCAGTGATACAACCTCTACCGTCTGTTCCTTATCACGGGACTTCTCTGGATCAGCAACCTTCTTGCAGTGGGATGAATGAACCCAAGTCTCTCTCTCAGCAACCTTCAATGCTGTAGTGCTAGTCAATAAGACCTGGTATCGTCCTTCCCATCTGTCAATAAGGCAACCTGAGCGTAGAAAATTCCGTATCATTACATAATCCCCAGGTTCAATGTCATGACAATTACTATCTGGTAAATCAGGAATCACTAACTTCAGATTATCATTTTGATTCCTCAACTGTTTACTCATGTTAATCAAGTACTTTACAGTCACTTCATTGTTACATTTCAAATCATCCTGCGGGTTAATCATGACATGCGGTTGTTGACCAAACAAGATTTCAAAAGGGGACAGATTAAGAGGGGACCTGGGAGTGGTTCTGATGCTGTACAGTACAATGGGTAAAGCTTCTGGCCATGTCAATCCTGTCTCTGCCATCACTTTACTCAATTTATTTTTAATAGTGCTGTTCACTCTTTCGACCTTCGCACTCGCCTGTGGACGGTACGGAGTGTGCAGCTTGCTATCAATTCCCATCAATTTACACATTCCTTGAAAGACATCACCTGTAAAATGGGTACCCCTATCACTTTCGATAATTCTAGGGATACCATATCTACATACAAATTCCTGCACAATTTTCTTAGCAGTAAACATAGCGGTATTTGTGGCCGCTGGAAATGCTTCGACCCAATTTGAGAAAACATCTATACAAACAAGTACATATTTCAAATTTCGACAAGGGGGTAATTGAATGAAGTCAATCTGTATTACCTGGAAAGGGCCGCCGGCAGGTGGGATATGGGATGGTTCTGTAGGTATTGCCTTTCCAATATTCTTTCTCAAACAGGTAAGGCACGACATGGCTCTTTTACTCGCATGAGAGGAGAATCCTGGGGCGCACCAATATGCTCTTACCAACTTGCACATCCCTTCCTTGCCTAGATGAGTCAGCCCGTGAGCTGCCTCAGCCAAACATGGAAGGTATGTTCTGGGGGCCACTGGTTTACCTTGTCCATCCGTCCAGAGTCCTGAGGACTCCTGGCCATATCCCTTTGCCTTCCAGACTGCCTTTTCCTGTGTGGAACACATTTTGCATCTCACACAACTTCTGTGTGTTGATGGTATTAAATACCATCAGTTGTGTGGTGTCTGTCTGTCTGGGGGTAGCAGCTGCTAATTTAGCAGCTTCGTCTGCTCGGCTGTTACCAAGCGATACTGGGTCTTGGCTATATGTATGTGCTTTACATTTGATAACAGCCACTCTGTCGGGTTCCTGTATCGCTGTTAGAAGCCTTTTTATGTGAGCTGCATGCGCTACCGGTGTACCAGCTGCCGTCATGAAATTTCTGAGGCGCCATAGGGCTCCGAAATCATGGACTACCCCGAATGCGTATCTAGAATCGGTGTAGATATTGGCTGATTTGCCCTTAGCCAATTCACATGCTCTGGTTAGGGTGACCAGTTCAGCAACCTGGGCTGAGTGAGGTGGGCCTAGCGGTTCCGCTTCTATGGTGCCTTGGTCATCTACGACTGCGTATCCAGTACACAAGTCTCCCGAGTCTGACTGTCTGTGACAACTACCGTCCGTGTAGAACGTAAGTTCTGCATCTTCCAGTGGGTTGTCACTGATGTCAGGCCTTGCGGTAAAATTTTGGGTCAAATATTCTATACAATCATGAGTGTCTTCCTTTGTATTAAATCCTCCTTCCCCAGTACTCTCATCCTCCACCCTTTGGGTCTGTCCAGACACACTTGGGAGATATGTTGCAGGATTTAATGCACTGCATCTCCTTATGGTGATGTTTACGGGGGCCATTAGTGCCAATTCCCATCTTGTAAACCGCGCTGATGAGACGTGCCTGGTTTGGGCAGAATTTAACAAGGCTGACACTGCATGCGGTGTATGAATTGTGAGGTTGTGACCTAGCACGACATCTTCTCTTTTCGTTACTAGTAATGCTATTGCAGCAACGCTTCGCAAGCATGTGGGGAGGGATCGCGCTACCGTATCTAGCTGAGCGCTGTAATATGCTACTGGCCTGCTGGCATCACCGTGCTTTTGGGTTAGTACGCCTGCCGCGCAACCAGCACTTTCTGTTCCGTATAGTTCAAAGGGTTTCCCATAGTCCGGCATACCTAATGCTGGTGCCTGCGTTAGGCACTGTTTAAGTCTCTCAAATGCTGCCTCAGACTCGTCTGTATGCGAAATCCGATCAGGTTTGTTTGAGGAGACCATTTCCTGCAAAGGTAACGCTAACATGGAAAACCCTGGGATCCAATTACGGCAATACCCACACATTCCTAAAAATGTTCTGATCTGTTGCTGGGTTTGTGGCAGAGTCATGTCTCTAATTGCTTGAATTCTATCAGCGGTCAGGTGTCTCAGTCCTTGTGTTATTTTACCTTAGTTTGGCATAATTGCAACTTGTCTTTGGAAACCTTGTGTCCTGTGTCTGAAAGATGAAACAGGAGCTGTTTCGTATCCTTCAGGGATGCCTCCAATGAATCAGAACACAGTAGTAGATCATCCACGTACTGTATTAATACTGATCCACTCACTGGTTGGAAAGACTGTAAGCAATCATGCAAAGCCTGAGAAAATATACTTGGGCTATCTATGAATCCTTGTGGTAATCGAGTCCATGTGTATTGGACTCCTCTGTATGTAAATGCAAACAAATATTGACTGTCAGGGTGCAGAGGTACCGAAAAGAAAGCGGAGCAGAGGTCAATAACAGTGAAAAATTTGGCAGTGGGAGGGATTTGCATTAGGATGACAGCTGGATTTGGCACTACGGGGAACTGACTCTCAACTATTTTGTTAATCCCCCTTAGATCCTGCACTAGCCGGTAACCCCTCCCCCCACTCTTTTTCACAGGGAAGATGGGACTATTAGCAGTGCTGGACGTTCTTACCAGAATGCCCTGTTGTAGCAAGCGCTCTATTACTGGGTAAACTCCTAACTCCACCTCTGGCTTCAGAGGGTACTGTGGGATTTTTGGAGCTATCCTACCATCTTTTACTTGTACAACTACCGGAGCTACGTTTGCCATTAATCCAGTGTCCTGTCCATCTTTAGTCCAAAGTGACTCTGGTATCTGAGATGTCATTTCTTCTACTTGGGAGGGAGTCCTATTTGTCATAGTGGTATGTGACATTAATTTTGACGGGGAGTCTAACATGTCTCGTACTTCCTGAGCGTGATTCTCAGGTATGTCCAAGAATACACCTTCAGGAGTACAATAAATGACGCACCCCATTTTACACAGTAAGTCTCTTCCCAGGAGATTGGTCGGTGCCGATGCAGCCAGCAAAAAGGAATGCTTGGTATGTAAAGGCCCTATTGTAATCTCTGCTGGTTTGCTAACAGGGTAATGCTGGACTACTCCTGTTACTCCCACGGCTGGAATTGTCCTACCAGTGGTCCTCATGCCCACTGTCGAATTTATCACTGATTTGGCCGCCCCTGTGTCTACAAGAAAGTTTAATGATTTACCAGCTACATTGATTGCAATTTCTGGTTCACTTCCAAGACTTGCAATCAATTTTACTGGCTGCAGATTACAGGTATGGCCACACCCCTATTGGGTATGGTGACCTCCCTGAATCCCGCTGGCAGCAACTACTTGTGAGGGAGTTAGCTGGGAACTACCAGAGGTTTGCCAATCTCTGTTTGGGGGGTATCTTTTTGTTTCCCCTGCATGTGGCTCATAACTCCGTTTCTGCGGACCTTGCTCCCAATGTCGTGTGTCGTGTCGTTGTCTAGGGGGTTGGTATGAGTTTCGTACATTCTTTACTCTACAATCTCGTGCCATGTGTCCCTGTTTATGACAAGAATAACAAGTAACCACACTTGACTTACCCACAGGGTTTGGTGATACAAACAAAGGCTGCCTTGTGGTCAGGGCCTGTATACTTACGGCCATTAACTTATCACTTTGTTGTTCCCTGTGTCTGGTGATGTTCCTATCGTGATCAATAGCAGCCTCTCTCAAAGTAGCCAAGACAGACCTCGCCAACATGGTTGTGTGGTCTGTACCCTAGTCTTCAATGACTCTCTTTTAAACCATCCATCAGTACCGATACTGCTACTTCTCGATGGTTTATGTTTGTTTTGATGTCCTCTATGCCTGTGTATTTTGCCATTTCTGATAATGCTCTGTGAAAATACTCTGCAGCTGTCTCTGACTCCTTCTGTTTAATGGAGAATATCTTGTTCCATCTGACTACCGCTGGGAAATATTCTTTTAACTGTAAGTTTATTCTTTTTACATTGTCTTTGTTGTACACATCTGTAAGAGGTACATCCTGATCTAATCCGCAATCAGCTAAAAATTGAGTTGCGTCAACATTGGAGGGTAAACATGCTCTCAGCAATATCTGCCAGTCTTTATTGTTGGGCTCTACAGTGTTACCTAAGTCTCTGATGTATTTTTGACTGGCAACTAAATCTTTTCTAGGGTCAGGGAATTCAGACACGATGGTCCTTAATTCCATTCTGGAAAATGGGCTATACATGGCAATGTTCCTCACAGGGGTGACCCCTGTTGTGTCAGTTTTCCCATTTGGAACAGCTATTACCCTAACAGGATTAACTCTAACAACATCACTCTGTGTGGGTTCTACAGCCTGTGGTGAAATGGCTTCAGCATAGTGTATGGTGCCGTACTTACCTGTAGACACGACCTCACCTATCCCTCCGCTAGGGGCCTTTGTTACTAATCTCGTGGGTGGAGCTGTGCCTACTGTGGTCTCTGCTATGGTGGCTGCTAGAGAGAGCGCTGAAATTGTTGCCGATTCGTCTTCTTGATCACACTCCTGAGGAAAGTTCAAAACAGGGTACAACTTGCACGGGTTAATACTTGTATTGGTTAATTGGTTAACATTATCTTTAACATTTACACAGTTGCTAAGTGTTTGTGTGTTACACCTTAGTGCGTCATTCTCCGCAACCAATTTCTCTCCTGATATGTATGGTGGCGGTGGGGCCGTGGCTATCAGTTTTCTGATTGAGCCAGATCCCGCCGCCTGAGCCAATCCTCTCTGTATGTCACCTTCCTGCTGCCACAACTGCAAATAATCGTAATGTTTGATTCGTCTCTTTGTTGATTTAATGAGACATATCCTTCTCCTTAAATTCGTTAACACCTCTGTGCTGAAGCTACCTACTCTTGGGAATTTCTCCCCGTCATGTACTGTCATTCTCTCCCATTCATCACATAAAGCTTCTGTGTGACTTCCGTATTTCTCACACATTACATACCTTGCCGACCCAATTGGTCGGTTCACTGAATCAACCCGAACCGAGGTTGATCGCCCCCTACCTGAACAAGTGGCCCCCATAGTTCGAAGGTGTTGCTTTATTTAACCAACCCTTACGCAAACCAAATGTCCAAAATAGGCTGGCGGTGGCGGTTTACCGAGTACCCCACTCACTCGCCCACGCCGACCAATACGACCTGATCACACCGATATGGTGCTGGCGTACTCGACCTAGGGCCCCTGCGACCTGAACCTCTATTTACTGGAACCTGTGAGGGTGCTCCGAAGAACACTTACTCTATCCAGTAACTATTGGTTGCTGGATAGTTCCTGAGTGAGCAGCGAACTTCCCTTAAAATAAAAAAAAGTTACACAAATCACGTTAGAATGTACAAATAGCGTTTATGACCTTCGTACACAAATAGTACCGGTCAGGTTTACTAATGCACACAATTACGTGCGGTACAATCGTTTAGTACACAAGCAACTAATCTTATGTACTGAGCGACCAGTGGAATCGAAAATTTCGGCTGCGAATTCCTTCAGCCAGAGCTTATATGGCCTATATGGGTGTTGCACCAACCCTTTCTTGGTGTTGTGCCTGTGGACTGTATAGCGGACTTCCTTGTCTGCTGTACCTGGACCTGTTGGTCTGCTATGACCTCCTGGTCTGTTACAGTATGACCTCCTGGTCTGCTACACTCTAATGCTCAAATTGTATATTTAACCAGGGATGCCTCCCTAGCCACCATGTACGTCACTTACACGCATGTACTTCACGAGTACTCGACTTTTCTTGTGGTTCAACCTGTAAAATTGTATACAACACACTCACTCACCACATGTACACTTTTGTTTCTATTTCTATTTCTGCGCAGAAATTTCTCTTTAGACCAGATGTGTTACAAATTAGGAGAAGGATCTATTAATTTAAATTTGGAATTAAAAAAAAAAAATTTGCGCGATTTATCGCCTGGCGTTATTTACCGCGTGGCGCTACTTATCGCGTTGAGAGGAGAGAGAAAAAAAACTTGTGATTTGAGTTACGTGGGCGTACCCGTACGCTCCGTTGCGTAATATACGCTGCGTGCGTCGGCCCTTGGATTGCGTACGCAAGTCTCAGTCTTTTGTTAGAGACACGTGTACGCAAAGCAAAGATCCACCGTGACACAATTTATACGTTTATCAACTATAGAACTGGCAAACAGGAGAGTGACATACGAAAATACACCAATGAAAAGGAAATGCAGATATATGTGTGTGCGTGTGTACGCAAGACAAAAAATAAACAGTTTTAAAAAGACACTATTGTTTTGTTCTTACCTCCGGTTCCCGGATTCCTTCAGCACCCTTTACTAAGAGAAGCAGACGCTTATCCAAACAGCACTACGAGGAATATGATCTCCCGCCCTTTGCTGCTGGATAATGTCTGCTGAAATTACCTAGTGCAGATATGTGAAGGACAGGACGAGCCGCCAATTGATAAAGCTAAAAATTTATCGTATATAATACCCTTTATGAGGTCTAAGAACACTGTACGCTATTTATGTATGAAGTACCGTAAGGGTACGCTAGTTGCGTAACAATCGCTTTGCCGTGATCGAGACGCTCAAGCGTCACGTTCACTCACGGCCAAGAGATCACAGGCAGGCACGTTATTGGCTGTTAACTAAAGTAATGATTCGCTATAGCGTAGCTAACGCTCGGGACCACGAGGAGATCACTAGCGGAGCTGACGCTCACTATATTAAACCTTTGTATCTAAACCATAAACAGTGTATTGTGCAGTAAAACCCTAGTGTAATGTTAGAGAGTAAATGCAACACAGTATAACCTTATTACCTTAAAAGCTGTTTGAGCGTCACCGACGCTCTGAGAATACTTAATACTATAAGAAACACACAGATACCGTGCTCAGGGTCCAACGCCTAAAATATATATTATGAATGCTGTACTTGCAAAAGAGTTAAACACAATACAAGTCATACACTACAATATAACATAGACCACCTAACCAGATAACTACACAGGAAATACAATACAATACAATTTAAGGGAAAATGAGAGAGAAAGAGAAGGAGAGAGAGAGAGAGAAATTGAGAGAGATTGGCCCACAATAACAAGATCAATATAGTTGCGGAGAAACACTTACGCACAAGGGGAAACGATCGCATGCGCCTCGATATCCAGCTCCCGATTATCAGCAATGAGAACCGTTGAAGAGAGTGAACTGGATATGGTCGGCCTGCCTATTTATGCCCCACACACAATACAATTCAATGGTCCCTACAATCTCATTGTTCATTGGACATAGGAATTCGGCTTCGCATTATAACAAAAGGTCATAGGTTGATTCATACAGGTGGGCTGTGACTATTTCCAACTGCTCAGGTGGGAGGGAAACTGGGTTTCCCGCCGCATGGGTAATAAAGTGCAAATAAAGTAAATGTTCATAAACTTCTTATGTCCATAACTATTCGCACGAGCGATTGATCTGCTTCAAACCAACACCGGAATATTTCTAATTAAATATTCTTCCGATGGATACTAAACACCACTGTATTACTCCTGTCTGACCCTTCGTATCAAACAAAGAGGGATTTCTCTGTTCATGAACATTCTATATTAACCAAACTTTCAGAATCTATCAAAGGGACCATGATCTACAAAATACATTATTAGTGAAAATATGTAATGATTGAGTCGCACGCTACGATCGCATAAACTCTACCGTAAATACGCATACCATGCGCCTGCGGGTGCCCGCGACTGTGAGTATGCGCACGTACGGGAGAGCGTACGCATGCGCAGCATGGACCAGTATGAGGTGCAAATATGGCAGTGTGTGTAGAGATATTTTTCTGACTTTGACAAGAAGTACAAAGGAGCAGCAGCATCCCCAGTATGGCGTTGGGCAACGGCGCATGTTGTGCTACACGTGGCCGCCCGCCAACAAGCACCCAGCCTGCCTGTCTGAGCCCCTGTCCCTGGATCCCGGCCCCAGCAGCAGAACAGAACACAGCCAGCTGCAGCATCAGGACAGCAGGGAGAGTGCTGCTTCCCTGGCCAGGGTGAGTGCATGCGTATACATGCCCTGTGCCCTGGCTGACTCTCACTCTCTCCCGCTTCTATCTCTGTATGTCTTCTCTGTGTTTTTTCTCTCGCTCTCTCTCTCGCGCCTCTCTCTCTCTCTCTTGCGCCTCTCTCTCTCTCGCCCGCCTCTCTCTCTTTCTCGCCCCCAATCTCTCTCTCTCCCCTCTCTCTCTCGCGTCCCTCCCCCCCCCTCTCTCTCTCTCTCTCTCCCCTCTCTCTCTCGCGTCCCTCTCTCTCTCCCCTCTCTCTCTCGCGTCCCTCTCTCTCTCTCTCTCTCTCTCGCGCCCCTCTCTCTCGCCCCTCTCTCTTTGTCCTCATCCCCTCTCTCTCTCTCGTTCTCACCTCTCTCTCTCTCTCTCTCTCTCTCTCTCTCTCTCTCTCGTCCTCGCCTCTCACTTGTCCACACCCCTCTCTCTCTCTCTCTCGTCCACATTCCTCTGTCTTGCTCCCACCTCTCTGTCTTGCTCCCACCTCTCTGTCTTGCTCCCACCTCTCTGTCTTGCTCCCACCTCTCTGTCTTGCTCCCACCTCTGTCTTGCTCCCGCCTCTCTGTCTCGCCCCCAGCTCTCTCTCTCTCTCGCGCCCCCAGCTCTCTCTCTCGCCCCCAGCTCTCTCTCTCTCTCGCCCCCAGCTCTCTCTCTCTCTCTCGCCCCCAGCTCTCTCTCTCTCTCTCTCGCCCCCAGATCTCTCTCTCTCTCTCTCGCCCCCAGATCTCTCTCTCTCTCGCCCCCAGCTCTCTCTCTCTCTTCCCCAGCTCTCTCTCACCTCTCTCTTCCCCAGCTCTCTCTCACCTCTCTCTTCCCCACCTCTCTCTCTTCCCCACCTCTCTCTCTCGCGTCCCTCTCTCTCTCTCTCTCTCTCTCTCGCCCCTCTCTCTCGCCCCTCTCTCTCTCTCGCCCCTCTCTCTCGCCTCTCTCTCTCTCTCGCCTCTCTCTCTCTCTCTCGCCCCTCTCTCTCTCTCTCGCCCCTCTCTCTCTCGCCCCCCTCTCTCTCTTTCTTTGTCCTCATCCCCTCTCTCTCTCGTTCTCACCTCTCTCTCAATATCTCTCTCTCTCATCATAGCGTACAGCATTCTGAGAGTGGTCTCTCTTGTCTGTGCCCCTCTCTCGCCCCTCTCTCGCCTCTCTCTCGCCCCTCTCTCTCTCTCGCCCCTCTCTCTCTCTCGCCCCTCTCTCTCTCTCTCGCCCCTCTCTCTCTCGCCCCTCACCCCCTCTCTCTTTGTCCTCATCCCCTCTCTCGTTCTCACCTCTCTCTCAATCTCTCTCTCTCTCATCATAGCGTACAGCATTCTGAGAGCGGTCTCTCTTGTCTGTACCTCTCTCTCTCTCTCTCTCTCTCTCTCTCTCTCTCTCATCCTCGCCTCTCACTTGTCCACACCTCTCTCTCTCTCTCTCTCTCTCTCTCTCTCTCTCTCTCTCTCTCTCGTCCACATTCCTCTGCCTTGCTCCCACCTCTTTGTCTTGCTCCCACCTCTGTCTTGCTCCCACCTCTCTCTCTCTCTCTCTCTCTCTCTCTCTCTCTCTCTCTCTCTCTCTCTCTCTCTCGCCCCCACCTCTCTCTCTCTCGCCCCCACCTCTCTCACCTCTCTCTCTTCCCCACCTCTCTCTCTCGCCCCACCTCTCTCTCTCTCTCTCTCTCTCTCTCTCCCGACTCTCTCATCCTCACCTCACTGTTTCTGTCGTCCCCAACTCTCTCACCCTCTGCCCACACCAGCTCTCTCTCGTCCTCTCTCTCAGGTCCTGTCCCCTCTCTCTCTCTCTCTCTTGTCCCCACCTACTCTCCCTCTCCCTAAATCTCTCTCCTCTCCCTAAATCTCTCTCTCTCTCTATCTCTTGTCCCCACCTACACTCTCCCTCTCTCCCTCCCTCTCTCGTCCTCAATCCCTCCTCTCTCTCTCTCTCTCTCTCTCTCTCTCTCTCTCTCTCTCTCTCTCTCTCTCTCTCTCTCGTCCTCACCTCACAGCTACTTGCATAGTGGCTCTACTGTGGTGTAATGTGTATAGTGGCAGAATGGGGGGAATTCAATTGTTATTGTCCCTCGATCTACTGTCTAAAGTGATGGGAGAGGGCAGTGGCGATAATCAATTGATGCCCGTTATTGCGCTGCTCGCACCCATTAACATTAGTTTAGCTGCCTAAAGTAGACTAAACTAATGGGCTAGATCCCGAAAAAAGTGCAAATTGGGTGTCACTTTTCACACATTTCAGCTCGCAGCCCAGGGGGCTGCAAGCTGAAATGTCAGTTCCGGCAGCAGATCACGCTCGAATGGAGCTACAATTCAATAGCTCTATTGGGCGCCATCTGCTGGCTACTAGCTGACAGTACAATTTAATTCCGCCCACTGTGTGTAACATATATAATCGGCTCTACTTTGTTGTAACGTGTATAAGGGCCACTACAGTAGTGTAACGTGTATAAGGGCTCTACTGTGGCATAACATGTACAATATAAGCGGCTCTACTGTGGTGTATAAGGGGCACTACTGTGTGCTGTAACGTGTATAAGGGGTACTAATGTGTTGTATTGAAGGACACTACTGTGAATGAAGGACACTACTGTGTGGTGTATTGTGACTAACGGACACTACTGTGCAGTTTAATATTAATTGGTACTATTCTATGGCCACTCCCCTATATTTTTTTGTGCGTGCCTTTGGAGCGCTCTGTCCCTGTCTTAAATGTGGGGGAGGTCTAGAACTGGCCCTGTATATAACAATAATACAGTGTATATATAGTTGACCCTGCCTGTGATACAGTATATGTAGTAATAATAATAATTATAAACCCTAACCCAAGTACAGTATTTAAACATACTGTACTTGGGTTAGGGTTCCGGTATGAATGGTTGACCATGTTATGGTTGACAGTCATTAGGTCGACCACTATTGGTCGACATTGGCATGGTCGATCGCCATGCTTCGGACAAGGTGCCTCGCACCACTGCGCTCGGCACAGGTTACCATTTCCAATCGTAGTCCACGTGGATCATAAAGTATGGAAAAGTTCCACAAAAGTAAAAAATTGTGAAAAACTCATGTCGACTTTTTCATGTGGTGACAATTTACATGAATCGACCATGTCAATGTCGACCAATAGTGGTCGACCTAATGACTGTCGACCATAACATGGTCGACCATCCGAACGGATACCTTGGGTTAGGCATATGCATATCCTTACAAATGCCTAAGGATCAGTTAGTTTTGTTTTTTTCATGTGTATTTTGTGTTTTATTTTTTTCCTGTGGGGGACTATGACTGTGTGGTTTGTTTGTTTTCATGTGACTCATATGTGTTTTATTTTTTATTTTTGTGATCTATAGATTACCTTGTGACATTGTTACATTATTACCTGTACTTGCGATATTTCACACACTGAGTAAATGACAGTTATGTAAATATATCAGGGTTTATTCCACCAAGGAGCGCCAAAATATATATCCGCTTACCAAAAAAATTAGGCTCAGGCCGGCCCTGGTTGAGAGGTTATGACCCGGCCACCTAGTGTATGACACGTGCTTGCAGGGGGGAAAGCGGAGGCAGAAGAGTTGATGAGGATGCCAGGCGGAGCCACTGACAGCATCTCTGGATGAGGGGCAGCCATTTCATTGATTTGAACACAGATTAAAATCTGAGTGGCTCTCATGAGTGTGAGGGTTCCCAATTAATTTTGAAACAGGGTTTTGCATGTTTTTTTTATATTTTCCCACACTGTGGGGTATATTTACTAAGCTCCCGATTTTGACCGAGATGCCGTTTTTTCTTCAAAGTGTCATCTCGGTTAATCTCGGTAATTTACTAAACACTAATCACGGCAGTGATGAGGGCATTCGTAATTTTTTGCAAGTTCAGGTAAAAAATTACGAATGAATACACCATCGGTCAAAACGCGGCTGTTTAAGTATGAATCTCGGTCATTTACTAAGAAGTGCAAAGCCAAAAAAGAACAAACACTGCCGTGAAAAATTACAACTCGTAAAAAAGTGCTAAAAAAAAACAGACCTTTTTTTTTTATTCGTGATTGGATAGGCATGCACGGATCCATGAGATCCGTGCATGTATATCAGTGGGAAGGGGTGGGAAAGTGCTTATTTTTTCAAAAAAAATTGCGTGGGGTCCCCCCTCCTAAGCATAACCAGCCTCGGGCTCTTTGAGCCGATCCTGGTTGCAGAAATATGGTGAAAAAAATGACAGGGGTTCCCCCATATTTAAGCAACCAGCATCGGGCTCTGCGCCTGGTCCTGGTCCCAAAAATACGGGGGGAAAAAAAGAGTAGGGGTCCCCCGTATTTTTAAAACCAGCACCGGGCTCCACTAGCTGGACAGATAATGCCACAGCCGGGGGTCACTTTTATACAGCGCCCTGCGGCCGTGGCATCAAAAATCCAACTAGTCACCCCTGGCCGGGGTACCCTGGGGGAGTGGGAACCCCTTCAATCAAGGGGTCCCCCCCCCCCAGCCACCCAAGGGCCAGGGGTGAAGCCCGAGGCTGTCCCCCCCCATCCAATGGGCTGCGGATGGGAGGGCTGATAGCCTTTGTTGTAAAATAAAAGATATTGTTTTTAGTAGCAGTACTACAAGTCCCAGCAAGCCTCCCCCGCATGCTGGTACTTGGAGAACCACAAGTACCAGCATGCGGCGGAAAAACGGGCCCGCTGGTACCTGTAGTACTACCACTAAAAAAATACCCAAAAAAACACAAGACACACACACCGTGAAAGTATAATTTTATTACATACATACACACATACATACATACTTACCTTATGTTCTCACGCAGGTCGGTCCTCTTCTCCAGTAGAATCCAAGGGGTACCTGTTGAAGAAATTCTACTCACGAGATCCAGGGGTCCAGGCTCCTCGGCAAATCCAGGGATAATCCACGTACTTGAATAAAACAAAAAAACGGTTGCCCGACCACGAACTGAAAGGTGACCCATGTTTGCACATGGGTCACCTTCCCACGAATGCCAGAAACCCACTTTGCCTTCTGGCTAAGTGGGTTTCTTCAGCCAATCAGGGAGTGCCACGTTGTAGCACCCTCCTGATCGGCTGTGTGCTCTTGTCCTCACTGACAGGCAGCACACGGCAGTGTTACAATGTAGCGCCTATGCGCTACATTGTAACCAATGATGGGAACTTTCTGCCCTGCGGTTGACCTAAAGTGACGTCACCGCTGAGCAGAAAGTTCCCATCATTGGTTACAATGTAGCGCATAGGCGCTACATTGTAACACTGCCGCGTGCTGCCTGTCACTCAGTACAGGAGCACACAGCTGATCAGGAGAGTGCTACAACGTGGCACTCCCTGATTGGCTGAAGAAACCCACTTAGCCAGAAGGCAAAGTGGGTTTCTGGCATTCGTGGGAAGGTGACCCATGTGCAAACATGGGTCACCTTTCAGTTCGTGGTCGGGCAACCGTTTTTTTGTTTTATTCAAGTACGTGGATTATCCCTGGATTTGCCGAGGAGCCTGGACCCCTGGATCTCGTGAGTAGAATTTCTTCAACAGGTACCCCTTGGATTCTACTGGAGAAGAGGACCGACCTGCGTGAGAACATAAGGTAAGTATGTATGTATGTGTGTATGTATGTAATAAAATTATACTTTCACGGTGTGTGTGTCTTGTGTTTTTTTGGGTATTTTTTTAGTGGTAGTACTACAGGTACCAGCGGGCCCGTTTTTCCGCCGCATGCTGGTACTTGTGGTTCTCCAAGTACCAGCATGCGGGGGAGGCTTGCTGGGACTTGTAGTACTGCTACTAAAAACAATATCTTTTATTTTACAACAAAGGCTATCAGCCCTCCCATCCGCAGCCCATTGGATGGGGGGGGACAGCCTCGGGCTTCACCCCTGGCCCTTGGGTGGCTGGGGGGGGGGGACCCCTTGATTGAAGGGGTCCCCACTCCCCCATGGTACCCCGGCCAGGGGTGACTAGTTGGATTTTTGATGCCACGGCCGCAGGGCACTATATAAAAGTGACCCCCGGCTGTGGCATTATCTGTCCAGCTAGTGGAGCCCGGTGCTGGTTTTAAAAATACGGGGGACCCCTACTCTTTTTGTCCCCCGTATTTTTGGGACCAGGACCAGGCGCAGAGCCCGATGCTGGTTGCTTAAATATGGGGGAACCCCTGTCATTTTTTTCCCATATTTCTGCAACCAGGATCGGCTCAAAGAGCCCGAGGCTGGTTATGCTTAGGAGGGGGGACCCCACGCATTTTTTGGGGGGATTTTACATTGTTTAATTAAAAATAAAAAATAAAAAGAACCCCAGCACGGATCACACAGATCCGGCCGAGATTGATTGTAAAAAAAACGGCAGTGTTTTGCTAATCACTGCCGTAAAATTAGGAAAAAAAAAACGAATGACATCGACATCGGAAGAAAAGAAAAACACGAATACGACAGCTTAGTAAATCCATCGTAATAAATTCAAAAAGTTGCAGTTTTACACTCTCGATGTCATTCGTGATTGAACTTTGACCTATTTTCGGAAATTACGAATGTTAGTAAATATACCCCTGTGTCTTGAGTTGTTTTCACTGGACGCCATGTTTGGTAACATGCTGGGGTAGGGGCAGTTCATACAAACACTGGAGGGTATTTGAAGTACACAGGGGGCCGTGTGGGGTAACATGCTGAGAAGGGGGGCAGGTCAGGGAGATGCTGGGGCAATTGGGGTACACAGGGTGCTATGTGTGGTAACGGTCTGCTGGGGCAGGTCAGGGAGATGCTGGGGCAATTGTTGTACACGGGGTGCTATGTGTGGTAACGGTCTGCTGGGGGGGCAGGTCTGGGAATCGCTAGGGACATTTGTGACATATAGGGGACTGTATGGCATAATGTGTTATAAGAGGCATTACTGTGTGGACATACTAATGTGCAAGGGGCATTACTGTGTGGGGCATAATATTGTGCAACGGGCACTTACTGTGTGGGGCATTACTATGTATGACATATGATGCAAGGGGCATTACTGGGTGGGTCGTGATATGGTGCAAGGGGCAGTACTGTGTGGGTCATGATATGGTGCAAGGGGCATTACTGTGTGGGGCATACTAAGGTGCAAGGGCATTACTGTGTGATACAATGTGAATAAGGGAAAGTACTGTGCTTTGTAATGTGACTAAGGTACACTACTGTGGCATAATTTGAATTAGGGTACTATTGGATGAGCTTTGTTAGGTGTATTTTAATAGAGAATGATGTACACTTGTATGTTGTTATAATATTAAATTATATTTGTAAGAGCACAAACTAAGAAGTAGGAGGAGTCAAATGCTGACACCGAGGTTGGCCTGTGTGATTCAAAAATGCCAGGGCCTATTTTTAGTCCCAGTCCGGCCCTGTGTGGTCCCCACTGTTGGCAAAGGCAGTGGTGCATGTATGCAGGAATGCTCGGGTATGAAGTACCCATAATAATTTGGCAACAGGTACGCAGTACCACCCACTGCACACTTTGCACCTGTGACTGCCATTACCGCAATTATAATGCACTGCCAAGCAACAAGACTATGGTGTTCGGTAGCATGACGGCGCCTCCCACTTTGTCAGGGCTGCAGGGAGCTCCACATCACGCTTCCTCTCCTGGCGGCCGCGGCTGGCACAAAGAGAGGAGCCTGGGGACTGGGCTGAGTGCCTTTTCCCGCAATGTCCAGCTATTTCTGTTCACTCGGCTCGAGTGATGCATCTGAACTGAGTGGCTTTTGTTCTTCACAGGGTGGGCTGCTGGGCATGTCTCTAGCTTCATTGTGTGCAGTAATTAATTTTTTAATATAATGTGGACACTATTATTATGGGGGCATTACTATATATTTCTATTGTAATGTGGGACACTACTATATATGTCTACTAGCTGAATATCCGTGCTTCGCTATGGGATGAGGATGGAAAATTAGAATTATAGTTGTCCGTTAATTTACGTTGGCTGGATATCTAGTATATAGCCATATCTTGCTTCCTTGACCCACTTTATGTAGTGGCCAGACCCCTTTTTGGTCCCACAAGAGACCCTGCTTTTCCCACTATGCAACTCTGTCTGTGGCTTCTTGCTGCCTCCATTCCCCTCCTCACATCATGTCAGTGCCCCTGTGAAATGATCGATTTATTTACAGTTTCTTATATAGCGCAGCACATTATGCATCTCCTAATATACTCTGTGCTACTGGGGGTCCCTGCTACTTTCACTATATAACTCTGTGTGTGGGTTCATGCTACCTCCATTCCCCTCCTGACATGTCACTGCCCCTGTCACATGCAGCCCTGTCCTGCCTGACATATCATGCATCTCTTAATATACAGTTGAGCTCATAAGTTTACATACCCTAGCAGAATTTGTGATTTTCTGGCCACTTGTCAGAGAATATGAATGATAACTCACAAGCTTTTCTTTCACTCATAGTTAGTGGTTGGGTGATGCCATTTATTGTCAAACAACTGTGTTTACTAATTTTAAATCATAATGACAACAGAAACTACCCAAATGACCCTGATCAAAAGTTTACATACCCTGGAGATTTTGGCCTGATAACATGCACACAAGTTGACACAAACGGGTTTGAATGGCTACTAAAGGTAACCATCCTCATCTGTGATCTGTTTGCTTGTAATCAATGTGTGTGTGTGTGTGTGTGTGTGTGTGTGTGTGTGTGTGTGTGTGTGTGTGTGTGTGTGTGTGTGTGTGTGTGTATATATATAAAAGGTCAGTGAGTTTCTGGACTCCTTAAAGACCCTTGCATCTTTCATCCAGTGCTGCACTGACTTGACTGGATTCTGAGCCATGGGGAAAGCAAAATAATTGTCAAAGGATCTGTGGGAAAAGGTGATTGAACTGTATAAAACAGGAAAGGGATATAAAAAGATATCCAAGCAATTGAGAATGCCAATCAGCAGTGTTCAAACTCTAATTAAGAAGTGGAAAATGAGGGATTCTGTGGAAACCAAATCACGGTCAGGTAGACCAACAAAAATTTCAGCCACAACTGCCAGGAAAATTGTTCGGGATGCAAAGAAAAATCCACAAATAACTTCAGCTGAAATACAGGACTCTCTGAAAAAAAGTGGTGTGGTTGTTTCAAGTTGCACAATAAGGAGGCATTTGAAGAAAAATGGTCGAGTCGCCAGAAGAAAGCCATTACTACACAAATGCCACAAAGCATCCCGCTTACAATACTCCAAACAGCACAGAGACAAGCCTCAAAACTTCTGGAACAAAGTCATTTGGAGTGATGAGACCAAAATTGAACTTTTTGGCCACAACCATAAATGTTACATTTGGAGAGGAGTCAACAAGGCCTATGATGAAAGGTACACCATTCCTACTGTGAAACACAGAGATGGATCGCTGATGTTTTGGGGATGTGTGAGCTACAAAGGCACTGGAAACTTGGTCAAAATTGATGGAAGATGAATGCAGCATGTTATCAGAAAATACTGGAGGAAAATTTGCACTCATCAGCCCGGAAGCTGCGCATGGGACGTACTTGGACGTTCCAACATGACAATGATCCAAAACACAAAGCCAAGTCGACCTGTCATTGGCTACAGCAGAATAAAGTGAAGGTTCTGAAGTGGCCATCTCAGTCTCCTGACCTCCATATCGTTGAGCCACTCTGGGGAGATCTCAAACGTGCAGTTCATGCAAGACAGCCCAAGAATTTAAAGGAACTGGAGGCTTTTTGCCAAGAAGAATGCGCAGCTTTACCATCTGAGAAAATAAAGAGCCTCATCCACAACTTAGAGATGAGCGCCGGAAATTTTTCGGGTTTTGTGTTTTGGTTTTGGGTTCGGTTCCGCGGCCGTGTTTTGGGTTCGACCGCGTTTTGGCAAAACCTCACCGAATTTTTTTTGTCGGATTCGGGTGTTTTTTTCAAAAAACACTAAAAAACAGCTTAAATCATAGAATTTGGGGGTCATTTTGATCCCAAAGTATTATTAACCTCAAAAACCATAATTTACACTCATTTTCAGTCTATTCTGAATACCTCACACCTCACAATATTATTTTTAGTCCTAAAATTTGCACCTAGGTCGCTGGATGACTAAGCTAAGCGACCCTAGTGGCCGACACAAACACCGGACCCATCTAGGAGTGTCACTGCAGTGTCACGCAGGATGTCCCTTCCAAAAAACCCTCCCCAAACAGCACATGACGCAAAGAAAAAAAGAGGCGCAATGAGGTAGCTGTGTGAGTAAGATAAGCGACCCTAGTGGCGGACACAAACACCGGGCCCATCTAGGAGTGTCACTGCAGTGTCACGCAGGATGTCCCTTCCAAAAAAACCTCCCCAAACAGCACATGACGCAAAGAAAAAAAGAGGCGCAATGAGGTAGCTGTGTGAGTAAGATAAGCGACCCTAGTGGCCGACACAAACACCGGGCCCATCTAGGAGTGGCACTGCAGTGTCACGCAGGATGTCCCTTCCAAAAAACCCTCCCCAAACAGCACATGACGCAAAGAAAAAAGAGGTGCAAGATGGAATTGTCCTTGGGCCCTCCCACCCACCCTTATGTTGTATAAACAGGACATGCACACTTTAACCAACCCATCATTTCAGTGACAGGGTCTGCCACACGACTGTGACTGAAATGACGGGTTGGTTTGGACCCCCACCAAAAAAGAAGCAATTAATCTCTCCTTGCACAAACTGGCTCTACAGAGGCAAGATGTCCACCTCATCATCATCCTCCGATATATCACCGTGTACATCCCCCTCCTCACAGATTATCAATTCGTCCCCACTGGAATCCACCATCTCAGCTCCCTGTGTACTTTGTGGAGGCAATTGCTGCTGGTCAATGTCTCCACGGAGGAATTGATTATAATTCATTTTAATGAACATCATCTTCTCCACATTTTCTGGATGTAACCTCGTACGCCGATTGCTGACAAGGTGAGCGGCGGCACTAAACACTCTTTCGGAGTACACACTTGTGGGAGGGCAACTTAGGTAGAATAAAGCCAGTTTGTGCAAGGGCCTCCAAATTGCCTCTTTTTCCTGCCAGTATAAGTACGGACTGTGTGACGTGCCTACTTGGATGCGGTCACTCATATAATCCTCCACCATTCTTTCAATGGTGAGAGAATCATATGCAGTGACAGTAGACGACATGTCCGTAATCGTTGTCAGGTCCTTCAGTCCGGACCAGATGTCAGCATCAGCAGTCGCTCCAGACTGCCCTGCATCACCGCCAGCGGGTGGGCTCGGAATTCTGAGCCTTTTCCTCGCACCCCCAGTTGCGGGAGAATGTGAAGGAGGAGATGTTGACAGGTCGCGTTCCGCTTGACTTGACAATTTTCTCACCAGCAGGTCTTTCAACCCCAGCAGACTTGTGTCTGCCGGAAAGAGAGATCCAAGGTAGGCTTTAAATCTAGGATCGAGCACGGTGGCCAAAATGTAGTGCTCTGATTTCAACAGATTGACCGCCCGTGAATCCTTGTTAAGCGAATTAAGGGCTCCATCCACAAGTCCCACATGCCTAGCGGAATCGCTCCGTGTTAGCTCCTCCTTCAATGTCTCCAGCTTCTTCTGCAAAAGCCTGATGAGGGGAATGACCTGACTCAGGCTGGCAGTGTCTGAACTGACTTCACGTGTGGCAAGTTCAAAGGGCATCAGAACCTTGCACAACGTTGAAATCATTCTCCACTGCGCTTGAGACAGGTGCATTCCACCTCCTATATCGTGCTCAATTGTATAGGCTTGAATGGCCTTTTGCTGCTCCTCCAACCTCTGAAGCATATAGAGGGTTGAATTCCACCTCGTTACCACTTCTTGCTTCAGATGATGGCAGGGCAGGTTCAGTAGTTTTTGGTGGTGCTCCAGTCTTCTGTACGTGGTGCCTGTACGCCGAAAGTGTCCCGCAATTCTTCTGGCCACCGACAGCATCTCTTGCACGCCCCTGTCGTTTTTTAAAAAATTCTGCACCACCAAATTCAAGGTATGTGCAAAACATGGGACGTGCTGGAATTTGCCCATATTTAATGCACACACAATATTGCTGGCGTTGTCCGATGCCACAAATCCACAGGAGAGTCCAATTGGGGTAAGCCATTCCGCGATGATCTTCCTCAGTTGCCGTAAGAGGTTTTCAGCTGTGTGCGTATTCTGGAAAGCGGTGATACAAAGCGTAGCCTGCCTAGGAAAGAGTTGGCGTTTGCGAGATGCTGCTACTGGTGCCGCCGCTGCTGTTCTTGCGGCGGGAGTCCATTCATCTACCCAGTGGGCTGTCACAGTCATATAGTCCTGACCCTGCCCTGCTCCACTTGTCCACATGTCCGTGGTTAAGTGGACATTGGGTACAGCTGCATTTTTTAGGACACTGGTGAGTCTTTTTCTGAGGTCTGTGTACATTTTCGGTATCGCCTGCCTAGAGAAGTGGAACCTAGATGGTATTTGGTAACGGGAGCACACTACCTCAAGAAATTGTGTAGTTCCCTGTGAACTAACGGCGGATACCGGACGCACGTCTAACACCAACATAGTTGTCAAGGCCTCAGTTATCCGCTTTGCAGCAGGATGACTGCTGTGATATTTCATCTTCCTCGCAAAGGACTGTTGGACAGTCAATTGCTTACTGGAAGTAGTACAAGTGGTCTTCCGACTTCCCCTCTGGGATGACCATCGACTCCCAGCAGCAACAACAGCAGCGCCAGCAGCAGTAGGCGTTACACGCAAGGATGCATCGGAGGAATCCCAGGCAGGAGAGGAATCGTCAGAATTGCCAGTGACATGGCCTGCAGGACTATTGGCATTCCTGGGGAAGGAGGAAATTGACACTGAGGGAGTTGGTGGGGTGGTTTGCATGAGCTTGGTTACAAGAGGAAGGGATTTACTGGTCAGTGGACTGCTTCCGCTGTCACCCAAAGTTTTTGAACTTGTCACTGACTTATTATGAATGCGCTGCAGGTGACGTATAAGGGAGGATGTTCCGAGGTGGTTAACGTCCTTACCCCTACTTATTACAGCTTGACAAAGGCAACACACGGCTTGACACCTGTTGTCCGCTTTTCTGTTGAAATACCTCCACACTGAAGAGCTGATTTTTTTGGTATTTTCACCAGGCATGTCAACGGCCATATTCCTCCCACGGACAACAGGTGTCTCCCCGGGTGCCTGACTTAAACAAACCACCTCACCATCAGAATCCTCCTGGTCAATTTCCTCCCCAGCGCCAGCAACACCCATATCCTCCTCATCCTGGTGTACTTCAACACTGACATCTTCAATCTGACTATCAGGAACTGGTCTGCGGGTGCTCCTTCCAGCACTTGCAGGGGGCGTGCAAATGGTGGAAGGCGCATGCTCTTCACGTCCAGTGTTGGGAAGGTCAGGCATCGCAACCGACACAATTGGACTCTCCTTGTGGATTTGGGATTTCGAAGAACGCACAGTTCTTTGCGGTGCTTTTGCCAGCTTGAGTCTTTTCAGTTTTCTAGCGAGAGGCTGAGTGCTTCCATCCTCATGTGAAGCTGAACCACTAGCCATGAACATAGGCCAGGGCCTCAGCCGTTCCTTGCCACTCCGTGTGGTAAATGGCATATTGGCAAGTTTACGCTTCTCCTCCGACAATTTTATTTTAGGTTTTGGAGTCCTTTTTTTACTGATATTTGGTGTTTTGGATTTGACATGCTCTGTACTATGACATTGGGCATCGGCCTTGGCAGACGACGTTGCTGGCATTTCATCGTCTCGGCCATGACTAGTGGCAGCAGCTTCAGCACGAGGTGGAAGTGGATCTTGATCTTTCCCTAATTTTGGAACCTCAACATTTTTGTTCTCCATATTTTAATAGGCACAACTAAAAGGCACCTCAGGTAAACAATGGAGATGGATGGATACTAGTATACTTATGGATGGACTGCCGAGTGCCGACACAGAGGTAGCTACAGCCGTGGACTACCGTACTGTGTCTGCTGCTAATATAGACTGGATGATAATGAGATGAAATCAATATATATATATATATATATATATATATATATATATGTATGTATGTATATATAATATCACTAGTACTGCAGCCGGACAGGTAGATAATATATTTATTAGTTAATGATGACTGATGACGGACCTGCTGGACACTGTCAGCTCAGCAGCACCGCAGACTGCTACAGTAAGCTACTATACTATAGTAGTATGTACAAAGAAGAAAGAAAAAAAAAAAACCACGGGTAGGTGGTATACAATTATGGATGGACTGCCGAGTGCCGACACAGAGGTAGCTACAGCCGTGGACTAACGTACTGTGTCTGCTGCTAATATAGACTGGATGATTGATAATGAGATGAAATCAATATATATATGTATGTATATATAATATCACTAGTACTGCAGCCGGACAGGTAGATAATATATTTATTAGGTAATGATGACTGATGACGGACCTGCTGGACACTGTCAGCTCAGCAGCACCGCAGACTGCTACAGTAAGCTACTATACTATAGTAGTATGTACAAAGAAGAAAGAAAAAAAAAAAAACACGGGTAGGTGGTATACAATTATGGATGGACTGCTGAGTGCCGACACAGAGGTAGCTACAGCCGTGGACTAACGTACTGTGTCTGCTGCTAATATAGACTGGATGATTGATAATGAGATGAAATCAATATATATATGTATGTATATATAATATCACTAGTACTGCAGCCGGACAGGTAGATAATATATTTATTAGGTAATGATGACTGATGACGGACCTGCTGGACACTGTCAGCTCAGCAGCACCGCAGACTGCTACAGTAAGCTACTATACTCTATAGTAGTATGTACAAAGAAGAAAGAAAAAAAAAAACCACGGGTAGGTGGTATACAATTATGGATGGACTGCCGAGTGCCGACACAGAGGTAGCTACAGCCGTGGACTAACGTACTGTGTCTGCTGCTAATATAGACTGGATGATTGATAATGAGATGAAATCAATATATATATATATGTATGTATGTATATATAATATCACTAGTACTGCAGCCGGACAGGTAGATAATATATTTATTAGGTAATGATGACTGATGACGGACCTGCTGGACACTGTCAGCTCAGCAGCACCGCAGACTGCTACAGTAAGCTACTATACTATAGTAGTATGTACAAAGAAGAAAGAAAAAAAAAACCACGGGTAGGTGGTATACAATTATGGATGGACTGCCGAGTGCCGACACAGAGGTAGCTACAGCCGTGGACTAACGTACTGTGTCTGCTGCTAATATAGACTGGATGATTGATAATGAGATGAAATCAATATATATATGTATGTATATATAATATCACTAGTACTGCAGCCGGACAGGTAGATAATATATTTATTAGGTAATGATGACTGATGACGGACCTGCTGGACACTGTCAGCTCAGCAGCACCGCAGACTGCTACAGTAAGCTACTATACTCTATAGTAGTATGTACAAAGAAGAAAGAAAAAAAAAAAACCACGGGTAGGTGGTATACAATTATGGATGGACTGCCGAGTGCCGACACAGAGGTAGCTACAGCCGTGGACTAACGTACTGTGTCTGCTGCTAATATAGACTGGATGATTGATAATGAGATGAAATCAATATATATATGTATGTATATATAATATC
Source organism: Pseudophryne corroboree (assembly GCF_028390025.1). NCBI lineage: Eukaryota > Metazoa > Chordata > Amphibia > Anura > Myobatrachidae > Pseudophryne > Pseudophryne corroboree. Next base: position 163,274,637 of record NC_086448.1, read on the forward strand.
ACTAGTACTGCAGCCGGACAGGTAGATAATATATTTATTAGGTAATGATGACTGATGACGGACCTGCTGGACACTGTCAGCTCAGCAGCACCGCAGACTGCTACAGTAAGCTACTATACTCTATAGTAGTATGTACAAAGAAGAAAGAAAAAAAAAAACCACGGGTAGGTGGTATACAATTATGGATGGACTGCCGAGTGCCGACACAGAGGTAGCTACAGCCGTGGACTAACGTACTGTGTCTGCTGCTAATATAGAGTCTAGACTGGATGATAAATTATTGATAATGAGATGAAATCAATATAATATCACTAGTACTGCAGCCGGACAGGTACTATATATATTTATTATGTAATGACTGATGACGGACCTGCTGGACACTGTCAGGTCAGCACAGCACCGCAGACTGCTACAGTAAGCTACTATAGTAGTATGTATAAAGAAGAATGAAAAAAAAAAACCACGGGTAGGTGGTATACAATTATATATATATATATTATATATATATATATATATATATATATATTAAACTGGTGGTGATTGATTATTAAACTGGTGGTCACTTCAGGTCACGTTGCAACTTGCAACTAGTACTCCGAGGCCTAAGCAGACAATCACAAAATATATTATTATACTGGTGGTCAGTGTGGTCACAACAATGGCAGTGTGGCACTGACTCTGGCAGCAAAAGTGTGCACTGTACGTTATATGTACTCCTGAGTCCTGCTCTCAGACTCAGTGTCTCCCCCACAAGTCAGATAATACACTTACAGTCACACTATCTAATCTATAAATATCACTTCAGCAAGTAGTATACAGTATAGTAGTACTCCTCCTAATAATGCTCCCCAAAATACTGTGTCTCTCTCTTCTCTAAACGGAGAGGACGCCAGCCACGTCCTCTCCCTATGACTCTCAATGCACGTGTGAAAATGGCGGCGACGCGCGGCTCCTTATATAGAATCCGAGTCTCGCGAGAATCCGACAGCGTGATGATGACGTTCGGGCGCGCTCGGGTTAGCCGAGCAAGGCGGGAAGATCCGAGCCTGCTCGGACCCGTGTAAAAAACCTGAAGTTCGGGCGGGTTCGGATTCAGAGGAACCGAACCCGCTCATCTCTACCACAACTACCACAAAAGACTTCAAGCTGTCATTGATGTTAAAGGGGGCAATATACGGTATTAAGAACTGGGGTATGTAAACTTTTGATCAGGGTCATTTGGGTAGTTTCTGTTGTCATTTTGATTTAAAGAGTAGACACAGTTGTTTGACAATAAATCGCTTCAACCAACCACTAACCATGAGTGAAAGAAAAGTGTGAGTTATCATTCATATTCTCTGACAAATATCCAGAAAATCACAAATTCTGCTAGGGTATGTAAACTTATGAGCACAACTGTACTCTGTGCTGCTGGGGACCCTGCTCCTCCCACTATATAACTCTGTGTGTGGCTTCCTACTACCTCTATTCCCCTCCTCACATCTTGTCACTGCCACTGTCACATGAAGCCCTGTCGTCACTGACATATCAAGCATGTCCTGATATAGTCTGTGCTTCTGGCCCACCCCTAGGGGTGCTAGGGGTGTCTTACCCCTACAGTGTTTGTTCCCAGATTGTAAGTTATATGTGTAGCAAGTTTGGTGTAAATTGCTGCAGGCATTCCGGAGTTATGCTGGAACATACATACATACATACATACATACATACATACATACATACATACATACATACATACATACATACTGTCACGATCCGGACTACTGGACATTATTTTTTACCTTTCAGGTGTCTTCTGAGGCTGGCTCAGTGTTCCAGGGCCGGGTCTCAGTCATGTTGTTAATGTCCTTACTTCATATTTCCTTCCTATTAGTCTGCAGGTGCTGTCACAAGGAACTCCTAAATGGAATGTCGTTTCTAGCTCATCGCGCCCTCCGCCGCCATTACCGGACTCTCAGCTTTTGGACGGCTCTGCATCACATCTCCTGACAGTTGCGGCCTCTGCCGCCTTTGCTGCTCTTCCAGCGTGTGGATGGATCTGTGTGACATCTCCTGTCAGCCGCGGCCTCTTGCCGCGATTTCTATGTTAAAGCACTACGGGTCTATGCGGCGCCTCTCACCCACCGTAGCGTCTGTTGCTGGTGCTGGGAGGATGCTGTGCAGTTTTGACATTCTCTGGGTCCTGCGGCCGCTGCCGCCATTGCTGTGAAAGTTTCATATAGAATAACAAGACAGGTTTCCCTCCAAGAATCAGTATCGGCGCAGCCATGTTGGTTCTGATCATGTGATACTGTTTCTACCAATCCACAGTCTTGCTGAGCTCAGCCTGATTGCTGATCCAATCCCTGCACTGCTGAGGGTATAAAGGGACTGATCTTAGACCAGGAAATCGTCAGTGCATTGGTTGTCATCATCACCAAGTGTATCCTGTCTCTGCTCTCTGTGATTCTAACTGTGTTCCAGGTATTCCAGCTCCTGAAGTCTCCAGTTCTACAGAGACCTGCACCAATCACCACCCTGCGGTGCCTGCCTGACTTCATAGCATCCTCAGTGTATTCTGCTAGTCGCAGTGCTCTACAAAACACCAGCTTCCAGCACTGGGCTTCCAGTGGTGTTCAGCTACCTATCTTCATCAGTGTTCCGCCATCGGTGTTCCTGATATCTACAGTATCAAGTCATCTGTTTCTCAATTCATCGATCTCTAGCATCAGTAGTGTTATTCAACCTTGTTATCCGTTTCATCTGGATCTGCACTTCATTCACAGTTCTTCAACATCCGTTTCATCCGGCAAAACCAGCAGTCTACAAATACCATCCTTTCTGCAGTACGCTCAGCTTCTGTATTACATCTGCTGACCAGTTCCAGCTTTCATCTATTCTACAGCACCTAGGTGTTGGTAAGGACTGACCATCTCCTTAACTCCTAAGCTAGTCTTGTGCGGATACCACACCTAAGGAAACATTGCAGCTGCTACTGTTTGTGGAACTATGTACTGTTTCTCATTTCTCATTTTATCTTGTGCAAACTGCTGGTGTACCACCAGAACTGTGTTTAATAAACAAACATTCATTTTATCTTTGTTGTGGTGGTCACATCTTCGGGCATTGGTGGTAGAAGTCCTCTATGTCTAGGAGTCCTATTCAGCCACCTAGTTTCACCTTTACACCAGCCCCTACAACTGAGGCGGCCTCACACCAACACCAGCCCTCAGTTGTGACAGTAAGCACTGACCCAATGAATCCGGCCGGAGACCAAGACCAAGCGGCTAGGCCAATGCAAGAACTGGCAGCCCAACTTGAACATCAGGAGGCTGCACAAGGTCACGTTATCCACTGTCTCCAGGACCTTTCCTCTCAGCTGGATGGAATCCAAATGACCCTTCGTGGTTCCGGGGCGTCTGGTGTATCGATGGCAGTTCCTACAGTGGTAACCCCACCCACCATACCCACTTCTGCTCCACGTCTTCATTTACCTACTCCAGCAAAATTCGATGGGTCCCCAAAAGCCTGCCGGGATTCCTTAATCAGTGCGAAATTCATTTCGAGTTACAGCCTGGCAGTTTTCCAACTGATCGCACAAAGGTTGCCTATATTATTTCCCTCCTTAGTGGCTCCGCTCTGGATTGGGCATCACCGTTGTGGGAGAGATCTGATACTTTGCTGTCTTCATATACAGATTTTGTGGCAACATTCAGGCGTATCTTCGACGAGCCAGGTCGAGTAACTTCAGCTTCTTCTGAGATTCTCTGTATCCGCCAGGGGACATGAACTGTTGGACAGTATCTAATACAGTTTCAGATATTAGCATCAGAACTGGCATGGAACGATGATGCTTTACGTGCAGCCTTCTGGCATGGCTTATCTGAGCATATCAAGGGTGAACTGGCTACCAGGGATTTGCCTTGAAAGTTGGATGAACTTATATCTCTGTGTACCAAAGTCGATCTACAGTTTTGAGAAAGGGCAATTGAGCGAGGAAGATCATCAATTTCCAAGACTACTCCTCCTCCCCGTCAGCCATCTCCATCCAAGGATGAACCCATGCAGATAGGTCATTCTCGTCTATCTCCGGCAGAGCATAGGAGACATCTCTCTGAGCATCTCTGGCTCTATTGTGCTGCACCATCTCACGTTGTTAATGCCTGTCCCAAGCGTCCGGGAAACTTGAAGTCCTAGCCCACCAAGGAGAGGGTCGGCTAGGAGCAATGCATTCCTCTCCACCACCAAGTGATTGTAATCTCCCAGTTTCGCTCCAAGTGGCTCAGCGTACTAGGAACATTATTGCTCTGTTAGATTCAGGAGCAGCTGGGAATTTTATGACTGAGGAATACGTCAAGCGGTGGTCTCTACCCACCGAGAGACTTTCGTCTTCCATATCTTTGACTGCCGTGGATGGCAGCAAGATTTCTGATGCAGTAATTTCTTCCAGGACTCTACCAGTTTGTCTGAAAGTAGGAGTTCTTCATTCAGAATTAATTTCCTTTTTGGTGATTCCAAAGGCCACCCATCTGGTGGTTCTGGGCCTTCCATGGCTTCGTTTGCATAACCCTCTGATTGACTGGAGGACCCATATTCTGGCATGGGGTTCGTCCTGTTCTGGGACTTGTCTTTCCAAAGTACTTCCTGTATGTTCTTCATCCTCCAAGTCTTCTGATGTTCCACCTCCTCAGTATCAAGACTATACAGATGTGTTCAGTAAAGCTTCTGCTGATGTCCTGCCCCCACATAGGGAGTGGGATTGTCCTATTGACCTCATCCCAGGGAAGGTTCCACCTCGAGGCCGAACGTATCCGTTGTCTGTACCAGAGACTCATTCCATGGAGGAGTACATTAAAGAAAATTTGGCAAAGGGTTTTATCCGACCTTTCTCTTCTCCAGCTGGCGCAGGTTTCTTCTTCGTTAAGAAAAAAGATGGTGACCTGCGGCCATGCATCGACTATAGAGGTTTGAACGACATCTCCGCAAAAAAACGGTATCTTTTGCCTCTGATTACCGAACTCTTTGACCGGGTTAGTGGAGCAACCATCTTCACGAAATTAGATTTGAGGGGTGCCTATAACCTCATTCGGATCCAGAAGGGTGACGAGTGGAAGACCGCATTTAACACCCATGACGGACATTATGAGTACCTCATCATGCCTTTCGGACTTAGTAACGCTCCAGCTGTGTTTCAACATTTCGTGGACGAGATCTTTAGAGATATCCTCTATCGTCATGTCGTGGTATACCTTGATGACATCCTCATCTTTGCCAATGATCTGGAGGAACATCGTTTTTGGGTGAAGGAAGTCCTGTCCCGTCTTCATGTCCATCATCCCTACTGCAAGTTGGAAAAATGCGTCTTTGAAGTCAAATCCTTTCCGTTTCTAGGCTACATTGTGTCCTGTTCCGGACTAGAGATGGATCCTGAGAAACTTCAAGCTATTCAGGATTGGCTAATACCTACCAATCTCAAGGGCGTCCAGAGATTTTTAGGATTCGACAACTATTACAGAAAATTTATTCGAGACTTTTCCACCATTGTGGCGCCTATTACTGCCTTTACCAAGAAGGGTGCCAATCCCTCCAAGTGGTCCAAAGAAGCCGTGCAAGCCTTCCATCCATTAAAGCAAAGATTTACCTCAGCTCCGGTGTTGAAACAGCCAGATACCAACTTACCGTTCACCCTTGAGGTGGATGCCTCTCCTGTAGGAGTGGGCGCGGTCCTGTCTCAAAGAGCCAAAGATGGTCGTCTGCATCCATGTGGCTTCTTCTCTCTGAAGTTTTCCCCTGCTGAGCGCAATTACGCTATTGGTGATCAAGAACTGTTGGCTATCAAGCTTGCTCTGGAAGAGTGGAGTTATTTGCTAGAAGGCGCTTCCCATACCATCACGATTCTTACAGATCACAAAAATCTTCTGTATTTGAAGAGTGCACAATCAATGTCTCAACCCCCGTCAAGCTAGATGGGCACTTTTTTTTTCTAGGTTCGACTTTAAACTCCATTTCTGCCCAGGGTCACAGAATCGCAAGGCTGATGCCCTTTCCCGCTACTGGGAGCAAGAAAATGAGTGTCTGAGTTTACGGACAAGCATCCTATTATTAATCCAGTGGCATTCTCCACGGTAAGGATGGACTCTATGCCTCCATTAGGGAAAAGTTTTGTTAAGCCGGCTCTAAGGAAGAAGCTCATGCATTGGGCACATGCTTCCCGTTTTTCCGGACACGCTGGCATCCAGAAAACCCTTGAATTTATCTCCAGATCATACTGGTGGCCGACCCTGAAAAAAGATGTCACGGAGTTTATTACTTCCTGTCCAAAATGTGCCCAACACAAAGTACCTCGCCAGTCACCCGCTGGGCAACTGGTTCCTCTAGCTCAGGCTTTTTCAACCAGTGTGCCATGGCACACTAGTGTGCCGCGACCAGTTGCAAGGTGTGCCGCTGAGCTAGAGCAGCTTCCTGCACCTTCAGAGTGAACTGTTGGCCCGGGCTCTTCTTAGAGGATCAGTCATGCTCTGGCCGTGACCTATGCCTTGAAAACACGGCGGTGTGATATCATAGGTCACGGCCGCCGCATCTCACCACCCAGCCAGCCCACCCGCCTGCATACATATCTTCCAGTTCCTACTTGCATACACAGCTTTCTTTGCCAACCCACATCCACACCTGCCCACCGCCTGCTGCTCAGTATTCGCTGCACTCCACTATGAACAACCCCCACCACTGAGGAACAGGGGGAGGTCAGCTGACCGGTAGGGGCTAATATTTGTTATTTTATTTCTCCTGTGGGGAACAATAGGATTTCAATGGAATTTATGTGGGGAGAATACGGATTTGTGGATTTATGGGGGGAACAATGTGAATAATTCATGTTGGGAGCAATAGGATTTATCTAGGGAGCAACATGATTTATGTGGGGAGCAATGTGATTGTTTTTTCTGTATAGGCCAATTTATGTGTGGAATTTTTTTTACTGTGAGGGCCAATATGTGGGGTTTTTTTGTTTTGTTTTTCTGTGGGGAACTGATGGTGTGCCTTGGGAATTTTTAAATATTTGGTGTACCGCGAGTAAAAAAAAAGGTTGAAAATCACTGCTCTAGCTGTTCCTCACCGTCCATGGACCCATCTGTCAATGGACATCATTACGGATCTTCCTATGTGTAACAAGTTTAATAGCATCTGGGTGGTAGTTGACCGGTTCACCAAGATGGCTCATTTCATTCCCCTCACCGGTCTTCCGTCAGCTTCCAAGTTGGCTCAAGTGTTTTATTCAAGAGATTTTCAGACTACATGGCCTCCCTGAGGAGATAATTTCTGACAGAGGAGTACAGTTTGTAGCCAAGTTTTGGCGAAGTCTATGTCTGGCCCTCCAAGTCAAATTTAAATTCTCCACAGCGTATCACCCCCAAACTAATGGTGAAACTGAGAGGGTGAATCAGGACTTGGAGGCCTTCCTCCGAATTTACGTATCTTCATCCCAAGATGACTGGGTTCAACTTCTTCCTTGGGCCGAGTTCGGTCATAACAACCAATATCACTCATCATCCTCTTCCACGCCATTCTTCACTAATTATGGATTCCACCCCAAAGTTCCAGAATTTCAACCACTTCCAGCAACTTCAGTGCCAGCAGCTGATATCACTCTTCGTCAGTTTTCAAATAACTGGAAGAATGTTCGAGCGGCTCTACTCAAGGCATCTTTTAGATAAAAGAAGTTTGCAGATAGGAAGCGTAGGGCAATTCCTGCCCTTAAAGTGGGTGATCGTGTTTGGCTATCTACGAAGAATCTGAGGTTAAGAGTTCCAAGCATTAAATTTGCTCCTCGATATATCGGTCCTTTTCGAATTGAACAAGTCATCAATCCAGTAGCCTTCAAACTTCAACTTCCTCCATTCTTAAAAAGTCCCAGGACATTTCATGTTTCCCTTATGAAACCGCTGATCCTGAATCGATTCCATTCAGCACTTCCTTCGGCTCCCAAGGTCCAGACTCAACGGGGTGTTGAGTATGAAGTTGCCATGATTCTGGATTCATGCTTCCGTTATGGTCAACTTCAATATCTGATCGATTGGAAGGGCTATGGCCCTGAGGAACGTTCCTGGACCAATGCTTCTGATGTCCATGCTCCTACATTGGTTCGGAATTTCCATTCAAAGTTTCCTCTAAAGCCAAAGAAGTGTCCTAGGGCCATTATTTTTTTTTACCTTTTCAGGTGTCTTCTGAGGCTGGCTCAGTGTTCCGGGCCGAGGCTGGCTCAGTGTTCCGGGCCGGGTCTCAGTCATGTTGTTAATGTCCTAACTTCATATTACCTTCCTATTAGTCTGCAGGTGCTGTCATAAGGAACTCCTATATGGAATGTCGTTTCTAGCTCATCACGGCCTCCACTGCCATTACCGGACTCTCAGCTTTTGGACGGCTCTGCATCACTTCTCCTGACAGTTGCGGCCTCTGCCGCCTTTGCTGCGCTTCCAGCGTGTGGATGGACCTGTGTGACGTCTCCTGTCAGCCGCAGCCTCTTGCCGTGATTACTATGTTAAAGCACTACGGGTCTGTGCGGCGCCTCTCACCCGCCGTAGCATCTGTTCCTGGCCGTAGCATCTGTTCCTGGCGCTGGGGGGATGCTGTGCAGTTTTTACATTCTCTGGGTCCTGCGGCCTGATAATGCTGATTTATTCTTAGGAATGAAAGTTATACCTTAAACACACCTTAAATACACTTTACCATGGAGCCGCTGCAGCCACTGTACTTAATACACACTCTACGTACTTTGTACGCTATTAGCGTACAAAGTCCCGTGCTGTGTACGGACTTAGCGTACAAACGCCGCGCTGACGGTACAAAGTACTCACAGCACGTACACACCCAGAGATACACTTTAAACCTTTTACAGCAATGCAATGATACTACACTTTAAACCTTAGCAGGGCAATGAAGACACGACACCAGATTGTAATTAAACCGCTGGGTTCCGACACCACAGGGTATTATTGCTGAAAGGGGGTTACAATACAAATAATACAATACAATATAGCAGAGTAAATGGCTACATTCATTGGTACATACTTGAGTAGATTCGCTTGCGCTTCCCGGCCCGGTCCTCGGTCATCTAATAGATAACTTTGTGAGTCTTGTGTCTGACCAGGCCTGTAGCAAGCTCTCTTTATACAATTCCTCCAAAACTCAATACAATGGATACTGTAATCCCTTTGTCCATTGGACACAGGAATGCACATTTACAGTACAGGAGAGGTCATAGGTCGGTTTGAATAGGTAGGCGAGGTCTTTCCCAACTGCTCTTGTGGGTGGTCTCCTCTGGATTCCCGCCGCATACATAATGTACAGTAAATACAGTTTATATCTATATTCTGCTCCTGTACATAACTATCCGCAGGAACATGCGATCTTTCTCAAACCAACACCGGAATGTTACCCTTAGAATACCTTTCAGCTGGATACCAAACACCACCTTATAACCTTGTTCTGTCCCCTCCTATTCTGTAAAGGTGAATCCCTTTGTTCTGAAACCATTTAAGTTGCTGTTATTTTCTGACGTGGTGCAGGGAGGCTATGTGTACATTGTGCACTATTTGGATTAAATATGTAATGTGTTTTGATAGCTTTCCATGCGTTCACAAACTCTACCGTAAATACCCATACCACGCGCTCATGCGCAGGACCGCGGGAGCGATCATACGCAAATTGCGGATATGTGCATGCACGACAGAACAAGTACACAATATCTACAGAAGTTTGGATGGTCGGGGGAGAGTGGTAGGTAGGAAATGTATGACCTAGTGGGACAGTAAAAAGCATGTATGTGTGAATCCATGTCTGAGGGGCATGTATCATCGTGCCGTATATGTTCTAATTAAGCTTTGAGGTATTGCGAAGTATACATTAAATCCTTCTCATCCCGTATCAAGGGTCTGTAAATGGGCCAACAAACACTACCGAGCTCTTTTCGGCTTCTTGTTAAAACAAATGGGGTGCACAATTAGTTGATGATACATGGAGGGGGAAACATAAGTGAGTGCTAGTATATGTGGATATCACCTGTCGACTATGTGTGCTATTAACTTGAGGTTGCAGAGATGAAGATAAGACACATATCTAAAATACATTCACATAAACCTTTTGGGTAGGGCAGATGTTTTTTCCGGATGGATGTATCTGGGCAGAGGGGGAAACAAAAGAGAAACGGGTGAAAGAAACAGGCCATGAAATTCATTTGCAATCCTTATCATAACACTGTCTCTATGGATGGGTCATAAATTAAGTCTGCTGCTAAAACAGCGCCCTCGCTCCTTAGACTCATCAATTTTGTGCCGTGCTTGCGCCGCGTCAGAATTCGAACACACCTAAATATCAAACCAATAATTATGACGACTCCCAGGATACAAAGGAGAAACTTCCCTACACTCATAATAACATTTTGAGCCCACTCTCCTAAACCTGAGAACCAATTTCGTGGGTTCAACCATGAGACCCAGCCGGTCAGTTCATTACTCACAGTCGCCAAGGTAAAGTTGTGTTTCCTCCTGAACTCCCACTTCAACTGTAAGATATCGTCCATCTTTTGATCGATAATCTCCGTTGGGTCATCAGTGCTGTTTGTAATATATACGTACAGCACTTCACCCCATATTGAGTTGCCAGAGTAACACAATACCCACCTGTCACGGCTGTGATATAATTTAGGACCATACTGTGCTGAATCAGTTCCTTCTTGTAAGCTTGTAACTCCCTTCCCGTATACCTGAAGGTGTCATCATACATCTCAGTGATATTATCTATCAAGTTCGCTAGTGCATGGATATACCTATAATTTATAATTCCTCTGGCAGTACGGGTGATGTCTAATGCGAGGAGGAATTGAATCCCGGTGGATTCATGGATCAAATCGGAGGCTGCGTGCTCTGTTCTATCTATGAGGTGTCTCTTGATGATGTGTTCATAGTGAGTATGAGTATAAGGAGCCTGAGCATTACGGTGAATGTCTTTCATTTTATCATGGGTTATGGTCATGACCTCTGGTAGTACTCTCCCAATATAACACAATCCCTCTGAGCTCGGGGCAAGCCACTTGTACGCCTTCCTCCCACATATGAAATAGGCATCATCTGGGAGAACATAGGGGACAAAATATGACATCACCATATTACAAACTTTCCAAGTAAAGAAACCTATCCCTAGTTCTCCCATCTGCTCAGTACAAGTATCGGGCTGGATGATATGAGCACAATACCCTGGCGATACTTTTCCAACCCACATGGTCTTGCTTCCACAAGTATACCTATACCGGAAATACCTCCCACTGTTGGCTATTTGGCGTACAAGTTCAGAGTCTATGGGTATCCTATCAGCTCTGTATGAGAAGGTCATTGTCTGGTTATTCCACGTCACTTCCCAATTTCCCGGTTTTCGGTGATTGGAAATATTAAAACATAATAAGGATCTGTCTACATGATACTGGTGGAGCTTCAAACTAGGGGGCCTAGAAATCTTGAATTTCTTGTCCACCGGTCTCCCACCCCGTAATTCGAGTACCTCATCTATTGCTAAAGGGTACCGTACTAATCCTGACTTGCTCTGACCTTGAGGTACCTGTGAGCACACCCAGCATTCTGTCTGGTTTAAGACCTTACCCACTAGTGAGTGGTAATCACTCAGCGGATGCCGGTCCATGTCGATATTAAGGTTGGACTGACATCTCTGGATGCACCCATCCTCAACTATATTCTCACAATTCTTACAAATGCAATATTCATCAGACAATAACCCCTCACAGTGCCTCCGAGCTCCTTGACTACCAGAGCGCTTACTGATGCCAGCCTTTACCTAAATGATGTGCTGATCCTGAGATCCTACAAATTTGTACTTGCCATCAGAACCCATTCCAGATCCCTGCTCAACCTCTCTGGGACCCTCACCAAAACAAACTGTCCTTATCAAAACCAGAATTACTAACAGAACCCGAAACGCAGTCTCTTGTGATCAATCCATTTCGTTAGGGAAAAGGAGGAAAATAAGAAGGAGAAAAGAAAGGAAAAAATGTAGGGGGAGGTGAAAAAAGAAAGTGGAACGACAACCGTTCTAGCTCTTGTTACTCTCTGTGCTCAGATGCCCTTCAACAGTCCTGCCTCTCAACTTTCCCGGAGCAGACACTCCAGTGATACGAGATTCTCTACACTCTGCTCTTTGTCACGAGTTCTCTCCGGATCAGCGACCTTCTTGCAGTGGGACGAGTGGATCCAAGTCTCTCTTTCGGTGACTTTCAATGCTGTTGTGCTGGTTAACAAGACTTGATATGGTCCTTCCCACCTGTCTATGAGGCAACCTGAGCGTAAGAAATTTCGAATCATCACATAATCCCCAGGTTGAATGTCATGACAATTACTGTTCGGCAGGTCAGGAATCAGCAGCTTTAAATTTCTTTGTTGATTTCTCAGCTGCTGGCTCATCCCAACCAAATATTTCACAGTCACTTCATTATTACATTTCAAATCATCCTGGGGGATTATCATTACATGAGGTTGTCGACCAAAAAGGATTTCAAAGGGTTATAGGTTAAGGGGAGACCTGGGAGTGGTTCTGATGCTGTACAACACAAGTGGCAAAGCTTCTGGCCACGACAATCCAGTTTCAACCATTAATTTGCTCAGCTTGTTCTTAATAGTGCTATTCACTCTCTCCACCTTTGCACTCGCCTGTGGATGGTACGGAGTATGCAGCTTGCTATTAATTCCCATCAGTTTGCACATGACCTGAAAGACTTTACCTGTAAAATGGGTACCCCTATCACTTTCAATTATTCTAGGGATACCATATCTACACACAAATTCCTGCACAATTTTCTTTGCAGTGAACATAGCAGTATTTGTGGCAGCAGGGAACGCTTCTACCCAATTTGAAAATACGTCAATACAAACTAACACATATTTTAAATTCCTACAGGGTGGTAACTGTATGAAATCGATTTGTATTACCTGAAAAGGACCGTCTGTCGGAGGGATATGGGATGGCTCTGTTGGTATTGACTTTCCAATATTCTTCCTCGAGCAAGTAAAACATGTCATTGCTCTCTTACCTGCATGAGAAGAGAATCCTGGCGCACACCAGTAGGCTCTCAAAGGCTTACACATACTCTCTATACCCAGTTGAGTCAGACCGTGTGCCGCCTCAGACAAGCTTGGAAGATATGTTCTGGGGGCTACTGGCTTACCTTGTCCACCTGTCCACAGTCCCGAGGATTCCTGGCCATATCCCTTTGACCTCCAGACTGCCTTTTCCTGTAAAGAACACAAATCTTGCATTTCAATTAATTTTTGTGTATTGATTGTGTTGAATGTCATCAGTGATGTGATGTTCATTTGTATGGGGGTGCTGGCTGCTGATTTAGCAGCTTTGTCTGCCCGGCTGTTACCAAGTGAAATGGGGTATTGGTTGTAAGTATGTGCTTTACACTTGATAACAGCCACTCTGTCTGGTTCCTGTATCGCTGTCAGAAGCCTTTTTATGTGGGACGCATGCGCTACAGGTGTGCCAGCTGCCGTCATGAAATTTCTGAGGCGCCATAGGGCCCCCAAAATCATGCACCACTCCAAAGGCATATCTAGAATCTGTGTATATATTAGCTGACTTACCCTTGACCAATTCACACGCTCTGGTTAGGGTGACCAACTCAGCAACTTGTGCTGAGTGCGGTGGGCCCAGGGGTTCAGCTTCTATGATACCTCTGTCATCTACAACTGCATATCCAGTACACAGGTCTCCCGAGTCCGTTTGTCTGTGGTGGCAACAACCGTCAGTGTAGAAGGTAAAGTCTACCCCTTCCAGTGGGCTGTCACTGATGTCAGGTCTCGCAGGTCTTGCAGTGAAAGTCTGATTCAGGTATTCCATACAATCATGCGTATCAGTGTCTGCACTAAATCCTCCTTCACCATCATTCTCATCCTCCACCCTTTGTGCCTGTCCAGGCACACTTGGCAAGTAAGTTGCAGGATTTAGTGAGCTGCATCTCTTAATGGTGATGTTTACAGGGGCCATCAGTGATAACTCCCACTTTGTAAACCGAGCAGATGAGACATGTCTGGTTTGGGCGGAGTTCAGTAAGGCTGATACTACATGAGGTGTATGGATGGTCAGGTTGTGTCCTAACACTACGTGCTCGCTTTTACTTACTAGTAAAGCTATCGCTGCAACACTTCGCAAGCAAGTGGGGAGAGACCTCGCTACAACTGTGCACTGTAGTATGCTACCGGTCTGCTGGCATCACCATGTCTCTGTGTTAAAACTCCTGCCGCGCACCCTGCACTTTCTGTACCGTATAATTCAAAGGGCTTCCCATAATCTGGCATACCTAATGCAGGTGCCTGTGATAGGCACTGTTTGAGTCTCTCAAAGGCCAGTTTGGACTCATCTGTGTGTGAGACCCATTCTGGTTTGTTTGAAGAGACCATTTCTTGCAAAGGTAAAGCCAGTATAGAGAACCCTGGAATCCAGTTTCGGCAGTATCTGCACATTCCAAGGAAAGTGCGTATCTGCTGCGTTTGTGGCAGAGTCATGTCGCGAATCGCCTGTATTCTATCAGCGGTGAGGTGTCTAAGTCCTTGAGTCAAGCAATGTCTTAAATATTTTACCCTGGTCTGGCACAACTGCAACTTATCCTTTGAAACCTTGTGTCCCGTTTGGGAAAGATGAAACAGAAGCTGTTTCGTGTCTTTCAAGGACGATTCGAGTGAGTCAGAACACAACAATAAGTCATCGACATACTGTATTAGTACTGATCCACTCTCAGCTTGAAAGGATTGTAAACAATCATGCAAGGCCTGTGAGAAAATACTCGGGCTGTCAATGAATCCTTGGGGTAGACGAGTCCAGGTGTACTGTACTCCCCTGTATGTAAAAGCAAAAAGATATTGGCTGTCAGGGTGTAGAGGGACAGAAAAGAAGGCAGAACAGAGGTCGACTACAGTGAAGAATTTTGCAGTAGGGGGAATTTGCATGAGGATGACAGCTGAATTGGGCACTACGGGGAATTGGCTCTCAACTATCTTGTTTATCCCCCTTAGATCCTGCACTAGCCTGTAACCCCTCCCCCCACTCTTTTTCACAGGGAAGATGGGACTATTGGCAGTGCTGGACGTCCTGACTAGGATGCCCTGTTGTAGCAACCGCTCTATGACGGGGTATACTCTTAATTCTACCTCTGGCTTCAGAGGATACTGAGGGATTTTTGGAGCTATCCTACCATCTTTTACTTGCACTACTACTGGAGCTACATTCGCCATCAATCCAGTGTCTTGTCCATCTTTGGTACAAAGGGAACCCGGTATTTGTGAGATCATTTCCTCTACCTTTGATGGACACTTGTCTATAACAGTAGAATGCGACATTAGCCTTTGAGGGGTGTCTAATATATCTTGTACTTCTTGAGCGTGGTTCCCAGGTATATCCAAGAAGACACCCTCAGGAGTACAGTATATGACACACCGCATTTTACACAATAAGTCTCTCCCGATTAGATTAGTCGGAGCCGATGCAGCCAACAGGAAAGAATGTTTGGTTTGCAAAGGCCCTATCGTAATCTCTGCAGGTCTACTCAAAGGGTATTGTTACACAGTTCCTGTTACTCCCATTGCCGAAATTGTTTTACCCGTGGTTTTTATACCTACTGTCGAATTTAACACTGACCTGGCCGCCCCTGTATCTACAAGAAAAGGTAATGGTACACCAGCTACATCAACCGTGACCTCAGGTTCACTACCAAGGCTAGCAATCAACTTCACTGGCTGCAGACTACAGGTGTGGCCCAACCCCTATTGTGTAGTGAGACCCTCCCACAGCGCATTGGCAGCTACAATATGTGAGGGGGGTAGCTGTGAGTTTTCGGAGGCCTGCCAGTCTCTCCTTGGTGGGTACCTCCTTGTTTCCCCTGTATGTGGCTCATAGTTTCTCCTAGGTGGTCCCTGATCCCAATTATGTGCATTGTAGTGTGGTTCATATCCTGGTCTAGGGGGTTGGTATACATTATGTGTACCTTTATTCCTACAGTCCCTTGCAAAATGTCCTACCTTGTGACAAGTATAGCATGTTACTCCACGTGACTTACCATCAGGGGTCTGGGGTTTCGGCTGATATGGCTTTTTTGTAAGTGCGTCTATACTCACTGTCATCAGCCTTTCCCCCTGTAACTCCCTGTGCTTAATGATGTTCCTATCATGCTCGACAGCGGACTCTCTCAATGCAGCCACCGATATACCTCTCCAGTTTGGTAGAGAGGTCTGTACTCTTGTTCTTAATGCCTCTTTTAACCCGTCCATTAATACAGTAACAGCTACCTCCCTATGATGCACATTATCTTTTATGTCCTCGATCCCAGTGTATCTAGACATTTCCTGCAGTGCTCGATGGAAATATTCGGATGCCGTTTCACCTTCCTTTTGTCTTATGGAAAAGATTTTGTTCCATTTGACAACAGTAGGGAAATATACTCCTAATTGCAGATTGATTTGCCGTATATTCTCCTGATTGTATTCATCAGTGAGAGGTACTTCTGCGTCTAACTTACAATCGGTTATGAATTTTGCGGGGTCAATATTTAAGGGTAAACATACCCGTAGCACTATTCGCCAATCTTTGTTCGTGGGTTCGTTGGCATTACCTAACTCTTTAATGAACCTCTGGCATGCGACTAGATCTTTTCTGGGATCGGTAAATTCTGACATAATTGACCTTAACTCTGCCCGGGACCGAGGACAATGCATGACAATGTTCCTGATGGGAGTGACTCCCTGAGTGTCAGTCTTCCCATTGGAGACTGCAATCACCCTGACAGGATTTAATTCAATTACATCATTCTGGTTTGATTCTACAATGTGAGGTGCTATTGTTTCTGCATAATGTACGGTACCGTACTTACCTGTGGACACAACCTCACTTATCCCTCCGCTAGGGGGCCTGACTACTGCTCTTGTTGGTTGGGCCGTGCCCACCTGAGTGTCTTGTATGGTGGCTTCTAGAGAGAGTGCCGATATCGTGCTGGGCTCATCTTCCTGCTCGCAGTCCTGGGGAAAATTCAAAATGGGATACAACTGGCAAGGGTTAGCGTTAGTACATTTATCAATTACTCTCCTATCCTGTACCAATGTACCATTGTCTGTAGCCACTTTCTCCCCCACAATATATGGTGGTGGTGGTGGTGGTGCGGTCGCCATTGTTTTCCCGCTAGGTTTGGAACCTGCTGCGCGAGCTAATTCCCTTTGCATATCCCCCTCCTGTTGCCATAAATTTAAGAAATCTGTATGTCTAATCCTTTGTTTCTTGGATTTTATCAGACATATCCTTAACCTTAAGTTCTGTAGTACCTCTGGTTCAAAGCTGCCCACCCGAGGGGATGGTACCCTATCTTTATTAGTCATACATATCCATTCATTGCAAAAAGCCTCCGTGTGTGATCCATATTTTTCACACATAATAAACCTTGCCGACGCTTTTGGTCGCACCTCTTCAGCCTGAACTCTAGCTACAAAACGCCCACTGCTTGTGCAATTGGATCCCATCGCTGACTTTTGCCAATAAGCGCAATCCCCAAATGCACAATACAATAGATGGTGAAAGACACCTAGCGCTTTCACTCGCTCCTTCTCCGCTGAATACCACAACTCACTCCAATAATGAACACTGCGTACCCAGTGAGGCCCTATCTTGTTTCTATTTACTGGAAGTGTTTAGGAGTGACCTACCTATTCCAGTAAATATCCGCCGCTGGAGATTTTCCTGAGAGAGACCAGCGAAAACTCCCTATAACCTTATACACAAATCACACTTGCGTATGCTCTATACAGCGCTAATGGTACCGCGATTTTACGCAAAAGCTCGTAAAGGGGTATCCAGTTGTGCTATATATATATCGCACCCACAAATGTGCGGTCCAATCGCACAGCGTATAGGTACTTGTTACCTATCTGCCGTACGACCACGGGTCGATGTACCAACTGCGACCCTCAGTCTGGAGCGTAATACAAAAACATTTTAACTTCAATACTTCGCAATACAATGCACTATCACGCTCCTCTACAAATCACCTCACGATTTGCGTATTTCAATCTTATACGAATGTGAGTCAGCCACCTCACGCCACCAAGCCTCCTCTTACTTGATGTACCACGGGACCCGACTTCCGGAGTTCAAATCCACTCACTCCTGCGTTCGTTCGTTCGCTCACTCACTCGAATAAACTTTGGTTTTTCTGTACAGAAAATGTCAATTCAGTCAGATAGTCAGCTTTACCCCAGAGGCAATTTAAAAAAAATAAAAAATATTTATACTAAATTTTTGTTTTTATACTAAATTTATTTAGAAACCGGGTAGTTTGGTGCTATTGTAGCGTAGCTACTGTCCCACCTTTAAACTAAACGAACTATCGTGTGGTTTTATTATGCGCACACAACCCTACGCAAGCTTGCGTAATTACGCAACCGTGCGTACCTCTATGCCACGTGTGCGGCCTTGCGCCACGTGCACGTTGTACGCTGTCCTCACGTTCCGTACCACGTGTACCAATGTGCGTATGCAATAAAACAAATCACACAACTTCTATAAATGTGAGCAATAAAACTACTATTGCCCACTAAACACAATCCACACTTGTTCCTTTTAACCCTCTTACTACTGGGCCAGAAATGCGTTTTGTGATTTTACTCTTATTTCCTTTAAATACTTATTTTTTTTATTTTATTTTTTTAACTATATAGCAACAAATATCTCCGGTTTCACACAGGTCTAAAGGTCCATACACACTTAACGATAAAATGAGCGACGCCGCTCATTTTCCCCCTCCTTGAGCTACGTCGCTCATTTTATCGTCAAGTGTGTATGCCGCCAGCGACGACCGATGCGCGGCCCCGCGGGTCTGCAACGATCGTCGCTGTCGGTAGGGCATGCATGAAGGATGTGGACTGTCGTCCACGACCTTCATGCAGGGCTGGCGGGGGCGTGACGTCACTGAGCGATATGAGCTGTCATATCGCTCAGTGCGTACAGGCGGCCGCCGACCGGCCGGCCCGGGAGGGGGAAACGTTAGACGATGTCGCTCACAGAGCGACATCGTCTAATGTGTATGGGCCTTAAATGAATCGAGCAATTTGAATGTTATGGTACAATGTTAGAGAGTATGCAAAGTATAGGTGCCATGTACGCTTTTGGCGCCAAATTTTTTTCCACAGATTTTAAATAGCTTTTTTCCTGTTGTACTACGGGTTCTACCAGCACCTCTACAAACCATACAGAGCAGACGCCATCTAATCAGCATACAAGTAGGGTTTTCAGTGTCTCCAATGACCACGAAAGGGTTACGTAGGATACTGTCCTGTCCACCCTTTGCTGATAGATAAAGTCTGCTGTGACCTGTTAGGTAGTAAGAATGTGGAAAACCGGAGGAGCCCCCAATTGATAATGCTGATTTATTCTTAGGAATGAAAGCTATACCTTAAACATACCTTAAATACACTTTACCATGGAGCCGCTGCGGCCGCTGTACTTAATACACACTCTACGTACTTTGTACGCTATTAGCGTACAAAGTCCCGTGCTGTGTATGGACTTAGCGTACAAACGCCGCGCTGACGGTACAAAGTACTCAAAGCGCGTACACACCCAGAGATACACTTTAAACATTTTTTACAGCAATGCAATGCAATGCAATGATAATGCACTTTAAACCTTAGCAGGGCAATGAAGACACGACACCAGATTGTAATTAAACCGCTGGGTTCCGACACCACAGGGTATTATTGCTGAAAGGGGGTAACAATACAAATAATACAATACAATATAACAGAGTAAATGGCTACATTCAATAGTACATACTTGAGTAGATTCGCTTGCGCTTCCCGGCCCGGTCCTCGGTCATCTAATAGATAACTTTTGTGAGTCTTGTGTCTGACCAGGCCCGTAGCAAGCACTCTTTATACAATTCCTCCAAAACTCAATACAATGGATACTGTAATCCCTTTGTCCATTGGACACAGGAATGCACATTTACAGTACAGGAGAGGTCATAGGTCGGTTTGCATAGGTAGGCGATGTCTTTCCCAACTGCTCTTGTGGGTGGTCTCCTCTGGATTCCCGCCGCATACATAATGTACAGTAAATACAGTTTATATCTATATTCTGCTCCTGCACATAACTATCCGCAGGAACATGCGATCTTTCTCAAACCAACACCGGAATGTTACCCTTAGAATACACTTCAGCTGGATACCAAACACCACCATATAACCTTGTTCTGTCCCCTCCTATTCTGTAAAGGTGAATCCCTTTGTTCTGAAACCATTTAAACTGCTGTTATTTTCTGATGGGGTGCAGGGAGGCTATGTGTACATTGTGCACTATTTGGATTAAATATGTAATGTGTTTTGATAGCTTTCCATGCGTTCACAAACTCTACCGTAAATACCCATACCACGCGCTAATGCGCAGGACCGCGGGAGCGATCATACGCAAATTGCGGATATGTGCACGCACGACAGAACAAGTACACGCGCAGAGGCCATCTGTGTGTAGTTTGTGCGTGATGTGTACTGCAATATTTTTCGACTTTGACAGGCCGCTGCCGCCATTGCTGTGAAAGTTCCATATAGAATAACAAGCCAGGTTTCCCTCCAAGAATCAGTATGGGCGCAGCCATGTTGGTTCTGATCATGTGATACTGTTTCTACCAATCCACAGTCTTGCTGAGCTCAGCGTGATTGCTGATCCAATCCCTGCACTGCTGAGGGTATAAAGGGACTGATCTTAGACCAGGAAATCGTCAGTGCTTTGGTTGTCATCACCAAGTGTATCCTGTCTCTGCTCTCTGTGATTCTAACTGTGTTCCAGGTATTCCAGCTCCTGAAGTCTCCAGTTCTACAGAGACCTGCACCAATCACCACCCTGCGGTGCCTGCCTGACTTCATAGCATCCTCAGTGCATTCTGCTAGTGGCAGTGCTCTACAAAACACCAGCTTCCAGCACTGGGCTTCCAGTGGTGTTCAGCTACCTATCTTCATCGGTGCTACTGATATTTACAGTATCAAGTCATCTGTTTCTCAATTCATCGATCTCTAGCATCAGTAGTGTTATTCAACCTCATTATCCATTTGATCCGGATCTGCACTTCATTCACAGTTCTTCAACCATCCGTTTCATCCGGCAAAACCGGCAGTCTACAAATACCATCCTTTCTGCAGTACGCTCAGCCTCTGTATTACATCTGCTGACCAGTTCCAGCTTTCATCTATTCTACAGCACCTAGGTGTTGGTAAGGACTGACCATCTCCTGAACTCCCAAGCTAGTCTTGTGCAGATATCACACCTAAGGAAACATTGCAGCTGCTACTGTTTGTGGAACTATATACTGTTTATAATCATTTCTCATTTTATCTTGTGCAAACTGCCGGTGTACCACCAGAACTGTGTTTAATAAACATTAATTTTATCTTTGTTGTTGTGGTCACATCTTCGGGCATTGGTGGTAGAAGTCCTCTATGTCTAGGAGTCCTATTCAGCCACCTAGATTCAGCTTTACATCAGCCCCTACAACTGAGGCAGCCTCACACCAACACCAGCCCTCAGTTGTGATAGATAGATAGATACATACATACATACATACATACATACATACATACATACATTCATTAATTTTTGGCGATTTTCGTGGATGGGCAGCAACATTTGTAAAACTGGTTCTTAGCAAGCACCTGGGACCTAAGGAGAAGCTACCTGCCAAGTTTTAAGATAGAGAGATATATATATATATATATATATATATATAGGAGAATCGTTATGCCGGCACTCACTTCACTGACCAAAGAAACATTCTGCTCGGGTGCCCTCCATGAGACCGTGAAGACTCAGCCATATATATATATATATATATATATATATATATATATATATATATATATATATATATTGACAAAGCTAAATTTTTACCTTATAACATTCGCTATATACTTGTAAGAGACTCAGTACGCAATTGGCGTACGAAGCACCGTAATGGTACGCACCTAGCGTAGCAGACGCTAGGCCGTGGTCGAGACGCACGAGCGGCACGTTCGCTCACAGCTTACGCTTAGTATCGAGTACGCTATAGGCGGCTCGAGTACCGTAATGCTACGCTATTGGCGTAGCGGACGCTGTACCGCGAGAGCGGGATACGAGCGGCGCTGACGCTCACTGAATTACACACACAAAACCCTGATTATCAACACACTGTAAGGGTATACTTATGCTGTAAACCTTATTACTGTAATATTAACACAATGTAACGCTGATTAACCTTTATCATATGAAAGCTGTTGGAGCGATTAAGACGCTCAGAAACCCTATATAATAACTAGTAAAACACACACTCCTTGCTAAGGTTCCAACACCTTTACTAGATGATTTAGTAAGTAAAAGGGAAAAGTACAGTTAACAGCTTATACACTACAGACCTGACATTAATACCTAAACACAATAACTAAACAGAAATATAAACACTAGCGAACGATCACAAATAGAATAAACACAAAGAGAATAAATGGCAAATACTTATAGGATAACAAAAGAGAACAATCGCATACACACAGAGTAACGAAATGGTCACAGAGAAACTTACACACGTGGGAATGAATCGCAGGCGTGGTCCTGGAAACCAGCTCTCAGTTAGTCAATGATGAAAACCTTGTGGAGAGAGTGAGCTGGTCTGGCTATGGGGGTCTATATATACACAGTATACTGTACAATACAATGGTCCTATAATCTCATTGTTCATTGGACACAGGAATGTCCCTCTGCATTATAACAAAAGGTCATAGGTGGATTCGAACAGGTGGGCTGTGACTATTTCAGACT
The DNA here is from genome assembly GCF_028390025.1 of Pseudophryne corroboree. Classification (NCBI taxonomy): domain Eukaryota; kingdom Metazoa; phylum Chordata; class Amphibia; order Anura; family Myobatrachidae; genus Pseudophryne; species Pseudophryne corroboree. Next base: position 163,297,494 of record NC_086448.1, read on the forward strand.
GCTCAGATGGGAGGTATCCTCAGGATTCCCGCCGCATGGATAATGAACTGCAAATACAGTAAATGTCCATAAACTACTCATAGACATAACTATACGCAGGAGCGATTAATCTCTTCCTAACCAACACCGGATTGTTTCTAATAAAATACTCTTCGGTTAGGTACTAGACACCACCGTTCAACCTTTGTCAGACCCTTCATATCATGCAAAGAGAGATTCCCATGTCCATGAACTATTTACACTAAACATACTTGCAGATGTTATTAACGGGAATATTATCTACAAAACACACTATAAAGGTTAACTATGTAGCGATTGAGTCGCCCGCTACAAGCCCACAAACTCTACCGTAACTACACATCCCCATGCGCAGGCGACGTTGGAGCGTCCCTTACGCAACCTGAGGGGATGCGTACGCACGGGGGAGTGGGTGCACGAGCAGCGGGCATGTGCATTGGGGTTAGTACAAGGCATTGGGAATAACGATATTTTTCGACTTTGACAGTCCACCCTTTGGCAGTCACCAATAACTGCCACTTCTTAAACAATTCAAACAGAAAAATATATGTCATTATGGAATACCTTTTTATGATTGGGTAGCGGGAGAAGAGGAGAAGGTGGGAAAGATATGACCTAGTGAGATAGTGAAAGCATGTGTGTATGAAATCCATGTCTGAGGGGTCATGTATCATCGTGCCGTACGTGTTCTAAATCAAGCTTCGAGGTATTGCGAAGTATACATTTGAATACTTCTTATCCCGTATTAAGGGTCTGTGGATGGGTTGTCAAACTCTACCGAGCTCTTTTCGGCTTTTGGTTACAACAAATGGGGTGCACATTAGTTGATGATACATGAAGGGGGAGAGTATGTGGATGCTAATATGTGAAAATCACCTGTCGACTATGTGGGATACTACCTGGAGGTTGTAGAGATGAAGATAAGAAACAAGCGTTATAAATGTAGTCATATAACTATGTGAGATTTAGTATGCAGTCGCCGATTGTGGTCTTGTTGATGTCTTGTCCGGATTGTCGTATCTTTACTGTAGCTCTGCGGTTTGTCAGCAAACAAAGCTTCTTCAAGTGTCCATAAAAAGAATTACAGTCTCTAAAAAGCTCATTAGGTGTCTGTGACACAGTTCATCAGTGGTCTTGTATAAATGGTCATCACATTCTTCTTCCAGGTGGATCTCTTGGTACCTCGGAGGAAAACAAAGGAGAAACGAGTGAAAGAAACGGATCGTGGAATCACATTTTATCACAGCATTGTCTCAATCGTTGGGTCATAAATTAAACCAATTGGTATTACAGTGTCCTCACTCCTCAGACTCATTACTCTGGTACTACGTTTACACTTCATTAAAGTCCGAACGCATCTAAATATCAGACCAGTCAATATGACGACTCCCAGGATACACAAGAGAAATTTCCCTACATCCATGATAATGCCTTGGGCCCATTCTCCTAAACCAGAGAACCAATTTCGTGGGTTCAACCATGACACCCAGCTGGTCAGCTCATTACCCACAGCAGCGAGTGTGAGATTGTGCCTCCTTCGGAACTCCCACTTCAATTGCAAAATGTCATCCATCTTTTGGTCTATGACCTCGATCGGGTCCTCAGTGCTGTTTGTAATATACGTGCAGCACTTTACACCATACTGAGTTGCTAGGGTAACACAATACCCACCTGTCACTGCTGTGAGGTAATTGAGAATCATCCTATGCTGGACCAGCTCTGTTTTGTAGGCTTGTAACTCCCTCCCAGTATACCTGAACGTGTCGTCATACATTTCAGTGATATTGTCTATCAGATTCGCAAGTGCGTTTATGTACCTAAAATTTATCACTCCTCTTGCGGTACGAGTGATATCTAACGCGAGGAGGAATTGATTCCCGGTGGATTCATGGATTAGATCAGGGGCCGGATGCTCTGTCCTCCCTATAAGGTGTCTTTTAACGATGTGCTCGTAATGAGTGTGAGTATAAGGAGCTTGGGCACTGCGGTGAATGTCTTTCATTTTGTTATGGGTTAGAGTCATTACTCCAGGCAGTACTTTTCCAATGTAACACAATCCCTCTGAGTTTGGGGCAAGCCACTTAGACGCCTTTCTCCCGCATATGAAATATGCATCATCGGGGAGAACATATGGGACGGAGTATGACATAACCATGTTACAAACTTTCCATGTGAAATCTCCTAACCCTAATTCTCCCATCTGTCTAGTACACGTATCCGGTTGTACGATATGTGCACAGTATCCTGGTGATACTTCTCCAACTCGCATGGTCCTACTTCCTAGAGTGTACCTATACCGGAAATATTTTCCACTGTCGGCTATCTGGCGTATAAGCTCTGAATCTATGGGCATTCTGTCGGCTCTATGTGAAAAGGTCATGGTTTGGTTGTTCCACGACACTTCCCAATTTCCCGGCTTTCGGGGATTGGAAATGTTAAAGCATACTAAGGACCTATCTACATGGTATTGATGGAGCTTTAAACTAGGAGGACTAGAAATATTAAATCTCTTGTCCACCGGTCTCACACCCTTTAACTCAAGTACCTCTCCTACAGTTAAAGGGAATGGTACTAGTCCTGACTTTCTATGACCTTGAGGTACTTGTGAGCATACCCAACAGTCTGTCTGATTTAACACTTTACCCACCAATGAGTGGTAGTCACTCAATGGATGCCGGTCCATATTGATATTAAAACGGGACTGACATTTCTTGACGCAGCCGTCCTCAACTATGTTGTCACAATTCCTACAGATACAATTCTGTTCAGCTAACAATCCTTCACAATGTCTATTAATAACATGGCTACCAGATCGTTTTCTGATACTCGCCTTTTCTCGGTGATTGTGTTGCTCTTGGAATTCTACGCCTCCATCCTGATCATCAGATCCCATTCCAGATCCTTTCTCGACCTCACTGGTACTCTCACCGAAACAGACTGCTCTGGTCAACAACAGGGTCAACAGGAAAACACGGACTGCAGTCTCTTGGGGCGAGTCCATCTTACAGGAGGAGAAAGAGAAAGTTGTAATGGGGGTACAGAAAATAATTGAAGGGGGAAAAAACTTGTTACGATGATTTGTCCTCTAGTCTTGTTGTTCTTCTTGCTCAGATGTCATCTCAAAGGTGCTGTCTCTCAGTCTTCCCAAAACGAACACTCCGGTGATACAATATTCTTTCCAAATCAGCGATCCTTCTGTAAGGAGCATAAAATCTTGCATTACCATTTGTCTAACTGATGTGTGACATACCATCCGTAAAACATGAAAGAACAAAAAGAGAGAGAGAACAATTTGAAAAGAGAAAAAAAACATTATCAGATTTTCATCAGCAGGCTGTCGCATCAACATGTCCACCAGTATCTCCGCATAGTCTCCCCCCCCCCCCCCCCCCCCAACCAGTATTTCCCCTCTCCACCCTTTGTGTCTGGCCAAACACAACGATGCTGGTAAGATATACTGGGGTTGGGTAGACCTCTGAAAAAGACCAAGTAGTCATGTGACGTTTGAGTTCTGTTGGTGAACGTTACAGATGAGAAGAAAACATTTAAAAATAAATTGCAAAGTTTACCTGGCCGTCCCTGTGTCTACGAGGAACTGACCTCCCAATTACATTGACTGTAACCTCAGGCTTACTATCAAGGCTAATGATCGACTTTACTGGCTGCAAATTACAGGTGCGGCCCAAAATTCTTCATATATGATCCCTGATTACACTTTCGAGTGTCATAACTTTGCTCGTGTTCTTGTCTAGGGGGTTTATCTACCTTGTGTGTGTCTTCAAAACCTACAATTTCGTGCAAAATGACCTTCCCTCTGGCAACTATAACATATTAACACATTCGACTTACCCACAGGGGTCTGGGGCTTCTTACCCCCCTGTGACTCCTTGTGCTTGCTGATATTTCGATCGTGCCCAACAGCGGACTTTCTTAATGCAGCCACCGAGATATTTCTCCAGTTAGGTTGAGTGGTCTGTACCCTTGTTCTCAACACTTTTGTTCATCTTGTGTTGACTGTACAATGTGAGGTGCAGTTGTCTGTGTATGATATACAATACCATACTTACCTGTGGGCACGACCTCACCTGACCCTCCGTTAGGGGGGCTTGACTACTGCCTTTACCGATTGGGCCGTGTCCACCTGGGTGTCTCGTATGATGGCTGCTGGAAGAGGTGCCGACATCGTGCTGGGCTCACTTTCTTGCTTGTAATCCTGAGGGAAGTTTAACATGGGGTGCGACTTGCACGGGTTAGAATTTGTATATTTATCAGTTTTCCTTCTATCATTATTACATTTATTACAGTTATTACATTTATCACATTTACTCTTATCATTAATAATACAGTTACTAAGTGCACAATTATCATCATATCCCAGTATGTCATTCTCTGCAGCCATTTGTTCTCCAGTTGCCATATATTTCCTATTAGAGTGCGAACAACCTGTGTAAGTTAATTCCCTTTGTATCTCACTTTCCTGTTGCCATAAATGTAAACAATCATAATGTCGGATCCGTCTCTTGCCGGATTTAATTAGACATATCCTTCTCCTTAAATTTTGTAACACCTCAGGACTAAAACTGCCTACTCTTGGGAACTTTTCCCCGTCATGCACAGTCATTCTTTCCCATTCATCGCACAAACCCTCTGTGTGTGATCCATATTTTTTTTTTCACACATGATATACCTTGCCGACCCTATTGGCCGGGTTATTAAATCAACCCGAACCTGGGTTGATCGTCCCTTACCTGAACAACTGGCCCCCATCTTTGCAGGTGTTGCTTTCACTACCTCTGACCTTCAAATCAGGGTCTTCAGCGAACCCTTACAAAAACCAAGCTGTCCGGGGTAAGCCGACGGTGAAAGTTCAACCGAGTGCTTCCACCCACTCTCGCCCACGTTGGCCAATACGTCCAATCACTGCCGCAGCGCTGTCGTACCCAACCTAGGGCCCCTATGAACCTTTACTTACTGGGGCGCGTGGGAGTAGGTTACCCTCCCCAGCAAGTATCGGTTGTTAGAGAATTCCTGAGTGATCAGCGAACCTCCCTTAAAATAATTTTTTTTTACACAAATCACGTTAGAGTGTACAAATAGTGTTTATGATTCCACAAAAACGTACACAAATGGTACTGGATATCAAGTTACAAACTAATGCACACAATTACATGCGGTACAGTCGCACTGCGTATAAGTAACTATACTTATGCGCTGAACGACCAACGGAATCGATAATTGCGGCTGCAAATTCCTTTCAGCCAGAGCGTAATGGGCCTATATGGGTATTGCACCAACCCCCGGGGTTGTGCCTCTTTACTCTATCTATAGCGGACTTCCTAGTCTGCTGTAACTGGACCTCCTGGTCTGTATCTACGGTAGACTTCCTAGTCTGCTGTACTCTAATGCTCTTAATACTATACTAACAAGGGATGCCTCCCAAGCCACCAAGTGCTATCACTTTCACGGATGTACCTCGACGAGAACTCGATTTCCTGGGTTCAAACCAAAAAGAGAAACTTATATATATACACACTTTCACCTCATATACTCTTTACTTTTTCTGTACAGAAAATTTCTTTCATTCAGTAACACAGGCTAGTCCCAGAGGAGTTGCAACTAGAGAAGGATCTTTTAGATTAAAATTTTGGACACTGAGATTAACTTGTGCTATTATCACGTTGCTTCCGTATCGTTTACTCAAACAATACTATCGTGTGATTTGTATTCAGTGGGCGTACCCGTACGCTCGTTGCGTAATATACGCCACGTGTGTAGGCCCTTGCGTCGTGTACGCTTGTCCCGCACTTGGTTAGAGACACGTGTACACTGGCCAGATACGTCCGCCGTAACACAAATAACACGTTTCTATCAATGCAAATGATATTTAGCTATAATCATTTACCGAACACCACACAGATTTCACTGTACTAGGCAAGGCTGTATGCGTGTTTTACACTTACTCCCTTAAGTATTAATTTTATTTTATTTTTTTATTTTTATTTTTTAACTACCAATAGCAACAAATCTTTCTCAGCACGTTATCAATGATAAATGGCAAACAGGAAGGCGAGATATGTGAAAGTACACAAATGAAAAATGCAGGTGTGTGCGTGTGTTGCGTATGCAATGTGTATCAAACAGACATTAAACAGTTTTAAAAAGACAATAGCGTACCGTTCTGACCTTCCGGTTCCGGGTTCCACCAGCACTCCTACAACTAAGCGATGCAGACGCTTATCTAATCAGCACTACCGTATCAGGGGATACTCCCGCCCTTTGCTGATAGATAAAGTCTGCTTTGTTTCGCTAGGCTGCGGATATGAGGAGGACGGACGAGGCCCCAATTGACAAAGCTAAATATTTACCTTATAACATTCGCTATATACTTGTAAGAGACTCAGTACGCAATTGGCGTACGAAGCACCGTAATGGTACGCACCTAGCGTAGCAGACGCTAGGCCGTGGTCGAGACGCACGAGCGGCACATTCGCTCACAGCTTACGCTTAGTATCGAGTACGCTATAGGTGGCTCGAGTACCGTAATGCTACGCTATTGGCGTAGCGGACGCTGTACCGCGATAGCGGGATACGAGCGGCGCTGACGCTCACTGAATTACACACACAAAACCTTATTATCAACACACTGTAAGGGCATACTTATGCTGTAAACCTTATTACTGTAATATTAACACAATGTAACGCTGATTAACCTTTATCATATGAAAGCTGTTGGAGCGATTAAGACGCTCAGAAACCCTATATAATAACTAGTAAAACACACACTCCTTGCTAAGGTTCCAACACCTTTACTAGATGATTTTAGTAAGTAAAAGGGAAAAGTACAGTTAACAGCTTATACACTACAGACCTGACATTAATACCTAAACACAATAACTAAACAGAAATATAAACACTAGCGAACGATCACAAATAGAATAAACACAAAGAGAATAAATGGCAAATACTTATAGGATAACAAAAGAGAACAATCGCATACACACAGAGTAACGAAATGGCCACAGAGAAACTTACACACGTGGGAATGAATCGCAGGCGCGGTCCTGGAAACCAGCTCTCAGTTAGTCAATGATGAAAACCTTGTGGAGAGAGTGAGCTGGTCTGGCTATGGGGGTCTATATATACACAGTATACTGTACAATACAATGGTCCTATAATCTCATTGTTCATTGGACACAGGAATGTCCCTCTGCATTATAACAAAAGGTCATAGGTGAATTCGAACAGGTGGGCTGTGACTATTTCAAACTGCTCAGATGGGAGGTATCCTCAGGATTCCCGCCGCATGGATAATGAACTGCAAATACAGTAAATGTCCATAAACTACTCATAGACATAACTATACGCAGGAGCGATTAATCTCTTCCTAACCAACACCGGATTGTTTCTAATAAAATACTCTTCGGTTAGGTACTAGACACCACCGTTCAACCTTTGTCAGACCCTTCGTATCATGCAAAGAGAGATTCCCATGTCCATGAACTATTTACACTAAACATACTTGCAGATGTTATTAACGGGAATATTATCTACAAAACACACTATAAAGGTTAACTATGTAGCGATCGAGTCGCCCGCTACAAGCCCACAAACTCTACCGTAACTACACATCCCCATGCGCAGGCGACGTTGGAGCGTCCCTTACGCAACCTGAGGGGATGCGTACGCACGGGGGAGTGGGTGCACGAGCAGCGGGCATGTGCATTGGGGTTAGTACAAGGCATTGGGAATAACGATATTTTTCGACTTTGACAATATATATATATATATATATATATATATATATAAAAAGAGAGAGGGGCGGATGGAGAGAGAGAGAAGATTATGGGGCATTACTATATATTTATATTATAACAGGCTTACTACTACAGTATATATGCCTGTTTATAATGGGGGCATTGCTATGTATTTTTATTAAATTGGGGGCATTACAATATATTTCTATTATTCTGGGGTTATTACTATATATTTTTATTACTCTGGAGGTAGTACTATTTTTTTTAGCCTTGCCTCCAGAGTGCAAAGAAAAGGGACTATGCTGTGTGGCCACACCCCTAGTGTAATGTAGCCACTCCCCCTAGTGTCACGTGGTCATGCCCCCTCATGACACTTGACCACACCCCTTTTTCGTCACACTCCGTACCACCTAAGAAAATATTTCTGCTTGCACCACTGGGCAATGGGGACCTAGTGCTGCCTTTATGGCTTCAGCGAAGCCTTCCGGGTATTGCTAGGTCCCCGTCTGGTGAAAGAGTCATGCGCATGCATGGACTGGCTGCTGCGCATGCTTCCAACTCAGCAGGTTGTCTCTGAAAGCAGTAGGCATAAGACCGGGCTCCGATGCAGTGCACGTGTGACCCAGGTCATGCTCATGCAGAAGGACACTGGCCGGCAAAATGGTAAGTCTATGCTTACCAGCGGTGTAAGTATGTGGTGGATTTATTAACATTATTCCTTTGGAATCCTATTATACTACAATCCACTTTCTACAACTGTGCAAACACGTAGCACCTCCAAATGTTGCATAAACCCGTAGAGTCAATCTAAAGTCACCATATCAAATGTTCAAAGCAATCTGACAATTGGTGCATGGTGCAGCCGGTAAAAGGTTAACATTTTGAACTCTGCTTATTCACTAGCACAGTATATTTAAGTTTTTACTAGTAACATTTGTGTGCTTAGAAAAGAAACATCTGAAGTTTATTGCTGAGTGTGCCTTCCTGAAATGATATTGTCCATGTCCAGCTGGTGATTGCGATGTGTATGTGACGTGACTAAATCACTTTAATGCAGGAGGCTTCTGGTAAATACATACAGTACATTCATTTCAGTAGATTTTTCATTAACATCTGGTATTAATCTAGTATGTATGTGAATCTTCACTATGCGGGGACTGGTTACTTACAGTACACTCCATTAAAGTGTTTTTTTTTTTAAATTCAGGGTTTGTAAGAACTTTATTGATCTGTATTTGTTTTACGACTTGTCCTCAGTCATCATATTGTCATAATAGCAATAAAAAAAACTGACATGTTTGCCTACACTAATCTTTAATAGCTGTGGAAGTCTTTGCGATGTATTAATAGAAGGTGAATTACTATTAGAGATAAGCGGGTTCGTGTCTCAGGGAACCGAACACCCCCGAACTTCACAATCAGAGCTGGGAACCGAGTCCGGCTCGGGACTTTCCGCCAGACTCTGATCCCAGAATGAAGCAAAACGCCATCATCCCGCTGTCGGATTCTCGTGGGTTTTGGATTCCATATAAAGAGCGGCGCATCGCCGGCATTTTCACTCTGGACTTGGAGAGTGAGGGAGACAGACCTCTGTCTCTCTCTGTGGGTGGTGGCCTCGGGTGGGGTCAGTGTGTGCTCTCTAGGGGGGCTGTCCTGTCACTGTGGTGTGCCTGTGATGTTAGGGGGGCTGTCCTGGCTGTCACTGGTGTTTCATGTGCTGTTAGGGGTGCTGTAGCTGTACATGTGTGTTGCTGTCACTGTGCTGTACAGGGGCACTGTCCTCCTGTATGCTGTGAAAATACAGGGGTGCTGGCCCTGACTTGTATTCTGTAAAAATTCAGGGGTGCAGTGAAAATAAATGTACACTGGCCCTGTCTTGTATGTTGTAGAAATTCAGGGGTGTAGTGAAAATAAATGTACACTGGCCCTGTCCTGGATGCTGTAAATTCACAGGGTTATTGTGGAAATAAATGTACACTGGCCCTGTCTTGTATGTTGTAAAAATTCAGGGGTGCAGTGAAAATAAATGTACACTGGCCCTGTCTTGTATGCTGTAAAAATTCAGGGGTGCAGTGAAAATAAATGGCGCCGCAGATGGCTGCCTCGGTGCTGCTCTGCCAAGCAGCCTTCGATTTCAGTTTTACATGTATAATATGTCTAATATGTCGATCTATCATACAGTTGCAATGTGCAGTATGAACTCATAAGTGTAATGTTTGTAATGTATGCTACGTTTTCCCCCCTTCTTATGCTATGTAATCCCCCTTCATGTTGCTGCTTGGCAATGCATTGGACCACAAAAAATTCCTAGTGTACATGAGTGCACCTGGCCAATAAAGCTGATTCTGATTCTAAATGTACACTGGCCCTGTGCTGTATACTGTAAAAATTAGAGATGAGCGGGTTCGGTTCGTCGAGATCCGAACTTCGCGTATTTTACACGGGTCCAAGGCAGCCTCGGATCTTCCCGCCTTGCTCGGTTAACCAGAACGTGGCCGAACGTCATCATCCCGCTGTTGGATTCTCGCGAGATTCGTATTCCATATAAAGAGCCGCGCGTCGCCGCCATTTTCACTCGTGCATTGGAGATTGAACGGAGAGTATGTGGCTACGTTCTCTCCCTGAAAAGCTCCATATCTGTGCTCAGTGTGCTGAAAATATCTGTGCTCAGTGTGCTGCATTATGGGGACCACCAATATATAATAGTAGTACAGTACAGAAGGCCATTGCTGTATCTTGCAGCTCCATGTCATACTCAGTTCTAGACCGTATCCTGATCAGTGCTCAATATCTGCTGCATTATTGTGTGACCAGTATACTATATAGTAGTACAGTGCAGCATTTTGGTGACCACCAGTATAGTACAGTACAGTAGGCCATTCCTGTATCTTGCAGCTCCGTGTCACTTCAAGTATCCATTCCATATCTGTGCTGCATTGTTGTGAGCAGTATATATATATATATATATATAGTAGTACAGTGCAGCATTTTGGTGACCAACAGTATATAGTTGTACAGTACAATAGGCAGTGGCGGATCCAGGGGGGGGGGGCACTCGGGCCCGTGCCCCCCCCTGTCATTTGTGGCCCCATCCGTCGTCCCCCCCCCCCGCTTGTGTCACTGAGACACGCTGCTGCTCAGTCCAGCGGCAGCGTGTCTCAGCTGTCAGGAGGAGAGCGCGGCTATCTGGCGGTGTGTTGCGGACTTCAAACCAGCCGCCGGTTCGTGAGCCAATCAGACCTCGCGGACCAGCAGCCAATCAGGAGCCGCCGGTCCGCAAGCTCTGATTGGCTCACGAACTGGCGGCTAGTTTGAAGTCCTACACGCCGCCAGACATAGCCGCGCTCTCCTCCTGACACCCTCAGTGCCGGCAGAGAAGCAGCAGCAGCGGTAAGCAGCTGCAGAACTGCTGTGGGGGCATTTGTATACCTGGCACTGTGGGGGCAATTGTTTACCTGGCAATGTGAGGGCAATTGTTTACCTGGCACTGTGGGGGCATTTGTATACCTGACACTGTGGGGGCATTTTTGGATCTGGCACTGTAGGGGCATTTTTGGATCTGGCACTGTAGGGGCATTTTTGGATCTGGCACCGTGGGGGCATTTTTGGATCTGGCACCGTGGGGGCATTTTTGGATCTGGCACTGTGGGGGCATTTGTGGATCTGGTACTGTGGGGGCATTTTTGGATCTGGCACTGTGGGGGCATTTGTGGATCTGGCACTGTGGAGGCAATTGTGGATCTGGCACTGTGGGTGCAATTGTGGATTTGGCACTGCACTATTGGGGGCATATGTCTGTGTATCACGTCTCATTTTAATTGGCCACACTCACTAAATGACTGCGGGCATTACTACAGGCAACATTACTACTGGGGGCAATACGGGCATTGCATAAGGGGCACCACTACTATGGGGTCTATATAAGGGGCACTACCAGTACAGTGGACATTGCATAATGAGCGCTACAACTGTGGGCATTGTATGAGAAGCGCCACCTCACATGCACCGAAGCCGCACGCAAATGTACTTCCCCTTCCATGGTGCCCCCCTTATCATTTTCTTCTTGATCCGCCCCTGACAGTAGGCCATTGCTGTATCTTGCAGCTTCGTGTCACTTCAAGTATCCATATCTGTGCTGCATTGTTGTGAGCACTATATATAGTAGTACAGTACAGTAGGCCATTGCTATTGATATAATAATATTACTGGCATATAATTCCACACATTAAAAAATGGAGAACAAAAATGTGGAGGGTATAATAAGGAAAGATCAAGATCCACTTCCACCTAGTGCTGAAGCTGCTGCCACTAGTCATGGCAGAGACGATGAAATGCCATCAACGTCGTCTGCCAAGGCTGATGCCCAATGTCATAGTAGAGAGCTTGTAAAATAAAAAAAACAAAAGTTCAGTAAAATGACCCAAAAATCTAAATTAAAAGCGTCTGAGGAGAAGCGTAAACTTGCCAATATGCCATTTACGACACGGAGTGGCAAGGAACGGCTGAGGCCCTGGCCTATGTTCATGGCTAGTGGTTCAGCTTCACATGACAATGGAAGCCCTCATCCTCCCACTAGAAAAATGAAAAGAGTTAAGCTGGCAAAAGCACAGCAAAGAAATGTGCTTTCTTCTAAATCACAAATCCCCAAGGAGAGTCCAATTGTGTCGGTTGCGATGCCTGACCTTCCCAACACTGGACAGGAAGAGGTGGCTCCTTCCACCATTTGCACGCCCCCTGCATGTGCTGGAAGGAGCACCCACAGTCCAGTTCCTGATAGCCAAATTGAAGATGTCACTGTTGAAGTACACCAGGATGAGGATATGGGTGTTGCTGGCGCTGAGGAGGAAATTGACAAGGAGGATTCTGATGGTGAGGTGGTTTGTTTAAGTCAGGCGCCCGGGGAGACACCTGTTGTCCGTGGGATGAATATGGCCATTGACATGCCTGGTCAAATTACAAAAAAAATCACCTCTTCAGTGTGGAATTATTTTAACAGAAATGCGGACAACAGGTGTCAAGCCGTGTGTTGCCTTTGTCAAGCTGTAATAAGTAGGAGTAAGGACGTTAACCACCTAGGAACATCCTCCCTTATATGTCACCTGGAGCGCATTCATCAGAAGTCATTGACAAGTTCAAAAACTTTGGGAGACAGCGGAAGCAGTCCACTGACAACTAAATCCCTTCTTCCTCTTGTACCCAAGCTCCTGCAAACCACACCACCAACTCCCTCAATGTCAATTTCCTCCTTAGACAGGAACGCCAATAGTCCTGCAGGCCATGTCACTGGCAAGTCTGACGAGTCCTCGCCTAACTGGGATTCCTCTGATGGATCCTTGAGTGTAACGCCTACTGCTGCTGGCGCTGCTGTTGTTGCTGCTGGGAGTCGATCGTCATCCCAGAGAGGAAGTCGGAAGACCACTTGTACTACTTCCAGTAAGCAATTGACTGTCCACCAGTCCTTTGCGAGGAAGATGAAATATCACAGCAGTCATCCTGCTGCAAAGCGGATAACTCAGGCCTTGGCAGCTGTGTTGGTGTTAGAGGTGTGTCTGGTATCCACCGTTAATTCACAGGGACTTAGAGAATTTCTTGAGGTAGTGTGTCCCTGGTACCAAATCCCATCTAGGTTCCACTTCTCTAGGCAGGCGATACCGAGAATGTACACAGACCTCAGAAAAGACTCACCGGTGTCCTAAAAAATGCAGTTGTACCCAATGTCCACTTAACCACGGACATGTGGACAAGTGGAGCAGGGCAGACTCAGGACTATATGACTGTGACAGCCCACTGGGTAGATGTATTGCCTCCCGCAGCAACAACAGCAGCGGCGGCACCAGTAGCAGCATCTCGCAAACGCCAACTCGTTCCTAGGCAGGCTACGCTTTTGTATCACCGCTTTCCATAAGAGGCACACAGCTGACAACCTCTTACGGAAACTGAGGAACATCATCGCAGATTGGCTTACCCCAGTTGGACTCTCCTGGGGATTTGTGACATCGGACAACGCCACCAATATTGTGCGTGCGTTACATGTGGGCAAATTCCAGCACGTCCTATGTTTTGCACATACAATGAATTTGGTGGTGCAGAATTTTTTTAAAAATGACAGGGGCATGCAAGAGATGCTGTCGGTGGCCCGAAGAATTGCGGGACACTTTTCGGCATTCAGCCACCGCGTGCCGAAGACTGGAGTACCAGCAAACACTCCAGCACCTGCCCCTCCATCAGCTGAAGCAAGAGGTGGTAACGAGGTGGAATTCAACCCTCTATATGCTTCAGAGCATGGAGTAGCAGCAAAAGGCCATTCAAGCTTATACATCTGCCTATGATATAGGCAAAGGAGGGGGAATGCACCTGACTCAAGCGCAGTGGAGAATGATTTCAACGTTGTGCAAGGTTCTGCAACCCTTTGAACTTGCCACAAGTGAGTCAGGCTTTTGCAGAAGCAGCTGGAGACATTGAAGGAGGAGCTAAAATGGAGCGATTCCGCTAGGCATGTGGGACTTGTGGATGGAGCCCTTAATTCGCTTAACCAGGATTCACGGGTGGTCAATCTGTTGAAATCAGAGCACTACATTTTGACCACCGTGCTCGATCCTAGATTTAAAACCTACGTTGTATCTCTCTTTCCGGCAGACACAAGTCTGCAGAGGTTCAAAGACCTGCTGGTGAGAAAATTGTCAACTCAAGCGGAACGTGACCCGTCAACAGCTCCTCCTTCACATTCTCCCGCAACTGGGGCTGCGAGGAAAAGGATAAGAATTCCGAGCCCACCCGCTGGCAGTGATGCAGGGCAGTCATGAGCGAGTGCTGACATCTGGTCCGGCCTGAAGGACCTGCCAACGATTACTGACATGTCGTCTACTGTCACTGCATATGATTCTGTCACCATTGAAAGAATGGTGGAGGATTATATGAGTGACCGCATCCAAGTAGGCCATACTTGCCTACCTGACCCTCTCCATGAGGGAGAAAATGCTCTGTTCCTGGACTTTCCTGGTAATGTATGATTGCCATCACCTGTGGTGAAACACCTTACTTATCAATTAACTAGCTCACCACAGGTGATGGCAATCATACATTACAAGGAAAGTCCAGGAACAGAGAATTTTCTCCCTCATGGAGGGGGTCAGGTAGGCAAGTATGAAGTAGGCTCGTCAGGCAGTCCGTACGTATACTGGCAGGAAAAAGAGGCAATTTGGAGGCCCTTGCACAGACTGGCTTTATTTTACCTAAGTTGCCCCCCCCCCCCCCCTTCCAGTGTGTACGAGGTTACTTCCACACAATGTGGAGAAGATGATGTTCAGCAAAATGAATTATAATCCAATTCCTCCGTGGGGACATTTACCAGCAATTGCCTCCAGAAAGTACACAGGGACCTGTGATGGTGGATTCCAGTGGGGATGAATTAATACTCTGTGAGGAGGGAGATGTACACAGTGAAAGGGGTGAGGAATCGGATGATGATGATGAGGTCGACATCTTGTCTCTGTAGAGCCAGTTTGTGCAAGGAGAAATTGATTGCTTCATTTTTTGGTGGGGGCCCAAACCAACCAGTCATTTCAGCCACAGTCGTGTAGCAGACCCAGTGGCTGAAATGATGGGTTTGTTAAAGTGTGCATGTCCTGTTTATTCAACATAAGGGTGGGTGGGAGGGCCCAAGGACAATTCCATCTTGCACCTCTTTTTTTTTTTATCTTTGCATCATGTGCTGTTTGGGGCTAATTTTTTTAAGTGCCATCCTGTCTGACACTGCAGTACCACTCCTTGATGGGCCAGGTGTTTATGCCGCTCACTTTGGTCACTTAGCTTAGTCATCCAGCGACCTCGGTGCAAATTTTAGGACTAAAAATAATATTGTGAGGTGTTCAGAATAGACTGAAATGAGTGGAAATTATGGTTATTGAGGTTAATAATACTATAGGATCAAAATTACCCCCAAATTCTATGATTTAAGCTGTTTTTGAGGAGTTTTTTTAAAAAAAACACCCGAATCCGACAAAAAATTTTAAGGGAGGATTTGCCAAAACGCGTCCGAATCCAAAACACGACCGCGGAACCGAATCCAAAACCAAAACACAAAACCCGAAAAATTTCCGGTGCACTCTCTAGTAAAAATACAGGGGTGCTGTGACTATAAAGGGGTGCTGGCCCTTTTTTGTATGCTGTAAAATTACTGGGGTGTTGTGAAAATACAGGGGTACTGGCACTGTCCTGTATGCTGTAATAATACAGGGGTGCTGTCAAAATAAATGTAAACTGGCTCTGTCATGTATGCTGCAAAAATACAGGGCTGCTGTGAATATAAAGGAGTGCTGGCACTGTCTTGTATACTGTAAAATTACAGGGGGGTTGTGAAATACAGGGGTGCTGGTAGTGTCCTGTATGCTGTAAAAATACAGGGTTGCTGTGAATCTAAAAGGGTTCTAGTCCTGTCTTGTATGCTGCAAAATTACAGTGGTGTGCTGCCACTGTCCTGTGTGCTGTAAAAATATAGGGGTGCTGTGAGAATAAATGTACACTGGCCCTGTACTGTATGCTGTAAAAATACAGGGGTGCTGTGAATATAAAGGGGCACTGTTCTGTGTGCTGTGTGCTGTAATAATAAAGGGGTGCTGTCCTATGAAATGGAGAACAAAAATTTGGAGGAAAAAATAGTGAAAGATCAGGAACCACTTCCAGTTACTAGTGCTGAAGCTGCTGATGCCACCAGTCATGACATTGACAATACAATTCCATTAACGTCGTCTGTTAAGGTCAATGCCCAATGTCATAGAAGGCATGTAAAATCCAAGAAGCACAAATTAAGAACCAAAAAAAAAGACATTTTCTGATGACGTAAAATTGACAATATGCCATTCACAACACGGAGTGGCAAGGAATGGCTAAGGCCTTGGCCTATGTTCATGACTGGTGGTTCAGCTTCTCATGAAGATGGAAACCCTTCTCCCTATCGAAAAATAAAAAATAAAACTTGTTAAAGCACAGGAAAAAACAACTGTGCGTTCAGGGATATCACAAATCACCAAGGAGAGTTCAAGTGTGTCCGCGGTTGCGATGTTTAGGCCTGACCTTCCCAAGACTGTGTGAGAAGAGGAGGCTCCTACCACCATTTGCATGCCACATGTAAGTGCTGGGGGGAGCACCGCCACTCCAGTTGCTGATATTGAGATTGAGGACGTCACTGTAGAAGTACACCAGGATGAGGAGGATATTGGTGTAATGGCGCTGAGGAGGAAGTTGACAATGAGAATTCTGATGGTGATGTGATTTGTTTGAATAAGGCACCATTGTCATGCCTTGGCAAAATACCAAAAAAGCCGCCTCTTCGGTGTGGAATTATTTATCCACAAATCCGGACAACAGGTGTCAAGCCATCTGTTGCCTTTGTCAATCCATAATAAGTAGGGGTAAGGATGTTAACCACCTAGGGACATCCTCCCTTATACGTCACCTGCAGCGCATTCATCATAAGTCATTGTCAGGTTCAGAAACCTTGGGTAACAGCGTAAGCAGTCCACTGACACCTAAATGATGTGGATTGTTTGAATATTATTTCTCTGAGGATGAGGGTGAGGATGTAAATACTGACTGGGGGGGTGGAATCTGAGGATGACATCTTGCCTCTGTAGAGCCAGTTTGTGCAAGCAAAGATTAATTGTTTCTTTTTTTTGTGGGGGCCCAAATAAAGCAGTCATTTCAGCCACAGTCATGTGGCAGACCCTGTTGCTGAAATTATTGGTTTGTTAAACTGTGCATGTCCTGTTTATACAACATAAGGGTGGATGGGAGGGCCCACGAACAATTCCATCTTGCATGTCTTTACTTTGTCTGCCACATTATTCCAGGTGTGCTGACCTATATGGGGTGCTGCCCCAATGCCCTATCAGTCCAGGGGTGCTGCTCCACTGCCGTTTAAGTCCAGGGGTGCTGTTGCCTGTCTGCTTTGCTGTGTAATTCTCCAGGGGTGATGCCTATGCTGTATAAGTCCAGGGGTGCTGCCTATCTGCTGTATAAATCCAGAGGCGCTGCCGTATAATTCCAAGGGTGCTGCTGTACTTGATCCTAAGATTAAATTAAAGCCTAGAGCAGAATATAAAACAAGCTTCAACATCACAAACATATTTGTAAAAACATAGCCGCAAAGGAAATTGCAATTTTGACAAAGTGTTTTCCAATGAGACCACATTTGTGGCCAAAGTCAGTCAGACTCAGAAGAGACAGAATCATAATCCAGCGCAACTACTGGAGAAAACTAGATTTTCCAAACACATCTATGTCTATATGTCTGCCATATAATTCCAGGGGTGCCCTGTCTGAACCCGCTCATCTACATCTTCTGGTGTGCACTGTGTTCCCAGCATTAGAGAGAGCTTCTTCTCAATTATTTCATGTTAGGGATATAAATGAATGGCTCCAATTAGTCAACCTTAATTTTGATTTATTATTAATGTTCCACATTTTGGGATTATTTATTTACAAAATGCGCATTTGTTGTACAGGGTTCTTTTCCTAATGGCTGCGTAGGGTTATCGCAAGACCTCGCGGTGTTAGACGAACAGAGTTTCAGTGATCTTGCATTGCATCAGCTTTCCATTGTACTGCAGCACTAGATGGGCCAGGAGCTCCTGTGAGGCACAAACAGTTACTGCGTAAGGCCCAGTATGGAGTCTCGTGGTGGCTTACAGCCAGGAAGATATCTGGATTGCCAGGCTGAGGCATGCTGTGGGCACAGAGGTTAGGATTGCCTCCTCCCACAGTCCTACTTTTAGTATGACATGAGTTTCGACTGTAGAGTGGTAAGCTCCACTAGGGCAGGGGCTCAATAACAAAAAAATTAACTGCACAATCCTGCTTAGTAGTTTACCGAACCCACCCAAACTCAACTTGCCCCATCCGGGGCTGCTGTGGGGGCTCAGGAGGGGCTGCTAAAACATCTAAGGGGCTGCTTTATTTAAAAATAAAATATGAATAAAACAAACAAGACACACAGGTATGCTCACATGCGTGTAACTGGGACACACAGGTATGCTCACATGCGTGTAATTGGTAGCTGTGAAAAATGAAAATAAGGTATCTGCCACAAAATATGTTGATAAAAATGCAATAAAAAAAATGGAAAAAAAGAAACCCACGAGATTTTCACAATTAAGGTATCTGCCACAAAATATGTTAATAAAAATGTAATAAAAAACAAGTTTTATGGTAAGAACTTACCTTTGTTAAAACTTTCTGCGAGGTACACTGGGCTCCACAAGGAATGGACAATGGGGTGTAGAGTAGGATCTTGATCCGAGGCACCAACAGGCTCAAAGCTTTGACTGTTCCCAGAATGCATAGCGCCGCCTCCTATATCACTCCGCCTCCCTGCACAGGATCTCAGTATTTAGTTTACCAGTCCAATGCAGTAGCAGGAAAAGAGACGACAATGGTTAGTAGCCACAACACCGCATTCTCGCGACAGGAGACGTGTCAGCGGCTAATGCCATACCAACCCAAAGAAGCTAAGTGCGTCAGAGTGGGCGCCTTGTGGAGCCCAGTGTACCTCGCAGAAAGAGTTTTAACAAAGGTAAGCTCTTACCATAAAACTCGTTTTCTGCTGCGGGGTACACTGGGCTCCACAAGGAATGGACAATGGGGATGTCCTAAAGCAGTTCCTTATGGGAGGGGACGCACTGTAGTGGGCACAAGAACCCGGCGTCCAAAGGAAGCATCCTGGGAAGCGGCAGTATCGAAGGCATAGAACCTTATGAACGTGTTCACAGAGGACCCACCTTTCCACTAGGAGTTGAAACACTTCTGGATGGAGGCCCCACTCGCCGGCATGCACGTCCTGACAACTGAGAAAGTCCGCTTCCCAATTCAGGACTCCCGGAATGAATATTGCCGATATGGCCGGTAGATGGCGTTCTGCCCACTGTAGAATCCGTGAGACTTCCTTCATTGCTAGGCGGCTTCGAGTGCCGCCTTGATGATTTATGTAAGCCCCTGTGGTGGCATTGTCCGACTGTACTTGAACAGGACGGTTCTGAATTAAATGCTGGGCTTGGTTCAAGGCATTGAAGACCGCCCGCAACTCCAGAATATTGATCGAGAGGAGGGACTCCTCCTTGGTCCACCGCCCCTGAAGGGAGTGTTGCTCCAGCACCGTGCCCCAACCTCTTAGACTGGCATCTGTCGTCAACAGGACCCAGTCGGATATCCAGAACGGACGGCCCCTGCACAGTTGTTGGTCCCGGAACCACCAGAGCAGTGACAGACGGACCTCCGGAGTCAATGAGATCATTTGAGACCTGATCCGGTGAGGCAGGCTGTCCCATTTGGCTAGAATCTGCCTCTGGAGAGGGCGAGAATGAAATTGAGCGTACTCCACCATGTCGAATGCTGACACCATGAGGCCCAGCACCTGCATCGCCGAATGTATCGACACTTGCGGACGAATCCTGTCCTGAAGTTTCAGGACTTTCTCCTGAGACAGGAAAAACCGCTGGTTGTGAGTGTCCAATAGTGCTCCCAGATGCACTATGTTCTGAGCAGGGATCAGGGATGACTTCTTCCAGTTGATGAGCCACCCGCGGGCTTGCAGAAACCGGACCGTCACATCTAGATGACGCAGGAGAAGTTCTGGGGAATTTGCCAGGATTAACAAGCCATCCAAATACGGCAGTATCCTGACCCCTTGACGGCGGAGTACCACCATCATCACCGCCATGACTTTTGTAAAGACTTGCGGAGCCGTTGTTAAACCAAAAGGTAACGCCCGAAACTGGTAATGGCAGTTGCCAATCGCAAATCTCAGGTATTGCTGATGAGACACTGCTATAGGAACATGCAGGTAAGCATCTTGTATATCCAGGGAGACCATGAAGTCCCCAGGTTCCAAGGCCAGAACTATAGAGCGAAGGGTTTCCATCCGGAACTTGGAAACCTTCACAAACCTGTTCAGTGCCTTGAGGTTGAGAATGGGCCGGGAGGACCCATTCGGTTTCGGGACTAGAAACAGTGGAGAATAGTACCCCTGGCCCCTCTGCACAAGAGGCACCTGTACTACGACTCCTGTATCCAGGAGGGTCTCTACCACCGAATGTAGAGTGTTTGCCTTTGTCTTGTCCAACGGGACATCTGTCTGGCAAAATCGATGAGGGGGTCGGTTTTTGAAGGCTATGGCGTAACCTTGTCTTCACTTTTTTCCTCAGAAAAAAAGCTCTTCTTAGGGCTGCCTGGAGCTGCCCCTCTGTTAAGTGCCTGCTACTGCAGCACCAACTACAAAACTGAGATCCTGTGCAGGGAGGCGGGGTGATATAGGAGGCGGCGCTATGCATTCTGGGAACAGTCAAAGCTTTGAGCCTGTTGGTGCCTCGGATCAAGATCCTACTCTACACGCCATTGTCCATTCCTTGTGGAGCCCAGTGTACCCCCCAGCAGAAAAATGGAAAAAAAGAAACCCACGAGATTATCACAAAATAAGTCTCCAGACTCCGTGGAGGGGAAAATATCCAATCTTGATCCTGTGGTATACACCAGTTTATTTGCATCCCAGCATTAAATCCGAGATTATCTTAATCCCTGAAAATGGAGAAGGGGGTACAAATTCTGAGGCTTTGGCCCCTAGTTTTTTCAATTTGTCCAGTAATGTGGTAATTATATATTTGCTTGGTTGAAGTCCTTTCCATTCCACACCAATATAGAAGTGGAGGTGAAAGCCTGTATGTTGTTCCTGATTGTGTGTGCCTCTCTAATTTTGAATCACCTTCTTGACACTCTCCTCTTCCTCTTGTCTTTCTGATAATGTGAAAAGTCATCAAATATGGAGGTGGTATGTTTGTAGCTAGCTATGATTCGGAGAAGTTGGCAAGCTTTTTCCAGGGGGACCACCTGTCGCTGAAATGATGGGTTTATTAAACTGTGCATGTCCTGTTTAAACAACATAAGGGTGGGTGCTGTTTAAACAACATAAGGGTGGGTGGGTGGGCCCCCGGCCCAATGACAAAACCATCTTGCACCTTTTTTTTCTTCTTTGCATGATGTGCTGTTTGGGGCCTTGTTTTTAAAACTGCCACCCTGTCTGCCACTGTAGTGCTACTCTTAGGGCTTAATTCGGAGTTGATCGCAGCAGCAACTTTGTTAGTAGTTGGGCAAAACCATGTGCACTGCAGGGGGGGGGGGGGGGGGGGGCAGATATACCATGTGCAGAGAGAGTTAGATTTGGGTGGGGTGTGTTCAAACTGAAATCTAAATTGCAGTGTAAAAACAAATCAGCCAGTATTTACCCTGCACAGAAACAAAATAGCCTACCCAAATCTAACTCTCTCTGCAAATGTTATATCTGCCGCACCTGCAGAGCACATGGTTTTGCCCAACTGCTAACACATTTGCTGCTGCAATCAACTCTGAATTACCCCCCTAGATGGGCCAGGTGTTTGTGCCGCCCACTTGTGTCGTTTAGCTTAGTCATCCAGCTGTCTCGGTGCAACCTTTTGGCTTTAAAAAAATATTGAGGTGTGAGGTGTTCAGAATAGACTGGAAATTTATGTTATTGAGGTTAATAATACTGTAAAAATACCCCCAAATTCTGTGATTTTAGTTGTTTTTATGTTTTTTTCAAAATAATCCAGATCCAAAACCAAAACCCGAAAGGGTGGTTTTGGTAAAACCAATCCAGATCCAAAACACAAACGGAGATCCAAAACCAAAACACAAAACCCGAAAAGTGTCCGCCGCACATCTAGTTACTATATTGAAAAGTTCGTCTTTTTTAAATGTTAATTATTTTTCCCACGTCAATGAAGTGGTTCATTATTTTTCTGATAGATACAGTAGATAGATATGTAACCCTTCCCTTCACAATTTAAACAAGAGCTGCTTGTGTGTTATGACAAGGGACGATTACCTAATTGCCGTGCCTCCACCCAAGCTAATTGTAATATTTTAGGCTTGCTTGGGTAAGCCTGTGAGACGCAAATTATAATGTCTTAACACTCTACAATAGCATACGTATAACCATATACCTGTTCTTCTTTCCAGCAACCAGGATGATCAGGATTCAGTCAAACTCTCTTGCACATATATTATAGGTAAGTATTCTCTTTCTTTTAATACTACCAAATTTGCATTCACAGATAACCGTTCTCAAATATAAAGATATTAAAATGTACAATATATCCCTACAATATTCCCCAAGGAACCTATACAGAAATTCTGCATGCAGTACAAAAACTCTTCATATAACCATGAAAATTATGAGTGACCCGGGTACTCTTTTTAGGGAAAAAATATGCGCAATCGGGGCCATTTATCTGCACAACGGCGATGCTTTTGCACTTCAGGAGTAGCTCCCGGCCAGCGCAGCTTTTGCGTGCTGGCCGGGAGCTGCTCATCGCTCCCGGGTCTCAGCGGCTGCGTGTGACATCACGCAGCCGCTGCGGCCCGCCCCCCGCATGGTCTGACCACACCTGCGTTGACCAGACCGCGCCCACAAAATAGCGACCAAAGGCCGCCGTGCCGCCCCCACCCATCCAGCGACCGCCTCTGCCTGTCAATCAGTCAGAGGCGATTGCTAGGCGACGACAGCCGTCGGCTGGTAGCCATGCGCCGGCGCACTGCGGCGCTGGCGCACTTCTGAACTGATCAGTGCGTTGCGATGAACGGCAGCGAGTGATCAGGTCAGAATGATGGTTTTGCCCAACTGCTAACAAATTTGCTGCTGCGATCAACTCTGATTTACCCCCAATGAACAGACAGAACAGAAGCTGTACATAGGATCCTACTGATTATTCACACAGAGGACCTCTACACAGATGGCTTACATACCCTCCAACATTTTACACCTAAAAATCGGTACAAATTAGGAAAGGGGGCGTGGCCACGGGTAACACTCCTTTTCCTATACTTTCAATGGAAAAATGGAGAGTCAAAAATCGGTACAGACCATAGAAAAAAGGTACTGTCCCTGCCAAAAAGGTACAGTAGGGGGGTATGGGCTTAATCAGGAGAGAGAAACACAGACACAGGAAGAGGGTAAGAGCCGGAAACATAGTAAATAGTGATGAGCACCGGAAATTTTTCGGGTTTTGGTTTTGGGTTCGGTTCCGCGGCCGTGTTTTGGGTTCGAACGCGTTTTGGCAAAACCTCACCGAATTTTTTTTGTCGGATTCGGGTGTGTTTTGGATTCGGGTGTTTTTTTCAAAAAACCCTAAAAAACAGCTTAAATCATAGAATTTGGGGGTCATTTTGATCCCAAAGTATTATTAACCTCAATAACCATAATTTCCACTCATTTTCAGTCTATTCTGAACACCTCACACCTCACAATATTATTTTTAGTCCTAAAATTTGCACCGAGGTCGCTGGATGACTAAGCTCAGCGACCCAAGTGGCCGACACAAACACCTGGCCCATCTAGGAGTGGCACTGCAGTGTCACGCAGGATGGCCCTTCCAAAAAACACCCCCCAAACAGCACATGACGCAAAGAAGAAAAAAAAGAGGCGCAATGAGGTAGCTGTGTCAGTAAGCTAAGCGACCCTAGTGGCCGACACAAACACCTGGCCCATCTTGGGGGTATATTTACTAACATTCGTAATTCTCCCGATTTGGTGGGAGAATAATCACGAATGACATCGAAAGTGTAAAACTGCAACTTTTTGAATTTGTTACGACTAATTTACTAAGCTGCCGTATTCTGCATTTTCGGGTTTTCCGATGTCGATGTCATTCGTTTTTTTAGGCAGTGTTTTACGTGAGTGACTTGTA
The DNA here is from genome assembly GCF_028390025.1 of Pseudophryne corroboree. Taxonomy (NCBI): domain Eukaryota; kingdom Metazoa; phylum Chordata; class Amphibia; order Anura; family Myobatrachidae; genus Pseudophryne; species Pseudophryne corroboree. The sequence goes on from NC_086448.1 coordinate 163,322,017, forward strand.
AAACACTGCCGACTTTAATACAATGAATCTCGGCCGGATCTGAGAGATCCGTGCTGGGCTTCATTGTGCACTTTGTTAAAAAAAAAAAAAAAAGTTTAAATGTTAAAAAAAAATTGCGTGGGGTCCCCCCTCCTAAGGCAAACCAGCCTCGGGCTCTTTGAGCCGATCCTGGTTGCAGAAATATGGGGGAAAAATGGACAGGGGTTCCCCCATATTTAAGCAACCAGCATCGGGCTCTGCGCCTGGTCCTGGTTCCAAAAATACGGGGGACAAAAAGCGTAGGGGTCCCCCGTATTTTTATAACCAGCACCGGGCTCCACTAGCTGGACAGATAATGCCACAGCCGGGGGTCACTTTTATACCGTGCCCTGCGGGCGTGGCATCAAATATCCAACTAGTCACCCCTGGCCGGGGTACCCTGGGGGAGTGGGGACCCCTTCAATCAAGGGGTCCCCCAGCCACCCAAGGGCCAGGGGTGAAGCCCGAGGCTGTCCCCCCCATCCAATGGGCTGCGGATGGGGGGCTGATAGCCTTTTTGTAAAAGTGTAAGATATTGTTTTTAGTAGCAGTACTACAAGGCCCAGCAAGCCTCCCCCACATGCTGGTACTTGGAGAACCACAAGTACCAGCATGCGGCGGAAAAACGGGCCCGCTGGTACCTGTAGTACTACTACTAAAAAAATACCCCAAAAAAGACAATACACACACACCTTGAAAGTAAAGTTTTATTACATCCATCCACACAAACATACATACATACTTACCTTATGTTCACACGAGGGTCGGTCCTCTTCTCCAGTAGAATCCATGGGGTACCTGTTGAATAAATTATACTCACCAGATCCAGGGTACCAGGCTCCTCGGATAATCCTTTTGTAATCCACGTACTTGATTAAAAAAATAAAACGGATACCCGAGCCACGCACTGAAAGGGGACCCATGTTTTCACATGGGTCCCCTTTCCCCGAATGCCAGAAACCCACTCTGACTGATGTCTAAGTGGGTTTCTTCAGCCAATCAGGGAGCGCCACGTTGTAGCACCCTCCTGATCGGCTGTGTGCTCCTGTACTGTCTGACAGGTGGCACACGGCAGTGTTACAATGTAGCGCCTATGCGCTCCATTGTAACCAATGGTGGGAACTTTCTGCTCAGCGGTGGTTGACCGAAAGTGACCTCACCGCTGACCACAAAGTTCCCACCATTGGTTACAATGGAGCGCACAGGCGCTACATTGTAACACTGCCGTGTGCCGCCTGTTAGACAGTACAGGAGCACACAGCCGATCAGGAGGGTGCTACAACGTGGCGCTCCCTGATTGGCTGAAGAAACCCACTTAGACATCAGTCAGAGTGGGTTTCTGGCATTCGGGGAAAGGGGACCCATGTGAAAACATGGGTCCCCTTTCAGTGCGTGGCTCGGGTATCCGTTTTATTTTTTTAATCAAGTACATGGATTACAAAAGGATTATACGAGGAGCCTGGTACCCTGGATCTGGTGAGTATAATTTATTCAACAGGTACCCCATGGATTCTACTGGAGAAGAGGACCGACCCTCGTGTGAACATAAGGTAAGTATGTATGTATGTTTGTGTGGATGGATGTAATAAAACTTTACTTTCAAGGTGTGTGTGTATTGTCTTTTTTGGGGTATTTTTTTAGTAGTAGTACTACAGGTACCAGCGGGCCCGTTTTTCCGCCGCATGCTGGTACTTGTGGTTCTCCAAGTACCAGCATGCGGGGGAGGCTTGCTGGGCCTTGTAGTACTGCTACTAAAAACAATATCTTACACTTTTACAAAAAGGCTATCAGCCCCCCATCCGCAGCCCCATTGGATGGGGGGGACAGCCTCGGGCTTCACCCTTGGGTGGCTGGGGGTGGACCCCTTGATTGAAGGGGTCCCCACTCCCCCAGGGTACCCCGGCCAGAGGTGACTAGTTGGATATTTGATGCCACGGCCGCAGGGCACGGTATAAAAGTGACCCCCGGCTGTGGCATTATCTGTCCAGCTAGTGGAGCCCGGTGCTGGTTTTAAAAATACGGGGGACCCCTACGCTTTTTGTCCCCCGTATTTTTGGAACCAGGACCAGGCGCAGAGCCCGATGCTGGTTGCTTAAATATGGGGGAACCCCTGTCCATTTTTTTCCCATATTTCTGCAACCAGGATCGGCTCAAAGAGCCCGAGGCTGGTTATGCTTAGGAGGGGGGACCCCACGCAATTTTTTTTTCAAAAAATTAACACTTTCCCGCCCCTTCCCACTGATATACATGCACGGATCTCATGGATCCGTGCATGCCTATCCAATCACGGCTCAAAAAAGCAGGTCTGTTTTTTTTTTTAGCACTTTTTTACGAGTTGTATTTTTTTCACGGCAGTGTTTTTTTTTTTTTTTGCTTTGCACTTCTTAGTAAATGACCGAGATTCATATCTAAACAGCCGCGTTTTGACCGATGGTGTATTCATTCGTATTTTTATTCTTGGACTTGCAAAAAAATACGAATGGCCTCATCACTGCCGTGATTTCTGCTTAGTAAATTCCCGAGATGACACTTTGAAGAAAAAACGGCATCTCGGTCAAAATCGGGACCTTAGTAAATATACCCCTAGGAGTGGCACTGCAGTGTCACGCAGGATGGCCCTTCCAAAAAACACCCCCCAAACAGCACATGACGCAAAGAAAAAAAGAGGCGCAGTGAGGTAGCTGTGTGACTAAGATAAGCGACCCAAGTGGCCGACACAAACACCTGGCCCATCTAGGAGTGGCACTGCAGTGTCACGCAGGATGGCCCTTCCAAAAACTACTCCCCAAACAGCACATGATGCAAAGAAAAATGAAAGAAAAAAGAGGTGCAAGATGGAATTGTCCTTGGGCCCTCCCACCCACCCTTATGTTGTATAAACAGGACATGGACACTTTAACCAACCCATCATTTCAGTGACAGGGTCTGCCACACGACTGTGATTGAAATGACGGGTTGGTTTGGACCCCCACCAAAAAAGAAGCAATTAATCTCTCCTTGCACAAACTGGCTCTACAGAGGCAAGATGTCCACCTCATCATCATCCTCCGATATATCACCGTGTACATCCCCCTCCTCACAGATTATCAATTCGTCCCCACTGGAATCCACCATCTCAGCTCCTCTGTGTACTTTGTGGAGGCAATTGCTGCTGGTGAATGTCTCCACGGAGGAATTGATTATAATTCATTTTAATGAACATCATCTTCTCCACATTTTCTGGATGTAACCTCGTACGCCGATTGCTGACAAGGTGAGCGGCGGCACTAAACACTCTTTCGGAGTACACACTTGTGGGAGGGCAACTTAGGTAGAATAAAGCCAGTTTGTGCAAGGGCCTCCAAATTGCCTCTTTTTCCTGCCAGTATAAGTACGGACTGTCTGACGTGCCTACTTGGATGCGGTCACTCATATAATCCTCCACCATTCTTTCAATGGGGAGAGAATCATATGCAGTGACAGTAGACGACATGTCCGTAATCGTTGTCAGGTCCTTCAGTCCGGACCAGATGTCAGCATCAGCAGTCGCTCCAGACTGCCCTGCATCACCGCCAGCGGGTGGGCTCGGAATTCTGAGCCTTTTCCTCGCACCCCCAGTTGCGGGAGAATGTGAAGGAGGAGATGTTGACAGGTCGTGTTCCGCTTGACTTGACAATTTTCTCACCAGCAGTTCTTTGAACCCCTGCAGACTTGTGTCTGCCGGAAAGAGAGATCCAAGGTAGGTTTTAAATCTAGGATCGAGCACGGTGGCCAAAATGTAGTGCTCTGATTTCAACAGATTGACCACCCGTGAATCCTTGTTAAGCAAATTAAGGGCTCCATCCACAAGTCCCACATGCCTAGCGGAATCGCTCTGTGTTAGCTCCTCCTTCAATGTCTCCAGCTTCTTCTGCAAAAGCCTGATGAGGGGAATGACCTGACTCAGGCTGGCAGTGTCTGAACTGACTTCACGTGTGGCAAGTTCAAAAGGTTGCAGGACCTTGCACAACGTTGAAATCATTCTCCACTGCGCTTGAGACAGGTGCATTCCACCTCCTATATCGTGCTCAGTTGTATAGGCTTGAATGGCCTTTTGCTGCTCCTCCAACCTCTGAAGCATATAGAGGGTTGAATTCCACCTCGTTACCACTTCTTGCTTCAGATGATGGCAGGGCAGGTTCAGGCGTTTTTGGTGGTGCTCCAGTCTTCTGTACGTGGTGCCTGTACGCCGAAAGTGTTCCGCAATTCTTCTGGCCACCGACAGCATCTCTTGCACGCCCCTCTCGTTTTTTAAATAATTCTGCACCACCAAATTCAAGGTATGTGCAAAACATGGGACGTGCTGGAATTTGCCCAGATTTAATGCACACACAATATTGCTGGCGTTGTCCGATGCCACAAATCCACAGGAGAGTCCAATTGGGGTAAGCCATTCTGCAATGATCTTCCTCAGTTGCCGTAAGAGGTTTTCAGCTGTGTGCGTATTCTGGAAAGCGGTGATACAAAGCGTAGCCTGCCTAGGAAAGAGTTGGCGTTTGCGAGATGCTGCTACTGGTGCCGCCGCTGCTGTTCTTGCGGCGGGAGTCAATACATCTACCCAGTGGGCTGTCACAGTCATATAGTCCTGAGTCTGCCCTGCTCCACTTGTCCACATGTCCGTGGTTAAGTGGACATTGGGTACAACTGCATTTTTTAGGACACTGGTGAGTCTTTTTCTGAGGTCTGTGTACATTTTCGGTATCGCCTGCCTAGAGAAATGGAACCTAGATGGTATTTGGTACCAGGGACACAGTACCTCAAACAAGTCTATAGTTGGCTCTGCAGTAATGATGGATACCGGAACCACGGTTCTCACCGCCCAGGATGCCAAGGCCTCAGTTATCCGCTTTGCAGCAGTATGACTGCTGTGATATTTCATCTTCCTCGCAAAGGACTGTTGGACAGTCAATTGCTTGGTGGAAGTAGTAAAAGTGGTCTTACGACTTCCCCTCTGGGATGACCATCGACTCCCAGCAGCAACAACAGCAGCGCCAGCAGCAGTAGGCGTTACACGCAAGGATGCATCGGAGGAATCCCAGGCAGGAGAGGACTTGTCAGAATTGCCAGAGACATGGCCTGCAGGACTATTGGCATTCCTGGGGAAGGAGGAAATTGACACTGAGGGAGTTGGTGGGGTGGTTTGCGTGAGCTTGGTTACAAGAGGAAGGGATTTACTGGTCAGTGGACTGCTTCCGCTATCGCCCAAAGTTTTTGAACTTGTCACTGACTTATGATGAATGCGCTGCAGGTGACGTATAAGGGAGGATGTTCCGAGGTGGTTAACGTCCTTACCCCTACTTATTATAGCTTGACAAAGGCAACACACGGCTTGACAAATGTTGTCCGCATTTCTGTTGAAATACTTCCACACCGAAGAGCTGACTTTTTTTGTATTTTCACCAGGCATGTCAATGGCCATATTCCTCCCACGGACAACAGGTGTCTCCCCGGGTGCCTGACTTAAACAAACCACCTCACCATCAGAATCCTCCTGGTCAATTTCCTCCCCAGCGCCAGCAACACCCATATCCTCCTCATCCTGGTGTACTTCAACACTGACATCTTCAATCTGACTATCAGGAACTGGACTGCGGGTGCTCCTTCCAGCACTTGCAGGGGGCGTGCAAATGGTGGAAGGCGCATGCTCTTCACGTCCAGTGTTGGGAAGGTCAGGCATCGCAACCGACACAATTGGACTCTCCTTGTGGATTTGGGATTTCGAAGAACGCACAGTTCTTTGCTGTGCTTTTGCCAGCTTAAGTCTTTTCATTTTTCTAGCGAGAGGCTGAGTGCTTCCATCCTCATGTGAAGCTGAACCACTAGCCATGAACATAGGCCAAGGCCTCAGCCGTTCCTTGCCACTCCGTGTGGTAAATGGCATATTGGCAAGTTTACGCTTCTCCGACGACGATTTTATTTTAGATTTTTGAGTCCTTTTTTTACTGATATTTGGTGTTTTGGATTTTACATGCTCTGTACTATGACATTGGGCATCGGCCTTGGCAGACGACGTTGATGGCATTTCATCGTCTCGGCCATGACTAGTGGCAGCAGCTTCAGCACGAGGTGGAAGTGGATCTTGATCTTTCCCTATTTTTGGAACCTCAACATTTTTGTTCTCCATATTTTAATAGGCACAACTAAAAGGCACCTCAGGTAAACAATGGAGATGGATGGATACTAGTATACTTATGGATGACGAGCGACTGCCGACACAGAGGTAGCTACAGCCGTGGACTACCGTACTGCGTCTGCTAGTATAGACTGGATGATAATGATATAAAATATATATATATATATATATATATATATATATCACTACTGCAGGACAGGTATATATTGTATAATGACGGACCTGCTGGACACTGTCAGCACTGCAGACTCCTAAACTACTAGTATGAAGAAGATAGAAAAAAAAAAAACCCACCACAGGTAGGTATACAATTATGGACGAGCGACTGCCAGTGCCGACACAGAGGTAGCTACAGCCGTGGACTACCGTACTGCGTCTGCTAGTATAGACTGGATGATAATGATATACAAAATATATATATATCACTACTGCAGGACAGGTATATATTGTATAATGACGGACCTGCTGGACACTGTCAGCACTGCAGACTCCTAAACTACTAGTATGAAGAAGATAGAAGAAAAAAAAACCACCACAGGTAGGTATACAATTATGGACGAGCGACTGCCAGTGCCGACACAGAGGTAGCTACAGCCGTGGACTACCGTACTGCGTCTGCTAGTATAGACTGGATGATAATGATATAAAAAATATATATATATATCACTACTGCAGGTATATATAATATAATGACGGACCTGCTGGACACTGTCAGCAGACTCCTAAACTACTAGTATGAAGAAGATAGAAAAAAAAAACCCACCACAGGTAGGTATACAATTATGGACGAGCACTGATGACACAGAGGTAGCCACAGCCGTGGACTACCGTACTGCGTCTGCTAGTATAGACTGGATGATAATGATATAAAATATATATATATATCACTACTGCAGGACAGGTATATATTATATAATGACGGACCTGCTGGACACTGTCAGCACTGCAGACTCCTAAACTACTAGTATGAAGAAGATAGAAAAAAAAAAACCACCACAGGTAGGTATACAATTATGGACGAGCGACTGCCGACACAGAGGTAGCTACAGCCGTGGACTACCGTACTGCGTCTGCTAGTATAGACTGGATGATAATGATATAAAAAATATATATATATCACTACTGCAGGACAGGTATATATTGTATAATGACGGACCTGCTGGACACTGTCAGCACTGCAGACTCCTAAACTACTAGTATGAAGAAGATAGAAAAAAAAAACCCACCACAGGTAGGTATACAATTATGGACGAGCGACTGCCGACACAGAGGCAGCTACAGCCGTGGACTACCGTACTGCGTCTGCTAGTATAGACTGGATGATAATGATATAAAAAAAATATATATATCACTACTGCAGGACAGGTATATATTATATAATGACGGACCTGCTGGACACTGTCAGCACTGCAGACTCCTAAACTACTAGTATGAAGAAGATAGAAAAAAAAAAACCCACCACAGGTAGGTATACAATTATGGACGAGCGACTGCCGACACAGAGGTAGCTACAGCCGTGGACTACCGTACTGCGTCTGCTAGTATAGACTGGATGATAATGATATAAAAAAAATATATATATCACTACTGCAGGACAGGTATATATTGTATAATGACGGACCTGCTGGACACTGTCAGCACTGCAGACTCCTAAACTACTAGTATGAAGAAGATAGAAATATAATGAATGACGGACCTGCTGGACACTGTCAGCAGAATGCGTTTATAGAATAAAAAAAAAAACACCACACGAGTGTTTAACTTTTTCAGGCAGACAATATACTGGTGGTCACTGCTGGTCAGTCACACTGGCACTCTGGCAGCAAAAGTGTGCACTGTTAAATATGTACTCCTGCTATAACTGCTCCCCAGTCTCCCCCACAATTAAGCTGTGTGAGCAGTGAGCACTACTCAGCACAGTCAGATATACATAGATGATATTATCATGCAGCACACTGAGGCTGAGCACAGATTTGGTATGTGACTGTGTATCGTTTTTTTTTCAGGCAGAGAACGGATTATATTAAATAATAAATAAAACTGGTGGTCACTAGTATAACTATCAGCAAAACTCTGCACTCTCTGAGTACTCCTAATGCTCCAGTAAATCAAGTGTCTCACTCTCTATCTAAACGGAGAGGACGCCAGCCACGTCCTCTCCCTATCAATCTCAATGCACGTGTGAAAATGGCGGCGACGCGCGGCTCCTTATATAGAATCCGAGTCTCGCGATAGAATACAAGCCTCGCGAGAATCCGACAGCGGGATGATGACGTTCGGGCGCGCTCGGGTTAGCCGAGCAAGGCGGGAAGATCCGAGTCTGCCTCGGACCCGTGTAAAAAGGCTGAAGTTCGGGGGGGTTCGGTTTCCGAGAAACCGAACCCGCTCATCACTAATAGTAAATGCATTGAAAAAGCAGGAAACCATGTAAAGTGTTTTGGAAAAGCCGGAAATCATAGTAAAGTGCATTAAAAAAAGCCGGAAAGCATAGTAAATGTTTGGAAAAAGCCAGAAATCATAGTAAATCTATTGAAAAAGCTGGAAATCATAGTAAAGTGCATTAGAAAAGCCGTACCATGTAAAGTGTATTGGAAAAGCCGGAAACCATAGTAAATGTATTGAAAGAGCCGAAAAACCATGTAAAGTGTATTGGAAAAGCCGGAAATCATAGTAACGTATTGGAAAAGCCGGAAATCATGTAAATTGTATTAAAAAAGCTGGAAATCATAGCAAATACATTGAAAAAGCCAGAAACCATCTATTGCGATCTGTAGATGAAGGACTATTAGCAGTACCTAGAATCTCCCGTAATTCATCTGGGGATCGAGCTTTTAGCCATGTGGCTCCAACTCTATGGAACTCTCTTCCCCATAGAGTTCGAGAGGCCCCCACTCTAGAATCCTTCAAAAATGAACTCAAGACTTTCCTGTTTACTCAGCATATCCATAATTGTCCCTTTAATATCTCCATGCTCTATGGCTGGGATGTACTAAAGGCAAAATGTGTCAAACCCCCCGTTTTCGGGGGTTTTATCGCATTTTCAAATGTACTAACCCCCCGGCTTCCCGCTTAACGATGCAGAGGGTATCGCCAGCTTTTTATGGCGATACCCTATAGAAACCTATGGGCGTCTTACCGCATCCCACTGCCACATCCCATTGCCCCACGCTGCTCACGCCGACCCCACCCTATACTTGGGTGCAGGCTGCCTGTGGTCCCGGAACTCAAACTTTTCCTCCACCAGCAACACAGCCAGATATCACCTCCTGGGACTGGGAGGTGACGGAGACCCCCCACACACCCTCTCACAGGTATCGCAGGGGGCCTCTGTCATTGCATTGCAATGCTAATCGCATATGTTAGTACATATGCAATTAGCATTTACTATGATTTCCGTCTTTTTCAATGCATTTAATATTATTTCTGGCATTTTCAATACATTTATTATGATTTCCAGCTTTTCCAATACACTTTACACGGTTTCCCGCTTTTTCATTGTATTTACTATGTTTACGGCTTTTCCAATGCATTTACTATGATTTCCAGCTTTTCCAATACATTTTACACGGTTTCCGGCTTTTTCATTGTATTTACTATGTTTACGGCTTTTCCAATACATTTACTATGATTTCCAGCTTTTCCAATACACTTTACACGGTTTCCGGCTTTTTCATTGTATTTACTATGTTTACTGCTTTTCCAATGCATTTACTATAATTTCCCAGCATTTTCAATGCATTTCCTGTAATTTCCGTCTTTTTCAAATGCATTTACTACAATTTCTGGCTTTTTCAATACATTTAATATGATTTCCAGCTTTTCCAATACACTTTACATGGTTTCCGGCTTTTTCAAAGCATTTCCTATGATTTCCCAGCATTTTCAATGCATTTCCTATGATTTCCGGCTTTTTCAATACACTTTACATGGTTTCCGGCTTTTTCAATGTATTTACTATCTTTCCGGCTTTTACCCACACCCACAGACACGTGCTGCAGCTTGGAAACTGAAGTCTGCATGGAGCTTGCAAGACTGAGAGAAATCCTGAAACCCATGCAGAACAGAAGGTAAGGTACAAGAAACACTTAGCACATGCATGAAATACAGTAGTCCAGGATCCTGACCCATAATGACATTTCCAGTATCAAAGATAAGATAAATAAAAGTGGTATCCAGCAGACTTCCTTTTTTAGGAAAGGTTATTGAGAAAGTGGTTGCAACTCAATTGGAAACCCATCTGTCAAACCATGTTATTTATGATCCATTCCAGTCAGTTTTCAGGAAAAGACATAGGGCCTAATTCAGACCTGATTGCTGCTGTGCGTTTGCTCACAGCAGCCAATCAGGCCTGAACTGCGCATGCGCCGGTGCCGCAGTGCATGCCAGACAGTCGACGGCCATCTCAGCCCTGTGATCACCTCTGCCTGATTGACAGGCAGAGGAGGTCGCTGGGCGGGAGGGGGTGGGCCGGCGGCGTTTGGCCGCCGTTTTGTGGGCACGGTCTGGGCAACGTAGGCATGCCCGGACCGTGCAGGGGGCGGGCGGCGGCTGCGTGACATCACACGCAGCTGCTATGACCCGGACAGCGACAAGTAGCTCCCTGCCAGCGCGCAGGAGCTGCGCTGGTAGGGAGCTACTCTTCAAGCACAAAAAGCATCGCCGCTGTGCGATGCTTTTGGACTTGTGCGGGGGGAAGGGGGTTGGGCCTGACATGCTGGGCGTTCCCCCGCATGTCAGGGAAGCTGATCGTAGATGTGCTAAATTTAGCACATCTACGATCAGGTCTGAATTAGGCCCTTAGCACTGAAACAGCCCTGGAATGTATGCTTAATGATCTTCTGATGTAGGCTGACCATATTATCCCTTTAACCTGGGACACTCATGACTTACACAGGTTCTGTGGCTGGCTGACTACAAGCCTGCATTTCACCTGGTTTTAAGCAGCCACAGAACCTGTGTAGTTCATGAGTGTCCCAGGTTAAAGGGATAATATGGTCAGCCTAGATGGCAAGAGACAGAGGAGACTGTTCAATCCTAATCCTTCTGGATCTCTTTGCAGCATTTGATACCATTGACCATGGGATTCTAATTGAGTAATTGAAAAATGTCTGTGGACAGGGTGGCATAGTCCATAGATGGTTCAGATCATTACTCTCCTGCAGGTCCCAGAGAGTTTCTTATGGAGTATACTCCTGACCAGTGCCACCTACATGTGGTGTTCTACAAGGCTCTGTACTACAGTATCTAAGATAGTATATACAGTACTATCGCCCATGCTTTTTGCAGTTTGCATGCTACCCCTGGGTGAAATAATCACACCACTACTATGCAGATGATAAAGGGCCTAATTCAGACCTGATCGCAGCAGCAAATTTGTTAGCTAATGGGCAAAACCATGTGCACTGCAGGGGAGGGGGCAGATATAACATGTGCAGAAAGAGTTAGATATGGGCGGGTTATTTTGTTTCTGTGTGTAACACTGCTTTCCCACTCGGGTTATAATATACCTCTTCTCTAGTGCCTCCACCCAAGCTACGATTCCCAGGCTTGCTTGGGTAAGCCTCCCTGTGATGGGTTATAAGGTTGAAGTGCTCTATAACTAAACATGAACTCAGGTAACCTTAGGATCTAGTGATTTAATGGTAGCCGTACCGTATCCCACTAGTGGCCTACTGGGTTTACCTGCTCTTCGGCGGTGTCTACCTTTTCCCTTAGCTCTGATGAACGCAACAGACTGTATCAGGTAAGTTATTTCTATAATGGTTTATATGATAGGGGTAACGTAGTACACAATCATAGTATACAATATTTCAGAATAGGTGTACATTCAATACACTCTCGTAAAACAACTCTTTTCCTCCCTTGTCAATCCTATTGAACAGGTTTTTATGCATGCAACACAAAAAGTTGGTATCTGCACTATAGTCGATTTGACTATAGACCTGGGGTTTGTTGAAGTTATCACTGTACAGTAAAAATACAGTGCTCCCCTATCCTTCGGCGATAAGTAAGGTGTGAATGGAAGTGTCTTACTCAGGTAAGTCTGTATTCCACGGGTTACTGTAGTCTATTAAGGTTATGGGGGTGAGAAAGCATTCATCTAGAACAGTATCTATAACAGGTCTCTGGTAACACTTCTAAAGAGGGGAAAATCATTCGTCTCCCTTTCCTGGTGAGGGCGTACCAGGCTATGACCCTTATGGAAGTTGAAGCATCACTTGCTAAAGGATCAGGGTGTCACGAGCTGTCCGCAGGGTCTCCACTTCAGTTTTGTCCCTGCAACAATCCTGGCAAGTAATTTGGTAACCTCCTCTATCCGCCTTCAGGAGGTCAAAGATAATCCCTTCCTGTATTACACTGCCTGGGTGTAATCGGTTATTTAGATATTGCCCGATACGGCGTAATAACATGCAGTCCCGGACAGTGGCACTTTCAGTCTCTGGGGAAAACTGATGATGATGATCTGAGCATTTAATGACAAACAGTTCACAGTGTGCATAGTCTGTTATAATCCAATATTAGTGACACAACAAAGTCTCTGCACAGTAATATGTCTCCCTGTATATCCAAAAGGAATCACAGATCTTCCTACTTGTACAGGCAGGAGAGGGGCTTAGAGTTATACATAGTTTTACAACGACCTTCACAATAGGGTGCTGACTGGGCTATACTCTGAATGCTACCTGGATTATGAGTGTGGCCTGTCTCGGGTATATATATAATTAGCCAATGGAGCATATGGGGATTGCAATAGCAGTGTGGGCTGAGTCTGGCTGGGGGAGTGGACCATGGGACCACTCCCCCAGCTCCCTGGATAGGTGCTGCGGTCAGTCCCTCTCAGTGGCTCCACTCCTCTGTCCTAGCTCCGCCTCGGCAACAGTCACCTGTAGGGCAGTGTAAGGCTGTCTGTCCGCCCTGCGCTCAATCTCCCCACCTGAAGCTCTGGTTCCTCTGTGGGAAGGCTTCGCTACATTGGTGCGCTCCCTCTCCTCAGTCACTCTGGCTGTCTCTCTCTCTATCTCTGCCAGCCACACAACCCTTCCTCCTCCTGTGCTCCTAAGCCCTCCCTCGCACTACCAACTGCTCCTACTGCAGGGGATCCCGAGGGAGCCTAGAAGCTTCCCCACACAAAGTGATGGCACCTGCACAATCCCTGGTGCCACCCGCCACTCCTATGCCCTTGATATATATATCACAGGCTTAGCCCTGTTATATCATGGGGCTACATGTGCAGGGTAAATACTGGCTGCTTTATTTTTGCACCGCAATTTAGATTTCACTTTAAACACAGCCCACCAAAATCTAACTCTCTCTGCACATGTTATATCTGCCCTCCCTGCACTGCACATGGTTTTGCCTGTTAGAGAACATTTTTGCTGCTGCGATCAGGTCTGAATTAGGCCCAAACAACTAAACCTGTCCTTTGCTCCTGGTACTGAGAACCTGATATCAACCCTAAATGGCTGTCTAACTGAGCTCCAGGAGTGGATGAGTGACAGTTGGCTGCAATTGATTGCTGATAAAACAGAAGTTCTTATGATAGGAGCTCACCATCAAAGGACAAGACTGCAGTTTAGTCAGTCAACTGGGCTTATACTTGGGGGTTCAGAATTACAAAAAAACTGAACATGTGAGGAATCTTTGTGTTGTACTGGATGGTGGCTTGACACTTAAGCATCAGGTATCAGCCACAATCAAATCCTCATTATTTCACCTGAGGAATATAGCCAGAATCAATCACTAAGGGCCCCATTCAGACCTGATCACAGCTGTGCATTTTTGCAGCAGTCTGCGATCAGATAGCCACCGCGCATACAGAGTGAAAACCTACCCCGTGCAAGTGTGCAAATGCATATGTACGACAGTGGACAGCTTCAGATCCGTTCGCAACTCACTCACTATCGAATGTTTTTTTCTAGTCTGTGTGTAGCCCAGGACTTACTCCTGCAGTGCGATACAAACAGGCTGTTCGGGTCTGGAGCTGACGTCACACACCGTCCCTGAAAATGCTTGGGCACGCCTGTGTTTTTCCTGACACTCTCAGAAAACGGCCAGTTACCACCCACAAATGTCCGCTTCCTTGCTATCGAAATTTTCGCACCATCCTGTTGCTGTTTGGCGATGCGCCTGTGCATTGCGGTGCATACGCAGTCATTAGATAATCGTCCGCTGTGCGATTTCGCACAACAGCGATCAGGTCTGAATCGGGCTCTAAATTCGCTCAGAAGATCTGCTTTAAGCTATACATGCATTTCTGTCGTTAGACCACTGCAATGCCCTCGGCCTGGGTCTACCAGCAGAAGGATTGCACCACTTGCAGCTAGTACAATTGGCAGTAGCCAGGCTGCTAACCAACCCCACTATTGCCACATAACACCCATTCTCTATTTCCTTCACTGGCTGCCTGTAAGGTGCCAAATCTATTTCAAGATTGGCTTACTGACTTTTAAAGCCCTACATAACCAGGGTCCAAGGTTCTGAAGGAGGTCCTGATTCCACACTGCTCCGCTCGATTACTGCGATCTGTAGATGAAGGACTATTAGCAGAAAATAGACTCTCCCTTAATTAATTTGGAGGTTGAGCATTTAGCTTTTCAGCCCCAACTCTATGGCTTCAGAGGCCTCCACTCTAGAATGCTTCAAAAACAGACTTAAGACTTTTCTTTTTATGCAAGCATTTCACTACTGTCCCTTTTAGTTACAAAAAAACAACAACAACTCAAATGATTAGGTTTTTTTTATCTCTGTTAAACTTATTTTGTATCTTGTGTTTTTTAATGCAAATGTAAAGCAGCGGCTGCGTGTGACTTCATGCAGCTGCCGCAGCCCGCCCCTGCAACTGTCCAGACACGCCTGCGTTGTCCAGACCACGCTCACCAACGGCGTTCTAACGCCGTTGGCACACCCACTTCCACCCCACAACCGCCTCTGCCTGTCAATCAGGCAAAGGCTATCACAACCCTGAGATGCTTTCACATCTCTCTGGGCTTCACTGTGTGCGCACGTGCAGTACGAACTGGCCAAATGTCTTCAGACTGTGATCCCTGCCATTGCAGTGATCGGGTTTGAATTAGGCCCAGTATCCATGAAATAATAGTAACTGGTACACAAACATAATTCATTCTTATACATATTGGTTCATCTTCAAAAATGTCTGGCACCATTATGTGTAGGTATCTGTGCACACGAATCTCATTGTACGCTATGGCCAAAATGTACTATGTGGTGCTGCTGTGTCTTTGGCGATCTCAACCGCTAGATTTAAAGGGGCAATTATATTCAATTAAAAAAAACAGCTGTGTTTTCTAGTGAATATAATTGCCTCTTTAAATCCAGCGGCCAAAACCGGTGACGGTGCCGTGGGGGTAATTCAGACTTGATCATAGATGTGCAAGAAAACGCACATCTATGATCAACGCCCCGCATGCCAGATACTGCCACCTTCCCCCCCATCCCCCCTGAACACATGCGAAAGCATCGCACGGCGGCAATGCTTTTGCATGTTTCGAGTAGAGATGTGCGGTTTGGATTCTGTGGAATCCAAACCGTTCCGAACTTTAGGGATTCGGGGAGATCCGAGCAGCTGCTCGGATCTCCCTGCCTGCCCCGGACCCTATTTGAGGCAAAGCCGCGAGATCCTGCTGTCGGATCTCATAGTATTGCCTCGAGCAGCAATTTTAAAACTCCCGTTGAAAACAAAGGGCTAAGCGCTGATTGGCTGAGAGAGCCGTCTGTCATGGCTCTCCGCCAATCAGCGCTTCCTCGCTGTCTTCAAGGGGCAAAATGGCGGCTCCCATTGCGCGAAGGACACACCAACCTGCACTGCGGATACCGGCGCCGACCCGCACTGCCAACCCGCCACTGGCACTAACTGGCAACCACCACACTGATGACATCGCTAGCACCCCTGCTCTGCCGCCACCACCACACTGAGGACATCGCTGATACCCCAGCACTTCCGACACTGCTGACAACACTGCACTGAGGACACCGCTGACACCCCTGCACTGCCAACACCACCATACTGAAGACACTGCTGACACACCTGCACTGCCGACACTACCACACTGAGGACACAACTGCACTGCTGACACTACTACACTGAGGAGACCACTGACACCCCTGCACTGCCGGCACCACCGCACTGAGAACACCGCTGGCACCCCTGCTCTGAAGACACCACAGCACTGCCGGCACCACCGCACTGAGGAAATCGCTGGCACCCCTGCACTGCCGGCAACATCTCACTGAGAACACCGCTGGCACCTCTGCTCTGCTGACACTGTCAGCACCATCGCACTGAGGACACAGCTAGCACCCCTGCTCTGCTGATACTGCCAGCACCTCCACACTGAGGACTCCACTGACACCCCCACACTGTCTGCACCACCGCACTTTGTAAACCGCAGGCACCCCTGCACTGCCGACACTACCGCACTGAGAACACCGCTGACATCCTCACAGTGTCGGCACCACCGCACTGAGAACACAGCTGACATCCCCACAGTGTCGGCACCACCGCACTGAGAACACCGCTGACATCCCCACACTGTTGGCACCACCGCACTGAGGACTCCGCTGACACCTCCACACCGTCTGCACCACCGCACTGTGGAAACCACTGGCAGCCCTGCACTGCTGGCACCCCCGCACTGCAGATACTGCCAGCCCCAGCACACTGAAGACACTGCTGACAACCCCGAACTGAGGACCCTCTATCACAGTAAGTGCACTGTTGGTGTATCTAACCTGCACTGTAACCCACACTGTATCTGACCCACATCTATCTGACCCGCTTTGTATTTGACCCGCACTGTATCCAACTCACACTTTATTAGACCCACACTGTATCTGACCCATGCTGCATCTGACCCACAATATATACAACTGACATTGTATGCGACCCGTCCTGTATCCGACCTACACTGTATACAACAAATTTGAGTGGAAAGGGTTGAATATTAATGTTATTGAGGTTAATAATGCTCTAGGGACAAAAAAAAGGCCCAAATTAAGTGATTTTAGCTTTATTTTGTTAATTTTTTGGGGGGAAAAATCCAAATCCAAAGCCAGTCAAGGCGGTTTGGCAAATCCAAATCCAAAGCCGACCGACGAATTAGAACCAAATACAGCAAAAATGTCCCGGCACACATCTCTAGTTTCAAGTAGCCCTCTGCCTGCACAGCTTAGCTGCGAAGGTAGACGGCTACCTGCCATGTTAAGGGTTGCAGCGGCTGCATGTGATGTCACACAGCCACCGCGGCCTGCCCCTCCAATGGTTCGGACACGCCTCTATTGTCCGAAATGCACCCCTAAAACGGAGCATTGACGCCCACAAACCGCAGCATCGACGCCCCATTCCCGCTCCCCCCTCCTCTAGGTCTTAAACTGCATTCTGAAGAGAACACAGCTTAGGACCTTGCACATGCGCATACCAGCGTATGCGCAGATGTGCAGAAAACGTTTCATAGCAATTTTAGCACAGCTGCGGCAGGGTCTGAATCAGCCCCTGTGGCTTTGAAAAGTGCCACGTAGTAAATTGAGCCCCATGTATTCTAGAGGGAGGTAAAGCAATCTAGCAATTGAGGGAAATCTGAGACAGAAAGTAAGAGGCTCAGTATAAATAATAAGTGACTGATTGCATAGTATTAGGCTCTATTCATTTTTTGTTCATAATATCAAAATCCTATCTAGTATAATATATCATTATATGCCTCTCAGATTAATATAGTGTTTATTAAATATGACCCATGGTGCTACAGGCCCAAGGCCAGCTCATCCCCTGCTATGGTTTGGAAAGTAAGTGGAATAATAAACATATTTGGAGCTAGAAATGGCCATATGGTAGTTTCTCTGTTTGTCTGTTTATACATAGCTGAGACATGCTGTAAAAGCTGACACTTTACGATCTGGACAGAAAACATCAGACGATTGGAAAAACAAGGGCTGTAGGAATAAACCATTTCATAATAAACAATTTATAACATTGCGTCCCAGATGTAGATGAACACTATAACCACACGTCTTTAGTTATGTAATCATTTTTCCTGTGCATTGAAGGGTTAATTGGAGTTGGCAGTCTGTGTTACACTGTGTTAGATTTCATTATCGCTCTAATTTGCCAATTTTTTTAAAAGAGCATTTTAGTGCACTTTGTAGACTTCCCAAAAGTTTATCACTCATTTTATTCTCTGAATAAGTATTGAAATCAATTTTCCAAATATGACATGTCTTCCTGGTTTCTATAACACCACAGCTAAATGGACAAAACTGGGCGTCAGAGGAGCAGAGCACAGTATCTGCACTCAGCAGAGAGCCTTATGAGCTCTACAGTATATAAGCAAAGCCGACAATTAAAAGTATGGAATTTCCCCACACATACCTGTACTTCTATTTGGTAAGTGCAGTACATAGGGAGTAGTTCAGATCTCATCGCTGACTTTTCTGTCCTGCGTTCAGATAGTTGCCGCCTCCAGCGGGAGTGTAAATAGTAACATAGTTAATAAGGTTGAAAAGAGGCAAAAAGCCCATCGGGTTCAACCTGTATTCTGTATTAAGCAGTGCACATTATCATGCACCAGCCAAAATGATGGTTTCGTACCTATTGACAACTATGGGGGTCAGTCAGAGTTGATCGTAGCTGTGCTAAATTTAGCACAGCTACGATCTTTCACACTGACATGCGGGAGGACACCGAGCACAGGGCTAGTCCGCTCCACATGTCAGTGCCGCCCCCCCGCAGAAGTGCAAAGGCATTGCACAGCGCCGATGCCTTTGCACTTCAGGAGCAGCTATCGACCAGTGCAGCTTTAGCGTGCTGGCCGGGAGCTACTCGTCGCTCCCTGGCCCGCAGCGGCTGCGTGTGACGTCACGCAGCCGCTGCGGCCCGCGCCCCCCACGGTCCGGCCACGCCTGCGTTGGCCGGACCGTGCCCACGAAACGGCGGCCAAACGGCGCCGTTCCGCCCTCTCCCGCCCAGCGACCACCTCTGCCTGTCAATCAGGCAGAGGCGATTGCAGCCCTGCTACGGCCTTCGGCCGTCTGGCATGCGCCGGCGCATGCGCAGTAGGGACCCGTTCGCTCGGCTGCGATAAAAAGCGAGCGAACGGGTCAGAATGACCCCCTATATGTCGTATTACACCAATATACTTAATGTCAATATATTAAATGCTATAGCCTTGGATACTTTTCTCAGCTAGAAAACTGTCCAATCCGTTTTTAAATGCATTTACAGAGTCCGCCATTATTATCTTCTCCAGCAGGGAGTTCCAAATCCTTATTGCCCTTACGGTGAAGAACCCCTTCCTATGATTTGTACGGAATTTTCTCTCCTCTAGCCTCAGCGAGTGCCCACGTGTCCTATCCAAATCCCCTGCTAACTCTTTGTATTGACCCTTTACATATTTGAAGATCATAATAATGTCTCCTCTTAGTCTCCTCTTTTCAAGGGAATACATATTTAACCTAGTAAGCCTTTCCTCATACTCCAGTGTCTCTAACCCTTTAATCAGCTTAGTAGCTCGCCTTTGCACTCTTTCGAGTTCCCCGATATCTTTTTTTATAATGTGGTGCCCAAAATTTAAACAATATTCCAGGTGCGGACGTACCAATGATTTGTACAGCGGTAGAATGACATCCTCGTCCCTTGTCTCAATACCCCGTTTTATGCATGCGAGCACTTTACTTGCCTTCTTCGGTGCATTTTGACATTGTTGACTGCTATTAAGTCTATTATCAAAGCGCACCCCCAAATCTTTTTCCACTAATGCTACTCCTATATTTTCCCCATTAAGTCTGTAGGATGCAAGTTTGTTTTTAATCCCAAAGTGCATAACTTTGCATTTTTCAATATTGAACCTCATTCCGCATTTAGACACCCAGGTTTCAAGTTTAATTAAGTCATTCTGTGGAGACTCCACATCGATTTCTGAACTACCTTACACAGTTTGGTATCATGTGCAAAGATTGACACTGTGCTTCCCAGACCTATTCCTAGATCATTAATAAATATATTGAACAGCAGCTGCCAAGTACAGACCCTTGTGGTATTCCGCTGACTACTGGTGCAAGTGTGCGATCCCATGTGTACACCGAGCTGCTAAAATCCACTTTGTGCAGTCTCTGCGCAGCCCAGGACTTACTCCTCCAGTGCTATGAGAAGATTCTAATTGAGGCCGGAGCTGACGTCAGACACCCTCCATGAAAATTATTGGGAACACCTGCATTTTTCCGGGCAATCCCGTCGCTGACCGGCGAAGCCCTTTGTTGCTGTCTGACGCACATACCCATTGCGGTTCATACGCATGCGCAATTAGTACCTGTTCGCCCGCTGTGCGAAAACGCTCAGCAGTGGCCAGGCAGGGTCGGACTGGCCCACAGGGGTACCAGGGAAACCACCGGTAGGCCCCACTGCCTGAGGGCCCACTCCTTCCTCTAGGGATCAGGTTCCAGACTGTGCACTTGTATTATACATGGTAGATATGTTGCATTACACTGCACTAAACTGTTGTGTATTTCAAGTCTCTGTGGAGGCTGGCCACACCCCCTTTGTAGGCTGACCACACCCCTAAGTATGGGCCCCTATCACTGCATTCCCCCGGTGGGCCCTTCATGCCCCAGTCCGACACTGTGGCCAGGTATGAATCAGGCCCATAGTTGCCTACCCTCCTGCATTCTACTGGAGACTTCCTGAAATAGTAGCAATCACCCTGACTCCCTGAATAGTCCAGCAATCTCCCTGATTGTACCTTATCCCCATTATGTAGCTGTTACAAAAGAAATCAGAGATACATACATTCAAATGTCAGTGCCATTACCTTGCATTGGTTATAAGGCACAATGATCACTATGGCTACATGCATTTTAAATAAGGTTTCTCATGACCGCTTACAGTATATGGAACCTCTTGTAAAACACAATACAAGAACAAATCCTGAAAAATATCAGTGTCTTTTCTTCAACAAGTAGATCTTACTAACTTTGAGGCTCATTTACATTTGGATGTAAGTCATTTTTATGACACGCCTCTCAGCAGTGGTAGAACTGAAGAGTGGTGGGCCCAGATGCATGGGGAGGCAGAGGTTGACCTAGAGAGGCAGAGGGTGACAACTGAGAGGGTGATAGCAGAATATAGTGGGTGACAGGGAGATATAGCGGGTGACAGGGGTACAAGCACCATGTCCTGCGCAGGTGTGGAGGACAGGGGGCATGTACCTTGGTGGGGGTAGGAACACAGCGGCCTCTGCCCTCTCTAGGATGGGGCCCCTGCCCCTTGTGCTTTCCTCAGTTTGGCACTCTGTCAGGCAGACTCTGACAGTGCCAGTTACACCGTTTGTGGCTGCCTTTAATTCACAGACACAGTGAATCAGAAAAAAAGTGTACAGCTGCCTGTTACTTAGAGGCAGTACGTGGCTATGATCATCTGCACTGATGGAAGGATTCCTCTATCAGGTTTGCTACCTAAGGTAAGGAACGCATCTCTCAGGAAGTGAGGTCCACCCTGCTCTATGCACTGGGCCATTCATTGGACATTGCTTAAAATGGTCTCTGGGTCGCAGGGGATAACTCATTGCTGGTCTGGGCAGCAGTTGGCCCCTTAGTCCTCAGGGGCCCAGGCGCAATGTACCTACTGCACCAATGGTAGTTCCGCTTCTCCCTCTCAGGTTGCAGTATAGGTCTGCGCTGTTAGGTGTTACATAGTAACATAGTATTTGAGGTTTAATAGAGGCAAATTGCCCATCGTGTTCAACCTGTTTTAAGTTGTGATGATTCTACATACTTGCTAAATAATGTTTTATGACTAGTTAGCTACTATAACTCATGTTACCCTCGGATTAACCACGTGGATATTTTAAGTATTATAACCTTGGATAGCTTTTTCATTCAGAAATTTATCCATTCCTTTTTTAAATCCAATTACAGAGTCCACCATTACCACCTTCCCTGGCAGGGAATTCCACATCCTGATTGCCCTAACAGTGAAGAACCCTTTCCTCCGTTGCGTTCTGAACTTTCTCTCCTCCAGTCGCAGCGAGTGCCCACATGTCCTAAACTGTGTTCTTTTAATAAATAATACCTCTGATAACTCTTTGTGATGTCCCTTTACATATTTGAAGATATTAATAATATCTCCTCTTAGGCGCCTCTTTTCTAGTGTATACATATTCAGCCTAGTAAGTCTTTCCTTATAGTCCTGTCCTTCTAGGCCTTTAATCAATTTAGTAGCTCGCCTTTGAACACTTTCGAGTTCACTGATGTCTTTTTTATACAGTGGTGCCCAAAACTGAACACAATATTCCAGGTGCAGACGTACTAATCCCTTGTCTCAATTCCCCTTTTTATGCACGCTATCACCTTACTTGCCTTCTTTACTGAGTTTTGACATTGTGTACGGTTATTAAGGCTATTATCAATGAATACCCCCAAATCTTTTTCCAACTCTGTTTCCCCTAGGCGTTCCCCATTTAATATGTAAGATGCAAGTTTGTTTTTAGTCCCAAAATGCATAACCTTGCATTTGTCTGTATTGAACCTCATTTTCCATTTAGACGCCCAGAGTTCAAGTTTAGATAGATCATTCTATCATCATTCCACATCCAATTCTGAATGAATTACCTTACACAGTTTAGTATCATCTGTAAAGATTGACACTGTGCTTTCCAGGCCTATTTCTAGGTCATTGATAAATATGTTGAACAGTAGTGGTCCGAGTACGGACCCTTGTGGTATTCCGCTGACTACTGGGGACCAGGTTGAGGACTTCCCGTTGACCACTACTCGCTGTACCCTGCTATCCAACCAGCTGCTTATCCATGTGTAAATAGTTTTTCCTAGGCCAATCTCCTTTAATTTGATCATCAGTCTCCTGTGAGGAACTGTATCGAAGGCTTTTGCAAAATCTAGGAAGACCACATCCACTGCTTTTCCTTGATCAAGATTATTGCTCACTTCCTTGTAGAAGCTAATTAAGTTAGTCTGACATGACTTGTCCCTCACAAACCCATGCTGGTTCTTGCTAATAATCCTAGCGGACTTTAGATACTCCTGTATGACGTCCCTTAGAATTCCTTCCAATATTTTCCCCACTATAGATGTTAAACTAACTGGTCTGTAGTTTCCCGGAAGATTTTTGGATCCCTTTTTAAATAATGGCACTACCTCAGATATATGCCAATCCTTCGGTACCATGCCTGATCTAATTGAACTATTGAAAATCAAGTATAGGAGTTGTGCTAGTTGTGAACTAAGCTCCATAAGAACCCTCGGGTGAAGTCCATCAGGACCAGGTGATTTATTAATCGTAATTTTGCTTAGTCTCTCCCGGACTACTTCTTCTCTTAAACAAGTATCTAACCATGAATCATTACTGTCACAATTGTTATGCTCTACTCCCACCATCAGTTCTTCACTGGTGAATACTGATGAAAATAATTTGTTCAGTATTTCCTTTTATTTCGTCATCATTTATCAATTCTCCAAATTCATCTTTTAATGGACCTATATTCTCCTTTTTTAACCTTTTACCGTTTATGTATTTAAAAAACTTTTTAGGATTGGTTTTACTCTCTATAGCGATTTGCTTTTCATTTTCCATTTTAGCTGCTCTTATTGCTTTTTTGCATTTCTTATTACACTCCTTGTAATACTTGAAAGACTCCTCCTTTCCATTAGATTTAAATGCTTTGAAAGCCCGTTTTTTTTATCCATTTCTGCCTTAACCTTCTTGTTAAGCCACATCGGTTTGAGTTTAATACTCTTGCGTTTACTGCCCATGGGAATAAAGTTATGAATATTGCTATCCAGCAACCCTGTTAAAACATCCCACATTTCCGAAGTGTTCTTGTTATTAAACAGAACCTCCCACACTATGTCGTTAAGTGCACATCTAAGCATACTGAAATTAGCCTTCCTAAAGTTAAAAGTTTTGGTGGAACCCCTGTAGCTTTGTTTCTTGAAACTGATGTTGAATGTGATCATATAGTGATCACTGTTACCCAAAGTCTCCCCAACTTTAGTGTTTGATATAATGTCCACATTATTAGTAATTACTAGATCCAGGGTAGTTTTACCTCTAGTTGGGTCCTCGACTAATTGAGACAAGTAGTGATCCCTAAACATATTTAAGAACGTGCTGCCCCTCGCTTTAGCACATGAATCGTTAGTCCAGTTTATATCCGGGTAATTAAAATCCCCAATGACAAGGATGTCCCCCAATCCCGCAGCCATTTTTATTTGCTGCAATAGTTGTTCTTCCTCATGTATGCTAATATCCGGCTGTTTGTAGCACGTGCCTATGACTAGTTTTTTTGCATCAATTCCCCCACTTGAGATTTCTACCCATAGTGACTCCACATTATCGCCAGTCTCCTCATAGATAACCTCCTTTAGGTATGGTTTAAGTGATGGTATAATATAAAGACATACACCTTCTCCTCTTTTGTTAGCCCTGTCCCTCCTAAAAAGAGAATACCCCTCCAAGTTAGCAACCCAGTCGTGAGAGTCGTCCCACCATGTTTCCTTAATACCTATAATGTCATACTCAGCCTTTGATGCTAACAATTACAATTCCCCCATTTTACCTGCTAGACTTCTTGCGTTTGCAAGCATACATTTTAGTTTATCGGGTCCTTTATTTGTTTGTTTTCCTAAAGATTTCCCATCCTGGTTAACTAGTGCATCCGTAGAGTTACTGATACAGACTGTCCTCTCGCTCCCTCTCCAACCCCACTGTACTTAGTATTGCCCACCTTACTTTTCTCTTTGGTCAACCCAATGTTCCCGTCTAAATTCACCGCCCTGACATAAGTATTTTCCCTTAAGTCCCGTACAACATTTTCTATAGTCTGTAATGATGACACATAATTGTTATTATTTAATGCTTCAGCAATACCTTTCTTAACACTTTTAATAGAACCCATGTAAATACCCTTACTGGCTGCACTTGCCCTCCCCCCTTCTCCACCCCCATTTATCTCACTACCACCATCCCTACTATACTCGCTGCATGACCCATAGTTTCTAGCTAAACCCTCATTCAGGTGCAATCCATCACGAGAAAAAAAGAAAAAAGATGGCGCCTGACTGAGAAGTCCGCCCAGTGTTCCAAGAACACAAACCCCTCTTTCCTAAACCAGTCTCTGAGCCACACATTTACCTCCCTATTCTCCCTCTGTCTCCCTGGGCTAGCGCGTGGCACTGGTAATATTTTGGAGAAAATTACCTTAGATGTCCTTTTATTTAGTTTCTGGCCTAAGTCCCTATAATCTTTCTTAAGGACATCCCACCTACCACTAACTTTGTCACAACGTGCACCAAGACCACCGGGTCTTTCCCAGCCCCTCCCAACAATCTATCTACCCGGTCCGCGATGTGCCGTACCCGAGCACCCGGGAGACAACAGACCGTACGGCAATCACGGTCCCGGTAGCAGATTGCCCTATCTGCCTTCCTAATGATAGAGTCCCCTACCACCACCATCTGCCTGGGCGCCTCGCTAGCTTTCATCCCATCTGAGCCAGAGGGACCACTCCTCCGGTTGCTTGAGTGAGCAGTCTCTTCCAGCTCCGTCATTTCGTCGCTATCATCCACCGAATCTTCGTCCAATCGGGCAAATTTGTTCTGATTTGATAGATCCGAGATGTCGTGCCTCCCCCTCTTTTTCTCCCTTCTAACAGTGACCCAACTGCCTACCTGATTTTCCTCATCTACCAGTGACCCCTGCTGCAACTCCACCACCATTCTATCTAAACTTCGCTCGAGATTGTAAATATCCCTCAGTCGCGTAACGGTCTGCTCTAGATCAGTTACCTGGGCTTCCAGGGAAACCGCTCGCTCACATTTCGTGCATATGTATTCGCCCTGGGTTGGCTACTCCAGGTGCGCATATATCTTGCACGACACGCACTGAGTGAGACTCTCAATCACGGCTCCTCCCATTGTTTGAGAACTCAACTCCCTATTACCTTTCGAAAGTACAATAAAGAGAATAAAAACCAACTAACCAATACAATCAATACACAATAAGTAATCAATTCTTATCTAAGTGGGACCTCTCCTGCGGCACGGATACTCCACCTAGCAGTTGCAGTTGTTCCAGCTCACTGCACCTCCTTTTCACTCGGCTTCCGGCTCCTGCTTAAAAAAAAAATGCCCCTCACACGCACAATCACAGCCCCTCTGCTACTCCAAGTAAGAGACCCTCTCACTCACTCACAAGGTCAGCCCCTTGCAGCCTCACCAGAAGTTTAATGGTATTGCAAATATGTGTGTTCCTGATTGCGTATTATAAAACTCACCTTTTTCTGTATTCTAACTCACCTTCTGCTGATTCCAACTCACATACACTTAAAAATCCAAGCTACACTTTAAAATATAAGCTCCCTTACAATGAGCAAGCTCAAATTAGTCTGATCACTGATTATTTAGGCTCTCAGCCAGCTGCTTTAATCAGCCCCTCCTCCTCCTGATTACTCACACCTGATTCAACCCCCTCCCCCTGGCTTTCTCCTCACACTTTTTTTAAAAAAAACACAGTACAGATACAAACAATCAGATTCAGATTAACCTTCTCCCACAATATTACTATCCCTATATGGATAGACAGAGAATAATCAGAACTCACCTTCTGCTGATTCCAACTCACATACACTTAAAAATCCAAGCTACACTTTAAAATATAAGCTCCCTTACAATGAGCAAGCTCAAATGAGTCTGATCACTGATTATATAGGCTCTCAGCCAGCTGCTTTAATCAGCCCCTCCTCCTCCTGATTATTCACACCTGATTCAACCCCCTCCCCCTGGCTTTCTCCTCACACTTTTTTTTTAAAACACAGTACAGATACAAACAATCAGATTCAGATTAACTTTCTCCCACAATATTACTATCCCTATATGGATAGACAGAGAATAATCAGAACTCACCTTCTGCTGATTCCAACTCACATACACTTAAAAATCCAAGCTACACTTTAAAATATAGCTCCCTTACAATGAGCAAGCTCAAATGAGTCTGATCACTGATTATTTAGGCTCTCAGCCAGCTGCTTTAATCAGCCCCTCCTCCTCCTGATTACTCACACCTGATTCAACCCCCTTCCCCGGCTTTCTCTTCACACTTTTTTTTTTTGTTTAAACACAGTACAGATACAATCAGATTCAGATTAACTTTCTCCCACAATATTACTATCCCTATATGGATAGACAGAGAATAATCAGAACTCACCTTCTGCTGATTCCAACTCATATACACTTAAAAATCCAAGCCACACTTTAAAATATAAGCTCCCTTACAATGAGCAAATGAGGTGTTACTTTCACAATCTCCCTGAAATGCTTTTTCAAAACTAGGCAAATATGGTGCAATATAACTATTCGTCTAGGAAGTTTCAATGACTGATGTCACAAATCAAGATGCTCCTTGTATGAATAGTTGTATCAGAATTGTCAGAAATAATTTCCCTTGCTTTTGATTTGCTAATCAGGGAAAGAGAGCATCTGAGACTTTGGGTTTGTCATTTAGCACTCATTAAGCTCCCCACTGACTTGGCACACTAAGGGGTACATTTACTAAAGCTTCTAAAACAGATACTTGGTGATGTTGCCCATAGCAACCAATCAGATGCTGTTTATCATTTTCTAAAAGGCAATAGAGAATTGACATACATTATCTGATTGGTTGCTATGGGCAACATCACCAATTCTGTTTTAGAAGCTTTGGTAACTCTACCCCTATGCAGCAGCCAATAAAGATGGGAGAATGAAACTGAGAAGCTCGGATGGCCTGTCTAGCTGTCTGGCTCAGCTACTACCTAATTAGTAAAGGCCCATACACACTAGAATTTTTTTTCCATCGATTTGAGTGATAACGATAGTTTTGACGATGTATCGCTCAAATCATCGAATGTGTACACAGCAAATGATGGGGGTAATTCAGACCTGATCGCTGGGCTGCTTACTCTGCTGTCCTGCGTTTAGATAGTCGCCACCTCCAGGGGGAGTGTAAATTCGCTGTGCAAGTGTGCGATCGCATGTGTACGCCGAGCTGCAAAAATCCACTGTGTGCAGTCTCTGCGCAGCCCAGGACTTACTCTACCAGTGCGATGAGAAGAGGCTGATCGGGGCCGGAGCTGACGTCAGACACCCTCCATGAAAACGATTGGGAACACCAGCGTTTTTCCAGACAGTCCCAATGAATGGTCAGTTGTAACAGGAAAATACGGTGGAAGTGTTGTGCAGGTGCAGGTGTCTGTTGACGTACCTGGATTCTTCGCCCGGAATCACCTCTTCAAACGGATATTACTGCTGGAACCCTAGGCAGAGAGACAAGGAACCCCAACCCCAGAGGACCCAACACAATAGTCACCACGTGTTAGGACGGTGACAGAAGGTTTTATTATTTGGGAACAACTGGTCACCGCTGGAGGATTAATTAATCAAAAGCAATTCCTTTTAAAGACAGTTACTGTATATCAATATCATCAGATAACACCATGCGAAAGGAACACCTACAAGGTAATAAACATAACGTGATTTTCAGCAATATATATGAATTATGCACTCTGTCAGTAATGGTACCGTAATACCTAGTACTGTCCATGAAGCGGTGACTAAAAGTGTCTGCGACCCAGTCCCTATATATATTATCCTTCAAATGTATATGTGGTCTCTTATATTTGTGTCTGCTGCTTCCAGAGGGAAGAAGTCTTGCACCCTTTACTAGATCCCGTCCAGCATTAACAGTATTTACCAGGGTTAAGAGTAGCAAGCAAGGTTATGCAGTCTCATAGGCCCTCATTCCGAGTTGATCGCGAGCTGGTGTTGTTTCGGTGCGTAGCTATCATTTAAATAAACTGCAAAACTACGCATGCGTATGGCCCGCAATGCGCACGCGTGGCGTACGGGTACAAAGAGCATTCTTGTTTTGTACTGCTTCTAGCGACTATTCCATTCGCACAGCCGACCCAATGAGATTGAAAGGAAGTGGGAATTTCTGGGTGTCAATTGACCGTTTTCTGGGAGTGTTTGGAAAAACGCAGGCGTGTCCATGCGTTTGCAGGGCGGGTATCTGATGTCCATTCCGGGACCTTCGTCGCAGCAATCATCGCACAGAATAAGTAACTACAGGGCTGATCTTGTTTTGCACAAAATGATTTTTGTACCGCTCGGCTGCACAGGCGTTCGCACTCTCGCAAAGCAAAAATACACTCCCCCGTGGGCAGCGACTATGCGTTTGCACGGCTGCTAAAAGTAGCTAGCCAGTGATCAACTCGGAATGAGGGCCATAGTTTGTTAGATAAGCATGCAGAAAACCCCTTAATCTTAGCAGAGGGGGAAAGAGAGTAATTCAAGCAGAAAATCAGGACAATAGCACAGTTCAGTATCTCGCTGGTGCAACATTCTTAAGAGCCCGTAAGGTAAGATGCACAGTTCAGTTCTGAAACTGTAGTGAGCAAGTATGCAGATACACAAGCAGGTAGGATTAGTGTGTCTTTAGCTTCGGATAACTGACAGCCTGTCTGTCAAATTGGCTGTGCCTAGGGTTGATTACTCCCCTGAAGCTGTCTGGTACTTTTCCTGAGTAGAAAGCACAAATCCTGTGCTCTCTCTCTCTCTCTCTCTCTCTCTCTCTCTCTCTCTCTCTCTCCAGCTTATAAGGCAGCATGCAGGTACAGTTTAAAACATTAAATAGCATGCAATTAGGACCAGTTCAAGCAGAGAGTAGTAGACTTACACAGTTTGTTTGGTAGCACTAAAGCAGTTCTTTAGCGATTAATATTACACACAAGGCAGTTCCACTATTTGAAGAAGTTTGCGAGCAGGAGGGAGGCAGTTTGATAAGAGCATGTTAGGGTCTCCTGCCCTGTGCTGCCACGTCGTCATGGCAACCGGGAGACAAGTGCTAGCGGAGTGACCTGAGCGCAGCTGATACTCCGGTTCGGGTCTTTTGCTGTGCAGTGGTTATAGGCTCTGTGCATGGCAGGGGATCCGGTGCTGGTTTTTGTGCTCACAGTCTGTGAGGTCTGAGTGGGGCGTGGACAGCACCTGCTTTATAAGGCCTCTTCTCAGGGTAAGCAGATGCTGCTGAATCTTTGTTGGTTAGTCAGTTTCTGAAAGTTAGCCAGTACTGTGTAGCTTTGTATTTGTTTGTTGCTTACTGCAAATAGGCCTGGGGATTTGGTATTACACTCTGCCAATCCAGACCTAGCAGTAAGACTGGAGTCAGTCGTTTAGCTTGCTGGGGTTCTGTTACTACTCTGTGAACTTAGCAAGTTTGCGGCTGTATTCTAAGACTTGCCTGTCTAATCCTGTCTCACTTTGCTAGGTGTCAGGGGTCAGTTTAGTGGCAGTAAGCTGAACCTGTGCACTGCAAGTGAGAATTAGGATTGTGGAGACTCTCCTTGTGTCTGACATTCCATCTCTGACCAAGGAGTTTACTGCCACACCCGTTGGTAACCCTTTAGGGTTTTGCTGTTGCCCTTAGCAACAGCATTTCGGGTTCTCTACGTATTAAAACACAACATCTTGCTTTTCTCATCTGAGCAGTTCTAATACAAGGGAGATACCCAGTTCCTTAGCCTCTGGGCTTCTCTGTTCACTTTGTGTGTATTTTGTTACCCTATCACCTTCTGTGTACGTTATGTCATATTCCCCAGTCTGTCTGTAAGTCCATTTGTTTTGTCAAAGTCAGAAAAATATCTCTATGCACACTATTATATTTGCACCTCACACAGGTCCGTTCTGCGCATGCGTGCGCTCTCCCGTACGTGCGCATACTCACAGTCGCGGGCACCCGCAGGCGCACGGTATGCGTATTTACGGTAGAGTTTATGTGATCGTAGCGTGCGACTCAATCGTTACATATTTTCACTATATAATGTATTTTGTAGATCATGGTCCCTTTGATAGATTCTGAAAGTTTAGTTAACATAGCATGTTCCTGAACAGAGAGATCCCTCTTTGTATTGTACGAAGGGTCTAACAGGGGTCATACAGTGGTGTTTGGTACCCATCGGAAGAGTATTTAAATAGCAATATTCCGGTGTTGGTTTGGAGCGGATTAATCGCTCGTGCGAATAGTTATGGACATAAGAAGTTTATGTCCATTTACTATTATTTGTTCTTATTTAGTCATGCGGCGGGAAACCCAGTATCCCACCCACCTGAACAGTTGGAAGCAGTCACAGCCCACCTGTATGAATCAACCTATGACCTTTTGTTATAATGCGAAGCCGAATTCCTGTGTCCAATGAACAATGAGATTGTAGGGACCATTGAATTGTATTGTGTGTGGGGCATAAATAGGCAGGCCGACCATATCCAGTTCACTCTCTTCAACGGTTCTCATTGCTGATAATCGGGAGCTGGATATCGAGGCGCATGCGATCGTTTCCCCTTGTGCGTAAGTGTTTCTCCGCAACTATATTGATCTTCTTGTTATTGTGGGCCAATTTCTCTCTCTCTCTCTCCCTTCTCCTCTTTCTCTCTTATTTTCCTTTAAATAGTAATTGTATTATATTTCCTGTGTAGTTATCTGGTTAGGTAGTCTATGTTATATTGTAGTGTATGATTTGTATTTGTATTAATTCTTTTGCAAGTATATCATTCAAAATATATACATATTAGGCGTTGGACCCTAAGCCCAGGTATCTGTGTATTTCTTATTATGTCTAGTATTCTCAGAGCGTCGGTGACGCTCAAACAGCTTTTAAGTTAATAAGGTTACACTAGGTTGCATCTACACCCTATCTCTACACTAAGGTTTTACAGCATACTGCATTGTTTATGGTTTAGATACAAAGGTTTAACATTGTGAGCGTCAGCGCCGCTGGTGATCTCCTCGTGGTCCCGAGCGTCCGCTACGCTATAGCGAATCATTACGTTAGTCAGCAGCCAATAGCGTGCCTGCCAGTGATCTCTTGGCCGTGAGCGAACGTGACGCTTGAGCGTCTCGACTACGGCTAAACGATTGTTACGCAACGTGCGTACCCTTACGGTACTTCATACGTAGATAGCGTACAGTGTTCTTAGACCTCATAAAGGGTATTATATAAGATAAATATTTAGCTTTATCAATTGCGGGCTCGTCCTGTCCTTCACACATCTGCACTAGGTAATTTCAGCAGACATTATCCAGCAGCAAAGGGCGGGAGATCATATTCCTCGTAGTGCTGTTTGGATAAGCGTCTGCTTCTCTTAGTAAAGGGTGCTGAAGGAATCCGGGAACCAGAGGTAAGAACAACACGCTAGTCTCTTTTAAAACTGTTTATTTTTCTGTCTTGCGTACACACGCACGCACACATATATATCTGCATTTCTCTTTTTTTCATTTGTGTATTTTCGTATATCACTCTCCTGTTTGCCAGTTTTATAGTTGATAAACGTGCTAAGAGAGATTTGCCGCTATTTCATAGTTTAAGAGTAAAGGTAATATAGTTAAAGTATAGACAAACACACAGCTGTGCCTGAGAGACAAGGCGAAGTCAGTATGGTGCGTGGTAGATGATAAAGGATCATCTACATTGATAAACGTATAAATTGTGTTACGGTGGATCTTTGCTTTGCGTACACGTGTCTCTAACAAAGGACTGAGACTTGTGTACGCAACCCAAGGGCCGACGCACGCAGCGTATATTACGCAACGGAGCGTACGGGTACGCCCACGTAACTCAAATCACAAGTGTTAAAAAAAATTTCTCGCGATAAATAGCGCAACGCGGTAAATAACGCAAGGCGATAAATCGCGCAAATCTATTTTAACATTCGAAATTTAAATTAACAGATCCTTCTCCTAATTTGTAACACATCTGGTCTAAAGAGAAATTTCTGCGCAGAAATAGAAATAGAAACAAAAGTGTATATGTGGTGAGTGAGTGTTTGTTTTTACAATTTTTGAGGTTGAACCACAAGAAAAGTCGAGTTCTCGTGAGGTACATGCGTGTAAGTGACGTACATGGTGGCTAGGGAGGCATCCCTGGTTAAAACATACAATTTGAGCATTAGAGTGTAGCAGACCAGGAGGTCATACTGTAACAGACCAGGAGGTCATAGCAGACCAGCAGGTTCAGGTACAGCAGACAAGGAAGTCCGCTATACAGTCCACAGGCACAACACCAAGAAAGGGTTGGTGCAACACCCATATAGGCCATACAAGCTCTGGCTGAAGGAATTCGCAGCCGCAATTTTCGATTCCACTGGTCGCTCCGTACATAAGATTAGTTGCTTATGTGCTGAACGATTGTACCGCACGTAATTGTGTGCATTAGTAAACCTGACCGGTACTATTTGTGTACGAAGGTCATAAACGCTATTTGTACATTCTAACGTGATTTGTGTAATTTTTTTTATTTTAAGGGAGGTTCGCTGCTCACTCAGGAACTATCCAACAACCAATAGTTACTGGAAAGAGTAAGTGTTCTTCGGATCACCCTCACAGGTTCCAGTAAATAGAGGTTCAGGTCGCAGGGGCCCTAGGTCGAGTACGCCAGCACCATATCGGTGTGATCAGGTCGTATTGGTGGGCGAGTGAGTGGGGTACTCGGTAAACCGCCACCGTCAGCCTATTTTGAACATTTTGGTTTGCGTAAGGGTTGGTTGAATAAAGCAACACCTTCGAACTATGGGGGCCACTTGTTCAGGTAGGGGGCGATCAACCTCGGTTCGGGTTGATTCAGTGAACCGACCAGTCGGGTCGGCAAGATACGTAATGTGTGAGAAATACGGAAGTCACACAGAAGCTTTTTGTGATGAATGGGAGAGAATGACGGTACATGACGGGGAGAAATTCCCAAGAGTAGGTAGCTTCAGCACAGAAGTGTTAACGAATTTAAGGAGAAGGATATGTCTCATTAAATCAGCCAAGAGACGAATCAAGCATTATGATTATTTACAGTTGTGGCAACAGGAGGGTGACATACAGAGAGGATTGGCTCAGGCGGCGGGATCTGGCTCGATCAGAAAACTGATAGCCACGGCCCCACCGCCACCATATATATCGGGAGAAAAAATTGGTTGCGGAGAATGACGCATTAAGGTGTAACAAACAAACAAACACTTAGCAACTGTGTAAATGTTAAAGATAATGTTAACCAATTAACCAATGCAAGTATTAACCCGTGCAAGTTGTACCCTGTTTTGAACTTTCCTCAGGAGTGTGATCAAGAGGACGAATCGGCAACAATTTCAGCGCTCTCTCTAGCAGCCACCATAGCAGAGACCACAGTAGGCACAGCTCAACCCCCAAGATTAGTAACAAAGGCCCCTAGCGGAGGGATAGGTGAGGTCGTATCAACGGGTAAGTACGGCACCATACACTATGCTGAAACTATTTCACCACAGCCTGTAGAATCTACACAGGATGAGGTTGTTAGAGTTAATCCTGTTAAGGTAATAGTAGTTCCAAATGGGAAAACAGACACTTCAGGAGTCACTCCTGTTAGGAACATTGCCATGTACAGCCCATTTTCCCGAATGGAATTAAGGACCATAGTGTCGGAATTCCCTGACCCTAGAAAAGACTTAGTTGCCAGCCAAAAATACATCAGAGACCTAGGTAACACGTTAGAGCCCAACAACAAAGACTGGCAGATATTGCTGAGAGCATGTTTACCCTCCAATGTCGACGCAGCTCAATTTTTAGCTGACTGTGGATTAGATCAGGATGTACCTCTTACAGATGTGTACAACAAAGACAATGTAAAAAGAATAAGCTTACAGTTAAAAGAGTATTTCCCAGCCGTAGTTAAATGGAACAAAATATTCTCCATTAAACAGAAGGAGTCAGAAACAGCTGCAGAGTATTTTCACAGAGCATTATCAGAAATGGCAAAATACACAGGCATAGAGGACATTAAAACAAACATAAACCATCGGGAAGTAGCAGTATCGGTACTGATGGATGGCTTAAAAGAGTCATTGAAGACTAGGGTACAGACCACACAACCATGTTGGCGAGGTCTGTCTGTGGCTACTTTGAGAGAGGCTGCTATTGATCACGATAGGAACATCACCAGACACAGGGAACAACAAGGTGATAAGTTAATGGCAGTAAGTATACAGGCCCTGACCACAAGGCAGCCTTTGTTTATATCACCAAACCCTGTGGGTAAGTCAAATGGGGTTACTTGTTATTCTTGTCATAAACAGGGACACATGGCACGAGATTGTAGAATGAAGAATTCACAAAACTCATACCAACCCCCTAGACAATGACACGACACACGACATTGGGAGCAAGGTCCGCAGAAACGGAGTTATGAGCCACATACAGGGGAAACAAAAAGATACCCCCCGAACAGAGACTGGCAAGCCTCTGGTAGCTCCCAATTAACTCCATCACAAGTAGTTGCTGCCAGCGGGATTCAGGGAGGTCACCATACCCAATAGGGGTGTGGCCATACCTGTAATCTGCAGCCAGTAAAATTGATTGCAAATCTTGGAAGTGAACCAGAAATTGCAATCAATGTAGCTGGTAAATCATTAAACTTTCTTGTAGACACAGGGGCGGCCAAATCAGTGATAAATTCGACAGTGGGCATGAGAACCACTGGTAAGACAATTCCAGCCATAGGGGTAACGGGAGTAGTCCAGCACTACCCTGTTAGCAAACCAGCCGAGATTACAGTAGGGCCTTTACATACCAAGCATTCCTTTTTGCTGGCTGCATCGGCACCGACTAATCTCCTGGGAAGAGACTTACTGTGTAAAATGGGGTGCGTCATTTATTGTACTCCTGAAGGTGTATTCTTGGACATACCTGAGAATCACGCTCAGGAAGTGCGAGACATGTTAGACTCCCCGTCAAAATTAATGTCACATACCATTATGACAAATAGGACTGCCTCCCAAGTAGAAGAAATGACATCTCAGATACCAGAGTCACTTTGGACTAAAGATGGACAGGACACTGGATTAATGGCAAACGTAGCTCCGGTAGTTGTACAAGTAAAAGATGGTAGGATAGCTCCAAAAATCCCACAGTACCCTCTGAAGCCAGAGGTGGAGTTAG
This sequence comes from Pseudophryne corroboree, assembly GCF_028390025.1. NCBI lineage: Eukaryota > Metazoa > Chordata > Amphibia > Anura > Myobatrachidae > Pseudophryne > Pseudophryne corroboree. The sequence continues at coordinate 163,358,190 of NC_086448.1, forward strand.
GAGTGTATCCCGTAATAGAGCGCTTGCTACAACAGGGCATTCTGGTAAGAACGTCCAGCACTGCCAATAGTCCCATCTTCCCTGTTAAAAAGAGTGGGGGGAGGGGTTACCGGCTAGTGCAGGATCAAAGGGGGATTAACAAAATAGTTGAGAGTCAGTTCCCCGTAGTGCCAAATCCAGCTGTCATCCTAATGCAAATCCCTCCCACTGCGAAATTTTTCACTGTTATTGACCTCTGCTCCGCTTTCTTTTCGGTACCTCTGCACCCTGACAGTCAATATTTGTTTGCATTTACATACAGAGGAGTCCAATACACATGGACTCGATTACCACAAGGATTCATAGATAGCCCAAGTATATTTTCTCAGGCTTTGCATGATTGTTTACAGTCTTTCCAACCAGTGAGTGGATCAGTATTAATACAGTACGTGGATGATCTACTACTGTGTTCTGATTCATTGGAAGCATCCCTGAAGGATACGAAACAGCTCCTGTTTCATCTTTCAGACACAGGACACAAGGTTTCCAAAGACAAGTTGCAATTATGCCAAACTAAGGTAAAATATTTGGGACACTGTTTAACACAAGGACTGAGACACCTGACCGCTGATAGAATTCAAGCAATTAGAGACATGACTCTGCCACAAACCCAGCAACAGATCAGAACATTTTTAGGAATGTGTGGGTATTGCCGTAACTGGATCCCAGGGTTTTCCATCCTAGCGTTACCCTTGCAGGAGATGGTCTCCTCAAACAAACCTGATCGGATTTCGCATACATACGAGTCTGAGACAACATTTGAGAGACTTAAACAGTGCCTAACGCAGGCACCAGCATTAGGTATGCCTGACTATGGGAAACCCTTTGAACTATACGGAACAGAAAGTGCTGGTTGCGCGGCAGGCGTACTAACCCAAAAGCACGGTGATGCCAGCAGGCCGGTAGCATATTACAGCGCTCAGCTAGATACGGTAGCGCGATCCCTCCCCACATGCTTGCGAAGCGTTGCTGCGATAGCATTGCTAGTAACGAAAAGCGAAGACGTCGTGCTAGGTCACAACCTCACAATTCATACACCACATGCAGTGTCAGCCTTGTTGAATTCTGCCCAAACCAGACACGTCTCATCAGCGCGGTTTACAAGATGGGAATTGGCACTAATGGCCCCCGTAAACATCACCATAAGGAGATGCAGTGCATTAAATCCTGCAACATATCTCCCAGGTGTGCCTGGACAGGCACAAAGGGTGGAGGATGAGAGTGGTGGGGAAGGAGGATTTAATACAAAGGAAGACACACATGATTGTATGGAATATTTGACCCAAAATTTTACCGCAAGGCCTGACATCAGTGACAACCCACTGGAAGATGTAGAACTTACGTTCTACACGGACGGTAGTTGTCATAGACAGTCAGACTCGGGAGACTTGTGTACTGGATACGCAGTCGTAGATGACCAAGGCACCATAGAAGCGGAACCGCTAAGCCCACCTCACTCAGCCCAGGTTGCTGAACTGGTCGCCCTAACCAGAGCATGTGAATTGGCTAAGGGCAAATCAGCCAATATCTACACCGATTCTAGATACGCATTCGGGGTAGTCCATGATTTCGGAGCCCTATGGCGCCTCAGAAATTTCATGACGGCAGCTGGTACACCGGTAGCGCATGCAGCTCACATAAAAAGGCTTCTAACAGCGATACAGGAACCCGACAGAGTGGCTGTTATCAAATGTAAAGCACACACATATAGCCAAGACCCAGTATCACTTGGTAACAGCCGAGCAGACGAAGCTGCTAAATTAGCAGCTGCTACCCCCAGACAGACAGACGCCACACAACTGATGGTATTTAATACCATCAACACACAGAAGTTGTGTGAGATGCAAAATTTGTGTTCCACACAGGAAAAGGCAGTCTGGAAGGCAAAGGGATATGGTCAGGAGTCCTCAGGACTCTGGACGGATGGACACGGTAAACCAGTGGCCCCCAAAGCATACCTTCCATGCTTAGCTGAGGCAGCTCACGGGCTGACTCATCTGGGCAAGGAAGGGATGTGCAAGTTGGTAAGAGCATATTGGTGTGCCCCAGGATTTTCTTCTCATGCGAGTAAAAGGGCAATGTCATGCCTTACCTGTCTGAGAAAGAACATCGGAAAGGCAATACCTACAGAACCATCTCATATCCCACCTGCCGGCGGCCCTTTCCAGGTAATACAGATTGACTTTATTCAATTACCCCCTTGTCGAAATTTGAAATATGTACTTGTTTGTATAGATGTTTTCTCAAATTGGGTCGAAGCATTTCCAGCGGCCACAAATACCGCTATGTTTACTGCTAAGAAAATTGTGCAGGAATTTGTATGTAGATATGGTATCCCTAGAATTATCGAAAGTGATAGGGGTACCCATTTTACAGGTGATGTCTTTCAAGGAATGTGTAAATTGATGGGAATTGATAGCAAGCTGCACACTCCATACCGTCCACAGGCGAGTGCGAAAGTGGAAAGAGTGAACAGCACTATTAAAAATAAACTGAGTAAAGTGATGGCAGAGACAGGATTGACATGGCCAGAAGCTTTACCCATTGTACTGTACAGCATCAGAACCACTCCCAGGTCCCCTCTTAATCTGTCTCCCTTTGAAATCTTGTTTGGTCGACAACCGCATGTTATGATTAACCCTCAGGATGATTTGAAGTGTAACAATGAAGTGACTGTAAAATACTTGATTAACGTGAGTAAACAGTTGAGGAATCAAAATGATAATCTGAAGTTAGTGATTCCTGATTTACCAGATAGTAATTGTCATGACATTGAACCTGGGGATTATGTAATGATACGGAATTTTCTACGCTCAGGTTGCCTTATTGACAGATGGGAAGGACCATACCAGGTCTTATTGACTAGCACTACAGCATTGAAGGTTGCTGAGAGAGAGACTTGGGTTCATTCGTCCCACTGTAAAAAGGTTGCTGATCCAGAGAGGTCCCGTGATAAGGAACAGACGGTAGAGGTTGTATCACTGGAGTGTCTGTTCCAGGAAGATTGAGGCGGCACCTGAGCATTGAAAATCACAAGACCAAAAGCAGTTGTCGATCCCCTGTTCCCTTTTATTGTTTTTCTCCAACTTCCCATCCCCTCTCCCTCAAATTATTTTTTTTCCCCCTTCTCATTCTTCTCCGTTTCCTCCTACAAGATGGACTTGCCCCAAGAGACTGTGATCCGGATTTTCCTGTTGACCATGATGTTGACCAGAGCAGTCTGTTCCGGCGAGAGTACCATGGAGGTCGAGAGAGGTTCTGGAATGGGTTCTGATGACAGAGATGGAGGCGTAGTTTTCCAAGAACAACTTAACCAACAAGCAAAGGCGAGTATCAGAAAACGATCCGATAGCATTGACCATAGAAGGAATTGTGAAGGATTGTTAGCTGAAGAAAACTGTATCTGTAGGCTTTGTGACAATGTAGTTGAGGATGGGTGCATCAAGAAATGCCAATCCAGTTTTAATATCCACATGGACCGGCATCCATTGAGTGACTATCACTCCTTAGTGGGTAGTGTGTTAAATAAAACAGATTGTTGGGTATGCTCTCAAGTACCTCAAGGTCATAGCAAATCAGGGCTAGTACCATTTCCTTTAACGTTAGGGGAGGTACTTGAGTTAAGTGGTGGGAGACCGGTGGACAGGAGGTTTAATATCTCCAGCCCTCCTAGTTTGAAGCTCCACCAATACCATGTGGATAGGTCCCTATTATGCTTTAACATCTCCAATCCCCGAAAGCCGGGAAATTGGGAAGTGTCATGGAGTAATCAAACCATGACCTTTTCGCATAGAGCAGATAGAATGCCTACAGATACAGAGCTTATACGCCACATAGCCAGTAGAGGAAAATCTTTCCGGTATAGGTATACCTTAGGAAATAGGATTACGAGAGTTGGAGAGGTATCACCAGGATACTGTGCACATATCGTACAACCTGATACGTGTACTAAGCAGATGGAAGAATTAGGGTTAGGAGATTTCACATGGAAGGTGTGTAATATGGTTATGTCCTACTCCGTCCCATATGTTCTCCCCGATGATGCATATTTCATATGCGGGAGAAAGGCGTATAAGTGGCTTGCCCCAAACTCTGAAGGATTGTGTTATATTGGAAAAGTACTGCCTGAAGTAATGACTGTATCACATGACAAAATGAAAGACATACACCGTGTTGCCCAAACTCCTTATACTCACACCCATTACGAGCACGTAGTTAAACGACACCTGATAGAAAGAACAGAGCATCCGGCCTCTGACATGATCCATGAATCCACCGGGATTCAGTTTCTAATCGCGTTAGATATCACTCGCACCGCTAGAGGAGTGTTGAATTATAAATACATATCTGCGCTCGCCAATTTGTTAGATAATATCACTGAAATGTATGATGACACGTTTAGGTATACTGGAAGAGAACTTCAGGCTTATAAAACAGAACTGGTACAGCATAGAATGGTTCTTAATTACCTCACAGCAGTGACAGGCGGATATTGTGTCACACTGGCAACACAATACGGCGTGAAATGTTGCACATATATTACGAATAGCACCGAGGACCCGGTCGAGGTCATAGACCAAAAGATGGACGATATTCTCCAACTGAAGTGGGAATTTCGCAGGAGACACAATCTCACTCTTGCTGCTGTAGGTAATGAGCTGACTGGTTGGGTGTCATGGTTGAACCCGCGAAATTGGTTCTCTGGTTTAGGAGACTGGGCTCAAGGAGTCATAATGGATGTTGGGAAGTTTCTCCTATGTATTTTAGGTGTTATCATAACGATTGGTTTGATATTTAGATGCGGTCAGGCTTTAATGAGGTGCAACCGTCGTACTAAAGTAATGAGTTTAAGGAGTGAGGAAACTGTAATTCCAATGGACTTGATTTATGACCCAACGGTAGAAACAATGATGTGATGAAAATGCGATTTCTACGGTCCGTTTCTTTCACCTGTTTTTCCGTTTCCTCCAAGGTAAAAAGACCCACTTGGACGAGGAATTTGATGAGCCGATATACAGACAACAGAGGGATTAAAGAAGAAGTTTTGACAACCTGATACACAGATTTTTGATGAACTATGCCATGGATCCCCAGTTTCCCTAGAAATTTTAAAATTACACTAGCCCAACACTTTTGTAAATCTATGGACATTGACAGCTTTTGCTCGCACCTTATGGGCAAAAGCACAAAGAAGACTGCATTCAACAGACACCAAACAAGACCTCAATCGACGAATGTACATTTACCTGACATAGAATACCACCGCATTTACCGTAATTATGTCTTTTCTTCATTTCTACAACCCTCAGGTAATGACACACATAGTCGATAGGGAATACAGGCACAGATATCAGCAATCACATATCTCCCCCATTCATGTATCATCAACTAAAATGTGCTCCCCCATTTTGTTACAACCAAAGCCGAAAAGAGCTCGGTAAAGTTTGACAGCCCATCCACAGACCCGTACCACGGGATAAGAAGGAATTCAAATGTATACTTCGCAATACCTCGAAGCTTGATTTAAAACACATACGGCACGATGATACATGACCCCCAAGCACGGATTCATACACACATGCTTCTGCTATCTCACTAGGTCATACCCTTTTCCTACCTTCTCCTCTCCTCCCCTACCCAACCATGTAAATGTATTAACCCCTGACATATATTTTTCTCTTTTTTGAAATGTTTTAGAAGGTGGCAGTTATTGTTGACTGCCAAAGGGTGGACTGTCAAAGTCAGAAAAATATCTCTATGCTCACTATTATATTTGCACCTCACACAGGTCCGTGCTGCGCATGCGTGCGCTCTCCCGTACGTGCGCATACTCACAGTCGCGGGCACCCGCAGGCGCAAGGTATGCGTATTTACGGTAGAGTTTATGTGATCGTAGCGTGCGACTCAATCGTTACATATTTTCACTATATAATGTATTTTGTAGATCATGGGTCCTTTGATAGATTCTGAAAGTTTAGTTAACATAGCATGTTCCTGAACAGAGAGATCCCTCTTTGTATTGTACGAAGGGTCTAACAGGGGTCATACAGTGGTGTTTGGTACCCATCGGAAGAGTATTTAAATAGCAATATTCTGGTGTTGGTTTGGAGCGGATTAATCGCTCGTGCGAATAGTTATGGACATAAGAAGTTTATGTCCATTTACTATTATTTGTTCTTATTTAGTCATGCGGCGGGAAACCCAGTATCCCACCCACCTGAACAGTTGGAAGCAGTCACAGCCCACCTGTATGAATCAACCTATGACCTTTTGTTATAATGCGAAGCCGAATTCCTGTGTCCAATGAACAATGAGATTGTAGGGACCATTGAATTGTATTGTGTGTGGGGCATAAATAGGCAGGCCGACCATATCCAGTTCACTCTCTTCAACGGTTCTCATTGCTGATAATCGGGAGCTGGATATCGAGGCGCATGCGATCGTTTCCCCTTGTGCGTAAGTGTTTCTCCGCAACTATATTGATCTTCTTGTTATTGTGGGCCAATTTCTCTCTCTCTCTCTCTCCCTTCTCCTCTTTCTCTCTTATTTTCCTTTAAATAGTAATTGTATTATATTTCCTGTGTAGTTATCTGGTTAGGTAGTCTATGTTATATTGTAGTGTATGATTTGTATTTGTATTAATTCTTTTGCAAGTATATCATTCAAAATATATACATATTAGGCGTTGGACCCTAAGCCCAGGTATCTGTGTATTTCTTATAGTGTCTAGTATTCTCAGAGCGTCGGTGACGCTCAAACAGCTTTTAAGTTAATAAGGTTACACTAGGTTGCATCTACACCCTATCTCTACACTAAGGTTTTACAGCATACTGCATTGTTTATGGTTTAGATACAAAGGTTTAACATTGTGAGCGTCAGCGCCGCTGGTGATCTCCTCGTGGTCCCGAGCGTCCGCTACGCTATAGCGAATCATTACGTTAGTCAGCAGCCAATAGCGTGCCTGCCAGTGATCTCTTGGCCGTGAGCGAACGTGACGCTTGAGCGTCTCGACTACGGCTAAACGATTGTTACGCAATGTGCGTACCCTTACGGTACTTCATACGTAGATAGCGTACAGTGTTCTTAGACCTCATAAAGGGTATTATATAAGATAAATATTTAGCTTTATCAGTTTTGCATAACAGTTCAAACACCAGTACATTCCTGCAGGCACTGGAGTGCATAACAGTCCTGACACCAGTACTTTCCTGCAGGCACTGGTGTGCATAACATATTCAGCAGCCTAATACTCCTGTTGAAATTTTGTGGGAATATGGAGCATACCCCTCAAAATACGTTGCAACAGGTGGTCGATCAGGTGCAGGTCCTGACTCGACAATTTAATGATTTGTCCATTAAAATGCACACCTCCCAGGCTGCTGGCGGAGCTCCCGCAGCAGCAGCACCTGCAGGGGTTAAGGAGCCGAAAGTAAATCTCCCGGATCGTTTTTCTGTAGATCGCTCGCAGTTCTTTTGTTTCAAGGAGAGCTGCAAGCTATACTTCCGGCTTAGGCCTCAGTCTTCTGGGTCGGAGATTCAGCGGGTGGGCATAGTGATTTCCTTGCTACAAGGAGACCCACAGGTCTGGGCATATGGGTTGCAGCCTGACTGTCCGTCGCTTAAAAGTGTTGATGCTTTTTTTACGGCACTGGGCATGTTGTATGATGACCCTGACAAGACGGCCTCAGCCGAGGCTCAGATTTCGATCCTTAAGCAAGGGCGAAGGCCAGTTGAGGTTTACTGTACGGAGTTTCGGAGGTTGGCCCATGATACCCAGTGGAATGACCCAGCCCTGAGACACCAGTACCGAAGAGGTCTTTCTAACCAGATAAAGGACCAACTGGTACAATATCCCTTGCCTGATAGCTTGGATCAGCTCATGCAGTTATCCATCCGGGTGGATAGACGGCTGAGAGAGCGTAGGCTTGAAAGGGAGACTGAGATTTCCTTCCTTCCCAAGGGATCCTCAGACTCTGAGGAATTTTCCGAGGAGCCTATGCAGATTGGGGCTACCCGCCTCTCCTCGCGTGAGAAGACGCGGAGGAGACAGCAGGGGTTGTGTTTGTACTGTGGGAATAAAGGTCATGTGGTAGTATCATGCCCAGAAAAGCCGGAAAACTTCAGGGCCTGAGGGTGATGGGAAATATCCTGTCAGGCCAGAAGTCAGAATTTCCCAAGAAGACTTTTATCATTCCGGTGACCTTGAAGATCCTCGGTCAAACTGTCAAGACTGAGGCCTTTGTGGACAGTGGGGCCGACGGGGTTTTTATGGACCGCCAATTCGCCCTGAAACACTCTGTTCCCTTAGTACCCTTGGCATCGGAAATTGAGATTTGTGGGTTAAACGGGGAACCATTATCCCAAGGTAAAATTACCTCTTGCACTAGCCAGATTTCTTTGTTTATTGGAGCCACACACTCTGAAAAATTGTCCTTTTATGTGACTGTCTGTACTTTTGCCCCATTGGTGTTGGGGTTACCCTGGTTAAGGGCCCACAATCCTCAATTTGACTGGGTCTCTGGGGAGATTCTTAGTTGGGGTACGGATTGTTTCAGGAGTTGCTTGAGCCTTCCAGTCAGGCTCTCGCAGCTAAGTTTGCCAGGATTGCCAGGGTGTTATGCAGATTTTGCGGACGTGTTCTCCAAAAAAGTTGCAGAGGTACTACCTCCCCATCGCCCCTATGACTGTGCCATTGATTTGTTGCCAAATGCTAAGCTTCCCAAGAGCAGGTTGTACTCCCTGTCACGTCCTGAGACTCAGGCTATGGCAGAGTACATTCAGGAGAACTTGGCTAAGGGATTTATCAGACCTTCACAGTCTCCAGTTGGGTCGGGGTTCTTCTTCGTGGGTAAAAAGGACGGTTCGTTGCGACCCTGCATCGACTTCAGGGAATTGAACCGTATCACGATTAAAAACTCATACCCACTGCCTCTCATTTCGGTCTTGTTTGACCAGCTTCGTACATTTTTTCTAAGATTGACCTACGCGGTGCGTACAATCTAATCCGAATAAGAGAGGGGGATGAATGGAAGACTGCCTTTAATACCCACTCAGGGCATTATGAATATTTGGTGATGCCTTTTGGGCTCTGTAATGCCCCGGCAGTCTTCCAGGATTTCATGAATGATGTGCTCAGGGAATATTTGGATAGATTCTTAGTTGTATACTTAGATGACATCCTAATCTTCTCCCATTCCCTGGAGGAACATCGGAAGCATGTACGCTTAGTCCTCCAGAAACTCAGAGACCACCGGCTTGGGGCGAAGCTGGAGAAGTGCGAATTTGAAGTTCAGCAAATCGCATTTCTAGGATATATTATCTCCCCAGAAGGTTTCCAAATGGAGGGTTCCAAGGTACAGGCAGTCCTGGATTGGGTGCAGCCCACTAGTTTGAAGGCGCTTCAGCGTTTCCTGGGCTTTGCGAATTTTTATAGACGATTTATCGCTGGATTTTCGTCTATAGTGGCGCCCTTGGTGGCACTCACTAAGAAAGGGGCGGATGTTGCTCACTGGTCTTGTGAGGCTAAAGCGGCTTTTGCCCGTCTCAAAAGGGCATTTGTTTCGGCCAAGGTGCTGCGACACCCAGATCCAGAGCGTCCTTTTGTGGTGGAGGTGGATGCCTCTGAGATGGGTATTGGGGCAGTGCTTTCTCAGATGGGAGTGTCTGATAATCGCCTTCATCCCTGTGCTTACTTTTCCCGTAAATTTTCGCCTGCCGAGATGAATTATGACGTGGGTAACCGGGAATTGTTGGCTATTAAGGATGCACTCGAGGAGTGGAGACACTGGCTTGAGGGGGCTAAGTTTGTGGTCTCAATTCTCACTGACCATAAGAATCTGGCATATTTAGAGTCAGCGAAGCGTCTCAATGCCAGGCAGGCACGATGGGCTTTGTTTTTTGCTCGCTTTAATTGTTTGATAACATATCGCCCTGGGTCAAAAAACATCAAGGCTGATGCGCTCTCGCGGAGTTTTGCTCCAATCCAGGAGACCACCGAGGAGCCGTTGCCCATTGTTTCCCCATCATGTATTAAAGTGGGCATTACCCAGGACCTCTTATCATTAGTCCTTAGAGCACAGGAGCAGGCTCCTCCAGACCTTCCGGTAGGTCTTTTGTTTGTGCCTCCTAGGTTAAGACAGCGAGTGTTCCTGGAATTCCATGCCAAGAAGTCTGCAGGTCACCCGGGTATTGCCAGAACTCGGGAGTTGCTATCTAGGGCGGTGTGGTGGCCCTCGGTGGCTAAGGATGTGGATCAGTGGGTTCGGGCATGTGACATCTGTGCCCGAAATAAGACTCCTAGAGGGGTTCCTGTTGGCCCATTACATCCACTCTCTATCCCATCTAAGCCATGGACCCACATTTCAATGGATTTTGTGGTGGACTTGCCCAAATCCTCGGGGATGACAGCCATCTGGGTTGTCGTTGACAGGTTTTCGAAGATGGCGCACTTCGTTCCACTGGTTGGGCTGCCATCGGCCAGACGCCTGTCTGAATTATTTATGCTGCATGTTGTGCGTCTCCACGGGTTGCCACTTGATGTGGTCTCTGACCGCGGATCCCAGTTTGTGGCCAAATTCTGGAGGGCATTTTGTTCCGATCTCCAGATTTCTGTCAGCTTGTCGTCGGGCTACCATCCGCAGTCTAATGGGCAGACTGAAAGGGTGAACCAGTCCTTGGAGCAGTTCCTCAGGTGTTATGTCTCCAAGTGTCAGACTGACTGGGTTGCTCATCTGTCCATGGCGGAGTTTGCCTATAACAACGCGGCTCACTCTGCTACAGGGATCTCTCCCTTCCTTTGTGTGTATGGGCATCATCCTAAGGCCAATTCTTTTGACCCCCTGGACTCCACGCCTGGTGGTTCCTCTGTGGTTTCGGTCCTTAGAGGTATTTGGCGGAAAGTGAAGAAAGCCCTTGTGTCTGTGTCATTAGTGACCAAAAGGGTTTTTGATAAGCGGAAAAGACCCTGCAGCTTCAAATTAGGAGACTTCGTCTGGTTGTCTACCAAGAATTTGAAGTTGAGACAGCCATCTCATAAGTTAGGCCCCCGGTTCATCGGCCCTTATAAGATCACCAGGGTTATCAATCCGGTGGCATTTCAGTTAGATCTGCCCCGTTCTTTGGGTATCAATAAAACATTTCATTGTTCCCTTTTAAAACGGGCAATTAGTAATCCTTCTTCCAGTGGAAGACCTTCCCCTCTTCTGATACGTGGCCAGAGGGAGTTTGTTGTTGAAAGGATTCTTGACTCCAAGGTGGTTCGGGGTCGGCTGTCATTTTTGGTGCACTGGAAGGGGTATGGCCCGGAGGAGCGGTCGTGGGTGCGCAGTTGTGATCTTCATGCCCCCAGACTGATACGCTCTTTCTTCTCGCAGTTCCCCGATAAACCCGGTGGTAGGGGTTCTTTGACCCCTCGTCAGAGGGGGGGTACTGTTAGGGTCTCCTGCCCTGTGCTGCCACATCGTCATGGCAACCGGGAGACAAGTGCTAGCGGAGTGACCTGAGCGCAGCTGATACTCCGGTTCGGGTCTTTTGCTGTGCAGTGGTTATAGGCTCTGTGCATGGCAGGGGATCCGGTGCTGGTTTTTGTGCTCACAGTCTGTGAGGTCTGAGTGGGGCGTGGACAGCACCTGCTTTATAAGGCCTCTTCTCAGGGTAAGCAGATGCTGCTGAATCTTTGTTGGTTAGTCAGTTTCTGAAAGTTAGCCAGTACTGTGTAGCTTTGTATTTGTTTGTTGCTTACTGCAAATAGGCCTGGGGATTTGGTATTACACTCTGCCAATCCAGACCTAGCAGTAAGACTGGAGTCAGTCGTTTAGCTTGCTGGGGTTCTGTTACTACTCTGTGAACTTAGCAAGTTTGCGGCTGTATTCTAAGACTTGCCTGTCTAATCCTGTCTCACTTTGCTAGGTGTCAGGGGTCAGTTTAGTGGCAGTAAGCTGAACCTGTGCACTGCAAGTGAGAATTAGGATTGTGGAGACTCTCCTTGTGTCTATCATTCCATCTCTGACCAAGGAGTTTACTGCCACACCCGTTGGTAACCCTTTAGGGTTTTGCTGTTGCCCTTAGCAACAGCATTTCGGGTTCTCTACGTATTAAAACACAACATCTTGCTTTTCTCATCTGAGCAGTTCTAATACAAGGGAGATACCCAGTTCCTTAGCCTCTGGGCTTCTCTGTTCACTTTGTGTGTATTTTGTTACCCTATCACCTTCTGTGTACGTTATGTCATATTCCCCAGTCTGTCTGTAAGTCCATTTGTTTTGCATAACAGTTCAAACACCAGTACATTCCTGCAGGCACTGGAGTGCATAACAGTCCTGACACCAGTACTTTCCTGCAGGCACTGGTGTGCATAACAGAGCACCAGTCTAGAGGCGATACAGTTCAAAGCAAGTAATGCAAGTCATATCTACTGGCGCCCAAGATGGCTGCCTCACCTTTTGTATGCTCCTGATCATCTCCATAAAACAGCTTAAATTCACCACAACTGACCTATGAATCATCATAAATATCCAAGGACTTACCTTGAACTTGTACTACTCTACGTGGACATTTCATCAAAACCAACAGATTGCATTCCTGCGCTGAGATACACATTGGATTGAATCCTGGACTGAATCCTCTGCATATCTCCACTGAGAAATCCTTCAGTTTAGCAGCTGCTGTACTCTGCATTGGACATTACCCAGATAAGGTACTGTGGATTACAACCTATCTTTGGCAATATCCAGCCCCTCACTTAGACATCATCCACCTCTGTTCTCTGAGCAACAAATAACTGACTTATTGCATTAATCTACTAATATCAGTATATTCAGGCTCTGAATTGCTTAAAGCTCACTGTTTAAAATCAGGATCCATTTCCAGGACACGTTATCACTACCCCCACAAAAAAAAAAATCTACTTCAAAGGCCTCTCACACTGCGACTTTTCACACCTACACAGTAGGAATTGGCTTCTAACACCTTTCCAAAAGGCTGCCTATCCAAGGATAATTGACTAAATCAGCAGTTATTTTATTTAGTACTTGCTTCAAATATACACAATAGGTTATAGCAATAACTTTGTTCATAATCCCATTATTATTTTGGATCACATACCGAATTGGGGGAAAACAAAACACAAAAAGGGAAAAAAAAAACCCCACTGCTTTCTCTCCCTCTCTCATCATCATATGCAGCTCAAATTTATAGTAATCTGTCATTGATGACCAAATGTATACGTATTTCTCCAGCTTCATTCTTTCACTCCGCCGACCACGTTCTGCAGTTCCTATCACACCATCACAGGCTTCTATTCTCCAGTCCCTTGGCATTTTAAAAAGAAAACACTGGCGCATTCGTGGGAAGCGAGCAGGCCGGAAATTTAATTTCCCCGGTAACCATCTAAGTCCTTTGCCCAGCTGCTCACCCCCATACTCAAAGAACAATCAAATAGAAGTGATACCCAAAAGACGGCCCTGTGTTTGGAAGGACAGAACTGTCAACTTTCACTTTGTGACCCCCATACCCAGAGCTCCTGCACTTAACATAAAGAAAACTGAAGGCCTCCTGGTATGCCCAATCAGGTCAGTGCTTTGTAATGCCAGATCTATAAGAAACAAGACTGCAACAATTGCTGACCTTATTGAATCTGCAGATTTAGCCTGTATTACAGAGACCTGGCTAGATGAAAATGCAGCACCTATATTGGAGGCTGCAGTACCAACAAACTACTCTGTCATCCACAACCCAAGACTGGACCGCAGGGGTGGCGGGGTGGCTATCTGCTTCAAAAAAGAACAAACTTAGGGTCCACCCTATTGAAACTACTCGCTCATTTGAGTGCATTGCTGCCCGGAGTTCGACAGGATTAGGTTTCAGAGTACTTCTCATTTACCGGCCACCTGGAGATGGAAATATATTTCTGCAAGAAATTGCAGACACTGTCGCTGGCCTGGTTCTGGAACATAAAAGATGGCTCATCCTTGGGGATTTCAATGCATGGGTGGATGATGAGCTCTCACGCCTTGGCCAAGACCTCCTGTGCACAATGAATGGTCTGGGCTTCACACAGGTCATTCCCTCTGCCACACATAAAAGTGGTCACACTCTGGACCTTGTCTTTCAGATTGGATTAGAAGTCACTGACCTAAAAATAAACCCAGTCATCTGGTCAGACCACCACTCCCTCTGGTTCTCAGTTGCAACCCCTCGATTAAGATCTCTGCCCGTGGAGTTGACCAGGTATCGTCCAAGGAGGGGTATGACTCCCCAGGCTCTTGCAGCAAATCTGGATCTCTCTGCTATACTGGGTGCCTGTGAAGATCCCTGTTCCCTAGTCCATTATTATAATAGGGATGTTATGGCTGCAATTGATATTATCGCCCCTGTGCGTTTAAGACCTCGTAAACCACAACGTCAAGCTCCATGGTTCGACAACAGTGTTAGTGAGCTCAAGAAAAGGGGGCGTAGACTGGAAAGACGATGGAGGAAGACTAACCTAGTGGATGACAAAATAAAACTAATAAAGCATAACGTAGAATATCAATCGACAATCACTCGTAAGAAAGCACAGTTCCTGTCAAATGAGATCACAGCAGCACACAATAGGCCAGCTCAACTTTTCCGCACAGTGGAGATGCTTTGCAAGCCAGCATGCCTGCAGACTAATGAGATCCTCTCCCAGGCAAGATGCAACGAGTTTGCAAACTTCTTTGCAGATAAAATATCCACCATCCGGGCTGGAATCTCCACAGTGCCATCAAAGGAGTGCCAAACTACAAAGCCTGCCAATATAAGCTACCTGCCTTCATGGATCAGCTTTGATCCAGTGGATGTAAAGGACACTGCTGAAATTGCTCGGATTTTGCGTCCCACCACCTGTGATCTGGACCCAGCCTCAACCAAGCTTCTAATAGATTGTATGGATATAATTGGTCCTGTCTTGTTCAATGCTCTTTGCAGACAGGCATTTTTCCTGGACCCCTAAAGGAAGCAATTGTTAGACCGCTTCTTAAAAAACCTAATTTAGATCCTGACTGCATGAACAACTACAGACCGGTATCAAACCTTCCTTTCCTAGGAAAGGTTATTGAGAAAGTCGTTGCAAATCAACTGGAAACCCGCCTGATATTTATGATCCATTTCAATCAGGATTCAGGAGAAGACATAGCACTGAAACAGCCCTGGTGTGTGTGTTAAATGATCTTCTGATGGCAAAAGACAAAGGTGACTGTTCAATATTAATCCTTCTGGATCTCTTGGCAGCATTTGATACCGTGGACCATGGGCTTCTGATTGAGCGACTGATACATTTCTGTGGTCTGGATAGCACAGTCCTAAGCTGGTTCAAATCATTTCTCACAGGCAGGTCACAGAGAGCATCATCTGGATTATACTCATCACCACCAGTGCCATTGCCATGTGGTGTCCCACAAGGTTCTATACTATCCCCCATGCTTTTTGCAGTATACATGCTCCCATTGGGCGAAATAATCAGGCGCCATTGGCCTGGTCTACCACTGCTATGCAGATGATACACAATTGTACTTGTCCTTTGCTCCGGGCACTGATAACCCAATAGCAACCCTAAATGGCTGTCTAGCTGAACTACTGGAGTGGATGAGCGCCAGTTGGCTGCGACTGAACCCGGATAAAACAGAGGTCCTTATGATACGACCGCAACATCAAACGACAAGACTGCAGCATAGCCAACCAACTGGACTTACACTCAGGGATTCAGAATTACAGACCAGTGATCGTGTGCGGAATCTTGGCGTTGTCCTGGATGGTGGCTTGACACTTAAACATCAGATATCAGCCACAATCAAATCCTCATTCTTTCACCTGAGGAACATAGCCAGAATCAAGCACTTAATTCCCTCAGATGATATGCCAAAAGTCATACATGCATTTGTATCATCTCGTTTAGACTACTGTAATGCCCTCTACCTTGGTCTACCAGCAAAAGAATTGCAGCGCTTACAGCTGGTGCAAAACACAGCTGCCAGGCTATTAACCAACCAGCCCCGTTCTAGCCACATAACACCCATCCTCTACTCCCTTCACTGGCTGCCTGTACGATGGCGAATTATCTTCAAGATTGGCTTACTGAGTTTCAAAGCATTACATGACCAAGGCCCAAGGTACCTGAAACAGCTTCTGACCCCATACTTCCCCACTCGATTACTGCGATCTGTAGATGAAGGACTTTTAGCAGTACCTAGAATCTACCGTAATTCATCTGGGGGTCGAGCTTTTAGTCATGCGGCTCCGACTCTATGGAACTCACTTCCCCGCACAGGCGAGAGGCCCCAACTATAGAATCCTTCAAAAGTAGACTCAAGACTTTTCTGTTTACTCAAGCATTTCCATAATGTCCCTTTTAGTATCTTCATGCTTCTGTATTTTATGAAAATGTACTTCATTATTTTCTGTACTATATCATGCTATGTATCTGTTAAGCGCCTTGGGTCCTATTGGAGAAAGAGCGCTATATAAATAAAATTATTATTATTATTATTATTAAGTCTCCCTGAGGTAAATTTTCTGATAAAGTAGCCAATTAGTCTTTCACTGTTTCTGGCTGGAAAAAAAAGTCTCCCTGCAGTATCCTGCTTCCGGCTATAGCTCACTTTCTCTCCATCAGATGTAGAGTGAGGGGTCTGCTATATGTAGTAGGATTTATGAATCTCTACTTTGTTATTACACTGCCTGGCTGTGGATAAAGGGATCAGGTACCCCTTAAATGTGAGGGCTGACATGGTCTCTGACAGGGCCGGATTAACAATGGGGCGGATGGAGCTGCAGCTCCAGGCCCCCCATTGAAAATAGGCCCACAGAGCTCTCCAGTGAAGCCCCACGTCAGCCAGGGTAGTGTGCCTGGTGGAGACAGTGACCGCTGCAGGACATTCCAGCAATGTATGCTGAAATATGCTCCAAACCTCCCACTGCGAGTGTCATGGAGCGAGCGGGGTGTCCAGATGCCGGCCGCAGGTTCTGGGTAGTGGGCAGGGCTAGACTGGGTGCCGCATCTGATTCTGATCTGTCACCTGTCGCTGCCGCGGGCGCAGGATGCTTGTTCGGCTGCTGTGGGGCCCGACCAGTCCACTCCCCCTGCAGCTGTCACACTACACACGCCATGCCGCCAGCAACACAGTCGAAGCGGACACACAGGGCAGCTCCAGACATTATCAGGCGCATCACACAGGATGAGAGGAGCCGCAGCCTGACGCCTCCTCAGAGGTAAGTGCTCAGGGCCTGAGCTGCAGAAGTGCTTACAGTAAGAAGTGAGTGCAGCGGAAGGTATGCATGGGGGAATGCCGTGGAGAGAAGTGACTCTCTAGCGGCTGACAGGGGGAAAGGGCATAGCAATGGGCCACACACAGATATAGATATGCCCCTAACCCTGTGAGCCTGACGCCTCACCCCTTGTGCCTGCCACCCTATCCCTGTGTGTGCCTGACTCCTCACCCCTGTATGCCTGCCACTCTATCCCTGTGTGTGCCTGCCACTCTATACCTGTGTGTGCCTGCCACCCTATCCCTGTGTGTGCCTGACTCCTCACCCCTGTGTGCCTACCACCCTATCCATGTGTGTGCCTGACTCCTCACCCTTGTGTGCCTACCACCCTATCCCTGTGTGTGCCTGACTCCCCACCCCTGTGTGTGCCTGACTC
Source organism: Pseudophryne corroboree (assembly GCF_028390025.1). Classification (NCBI taxonomy): domain Eukaryota; kingdom Metazoa; phylum Chordata; class Amphibia; order Anura; family Myobatrachidae; genus Pseudophryne; species Pseudophryne corroboree. The sequence goes on from NC_086448.1 coordinate 163,375,888, forward strand.
CCCACCCCTGTGTGTGCCTGACTCCCCACCCCTGTGTGCCTGCCACCCTATCCCTATGTGTGCCTGCCACCTCACCCTATGTGCCTGATGTCATACCCCTGTGTTTGTCTGCCACCTCACCCTATGTGTGTGCCTGACTCCTCACCCCTGTGTGCCTGCCACCCTCTCCCTGTGTGTGCCTGCCACCTCAACCTGTGTGCCTGCCACCTCAACCTGTGTGCCTGACGTCATACCCCTGTGTTTGTCTGCTTCCTCACCCTAAGTGTCTTCCACCTCACCTGTGTGTGCTTGCCACCGTACCCCTGTGTGCCTGCCACCTCACCCCTGTGTGTGCCTACCACCACACCCCTGTGTGTGCCTACCACCCTATCCCTGTGTGTGCCTGACTCCTCACCCCTGTGTGCCTACCACCCTATCCCTGTGTGTGCCTGCCACCCTATCCCTGTGTGTGCCTGCCACCCTATCCCTGTGTGTACCTGCCACCCTATCCCTGTGTGTGCCTGCCACCCTATCCCTGTGTGTGCCTGACTCCCCACCCCTGTGTGTGCCTGACTCCCCACCCCTGTGTGTGCCTGACTCCCCACCCCTGTGTGTGCCTGACTCCCCACCCCTGTGTGTGCCTGACTCCCCACCCCTGTGTGTGCCTGACTCCTCACCCCTGTGTGCCTGACTCCTCACCCCTGTGTGCCTGCCACCCTATCCCTATGTGTGCCTGCCACCTCACCCTATGTGCCTGATGTCATACCCCTGTGTTTGTCTGCCACCTCACCCTATGTGTGTGCCTGACTCCTCACCCCTGTGTGCCTGCCACCCTCTCCCTGTGTGTGCCTGCCACCTCAACCTGTGTGCCTGACGTCATACCCCTGTGTTTGTCTGCTTCCTCACCCTAAGTGTCTTCCACCTCACCTGTGTGTGCCTGCCACCGTACCCCTGTGTGCCTGCCACCTCACCCCTGTGTGTGCCTACCGCCACACCCCTGTGTGTGCCTACTGCCACCGTACCCCTGTGTGCCTGCCACCGTACCCCTGTGTGCCTGCCACCTTACCAATGTGTGACGACCACCTTACCCTATGTGCCTGCCACCTTACCCCTGTGTGTGCCTGCCACCTTACCCCTGTGTGTGCCTGACACCTTACCCCTGTGTGATGGCCACCTTACCAATGTGTGACGGACACTTTACCCTAGGTAGCTGCCACCTCACCCCTGTGTGTGCCTGCCACCTCACCCCTGTGTGTGCCTGCCACCTCACCCGTGTGTATCTGCCACCTTACCCTATGTGCCTGACATCTCACCCTGTGTGTGCCTACCTCCTTATCCTGTGTGCCTGCTGGCTCAAGGCCGTTTAAGTCGAGAAACATAATGTGGGTGCCACTTCATGGGGGGTGCAGCGCAACTGTAGCCAGGGCCGCTGACTGGCGGCAGCCAGCCCGCCATCAACAATGCTGCATCTGTACACAGTGCCAAATACAAAATTATTTCTGACCCAGGCCGCGTTTGAGCCCAGTGGTACTCGGAAGATGAGTTTAGCGCTGCCTAGGCCATGATGTCATGGAGGTCATGCACCTGCTCGCCGCACAGTGCATTCTGATTTAGGCTGCCACTGAGGGCAAGGGAGGAGAGAAGCCAGATTCCACTGTAAGTTCTGCAATGATAATGCTAACAGACTGTTTTCATTTCAGATTAATCTTCTGTGGGGGGCAGTAAGTTTATCTGTGTTGTGTGTGTTTGTCAATATGTGGCGTCTGTGTCAGTAAGTTTATCTGTGTTGTCTGTGTCAATAAGTAGCATCTGTCACTAAAAACCCTTTTCACTAGTGTAGCACGGGTTGCAGCTGTGTCGCCTGACACGGCTGCGACCCGTGCTACAGCTCCCTGCAGACAGCGCTCACCTACCAGGCAATTGCCAGGTTGGTGACGCGCTAGTGACGCGGCAGGGGTGGCACTGGGAGATCACATGATCTCCCAGCGCCGCCCTCCCTATGCACTGTGAACGGGAGCCGTGTCGCCTCGACACGGCTCCCGTTCACACCAGACAGCTAGCCGGGTTGAACACGTGTTCAACCCGGCTAGCTACCTGGGTAGGATTCCCGGGTCACTTGATCCGGGAATTTGCCGGGGTACCCATTTCCATGCCCCTGCGCATTTACCCGTGTTTAAAAAAGCTAGTGGAAAAGGGGTATAAGTGTGTGTGTCTGTAAGTTTATCTGTGTTGTGTGTGTCAGAATACGGTGTTTGCATCAGTAAGGGGTATTAGTCATTAAGTGGTGTCTGTGTCAGTAAATGATATCTGTGTCATTAAGTGGTGTCTGTGTCAGTAAATGATATCTGTGTCAGTAAGTGGTGTCTGTCGTGTGTGTCTGTATCAGTAAGGGGTATTTGTGTCAATAAGTGTGTGTGTCAGCATGTTTGTGTCAGTAAGCGGAATCTGTCAGTAAAGGGTGTCCATGTCAGTAAGTGTGTTTGTGTCAGTAAGTTGTGTCTGTCAGTAAGTATGTATGTGTCCGTAAGCGGTATGTGTTGCAGTGTTTAAGTGAGTAAGTGTGCCTGTATCAGTATGTTTGTCAGTAAGTGGAATTTGTGCTAGTAAGTGGTATCTGTCAGTAAGGGGTGTTTGTTTTTTTAAGTGTGTCTATGTCAGTAAGAGGTATCTGTGTCAGTAAGGGGTTTCTGTGTCAGTAATTGGTATCTGTCAGTAAGTGTGTATATGTCAGTAAGGGTTGTCTGTATTAGTGTATTTGTGTCAATAAGTGGAATCTGTGTTAGTAAGGGGTGTTTGTGTCAGTAAGTGTATCTGTCAGTAAGTGGTGTCTATGTCGGTTTGTGTGTCCCAAGAGCCCACAATTCCCTATCTGTATTGCCCCATCTTTTCTAATCATTCCACATTTGCTCTGTTTTGCCCCATCGTTGCTTCCATTTCCACCTACAGCTCTCTGTAGTATATGGAGGTCACTGCAATGCTTCCTGTATCACATGGTTGTCACTGGTGCTTGCATTATATGGTAGTCACAAACTTTTTCTTGTTATAGTTAACTATAAAGTGGTTGAAGATAAGCACTAGCTATGACCTCCATGGAGATAAATAGCCACACTCATGGCACAGGCCACATCCCATATTTAGACCACACCTACACCACACTGGTCATACCACTGCAGCGCTGGTCAAACCTCCTGACAAGGCACACAATAGGCCCTTCATAAATTTCAGCTCCAGGCCCATGTGGACCTTAATCTGGCTGCTTGAGTCTGTTGACAGCTTTAAGTCTCTGACTGTCTTCACATTCCTCACCAACAGGCTTACCCAGGGGCCCCAGTGGTACAGCTCCCTTTGTCACAGTTCACCATCAATGCAGTCTCCGTCACCTGCGTGTCTCTTCACAAGTCTCTCAGCAGAGTTTTCCGGACCTCTCAGCACTCTTTTCCCTGTCAGCATGGCAGACCAGCGGCGTGTCCCTGCTGCTGTCTCTTCCTATCACCCCAGGGCAGCATCCTCTCTCCGTTGTTACCTCAGAGCACACACTGGAAGGTAACTCCGCCTTCTGCCTTCTGTGCACCACCCAATCAGCGGCTTCGATTCCTCCTGCTCTGCAGGTCTACACCTGGGTCCTAGGGCTCTACAAATTGCTGTCCTTTGGTTGCTGGCGTTGCCTAGCAACCTGACAAAGGGGAAGCTGTTAACCCTTTCAGCTGCACTGTGCCGGCTAATGAGAAGTGAGGGTTCCTTTTACAGAAAGTTTAGGTGTCTCACCCAGGTTGTCTCCAGTATATGGGTGATGGTACCTATATAGCCACATATAGCCCCATAAATCCTTTAGTTCGGTAATGTTGTAAGTAAGCTAAATACCATAATCTTTTATTTTGATATAATGTTATTATAGTTAGTGGCAGGGTTAAACTTATGTTAAAATCACTGCAAAAAAGCCTCAATGCTATGCCCACTATAACCGGGGGGGCAATGCACCTAGTTTTGCTGGGACAAGCACAGATTTTTTACGTTGTGCAAACGTCCCATCGGATTGCCATTCCATCCTGTTTGCCAACAATTTTACTGACTTAGTGAGAGATGTATGAAGCCTTGGAGAGAGATAAAGTGGAGAGAGACAAAGTATGTCATTACGCTCCTAACTGCCACGTTACAGGCTGTGTTTGAAAATGACAGTTCTGAGCTGATTGGTTAGTACTTTATCTCTCTCTAAGGCTTAGTACATCTGCCCCCGAATATTACTGAAAAGAAAAACGTAATAGTTTAGAACAGTGGTACCAAGCCATTGGTACTATTACCAGTGGTATGTGAAGACTGTGGGCCTAATTCAGACCTGATCGCAGCAGCAAATTTGTTCTCTAATGGGAATAACCTTGGGCCTAATTCAGACCTGATCGCTCTCTAGGTTTTTTTTGCACTGCTGCGAACAGATAGTCGCTGCTCATAGGGGAGTGTATTTTCGCTTTGCAAGTGTGCGAATGCATGTGCAGCCGAGCAAGATTTACTCAGCTGCTGCGATCACTTCAGCCTGGCCGGGCCTGGAATTGACGTCAGACACCTGCCCTGCAAACGCATGGACACGACTGCGTTTCCCCAACCACTCCAAGAAAACGGTCAGTTGCCACCCACAAACGCCTTCTTCCTGTCAATCGCCTTGCAATCGGTGTGCAAATGGATTCTTCGTAAAACCCATCGTAGAGCAACGATCCGCTTTCTACCTGTGCGACGCGCCTGCGCATTGCGGTGCATACGAATGTGCAGTTATGACCTGATCGCAGCGCTGCAAAAATGTTAGCGAGCGATCAGGTCTGAACTACCCCCTATGTGCACTGCAGGTGGGGCAGATACAGTTTAATGTGCAGAGAAAGTTAGATTTGGATGGGGTGTGTTCAAACTGAAATCTAAATTGCAGTGTAAAAATAAAGCAGCCAGTATTTACCCTGCACAGAAACAAAAAAATAAATAAATATATATATATATAAAATTGCAATTTTATGCTAATTTTATGCTGATTTATTATCAATTTCATATTCGGGCTTTTTTAAGACAACACTCATTAGTTTCAAATGGCCATATTCAATTAGTGGTGATGAATAGCTGCTATGTACAGTACAGTATTGCTGCGTGCGTCACTGTTTAATAAGGAAACCCATCATCACAGATTGTGCCTCACAGTTCTTTGGCATGCCAGGAAACATCTGAGATGTTGGTGGTGAAGCAGTTGGAATGCCAGCACTTTGCGCCTTTGTCGCTGACTGAATACTCTCCAGTGATGCTCTAGTTGTGCATGATCCAATTCAGCCATAGAGACCAGCTGGAGGCTCAGATTTATATCTTTCGAAATGACTCGATATATGTCTAATCTAAAATTCACAAGCAGGTTAGAAGAACTGTAATAGATCATCATTACAGTATACCAGCAGAACCATCAATAAGCATAAATTACAAATCATCGCATTATATAAATGATATAACCGCTGTATTAACCTTAACGGTAACCTACATTATTACGCTGAATCTTGTGCAACACAGGAATTAGGAGATATATCTGTGTGGAAAGGAAACATTAAGGTAGTCACTTTCTCCCAGTCTATGCCTCACAGTTATAGGCTTCCCATAGCACGCAGCTTTTGAAGTCACTGACTCTGCAGGGCTCCACATGCTGTTGGATGATAAAAGGACTAATTCAGAGCTGATTGCTGTTGTGCGAAATCGCACAGCGGACGATAATCAAATGACTGCGCATATGTATAGATCGTGCTGTGCAGACGCGATGCCAAACTGCAAAAAAAAAACCTGCATTTTTTTTTATCGCAAGGTGAACGCAATCTGATTGACAGGAAGCAGACATTTGGGAGTGGTAACTGGCCGTTTTCTGTGAGTGTGTGACGTCTGCTCCGGCCCCGATCAGCCTGTTTGTATTGCACTGTAGGAGTAAGTCCTGGGCTACGCACAGACTCCACAGACTGGAAAAATAATTCGATGGTGTGTGAGCTGTGAACAGATTTGCAGCTAACCGGCGTTTGCAAAGCTTTTTGCACAGCATACGCAGACTTGCACAGGGCGGTTATTCACTCAGAACAAATGATGGCAAATTCGCAGAGGTGCGATCAGGTCTGAATTAGTCCCAAAGTCCATTTTATGCAGTGACTTATAGGTTGGAAGTGGATCAGAGCCTCGTAAGTGCAGAGACATTTACCGGCTGCAGTGTTAGAACTAATGTATCATTCAATGGATTTCTAAAGTACTATACTTCTGAATCAACAAAGCTTGTGGTCAGTGACCAGATGTTGAGTAAGTGGAAATATCATTTTACATTTCAATGGTAGGATGCGAAAACAAACAGGGAAGTGAAGAAAAACATTCTCGGTTTAGCTGGAGTGGCATTTTACCCAAGAAAAAAACAATATACAAAACACATTCACCAAGTCTGACTTCTGATTCCTGCAAGCTTAATGAGCCACATGTGTGCTACACTGAGTTGTGAGGTTAAGATCACTTTAGACTGTACTGAATTGTTGAAATGAATGGTAATCCATTTACATTTGCTGGAATACTGAAACATTCTAGATGATACCTTTTTCAAATTAAGGCGGAATTGCATGTCCTTCCATGACATGGCCTTGTTAAAATTTATTTCAGATTTTAACGATCATTAAGAAATCTACCCATGCTTATTCTTCACGGGATGTTATTGCTGGTATCCGGATTATAGGTTGACCTTAATTAGGTCAACATTCAATAGGTCGACCACTAATGGTGGACATGCAATAGGTTGACATGAACAAAAGGTAGACATAGACATTAGGTCGACATGGTTAAGGTTGGCTGTGCTTATGGTCGATGGGGTCATAAGGTCGACAGGTGCAAATGGTCGACACCTCCCCCCCCCCCCCCTTTTTCCAACTTTACCATCCATGTGGCCTATGATTGGGAAAAGTAACCTTGGCTGAAGTATGGCAAGTAAAGCGAGCCATGTGAGGGGGCGCGGTACAGTAATTGGGGATTTTAGGTGCTGTGACGGTGAAAACGACACCAATTTTTTTTTTATTGTGTCAGCCTTCTTTGTGTTGACCATTTGTCATGTCGACATTTTATCCCTGTCTACCTCTTCTGAACCTTTTAACAATTGTGACCTTTTTAGCGTGTCGACCTAATGACTGTCAACCTGATTAGGGTCGACCCTGTGGTCCATACCTGTCATTGCTAAATCTGTTTTTCCCCTTTTTTGCTGATATTTCCTGACATTTGCATTTGAAGCAAATGAGAAGAAGCTTTCCAATGATGTAAATAGAGAGATGGCCCCTTACTACTGTGCTGTAAAATCAGGACAGTTGGCCAATATGATGGGTTTGATATTGTTTCTCACCAATCACATTGCTGACAGTCATTATTAAGACACACATAATGTTGATATGTACATTATGTCTACACACAAACTGGCAACAGGTTCAGAATGTCAAATTGCAAAATGTTGACACTGACAAAATGTCGACAGAGACAATGGGCATGATTCAATTCAACGTGATGTTGCCGAATCCACTAGTTTACTTAACTTTTGTCTACAGTTGAAATTCCCACTAATTAAATTCCCGGCGATGTTACTCTGTAGTTGGTGTTGTTTGGTTTTAGACTGCAACGTTTATTTAATTCTCGTCAATACGTTATCCCTATAGGTTATAAGGGCCGGACCAATTCAATACATTTTCGGGTGAGGAGAGAGTTCCAATTCATGTGGATTTAGTGTAAAACTCTCTCTTTTTTTTCTCTCATCCCCCAAGGGGTGAGAGTTTGCTCAATTTTGATTCAAAAGTAATGCTTTCCATTTAGAAAACCTTTAAATAGTCCTTAATTCACAAACCAACTACTTTTTTTCCCCCTGGCTTGGTTAGAAAGTGGTATCTCCCTCCCTCTTTTCAGTTGTCTCAGGTTACATATCCAGATGCGGAAGATGATTTTCAGCTGAAGAGGGAGGATTACTGGACCAGCAGTGAAGAGGATTCTGAAGAGGACCTGTTCCATCCCTGATCTGGATTGTGGTTTTGTATAGTTTGGAGTTCTGCCTCACACCCCATGAAGTCCTTTACAGATTCTGTTTGGGTGTTTATGCTTGCAGCCTGTGCAAATTAATTCAGTAAGCAATGACTGGAGGAGCAAAGTGCTGATAACATTACACCAAACAGCAATCTGCATCCGCCCCGTATACCCAGGCCTCATCTTTATCGCGAAAGACGTTTGCTTGATGGGATGCAAGAGTATTGTGTGGTAAAGCTTTGCCGCCTTTCCTCTTCAGCTATTTACGAGCTCATAAAAGAGGATTTGGAGCCCAAAATGCTAGTAAACAAAGCAGTGTTTGGCTGTGTAAACCTCTCAGTGCATTGCATTTTTTGGCATCAGGCACATATCAGCCCATTTTGGGGCGAAGTGGCTGGTATGTCACAGGCCATGTTTTCTCATTGTCTGGACCAATTTCTTAAGGCTATTTTAAAACACACTGGGAAATGTATTAAATTTCCCAGTTTGATGCTGAGTGGCGTCCTGTGATGGCTGACTTTTATGCTGTTGCACAAATGCCCAATGTGCTTGGGGCAACAGACTGCACCCACATTGCAATGACCGCACCACTGTGAATCAAAGAATATTTCAACAACTGGAAATTCTTCAATTTGCTTAATTTCCAGATGGTCTGTGACTCAAAGCTTAGAATACTGAAGGTGAATGTCAACTTTCCTGGTTCCACTCACGATTCTTTTCTTTTGCAGCAGTCAGCAATCTGGCGTTTGTTCGAGGAGTGAGCTTTTCCAATCTGTTGGCTGTTGGGTAAGTTTAGCCCTTTTCTTTTGTAGTCAATTGGTGTTTTGAAAAACAAAAGTATATCATACTTTTTTTTTTAAAGGTGGTGCTGGATACGAGAATCCGACGTGGTTACTCACTCCTCTTTCCAATCCATATGCTACTGCTGAATGGAGGTATCAACTAGAGATGAGCGGGTTCGGTTCCTCGGAAACCGAACCCGCCCGAACTTCATGTTTTTTTACACGGGTCCGAGCGACTCGGATCTTCCCGCCTTGCTCGGTTAACCCGAGCGCGCCCGAACGTCATCATCCCGCTGTCGGATTCTCGCGAGGCTCGGATTCTATCGCGAGACTTGGATTCTATATAAGGAGCCGCGCGTCGCCGCCATTTTCACACGTGCATTGAGATTCATAGGGAGAGGACGTGGCTGGCGTCCTCTCCGTTTATAGAGAAGAGAAGAAGAGAGTGAGACTAGAGTAGAGAGAGACACAGTAGTAATTTTGGGGAGCATTAGGAGGAGTACTACTACTTGCTGAAGTGATAGATAGATAGTGTGACTGTATAATGTATATCTGACTTGTGGGGGAGACACTGACAGTGGGGAGCAGTTAGAGTCTGAGAGCAGGACTCAGGAGTACTACATATAACGTACAGTGCACACTTTTGCTGCCAGAGTGCCACACTGCCATTGTGACCACACTGACCACCAGTATAATATATATTGTGATTGTCTGCTTAGGAGTACTACTTGCAAGTTGCTGATAGTGTGACCAGTGACCTGACCACCAGTTTAATAATCACCACCAGTTTAATATATATATATAATTGTATATAATATATATATAATATTGTATACCACCTACCCGTTTTTTTTTTTCTTTCTTCTTCTTTATACATACTACTATAGTAGCTTACTGTAGCAGTCTGCGGTGCTGCTGAGCTGACAGTGTCCAGCAGGTCCGTCATCAGTCATTACATAATAAATATATATACCTGTCCGGCTGCAGTACTAGTGATATTATATATATATATATATATATATTAATTTCATCTCATTATCATCCAGTCTATATTAGCAGCAGACACAGTATGGTAGTCCATGGCTGTAGCTACCTCTGTGTCGGCAGTCGCTGGTCCATCCATAATTGTATACCACCTACCCGTGTTTTTTTTTTTTCTTCTTTATACATACTACTATAGTAGCTTACTGTAGCAGTCTGCGGTGCTGCTGAGCTGACAGTGTCCAGCAGGTCCGTCATCAGTCATTACATAATAAATATATATACCTGTCCGGCTGCAGTACTAGTGATATTATATATATATATATATATATATTAATTTCATCTCATTATCATCCAGTCTATATTAGCAGCAGACACAGTACGGTAGTCCACGGCTGTAGCTACCTCTGTGTCGGCAGTCGCTGGTCCATCCATAATTGTATACCACCTACCCGTGTTTTTTTTTTTTTTTCTTTCTTCTTCTTTATACATACTACTATAGTAGCTTACTGTAGCAGTCTGCGGTGCTGCTGAGCTGACAGTGTCCAGCAGGTCCGTCATCAGTCATTACATAATAAATATATATACCTGTCCGGCTGCAGTACTAGTGATATTATATATATATATATATATACTTCCCAAAAACAAGCTGGCACTCTAGAAGACTTAATAAATGCGCAGACACAGTGATGTGATCAACGTTTCAGGGCTGCTGCCCTTTTATCAAGACAATCTGTATAGTACAAATAAAACTTTTATACATTACCAACACCTCGTGCACTTGCTTCCACGACACCCTCCTCGAGCCGATGACGTCATTGGCGCGCTCCCGCGCCCGCGACCCAGCAACACAGGGGGGGCGTGGTGAATCATAGTGACGTCCCATCACCATAGTAACCCGCAATAACTGTAAGAATGAATGCATGTAATTGAGATTCATGGATGACACATAATAAAAGGCGCTAGAGGTCTATAATGCTAACGTATACTGTCACAAAGAAATATGCTTTAAAGAGAGATTAAATTGACATCTACACGAGACAGCATAAACATTTCAGTTACGGACGGCACCTTGTATGGGGTTACTGACAATATCATGGTGATCTAGTTAGTGTCTAGACACCAACTGTAGAAAAAGGGGCAATGCAATAATAACGTATTATAAGAAGCTGGTGAAAGACAGAATGTCATTAAGTCCAAAGGGCTTCACCGACTGCAGCGTGTGTATCCACCAGGATTCTTTTTGAAGCAGGATCCGACCTCGGTTTCCCCCTCTTGAGGACTCAGGTACTCCATCGATGATTTTATATCGTATGGATGACATGCTGTGTTGTAGTTCCTTAAAATGTCGGGCTACTGGCTGGTCGGAGCCCCGTCCTTCCAAAGCCGCACGTATACTGGATCGGTGCAATGCTATTCTTTCCTTAAACTGGCGAATAGTCTTGCCAATGTATAATAACCCACATGGGCATTTGATATAATATATCACATATCTGCTTGTGCAGGTGTAAGATCTCTTAATCCTATATTCTTTTCCAGAGCGTGGATGGTGGAAAACGGCACCTGGTTCCAAACTACTGCATGTAGTGCACCCCAGGCATTTAAAGTTGCCTGGCTTTCTTGTCAAGAAGTGACCTGGTGGTGCTGCTTTATGGTTTGACACATCATTATGTACCACCCAATCTTTGATATTTCTTCCTCTTCGATAAGAGGGTAAAATCTTTGCTCCTTTAAGGGACTGTAATTGTTTGTCCTGGGTGATAATGGGCCAAATTTGTTTGGCTTTCTGCATGGTGTTCATACTGGTAGTGGAAAAATCTTGTGTCCACACTATAAAGTCCGTTTTTTTGGTACTTTGAATTTTGTTTAATAAACTTGTTCTATCATGTTTCAAGGCTCTGCTTTTGGCTTCCTTTAGGAATTTAAGTTTATAACCTCTTTCAATGAATTTTCTTGTCATAATGTCCATCTGTTTAATAGTCTCCGCTTGATTGCTGCAGATGCGTCTGATCCTCATGAATTGGGAATATGGCAGTCCCCATTTGAGGGTTGATGGATGGTGACTGTTAGCATGCAGAGTGGTATTTCTGTCTGTTTCTTTGACAAATAAGGAGGTATGCAAGTGGTGTAGGTGATCTTGGTTGATAGCCACATCCAGATAGTGTATTTCTTCATAGCTGGTTGAGAATGTGAATTTAATTGAGTCATCTAACTGGTTGATGTCCGACATTGCCTGTTGGAAACTCTCATGCGATCCTGACCATAACACAAAGATATCATCTATGTAGCGGAAATATGCTTTAATATTCCCTGCTACATTAGGATTTGATAAAAACAGGTCATTTTCCACTTCTCGCATGAAAATATTTGCAAAGCTCGGGGCCACGCAAGACCCCATTGCACACCCAGAGCATTGCTGGTAAAATCTACCATCAAAGATAAAATAATTTCGTGTCAAAGTAAGTTCTAGTAATTTGATGAAGAAATTAATGTCTGGGCCTTTGTATTTGTGGCTGCCTGTAATGTAGCGTCTGATAGCTTCAATACCTCTTTGGTGGGGGATGTTGGTGTATAAGCTGATCACGTCTATGGTGCACATCAGGTAATTTTCTGGCAACGGTGACAGCTTATCCAATTGTACCAAGAAGGCCGTAGTATCTTTAAGACAGACCTTTTGATCTTGTACAACCGGCTGCAGGAAAAAATCAAGGTATTTCGAGATGTTGTAAAAGAGAGAATCCCTTGCTGCTATTATAGGTCTTCCTGGGGGGTTCACAGCATTTTTATGAAGTTTAGGGATCGTATATAGGACTGGGACAATCGGCCAGTCTTGGATTAATGTTTCCTTTATCTTGGAATTAATGATGTTATCTTCCACTGCTTTGTTCAGGATGTCATCAATTTCTGCTTTGAACTTGGATGTTGGATCCGAGGATAACTCTTGATAAGTAGTTTCATCCTCTAGCTGTTTGTATATTTCAGCTTTGTATGTCATCAAGTCCTGGACTACAATACCTCCGCCCTTATCCGCCGAGCGGATCGTGATATCTTTATAACCAGCTAGATTTTTCAAAGCTGTAAATTCTTCCTGGGATAGGTTATTGAAATCAAGTTTTTGGTTCACCTGTGGCTCTTCAATTACGGTGTTCATGTAATTAATAAAGCATTTAATGTTGCTGTTAGAGGATATCGGGTCAAAAGTGGATGGTTTGTGCAGGGGAATGTCCTGGGTTGATAATGCGGGACTATTACCATAATGTTCCTTCAGTCTTAGCCTCCGACCGAATTTGTATAAGTCTACTTTATTTTTGAAAGTATCTGGTTTCTTTGTGGGAACAAAGGATAGTCCTTTATTCAACACTGACATTTCATCCATTGTGAGGGAGCGTGATGATAAGTTGAAAACTATGTTTTCTTGTTCTTGGCTCTTTTGGACTTTCCTTGCCCATTGTCCACCACGGCGGGTGTAGGGCCTTTTTTGAGCTCTCTGGCTGCTCTTGTAGTGACCCCCGTCGGGGGTTTCCTCCCGTTTTTTGATACAGAGGTTGCTCCTGCACATTCTATGTCACTCGATGACTGTGCGCTTGAATTGTCCGTATCCAAGTTGAATTTCTTGTTACGTCGGTATTTGGGTCTCCTATTTGACTCCGAGCCCCGATTGTATACCCACGAATAAACTTTATTTTCTTGGTAATCTTTGTCCACGGTGATTCTCTTTGTTTTTTTAAACTGAATGAGATCCAGGCGGTATTTATCAATGTCTGTAGTCAACTTGTTAATAAGATCTTGAGAGGTTTCCCCCTCTAGGACTGCAGAATGACTTGCTTCAGATTTAGCAATGTTATCTCTGGCGAGGAGAAGCTCTCTGCGGGATTCCTCTACGACCAGAAGAATCAAGTCGTAGGAGCACTTGTTCAAAACTGCGGCCCAACGTCTGCAGAAATCAGGATTGTGTCGTCCTATAGTGGGAATGTTGCGGATACGGAAACCGCGGGGAATTTTCTTTTCCCTGTAATAGTCAGATAAGGTTACTCCGTGAAAATAGAAGTCTATTTCCCGTTTCTTCAATCTGTTTAAAGCCAGGAAAATTTGTTCAGGCGTCTCTCCTCCACAGGCTTCCTCCAATTTGTCAGTGAATAATATAGCCTCTGCTTCTGTGTCTGTAAGACTCAGTCCTTCTCCCACCGGGAGTGCAATGTTGCTATAGCCTGGTACTGAATCTGCTGAAGACATGCTCTTCCAACCAATGTTCTGTTAAAAAGTGCAAATGATCTTGAAGTGAAGAATGTAAGTCTACCAAAAATTTGGGTGCCCGGACAATCTTATCTGGTGATGGCCAGAGAAGTATAATGCATGTGTCCAATTTATGTCCAGCACTCCAGTGGTTAAGACGGTGTATGCTCCGGTGCCCTGCTCAAACGTACTTAACTACTTCCCAAAAACAAGCTGGCACTCTAGAAGACTTAATAAATGCGCAGACACAGTGATGTGATCAACGTTTCAGGGCTGCTGCCCTTTTATCAAGACAATCTGTATAGTACAAATAAAACTTTTATACATTACCAACACCTCGTGCACTTGCTTCCACGACACCCTCCTCGAGCCGATGACGTCATTGGCGCGCTCCCGCGCCCGCGACCCAGCAACACAGGGGGGGCGTGGTGAATCATAGTGACGTCCCATCACCATAGTAACCCGCAATAACTGTAAGAATGAATGCATGTAATTGAGATTCATGGATGACACATAATAAAAGGCGCTAGAGGTCTATAATGCTAACGTATACTGTCACAAAGAAATATGCTTTAAAGAGAGATTAAATTGACATCTACACGAGACAGCATAAACATTTCAGTTACGGACGGCACCTTGTATGGGGTTACTGACAATATCATGGTGATCTAGTTAGTGTCTAGACACCAACTGTAGAAAAAGGGGCAATGCAATAATAACGTATTATAAGAAGCTGGTGAAAGACAGAATGTCATTAAGTCCAAAGGGCTTCACCGACTGCAGCGTGTGTATCCACCAGGATTCTTTTTGAAGCAGGATCCGACCTCGGTTTCCCCCTCTTGTATTTGTGGCTGCCTGTAATGTAGCGTCTGATAGCTTCAATACCTCTTTGGTGGGGGATGTTGGTGTATAAGCTGATCACGTCTATGGTGCACATCAGGTAATTTTCTGGCAACGGTGACAGCTTATCCAATTGTACCAAGAAGGCCGTAGTATCTTTAAGACAGACCTTTTGATCTTGTACAACCGGCTGCAGGAAAAAATCAAGGTATTTCGAGATGTTGTAAAAGAGAGAATCCCTTGCTGCTATTATAGGTCTTCCTGGGGGGTTCACAGCATTTTTATGAAGTTTAGGGATCGTATATATCAAATGCCCATGTGGGTTATTATACATTGGCAAGACTATTCGCCAGTTTAAGGAAAGAATAGCATTGCACCGATCCAGTATACGTGCGGCTTTGGAAGGACGGGGCTCCGACCAGCCAGTAGCCCGACATTTTAAGGAACTACAACACAGCATGTCATCCATACGATATAAAATCATCGATGGAGTACCTGAGTCCTCAAGAGGGGGAAACCGAGGTCGGATCCTGCTTCAAAAAGAATCCTGGTGGATACACACGCTGCAGTCGGTGAAGCCCTTTGGACTTAATGACATTCTGTCTTTCACCAGCTTCTTATAATACGTTATTATTGCATTGCCCCTTTTTCTACAGTTGGTGTCTAGACACTAACTAGATCACCATGATATTGTCAGTAACCCCATACAAGGTGCCGTCCGTAACTGAAATGTTTATGCTGTCTCGTGTAGATGTCAATTTAATCTCTCTTTAAAGCATATTTCTTTGTGACAGTATACGTTAGCATTATAGACCTCTAGCGCCTTTTATTATGTGTCATCCATGAATCTCAATTACATGCATTCATTCTTACAGTTATTGCGGGTTACTATGGTGATGGGACGTCACTATGATTCACCACGCCCCCCCTGTGTTGCTGGGTCGCGGGCGCGGGAGCGCGCCAATGACGTCATCGGCTCGAGGAGGGTGTCGTGGAAGCAAGTGCACGAGGTGTTGGTAATGTATAAAAGTTTTATTTGTACTATACAGATTGTCTTGATAAAAGGGCAGCAGCCCTGAAACGTTGATCACATCACTGTGTCTGCGCATTTATTAAGTCTTCTAGAGTGCCAGCTTGTTTTTGGGAAGTAGTTAAGTACGTTTGAGCAGGGCACCGGAGCATACACCGTCTTAACCACTGGAGTGCTGGACATAAATTGGACACATGCATTATACTTCTCTGGCCATCACCAGATAAGATTGTCCGGGCACCCAAATTTTTGGTAGACTTACATTCTTCACTTCAAGATCATTTGCACTTTTTAACAGAACATTGGTTGGAAGAGCATGTCTTCAGCAGATTCAGTACCAGGCTATAGCAACATTGCACTCCCGGTGGGAGAAGGACTGAGTCTTACAGACACAGAAGCAGAGGCTATATTATTCACTGACAAATTGGAGGAAGCCTGTGGAGGAGAGACGCCTGAACAAATTTTCCTGGCTTTAAACAGATTGAAGAAACGGGAAATAGACTTCTATTTTCACGGAGTAACCTTATCTGACTATTACAGGGAAAAGAAAATTCCCCGCGGTTTCCGTATCCGCAACATTCCCACTATAGGACGACACAATCCTGATTTCTGCAGACGTTGGGCCGCAGTTTTGAACAAGTGCTCCTACGACTTGATTCTTCTGGTCGTAGAGGAATCCCGCAGAGAGCTTCTCCTCGCCAGAGATAACATTGCTAAATTCGAAGCAAGTCATTCTGCAGTCCTAGAGGGGGAAACCTCTCAAGATCTTATTAACAAGTTGACTACAGACATTGATAAATACCGCCTGGATCTCATTCAGTTTAAAAAAACAAAGAGAATCACCGTGGACAAAGATTACCAAGAAAATAAAGTTTATTCGTGGGTATACAATCGGGGCTCGGAGTCAAATAGGAGACCCAAATACCGACGTAACAAGAAATTCAACTTGGATACGGACAATTCAAGCGCACAGTCATCGAGTGACATAGAATGTGCAGGAGCAACCTCTGTATCAAAAAACGGGAGGAAACCCCCGACGGGGGTCACTACAAGAGCAGCCAGAGAGCTCAAAAAAGGCCCTACACCCGCCGTGGTGGACAATGGGCAAGGAAAGTCCAAAAGAGCCAAGAACAAGAAAACATAGTTTTCAACTTATCATCACGCTCCCTCACAATGGATGAAATGTCAGTGTTGAATAAAGGACTATCCTTTGTTCCCACAAAGAAACCAGATACTTTCAAAAATAAAGTAGACTTATACAAATTCGGTCGGAGGCTAAGACTGAAGGAACATTATGGTAATAGTCCCGCATTATCAACCCAGGACATTCCCCTGCACAAACCATCCACTTTTGACCCGATATCCTCTAACAGCAACATTAAATGCTTTATTAATTACATGAACACCGTAATTGAAGAGCCACAGGTGAACCAAAAACTTGATTTCAATAACCTATCCCAGGAAGAATTTACAGCTTTGAAAAATCTAGCTGGTTATAAAGATATCACGATCCGCTCGGCGGATAAGGGCGGAGGTATTGTAGTCCAGGACTTGATGACATACAAAGCTGAAATATACAAACAGCTAGAGGATGAAACTACTTATCAAGAGTTATCCTCGGATCCAACATCCAAGTTCAAAGCAGAAATTGATGACATCCTGAACAAAGCAGTGGAAGATAACATCATTAATTCCAAGATAAAGGAAACATTAATCCAAGACTGGCCGATTGTCCCAGTCCTATATACGATCCCTAAACTTCATAAAAATGCTGTGAACCCCCCAGGAAGACCTATAATAGCAGCAAGGGATTCTCTCTTTTACAACATCTCGAAATACCTTGATTTTTTCCTGCAGCCGGTTGTACAAGATCAAAAGGTCTGTCTTAAAGATACTACGGCCTTCTTGGTACAATTGGATAAGCTGTCACCGTTGCCAGAAAATTACCTGATGTGCACCATAGACGTGATCAGCTTATACACCAACATCCCCCACCAAAGAGGTATTGAAGCTATCAGACGCTACATTACAGGCAGCCACAAATACAAAGGCCCAGACATTAATTTCTTCATCAAATTACTAGAACTTACTTTGACACGAAATTATTTTATCTTTGATGGTAGATTTTACCAGCAATGCTCTGGGTGTGCAATGGGGTCTTGCGTGGCCCCGAGCTTTGCAAATATTTTCATGCGAGAAGTGGAAAATGACCTGTTTTTATCAAATCCTAATGTAGCAGGGAATATTAAAGCATATTTCCGCTACATAGATGATATCTTTGTGTTATGGTCAGGATCGCATGAGAGTTTCCAACAGGCAATGTCGGACATCAACCAGTTAGATGACTCAATTAAATTCACATTCTCAACCAGCTATGAAGAAATACACTATCTGGATGTGGCTATCAACCAAGATCACCTACACCACTTGCATACCTCCTTATTTGTCAAAGAAACAGACAGAAATACCACTCTGCATGCTAACAGTCACCATCCATCAACCCTCAAATGGGGACTGCCATATTCCCAATTCATGAGGATCAGACGCATCTGCAGCAATCAAGCGGAGACTATTAAACAGATGGACATTATGACAAGAAAATTCATTGAAAGAGGTTATAAACTTAAATTCCTAAAGGAAGCCAAAAGCAGAGCCTTGAAACATGATAGAACAAGTTTATTAAACAAAATTCAAAGTACCAAAAAAACGGACTTTATAGTGTGGACACAAGATTTTTCCACTACCAGTATGAACACCATGCAGAAAGCCAAACAAATTTGGCCCATTATCACCCAGGACAAACAATTACAGTCCCTTAAAGGAGCAAAGATTTTACCCTCTTATCGAAGAGGAAGAAATATCAAAGATTGGGTGGTACATAATGATGTGTCAAACCATAAAGCAGCACCACCAGGTCACTTCTTGACAAGAAAGCCAGGCAACTTTAAATGCCTGGGGTGCACTACATGCAGTAGTTTGGAACCAGGTGCCGTTTTCCACCATCCACGCTCTGGAAAAGAATATAGGATTAAGAGATCTTACACCTGCACAAGCAGATATGTGATATATTATATCAAATGCCCATGTGGGTTATTATACATTGGCAAGACTATTCGCCAGTTTAAGGAAAGAATAGCATTGCACCGATCCAGTATACGTGCGGCTTTGGAAGGACGGGGCTCCGACCAGCCAGTAGCCCGACATTTTAAGGAACTACAACACAGCATGTCATCCATACGATATAAAATCATCGATGGAGTACCTGAGTCCTCAAGAGGGGGAAACCGAGGTCGGATCCTGCTTCAAAAAGAATCCTGGTGGATACACACGCTGCAGTCGGTGAAGCCCTTTGGACTTAATGACATTCTGTCTTTCACCAGCTTCTTATAATACGTTATTATTGCATTGCCCCTTTTTCTACAGTTGGTGTCTAGACACTAACTAGATCACCATGATATTGTCAGTAACCCCATACAAGGTGCCGTCCGTAACTGAAATGTTTATGCTGTCTCGTGTAGATGTCAATTTAATCTCTCTTTAAAGCATATTTCTTTGTGACAGTATACGTTAGCATTATAGACCTCTAGCGCCTTTTATTATGTGTCATCCATGAATCTCAATTACATGCATTCATTCTTACAGTTATTGCGGGTTACTATGGTGATGGGACGTCACTATGATTCACCACGCCCCCCCTGTGTTGCTGGGTCGCGGGCGCGGGAGCGCGCCAATGACGTCATCGGCTCGAGGAGGGTGTCGTGGAAGCAAGTGCACGAGGTGTTGGTAATGTATAAAAGTTTTATTTGTACTATACAGATTGTCTTGATAAAAGGGCAGCAGCCCTGAAACGTTGATCACATCACTGTGTCTGCGCATTTATTAAGTCTTCTAGAGTGCCAGCTTGTTTTTGGGAAGTAGTTAAGTACGTTTGAGCAGGGCACCGGAGCATACACCGTCTTAACCACTGGAGTGCTGGACATAAATTGGACACATATATATATATATATATATATTAATTTCATCTCATTATCATCCAGTCTATATTAGCAGCAGACACAGTACGGTAGTCCACGGCTGTAGCTACCTCTGTGTCGGCAGTCGCTGGTCCATCCATAATTGTATACCACCTACCCGTGTTTTTTTTTTCTTCTTCTTTATACATACTACTATAGTAGCTTACTGTAGCAGTCTGCGGTGCTGCTGAGCTGACAGTGTCCAGCAGGTCCGTCATCAGTCATTACATAATAAATATATATACCTGTCCGGCTGCAGTACTAGTGATATTACATATATATATATATTAATTTCATCTCATTATCATCCAGTCTATATTAGCAGCAGACACAGTACGGTAGTCCACGGCTGTAGCTACCTCTGTGTCGGCAGTCGCTGGTCCATCCATAATTGTATACCACCTACCCGTGTTTTTTTTTTTTTCTTTCTTCTTCTTTATACATACTACTATAGTAGCTTACTGTAGCAGTCTGCGGTGCTGCTGAGCTGACAGTGTCCAGCAGGTCCGTCATCAGTCATTACATAATAAATATATATACCTGTCCGGCTGCAGTACTAGTGATATTATATATATATATATATATATTAATTTCATCTCATTATCATCCAGTCTATATTAGCAGCAGACACAGTACGGTAGTCCACGGCTGTAGCTACCTCTGTGTCGGCAGTCGCTGGTCCATCCATAATTGTATACCACCTACCCGTGTTTTTTTTTTCTTCTTCTTTATACATACTACTATAGTAGCTTACTGTAGCAGTCTGCGGTGCTGCTGAGCTGACAGTGTCCAGCAGGTCCGTCATCAGTCATTACATAATAAATATATATACCTGTCCGGCTGCAGTACTAGTGATATTACATATATATATATATATATATTAATTTCATCTCATTATCATCCAGTCTATATTAGCAGCAGACACAGTACGGTAGTCCACGGCTGTAGCTACCTCTGTGTCGGCAGTCGCTGGTCCATCCATAATTGTATACCACCTACCCGTGTTTTTTTTTTTTTCTTCTTTATACATACTACTATAGTAGCTTACTGTAGCAGTCTGCGGTGCTGCTAAGCTGACATTGTCCAGCAGGTCCGTCATCAGTCATTACATAATAAATATATATACCTGTCCGGCTGCAGTACTAGTGATATTATATATATATATATATATATATTAATTTCATCTTATTATCATCCAGTCTATATTAGCAGCAGACACAGTACGGTAGTCCATGGCTGTAGCTACCTCTGTGTCGGCAGTCGCTGGTCCATCCATAATTGTATACCACCTACCCGTGTTTTTTTTTTTTTTTTCTTCTTCTTTATACATACTACTATAGTAGCTTACTGTAGCAGTCTGCGGTGCTGCTGAGCTGACAGTGTCCAGCAGGTCCGTCATCAGTCATTACATAATAAATATATATACCTGTCCGGCTGCAGTACTAGTGATATATATATATATATATATATATATATATTAATTTCATCTCATTATCATCCAGTCTATATTAGCAGCAGACACAGTACGGTAGTCCACGGCTGTAGCTACCTCTGTGTCGGCAGTCGCTGGTCCATCCATAATTGTATACCACCTACCCGTGTTTTTTTTTTTTTTTTTTTTCTTCTTCTTTATACATACTACTATAGTAGCTTACTGTAGCAGTCTGCGGTGCTGCTGAGCTGAAAGTGTCCAGCAGGTCCGTCATCAGTCATTACATAATAAATATATATACCTGTCCGGCTGCAGTACTAGTGATATTATATATATATATATATATATATATATTAATTTCATCTCATTATCATCCAGTCTATATTAGCAGCAGACACAGTACGGTAGTCCACGGCTGTAGCTACCTCTGTGTCGGCAGTCGCTGGTCCATCCATAATTGTATACCACCTACCCGTGTTTTTTTTTTTTTCTTTCTTTTTCTTTATACATACTACTATAGTAGCTTACTGTAGCAGTCTACGGTGCTGCTGAGCTGACAGTGTCCAGCAGGTCCGTCATCAGTCATTACATAATAAATATATATACCTGTCCGGCTGCAGTACTAGTGATATTATATATATATATATATATTTCATCTCATTATCATCCAGTCTATATTAGCAGCAGACACAGTACGGTAGTCCACGGCTGTAGCTACCTCTGTGTCGGCAGTCGCTGGTCCATCCATAATTGTATACCACCTACCCGTGTTTTTTTTTTTTTCTTTCTTCTTCTTTATACATACTACTATAGTAGCTTACTGTAGCAGTCTGCGGTGCTGCTGAGCTGACAGTGTCCAGCAGGTCCGTCATCAGTCATTACATAATAAATATATATACCTGTCCGGCTGCAGTACTAGTGATATTATATATATATATATATATATATATGGGGAGTCCCACACTCTCACCCAGCGCAGGTAACGGCTGGGGTGCCAAATCAAAGTCTGATCCAATCACTGGGTCAAACTCATAGTACAGTACAGTGTTTCTCCACATTAACCGTGGAGAAAGATAGCACTCTCCAGACTTGTTATAATATATGCAATAAAGTCATTTATTCACAAAACTTGGTTCCATGTGTATCTTCATGTCACAAGCAGGGTATATAACAAAAAGGCTCACCAACGTTTCGGTCCTAATTTGGACCTTTCTCAAGGTATTAGCCAGTCTCTTAAAGCAAAATCAGGAAAACAGCAGCGTCAGTGTCAACATCAAAAGCAGGAACCGGTATCTGCTTTTGATGTTGACACTGACGCTGCTGTTTTCCTGATTTTGCTTTAAGAGACTGGCTAATACCTTGAGAAAGGTCCAAATTAGGACCGAAACGTTGGTGAGCCTTTTTGTTATATACCCTGCTTGTGACATGAAGATACACATGGAACCAAGTTTTGTGAATAAATGACTTTATTGCATATATTATAACAAGTCTGGAGAGTGCTATCTTTCTCCACGGTTAATGTGGAGAAACACTGTACTATATATATATATATATATATATATATATATATATATTAATTTCATCTCATTATCATCCAGTCTATAATAGCAGCAGACACAGTACGGTAGTCCACGGCTGTAGCTACCTCTGTGTCGGCAGTCGCTGGTCCATCCATAATTGTATACCACCTACCCGTGTTTTTTTTTTTTTTCTTTCTTCTTCTTTATACATACTACTATAGTAGCTTACTGTAGCAGTCTGCGGTGCTGCTGAGCTGACAGTGTCCAGCAGGTCCGTCATCAGTCATTACATAATAAATATATATACCTGTCCGGCTGCAGTACTAGTGATATTATATATATATATATTAATTTCATCTCATTATCATCCAGTCTATATTAGCAGCAGACACAGTACGGTAGTCCATGGCTGTAGCTACCTCTGTGTCGGCAGTCGCTGGTCCATCCATAAGTATACTAGTATCCATACATCTCCATTGTTTACCTGAGGTGCCTTTTAGTTGTGCCTATTAAAATATGGAGAACAAAAATGTTGAGGTTCCAAAATTAGGGAAAGATCAAGATCCACTTCCACCTCGTGCTGAAGCTGCTGCCACTAGTCATGGCCGAGACGATGAAATGCCAGCAACGTCGTCGGCCAAGGTCGATGCCCAATGTCATAGTACAGAGCATGTAAAATCCAAAACACCAAATATCAGTAAAAAAAGGACTCCAAAATCTAAAATAAAATTGTCGGAGGAGAAGCGTAAACTTGCCAATATGCCATTTACCACACGGAGTGGCAAGGAACGGCTGAGGCCCTGGCCTATGTTCATGGCTAGTGGTTCAGCTTTACATGAGGATGGAAGCACTCAGCCTCTCGCTAGAAAACTGAAAAGACTCAAGCTGGCAAAAGCACCGCAAAGAACTGTGCGTTCTTCGAAATCCCAAATCCACAAGGAGAGTCCAATTGTGTCGGTTGCGATGCCTGACCTTCCCAACACTGGACGTGAAGAGCATGCGCCTTCCACCATTTGCACGCCCCCTGCAAGTGCTGGAAGGAGCACCCGCAGTCCAGTTCCTGATAGTCAGATTGAAGATGTCAGTGTTGAAGTACACCAGGATGAGGAGGATATGGGTGTTGCTGGCGCTGGGGAGGAAATTGACCAGGAGGATTCTGATGGTGAGGTGGTTTGTTTAAGTCAGGCACCCGGGGAGACACCTGTTGTCCGTGGGAGGAATAGGGCCATTGACATGCCTGGTCAAAATACAAAAAAAATCATCTCTTCGGTGTGGAAGTATTTCACCAGAAATGCGGACAACATTTGTCAAGCCGTGTGTTGCCTTTGTCAAGCTGTAATAAGTAGGGGTAAGGACGTTAACCACCTCGGAACATCCTCCCTTATACGTCACCTGCAGCGAAATTCATCATAAGTCAGTGACAAGTTCAAAAACTTTGGGCGACAGCGGAAGCAGTCCACTGACCAGTAAATCCCTTCCTCTTGTAACCAAGCTCACGCAAACCACCCCACCAACTCCCTCAGTGTCAATTTCCTCCTTCCCCAGGAATGCCAATAGTCCTGCAGGCCATGTCACTGGCAATTCTGACGAGTCCTCTCCTGCCTGGGATTCCTCCGATGCATCCTTGCGTGTAACGCCTACTGCTGCTGGCGCTGCTGTTGTTGCTGCTGGGAGTCGATGGTCATCCCAGAGGGGAAGTCGTAAGCCCACTTTTACTACTTCCACCAAGCAATTGACTGTCCAACAGTCCTTTGCGAGGAAGATGAAATATCACAGCAGTCATCCTGTTGCAAAGCGGATAACTGAGGCCTTGACAACTATGTTGGTGTTAGACGTGCGTCCGGTATCCGCCGTTAGTTCACAGGGAACTAGACAATTTCTTGAGGTAGTGTGCCCCCGTTACCAAATACCATCTAGGTTCCACTTCTCTAGGCAGGCGATACCGAGAATGTACACGGACGTCAGAAAAAGACTCACCAGTGTCCTAAAAAATGCAGTTGTACCCAATGTCCACTTAACCACGGACATGTGGACAAGTGGAGCAGGGCAGGGTCAGGACTATATGACTGTGACAGCCCACTGGGTAGATGTATGGACGCCCGCCGCAAGAACAGCAGCGGCGGCACCAGTAGCAGCATCTCGCAAACGCTAACTCTTTCCTAGGCAGGCTACGCTTTGTATCACCGGTTTCCAGAATACGCACACAGCTGAAAACCTCTTACGGCAACTGAGGAAGATCATCGCGGAATGGCTTACCCCAATTGGACTCTCCTGTGGATTTGTGGCATCGGACAACGCCAGCAATATTGTGTGTGCATTAAATATGGGCAAATTCCAGCACGTCCCATGTTTTGCACATACCTTGAATTTGGTGGTGCAGAATTTTTTAAAAAACGACAGGGGCGTGCAAGAGATGCTGTCGGTGGCCAGAAGAATTGCGGGACACTTTCGGAGGACAGGCACCACGTACAGAAGACTGGAGCACCACCAAAAACGCCTGAACCTGCCCTGCCATCATCTGAAGCAAGAAGTGGTAACGAGGTGGAATTCAACCCTATATATGCTTCAGAGGTTGGAGGAGCAGCAAAAGGCCATTCAAGCCTATACAATTGAGCACGATATAGGAGGTGGAATGTACCTGTCTCAAGCGCAGTGGAGAATGATTTCAACGTTGTGCAAGGTTCTGCAACCTTTTGAACTTGCCACACGTGAAGTCAGTTCAGACACTGCCAGCCTGAGTCAGGTCATTCCCCTCATCAGGCTTTTGCAGAAGAAGCTGGAGGCATTGAAGGAGGAGCTAAAAGGGAGCGATTCCGCTAGGCATGTGGGACTTGTGGATGGAGCCCTTAATTCGCTTAACAAGGATTCACGGGTGGTCAATCTGTTGAAATCAGAGCACTACATTTTGGCCACCGTGCTCGATCCTAGATTTAAAACCTACCTTGGATCTCTCTTTCCGGCAGACACAAGTCTGCTGGGGTTCAAAGACCTGCTGGTGACAAAATTGTCAAGTCAAGCGGAACGCGACCTGTCAACATCTCCTCCTTCACATTCTCCCGCAACTGGGGGTGCGAGGAAAAGGCTCAGAATTCCGAGCCCACCCGCTGGCGGTGATGCAGGGCAGTCTGGAGCGACTGCTGATGCTGACATCTGGTCCGGACTGAAGGACCTGACAACGATTACGGACATGTCGTCTACTGTCACTGCATATGATTCTCTCCCCATTGAAAGAATGGTGGAGGATTATATGAGTGACCGCATCCAAGTAGGCACGTCAGACAGTCCGTACTTATACTGGCAGGAAAAAGAGGCAATTTGGAGGCCCTTGCACAAACTGGCTTTATTCTACCTAAGTTGCCCTCCCACAAGTGTGTACTCCGAAAGAGTGTTTAGTGCCGCCGCTCACCTTGTCAGCAATCGGCGTACGAGGTTACTTCCAAAAAATGTGGAGAAGATGATGTTCATTAAAATGAATTATAATCAATTCCTCCGTGGAGACATTGACCAGCAGCAATTGCCTCCACAAAGTAGTACACAGGGAGCTGAGATGGTGGATTCCAGTGGGGACGAATTGATAATCTGTGAGGAGCGGGATGTACACGGTGATATATCGGAGGATGATGATGAGGTGGACATCTTGCCTCTGTAGAGCCAGTTTGTGCAAGGAGAGATTAATTGCTTCTTTTTCGGTGGGGGTCCAAACCAACCCGTCATTTCAGTCACAGTCGTGTGGCAGACCCTGTCACTGAAATGATGGGTTGGTTAAAGTGTGCATGTCCTGTTTATACAACATAAGGGTGGGTGGGAGGGCCCAAGGACAATTCCATCTTGCACCTCTTTTTTCTTTCATTTTTCTTTGCGTCATGTGCTGTTTGGGGAGTGTTTTTTGGAAGGGCCATCCTGCGTGACACTGCAGTGCCACTCCTAGATGGGCCAGGTGTTTGTGTCGGCCACTAGGGTCGCTTATCTTACTCACACAGCTACCTCATTGCGCCTCTTTTTTTCTTTGCGTCATGTGCTGTTTGGGGAGTGTTTTTTGGAAGGGCCATCCTGCGTGCCACTGCAGTGCCACTCCTAGATGGGCCAGGTGTTTGTGTCGGCCACTAGGGTGGCTTATCTTACTCACACAGCTACCTCATTGCGCCTCTTTTTTTCTTCTTTGCGTCATGTGCTGTTTGGGGAGTGTTTTTTGGAAGGGCCATCCTGCGTGACACTGCAGTGCCACTCCTAGATGGGCCAGGTGTTTGTGTCGGCCACTAGGGTCGCTTATCTTACTCACACAGCTACCTCATTGCGCCTCTTTTTTTCTTCTTTGCTTCATGTGCTGTTTGGGGAGTGTTTTTTGGAAGGGCCATCCTGCGTGACACTGCAGTGCCACTCCTAGATGGGCCAGGTGTTTGTGTCGGCCACTAGGGTCGCTTATCTTACTCACACAGCTACCTCATTGCGCCTCTTTTTTTTCTTCTTTGCGTCATGTGCTGTTTGGGGAGTGTTTTTTGGAAGGGCCATCCTGCGTGACACTGCAGTGCCACTCCTAGATGGGCCAGGTGTTTGTGTCGGCCACTAGGGTCGCTTAGCTTAGTCATCCAGCGACCTCGGTGCAAATTTTAGGACTAAAAATAATATTGTGAGGTGTGAGGTGTTCAGAATAGACTGAAAATGAGTGGAAATTATGGTTTTTGAGGTTAATAATACTTTGGGATCAAAATGACCCCCAAATTCTATGATTTAAGCTGTTTTTTAGTGTTTTTTGAAAAAAACACCCGAATCCAAAACACACCCGAATCCGACAAAAAAAATTCGGTGAGGTTTTGCCAAAACGCGGTCGAACCCAAAACACGGCCGCGGAACCGAACACAAAACCAAAACACAAAACCCGAAAAATTTCAAGTGCACATCTCTAGTATCAACGGGCCCACAAAAAGACCAGAGTTATTATAGAAAGAACTTTTGGTCTTCTTAAAAGCCGCTTTAAGTGCCTAGATCGCGGCAAGGGCCTGCTTCTCTATTCCCCGGCCAAAGTTTGTAGTATAGTTGTTGCATGCAGCATTTTGTATTTTGTACAACATCTGTATTGCAAATAAACTGGAGATGGAGATTGATCCATTGGTTCCTTTGGTTCTGAACCTCAGTTTTGCAGTATCTTACGTGGCTGATTTTCAGACTGATACCAGACAGGATCTAATTGACAGATTTTTTTTTAGTTCTTGTAATTGTATTTTCTTAATCCTAAACCTGTCTACAATTATTTTCATATTATTATGTTTTTTTCGATAATCTCGGATTCTTTTCATTTTGTATGACATCACAGATCGTCAGCAAGTTCATCGTTACTACTTTCAGCATGTTGGCAGTTTTGTTCTACCAGTTTTCTTCAGTTTTCCAGTTATCTTCTTTTGTTTCGGTTTCGGTTTCATTTATTTTCCAGTATTTGGCTAAAATTATAACACGTTCTATCATGCATATGTTTATTTGTTCAACTATTTTTTACAGGCTGGTTTTGTCTGACGATAATACAGACTCAGAGGCTATCTGTGTAGGGAAATTATGTCGGCTGTGCTATTTGGTACGTATTTCTGATGGGGCTTCTCTTTTGTTTCTGTATCTTGCTGCGGTGGGATTATTCTAACATCTCCCTCCCCCCCTCCACCTTCAAGCCGCAAGCTAGGCCAGACCCATGCAAGACAGGAGAGAGAAATGTATTTCCTGAGCCTAACCACCTGTTTGTTATTTTTCTGCAGCTTAAGCCTGTGATGTGCAAAGGACTTCCCGTGGATGAAGCTGCGGCTACCTGTGGATTAGACCCTCACTGTGGATATCAGGCAGGTGAGGATTTTAAAGAGGGTGTCTTGGTTCAAAGTCTGTATGTGTATTTTCACCTTTTTGGAGTCTCTCTTTTCCAATAAATCTTCTTCAACAGGTGGTGCAGCAGAGACCTCCTTCGCCTGTCCACATCGCCCCAATGGGACCCTTGGATGGATGATGTCTGGCATGTAGAGCGGCTATGGGCATGCGGAATCTGGCACATAGGTACTCTGTAGCCTCCCTCTTCCTCCCAATATTATGACTAAAGTGTAAAACCAGTAGAGGACACACTTTTCAGTGTGCATTGTTCCAAGGGACAACCCCTCCCCATTTCTGTAGGGCAGATCTAAGCAAGACTGGAGCATTTAATGTTTTTCCAACAGCCTTACCTTATTTCTCTTACGTCCTAGAGGATGCTGGGGTCCACATTAGTACCATGGGGTATAGATGGGTCCACTAGGAGCCACTGGCACTTTAAGAGTTTGAGAGTGTGGGCTGGCTCCTCCCTCTATGCCCCTCCTACCAGACTCAGTTTAGAAAATGTACCCAGAGGAGCCGGTCACAGCTAGGGGAGCTCCTAGAGCTTCTTTAGTTTTATTTTTTTCTAAGAGTTATTTAGGCACAGGGAGGCTGCTGAGCGGTCCGCCCTGAGGGCTCTGAGCCACTATCTCCACTGACAGGACACTGAGCTCCTGAGGGTGATGATCGTTAGCCGCCCCAGGCGATCGCTCACCCCCGTAGCATGCCACCACCCCCTTACAGAGAAAGAAGATTCCAGTGGCGAGTGAGTCACCGGCCCCCTCAGCAAGCATGTGAAGATGGCGGCAACAGGGTAGGAGCGCAGTATTAACTGCGCTCCTGAGGCTCAGCGGTACATAGTGCGGCGCTGTGAGGGGCGCCCTGAGCCAGCATCTATACCCTACACTGGTCGCAAGCCTGTCAAGGACCTCGGTTACACTGCCAGCAACAATCCTCAGGAAGTATAAAAAACTGAAGAGCGGGAAGGGGGCGGAGCTTCTCAGTGCGGACCCAGCAGCGTTCAGCACCATTTTCCTGCCTGCAGATCCTCTACAGAGACGCTGACAGAGAGACCTGTCCCTCCAAGCAACTCCAGCTATCCTGTGCGGTATCAGGGGTTGTAGTAGGGGGGGTGCTGTATCTACCTAGGAAAGCGCTGTGTGTGGGTTGGCTCCAATCTCTGTGTTTCTCTGTGGCATACTTGGGTGGGAACTGTGTGTGTGTGGGGGTGTTTGTTGTCTCACATAGACATGTCTAGGGACTCTGTGTCTTATGCTGCAGAGGACATTTCCTCTCAGGAGTAATCCATTCCATGTGCACAGTAATGTCTTATCTCAGATCCCTATTAATGAGTCTGAGTGGTTAACCTCTATTAAGGGTATGATCTCCCAGATCTCTACTAGGGTAGCTCATACTGAGACTGAAACTCAGGTTTTAAAGAAATCTATGGCAGTTTGGTCAGGCTCTGTCCCTATTCCTTCAAAATCCCCTAGCATATACCCACAGAAACGTGCACTTGCCCAGATTATGCAAGATGACATGGGTACCGACTTGGTAGACGGTGACAGGGATGTGCTGAGGGGGCGGCATCCCTTGCAAAAGGGGTGCAGTTAATGATTGAGGCCATTAGAGATGTGTTAAATATTACTGACACAACACCTGAGTAGGTTGAGGAGGCTTACTTCACAACCTTCCCTGCGTCTAAAGAATTAAACGCTTTATTTGAAAAATCCTGGGAAAACCCGTAGAAAAAATTCCAGATCCCAAAAAGGGTTCTGGTTGCGTTTCCCTTCCCTGAGGAAGATAGGAAAAAATGGGAAAACCCACCCATAGTTGACGTGTCTGTTTCCAGACTGTCGAAAAAGGTGGTTTTACCTGTCCCTGGATCTACCGTGTTAAAAGAACCGGCGGATCGTAAGACTGACACTATGCTCAAATCCATATACACTGCTTCAGGGGTGGCGTTGAGGCCTACTATTGCCTGCGCATGGATCTCTAAAGCTATAGTAAAGCGGTCAGGCACATTACTACAGGATTTGGATTCACTGGATAGAAGTGACATTGAATTATTTTTACGTAACATACAGGATTCTACGGGATTCATGGTGGAATCCATGAAGGACCTGGGTACGCTGACTGCAAGGATATCTTCCATGTCTGTCTCAGCTCGCAGGGGACTCTGGCTATGCCAATGGTCTGCAGACGCGGAATCCAGGAGAAGTGTGGAGAACCTACCCTACACAGGACAGGCTCTATTTGGGGAAGCATTGGATGCGTGGATTTCCACGGCAACCCCGGGTAAGTCACCTTTTCTTCCCTCAGCTGCGCCTTCTACGAAGAAACCTTTTTCTTCATCGGCATCGCAGTCCTTTCGGACCGCTAAGACTAAAAAGTCCAAGCCTCCTACCACCTTCTTTAGCGGTGGGCGGGCAAAATCCAAAAAGCCTGCACCTTCAGGCTCCCAGGACCAGAAGCCTGCTTCTGGTTCCTCAAAATCCTCAGCATGATGGTGGAGGACGGGCTGGTGGGGGCGAGACTCAGACGTTTCAGCCACGTCTGGGTGTCGTCTGGCCTGGATCCATGGGTACAGGATATTGTGTCCCAGGGGTACAGACTGGAGTTTCATGAAACCCCACTTCATCGATTCCTCAAATCAGGCTTGCCAGCTTTACTAACAGACACCTGTCCTACTGAAAGCTATCCAGAAATTGGAAAGGTCAGAGGTCATTGTCCCAGTTCCACCTCATATGCACAACGTGGGTTACTATTCAAATCTTTTTGTGGTACCAAAACCGGATGGTTCAGTCAGACCAATTTTGAACTTGAAATCATTGAACCCTTATCTAAGGGTGTTCAAATTCAAAATGGAGTCTCTGAGAGCAGTGATTTCAGGTCTGGAGGAGGGGGACTTTTTGGTATCCTTAGATATCAAGGATGCGTATCTCCACATTCCGATTTGGCCTCCGCACCAGGCTTATCTCAGATTTGAACTGTTAGACAGTCACTATCAGTTTCAGGCACTGCCATTGGGTCTCTTCACGGCACCGAGGGTGTTCACCAAGGTGACGGCAGAGATGATGGTTCTCCTCCACAGACAGGGAGTGAACATAATTCCATACCTGGACGATCTGCTGATAAAGGCTTCGTCCAGGGAGAAGCTGTTGCAGTCCATTGCTCTCACGACTCCTCTGCTCAGGGTCCATGGTTGGATCCTGAACCTTCCAAAGTCACATTTGGAGCCGACAAGGAGATTGTCTTTCCTGGGGATGATCCTCGACACGGAAGTGCAGAGGGTGTTTCTACCGGTGAGAAAGCGTTGGTGATACAATCAATGGTCCGGGATGTACTGAAGCCAACCCGGGTATCGATTCATCAGTGCATTCGTCTTCTGGGGAAGATGGTTGCCTCTTATGAGGCTCTGCAGTTTGGAAGAAGGTTTCATGCTCGATCCTTCCAATTGGATCTCCTAGACAAGTGGTCGGGTTCTCATATACATATGCACCTGAGGATACGTCTGTCGCAGAAAGCAAGGATTTCACT
The DNA here is from genome assembly GCF_028390025.1 of Pseudophryne corroboree. Classification (NCBI taxonomy): domain Eukaryota; kingdom Metazoa; phylum Chordata; class Amphibia; order Anura; family Myobatrachidae; genus Pseudophryne; species Pseudophryne corroboree. The sequence goes on from NC_086448.1 coordinate 163,408,095, forward strand.
CCTCTGGTGGCTACAAATCCTCACCTTCTGGAGGACTGCAGGTTTGGGATTCAGAACTGGATCCTTCTAACCACGGATGCAAGTCTCCGGGGCTGGGGCGCAGTCACTCAAGGGGAAACCTTCCAAGAAAGGTGGTCAAGCTTGGAATCCGGTCTTCCAATAAACATTCTGGAACTAAGAGCCGTGTACAACGGTCTTCTGCAAGCGGCACATCTTCTGAAAGATCAGGCCATTCAGGTTCAGTCAGACAATGTGACAACAGTAGCCTACATAAACCGACAAGGCGGAACGAAGAGCTGAGCTGCAATGTCAGAGGTAACAAAAATCATCCTCTGGGCGGAAAAGCACGTAGTGGCGCTGTCAGCAATCTTCATTCCAGTAGTGGACAACTGGGAAGCGGACTTCCTCAGCAGACACGATCTCCATCCAGGAGAGTGGGGCCTCCATCCAGAGGTGTTCACGGATGTGACAAATCTTTGGGGGGTTCCTCAAATAGACATGATGGCCTCCCGCCTCAACAAAAATCTTCGTAGGTATTGCTCCAGGTCAAGAGACCTGGAGCAGTGGCGGTGGACGCCCTGGTAACTCCGTGGGTGTTCCAGTCGGTGTACGTGTTTCTTCCACTTCCACTAATTCCAAGAAGAATTCTAAAGATCATAAGGAGAAGAGGAGTTCATACAATCCTCATTGCTCCGGACTTGCCAAGAAGGGCGTACCATGGATCTTCTGGATATACTGCTGGAAGAGCCGAGGCCTCTTCCTCTTTGGGAGGACCTGCTGCAGCAGGGGCCGTTCGCTTATCAAGACTTACCGTGGCTACGTTTGATGGCATGGAGGTTGAACGCCAGATCTTGGCTCGGAAGGGCATTTCGAACAAGGTTATTCCTACCCTGATACAGGCTAGGAAAGGAGTAATGTCTAAACATCACCATCGCATTTGGAAAAAGTATGTATCTTGGTGTGAGTCCAAGAAGTTTCCTACGGTGGAGTTTCAACTGGGAATTTTCTCCTCTTCCTGCAAGCAGGTGTGGATATGGGCCTGCGGTTGGGATCCGTAAAGGTCCAGATTTTGGCCCTATCCATTTTCTTCCAGAAACAGTTGGCTTCCCTCCCTGAGAATCAGACTTTTTTGAAAGGGGTTCTGCACATCCAGCCTCCCTTTGTGCCACCTACTGCGCCCTGGGATCTTAACATGGTGTTACAGTTCCTCCAATCGGATTGGTTCGAACCTCTACCGGAGGTTGAGGTCACGTTTCTCACGTGGAAGGCTGTCACTTTGTTGGCCCTAGCTTCTGCTAGACGCGTGTCGGAGTTGGGGACTTTGTCTTGTAAGAGCCCCTACTTGATTTTCCATGGAGATAGAGCTGAGCTCCGGACACGTCAGCAGTTCTTTCCAAAGGTTGTGTCGGCATTTCATATCAACCAACCTATAGTGGTGCCAGTTGCTACTGACTCCTCAATTTCATCAAAGTCCTTGGATGTTGTAAGGGCTCTGAATATCTATGTGAAGAGGACTGCTCGTCACAGAAAATCGGACTCTTTGTTTGTCCTGTATGATCCCAAGAAACTTGGGTGTCCTGCTTCTAAGCAGACTATCTCTTGCTGGATCAGGTTCACTATCCAGCATGCGTATTCTATGGCAGGATTGCCGTGTCCTACATTGGTTAAGGCCCACTCTACTCGTAAAGTGGGTTCTTCCTGGGCGGCTGCCCGGGGTGTCTTGGCTTTACAGCTTTGCCGAGCAGCTACTTGGCCTGGGTCGAACACGTTTTCTAAGTTCTACAAGTTCGATACTTTGGCCTCTGAGGACCTTAAGTTTGGTCAATCAGTTCTGCAGGAGCCTCTGCGCTCTCCCTCCCATTTTGGAAGCTTTGGTACATCCCCATGGTACTAATGTGGACCCCAGCATCCTCTGGAACGTAAGAGAAAATAGGATTTTAATTACCTACCGGTAAATCCTTTTCTCGTAGTCCGTAGAGGATGCCCAGCGCTTCTTGATCCTGCAGTGGTTACTTAGTTCAGTACTGCTTGGTTCTTGGTTAAGTACTGTTTGTTACTTGGTTAAGTAAACTTGTTCAGCTGTTGCTGAGTTTTCAAGCTGGTTAGCTTTGTTTGCCTTGTATGAGTGAGCTGGTGTGAATCTCGCCACTATCTGTGTAAAATCCTTCTCTCGAAGTTGTCCGTCTCCTTGGGCACAGTTCCTATACTGAGTCTGGTAGGAGGGGCATAGAGGGAAGAGCCAGCCCACACTCTCAAACTCTTAAAGTGCCAGTGGCTCCTAGTGGACCCGTCTATACCCCATGGTACTAATGTGGACCCCAGCATCCTCTAGGACGTAAGAGAAATAAGGTTAGGATGTTGGAAAAACATTAAATGCTCCAGTCTTGCTTAGGTCTGCCCTACAGAAATGGGGAGGGGTTGTCCCTTGGAACAATGCACACTGAAAAGTGTGTCCTCTACTGGTTTTACACTTTAGTCATAATATTGGAAGGAAGAGGGAGGCTACAGAGTACCTGTGTGCCAGATTCCGCATGCCCATAGCCGCTCTACATGCCAGACATCATCCATCCAAGGGTCCCATTGGGGCGATGTGGACAGGCGAAGGAGGTCTCTGCTGCACCACCTGTTGAAGAAGATTTATTGGAAAAGAGAGACTCCAAAAAGGTGAAAATACACACACAGACTTTGGACCAAGACACCCCGTTTAAAATCCTCACCTGCCTGATATCCACAGTGAGGGTCTAATCCACAGGTAGCCGCTGCTTCATCCACCAGAAGTCCTTTGCACATCACAGGCTGGAGCTGCAGAAAAATAACAAACAGGTGTTTAGGCTCAGGAAATACATTTCTCTCTCCTGTCTTGCATGGGTCTAGCCTAGCTTGTGGCTTGAAGGTGGAGGAGGAAGGGGGGGGGAGGGGGAGGGGGAGGGGGGGTGCCCTACATAGGCCTATGCAGACAGAAAAAGGTGGCCTCTTCTGATTGTAGACTTTAGCCACATAGGAGGCGGGCAAGGAGCTACAGAGGGAAATAACTCCCTGATAAATTTGAAACACAAACGTTAGAATAATCCCACCGTAGCAAGATACAGAAACAAAACTCTTGAAGTGCCAGTGGCTCCTAGTGGACCCGTCTATACCCCATGGAACTAAAGTGGACCCCAGCATCCTCTACGGACTATGAGAACCGGATTTACCGGTAGGTAATTAAAATCCTATTTTTACTATTCTCAGGCTCCAGACATTATCCAGTACTGAAGCAGTAGCTGCCTGTCTCCCCCAACTGGCTAAGCAGAAACAGGTGCATATCCTGTGTCAAGGCAGGCTGTTTTTGTGAATCCGTTGGACTCAGACCAACCGAAGGAGCAGATGCTCCGGAGTGCAGGAAACAAGGAGAACGAAATAATTCCTTTTCATATATTTATTAACGGCAACAAACAGAATAAAGCGGTAGGAAGTCAAACTAGTTTGGGATTGATAAACTGTAGAGAATGAAGTCTCTGAACTCCTGAAGGAAGAAGTTGGTGCTTGCAGAGAGAGATGGTTTGAAGAAGGGGCATGACTGTGGAACTATGACGAGGTTTGCAGGGTGACGTGGGGTGTGAGATGAACTGCGAAGAATAGGTTTCTGCATGGGATGATAACGTGGGTGAAAAACTAAGAATGTCCAGTGAATGATACGAAGTCGAGACTGAAGAACTGTGAAGAGTTTGCTTTAGATGATACGAACACGTGGCTGAAGAACTGTGAAGTTACGTTGCTGTATGATGCGTAGACGTGGCTTAAGGAACTGCAAATATTGGTTGTTGGATAATACAAAGACGTGGATGAAGAACTGAGAAGACTGGTTGCAGGGATGATGCAAAGACGTGGAAGGAGAACTGTAAAGACTGGTTGCAGGATGATGCAAAGACGTGGAAGGAGAACTGTGAAGACTGGTTGCAGGATGATACAAAGATGTGGAAGGAGAACTGTGAAGACTGGTTGCAGGATGATGCAAAGACGGGAATGAAGAGCTGTGAAGACGGGTTAGCTAGCTGAAGCAAAGACGTAACTGAGGAGCTGCGAGGATCGTCCACTGGATGATGTGGAGACGTGACCAAAAGACACAGACTCAGGCTGACGAACCACCACGGGAATCCTGGAGAACTTGAAGACACCGGCGGGAGAGTGGTCGACCGAGACCGCGCACTGGGGAGCTGGTGTCAAAGTCAGAAAAATATCACTATGCACACTGCCATATTTGCACCTCATATGTGTCCCTGCTGCGCATGCGTGCGCTCTCCCGTGCGTGCGCATACTCGCTGTTGCGGGCACCCGCAGGCGCACGGTATGCGCATTTACGGTAGAGATTGTGTGCGTCTAGCGGGCGACTCTTTCGTTACATATTTTCACCATATAATGTATTTTGTAGATTATGGTCCCTTTGATAGAATCTGAAAGTTTGGTTAATGTAGAATGTTCATGGACAGAGAAATCCCTCTTTGTTTGATACGAAGGGTCAGACAGGAGTAATACAGTGGTGTTTAGTATCCATCGGAAGAGTATTTAATTAGCAATATTCCGGTGTTGGTTTGAAGCGAATTAATCGCTCGTGCGAATAGTTATGGACATAAGAAGTTTATATCCATTTACTATTATTTGCACTTACTTATCCATGCGGCGGGAAACCTAGTTTCCCACCCACCTGAGCAGTTGGAAATCGTCACAGCCCACCTGTATGAATCAACCTATGACCTTTTGTTATAATGCGAGGAGGAATTCCTGTGTCCAATGAACAATGAGATTGTAGGGACCATTGAATTGTATTGTGTGTGGGGCATAAATAGACAAGCCAATCACATCCAGCTCACTCTTCAACGGTTCTCATTGCTGATAATCGGGAGCTGGATGTCCAGAGGCGCATGCGATCGTTCCCCTTTGTGCGTAAGTTTTTCTCCGCAATCATATTGTCTTTCTTGTTATTATGGGCCATATCTCTCTCTCTCTCTCTTCTCCTCTTTCTCTCGTATTCTCTTAAACGTAATAGTATTGTATTGTATTTCCTGTGTAGTTATCTGGTTAGTTAGTCTATGTTATATTGTAGTGTGTGACTTGTATTGTATTATTCTTTTTGCAAGTAATAACATTCATATAAGGCGTTAGACCCTAAGCACGGTATCTGTGTATTTCTTATAGTGTTAAGTATTCTCAGAGCGTCGGTGACGCTCGAACAGCTTTTAAGTTAATAAGGTTACACTGTGTTGCATCTACACCCTATCTCTACACTAAGGTTTTACAGCATATTACATTGTTTATGGTTTAGATATAAAGGTTTAACATTGTGAGCGTCAGCGCCGCTGGTGATCTCCTCGTGGTCCCGAGCGTCCGCTACGCTATAGCGAATCATTACGTTAGTCGGCAGCCAATAGCGGGCCTGCCTGTGATCTCTTGGCCGTGAGCGAACGTGACGCTTGAGCGTCTCGACTACGGTTAAGCGATTGTTACGCAACGAGCGTACCCTTACGGTACTCCATACGTAAATAGCGTACAGTGTTCTTAGATCTCATAAAGGGTTTTATATAAGATAAATATTTAGCTTTATCAATTGGCGGCTCGTCCTGTCCTTCACATATCTCTGCTAGGTAATTTCAGCAGACATTATCCATCAGCAAAGGGCGGGAGATCATATTCTTCGCAGTGCTGACGGGATAAGCGTCTGCTTCGCTTAGTAAAGGGTGCTGAGGGAATCCGGAACCGGAGGTAAGAACAACACGCTAGTGTCTTTTAAAACTGTTTTTTTTCTATCTTGCGTACGCACACACGCATATCTGCATTTCTTTTTCGTGTATTTTCATATATCACTCTCCTGTTTGCCATTTTATAATTGATAAACGTGCTAAGAGAGATTTGTCGCTATTTCATAGTTAAAGTGTAAAAGTAATGCGTTAAGGGATAAAGTGTAAAGCACACACGCAGCTCTACCTAAAGGTAAAAGGAGAGATTGGTGTGTTGCGCGGTAGACGATCGAGGATCATCTACATTGATAAACGTGTTAGTTGTGTTACGGTGGACATTGGCTTTGTGTACACGTGTCTCTAACAAAGGGCTGAGACTCGCGTACGCAAAGGCCGACGCACGCAGCGTAAATTACGCAACGGAGCGTCTGGGTACGCCCACGTAACTCAAGTCACACGATAGTGTTGATTTTTAACAAGCGAAAAGGTGGCAACGCGATAAGTAGCGCAACAGGCGATAAGTAGCGCAACAGGCGATAAATAGCGCAACAGGCGATAAATAGCGCAAGTTTATTTTAATATCCAAAATTTAAATTAACAGATCCTTCTCCAAATTTACAACACATCTGGTCTAAAGAAAAATTTCTGCGCAGAAATAGAAATAGAAACAAAAGTGTATATGTGGTGAGTGAGTGTTTGTTTTTACAATTTTGGGGATTGAACCACAGAAATCATCGAGTTCTCGTGAAGGTACATACGTGTAAGTGACATACGTGGTGGCTAGGGAGGCATCTCTGGTTAAACATAAAATTTGAGCATTAGAGTGTAGCGGACCAGGAGGTATAGCAGACCAGGAGGTCAGACCAGGAGGTCGTATAACAGACCAGGAGGTCTAGGTACAAAGAAGTCCGCTATAGAGACAAGGCACAACACCAAGAAGGGTTGGTGCAACACCCATATAGGCCATAAAGCTCAGGCTGAAGGAATTCGCAGCTGCTGAATGTCGATTCCACTGGTCGCTCCGTACATAAGATTAGTTGCTTATGTACTGAACGATTGTACCGCACGTAATTGTGTGCATTAGTTAGTAACCTGACCAGTACCATTTGTGTACAAACCCGGTCATAAACGCTATTTGTACATTCTAACGTGATTTGTGTAATTTTTTATTTTATCAAAAAGGGAAGTTCGCTGGTCACTCAGGAATTATCCGACAACCCCACCTTTACTGGAAAGGGTTAGTGCTCTTCGGATCACACTCACATGTTCCAGTAAACGAAGGTTAATAGGGGCCCTGGGTCGAGTACGCCAGCACTATATCAGTGTGTGGGCATATTGGTCGGCGTGGGCGAGTGAGTGAGGTGCTCGGTAAACTTCACCGTCAACCTATCTTTGAATATTTTGGTTTTTTGTAAGGGTTCGCTGAAGACCCTGATATAAAGGTCAGAGGTAGAGCAAGCAACACCAGCAAATTATGGGGGCCAGTTGTTCAGGAAGGGGGCGATCAACCTCGGTTCGGGTTGATTCTGTAAACCGACCAGTCGGGTCGGCAAGGTATGTAATGTGTGAAAAATACGGAAGACACACAGAAATTTTATGTGATGAATGGGAGAAAATGACTGTACATGACGGGGAGAAATTCCCAAGAGTAGGCAGCTTCAGCCCAGAAGTGTTGCAAAATTTAAGGAGATGGATATGTCTCATTAAATCAGCAAAGAGACGAATCCAACATTATGATTATTTGCAGTTATGGCAACAGGAGGGTGAAATACAGAGAGGATTGGCTCAGGCGGCGGGATCTGGCCCTATCAGGAAACTGATAGCCACGGCCCCGCCGCCACCATACATATCAGGAGAGAAATTGGTTGCGGAGAATGACGCATCAGGGGGTAACAAACAGGCACTTAGCAACTGTATAAATGTTAAGGATAATGTTAATAAGTTAACCCATGCAAATATTAACCCATGCAAGTTGTACCCTGTTTTGAACTTTCCCCAGGAGTGTGATCAAGAGGACGAATCGGCAACAATATCGGCGCTCTCTCTAGCAGCCACTATATCAGAAACGACAGTAGGCACGGCCCAACCCATAAGACTAGTAACAAAGCCCCCTAGCGGAGGGACAGGTGAGGTCGTATCAACGGGTAAGTACGGCACCATACATTATGCTGAAACTATTTCACCACAGGCTGTAGAATCTACACAGAATGATGTTGTTAGAATTAATCCTGTTAAGGTAATAGTAGTGCCAAATGGGAAAACGGACACTTCAGGAGTCACTCCTGTTAGGAACATTGCCATGTACAGCCCGTTTTCCCGAATGGAATTAAGGACCATAGTGTCTGAATTCCCTGACCCCAGAAAAGACTTAGTTGTTAGCCAAAAATACATCAGAGACCTAGGAAACACTTTAGAGCCCAATAACAAAGATTGGCAGGTATTGCTGAGGGCTTGTTTACCCTCCAATGTCGACGCAGCTCAATTTTTAGCTGACTGTGGACTGGATCAGGATGTACCTCTTACAGATGTGTACAACAAAGATAACGTAAAAAGAATAAATTTACAGTTAAAGGAGTATTTCCCAGCTGTAGCCAAATGGAATAGAATTTTTTCCATTAAACAAAAAGAGTCAGAAACAGCTGCTGATTATTTTCACCGGGCATTATTAGAAATGGCAAAGTACACTGGCATAGAGGACATTAGGACCAATGCAAACCATCAAGAAGTAGCAGTATCTGTGCTAATGGATGGTTTAAAAGAGGCATTAAAGACCAGGGTACAGACCACACAACCATGTTGGCGAGGTCTGTCGGTGGCTACTTTGAGAGAGGCTGCTATTGATCACGACCGGAATATCACCAGACACAGGGAGTCGCAAGGTGATAAGTTAATGTCAGTAAGTATACAGGCCCTGACCACAAAACAGCCTGTGTTTATATCACCAAACCCTGTGGGTAAGTCAAATGTGGTAACATGTTATTTTTGTCATAAACAGGGACACATAGCACGAGACTGTAGAGCGAAAAATTCGCAAAGATCATACCAACCCCCTAGACAACGACACGACACACGACATTGGGAGCAAGGTCCGCAGAGACGGAGTTATGAGCCACATACAGGGGAAACTAAAAGATACCCCCCGAACAGAGACTGGCACGCCTCTGGTAGTTCCCAGCTAACTCCCTCACAAGTAGTTGCTGCCAGCGGGATTCAGGGAGGTCACCATACCCAATAGGGGTGTGGCCATACCTGTAATCTCCAGCCAGTAAAATTGATTGCAAATCTTGGAAGTGAACCAGAAATTGCAATTGATGTAGCTGGTAAAACATTAAACTTTCTTGTAGATACGGGGGCGGCCAAATCAGTGATAAATTCGACAGTGGGCATGAGAACCACTGGTAAGACAATTCCAGCCATAGGAGTAACGGGAGTAGTCCAGCACTACCCTGTTAGCAAACCAGCCGAGATTACAATAGGGCCTTTACATACCAAGCATTCCTTTTTGCTGGCTGCATCGGCACCGACTAATCTCCTGGGAAGAGACTTATTGTGTAAAATGGGGTGCGTCATTTATTGTACTCCTGAGGGTGTATTCTTGGACATACCTGAGAATCACGCTCAGGAAGTGCGAGACATGTTAGACTCCCCATCAAAATTAATGTCACATACCATTATGACAAGTAGGACTCCATCCCAAGTAGAAGAAATGACATCCCAGATACCAGAGTCACTTTGGACTAAAGATGGACAGGACACTGGATTAATGGCAAACGTAGCTCCAGTAGTTGTACAAGTAAAAGATGGTAGGATAGCTCCAAAAATCCCACAGTACCCTCTGAAGCCAGAGGTGGAGTTAGGAGTGTATCCCGTAATAGAGCGCTTGCTACAACAGGGCATTCTGGTAAGAACGTCCAGCACTGCCAATAGTCCCATCTTCCCTGTGAAAAAGAGTGGGGGGAGGGGTTACCGGCTAGTGCAGGATCTAAGGGGGATTAACAAAATAGTTGAGAGTCAGTTCCCCGTAGTGCCAAATCCAGCTGTCATCCTTATGCAAATCCCTCCCACTGCGAAATTTTTCACTGTTATTGACCTCTGCTCCGCTTTCTTTTCGGTACCTCTGCACCCTGACAGCCAATATTTGTTTGCATTCACATACAGAGGAGTCCAATACACATGGACTCGATTACCACAAGGTTTCATAGACAGTCCAAGTATATTTTCCCAGGCTTTGCATGATTGTTTACAGTCTTTCCAACCAGAGAGTGGATCAGTATTAATACAGTACGTGGATGATCTACTACTGTGTTCTGATTCAGTGGAAGCATCCCTGAAGGATACGAAACAGCTCCTGTTTCATCTTTCAGACACAGGACACAAGGTTTCCAAAGACAAGTTGCAATTATGCCAAACTAAGGTAAAATATTTGGGACACTGTCTAACACAAGGACTGAGACACCTGACCGCTGATAGAATTCAAGCAATTAGAGACATGACTCTGCCAAAAACCCAGCAACAGATCAGAACATTTTTAGGAATGTGTGGGTATTGCCGTAACTGGATCCCAGGGTTTTCCATTCTAGCGTTACCTTTTCAGGAGATTGTCTCCTCAAACAAACCTGATCGGATTTCGCATACAGACGAGTCCGAGATGGCATTTGAGAGACTTAAACAGTGCTTAACGCAGGCACCAGCATTAGGTATGCCAGACTATGGGAAACCCTTTGAGCTGTACGGAACAGAAAGTGCTAGTTGCGCGGCAGGCGTCTTAACCCAAAAGCACGGTGATGCCAGCAGGCCAGTAGCATACTACAGCGCTCAGCTAGATACGGTAGCGCGATCCCTCCCCACATGCTTGCGAAGCGTTGCGGCGATAGCATTGCTAGTAACAAAAAGCGAAGATGTAGTGCTAGGTCACAACCTCACAATTCATACACCACATGCAGTGTCAGCCTTGCTAAATTCTGCCCAAACCAGGCACGTCTCATCAGCGCGGTTTACAAGATGGGAATTGGCACTAATGGCCCCCGTAAACATCACCATAAGGAGATGCAGTGCATTAAATCCTGCAACATATCTCCCAGGTGTGCCTGGACAGGCACAAAGGGTGGAGGATGAGAGTGGTGGGGAAGGAGAATTTAATACAAAGGAGGACACACATGATTGTATGGAATATTTGACCCAAAATTTTACCGCAAGGCCTGACATCAGTGACAACCCACTGGAAGATGTAGATCTAACTTTCTACACGGACGGTAGTTGTCACAGACAGTCAGACTCGGGAGACTTGTGTACTGGATACGCAGTCGTAGATGACCAAGGCACCATAGAAGCAGAACCGCTAGGCCCACCTCACTCAGCCCAGGTTGCTGAACTGGTCGCCCTAACCAGAGCATGTGAATTGGCTAAGGGCAAATCAGCCAATATCTACACCGACTCTAGATACGCATTCGGGGTAGTCCATGATTTCGGAGCCCTATGGCGCCTCAGAAATTTCATGACGGCAGCTGGTACACCGATAGCGCATGCAGCTCACATCAAAAGGCTTCTAACAGCGATACAGGAACCCGACAGAGTGGCTGTTATCAAGTGTAAAGCACACACATATAGTCAAGATCCAGTATCACTTGGTAACAGCCGAGCAGACGAAGCTGCTAAGTTAGCAGCCGGTACCCCCAGACAGACAGACACCACACAACTGATGGTATTTAATACCATCAACACGCAGAAGTTGTGTGAAATGCAAAATTTGTGTTCCACACAGGAAAAGGCAGTCTGGAAGGCAAAGGGATATGGCCAGGAGTCCTCAGGACTCTGGACGGATGGACAAGGTAAACCGGTGGCCCCCAGAGCATATCTTCCATGTTTAGCTGAGGCAGCACACGGGCTGACTCATCTGGGCAAGGAGGGAATGTGCAAGTTGGTAAGAGCATATTGGTGCGCCCCAGGATTTTCATCTCATGCAGGTAAGAGAGCAATGTCATGCCTCACCTGTTTGAGAAAGAACATCGGAAAGGCAATACCAACAGAACCATCTCATATCCCACCTGCAGGCGGCCCTTTTCAGGTAATACAGATTGACTTTATTCAATTACCCCCTTGTCGAAATTTGAAATATGTACTTGTTTGTATAGATGTGTTCTCAAATTGGGTCGAAGCATTTCCTGCGGCCACAAATACCGCTATGTTTACTGCTAAGAAAATTGTGCAGGAATTTGTATGTAGATATGGTATCCCTAGAATAATTGAAAGTGATAGGGGTACCCATTTTACAGGTGATGTCTTTCAAGGAATGTGTAAGTTGATGGGAATTGATAGCAAGCTGCACACTCCATACCGTCCACAGGCGAGTGCGAAGGTGGAAAGAGTGAACAGCACTATTAAAAATAAACTGAGCAAAGTTATGGCAGAGACAGGATTGACATGGCCAGAAGCTTTACCCATTGTACTGTACAGCATCAGAACCACTCCCAGGTCCCCTCTTAATCTGTCTCCCTTTGAAATCTTGTTTGGTCGACAACCGCATGTTATGATTAACCCTCAGGATGATTTGAAGTGTAACAATGAAGTGACTGTAAAATACTTGATTAACATGAGTAAACAGCTAAGGAATCAAAATGATAATTTGAAGTTAGTGATTCCTGATTTACCAGATAGTAATTGTCATGACATTGAACCTGGGGATTATGTAATGATACGGAATTTTCTACGCTCAGGTTGCCTTATTGACAGATGGGAAGGACCATACCAAGTCTTATTGACTAGCACTACAGCATTGAAAGTTGCCGAGAGAGAGACTTGGGTTCATTCGTCCCATTGTAAGAAGGTTGCTGATCCAGAGAGGTCCCGTGATAAGGAACAGACGGTAGAGGAAGTTGTATCACTGGAGTGTCTGTTCCAGGAGGACTGAGGCGGCACCTGAGCATTGAGAATCACAAGATCAAAAGCAGTTGTCGATCCCCCGTTTCCCTTTTATTGTTTTTCTCCACTTCCCATCCCCTCTCCCTCAAATTATTTTTTTTTCCCCTTCTCATTCTTCTCCGTTCCCTCCTATAAGATGGACTTGCCCCAAGAGACTGTGATCCGGATTTTCCTGTTGACCATGTTGTTGACCAGAGCAGTCTGTTCCGGCGAGAGTACCATGGAGGTCGAGAGAGGTTCTGGAATGGGTTCTGATGACAGAGATGGAGGCGTAGTTTCCCAAGAACAACATAATCAACAAGCAAAGGCGAGTATCAGAAAACGATCCGATAGCATTGACCATAGAAGGAATTGTGAAGGATTGTTAGCTGAAGAAAACTGTATCTGTAGGCTCTGTGACAATGTAGTTGAGGATGGGTGCATCAAGAAATGCCAATCCAGTTTTAATATCCACATGGACCGGCATCCCTTGAGTGACTATCGCTCCTTAGTGGGTAGTGTGTTAAATCAAACAGATTGTTGGGTATGCTCTCAAGTACCTCAAGGTCATAGCAAATCAGGACTAGTACCATTTCCTTTAACGATAGGTGAGGTACTTGAGCTAAGTGGTGGGAGGCCGGTGGACAGGAGGTTTAATATCTCCAGTCCTCCTAGTTTGAAGCTCCACCAATATCATGTGGATAGATCCCTAATATGTTTTAACATTTCCAATCCCCGAAAGCCGGGAAATTGGGAAGTGTCATGGAGTAACCAAACCATGACCTTTTCATATAGAGCAGATAGAATGCCGACAGATACAGAGCTTATACGCCACATAGCCAGTAGAGGAAAATCTTTCTGATATAGGTATACCCTAGGAAATAGGATTACGAGAGTTGGAGAGGTATCACCAGGATACTGTGCACATATCGTACAAGCTGATACGTGTACTAGACAGATGGGAGAATTAGGGTTAGGAGATTTCACATGGAAGATGTGTAATATGGTTATGTCCTACTCCGTCCCATATGTTCTCCCCGATGATGCATATTTCATATGCGGGAGGAAGGCGTATAAGTGGCTTGCCCCATACTCTGAAGGATTGTGTTATATTGGAAAAGTACTGCCTGAAGTAATGACTGTATCACATGCCAAAATGAAAGATATACACCGTGTTGCCCAAGCTCCTTATACTCACACCCATTACGAGCACGTAGTTAAACGGCACCTGATAGAAAGAACAGAGCATCCGGCCTCTGACATGATCCATGAATCCACCGGGATTCAGTTTCTACTTGCGTTAGACATCACTCGCACCGCCAGAGGAGTGTTGAATTATAAATATATATCTGCGCTCGCAAATTTGTTAGACAATATCACAGAAATGTATGATGACACGTTTAGGTATACTGGAAGAGAACTTCAAGCTTATAAAACAGAACTGGTTCAGCATAGAATGGTTCTTAATTATCTCACGGCAGTAACAGGTGGATATTGTGTCACACTGGCAACGCAGTACGGCGTGAAATGTTGCACATATATTACAAATAGTACCGAGGACCCGGTCGAGGTCATAGACCAAAAGATGGACGATATTCTCCAATTGAAGTGGGAATTTCGCAGGAGACACAATCTCACTCTTGCTGCTGTAGGTAATAAGCTGACTGGTTGGGTGTCATGGTTGAACCCGCGAAATTGGTTCTCCGGTTTAGGAGAATGGGCTCAAGGAGTCATAATGGATGTAGGGAAGTTTCTCCTATGTATCTTAGGTGTTATCATAACGATTGGCTTGATATTTAGGTGCGGTCAGGCTTTAATGAAGTGCAAACGAGGTACTAGGGTGATGAGCTTAAGGAGTGAGGAAATTGTAATTCCAATGGATTTGATTTATGACCCAACTGTAGAAACAATGATGTGATAAAAATGCGATTTCTACGGTCCGTTTCTTTCACCTGTTTTTCTGGTTTCTCCAAGGTAAAAAGACCCACTTTTGACGAGGAATTTGATGACCCTGTATACAGACGACGGATGGATTAAAGAAGAAGTTTTGACAACCTTATACACAGAGATTTGATGAACTTTGCCATAGACCCCCAGTTTCCCTAGAAATTTTAAAATTACGCTAGCCCAACACTTTTGTAAGTCTATGGACATTGACAAAGCTTTTGCCCACACGCCTTTTGGCAAAAGCACAAAGAAGACTGCATTCAACAGACACCGAACAAGACTTCAACCGACAAATGTTCATTAACCTGACATAGAATACCACTGCATTTACCGTAATTATGTCTTTCCTTCATGTCTACAACCTTCAGGTAATTACACACATAGTCGATAGGGAATACAGGCACAGATATCAGCAATCACATATTCCCCCATTCATGTATCATCAACTAAAATGTGCTCCCCCATTTTGTTGCAACCAAAATCCGAAAAGAGCTCGGTAAAGTTTGACAGCCCATCCACAGACCCGTACCACGGGATAAGAAGGAATTCAAATGTATACTTCGCAATACCTCGAAGCTTGATTTAAAACACGTACGGCACGATGATACATGACCCCCAAGCACGGATTCACACACACATGCTTCTGCTATCTCACTAGGTCATACCCTCTTCACACCTTCTCCTCTCTCCTCCCTTACCCAACCATGGAAATGTATTAACCCCTGACATATATTTTTCTCGTTTTGAAATGTTTTAGGAAGTGGCAGTTATTGTTGACTGCCAAAGGGTGGACTGTCAAAGTCAGAAAAATATCACTATGCACACTGCCATATTTGCACCTCATATGTGTCCCTGCTGCGCATGCATGCGCTCTCCCGTGCGTGCGCATACTCGCTGTTGCGGGCACCCGCAGGCGCACGGTATGCGCATTTATGGTAGAGATTGTGTGCGTCTAGCGGGCGACTCTTTCGTTACATATTTTCACCATATAATGTATTTTGTAGATTATGGTCCCTTTGATAGAATCTGAAAGTTTGGTTAATGTAGAATGTTCATGGACAGAGAAATCCCTCTTTGTTTGATACGAAGGGTCAGACAGGAGTAATACAGTGGTGTTTAGTATCCATCGGAAGAGTATTTAATTAGCAATATTCCGGTGTTGGTTTGAAGCGAATTAATCGCTCGTGCGAATAGTTATGGACATAAGAAGTTTATATCCATTTACTATTATTTGCACTTACTTATCCATGCGGCGGGAAACCTAGTTTCCCACCCACCTGAGCAGTTGGAAATCGTCACAGCCCACCTGTATGAATCAACCTATGACCTTTTGTTATAATGCGAGGAGGAATTCCTGTGTCCAATGAACAATGAGATTGTAGGGACCATTGAATTGTATTGTGTGTGGGGCATAAATAGACAAGCCGATCACATCCAGCTCACTCTTCAACGGTTCTCATTGCTGATAATCGGGAGCTGGATGTCCAGAGGCGCATGCGATCGTTCCCCTTTGTGCGTAAGTTTTTCTCCGCAATCATATTGTCTTTCTTGTTATTATGGGCCATATCTCTCTCTCTCTCTCTTCTCCTCTTTCTCTCGTATTCTCTTAAACGTAATAGTATTGTATTGTATTTCCTGTGTAGTTATCTGGTTAGTTAGTCTATGTTATATTGTAGTGTGTGACTTGTATTGTATTATTCTTTTTGCAAGTAATAACATTCATATAAGGCGTTAGACCCTAAGCACGGTATCTGTGTATTTCTTATAGTGTTAAGTATTCTCAGAGCGTCGGTGACGCTCGAACAGCTTTTAAGTTAATAAGGTTACACTGTGTTGCATCTACACCCTATCTCTACACTAAGGTTTTACAGCATATTACATTGTTTATGGTTTAGATATAAAGGTTTAACATTGTGAGCGTCAGCGCCGCTGGTGATCTCCTCGTGGTCCCGAGCGTCCGCTACGCTATAGCGAATCATTACGTTAGTCGGCAGCCAATAGCGTGCCTGCCTGTGATCTCTTGGCCGTGAGCGAACGTGACGCTTGAGCGTCTCGACTACGGCTAAGCGATTGTTACGCAACGAGCGTACCCTTACGGTACTCCATACGTAAATAGCGTACAGTGTTCTTAGATCTCATAAAGGGTTTTATATAAGATAAATATTTAGCTTTATCACTGGCGACGTAGTACAGCGAAAGCCGGCTGACAACTCTGAGAGCAAGATGGGACCAAATTACCTAGAGACGCACAGGGTAATCTGCGGGAGCACAGAGCTAGGGTACAGAATAACCACAACAAAGCACTGGCACAGAATGCAAAAATCCCTGCCTATTTATAGGCAGCAGAAAAACAGGATTGGCTGACACTCACCTATTACGCTCATTGGTGCTGCACTTCGTCTCCAACATGGCCGCCCCCTATACTGCAGACACAGGGAGGCTGCGGGCCACTAGATCCTCCCTCCATTTTCCTGGAAGCCGTTGCTCTTTACGCTGACCGCGCCATGCCCCCATGCGGCCACCGAGCACCGCCGCTAACCGCGCCGGCAGGGGACGAATCCCGGGACCCGCGGCGGTGAGTACACACCGTGTGACATCCTGGAGGGAAATAAAAACTGGGTGCCTATTTTGTCATGGTAATAGCCTTTTCTGATTGTAGAAGAGCCTATGAAGGTGACTTTTCAGGAGTTATACTTTTGTATTTCTAGGTCTTCTGGCTTGCAAAAGGCCTTTACGGTGTATATATAGATGGAGATTCCCAAAAAAGAAATGTAAGGAGTTCCAAATCTTTTCAGGTGTTTAACTATAACCGCTCTTTTGTTTTGTGTTTAACTAATTGTATAGACAGGTCTTTCCAATGAAGTAATTTCTCATTTTTCTTCTGCAGGCACTTTGGAGCGCAACATGAATTACCAGCTTAGACCTAGAGTTATTTTCCCAAACCCAGCCAAATGGAGAACAGCTTAGAGCACTACCAACCTACGCAGATAATCCCTTTTTCAGGCACATTTATCTGCTGGACCGCATCATAATCAAATTATGCAGACCATTCAACTACAGTATGTTAACCCTAACCCAACACTCAATTGAGCAAGAATTTAATCAGACAAAACTGTTTCGATATAAACTGTTTTGATATAAAGTTTATAGATTTTTTTGTCCTAAAAAAGTAGAATAATACATTAACATATTTGTATTCTTTTGCATGTACAAATGTTATTTTTTCCAAATAAAATTGGGTTCTAATCAACTTTGGGGGGGGGGGGGGGGAGGTTTACACTTTCAAAGCAAACTTTAATACAAAGAACTATTGGTAAACTTTTAACTTGCTCTTCTATGCTCCATCGGATTCTGGTTGAGGTGCATCACATATGTTCTGCAAAGGAAAATGAGAACGTATATAAATATAAATTGTAGACTTATTTTATTAGGGTGCACATGGAAAATAACACTTGTCTTATAATTTCACAGGGATACACCTTGTAAAAATTATACCAAAAACAAATTAAACATAAAGCCTGTGTCATCCAGTTAGAACCAAATTTGTATCCTGGAAAGCATGAAGGGCCAAGGCCACACTACTGCATTTTCATAACTTAACCCGAGATGCTGAAAATATCCTCATTAGGCATCCTAATTCCTCTTTTTTAGTCCCACTTATTCATTAAAGTGAATATTTAAGTCCTATTATCTATAACAACCCCCCACCATCAGTGCTTTAAAATATGGTTGAAGAGCCTGGTACATTATTACAAGCCCCTTCATTGCACTGTTAGCATGACTGCTTAAAGTGGCTTCGCTGATGCACGCTCCTAATTGATCACATAAAATTTTAACCGGTCAACCTCATACCAAACTACGTAGGACATGCAAGGAATATAACAGCAGAAAATACGCTAAGCCTGCTCAAACTCCTACTTTTACAGTTTCAGAAGGTGTGTGTATAAGAAAATCATGGTCCAGGGTCTGGGACCTTAAATTAAGAAAATGTCTGGCTAATGTTCCTTATAGGCAAGTGTCTGTTTAGATGCAGGGTCTTTAGAAGCGATCATATAGATACCTCACCCACCTACAGTCTTTTTCGAACTTCCGACAACAAAAAGTGTTCTTTATCCAAATCAAGTTAAATTTTAATTTGATGTATTTATTGTTTATAAATCTTGTTTATTTTTTAAATGCCTTTTCTGTTAATCAAAAAATTGGTGCATGAAACTTTTTAAGTAGTTTTTCCCTCAAACAATCGAACAAAACTATATAAATAATTTACCTTCAGCAGAGCGGCAACCAGTGGGCTCATCCGTTAATCTTCTTCGTAAAGAGGATGCTGTCGGCTCTGTGTTAGTTTGCCACACTCTAGCAGATGAAGGAGTGGGCCTTGGACCATACAGCTCCTGTTTGACATGAATGGACTTTAGAAGTCGCTGAGAGACACATGGAATCTTCTTAATTTTATCAGCTATTACTGCAAAACTCGTTGTCACTGAAATAGAGGTAGATGTGGATTGTGTCAGCCAATTTGATTTAGAGTCCCATGGATGTTATTCAAACTCTCAATTATTTGATTATGCTGAGTTTCATTACGGTCCTCTCTTGTTCGGAGTTCTCTGGAACCCTCCTCAAGATTATCAGCAAGACGGTCGATGCATTGTGAAAGGAAAATCATGCTGCCCTCCATCTTCCGCCACTGAATTACTTGATTCGAGTCCATAGAACAGGCAACCTCAGCTATGTTGTCAAATGGAGTTGAGTGCGCCTCTGCTAGTCCTTGATCTAGAGATGAATGAAGCAGCAAATTATGGAATGCCTTGTATAGATAAAAAAAATCTCAAGAATACCTAGCAAAACAAATACAGCCTCCATTAGTAACAATTTATTTTCCAAAATAAATTACCTTTTAGAATATTTTGAACTGGTGGTCGAGGTCATTTGTGGCAGCTCATTTATTCCACTGCCTGATTGGAAAAGGGGGAAAAAAATTTGGGGTGAAAAATAATTAAAATTGTTATCACCATCCCAAATTGATAAAAAAATAATTTGTTTGTCGAGCAAAAAGAGCAAAGGCAAGCTGGGGGCGACATGCCTAGACTTCACTGGGATAGAATTCTCAATGCATCACCTTAAGACCAACTGTAACAACTTCCAAGTGACCCTGAAGTAAAAAAAAACCTGTTTGTCTTACATGGGCACCAGGTGCTTTTGGATATTGTGCATTATTTTTTTATGACCAGCGTTTATTACTAGGAAATACCAAGCCTGCTGCGCTTCCCAAGAGCCCAATGCTTCTGCCTGATGTTTGTGTAGGAAGTGGAGCAAGAGGTGAGGCAGTCATGGGGAGCCAGTCATAATTTCACTAATTATAGAAAAACAGTGCATAAATGTAATAGTACATGAAAAAAGTAACCACCACTATTCAAAACACAGTCCAGTATTGAGGGTATTTTTTTTAATAACAATTTCTTTTATTGAAGAAAAGGCACACGTGAACTTACAGACATCATTGGTTGAAAACAGATTGTACACAAAGATATGATGCAGTTGAATTAATTGTATTGCGCTAGATAAATGAAAATAAAGCAATATATGACAATCGTGAAGTACACGTGAACTCATTTGACTAGGGAGCGCATTCTACACAATTGGCCAAAATAATTCTAGTAAGAGAACATGAGGGGACCAAATGAGAAGAAAGAATCGACCATATGTCATCTTGTCGTACGAGGTGAGCGCGGAACAGCAATAGATCAACCATCATTTGAGAATTACATAGAAGTAGCCCTTCCTTCAATATTAATTTTCTATTTTATAAAAGTGGTATGTTAAATAAAAATTTGTAACAATAAAGAATGCAAAATAGAAGAAGGGGGAAGGAAAGAGAAATAGAAAGGAGAGAGAAGAGAAGAGGGGGGTACACAAAACCAAGACAAAGACAGTATGCATCACCAGTCCAGAGAGGATTAAGAATCCTACACAGGAGGTGTTAAACACTTAAACTCGTTGAGTGGAGTCTCACAGTCAAAACATATAAGAGCACATTGGACATAAAACGTCTATGAAATCTGTCCAAGTAGTAGACTCAAAAAATTTTTGAATCCTGAGTTGAGTTGAGTCATCATAACTCTGTATAACAGTATCCCATTTCCTATAAAATCTAGGAGCCCCTGACTCTATGTCGGGTACTGTAGTTTGTCTTTCGAAAAAGATATTACTTAGTAGAGATGCTTTCAGTTCTGCAATAGATGGAGAATGTCTATGCAACCAATGGGTAAGAATTAACTTCTTGGCAATAGTAAGTATAACAGAGCAGGTATAATCCTTGTTTTGTGTGGACCTAAATCCCAATCTGAGAAGCAGTAAAATAGACAAGCGACCGGGAGTTTGCAGGGATGGAGTGAGAAGGTAACATTAACATAGTTCATCAACTTGTCCCAAAAAGTCCTTATTTTCCCACAACCCCAAAAATTATGATAGTATGTGGCATCAGCCATCCCGCATTTAAAACAATGACCTGAAGAGGTCAGGGTAAAATAGGAATGCTGTTTCAGGGAGATGTAGGCTCTATTTAAGAACTTGAGATGCATTTCCTGTAAGGCAGCTGATTTTAAATGCTTAAGTGTGGAAGGTAACGTGGACATAAGGTCCGACATAGCTGGAAAATCAGGCATATCCTGCAACCAGCGTGAACGAAGTTTATGCTGTAAAGTTCCCTTCCCAGAGTCTACAAGAATAGAGTATAAGTTACGTATCCTATAACCAAGACCCATATTTGAATGCAAAAGAGGTGCAAGGGGGTCAATGTTAGTATCAAGGGGCATCGCGGGTGGTAATGAGTGTGCAAAATGGCAAGATTGCAGGTACATAAAGAAATGGCAATTTGGTAATTTATATTAATCAAGGTAGAGAAGGGGTATATTAACGTCGCCAAGGTCAAAGATATTTCGAATAGACGAAATACCCTTTTCCTTCCATGTGAGGTAAGTATGATTTTCGAGACCAGGAGTAAATTGGGGATTACCCCAGAAGGTAGTGTAGGGGGAGTTAGTGAAGTTCCTATGCAGACGTTTGTTGATGGATTTCCATGCTCTATAAGTGTTGCAAAAGAGTACATTAGTCTTTAAATGCTAAGAAATCAGTGTAGTAGGTGTGTGGCGTAAGGCAGCTGGAGAAAAGGGGTGAAAAAGGTGTTCTTCTATATCAGGGAGGGTGTATACTGAGCCACCAGAAAACCAGTCGGCAATGTAACGAAACATAGCAGCATTCGAAAAAGCAGGGATGTCTGGCATCCCAAAGCCACCCTCCACCCGTGGTAATCGCAGTGTGTGGCGGGAGACTCTAGACTTCTTCCCTGACCAAATAAATTGTGTGAAAAGCGAATCAAACTGTTGTATGTCGGATTTAGTTAGTTGTAGTGGGAGCATTTGGAGAATGTAAGATAATTTGGGGAAAACAAAGTTTTTGATAACCATAACTCTACGAGATAACGACAAAGTTAAATCTATCCAACCCTTCAATATTTTCTCCGCTAAGGAATATATGTGGTGTAAATTTGCGGAATAAAGGGCGTCCAAGGTGGGGGGATCATAATACCTAAGTATTTGAGCGGGGAACGACAAATTGTGAATTGTGTCATTGTAGAGGATAAGGGGGCTGAAGAATGGCTAGAGCCCAAGGGAAGGAGATGGGATTTATCAAAGTTTACTCTAAAGGAACCAAAGTGTTCTGTAATTTGTTTTATAGCAGGGATGGAGGATTGGGGTTTTGAGATAAACAATAGCAAGTCATCAGCAAATAAACTGAGTTTTACTTCTGTTGTTTTAATGATAATACCAGAATATAAGGGTGTTATACGTAAGGCAATGGCTAGTGGCTCCAAGGCTATTGCAAATAAAGAGGCGAGAGGGGAAAACCTTGCCTGGTTCCCGTATGAAGAGGAATCTGGGGAGAAAGATAATTATTAGAAAGAATTTGGGATGAGGAGCCACACTGCATGGACGAAGGCATCCGGGAACCCAAACCTGTGCATGGTATCAACCAGGTGATCCCATGTGACTAGGTTGAATGCTTTTCAGCATCCAGAGACAAAAGGGCATAGGGTTCCTGGCTTTCCGAAGTCTCCAACCACTGCATGACAGCCAATATTTTACGCACATTTACCGTAGAGTGACGACCCCATATAAAACCAGTTTGGTCCTCCTGAATAAGGGAAGGTAATAAAAGCTTAACCCGATCCGCCATAATTTTAGTGTAAAGTTTATAATCCATATTTAATAAGGAAATGGGTACTTCACGGTCTCCTTTTTGGACACACCTTCAAACTATAAAAGTCTCCCTCCAGCTTACTGACATTTGGCGTCTTCTGAACCCCTCCGACAAATCATTTACTTTCTTTTCTGGGGTTCATCGATCCTGGTCCAGGATTGATTCAATTTTAGTTGCGGATTCTCTAGTTACACGGATCGCGCATGCTGATATCCATAACATTTTAATATCGGATCATGCTCCTGTGACATTGACGCTGCAAAGAACTCTTCAGTCGGGGGGCTCCAGGAATTGGAGATTTCCGAGTTATCTTTATAATTGTGACGATTTTCGGAAATTTTTGATAACCAATTTGGCCAACTTCTTAGACGATAACTTAGAACACTGGGATCGCCCAAACACTTTCTGGAGTGCGGCAAAGGCTGTTCTTCGGGGTCAAATTATTGAATATGTTCATAGATTGAAAAAGAAAAATTTGGCGACTTATACTGCTTTACAATCGGAGTTAACTGCTGCGTTGCAGCATCATCTTACCCTGCAGACGGAGGAGTCTTTGAGGCTTTATTTGCAGGCCAAGCAACTATTGAATGACCATTTGCTGGTGCAAGCAAAGCGTGACGTGGTATTTTCTTCTCATAAGTATTATCAATGGGGTAATAAATCTGGTCGACTATTGGCAAATATGGCTAGGAAGAAAACAACTCGTAAATTCATAACGGCTATTAAACATCGAGATACGGGGCACCTCCTTACCACTTCCCCTGCTATAGTGAAACATTTTGAGCCTTATTTTGCCGACTTATATTCTGATCTCCCTTTCAGTGAACCTACCCATGCCACACTTTTACCTGACACAGTTTTACCTCCTATAACGAGTGCACAGTCGTATTTACTGGTGAGTGCAATTACTGAGGAGGAACTTGTTTCGGCAATGTCCAGACTCCACCTGCACAAATCTCCAGGCCCGGATGGCCTCTCCAATGAATTTTATAAAATCCTTCAGCCTCACATAATTCCGACTCTGCTAGAATTGTTTAACAGCCCTTTGCATCACCGTGCCCCTTTTCACCATTTTACAACAGCCCATACTGTTTTAATCCCTAAACCCGCCCAGGACCCACAACTGGTGACTTCATACGTTATTAAACACCGACCTAAAACTATTTACCAAGATTTTGGCAGATCGACTACAGACGATTCTCCCCCACGCTTTAACTAGTCATCCGCTTGGCTTCGTTCGCAATACACATTCGGTAAAGGGAATTCGGGCTGCTATTGCTGCAGTCATGGCCTCTGCTCAGTCGCCCCAGTCCGAGAATATACTCCTCAGTCTGGACACTACTAAGGCCTTTGACACGGTACTTTGGCCCCATCTATTCAAGGTCTTAGAACGTAGACTATTCCTCCAAGACTTTATTAATATTATTCGTTATTTATACGATTCTCCTTCCACCACCCTCTTACTGAATGGCTATACCAGTGATCCGGTGGTTATGCATCGTGGCACACGGCATGGTTGCCCCTTGTTGTTCAACTTGGCCATAGATCCCCTCCATCGTTTACTTTTAACTGACACTCAGTTTCATGGAATTCAGATAGGTCACAGGGAACTAAAACTTACAGCATTTGACGATGATCTACTGTTTTACGTTTCAGATCCAGGGACTTCCTTGACTCATATATTTAATTTACTGCAGGCGTATGGACATGTTTCTGGTTTCAACGTTAACTGGTCAAAGTTGGTGGCACTAAGACTGGGGAGTGGATCGTTTTTAAGGGACAGGGTGGGGGGCTTACCACTAAAATGGAGCTCAGATCAATTAACCTATCTGGGGATTCAGATATCGAGAAAACCGGAGCGAATATACACCCTAAATTTTACCTCGGCTATCCAAAAAATTGAAGCAGAACTTGACACCTGTAAATCTATGCCTTTATCATACATGGGGAGAGCTAGCTTGATTAAGATGATATCATTCCCCCGTCTGATGTACTTTATTCAAGCCATGCCACATGTGCTTCTACCTAAAGATGTTCAACGTATCAATTTTCTTTTTAGATTTATTTGGCAGGGAGGGAAACTACGTATAGCGTTGATTAAGCTACAGCAAACCACAGGGAATGGGGGAATTAATTTTCCTAATGTTCTTTGGTACTCCCAAGCCGCTCAACTACGATACTTACATGACTGGTTGCACAATGACAACAACTACACGAACACTGACTTAGATAGGGAACTTTTACAGCGGGGGGGGGGGGGGGGTCTAGTCACCTTCCTACATCTACATACTCAAGAGGTGTCTGAGGAGTTGAGGAGGAACCCACTATTGTGGAACATTAAAAAGCTATGGACGGATATACGAAATAAACCTGATCTGAATGCCCACAAATCATTATACCTTCCATTCATGGCTAATCCGGATTTCCAGGAGGGTCGGGCTCACTATCCATTTAACATCTGGCGGGTGGGGGGTGTTTCCAAGATAGGTCATCTAGTAGATATACAAAGCTCGAGGCCACTCACGTTCCAGGAAGCCACCGCTAGATATCCAGTTTTGTTGGCCTATCCTGTGGCCTTTCTTTTAGCTCAACACTGTTTCCTCTACTATCAGATGTTTCTCACCTATGGACTGGAACAATCCGATAGATAAAATGCTACAACAAACCCCTAGGGTTAGTAAGGCACTATCGATTGCATATGGTTATTTTCGGAACGTTCTGGACTACTCTACGGGACAGGGAGGTATCAGGTCCTGGAAGGACTGTCTCCCTGGGACTGAGACAACTGACTTACTTGCGGCCCATGTAAAGGCTTGTAAATGATTTCCCTCTTCTAGGTATAAGGAAATGTCTCTTAATATTTTACACAGGACTTATTTATCGCCGCATAGAAGGTGCCTGATAGGACTAGCTGACACGCATGCATGTTGGAAATGTGGCGCTCCCCAGGCAGACCTATATCACTGCCTGTGGACCTGCCCTATGATTAGACAGTTCTGGATAAATATAAGGAACTACTTGACGGCCAACCTAGTGAACTATTGGAGATTGTGTCCAGAATGGGCGCTTTTCGGTATTTTCTCACCGGGCCAACGTCTCTCTCAGGGAAGTAGAAAGTTGCTGCTGGCAGTTAGTATAGCGGCCAGGAAGGCTATTCTGCAAGTGTGGATTGCTAGAGATCCACCTACACTTTCATTATTTAAGGCCAAATTATTTTATCTCTTTAGGATGGAGTGGATAGGAATTTTGCTAGAAAAAGATACTAAGATACAGAAATTCTTTGAAGTATGGGAGAGCTATATAACGACCTTGTCGACAGCGGTTAGGGTGCAGCTCCATAACTCCTTGTCTAATACAGAATGGTTTTTAACTAGAACGGTTGCGGGGGATCCGCCGATTGTGCTTTAGAACTGATTGTCATTCTGAGCTTGGTGGACGACTGGGGGGGGAGATGGCGTATGGACACGGGTTTTTTTGTTTTTGTTTTGTCATTTTGTCATCTTGACCTGCATATGTCTGGGTCAGCTGATTGGACTAGATTTTAATTTAATGGATACTGAAGCCTCCAGAGACATGCTCCATACAAGTGTAATATTATTGCTCGTACTATAATTGATATGTCTCTTGACTGAGGACTCAATTGTATTCTTATCTGTTCCCTTCTCGCATTTACCCTTCCAACATAGGTTTGACCTAATGTGAATGTTTATGTATGTATCACATATATTGCTTCAATAAAAATATGTTGAAAAAATAATAATAAGGAAATGGGTCTATACGAACTGGGAAGCAGGGGATCCCTACCTGGTTTGTGCAGAATTTTCTGCATCGTGGCATTGAAATAGAGTGGGGGTCCCTGTTAACAGCAAGTTAAAAATGGCGCAAAGGGGTTTGACTAAATGGGTGGGATTTTGTAGTATTCGTTAGTCATGCCATCAGGCCCAGGGGTGTTGCCCATTTTTAGGCATTTGATTGAGTGCAGCACTTCCTGTTCAGCAATGGGGGCCAATAAAATCTGGGATGAGGCAGGAGACAGGGAGGGAAGTGTGAGAGAGGACCAGAAAGAGTGTTGTTGTTGTTGGCAATCAATAGAGGGTTCAGAGTACAATGAGGAATACAAAGAATGCAGTACCTCAGACACCTGACTACAATTATGTACCACCGTGCCATCAGTTTTCTTCAGAGATCGGATAAGTGTTGGGGGATGTTGGTCTTTTAAAAGGTTAGAAAGCAATCCGCTAGATCGATTACCAAATTTATGGAATTTACTTTGAGACATAAATGTTAGTCTAGATTCGATTTTGGTTACAAGTTTATCAAACAAGGACTTTTGTTCATAATATATTTTTTTAGTAGTCGGAGAGGGATTTTGCGTGAATGCCTAATAAGCATCAGTAAGTTTCGATTGAGAGTCAAGATAAAGAGCTTGTGTGTCTTTCTTGTGCTTAGATGTGAACGAGATAATAGAGCCCCTGAGCGCAGGCTTAGATGCCTGACAGTACAGAAGAGGCGAATCTTCCTCCGATTCAGTATTACTGTGTTTATAAGTGCGAATTTCCTGTTTGATTTGGCAAGACGGGAGCAAAGTGGGGTGAACTCGCGTCTCGCTCTGGCTACTTCCGCAGAATAATCTTGGAAAATATAGATCCGTATATCATTCCATTGCAGATCTCGTTTACGTCTAGAGGCGGACCAAATAGTGTGCTTGTGGATATAGTTAAGACAACGAAAAATAACGGCCCTAGGTCTGTTATCCTCTGCAAGCCTCGGAGGGCCGATGCGATGGGCCCTTTCAATGACCATTCCATTGCAGGAATCTTGGATATCTAACAAATTAGGCAGCGTGTCTTGAATAAACGTGAAGAGTGCTGGCCCTTTAAGAGACTCTGGGGGCAATTCTGAGTTGATCGCAGCAGGAACTTTGTTAGCAGTTGGGCAAAACCATGTGCACTGCAGGGGAGGCAGATATAACATGTGCAGAGAGAGTTAGATTTGGGTGTGGTGTGTTCAATCTGCAATCTAAATTGCAGTGTAAAAATAAAGCAGCCAGTATTTACCCTGCACAGAAACAAAATAACCCACCCAAATCTAACTCTCTCTGCACATGTTATATCTGCCTCCCCTGCAGTGCACATGGTTTTGCCCAACTGCTAACAAAGTTCCTGCTGCGATCAACTCAGAATTACCCCCTCTGGCAGTCCAACAATTCTTAAGTTATTTTGAAGGGATCTATTTTCAAGATCGTCGATTTTATTAAGCAATTAGTAATGAGATTTTTGTAAAAAGGTATACTGCGTCTTTAAATCTGCGACATCTTGAAATGTCTCCCCAAGACGCTGTTCTTTAGCCTGCACTCTCTTGGAAAGCTGTATGAATTGTGACTTGATGTCATGCACTGCTTGTGTAACTTTGGCAGCGTGTGACTCCATAATAGGGTTAATGGAATCCTGGATGGCTTTTACCATGTCAGAATAGGTGATCAGACCTTCAGCCTGCAGTGTATGCTTATGAGGCTTCTGTGCAGGGGGGCAGTATGCAGAGTGAGGGCTATGTCTGCAGGGGAGTCAGAGGAGGAGGAAAACTCACGGTCTGCATTCACATGCTGCTGCTGTGTCTGTGTGTGCTGCCCGGTGGCCATCTTGGAGTCCCCCTTTGTTTTGGCAGGGCGCTGCTTCAGAGGCTTTGCCGCATCTGGTGCGGCCAGAAAATGCTCCATCAGGAGCCAGAAGAGTCCCCACAGGTAGCTGAGCGGTCCGGGAGGGTCTCTGTGCACTATGCGCAGCGTGCAGGCTAGCAGGGGCTGGGGCGGCCACGGAGCTCACATGACTGCTGCAGCTCACATCAGCACCTGAACTGGAAGTCCGGTATTGAGTTCTTAACGAAATTCCCTTCCAAAGAATAATCGTTTCATAGTAGCTAGAATTGATTTTCCAAAAAAGGTATACATTTTACCCCTTTTAATGGTTTATTGGTTAGCCACCAATGGGACAGCTGGCATGAAAACCACCCCTGCACCTGCTGGAGGAGTAAGGAGGGTCTATCTACGAAGCCATGAAGAGAGATAAAGAAGAAGGAGATAAAGTGCCAGCCCATTATCTCTTAACTGGCATGTTACAGCCAGAGTTTGGAAAATAACAGGTGTCGGTTGCTTGGTATATTCTCTCTATCCCCCTTATCCATGTCCAAGCCTTAGAAAATACCCCCCATGCCTGGGCAACACAGAGGAGAAACCAGCTATTTGCATTATGTGGGTTTTAGAACTGTTATTACTTACATGTCAATTTTTATTAAGCAAATACAATCTCTAAGATGGGATGTGTTTTGATTCTTTATAGGGCAGCCCATTCCTGAAATATGGGAATTAGCACAGGAAAAATTCTGTAAGTTTTTGTTTTTTTAATTAACACAAAATATACCTTTGTAGATAGGCGCTGTATCCTGACTATTTCCAGGGGATTGGTGGCTTGGGGGCCCAAATTCTGACAGCGTTGTCACCAGTGGCGGATCTTGCCACGGGCAAGCAGGAATTTTGCCCAGGGCGCCGCCTTCCGGAGGGCGCCGGCACCATCCGGAGGGCACCGCACCATGGCAAGATCCGCCACTGTGCAGTGTGCGCCCCAGCAGTGTCCCCCCGCTGTGCCCCCCCTCCCGCTGTGAGAAGGGAACCAGACGCTACGCATCTGGTTTCCCTTCGTGGCGCTGGTCCTCCCCCGCTATGAAGGGAATCAGACGCTAAGCGTCTAGTTTCCATTCATGGAGAGGACCTTTGGTGTGCGGTGCGCAATGACGTCATCGCGCACCGCACAGCATTGTGGCACAGACGCTAGGGGTCATAATTGACCCCTAGTGCCTATGCGGTGGTATGGGAGAGACGTCATGACTGACGTCTCTCCCATAGATCCGAGGAGAAGAGCGGCGCCGGACTTCAGGGTCTGGAATCAGGAGCGGGGTATAGTAAGTATACTTTTTTTTTTTATTATTCTTCCCTTTCAGCGGCGCTACAAATGGGGGCGTGACTGACCACGTCGCCATATTAAGCCACACCCCCAACTTTTGCCCGGGGCGCCACAAGGGCAAGAACCGGCAATGATTGTCACCTAAGATGACTGGGGCACAATGTCTATAGGTTGCTCAGTTACTTTTGAGGTTGTAGCCTATGAAGATTCCATTCTGATCGTGGAATCTTAACATGAAAAAAAAAAATACAATACTTTTTTTTATTTAAAAAAAATTAAATAAAAATTCCAAATTACCTGTGGGTACTGAAGTTTTTCTTGGTGCTTTTGTCAGAATAGTGGCAGGAGTCCCAGTGGGGACAGATGCAGTGGCACTAAGACAGCCTTCATAATACTGGAAACACCACATTTCATAACTTTGTAAAAACATAATACCTAAAATTTACATATATAAGCCAAACTGTGACAAATACATTTCCACTCCATCCTTCTGTGAAAATTCTTAGCAATTTGAGAGCCAATAATTACAGATTTCAAAAACAAAATTTGTTAAAAAAAAAGGCTTCATAAAAAATGTAAAAGATTCTGGATTTTAACAAAAATGCTTGCTTTAAAAAGGTGTAGGACCAGAAAAATGTGGGGGAAAAAAAGACGGGCACTTCAGTCAGTTCTCCTCCTAGTTTGTATAAATAAGTATTGTGCCTCCAGCATTACTTAAACAGCATAACCACCATAACGCAAAACTGAGAAAACTCATAATACATGTTTAACTACATTCTGCAGTATGCATCAATTGCGTAAAAAGTACAAGTGGCCTTTACCAGTTGTAATCCTTCAAACAGGGGTCACTGCAACTGGTTGTCTGATCGCACTAGCCACTCCAACATCTACAAATGTAGAACGCAAAATATTAATATTCTGTTAAAAAAAGGTAAGAGCATACAACAAAACCCCACCTTTGCCAGCCTGAGTTTTCCCACAGGAGTCTACCCTTTTTTTTCCCCCATATGTATGGAGTAGTGATGAGCGAGGTTCGGTTTTACTCGGTTTTACTCGGTTCTCAAAACGGCATCTTATTGGCTATCCAAAACACGTGACATCCCTGAGCCAATAAGATGCCGTTTTGAGAACCGAGTAAAACCGAGTAAAACCGAATCCGCTCATCACTAGTATGGAGTGGGTTGGGAGGACTCACTGGTGCCCTTGGAGCTTTCAGAAGGTGTTGGTACCTTTTGGACTGGTACACTTTTCACTGGTTGGTCACCTGAAGCACTGGAAACTTTAAAAACAGTTGGGTAAACAGATTATTACGTACAACTTAAAGCCCTGCAAGTTGACCTGCCAAAGAAAAAAGAAAATACCAGAAGCAGTGACCGTGGCAGATTCGGCAATATCCAGACCACCATCAACCCCTTTGACCAAAACAGGGGAGAAGTGGTTACGCATATTTTCCTCCCATTTATTAAAATTTACTTTGATGGAGGATCCTCCTCGAATACCTTGTGTGTGTCGGGCTAGTCGTGCCATCTTGTCCTTGGTATTTTTTTTTTTTACAGTCCCTCCAACGCTTCTTACAATTTTCTATCCTTTGGATTCTGACCCCCTCCGCACTGACTTTCTTGGCTATATGGGACCATATTTTAGTCTTCCTCTTATGGGTAGTAGAGCGTTTCCCTTAACCTGTCATCATTTTCAATCATGTGTCACAAGCACATAATTTTCTTCCTTCGAAAATTTTGATGCCCGCGCAAATGCAACATCATCATCTGATTCATCATCTTCTAAAGGCTCTTCCTTGCTATTTTTACTTTTCAGGGATTTTTCTTGCCACTTTTCTGCTTGATGCAGCATCGTGCCACTTTCTTCAGCTCGTAATGAGCTTCAAGCTCGCTATGTGGAGATGACATGCTGTGGAAAAAAAAAGACATTTTAGAAATTTGTAAAGTTATAAAGTAAGCTTCATATTAATTAGGCAACCCGTACACTTACCTAAAAGGTAGATATTAAACGTTGGAAAATAAAAATAAAGGCATATCAGGTAAAGCACTGCATATGGATAATGTTGCAAGGGGGCAGAAAGGCGAAACTCCACTGTCACAATAGGAAAATAACTGCATCAGGCATAGTACACCACAGCACAAGTCTAGAGAGGCAGGAAAGTATAATCACGGAGGCAAATCAGCAAAACCAATGCACATGGGTAATGACTTGAAAGGAGGCAAAAAGGCGAAACTCCACTGTCACAATAGGATAAAAACTGCATCAGGCATAGTACACCATAGCACATGTGTATAGGGAGGCAGAAAAGTATAAATCACCGGGGCAAATCAGTAAAACCAATGTACATGGGTAGTTTGCAAGCAGGCAAAAAGGCAAAACTCCACTGTCACAATAGAAAAACAATATTATCAGGCATAGTACACCACAGCACATGGGGTATATTTACAAAGATTCGCGTTTTGGCCGTTTTGAAGGGTGTTTGAACTCGAATGGTATCGGGTGCATTTTACTGCAACTTTTTGAATCCTGATACGGTCATTCACTAAGCTGCCGACTTTTCACAATTCGTATTTTCCGATGTCGATGTGATTCGTAATATCAGGCAGTGTTTTACGGGAGTGATGAGTAAAACACTGCCTGACAAAACACAAGGAATCCCGGCCGGATCTGTGAGATCCGTGCAGGGCTTCATTGTGTACCTTAAAAAGGTTTTTAAAGTGTTTATAAATCTGAAAAAAATTGTGTGGGGTCCCCCCTCCTAAGCATAACCAGCCTCGGGCTCTTTGAGCCGGTCCTGGTTGAAAAAATATGGGGGGGAAATTGACAGGGGTTCCCCCATATTTGATCAACCAGCACCGGGCTCTGCGCCTGGTCCTGGTGCAAAAAATACGGGGGACAAAAAGCGTAGGGGTCCCCCGTATTTTTTGAACCAGCACCGGGCTCCACTAGTCAGAGAGATAATGCCACAGCCGGGGGACACTTTTATATAGGTCCCTGCGGCCCTGGCATTAAATCACTAACTAGTCACCCCTGGCCAGGGTACCCTGGAGGAGTGGGGACCCCTTAAATCAAGGGGTCCCCCCCCTCCAGCCACCCAAGGGCCAGGGGTGAAGCCCGAGGCTGTCCCCCCCATCCATGGGCTGCGGATGGGGGGCTGATAGCCAAGTGTAAAATAAAAGAATATTGTTTTTTGCAGCACAAGAACTACAAGTCCCTGCAAGCCTCCCCCGCAAGCTGGTACTTGGAGAACCACAAGTACCAGCATGCGGGGGTTAAACGGGCCCGCTGGTACCTATAGTTCTTCTGCAAAAAAAATACCCAAATAAAAACAGTACACACACACCTTGAAAGTACAACTTTATTACATACATGCCGACACACACATACTTACCTATGTTCAGATGCCGATTCGGCCCACGTCTCGACGTCGATTCCAGGGTACCTGAAAATAAAATTATACTCACCTAAATCCAGTGTGTCGTGTCCTTTTTTAATAATCCACGTACTTGGCAAAACAAAAAAACGGAAACCCGACCACGCACTAAAAGGGGTCCCATGTTTACACATGGGACCCCTTTCCCCGACTGCCAGGACCCCCCCTGACTCCTGTCAAAGAGGGTCCCTTCAGCCAATCAGGGAGCGCCACGTCGTGGCACTCTCCTGATTGGCTGTGTGCTCCTGTAGTGTCTGTGAGGCAGCACACGGCAGAGATACAATGTAGCGCCTATGCGCTCCATTGTAGCCAATGGTGGGAACTTTGCGGTCAGCGGTGAGGTTACTTTCGGTCAACCGCTGACCGCAAAGTTCCCACCATTGGATACAATGGAGCGCATAGGCGCTACATTGTATCTCTGCCGTGTGCTGCCTGACACACTACAGGAGCACACAGCCAATCAGGAGAGTGCCACGACGTGGCGCTCCCTGATTGGCTGAAGGGACCCTCTTTGACAGGAGTCAGGGGGGGTCCTGGCAGTCGAGGAAAGGGGTCCCATGTGTAAACATGGGACCCCTTTCAGTGCGTGGTCGGGTTTCCGTTTTATTATTTTGCCAAGTACGTGGATTATACAAAGGTCTGATTCTACACTGGATTATGTGAGTATAATTTTTTCACAGGTACCCCAAGGATTCTACAGGGACAAGAGGACAGAGCCTCGTGTGAACATAGGTAAGTATGTATGTTTGGAGGTGTGCATGTTTGTAATAAAATTTTTCACGGTGTGTGTGTCCTGTTTTTTGGGGGGTATTTTTTCAGTAGTAGTACTACAGGTACCAGCGGGCCCGGTTTTACACCGCATGCTGGTACTTGTGGTTCTCCAAGTACCAGCTTGCGGGGGAGGCTTGCTGGGACTTGTAGTACTGCTACTAAAAACAATATTCACATTTTTACAAAAGGCTATCAGCCCCCCATCCGCCGCCCTTGGATGGGGGACAGCCTCGGGCTTCACCCCTGGCCCTTGGGTGGCTGGAGGGGGGACCCCTTTGATTTAAGGGGTTCCCACTCCTCCAGGGTACCCCGGCCAGGGGTGACTAGTTAGTGACTAGTTGGGTATGTAATGCCAGGGCCGCAGGGACCACTATAAAAGTGTCCACCGGCTGTGGCATTATGTACCTGGCTAGTGGAGCCCGGTGCTGGTTTCAAAAGTACGTGGGACCCCTACGCTTTTTGTCCCCCGTATTTTTGGAACCAGGACCAGGCGCAGAGCCCGGTGCTGGTTGATTAAATATGGGGGAACCCCTGTCATTTTTCCCCCCATATTTTTTCAACCAGGACCGGCTCAAAGAGCCCGAGGCTGGTTATGCTTAGGAGGGGGGACCCCACGCAATTTTTTTTCCAGTTTTTACACTAAACAGACCCTTTCACATAGATAACCATGCACAGATCTCACTGATCCGTGCATAGTTATCCAAACTCGACTGGAAAAAGCAGGTCTATTTTTTTGCTGCTTTTTTAACTAATTGAAATAAAATAGACCCGCACTTGAGCACTCAGAGACTAACACCCAAATACGAATGAATAGTGAATGCCCGTATTGTATGAAATAACAGCCGCGTTTGACCGATGGTCTATTCATTCGTATTTCAGAACTTTGCCAATCAAACCATTACGAATAGACCAGACACTGCCGAGATTGGTGCGTAGTGAATTCCCGGATTGGGACTTAGAAAAAACCCACAAATCGGCCAAACTCGGATTTTTAGTAAATACTGGCCCATGTGTCTAGGGAGGCAGGAAAGTATAAAACACCAAAGGTGGTCTAGAGCAAACACATTTAGCACATGCCAAACTTAATGAGTGGGGTAATTCAGGTTTGTTAGCAAAGCAAAAATGCACACTAATGGTGGCATTACATTTGGGATGGGTAATATTGTTTCAGTGCAGGGTAATTACAGGACAGCATTGCAACAGATTAACTCCTAACTTGTATACTAACCATTTGCTAACCACCACTCCAACCCTAATCCCATTACCAAACCCAACCTTATCTCCAACCCAAACCCCAATAGCAACCCCAACACTATCCTTAACTCTTATTGTACCCATACACATAAGATTATCGGTACTATCCTTCGATTTCGACCACATCTGTGAGAGAAATCGAAGGATTGTATGCACATTTTAGTACCTTTCGACGCAATCCGCGGACACGCCAGTCGAATATCGCGTCTCAAGATATTATGTGCTGCACATAATATTTATCGAATCGCAGTGCGATCGCATGTGTTTCTAGAAACACATGCTATATATCGCACTATGTGCGATGGGCACCCGCCGAGAGCGGCCAGAGGCCGCTCCCACTCGCCGGTGACATGCCCATCACGTGATTACCATGCGATCTATCGCATGATCGCATGGTAATCTTTTTGCAAGTTCAGGTCAACTGCCGGTGCGATGCCCCGCGATGTCGCGTTGCGGGGCATCGCACAAGTGTATGGGCACCATTACTCCATCCCTAGCCCAATCCCTAAAATTTCAGTTGTCATTTTAATGGTTTTGACATTTCATATGTCAACATTTAAAAAAAAATATTTATATTATTCTAAAGCATTGCACTACAGATTAAAATATCCCACAATAAAACAATGCAAGAAACAAACCAACATGAAAAGGCACAGCCACATGATCTGGGTAGTTCCAATATGGGGACAAAGCTATATGTTATCATTTTAACTGTTAACTTTTGCTCTGTCGACATTTTGACTTTGTTGACATTTTGAAAGTGTCAACATGTTGGGTTTCGGCATTTTACCCATGTTGATATTATGACATTATGGTGGAAGTTTTGTCTGCCGACAACATGTCTGCTTATCAATATGACAATGTATTCACAAGTGCACTTTTCTTATTATAACATACAGCCAGCCTGTGGTATCTCTTCCGAGGGCTGCTTCTAGTACTATAGGGAGGCCTCAAACTAAAATGTAAATAAAAACAGCTGTTATATCAGGCATGTGTATGATGTACTAATGTAAAGCAAAACATGGATTAAACAGTATTTTGTTAGCCAGGTAAAAAAGCTAAATACCATCATCTTTTATTGTAAAATAATGTTAGTGGGGGGTGTAAGTTATGCGCAGTCCAGGGGTGGGTGTAAATTAAGCTCATAATACCAGAGTCTACTGTGCATGCGCAGGTCTACGGAAACATGGCACCCCCGCACCCTGTTCCCGGGAGACATCTCCAGTGCGCATGGGAAAATCACTCCGAAAGGCCATGGCGGCCATTTTCCAAGTGATTTGTGCCTGCACTGCAGGGTCACCGCCGCATGACTCCAGAGGAGTAAGTATACTATATGGGTGCAGTGTGGGCCGTGCACCCATTATAGAAACACCTATGGCTCAGGCCCTACCAGAGGGGGATATTGGGCTGGTGGGACGGTTTCCGCATGGCCGGTCCCATTGTCTCAGTTGGGGCTGCCCATCATCGAGCGTTAGCCAGCTCCCCCAATGCTGGAGCTTACACCCATAACGGCTGATAGTCGTTTCCCCACCACCCCCCCCAGCTTGAATTTACAGCATTGGATTTTTCTCTTCTATGGCCGCATCAAATGTAGGGAGAGTAAAGCTGCAGCAGAGGTTATGCCCACCTCCTAGTGCCGCCAACTGTCACACAGACAGCGCCGGCCATGCTCAGGGGAATGTCTGTGGGCTGCAGCCAGTGCAGCCTG
Organism: Pseudophryne corroboree; assembly: GCF_028390025.1. NCBI lineage: Eukaryota > Metazoa > Chordata > Amphibia > Anura > Myobatrachidae > Pseudophryne > Pseudophryne corroboree. The sequence goes on from NC_086448.1 coordinate 163,445,031, forward strand.
TACTACAAACATTGACCAGCACCAGTGACGAGGCGGGCACTGTTGCGGGCAGCCAGGCATGGAGGCATTGAAGTAGGGATGGCCATCGACCATCGATGATTCAAAATAATTGATGGTTCATGGCTGATGTCAAAAACTTTAGCCATCGATGGTGGAGAGCCAGATGGTTTCCTGCCATCTATGGTAAGGCCCAACCAGATATTTTTTTTTCCCCCTCAACATTGTGTAGGGACACGGAGCACAACTCTGCCCCACGACACCCGGGAAGCCTCGTTCCCTGTCGCAAATTGGCTGGCAGCCACTCCATAGTAAAGAAGGGATGACCATCGGGGGGGGGGGGGGGGGGGGGTGAAGAAACCATCAATGGTTCCCTAGCAGTTTCATATCAACGATATTAGCCAACAGTGGTGACATCGATGGTGACCATCGATGGATAGCCCACCGATGGCCATCCCTTCATTGAAGAACTGATGTACAGCTGGTGCGGAGATGTGGCCACATCCCCCTCCAACCCGATCTCAGGCCGCCCCCCCTCTCCCCAACTCGATTTCAGGCGCATCCAGCCCCATGTCCAAGCTCTTCTGGACCACGCAAGGAAAAGATTGGTTTGAGCTACCAGAAGAGTGGGACCTGTCACTTACACTCAGGCTGTCCGTCCGTCCATCTTGTGCGAGTCTGCTGTTAGCATAGAGAAAGCAACGGTGGCTCGGACCCGGGAGCTGCAAAGAGGAGGTGAGAACCTTGTTCAGCTTATTCTAACTTAGTCCCTTCAACTTCCATCCTGACAGTTCTTTCCACCACTACTCCCATCCTGCACCCCCTTCTATTACTCCCTACCTGCCCCCCTACTCTGCATTACTGTTACTCCCATCCTGTCCCCGACTTTCCACTACTACTCTTGAACTGGGTACACATTGTACGATATTTTAAACGGTTTTGCCATTTTCGACTAATCGGAACGACAAATCGTTCAAAAACATCAGTGTGTACGCATGATTACGAAGCTGATGCGCGCACCTGCAGGTCGCTAGCGACTGCCTCAGATCTTTTATACATGCAGGAAGATCTGGGGTTGTCGCTAGCGATGCAATGCTGTTGAACTTTAAGGGATTGAGAGGTCCTGACTGGCTGTGTCTTATCGTTGAAATAAGACCCAGCCTCTGATTGGCTGTTGGCTATATACTAGCTGAACTGCCGAATTTTAACTTATTGCTCGGTGCATTCTGGCTATTGGGCTACGGGGGTCATTCAGACCTGATCGCACGCTAGGTTTTGTCGCTGCGATCAGGTCAGAACTGCACATGCGTATGCACCGCAATGCGCAGGCACGTCACATGGGAACAAAGCGGATCGTTGCTGTGCGATGGGTTTTATGAAGAATCCATTCGCACAGGCGATCACAAGGAGATTGACAGGAAGAAGGCGTTTGCGGGTGTCAACTGACCGTTTTCTGGGAGTGGCTGGGAAAAAGCAGGCGTGTCCGAGCGTTTGCAGGGTGGGTGTCTGACGTCAATTCCGGGACCGGACAGGCTGAAGTGATCGCAGTGGCTGAGTAAGTTCTGGACAACTCAGAAACTGTACAAAGTTTTTTCGTTCCGCCCGGCTGCACATGCGATCGCACACTTCCAAAGCAAAAATACACTCCCCTATGGGTGGCGACTATCTGCTCGCAGCAGTGCAAAAAAAACCCTAGCGCGCAATCAGGTCTGAACTAGGCCCTCTGTCAGGTCAAGACAGTGATGAGGGAAAAGATAAGTATTAAGTTAGGAAGTATTTATCTACTGGCTGCGATGTTCTTTCTTTTTCAGGATTATGGGGGCACTACCTTATTGCTGTATTAATACAGCAGCTTATGAAAGTGACAATAATATTTTTATTTTATTTGAGGGCACTCAATTGTAATTACTTCTTTCATTAAGGCACCACAGTATATTATTGATTTAAAAATTGTCTATTTTAATTATGATTACCCTGTAATCTAGAGGCCAGGGGTTGCAGGAAGGGTCCAATGCTATTCAGCACTGGGCCAGTTATCTCCACAGCCAATGTGCCTCCTGGAGTATGTGTGATTACGCTCCCTCTCAGGGGCAAATGCAGGATTTTCAGGGGGGGGGGGGGGGTTCCATATAAATATCTATCTATTCTATATACACATAATATATATATATTATAAGTTTGTCCAAGAAAATATATTTTTATATATATATATATATATATATATATAACACACGAGGGGTGGGGGATAAAGCGACCAATGGTGTCTTATTTGGGGGACAGCTGACGCCCTATACCAACCTATAGGGAGTGTTATTTAATCTGACTATACGTGATTATTTTATTATTTGGAGTTGTACACAAGTGGCGCAATAATCTCCCCCCCTTTGTTTTCCATATATATATATATATATATATATATATATATATATACATATACACACACATACATACACACACACACATCTATGCATGCATACGTACATATTACATATACACACACACAGTGTGTATATATATATATATATATACAACCCGGTATGGCGGCACTCAGATATCAGTCACGTCTCAAGGCAGAAGTACAACGTTTCGGAGAACTTTATTCACACTCCGTCATCAGGTCACCTGATGACGGAGTGTGAATAAAGTTCTCCGAAACGTTGTACTTCTGCCTTGAGACGTGACTGATATCTGAGTGCCGCCATACCGGGTTGTATATTGTGGGCCTTACTTGGGTTCCTTGGAGGGCACCGGAGCAGATGTATTCTTTAATGGGAGTGCTGCCCTAATTGTGGACGTATATATATATATATATATATATATATACCAGTTTGTCTCTGTCTCTTAAAAGAGAATTTAGTCCATCAGGGGGGGTTTCTGGGTACTCGGAAACCCCCCCTGTGTGCGCCACTGCCTCTTGGTTTCCCCGGATTGTTTTAGGTTGGAAATAGGACCTGATACTGAATAGCATGGGCCTATTGTAGAAAGGAGAAGGACCACATGTTTTATTTATCTAACATTTAACAACATGCTGGCAAGGCTTAAATCACTAGTGACTTGTGCGTTTGAAACCGGCTGCTCATTGCCGTCAGTTTGGGATTTCACCCTCCAAATCACTGGGTATTACATCTGGCAACATGGAAGGAAAACTCACCATAAAACCACACATTTGAAAACTATTTCTTTTCCCCTGGAAAGTCTTCACAATTTAGCCCTGCAATGTTTGATTTCTTTCATTCATTTGATTGCACGTTTAGGGGCTGATTTATCACCATCCACATCTGAGGATGTGATGTGATAAAATCCTCCCAATCCGCAATACAATTATTGATTACATCACATGGATGAATCAATAGCATGCAGGGACAGAGCTTGTGAGACAGCTCTGTCGCTGCAAATGCACTTCGCAGCACTCTCTGTATCCGGTCTATACACCTACACTAAAAAGGTCAAAAGGTAGACCACTAATGGTAGACATGCATTAGGTCAACAGGTTCAAAAGGTAGACATTTAAAAGGTAGACAGTGTAAAAAGTCGATAGGGTCAAAAGGTTGACATGACAATGGTTGACGCACATATGGTCTTTTTTTCAATATTTTACAACTTTTTCATACTTTACCATCCACGTGGACTACAATTGGGAACCTGTGCTGAATGCAGTAGTAGCGGAGTGAGGCACCTTGCCTGAAGCATGGCAAGTGGACATGGCACACTAATGGGGCTTGTTTGTGGCAGAAAATTAATAAAACACCCCCAACAAAAAAAATTAACTCTACCTTTTTTTGTGTCGACCATTTCCATCTCATGCCTTTGACCCTGTCGACTTTTTCTACCATCTTCCTATTCTATTTCGACCTTTTGACCCTGTCGACCTAATGCATGTCTACCATTAGTGGTAGACCTATTGGCTGTAAATCTTTTTAGTGTAGATCTAATAATCCACACCCGCTTTACCGGGGTATTTTTCACAAAAAATACCCAGAATATGTGCAGCGCATTTGCCCCCCATGCCATGACCCCCCCACTGCTGCTCATACTCGGGGCCAGCAACAGAAGTCTTGGGGCCCAGTACACTGACATCTGTGGGGCCCCCTCAACCCAGAGGGGGGCTTTAAAAAAACAGTCTATTTATCTATCTGCTCGCCATAATATCCCTTTATCTATATATGTCATCCTTAGGGTCAGTTATATGGTGGGGGACAGGATGTGCACTGGTTTTGCTTATAACATTGACTATAAATAATGTGAATTGGTCCTGGACCACCAATCCAAGGCACCCCTGCAAGTGTCCTGATGCACCCCAGGGTGCCACGGCACACAGTGTGAGAGCCACTAGTCTAGTGTGTACCCAGTGTAATTATTGCAGCTGGTCTGTGGGTTACAGCTCCCAGCTCCACTTCTTCAGAACAATGCAGCAATGTAATTTCAATGACAAGCTGCAGAGATTTCTGTGACTGCTGCATAGGGATCACACAACCTCTATTAATAGGGCTGAATTCAATTTCTTGCCCTGTGTAAGAAGTGCAAGTATATACCGCACTTACCGAACCGTACCGTACCAATACAGCATGGACCACAGGGACTGGACAAAGTGATAGGGTAAAAGCAATATTGGCACTGTGGCCTTGTTATTTGTGTCCCTAATCCTTGGAGCCCCCCTGAACCTTGGGGCCCTGCACAAGTGTCCCCTTTGTCCCCCCCATTGCTGGGCCTGCTCATTCTCACCTACACCCAAGAACAGTAAAGGCTGCCGGTCATCGGATCTTCTTCCTGCTGTGACCCCCAGTGCTGTAAAGTGAGCCGCCACTTTGCAGCATCACTGTACTGCACCGGGGATCACGCAGCAGTGCAGGAGGACCCGATGACCGGCAGCCCACACCATGCACCGGTCCCTTGGTCACGAAAACTGCTCCAAAAGCCCTTTAATACATACAGGTGATAATAAAATAATGTGAAAACACAATTTTCACATTATTTCAGTAAAAACATTTTTTTTTTATATATATCTGCCTCTTAATCATGTAATGCTGATATAAATTGCTAATACGTAAGCACATATTTAGGAAAGAACTTTGGTGAACATGGATTCAGTCTAAGGGGGGTATCCAATTACACACGGTTGATGACCGTGGGTAATTGTATTGCTGGGGGCTATCCTATTAGCCCCGATGTGGCTCGTCCCCACCCGAAGCATAATCCACGATAAGTGGCTGCCAGAACAGCGATAACACTTGGGATCGGGGACTTATCCTCGATCCCATGTGTTTTCATGCGATCGTGGGTCCATTTTTGGATGGTGAAAATTAGGGATGGGTGGGTTCGGTTTCCTAAGAACCGAACTCCCCCTAACATCACGCCTTGAGCCCAGATCAGAGTCTGGCTCAGGTTTTCCCGCCAGACTCGGAAACTAGAACGAGGCAAAACGTCATCATCACGCTGTCAGATTCTTGCGAGTTTTGGATTCCATACATAGTAACATAGTAACTAAGGTTGAAAAAAGACAATTGTCCATCCAGTTTAACCTATTTGTGGTCTCCTATGCAGTCCTATTATAGGACTAGTTATTTTTTATGTTAGGACTAGTTATATTAACTATAATGCGTGACTACGCACCATAACCCTGAATATCTTTATCCAGTAGGAATTTATCTAACCCATTCTTAAAGGTGTTGACTGAGTCTGCAGTTACTACTCTCTCAGGCAGGGAATTCCAAACATGTATTGTCCTTACTGTGAAAAAACCTTTTCACCTCAATGTGCGGAAACTCCTCTCCTCTAACCTAAGCGATTGACCACGTGTCTTCTGTGCTGATTTTATAGAAAACAGGTCCCTCCCAAGCTCTGTGTATTGACCCCTTATATATTTGTAGAGGTTGATCATGTCCCCTCTTAGTCTCCTCTTTTCCAATGTAAACATGCCTAGCCTTGCAAGCCTTTCCTCGTATTCCAGCGTCTCCATGCCCTTGATTAGTTTGGTTGCCCACCTCTGAACCTTTTCTAGCTCCAGGATATCCTTTTTGTAATATGGTGCCCAAAATTGCACACAGTATTCAAGATGTGGCCTCACTAGTGATTTATATAATGGGAGTATAATACTCTCGTCCCTTGCATCAATTCCCCGTTTTATGCATGCTAATATCTTATTTGCCTTCTTTGCTGCACTCCTACTTTGGGTACTGCTGCTTAATTTGTTATCTATGTGAACCCATAAGTCTTTTCCAGTACAGAATCCCCTAATATTACCCCATTTAGTATGTAGGTGTTATTTTTGGTCTTGCCCCCACAGTGTATTACCTTACACTTGTCTGTATTGAATTTCATTCTCCATTTTGCCGCCCATGCTTCCAGTTTAGTTAAGTCGTTCTGAAGAGACTCAGCATCCCCCTCCATATTTATAACCTTACACAATTTAGTGTCGTCTGCAAAAATTGACACCATGCTCTCTAGACCTACTGTTAGGTCATTGATGAAAATGTTGAACAAAAGTGGTCCAAGTATAGACCCTTGTGGCACATCACTTAGTACTTTAGTCCAATTTGAAAATGATCCATTGACCACAACGCGCCGCGTCCAGTGGTGGTGTCCTGTGCTGCCATAAGTCCAGTGGTGCTGTCGTATAAGTCCAGTGGTGCTGCCATATAAGTCCAGGGGTTAGTGCTGTATAAGTCCAGTCCAGGGGTGCTGCCGTGTAAGTCCAAGGGTACTGCCGTGTAAGTCCAAGGGTACTGCCGTGTAAGTCCAGGGGTACTGCCGTATAAGTCCAGGGGTACTGCTGTATAAATCCAGTCCAGTGGTGCTGCCGTATAAGTCCAGGGGTACTGCCGTATAAGTCCACCAATATTGTGCATGCATTACATCTGGACAAATTCCAGCACATCCCATGTTTTGCACATACAATTAATTTGGTGGTGCAGAATTTTTTGAAAAATAGCGGGCGTGCAGGAGATGCTGTCGGTGGCCCGAAAAATTGCTTACCACTTTCGACATTTAGCCACTGCGTGCCACTCATTGCACCTCTTTTTCTTCTTTGCATGATGTGCTGTTTGGGGCCTAGTTTTTAAAAGAGCCATCCTGTCTGACACTGCAGTGCCACTCCTAGATGGTCCAGGTGTTTGTGCCGCTCACTTGTGTCGCTTAGCTTAGTCACACAGCTACCTCATTGCACCTCTTTTTCTTCTTTGCATCATGTGCTGTTTAGGGCCTAGTTTTTAAAAGTGCCATCCTGTCTGACACTGCAGTGCCACTCCTAGATGGGCCAGGTGTTTGTGCCGCTCACTTGTGTCGCTTAGCTTACTCATCCAGTGACCTCAGTGCAACCTTTTGGCCTAAAAACAATATTGTGAGGTGTTCAGAATAGACTGGAAATGAGTGGAAATGAATGTTATTGAGGTTAATAATACCATAGGATCAAAATTACCCCCAAAATCTGATTTTAGCTGTTTTATTGTTTTTTTAAAAAATCATCAGAGATCCAAAACCAAAACCCGAAAGGGTGGTTTTGGCAAAACCAATCCAGATCCAAAACACGAGCGGGGATCCAGATCCAAAACACAGAGTGCTCGCCACACATCTCTAATGAAAATGGATCCTAATTAGATACCACTATAATGGCCATCGTTCATTAATCGCGATATCCATCCATTTTCACCCGCCGGAAATGGATCGGCTGTAATTGGATACCCCGCTTAGTAGTCAGGTGTCTATTTATAGTATCATGGAAACCCTAATTCAAGCCCTTTCTACTATTTCTCAGTGGCTATCACTGAACACTGATGGTGGTAGTCCCCTTCTGGACAGCTTCCCATCCGCGCGTGTGTGTATGTATATTTTATATATATATATATATATATCACTGGAGTTTGTGTTTTGATTTAACCGCCGTGAGTGCCGCCCGCACAGACGCTATATATATATATATATATATATATATATACAGTCCCAGACTTCTCCAGTGCCCCCCCCCCCCCCATATCCCCCCGCTCCGTGCCTGAATCGCATCACTATACTTTAGCATGGTGAGTGCGATTCATGAAGGAGTGAAAAGCTCAGCTTTCCACTTCTCCATGGAGTTCAGGTTCGCCATCTCAGGATAGCGTAACCTGAATTGCGGTGCGGTAACTGCAGGGAAGTTCTCTGTGGCGCAGTAGACTCTAGCATAGTGTGTCTACTGAGCATGCGCAGGTCTCCACACGCCGTGTTCCCAGTGACTAATCTCTACTGCGCATGTGCATATCATGGAGAAAATGGCTGCCTCGCCATTTTCTGGGTGATTTCTGCAGCACCGATGTGGGAGTAGGAGTACAGGATGTGCAGTGTGGGACCCCCTGGACCCAGGACCCTATGTGCACTGCAGACAATGTACCCATTTTAGATACTCCAATGTACATAAATATAGGTGCACATACACTATGGGGCTAATTGGGGCTATGGATAGTGTGGTAAAAAATTTAACAACCTCTGTAAAAGCCTTGCATTTACCTCCGCAAAATAGGAATGTGTTCTCTTCTACCATGTGTACTGTATATTGTTAAATGCTTTTGGTTTCTGATAGAGGGTTGCAACTTGCAACCATTTTTTTCCTAATCTAGGTACTGGTTTTGTGGTGAAATTCGCTGTTTAGGTTGAGATTCCCTAAATAAACCTGTGTGTTTATTTGACTTTAGTTTTGGTCAGACAGATTCCATTACATGACTATGGAAAGTTTTAATAATCACTTTATCTCACTCTCACTGTAGCATGCAACTAATTCATTTTTGGTCAAGTTGAATAAATATTAAGTGAAGCTTCAGACAAACAAATTCTGCAACTGTCTGCTGGAGTGGGTCCGTGCAAAGCTAGTAAGTGGAATTGTGAAATGCAGACTGCAGAGGCCTCCCGCAAGCAATTTATAGCATGTGTTACTGCAATGTGAGCAGTCAATTAATAGAACTCTTCACTGCAAATATGTGATCCACAAGAAAAAAAAACCCCCCAGTACATTTAGAAATGCCAAGGCCCAATACACAAATGAATCATAGTCACTTTTTTAAAAAAAATTATTTTGTGTATTATTTGTGGAGCAAAACTGAATAAGATAAGCATTACAAGCTATAACAAATATGAAATCAAAGCAGTAAATAGCTGGGGGCTGCAAGTGAGGGCTCGGATGGGTGCCCATGCTCCATCACAGATGTATACGATTGCTCCTACAGTATATATCTGCAAATAGCTGTATTGTTAAAACTGTAAGCCAGTCTTTGCTGGCAAATAATGATGGCACTATCCTCAATGATATTGAGCAAGAAAAATTACCATACAGTAATAGCAGCACAGTTATTGTCTCTGGTCAAGAATGTACATTAAATATAATGAGTTTCACTGACAATAAATGTTAAATAAATAAAAAAATATATAAATATCGACAATATAATTTGAGGGGTGGTATTCAGTATGCCGGCTGTTGGGATCCCGGTGCTCAGTATACAGACGCCGGAATCCCGACACCCGGCATACAGATAACTATTCTCCCTCTTGGGGGTCCACGACCCCCCTAGAGGGAGAATAAATAGCGTGGAGAGCGCAGCGAATCCACAAGGGGCTCATTTGCGGTTGCCCAGATGCCGGCGGTCAGGATCCCGGCCCATGGCATAACATACTACACGCTATTTCAGTGTTTTACCACCTTCCTCAAGTACTCCCTTGATGAAGATGGTAAAACAAAAAAACAATATTTTCCACTGATGGGATGTTTATGAGATCCCTATTGCTGACTGCATTATTTGAATACTGTACATTTTATGCCAATGCTTTGGTGATTATACAGGTGTAGATCATAGGGTCGAGAGTAACTAGGTCGACAGTCATTAGGTCGACCACTATTGGTCGACAGTGACTAGGTTGACACCTGAAATAGGTTGACACGGTCATTAGGTCGACATGGAAAAAGGTTGACATGAGTTTTTTACATTTTTTTGTGTCGTTTTCTGTGTAAAGTGACCAGGAAACCCAATTAGTGCACTGTATCCCCTCGCATGGCTCGCTTCACTCGCCATGCTTTGGGCAAGGTGCCTCGCTCCGCTACCGCTGTGCTTGGCACAGGTTACTATTCCCAATAATAGTCCACGTGGATTGTTATGAAAAAGTTCAAAAAATGGAAGAAAAAAAGTGAAAAACTAATGTCAACCTTTTTCCATGTTGACCTTGTCCATGTCCGCCTAGTGACCATGTCGACCTATAGACCATGTCAACCTAATGCATGTTGGCCAATAGTGGTCGACCTAATGAGTGTCGACCTAAAGACCGGATCCCGATTATACTTTTTTGACAATGCTATGAGACTTTATTAAATTTTTTCACTTTTGGATCTGAAGTGGTGTGCTGGCTACCCGTGTTTTTCCGGACCTCTGGTGGTGTAAGGAAACATGGACGTTTACACGGTCGAAAGCCAGAGTAACTGCCTTGTGCAGCATGGACAGTAGCTAGGTGGGATGAACTGTCATTTTAGACACACATCCGGTAGACCCTAGGTTCGTTTTGACGGTATGCTGCTCCACTATAGCATGTCGACCCTCACGCACCTTCATAGCTGACATTCACCTCTCACATCAATGGCACGTGGTGCTCCACAGTGTCTACATCAGTTATTCGCAATGGTGCCAGTCATGATACACCTTCACCACAGCAGCCTGCGAACAGTTAACAAACTGCGCTGTTTCATAAATACTGCCATCCTTGGCCCAAAAGCTGATAATCATCCCTTTTTACAACCTGGATAAATTACCCCTTTTACCTATGACAGTAACGAGTGATATGTGTGCAGACGGCGTGTCGCACACCTTATATACCCACCAAGCCAGCGTACGACCTGTGATGTACTTCATGGGCTATGTGCTGCTGATGTGAAATGTAGGAGGTGGTCATAATAATGTGACGCAATATAGTTTAGTACATACGAATGCTATAACCGGCACCCAATAACTATATGGCTCCTACAACCTTTATTTTTATATATATATATATATATATATATATATATATATATATATAGTAACCAAATGCAAAGTGAACAGAAGAGGAATCTAAATCAAGTCAATATTTAGTTTGACCACCCTTTACCTTCACAGCAGCATCAATTATTATAGGTACACTTGCACATAGTTTCTAAAGGAGCTTGGCAAGGAGGTTGTTCCAAACATCTTGGAGAACTAACCACATTCTGTGGGTGTAGGCTTGCTCAAATCCTCCTGTATCTTTATGTAATTTTAGACAGATTTGATGATGTTGAGATCAGTGCTCTGTGGGGGCCATATCATCACTTCCAGGACTCCTTGTTCGCTGCAGATAGTTCTTAATGACATTGGCAGTATTTGTCTAATTCGTCATCAGGTTTTGGTTTTGCCAAAACCTCACTTATGTACTTTAGTTTTGGATCTAACATTAATTTCCAGCCATTTCAAGTCAGTTATGACCACCTCACAGCTCACAATATTGTTTTCACTAATATTGGCCAAAGACTGCAGCGAGCTGGCTGGTTACTAAGCAACAGAGCAGTGGCACGAACACACAGCAGTTTATAGCACATATATGAACATTGCCAAACAGCAGTGGCAGAAAAGAAAAGTGGTGCAATATGGAATTGTCCTTGGACCCTCCCACTTAACCTTATCTTGGATATTAAAAAGTACATGAACAGGCTAACAAACCAAGCACATCAGCAACACGGACTGCCACTTGTTGCTGAAGTGCTTGGTTTGTGTGGGTCTCCACAAAAAAAATTTTGGGGAAGGACAACCTCTGATCAGTAATGAGTATATTGATGATGACAATTACAAATTATTATAATTTTATAAAATAAATGTAATGAATTTGCCACAAATTATGTAAAAATAATCCCACACTTAAGAGGTGGCTTTTTTGAAGTTATGCCCATGCATCACAATGGCTTTCTTTTTTATCACGGGCAAGAACTGCTGGCACTGGTGGCTGACTTACAAACAAAATCAACATCCTCATTAGCATCAGATAGTACATAAATATCCCATGTTCTAGGTCCACACTAGCATCTGCAATTTCTATTATGTCATCATCTCCATATTTACTTATTATGCTCTTTCCCACATATACAGATGGTTCAGAAATGGTGGAAGGAGGCTTCTCTATAAGTACAGTGAGAAATGTCAAAACTCACACATAGCTAATGTGAACACCCCTACTCAGGGATTTGTGAACACACAGTTTGTTCTTCAGCATTAGTGTCATTTTTGGGCACTAATTTGCCAATTTTTGTGTGATACCTCTACCCCTTTTTTTTTAAGATTGTGAAAGATTTTGACTTTAGGTACCCTTTTCTAAACTTTCTGTTCCCTGTACCACCAGCACTAGTACTTGGTTGCTACTCCCACTCTTCTGTCAACTGATCCATATCAACTCAGTGCTTATATTTATTAACATAGTGTCACACAACTACTGAGCTTTATTAAACAAATGACAACTCACACTGCAGAGTCACAGTGCTTATATTTATTGATGCAGAGCAGCATGGCATCTATTGAGCTTTATTGAAGACAGAAGTATTACAAAAAAATTATAATATTATAGTAATGGTGGCACACACTAGTGTACAGCAACAATGGATTAATGCTGTACTGACCCTCACCTCCAGCGGTCCTGTGCACCCCCTGAATCTCCATGGGAGGAACTTATATCAAATCAAAACCCTGTGGGATCCGACGCTGGGATGATGACATTTTGCCTTGATTTGGAATCCGAGCCTGGAAATAATAAAAGGCTACAGGGTCATCTGTAAATCATATTTAGCACACAAATAAAACCATGCATAAAACTGTATAAGACACTCCCCTGTTTTCCAGGGCATCAGCTAACTCAAACATAAAATATCGATGGTAAGTCTGTAAATTTAAAATGTAAAAAGAATGGATCGAGGAATCAGTGACCACTGGTGTCTCTCTCACCATATAAATATATATTATGAAGATTTGTGTTAAAAAGAAGTCCATAAGTTTATTAGAAACAGGAGATTACATTTTATTAAAACATAATAACAATGGTAATAATAACACGCTTTTAATAAAAGGTAGTATGTTTAAAAAGAAGCCTTGTCTTATATCAGGATGAGGAGGTCAATTTTGATTGCCCAATGCATTTCAGGTGTATAGAACGCGGAAGTGGCGGATTTCACCTGAGTCGGCCATCTTTACGATATATATTGTGTTGACCATTGTAATGTTGTCCTTTTGTACATGTCGACCTCGCCCACTGTTTACCTTTTACCTGTTGACCAAGGGCGTAGCTACCATAGATGCAGGGAGGGCAGCTGCTATTGGGCCCAGAGCTGAGAGGGGCCCATCTTCCCTGTCACAGTTACGTGTCATATACAAGGGTATAGCTACCATAGGTGCAGGGAGTGCAGCTGATATTGAGCCCAGAGCTGAGAGGGGCCCATCTTCCCTGTCACAGTTACATGTGGTGGTGTTATACAGTATACAATTTTCACCACTGGTAGATGGGGCCGCTACAAACCTGCCAGCTGGTATATCATCCCCATTCTGGCAGGGAGAGATCACCAGGGCAGTGACTAGAGATGTACAAGTGGTGCCACCACACAGAGTGCAGAGCTGCCTCAAGGTCCCTGCATCTGGCTAGCTACAGACAATGGGGGTCATTCCAAGTTGATCAATAGCTGCCGTTGTTCGCTGCGTAGCGATCAGTGAAAAAAAGGCTAATCTGCGCATGCGTATGCACCACAATGCACACGCGCATCGTACGGGTACGAAGTCCATTGTGGTTTTGCACTGGTTCTAGCAACGATTCCAATCGCACAGCCAAACACAAGGAGATTAACAGAAAGAGGACATTTATGGGTGTCAACTAACTGTTTTCTGGGAGTGTTTGGGAAAATGCAGGCGTGGCTGGGCGTTTGCTGGGTGGGTATCTGACGTCATTACCGTGTCACTTGTTGCAGCAATCATCGCACAGGATAAGGAACTAAAGGGCTGATCTTGTTTTGCACAAAATGTGTTTGCAGGCGCTCTGCTGCACAGGCGTTCGCACTCCTGCAAAGCGAAAATACACTCCCCAGTGGGCGGCGACTATGCGTTTGCACGGCTGCTAAAAACTGCTAGCGAGCTATCAACTCGGAATGACCCCCAAATTTGTTAGCAGTTGGGCAAAACCATGTGCACTGCAGGGGGGGGGGAGATATAACATGTGCAGAGAAAGTTAGATTTGGGTGGGGTGTGTTTAACTGAAATCTAAATTGCTGTGTAAAAATAAAGCAGACGGTATTTACCCTGCACAGAAAAAAAATAACTAGTGATGTGCACCGGAAATTTTTCGGATTTTGTGTTTTGGTTTTGGATGCGGTTCCGTGGCCATGTTTTGGATTCGGACGCGTTTTGGCAAAACCTCCCTAAAAAAAATTTGTCGGATTCGGGTGTGTTTTGGATTCGGGTGTTTTTTTACAAGAAACCCTCAAAGACAGCTTAAATCATAGAATGTGGGTGTCATTTTGATCCCATAGTTTTATTAACCTCAATAACCATAATTTCCACTCATTTTCTGAACACCTCACCCCCCACAATATTATTTTTAGTCCTAAAATTTGCACCGAGGTCGCTGGATGACTAAGCTAAGCGACCCAAGTGGCCGACACAAACACCTGGCCCATCTAGGAGTGGCACTGCAGTGTCAGGCAGGATGGCACTTCAAAAAAATAGTCCCCAAACAGCACATGATGCAAAGAAAAATGAAAGAAAAAAGAGGTGCAAGATGGAATTGTCCTTGGGCCCTCCCACCCACCCTTATGTTGTATAAACAGGACATGCACACTTTAACAAACCAATCATTTCAGCGACAGGGTCTGCCACACAACTGTGACTGAAATGACTGGTTGGTTTGGGCCCCCACCAAAAAAGAAGCAATCAATCTCTCCTTGCACAAACTGGCTCTACAGAGGCAAGATGTCCACCTCCTCCTCATCGTCCGATTCCTCACCCCTTTCACTGTGTACATCCCCCTCCTCACAGATTATTAATTCGTCCCCACTAGAATCCACCATCTCAGGTCCCTGTGTACTTTCTGGAGGCAATTGCTGGTGAATGTCTCCACGGAGGAATTGATTATAATTAATTTTGATGAACATCATCTTCTCCACATTTTCTGGAAGTAACCTCGTACGCATTTGCTGACAAGGTGAGCGGCTGCACTAAACACTCTTTCGGAGTACACACTGGAGGGGGGGCAACTTAGGTAAAATAAAGCCAGTTTGTGCAAGGGCCTCCAAATTGCCTCTTTTTCCTGCCAGTATACGTACGGACTGTCTGATGTGTCTACTTGGATGCGGTCACTCATATAATCCTCCACCATTCTTTCAATGGTGACAGAATCATATGCAGTGACAGTAGACGACATGTCAGTAATCGTTGGCAGGTCCTTCAGTCCAGACCAGATGTCAGCACTCGCTCCAGACTGCCCTGTATCACCGCCAGCGGGTGGACTCGGAATTCTTACCCTTTTCCTCGCACCCCCAGTTGCGGGAGAATGTGAAGGAGGAGCTGTTGACGGGTCACGTTCCGTTTGACTTGATAATTTTTTCACCAGCAGGTCTTTGAACCTCTGCAGACTTGTGTCTGCCAGAAAGAGAGATACAACGTAGGTTTTAAATCTAGGATCGAGCACGGTGGCCAAAATGTAGTGCTCTGATTTCAACAGATTGACCACCCGTGAATCCTGGTTAAGCGAAATAAGTGCTCCATCCACAAGTCCCACATGCCTAGCGGAATCGCTCTGTTTTAGCTCCTCCTTCAATGTCTCCAGCTTCTTCTGCAAAAGCCTGTTGAGGGGAATGACCTGACTCAGGCTGGCAGTGTCTGAACTGACTTCACGTGTGGCAAGTTCAAAGGGTTGCAGAACCTTGCACAACGTTGAAATCATTCTCCACTGCGCTTGAGTCAGGTGCATTCCCCCTCCTTTGCCTATATCGTAGGCAGATGTATAGGCTTGAATGGCCTTTTGCTGCTCCTCCATCCTCTGAAGCATATAGAGGGTTGAATTCCACCTCGTTACCACCTCTTGCTTCAGATGATGGCAGGGCAGGTTCAGGAGTGTTTGCTGGTGCTCCAGTCTTCAGCACGCAGTGGCTGAATGCCGAAAGTGGCATGCAATTCTTAGGGCCACCGACAGCATCTCTTGCACGCCCCTGTCGTTTTTTAAATAATTCTGCACCACCAAATTTAATGTATGTGCAAAACATGGGACGTGTTGGAATTTGTCCAGATGTAATGCATGCACAATATTGGTGGCATTGTCCGATGTCACATATCCCCAGGAGAGTCCAATTGGGGTAAGCCATTCTGCGATGATGTTCCTCAGTTTCCGTAAGAGGTTGTCAGCTGTGTGCCTCTTATGGAAAGCGGTGATACAAAGCGTAGCCTGCCTAGGAACGAGTTGGCGTTTGCGAGATGCTGCTACTGGTGCCGCCGCTGCTGTTCTTGCTGCGGGAGGCAATACATCTACCCAGTGGGCTGTCACAGTCATATAGTCCTGAGTCTGCCCTGCTCCACTTGTCCACATGTCCGTGGTTAAGTGGACATTGGGTACAACTGCATTTTTTAGGACACTGGTGAAATGGAACCTAGATGGTATTTGGTAACGGGGACACAGTACATTTATCAAGTCTCTAGTTCCCTGTGAATTAACGGTGGATACCGGAAACACGTTTCTCACCACCCAGGCTGCCAAGGCCTGAGTTATCCGCTTTGCAGTAGGATGACTGCTGTGATATTTCATCTTCCTCGCAAAGGACTGTTGGACAGTCAATTGCTTACTGGAAGTAGTACAAGTGGTCTTTCTGACTTCCCCTCTGGGATGACGATCGACTCCCAGCAGCAACAACAGCAGCGCCAGCAGCAGTAGGCGTTACACTCAAGGATGCATCGGAGGAATCCCAGGCAGGAGAGGACTCGTCAGACTTGACAGTGACATGGCCTGCAGGACTATTGGCTTTCCTTTGTAAGGAGGAAATTGACACTGAGGGTGTTGGTTACAAGACGAAGGGATTTAGTGGTCAGTGGACTGCTTCCGCTGTCATCCAAAGTTTTTGAACTTGTCACTGACTTCTGATGAATGCGGTCCAGGTGACGTATAAGGGAGGATGTTCCTAGGTGGTTAACGTCCTTACCCCTACTTATTACAGCTTGACAAAGGCAACACACAGCTTGACACCAGTTGTCCGCATTTCTGTTGAAATAATTCCACACCGAAGAGGGGATTTTTTTTGTATTTTGACCAGGCATGTCAATGGCCATATTCGTCCCACGGACAACAGGTGTCTCCCCGGGTGCCTGACTTAAACAAACCACCTCACCATCAGAATCCTCCTTGTCAATTTCCTCCCCAGCGCCAGCAACACCCATATCCTCATCCTGGTGTACTTCAACAGTGACATCTTCAATTTGACTATCAGGAACTGGACTGCGGGTGCTCCTTCCAGCACTTTCAGGGGGCGTGCAAATGGTGGAAGGCGCAACCACTTCCCGTCCAGTGTTGGGAAGGTCAGGCATCGCAACCGACACAATTGGACTCTCCTTGGGGATTTGTGATTTAGAAGAACGCACAGTTCTTTGCTGTGCTTTTGCCATCTTAACTCTTTTAAGTTTTCTAGCAGGAGGATGAGTGCTTCCATCCTCAGGTGAAGCTGAACCACTAGCCTTGAACATAGGCCAGGGCCTCAGCCGTTCCTTGCCACTCCGTGTTGTAAATGGCACATTGGCAAGTTTACGCTTCTCCTCAGACTATTTTGATTTAGATTTTTGGGTCATTTTACTGAGCTTTATGTTTTTGGATTTTACATGCTCTCTACTATGACATTGGGCATCGGCCTTGGCAGACGACTTTGATGGCATTTCATCGTCTCGTCCATGACTAGTGGCAGCAGCTTCAGCACGAGGTGGAAGTGGATCTTGATCTTTCCCTATTTTACCCTCCACATTTTTGTTCTCCTTTTTTTAATGTGCGGAATTATATGCCAGTAATATATCAATAGCAATGGCCTACTACTATATATACTGCGCACAACTGAAATGCACTACAGGTATGGATGGATGGTATACTTGACGACACAGGGGTAGGTAGAGCAGTGGCCTTCTGTACCGTACTGCTATATATTATATACTGGTGGTCAGCAAACTGTGCAAAACTGAAATGCACCACAGGTATGGATGGATAGTATACTTGACGACACAGAGGTAGGTAGAGCAGTGGACTACTGTACCGTACTGCTATATATATAGTTATACTGGTGGTTAGCAAACTGTGCAAAACTGAAATGCACCACAGGTATGGATGGATAGTATACTTGACGACACAGAGGTAGGTAGAGCAGTGGACTACTGTACCGTACTGCTATATATATATAGTTATACTGGTGGTCAGCAAACTGTGCAAAACTGAAATGCACCACAGGTATGGATGGATAGTATACTTGACGACACAGAGGTAGGTAGAGCAGTGGACTACTGTACCGTACTGCTATATATATAGTTATACTGGTGGTTAGCAAACTGTGCAAAACTGAAATGCACCACAGGTATGGATGGATAGTATACTTGACGACACAGAGGTAGGTAGAGCAGTGGCCTTCTGTACCATACTGCTATATAGTATATACTGGTGGTCAGCAAACTGTGCAAAACTGAAATGCACCACAGGTATGGATGGATAGTATACTTGACGACACAGAGGTGGGTAGAGCAGTGGCCTACTGTACCGTACTGCTATATATTATATACTGGTGGTCAGCAAACTGTGCAAAACTGAAATGCACCACAGGTATGGATGGATAGTATACTTTACGACACAGAGGTAGGTAGAGCAGTGGCCTACTGTACCGTACTGCTCTATATTATATACTGGTGGTCAGCAAACTGTGAAAAACTGAAATACACCACAGGTATGGATGGATAGTATACTTGACGACACAGAGGTAGGTAGAGCAGTGGCCTACTGTACCGTACTGCTATATATTATATATTGGTGGTCAGCAAACTGTGCAAAACTGAAATGCACCACAGGTATGGATGGATAGTATACTTGACGACACAGAGGTAGGTAGAGCAGTGGCCTACTGTACCGTACTGCTATATATTATATACTGGTGGTCAGCAAACTGTGCAAAACTGAAATGCACCACAGGTATGGATGGATAGTATTCTTGACGACACAGAGTTAGGTAGAGCAGTGGCCTACTGTACCGTACTGCTATATATTATATACTGGTGGTCAGCAAACTGTGCAAAACTGAAATACACCACAGGTATGGATGGATAGTATACTTGACGACACAGAGGTAGGTAGAGCAGTGGACTACTGTACCGTACTGCTATATATATAGTTATACTGGTGGTCAGCAAACTGTGTAAAACTGAAATGCACTACAGGTTTGGATGGATAGTATACTTGACGACACAGAGGTAGGTAGAGCAGTGGCCTTCTGTACCGTACTGCTATATAGTATATACTGGTGGTCAGCAAACTGTGCAAAACTGAAATGCACCACAGGTATGGATGGATAGTATACTTGATGACACAGAGGTAGGTAGAGCAGTGGCCTTCTGTACCGTACTGCTATATAGTATATACTGGTGGTCAGCAAACTGTGCAAAACTGAAATGCACCACAGGTATGGATGGATAGTATACTTGACGACACAGAGGTAGGTAGAGCAGTGGACTACTGTACCGTACTGCTACAGATGTAGCCACCTTTATCTTGAGTGGCTGAGGCGTTTGTTCCGATCGAGCATACGCAGCGTACTGGAGCGTAGGGAGGCGCGCCTAGTCACAGAGAGGCTATCTAATCGCACGGAGACAGACGTTTGGCGTTACCTTTACGTGTAATACCTGCGATCATCCACCACTGCGCATGCGTGTGGGCTCCCATAAAATACAATACTGAAATACTGTATACTGTATAGTAAGGACTACTTTACTAGTGCGTCTCGTTACGCTGAATCCCGCAGACAAAGCAACATAAAACCAGTAGTGTACACTGACGCAAATGGACGTGTTAGAAGTTCATTATTGCCTAATGATATTAGGAATATTGTACAGTATGTTAGCATCCTAATCCCGTAGCCATTATGGCTTAATCAAAACTAATGGATTTATTCATCTGTCTGCGGCGAAGTGGTGAAGTGTTCCGCTTCCTATACTCAGAGTCCCGTGTTCGATTCCTAAAGTACTGTACAGTACGAACACATGTTAGTTTTTTCCAGACACTTTTAAAAAATTTTAATTCACATAAACCAGGGCAAAGCTGCAGGAGCAGATGTACTGTTAAGGTTCTATGCACCATACGGTACACATACAATTCTGTAGCAGGGCAGACTCAATCGAAATGGCTACCGCCTGTGACTCCTTGCCCCATCGAGTCCTTGTTCCAGCCATTGAGCGAGTGACGACATAGATTTTGCGGACAACGGGGCAGTGCTGAAGGTGCGTCACAATCCCCTTGCCAACACACAGGGGCGTCAAAGGCTACGGAGCAATGCTGAAGGAGCGTCACAAACCCCTCGCTAAAATACATAGGGGCGATAGGGATAAGCGAGGTCTATGCACATTACGGTACTCGATCGCATAGCACACTGTCAAAATGTCCGACGCCCCTGAACCCCCACCACGTGGCAGGCAGCGCTCGGAGATGGAGTGAGAGATAGCAGAAGTCTTGAAGGCTACAGGGCAATGCTGAAGGAGCGTCACAATCCCCTCGCTAAACTACACAGGGGCGATAGGGATAAGCGAGGTCTATATACATTACGGTACACCGGACTCAATCGCATAGCACACTGTCAAAATAGCCGTCACCCCTGAACCCCCACCACGTGGCAGGCAGTGCTCGGAGATGGAGTGAGAGATGGCAGAAGTCTTGAAGGCTACGGGGCAATGCTGGAGGAGCGTCACAATCCCCTCGCTAAAATACACAGTGGCGACAGGGATATGCGAGGTCTATGTACATTACGGTACACCGGACTCGATCGCATAGCACACTGTCAAAATGGCCGTCGCCCCTGAACCCCCACCACGTGGCAGGCAGTGCTCGGAGATGGAGTGAGAGATAGCAGAAGTCTTGAAGGCTACGGGGCAATGCTGAAGGAGCGTCACAATCCCCTCACTAAAATAACAGTACTCAGAGGCAATGAGGTCCCATAGAATGATCAAATAATAAATGCTGTATAATGTACAGTATACAGACCCAAAACAAGGAGCTTAAGCAACAGTGTGGTTCATTAAAGTCAGGGATGTGGTACAGTACAGTAAGTCAGCAGCCAAGTCCCCTAGCCATTGCAATTGCGGTCGAATTGCCGCAAAAGTCGAAAAACGGGGCATTTTCGACAAAAAAACATGTCGAATTGGATTCGACAATGCAATACAGTACTTTTTGACAAAAAAACGGACGTTTTCCGGGTATGCGGTTTGTTTTTTTGCCAAGTACAAAAAAGAAGAGGACAGATGCTACACTGGATTTTGGGGAGTATAATTTTATTTTCAGGTACACCGTGGATTCTACTTGGGAGAAGTGGACCGCACATCGTGTCAACATAGGTAAGTATGTGTGTCGGCATGTATGTAATAAAGTTTTACTATCACGGTGTGCTTGTCCTGTTTTTATTTGGGTATTTTTTTGCAGTAGAACTACAGGTACCTGCGGGCCCGTTTTCCCCCCACATGCTGGTACTTTTGGTTCTCCAAGTACCAGCTTGCGGGGAGTCTTGCTGGGACTTGTAGTTGTGTTGCAAAAAACAATATTTTTTTTTTGACACAAGGCTATCAGCCCCCCATCCGCAGCCCATGGATGGGGGGGACAGCCTCGGGCTTCACCCCTGGCCCTTGGGTGGCTGGAGGGGGGGACCCCTTGATTTAAGGATCCCCACTCCTCCAGGGTACCCCGGCCAGGGGTGACTAGTTGGGGATTTAATGCCACGGCCGCAGGGACCAGTATAAAAGTGTCCCCCGGCTGTGGCATTATCTCTCCAGCTAGTGGAGCCCGGTGCTGGTGTTAAAAATACGGGGGACCCCTACGTCTTTTGTCCCCCGTATTTTTTGCACCAGGACCGGACGCAGAGCCCGGTGCTGGTTCTAAAAATATGGGGGATCCCTTGCCGTATTTGTACAACCAGGACCGGCTCAAAGAGCCCGAGGCTGGTTATGCTTAGGAGGGGGGACCCCACGCATTTTTTTTCGGGGTTTTTTTAAACACTTTTGTGCCGTCCAAAAAGTCGAATACAGGACGCACATATCCGTCAATTGGTCAGTTTTTCGACAGCGGGACTGTCGAATCCATTTTTTATTGAATATGTCGAATTCCGGCCCCCCGGCGGCCGGAATTCGACTGTCGAATTTAAAAACGGTCGAATTCCAGCCGGAATTCGACCGCAATTGCATATACCATATTTAGACATGAGCTTGTGTACAGTATCTGTCATGAGGTGTTTTTTTCACTGACACTATTATTTTTTTCTATTGTAATATACAGAGGCGGCAAACTAGCCAAACGGGAATAATCAGCTTCTGCTGAATAAATTGAGATGCTACAGTACATGCCTATATTCTGTGTGTGACTGCAGCTCTATGAAATGAAATCTGAAAATTTAAATATGAAATGCATTACTAATGTGCGGCATTATGTGTATAAGGTGTACTACAATATTTTCTGGCGTAACATAAGGAAAGGGCACTACTGCATGGTCTAATGCAGTTGTTCTCAAACTCGGTCCTCAGGACCCCACACAGTGCATGTTTTGCAGGTAAACCAGCAAGTGCACAGGTGTATTAATTACTCACTGACACATTTTAAAAGGTCCATACAGTAGGTGGAGCTAATTATTTCACTTGTGATTCTGTGAGACCTGCAAAACATGCACTGTGTGGGGTCCTGAGGACTGAGTTTGAGAACCTGTGGTCTAATGTAAATAAAGATCAAAGTGGTGGGGTGTAATGTGAACAAGGGGCAATACTGTTAGGAGTAATGTGGTACTATCATATGATGTAATGAGAATAAGAGACACTACTGCATGATATAATGTGAATAAAGTTGCAGTACTGTGTTGTGTCATTTCATCTTAAGGAATTATTGTGTTACCATGCCCCTTCCCAGCAAGAACATGCACTGTTTTGGGCTGGCACTAAATGTGCACATTGTTCCTATTTAAATTATAGGGGGTAGGAGCACCAAAATGGGTGATGGTGCTGGGAAAGGGGTGCAGGGTTAGAGGCGGAACTAGCATCTGTGCAAGAAGGCATCAGCCAAAATCTAGCCTAGGGCATCATGATGGTCAGGTATGGCTCTGATAATACTGTATACTGTACCCTTACTGTACTTTGCATTCAATAGAGATACTGTTTGCACACAGGTTTTACATGAATCATTGGCAATGCTGCAGGAGTGTCTCATTAGGCAATCTAAAATATACCACAACTATGGGTGGGGATACAGTAGGTAAGTTCTGTCACCATAAGCTGTCTGCTGTGTATAGTAGATTTCCATCTGGGATGCATTTGTGTGTTTCTAATAAGAAAAAAACATTTTACTGTACATTTAGTGGATACAGTATTTCTCCCCCATAACGGCACATCATACTGTACAGTTACCCCCATGTACTGTACCGTACCATACTGTATAAGGTAATATTTATTGGAAAAGCATCAATATTAATGTAAAAAAAAGTATTTATTACAACATATGATTGCATGTACTGTACTGATCAAAATGTACAGTACTCTTATTCAGGACTTATAAAACAGAAAATAACTGTTCATACACATCAATAACATTACTACTGTATAATATTCTACATTAGTTTATGCAATAATCAGACAAAGGCAATTTTATAAAAATATTTAATAATGCACCAATTTAAAATTTTAAGCAGAAAATACAGTACAGAACTACATATTTGTGGCTTGACCATTTCTTTCGACTATAACAGGTAATACTTTATACAGGTGATTTATATAATTATTACAATGTTCAGGTGTGAGTACTTCTAGACAAAATTTCTTTATCCCATCCATTGGTGTTGGTTTATGCCTTAGGGGACTCGGACACTCGCATTTGTAAAGCACGGTATTTTCCACCGCCTCCCGCTAGCCCATCGCCCTTCTTCCCTGGGAGCCTGCACAGGTCATGCAGTAGACAGGGAGGGATTTCACGTCATGTGAAATACACAAACGCTGAAGATCTACAGTACTGTTTTGCTCAGTCAGAATACACTCATTTCTACTCATTACCGCTGTGTAGTTGCATTTAGCGTAAAGAATCGCTCCTGCAGATCTACTCTGATTTATGTGAAACTTGTGTGCATCTTTCCATTGGATGTATTAGAGAGAAAAAAAATAATATTAAAGTGAATGTCACGGGAACACATTAAAAAAAAAGGTTGGCACTTCCTTCCCATTGGTGTTGGTTTATGTCGTAGGGGACTCGGACGCTCATATACTGTACTGTAATTGCATTTCAAAGGCACAGTATTTTCCATCGTCTGCCCCTACCCCCATCGCCCTTCCCCCCTGGGAGCCTGCACAGATCATGCAGTAGACAGGGAGGGAATTCAGGTCCTGTGCAATACACAAACGCCAAAGATCTACAGTACTGTTTTGCTCAATTAGTTGCGTCAGAATACACTCATTTCTACTCATTGCCGCTGTGTAGTTGCATTTAGCGTAAAGAATCGCTCCTGCAGATCTACTCTGATTTATATGAAACTTGTGTGCACCCTTCCATTGACTGTCTTACAATGAAAATAAAATAATGCAGTATATTATTACAATAAAAAAAAAGAAAAAAAAGAAAGGCACATCAGGATTCGAACCCTGGACCCCCAGCGTGGGAGGTGGGAGCCTTCATCGCTAGCCCACGACGCCTCATGAGAGATTCACAATTTCATGTGTAAAAGTACAGCAAACAGAGCCCGGCCCCCTCCCCATTGGTGTTGGTTTATGCCTTAGGGGACTCGGACGCTCGCATTTGTAAAGCACGGTATTTTCCACCACCTCCCGCTAGCCCACCATTCCCATTGTGCCTTAGGGAACTCAGACGCTCATGTACTGTACTTGTATTTTAAAAGCACAGTGTTTATACATTGTACTGTACATTCTTCCTTTTCCACAATTAGTTGCGTCTCCATACACATACAGTACTCTACAGTAGGTCACCATCTTTTTCCACCGCCTCCCGTTACGCCTACAGTATTAACATTACAGTCGTCACTGACCAATTGTCAGAGCTGTAGATCAATCCGCCGCTATACTGTACGATCGAAAGTACTGGATTAGTGGAGCATTAGCCACCCAGTGGTGGAGATGTGTAATGCATGCTGAGTATCTAGAATCGCCTCAACGCGCCTGCCTGTGATTAAACTCAGCTATCGCCTTAGCTAAACGTCCGTCTAGGCGGAGAATCGGTCAAGATAAAGGTGGCTACATCTGTAGAGATTACTGTCCCCTCTGCGCTGCACCCTGTCAGGACTGCACTACTGACCGGACGCCTGGGTTAATCAAGGGTGCCACTGCAATCGGCTTTCAAATTCCCAGCTCCACCTCCACGTACAAAAACAGTGTGATGTGACGTGAGGAAGACAAGTTCAATACTGGCAGGCGGTCAGCAGCAGCATTGACACGTCACTCGTTTTTCCAGCAGCAGCAGTAACTAGTCTGCGACTGTCAGTGTCAGTGAGTGACTGCAGCTTGCAGGGGAAAGAGAGGGAGAGCCAGACCAGGCTGAGGAGGAGAACTGTAATTGCAGTGAGTGCCATCAGGGGTGTTTGTTTGGTGCACACCACAACATATGACAATGTATCTGCTTTATTAGGATTGGTACAAGGGTGGATATTTTATATGCGTTGACCATCAATAGATGGTGCTAGACACGTCCAAAAGGCGGTGCTAGACACACCCCTCCGATGGTGCACCCCCTAATAAAATGTGCTGCGCACGCCAGTGGTATATCTATATGTGACCCTCTATGTATAGATCTGTATATGTGATCCTTTATATAGGATGTATGTTATTAAATAACGAGGTATAGTGTTACAGGGTGGAGAATTTATATTATTAATTCATTCTTTAGATTTTATTAAACAGAATGAAAGACCAGTAAAGTTTAGTAATGACAATAACTGCACTCTGAAATTAGCATACAACATGAGCTAAACCCAAGGAATTAGGAATATTCTTATGTGTGTAAAATCATAATAGCTGTCACCGCCAAGTGCCATCGCCAACACACAGCGCTCACTCTGCTCAGCGTTCCTCCATCTGCCAGCACCCCCCACCAGTCCTTGTTGTGGTTGTGTTTATGTTACCTTCGTGCTCAGGAGCTGGAAGTGACAAAACGAGAGGGCAGGAGAGAACTTACGCCCTTACGGCACCTAAATGTTTTCTTCATTCTCCATTCATTTGGGGTAATTTTATTTTGCTATGCAGCATTGGACCTTCGCGGGCTCGCTCCGCTCGCCACACTTCGGGCTCGGTATCTCGCTCCGCTTCGCTCGCCACACTTTACTATTCCAAATAGATTGTGACATGGACCCAGGGAAAGGTCCTCTCCACGAAGGTAAACTAGACGCTACCGCCTTCTTCCTTCTTCTTCTCAGCAGCCTCTGACCAATCAGCTCTCTCTCCTGAGGCCACGTGACCACACTCAGGGCTGCAGTTCCTCCTGCCCCAGCATTTCTCCTGCTGCTGCGGAGCTGCAGCAAACGTTCTTAAAGGGGCACACACACCAAGTTCCAGGGGGTCACAACAGCTTAACATAATATGCCATCTGCTGTTCTTCCAGTATAGTCAATTAAGAAATCCTTAGCTTGTAAGCAGTTGCTATTCTCTAACATTTGCAATCAAAGTAACTTCTGAGGACAAAAAAATATATAATAGTAATGCATTTATAATAATAATGTTTTCAAGTTAACTAAGTTCAAGTACTCATTGATGAGTCAGGAGGATGCAAGCCAGATGGCTCTTGCTTTGACATTTACATTTCTTTATGTACATTTTTTCCAGTGGCTTGGCTTACACTCTGTAAATAAAGCCAGACTTCTCATTATTTACTGCAACACAGACTTCACATTTACAGGTTTATTGGGGCATTAACTACATGCAGAAGGCGATGGATATACTAATGATTTGTGGAATGTGAGTTGTGTCATATACCATTATTTGGAGGGTATCCGGTCTCTAGGTCGACCACACTTAGGTCGACATGCATCAGGTCGACCACTACTGGTCGACATGCATTAGGTTAACATGGTTTCTAGGCTGACATGGTTACTAGGTCAACATGACAAAAGGTCGAAATGGGTTTTTCACAATTTTTTTCATTTTTTTTTACTTTTTCACACTTTACGATCCATGTGGACTACAATTGGGAACGAAAAATGTAAAGATAGGTAGGTCCCTTTGTCTGCGCAAATATCAGCAGCCAAATCAAAAATTGCTTGAAAGAGTAATCCCAAAACACTCAAAGGAAATATGCAAGTATATTCAGAAAATGAGCAATTTAAATATCAGCGCTTAATATAGAGGTGTATACATCCCTTCACTCCTTAAGTCAGAAGCGGTGATAGGTTTCTCTTTTCCTCCTCCCTCCTTAGTCTGTCAGATACCACTCGGGTGAGGGTTCTTCCACATTTGGCATGGAATATGAAAAACAGGAAAAGTGCATAGCATAGTACGTTTTGTTTATTAACACACAAACAGATTAAAACTAGTGCGGCACTAGATCCCTCTTAAAAATCCACATACAGCAGGCTGAACTAATTACCAGAAGGCAATATCAGCTTAACATGTAGAAATCACAAACGATGACGGATGGATTTCCTATATTGACACTCAAAAATAGTCGGGACAGCTAATGCAGTGGCGGGGCTCAAACAATTACCAGAGCAAGGAGATAACTTGACAAAAGTCAGGCCTTAAGAAGCAAAGGAAGGTACTATATCACCAGTCTGCGTTCCGGAATCGCTGTCTGGGCTTCTGCTTCCTCCTGGCAATGCTCGATCCTGGACACTGCTGCTGCTCCCCACCACCAACGCGTTTCAACTCCTCTCTGGAGTCTTTGTCAAGGTGATGAGTGTCTCCCAGTGTTTCCCTCCAAATATTTAAACCCCCCTTGTCCAATCCCTGGTACAGGTCTCATGAGTCATTCCAGTGACGATATACGCTGCTGCTATATGTCCACTGCTGCCGTATAATAATAATAATAACAACAACCGCAAGTCCCTTACGGTATTGTTGTGTTGTGCTGCATCAGACCAGTGGTAGTGTCCTGTCTCATCAGTCATTCCAGTCATTCATGTGCCGCATATTGTCTCATATAACTCCCAAATAATAATGGAGAACAAAAATTTTGAGGATAAAATAGGGAAAGATCAAGAAGAACCACTTCCTCCCAGTGCTGAAGCTGCTGCCACTAGCCATGACATAGACAATTAAATGCCATCAGCGTCATCTGCCAAGGCCGATGCCCAATGTGATAGTAGAGGGCATGTAAAATCCAAAAAGCCAAAGTTCAGTAAAAAGAACCAAAAAAAGAGAAACATAAACTTGCCAAAATGCCATTTACGACACGGAGTGGCAAGGAACGGCTGAGGCCCTGGCCTATGTTCATGGCTAGTGGTTCAGCTTCACATGACGATGGAAGCCCTCATCCTCCAGCTAAAAAAATTAAAAGAGTTAAGCTGGAAAGAGCACAGAAAAGAACTGTGCGGTCTGAGATGGTATCACAAATCCCCAAGGAGAGTCCAAGTGTGTTGGCGGTTGCGAAGCCTGACCTCGTCAACACTGGACGGGAAGAGGTGGCTTCTTCCACCATTTGCATGCCCCTTGCAAGTGCTGGAAGGAGCACCCACAGTCCAGTTCCTGATATTCAAATTGAAGATGTCACTGTTGAAGTACACCAGGATGAGGATATGGGTGTTGCTGGTGCTGAGGAGAAAGTTGACGATGAAGATTCTGATGGTGATGTGGTTTGTTTAAGTCAGGCACCGGGGGAGACACCTGTTATCCTTGGGATGAAGAAGCCCATTGTGATGCCTGGGCAAACTACCAAAAAAAACACCTCTTCGGTGTGGAATTATTTCTCCACAAATCCGGACAACAGGTGTCAAGCCACCTGTTGCCTCTGTCAATCTGTAATAAGTAGGGGTAAGGATGTTAGCCACCTAGGAACATCCTCCCTTAAAAGTCAGTGTCAAGTTGTAAAACTTTGGGTAAGAGCGTAAGCAGTCCACTGACCCCTAAATCCATTCTTCCTCCTGTACCCAAGCTCCTGCAAGCCACACCACCAACTCCCTCAACGTCAACTTCCTCCTCAGTCAGGAACTTCCCCTCTGGGATGATGTCACTGTCAAGACTGAGGAGGATCCGTAGGATCCTTGAGTGGTACGCCTGCTGTTGCTGCCGCTGTTGTTGCTGCTGGGACTCGATCGTCATCCCAGAGGGGAAGTCGGAGGGCCACTTGTACTATTCCAGTATGCAATTGACTGTCCAACAGTCCTTTATGAGGAAGGTGAAATATGACAGCAGTCATCCTTTTGCAAAGCGGATAACTGAGGCCTTGACAGCTATGTTGGTGTTAGAGATGCGTCCATTATCCACCATTAGTTCAGTGGGACTTAGAGAATTGTTTGAGGTACTGTGTCCCCGGTATCAAATCCCATCTAGGTTCCACTTCTCTAGGCAGGCGATACCAAGAATGTACACAAATGCGGTTGTATCCATTGTCCACTTAACCACAGACATGTGGACAAGTGGAACAGGGCAGACTAAGGACTATATGACGGTAACAGCCCATTGGGTAGATGTATGGCCTCCAGCAGTGGCACCAGTAGCAGCATCTCGCAAATGCCAACTCGTTCCTAGGCAGGCTACGCTTTGTATCACCGCTTTCCATAAGAGGCACACAGCTGACAACATCTTACGGAAACTGAGGAACATCATCGCAGAATGGCTTACCCCAATTAGACTCTCCTGGGGATTTGTGATATCGGACGCCACCAATATTGTGCGTGCATTACATCTGGGCAAATTCCAGCATGTCCCATGTTTTGCACATACAATTAATTTGGTGGTGCAGAATTTTTTTAAAAATGAGAGGGGTGTGCAGGAGATGCTGTCGGTGGCCCAAAAAATTACGGGCCACTTTCGGCATTCAGCCACTGCGTGCCGAAGACTGGAGCACCAGCAAACACTTCTGAACCTGCCCCGCCATCAACTGAAGCAAGAGGTGGTAACAAGGTGGAATTCAACACTCTATATGCTTCAGAGGATGGAGGAGCAGCAAAAGGCCATTCAAGCCTATACATCCACCTACGATATAGGCAAAGGAGGGGTAATGCACCTGACTCAAGCACAGTGGAGAATGATTTCCGTCTTGTGCAAGGTTCTCCAACCCTTAGAACTTGCCACACGTGAAGTCAGTTCAGACACTGCCAGGTTGAGTCAGGTCATTCCCCTCATCAGGCTTTTGCAGCTGGATAAATTGATGGAGGAGCTAAGACGGAGCGATTCCGCAAAGTATGTGGGACTTGTGGATGGAGCCCTTCATTCGCTTTGCCAGGATTTAAGGGTGTTCAATCTGTTGAAATCAGAGCACTACATTTTGGCCACCGTGCTCGATCCTAGGTTTAAAGCCTACGTTGTATCTCTCTTTCCAGCAGACACAAGTGTGCAGAGGGGCAAAAGACCTGCTGGTTAGTAAATTGTCAACTCAAGTGGAACGTGACCCGTCAACAGCTCCTCCTTCAATTTCTCCCACCACTGGGGCTGCAAGGAAAAGGATAAGGTTTCCTAGCCCACCCGCTGGCCGTGATGCAGGGCAGTCAGGAGCGAAAGCTGACATCTGTTCCGGACTGAAGGACCTGCCAACGATTACTGACATGTCTACTATCACTGCATATGATTCTGTCACCATTGAAAGAATGGTGGAGGATTATATGAGTGACAGCATCCAAGTAGGCATGTCATACAGTCCGTACGTATACTGGCAGGAAAAAGAGGCAATTTGGAGGCCCTTGCACAAACTGGCTTTATTTTACCTAAGTTCCCCCCCCCCCCCCCCTCCAGTGTGTACTCCAAAAGAGTGTTTAGTGCAGCCGGTAACCTTGTCAGTGATCGGCGTAGGAGGCTACTTCCACAAAATGTGGAGAAGATGATGTTCATCAAAATGAGTGATAAATTCCTCCGGGAAGACCTTTACCAGCAATTGCCTCCAGAAAGTACACAGGGACCTGTGATGGTGGATTCCAGTGGGGACGAATTAATACTCTGTGAGGAGGATGTACACAGTGAAAGGGGTGAGGAATCGGAGGATGATGATGAAGTCAACATCTTGCCTCTGTAGAGCCAGTTTGTGCAAGGAGAGATTGATTGCTTCTTTTTTGGTGGGGGCCCAAACAAACCAGTGATTTCAGCCACAGTCGTGTGGCAGACCCTGTCGCTGAAATGATTGGTTTGTTAAAGTGTGCATGTCCTGTTTATACAACATAAGGGTGGGAGGGAGGGCCCAAGGACAATTCCATCTTGCACCTCTTTTTCTTCTTTGCATCATGTGCTGTTAGGGTACTAATTTTTTTTTTGTGCCATCCTGTCTGTATTTGCAGTGCCACTCCTAGATGGGCCAGGTGTTTGTGCCACACACTTGTGTCACTTTGCTTGGCCATCCAGCTACCTCATTGCACCTCTTTTTCTTCTTTGCATCATGTGCTGTTAGAGGACTAGTTTTTTTTGTGCCATCCTGTCTGCAACTGCAGTGCCACTCCTAGATGGGCCAGGTGTTTGTGCTGCACACTTGTGTCGTTTAGCTTGGCCATCCAGCTACCTAATTGCACCTGTTTTTCTTCTTTGCATCATGTGCTGTTTGGGGACTAGTTTTTGAATAGTGTCATCTTGTCTGCAACTGCAGTGCCACTCCTAGATGGGCCAGGTGTTTGTGCCGCAAACTTGTGTCGCTTAGCTTAGTCCTACAGCCACCCCGGTGCAACTTTTAGGCTTAAAAACAATATTGTGAGGTGTTCAGAATAGACTAGAATTGAGTGGAAATTATGGTATTGAGGTTAATAATACTGTAGTAGCAAAATTACTCCCCAATTCTGTGATTTTAGCTGTGTTTATGTTTTTTTTCAAAAATCATCCAGATCCAAAACCAAAACCCGAAAGGGTGGTTTTGGCAAAACCAAAACACAAAACTGGAATTAGAACCAAAACCAAAACACAAAACACGAAAAGTGCCTGCCGCATATCTCTAGAATAAGCATGCTGCAATAAAAGTGAGAAAAAATAGATTAGCGGTATTTAAAAAATATTTTTTAGATCATGCTCTAATTTTGGGCTTGATTAATACTCGTACTTAAGCACCCGATGTTTGTATTTCTGTGCATGCGTCTGGGACGTACAGGGCATGCGGGGGTTGTCGCAGTTCCACTGGCACCGGCTGTTATGATTCCAGCACTCCTGGTCAGAGGAGATCTTATGGCAAGGACCGGAGCACTGGAACGGAATGCTGGGGAAGGGAACAGGAAAGAACAATAGCCCCTGGCGCCCTAACTCTGTTGTCTCATCCGTGCTGTCAGAAATCCCTTGCGAGACTATGGTTTCTTGAGCCCTTGGCAGCCGCGTTTGAAGGGCGGATTATGTCTGCCCAACTCCAATGCCCCCCGGTCTTAGTGAGAGACAAAGGGAAGTCCGAGACAGGATGATAACAAGAGGCCCTCTAACTAGACAACCTGGCCAGGGGCTACAAGCAAACTAAAACCCTAAAGTATGTGCGGAGAAACCGCCAGGGAAAAGGACAACCAAAATATCCACTTGCCCAATACTCCTACCCGGCACCGCCGAATACCAGAGTGGGCCTGTGGAAGCGGAACCCTCCGCAAATGCTCCAAACACAAAATATAAGGGATAAAGCGGCCGAGCCGCTACACACGGCAAAGCCGTGACTCACGAACACCACTGGATGATAAACGGTGATCAGTCAGGACTCCAGGGACGAGATGATAACTCCCGAGTACAGGACTTCAGAGAACCAGAATGACCGGATACAGCAGGACTGGAAACAGACTCTCAGCAAACAAGACAGCATGCAATATTACCGGCGTCTGTGAGAAGCCCTGAGAGTGTATTTAATCAGGAGTCCTCCAATCAGCTGCTGACAGAGCTGATTAGAATAAATGCCGTGCAGCTGCCTTGCTGCACGGCCAGGGAACAGGTGCACTTATAAATTCAAAGGACCCAGCAACGGGGAATGCGGTCCGCCAGTGGCGTCCCCGTTGCTAGGGTCCGTGCGGCTCAGCGCGCCCGGTGTCTAACGTTGCTAGGGAGCCGGCGGCTGTACGCGCACGGCGTCCCTAGTTGCTAGGCGCCGGGCCGCGCAGACAAGCGGACCCCGGCGCCTAACAGTACCCCCCCCCTTGAGGAGGGGTCAAGGAACCCCTAAAGCCAGGTTTCCGAGGAAATTCCCGAAAAAATGCCCTCTTGAGCCTCGGGGCATGAAGATCCTTATCCAGGACCCAAGACCTTTCCTCCGGACCATAGCCTCTCCAGTGAACCAGAAAATAAAGCCGGCCCCGGGACAATTTGGAATCGAGAACCTTCTCCACCAAGAACTCCTGTTGTCCCTGTACATCCACCGGAGATCTACCCTGAGAGATCCTCCGAGGAAATCTACTGGAAGAAACGTATTGTTTCAACAGGGAGCAATGAAACGTATTTCCAATCCTGAGAGATCTTGGTAAACGTAACCGGAAGGCAACTGGGTTGACTCTTTTAATAATAAGAAATGGCCCAATAAATTTGGGTCCCAATCTAGCCAAGGATTGTCGAAGCCTGATGTTACGAGTCGACAACCATACCCTATCTCCCACCTTAAAAGTGCAAGGACGTCGGAGCCTGTCAGAAAAATTTTTCTCTCGAAAGGCCGCTTTTCTGAGAGCAAGGTGCACTTTTTTCCAAATGGCTCTGAGATGGGAGGTTAAGGTTAGCGAGGAGACTGAGGAATGATGAAAAAAAGAATTGGCTCTGGGGTGAAAACCAAAAACTGAAAAGAATGGAGACACTTTAGTGGAGGAATGACAAGAATTATTGTAAGCAAACTCCGCCAACGGAAGAAACTCGGACCAATCATTCTGGAGTTTGGCTGAATACAAACGCAAATACTGTTTCAATGATTGGTTAACTCGCTCGGTTTGCCCGTTGGATTGTGGGTGGTAACCGGATGTTATCGACAATTTCATCTTTAATGAAGCACAAAAACGTTTCCAGAATTGTGCGATGAATTGTGGACCCCGATCAGAAACAATATCAGTAGGCAACCCATGAAGTCTGAAAACATGGCGGAGAAACAAAACTGCCAACCCTTGGGCAGATGGCAGTCGGGGAAGAGCAATGAAATGAGCCATCTTGCTAAAACGGTCCACTACCACCCATATGACTCGGAATCCGGCTGAAAGGGGAAGGTCAACCACAAAATCCATGGAAATATGAGACCATGGCCTGAGAGGGACATTTAAGGGCATAAGTTGCCCGATAGGCAAGGAACGGGGAACCTTATGCTGTGCACAAACCTGACATGAATAAACAAACTCCTTAACGTCTTTAGAAAGACCAGGCCACCATACTGAGCGGGAGACTAACTCCAAAGTCTTGGAGATTCCCGGATGCCCGGAAACTTTGTTATCATGGAATTCAGTTAAAACAGTAGCTCTCAAAAACTCAGGGACGTAAAGACGACCAGCAGGCGTATTTCCAGGAGCTTGGTGTTGAAGCTGTTTTAACTGGGTAAATAAATCTTGTGTGAGGCCTGCCCAGATGACCGAAGATGGAAGTATGGGAGTAACAGGACTGTTATTGTGAACCGGAAGAAAGCTGCGTGACAGGGCATCAGCCTTGGTATTCTTGGAACCAGGCCTGAAAGTGATTATAAATTTGAAACGAGTAAAAAATAAAGCCCAACGTGCCTGCCGGGCATTAAGCCGCTTAGCCGATTCGATATATTGCAGGTTTTTATGGTCAGTCAATACTGAAATAGTATTTTTTGCTCCCTCCAGCCAATGCCTCCACTCCTCGAAAGCCCACTTTATCGCCAGTAACTCCCGATTACCAACGTCATAGTTGGATTCAGCGGAGGAGAATTTCCTGGACATAAAGGCACAAGGATGTAACTCCAGAGACTCCGGATCCTTTTGAGAAAGGATAGCCCCCACTCCAACCTCCGAGGCATCAACCTCCACAACAAAGGGCAATTCCGGATTGGGATGTCTGAGGACTGGAGCCGAGACAAAGGCTTGTTTCAGGGCCCGAAAGGACAACTCAGCTTCACGCGACCAATTGGTAGGATCCGCTCCTTTCTTTGTCAGAGCTACAATGGGAGCAACCAGGTCAGAAAAAGAATGAATGAACCTCCTATAATAATTCGCAAACCCTAAAAAGCGCTGAATTGCTTTTAAATTGGTGGGTTGCGCCCAACTAAGGATGGCCTGGAGCTTCTTTGGTTCCATGGAAAATCCCCGAGGGGAAATAATGTACCCTAAAAAAGATACCTCCGTGACATGAAACTCACACTTCTCCAGCTTGGCATATAAATGATTCTCACGTAACTTTTGAAGAACCAGACGCACCTGGGTAACATGTTGTTCCATTGATTCAGAATAAATCAGGATGTCGTCTAAGTAAACGACCACGAATTTCCCTAGGAAGTCACGGAGCACATCATTAATGAGGTCTTGAAAAACTGCTGGAGCATTAGACAAGCCGAACGGCATCACCAGGTACTCGTAGTGACCTGACTGAGTACTGAAGGCCGTCTTCCACTCATCTCCAGATTTGATTCGGATGAGGTTGTACGCTCCTCTGAGGTCAATTTTAAAAAAAATCACAGCCGAACGTAACTGATCAAAGAGTACGGAAATCAGCGGCAAAGGATAAGTATTTTTAACTGAGATCTTATTCAGGGCTCTAAAGTCAATGCAAGGTCTAAGTGAGCCATCCTTTTTCTCCACAAAGAAGAAGCCTGCACTTAAAGGAGATTTTGATGGTCTAATAAATCCTTTCCCTAGGCTCTCCTTAACATAATCATTCATGGCCGCAGTTTCTGGCCCGGATAAAGCATATAATCTTCCCTTTGGCAATGCGGCACCAGGAATTAGCTCAATAGCACAATCATAAGGCCGATGGGGAGGCAGAATGTCCGCATTGCCTTTGGAGAAAACATCAGCAAACTCCTGGTATTCCACAGGAATGAGTTCAGGAATGGTAGCTGCTACTCTGACTGGAAACGTAATACATTCCTTATCACAAAAGGTACCCCATTGTGAAATCTCCCCCGACCGCCAATCAATGGTGGGATTATGAAAGGCCAGCCAAGGGTGACCCAGAACAACTGGAACTGCTGGGCAATGTGTAAGAAAGAACTCGATCTTTTCGGAATGTAGAGCTCCTACAGTAAGTAATACCTGGGGTGTACAGAGAGAGATAACCCCATTGGAAAGCGGACTCCCATCTAAGCCATGCATGGTGACACACCTACCCAAATGTAACTGAGGAATGCCTAAGGCTTTAGCCCAAGTTAAGTCCATAAAGTTTCCTGCAGCTCCACTGTCGACAAAAGCTGACACCGAAGAACTGAGGCTGCTAAAGGAAACTTTGACTGGGACTAAAGGGGAGTTATTCGAGGAGATAAGCTGCAGACCTAGGTGAACCCCCTCACAATTCACCTGGTCAAAGCGTTTCCCGACTTGTTCGGACAATTACGAGCAAAATGTCCCTTACCCCCACAGTACAGACAAAGACCAGAATTTTGCCTTCTGGCTCTTTCTTCAGGAGACAGCCGGGAGAGACCTATCTGCATGGGCTCCTCTACGTCTTCAGGAATGGAATATACACACGGACTTGACCTTACAGGTGCTCCTTTTTCAGCCCTCCGCTCTCTGAGATGACGATCAATCTTAATAGAAAGCTCCATGAGCTTATCGAGAGTCTCAGGAGCGGGGTACTGAAGGAGACTGTCTTTTATAGACTCTGATAAGCCGAGGCGAAACTGACTGCGCAGGGCTGGGTCATTCCAGCCACAGTCGTTCGACCAACGGCGAAACTCCGTACAATAAACCTCCGCAGGATTCCTACCCTGTCTGAGAGCGCGCAACTGACTTTCAGCGGACGCCTCTCTATCAGGGTCATCATACAAGAGCCCTAAAGACCCAAATAAAGCGTCAACTGACAACAATGCCGGATCCTCTGCTTTTAACCCAAATGCCCAGGTCTGAGGATCCCCCTGGAGCAAAGAAATAATAATCCCGACCCGCTGAGATTCAGTACCCGAGGAAGTCGGTCTTAAACGAAAATAAAGTTTACAGGATTCTTTAAAATTAAAAAACTCCTTTCTATCACCAGAAAAACGGTCAGGCAAATGCATCTTTGGTTCAGGGACTACCTTCGGGGAAGCTCGCAAAAGATCTTCCTGCGACTTCACCCGAAGAGAAAGATCCTGAACCATCTGAGTAAGTTCTTGAATCTGGCTGACTAAGAGCTGACCAGGATTTGGCCCTAAACCTGTTGGATTCATGAGGCCGATAATTCTCACAAAACTGAATGAGAAAAAATTAAACCCCGTTTATTTTTAAGTTTTGGTATGGCCGGTAATAATGTTATGATTCCAGCACTCCTGGTCAGAGGAGATCTTATGGCAAGGACCGGAGCACTGGAACGGAATGCTGGGGAAGGGAACAGGAACGAACAATAGCCCCTGGCGCCCTAACTCTGTTGTCTCATCCGTGCTGTCAGAAATCCCTTGCGAGACTATGGTTTCTTGAGCCCTTGGCAGCCGCGTTTGAAGGGCGGATTATGTCTGCCCAACTCCGATGCCCCCCGGTCTTAGTGAGAGACAAAGGGAAGTCCGAGACAGGATGATAACAAGAGGCCCTCTAACTAGACAACCTGGCCAGGGGCTACAAGCAAACTAAAACCCTAAAGTATGTGCGGAGAAACCGCCAGGTAAAAGGACAACCAAAATATCCACTTGCCCAATACTCCTACCCGGCACCGCCGAATACCAGAGTGGGCCTGTGGAAGCGGAACCCTCCGCAAGTGCTCCAAACACAAAATATAAGGGATAAAGCGGCCGAGCCGCTACACACGACAAAGCCGCGACTCACGAACACCACTGGATGATAAACGGTGATCAGTCAGGACTCCAGGGACGAGATGATAACTCCCGAGTACAGGACTTCAGAGAACCAGAATGACCGGATACAGCAGGACTGGAAACAGACTCTCAGCAAACAAGACAGCATGCAAGAAGCTATTACCGGCGTCTGTGAGAAGCCCTGAGAGTGTATTTAATCAGGAGTCCTCCAATCAGCTGCTGACAGAGCTGATTAGAATAAATGCCGTGCAGCTGCCTTGCTGCACGGCCAGGGAACAGGTGCACTTATAAATTCAAAGGACCCAGCAACGGGGAACGCGGTCCACCAGTGGCGTCCCCGTTGCTAGGGTCCGTGCGGCTCAGCGCGCCCGGCGTCTAACGTTGCTAGGGAGCCGGCGGCTGTACGCGCACGGCGTCCCTAGTTGCTAGGCGCCGGGCCGCGCAGACAAGCGGACCCCGGCGCCTAACACCGGCGGCCATGTACTATTGGACATTCTGAACAGGGTTAATTTAATGTCCAATGGTGCAGCCAATATCAAATATTGATGGTGCGCCTGGGACACCCATTGGTCGCAGCATTACTGTTCAGACGCAGTAGCGGATGCAACAAAAATTGCAGTTGTTACTGCTATTGTGTCCACATCTGAATCAGGCCCTTTGCATCAGGCCCAAGATGTTTGAACTCTCATCGTAAATATCATTGGCCTGATGAGAGCAGGAGGCAAGGCCTATACATGGCTTGTTGTGTGGCCTAGTTGTGCAACTGCACCACTATTATGGGAACCTGACTGACTACAATAGTGCAGATGAGTGAATGACCCCATAATTTGGGTATCACAGGCCACTTTTTATATTTTGACAATAAAGTCGGAATTATACTTTAGCTATGCTCCACCCTCTAGCAGTGGTGATTTTAGCACAGCCTCACTATCGTGATTTGTGTTTTTATACCAAATGACATTCTTCTGCAATTATGCTGTAGTCATTCTGTAAAATAGTCTTCTTTCTGAACTATTTATTATATCTGATTTAGGACTAACCTTTCGCACATATTGTGAATCAAATAAATGTATCCACAGGGAATAACCCTCAAAAATCAACTGAAAGAAACGTCAAAATGTAATATATATATATGGGTTGGGATTGCTTGACCAGTCTCCAGGATCCCGCCCACCAGAATGCCACCGGGAGGGGGGGGGGGGGGGAGCGCAACGAAGCCCCTTGCGGTCTCACTGCGCTTGCCACGCTGCGGGCTCTGTGGCTCGCTGCGCTTGCCACAGGTTCTGTTCCCACTCTATGGGTGTCATGGGAATAGCCCTTGGCCCCCTGCCAGCATTCTGGTGGTGGGGATCCAGGCGTCGGTATGCTGACCGCCGGGATCATAACTACATCCATATATAATTTTTTTTTTTACAAATTTTATGATAGCCAGTCTTGTTGTGTGTCACTGACCTAGGTTGGGGGTGTTGTGAACTCGGGGGTTCTTCCGATGGTAGGGAAGAGGAACCACAGTTGGGTCGGAACAGGGATGGCCTGATATAGGTCTTCCTCATACAGGACTCTGACAGTAAGGCTTGGTGAAAGTATTGAAGAACTTTATTGCAGGAAGGGAGCAACACAATGTCACATAGCAGCGAGGGAACTTATGGGGGAATGTCCAGGCCTATAGAAGAACTTGTAAGCAATGATAAAGATGCTAATAAATGAAGTACTTGTGAGTGATGGTGAAATACACTGAGAATGATGTTTTTAAAGATGCTGATGATTAAAGAGTTTGTAAGCGATGTAAAAGATACTGGTGACTGAAGAACTTGTGAGCGATGTTTTTAAAGACACTGATGATTTGAAAAACTTGTGAACGGTGTTTAAAGACACTGATGATTTGTAGAATTTGAGAGCGGTGTTTAAAGACTGATGACTTGTAGAACTTGAGAGCGGTGTTTAAAGACACTGATGATTTGTAGAACTTGAGAGCGGTGATTAAAGACACTGATGATTTGTAGAACTTGAGAGTGGTGGTTAAAGACACTGATGATTTGTAGAACTTGAGAGCGGTGGTTAAAGACACTGGTGATTTGTAGAACTTGAGAGCGGTGGTTAGAGACACTGATGATTTATAGAACTTGAGAGCGGTGGTTAGCCCGCAGCCCACGCTGACTCCGAGAAGCACTGGTGACTGGACCGCAGAGGAACACACCAGCCGCTGGGAACGCTGGAAACTGTGCAGCAACTGGCACCTGGAAATGCCGGAGACACTGGAATACAACTACAGAGAGATTCGCCGGGAACAAGAGCACTGGCATCCACTTCAGGGGAAAAGACGATACTCAGGCGCCGAGGCTCTGCCCGGCATCTGACTTTGAATCTCCCACCTCCGCTGGATTGGCGGAACAGTCTGATGACGTCACTTGCTCCCCGCCCACGTGATGCCGGGTGGCATGGCGGCGCCCCTGCCCCGGGGAACCGCCGGGAGCCGCGCCAGCCAGACGCCGGAGCCCGTGGACCACCGAAGGCGGAGGCCGCAACACAGACCAGCAGGCACGCAGGGGTAAGCGCGGCGAACGCCGCCTCTGGCGTGTGACAGTACCCCCTCCTCCAGGAGTGGCCCCCGGACACTTTCCAGGTTTTGTTGGATGTCTGGAATGGAAGATCCGCACCAGTCGGGGAGCCATAACTTCAGTAGCCTTGACCCAGCTCCTCTCCTCGGGGCCAAAACCTTTCCACTCCACCAAATACTGTAGATTCTTGTGAAGATAACGAGAGTCAAGAATAGCTTTGATTTCAAAGTCCGTTCCAGCTTCAGTCTCTGCAGAGGTTGGCCTCGGGGACTTTGAATGGAACCGGTTTAAAATAAGGGGGCGAAGGAGAGAGACATGGAAGGAATTTGGTATCCGGAGGTGGGAAGGCAATCCCAATTTGCAGACAACCGGGTTCAGGACTTGTAACACGGGGTAAGGACCAATAAACCTCGGAGCAAACTTCATAGTGGGCACTCTTAACCGCAGATTGCGGGTAGAGAGCCATACCCTGTCACCAACCTTGTATTGGGGAGCTGCTCGTCGCTTCCTATCCGCAAAGAACTTATAGCGGCCGGAGACTCTCTTGAGGTTAGCATGGACTCGACTCCAAATTTGACTGAAGTGCCGGAGAGTAGAGGCTGCAGCAGGAACATCCTCCGGAGGACAAATGGGTAATTCTGGAACTGGGGATGAAATCTATAATTAATGAAAAATGGGGACTCACCAGTCGAAGAGTGGTACAGATGATTATGGGCAAACTCGGCCCATGGCAACAGTTCCACCCAATCATCTTGCAAGGAAGAAAGATAAACACGGAGAAAAGTCTCTAAATCTTGATTGACGCGTTCAGTTTGCCCATTGGTTTGTGGATGGTAAGCGGATGAAAACTTGAGTTTTATTTGTAAGGCCGTACAGAGGGCTCTCCAGAATCTTGCAGTGAACTGTACCCCCCGATCAGAGATGATTTCCTGTGGTAACCCGTGCAGGCGGAAATGTTCCCGGATAAATAACAAAGCCAACTTGGGAGCTGATGGTAACCCGGTCAAAGGTACAAAATGTGCCATCTTAGAGAAACGGTTAATAATTACCCAGACGGTATTGTGACCCTTGGAGAGGGGCAATTCAGTGACAAAGTCCATAGAGATATGAGTCCAAGGCCTCTTAGGAATGGACAGTGGATGCAACAACCCCGCAGGAGGCAGATGAAGAATTTTGTGCTGAGCACACTGAGGACATGAGTTGACA
Organism: Pseudophryne corroboree; assembly: GCF_028390025.1. Lineage (NCBI taxonomy): Eukaryota > Metazoa > Chordata > Amphibia > Anura > Myobatrachidae > Pseudophryne > Pseudophryne corroboree. The sequence goes on from NC_086448.1 coordinate 163,486,970, forward strand.
TAACCTTGAATATCCTTCTTCATAGTGTCCCACCAGTAAGATCTTCGTAGAAACTCCCACATCTTTTGAACTCCAGGATGACCGGAAAACTTGGAAATATGAGCCCACTGCAACAACCTTGGTCGGAATTTAGCTGGCACAGACATTCTCCCAGGAGGAGGACCCAGAGCGGTGGGAGCCGCTGACATAGAAACTGGACTGAGAATCAAAGCCTTCTCAACGGAATTCTCCTCATCCGAAGCCGTTAAGGAACGGGATAAAGCATCAGCCTTGGTGTTAAAAGTCCCAGCCCGGTACTTAATAACAAACGAGAATCGAGTAAAGAAGAGCGCCCATCTAGCTTGACGGGGATTCAAGCACTGGGCCGTCTTGAGGTACAGCAAATTCTTATGATCAGTGAAAATAGTAATTAGGTGTTTAGCACCTTCCAAAAGATATCTCCATTCCTCCAAGGCAGATTTTATTGCCAAAAGCTCTTTGTCTCCAATGGTGTAATTCCGTTCAGCAGGAGAGAACTTGCGAGAATGGAAACCACATGGATGTAACTTCCCGTCTGGAGCGTACTGCGAAAGCACGGCACCTATGCCTACCGTGGAAGCATCAACCTCCAAAAAGAATGGTTTTGAAAAATTTGGTTGTTGAAGTACCGGAGCGGACATAAAGGCTGCCTTCAACTGAGCGAATGCTGCTACAGCTTCAGAGGACCAATGACTTGGGTCAGAACCCTTCTTGGTTAGGGCAGTGATAGGTGCCACAATGGTAGAGAATCCCTTTATGAATTTCCAGTAGTAATTTGCAAAACCCTGAAATCGTTGTACTGCTTTCAAGGAAAGAGGCTGAGTCCAGTCCCGAATGGCAGTGAGTTTCTCCGGATCCATACGAAGCTCCGTGCCCGAAATGATGTAACCAAGAAATGGAACAGAAGGGACCTCAAAGGTACATTTGGAAATCTTGCCATAAAGATGATTCTCTCGCAATCGAAGAAGTACCTCTTTGACCTGTATTCTGTGCTCTGTGAGATTCTTAGAAAATATCAGAATGTCATCCAAATATACCACTACACTTAGGTATAGCATATCCCGAAAGATTTCATTAATGAATTCCTGGAAGACGGCAGGGGCGTTGCTGAGGCCAAACGGCATTACCAGATACTCGTAATGCCCATCCCTGGTATTGAAGGCCGTCTTCCATTCGTCCCCTTGTCGGAAACGTATCAAATTATAAGCTCCCCTTAAATCGAGCTTGGTGAAGACTCAGGCTCCGCGAACTCTATCAAAAAGCTCTGTGATGAGCGGCAACGGATACTTATTCTTAATGGTGACATCATTTAGACCACGATAGTCAATACATGGTCTCAGCCCTCCGTCCTTCTTCTTCACAAAAAAGAACCCTGCCCCCGCCGGGGAGGTAGAGGGGCGGATGAATCCTTTCTGCAGATTAGACTTGATATAGTCCGACATAGCTTGGGTCTTGGGTAATGATAAGGGATAAGTGCGACCCCGAGGTGGCATTTCCCCGGAATGAGCTCAATGGGGCAGTCCCAGGGTCTATGCGGTGGTAACTGATCGGCCGCCTGTTCCGAGAACACGTCTGAAAACTCCCGATAGGCCTCCGGAATGAGCCCTTCATCTGACTTGGAATATACACGGAGCGGGTAGACAGGAGTGAGACAATTTGAATGACAAAATGGACTCCAAGATATTATTTGTGTCGAACTCCAGTCGACGTGAGGGTTGTGAAGTTTAAGCCAAGGAAGGCCGAGAACCAGATCATGGGGCATCTCCCGAATCACTAGGAACTCCAGGTGTTCTTGATGCAGAGCTCCCACTTGCAGCTTGATTGGCACTGTACAACTTGAAATCAGACCGTTAGAAATTTGGGTACCATTGATAGCAGTCAACGTAATAGGTCGTTTGACCGACCGTAACTGAAAACCCAGATTCTGGGCACAGGAAAGGGAAATAAAATTCCCCGCAGCCCCTGAGTCCAGCAGAGCCTTAACGGGTTTGGCTATTGACTCAGAAAACAGAGACATGGAGAGTAAACAGTCCACTGTCGGAGAAGGTTTAGAAGAAACCCCTAGCTCGACTCCTTCGGAACAAGCTAGGACTGCCCGTTTCCCGGGCGAGACTTGCAAAACTTGAGAAAATGATCCGCGGCTCCACAGTAGAGGCAGAGTCTACCCTCACGACGACGCTGACGTTCCTCTGGGGACAGCCGAGATCGATTAATCTGCATGGGTTCATCAGGACTCGGAATAACCGTTTGCTTAGATGGAAGAGATTGGACCCTTGATCGATCTGACCGACTACGTTCGCCACCTCGTTCCTGCATATGAAGATCCACCTTTACACAGAGCGAGATCAACTGTTCTAAGGAATCTGGCAAATCTCTAGTGATCAACTCGTCCTTTAGACGATCGGAGAGCCCGTTCCAAAAGGCAGCCCGGAGGGCATCATTATTCCAGCGCAGTTCTGAGGTTATGGTCTGAAAATCAATCACATACTGTCCCACTGAATGAGAGCCTTGTCGGACACGGAGCAAGTCTGCAGAGGCAGCGGTTGTCCTGCCGGGCTCATCAAAGATCCTCCGGAATGATGTAATGAAGTTGGTGTAACTAGAAACCAACGGATCAGATCGCTCCCATAACGGAGACACCCAATCCAACGCTGAACCCTCAAGCAAGGAAATAATGTATGCCACCTTGGACCGATCAGTAGGGAAGTTATGTGAAAGGAGTTCAAAATGTACCTCGCACTGATTGAGAAAACCACGGCAATTCTTTGGATTCCCGTTATAACGAGAAGGAGTAGGGAGCTGAAGGCGTGACCTGGTTCCAGACAAGGATGGAACATTACTAGAGACAACCACTGGAGCGGGTACTGGAACTGGGGACGGAACTACAGAAGCCAGAGAAGTCTGAATTTGATCCAGCCGGCCAGATAATTCCTGGAGATAATGCATCACCTGGCTCTGTGCTGCTTCCTGACTTTAAACTCGGGAAACCAGGTCCTGGATGGTACTTGCCTCTGGGTTCCGATCCCCCGGGACAATGAGGCCTGAGTATACTGTCACAGACCTAGGTTGGGGGTATTGTGAACTCGGGGGTTCTTCCGATGGTAGGGAAGATGAACCACAGTTGGGTCGGAACAGGGATGGCCTGATATAGGTCTTCCTCATACAGGACTCTGACAGTAAGGCTTGGTGAAAGTATTGAAGAACTTTATTGCAGGAAGGGAGCAACACAATGTCACATATCACCGAGGGAACTTATGGGGGAATGTCCAGGCCTATAGAAGAACTTGTAAGCAATGTTAAAGATGCTAATAAATGAAGTACTTGTGAGTGATGGTGAAAGACACTGAGAACGATGTTTTTAAAGATGCTGATGATTAAAGAGTTTGTGAGCGATGTAAAAGATACTGGTGACTGAAGACCTTGTGAGCGATGTTTTTAAAGACACTGATGATTTGAAGAACTTGTGAATGGTGTTTAAAGACACTGATGATTTGTAGAATTTGAGAGCGGTGTTTAAAGACTGATGACTTGTAGAACTTGAGAGCGGTGTTTAAAGACACTGATGATTTGTAGGACTTGAGAGCGGTGTTAAAGACGCTGATGACTTGTAGAACTTGTGAGCGGTGTTTGAAGACACTGATGATTTGTAGAACTTGAGAGCGGTGTTTTAAAGACACTGATGATTTGTAGAACTTGAGAGCGGTGATTAAAGACACTGATGATTTGTAGAACTTGAGAGCGGTGTCGGTGGTTAAAGACACTGATGATTTATAGAGCTTGAGAGCGGTGGTTAGCCCGCAGCCCACGCTGACTCCGAGAAGCACTGGTGACTGGACCGCAGAGGAACACACCAGCCGCTGGGAACGCTGGAAACTGTGCAGCAACTGGCACCTGGAAATGCCGGAGACACTGGAATACAACTACAGAGAGACTCGCCGGGAACAAGAGCACTGGCATCCACTTCAGGGGAAAAGATGATACTCAGGTGCCGAGGCTCTGCCCGGCGTCTGACTTTGAATCTCCCGCCTCCGCTGGATTGGCGGAACAGTCTGATGATGTCACCTGCTCCCCGCCCACGTGATGCCGGGTGTCATGGCGGCGCCCCTGCCCCGGGGAACCGCCGGGAGCCGCGCCAGCCAAACGCCGGAGCCCGTGGACTACCGAAGGCGGAGGCCGCAACACAGACCAGCAGGCACGCAGGGGTAAGCGCGGCGAACGCCGCCTCTGGCGTGTGACATTGTGTTCTTAGACTGAAAATTGACTTTGTTAACTACATAGATGCATGCATGCAGTGTCATTTGCACTATAGTCGCGCTGTGGAGGAAGCGAAAGCACTGCATGATGAGGAACAGGGTCTGACTGGCCCACACTTGTACAGGGAAAATCCCTGGTGGGCCCCACTCCCTCCTAGGATCATGGATGAACCTGAGGGCTTGGTTTGTTTCTATGCAAGCAACACCAAGATTAGCCCTCCTGCCAATCAAAGCTGGTTGTCCTGAAATACTCCTGTCTCCTCCTTTATAAGGGGCCCCTGTTCTTGGAATATCCTCTCTGATAGTTAGCCAAGTCCCTCTGTGGTATCTGGCCACACCCCTTAATCTTGGGCCTCTACCAGTGCATTCCATGGTGTTCCCTTTATGCCCCAGTCCCACACTGAAGGGGAATTAGAAAAGCACGTTTGGTACTCTAATTTACTGTGCCTAATTCAACCATGCCATTTAACATACTAGTTTTGATGACATGAAACAGGAGATCTGTGAAGCTTTGTGGGGGTCAGTCAGACCTGATCGCACGCTAGTTTTTTCGTTGCGCTGTGATCAGGTCAGAACTGCGCATGCGTATGCACCACAATGCGCAGGCGTGTTGCACGGGTACAAAGCGAATCGTTGCTGTGCGATGAATTTTACAAAGAATCCATTCGCACAGCCGATCGCAAAGAGATTGACAGGAAGAAGGCATTTGTGGGTGCCCGTTTTCTGGGAGCGTTTGGAAAAACGCAGGTGTGTCCAGGCGTTTGCAGGGCAGGGCTGACGTCAATTCCGGGCCCGGACAGGCTGAAGTGATCGCAGCGGCTGAGAAAGTCCTGGGCAACTCAGAAACTGCACAAAACCTTTTTTGAACCGCTCGACTGCACATGCGATCGCACACTTGCAAAGCAAAAATACACTTCCCTGCGGGCAGCGACTATCTACTCGCAGCAGGGCAAAAAATCCATAGCGAGCGATCAGGTCTGAATTAGGCCCTGTGTCCCAAGTGTGAGGCTGTTGCATTTGAGCTTCATGATACCCTTTTTCCAGCATTTTTGTTTGTTGGTCGGTGAATCTCATTATTTTTTGTCTGATTGAGCTTCACCATGGATGACATTCTCCTGCTGTTGCTGCAGCTGTGATGAGTTCCTAATGGCCAATTTGAAACATTCCACAGCAAGTTTCTTTTTTTTTATTGGGGACTGTGGTGTGACGTACAAAATTATATTTTACACAGAATTTGTTCTGGATGTTACCTTACGTCTTATTTTTTTTTTTCAGATTTTTTGTTCTATTTTTAATATCCTGACACCATTTTTTTCTTTCCTGTCTTTGTTATGCCATCTGGCATATAGTCGTTATTGCTTCTCAATCTAAACCTTAGCACGGATTTGCCAATTGTCATGTTCTGTGTTATTTTGCAAAACTATGCAGCATACAGCAAAGATGCTACAGTACATTTCCAACAACAATAAATAAGGATAATAATAATAACAACAATTCCTGATTGGGCAAAAGTCATGCATAATAAAGTGAAGCACTAAACAGGCATTTAAGAATTTAAAAAGACAGTGATAACAAGAATTGCTAGTTAACCTTCATAAACAAATTTAAAGCCCTATGGGATGAACATTGGGGGTCATTCAGATCTGATCGCTGCTGTGCATTTTTGCACAGTGGGCAATCAGGTACTAACAGCGCACGCGTATGCACCGCAATGCGCACGTGCGTCGGACAACAACAAAGGAAATTGCCGGCCAGTGCCAGGATGGAGCGAAAATTCTAATGCAAGGTGATTGACAGGAGGAAGCCGTTTGTGGGTGGTAACTGACTGTTTACTGGGAGTGTTCGGAAAAACGCAGGCGTGCCCAAGCGTTTTAAGGGAGGGTGTGTGACGTCGGCTCCAGCCCCGATCAGCCTGATTCTATCGCACTGTAGGAGTAAGTCCTGGGCTGCGCAGAGACTGCACAAATGAATTTTAGCAGCTGGGTGTACACATAGGATCGCATACTTGCACGGCTAATTTACACTCCCCCTCGAGGCAGCGACTATCTAATCGCAGAACAGCAAAATTAGCAGCCCAGCGATCAGATCTGAATGACCCCCAGAGTGCTGATACTCCCACAATTATGATGGGGTCTATTCATGATATAAGCCAAATTCCAGAGAAAGACTACATCTGTAAACCTACATTACACCACTGGTTAAGTAATTGGGCTGTGCATAGTGTGAGTAATCCGCTGGTGTGTGCCTATATGGGATCAGTACGAAATCCCGCTAGACGGGATCCCGGCGGTCGGAATACCGACACTGGAATACCGACCAGCACAATCCCGACAGGGGGGCAAGCGCAACGCAGCCCCTTGCGGGCTCACTGCGCTCTCCACGCTGCGGGCACGGTGTCTCGCTAACCTCGGCACACTAATTTATTCTCCCTCTATCGGTGTCGTGGACACCCACGGAGGGAGAATATGTCGGGATTGTGCCGGTCGGGATTCCGGTGTCGGTATTCCGACTGCCGGGATTCCGGCCGGTGGGATCTTGACCGCATCCCGCCTATATAACTCTGCAATATCAACACCTGCACACACATCATTCCCAACACTACTTGGCTGCTGGAATATTCGCCAGAATCCTTCAATATCACAGTCTCTGGACATAGCGCAATACCCAGTAGTCCCGGTGATGTCTTGACCAAGGTAAAGTAATGTGTATGCATGGCAATCGGGCTGCGTATACCCTAGTGGGCACTATCGGGAAAGTCATCATTCGGATCCCTCTCCAGGCCACTTTGCGATAAGCTTCTATAGTCAACGACAAGCAACACCCAACAAGTCAACACCTTATTGGGCACAAGTTCAGGAAGATGACACTTTTTGGAGCTTTATGCATATGGGCACATCAGAGCGCTATAGAATTCTATGGGCTTGCCATGCTGCAGGTCCACAGATGATATCTCTGATATTTGCTGCAGACCTTTTTTAATACACATAGGGATCCATGTATATTGCGGTAAACCTCAGAGAATAGCAATTTTTAGAGGATTAACTGCGTTCCTTACAGTATATTGATACATCCTGCTCCCAAAGAGAACATAGATGCTGGGTTACCGGTACAGTTTTTGTGAGGCCCATAAGGACCTGGTTCTACCTACAGAGTTCAGTGCCTGGGAAAACAAATGGCACTGCTCTACTTTCGCGGGAACACCTCACGTGATTATTATCTGGAGGTTCGGGAACATCCTGCTCTGTCTTCTGTTACTCTGCTGTTATTTATAATGATTATATTGGTATAACATTCAGTATGAATATGTACGTTTCACACTTTATTACTGGTTGTTCTTAAACTCTTAATAAACTCTTTTATTTAGTTTTACAATAACATTACAGTTAACATTAAACAGCTTTTTTTATACAGGAATCTGAAAATTATTGCAGTAAACAGATGTGTGGGTCCCTGAAGGATTACAGTGATTACAACAGCTTAAAACAAGCAAACATGTTTGACAAAGTATGATAAATAACTTCAGTCTAGAGTAAATAATGTTGAAGAACACTTACCACATAGCAATATTACATAAATCACCGGTTTATCGCATCCAGAAACTAAACAGTGCATGGTTTATTTCAGTAACAGGCCACAGATGGGTATCCAAGTCAAGACTGGATCAGTATATGTACTGTACTTCGAAATGTTAATTAGAATCATCTAAATGCATGAAAGTCTAAATAAGAATAATTTATGGTACGGACAGTATCCTCAAAACCAAAACCATGCTTCTTTGTAGTTTCTTGAGAAATCCAATTTAATAATTTGCAAAACAGACCAAGGGGTAAACTTGTCATATGCCGGTTTTCTGGTGGGTTTGTAATCATCTTATATCACTGCACATCTATTGAGATTTTGGGTGCAAAATCACTAGATTTTTCATCTAGTGATTTTAGACTCAAAACACAGATTGACGGCTATGGATTGGGAAGTGCAGTCGTGTGTCCACACAATACAAACCGCCAACTAGTTAAAGGAAATGCAGCAAAAAAAATTTAAATAGCTTTTTTCCCTCATTGGCTCATTTCAGTTTGAAGAAAATGTGTGTGATTTATGCACCTGGCTTACTGCCTGTGATTAATTGAGCATGTCAGTGGTAGAGTAGTGGGATAGTGGTTTGGTGGATTATTGTGAGTTGAATTTTGATTCCTGATTGTTGTGTCTTGTGGATGTATTTTGTGTAGTTGTTTAGGTCTAGTATTGATCTGATCTTTCTGACACTGATACTTACACAAATGTTTCCCTTTACAGGACTCTCCCATGTCCATCACTTTCAACCTCCACTATCTGCAGGCCAGGATGACACTGAAATGACCCCGAATTTTGTGGAGAAGCAGTATATGCCACCTAGGGATGAAAGAAGTCATCACCTGCCTGTTACTCCAATCATGGCAGTACAAGGCGCTCATGTGATGATAGCCAAATATGATTGAGACAGCCTCCAAATCGATTATAGAACTATTCTGAACAGTACTAGGCTTGTCCTCTGGAAGTAATCAGTTACCAGTTTGTTATACTTTTATTTCCTTATTTTGGCTAGGTGTATGTGTCCTTTTAAACCAAGACAAAGAAGCCATATACTGTATAGGAGTCCCTCTTCTAAACATCCCCAGCAGAGAACAAGCTAGACACTGGCACTGTGCAAGGATGAACTGCCTGAAGAAACTGGCAGCAGCCCCACGAAACGCGTAACAACAACGTTTATGCAGTTTATCACATGCTGTACCAGAGGATCAAGACACATTTGTATTGATGCCATAGTACAAAACTTCAATAAACGATTTATTTGGAAGTGCTGCTGACTAATCGGTTGGAGAACCCGCACCAGAAAGAACATTGTTTGCATTTGGATTCTGTAGAAGAATTTTTTTTAAAAACACCAGTTGTTTGGACATAATTCTCCAAGTGGTTAGGGTGCTGGTCTGCATATTTCTACTCATATATAGGAGATATATAACATTTAAAGAAATATGTATCTTTATTGATAATGTATAAGTAAGTTTACAACCAATAGGAGTGCCTCTGATTTCCTCTTAAAACTGGATAAAGACTGGAGCTTCAATGCAGTGTAGAGGATGCTAATGGACTCCCATTATGCTAACTGGTACCACACCTGTTATGAGTGACTGCATGTAGGGCCTAATTCAGACCTGATCGCTAGGGTGCGTTTTTTGCATCTCTGCGATCAGGTAGTCGCCGCCTACAGGGGGAGGGGAAAATTGCTGTGCAGGGGTGTGATCGCATGTGCAGGAGTGCTGCACAAACAGAAGTTTGTGCAGTTTCTGCACAGACTAGAGATGAGCGCCTGAAATTTTTCGGGTTTTGTGTTTTGGTTTTGGGTTCGGTTCCGCGGCCGTGTTTTGGGTTCGAACGCGTTTTGGCAAAACCTCACCGAATTTTTTTTGTCGGATTCGGGTGTGTTTTGGATTCGGGTGTTTTTTTCAAAAAACACTAAAAAACAGCTTAAATCATAGAATTTGGGGGTCATTTTGATCCCAAAGTATTATTAACCTCAAAAACCATAATTTACACTCATTTTCAGTCTATTCTGAATACCTCACACCTCACAATATTATTTTTAGTCCTAAAATTTGCACCGAGGTCGCTGTGTGAGTAAGATAAGCGACCCTAGTGGCCGACACAAACACCGGGCCCATCTAGGAGTGGCACTGCAGTGTCACGCAGGATGTCCCTTCCAAAAAACCCTCCCCAAACAGCACATGACGCAAAGAAAAAAAGAGGCGCAATGAGGTAGCTGTGTGAGTAAGATTAGCGACCCTAGTGGCCGACACAAACACCGGGCCCATCTAGGAGTGGCACTGCAGTGTCACGCAGGATGGCCCTTCCAAAAAACCCTCCCCAAACAGCACATGACGCAAAGAAAAAAAGAGGCGCAATGAGGTAGCTGTGTGAGTAAGATTAGCGACCCTAGTGGCCGACACAAACACCGGGCCCATCTAGGAGTGGCACTGCAGTGTCACGCAGGATGTCCCTTCCAAAAAACCCTCCCCAAACAGCACATGACGCAAAGAAAAAAAGAGGCGCAATGAGGTAGCTGTGTGAGTAAGATTAGCGACCCTAGTGGCCGACACAAACACCGGGCCCATCTAGGAGTGGCACTGCAGTGTCACGCAGGATGTCCCTTCCAAAAAACCCTCCCCAAACAGCACATGACGCAAAGAAAAAAAGAGGCGCAATGAGGTAGCTGACTGTGTGAGTAAGATTAGCGACCCTAGTGGCCGACACAAACACCGGGCCCATCTAGGAGTGGCACTGCAGTGTCACGCAGGATGTCCCTTCCAAAAAACCCTCCCCAATCAGCACATGATGCAAAGAAAAAGAAAAGAAAAAAGAGGTGCAAGATGGAATTGTCCTTGGGCCCTCCCACCCACCCTTATGTTGTATAAACAAAACAGGACATGCACACTTTAACCAACCCATCATTTCAGTGACAGGGTCTGCCACACGACTGTGACTGATATGACGGGTTGGTTTGGACCCCCCCAAAAAAAGAAGCAATTAATCTCTCCTTGCACAAACTGGCTCTACAGAGGCAAGATGTCCACCTCATCTTCACCCTCCGATATATCACCGTGTACATCCCCCTCCTCACAGATTATCAATTCGTCCCCACTGGAATCCACCATCTCAGCTCCCTGTGTACTTTGTGGAGGCAATTGCTGCTGGTCAATGTCTCCGCGGAGGAATTGATTATAATTCATTTTAATGAACATCATCTTCTCCACATTTTCTGGATGTAACCTCGTACGCCGATTGCTGACAAGGTGAGCGGCGGCACTAAACACTCTTTCGGAGTACACACTTGTGGGAGGGCAACTTAGGTAGAATAAAGCCAGTTTGTGCAAGGGCCTCCAAATTGCCTCTTTTTCCTGCCAGTATAAGTACGGACTGTGTGACGTGCCTACTTGGATGCGGTCACTCATATAATCCTCCACCATTCTATCAATGTTGAGAGAATCATATGCAGTGACAGTAGACGACATGTCCGTAATCGTTGTCAGGTCCTTCAGTCCGGACCAGATGTCAGCATCAGCAGTCGCTCCAGACTGCCCTGCATCACCGCCAGCGGGTGGGCTCGGAATTCTGAGCCTTTTCCTCGCACCCCCAGTTGCGGGAGAATGTGAAGGAGGAGATGTTGACAGGTCGCGTTCCGCTTGACTTGACAATTTTGTCACCAGCAGGTCTTTCAACCCCAGCAGACCTGTGTCTGCCGGAAAGAGAGATCCAAGGTAGGCTTTAAATCTAGGATCGAGCACGGTGGCCAAAATGTAGTGCTCTGATTTCAACAGATTGACCACCCGTGAATCCTTGTTAAGCGAATTAAGGGCTGCATCCACAAGTCCCACATGCCTAGCGGAATCGCTCCCTTTTAGCTCCTTCTTCAATGCCTCCAGCTTCTTCTGCAAAAGCCTGATGAGGGGAATGACCTGACTCAGGCTGGCAGTGTCTGAACTGACTTCACGTGTGGCAAGTTCAAAGGGCATCAGAACCTTGCACAACGTTGAAATCATTCTCCACTGCACTTGAGACAGGTGCATTCCACCTACTATATCGTGCTCAATTGTATAGGCTTGAATGGCCTTTTGCTGCTCCTCCAACCTCTGAAGCATATAGAGGGTTGAATTCCACCTCGTTACCACTTCTTGCTTCAGATGATGGCAGGGCAGGTTCAGTAGTTTTTGGTGGTGCTCCAGTCTTCTGTACGTGGTGCCTGTACGCCGAAAGTGTCCCGCAATTTTTCTGGCCACCGACAGCATCTCTTGCACGCCCCTGTCGTTTTTTAAAAAATTCTGCACCACCAAATTCAAGGTATGTGCAAAACATGGGACGTGCTGGAATTTGCCCATATTTAATGCACACACAATATTGCTGGCGTTGTCCGATGCCACAAATCCACAGGAGAGTCCAATTGGGGTAAGCCATTCCGCGATGATCTTCCTCAGTTGCCGTAAGAGGTTTTCAGCTGTGTGCATATTCTGGAAAGCGGTGATACAAAGCGTAGCCTGCCTAGGAAAGAGTTGGCGTTTGCGAGATGCTGCTACTGGTGCCGCCGCTGCTGTTCTTGCGGCGGGAGTCCATACATCTACCCAGTGGGCTGTCACAGTCATATAGTCCTGACCCTGCCCTGCTCCACTTGTCCACATGTCCGTGGTTAAGTGGACATTGGGTACAACTGCATTTTTTAGGACACTGGTGAGTCTTTTTCTGACGTCCGTGTACATTCTCGGTATCGCCTGCCTAGAGAAGTGGAACCTAGATGGTATTTGGTAACGGGGGCACACTGCCTCAATAAATTGTCTAGTTCCCTGTGAACTAACGGCGGATACCGGACGCACGTCTAACACCAACATAGTTGTCAAGGACTCAGTTATCCGCTTTGCAGTAGGATGACTGCTGTGATATTTCATCTTCCTCGCAAAGGACTGTTGAACAGTCAATTGCTTACTGGAAGTAGTACAAGTGGGCTTACGACTTCCCCTCTGGGATGACCATCGACTCCCAGCGGCAACAACAGCAGCGCCAGCAGCAGTAGGCGTTACACGCAAGGATGCATCGGAGGAATCCCAGGCAGGAGAGGACTCGTCAGAATTGCCAGTGACATGGCCTGCAGGACTATTGGCATTCCTGGGGAAGGAGGAAATTGACACTGAGGGAGTTGGTGGGGTGGTTTGCGTGAGCTTGGTTACAAGAGGAAGGGATTTACTGGTCAGTGGACTGCTTCCGCTGTCACCCAAAGTTTTTGAACTTGTCACTGACTTATTATGAATGCGCTGCAGGTGACGTATAAGGGAGGATGTTCCGAGGTGGTTAACGTCCTTACCCCTACTTATTACAGCTTGACAAAGGGAACACACGGCTTGACACCTGTTGTCCGCATTTCTGGTGAAATACCTCCACACCGAAGAGCTGATTTTTTTGGTATTTTCACCTGGCATGTCAACGGCCATATTCCTCCCACGGACAACAGGTGTCTCCCCGGGTGCCTGACTTAAACAAACCACCTCACCATCAGAATCCTCCTGGTCAATTTCCTCCCCAGCGCCAGCAACACCCATATCCTCCTCATCCTGGTGTACTTCAACACTGACATCTTCAATCTGACTATCAGGAACTGGACTGCGGGTGCTCCTTCCAGCACTTGCAGGGGGCGTGCAAATGGTGGAAGGCGCATGCTCTTCACGTCCAGTGTTGGGAAGGTCAGGCATCGCAACCGACACAATTGGACTCTCCTTGTGGATTTGGGATTTCGAAGAATGCACAGTTCTTTGCTGTGCTGCTTTTGCCAGCTTGAGTCTTTTCATTTTTCTAGCGAGAGGCTGAGTGCCTCCATCCTCATGTGAAGCTGAACCACTAGCCATGAACATAGGCCAGGGCCTCAGCCGTTCCTTGCCACTCCGTGTGGTAAATGGCATATTGGCAAGTTTACGCTTCTCCTCCGACAATTTTATTTTAGGTTTTGGAGTCCTTTTTTTACTGATATTTGGTGTTTTGGATTTGACATGCTCTGTACTATGACATTGGGCATCGGCCTTGGCAGACGACGTTGCTGGCATTTCATCGTCTCGGCCATGACTAGTGGCAGCAGCTTCAGCACGAGGTGGAAGTGGATCTTGATCTTTCCCTAATTTTGGAACCTCAACATTTTTGTTCTCCATATTTTAATAGGCACAACTAAAAGGCACCTCAGGTAAACAATGGAGATGGATGGATTGGATACTAGTATACAATTATGGACGGGCTGCCGAGTGCCGACACAGAGGTAGCCACAGCCGTGAACTACCGCACTGTACTGTGTCTGCTGCTAATATATAGACTGGTTGATAAAGAGATAGTATACTCGTAACTAGTATGTATGTATAAAGAAAGAAAAAAAAAACACGGTTAGGTGGTATATACAATTATGGACGGACTGCCGAGTGCCGACACAGAGGTAGCCACAGCCGTGAACTACCGCACTGTACTGTGTCTGCTGCTAATATATAGACTGGTTGATAAAGAGATAGTATACTCGTAACTAGTATGTATGTATAAAGAAAGAAAAAAAAACCACGGTTAGGTGGTATATACAATTATGGACGGGCTGCCGAGTGCCGACACAGAGGTAGCCACAGCCGTGAACTACCGCACTGTACTGTGTCTGCTGCTAATATAGACTGGTTGATAAAGAGATAGTATACTCGTAACTAGTATGTATGTATAAAGAAAGAAAAAAAAACCACGGTTAGGTGGTATATACAATTATGGACGGGCTGCCGAGTGCCGACACAGAGGTAGCCACAGCCGTGAACTACCGCACTGTACTGTGTCTGCTGCTAATATATAGACTGGTTGATAAAGAGATAGTTTACTCGTAACTAGTATGTATGTATAAAGAAAGAAAAAAAAACCACGGTTAGGTGGTATATACAATTATGGACGGGCTGCCGAGTGCCGACACAGAGGTAGCCACAGCCGTGAACTACCGCACTGTACTGTGTCTGCTGCTAATATATAGACTGGTTGATAAAGAGATAGTATACTCGTAACTAGTATGTATGTATAAAGAAAGAAAAAAAAAACCACGGTTAGGTGGTATATACAATTATGGACGGGCTGCCGAGTGCCGACACAGAGGTAGCCACAGCCGTGAACTACCGCACTGTACTGTGTCTGCTGCTAATATATAGACTGGTTGATAAAGAGATAGTATACTCGTAACTAGTATGTATGTATAAAGAAAGAAAAAAAAACCACGGTTAGGTGGTATATACAATTATGGACGGGCTGCCGAGTGCCGACACAGAGGTAGCCACAGCCGTGAACTACCGCACTGTACTGTGTCTGCTGCTAATATAGACTGGTTGATAAAGAGATAGTATACTCGTAACTAGTATGTATGTATAAAGAAAGAAAAAAAAACCACGGTTAGGTGGTATATACAATTATGGACGGGCTGCCGAGTGCCGACACAGAGGTAGCCACAGCCGTGAACTACCGCACTGTACTGTGTCTGCTGCTAATATATAGACTGGTTGATAAAGAGATAGTATACTCGTAACTAGTATGTATGTATAAAGAAAGAAAAAAAAACCACGGTTAGGTGGTATATACAATTATGGACGGGCTGCCGAGTGCCGACACAGAGGTAGCCACAGCCGTGAACTACCGCACTGTACTGTGTCTGCTGCTAATATAGACTGGTTGATAAAGAGATAGTATACTCGTAACTAGTATGTATGTATAAAGAAAGAAAAAAAAACCACGGTTAGGTGGTATATACAATTATGGACGGGCTGCCGAGTGCCGACACAGAGGTAGCCACAGCCGTGAACTACCGCACTGTACTGTGTCTGCTGCTAATATAGACTGGTTGATAAAGAGATAGTATACTCGTAACTAGTATGTATGTATAAAGAAAGAAAAAAAAACCACGGTTAGGTGGTATATACAATTATGGACGGGCTGCCGAGTGCCGACACAGAGGTAGCCACAGCCGTGAACTACCGCACTGTACTGTGTCTGCTGCTAATATATAGACTGGTTGATAAAGAGATAGTATATACTCGTAACTAGTATGTATGTATAAAGAAAGAAAAAAAAACCACGGTTAGGTGGTATATACAATTATGGACGGGCTGCCGAGTGCCGACACAGAGGTAGCCACAGCCGTGAACTACCGCACTGTACTGTGTCTGCTGCTAATATAGACTGGTTGATAAAGAGATAGTATACTCGTAACTAGTATGTATGTATAAAGAAAGAAAAAAAAACCACGGTTAGGTGGTATATACAATTATGGACGGGCTGCCGAGTGCCGACACAGAGGTAGCCACAGCCGTGACCTACCGCACTGTACTGTGTCTGCTGCTAATATATAGACTGGTTGATAAAGAGATAGTATACTACTAATATTATATATACTGGTGGTCAGGTCACTGGTCACTAGTCACACTGGCAGTGGCACTCCTGCAGCAAAAGTGTGCACTGTTTAATTTTAATATAATATTATGTACTCCTGGCTCCTGCTATAACCTATAACTGGCACTGCAGTAGTGCTCCCCAGTCTCCCCCACAATTATAAGCTGTGTGAGCTGAGCAGTCAGACAGATATATAATATATATAGTAGAGATGAGCGCCGGAAATTTTTCGGGTTTTGTGTTTTGGTTTTGGGTTCGGTTCCGCGGCCGTGTTTTGGGTTCGACCGCGTTTTGGCAAAACCTCACCGAATTTTTTTTGTCGGATTCGGGTGTGTTTTGGATTCGGGTGTTTTTTTCAAAAAACCCTAAAAAACAGCTTAAATCATAGAATTTGGGGGTAATTTTGATCCCAAAGTATTATTAACCTCAAAAAACATAATTTACACTCATTTTCAGCCTATTCTGAACACATCACACCTCACAATATTATTTTTAGTCCTAAAATTTGCACCGAGGTCGCTGTGTGAGTAAGATAAGCGACCCTAGTGGCCGACACAAACACCGGGCCCATCTAGGAGTGGCACTGCAGTGTCACGCAGGATGTCCCTTCCAAAAAACCCTCCCCAAACAGCACATGACGCAAAGAAAAAAAGAGGCGCAATGAGGTAGCTGTGTGAGTAAGATTAGCGACCCTAGTGGCCGACACAAACACCGGGCCCATCTAGGAGTGGCACTGCAGTGTCACGCAGGATGTCCCTTCCAAAAAACCCTCCCCAAACAGCACATGACGCAAAGAAAAAAAGAGGCGCAATGAGGTAGCTGACTGTGTGAGAAAGATAAGCGACCCTAGTGGCCGACACAAACACCGGGCCCATCTAGGAGTGGCACTGCAGTGTCACGCAGGATGTCCCTTCCAAAAAACCCTCCCCAAACAGCACATGACGCAAAGAAAAAAAGAGGCGCAATGAGGTAGCTGACTGTGTGAGAAAGATAAGCGACCCTAGTGGCCGACACAAACACCGGGCCCATCTAGGAGTGGCACTGCAGTGTCACGCAGGATGTCCCTTCCAAAAAACCCTCCCCAAACAGCACATGACGCAAAGAAAAAAAGAGGCGCAATGAGGTAGCTGTGTGAGTAAGATTAGCGACCCTAGTGGCCGACACAAACACCGGGCCCATCTAGGAGTGGCACTGCAGTGTCACGCAGGATGTCCCTTCCAAAAAACCCTCCCCAAACAGCACATGACGCAAAGAAAAAAAGAGGCGCAATGAGGTAGCTGACTGTGTGAGAAAGATAAGCGACCCTAGTGGCCGACACAAACACCGGGCCCATCTAGGAGTGGCACTGCAGTGTCACGCAGGATGTCCCTTCCAAAAAACCCTCCCCAAACAGCACATGACGCAAAGAAAAAAAGAGGCGCAATGAGGTAGCTGTGTGAGAAAGATAAGCGACCCTAGTGGCCGACACAAACACCGGGCCCATCTAGGAGTGGCACTGCAGTGTCACGCAGGATGTCCCTTCCAAAAAACCCTCCCCAAACAGCACATGACGCAAAGAAAAATAAAAGAAAAAAGAGGTGCAAGATGGAATTGTCCTTGGGCCCTTCCCACCCACCCTTATGTTGTATAAACAAAACAGGACATGCACACTTTAACCAACCCATCATTTCAGTGACAGGGTCTGCCACACGACTGTGACTGAAATGACGGGTTGGTTTGGACCCCCACCAAAAAAGAAGCAATTAATCTCTCCTTGCACAAACTGGCTCTACAGAGGCAAGATGTCCACCTCATCATCATCCTCCGATATATCACCGTGTACATCCCCCTCCTCACAGATTATCAATTCGTCCCCACTGGAATCCACCATGTCAGCTCCCTGTGTACTTTGTGGAGGCAATTGCTGCTGGTCAATGTCTCCGCGGAGGAATTGATTATAATTCATTTTAATGAACATCATCTTCTCCACATTTTCTGGATGTAACCTCGTACGCCGATTGCTGACAAGGTGAGCGGCGGCACTAAACACTCTTTCGGAGTACACACTTGTGGGAGGGCAACTTAGGTAGAATAAAGCCAGTTTGTGCAAGGGCCTCCAAATTGCCTCTTTTTCCTGCCAGTATAAGTACGGACTGTGTGACGTGCCTACTTGGATGCGGTCACTCATATAATCCTCCACCATTCTATCAATGGTGATAGAATCATATGCAGTGACAGTAGACGACATGTCCGTAATGGTTGTCAGGTCCTTCAGTCCGGACCAGATGTCAGCATCAGCAGTCGCTCCAGACTGCCCTGCATCACCGCCAGCGGGTGGGCTCGGAATTCTGAGCCTTTTCCTCGCAGCCCCAGTTGCGGGAGAATGTGAAGGAGGAGATGTTGACAGGTCGCGTTCCGCTTGACTTGACAATTTTCTCACCAGCAGGTCTTTGAAACCCAGCAGACTTGTGTGCGCCGGAAAGAGAGATCCAAGGTAGGTTTTAAATCTAGGATCGAGCACGGTGGCCAAAATGTAGTGCTCTGATTTCAACAGATTGACCACCCGTGAATCCTTGTTAAGCGAATTAAGGGCTCCATCCACAAGTCCCACATGCCTAGCGGAATCGCTCTGTCTTAGCTCCTCCTTCAATGTCTCCAGCTTCTTCTGCAAAAGCCTGATGAGGGGAATGACCTGACTCAGGCTGGCAGTGTCTGAACTGACTTCACGTGTGGCAAGTTCAAAAGGTTGCAGAACCTTGCACAACGTTGAAATCATTCTCCACTGCGCTTGAGACAGGTGCATTCCACCTCCTATATCGTGGTCAGTTGTATAGGCTTGAATGGCCTTTTGCTGCTCCTCCAACCTCTGAAGCATATAGAGGGTTGAATTCCACCTCGTTACCACCTCCTGCTTCAGATGATGGCAGGGCAGGTTCAGGCGTTTTTGGTGGTGCTCCAGTCTTCTGTACGTGCTGCCTGTACGCCGAAAGTGTCCCGCAATTTTTCTGGCCACCGACAGCATCTCTTGCACGCCCCTGTCGTTTTTTAAAAAATTCTGCACCACCAAATTCAAGGTATGTGCAAAACATGGGACGTGCTGGAATTTGCCCAGATGTAATGCACGCACAATATTGCTGGCGTTGTCCGATGCCACAAATCCACAGGAGAGTCCAATTGGGGTAAGCCATTCCGCGATGATCTTCCTCAGTTGCCGTAAGAGGTTTTCAGCTGTGTGCGTATTCTGGAAACCGGTGATACAAAGCGTAGCCTGCCTAGGAACGAGTTGGCGTTTGCGAGATGCTGCTACTGGTGCCGCCGCTGCTGTTCTTGCGGCGGGAGTCCATACATCTACCCAGTGGGCTGTCACAGTCATATAGTCCTGACCCTGCCCTGCTCCACTTGTCCACATGTCCGTGGTTAAGTGGACATTGGGTACAGCTGCATTTTTTAGGACACTGGTGACTCTTTTTCTGAGGTCTGTGTACATTTTCGGTATCGCAACCCTAGAGAAATGGAACCTAGATGGTATTTGGTACCGGGGACACAGTACCTCCAACAAGTCTTTAGTTGGCTCTGCAGTAATGATGGATACCGGAACCACGTTTCTCACCACCCAGGATGTCAAGGCCTCAGTTATCCGCTTTGCAGTAGGATGACTGCTGTGATATTTAATCTTCCTCGCAAATGACTGTTGGACAGTCAATTGCTTGGTGGAAGTAGTAAAAGTGGTCTTACGACTTCCTCTCTGGGATGACCATCGACTCCCAGCAGCAACAACAGCAGCGCCAGCAGCAGTAGGCGTTACACGCAAGGATGCATCGGAGGAATCCCAGGCAGGAGAGGAATCGTCAGAATTGCCAGTGACATGGCCTGCAGGACTATTGGCATTCCTGGGGAAGGAGGAAATTGACACTGAGGGAGTTGGTGGGGTGGTTTGCGTGAGCTTGGTTACAAGAGGAAGGGATTTACTGGTCAGTGGAGTGCTTCCGCTGTCACCCAAAGTTTTTGAACTTGTCACTGACTTATTATGAATGCGCTGCAGGTGACGTATAAGGGAGGATGTTCCGAGGTGGTTAACGTCCTTACCCCTACTTATTACAGCTTGACAAAGGGAACACACGGCTTGACACCTGTTGTCCGCATTTCTGGTGAAATACCTCCACACCGAAGAGCTGATTTTTTTGGTATTTTCACCTGGCATGTCAACGGCCATATTCGTCCCACGGACAACAGGTGTCTCCCCGGGTGCCTGACTTAAACAAACCACCTCACCATCAGAATCCTCCTTGTCAATTTCCTCCCCAGCGCCAGCAACACCCATATCCTCCTCATCCTGGTGGACTTCAACACTGACATCTTCAATCTCACTATCAGGAACTGGACTGCGGGTGCTCCTTCCAGCACTTGCAGGGGGCGTGCAAATGGTGGAAGGCGCATGCTCTTCACATCCAGTGTTGGGAAGGTCAGGCATCGCAACCGACACAATTGGACTCTCCTTGTGGATTTGGGATTTCGAAGAACGCACAGTTCTTTGCTGTGCTTTTGCCAGCTTGAGTCGTTTCATTTTTCTAGCGAGAGGCTGAGTGCTTCCATCCTCATGTGAAGCTGAACCACTAGCCATGAACATAGGCCAGGGCCTCAGCCGTTCCTTGCCACTCCGTGTGGTAAATGGCATATTGGCAAGTTTACGCTTCTCCTCCGACAATTTTAGTTTAGGTTTTGGAGTCCTTTTTTTTCTGATATTTGGTGTTTTGGATTTGACATGCTCTGTACTATGACATTGGGCATCGGCCTTGGCAGACGACGTTGCTGGCATTTCATCGTCTCGGCCATGACTAGTGGCAGCAGCTTCAGCACGAGGTGGAAGTGGATCTTGATCTTTCCCTAATTTTGGAACCTCAACTTTTTTGTTCTCCATATTTTATAGGCAGAACTAAAAGGCACCTCAGGTAAACAATGGAGATGGATGGATTGGATACTAGTATACAATTATGGACGGACTGCCACGGTTAGGTGGTATAAAAAAACCACGGTTAGGTGGTATATATTATAATAATAATACAATTATGGATGGACGGACTGCCTGCCGACTGCCGACACAGAGGTAGCCACAGCCGTGAACTACCGCACTGTACACTGGTTGATAAAGAGATAGTAGTATACTCGTAACAACTAGTATGACACTATGACGACGGTATAAAGAAAGAAAAAAAAATACCACGGTTAGGTGGTATATATTATAATAATAATACAATTATGGATGGACGGACTGCCTGCCGACTGCCGACACAGAGGTAGCCACAGCCGTGAACTACCGCACTGTACACTGGTTGATAAAGAGATAGTAGTATACTCGTAACAACTAGTATGACACTATGACGACGGTATAAAGAATGAAAAAAAAACCACGGTTAGGTGGTATATATTATAATAATAATACAATTATGGATGGACGGACTGCCTGCCGACTGCCGACACAGAGGTAGCCACAGCCGTGAACTACCGCACTGTACACTGGTTGATAAAGAGATAGTAGTATACTCGTAACAACTAGTATGACACTATGACAACGGTATAAAGAATGAAAAAAAAACCACGGTTAGGTGGTATATATTATAATAATAATACAATTATGGATGGACGGACTGCCTGCCGACTGCCGACACAGAGGTAGCCACAGCCGTGAACTACCGCACTGTACACTGGTTGATAAAGAGATAGTAGTATACTCGTAACAACTAGTATGACACTATGACGGTATAAAGAATGAAAAAAAAACCACGGTTAGGTGGTATATATTATAATAATAATACAATTATGGATGGACGGACTGCCTGCCGACTGCCGACACAGAGGTAGCCACAGCCGTGAACTACCGCACTGTACACTGGTTGATAAAGAGATAGTAGTATACTCGTAACAACTAGTATGACACTATGACGACGGTATAAAGAAAGAAAAAAAAATACCACAGTTAGGTGGTATATATTATAATAATAATACAATTATGGATGGACGGACTGCCTGCCGACTGCCGACACAGAGGTAGCCACAGCCGTGAACTACCGCACTGTACACTGGTTGATAAAGAGATAGTAGTATACTCGTAACAACTAGTATGACACTATGACGACGGTATAAAGAATGAAAAAAAAACCACGGTTAGGTGGTATATATTATAATAATAATACAATTATGGATGGACGGACTGCCTGCCGACTGCCGACACAGAGGTAGCCACAGCCGTGAACTACCGCACTGTACACTGGTTGATAAAGAGATAGTAGTATACTCGTAACAACTAGTATGACACTATGACGACGGTATAAAGAATGAAAAAAAAACCACGGTTAGGTGGTATATATTATAATAATAATACAATTATGGATGGACGGACTGCCTGCCGACTGCCGACACAGAGGTAGCCACAGCCGTGAACTACCGCACTGTACACTGGTTGATAAAGAGATAGTAGTATACTCGTAACAACTAGTATGACACTATGACGGTATAAAGAATGAAAAAAAAACCACGGTTAGGTGGTATATATTATAATAATAATACAATTATGGATGGACGGACTGCCTGCCGACTGCCGACACAGAGGTAGCCACAGCCGTGAACTACCGCACTGTACACTGGTTGATAAAGAGATAGTAGTATACTCGTAACAACTAGTATGACACTATGACGACGGTATAAAGAAAGAAAAAAAAATACCACGGTTAGGTGGTATATATTGTAATACAATTATGGATGGACGGACTGCCTGCCGAGTTCCGACTGCCGACACAGAGGTAGCCACAGCCGTGAACTACCGCACTGTACTGTGTCTGCTGCTAATATAGACTGGTTGATAAAGAGATAGTATACAATACATACAACAATATACTACTATACTGGTGGTCAGGCACTGGTCACCACTAGTCACACTGGCAGTGGCACTCCTGCAGCAAAAGTGTGCACTGTTTAATTTTAAATTAATATAATATTATGTACTCCTGGGGGCTCCTGCTATAACAACCTGCAGTGCTCCCCAGTCTCCCCCACAATTATTATAAGCTTTGCCTTTTATACATTGATGTGCAGCACACTGGGCTGAGCTGAGTGCACACAGACTGAGTCACACTGTGTGACTGGCTGCTGCTGTGTATCGTTTTTTTTCAGGCAGAGAACGGATATAGCAGAGAACGGATATATTATATTAAAATAAATAAAAGTTAACTAACAACAACTGCACTGGTCACTGTGGTAAACTCTGTCTGACTCTGCACAATCTCTCTCTCTCTTCTAATCTAATTTCTAATGGAGAGGACGCCAGCCACGTCCTCTCCCTATCAATCTCAATGCACGTGTGAAAATGGCGGCGACGCGCGGCTCCTTATATAGAATCCGAGTCTCGCGAGAATCCGACAGCGTCATGATGACGTTCGGGCGCGCTCGGGTTAACCGAGCAAGGCGGGAGGATCCGAGTCTGCTCGGACCCGTGAAAAAAACATGAAGTTCGTGCGGGTTCGGTTTCAGAGAAACCGAACCTGCTCATCTCTAATATATAGATGATGCAGCACACTGGCCTGAGCCTGAGCAGTGCACACAGATATGGTATGTGACTGACTGAGTCACTGTGTGTATCGCTTTTTTCAGGCAGAGAACGGATATATTAAATAAACTGCACTGTGTGTCTGGTGGTCACTCACTATATAATATATTATGTACTCCTGGCTCCTGCTATAACCTATAACTGGCACTGCAGTAGTGCTCCCCAGTCTCCCCCACAATTATAAGCTGTGTGAGCTGAGCAGTCAGACAGATATATATAATATTATATATAGATAATAGATGATGCAGCACACTGGCCTGAGCCTGAGCAGTGCACACAGATATGGTATGTGACTGAGTCACTGTGTGCTGTGTATCGCTTTTTTCAGGCAGAGAACGGATTATAAATAAAACTGGTGGTCACTGGTCACTATCAGCAAAACTCTGCACTGTACTGAGTACTCCTAATGCTCCCCAAAATTAGTAAATCAAGTGTCTCTCTAATCTATTCTAAACGGAGAGGACGCCAGCCACGTCCTCTCCCTATCAATCTCAATGCACGTGTGAAAATGGCGGCGACGCGCGGCTCCTTATATAGAATCCGAGTCTCGCGATAGAATCCGAGCCTCGCGAGAATCCGACAGCGTCATGATGACGTTCGGGCGCGCTCGGGTTAACCGAGCAAGGCGGGAAGATCCGAGTCGCTCGGACCCGTGAAAAAAAACATGAAGTTCTGGCGAGTTCGGATTCAGAGAAACCGAACCCGCTCATCTCTAGCACAGACCAGGACTTACTCTTCCAGTGCGATAATCGGGGCTAGAGCTGACTTCAGAAACCCTCCCTTCAAACTCCTGGTCCCTCCTGCGTTTCTCTGGACACCCCTTAAAAATGGTCAGTTGCCACCCACAAAGGCCTCTTCCTGTCAGTCACCTTGCGATTTTCGCACCATCCCTTCACTGCCTGACGATCCCAGCCGCTGTGGACCAATGCGCCTGCGCATTGCGGTGCATACGCATGCGCAGTTCTGACCTGGTCACAGGCTGTTCGAAAATCAGGTCTGAATTAGGCCCATAGATCTACTGTAAGACCCAGGCAGAATTACTCAACAGCTCCATACATGTACAGTATGTGGATACATTTCCTAAACTAGGTGCACAGACTAGTGTAAAGTTTCCACCTATCACTAGTTTAGAATAAACAGATGTCTACACCTACATTTTGGACACATGTTGAGGATGAGCTTATTTTAAATGTGTTTCCATTTCTTAATGTGGCTTTAAACAAATCCATCAGTGTTTCTGCTACTTGTCACATTTTGATTCCATGGAAACTGTGTACAAATAAATGAACATCTTTTTATTGCCCAGTAAGTTTCTGTTTGATTTTTATGTGTATCTACAGTATATTTCTTATTTGGATGATTTTAGGTGTTTCTATTACTTTTTGTAATAATATTTTTGTTGTATTTATGAAGCTGCAGTATTTATTTGTTACATATTTGTTTCATACTGTAAAGCTGCATACACACAGTGAGATGTTTGCTTGCGATTTTGACTATATAGTCAAACTCGTAAGAAAAGTTAGCACATATCGCTCCGTGTGTACAAAGCTTGCAATACCGATGCGCGCTCCCGTGGGGTCCCGTGAAATCTGACACCCTACCTGAAAATGCTTGGACACGCCTGCATTTTTCCAGACACTCCGTGAAAAGTCAGTTGCCACCCATAAACGCCCTCTTCCTGTCAACCTCCTTGCAATCGCCCGTGCGATCGCTTTTTTCGCACCATCCCGTCGCTATGCACCGATGCCCGGTGCAGTCGTCCGACACGCCTGTGCATTGTGGTGCATATGCATGCGCAGTTCGGACCTGGTCGTAGGCTGCGAGAAAATGCAGTGTAGCGATCAGGTCTGAATTACCCCCTTAGTCAGTATCACACCGTGTATATGCACCTTAAAGGGGGTACACACGTAGTTATGTGTGCTTAAATTCTAAAGGGGGGTACTCACGGAGCGATATTCTATGCAATTTTTTGCTTAGAATTTGAGCATTATCACTCCGTGTGTACCCCCTACAGCGATAGCGATGCGCAGCCCCGCGCATCGCTATCACTGGTGCTAGATTGGTCTGGTCGCTCACTTCACTCGCTGGGTGAAGTGAGCGCCCCCCCCCCCCCCCCCGTCTCCCCCCGCACGCTCAGCACAGATCGCGCTGTGCTGAGCAGCGGGAGAGATGTGTGCTGAACCGCTCAGCACACATCTCTCCCGCATCGGCCCGTCTATATGGGCCTTAAGAAATCTAACTAGATTGCTTAGAAAAGAAGCACACATCTCTCCGTGTGTATGCCCCATAGCGATAGCGATGTGCGGGCCCGCGCATCACTATCGCTGACTCTAACTAGATTGTGCCTTCATGCAGGCCAAACTAGATTGCTCACTTCAAGCTGGTTGAAGTGAGGGTCCCGCCCGTCCCCTGTCCCCCTCCTCACTCAGCACACATCGTGCTGTGCTGAGTGGGGGGAGAGATGTGTTCTGAGTGTTTTGTGATAGATCGCTCAGCACACATCTCCCCGTGTGTACCCCCCTTAAGGTTGGTTATGACATTTACTTCAGGGGGGTTGTACCAGCGCACTGGGCAGATGAGCTCGGCGAGCTGCTTACAAAATAGGGTGACTAGCCTACAGGAACAAGTAACAATTCATGGGTTGTAGCGCTCAACCTATATGAGTATGTAAATAATAATGCTGTGAAACTAGACGAAATTTCAGAAAAATGAATTGAAGTTTTATTACTAAAGGACATAAATGTATATTTGGTATACATGCATTGAGAAAATAAGGATAAAAATAAAAATAAAGAATATAAAAAAAAAATATATATATATATATATATATAAATATTGCTTGGACAAACTAAATATATATATAAGTCAAGAAAAAGGACCAAAATGAAAAAAATGAAAAAAATGAAAAAATGAAAAAAAAATGAAAAAAATGGAAAAAAGGGGAAGAAAGTCTATTTAGCTGTGACCCAGCTGATTGTGTTAATCCGAGTGATTATGTGGTAATAAAAGTCATTTAAAGAGTAGTCAGCGGCGTCCCGCTGACTATACGGCTCGAGCAGCTGATGGTACCTGGCTTACAGTGATTGCGGTGTTTCCCCGGGGTTCAAGGTGCGCCTGGTGCGGGGAGGGTAAGGGGACAGGGAGCACTGGAATACACAGGCCCCGTGGGAAGGGATGCACTCACTCTGTCCTGGTTCGGACAGTGATGGGAGATCCGGCCACCACAGGGACTGATCTGGCGGCGATTAGCAGTGTGGGCTTGTTTAGAGCCGTCACTGTACTTCGTCCGCCGGGACCGGAGCTGCTGAACCTATCTCTCCCCCCTCCTCCGCTGATCGGCTCGGCAAAAACACCCCACCGGCTTACCTCTTCTCCTTCGGGTTTTTCTCCGTCGCTGATGTCTTCTTCCGGGTAGGGGAGTCACGTGACCCCCGCTCGGCAGTGTCTTGAAGGATTTCTACGGCCCGTACTGTCAGTACGGTATCGGTGTGAGTGTGGTAATTGGTAGTATATGCCCAACGCGTTTCAACCCTCTAGGGGTCTTCTTCCAGGGATTTGTATGTAATGTTCACCGGTCGTCTCACCCTTTAAAAGGGGGAATGGTTCAGTCTCATTGGTTCACATGTCGGTGTCCGCCTTCTTGTGATTTTTTTCTGTTTCTATTGGTCTATCTCAACCTCAATCATGTTAGACAGACATAGAAAGGGAGCTTGGAGTGTAATCATTGTGTGGGATGAGAACGCAACTCCTTAGGTATTTTTCTTGTTAATATGGAGTGTTAGTGGTCGTATTATTATTAAACCTACTTAGTTGGTGGTGTAATCTGATCTCCCCGCTTATCATCATTTTAAATGTATGTGTTAGTATCATAGGCTCAAGTGTTGATATGCTAATGCATTACTTTTTCTGACACATATTGCATATGGTTATGACATTGCTGAGTCCATGTGACAATATAATATAAAGTACACATACCATTGGTGACAGATTAAGCCCACAAGCAATATAATGGTCAATGCTCTAAGAATTAGGGCACAGCCACTCCTCCAAATCTTTTGCTACAATCTGGTCCCCCTGGCAGGTTTCTCAAAACGATCCCTCTCCGTTTGACACTTGACTTCCCGACTTTCCCGAATTTTAGTGGAGGTTGTGTACATGGAGGTCACCCCTTACCCCACACGCCTATTCCCCGATGCGTGTGCTTTTCTTTTCGCCTTTATTCTTCTTTGACGACTTGTCACACCGTCGCTGCAAGATTTTATTTTTTCTTGCTAACCTTACCTTTATCAAAATTGGATCACTTTATTGTTGATTGATACACTATAGTTTATATGTGCTTATTATCGTCAACTTCACTTCCTGTAGCAAATATACTGTTCAATGCCGTGATTCCTTCAATAAGTTGTGTTTACATTTTTATTTTTTTTTAAAAAGGAACAAAAGAAGGCGAGTTAGTTTTACTATAAGGCAGTGGCAACAGAGAGATGGGGGCGTGACGGGTGGCCAGGCCCGCTTGACTCACGACACCCACGTGACTCATAGTACACCCCATGGAGGGAAGCCACACCCTGTTTACGTGCATAGAAGCTATTATGCCAGGGCTCTTTTAGAGCCCCAGTCCGTCCCTGCAGACAACTGCCTTAGATATTTCTACCAAAGTCATTACTCAGTTGTGAAACACTGATATCACAGATTTGTTTAGAAACCAAAAATGCGCCTAAATAAGAGATGTTACCAAATGTCCAACAATGTTAACAGATTAGCTGATTCCACTAAACAGGTTTTCAATATCGGTGAACAATGCTCTATTCTACAGCTAAATGATTTAACTAGAGAGTCTGGTATGAGTTAAGACTCCAGAATTACTAAGCTTATTTCCTCAATTCCCTCTAGATAATATATTTATCCCATTGAATCCATAGGTCTGTATATGATTTCTTCAAAATGCAGTTGACAGGGATTTAAAAAAATGGTTGGGTCAAATAGAAGCCAAATGGTCAAAAAAGTTTTTTCTCATTTTATGCTGGTCCAGCTCACCGCATCATGCTAACAGGCATAACTGTGGATGTATCCGCCAATGACTGTGTTATAACTAATTCCTTATAGGACTCTGCCCATACTTACCTGGCCATTTATCACCTGTTCCCACTCTCTATGCGTAAGGAGTAGTAAGCATAAAATGCGGATAAGCTGTATATAGTCATATGCATCTGTCACGTCAATACAGTATGGTTATAGGTATTTAATTGCGGAAAAAAAGACCTTACCCACAACTCTATTTGGGATGATGGTGATCTTCTAATCGTTTGATGATACCTTTGCTTGTGTTATCCAGAAAGCATCCATTAAAAAGGTACAGAATACAGAGAACCTCGTAAATACTGAATTACAATACAGAGAGCAGCCTAGTGATAACCATGTAATACAGAGAGCATGAAATTAACCACCACACAATACGGTGAACTTTCAAGTGACCGCCATACAATATAGAGAGTATTTCTTGGATAATCACCCCATACAAGAGCATTCTATTCCTCACCAAACAATGCAAAATACATCCTTGTGACTACCATACCCCATACCAGGGCTACAACTAGGATATATGTCACCCGGGGCAAGGCAGTAATTTGGCGCGCCCCCCCCCTTTTATCATTTTTATTATTAGGTGATATGAAGAGCACCAATATAAGTTCTGTATTCTCTGATGTATTTATATTTTTTCTCTTTGTCTGAGTCCCAACTGTTACATTTGTGGGGCTGGGTAGATGTTACTCTATCCTTCTCTGGTTGCAGTAGTGACGGAGGTGTGAGGTATATTTAAAGTTACCTCTTTTATGCATCTGACTTCCCCAGGCATCCTTCAATAACATAAGCCTGCTAACTGTCCTCTTCCTAGCAGTTTCCCTTTCAATGGCTCTCCATTAGCCCTGACCTGTCCAGCTGGATTGATGAATGACAGCCGGCTAGAAGAGAAGTTGGGTTGCTGCCAAATCTCTCTTCTAGCCCCCCACCACCACCACCACCCCACCCATTGCATCCCTGACCATGCTATAGTTGAATCATTCTAGTGACTACTGTACAATTCAGAGAGCATCCTAGTGACCACCATAAAATGCAGATAGCTTTCTCATGACCTTCATGCAATACAGAAAATAAAAGATCTGCAGCCCTTCGCTATGCAAATAGAGACCGTTTAGCCGTTACTGTATTCAGAATACTGCCGTCTCAATCTCATTTGCTGACAGGTTGCCTCTGATTGAATGGTCACTGCTGGCAGGGGCAAATACAGGATTTGCCCCTGCCACTCAAAGTGCATTTTTCTGTTTTTTTCCCCAGCTCTGTCCACTTCTTCATGGAATGTCTTCATCATCCCTTAAACTTCTCTCCTGATCATTTTATTCTCTAACTCTCCATTTGCTTTCCGCTATCCCTCATTTTACCTCTAAATGTTCTCTCTCCTCTCCCCCCAGATAATTATTTGTTTCTTCGCTATTCCCCCTGCTTTGCATCTTATTACCTCAAGATGATGATCTTTTCTCTCCATTGGTGTGGTTACTTTCTTTGGATGTACTCTCCTGTTACATGGATTGGCCCAATCCATCTAACAGGTGAGTACATTGGGTGAGTACATTGGGTCATTGTAATGAGAGTAGAAGCCTATTACCAAATGACTACTGGCCAATAAGATCAATTACACGCTGGCCTCGTTAGCTGTTGCAAGTCAGCAGGCTTCTGATGGCTGACTAACTACAGCTGCTGTGATTGGTCCAAACAGCGACACTGCGCCAGCATCAATGAGTCTCAGCTGCTCTGCACAGACCTCTGCGCTAACCGCCAAAAGGAAAAGTAAATGTTTCATAAAAGACTTAAGAGATAAACATTTGTAAAATACATTAGGCTGAGGCCATCAGCTCTGAGGCCAATCTGCCCATGCACAGTTATATATGATGTGCGGCTGCACTACACTGCGTGACTACGTCCACTAACAAAAGCAGAGTATAATGTAAGAAATTGTGTTTTCACAAGCAGGAAACCATTCAAATAATATGAAATTACATTAATACAAATACTAAAGTAGGAACAAAAAAACTGCATGACGTGAACATGATTTTATGCTTTTATGTAATACCTATTGACATAAAATAAACTTACGTGAAATCCAAAACCCACACCAGGATTGTTTGGGAAATAAAACCAGAAACAGAGCATGGGGTATAGTATATAGACATTCAATATATGTTATTCCAACAAATACAGTCCATGTATTGGAATATAGAAGTGTATAACGTGCATAAGATATCAGGATTCATGTCATCTTCTTCCGTGTGGGTGATGATACGCAGCAACAGGATAGTAGGGAAATGTGTTTCGGACAAGATGATGACTT
This sequence comes from Pseudophryne corroboree, assembly GCF_028390025.1. Lineage (NCBI taxonomy): Eukaryota > Metazoa > Chordata > Amphibia > Anura > Myobatrachidae > Pseudophryne > Pseudophryne corroboree. The sequence goes on from NC_086448.1 coordinate 163,518,168, forward strand.
GGAGGAGGTGTGATTGCTATGGGGAGGCCTCAGCCAATACTGACACATACTATAGACACTGTTATACTCACTTCTTACTTCTACCATTTCCTAAAGTTCTGTTTGCAGGATCCAAGTTATAACATAAGGATACAAAATATTAACTGTATATTTCTCAGTGGATATGTCCCTTCATAGGTCTTATAACTATTTATTTCCTGGTTGCATGTATGTTATATAAAACCGTAGACATGTTATTCAGATATATTTGATTGTACATGCTGATGACTTCTTTCACACAGTAAAGTAAAAAAGTAAAAAACACATAGGCTCATTTATCAATGGTGGTCATTCGCTAGCAGTTTTTAGCAGCCGTGCAAATGCTATGCCGCCTCCCACTGGGAGTGTATTTTAGCTTAGCAGAAGTGCGAACGAAATGATCGCAGAGCGGTTACAAAGTTTTTTTGTGAGTTTCTGAGTAGCTCAAAACCTACTCAGCGCTTGCGATCACTTCAGACTGTTCAGTTCCTGTTTTGATGTCACAAACACACCCTGCGTTCACCCAGCCACGCCTGCGTTTTTCCTGGCACGCCTGCGTTTTTCGAACACTCCCTGAAAACGGTCAGTTGACACCCAGAAACACCCACTTCATGTCAATCACTCTGCGGCCAGCAGTGCGACTGAAAAGCTTCACTAGACCTTGGGTAAAGCGATATCGTTCGTTGTAATAGTACGTCACGCGTGCGCATTGCGCCGTATATGCATGCGCAGAAGTGCCATTTTTTCCCCACATCGTTGCACAGCGAACTAATGCAGCTAGCGATCAACTCGGAATGACCACCCATGAGTGATAAATCTCACTGTGAGTGGTAAACTGCACCAGCCAATCAGCTTCCATGTTACAGGCTGTGTTTGAAAAAATGACAGTTAGGAGCTGGTTGGCTGGTACTTTATCACTCACAGTTAAATGTATCACTCATTGATAAATTAGCCTAACAGTTTGCTTTATTGTGCCTGATTCAGAGGTGGATGCATTAGAGATGTTTGTGCAGTTGAGTTATTATTTGCTACTGTGCATCTGTGAATAGTCTAGGTCAGGGGTGGCCAACCAGTCTGAGGTAAAAAGCCAGAAAAGATCTGTAGTCAAGTAAAAGAGCCATTATCACATGTGCGCCAAAGGCGTGGCCTAGTTTTCACAATGCCAGAACCCATTTTTATGCGCACACCTTTCGGTATGATGATTGTAAGATTATGACCTTGGGTCACAACATCATTTTTAGTCACGTTGTACAGTGCCACATACATATAATGCCCCAGTACAGTGCTACGTACAAATAATGCTCCCAGTACAGTGCCACATATATATAATGCCCCAGTACCTTGCCACATACATATAATGCCCCACTACAGTGCCACATACATATAATGCCCCTAATAATGCTCACCACCACTGTTGTTGGGCTGGTCTGGGTTGCTGGTCTGGGTGCCTGCTTAGGGCTGTCCTGGGCAGCTGCTGCGGGCTGGTCTGCGTGGCTACAGCTACCGCCCCCGCCTCTGAACCTGAGGGGAGGAGAGCGTACATCGCCCCTGCCCCTCAGCAAGTCTCTTGCGCATATTAATTATGGTGCCGGCTTCTGAGCCAATGAAAGCCTGCGGTTCGGCAGCCAATCAGGAGTCAATGCTGCTGGTCTGCCAGCTCTGATTGGCTCACGGGCTGGCGCCCTTAGAAACACTGCTGCTGCACTCGGGAGCAGTGTGCCAGGCAGCGGGAGCCGAGCCGCATGCGGAGGGAGAAAGAGCCGCATGTGGCTCAAGAGCCGTAGGTTGGCCACCGCTGGTCTAGGTCTAGGAAACCTTTACTGCGCACGCGCAAACCAATGTGTGTGATGGTGGACGCATTTGTGTACGATAGTGCTCTGACTTGAGGCAGCGTCTGATTCATGGGTGGTTCAGGATGGCGACTGGGAGGTGACCTAACATGATCTCAAAAAGAAAGGGTGTCATGGGCATGTTTCGGCTGTGATATTATTCGCAGGATCGCAGTCACAGTGGCCATATTGTAAGACAGTTACAAGATAAGCTGTGTGCCAGACGTGGCTGCTATGAAGGAGTCAATGTTGCGACCGCTGGTGCATGAATGGTGGAGTGATGGAATCCACAAGCGCAGTTGAGTATTGCTCAGATATGCAGAGTGGATGTTGCAGGGTTTGCTCAGTCTGAGGTACGCAAGAGGAATGCTCAAGCTGACACTGGAAACACTGATGAAAGCACTTGTGACACTTGAAAGCATTTGTGAATCCATGATTTGCCTGCACTTCTGTCTCAGGACAATAAGATACAAGTGTTATTACCACATAACAAAGAATAACTATACTGGTGCACTTATCTAAAAATATTCTAAATAAATACTTTTGGAGCCATACAAAATTGTAATTGTATTGTAATGTATTGTCAACATAAATTTGGATATTTTAGAATCAATGTGTACCTCAAAACTCGTGACCCACTTGATGGCATGCATTGAAGTCTGTTTTTTTTTTCTTAAACTCTCATCAAGTCTGCCCAGCTAGCAGGCTTGTACATGTATATTGTTGTGCACTAACTCAGTAAGGGTTGATTCGGAGAGAGCGTGGCAGGGGAGGTCCCTGGAGATGAATCTATCCAATGACACACAGCTGTCCCCTGTAGCGCCTTCTATGCATAAAAGGGTTAAATAGATGCTGCTTAACCTATCTGATGTCACTCCACGGTGGATTGATTTCCTTTATGTTTAACTCCAAGATGTAAATTTTATATGTTAAGCTGCATAATATTTGATTTTACGAAGTGTCTCACTCCTAGGAATTATAAGCTACAGGTACCTGAAACAGAGGGACTTATGTGTAATAGCCAGTAGCGGTTTTAGGGGCGGGCCAGCAGGGTGGCTCCCCAGGGTGCTGAAGCCGCAGTCACCCTGCTGGACGTAGTGATGGCAGATGATGGAACTCATGCTCCAGACACCTGCTTCAGCAAGGGCACTGCAGTTGCAGTCCCAACATCCCTGCGCCGGACTGGCCATCTGGCAGGGCCCAGGTGGCATGCGCAGCAGTGTGGCTTTGGACTGGAGCAGGAATGTCACCACATCTGCAGCCGTAGTCCAAGAGACAGCGCTGCAGTCAAGTCATTCAAATCTGGCGCCGTTGTAAGCCAATGAGCTTGCGGACCGACAGCCAGTCAACAGCAGCTAACGGTCTGCGAACTCTGATTGCTATTGGCTCCAGAATTTGAATGACGGTGGCACTGTCTCTTAGGCTACAGCTGCAGGTGTGCTCACATCCCGGCTCCAGTCCAAAGCCACACTTCTGATGGGACACAGGGGAAGGCGAGGGGCTGCTGGTGGGACACATGGGGGAGGTGAGTTGCTTGGGGGGTGATTAATGTATAAGGGGCATTACTGTGTGGCATAATGTATAGGAGCATTACCGTGTGTGGCCCTAATATGTAAGAAGCATTACTGTGTAGAATAATGTATAGGGAGCATTACTGTGTAGAATAATGTATAGGGAGCATTACTGTGTAGCATAATGTATAGGAGCATTACCGTGTGTGGCCCTAATATGTAAGAAGCATTACTGTGTAGAATAATGTATAGGGAGCATTACTGTGTAGCATAATGTATAGGGAGCATTACTGTGTAGCATAATGTATAAGGGGCATTACTGTGTAGCATAAAGTATAAAAGGGCCTCTACGTGGCATAATATCTATAAAAGGGGCTCTACCTGGCGTAATGTGTAAAAAAAGGGTCTCTACCTGCCATAATGTGTAGAAGGGGCTCTACCTTGCGTAACGTGTATAAGGGGCTCTACCTGGTGTAATGTGTATTAGGGGCTCTACCTGGCATAACGTTTATAAAAGGGGCTCTGCTCTACTGTAGTGTAATGTGTGTAAGGGTCTCTAACATAGCAAAATGTGTATAAGGGGTACTACTGTCTTGTAATGTGACTGACATGAATAGGTACTATTCTGTGGCCACGCTTCTTCCCCATTAAGCCACGCCCAGGCCCGGCGCTACCCGCTCAGCGAAGGGATGCAGTGAAGGGAGGCGCTGGGACAGAGAGGCGCTCCCCCTGCTCTGAATCCCTTCACTGCTGCGCCGTCCTGTCCCCCTGCTGCTGCTGTGACTGTCACGGTATGACAGTCACTGGCAGCAGCGCCTGCTGAATGAAAAACCTCCTGCCTCCCCTCCCCGTGTGACAGCGGCTGACGGGCTGAGTATGGGACAGAAGGGGGCGGAGCTAAACGGGCCAAAAGGGGCGGGGCTAAACGGAACAGAAGGGGCGGAGCTACACTGACCAGGCTGCAGTACAGAGGAAGACTGGCTTAGGTAAGTGGTGTGTGTGTGTGTGTGTGTGTGTGTGTGTGTGTGTGTGTGTGTATATATATGGTGAGTGTGTATGTGTGCATATGGTGGGTGGGTGTGTATGTGTGTGTATATATGTGTGAATTGTGTGTGTGAGGTATGTCTGCGTACGCGCACTTTATGGATGCTAGTATTGGGGGGGCATTACGTATAATGACGCTACTACTGGGGGAGGCCATTACATGCAAGGACGATACTACTACTGGGGGGGCATTACGTATAAGGACGCTACTACTACAGGGGGGCATTACGTGAAACTACGCTACTACTGGGGTGGCCATTATTTATAAGGACGATACTACTACTAGGGGGGAATTACGTATAAGGATGTTACTACTACTGTGGGTGCACTACGTATAAGGATGCTACTACTACAGGGGGGGCTTTACGCGTAACGACGCTACTACTACTGGGAGGGTGCATTACGTATAAGGACGCTACTACAGGGGGGGCATTACGTGTAACAACGCTACTACTGCTGGGGGGGGCATTACTTATAAGGACGCTACTACTACTACGGGGGAATTACATATAAGGAGGCTTCTACTGGGGGTGCATTATGTATAAGGATGCTACTACTACTGTGAGTGCATTATGTATAAGGGTGCTACTACTACTGGGGTGCATTACATATAAGGACGCTACTACTACGGGTGGGGCATTACGTATAAGATTAATAAGATTGTGCTACATTGTGGCGTAATTTTAAATGGGGGTACTATTGTGTGGCCATGTCCCTTACTTGTGAGACCACACCCCTTTTCCCGGCGCACGCCAACGGAATATGGGAGGGCGCAATTTTATAGTTTGCAGGGGGGCGCCGAACACCCTAGCACCGGCCCTGGCCACGCCCCAATACTTTTGCGCACTGTCCCTGTTTTAAAAAAAAATTTGGGGGGGGGAAGGGGGTTCCGAAAGAAAACTATCGCCCTGGGTGCCACAAAGTCTAGATCCAGCCCTGGTTAATAGCCTGTGTACTGCAGTCTTTGGGGGAATTCCGGTGAGTCTGCCCATACTGTATTTTTAAAGTAGCAATCATTTACAAGGTAAACCCAACCACATTTTGTCTTGTAAATGACTGCCGTTTTAAAAATACTCGCTGGAATTCCTGCTCAGCCTGTAGCTCGCAGGCTATTACATAAGCCCCAGAGTCTCTAGCTTTGGCGTGATGGATGTGGGTTATACAGTACTGTATGTCTGCTCTATCATTTCTCATCCTTTCACTCACTATTTAGCATAGGATTGATAATAGTTCTGTTAGTCAGTATCCTTTCACTACTCTGTGGTAGATGAGAAGTAAATCTGCATCTCACACTCCTGTATTGTCTCACTGAATAGGGGTCTCACTCTCCCTCACGTACATCAGGAATACTGTGCTGCCTTTACTAAAATGAAATATCTGGCAATGTCTGTAAAATGTTAGGTGGGAGGCTTTAATGATAATATGCAGAGCCGGCCATAGGCATAGGCAAACTAGGCAATTGCCTAGGGCATTTGATATGCCTAGGGGCATCATCAGCTTCTGCTGATTAAAATGATATGCGGCATGCCTATATTCTGTATGTAGAATTTCATATGCAGATACAGCCACAGTCTCACACAGTATATTGGCATGCTGCATATCAGTTTAATCAGCAGAAGCTGCTTGTGCATCCTAGCCACATAGCAATGCAAATAAGATGCATTTTCATTAACAAAAAGTTGCCCGACGTTATCATTGATGCAAGATTTGTGAGGACACATCTGTATCCAAGCAGAGGCAGAGGTCACAGTGTTAGTGGAAGTGTGAGTGCTGTGTGTATGTGAGTGGGTTGGTTGTGCAGTAGTGTTCAGAATATGTGTAAGGAGCATTATGTGTGTCATGTAAAAATGCATTAATAATGTGCAACATATGTGTAAAAGGCCACTATGTGTGTCATTATGTGTATAAGGGCATTAATAATGTGCGGCATATGTGTAACAGGGTACCACTGTATGTGTGTCATTATGTGTATAGGGGCACTAATAATGTGCAGCAAATGTGTAGGGGGCACTATGTGTGTCAATATGTGTATAAGGGCATTAATAATGTGTGGCATATGTGTAAGGGACATTATGTGTAAAGGGGCATTAATAAAGGTTGTCATAATGTGTAAGGTGCATTATGTTTATAAGGACATTAATGTGTCTCATATGTGTAAGGGGCATCACTGTGTGGAATTGTGTATAAATGCATTACTAATGTGTGGCATTATGTATATAAGGTGCTCTACTATGTGGCGTTGCATATAGAAAGGGCACTACTGTGTCGTCTAATGTGAATAAAGAGCAATAAGGTGTGGTGTAATGTGAATAAGGAGCAATTCAGTGTGATGTAATGTGAATAAGGGGCTCTACTCTGAGGAGTAACGTTTATAAGGTAAAGTGATACTACTTTGGAATGTAATATGAATTATGGACACTATCGCAAGATAAAATGTGAATAAAGTTGCAGTACTGTGTGGCGTAATTGGAATTGGGGTTACTATTATGTGGCCATACCCCTTCCCAGCAAGAAGATGCCCCTTTTTGGGCTGTGCATCAAATGTGCGAACTGTTCCTATTTAAAATATAGGCGGTACAAGAACTGCTATGGGTGAGGGGTGATGGTGCTGGGAAAGAGGTGCAAGGTCAGAGGCAGAACCAGCGGTAGTGCTAGGGGGCACCAGCCAAAATCTTGCCTAGGGCATCATATTGGTTAGGGCCGGCTCTGATAATATGGAATCACTGTGGTGTAGAGGTACAGTATTAGGAGAAACCCAACAGAGCTGTCCTCTGATGTGTGGCTAGGGACAGCTTTCCTCTTACACAGAGACCTCCAACAATGATTGTCTGCAGTCACTCTCCCCTCAAACTCGCTCTGATCACTATCTCAGACTGCTGCACAACATCATGATGTATTACTCTGCCCTTCTTTCTCTGACCGGGTATATCACAGGAGTCATTCAATAGAGTTTCACAATATATTTCCCATATGAGCACCAGCTCTCTTTTTGTGGCAGCTTTAGTAAGTGATACTCCGTTTTGGGGGTATCACATATGCATACAATTAATATTTACTAGTGCCAATGTATGGATGATAGAGCCCATTTTTAATTAGCAGTCTTGTCTTTAGGGTGTGAGAGGAATCCAGAGAATTAAAACCTATGTGAACACAGGAAGAACATACACCCAACATACAGGTCCTTGTTGGAAATTGAACTTGCAAACTCAGGGCTGTGAGGCAGCAATGCTAACCACTGTGCTACCGCATATAACTGGGCATTCCTACTGGGTATCTTACTGGGCATTACTGCTATTGCTGAGCATCTTATGGACATTATTAATGGTATCTTAAATCTTGGGGCATTACCACTTGTTGTATACAAGAACTTACCAGACATCATCACTGGCATGTGATCTGCAATGCCAACAACAGTTCACCAGTTACTACCTAGCGATGCTTTAATTTCTGCCCAGAGCACCATTTACTTTACACTGACCCTATTTTACAAATTATGATTCAGCGTGCTCTCCAGTGACATTAACTATATCTATGTGATTCATAATATTTCTGTGCACTTCCCATCTCTACGTATCTCCGTATTTCTCACATAACTGGTTACTCTGATGCTGTTTCAGCCAATGAATTCAATGCCACAGTGATTATTTGGCTCTATTGCCAGTGTGTCAGAGAGTGGTGCTTATCTGGGCACATTAAGCGCACTCGGCAAGGAATTGCACTGATCTAATCATTTCCCTTTATTAGAAGGTGCCATTCCTCCTGGGGCCTCCATCTTGGCTAACAAATCGTGCTTCCATATAATTCAGGTGCATTTGGACCCACACTTCCTCAGTGATGTCCAACATATGGCACATCACCCACATACCTACATGATGAGGATAACAAATCAGGTCTGGACACCCTGGATTGACCTACTACGTAAGCCGATTCACATTTCTTGACCCGGCAGTGTTACTGCACATGTATGGACTGGCTTCATGAATATACCCTGCAAGGTGGGGCCCAGGGTAACCCGGACCTCCTTCCCCTACAAGGGCTCCGGTAACTAACGCCATCTGAAGGCAGCATCAGTTCCCATGGTCAAGTTCCGAAAATTATATATTTTTGGAGCTTTATAAATTGGAAAATGAAGAGCTCACCCTAGTGTTCATCAGGTTGTTATCAATATCCCGGTAGACAGAATCCCGATGGTCAGAATGCTGACAGCGGCATCCTGAAGTTCAAAATCCTGATAGATTTTGGTAAGTATATTAACCCGAATCCTAATCTTAACCCACTTCTCCCACAGCCTAACCCTAACCAACCTCTCCCGCAGCCTAACCCTAACCCACCTCTCCCGCAGCCTAACCCTAACCCACCCCTCCTGCAGCCTAACCCTAACACACCCCTTCCACAGCCTAACCCTAACACATCTCTCCCGCAGCCTAACCCTAACCCACCTCTCCCCCAGCCTAACCCTAACCCACCCCTCCGCAGCCGAACCCTCCCCTCCACAGCCTAACCCTAACCCACCTCTCCCGCAGCCTAACCCTAACCCACCTCTCCTGCAGCCTAAACCTAACCCACCTCTCCCGCAGCCTAACACTAACCATCCTCTCCCGCAGCCTAACCCTAACCCACCCTTCCTGCAGCCTAACCCTAACCCACCCCTCCTGCAGCCTAACCCTAACCCACCTCTCCCGCAGCCTAACCCTAACCCACCCCTCCCGAAGCCTAACCCTAACCCACTACTCCCGCAGCCTAACCCTAACACACCCCTCCCGCAGCCTAACCCTAACCCACTCCTCCTGCAGCCTAACCCTAACCCACCTCTACCGCAGCCTAACGCTAACCCACCCCTCCCGAAGCCTAACCTTAACCCACTTCTCCCGCAGCCTAACCCTAACCCACTTCTCCCACAGCCTAACCCTAACCCATCCCTCCGCAGCCTAACCGTAACCCTCCCCTCCGCAACCTAACCCTAACCCACCTCTCCCGCAGCCTAACCCTAGCCCACCCCTCCCTCAGTCTAACCCTAACCCACGCCTCCTGCAGCCTAACCCTAACACACCTCTCCCACAGCCTAACTCTAACCCACCCCTCCCGCAGTCTAACCCTAACCCACGCCTCCCGCAGTCTAACCCTAACCCACCCCTCCCGCAGTCTAACCCTAACCCACGCCTCCCGCAGTCTAACCCTAACCATCCTCTCCCGCGGCCTAACCCTAACCCTCCCTCTAGTGCCTAACCCCAGTTTTTACAGGCAGGATCCATCAGGGTTCTGATTGTCCGAATTTCACTGTCGGCATTCTGACAATTGTGATCCTGAGCCCAGGGACATTAACTACATCCGGTAAGCAGGAGCTTTCAGCAAAATTTCATGCGTTACCTTTTTAATGAATGTGGGTCAGTATTAAAAGTAGGTGAAAATTAATATGATCACATACAATAAGGTATAATGAATAGCCTCCTCAGACTCGAATCCAGACACATACTTATAAACAGGGTTGTTTGAGCTTCACAGTTTATACAATATTAATTGAGTTGATTACAGAAAAAAAAAAATTCAAATCCATTAAGATGTTTCCATTTAGTTTTACATCATCTTTATAGTGTCACCAGTTTCCACCAGTTGTTACTGTAATCTGGTGACAGGGAGCGTTGTCATTTGTGATGATGTAAATATAGGTTCTTCTTCCATTTTTGTGTTCCACTTTCCACAATACAGTATGATCCATGTCTTGTGATTGCACAATATGACCTCTGACATGTAATATAGTAATCTGTGCAACCTGCTATATAGTCAGCCTGTGAACACAGCCATATTATCTGAGTAAAAACTGAGGCCAGGACACACAGTTTAACAATTTATTGGGCATTTTGTCACTTAGAAGAGGTAAATGTTACTGAGCGTCCCTTTCATTCAGGTCAAAATTCAGCACTTAGAAGTAGTTTACCACCCGTCTGATGGACTGGATGTTTGCACTCTGGGCCTGCCATTCATTAAATGTACGGTAATCACCTCTCTCCACAATGTACATACGTCCGCGGTAGTTGGGCTCTTCATACAGCACCCATCTGGAATTATACACATGGAACAGAATAAGTGCAAACCTAGAAAGTATTGTCATTGCTTTGCATGGTATAGAGAAAAATATTAAGAACACACACTTGCAATAAAAACCATCTACAGTATATGATCATTTGAGGCCTGAATATTAATTTTGTAGGACTTATTTCAGCGTGTAGGGCTTCAGTATGCTATTACTTTTTCACCATTATAAAACTAGTATCCATTGTCCCAATTCCCATTACCCACCCTTTTTCATTATCCAGCTTCATAATCTAGAGTCAGTTCATACCCTGGTTAAGCTGAAGTTGTTCGGAGGTCTGGAAGAGTGGTAAACTGTACATGTAGCTAACCTGGCAACCGTTTCAGTTGCAGAGTTTCCAATATGCTTTACATGGGATTGGTATTTAATCCTGGCGGATGGGATGCCGAACCCCCCCCCCCCTTCCCCTTGGAGCACTAACCTCCCGGGCGGCACCTAACCAAATGCTACCCACCCAACACCCCCCCCCCCCACACACACACACACACACACACCTACGCTGCCAAAACCTAATCCTCCCAACTATACTTGCTCTATCGAAATCCCACCATCAGGATATTGACCTGGTCGGAATTCTAGCGTTGGTGTTATGACGGCTGGCGGGATTCCAACTGGTGGGATCCCGACAGCCAGGATCCTGAATGTATACTACTTTACATCTAGGATTCCTGCTCTTTATAATCCTCAGAATCAGATCTTTGAGCTGAGTTATTTGATTTAGGGTCTGGGTATCTAGAAGATCTCAACTACTGACACTGGTCTTTAATTTTCCCTTAACATAACAATGCATGTGGGTCTTGTTTTATAATAATTTGGATTGTTCTATGTTTGTTAATTTACAATAATTTACATGAATGATTAGATCTACAATGATCAAAATGAAATAAAGGATATGGGGACAATTTATTGATATTTTCTTATGGGTAGGTGTGTTGTGTCATATTCTACATGTAGTCAATGTTAAAATTTCTGTATCTAGAAATGTTTTTGTTTTTTTTATAAAGACGATTATCACTAAAATAATTATCTTCATCTGAGGGGTATATTCAATAAGTCTCGGATCCATTCCGAAAAGCTTTTGTCGGAATGGATCCGACAAGAGCTATTCAATGAATGGCCAAATCCGACTGTCGGATTTTAGCCAAATCTGACTGTCGGATTTGCCGTTCCAGGTGTCCTGTCCTGCTGCTGCTGCCAGCGGCTGCCGAGTGTGCTGACAGCGGCTGCGGGGGGAGCTGGCAGCGGCGGCGTGGGGAGCTGGCAGTGGGGGGACATGTCTGCTGCGGCGGGGGTGATGTCTGCGGCAGGTGGGGGAGGCACTGCTGGTAGTGAGGAGTCTGGCTGGGGGGACGCCCTGCTCAATCCAACTTTTTTAAAAGTCGGATTGAGATTGTCGGAAAGGGAGCCAAAACCTGTTGGATTTGGCCCAGGTTTCCGACAGAAGCACGCGGATCGGCACCTATTCCGCCGATCCACATGTTTTCCGACAAGCCGGGAATTCCCGACTTGTCAGAAAAAAACAGCCCAAATTGAATAGGTCGGAAGCTGCCATCTTTCCGACAAGACGGCAGCTTTTGACAGCTATTGAATACGGCCTATAGTCATTGACAGCTGACATGTGCATAGACAAGTACAGTGGGGAGTTCCAGTTCCCAGAAAACTCTTCCCCAGCGAATACATGCAGTATAAAGGGAGTCATGGAGCTGCTGCACATGTCCAGTGGCAGCTGATTTTCCTACCAAGCTTGCTGTGTCTGTGGATCTGAGTTCTCAAGTTCACCAGAGAGAGAATCTGGTAAGTTTCTTAGCGTGATCAACAGTCCTGCTTACGTATGAAGTACTGTATTACATACACTGCACTTTATCTGGGCAGACTATAGCTTGTTATATGCTAATTATGCATCCAGAATAAAAGGGGGAGGGCGACAGGGGCAGTCGCCCGGGATCCCCAGACTGGGTCAGTCTGACCCTACAATTTCTGGAAGCAGGTGCACCTGTTCCTGGATAATGGATGCTCTGTGTTGTGCATGCACAGACTGCATAGAGCACAGAACGGCTTCTGAGTCCCCTCCTCGGTGGCATATGACACATCACGTCCGGCCGCTGATGAAGGAACCCGTGAGCTGCTCTGCCCTGCATGCAGAGCAGAGAGCCGGAAGCATGAGTACCCAGGTGCCACAAAGGCGGGGGTTGAGTGCACTGTGGACATATTGACGGGGCAGGACAAGAGGTAATTTTACTGAAGGGGGCTCCCACAACTTGGTTGCCTCGGTCCCCCCACAAGCCTTAATCCGCCCCTGTATGCATCCTTCATGGGCAGGCGACAATTGCTCTAAAATCAAACATTTGGAAACCCCCTCTCTAGAAATCCTGCATTTGCCCCTGATGTGTACAAGTATACATCTGACCATGCTGAAACGCATAATATATTTCATGTGTGATGTTTCCTGTGCTCCCCTTCTCAGTGTAATACTTACGCTCCATCACCATAGACCTTGATGGCATTCACACAGTTCTTGTTCCAGCCCCGTCCCTGGAGGAATGGACAGTCCTCGCAGAACTCCAAGCACTGACCTGTGAAGTTACAGCCCTCAAACAGCTCCAGCCTATAATGTTCTCCATGCTAGAACAAAAGGGAAAATTATAATTAGACTATTAGATCTATGTTGAGTCATTAATCTAGTACTTACTGCTATGTAGATAATACTAAATACAGTAAAGTTGGATCTTTTAGTAACACAATCAGTAAGATCTCTTGGAACCTCTGATTTTTCAAGGTTGTTCCTGGTTATAAAAAAAAACCTCAAAACTTAAATTTAATAGAAATAAGTTTTGAGGGTTGCTCTGAATATGTAAAAGCAACCTCGGGAAAAATGATGGAACAGTATATATTTTTGTGATGTCTTCACGTCATAGAAATCACTGCAGAAGACTCACCTACTGTTGCTCTCCAAATATACTGTACCTCACTTGACAGCATGGGAGACCTGATATTCTAAAATGTGTAAAATGTTACCATAATGTAGGTTGCCATAGTGATATCTCACCAACATTATTGGGAATAACATTTGCTTGTAGAACTTTACAGTTCCTTCACAGTTTTAACTTCTAACCGTCTATTTTTAAGTGTTTCTTTTCATGGTCTCTCTCAGGGGATGTCACTTATTTTGACTTTTTTCTTTGCTATTGTGAAACATTGGTTAAGAAAAAAAAATTGTTGCCGTTTTACTACAGTGCGTATACAGGATGTATCACGTATCATGCCCCATATCGCATGCATACCAACGTTTTGGGACATATCTTCCGAACAGAGAACTGTGAATGTGCGACCGATGGTCTGTTCATGTGCTAGCTGAAGGTGAGGGGGACGGGGTCTAAGGGGAATCCTTTGATGGTGTTGGCTATCGGGAACAATCTCTGGAAAGTTTAACTTTCTGGAGCTCGATGCATTTTGGCACATCGCAGCCCTATAGCATTCTATGGGGACTGCAGTGCCGACGGGCCATAGAGGAAAACTCTGATACCCACTGCATGTTCAGAATGTCGTCAGACCATCGAAAACTGCTGTTTTCTGAGGTTTGACCACATTTTTCAAGATAGTGCATCTCGCCCAGTGTGTCTTTGCCCTTGTGTTCCAATTGAGTAAGTTACACAATCAAGCAACACCTCTGCTCTCACACGTTAGATGTCAATGCAATGGAGAAAATACACATAAACAAGACATGTTTCAAGGCTGATAACACATAAAAACCAGATAGCATTATGTAAACAATTACCATGATCAAAAAACTCCAGAAATTAGGGGCCAAATGTAATAGAGTGAGAGTTTCAAAAAGTGAGAGATTTGGTAAGGTTTTGCAGTTTTTTTTTAAATGGCAATCATTTACACAGCAAGATCAACCTGGTTTTGCAGTGTAAATGATTGCCACTTTAAAAAAAAAACCTGCAAAACCTTACCAAATCTCTCACTTTCTGAAACTCTAACTCTATTACATTTGGCCTTAGGTATAAGTAATACAAATGAGATAAACTACAAACCATTCTGACAGGTCGACTGGACCCCATGTGATCATTGTGTCCATTCCAACGGTGGAAGTCTGGATATTCCCCTCGTTCTAGAATGTACTGCTGTCCTTTAAAATCAGGGTGATCAAAACAAATCCAGGCTCCACTTTCTACTCGGATGGAATTGACACGATTCATGAAGCCCCTGTCCTGAAAGTTATCGCAGTCCCCGAAGACCTCCAATTTCCTCCCTGTGAAACATTTTCCCTCATAGAAAATGATCTAAAACAAGAGAGGAGACATGAGTTCCGTGCGCACCAAGCCAAGTGCGCAGAGGGCAGCATTTACTCTTTGTCTGGTGGAAACGTGAAAAATGCGATGGTTGTATAAATGAATTTGTGAACAAAGAAGATGTGTTTTGTAGTAAATTATTTGCAGATGCTCCTGTCAAATAAAATAGTTTAATGTTTTGCAGGTTTACGCAAGACATAAAAGGAAGTGGTATAACGTGTGACCTTGGTAGTAATATACATAATAATCACTTTTAGTTGCGAATCTGAAATAGATTGAAATTTGAATTATTCATTTCACCCTTAATGTTGGAAATAAGTTGCATGAGCTTAGTGGAAATATTGCCGTGTTAAGGCACAAAAATGTGTCTAAAAGTAGTCAGTATTAGTCATGTACTTATTATCTATGAGGAATTCTTGTTGCTATGTGTTTTGTCATGACCAATGAGCCAAAGTATGACTCTAGCATTATCATTATTATACTGATGGTTTCCAGTCTTCACTACCACTAATTCCCAACATGCTCATTAGGTGTGGAATTCTGGGTATTGCTATGAGGAACTGTAGACAGAGAGGGACAGTAAACAGCAATGAGGCACAGCTGCACTAAGGGGAAAAGCACGTACCCTTTAGGACATATGCCCTCTGGGCAGGGCCGAAACTAGGATTTCCATCACCCAGGGCAAGGCAGTAATCAATTTGGTGTGTCCCCCCCCACCCCCCCCCAAAAAAAAAAAAAATAATAACCCTGCCAGACTAAAATAATCAGATTATTAAAAATGTTGAAAAAAAGGGGATACTACTGAACAATATTCCCCCATGTGCCTCAAATACCCTGTGCGTCACATGCCCCACCAGCAGCGTGTTCATCTACATGCTCCACTGTTTCCCCATACATTGCACTGTATTACTGCATTATGTCATAACACTTCATTACTGCACTACATCACTATACTACATCCCCTACACTACATGCCCCTATACACGATGGGCCTAATTCAGACCTGATCGTAGCCTTGCAAAATTTTGCATGGCTACGATCAGTTACTCAGACATGCGGGGGGACACCCAGCTAGTCCGCCCCGCATGTCTAGCCCTACCCCCCCCCCCCCCCAAGTACAAAAGCATCGCACAGCAGCAATGCTTTTGTACTTGACGAGTAGCTCCCTACTTTTGCAGCTCCTGCGTGCTGGCAGGGAGCTACCTGTCGCTGTCTGGGTTTCAGCGGCTGCGTGTGATGTCACGCAGCTGCCACGGCCCACCCCCTGCACAGTCCAGACATGCCTGTGTTGGCCGGACCGCGCCCCCAAAGCGGCAGCTAAACGCCGCCGGCCCACCCCCTCCCGCCCAGCGACCGCCTCTGCCTGTCAATCAAGCAGAGGTCATCGCTGGGCTGAGATGGCCATCGGCTGTCTGGCATGCGCCGGCGCATGCGCAGTTCAGACCTGATCGGCTGCTGTCAGGCCTGAATTAGGCCCTATATGCTACACATATAGTATATCACTATACTACATCCCCTTATATGCTACACCACATCAGTGCACTACATGCCCCTATATACTGCAATACATTACTACACTACATACATCACTACACTACATCCTACCACCAAATCTCCCCATCTGGGAGAAAAAGCGGAAGTTGATACTACTAACTGGGAGCACAGTGCCGATAATAAAGTCTGTCTTTAAACTCACAACAAAGCTGCTGTACTGATACTTGGTGAGAGTTGGAGGTTGTCCAGGCTCTTAGTTTCCACTGTCAAGTGAATAGCTAGCAAAGTGAGCCTTTTATTTCTGTACCATTGGTGACTGCACTTGTTAACAAGCATAAGCCTGGGGCAGTGTGTCCTCTCAATGCTGTGTAGCCGACAGCTTATTATCGGTTGGTGCTGGGCAGGCTCATAGCCTGCTGAAAAACACAACACCAACAGCTCGCTTCTATAGCTGGCATGGTGCACTGCACGCCAGTCACTGCACTGCATGGCAAAGAAGAGAGCTTAAGACAGCAGCCGGCATAGGAGAGATCCCAGGTACTGGACCTCACCCGCACAGCGTCGGAGTCAGCTGCGGGCAGACAGGTGGGTCAGAGATATTGCCCCCGGAGCCGTCTGCTGTCTCACTGGAACAGCACAGCACTGCCAGTAAAAAAAAAAAAAATAACCTGCCCCTCTGTAACTCCTCGGCGCCCCCTCAAATACTGCAACTGGGGCGCAAATCCCCCCCTAGTTGCGGTCCTGATCCGGGGCCTGACCTGCGTTTGTTATCTTCTCACTCGTGTTGGCAATAGGTGTAGGTTTCCCCAATGCACTTACTGTTATTAAGGGCCAAAAACTGAGCATGACTGAATGCTGGAAGAACCACAAGTACCCTGCTGGCACAAGAAATAATGGTTTCTAATTTCCATCTCATTTACATGCATTTGCTAATTATGTAGTAAACACCAATGCATGTGAGCCCTGAAGGCTAGGACTATGCCCCATTCATTAGCAACTAGAATGCTAATGAATGGGGCAGGGGGCGGTGACCATGGACTCTACAATTGCCCCTTTTCATTTCCCGAGCTCTGGTCCATGGCCGCTCACACACTCCTGTTCCTGTGTAAGCGATATCTGCCTCCAGGCCTGTTCCCCTGCACGTAGCTCCACCAGAGGAGGACTGGGCCCTAAGGGGCTACCTTCTGCCAGGTCCCAGAACCCTCGCTGCAGGTCCCCGCTTCCCAGTACCACCAATGTGGACTCGTGGGAAACCAACATCCCCGGCAACTAGAACACTTATGAATGGGGAGGGTGTGGCCATTCACACTCTCCTGTGCCTGTGTAAACTACTGTATGTCTGCCCCCGGGCCTGTTCCTCACGGCAGCTCCACCAGAGGAGGAAAGGACGAGAGGGAGCAGCAGCGTCCGATAATTAGTCTGGGCACTGAGGTGAGGTGTCTATATGCCAGGACATCTTCTACAGCAGTTGGCCACTTGGAGCCGTGTGTACCCAGCTTAAGAATCCTAATTGAACTGTACTGCACAGGCAGCTTAGAAGGCACAGGACAACTTTTTTCTTGTTTAGATCTCATTGCAGTAAAAAGTAATGTCACTACATGACTGCTGGCCCTCTACAGAAGAGATGGCTATTGAGTTATCACATAGTTTGTTGTGTAACCTAATCTACATACGTTGCTGATTCAACATCGAGGACATATAGTTACTGTACATATGAAGTAGTAGGGCAATGAGTCGCAAGAGACGTGTTCTGGTACATAATCCCCGGAATACACCAATATAATCATTGTTTAATCATATTTTGTAAACTACCCAATCTGATCATAACAAAATCACGAATGTAAAAATGTGCAGCTCTCACACCTGCGGCGATGTTGTGTCCATACACTAATGTCTCACTGTCATGTGATTATCATTTCCTTTATTGCCGGAAAAGTCCACAAGCATTTCTGCAACAGTGTCTGGTGGGCCATTATGCTGAGATCAGCCGGGATCTATAGCTCCTTGGCCTCCCTTATTTATCCAGCCCTAGCAATTATATAAATCCATAGGGAGGCAATGTACTGAGCCGGCTTTACTGTAATGTAATGTTATATAGTACCTATTATGGACTGGTTCTGGAACAGTCTGAAAGACAGAGGAGCATTTGTCTGTAATGTCAATATCTAAAAGTGGATTGTAGTAAGGTAGGGGGTTACTATGTAGCAGCAGCAGCAGCAGCAGCTAAGGTATTTAACTATTAATGGATTTATTTAAAATGTCATAGTTAAAGCTATTAAACTCTTATAATATCATAAACCTTTCCAAATTCCGAGCCCTGTAATCTCACAAAATGCTGTGAATAAAACAAAATATAAACTTTTTAGATTTGCCCGTTTTCTGCTTCCTCTACATACGGGGATGTAATTTGCTACGTATTCTGTTTAGTTAATATTTAGGATTTCTGTGCATTTTTATATAACGAGTACTGTATAATAACCTCCAAAGCATACATTTCAGCAATTATAATAACTCCAGCTTCATACATACATTTATATTTCCCACTGCCAACATAAACTATATCTGAGATAACATATTTGCAGACTAAAAACAATCTTTGCTCCTTTTTTATGTAATCTTATATAGTATATACGTTAGCCATGGCTGAATGAATACTATGTACTTACTTTTCCAGAATACTGAGACATCTTTGCACTGGACGCTGTCCAAACCAACACACGAGCCAACAAATCTGACAGACAGAAAAATTGGACACTCCAATATATATCACAGTTCAGACAGAGGCTGCTATCGCTAGCCTCATCTAACAATGCAGCAACTATAGAAGGTTTAGCATTTTCGCTTGGT
Source organism: Pseudophryne corroboree (assembly GCF_028390025.1). NCBI lineage: Eukaryota > Metazoa > Chordata > Amphibia > Anura > Myobatrachidae > Pseudophryne > Pseudophryne corroboree. The sequence goes on from NC_086448.1 coordinate 163,537,297, forward strand.
GGACAAAATCCCCTGTATCTAACACTGCTGATCCCGGACTTTTAACATATTGTAGACAAGCAGACAAAAGATTTGCTCTGCAGGAATTTGGCTGATGAGAACGGCAGTTTCATTGCACCTTTTATGTATAGAGCAGAGAGCTGTGGGGTGAAAAAATTATCAGTGCGCTACATGGGATATTTAGAGGAGTTTACCATATGCTGCTAGTAATAACGTATAGAAATGTACATTAATCTACTAAAAAATCCTGGAAATGAGACAGAAACTCTTGAAGAGAGGGTTCACGACCTTCTACTGCATAGATAGTATTAACTATACTGTAAAGTCAGAGCCGGCCACAGGCATAGGCAAACTAGGCAATTGCCTAGGGCATTTGATATGCCTAGGGGCATCAGCAGCTTCTGCTGATTAAAATGATATGCGGCATGCCTATATTCTGTGTGTAGCATTTCATATGCAGATACAGCCACAGTCTCATACAGTATATAGGCATGCTGCATATCATTTTAATCGGCAGAAGCTGCTTGTGCATCCTAGCCACATAGCAATGAAATAAGATGAATTTTCATAAAAAAAGGTGCCCGACATTAGCATTGAGGCAAGATTTATGAGGGCACATCTGTATCCAAGCAGAGGCAGAGGTCACAGTGTTAGTGGCAGTGTGAGTGCTGTGTGCATGTGAGTGCTGTGTGTGAGTGGGTTGGTTGTGCACTAGTGTTCGGAATATGTGTAAGGAGCATTATGTGTGTCATGTAAAAATGCACTAGTAATGTGCAGTAAATGTGTAGGGGACACTATGTGTGTCATTAAGTGTGTAAGGGCATTAATAAAGGTTGTCATAATGTGTAAGGTGCGTTATGTTTATAAGAACATTATTAATGTGTCTCATATGTGTAAGGGTCATAACTGTGTGGAATTATGTGTATACATGCATTACTAATGTGTGGCATTATGTGTATAAGGTGCTCTACTATGTGGCATTGCATATAGAAAAGGCACTACTGTGTCGTCTAATGTGAATAAAGAGCAATAGGGTGTGGTGTAATGTGAATAAGGAGCAATTCAGTGTTATGTAATGTGAATAAGGGGCTCTACTGTGAGGAGTAACGTTTATAAGGTAAAGTGATACTACTGTGGGATGTAATATGAATTACGGACACTATCGCATGATCAAATGTGAATAAAGTTGCAGTACTGTGTAGCATAATTGGAATTGGGGTTACTATTGTATGGCCATGCCCCTTGGCAGCAAAAACACACCCCTTTTTGGGCTGTGCACCAAATGTGCGAACTGTTCCTTTTTAAAATATAGGGGGTACAAACACCAAAATGGATGAGGGGTGATGGTGCTGGGAAAGAGGTGCAAGGTCAGAGGCGGAACCAGCTGTGGTGCTAGGGGGCACCAGCCAAAATCTTGCCTAGGGCATCATATTGGTTAGGGCCGGCTCTGTGTAAAGTATACTACAAGGTCAGGAAAATCCAGTGCAAAATTATATAATGTTAGGCTACAAATTAGAGAAAAACAACAACACAATTGCCAAATTTATAAAATGTATAGATTATTCCATAGAGGTGTAACCAGAACTTTGTGGGCCCCATAGCAACAAATTTGTAGGGGGCCCTATCCCAGTGTTTCTTGACAGACACCTATCCACAGCAGTTATTAATGTTATGCCCCATAATAGTGCCCTAATTCAATTTCTAAACCATAGCAGTGCCCTAGTTGTTATTATGCTCCATAGTAGTACCCTAGTTGTTGTTATTCCACATAGTAGTGCCCTAGTTGTTATTATTCCCCTTAGTAATGCCCTAGTTTATTTTATAAACCGTAGTGTTGCTCTGGTTCACATTAATGTCACATTGTAGGGTTGCTCGTAGATAATATGCCACACAATATCCCCCCAATTTACACAGGTGGCCCCAGGTCATATTATGCCACAAAACAGTGTCACTTGTTTACACTGTGCCACATTAGAGTGCATTCCAGGTCAAATTATGCCACGTTACAGCGCACCAGTTAAAATTGGGCAGGCAAATCTGGGTAATTGGTATAAAACCTAAGTCTGGGCCCCCCCTAAGCCTCTGGACCCCATAGCAGTGGCACCCCTTGCACCTACTGTAGTTACACCAATGTTTGTCCATATATTTTAGCATTAACAAATGTTTCCTGTTAGTTTGTCAAAATTGAGTGAATAAAGTTATTTAACTGAATTTTAACAGTCGCAATACCGGTCTGTTTAAAGGTGCAAAAAGTAGATAACACAGTCAATATATTCGCAATCGTTATTACCAAACTACGTATATACATAAAATAATAGAGTAAAAAAAGTCTGTGTAGGATATACTCTGAAGGTTTATATGAGGCTTTCAATTTCCTCTACGGTAGTCAAATGTCCACGGATATTCCATAGGAGGATCTCCTCAATGACATGTAATCAGAAGAAACAAAACAACATCATATAGTGTCGTATGTTCCAAGGAAATTGTAAGTCACACAAAAGGAAGTAATATGAGGGCTTTTCCTCCACCCAAAATTTGAATCTTTAGATTATCATACCCTACTCACACCCAAGTGAAGTAAGGTCCACATTTAAAGGTTTCTAAATGACTCTGGTCCCTCAAGGGTCACCAAAACAGTGTCAGACAAATACAGTAGATACTCAAAGTGGGTGTTCCCAACTTACAGCAATTTGAACCTTTACATACACATCAAGGTTTCTTTCTTATGGCGAGTATGCTTCACGCGCACCTCTCTAATAATCCTCTTTTTTCCTCTGTATAGATGATATTATATATAGGGAGAAAGAGGTCCTTATTACTTTTTAGTTTAAAAGTCAATTTATTGTTTACACACAATATAGAATTGTATAAAAATATATTTTAAAAAATCTTCAAAAATACAACTGATGTACACATTGGTATCACAGCCTGGTGCAACACAAACAGATGGACATAAGAATGGTTTTAAAGAACACCTGACCTGATGGGGTATAGAGTCCAGACTAGATAGTAACGTAGGTCCTAGGTAGGTGTGAACCAAGTGTGAATCACTCTCTCCACCAACGCGTTTCGACAGTATGTCTTCCTCAGGGTGTGAGAGAGAATGAACTGGGAATCAAATTTATACCCACTTGTGACTCCTCCTTACTTAGGGGTGGAGAAATGTAATTATCGTTTGTATTAACTAAAAAAACATCCAGTAATGCAATAAAAATCATACCATTCTGTATATATTAAATAAAACATTAAATGTAGTAAATATCAAGTGACAAGGATGCTTTTTATATGATAAAATGCATAAAGGGTTTCGACCTCTACTCTATTGCATAGTTTTAACATTATAATGCAGATGATGCTGAAGTTGTGGCCATTTGTAGTGGGCTGCACATGACATGCTGGCTCTTGTGGTTGTCCAAATAATAGCATGCCCTGACAGCCAGGGGCGTTGTGGGCCCCATAGCAATTTTTGAAGGGACCGCTTTTTAAATGCTTCTGCAGAGAACTCTCGACAACAGTTGTTAATTTGATGCCCTATAATAGTGCCCTAGTTCATTTTCTGAACCATAGTAGTACCTTAGTTAATGTTATGCCCCATTGTAGTGACCTAGTTTATTTATCAAACATAGAAGTGTGCTAGTTCACATTATGTCACATTGTAGGGCTGCCAGTACACATTATGCCAAACAGTATCCCCAATTATGGAGACACTGTGTGTATGAAATAGTGTCTCCAGTTCATATTATGCCATACTCTAGTGCAGCAGTGGCCAACCTGCGGCTCTCGAGCCGCATGTGGCTCTTTCTTTATTGAGATGCGGCTCCCACTCCCTAACACTAGAAACACACAAAATCGCATTAGCCACAGCTCCCATTCCAAATATATGTGCCAAGGTGGCTTCTTCAACCAATCTTTGTATAGCATTATAAGTGTAGATGTTAATATATGGTGGGCAGGGGGTTTCCCAAATCTCCCCGTGATATTTGTGATCACAGACATTAACCCTAGAAGACCAGACAGCAAGCTTTGGCTGGAGGCACTGAAATATTTTAAGAAGGTTAGGATGCAGCACATATCACTATACACAAATCATTTCCCAGTACACCCTAGTATATAAGGTGTTGTATATTTAATAAACTTTAACCACTTGTCAGGTTGCTCACTCCTTGTTGTCGTATCCTTGTTGGCCCCTGCCATCAGAGTACTTCTCTGATGGCAGTTCAAGGGGGGCCCACACCACACAAATTGCACTCATATTTTAATACTTACCTCTGAGTAGACCAGCCTAACCCTAACCCAGCCAAAATGGCCGCCGCGCATGCACAGTAGTGATTTTGGCCTCCAAAACATGGCGAGCACCATGGTTCCGGAGACCTGTGCATGCGCAGTAGACTCTGGCACGATGCCGGAGACTACTGCACCGTAAGGAGGAGGTGCCCCCTCCTACGTTAAAATGCCCCTGATATCACACCGTAACATTCAAAGGGTTATCATAGCCAAGCAACACCTCTCTTAATCACATAGTGGGCATGGTCAGATCGCATGCGACTGCACCACCCCACTGTGTCCCCCAGTTTTTGATGAGGAGATCCATTCTGCACATGTACATAATATAATATTTAAATATATATAAAAAAATGCTCTTTAATCTATATTAAATTAAAAATTAAAAAAAAAAAAATCTGAACGGGAAAAATCATCAGTTAATAGGTCTATGTATTAGTAACACAGACATTTTTCATTTAATATAAAAAAAGGTACAGTGCTTTATATATAACAAATTGTATAGCATACTGACACACAAACTAAATACAATAACCTAAGAAGAAAAGAAAATGACAGAAAATAGAACACTTACATAAAACTGTGTAATGTGTACCACAGGGAGTGGCAAAAAATGGACAGCTCTCAATTAGATTGATTCCCGATAAGAGTGACAGTCAGGGGTGTTATAAGATAGAAGGGGACACGTGTGCAGCCTCCGCCGCAGGCCCCCTCTTCTCCGGCAGCAGTAGACTCTGGCATAATGCGCATGCGCAGATCTCCGGGAACATGGCGCCCACGCCTTGTTCTTGGGGACACCTGTAGAGCACATGCGCAAATCACTCGGAATGGCCGCGGCAGCCATTTTCCGAGAAATCTGTGCACACACAGCAGGACCTCCATCGCGGGACTCAGGAGGGGTAAGTATATTCTATGGGTGCAGTGTGTGCGGTGTGGGCCCCCCTGGACCCAGGGCTCCATGTGCACTACACACACTGCACCCATTATAGAAATGCCTATGGTGACAGTCAAGAATAGTTGCAGCCTATGGCCCTTTTCTCTGATGTAACTGTGGAACTGCTATTCTTACATTATGCAATTTGATCCAAATATTTTATGGTTCACCAACTGTGTAACCATATGTAACAGGTAGGTACTATTGAGTGTTGATGCAGGTGCAGGCAGAGGCGGAACTACCGGCAGTGCAAGCAGTGCATTGCACTGGGGCCCGCCTCTGTCCAGGGGCCCAAGCATGTAATGAGTCAAACTGACTCATTACATGCCGCTGTGCGCTGCGGGCAACCGCTGCCCGCAGCGCACAGCCGCCCGGAGAGGAGAGGAGCAGCGGCACGGACGTGGGAAGGAGGAGGAGGGAGGTGAAGGAGGGAGCCGCAGCAGCGCTTTTTTACTGGTGGAGGCGCTGCTGCTGCTGCCCCTCTGCTTCACTATAAGCTGTCTTCCGAGAACAGCCTATAGTGAAGCAGAGGGGCAGCAGCAGCAGCGCCTCCACCAGTAACAAAGCGCTGCTGCGGCTCCCTCCTTCACCTCCGTCCTCCTCCTTCTCTCCAGCCCGGGAATCGTCTGACACTGCACCGAGGAGCCTGAGCCAGCGGAGAGGGTAAGTATAATTCTTCTTTCTTTCTTTCTTTCTTTCTTTCTTTCTTTCTTTCTTTCTTTCTTTCTTTCTTGGGACTGCCTGCCGCTATGTGTAAAAAGGGGGAATCTGCCTGCCGTAATGTGTAAAAAGGGGGACGCTGTCTGCCGTAATGTGTAACAAGGGCACGCTGTCTGCCGTAATGTGTAAAAAGGGGACGCTGTCTGCCGTTATGTGTAAAAAGGGGACGCTGTCTGCCGTTATGTGTAAAAAGTGTACGCTGTCTGCCGTTATGTGTAAAAAGTGTACGCTGTCTGCCGCTATGTGTAACAAGGGCACGCTGTCTGCCGTTATGTGTAAAAAGTGTACGCTGTCTGCCGTTATGTGTAAAAAGTGTACGCTGTCTGCCGCTATGTGTAACAAGGGCACGCTGTCTGCCGTTATGTGTAAAAAGTGCACGCTGTCTGCCGTAATGTGTAAAAAGGGGGACGCTGTCTGCCGTAATGTGTAAAAAGGGGGACGCTGTCTGCCGTAATGTGTAAAAAGGGGGACGCTGTCTGTCGTAATGTGTAAAAAGGGGGACGCTGTCTGCCGTAATGTGTAAAAAGGGGACGCTGTCTGCCGTAATGTGTAAAAAGAGGAATCTGTCCGCTGTAAGGTGTAAAAGGGTCTCTACCTGGTGTAGTGGTGCTACTGTGCGGCGTAATTTGAAGAATGGAGACTACTGTGCACCGTTTTATGAATTGGTATTATTTTGTGGCCCCACGCCTTCCCCATGAAGCCACGCCACTATGTATTTTTGCACGCGCCTACGGCACGCACTGCCCCTGTTTTGCATGCAGGGGTGGGGCTCCGATGCCGTTTCTTGCACACAGTGCTAAAATGTATAGTTACGGCACTGTTGATAGGTATCCATTTCTCTGGCCCTGAGCAGGTCCCCCTCACCAGATCCTCTCCAGGGGTGAGGGGGTGGACTTGGATGGGATGTGGGGGGGGATGTGGGGGAGGGGGGGCCAAAGCATTTTGTTGCACCTGGGCCCACCGCTCGCTAGTTCCGCCACTGGGTGCAGGTGTAGATGTCGGTCAACATACCTGGATCCCTCTGGAACCGGATCTCACTACTTGGCAGCCCTTGGCAGAGAAACGAGGAACCCCAACCACAGAGGACCCAACACAATAGTCACCACACATTAGGACGTGGACATAAGGATTTATTATACGGGAACAAACTGGCCAAAACTGTAGAATTAATTGGTTAAGAGGCAAATACAATTTACGATATGCATACACTAAAAACACAATAATATTGCAAGCAACAATGTGGAATTACTCTGAGATGATGGAATCATGTAGCATACAGTGTACATTGGCCCTCATTCCGAGTTGATCGCTCGCTAGCTGCTTTTAGCAGCAGAGCAAATGCTAAGCCGCCTCCCTCTGGGAGTGTATCTTAGCTTAGCAGAAGTGCGAACTAAAGGTTAGCAAAACTGCTACTAAAAAATTTCATGCAGTTTCAGAGTGGCTCGATACTTACTCATAGCTTGCGATGACTGCAGTCTGTTTAGTTCCTGGTTTGACTTCACATACACGCCCTGCGTTCAGCCAGCCACTCCCCCGTTTCCCCAGCCACTCCTGCGTTTTTACCTGGCACGCCTGCGTTTTTTAGCACACTCCCTGAAAATGCTGAGTTGCCGCCCAGAAACACCCACTTCCTGTCAATCAAACAACGAACACTCGAGCAACTGAAAAGCGTCGCTCGAGCTTGTGTAAAACTACAAAGTTTTGTGTGAAAGTACTTAGCGCATGCACGCTGCGTACCATGCGCATGCGCATAAATGCCGTTTTTTCACCTGATCGCTGCGCTGCGAAAATCGGCAGCGAACGATCAACTCGGAATGAGGGCCTTTGGCCTTTTACCATCTTTCAACTAACATAACTCAAACGTCCAGCAAATGGTAGCCTAACTCCTCCGATGCTTGTACTAAGCAGGAGCTCTAACCTCAGTAGAAAGTTAACTTGGATATATGGGGATATTTGCTCTCATTTTCGTCACCAGAGCCGGCCTTAGGCATAGTCAAACTAGGCAAATGCCTAGGGCATTTGGTATGCTTAGGGGCACCAGCAGCTTCTGATGATTAAAATGATATGCGGCATGCCTATATTCTGTGTGTGACAGCGGCTGTATCTGCATACGAAATGCTACGTTGCAGTGTATTCCTGGAAATCCGTGTAATGTAGCATTTCGTATGCAGATACAGCCGCAGTCGCACACAGAATATAAGCATGCTGCATATAATTTTAATCAGCAGAAGCTGCTTCTGTGTCCTAGCCACATAGTAATGCAAATAAGACGCATTTTCATAAACAAAAGGCGCCTGACGTTAGCAGAGCTGCCAGCTGACTCATGTCTGGCATCTCCTGCAGAACTAGCGGCGGTGCTAGGGGGCACCAGCCAAAATCTTGCCTAGGGCATCATATTGGTTAGGGCCGGCTCTGTTTGTCACACCTCGTAATGCTGCATCACCGGCCCCAACTGCCCCGCGAATGCCTCTGCTTGTCAATCAGACAGAGGTGTTCACATCACTGAGATGCGATCACATCTCCTCGCGGTGCATGTGCAGGGCGGTGCCTGTGCGTGCGCAGTGGCCTGAAACCAGCCAGATGTGATCACTACTGAATAAGGACCTATATTTATATTATCAGCACTTGGCATGCCGGCAGTCACAATACCGACAGTGACATTCCGACGCTCAGGATCCCAGCACATACTTGGCAAGCATAGAACTCCTAATCCCCAACCACCCTAACCCTTCCTACCCGCAGCCTGGTTCCTAACCCTGCCCCCCGCACAGCCTAACCGTCCCTGGTGGCGCCTAAACCTATCCCTCCCTCCCCTTCAGCCTAACCCTACCTGGGGGTGCCAACCTTAAGCCTCCCTCCCTGCAACCTAACCCCCGCCAGCAGACCAATCACAACCCTCCTCCCAAAGCCTAAACCTAACCTCTCCCACCCCATTACCCGAGTGCAGTCCTGGCAATTCCTCATTCTGGATCCTGGTGCCGGGATTGCGATCCATGTCGGGATGAAGGCATTTGTATTCTGAGCAGTGTTGGGATTCCGACTGCCGGGATCCCAACCGGATCCCCCGGACTCAGTGGGCGTATTTCAGACTCCCTGGCTCCCTCTCATATCTATCACTTCACCTGCCCCCTTTTCACATCCATTATTGCAGTGGACCCGAGAGGAGACTGCAGCTCCGATGGACCAGGAAGAGGATTGCGGCTCCGGCAGACCTAAGGGGACTGTGGCATCGGTGGACTCCAGTTCATCTCTCATCAATGATGCCCACTGCTTGGGGTGGTAACCATGGCTTCCCTGGGTAACCCGGCCAGCAGCAGCCTCCATGCCTGCAGTAAGAGTGAATGCATGGCCCAGGATTCTGCTTCCCTTACACTATGACCTCGTTGTAAGCATTAATTTACATAACCTGAAAGAAAGGAAAGATATCAGGCGCCTAAACCCTAAATAAACAATACTATTTAAATGTTGCTCCTTCAGGAAACGGGGATAGCTAAGCGGTTGCTTCTAAATCCAAGTTGGGTAAGGGACCGCTGATGTCACCAGGTGGTGGAGCCACGTCACCAGGGGGATGACCCACGGCTGAACAGGGTACCCGAAATGTACGCTCGCCGCGCTTTGCTCGCCATGGGTAACTAAAGGTGATAGTTGGTGGCGTGGATAGTAGAAGAACTATCCCGCTGGCCTTGCTCCTCCCCCTGGTGATGTGTCTCCTCCCCTTGATGTCATAGGTCCTTTAGGCCACTTGAATCTAGCATCTACCATAGCTAAGCCCCCAAAAACCAATGGAAAGATAACACACAGAAAGAAAGAGTGCAGAAAGAAATTCACATTAGATACATTTAATGAAACAAAAATAAAAAAAACAGATAAAATTGCAATAAGTCCAAAGTGTTAAATACATTATATACCCCTTATACCTTGAAGCCATTTCCCATGCAGACTGCAGTAATGACTGCTTGTGAAAGCGGGTGTGTCAGACTCTAGTGGGTTGTAAGGCCAGCTGATAATATTAATCATCCGTGGCTTCTAACGCCTGATAGCAGTCCATGGGGTTATGTTAACCGCCAGGGGCAGATTGGGATGGAAAACCATCCCAGGCAATTTATGATGCAGCCCTTATGTGCGTGGGAAGTGAAAGTGTGACTCTCCTAATGGCACTGATCCTTAGTATTTAAGGGTTAGGCGTGATTTGATATTAATCAAAAGTGTAAAATACACCTGACATTACACTTATAGGTAAAATAAAAATGACATGAATTTATTAAGACATAGGGGTATATTTACTAAGGTCCCGATTTTGACCGAGATGCCGTTTTTTCTTCAAAGTGTCATCTCGGTAATTTACTAAGCAAAAATCACGGCAGTGATGAGGGCATTCGTAATATTTTGGAAGTCCTAGGAAAAAATCACGAATCAATACACCATCGGTCAAATACGCCTGCAATTTGGTAGAAATCGGGAATTTACTAAAAAGTGCAAAACACAAACACTGCCGACAATAGCCAAACACTGCCGTGCTAAAATACAAATCGTGAAAAAGTGCTAAAAAAAAACAGACCTGCTTTTTTATCCCGTGTTTGTATAGGCATGCACGGATCCATGAGATCCGTGCATGTTTATCAGTGGGAAGGGGTGGGAAATGTAATAATTTTTCCCAAAAAAAAATGCGTGGGGTCCCCCCTCCTAAGCCAAACCAGCCTCGGGCTCTTTGAGCCGGCCCTGGTTGCAAAAATATGGGAAAAAAATTGACAGGGGTTCCCCCATATTTAAGCAACCAGCACCGGGCTCTGCGCCTGGTCCTGGTTCCAAAAATACGGGGGACAAAAAGCGTAGGGGTCCCCCGTATTTTTGAAACCAGCACCGGGCTCCACTAGCTGGACAGATAATGCCACAGCCGGGGGTCACTTTTATACAGTGCCTTGCGGCCGTGGCATCAAATATCCAACTAGTCACCCCTGGCCGGGGTACCCTGGGGGAGTGGGGACCCCTTCAATCAAGGGGTCCCCAGCCACCCAAGGGCCAGGGGTGAAGCCCGAGGCTGTCCCCCCCATCCAATGGGCTGTGGATGGGGGGCTGATAGCCTTTGTGAAAAGTGTTTGATATTGTTTTTAGTAGCAGTACTACAAGGCCCAGCAAGCCTCCCCCGCAAGCTGGTACTTGGAGAACCACAAGTACCAGCATGCAGCGGAAAAACGGGCCCGCTGGTACCTGTAGTACTACTACTAAAAAAATACCCCAATAAAGACATCACACACACACCTTGAAAGTATAACTTTAATACATACATGCACACCAACATACATACATACTTACCTATGTTCCCACGCAGGTCGGTCCTCTTCTCCAGTAGAATCCATGGTGCACCTGTAGAAATAATTATACTCACATAATCCATGGTTGAAGGCTCCTCTGCTTGTACTCCTTTTGTAATCCACGTACTTGAAAAAATAAAAAAACGGATACCCGACCACGAACTGAAAGGGGACCCATGTTTTCACATGGGACCCCTTTCCCGAATGCCAGAAACCCACTCTGACTGATGTCTAAGTGGGTTTCTTCAGCCAATCAGGGAGCGCCACGTTGTGGCACCCTCCTGATCGGCTGTGTGCTCCTGTACTGTCTGACAGGCGGCACACGGCAGTGTTACAATGTAGCGCCTATGCGCTCCATTGTAACCAATGGTGGGAACTTTCAGGTCAGCGGTGAGGTCACTTTCGGTCAACCGCTGACCTGAAAGTTCCCACCATTGGTTACAATGGAGCGCATAGGCGCTACATTGTAACACTGCTGTGTGCCGCCTGTCAGACAGTACAGGAGCACACAGCCGATCAGGAGGGTGCCACAACGTGGCGCTCCCTGATTGGCTGAAGAAACCCACTTAGACATCAGTCAGAGTGGGTTTCTGGCATTCGGGGAAAGGGGTCCCATGTGAAAACATGGGTCCCCTTTCAGTTCGTGGTCGGGTGTCCGTTTTTTTATTTTTTCAAGTACGTGGATTACAAAAGGATTACAAGCAGAGGAGCCTTCAACCATGGATTATGTGAGTATAATTTTTTCTACAGGTACACCATGGATTCTACTGGAGAAGAGGACCGACCTGCGTGGGAACATAGGTAAGTATGTATGTATGTTGGTGTGCATGTATGTATTAAAGTTATACTTTCAAGGTGTGTGTGTGTGTGATGTCTTTATTGGGGTATTTTTTTAGTAGTAGTACTACAGGTACCAGCGGGCCCATTTTTCCGCCGCATGCTGGTACTTGTGGTTCTCCAAGTACCAGCTTGCGGGGGAGGCTTGCTGGGCCTTGTAGTACTGCTACTAAAAACAATATCAATCACTTTGAACAAAGGCTATCAGCCCCCCATCCGCAGCCCATTGGATGGGGGGGACAGCCTCGGGCTTCACCCTTGGCCCTTGGGTGGCTGGGGGGGAGGACCCCTTGATTGAAGGGGTCCCCACTCCCCCAGGGTACCCCGGCCAGGGGTGACTAGTTGGATATTTGATGCCACGGCCGCAAGGCACTGTATAAAAGTGACCCCCGGCTGTGGCATTATCTGTCCAGCTAGTGGAGCCCGGTGCTGGTTTCAAAAATACGGGGGACCCCTACGCTTTTTGTCCCCCGTATTTTTGGAACCAGGACCAGGCGCAGAGCCCGATGCTGGTTGCTTAAATATGGGGGAACCCCTGTCCATTTTTCCCCCATATTTCTGCAACCAGGATCGGCTCAAAGAGCCCGAGGCTGGTTTGCCTTAGGAGGGGGGACCTCACGCAATTTTTTTTTTACATTTAAACATTTTTTATTTTTTTTTACAAGGTGCACAATGAAGCCCAGCACGGATCTCTCAGATCCGGCCGAGATTCATTGTATTAAAGTCGGCAGTGTTTTACAAGTCACTCACGTAAAACACTGCCAAAAAAAACGAATGACATCGACATCGGAAAACCCGAAAATGCAGAATACGGCAGCTTAGTAAATTAGTCATAATCAATTCAAAAAGTTGCATATTTACACTTTCGATGTCATTCGTGATTGAACTTTGACCTCAAACGGGAAAATACGAATCTTAGTAAATTTACCCCAAACAATCTGGTAATGAAGTAAATAAAAAAAATTATAAAACAATGAGGCTTAATAGTCTGAAATTGAATTTTTTTTTCTCTTTTATTTTTTTTCTACTTGCTTGTCCCTTTTTCAAGGCACGTACTGCCTTGAAAAAGGGACAAGCAAGTCCCGAAACACCTGTGCCTTTTAAACCTGTGGACGTTGTGGACTAATTGCGGACTCTTGTTTGGGAATTCAAGCATTGGAGCCACAAGCAGGGTATCTTTCCTGGAAATGCTCTTGTTACACCTGCGGCTCCATCTACCCTGACCAGCAGAAACAAAAGTTCCCTTTCAGACTATTAAGCCTCATCGTTTTATCATTATTTTTCTAACGTCCTAGAGGATGCTGGGGACTCCGTAAGGACCATGGGGATAGACAGGCTCCGCAGGAGACATGGGCACTTTAAGAAAGACTTTAGGTCTGGGTGTGCACTGGCTCCTCCCTCTATGTCTATGCCCCTCCTCCAGACCTCAGTTTGATAATGTGCCCAGAGGAGAAGGGTGCACTACAGGGAGCTCTCCTGAGCTTCCTGTCAGAAAGTATATTTGTTAGGTTTTTTATTTTCAGGGAGCCTGCTGGCAACAGACACCCTGCATCGAGGGACTGAGGAGAGAGAAACAGACCTACTTCTGTGACTTTCAAGGCTCTGTTTCTTAGGCTACTGGACACCATTAGCTCCAGAGGGATTGGTACGCAGGTCTCACCCTCGCCGTCCGTCCCAGAGCCGCGCCGCCGTCCTCCTCACAGAGCCGGAAGATAGAAGCCGGGTGAGTATGAGAAGAAAAGAAGACTTCAGAGGTGGCAGAAGACTTCATTGATCTTCACTGAGGTAACGCACAGCAGTAAAGCTGTGCGCCATTGCTCCCATACACCTCACACACCGCAGTCACTGTAAGGGTGCAGGGCGCAGGGGGGGCGCCCTGGGCAGCAATAAAACCTCTCCATTGGCAAAACAAGTATATACATGTACAGATGGGCACTGTACCTGTATATAACAGAGCCCCCGCTAGTTTTCAGGAATTTTGAGCGGGACAGAAGCCCGCCGCCGAGGGGGCGGGGCTTCTCCCTCAGCACTCACCAGCGCCATTTTTCTCCACAGCACAGCGCTGAGAGGAAGCTCCCCGGACTCTCCCCTGCTTATACACGGTGATAGAGGGGTTTTAAGAGGTGGGGGGCACAAATTTGGCTGATATAAAGTATAAACAGCGCTACTGGATAAACATTTAGTGTGTTTTTTCCAGGGTCACATAGCGCTGGGGTGTGTGCTGGCATACTCTCTCTCTGTCTCTCCAAAGGGCCTGGTGGGGAAACTATCTTCAGATAAGAGGTTCCCTGTGTGTGTGGTGTGTCGGTACGCGTGTGTCGACATGTCTGAGGTAGAAGGCTCACCTAGGGAGGAGGGGGAGCGTATGAATGTGAGGTCTCCGTCGGCGGTGCCGACACCTGTCTGGATGGATATGTGGAATGTTTTAAGTGCTAGTGTGAACTTATTGCACAAAAGATTAGACAAAGCTGAAGCTAAGGAACAGTCAGGGAGTGAACCCATGTCTGTCCCTATGTCGCCAGGACCTTCAGGGTCTCAGAAGCGCCCACTATCCCAAATAGGAGACACAGATACCGACACGGATTTGGACTCCAGTGTCGACTACGATGATGCAAAGTTACAGCCAAAAGTGGCTAAATGTATTCGATATATGATTATTGTAATAAAAGAAGTGTTGCATATCACAGAGGAACCCCCTGTCCCTGACACGAGGGTACACATGTATAAGGGAAAGAAGCCTGAGGTAACTTTTCCCTCCTCACATGAGTTGAACGAATTATGTGAAAAAGCGTGGGAATCTCCAGACAAAAAACTGCAGATTCCCAGAAGGATTCTTATGGCGCATCCTTTCCCGCCAACGGACAGGATACGGTGGGAATCCTCCCCTAAGGTGGACAAAGCGTTGACACGCTTGTCAAAAAAGATAGCGCTGCCATCCCAAGATACGGCTACCCTCAAGGATCCTGCTGACCGCAAGCAGGAAGTTACCTTGAAATCCATTTACACACATTCTGGTACATTACTCAGACCGGCAATTGCGTCGGCCTGGGTTTGTAGCGCTGTAGCAGCATGGACAGATTCCTTATCGGCGGAAATTGAGACCCTAGATAAGGATACCATTATATTGACCCTAGGCCATATAAAGGATGCTGTCTTATATATGAGAGATGCTCAAAGAGACATTAGTTTACTGGGTTCCAGAATAAACGCTATGTCAATCTCTGCTAGACGAGTCCTCTGGACCCGGCAGTGGTCAGGTGATGCCGACTCAAAAAGACATATGGAGGTTTTACCTTACAAGGGTGAGGAATTGTTTGCGGAAGGTCTCTCGGACCTGGTCTCCACAGCTACGGCAGGTAAATCAAATTTTTTGCCTTATGTTCCCTCACAACCTAAGAAAGCGCCACATTATCAAATGCAGTCCTTTCGTTCAAATAAAAGCCAAAGAGTACGTGGATCGTCCTTTCTTGCCAGAGGTAAGGGCAGAGGTAAAAAGCTGCACAGCACAGCTAGTTCCCAGGAACAGAAGTCCTCCCTGGCCTCTGCAAAATCCACCGCATGACGCTGGGGCTCCGCTGAGGGAGTCCGCCCCAGTGGGGGCACGTCTTCGACTTTTCAGCCACATCTGGGTTTACTCACAGGTGGATCCCTGGGCAATAGAAATTGTTTCTCAGGGATACAAGCTGGAATTCGAAGAGGTGCCTCCTCGCCGGTTTTTCAAATCGGCTCTACCGACTTCTCCCCTAGAAAGGGAGATAGTGTTAAATGCTATTCACAAATTGTGTCTTCAACAAGTGGTGGTCAAAGTTCCCCTGCTTCAGAGAGGGAAGGGATACTACTCGACCCTGTTTGTAGTTCCGAAACCGGACGGTTCGGTCAGACCCATATTGAATTTAAAATTCCTGAACCTATACTTAAAACGGTTCAAGTTCAAGATGGAATCGCTCAGAGCGGTCATCGCCAGCCTGGAATGGGGGGATTTTATGGTATCTCTGGACATAAAGGATGCATACCTTCATGTCCCCATTTATCCACCTTACCAGGCGTACCTGAGATTTGCGGTACAGGATTGTCATTACCAATTTCAGACGTTGCCGTTTGGGCTTTCCACGGCCCCGAGGATTTTCACCAAGGTAATGGCGGAAATGTTGGTGCTCCTGCGCAAGCAGGGTGTCACAATTATCCCATACTTGGACGATCTCCTCATAAAAGCGAGATCACGAGAGAAGTTACTGAACAGCGTGTCACTTTCATTGAAGGTGTTACAGCAACACGGCTGGATTCTCAATATCCCGAAGTCACAGCTGGTTCCTACGACACATCTGACCTTCTTGGGCATGATTCTGGACACAGACCAGAAAAGGGTTTTTCTTCCGATAGAAAAAGCTCAGGAACTCATGACTCTAGTCAAGAACCTATTGAAGCCAAAACAAGTGTCTGTGCATCATTGCACTCAAGTCCTGTGATAAATGGTGGCAACATACGAAGCCATTCCCTTCGGCAGGTTCCATGCAAGGACTTTCCAATGGGACCTATTGGACAAGTGGTCCGGGTCACATCTACAAATGCATCAGCTGATCACCCTGTCCCCCAGGGCCAGGGTATCTCCCCTGTGGTGGCTGCAGAGTGCTCACCTTTTGGAAGGCGGCAGGTTCGGCATTCAGGATTAGATCCTGGTGACCACGGACGCGAGCCTCAGAGGGTGGGGAGCAGTCACACAGGGAAGAAACTTCCAAGGACTTTGGACAAGTCAAGAGACTTGTCTTCACATCAACATCCTGGAACTGAGGGCCATATACAACGCCCTACGTCAAGCGGAGAACTTGCTTCGCGACCAACCAGTTCTGATCCAGTCAGACAACATCACCGCAGTGGCGCATGTAAACCGCCAAGGCGGCACAAGGAGCAGAGTGGCAATGGCGGAAGCCACCAAGATTCTTGGCTGGGCGGAAAATCATGTAAGCGCACTGTCAGCAGTGTTCATTCCGGGAGTGGACAACTGGGAAGCAGACTTCCTCAGCAGACACGACCTGCATCCAGGGGAGTGGGGACTTCATCGGGAAGTCTTCGCACAGATTGCAAGTCAGTGGGGACTGCCCCAGATAGACATGATGGCGTCCCGCCTCAACAAAAAGCTACAGAGGTATTGCGCCAAATTAAAAGACCCTCAGGCGGTAGCAGTAGACGCCCTAGTGACACCTTGGGTGTTCCAGTCGGTCTATGTGTTTCCTCCTCTTCCTCTCATACCCAAGGTGTTGAGAATAATAAGAAAAATAGGAGTGAGAACAATTCTCATTGTTCCAGATTGGACACGAAGGACCTGGTATCTGGATCTGCTGGAAATGCTCACAGAAGATCCGTGGCCTCTTCCTCTACGACAGGACCTGTTACAACAGGGGCCATGTCTGTTCCAAGACTTACCGCGGCTGCGTTTGACGGCATGGCGGTTGAACGCCAGATCCTAGCAGAACAGGGAATTCCGGAGGAGGTCATTCCTACTCTGATAAAGGCTAGGAAGGACGTGACAGCTAAACATTATCACCGTATATAGCGAAAATATGTTTCTTGGTGTGAGGCCAGGAATGATCCTACGGAAGAATTCCATCTGGGCCGTTTCCTTCACTTCCTACAGACTGGAGTGAATTTGGGCCTAATATTAGGCTCCATTAAGGTTCAGATTTCGGCCTTATCCATTTTCTTTCAAAAAGAATTGGCTTCTCTCCCAGAAGTACAGACTTTTGTAAAGGGAGTGCTGCATATTCAGCCTCCTTTTATACCTCCGGTGGCGCCTTGGGACCTTAACGTGGTGTTGAGTTTCCTTAAGTCGCACTGGTTTGAACCACTTCAAACGGTGGAGTTAAAATATCTCACTTGGAAGGTGGTCATGTTATTAGCCTTGGCTTCGGCTAGACGAGTGTTGGAATTGGCGGCTTTGTCTCATAAAAGCCCCTATCTGGTTTTCCATATGGATAGGGCGGAATTGCGGACCCGTCCTCAATTCTTGCCTAAGGTGGTGTCATCTTTTCATATGAACCAACCTATTGTGGTGCCTGTAGCTACACGAGATTTGGAGGATTCCGAGTCCCTTGATGTAGTCAGGGCTTTGAAAATTTATGTGGCCAGAACGGCTAGAGTCAGGAAAACAGAAGCACTGTTTGTCCTATATGCAGCCAACAAGGTTGGCGCCCCTGCTTCGAAGCAGACTATTGCTCGCTGGATCTGTAATACGATCCAGCAGGCGCATTCTACGGCTGGATTGCCGTTACCAAAATCGGTCAAGGCCCATTCCACTAGGAAGGTGGGCTCGTCTTGGGCAGCTGCCCGAGGGGTCTCGGCATTACAATTGTGCCGAGCTGCTACTTGGTCGGGTTCAAACACCTTTGCAAAGTTCTATAAGTTTGATACCCTGGCTGAGGAGGACCTAAGGTTTGCTCATTCGGTGCTGCAGAGTCATCCGCACTCTCCCGCCCGTTTGGGAGCTTTGGTATAATCCCCATGGTCCTTATGGAGTCCCCAGCATCCTCTAGGACGTTAGAGAAAATAAGATTTTAAACCTACCGGTAAATCTTTTTCTCGTAGTCCGTAGAGGATGCTGGGCGCCCGTCCCAAGTGCGGACTACTTCTGCGAGACTTGTATATAGTTTTGCTTACATAAAGGTTATGTTATAGTTTCATCAGGTTGGACTGATGCTATGTTGTTTTCATACTGTTAACTGTTTAATAGATACACAAGTTATACGGTGTGATTGGTGTGGCTGATATGAATCTTGCCCTTGGATTAACAAAAATCCTTTCCTCGTACTGTCCGTCTCCTCTGGGCACAGTTTCTCTAACTGAGGTCTGGAGGAGGGGCATAGAGGGAGGAGCCAGTGCACACCCAGACCTAAAGTCTTTCTTAAAGTGCCCATGTCTCCTGCGGAGCCCGTCTATCCCCATGGTCCTTACGGAGTCCCCAGCATCCTCTACGGACTACGAGAAAAAGATTTACCGGTAGATTTAAAATCTTATTTTTTATTTCACTTCATTACCAGATTGTATGTCTTAATAAATTCATGTCATTTTTCTTTTACATATAAGTGTAATGTCAGGTGTATTTTACACTTTTGATTAATATCAAATCACACCTAACCCTTAAATACCGAGGACCAGTGCCATTTGGAGAGTCACACTTTCACTTTTCACTGTCTTACTTTGGGAGTTCAAATGGTGGACTCCGGTACTCTCCTTGGGCTTGCTCTAGATCCCGATTACAGTGCAGTGACTCACCCCGATTTCCCCTCTTCACTAATGGGGGTGGGGCCTGTTGTGGTGGTGGGGTCTGTTGAGGAGGCGGGTTTATTCCTCATAGGGTCTGATTATAAGTTGGATGCAGTTGCGACCTTCCTTGCATCTTTTGCTGCAGATGCATCTATAACTGCATCTATAACTTCACGTTAATGACAGGGCCGGCGCCACCATTAGGCAGCTTTAGGCAGCTGCCTACGGGCGCCGGCCACTGGAGGGCGGCACGCTCCCATTGAATCTGTTTTATTATGTTTGGCTAAACTGGTCTTACAGCGGCCGCGGCGCGGGTCCAGCCAGCCGCAGCCGCCGCTATTTGTCACCCGTCCCTCACCATCGGCAGTGCTGACACCCATCAGTTGTGCTGCTGGCTGTCCTGTGGGGTGTTGGGCACAAGGGGGCAGTGTAAGGTAGGGGAAGGAGGCGTCTGACAGCAGAGCCCTGCGTGCAACCGAATACCAGCAGAAGAGGAGCAGGGGAATACTGACCAGGAGCAGTGGTGACAGGAGTAGCCCAATCTCTGGGGACGCTGGGCTGCTTCAGCACTGCTGGAGGGATGCACTCAGTATTGTAAACGAGGCCACGCCCCTTTAACTTAGGCCACACCCATTTCCCACCCGTGGACGGCACAAGGGGGATAACATGGTACGGTCCGGATGTCACCAAGTCCAGGTGACGCCTCTGACCAGGAGAACACCATCATGAGAACACCTCCATCGGGGAATGGGTTTCAGAGAAGACTCCAAGGTATGGCTCATCAGCGTATACCTGAGTAAGTAATCACAGCTGACTTAGGGATCTAGTATCAGGAAGAACCAGGTGGTGGCACCCCCTCCCTTAGGTGACAAAATCTGCAGCAATGTGTGGCACATGGATATGCAGTGGCATAACTACAGAAGGTGCAGGGGATGCAACTGCTATGGTGCCCAGCCGGCAAGCAATCCCACTGCACCCTTTTGGGGGGAAAAAACAAAAAACATTTTTTTTTTCTTTTAATTAGTACTGCCGCGCATCGAATTCGGGAACCAGCTGATTACTTCTTGGAAGGGAGGGTGGTTGGCAGGAGGCAGAGCTACCCTCAATGTGTGACTGGCGCCGCTTGAGAGAACCCAGAAGCATACAGTATCTGCAGTAGCCACAGCACTGCGCAGCTGACAGACAAATCGTGTTTAGACAGTGCCACACAGAATAACTGACAGTGAGCCCCCTCCCCTACCATCCGTCCCGTCTGTCTGTCTATGCTCTGGTGTTCTGTCTATGCCACTCCACGTCCATCTATCTATACCCCCCCCACCCACCGTCCGTCTATGCCCGACCTATCATCCATCTATGCCCACATATGGTTCTTTGTCTGTCTATGTCCCCCATGGCCATCTATCCATCTATGCCCCCATATAGTACTGTGTCCATTTATGCTACCCCCACCGTCCATCTATCCATCTATGCCAGCCCCTCCGTCCGTCTGTTCATCTATCCATCTATGCCCCCATGGGGTGCTCTGTCCATCTGGGCCCACCTTTTCCATCTATCCATCTGTGCCCCTATATGGTGCTCTGTCCATCCGTTTATGCCCCCCATGTCCGTCTATGACCCATATGGTGCTCTGTCCGTCCGTCTACACCCCCCATCCGTCTTTCCATCTATGCCCCCATATGGTGCTCTGTCCATCCGTCTACACCCCCCATCCGTCTATCCATCTATGCCCTCATATGGTGCTGTCCATCCATTCATCTGTCCGCTAAGGCTCCCCCATCCATCCGTCTGTCTATGCCCCTGTCTGTCCGTCCATGCCCTCTATATGGTGCACTGTCTGTCCGTCCATGCCCCTGTCTGTTCGTCTATGCTTCACCCCCCCAGTCCTGTGCTGTAGTCAGGTAGTGTCTCCCCTGCTCGCTCCTCCTCCCTCTCTCTCTCCCTAGCACCCTCTCTTGTGCCTCTTTCTCTTTCTGACACTGTCCCTCCCTCACTTTCTTCCTGACTCTCTCTGACACTGGGGGTCATTCCGAGTTGATCGCTAGGTGCCGTTGTTCGCAGCGCTGCAATCAGGTTAAAAACCGGCTTTTCTGCCTATGCGTATGCACCGCAATGCGCACGCGCGACGTACGGGTACAAAGGCCTTTGTTGTTTTGCACAGGTTCTAGCGAAGTTTTCAGTCGCACTGACGGCCGCAAGAAGATTGACAGGAAGGGGGCATTTCTGGGTGTCAACTTACCTTTTTCAGGGAGTGTTTGCAAAAACGCAGACGTGGCTGAAAAAACGCAGGCGTGGCTGGGCGGGTGTATGACGTCAAATCCGGACACGAATGGGCTGAAGTGATCGCAAGCGCTGAGTAGGGTCAGAGCTACTCAGAAACTGCACAAACTGTTTTTGCAGAGCTCGGCTGCACAAGCATTCGCACTTCTGCTAAGCTAAAATACACTCCCCGGTGTGCGGCGGCATAGCGTTTGCACGGCTGCTAAAACTAGCTAGCGAGCGATCAACTCGGAATGACCCCCCACTATCTCTCTCTCCCTGACACACACTCTCCCTCTCTGACACTGTCTCTTTCCCTGACACTATCTCTCTTTCCCAGACACTCTCTCTTCTTCTCTCTCTTTCTCTCTCTCTCTCTCTCTCTCTCTTTCTCTCTCTCTCTCTCTCTCTCTCTCCCTCCCTGACACAGTCTCTCACCGACTCTGTCTCTACCTCTTTCTCTCCCTGAAACTCACTCTCTCTTCCCTATTTCTCTCTCCCTCCCTCTATGATACTATCTCTCTCACTCCTGCTCGCACTCCCCCCTTTCTCTCTCTGGCACCCTCTCTGTCTCTCAGATGCCATCTCTCTCTCCCCTCTCAACACTTTCTCTATTTCTCCCTGACACCCTCTCTCTCTTGCTCCTCTCTCTCCTTCTCTCATTCCCTCTTTTTTCATGAAATCCCCTCTTTCTTGCTCCTCTCTCTCCTTCTCTCCCCGACACCCTCTTTGTCTCTCACTCCCCTCTCTCTCTCCTAAGGGACATTGTAGTGACAATGACGGGGAGGGAACGGGGGCTTTCAGGTTTTTGCAATGGAGCCCACTAACAGCAACATGACTCCGCTATAAAATGCACAGGAACACAATAATCTGCTATCATAGTCATAAGGAGTTATGCACAGTGACAGCACTGATCCCTGCCACATAGTCATAGAGATATGTGCACGGGGATAGCACTGACTCCTGACACCATAGTCATAGAGATGTATCCATAGAGACCAGGGCAGCTTTAGGCAGCTTTACATAGTTGCATAGGGTGCGGGGATCTGGGGGGTTCCCCACTGTTTCACCTGAAGGGCTGAAAAGAGGGTATTGATGTGTGTGTGTGTGTGTGTGTGTGTGTGTGCGCGCGCGCGCGTGTGTGAAGGAGGGGGGGGGGGGAGTAGGCTGAAGTTTTGCCTAGGGTGCCAAGAAACCTTGCACCGGCCCTGGTTAATGACGCTGCAATGCAGTTCCCTAGTGTACATCCGTGCATCCAAATATGCAAGAACTGAGATGCCCACTTTCAGTGTGTACAGATGCTGCACTCATGCTTTGTGCATCTTTAGACCCCACCATCAGTCGCACCATTTAAACTTTCACCAGACCTATGCTAGAGCAATTCATCATCTCTATACCCAACCACTATCAGCAACAGAAATGTCCAACATATTCCTAATATACTCCTTGGTGCATGTGTATAGACTCTGTAGTACAACTCTGCATGAACACCATTGCGGTGCATGCATGCGCAGATGAAAAACACTGCACAAGAAAAAAATATAAAACACATTGGCCCCCACAAGAAAAAAAATACACATTGGGCCCTACAGAAAACAATAAAACAAATTGGCTCCCACAGGGGGGAAATAAATAAATGCATAATATAGCTTTTGCTATTACAATTTGTTTCACATTTCCATTGCTGATTGAAAGGCCCAGTGACACCAAGAGGTTTTATAATTCTTGTCTGTAACATCTATATATTCATTTATTTATTAACATTCAAAGTTAGGCAGGGGCAGATTGGGAACTGAAAGTCGCCCTTGAAAAATTTGTAGAAGTGGCCTCACATGGGCAGCACTAGAAGTATACCATGTAACCATGGCAGCAGTACCACCCCTCACATAACAAACAAAACAGGAACCACGTGCACATCAGCCCACCAGGGATCTTCCCTGTGATCCCTATAACCAATCCGTCCCTGTTAACCGCAGTGGCAGGGGCCAAAAAATATATTTTCCTGACGTATTTCTCAATCTGTAATGCTGGTTGTTTCTTTCTCTGAAGAAATTGACTGCTATCAGGCCTTAGGAGCAGCAGGCGATTAATATTATCAGCCAGTTTTGCAACCCGCTATTCCTGGAGTCCAATACACCTGCTTTCACAAGCAGTCATTACTGCAGTCTGTGCACGGACAATCGCTTCAGGGCAGACTGACTATCCACTCACCGGGTGTCCCAGCTAAACAGGACAGCTAGAACGGGCTACACTATCCTGATCCCCTGGAATGTAGACAGCAGTGACGCGCAGTCAGGTGAGACAGAGCCTCTCCTGTCATACTTCAGAGTTTTGACTATAAATATTATATGAAAAATACAAAGAAGATATTATAAGTATATTCTTTATATTTTTCTAATCATTTTTATAGTCAAAATTCAGGAGTATACTGGTCTATGACAGGTGAGGCAGTGCCTATCTTTTCCCCACATCTCTGATCAAAACTCACCACTTTACAGCAGTATATAATGCTGAACCTGTGTATAATGTCCACATGAACCCTCGGGTTTGTTGGCAGAGTGTTGAAGCGTTTGATAGTGATATTAATCCATACAATTTATAGTTAACCAGAACGCTGGTTTATTAACATACAAAGACAACACTTGTTAATTCGGAAGATGTTCTGCAGCAGCAGTAACTCATTCATACATATAACAGGCTGGTACAGTGAAAGTGCAGTATTTATTGCTATACGTCATGCGGCTGTGGTAAGGTAGTGACTCTGACAGTATGAGATGGAAGGCTGCACATCAGTGCAGAGCAGACTGACTCCCGTTGGAAGGAACACACATCACCCACTGCTCTCCGTCCCGCTCAGGCAGTGCGACACATGCTACAGGAGGAACCGTTCTCTCTCTCCACTGCAGAGCAACTGTGTCATCAGTCTCCGCCTTCCTGATGCTCCAGCACTAGAGGGTAAACACTAGAGGATGTGCACCCAGTGTCATGTATACACAGGAGACAATGTACTGAGTGCACTATACTCCAACAGGGTTCATATATGCGTGTGTGTATATCTGGCTCTGGTACTAGCCAGTGCCTCCCCAGCCATTACCTCAGCGCATGTCACTGGTAGACAGGTACGAGAGCTGCGGCCAATCAACACCATTAGTCAAAACCGATATCACCAATGTATCTTTTGGTGCTCTTTCTAAACAATATCTACAATAAGCGTCCACAATAGTTTGTATATCTTCAGTGGTGAGTCACTCTTGATACTGGCACGGTGACCAGTTTCTCAGTATTTTGTGCATGCACAGCAGAAAAATTGCAGGGAAAATGGGCACTGCACCATTTCTCCAGAGATCCTGCACATGCACAGTTGACTCTAGCACACCACTACAGTCTGCTAGCGAGCACTGTCCGGCTGCCGGCTAAAGAGGAGGGGGCCTTACAGATCCCTCTCTGGGTAAATTGTGCAGTATGTAGCTGAAAGGGTTAAAGCTCGTCTCTGCTTCAATGTCATAGAATTGCTTGTGTTATAGAACTTAATGTTCCAGCACATTTTTGCTACTGTCCTTGTCTGTTATCTTTTTTATACCGTGTGAATAACCTTCCTATTTGAGTACCAACTTGCCCATATATGCATATCCTTCCACTGCGGCAGTTCCTAGCCAATCATGTTATGTTAGCCCCTTTGTGTTCTGTCCAATTAGTTATTGACTTTGGATATACACGCCCTAAATCCTTTCTTTTATATACTTTTGTTAAACCAACAATAAACAGTGTGAATCTTTACTGCTTGTGTTGTGCATGTTACTCGTAGCATAAAAGGTTTACACTCACGGACGTCTAAGAGGCTATCACATCGAGGGTTAAGGAAATAAGGAGGAATCCTTTCAAGTGGGGGCTCCGTCCGTGATTCAGTTGGTCGTCCCCGGATGGTAAGATAGAGAATTTATTGTCTGTCTTTGCCATACGGGATTGCGGTCATACACTGAAGCTGAATCCGTGTCAGTGTTCTGGGAACACGTGACCAAACATCTTTAATGTCTGGGACTTAAAGATACGTCTGAGAAGGGACCGGGGGTCCAAGCGCAATTCTCCAAAGACGTTAGTATCTGGGATACTTAAAATAGACCTGGGAGTCTATACATAACGTAGATTATACCTCGATTTGATTGTCTACTTATTATGTTATGGCCATAACAGATATTAGAGTATAAGTTTCATGTATTCAGCTTGACGGGTGGTAAGTGCACGTCTGTTGAATACCCTTATAACTTTCTTGCTTCCTATCACAATACGCTGCATTTCCAAGTCCCTGTACGAGTGGTGAGTAAACGTACAGATTATTACTATCAATTGTTTTTTGTTAAAGTACTATGCAGATGATATTGTGATATTGTCAATAACTAATTAACTGGTTAGCTGATGCATGCATAGAAAGTTGTTGGAAATTGTGTTTTTACTATGGGCTCTGGTCAGCGTAAGAAAACTGTATACCCCCCTCCGAGACATGTAAAGAATACGTGGCCCGTAACTCTACCTCTGATTATTATTTGATTGATCCCTGGGTGGATAATTTAGCAGGGTAGACAGAGAAAGCAGGACAGGACCCATTCCCACAGTTCCCAACAGCACAGAAGGGAAGAAGTGAGAAACTGTAAATCTTTGAAATCCCTCTCGCCTCCCCCTTACATTCCAATATATCCTGCGCTTAAAGACACAGATCTCTTAGCAGCAGTAACCCTTTCACACCAGATGGGATCGCCTCCAACTCCACTGCTAGAAAATGCGTCCACTAGCTCTATCCCTAACGCACCAGTAACCCAGAGTCTAGATAATAGTAAAACACTGTCCCAAGCCCACCATTACCCCCGATGGCTGTATATCTTATTTGCGCAAAGCTTGCAAAGGACGCAGCTATACACATATGAAGGAAGTCTTTAAAACCCGTGCTCCTTTGCCTGTGCTTCTTTGCCTGTCGCTGTAGCTTGTAAACAGAAACCTTCATAGTCTGTTACTGAGTTTTGGAAAAGGTTTAAGGACTGCTGGACAGATGACGCTGGCTTACCTTTGCTTAACTCAGAAAGCTTACTCATTTCCACCTTCATTAACAACCTTCTACCTTCTGTCATAGTTTCTGTTAAGCAAAGCGTCTCTTCCTGGACTTCTGATAGTACGATAGATTTTAAAAAACATCTGTATGAGAAAGAGGCTGCAGGGTGTTTTGATGTAAAGAAACCTGCACCCACTCATAACTATCAGAACTCCAGACGCTTTGACAGACAGAACCAACCCCGCAGTCAGGGAAAGATTCACCTCTGCTGCCACTTATTATAAATGGAAGTAAAGTTCCCTTTTTTGTGGACAGCGGTGCAACAACCAGTGTTTTGTGTTCTGACCTATATGATGGTGATTTGGAAAAGACTGCTCCTTCAAAGGGAGTCAATGGGATACCCACCAATGCCTGACTTAGCTCAAGTAAACCCCGCTCTTTGGTCGGAAGGTCCATATGACACTGGCCTAATCTCATGCACACCATATAAGGCCAATCTCAAACCCGACTCACAACCTGTTTATAGAAGGTCTCCGCCCCATGATACAGCAATTCTTACAACAGGGTATTCTCAGACATATTGTATCACCATACTGTACTCCTGTGAACCCTGTTGCCAAAGCTGATGGCAGTATAAGATTTGTACAGGATCTCAGAGCGATCAATCAGTTAATTGTCCCAATTGCACCAATTGTTCCAGATGTAAACTCACTCATTTCTGCAAACCCTGCAGATGCTGCGTTCTTCTCTGTAATTGATTTGAAGAATGCCTTTTTCAGCATACCTGTAGATTCACAGACACAATTACTTTTTGCCTTTTCTTTTGAGGGTAAACAACTTACCTGGTGCAGATTATTGACGCACCTGTTGTCTCCAGGCCACATTGGGGCCCTGGCAACCTCACCATGGTTCAGTCCTGCTACAGTATGCAGATGATCTGCTGCTCTGTAGTCAAACTGAGGAGGCCTGCCGAGAGGATGGTGTTTCATTACTAAACTGGCTTTGTGAATGTGGACACAAGGTGTCCAAAACAAAAATGCAATGGTGTAAAAAGCATGTTGATTACTTAGGTTTTGTGCTCACTCAGGGAGAGAGGAAAGTCAGTCCACAACGCATACAGTCTGTATTGGGCCTGGTCACCCCAACTACCCAGAAGGAACTACTGTCCTTCCTGGGTATGGTAAATTACTGCAGACAGTGGATTTCTGATTGCTCTTATTATGATAACATTTTGAGACAAGCCACACTGAAGGACAAACCTAAAACTGTACAATGGTCACAAGAAATGTTAACTGCATATGAAAGTTTAAAATGTATGTTGATGAAAAGTCCGGCACTTGGCCTCCCCAATTATGTACTACCTTTCCATCTATATGCAAGGGACAATTGTAAAACCATGGCGGGGGTGCTCACACAGTTTCATGGAGGGAAGTTGCGCCCCGTGGCATTTTTTTTCCAAAGTCATGCCAGTGTCTGTGCAAGGTATGCCTGCCTGCCTCAGGGCTTTGGCAGCCTGTGCAATGGTTGCAGAAATGGCCACTACCCTCACTTTAGGCCACATCACAGTACTCCACACCACACATGATGTCCTGGCAATACTTAAAGGCTTACACACACAGCACATGTCAGCACAACGCCTTAGTGGATATGAAGTACTCCTTTTGAGTAACCCTACCCTTACCATTAAGTACACTGCTAGTTCTTCTGGCCCTGCACCCATTCTCAATGCCCTTTTAGGCTTGAAAGGTCCCGAGGATGAACCACCCGACCTACATGACTGTGCTGCTTCCATTGAAGCTGAAACTTCTCCCAGACTTGACATGTCTCCCGTTCCCATACCAGGCGCAGACATAGTTTTTGTTGACGGCTCCTGTAGTAGGCCCAATGACAATACATACCAGGCTGGCTATGCCATTGTCACCCTCCCTGACACTGTGTTGGAAGCCCTACCAATACCTTATCAGTCCGCGCAAGCTGCAGAACTCATTGCACTCACTAGAGCATGTCCCTCCCTTGACAACGTCCATCTGCTCACTCAACTTCAAGCTGCTGCGACTAATACTGATCTCTCCGACTGGACTTACCCAATTCTGCAGAAAAAATCCTAAATCAGGATTAATCTGCAAAGAGGGGAAACCCTGTGTGCCCCGGTCCGGTGCCCCTTTGCTCGTTGCCCATTGCCGTGGTGTTGGTCACCGTGGTGAAGCCACAACACTCCTCCTACTAACCAATGATTTTTATGTTACTAATGCCAAATCACTTGTGGACCAATATGTTAGCAGATGCATCACCTGCCTCAGGAACAACCCTAACAACCCTAATAAAGCGAAACACCAGCCTCTTGAATACCCCACCACCCCTTTTACACACTTACAAATTGATTTTACCCATATCCCTGGTACAGGTAAACAGGAATATGCCCTGGTCATTGTAGATATGTTCTCTCGCTGGCCAGAAGTATTCCTAACTAAGTCAGAGGATGCCAAGATAGTAGCAAGAATCCTAACACAGAAAATCATCCCTAGATGGGGGTGCCCCCTGCAAATAAATAGTGATAAAGGCTCAGCCTTTACAGCCAAAATCACACAGGCCTTAGTAAAAGCTCTGCAGGTGGAGTGGAAGTTTCACATCCCGTACCACCTGCAGAGTTCAGGGGTCGTAGGAAGAATGAATAGGACCCTCAAAGACAAACTAAGGAAGGCCACAGGAGGTACCTTCCACAAATGGAAGCAGGTCCTTCCCATTATCCTAGCAGAAATCAGAATGACCCCACAGAAAACTCTAGGATACTCACCCTTTGAAATACTAATGGGTAGACCCTTCCCCACACCCTGGGCTAAGAAACCGTTGATAATACAGGAAGGAGATCTAGAACTTATAAGGGAAGAGTATGTCACGGCCCTCATAACCGAACTTGATGAGATTGAACATGATGTCGCTTGTAAAAAACCCTCTGAATCCACAGGAACCAACACACCCTTTTAAGGTCGGAGACAGAGTAGTGGTGAAGATCCTCCCCCGCAGCAAGAGCCCAGGAGACTTCACCTATGGCCCAGAGGCAGAAGTCGTTGCTGTA
This sequence comes from Pseudophryne corroboree, assembly GCF_028390025.1. Lineage (NCBI taxonomy): Eukaryota > Metazoa > Chordata > Amphibia > Anura > Myobatrachidae > Pseudophryne > Pseudophryne corroboree. Next base: position 163,567,011 of record NC_086448.1, read on the forward strand.
ACCCGAACCGCAGTCCTGACAGAAGAGAGTCCCACCTGGATCCATGCTTCCCGAGTAAAGAAAATTCCTAGACCAGACCTAGAGGAGGAAATAGGTGATTCCAGTGAGGTACGAACAGGGGCGGACAGCCCTGACCTCCCACCTAGCGAAGACAGAAGACCAGAGGAGGATGAAGAAAATGCCCCCTATCTTTACCCTGGGGACTATCTTGATAGCCCTACTGGCCCATTTTCCCCTCTCAATGACTGAGGTTGATATAACTCAGAATAAGGGAAACTGACACTATGGTATAACTCTTCCACCACATACACTGCAACCTACATACTAGATTATTTCCAATTCCCCCAACTAGCTGCTGTCCAAAAGTCTGTTGACTACCAGATCCGCGCTGACACCACAGACAACCTAAGCCCCGAGGTACCTTATATTTGCGTTACAGGCCATAACTGGGGAAATGATTGCAGCTCATGGTCCGCGGCTGCCTGGAACACAGGTACCCCATGGGGCTATAAGCCCGCTGAAGCCTTAGATGAAAAGGATAAACACGGAACATCATTAACCCAACGATTAACCCTTCTTAAAATGCCCAACAATTACTGCAACTCCCGCTCAGGCTAAAAATTGCGCCATTGGTGTGCAGAAAGACGTAAGCTTTGCAAGAATCATATAGTATAACAATAATGATTCTAAGAGGGGATTGAAAGGGTTAAAGCTCGTCTCTGCTTCAATGTCATAGAATTGCTTGTGTTATAGAACTTAATGTTCCAGCACATTTTTGCTACTGTCCTTGTCTGTTATCTTTTTTATACCGTGTGAATAACCTTCCTATTTGAGTACCAACTTGCCCATATATGCATATCCTTCCACTGCGGCAGTTCCTAGCCAATCATGTTATGTTAGCCCCTTTGTGTTCTGTCCAATTAGTTATTGACTTTGGATATACACGCCCTAAATCCTTTCTTTTATATACTTTTGTTAAACCAACAATAAACAGTGTGAATCTTTACTGCTTGTGTTGTGCATGTTACTCGTAGCATAAAAGGTTTACACTCACGGACGTCTAAGAGGCTATCACATCGAGGGTTAAGGAAATAAGGAGGAATCCTTTCAGTAGCCTATAGGCTACAATGGTTGAAGCCATCTAAAGATGGCATTAGCTACCCAGATAAAGGTCAGTAATGCTGTGAATTCTGGAACTTGGTCAATTCTGCAATATAGTAGCCCCCATAGAAACATATATGTGGGCTGCTTTTGCAAATGAAAACAGGGAGTCGCAGCAGATCTAGTAAAGGCAAATAGCCATGTAAAGCGCTATTTGGGGGAAGATGATGACATGGCTGATGACATGAGTATAGTGTTGACATGAGTATAGCTGATGACACGAGTATAACACACACCCACTTGGGCACTAGGCACACCTCTCTACATCTAGTATCCCTCGGTATATTTCCCTGGCTGCACACCCTAATTAAATGTGCTGTACTCGTAGGCCAGTGCTCATGCCTAAAATCCCATTAAAATGCATGGGCAAGAATCAAATCACTGTTTTCTAGATGCAAGGATTTGGCCAATTAATTAATTTAGCTTATTAGTTGACTTTGAGTGCTAAACAAAACCATGCTTTTCTCGATCCACCTATGCCTGTGAAGGTTAACTAAATTCCCATGTCTGATATTTACTTAATTGTTTCCAGTATTTATAATGTGGGTCACTATAAGGGTTATATAGTATAACCAATGAGCTCCTCTACATCTGGAACGTTGTCTCTAATTGAGCAGAGTGCTCTGGTATGGCTTTAATTCTCTCATTCTCAATATCAGTGTGATCCGTGGGATAACCCAGAGCTGACAACTTGGATCTCTTCTCTTCCATTCTCTGATCCACAATATATTCATTGCTGACTATACATCTGAATCTAATTAATTGCCTGCGAGGGATATACTTTTTTTTTATTATCCAGAAACAGAATGAAAATGAAAATACAATGTGGGGCATTTAAAAAAAATGGTGCATAGTGATAATAAAAATATTTAGGGGGTAATTCCAAGTTGATCGCAGCAGGAAATTTTTTAGCAGTTGGGCAAAACCATGTGCACTGCAGGGGAGGCAGATATAACATGTGCAGAGAGAGTTAGATTTGGGTGTGGTGTGTTCAATCTGCAATCTAATTTGCAGTGTAAAAATAAAGCAGCCAGTATTTACCCTGCACAGAAACAAAATAACCCACCCAAATCTAACTCTCTCTGCAAATGTTATATCTGCCTCCCCTGCAGTGCACATGGTTTTGCCCAACTGCTAAAAAAATTTCCTGCTGCGATCAACTTGGAATTACCCCCATTTAGTTTTAAAGTGTAACATTTGGCAGAATCAGTGAGGCAGTAGCCGGCAGTGTATGCAGCGCACTGTACTGTGCCCCCTGACCTGCATGTTTGGGCAGGATGAGTCTAGAGTGCTGAGAAGTCGGCAAATGGACATTGTGGCGGTGGCTGGTTTCACCCCAAGAGCATACTGCGCTTTGTGCGGTGCCACCAACTGCACAGCCCTAGTTACGGCCTTGAATGTCAGACCTTGACTGGTAATTAGCCCACCTGTAATTGGATCACTACTTTGATACATTTTGAATTATTTCACGGTGCCCTCTAATCACACTGTAAAGACAGTTTTATGGACATACACACACTCAGGACAATATAGACAAATAAGTAACAGTATATATTGATAAAGCTAAATATTTATCGTATATAATACCCTTTATGAGGTCTTAGAACACTGTACGCTATTTATGTATGAAGTACCGTAAGGGTACGCTAGTTGCGTAACAATCGCTTTGCCGTGATCGAGACGCTCAAGCGTCACGTTCACTCACGGCCAAGAGATCACAGGCAGGCACGTTATTGGCTGTTAACTAAAGTAATGATTCGCTATAGCGTAGCTAACGCTCGGGACCACGAGGAGATCACTAGCGGAGCTGACGCTCACTATATTAAACCTTTGTATCTAAACCATAAACAGTGTATTGTGCAGTAAAACCCTAGTGTAATGTTAGAGAGTAAATGCAACACAGTATAACCTTATTACCTTAAAAGATGTTTGAGCGTCACCGACGCTCTGAGAATACTTAATACTATAAGAAACACACAGATACCGTGCTCAGGGTCCAACGCCTAAAATATATATTATGAATGCTATACTTGCAAAAGAGTTAAACACAATACAAGTCATACACTACAATATAACATAGACTACCTAACCAGATAACTACACAGGAAATACAATACAATACAATTTAAGGGAAAATGAGTGAGAGAGTGAGAAGGAGAGAGAGAAAGAGAAATTGAGAGAGATTGGCCCACAATAACAAGAAGATCAATATAGTTGCGGAGAAACACTTACGCACAAGGGGAAACGATCGCATGCGCCTCGATATCCAGCTCCCGATTATCAGCAATGAGAACCGTTGAAGAGAGTGAACTGGATATGGTCGGCCTGCCTATTTATGCCCCACACACAATACAATTCAATGGTCCCTACAATCTCATTGTTCATTGGACATAGGAATTCGGCTTCGCATTATAACAAAAGGTCATAGGTTGATTCATACAGGTGGGCTGTGACTATTTCCAACTGCTCAGGTGGGAGGGAAACTGGGTTTCCCGCCGCATGGGTAATAAAGTGCAAATAAAGTAAATGTTCATAAACTTCTTATGTCCATAACTATTCGCACGAGCGATTGATCTGCTTCAAACCAACACCGGAATATTTCTAATTAAATATTCTTCCGATGGATACTAAACACCACTGTATTACTCCTGTCTGACCCTTCGTATCAAACAAAGAGGGATTTCTCTGTTCATGAACATTCTATATTAACCAAACTTTCAGAATCTATCAAAGGGACCATGATCTACAAAATACATTATTAGTGAAAATATGTAATGATTGAGTCGCACGCTACGATCGCATAAACTCTACCGTAAATACGCATACCATGCGCCTGCGGGTGCCCGCGACTGTGAGTATGCGCACGTACGGGAGAGCGTACGCATGCGCAGCATGGACCAGTATGAGGTGCAAATATGGCAGTGTGTGTAGAGATATTTTTCTGACTTTGACAGTCCACCCTTTGGCAGTCAATAATAACTGCCACCTTCTAAAACATTTCAAAAGGAGAACAATATATGTCAGGGGTTAATTCATTTCCATGGTTGGGTAAGGGAGGAGTGAGGAGTAGGTGGGAAGAGTGTATGACCTAGTGAGATAGCAGAAGCATGTATGTATGAGTCCATGTTTGGGGGGTCATGTATCATCGTGCCGTACGTGTTGTAAATCAAGCTTCGAGGTATTGCGAAGTATACATTTGAATTCCTTCTTATCCCGTGGTACGGGTCTGTGGATGGGCTGTCAAACTTTACCGAGCTCTTTTCGGTTTTGGTTGTAACAAAATGGGGAAGCACATTTTAGTTGATGATACATGAATGGGGGAGATATGTGATTGCTGATATCTGTGCCTGTATTCCCTATCGACTATGTGTGTCATTACCTGTGGGTTGTAGAAATGAAGAAAAGACATAATTACGGTAAATGCGGTGGTATTCTATGTCAGGTAAATGTACAGTCGTCGATTGAGGTTTTGTTCGGTATCAGTTGAAAGTCGTCTTCTTTGCGCTGTTTTGCCCATTAGGTGCGAGCAAAAAGCTTTGTCAATGCCAATAGATTTACAAAAATGTTGGGCTAGCGTGAGTTTAAGAATTCTAGGGAAACTGGGGATCCATGGCAAAGTTCATCAAATGTCCGTATCTAAAAGTGGTCAAAACTTCTTCTTTGGTCAATCCGTTGTCTGTATAGTGTCTTGTCAACTTCCTCGTCCAAGGGGGTCTTTTTATCTTGGAGAAAAACAGGTGAAAGAAACGGACCGTAGAAATCGCATTTTCATCACATCATTGTTTCTACATTTGGGTCATAAATCAAGTCCAGGTTAATTACAGTTTCCTCACTCCTTAAACTCATTACCCTAGTACGATGATTGCACTTCATTAAAGCCTGACCGCATCTAAATATCAATCCAACCGATATGACAACACCTAAGATACATAGGAGAAACTTCCCAACATCCATTATGACTCCTTGAGCCCAGTCTCCTAAACCAGAAAACCAATTTCGCGGGTTCAACCATGACACCCAACCAGTCAGCTCATTACCTACAGCAGCAAGAGGGAGATTGTGTCTCCTGCGAAATTCCCACTTCAATTGGAGAATATCGTCCATCTTTTGGTCTATGACCTCGACCGGATCCTCGGTGCTATTTGTAATATATGTGCAACATTTCACGCCGTATTGTGTTGCCAGTGTGACACAATATCCGCCTGTCACTGCTGTGAGGTAATTGAGAACCATTCTATGCTGTACCAGTTCTGTTTTGTAAGCTTGAAGTTCCCTTCCAGTATACCTAAATGTGTCATCATACATTTCAGTGATATTATCTAACAAATTGGCGAGCGCAGAAATGTATTTATAATTCAGCACTCCTCTAGCGGTGCGGGTGAAATCTAACGCGATTAAGAATTGAATCCCGGTGGATTCACTTATCAGATCAGAGGCCGGATGCTCTGTCTTCTCTATCAGGTGCCTTTTAACAACGTGCTCGTAATGGGTGTGAGTATAAGGAGCTTGGGCACCACGGTGTATGTCTTTCATTTTGTCATGTGATACAGTCATTACTTCAGGCAGTACTTTTCCAATATAACACAGAGTTCAGAGTTTGGGGCAAGCCACTTGTACGCCTTTCTCCCGCATATGAAATATGCATCATCGGGGAGAACATATGGGACGGAGTAGGACATAACCATATTACACACCTTCCATGTGAAATCTCCTAACCCTAATTCTTCCATCTGCTTAGTACACGTATCAGGTTGTACGATATGTGCACAGTATCCTGGTGATACCTCTCCAACTTTAGTAATCCTATTTCCTAAGGTATACCTATACCGGAAAGATTTTCCTCTACTGGCTATGTGGCGTACAAGCTCTGTATCTGTAGGCATTCTATCTGCTCTATGCGAAAAGGTTATGGTGTGGTTACTCCATGACACTTCCCAATTTCCCGGTTTTCGGGGATTGGAGATGTTGAAACATAATAGGGACCTATCCACATGGTATTGGTGGAGCTTCAAACTAGGAGGGCTGGAGATATTAAACCTCCGGTCCACCGGTCTCCCACCATTTAACTCAAGTACCTCCTCTATCGTTAAAGGAAATGGTACTAGCCCTGATTTGCTATGACCCTGAGGTACTTGAGAGCATACCCAACAATCTGTTTTGTTTAACACATTACCCACTAAGGAGTGATAGTCACTCAATGGATGCCGGTCCATATGGATATTAAAACTGGATTGGCATTTCTTAATGCACCCATCCTCAATGACATTGTTACAGAGCCTACAGATACAGTTTTCTTCAGCTAACAATCCTTCACAATTCCTTCTATGGTCAATGCTATCGGATCGTTTTCTGATACTCGCCTTTGCTTGTTGATTATGTTGTTCTCGGAAAACTACGCCTCCATCTTTATCATCAGAACCCATTCCAGAACCTCTCTCGACCTCCATGGTACTCTCGCCGGAACAGACTGCTCTGGTCAACATCATGGTCAACAGGAAAATCCGGATCACAGTCTCTTGGGGCAAGTCCATCTTAGGAGGAGACGAAGAAGAATGAAAAGGGGGGGAAAATAATTTGAGGGAGAGGGGATGGGAAGTGGAGAAAAACAATAAAAGGGAATGGGGAGTCGACAACAGCTCTTGGTCTTGAGATTTTCACGGCTCAGGTGCCGCCTCAGTCCTCCTGGAACAGACACTCCAGTGATACAACCTCTACCGTCTGTTCCTTATCACGGGACTTCTCTGGATCAGCAACCTTCTTGCAGTGGGATGAATGAACCCAAGTCTCTCTCTCAGCAACCTTCAATGCTGTAGTGCTAGTCAATAAGACCTGGTATGGTCCTTCCCATCTGTCAATAAGGCAACCTGAGCGTAGAAAATTCCGTATCATTACATAATCCCCAGGTTCAATGTCATGACAATTACTATCTGGTAAATCAGGAATCACTAACTTCAGATTATCATTTTGATTCCTCAACTGTTTACTCATGTTAATCAAGTACTTTACAGTCACTTCATTGTTACATTTCAAATCATCCTGAGGGTTAATCATGACATGCGGTTGTCGACCAAACAAGATTTCAAAAGGGGACAGATTAAGAGGGGACCTGGGAGTGGTTCTGATGCTGTATAGTACAATAGGTAAAGCTTCTGGCCATGTCAATCCTGTCTCTGCCATCACTTTACTCAATTTATTTTTAATAGTGCTGTTCACTCTTTCGACCTTCGCACTCGCCTGTGGACGGTACGGAGTGTGCAGCTTGCTATCAATTCCCATCAATTTACACATTCCTTGAAAGACATCACCTGTAAAATGGGTACCCCTATCACTTTCGATAATTCTAGGGATACCATATCTACATACAAATTCCTGCACAATTTTCTTAGCAGTAAACATAGCGGTATTTGTGGCCGCTGGAAATGCTTCGACCCAATTTGAGAAAACATCTATACAAACAAGTACATATTTCAAATTTCGACAAGGGGGTAATTGTATAAAGTCAATTTGTATTACCTGGAAAGGGCCGTCGGCAGGTGGGATATGGGATGGTTCTGTAGGTATTGCCTTTCCAATATTCTTTCTCAAACAGGTAAGGCACGACATGGCTCTTTTACTCGCATGAGAGGAGAATCCTGGGGCGCACCAATATGCTCTTACCAACTTGCACATCCCTTCCTTGCCTAGATGAGTCAGCCCGTGAGCTGCCTCAGCCAAACATGGAAGGTATGTTCTGGGGGCCACTGGTTTACCATGTCCATCCGTCCAGAGTCCTGAGGACTCCTGGCCATATCCCTTTGCCTTCCAGACTGCCTTTTCCTGTGTGGAACACAAATTTTGCATCTCACACAACTTCTGTGTGTTGATGGTATTAAATACCATCAGTTGTGTGGTGTCTGTCTGTCTGGGGGTAGCAGCTGCTAACTTAGCTGCTTCGTCTGCTCGGCTGTTACCAAGCGATACTGGGTCTTGGCTATATGTATGTGCTTTACATTTGATAACAGCCACTCTGTCGGGTTCCTGTATCGCTGTTAGAAGCCTTTTTATGTGAGCTGCATGCGCTACCGGTGTACCAGCTGCCGTCATGAAATTTCTGAGGCGCCATAGGGCTCTGAAATCATGGACTACCCCGAATGCGTATCTAGAATCGGTGTAGATATTGGCTGATTTGCCCTTAGCCAATTCACATGCTCTGGTTAGGGCGACCAGTTCAGCAACCTGGGCTGAGTGAGGTGGGCCTAGCGGTTCCGCTTCTATGGTGCCTTGGTCATCTACGACTGCGTATCCAGTACACAAGTCTCCCGAGTCTGACTGTCTATGACAACTACCGTCCGTGTAGAACGTAAGTTCTGCATCTTCCAGTGGGTTGTCACTGATGTCAGGCCTTGCGGTAAAATTTTGGGTCAAATATTCTATACAATCATGAGTATCTTCCTTTGTATTAAATCCTCCTTCCCCAGTACTCTCATCCTCCACCCTTTGGGTCTGTCCAGACACACTTGGGAGATATGTTGCAGGATTTAATGCACTGCATCTCCTTATGGTGATGTTTACGGGGGCCATTAGTGCCAATTCCCATCTTGTAAACCGCACTGATGAGACGTGCCTGGTTTGGGCAGAATTTAACAAGGCTGACACTGCATGCGGTGTATGAATTGTGAGGTTGTGACCTAGCACGACGTCTTCGCTTTTCGTTACTAGCAATGCTATCGCAGCAACGCTTCGCAAGCATGTGGGGAGGGATCGCGCTACCGTATCTAGCTGAGCGCTGTAATATGCTACTGGCCTGCTGGCATCACCGTGCTTTTGGGTTAGTACGCCTGCCGCGCAACCAGCACTTTCTGTTCCGTATAGTTCAAAGGGTTTCCCATAGTCCGGCATACCTAATGCTGGTGCCTGCGTTAGGCACTGTTTAAGTCTCTCAAATGCTGCCTCAGACTCGTCTGTATGCGAAATCCGATCAGGTTTGTTTGAGGAGACCATTTCCAGCAAAGGTAACGCTAACATGGAAAACCCTGGGATCCAATTACGGCAATACCCACACATTCCTAAAAATGTTCTGATCTGTTGCTGGGTTTGTGGCAGAGTCATGTCTCTAATTGCTTGAATTCTATCAGCGGTCAGGTGTCTCAGTCCTTGTGTTAAACAGTGTCCCAAATATTTTACCTTAGTTTGGCATAATTGCAACTTGTCTTTGGAAACCTTGTGTCCTGTGTCTGAAAGATGAAACAGGAGCTGTTTCGTATCCTTCAGGGATGCCTCCAATGAATCAGAACACAGTAGTAGATCATCCACGTACTGTATTAATACTGATCCACTCACTGGTTGGAAAGACTGTAAGCAATCATGCAAAGCCTGAGAAAATATACTTGGGCTATCTATGAATCCTTGTGGTAATCGAGTCCATGTGTATTGGACTCCTCTGTATGTAAATGCGAACAAATATTGACTGTCAGGGTGCAGAGGTACCGAAAAGAAAGCGGAGCAGAGGTCAATAACAGTGAAAAATTTCGCAGTGGGAGGGATTTGCATTAGGATGACAGCTGGATTTGGCACTACGGGGAACTGACTCTCAACTATTTTGTTAATCCCCCTTAGATCCTGCACTAGCCGGTAACCCCTCCCCCCACTCTTTTTCACAGGGAAGATGGGACTATTAGCAGTGCTGGACGTTCTTACCAGAATGCCCTGTTGTAGCAAGCGCTCTATTACTGGGTAAACTCCTAACTCCTCCTCTGGCTTCAGAGGGTACTGTGGGATTTTTGGAGCTATCCTACCATCTTTTACTTGTACAACTACCGGAGCTACGTTTGCCATTAATCCAGTGTCCTGTCCATCTTTAGTCCAAAGTGACTCTGGTATCTGAGATATCATTTCTTCTACTTGGGAGGGAGTCCTATTTGTCATAGTGGTATGTGACATTAATTTTGACGGGGAGTCTAACATGTCTCGTACTTCCTGAGCGTGATTCTCAGGTATGTCCAAGAATACACCTTCAGGAGTACAATAAATGACGCACCCCATTTTACACAGTAAGTCTCTTCCCAGGAGATTGGTCGGTGCCGATGCAGCCAGCAAAAAGGAATGCTTGGTATGTAAAGGCCCTATTGTAATCTCTGCTGGTTTGCTAACAGGGTAATGCTGGACTACTCCTGTTACTCCCACGGCTGGAATTGTCCTACCAGTGGTCCTCATGCCCACTGTCGAATTTATCACTGATTTGGCCGCCCCTGTGTCTACAAGAAAGTTTAATGATTTACCAGCTACATTGATTGCAATTTCTGGTTCACTTCCAAGACTTGCAATCAATTTTACTGGCTGCAGATTACAGGTATGGCCACACCCCTATTGGGTATGGTGACCTCCCTGAATCCCGCTGGCAGCAACTACTTGTGAGGGAGTTAGCTGGGAACTACCAGAGGTTTGCCAATCTCTGTTTGGGGGGTATCTTTTTGTTTCCCCTGCATGTGGCTCATAACTCCGTTTCTGCGGACCTTGCTCCCAATGTCGTGTGTCGTGTCGTTGTCTAGGGGGTTGGTATGAGTTTCGTACATTCTTTACTCTACAATCTCGTGCCATGTGTCCCTGTTTATGACAAGAATAACAAGTAACCACACTTGACTTACCCACAGGGTTTGGTGATACAAACAAAGGCTGCCTTGTGGTCAGGGCCTGTATACTTACGGCCATTAACTTATCACTTTGTTGTTCCCTGTGTCTGGTGATGTTCCTATCGTGATCAATAGCAGCCTCTCTCAAAGTAGCCACAGACAGACCTCGCCAACATGGTTGTGTGGTCTGTACCCTAGTCTTCAATGACTCTTTTAAACCATCCATCAGTACCGATACTGCTACTTCTCGATGGTTTATGTTTGTTTTGATGTCCTCTATGCCTGTGTATTTTGCCATTTCTGATAATGCTCTGTGAAAATACTCTGCAGCTGTCTCTGACTCCTTCTGTTTAATGGAGAATATCTTGTTCCATCTGACTACCGCTGGGAAATATTCTTTTAACTGTAAGTTTATTCTTTTTACATTATCTTTGTTGTACACATCTGTAAGAGGTACATCCTGATCTAATCCGCAATCAGCTAAAAATTGAGTTGCGTCAACATTGGAGGGTAAACATGCTCTCAGCAATATCTGCCAGTCTTTATTGTTGGGCTCTACAGTGTTACCTAAGTCTCTGATGTATTTTTGACTGGCAACTAAATCTTTTCTAGGGTCAGGGAATTCAGACACGATGGTCCTTAATTCCATTCTGGAAAATGGGCTATACATGGCAATGTTCCTCACAGGGGTGACCCCTGTTGTGTCAGTTTTCCCATTTGGAACAGCTATTACCCTAACAGGATTAACTCTAACAACATCACTCTGTGTGGGTTCTACAGCCTGTGGTGAAATGGCTTCAGCATAGTGTATGGTGCCGTACTTACCTGTAGACACGACCTCACCTATCCCTCCACTAGGGGCCTTTGTTACTAATCTCGTGGGTGGAGCTGTGCCTACTGTGGTCTCTGCTATGGTGGCTGCTAGAGAGAGCGCTGAAATTGTTGCCGATTCGTCTTCTTGATCACACTCCTGAGGAAAGTTCAAAACAGGGTACAACTTGCACGGGTTAATACTTGTATTGGTTAATTGGTTAACATTATCTTTAACATTTACACAGTTGCTAAGTGTTTGTGTGTTACACCTTAGTGCGTCATTCTCCGCAACCAATTTCTCTCCTGATATGTATGGTGGCGGTGGGGCCGTGGCTATCAGTTTTCTGATTGAGCCAGATCCCGCCGCCTGAGCCAATCCTCTCTGTATGTCACCTTCCTGCTGCCACAACTGCAAATAATCGTAATGTTTGATTCGTCTCTTTGTTGATTTAATGAGACAAATCCTTCTCCTTAAATTCGTTAACACCTCTGTGCTGAAGCTACCTACTCTTGGGAATTTCTCCCCGTCATGTACTGTCATTCTCTCCCATTCATCACATAAAGCTTCTGTGTGACTTCCGTATTTCTCACACATTACATACCTTGCCGACCCAATTGGTCGGTTCACTGAATCAACCCGAACCGAGGTTGATCGCCCCCTACCTGAACAAGTGGCCCCCATAGTTCGAAGGTGTTGCTTTATTTAACCAACCCTTACGCAAACCAAATGTCCAAAATAGGCTGGCGGTGGCGGTTTACCGAGTACCCCACTCACTCGCCCACGCCGACCAATACGACCTGATCACACCGATATGGTGCTGGCGTACTCGACCTAGGGCCCCTGCGACCTGAACCTCTATTTACTGGAACCTGTGAGGGTGCTCCGAAGAACACTTACTCTTTCCAGTAACTATTGGTTGCTGGATAGTTCCTGAGTGAGCAGCGAACTTCCCTTAAAATAAAAAAAAGTTACACAAATCACGTTAGAATGTACAAATAGCGTTTATGACCTTCGTACACAAATAGTACCGGTCAGGTTTACTAATGCACACAATTACGTGCGGTACAATCGTTTAGTACACAAGCAACTAATCTTATGTACTGAGCGACCAGTGGAATCGAAAATTTCGGCTGCGAATTCCTTCAGCCAGAGCTTATATGGCCTATATGGGTGTTGCACCAACCCTTTCTTGGTGTTGTGCCTGTGGACTGTCTGCTGTACCTGAACCTGTTGGTCTGCTATGACCTCCTGGTCTGTTACAGTATGACCTCCTGGTCTGCTACACTCTAATGCTCAAATTGTATATTTAACCAGGGATGCCTCCCTAGCCACCATGTACGTCACTTACACGCATGTACCTCACGAGTACTCGACTTTTCTTGTGGTTCAACCTGTAAAATTGTATACAACACACTCACTCACCACATGTACACTTTTGTTTCTATTTCTATTTCTGCGCAGAAATTTCTCTTTAGACCAGATGTGTTACAAATTAGGAGAAGGATCTATTAATTTAAATTTGGAATTAAAAAAATTTGTGCGATTTATCGCCTGGCGTTATTTACCGCGTGGCGCTACTTATCGCGTTGAGAGGAGAGAGAAAAAAAAAAACTTGTGATTTGAGTTACGTGGGCGTACCCGTACGCTCCGTTGCGTAATATACGCTGCGTGCGTCGGCCCTTGGATTGCGTACGCAAGTCTCAGTCTTTTGTTAGAGACACGTGTACGCAAAGCAAAGATCCACCGTGACACAATTTATACGTTTATCAACTATAGAACTGGCAAACAGGAGAGTGACATACGAAAATACACCAATGAAAAGGAAATGCAGATATATATGTGTGCGTGCGTGTGTACGCAAGACAGAAAAATAAACAGTTTTAAAAAGACACTATTGTTTTGTTCTTACCTCCGGTTCCCGGATTTCTTCAGCACCCTTTACTAAGAGAAGCAGACGCTTATCCAAACAGCACTACGAGGAATATGATCTCCCGCCCTTTGCTGCTGGATAATGTCTGCTGAAATTACCTAGTGCAGATATGTGAAGGACAGGACGAGCCGCCAATTGATAAAGCTAAATATTTATCGTATATAATACCCTTTATGAGGTCTTAGAACACTGTACGCTATTTATGTATGAAGTACCGTAAGGGTACGCTAGTTGCGTAACAATCGCTTTGCCGTGATCGAGACGCTCAAGCGTCACGTTCACTCACGGCCAAGAGATCACAGGCAGGCACGTTATTGGCTGTTAACTAAAGTAATGATTCGCTATAGCGTAGCTAACGCTCGGGACCACGAGGAGATCACTAGCGGAGCTGACGCTCACTATATTAAACCTTTGTATCTAAACCATAAACAGTGTATTGTGCAGTAAAACCCTAGTGTAATGTTAGAGAGTAAATGCAACACAGTATAACCTTATTACCTTAAAAGCTGTTTGAGCGTCATCGACGCTCTGAGAATACTTAATACTATAAGAAACACACAGATACCGTGCTCAGGGTCCAACGCCTAAAATATATATTATGAATGCTATACTTGCAAAAGAGTTAAACACAATACAAGTCATACACTACAATATAACATAGACTACCTAACCAGATAACTACACAGGAAATACAATACAATACAATTTAAGGGAAAATGAGTGAGAGAGTGAGAAGGAGAGAGAGAAAGAGAAATTGAGAGAGATTGGCCCACAATAACAAGAAGATCAATATAGTTGCGGAGAAACACTTACGCACAAGGGGAAACGATCGCATGCGCCTCGATATCCAGCTCCCGATTATCAGCAATGAGAACCGTTGAAGAGAGTGAACTGGATATGGTCGGCCTGCCTATTTATGCCCCACACACAATACAATTCAATGGTCCCTACAATCTCATTGTTCATTGGACATAGGAATTCGGCTTCGCATTATAACAAAAGGTCATAGGTTGATTCATACAGGTGGGCTGTGACTATTTCCAACTGCTCAGGTGGGAGGGAAACTGGGTTTCCCGCCGCATGGGTAATAAAGTGCAAATAAAGTAAATGTTCATAAACTTCTTATGTCCATAACTATTCGCACGAGCGATTGATCTGCTTCAAACCAACACCGGAATATTTCTAATTAAATATTCTTCCGATGGATACTAAACACCACTGTATTACTCCTGTCTGACCCTTCGTATCAAACAAAGAGGGATTTCTCTGTTCGTGAACATTCTATATTAACCAAACTTTCAGAATCTATCAAAGGGACCATGATCTACAAAATACATTATTAGTGAAAATATGTAATGATTGAGTCGCACGCTACGATCGCATAAACTCTACCGTAAATACGCATACCATGCGCCTGCGGGTGCCCGCGACTGTGAGTATGCGCACGTACGGGAGAGCGTACGCATGCGCAGCATGGACCAGTATGAGGTGCAAATATGGCAGTGTGTGTAGAGATATTTTTCTGACTTTGACAATATAATATATATATATATATATATATATATACATACAGTGCTTCCGGAAGGTATTCACAGCGCTTCACTTTTTCAACCTTTTGTTATGTTACAGCCTTATTCCAAAATGGAATAAATTCATTTTATCCCTCAAAATTCTACACACAATGGGGGTCATTCCGAGTTGATCGCTCGCTAGCTACTTTTTGCAGCCGTGCAAATGCATAGTCGCCGCCCACTGGGGAGTGTATTTTGGCTTTGCAAGTGTGCGAACGCCTGTGCAGCCAAGCACTACAATAATGGATTGTGCAGTTTCTGAGTTTACTCAGCCGCTGCGATCACTTCAGCCTGTCCGGTCCCAGAATTGACGTCAGACACCCGCCCTGCAAACGCTTGGACGCGCCTGCGTTTTTCCAACCACTCTCTGAAAATGGTCAGTTGACACCTATAAACGCCTTCTTCCTGTCAATCTTCTTGCAATCGGCTGTGCGAATGGATTGTTTGTTAAATCCATCGCCCAGCAATGATCCACTATATACCCGTACAATGCACCTGCGCATTGCGGTGCATACATATGCGCAGTAGTGACCTGATCGCTGTGCTGTGAAAAACGGCAGAGTGTGATCAGGTCGGAATGACCCCCAATAACCCAATAATATTATCCCCAGGAACTGAAGCCTCTGCGACAGTTCCAGGTGTGATTTTTGGAAATTTAGGATCCACCATGGTCCATAAGAAGACGTGTAGTCAAGTTGATGCTTTGTAACAGACGCTCCCTGGACAACGCCTTTAGGAGGAGATTGTCCAAATAAGGGACTATGTTCACTCCCATCATGCGGAGTTGCAGCATCATTTCCGCCATAACTTTTGTGAGTACTCTCGGAGCCATAGAGAGGCCAAAGGGCAAGGCCTGGAACTGGAAGTGGCGGCCCTGTATTGCAAATCTGAGATAAGCCTGATGAGAAGGTCATATCGGGATATGCAGATATGCATCCTTGATATCCAGGGATACCAGGAATTCTCCTTCTTCCAGGCCAGAAATCACTGCTTTAAGGATTCAATCTTGAACTTGAACACACATAGATCCAGGTTCAGAGACTTGAGGTTCAAGATTGGCCGTACTGAACCATCTGGTTTCAGTACCACAAATAGGCTTGAATAAAATCCCTTGCTTCTGAGCAGAGGGTGGACCGGAACCATCACCTGTGTGTGAAGTTTTTGAATAGAGTCCTGCAAGGTAACTCTTGCTACAGGTGAAGCTGGTAAGCCTGACCTGAAGAATCTGTGAGGAGGGAGTGCTTAAAATTCCAACCGGTAGCCCTGGGATATGAGATCCCTCACCCAAGGGTCCCTGCAGGACTCCGCCCATACCTGGGCGAAATACTGCAGTCGAGCACCCACCTGAAAGTCCCACTGCAGCTGCGGCCAACTGTCGTGCGGAGGGCTTTGTGGAGGAAGAACCTGAAGTCTGGTCCAGTGATCCAGCAGCCGTTGGTCTGCGAGATTTACCTCTATTTCCTCTGGCTGAATTTGAAGCACCCCTGGCCCTGCCTCTAAGCCTGTCCACACGAAAGGACTGTAGAGAGGGACCGGGATAAGGATGTCTAGCTGGAGGCACAGCAGACGGCAGATAGGTGGATTTACCTGCCATTGCTTGAGAAATCCACTTGTTCTATTCCTCCCCAAACAGGGCATCCCCTGTGCAGGGAAAGTTCTCTGCGCCTTTTTTGGAATCAGCATCCACTGTCCACTGTTGCAGCCACAGAGCTCTGCGAGCTGAGGCCACCATAGCCGAGGAACGGGCATTAATGAGGCCTATCTCCTTGATTGCCTCACTCATGAAGTTAGCAGCATCCTGGATATGCTGCAGTAGAGTCAGGATCTCATCCTGAGGCAAAGTGTCAAACCCCTCAATTACATTACCAGACCATTTAACCATGGCCCGCGTGATTCACCCACAAGCATTGGTGGGCCTCTGTGCGACACCTACTGCAGTGTAAATGGATTTGAGTGTAGTCTCAATTTTACAGTCAGCAAGGTCTTTTATAGAGATAGCACCAGGTACAGCCAGCACAATCTTACTTGACAGCCTGGACACTGAGGTATCCACAATCGTAGGGTTCTCCCATACCTTCCTTTCCTCAGGGGGAAAAGGAAAGGAATTCAGCAACCGCTTAGGGGTTTGAAATATTTTGTCAGGAATAACCCACACCTCTTTAAAAAGTGAGTTTAATTCCTTGGAAAGTGGCAATAGATTTTGGTTTTACATTAAAAACAACTCTTCATCAGGTTCTGTCTCTTTATCCGGTATATTGAGGACTTCCCTAATAGAATATATTAAGGCTTCCACACCCTGAGCCAGAGTATTGTCACCTGTGCCTACGTCCACTATACCTTATTCCAAATCTGGCATTTCAGTTTCAGAGTCAGATTGGAGTACATGTGGGAGTGTGCGTTTATGTGAGACCTGCAGGGGGTGGGGAAGGGGTGGGGAAGGGGGGGGGGGGGGCTGAGGAGCTGATTTGTGGTCAGTAGCATTGAGTAGAAAATCATCCACAATTTTTTTTAGCAGTTGTCTTTTCTGTCTGGCAGTAGCCAATTCAGAATTAATATTAGATATCATTCCTTTAAATGACTCTAACCACTCTGGGGCCTGTGTATTGTTTCCCTGAGAAGGGAGAGAGCACTGATTACATAGTAGAGGGGAAACTTTGTGTTGCATGATGGACACACAACCTTTTTGCCAGACATGCTGATGCAGCAGAACACACACACACACAGTAATAGTGAAATAACACAGTAATAGTGAAATAACACAGGTGACCACAGAAACCCAAACAACCTGAATGGAGTGATATAGAAAGGGATGAGACCAGCACACAATGCCACAACAGCTAAAGCAGCACTTTGCCGGGCATAAACCAGAAGTTTAGATAAGGCAACTAGTTTTCTGACAATATATATGCTCCCCCCTTTCTATAAATTCCACTGGTACCAGTACAAGGCGACTTTGGAGGATCTCTGGAGGAACAACGCTTCCCTGCATGCAGCCTGGAGTCTAAAACAGCAGGAAATGGCATCTATGAGCTGCTGGTCCTGCTCCCCGGGAAGCCCCGCCCCCTTAATGGCGCATGGTCCCCTGTGCATAATTATACTGGCATTTGTCACCAAAAAGCAGAAAACGGGTGTCAGGAATCGACTTACCACAGCTGCATCTGTCCGTCGGTGCGGACTCCGTCCGGGGTTCCTACGTCTCGCTGGTCTCCCTGTCACCGGATGCCATCCTGGGCCTAGGAACGCTCCTGTTGTCAGCGGGCGTGCATGCACGCCGCGTTCCCGCCGGGCCGCGGCATGGGCGCCGCCATGACAGCTTTCCTCAGACTGCCGCATCAGCCAATCCGGAGCTTGGCCGCACCTCCTCGTTTCCCTTCCAGCCAATGCCTGCAGACCGGGGGGTATATCAGGAGCAGCAGGGTGAGTCAGTCCTTGTCCTGGACTTCGTGTCACTCCTATGACCTGTGTCTCTGGTTCCGTTCTCCAGTTCCTCTGTTTGCCTGCTTTGCCTTCCAGTTTGTTCCTGTACTACCGTGGAACCACAAGCACCAGCAACCCTTGCACTTGAGTTCTAGCTTCACACCTTTACCAGCTACAGTGTGCTCCAGCCCTCTGCAGTAGAGACTCTCCTACAGGTGCATCTCGTCATCTACACCTGTTCATCAGCCTGCAAGCTGCCAGTGTTATTCAAACTGCACTGAGAACTTTAACACTTGTCTCCTGCAATTGCTACCAGGTTTGCTATTCCCACCAACATCTCTGCTGGCTCCACGGTCCAACAACTATTGGTTCCCATACCGACACATCGATCCCCTGATCGATTGAACTTACCATACAGAGTTTGCCATAGACTCTCAGCTTCCACGCTGCATATTCACAATTGCATTTGTTTCTGTTGTTATCAAGTATTCCTGCTGCCATATTGTTTAAAGCCTATTGTTTAATAAACAACATTGCGCACATGCGCAGGAATCCAATCCGGCCTCCTCACTTCTTCCATCCTACCTCCACTGACCCGGGGACACAAACTAAACAGAACCTGACAGTGGGGTTAAAACCCCTTTCTGTACCAGCACCAGTGTGGGTGTCCGCAGTGGGCACCGCACCCCGCAGCCAAGCGCCCACTGCACCCTTATGCTAGCACTGTCACCAGGGACCTGCTAACCAGGGACCCGGTGTCTGTACTTACTGCACCAGCATCTTCAGCATCTGTTAGGGGTGGCGGAATGCTGCGAAACAGTACCTCAGGAGCAGTGTTCGGTCAGCGGGGATCCGGACCATTAACCCTATAAGAGGTTGGTTCAGTCCCTGCCCTAAGTCCCACAATGCAGGCAGACTGGTGCCAGCCAGTGCTGCCTGAAAATAACAAATTAAAACATATTTCTGAAGAAAACTCTCTGTAGCTCCAGAGAATGAACCCGGCTCCTTGGGCATATTTTTCTAAACTGAGTCTGCAGGAGGGACATGGAGGAGCCAGCGCACACTGTAGATTTCTTAAAGTGCCAGGCTCCAATGGACCAAATCTATACCCCATGGTACTTATGTGATACCCAGGACCAGAGACTGAACTGATTTAATTCAGGTTGGTATCACTGGGGATATCAGCTGAACCCGGGGCCACTACAGACCTGTTGATTTTAATCTGACCCTTATTGTTTACAGAACTGTGGAATCTGGGGGCCACTAGGACCCATTGGAGGCCGTGTAGGGGAGAACTGAACTGGCCCGCGCCGCTGGCGGGACCGATATGGGCACCTTACCTAGAAGGAGATAAAAAGAGGAGGGCTCGAGCGCTAGGCGGGACGGCTGTGAGGAGAAGAAGAGACGGGAGTGAAAGCACGGCTGCGGCGGGAGAGACAGAGCTGACAGCCGGGTCCGGAGAGAGGCCGAAGGGAACTCGCAAAAAGCACTCACCGCTCTCTACAGTCACATCGAGACCGCCCGGAACGGAGACTGGCTGAGCCGGGACAGTGCGGGGTTGCCGGCTGACATCTTCAGAGGATCGCGCTGACTAGAAGGAAGGAGGCGGTATGACAGTGAGTGACGGGCCAAGTGACAGGGGAGAAGGCGGAGGCCTAAGAGGTGCAGCCCAGTAAAAGCAGCCGGTGGGACGGCAGGAGGCGGAGGTATGGCCCCCATATAAGGGAAGAGGGGTCACGTCACTTAAATAAGACAGAATCAGCACTTATTAGCTAATAAGAGGAAACTGGGGACGTCCTCCCATCGCATCCATCAGCCACAGTCTCTTAGCCAATAAGGTTCCATACCAGCACAGCATAGAAAAGAGAACTATCCCTGTTATAATATTCGTAAGGGCTTAGCTCTGCATGGAAAGAAACGTATAAAGACAGCAGCCAACTTTCTAACTCTTCCCCTCAGAGTGACTTTCCCAGGCAGCAGTCTGTCAGTAATCAGAGTTAGCAAGCTACTTAACCAGTGCTGCATTAGCCTCCACAGATAGACGCTTCAGCTATTTCCCGAAGTGACACAGAGTTACAGTGCCCTATCGGTGTATACAGATCATTAATTTACGGTATTGCAATATAGACCTCAGATTTATACCGAACACTACACCGGAGTCAGTGAGCCATCTATGCCAGTCAGTGATCAGGAAAGAGTAACTGAACCGCAGTCTGTTACACCCTGATGTTTACACAAGCCTAAGCTACAGAAGGACACAGCAGGGATATAGGACACTGTTACAGTTTCAATTGGGAATTCCTTTATTGCAGAAACATTGTAGCAGATATTCCTTTCAGAGGATTACAAGGCAGTGAATAGCCCTCAGTAGTGGAAGTATATAATTCAACTAACTGTTGCAATGAGGGATTAGAAGAAAGGCAAAAGAAAGGGAATTCTTGCCCCTAGGTTACATATTGCCGATCCATTTGCAAGCTATCCTTTCGTAAAAAAAACCAACTGACTCATTGACTTATGTGCACCAACGTACGAAGAATCAGCTGAACTGTGGGTTTAAAGGGGTTAATTTCAGTACTGAGAAAGGGTCATCATATAAGTATAGTCGATATTGTATGTTTCAATAAAACTGTTGTGTATCTATGTTATGCACGAGATAAAATACTAATCTTCGTTTAGGTGCGAACATCGGCAGCCATCGAAGAATCCGGTTTAATAAAATTGTTCTTTGTTTGATGCCTTTCAATGGAGTAAGGTTGTCTGATATCTTCAATTGTTGCATTACTTTTATATTGCAGTCATTTTCATAGAGCCGAATTGAGTACTTCTCACATGGTACATATTATTGTATATTCCGTGATTGTGCACGTGGCATGTTTCGGAACATCGTAGAGATCTGTAAACAAACAAAAGACCAACAGGTAATACTAAATAGACCCAACTGAAACAAGAAAAATCTTATACTTACCTCACACCCTAAACACTACCAATAAACTACGACACAAATCAGATCCACTTATTCAGATTATCACAAGTCGATTTGTGGCGTCCACGAACAGGATCGATAAATGAAAGCGAGGAACTCTATATCCGCAGAAAATGTCCAAAGAACAATCTATGACGGCTGGAGCATTCAGCGGAGAGCCTAGTAAGCCGACACCAGAAACGCCTAGCATGGCGCAAATAAACCCAATTACCTTGCCGTACTATTTTGGGGCCCCATGGCTTCCAACCTACCATGGAGATAGACACAAGGCCAAAGGAAATACTTTGACTAACTTCAAAAACAAAATTAAGTCCATGTTCCGTATCTACCGTTTAAGCGAGCGACAACAAGTCGAGATTCTTATTGGACAACTGAAAGGATCCGCACAACGGGAAGTCATTTCCTGGCCGGCAGAAGAGAGGAAAAATATTGAACAGATATTACAACGTTTGGCTACTACATTTGAACTTCATACAATCTCAGAACTAAAAATGAAATTCTACGCTAGAAAGCAGCGTCCGGGAGAAACGCTTAGAGATTCCACCCTAAGCCTCAAGAGGCATTGAAAGCGATCCGGACATACCTTCCTAGATTTTAAAGAGGCCGCGATTAAGGTGGTTTTCCAGAGATGCCCGGATATCAGGAGAGTCAGTTATCTAACAGAAACAGCGCCCTGAATCCCGTTAACAACCAGAGGAATAGGGACACCATCGGTCAGAGCTTTCAGACACCCACCACAGACCCAATGCGAGCTCTAACGAGTCAAATGGAGGAACTTGTAGCGGGAATGACAAAAATGTGCAAAGAGGTACAGAAGTTTGCTGAAAGGCAAGGCACCAGTCCCACCGAGGCTAGGTGTCCAAGGGAGCACAGGAGAGCCAGAAACGATTGGTGGACCCCACCTCGGACAGGTGGAAGGAGAACTACTGATCAATTTGATCCACAGGGCCGACCGATTTGCCGTCAATGTAAAAGGCCTGGACACATAGCACGTAATTGTGACCAAGAGGAGGCTTTAAACTCCAATGCCCCGAGGCCGGAGACCGATCCTCGGGGGGAAATGCCGCAGTAAATCAGAAATATGAAGAATGGTGGTCTCAGTACGTAGGACGATGCCCCCATATCCCAATATCTATTAACGGAGTGGAAATTATGGCAATGATAGACACTGGATCACAGATAACCACCATTCAGCACTCTACTTTTCTACAAAATTGGGGAGAACATCAAATTGTGACACCCCCACCAACATGGTTACAACTGATAGCTAGTAATGGATCAAATATATCATTCGTGGGTTACTGGGAGGCCCATGTAAGGATTGGAGAGACCGAACTCCCACGACAAGGATGCTTGATTACACGCGCCAGTGATCCTAATGCTATCCCTATGATTCTCGGGATGAATATATTATAGAGTTGTCCCAAGAAATTGATTTCGATTCTGAAACAGGAGTTACCTAAGACTGTGACCACCCATCAGGATGCCCTCCAGAAAACTATTAAAACTTTGCAAAGTCACCAGGCATTTGTGCATTGCAACGGATATATTGGGAAGGTCTGGATTACGGACAGCAAGCCCATCAAAGTGCCTCCCAACTCCGAAGTCATCGTCTGGGGCAAAACCCGATGTGGTCCTAGAGGAAACAGCTATGAGGCTCTTATTGAACCCTGTGACCTGAGTGAGGGGAATGAGATCATTGTGGCCCATTGTTTGGTGACCGTTACTAAAGAGAGGGTTCCCGTCCGGATCCTGAATCCTCATAATCATATGATCAAACTATACCGACAACGACCGATTGCTACACTTTCCTGGACTAGTTTTCAGGACGTGATGCCTGTGCAAACAGAAGCTCGTCAACAGAGTAATCATGTTGAGAAAGAAGAAAATTCCACCCTGGTAGAGTGGTGGAATGATATCCACATCGGCGATGAAGACACCCCTCCTAAACATAGACAAGGTGCGCTTCAAATCGTGAAGGAGAACCCTCAAACCTTTAGTCAAGGACCCTTGGATTTTGGGACAGTCACAACTGTAAGACATCGCATTATGACCGGCAATGCTATCCCTATCAAAGAAAAACATAGACCTTTAGCTCCTGCTCTGTATCAACCAGTGAGGAAGATGCTCGAAGATATGAAGTCTACTGGCGTCATTCAAGAAAGCCATAGCCCATGGGCCGCCCCAATGGTGCTAGTTAAAAAAAAGAATGGGCAGTTATGCTTTTGTGTCGACTACCGGAAATTGAATCAGATTACACATAAAGATGCATATCCGCTGCCTAGGATTGAGGAATCGCTTGCAGCCTTGAAATCGGCCAAATATTTCTCCACACTAGATTTAACCAGCGGATATTGGCAGATTATGATGGCGCCGGAAGATAAGGAGAAAACAGCCTTCACCACTCCCATGGAACTCCATGAATTTAATCGAATGCCATTCGGATTGTGCAATGCTCCGGCAATGTTTCAAAGAGTGATGGAGCACTGCCTGTGATCTAAGAATTTCGAGATGGTGTTATTGTATTTGGACGATATAATCATCTTTTCTAGGTCCTATCAGGACCACCTTCAACATTTACAGGAAGTCTTCCAGCAATTGGCTAGATACGGACTGAAGGTAAACCCTGCAAAATGTCACCTGTTAAAACCTAGGGTTCGTTATTTGGGACATTTGGTGAGTTCTGAGGGAGTAGCCCCAGATCCCGAAAAAATTTGAGTAGTACAAGAATGGTCTGTTCCACGAACGGTTAAAGATGTAAGACGATTTCTCGGAATCGTGGCGTATTATAGGCGCTTCGTCAAGGATTTCGCCAAGGTAGCCGCCCCTTTACATGAAGTGCTTCGAAATATACCTCAAGACAGTCAAAGCAGACGTCTATTCGTCACCTGGACATCCCGGCAACAATCTGCATTAAAACATCTCAAGAAGGTTTTGACCCAAGCGCCCCTCTTGGCATACCCAGACTACAGCAAACCCTTTATCCTACACACGGACGCAAGTAAGCAAGGACTCAGTGCGGTCCTCGTGCAGTTACAAGATGGCAAAGAAAAAGTAATAGCGTATGCCAGCCGAGGTCTCCGGAAGACCGAACGGAACAATGCCAATTATAGTGCTTTTAAACTAGAATTCCTAGCACTGGTCTGGGCCGTTACTGAAAAATGTAAAGTTTATCTTACCGCCACCCCATTTGTAGCTTACACTGAATGTAATCCTCTGGCCCACTTAGCTACTGCCAAACTTGGAGTGTTGGAGCAATGATGATATGCACGTTTGGCTAATTATCAATTCACCATACACTATCGGCCTGGAAAGAATAATAGTAATGCGGATGCGCTCTCCCGGTTAGCTGATCAAGAGGAATCCGAAGTTGAGGACCCCTGGGAGTTGGTAGAATTACCTCCTTTTCAAGCTCCTAGGTGAACAGTTGTACAGAATAACACCGCCTCCAAGACGAGCCAATCCTATTATCAGTTAGAAGAAGGCAGTTTAAGCAAATGGCAGGAAAAATACCTACTGTTTCGGAAGCTAAAGAAGTTATTACTGCAAAAGAAAGGCTTATCCAAATCCAAAAGACAAACTTCCGCGCCAGAGTTAGTAAAGCTATGGAGACAGCGGGATCGATTAGAAATACAACAAAATCTGATAGTTCGAAGGAGTGTTAATCCTAAAACTCACCTGCTCGTTACCCAAGTGCTTGTCCCTATGACAAAAGCACCAGTTCTCTTGCAGGCTTATCATGATCAATCAGGCCATTTCGGACACCAGAAGACGGAATCGAATCTCAGACAGCGGTTCTATTGGGTTGGGTTACGACAGAATGTAGAAGAGTGGTGCAGAAACTGTCATGCGTGTAGTCTACGGAAACCTGCCCTTTATACAGACAAGGCCCCACTTCATCCAATTGTCAGCAGCGAGCCTTTAGAATTGGTCACCACTGATCAGGTAAAACTAGAAAGAAGCAAGTTGGGCCACGAGTACGCCCTCATGATGGTAGATCACTACACTAAGTTCGCAATTGCTTTACCAGTAAAAGATATGACGGCAAAGACTACTGATGAAATCTTCTGGAGGGCCTTCGTACGACCATATGGTTTTCCTGAAAAAATCTTGACCGATCAAATGCCGGCGTTTACATCCCGACTCTTTCGAGAATTATGCCTCCTATATGGATGAAAAAAAATTACAAACCACAGCATATCACCCGCAGGGGAGTGGCCTGTGTGAAAGAACTAATAAAAAACTTATTCAAATGTTACGGGCCCTTCCTCTACAGAAAAGACAAGATTGGCCGCTATTATTAACGGAATTCATGTTCATCTGCAATAATACCATCCATAGTTCCACAGGGTATACGCCGTACTACTTATTATTTGGTAGACAAGGGAAACTACCCATGGATGTTACTCTTCAGGTGAGAAGCACTCCAGAACCATTTCTGGAAACAGATTGGGTAACAGAGCATCAACGTCGATTGAAGGCAGCTCATGATCTAGTCGAACAACAGAGAGAAGTGGTGCAAAAGCGGCAAGAGCACAATTATAACCTTACAGCACAAGCTGAGCCCTTGCCGGTTGGATGCAGAGTCTTAAGAAAGAACAACCAACGACAAAGTAAATTAGACTCTCGATGGAAGCCAATCCCATATAAAATACTAGCAAAGCCAAATCCCGAAGTGGCAGTATACCGTATTAGTCGCGAAGATGGAAGCCGACCAAGTCTGGTCCATCGAGATCAACTTAAACTGTGTCCAGCATGGCCAGAGTCGGAAAGCAGAACATCTCTATTCCCAGAGGAAACTCCAACCGAAATTCCATACCCGGAGGCCATGCTTAGTCTCTGTTGGCCAATTCTTGGCACTTTTGGAACTATACCTACCCCGGAAATGAATGAAACCGTAACAGAAGATTATACGGATCCTGTACATTCAGATGTTCCTGTGTTAAGACGCTCTGAAAGGAGCACAAAAGGGAAGTTGCCCGCTAGATACCAATTATAGAGTTTCCACATTGAATTAATATGACAGAACTGGTTATTATGGAATAATTATAGTGGTAGAATTATTTAAGTAATCAAATTAGATGCAGATGTCTAGTATAATCGAGGGTAAAGTAGTTACATAGAGTATAGTGATGTTTGTATATTACTCTTGTATTTGTTAACAAAATTTGTTATCCAAGTAGGGTACATGGTTACTAGATGCGTAAGGATCCGCATCAAATTACCGGGGAAGTATGTGATACTCAGGACCAGAGACTGAACTGATTTAATTCAGGTTGGTATCACTGGTGGTATCAGTTGAACCGTGGGCCACTATAGACCTGTTGATTTTAGTCTGGCCCTTATTGTTTACAGAACTGTGTAATCTGGGGGCCACTAGGACCCATTGGAGGCCGTGTAGAAGACAACTGAACTGGCCCGCGCCGCTGGTGGGACAGATACGGGCACCTTACCTAGAATGAGATAAAAAGAGGGGGGCTTGAGCACTAGGCGGGACAGCTGTGAGGAGAAGAAGAGACGGGAGTGAAAGCACGGCTGCGGCGGGAGAGACAGAGCTGACAGCCGGGTCTGGAGAGAGGCCGAAGGGAACTCGCAAAAAGCACTCACCGCTCTCTACAGTCACATCGAGACTGCCCGGAACGGAGACTAGCTGAGCCGGGACAGAGTGAAACGGAGGGCAGCAGGGTTGCCGGCTGACATCTTCAGAGGATCACGCTGACTAGAAGATAGGAGGCGGTATAACAGTGAGTGACGGGCCAAGTGACAGGGGAGAAGGCGGAGGCCTAAGAGGTGCAGCCCAGTAAAAGCAGCCGGTGGGACGGCAGGAGGCGGAGGTATGGCCCCCATATAAGGGAAGAGGGGTCACGTCACTTAAATAAGACAGAATCAGCATTTATTAGCTAATAAGCGGAAACTGTCTGGCGACGTCCTCCCATCGCATTCATCAGCCACAGTCTCTTAGCCAATAAGGTTCCATTCCAGCACAGCATAGAAAAGAGAACTATCCCTGTTATAATATTCGTAAGGGCTTAGCTCTGCATAGAAAGAAACGTATAAAGACAGCAGCCAACTTTCTAACTCTTCTCCTCAGAGTGACTTTCCCAGGCAGCAGTCTGTCAGTAATCAGAGTTAGCAAGCTTCTTAACCAGTGCTGTATTAGCCTCCACAGATAGACGCTTCAGCTATTTCCCAAAGTGACACAGAGTTACAGTGCCCTATCGGGGTATACAGATCATTAATTTACGGTATTGCAATATAGACCTCAGATTTATACCGAACACTACACCGGAGTCAGTGAGCCATCTATGTCAGTCAGTGATCGGGAAAGAGTAACTGAACCGCAGTCTGTTACACCCTGATGGTTATACAAGCCTAAGCTACAGGAGGACACAGCAGGGATATAGGACATTGTTACAGTTTCAATTGGGAATTCCTTTATTGCAGAAACATTGTAGCAGATATTCCTTTCAGAGGATTACAAGGCAATGAATAGCCCTCAGTAGTGGAAGTTTATAATTCAACTAACTGTTGCAATGAGGGATTAGAAGAAAGGCAAAAGAAAGGGAATTCTTGCCCCTAGGTTACATATTGCCGATCCATTTGCAAGCTATCCTTTCGTAAAAAGACCAACTGACTCATTGACTTATGTGCACCAACGTACGAAGAATCAGCTGAACTGTGGGTTTAAAGGGGTTAATTTCAGTACTGAGAAAGGGTCATCATATAAGTATAGTCAATATTGTATGTTTTAATAAAACTGTTGTGTATCTATGTTATGCACGAGATAAAATACTAACCTTCGTTTAGGTGCGAACATCGGCAGCCATCGAAGAATCCAGTTTAATAAAATTGTTCTTTGTTTGATGCCTTTCAATGGAGTAATGTTGTCTGATATCTTCAATTGTTTAATTACTTTTATATT
The DNA here is from genome assembly GCF_028390025.1 of Pseudophryne corroboree. Taxonomy (NCBI): domain Eukaryota; kingdom Metazoa; phylum Chordata; class Amphibia; order Anura; family Myobatrachidae; genus Pseudophryne; species Pseudophryne corroboree. Next base: position 163,595,417 of record NC_086448.1, read on the forward strand.
GCAGTCATTTTCATAGAGCCGAATTTAGTACTTCTCACATGGGACATATTATTGTATATTCCGTGATTGTCCACGTGGCATGTTCCGCAACATCGTAGAGATCTGTAAACAAACAAAAGACCAACAGGTAATACTAAATAGACCCAACTGAAACTAGAAAAATCTTATACTTACCTCACACCCTAAACACTACCAATAAACTACGACACCAATCAGATCCACTTATTCAGATTATCACACTAATATCATCCCAGTATCCCCTAGGATGTTAGAGAAAGTGAAGCACTGTAAATACTTTCCGGATGCACTGTGTATGTATGTAATATATATATATATATATATATATATATATATACTTTATTCATTTTATTGAATATTTTATATGATGATAGTTATCGATTAAATTAGTTAAGGCTGTTAAAGTCGAAAATGATACGTTCTTTGAAACATTGATCAGGAGACCTGTTATCTTCTTAGTTTTTTGACTATTCGATATGTTTTTTATATGATGATGGTTATCGATTAAATTAGTTCAGGCTGTTCAAGCACAAGAGACACTGACTGTATGCAGAAATTAGGGTGGAGAAGTTGCCGCAGAGAGATGGAAAATGAATAGCACTGAGAATGAGTTGGAGGTAAGGCAGTGTTTGAGAACACAGTGGTTCTAGTAGCAGATGAGTAGATAAGGGAGATGTACTAAGCAGTGAAAAGAGTGGAGAAGGGAGCCAGTGGAGAAGTTGCCCATGGCAACCAATCAGCTGCTCTGTATAATTTTATAGTATGCAAATTATAAATGTTACTTCAATGCTGATTGGTTGCCATGGGCAACTTCTTCACTGGCTCACTTCTCCACTCCTTTCACTGCTTTTTACATATCCCAATAAGTGGTAGTCTGAAAAGTGAACAAAGTATGGAGAGAAAAAAAAATCAAGTCTAAGAGCTTAAACCGAGTACTGTGTTTGGAGGCACAATAATTTACAGTACTTAGGGGGCTATTCAATAAAGATTGCAGATTCTGCTTTTTAGCAGAATTTGCAATCCTTTCTCTCGCATGCTGGGGGCTGCCCATCGCAGGGTAAGGCAGCCGAGCATGCTAAATGGCCTGCACAGTGACTGCGACTGCAATTTAATTGCGGTTGCAGCAACTGTGGACAACTTCCTGGCAGGCTGCGTATGCAGGTGGTACTCCAACATTTTCTTGATCGGAGCGGCAACGTGTGATGTCACGCAGCTGCCCCAAAAACGCTGCCAACCAGCCCCCTTTTTCCCAGTGCCGCCACCCATCGCTCTGTCACCGCCCCACGAACTCCTCTGCCTGTCAATCAATGCGATCAAATCTCATTGGCTGCTAGCACACGCGCAGGACAGGACCTGCGCATGCCCACTAGTGCTGCCAATGGGGTTATTGCGGTCACAGCGATTAACAATGCGACCTGAATAACCCCCTCAATCAAATGGCAAGTTGAAGTCACCCAAGATGTTGGAGGATATAAATAAGGAAGCCAGGTACAGTAGCTTTGCATCTGGTAGGACACATTTAAAGCATTTTGAAAGTGATGGCAGACAGATAATGTTTGAGTTTTTCTGAATCAGAATGGGGTCTATTGGAGATGTGGGGGACCAGACCTGTATGCCCAGTGTGATGTAATCATGCTCACAGCGGGCCAGTGACAGATGACACTGAGGGGGTCTAACTGCACAAACAGGTAGGGACAAAATAAGCAGATGGTTTTGGAGCAGGGCGCACGGGGATGAGTGGCAAGTGCACAAACAAATGAAGTGGCCCAGTCCTGTGCTTGGTTGATGTCTATATGAAATTGCCTGTAATGGAAAGGATGGGACAGACAGCATTTGCCTGTGATTGTACAGACCGCAGATAAGATACCCCCACCGGGCTGTCACTCATTAATGATGGGAGTGTGTACATAGAGCATGTGGTGTCTGCACCCCCCTGCCATGCCTCTGACTATGTGTGTGTGTGTGTGTGTGTGTGTGTGTGTGTGTGTGTGTGTGTGTGTGTGTGTGTGTGTGTATATATATATATATATATATATATATATATATTACTGACTGCTGGGTTCACATCCACTGCTGCCCTCTCTATGCACTACAATACTGACTGCTGGGCACATGCTGCTCTCTGCATGTACTGACACAAGAGGCTGTAGCTGGAGAGAAAGAAGTGGGCTGGAGAGAAAGTAGGGGGCTGGAACAGCTGAGACTGAAAGCGGCTTGATAGACATGTAACAGCTACTGGGCAGCTCTGCAGCTATTCTTCACCCCACTCCCCACTCCCCCATCTCTGCATCAGAGTTTCTGCGTATCCTTTATTTATATAGCAATAACAGCACCTGCTTGGCGATAGAAGTGGGGTGTCCCCCCCGTATCTGACCCTAAAGGGCCCCGGCATACTTACATTCGTGATGCCAGCAGGCGGTATTCTGGCGCCGAAATGTTGATAAATGTCAGGATTCCGGCGTCGCATTCTGACCAGTGTCGGGATTCCAGCATCGGTATTCTGACTGCTGGAATCCCGAACGCCAGTATCCTGACTGGATCACCAATAATGGATTATCAGAAAAACAATTTGTTAAACATTGCAGGATTTCATAGGGTTTTATGAATAAATGTCAGGGATTAAGGCAAATAAACATTGGAAATAGTCTGGGGGAAAAAAAACCATCAAGTTACATTATCCGGGCCAAACTTAAGCAGAATCTGGTGTCACAGTGGAAGAATGCTGCTGCTTCTCCTGTTGTTTACTGAGTGTTCCATTGTGTTTTCTAATCACTTTGCTGGTAAATCGCTTACTAAGGAAATCACAAAGAGGATGCTTTCCAAAACAATGGAGATAAAAAGAAACAGCTGTCAGCGATGATAATATTACTGAACGGATAATTATATCATCGATGGTAGACAACCAGATAGTCATACAATTTCAACATTTAATAAAGTATGAAAAGTATATCCCTCATGCATATATCTGGTAAATATGAGAGAAATGGGGACTCAAGTGATAATACGTAACAATCCAGAGGATTAGCAGTTCCACAGGCATTCAATTTTCCAATTAGGATATATGCAAATAAACTGTATGACCCGATGGTCGTTCTCGAATTCTCTAATAAGATAAAGATACTTAGAGATGAGAGTCTACAAGCTTGCTTTTTATTACTTAGATTTTCTCGTATTTTGGTGGTCATTCCGAGTTGATCGCAGCCAGCAACTTTTTGCTGCTGCTGCAATCAACTAGTCCACGTTTACGGGGGAGTGTATTTTAGCTTAGCAGGACTGCAATCACTTGTGCAGCCCTGCTAAGCTAAAGAAATTTAAGCAAAAGTAGACTAGGCCTGGACATACTTACCCTGTGCGACGATCTCTGCGATTCTGGGGCCAGCTTTGACATTAGACATCCGCCCTCCGTTCTGCTGGACACGCCTGCGTTTTCTTCTCCACTCCCCGAAAACGGTCTTCAACGGTCCAGATCCGCCCAGGTACGCCTTCTTTCTGTCAATCGTCTTTGCGGTAGGCTCTGGTGCACTGCGGCCGCTGTGCATGCGCATTCCGGACCCGTTCGCACCACAGCGACAAACTGCTGCGTGCAAACGGGTCGGAATTACCCCCTTAATCCCTTAGCAAAACTATATTGTAGTAACTTGTTTCATGTGATTATGCTATTGAATGTTTTAGGTCACATTCTTTTTTTTTCTTTTCTTTTTTTAATGTCTTGGTGATGTCCTCTCATCTTGCCAATAAAGTTTGTTTAAGAGATAAAGATACTTTCCAGAGTCAGACCCAAAATTTTGTATTGTACCAATCCTCAGTTGATTGCCCAGCGAGGAATGTAATGGTGGGTGACTGAGCTTTGTTGAGGATCTAGAATTCTTCAACACTGCAGTGATGTGGCTGCAGTGTTGGACTGGGGTATGAAGGGCCCACCGGGGGAAATGCATTGGTAGGGACCCATTTTTAGGGGTGTGGCAGTTGCCACAGAGGTCATGGCTAACCATTAGGAAGGGCATGGTCTGGGCTCCTTGGTAAATATATATACTGTAGTCAAGGGTGGTCTTCAGGTTGCCGAATGTCGGGATCCCGGCGCACAGTATACCGGCGCCGGAATCCCGACAACCGTGCCTGCAGCGTGGCGAGCGCAGCGAGCCCACAGTGGGCTCATTTGCGCTCACCACGCTGTCGGTATGCCGGCGGTCGGCCTCCCGGCGCCGGTATGCTGGTCGCCGGGAGCCAGGCCGCCGGCATACGATACTACGCCTGTAGTAAATACTGCTAGTACATGCATGATAAATAATAACAGAAATGCACTGTAGAAAATACACCATAGTCCTGTGCAGTATAAGGTAACATATATAATGAGTAATTCAAGTGCACAGTCTGTAATCTGGTCCCTAGAGGAAGAGGTAGACCCCACCAGAGGTGGGCCCCCTAGGTGGTGGGGCCCACCGGAGGTTTCCCCTGTTCCCCTGTGGACCAGTCTAATCCTGTGTGGCTGTGTTTCCAAAAAAACAATATAGTAGATGGTTCAGCTGTGTTCCACTAGGATTGCTGGTCTCAGGAGGTATCGGTAAGTCCACGGTTAAAGGGGGTAATTCAGACCTGATGGTGTGTTCAAACTGAAATCTAAACTGCAGTGTAAAAATAAAGCAGCCAGTATTTACCCTGCAAAGAAACAAAATAACCCACCCAATTCTAACTCCCTCTGCCCCCCCCTGCAGTGCACACGGGGGGTCATTCCGAGTCATTAGTAACTTTTTGCAGTGCTGCGATCAGGTTAAAACTGGGCAAAACTGCGCATGCGTATGCACCGCAATGCGCAGGCGCGTTGTACGGGTACAAAGAGGATTGGTGCTGGGCGATGGATTTAACGAAGAATCTATTTGCACAGCCGATTGCAAGGTGATTGACAGAAAGAAGGCGTTTATGGGTGTCAACCTGCTGTTTTCTGGGAGTGTTTGGAAAAACGCAGGCGGTCCAAGCGTTTTGAAATGGATGGAGGCTGCGCTCACAGGAGAAAAAAAAGGCTCACGAGTGCTGCTGGACCTGGAGGCGTCCTACCTCCTGTAGTGGAATTTATAACATGGAATGGTCAGCGCGCTCATTAGTGGAAATTGAGAGATGGGAAAGAAGGTGTTGCGGGATGGATTACATCTATAGGTATATGGATATGTCAATCTGTTTATGTGTGAATGTGGATTGGAGGCAATGATCAATCTATTGATAGTTTCTAATAATTCACTTAATTAAGTATAGAGTGTTCGGATATAGTTTGTAGGCTGCCCTTCTATCAGCAACCTCCTTGTAATAGGTTAATGGTTCCTTACTATCGTTTTTTCACCACTGTCAGGTGTGTCCTGCAGACTACCCTTTGCAAGGTATACCTTCCTAATGGTATACCAAAATGAACCCAGCTCAGGTAAATGTCAGGTGTACCCTGCGGGTCACCTTTACCATAGGAGTGGTGGGTACCTATGTTCCCTCTGAAGCTGTGTCTTGTTTAGGTATTTGGGGGTATGACTAGTGCGGCGTCCCGCCTGTCAGTACCCTCTCATGTGCAGCACTGAGGTGTGGGGTCGTGGGCTGTGTATCTTACACTTACCGCCGGGGCAGGTCTCTGCCTGCCGCCGGTGACCGCGTCTCTTCCTTCCCCACCTCAGGCTATCAGTCCTCTTCCTCAGTGTCCTCCGTCTCCTTTGGTCCGCGCGCTGCTCCAGCAGCCGCCGGTCTCCTCCGTCCACGGGTCCCGTCTAGCACTTCCGGGTTCGCGCGTCACGTGCGATGTCACGTGAGCGCTCTTTCTGTGGTGAATGCTGCTGCGTTCCCTTCTCCGGCCGGAGAGGGAGATCTGTGGATGAATGTGGTGTGAATTAGCAAGTCCCAACGCGTTTCAGCACGGATGCCTTTGTCTAGGGTTACATGCCTGATATCCTGCACCCATAAATGCTTTCATGGCTGTAACACTGAGGAAGAGGACTGATAGCCTGAGGTGGGGAAGGAAGAGACGCGGTCACCGGCGGCAGGCAGAGACCTGCCCCCGGCGGTAAGTGTAAGATACACAGCCCACGACTCCACACCTCAGTGCTGCACATGAGAGGGTACTGACAGGCGGGACGCCGCACTAGTCATACCCCCAAATACCTAAACAAGACACAGCTTCAGAGGGAACATAGGTACCCACCACTCCTATGGTAAAGGTGACCCGCAGGGTACACCTGACATTTACCTGAGCTGGGTTCAGTTTGGTATACCATTAGGAAGGTATACCTTGCAAAGGGTAGTCTGCAGGACACACCTGACAGTGGTGAAAAAACGATAGTAAGGAACCATTAACCTATTACAAGGAGGTTGCTGATAGAAGGGCAGCCTCCGAACACTCTATACTTAATAAAGTGAATTATTAGAAACTATCAATAGATTGATCATTGCCTCCAATCCACATTCACACATAAACAGATTGACATATCCATATACCTATAGATGTAATCCATCCCGCAACACCTTCTTTCCCATCTCTCAATTTCCACTAATGAGCGCGCTGACCATTCCATGTTATAGGGTCCAAGCGTTTGCAGGGCGGGTGTCTGACGTCAATTCCAGGACCAAAAAGACTGCGCACAGCATGTATTCCGCGATCACTCATTGCTTTGCAGAGCAGTGCAGCGGGTGATCAAAGACTCCCCCAACTGCCCCCTCAATCTGAAGGACATTGCAGGACAGTGGGACAGTGACCAAATAGCGGGACTGTCCTGCTGGAATCGGGACAGTTGGGAGGTATGATGTCACATAGCTGACACTTAAGAAGCCCTTGATTGTTTCATAAAGCATTCTCACTACAGGGCCTATTTATCATTAAATATTTGTGGGATATTCTTCTAAATCAGCTGTTTTCTGAGGTTACCCGCAAATATTTAGTATCCCCCAGATGTCCCATGGAGGGATTGCAGCAGATATTTCCAATATATGCTGTGGTTTCTCCAATTCCAACAGCAGCCGCAGCCCCCATAGGTTTCTATGGGGGTTACAAAGCGCACATGACATATGGGCTACGTATTCACAATTTTTGGGGGAGAAAAAGCCTCTGGCTCCCTCTTCATTGGCCCACAGTGATGTTTGCGCCGGGGACCCGAACCCGGAAGAAGTGTGATAGCACCCCAGCTACTGTTGACACAGTGATTGTAGTGTAGACATCCTCTCTACATCCCTAATAAATATGTATTACCTTATGGCCTGTAATATACAGTTTATTTGTTAGAACCAATATTGTGATCCTTTGTTTTAAAAACATTTTGTGTGGTCTCACAATATACAAGAAACCACAAGAACATTGAGAAGTAGATATGTCAGCTGCATTATTCATCAAATATTTTCAATACTTTTATATTAAAAAATTGTGAGTATATATTCACTAAACTTAAGTGTATTCTTTTATAGAGCAAATTGTGCGCTTTTTTTTTACTATGCACACAAAATAATTCCTCCACATTGGTGGATTCAGGTGTACATGTATATTGCACCAACGCTTCCTTACCCATAAAGAAACGCAATAAGGGAGGAAGGGAGCACTCAAGCATTGGCTGAGTACACTAAGGTAGTGTCCATGTATCTGATGCAGACCTCTTATATGCAATACGCGCACTAATCGTGATTACGATCACCATCCACTTTCGCAATGGCTGAGTGTGTCATGATTCCTACAACATAGGAACAAGAGAGCAAGTGCACCAAACAACCATTAAAATTATAATAAATTTCATTATACATATCTGAGGTTGTTGGCATACATTGGCCAATATATGAGCCTGCTGATAATGCTGATTTATATACAGGGATGAAAGCTATACCTTAAACACACTTTAAATACACTTTACCATGGAGCCGCTGCGGCCGCTATACTTAATACACACTCTACGTACTCTTTACGCTATTAGCGTAAAGGGTCCTGTACTGTGTACGGACTTTGCGTACAAACGCCGCGCTGACGGTACAAAGTACACACAGCGCGTACACACCCAGAGATGCACCGCAAACCCTTAACAGCTATGCAATGCGATAATAATACACTTTAAACCTTAGCAGGGAGACACGACACCAGATTGTAATTAAACTGCTGGGTTCCGACACAACAGCATATTATTACTGAAAGGGGGTTACAATATATACAATACAATACAACAGAATAATAGCTACAGTCAATGGTACATACGTGATTGGATTCGCCGCGCTACCCAGTCTGGTCCTCAGTCATCTGATAACTTTGTGAGTCTTGTGTCTGACCAGGCCTGCAGCAGGCTCTCTTTATACAATTCTTCCAAAACCTAACAAAATGGATACTGTAATCTCTTTGTCTATTGGACACAGGGATGGTCATTTACAGTACAGGAGAGGTCATAGGTCGGTTTGAATAGGTGGGCGATGTCTGTTCCAACTGCTCTTGTGGGTGGTCTCCTCTGGATTCCCGCCGCATACATAATGTACAGTAAATATAGTTTATATCTATATTCTGCTCCTGCACATAACTATTCGCAGGAACATCCGATCTTCTTCAAACCAACACCGGAATATTACCCTTACAATACCCTACGGCTGGATACCAAACACCACCTTATAACCTTGTTCTGTCCCCTCCTATCCGGTAAAGGTGAATCCCTTTGTTCTGTTACCATTTAAACTGCTGTAACTTACTGATGTGCTGCAGGGAGACTATGTGTACATTGTGCACTATTTGGATTAAATATGTAATGTGTTTTGATAGCTTTCCATGTGTTCACAAACTCTACCGTAAATACCCATACCACGCGATAATGCGCAGGACCGCGGGAGCGACCATACGCAAATTGCGGATATGTGCACGCACAGCAAAACAAGTACACGCGCGGAGGCCATCTGTGTGTAGTTTGTACTTGATGTGTGTACTGCAATATTTCTCGACTTTGACAGTCCACCCTTTGGCAGTCACCAATAACTGCCACTATCTAATCAATAAACAGAAAAATATCTACACAATATCTACAGAAGTTTGGATGGTCGGGGAAGAGTTGTAGGTGGGAAATATATGACCTAGTGGGATAGTAAAAAGCATGAATGTATGAATCCATGTCTGAGGGGCATGTATCATCGTGCCGTATATGTAATAAGCTTCGAGGTATTGCGAAGTATACATTAAATCCTTCTCATCCCGTATTAAGGGTCTGTAAATGGGCCAACAAACACTACCGAGCTCTTTTCGGCTTCTTGTTCCAACAAATGGGGTGCACATTTAGTGGATGATACATGGAGGGGGAAACATATGTGAGTGCTAGTATATGTGGATATCACCTGTCGACTATGTGTGCCATTAACTGGAGGTTGTAGAGTTGTAGAGATGAAGATAAGACACATATATAAAATACATTCACATAAACATTTTGGGTAGGGCTGATGTCTTTTCCGGATGGATGTATCTGGGCAGAGGGGGAAACAAAAGAAAAACGGGTGAAAGAAACAGGCCATGAAATTCATTTGCAATCCTTATCATAACACTGTCTCTATGGATGGGTCATAAATTAAATCTGCTGCTATAACACGCCCTCGCTCCTTAGACTCATCAGAGTTGTGCCCGTGCTTGCGCAGCATTAGAATTCGAACACACCTAAATATCGAACCAATAATTATGACGACTCCCAGGATACAAAGGAGAAACTTCCCAACACCCATAATGACATTCTGAGCCCACTCTCCTAAACCTGAGAACCATTTGCGTGGGTTCAACCATGAGACCCAGCCGGTCAGTTCATTACTCACAGTCGCTAAGGTAAGGTTGTGCTTCCTCCTGAACTCCCACTTCAACTGCAAGGTATCGTCCATCTTTTGATCGATGATCTCCGTTGGGTCGTCAGTGCTGTTTGTAATATACGTACAGCACTTCACACCATATTGAGTTGCCAGAGTAACACAGTACCCACCTGTCACGGCTGTGACATAATTAAGGACCATTCTGTGCTGAATCAGTTCCTTCTTGTAAGCTTGTAACTCCCTTCCCGTATACCTGAAGGTGTCGTCATACATCTCAGTGATATTATCTATCAAGTTCGCTAGCGCATGGATATACCTATAATTTATAGTTCCTCTGGCAGTACGGGTGATGTCTAATGCGAGAAGGAACTGAATCCCGGTGGATTCGTGGATCAAATCAGAGGCTGCGTGCTCTGCCCTATCTATGAGGTGTCTCTTGATGATGTGTTCATAGTGAGTATGAGTATAAGGAGCCTGAGCACTGCGATGAACGTCTTTCATCTTATCATGGGTTATGGTCATGACCTCTGGCAGTACTCTCCCAATATAACACAATCCCTCTGAGCCATCTTATCATGGGTTATGGTCATGACCTCTGGCAGTACTCTCCCAATATAACACAATCCCTCTGAGCTCGGGGCAAGCCACTTGTACGCCTTCCTCCCACATATGAAATAGGCATCATCTGGGAGAACATAGGCGACAAAATATAACATTACCATATTACAAATTTTCCAAGTAAAGAAACCAATCCCTAGTTCTCCCATCTGCTCAGTACATGTATCGGGCTGGATGATATGAGCACAATACCCTGGCGATACTTTTCCAACCCACATGGTCTTGCTTCCACGAGTATACCTGTACCGAAAATACCTCCCACTGTTGGCTATTTGGCGTACAAGTTCAGAGTCTATGGGTATTGTTAAAGCAGATTATTTATCTTATATAATACCCTTTATGAGGTCTAAGAACACTGTACGCTAACTACGTATGAAGTACCGTAAGGGTACGCACGTTGCGTAACAATCGCTTAGCCGTGGTCGAGACGCTCAAGCGTTACGTTCGCTCACGGCCAAGAGATCACTGGCAGGCACGCTATTGGCTGCCGAATACCGTAATGATTCGCTATAGCGATGCGACCGCTCGAGACCACGAGGAGATCACCAGCGGCGCATACGCTCACAATGTAAAACCTTTATATCTAAACCATAAACAGTGTATTATGCAGTAAACCCTTTGTGTAGTGATATGGTGTAAATGCAACACAGTATAACCTTACTAGCTTAAAAGCAGTTTGAGCGTCACCGACGCTCTGAGAATACTTAACTCTATAAGAAATACACAGATACCTGGGCTTAGGGTCCAACGCCTAATATATATATATTTTGAATGATATACTTGCAAAAGAATTAATACAAATACAAATCATACACTACAATATAACATAGACTAACTAACCAGGTAACTACACAGTAAATACAATACAATTAAGTTTAAGAGAGAAATGAGAGAAAGAGAAGAGAGAGAGAGATATGGCCCATAATAACAAGAGAGAAACAGTATGATTACGGAGAAAAACTTACGCACAAAGGAAACGATCGCATGCGCCTCTGGACATCCAGCTCCCGATTTTCAGCAATGATAACCGTTGAAGAGTGAGAGCTGGATGTGATCGGCCTTTCTATTTATGCCCCACACACAATGCAATTCAATGGTCCCTAAAATCTCATTGTTCATTGGACACAGGAATTCCTCCTCGCATTGTAACAAAAGGTCATAGGTTGATTCATACAGGTGGGCTGTGACTATTTCCAACAGCTCAGGTGGGAGGGAAACTGGGTTTCCCGCCGCATGGGTAATAAAGTGCAAATAAAGTAAATGTTCATAAACTTCTTATGTCCATAACTATTCGCACGAGCGATTGATCTGCTTCAAACCAACACCGGAATATTTCTAATTAAATATTCTTCCGATGGATACTAAACACCACTGTATTACTCCTGTCTGACCCTTCGTATCAAACAAAGAGGGATTTCTCTGTTCATGAACATTCTATATTAACCAAACTTTCAGAATCTATCAAAGGGACCATGATCTACAAAATACATTATATAGTGAAAATATGTAACGATTGAGTCGCACGCTACGATCACATAAACTCTACCGTAAATACGCATACCGTGCGCCTGCGGGTGCCCGCGACTGTGAGTATGCGCACGTACGGGAGAGCGTACGCATGCGCAGCACGGACCTGTGTGAGGTGCAAATATGGTAGTGTGCATAGAGATATTTTTCTGACTTTGACAGTCCACCCTTTGGCAGTCAATAATAACTGCCACCTTCTAAAACATTTCAAAAGAGAAAAATATATGTCAGGGGTTAATACATTTACATGGTTGGGTAGGGGAGGAGAGGAGAAGGTAGGAAAAGGGTATGACCTAGTGAGATAGCAGAAGCATGTGTGTATGAATCCGTGCTTGGGGGTCATGTATCATCGTGCCGTACGTGTTTTAAATCAAGCTTCGAGGTATTGCGAAGTATACATTTGAATTCCTTCTTATCCCGTGGTACGGGTCTGTGGATGGGCTGTCAAACTTTACCGAGCTCTTTTCGGCTTTGGTTGTAACAAAATGGGGGAGCACATTGTAGTTGATGATACATGAATGGGGGAGATATGTGATTGCTGATATCTGTGCCTGTATTCCCTATCGACTATGTGTGTCATTACCTGAGGGTTGTAGAAATGAAGAAAAGACATAATTACGGTAAATGCGGTGGTATTCTATGTCAGGTAAATGTACATTCGTCGATTGAGGTCTTGTTTGGTGTCTGTTGAATGCAGTCTTCTTTGTGCTTTTGCTCATAAGGTGCGAGCAAAGCTGTCAATGTCCATAGATTTACAAAAGTGTTGGGCTAGCGTAATTTTAAAATTTCTAGGGAAACTGGGGATCCATGGCATAGTTCATCAAAAATCTGTGTATCAGGTTGTCAAAACTTCTTCTTTAATCCCTCTGTTGTCTGTATATCGGCTCATCAAATTCCTCATCCAAGTGGGTCTTTTTACCTTGGAGGAAACGGAAAAACAGGTGAAAGAAACGGACCGTAGAAATCGCATTTTCATCACATCATTGTTTCTACATTTGGGTCATAAATCAAGTCCATTGGAATTACAGTTTCCTCACTCCTTAAACTCATTACCCTAGTACGATGATTGCACCTCATTAAAGCCTGACCGCATCTAAATATCAAACCAATCGTTATGATAACACCTAAGATACATAGGAGAAACTTCCCAACATCCATTATAACTCCTTGGGCCCATTCTCCTAAACCGGAGAACCAATTTCGCGGGTTCAACCATGACACCCAACCAGTCAGCTCATTACTCACAGCAGCAAGGGTGAGATTGTGTCTTCTGCGAAATTCCCACTTTAGTTGGAGAATATCGTCCATCTTTTGGTCTATGACCTCGACCGGGTCCTCGGTGCTATTCGTAATATATGTGCAACATTTCACGCCGTATTGTGTTGCCAGTGTGACACAATATCCGCCTGTTACTGCTGTGAGGTAATTAAGAACCATTCTATGCTGGACTAGTTCTGTTTTGTAAGCCTGAAGTTCCCTTCCAGTATACCTAAACGTGTCATCATACATTTCAGTGATATTATCTAACAAATTGGCGAGCGCAGAAATGTATTTATAATTCAACACTCCTCTAGCGGTGTGAGTGATATCTAACGCGATTAAGAATTGAATCCCGGTGGATTCACTGATCATGTCAGAGGCCGGGTGCTCTGTTCTTTCTATCAGGTGCCGTTTAACGATGTGCTCGTAATGAGTATGAGTATAAGGAGTTTGGGCAACACGGTGTATGTCTTTCATTTTGTCATGTGATACAGTCATTACTTCAGGCAGTACTTTTCCAATATAACACAATCCTTCAGAGTTTGGGGCAAGCCACTTATACGCCTTTCTCCCGCATATGAAATATGCATCATCGGGGAGAACATATGGGACGGAGTAGGACATAACCATATTACACACCTTCCATGTGAAATCTCCTAACCCTAATTCTTCCATCTGCTTAGTACACGTATCAGGTTGTACGATATGTGCACAGTATCCTGGTGATACCTCTCCAACTCTCGTAATCCTATTTCCTAAGGTATACCTATACCGGAAAGATTTTCCTCTACTGGCTATGTGGCGTATAAGCTCTGTATCTGTAGGCATTCTATCTGCTCTGTGTGAAAAGGTCATGGTTTGATTACTCCATGACACTTCCCAATTTCCCGGCTTTCGGGGATTGGAGATGTTAAAACATAATAGGGACCTATCCACATGGTATTGGTGGAGCTTCAAACTAGGAGGGCTGGAGATATTAAACCTCCTGTCCACCGGTCTCCCACCACTTAACTCAAGTACCTCCCCTAACGTTAAAGGAAATGGTACTAGCCCTGATTTGCTATGACCTTGAGGTACTTGAGAGCATACCCAACAATCTGTTTTATTTAACACACTACCCACTAAAGAGTGATAGTCACTCAAGGGATGCCGGTCCATATGGATATTAAAACTGGATTGGCATTTCTTTATGCACCCATCCTCAATGACATTGTTACAAAGCCGACAGATACAGTTTTCTTCAGCTAACAATCCTTCACAATTCCTTCTATGGTCAATGCTATCGGATCGTTTTCTGATACTCGCCTTTACTTGTTGGTTAAGTTGTTCTTGGAAAACTACGCCTCCATTTCTGTCATCAGAACCCATTCCAAAACCTCTCTCGAACTCCATGGTACTCTCGCCGGAACAGACTGCTCTGGTCAACATCATGGTCAACAGGAAAATCCGGATCACAGTCTCTTGGGGCAAGTCCATCTTGTAGGAGGAAACGGAGAAGAATGAGAAGGGGGAAAAATTAATTTGAGGGAGAGGGGATGGGAAGTTGGAGAAAAACAATAAAAGGGAACAGGGGATCGACAACTGCTTTTGATCTTGTGGTTTTCAATGCTCAGGTGCCGCCTCAATCTTCCTGGAACAGACACTCCAGTGATACAACCTCTACCGTCTGTTCCTTATCACGGGACCTCTCTGGATCAGCAACCTTTTTACAGTGGGACGAATGAACCCAAGTCTCTCTCTCAGCAACCTTCAATGCTGTAGTGCTAGTCAATAAGACCTGGTATGGTCCTTCCCATCTGTCAATAAGGCAACCTGAGCGTAGAAAATTCCGTATCATTACATAATCCCCAGGTTCAATGTCATGACAATTACTATCTGGTAAGTCAGGAATCACTAACTTCAGATTATCATTTTGATTCCTTAACTGTTTACTCATGTTAATCAAGTATTTTACAGTCACTTCATTGTTACACTTCAAATCATCCTGAGGGTTAATCATAACATGCGGTTGTCGACCAAACAAGATTTCAAAGCGAGACAGATTAAGAGGGGACCTGGGAGTGGTTCTGATGCTGTACAGTACAATGGGTAAAGCTTCTGGCCATGTCAATCCTGTCTCTGCCATCACTTTACTCAGTTTATTTTTAATAGTGCTGTTCACTCTTTCCACTTTCGCACTCGCCTGTGGACGGTATGGAGTGTGCAGCTTGCTATCAATTCCCATCAATTTACACATTCCTTGAAAGACATCACCTGTAAAATGGGTACCCCTATCACTTTCGATAATTCTAGGGATACCATATCTACATACAAATTCCTGCACAATTTTCTTAGCAGTAAACATAGCGGTATTTGTGGCCGCCAGAAATGCTTCGACCCAATTTGAGAAAACATCTATACAAACAAGTACATATTTCAAATTTCGACAAGGGGGTAATTGAATAAAGTCAATCTGTATTACCTGGAAAGGGCCGCCGGCAGGTGGGATATGGGATGGTTCTGTTGGTATTGTTTTTCCGATGTTCTTTCTCAGACAGGTAAGGCATGACATTGCTCTTTTACTCGCATGAGATGAAAATCCTGGGGCACACCAATATGCTCTTACCAACTTGCACATCCCTTCCCTGCCCAGATGAGTCAGCCCGTGAGCTGCCTCAGCTAAACATGGAAGATATGCTCTGGGGGCCACCGGTTTACCTTGTCCATCCGTCCAGAGTCCTGAGGACTCCTGGCCATATCCCTTTGCCTTCCAGACTGCCTTTTCCTGTGTGGAACACAAATTTTGCATCTCACACAACTTCTGTGTGTTGATGGTATTAAATACCATCAGTTGTGTGGTGTCTGTCTGTCTGGGGGTACCAGCTGCTAATTTAGTCGCTTCGTCTGCTCGGCTGTTACCAAGTGATATTGGGTCTTGGCTATATGTGTGTGCTTTACATTTGATAACAGCCACTCTGTCGGGTTCCTGTATCGCTGTTAGAAGCCTTTTTATGTGAGCTGCATGCGCTACCGGTGTATCAGCTGCCGTCATGAAATTTCTGAGGCGCCATAGGGCTCCGAAATCATGGACTACCCCGAATGCGTATCTAGAATCGGTGTAGATATTGGCTGATTTGCCCTTAGCCAATTCACATGCTCTGGTTAGGGCGACCAGTTCAGCAACCTGGGCTGAGTGAGGTGGGCCTAGCGGTTCCGCTTCTATGGTGCCTTGGTCATCTACGACTGCGTATCCAGTACACAAGTCTCCCGAGTCTGACTGTCTATGACAACTACCGTCCGTGTAGAACGTAAGTTCTGCATCTTCCAGTGGGTTGTCACTGATGTCAGGCCTTGCGGTAAAATTTTGGGTCAAATATTCCATACAGTCATGAGTGTCTTCCTTTGTATTAAATTCTCCTTCCCCACCACTCTCATCCTCCACCCTTTGTGCCTGTCCAGGCACACCTGGGAGATATGTTGCCGGATTTAATGCACTGCATCTCCTTATGGTGATGTTTACGGGGGCCATTAGTGCCAATTCCCATCTTGTAAACCGCGCTGATGAGACGTGTCTGGTTTGGGCAGAATTTAACAAGGCTGACACTGCATGTGGTGTATGAATTGTGAGGTTGTGACCTAGCACGACGTCTTCGCTTTTCGTTACTAGCAATGCTATCGCAGCAACGCTTCGCAAGCATGTGGGGAGGGATCGCGCTACCGTATCTAGCTGAGCGCTGTAATATGCTACTGGCCTGCTGGCATCACCGTGCTTTTGGGTTAGTACGCAAGCCGCGCAACCAGCACTTTCTGTTCCGTATAGTTCAAAGGGTTTCCCATAGTCAGGCATACCTAATGCTGGTGCCTGCGTTAGGCACTGTTTAAGTCTCTCAAATGCTGCCTCAGACTCGTCTGTATGCGAAATCCGATCAGGTTTGTTTGAGGAGACCATCTCCTGCAAAGGTAACGCTAAAATGGAAAACCCTGGGATCCAATTACGGCAATACCCACACATTCCTAAAAATGTTCTGATCTGTTGCTGGGTTTGTGGCAGAGTCATGTCTCTAATTGCTTGAATTCTATCAGCGGTCAGGTGTCTCAGTCCTTGTGTTAAACAGTGTCCCAAATATTTTACCTTAGTTTGGCATAATTGCAACTTGTCTTTGGAAACCTTGTGTCCTGTGTCTGAAAGATGAAACAGGAGCTGTTTCGTATCCTTCAGGGATGCTTCCAATGAATCAGAACACAGTAGTAGATCATCCACGTACTGTATTAATACTGATCCACTCACTGGTTGGAAAGACTGTAAACAATCATGCAAAGCCTGAGAAAATATACTTGGGCTATCTATGAATCCTTGTGGTAATCGAGTCCATGTGTATTGGACTCCTCTGTATGTGAATGCAAACAAATATTGACTGTCAGGGTGCAGAGGTACCGAAAAGAAAGCGGAGCAGAGGTCAATAACAGTGAAAAATTTCGCAGTGGGAGGGATTTGCATTAGGATGACAGCTGGATTTGGCACTACGGGGAACTGACTCTCAACTATTTTGTTAATCCCCCTTAGATCCTGCACTAGCCGGTAACCCCTCCCCCCACTCTTTTTAACAGGGAAGATGGGACTATTGGCAGTGCTGGACGTTCTTACCAGAATGCCCTGTTGTAGCAAGCGCTCTATTACGGGATAAACTCCTAACTCCACCTCTGGCTTCAGAGGGTACTGTGGGATTTTTGGAGCTATCCTACCATCTTTTACTTGTACAACTACCGGAGCTTCGTTTGCCATTAATCCAGTGTCCTGTCCATCTTTTGTCCAAAGTGACTCTGGTATCTGAGATGTCATTTCTTCTACTTGGGAGGGAGTCCTATTTGTCATAATGGTATGTGACATTAATTTTGACGGGGAGTCTAACATGTCTCGTACTTCCTGAGCGTGATTCTCAGGTATGTCCAAGAATACACCTTCAGGAGTACAATAAATGACGCACCCCATTTTACACAATAAGTCTCTACCCAGGAGATTGGTCGGTGCCGATGCAGCCAGCAAAAAGGAATGCTTGGTATGTAACGGCCCTACTGTAATCTCGGCTGGTTTGCTAACAGGGTAGTGCTGGACTACTCCCGTTACCCCTATGGCTGGAATTGTCTTACCAGTGGTTCTCATGCCCACTGTCGAATTTATCACTGATTTGGCCGCCCCTGTGTCTACAAGAAAGTTTAATGATTTACCAGCTACATTGATTGCAATTTCTGGTTCACTTCCAAGGCTTGCAATCAATTTTACTGGCTGCAGATTACAGGTATGGCCACACCCCTATTGGGTATGGTGACCTCCCTGAATCCCGCTGGCAGCAACTACTTGTGAGGGAGTTAGCTGGGAACTACCAGAGGTTTGCCAATCTCTGTTTGGGGGGTATCTTTTTGTTTCCCCTGTATGTGGCTCATAACTCCGTTTCTGCGGACCCTGCTCCCAGTGTCGTGTGTCGTGTCGTTGTCTAGGGGGTTGATAAGATTTTTGTACATTTCTCGATCTACAGTCTCGTGCAAAGTGTCCCTGTTTGTGACAAAAATAACATGTTACCACATTTGACTTACCCACAGGGTTTGGTGATGTTAACACAGGCTGTTTTGTGGTCAGGGCCTGTATACTTACTGCCATTAACTTATCACTTTGTTGTTCCCTGTGTCTGGTGATGTTCCTATCGTGATCAATAGCAGCCTCTCTCAAAGTAGCCACAGACAGACCTCGCCAACATGGTTGTGTGGTCTGTACCCTAGTCTTTAATGATTCTTTTAAACCATCCATCAGTACCGATACTGCTACTTCTCGATGGTTTATGTTTAATGGAGAATATTTTGTTCCATTTAACTACGGCTGGGAAATACTCCTTTAACTGTAAGCTTATTCTTTTTACATTGTCTTTGTTGTACACATCTGTAAGAGGTACATCCTGATCTAACCCACAGTCAGCTAAAAATTGAGTTGCGTCAACATTGGAGGGTAAACATGCTCTCAGCAATATCTGCCAGTCTTTGTTGTTGGGCTCTACAGTGTTACCTAGGTCTCTGATGTATTTTTGGCTGGCAACTAAGTCTTTTCTAGGGTCAGGGAATTCAGACACTATGGTCCTTAATTCCATTCTGGAAAATGGGCTATACATGGCAATGTTCCTCACAGGGGTGACTCCTGATGTGTCAGTTTTCCCATTTGGAACAGCTATTACCCTAACAGGATTAACTCTAACAACATCACTCTGTGTGGGTTCTATAGCCTGTGGTGAAATGGCTTCAGCATAGTGTATGGTGCCGTACTTACCTGTAGATACGACCTCACCTATCCCTCCGCTAGGGGCCCTTGTTACTAATCTCGTGGGTGGAGCTGTGCCTACTGTGGTCTCTGCTATGGTGGCTGCTAGAGAGAGCGCTGAAATTGTTGCCGATTCGTCTTCTTGATCACACTCCTGAGGAAAGTTCAAAACAGGGTACAACTTGCACGGGTTAATACTTGCATTGGTTAATTGGTTAACATTATCTTTAACATTTACACAGTTGCTAAGTGTTTGTGTGTTACACCTTAGTGCGTCATTCTCCGCAACCAATTTCTCTCCCGATATATATGGTGGCGGTGGGGCCGTGGCTATCAGTTTTCCGATTGAGCCAGATCCCGCCGCCTGAGCCAATCCTCTCTGTATGTCACCCTCCTGTTGCCACAACTACAAATAATCATAATGCTTGATTCGTCTCTTTGCTGATTTAATGAGACATATCCTTCTCCTTAAATTCGTTAACACTTCTGTGCTGAAGCTACCTACTCTTGGGAATTTCTCCCCGTCATGTACCGTCATTCTCTCCCATTCATCACATAAAACCTCTGTGTGTGAACCGTATTTTTCACACATTACGTACCTTGCCGACCCAACTGGTCGGTTCACTGAATCAACCCGAACCGAGGTTGATCGCCCCCTACCTGAACAAGTGGCCCCCATAGTTCGAAGGTGTTGCTTTATTCAGCCAACCCTTACGCAAACCAAAATGTTCAAAATAGGCTGACGGTGGCGGTTTACCGAGTACCCCACTCACTCGCCCACGCCGACCAATACGACCTGATCACACCGATATGGTGCTGGCGTACTCGACCCAGGGCCCCTGCGACCTGAACCTCTATTTACTGGAACCTGTGAGGGTGATCCGAAGAACACTTACTCTTTCCAGTAACTATTGGTTGTTGGATAGTTCCTGAGTGAGCAGCGAACTTCCCTTAAAATAAAAAAAAAATTACACAAATCACGTTAGAATGTACAAATAGCGTTTATGACCTTCGTACACAAATAGTACCGGTCAGGTTTACTAATGTACACAATTGCGTGCGGTACAATCGTTCAGCACATAAGCAACTAATCTTATGTACGGAGCGACCAGTGGAATCGAAAATTGCGGCTGCAAATTCCTTCAGCAAGAGCTTGTATGGCCTATATGGGTGTTGCACCAACCCTTTCTTGGTGTTGTGCCTGTGGACTGTATAGCGGACTTCCTTGTCTGCTGTACCTGAACCTGCTGGTCTGCTATGACCTCCTGGTCTGTTACAGTATGACCTCCTGGTCTGCTACACTCTAATGCTCAAATTGTATGTTTTAACCAGGGATGCCTCCCTAGCCACCATGTACGTCACTTACACGCATGTACCTCACGAGAACTCGACTTTTCTTGTGGTTCAACCTTTAAAATTGTAAAAACAAACACTCATTCACCGCATATACACTTTTGTTTCTATTTCTATTTCTGCGCAGAAATTTCTCTTTAGACCAGATGTGTTACAAATTAGGAGAAGGATCTATTAATTTAAATTTCGAATTTAAAATAAATTTGTGCGATTTATCGCCTGGCGTTATTTACCGCGTGGCGCTACTTATCGCGTTGAGAGGAGAGAAAAAACTTGTGATTTGAGTTACGTGGGCGTACCCGTACGCTCCGTTGCGTAATATACGCTGCGTGCGTCGGCCTTTGGTTTGCGTGCACAAATCTCAGTCCTTGTTAGAGACACGTGTACGCAAAATAAAGATCCACCGTAACACAATTTATATGTTTATCAATGTAGATGATCCTTGATCATCTACCGCACACCACACTGACTTCGCCTTATCTCCCAGGCAAAACTGTGTGTTTGTCTATATTTTAACTATATTACCTTTACTTTTACACTTTGAAATAGCGGCAAATCTCTCTTAGCACGTTTATCAACTATAAAACTGGCAAACAGGAGAGTGATATACGAAAATACACAAATGAAAAAAAAAGAAATGCAGATATGCGTGCGTGTGTACGCAAGGCAGAAAAATAAAACAGTTTTAAAAGAGACTAGCGTGTTGTTCTTACCTCCGGTTCCCGGATTCCTTCAGCACCCTTTACTAAGAGAAGCAGACGCTTATCCAAACAGCACTACGAGGAATATGATCTCCCGCCCTTTGCTGCTGGATAATGTCTGCTGTAATTACCTAGTGCAGATATGTGAAGGACAGGACGAGCCCGCAATTGTTAAAGCAGATTATTTATCTTATATAATACCCTTTATGAGGTCTAAGAACACTGTACGCTAACTACGTATGAAGTACCGTAAGGGTACGCACGTTGCGTAACAATCGCTTAGCCGTGGTCGAGACGCTCAAGCGTTACGTTCGCTCACGGCCAAGAGATCACTGGCAGGCACGCTATTGGCTGCCGAATACCGTAATGATTCGCTATAGCGATGCGACCGCTCGAGACCACGAGGAGATCACCAGCGGCGCATACGCTCACAATGTAAAACCTTTATATCTAAACGATAAACAGTGTATTATGCAGTAAACCCTTTGTGTAGTGATATGGTGTAAATGCAACACAGTATAACCTTACTAGCTTAAAAGCAGTTTGAGCGTCACCGACGCTCTGAGAATACTTAACTCTATAAGAAATACACAGATACCTGGGCTTAGGGTCCAACGCCTAATATATATATATATATTGAATGATATACTTGCAAAAGAATTAATACAAATACAAATCATACACTACAATATAACATAGACTAACTAACCAGGTAACTACACAGTAAATACAATACAATTAAGTTTAAGAGAGAAATGAGAGAAAGAGAAGAGAGAGAGAGATATGGCCCATAATAACAAGAGAGAAACAGTATGATTACGGAGAAAAACTTACGCACAAAGGAAACGATCGCATGCGCCTCTGGACATCCAGCTCCCGATTTTCAGCAATGATAACCGTTGAAGAGTGAGAGCTGGATGTGATCGGCCTTTCTATTTATGCCCCACACACAATGCAATTCAATGGTCCCTACAATCTCATTGTTCATTGGACACAGGAATTCCTCCTCGCATTGTAACAAAAGGTCATAGGTTGATTCATACAGGTGGGCTGTGACTATTTCCAACAGCTCAGGTGGGAGGGAAACTGGGTTTCCCGCCGCATGGGTAATAAAGTGCAAATAAAGTAAATGTTCATAAACTTCTTATGTCCATAACTATTCGCACGAGCGATTGATCTGCTTCAAACCAACACCGGAATATTTCTAATTAAATATTCTTCCGATGGATACTAAACACCACTGTATTACTCCTGTCTGACCCTTCGTATCAAACAAAGAGGGATTTCTCTGTTCATGAACATTCTATATTAACCAAACTTTCAGAATCTATCAAAGGGACCATGATCTACAAAATACATTATATAGTGAAAATATGTAACGATTGAGTCGCACGCTACGATCACATAAACTCTACCGTAAATACGCATACCGTGCGCCTGCGGGTGCCCGCGACTGTGAGTATGCGCACGTACGGGAGAGCGTACGCATGCGCAGCACGGACCTGTGTGAGGTGCAAATATGGTAGTGTGCATAGAGATATTTTTCTGACTTTGACAGTATCCTATCAGCTCTGTGTGAAAAGGTCATTGTCTGGTTATTCCACGTCACTTCCCAATTTCCCGGTTTTCGGTAATTGGAAATATTAAAACACAATAAGGACCTGTCTACATGATACTGGTGGAGCTTCAAACTAGGGGGCCTAGAGATGTTGAATTTCTTGTCCACCGGTCTCTCACCCCGTAATTCGAGTACCTCATCTATTGCTAAAGGGTACGGTACTAATCCTGACTTGCTCTGACCTTGAGGTACCTGTGAGCACACCCAGCATTCTGTCTGGTTTAAGACCTTTCCCACTAGTGAGTGGTAATCACTCAACGGATGACGGTCCATGTCGATATTAAGGTTGGACTGACATCTCTGGATGCACCCATCCTCAACTATAGTCTCACAATTCCTACAAATACAATATTCATCAGACAATAACCCCTCACAGTGCCTCCGAGCTCCCTGACTACCAGAGCACTTACTGATGCCAGCCTTTACTAAAGTGATGCGCTGCTCCTGAGATCCTACAAATTCATACTCGCCATCAGAACCCATTCCAGATCCCTGCTCGACCTCTCTGGGACCCTCACCAAAACAAACTGTCCTGATCAAAACCAGAATTACTAACAGAACCCGAAACGCAGTCTCTTGTGATCGATCCATTTCGTTAGGGGAAAGGAGGAAAATAAGAAGGAGAAAAGAAAGGAAAAATGCAGGGGGAGGTGAAAAAAGAAAGTGGTACGACAACCATTCTAGGTCTTTTTACTCTCTGTGCTCAGATGCCCTTCAACAGTCCTGCCTCTCAACTTTCCCGGAACAGACACTCCAGTGATACGAGATTCTCTACACTCTGCTCTTTGTCACGAGTTCTCTCCGGGTCAGCGACCTTCTTGCAGTGGGACGAGTGGACCCAAGTCTCTCTTTCGGCGACCTTCAATGCTGTCGTGCTGGTTAACAAGACTTGATATGGTCCTACCCACCTGTCTATGAGGCAACCTGAGCGTAAGAAATTTCGAATCATCACATAATCCCCAGGTTCAATGTCATGACAATTACTGTTCGGTAGGTCAGGAATCACCAGCTTTAAATTTCTTTGTTGATTTCTCAGCTGCTGGCTAATCCCAACCAAATATTTCACAGTCACTTCATTATTACATTTCAAATCATCCTGGGGGTCTATCATTACATGAGGTTGTCGACCAAAAAGAATTTCGAAGGGTGATAGGTTAAGGGGAGACCAGGGAGTGGTTCTGATGCTGTACAACACTAGTGGCAAAGCTTCTGGCCACGACAATCCAGTTTCAGCCATTAATTTGCTCAGCTTGTTCTTAATAGTGCTGTTCACTCTCTCCACCTTTGCACTCGCCTGTGGATGGTACGGAGTATGCAGCTTTCTATTAATTCCCATCAGTTTGCACATGACCTGAAATCCTTCACCTGTAAAATAGGTACCCCTGTCACTTTTAATTATTCTAGGGATACCATAATGGAAAATACATCAATACAAACTAACACATATTTTAAATTCCTACAGGGTGGTAACTGTATGAAATCGATATGTATTACCTGAAAAGGTCCGTCTGTCGGAGGGATATGGGATGGCTCTGTTGGTATTGACTTTCCAATATTCTTCCTCAAGCAAGTAAAACATGTCATTGCTCTCTTACCTGCATGAGAAGACAATCCTGGCGCACACCAGTAGGCTCTTACCAGCTTGCACATACCCTCTTTGCCCAGATGAGTCAGACCGTGTGCCGCCTCAGCTAGACTTGGAAGATATGCTCTGGGGGCCACTGGCTTACCGTGTCCACCTGTCCAAAGTCCTGAGGACTCCTGGCGATACCCCTTTGACCTCCAGACCGCCTTTTCCTGTAATGAACACAAATCTTGCATTTCAATAAATTTTTGTGTATTAATTGTGTTGAATGTCATCAGTGATGTGATGTTCGTTTGTATGGGGGTGCTGGCTGCTGATTTAGCAGCTTCGTCTGCCCAGCTGTTACCAAGTGAAATTGGGTCTTGGTTGTAAGTATGTGCTTTGCACTTGATAACAGCCACTCTGTCTGGTTCCTGTATCGCTGTCAGAAGCCATTTTATGTGGGATGCATGCGCTGCAGGTGTGCCAGCTGCCGTCATGAAATTTCTGAGGCGCCATAGGGCCCCGAAATCATGCACTACTCCAAAGGTGTACCTAGAATCCGTGTATATATTAGCTGACTTACCCTTGGCCAATTCACACGCTCTGGTTAGGGCGACCAACTCAGCAACTTGTGCTGAGTGCGGTGGGCCCAGGGGTTCAGCTTCTATGATACCTCTGTTGTCTACAACTGCATATCCAGTACACAAGTCTCCCGATTCTGTCTGTCTGTGGCAACTACCGTCAGTGTAGAAGGTAAAGTCTACTCCTTCCAGTGGGTTGTCACTGATGTCAGGTCTCGCTGTGAAAGTCTGATTTAGGTATTCCATACAATCATGCGTATCAGTATCTGCACTAAATCCTCCTTCACCATTATTCTCATCCTCCACCCTTTGGTCCTGTCCAGGCACACTTGGCAAGTAAGTTGCAGGATTTAGTTAGCTGCATCTCTTAATGGTGATGTTTACCGGGGCCATCAGTGATAATTCCCACTTTGTAAACCGAGCAGATGAGACATGTCTGGTTTGGGCTGAGTTCAGTAAGGCTGATACTGCATGAGGTGCATGAATGGTCAGGTCATGTTCTAACACTACGTCCTCACTTTTACTTACCAGAAAAGCTATCGCTGCAACACTTCGCAAGCAAGTGGGGAGAGACCGCGCTACCGTGTCCAACTGTGCACTGTAGTATGCTACTGGTCTGCTGGCATCACCATGTCTCTGAGTTAAAACGCCTGCCGCGCACCCTGCACTTTCTGTACCGTACAATTCAAAGGGCTTCTCATAATCTGGCATACCTAATGCAGGTGCCTGTGATAGGCACTGTTTGAGTCTCTCAAATGCCAGTTCGGACTCATCTGTGTGCGAGACCCGTTCTGGTTTGTATGAAGAGACCATTTCTTGCAAAGGTAAAACCAGTATAGAAAACCCTGGGATCCAGTTTCAGCAGTACCCACACATTCCAAGGTAAGTGCGGATCTGTTGCTGAGTTTGTGGCAGAGTCATGTCGCGAATCGCCTGTATTCTATCAGCGGTGAGGTGTCTAAGTCCTTGAGTCAAGCAATGTCCCAAATATTTTACCCTGGTCTGGCACAACTGCAACTTATCCTTTGAAACCTTGTGTCCCGTTTGGGAAAGATGAAACAGAAGCTGTTTCGTGTCTTTCAAGGACGATTCGAATGAGTCAGAACATAACAATAAGTCATCGACATACTGTATTAGCACTGATCCACTCTCAGGTTGAAAGGATTGTAAACAGTCATGCAAGGCCTGAGAGAAAATACTCGGGCTGTCAATGAAACCTTGGGGAAGTAGAGTCCAGGTGTACTGTACTCCCCTGTATGTAAAGGCAAAGAGGTACTGGCTGTCAGGGTGAAGAGGGACAGAAAAGAAAGCATAACAGTGGTCAATGACAGTGAAAATTTTTGCCGTAGAGGGAATTTGCATGAGGATGACTGCTGGATTGGGCACTACGGGGAATTGCCTCTCAACTATCTTGTTTATCACCCTTAGATCCTGCACTAGCCTATAACCCCTCCCCCACTCTTTTTCACAGGGAAGATGGGACTATTGGCGGTGCTGGATGTCCTGACTGGGATGCCCTGCTGTAGCAGCCGCTCTATGACAGGGTACACTCCTAATTCTACCTCTGGCTTCAGAGGACACTGAGGGATTTTTGGAGCTATCCTACCATCTTTTACTTGTACTACTACTGGAGCTACATTCGCCATCAATCCAGTGTCTTGTCCATCTTTGGTCCAAAGGGAACCCGGTATTTGTGAGATCATTTCCTCTACCTTTGATGGACACTTGTCTATAACAGTAGAATGCAACATTAGCCTTTGAGGGGTGTCTAATATATCTTGTACTTCTTGAGCGTGGTTCCCAGGTATATCCAAGAAGACACCCTCAGGAGTACAGTATATGACACACCGCATTTTACACAATAAATCTCTGCCGAGTAGATTAGTCGGAGCCGATGCAGCCAGCAGAAAAGAATGTTTGGTTTGCAAAGGCCCTATCGTAATCTCTGCCGGTCTACTCAAAGGGTATTGTTGCACAGTTCCTGTTACTCCCATTGCCCAAATTGTTTTACCCGTGGTTTTTATACATATCGTTGAATTTAACACTGACCTGGCCGCCCCTGTATCTATGAGAAAAGGTAATGGTACACCAGCTACATCAACCGTTACCTCAGGTTCACTACCAAGGCTAGCAATCAACTTCACTGGCTGCATACTACAGGTGTGGCCCAACCCCTATTGTGTGTTGAGACCCTCTCACAGCGCATTGGCAGCTACAATATGTGAGGGGGGTAGCTGAGAATTTTCGGAGGCCTGCCAGTCTCTCCTTGGTGGGTACCTCCTTGTTTCCCCTGCATGTGACTCGTAATTTCTCCTAAGTGGCCCCTGATCCCAATTATGTGCATTATAGTGTGGTTCAAATCCTGGTCTAGGGGGTCGGTATACATTATGTGTACCTTTATTTTTACATTCACTCGAGTAATGTCCTACCTGGTGACAAGCATAGCATGTTACTATACGTGACTTACCATCAGGGGTCTGGGGTTTCGGCTGATATGGCTTTTTGGTAAGTGCGTCTATACTCACTGTCATCAGCTTTTCCCTCTGAGACTCCCTGTGCTTACTGATGTTCCTGTCGTGCTCGATAGCGGACTCTCTCAATGCAGCCACCGAGATACCTCTCCAGTTTGGTAGAGAGGTCTGTACCCTTGCTCTTAATGCCTCTTTTAACCCGTCCATTAATACAGTAACAGCTACCTCCCTGTGATGCGCATTATCTTTTATGTCCTCGATCCCAGTGTATCTAGACATTTCCTGCAGTGCTCGATGGAAATATTCAGACGCCATTTCACCTTCCTTTTGTCTTATGGAAAAGATTTTATTCCATTTGACAACAGTAGGGAAATATACTCCTAATTGCAGATTGATTTGCCGTACATTCTCCTGATTGTATTCATCAGTGAGAGGTACTTCTGCGTCTAGCTTACAATCAGTTATGAATTTTGCGGGTTCAATATTTGAGGGTAAACATACCCGTAGCACTGTTCGCCAATATTTGTTCGTGGGTTCATTGGCGTTACCTAACTCTTTAATGAACTTCTGGCATGTGACTAGATCTTTTCTGGGGGGAAATTCTGACATAATTGACCTTAACTCTGCTCGGGACCAGGGACAGTGCATGGCAATGTTCCTGATGGGAGTGACTCCCTGAGCGTCAGTCTTCTCATTGGAGACTGCAATCACCCCGACAGGATTTAATTCAATTACATCATTCTGGTTTGATTCTACAATGTGGGGAGCTATTGTCTCTGCATAATGTATGGTACCGTACTTACCTGTGGACACGACCTCACTTATCCCTCCGCTAGGGGGCCTGACTACTGCTCTTGTTGGTTGGGCGGTGCCCACCTGAGTGTCCTGCATGGTGGCTGGTAGAGAGAGTGCCGATATCGTGCTGGGCTCATCTTCCTGCTCGCAGTCCTGGGGAAAATTTAAAATGGGATACAACTGGCAAGGGTTAGCGTTAGTACATTTATCAATTACTCTCCTATCCTGTACCAATGTACCATTGTCTGTAGCCACTTTCTCCCCCACAATATATGGTGGTGGTGGTGTGGTTGCCATTGTTTTCCCGCTGGGTTTGGAACCTGCTGCGCGAGCTAATTCCCTTTGCACATCTCCCTCCTGTTGCCATAAATTTAAACAATCTATATGTCTAATCCTTTGTTTCTTGGATTTAATCAGACATATCCTTATCCTTAAGTTCTGTAATACCTCTGGTTCAAAGCTGCCCACCCTAGGGAATGGTACCCTATCTTTGTCAGTCATACGTACCCATTCAGACAAAAAGTCTTCTGTGTGTGATCCATATTTACCACACATAACAAACCTCGCTGACCCCTTGGGCCGCGGCTCTTCAGCCTGAACCCTGGCTACAAAACATCCACCGCTTGTGCAATTGGATCCCATCGCTGACTTTTTCCTTTTTACGCAATCCCCAATGCACAATACGAATAGACGGTGAAAGTTCTTAGAGCGCTTTCACCCACTCCTTCTCCGCTGAGTACCATGACTCACTCCAATAGTGACCACCGCGAACCCAGTGAGGCCCCTATCTGGTTTCTATTCACTGGAAGTGTTTAGGAGTGACTTACCTATTCCAGTGAATATACACCGCTGGAGATTTTCCTGAGAGAGACCAGCGAAAACTCCCTATACACTTATACACAAATCACGCTTGCGTATGCTCTATACAGCGCTAATGATACCGCGATTTTACGCAAAAGTTCGTAAAGGGGTATCAAGTTGCACTGTATATATCGCACCCACAAACGCGCGGTCCAATTGCACAGTGTATAGGTACTTGTTACCTATCTGCCGTACAACCACGGGTCAATGTACAAACTGTGATCCTCAGCCCGGAGCGTAATACAAAAACCTTTTTACTTCAATACTTCGCAATACTTATGCACTATCACGCTCCTTTGAAAATCACCTCACGATTTGCATATTAAACCTTATACTAACGTGAGTCAGCCACTTCACGCCACCAAGCCTCCTCTTACTTGATGTATCACACGACAGGATCCCGAATTCCCTGGGTTCAAATATACACTCACTCCTACGTTCGCTCACTCAAATACACTTTGTTTTTCTGTACAGAAAATTTGGATTAATTCAGGTTGGCAGTTTTACCCCAGAGGCAATTAAAAAAAATTTTTTTTGATACTAATCTGCTTTAGAAACCGGGCAGTTTTGTGCTATTGTAGCATGGCTACTGTCCCACCTTTAAACTAAACGAACTATCTTGTGGTTTTATTATGCACACACAACCCTACGCAAGCTTGCATAATTACGCAACCGTGCGTACCTCTATACCATGTGTGCGTCCTTGCGCCACGTGCACGTTTTTGTACGCTGTCCTCACGTTCCGTACCACGTGTACCAATGTGCATAAGCAATAAAACAAATCACCAATCACACAACTTCTATAAATGTGAGCAATACTAACTATAATCGCTCACTTAACACAACACAGTTTCTTTCTGTATAAACCTTTACAACTAGGCCAGACTGCGTTTGTGCTTTACACTTACTTCCTTAAACATTTATTTCAGTTTTAACTATATAGCAACAAAATGTAACCGGTTTCAGACAGATCTAAATGAATCTAACAATTTGAGTCTTATGGCAACAATGTGAGAGGGTATACAAAGGGTATGGGTGCCTTTTGTTGTGTACGCTTTTGGCGCCAAAAAAAAATCACAGATTTTTAAATAGCTTTTTTCCTGTTTACTTTACGGGTTCTACCAGCATCTCTACAAACCATACAAAGCAGACGTCATCTAATCAGCACACAAGTAGGGATTTTAGTGTATCCACCGACCAAGAAAAAGTTACGTAGGATACTTTTTGTCCACCCTTTTGCTGATAGATTAAGTCTGCTGTGACCTGTTAGGCTCTGATTATGTGGAATCCCTGACGGAGCCCCCAATTGATAATGCTGATTTATATACAGGGATGAAAGCTATACCTTAAACACACTTTAAATACACTTTACCATGGAGCCGCTGTGGCCGCTATACTTAATACACACTCTACGTACTCTTTACGCCATTAGCGTAAAGAGTCCCGTACTGTGTACGGACTTTGCGTACAAACGCCGCGCTGACGGTACAAAGTACACACAGCGCGTACACACCCAGAGATACACCGCAAACCCTTAACAGCTATGCAATGCGATAATAATACACTTTAAACCTTAGCAGGGAAAGGAAGTCACAACACCAGATTGTAATTAAACTGCTGGGTTCCGACACCACAGCATATTATTACTGAAAGGGGGTTACAATATATACAATAGAATACAATACAACAGAATAATGGCTACAGTCAATGGTACATACGTGATTGGATTCGCCGCGCTACCCAGTCTGGTCCTCAGTCATCTGATAGATAACTTTGTGAGTCTTGTGTCTGACCAGGCCTGCAGCAGGCTCTCTTTATACAATTCATCCAAAACTTAACACAATGGATACTGTAATCTTTGTCCATTGGACACAGGGATGGTCATTTACAACACAGGAGAGGTCATAGGTCGGTTTGAATAGGTGGGTGATGTCTGTTCCAACTGCTCTTGTGGGTGGTCTCCCCTGGATTCCCGCCGCATACATAATGTACAGTAAATACAGTTTATATCTATATTCTGCTCCTACACATAACTGTTCGCAGGAACATGCGATCTTCTTCAAACCAACGCCGGAATATTACCCTTACAATACCCTACGGCTGGATACCAAACACCACCTTACAACCTTGTTCTGTCCCCTCCTATCCTGTAAAGGTGAATCCCTTTGTTCTGTTACCATTTAAACTGCTGTAACTTACCAATGTAACTAATCTAGAGCAAACCGTTACGCGACTGAGGGAGATTCACAATCTCGAGTAAAGTTTAGACAGAACGGTGGAGGAGTTGCGGGAGGTGTCACTGGTAGAAGAGGATGATGATCAGGTAGCCAGCTGGGTCACAGTTAGAAGGAAGAAAAAGAGGGGGAGGCTCGACATCTCTGAACTATCAAACCCGAACAAATTTGCCCGACTGGACGAGGAATCAGAGGATGATAGTGAAGAAATGACGGTGCCGGAGGAGACTGCTCCCTCTAGCATCCAGAGGAGCGGTCCCTCTGGCGCGGTTGGGATAAAAGATAGTGAGGTACCTAGTCAGATGGTGGTGGTAGGGGATTCTATCATCAGGAAGGCAGATAGGGCAATCTGCTACCGGGACCGTGATCGCCGTACAGTCTGTTGTCTCCCGGGTGCTCGGGTATGGCACATCGCGGACCGGGTAGATAGATTGTTGGGAGGGGCTGGGAAAGACCCGACGGTCTTGGTGCACGTTGGCACCAATGACAAAGTTAGCGGAAGGTGGGATGTCCTTAAGAAAGACCATAGGGACTTAGGAAAGAAACTGAAGGCAAGGACATCTAAGGTAATATTCTCGGAATTATTACCCGTGCCACGCGCTAATCCAGGGAGGCAGAGGGAGATTAGGGAGGTAAATGTGTGGTTTAGGGATTGGTGCAGGAAAGAGGGGTTTGTGTTCCTGGAACACTGGGCGGACTTCTCAGTCAGGCGCCATCTCTTTTGTCGTGACGGATTGCACCTGACTGAGGAGGGGGCAGCGGTGCTGGGGGGAAGGATGGTTAGAAGGTTGGAGGAGATTTTAAACTAGGAGCCTGGCGGGAGGGTTTAGCTAGAAACTACGGGTCATGCAGTGAGAATAGTGGGGATGGCGGTAGTAAACGAAATGGGGGGAAAGTTGGGGGGAGGGTAAGAGCAGGCGGTTAGGTTACTAACATGGGTACTAAAAGAGATTTTACCAAAGCACTAACCAATGACGATTACAGGTCATCATTGCTACATAAGGTGAAAGATGTCCCTAACGCAAGGGAAAATACTTATCTTAGTTGTATGTATGTAAACGCCAGAAGCATTACTGGTAAAAAGGGTGAACTAGAAATACTTGCAGCAAGCACGCAGTATGATATTATAGGTATTACTAAAACTTGGTGGGACGAATCTCATGATTGGACAGTCAATATAGGGGGCTATACACTGTTTAGGAGAGACAGACTAAATAAAAAGGGTGGAGGGGTGTGTCTTTACGTAAAGCCGTTTTTAAAACCTGATATACGGGAAGATATTCAGGAGGGGACTGTAGACACTGTCGAGACATTATGGGTAGAAATTGCATGCGGGGAAAAAGGAATAAAAAAGTTAGTATTGGGTGTATGCTATAGGCCGCCTGGTATCAACGCATCTGATGAGGAATTGTTACTAAAGCAAATTGAAAGAGCAGCAGGAGTAGGAGACATAGTAGTGATGGGAGATTTTAACTATCCAGAGATAAACTGGAAAAATGATTCATGTGATACTGCTAGGGGCAATATGTTTTTAAACACACTTAATGATAACTACTTAGTTCAACTAATTGAGGAACCAACTAGGTACAATGCAATCTTAGACCTGGTATTAACAAAAAATGGGGATTTGGTATCAGGTATTATAGTAGGGGAACCCATAGGAAACAGCAACCACAATATGGTCACATTCAATATCAGTATCCATAAACAGCCCTATACTGGCTCAACTAGGACTCTAAACTTTATCTGTTATCTGCTATTGCAATATAAACCTCAGCAAAACATCTATTCTAAAGTATGTTCAAATCTCACCCTGTTATCTGCTATTGCAATCTAAACCTCAGCAAAACATCTATTCTAAAGTATGTTCAAATCTCACCCTGTTATCTGCTATTGCAATCTAAACCTCAGCAAAACATCTATTCTAAAGTATGTTCAAATCTCACCCTGTTATCTGCTATTGCAATCTATACCTCAGCAAAACATCTATTCTAAAGTATGTTCAAATCTCATGTTAGATAGTTTTGTGATTTCTGGTTTTGTTTGTAATTTAAAATACCTGTGTTTCAAAGTTTGGTCAGTGCCGCATATTT
The DNA here is from genome assembly GCF_028390025.1 of Pseudophryne corroboree. Lineage (NCBI taxonomy): Eukaryota > Metazoa > Chordata > Amphibia > Anura > Myobatrachidae > Pseudophryne > Pseudophryne corroboree. The sequence goes on from NC_086448.1 coordinate 163,629,162, forward strand.
AATCAAGGCAGACTGGGCTGGTGTCTGCTTAGTCAAACACTGGGTAATTTAGCTCCTTTGATTAGTGAGACATTTGTCTCAGCTGTAGTTGTGTCAATTTACCATAGTATATCTGTAGCTTCAGCCATGCACAGCTGTGCGTGTCAGCTGTGCGTTCCAATACTCAAAGCGTTCTTATCGCTAAGCATTTTGAAAAGTAACAGTTAAAAAAACAGTTGAACAAACATTGAACAACATCAAGAAAGAAATCCAGAACATTATGTGGACTCATCAAACCTCTGAAATGAAATCACCAGGACTATGCCCACTAACCCTCTGGCAGAGAACATCAGTAGTACCTTACAGGCCTACCCGTCAAGGATGGACTACTCCACCCAGGGTAATTCTACGCAGTGCGCTGAAGATGGCTGCCACACCTGGTACCCTATGAGGGTGGAATACACAGCCCAAGGAAGTTATTACCCAAAATGCCTACACCAATCATGCATTATTCTTTCTGTATCTTTTTTTTTTTTTTGTCTGTGTAGTTTATCTGTTGATGTGTAATACTTAAATCTTCTGTATTATGTGCATTGTTTGAGTTCTAGTTGGCGCCGCGGATGGCTGCCTCGGTGTTGCTCTGCCAAGCAGCCTTCGTTTTTAGTCTTACATGTATAATATGTCGAGTCTATTGTACAGTTGCAATGTGCAGTATGAACTTATATGTGTAATGTTTGTTATGTATGCTATGTTTTTCCCCCTTCTTATGCCATGTATTCCCCTTTCATGTTGCTGCTTGGCGATGCATTGTACCACAAACAATTCCTAGTGTATGCGAGTACACCTGGCCAATAAAGCTGATTCTGATTCTGATTTAGCAAAGCAAATTTTGATAAGATGAGGGTATTTTTCAGGGATATTGAATGGGAAGGTTTGTTTTTAGGAAAAAATACTACGAAGAAATGGGAGGTACTAAAATTCCTGCTAGCTAAAAAGTAAAAATACACTCAAATTTATTCCTACGAGCAGCAAAAAAAAGAATAAAAATCATAAACCGATGTGTCTTAACAAAAGATTAAGGAATTTATGGGCAAGAAATGGCGAGCATTTAAAAAATACAATTCTGACGGGGAAGCAGAGTCATTTCAGCACTATAAGGAATGTAACAAAATATGCAAAAAGGAAATAAGAGCGGCTAAAGTAAAAACTGAAAAACTAGTAGCAAAGGAAAGCAAAGCGAATCCCAAAAAATTCTTTAAATACATTAATAGCAAGAGATTAAAGAAGGAGAGTATAGGCCCTTTAAAAGACAAGTTGGGAGTCTTAAGCAAAAATGATAATGACATAGCGGACACGCTAAATAAGTTTTTTTCAACAGTATTTACTAGAGAGGACCCAATTCAGGGACTAACATATAATCTCAATAATGAGAATATCCCACTGATAGGTACTTATTTAAACAAGGAAGTAGTCTGTGACCGATTAAAACATCTAAAGATTAATAAGTCACCAGGTCCCGATGGTATTCACTAGAGATGAGCGGGTTCGGTTTCTCTGAATCCGAACCCGCCCGAACTTCATGTTTTTTTACACGGGTCCGAGCGACTCGGATCTTCCCGCCTTGCTCGGTTAACCCGAGCGCGCCCGAACGTCATCATCACGCTGTCGGATTCTCGCGAGGCTCGGATTCTATCGCGAGACTCGGATTCTATATAAGGAGCCGCGCGTCGCGGCCATTTTCACACGTGCATTGAGATTGATAGGGAGAGGACGTGGCTGGCGTCCTCTCCGTTTAGAAATTAAAATAGATAGGAGAGTGAGAGTGAGACACTTCATTTACTTACTGGAGCTTAGGAGGAGTTATACTAGTGACTGATGACCAGTGACCTGACCACCAGTGCAGTTTTATAATTTATTATTATTTAATAATCCGTTCTGTTCTTGTTCTCTGCCTGAAAAAAACGATACACAGTGACTCAGTCACACTCACATACCATATCTGTGCTCAGCCCAGTGTGCTGCATCATCTATGTATAATATCTGACTGTGCTCACACAGCTTAATTGTGGGGGAGACTGGGGAGCAGTTATAGGTTATAGCAGGAGCCAGGAGTACATATTAAACAGTGCACACTTTTGCTGCCAGAGTGCCACTGCCAGTGTGACTGACCACTGACCACTGTGACCAGTGACCTGACCACACTGACCACCAGTATAGTATATTGTGATTGAATGTCTGCCTGAAAAAGTACACTCGTCGTGTGACTTGTGTGGTGTTTTTTTATTCTATAAAAATTAAAAAACTCATTCTGCTGACAGACAGTGTCCAGCAGGTCCGTCATTATATAATACATACCTGTCCGGCTGCAGTAGTGATATATATATATTTTTTATATCATTATTTATCATCCAGTCTATACTAGCAGCAGACACAGTACGGTAGTTCACGGCTGTAGCTACCTCTGTGTCGGCACTCGGCAGTCCATCCATAATTGTATACCACCTACCCGTGGTTTTTTTTTTCTTTCTTCTTTATACATACTACATCTCATTATCATCCAGTCTATATTAGCAGCAGACACAGTACAGTACGGTAGTCCACGGCTGTAGCTACCTCTGTGTCGGCACTCGGCAGTCCATCCATAATTGTATACCACCTACCCGTGGTTTTTTTTTTCTTTCTTCTTTATACATACTACATCTCATTATCAACCAGTCTATATTAGCAGCAGACACAGTACGGTAGTTCACGGCTGTAGCTACCTCTGTGTCGGCACTCGGCAGTCCATCCATAATTGTATACCACCTACCCGTGGTTTTTATTTTTCTTTCTTCTTTATACATACTACATCTCATTATCATCCAGTCTATATTAGCAGCAGACACAGTACAGTACGGTAGTCCACGGCTGTAGCTACCTCTGTGTCGGCACTCGGCAGTCCATCCATAATTGTATACCACCTACCCGTGGTTTTTTTTTTCTTTCTTCTTTATACATACTACATCTCATTATCAACCAGTCTATATTAGCAGCAGACACAGTACGGTAGTTCACGGCTGTAGCTACCTCTGTGTCGGCACTCGGCAGTCCATCCATAATTGTATACCACCTACCCGTGGTTTTTATTTTTCTTTCTTCTTTATACATACTACATCTCATTATCATCCAGTCTATATTAGCAGCAGACACAGTACAGTACGGTAGTCCACGGCTGTAGCTACCTCTGTGTCGGCACTCGGCAGTCCATCCATAATTGTATACCACCTACCCGTGGTTTTTTTTTTTCTTTCTTCTTTATACATACTACATCTCATTATCAACCAGTCTATATTAGCAGCAGACACAGTACGGTAGTTCATGGCTGTAGCTACCTCTGTGTCGGCACTCGGCAGTCCATCCATAATTGTATACCACCTACCCGTGGTTTTTTTTTTTCTTTCTTCTTTATACATACTACATCTCATTATCATCCAGTCTATATTAGCAGCAGACACAGTACAGTACGGTAGTCCACGGCTGTAGCTACCTCTGTGTCGGCACTCGGCAGTCCATCCATAATTGTATACCACCTACCCGTGGTTTTTTTTTTCTTTCTTCTTTATACATACTACATCTCATTATCATCCAGTCTATATTAGCAGCAGACACAGTACAGTACGGTAGTCCACGGCTGTAGCTACCTCTGTGTCGGCACTCGGCAGTCCATCCATAATTGTATACCACCTACCCGTGGTTTTTTTTTTCTTTCTTCTTTATACATACTACATCTCATTATCAACCAGTCTATATTAGCAGCAGACACAGTACGGTAGTCCACGGCTGTAGCTACCTCTGTGTCGGCACTCGGCAGTCCATCCATAATTGTATACCACCTACCCGTGGTTTTTTTTTTCTTTCTTCTTTATACATACTACATCTCATTATCAACCAGTCTATATTAGCAGCAGACACAGTACAGTACGGTAGTCCACGGCTGTAGCTACCTCTGTGTCGGCACTCGGCAGTCCATCCATAATTGTATACTAGTATCCATCCATCTCCATTGTTTACCTGAGGTGCCTTTTAGTTGTGCCTATTAAAATATGGAGAACAAAAATGTTGAGGTTCCAAAATTAGGGAAAGATCAAGATCCACTTCCACCTCGTGCTGAAGCTGCTGCCACTAGTCATGGCCGAGACAATGAAATGCCAGCAACGTCGTCTGCCAAGGCCGATGCCCAATGTCATAGTACAGAGCATGTCAAATCCAAAACACCAAATATCAGTAAAAAAAGGACTCCAAAACCTAAAATAAAATTGTCGGAGGAGAAGCGTAAACTTGCCAATATGCCATTTACCACACGGAGTGGCAAGGAACGGCTGAGGCCCTGGCCTATGTTCATGGCTAGTGGTTCAGCTTCACATGAGGATGGAAGCACTCAGCCTCTCGCTAGAAAACTGAAAAGACTCAAGCTGGCAAAAGCACCGCAAAGAACTGTGCGTTCTTCGAAATCCCAAATCCACAAGGAGAGTCCAATTGTGTCGGTTGCGATGCCTGACCTTCCCAACACTGGACGTGAAGAGCATGCGCCTTCCACCATTTGCACGCCCCCTGCAAGTGCTGGAAGGAGCACCCGCAGTCCAGTTCCTGATAGTCAGATTGAAGATGTCAGTGTTGAAGTACACCAGGATGAGGAGGATATGGGTGTTGCTGGCGCTGGGGAGGAAATTGACCAGGAGGATTCTGATGGTGAGGTGGTTTGTTTAAGTCAGGCACCCGGGGAGACACCTGTTGTCCGTGGGAGGAATATGGCCACTGACATGCCTGGTGAAAATACCAAAAAAATCAGCTCTTCGGTGTAGAAGTATTTCAACAGAAATGCGGACAACAGGTGTCAAGCCGTGTGTTGCCTTTGTCAAGCTGTAATAAGTAGGGGTAAGGACGTTAACCACCTCGGAACATCCTCCCTTATACGTCACCTGCAGCGCATTCATAATAAGTCAGTGACAAGTTCAAAAACTTTGGGCGACAGCGGAAGCAGTCCACTGACCAGTAAATTCCTTCCTCTTGTAACCAAGCTCACGCAAACCACCCCACCAACTCCCTCAGTGTCAATTTCCTCCTTCCCCAGGAATGCCAATAGTCCTGCAGGCCATGTCACTGGCAATTCTGACGAGTCCTCTCCTGCCTGGGATTCCTCTGATGCATCCTTGCGTGTAACGCCTACTGCTGCTGGCGCTGCTGTTGTTGCTGCTGGGAGTCGATGGTCATCCCAGAGGGGAAGTCGTAAGCCCACTTGTACTACTTCCAGTAAGCAATTGACTGTTCAACAGTCCTTTGCGAGGAAGATGAAATATCACAGCAGTCATCCTGCTGCAAAGCGGATAACTGAGGCCTTGACAACTATGTTGGTGTTAGACGTGCGTCCGGTATCCGCCGTTAGTTCACAGGGAACTAGACAATTTATTGAGGCAGTGTGCCCCCGTTACCAAATACCATCTAGGTTCCACTTCTCTAGGCAGGCGATACCGAGAATGTACACGGACGTCAGAAAAAGACTCACCAGTGTCCTAAAAAATGCAGTTGTACCCAATGTCCACTTAACCACGGACATGTGGACAAGTGGAGCAGGGCAGGGTCAGGACTATATGACTGTGACAGCCCACTGGGTAGATGTATGGACTCCCGCCGCAAGAACAGCAGCGGCGGCACCAGTAGCAGCATCTCGCAAACGCCAACTCTTTCCTAGGCAGGCTACGCTTTGTATCACCGGTTTCCAGAATACGCACACAGCTGAAAACCTCTTACGGCAACTGAGGAAGATCATCGCGGAATGGCTTACCCCAATTGGACTCTCCTGTGGATTTGTGGCATCGGACAACGCCAGCAATATTGTGTGTGCATTAAATATGGGCAAATTCCAGCACGTCCCATGTTTTGCACATACCTTGAATTTGGTGGTGCAGAATTTTTTTAAAAACGACAGGGGCGTGCAAGAGATGCTGTCGGTGGCCAGAAGAATTGCGGGACACTTTCGGCGTACAGGCACCACGTACAGAAGACTGGAGCACCACCAAAAACTACTGAACCTGCCCTGCCATCATCTGAAGCAAGAAGTGGTAACGAGGTGGAATTCAACCCTCTATATGCTTCAGAGGTTGGAGGAGCAGCAAAAGGCCATTCAAGCCTATACAATTGAGCACGATATAGGAGGTGGAATGCACCTGTCTCAAGCGCAGTGGAGAATGATTTCAACGTTGTGCAAGGTTCTGATGCCCTTTGAACTTGTCACACGTGAAGTCAGTTCAGACACTGCCAGCCTGAGTCAGGTCATTCCCCTCATCAGGCTTTTGCAGAAGAAGCTGGAGACATTGAAGGAGGAGCTAACACGGAGCGATTCCGCTAGGCATGTGGGACTTGTGGATGGAGCCCTTAATTCGCTTAACAAGGATTCACGGGTGGTCAATCTGTTGAAATCAGAGCACTACATTTTGGCCACCGTGCTCGATCCTAGATTTAAAGCCTACCTTGGATCTCTCTTTCCGGCAGACACAAGTCTGCTGGGGTTGAAAGACCTGCTGGTGAGAAAATTGTCAAGTCAAGCGGAACGCGACCTGTCAACATCTCCTCCTTCACATTCTCCCACAACTGGGGGTGCGAGGAAAAGGCTCAGAATTCCGAGCCCACCCGCTGGCGCGACTGCTGATGCTGACATCTGGTCCGGACTGAAGGACCTGACAACGATTACGGACATGTCGTCTACTGTCACTGCATATGATTCTCTCAACATTGAAAGAATGGTGGAGGATTATATGAGTGACCGCATCCAAGTAGGCACGTCACACAGTCCGTACTTATACTGGCAGGAAAAAGAGGCAATTTGGAGGCCCTTGCACAAACTGGCTTTATTCTACCTAAGTTGCCCTCCCACAAGTGTGTACTCCGAAAGAGTGTTTAGTGCCGCCGCTCACCTTGTCAGCAATCGGCGTACGAGGTTACATCCAGAAAATGTGGAGAAGATGATGTTCATTAAAATGAATTATAATCAATTCCTCCGCGGAGACATTGACCAGCAGCAATTGCCTCCACAAAGTACACAGGGAGCTGAGATGGTGGATTCCAGTGGGGACGAATTGATAATCTGTGAGGAGGGGGTTGTACACGGTGATATATCGGAGGATGATGATGAGGTGGGCATCTTGCCTCTGTAGAGCCAGTTTGTGCAAGGAGAGATTAATTGCTTCTTTTTTGGTGGGGGTCCAAACCAACCCGTCATATCAGTCACAGTCGTGTGGCAGACCCTGTCACTGAAATGATGGGTTGGTTAAAGTGTGCATGTCCTGTTTATACAACATAAGGGTGGGTGGGAGGGCCCAAGGACAATTCCATCTTGCACCTCTTTTTTCTTTAATTTTTCTTTGCGTCATGTGCTGTTTGGGGAGGGTTTTTTGGAAGGGCCATCCTGCGTGACACTGCAGTGCCACTCCTAGATGGGCCCGGTGTTTGTGACGGCCACTAGGGTCGCTTATCTTACTCACACAGCTACCTCATTGCGCCTCTTTTTTTCTTTGCGTCATGTGCTGTTTGGGGAGGGTTTTTTGGAAGGGACATCCTGCGTGACACTGCAGTGACACTCCTAGATGGGCCCGGTGTTTGTGTCGGCCACTAGGGTCGCTTATCTTACTCACACAGCTACCTCATTGCGCCTCTTTTTTTCTTTGCGTCATGTGCTGTTTGGGGAGGGTTTTTTGGAAGGGACATCCTGCGTGACACTGCAGTGCCACTCCTAGATGGGCCCGGTGTTTGTGTCGGCCACTAGGGTCGCTTATCTTACTCACACAGCTACCTCATTGCGCCTCTTTTTTTCTTTGCGTCATGTGCTGTTTGGGGAGGGTTTTTTGGAAGGGACATCCTGCGTGACACTGCAGTGCCACTCCTAGATGGGCCCGGTGTTTGTGTCGGCCACTAGGGTCACTTATCTTACTCACACAGCTACCTCATTGCGCCTCTTTTTTTCTTTGCGTCATGTGCTGTTTGGGGAGGGTATTTTGGAAGGGACATCCTGCGTGACACTGCAGTGCCACTCCTAGATGGGCCCGGTGTTTGTGTCGGCCACTAGGGTCGCTTATCTTACTCACACAGCTACCTCATTGCGCCTCTTTTTTTCTTTGCGTCATGTGCTGTTTGGGGAGGGTTTTTTGGAAGGGACATCCTGCGTGACACTGCAGTGCCACTCCTGGATGGGCCCGGTGTTTGTGTCGGCCACTAGGGTCGCTTATCTTACTCACACAGCTACCTCATTGCGCCTCTTTTTTTCTTTGCGTCATGTGCTGTTTGGGGAGGGTTTTTTGGAAGGGACATCCTGCGTGACACTGCAGTGCCACTCCTAGATGGGCCCGGTGTTTGTGTCGGCCACTAGGGTCACTTATCTTACTCACACAGCTACCTCATTGCGCCTCTTTTTTTCTTTGCGTCATGTGCTGTTTGGGGAGGGTTTTTTGGAAGGGACATCCTGCGTGACACTGCAGTGCCACTCCTAGATGGGCCCGGTGTTTGTGTCGGCCACTAGGGTCGCTTATCTTACTCACACAGCTACCTCATTGCGCCTCTTTTTTTCTTTGCGTCATGTGCTGTTTGGGGAGGGTTTTTTGGAAGGGACATCCTGCGTGACACTGCAGTGACACTCCTAGATGGGCCCGGTGTTTGTGTCGGCCACTAGGGTCGCTTATCTTACTCACACAGCTACCTCATTGCGCCTCTTTTTTTCTTTGCGTCATGTGCTGTTTGGGGAGGGTTTTTTGGAAGGGACATCCTGCGTGACACTGCAGTGACACTCCTAGATGGGCCCGGTGTTTGTGTCGGCCACTAGGGTCGCTTATCTTACTCACACAGCTACCTCATTGCGCCTCTTTTTTTCTTTGCGTCATGTGCTGTTTGGGGAGGTTTTTTTGGAAGGGACATCCTGCGTGACACTGCAGTGACACTCCTAGATGGGCCCGGTGTTTGTGTCGGCCACTAGGGTCGCTTAGCTTAGTCATCCAGCGACCTAGGTGCAAATTTTAGGACTAAAAATAATATTGTGAGGTGTGAGGTATTCAGAATAGACTGAAAATGAGTGTAAATTATGGTTTTTGAGGTTAATAATACTTTGGGATCAAAATGACCCCCAAATTCTATGATTTAAGCTGTTTTTTAGTGTTTTTTGAAAAAAACACCCGAATCCAAAACACACCCGAATCCGACAAAAAAAATTCGGTGAGGTTTTGCCAAAACGCGGTCGAACCCAAAACACGGCCGCGGAACCGAACCCAAAACCAAAACACAAAACCCGAAAAATTTCCGGCGCTCATCTCTAGTATTCACCCAAGGGTTCTAATGGAGCTTCATTCTGAACTTGCAAAGCCGCTATTTTTGATCTTTAAGGATTCAGTAATATCAGGTATGGTTCCCAAAGACTGGCGTATAGCGGAAGTAGTGCCTATATTCAAAAAGGGAAGTAAAGCTGAACCAGGTAATTATAGACCAGTTAGTCTTACATCTATAGTGGGGAAAGTATTGGAAGGTATTCTAAGAGATAGTATTCAGAAGTTCCTTGAAGTCAATAAGGTCATTAAAAGGAATCAACATGGGTTTATGAAGGACAGATCCTGTCAAACCAACTTACTTGGCTTTTTGAAACAGTAAGCGCAAACCTAGATCAGGGTAAAGAGGTGGATGTAATCTTTTTAGATTTTGCCAAAGCATTCGATACTGTACCACACATGAGACTTATCTATTAGCTACAAGAATCAGGGCTAGGAAGCACAATATGCACATGGGTCAAAAACTGGTTAGATAATAGGGAGCAGCGCGTTGTGGTTAATGGATCTTTTTCAACTTGGACTGAAGTGCTAAGTGGTGTGCCGCAAGGCTCAGTATTAGGACCGCTATTGTTCAATATTTTCATTAACGACCTAACAGAAGGTCTAGAGAGCATGGTGTCAATTTTTGCAGATGATACCAAATTGTGTAAAGTTATAAATGCGAAGGGGGATGCTGAGTCGCTTCAGAATGACTTAGTTAAATTAGAAGCTTGGGCAGCGAAATGGAGAATGCGCTTCAATACAGACAAGTGTAAGGTAATGCACTGTGGTAACAAGAACAAAAATAACACCTACCTACTAAATGGGGTAAAATTAGGGGATTCTGTACTGGAAAAGGACTTAGGTGTCCTCATAGATAGCAAACTAAGCAGTAGTACCCAAAGTAGGACTGCAGCAAAGAAGGCTAATAAGATATTAGCATGCATAAAATGGGGAATTGATGCTAGGGACGAGAGTATTATACTCCCGTTATATAAATCACTTGTGAGGCCACACCTTGAATACTGTGTACAATTCTGGGCACCTTACTACAAAAAGGATATCCTGGAGCTAGAAAAGGTTCAAAGGCGGGCGACCAAACTAATTAAGGGTATGGAGACGCTGGAATACGAGAAAAGGCTTGCAAGACTAGGCATGTTTACACTGGAAAAGAGGAGATTAAGAGGGGACATGATCAACATTTACAAATATATAAGGGGACAATATACAGATCTTGCGCAGGACCTGTTTTTGGTTAGATCAACACAGAGAACTCGTGGACACTCGCTCAGGTTAGAGGAGAGGAGATTCCACACAATACGGCGTAAAGGCTTTTTTTACGGTAAGGACGATACGTGTTTGGAATTCCCTGCCTGAGGGAGTTGTAGTGGCCAACTCAGTCAACACCTTTAAGAATGGGTTAGATAAATTCCTAATGGATAAGGATATCCAGGGTTACGGGGCATAGTCACGCACTATTGTAATTATAAAAAAAGAGGGGTTAATCGGAACGGCAGTCAGCAACTTCAGTCAAAATTTTATACAAAATAATCGTGCATAGGAGACCACAAATAGGTTGAACCCAATGGACAATTGTCTTTTTTCAACCTTAGATACTATGTTACTATGTTCACAAACTCTACCGTAAATACCCATACCACGCGCTAATGCGCAGGACCGCGGGAGCGACCATACGCAAATTGCGGATATGTGCACGCACGGCAGAACAAGTACACGCGCGGAGGCCATCTGTGTGTAGTTTGTACTTGATTTGTGTACTGCAATATTTTTAGACTTTGACACTGCCCTGTACCTAGAAACCTCCCTTGCCACCGATACATCGCCCCAGTTGACTGGTGTTTTGGGGGGGTTAGGGGGAGGGGGCGTGTGGGCAGAGAGACGGAGTAGCTGTGTGAGACACGCTGCACCTTCCTCCTCCTCATAGTCACAATTGACGGCTGAGCTGGCTGGCTGAATCTAGGGATAGGAGGAGCTGCAGCGGTAGCGCACAGCTCCTCCTGTCTACTGTAGTTCCAACTTCTTATGGGACTGGAGAGCTGGCCTGGTGACACACTCCTGTAGTCTGTCACGAGTCCTTAACTTCCCTCTCTCACCGCTGGTGCCGGGATTCTGCTGTTGGCTTTTACAGTACGTGCCTACTGTGCATGGGGAGAGTGATGCTGCTCCAGTGGGCTGGTCTGGTGACATCCCTGCTTGCCCTCCAGTGCACGACCTCCAGCTCCACTGGTTACTATAGGTGAGTGTAACTGTAGGATCCGCCGGCGGTGGAGGCTGGGGTATGCAAGGAGCTTGGCAGGTGGGCTGGAGGGTGCACACACATAGATATACGTATGTATATATATTATTATCCTGTATTTATATTACGCCACAAGTGTTCCACAGCATCCAATTACAGAGTACATAAATGAAAATTCAAAACGGGACAATAGTGACTTACAGTTGAAGACAATGTAGGACAAGTATAGAATAAATAAACATAGCTGCATCAGCAGATGACACTGACATAAGTATCAGGGTGGCAGAAACCGGGGGATTAGGTGCCGTAGAGGATGTTTAAGTAAGAGAAGGATAAGCACATGAGGGTTGAGGGCCCTGCTCGTGAGAGTAGGGAGGCCAATCCCGGGATCGGCGGGATTCCGGGATTTAGGCCCACAAACGTCCGTGATTCAATCCCGGGATTGTAAACTCCAATCCCGGGGATTGAGGGATCAGTGTTGAGCGTCCTCAGGACGCTCAGACACTGCCCGGTTTCCTCCTCCCGGCTCCCCAGGGCAGCGTGACGTGCAGTGAGTGGTTACGCTGCGCCGTCACACACCTCCAGTAGTGAGAAGCTGATGTTCCCCACCCGCCTGCCCCCGGTGTATTGTGAGTTACGTGTACAGGGCAGGCGGGGCAGGGCAAGGGGGGCGGCCACACAGGAATCCCGGGATTGACAATTTCTCGATTCCGATACCCGGGATTGAAAAAATGGCCTGGGATTGGCCTCCCTATGTGAGAGTTTACATTCTAAAGGGGAGCGGTAGACAGACAGGGGTGACACAGATGGGGTAGACGGGTAGATGGGGTGTGTATATATATATATATATAGTGCCTCCCCAGACTTTGATCTCACCGCACGTCATGTCTCCACCCCCTTATGCTTGGCTCCACCCCTTCTTTGGAAACCCCTTTTCACAAATCCTGCATTTGCTCCTGCAAAACCACCCCAGGGCATTACACAAATGAAGGATAGGAGTGAAAAATCAGAGTGTTATGTAAGTGAAAGTAGCTGCTGAGTATTAGAAAGAGGACATCAATAAAGTGTCAGAGTGTTAAAAGGTGAGATTAGCTGATCGGTGCTGCAGGTGTAAAATATGTATGAAAAATGATACATAATTAAAAAACAAACACAGGGTGATGTAGGTGTAAGAAATTAATGTGAGATGGTAATTCCCCAAAGTGTCCCAGCCAGAGCAATCCAAGGAGCCCCATGCCCCCAAAAATCCCCCCTCAACTGACTTGCTATATAATAATAATTAGGATCTTGTAGCTTTTGTGCAGTCAGCATGTGTTGGGTCCCTATTTAAAAGCCTTAGAATCTGTGGGTGGGGTGCCAATCCAGATGAAGGCATACCAAGCCTTCAGGTGTGTACACACACACACACACACACACACACACACACACACACACACACACACACACACACACACACACACACACACATTATATTGAACATATTGGGGGAGGGGGGCCTGGACTGCACACTCTAGCTACATATAATGGGATGTGCTACCTTGCTGGGACTTAGGGGTACATTTACTAAGCAGTGATAAGAGCGGAGAAGTGAGCCAGTGGAGAAGTGCCCATGGCAACCAATCAGCACTGAAGTAACATCTATAATTTGCACACTATAAAATGATACAGAGCTGCTGATTGGTTGATGGGGCAACTTCTCCACTGGCTCACTTCTCCGCTCTTATCACTGCTCAGTAAATGTACCCCTTAGTACTACAATATAGGAACAAGAGAGTAGGTGCACCATACAACCATTAGAATTATAATAAATTTAATTCTACATATCTGAGGTTCTTGGCATACATTGGCCAATATATGAGCCTGCCCACCAATCATCACGGTGACCTAAATTGGACAGGTCTCATATTCGATTCACGGCACAAAAGATGATTTATTTTTAAAAAGGGAAGATAATGGATGTTTGTATTTATGTATGTATGTAAACAGTAGCGGATCTTGCCACGGGCAAGCAGGACTTTTGCCCGGGGCGCCGCCTTCCGGAGGGCGCTGGCGCCATCCGGAGGGCGCCGCACCGTGGCAAGATCCGCCACTGCTGCCCGCTGTGTCCCCCGTCCGCCTCCGCTGCCCGCTGCCGTCCCCGTCCGCCTCCTGTGAAGGGAACTAGACGCTATGCGTCTAGTTTCCCTTCGTGGAGAGTAACTTTGCTGAGCGGTGCGCAATGATGTCATCGCACACCGCACAGCAAAGGTCCTCTCCACGAAGGGAACTAGACGCATAGCGTCTAGTTTCCCTTCGTGGAGAGGACCTTTTGCTGTGCGGTGCGCGATGACGTCATCGCGCACTGCTCAGCATTCAAGCGGCGCTAGCAATGTACAGGGGGCGTAACTGACCACGCCCCCTGTATTAGGCCACGCCCCCTTTCCTGCCCGGGCCGCAGAGCGCCCTTGAACCGGCCCTGTATGTAAACTTAAACCTTAATTTTAAACTTGTTTCAACTTGGCTTATATCCTACTGTTTCCTCCTGGTGAAAAACCTAGCGGTGGCTTGTTACCTGCCTGGCCGGGTCTGCAGCCCTCTCCTCCCTGCTCTCCCAGTGATTGATGGCTGACATCAATGGGAGGCGGGATGTGGGCCGGCAGCAGTGGGGGAGGGGGCTTAATTCCAGCCCTGCTAAACAAACTGGCTTCTAGGGACTGCATCAGCGGCAGCCCATAGATGCCAGATAGGGCTGACGTCAGGGGTGGACTGGCCCACAGGGGTACAGTGGGAAACCCCCTAATGGCCGCCACTGCCTGAGGGCCCACCCCCTCCTCTAGTGATCAGGTTCCAGACCGTGCATCTGTATTATACATTATATATACTGTATATTACAATATATAAGACTATGGTCTATTCTCTGCAGCAGAGCCAGCCCTAGGCATAGGCAAACTAGGCAAATGCATAGGGCATTTGGAATGCCTAGGGGCACAAGCAGCTTCTGCTGATTAAATGATATGCAGCATGCCTATATTCTGTGTGTGACTGCGCCTCTATCTGCATACGAAATGCATTACTAATGTACGGCATTATTTGTATACGGTGTACTACAGTACTTTGTGGCGTAATGTATAGAAAGGGCACTACTGTGTGATCTAATGTGAATAAAGAGCAATATGTGAATAAGGGGCACTACTGTGAGGAGTAACGTGGTACTACTGTGTGGGAAGGCAGTCAATTGACCGCCTGTCAGGATCATGGTGGTCAGGATACCGACACTGGCATCCCGACACCAGCTGAAATACCTGCGGTCGGAGTCCTGACCGTTGACTGGTTACCCCTCATGGGTGGTGGTCCACCCCACCACCCAGAGGGGAATAGAAACCTGTAATAACCAAAGCGTGGCGAGCGCATCGAGCCTGCGAGGGGACACGCTGTGCTCACCGCCGGGATCCCAGCTGATGGCCTCCCGGCGTCGGTCTCCTGACCGCCGCGATCCCATACAGATCCCACTGTGTGATGTAACGTGAATAAGAGACACTATTGCATGATATAATGTGAATAAAGTTGAAGTACTGTGTGGTGTAATTTCAACTGGGGGTATTATTGTGTGGCCATGCCCCTTCCCAGCAAGAACACGCCCTGTTTTGGGCTGTACACCGAATGTGCACACTGTTCCTATTTAAAAATGTAAAATATAGGGGGTAGGAGCACCAAAATGAGGACTGCTATGGGTGAGTGGTGATGGTGCTGGGAAAGGGGTACAGGGTCAGAGGTGGAACTAGCATCTGTGCAAGGGGGCACCAGCCAAAATCTTGCCTAGGGCATCATATTGGTTAGGGCTGGCTCTGCTCTGCAGTGCATTGCTGTTATTAATTTGGTACATTATCATGCATACATTAGCAATATTTACTATTTATCAAGGGGCCCAGACCATGCATCTGTAATGGTTAGCCAAACCTCTGTGGCAGGTGGTCACATCCCTTATGGAGGCTGGCCAAACCCTTAAGAATGAGCCCTTAACACTTAATTTTCCCGGTGGGCCCTTCATGCCATATCGCATGTGGACTGGCAATCACAGGGGAAGATAACACATCCCCCTGGGACTACCTGTCTGGCTGTGATTTGCAGGGGGCGCTTCCTATGGGAAGTCACTGACACCGCTAGGCAGTCCTTGCGAGAGGCAGATTTTACAGGGCTGGGGGGGGGGGGGGCACAGTCAAAGCCCACCCTAACCAATATGATGCCCTAGGCAACATTTTGGCAGGTGCCCCCTAGCACCGCCGCTAGTTCTGCCTCTGACCCTGCACCCCTTTCCCAGCACCATCACCCCTCACCCATAGCAGTCCTCATTTTGGTGTTCCTATCCCCTATATTTTAAATAGGAACAGTGCGCACATTCGGAGCGCAGCCCAAAAAGTTGTGTGTTTTTGCTGGGAAGAGGCACGGCCACATAGTACCTCCAATTCAAATTACGCCACACAGTAGTGCAACTTTAGTCACATTATATCATGCGATAGTGTCCCTTATTCAAGTAGTACCACTTTACCTTATATACACACTACTCCTCACAGTAGTGCCACTTATTCTCATTACACCACACCATATTGCTCTTCATTTACATTAGACCAAACAGTAGTGCCCTTTCTATACGTAACATATACACAGTAGAGCACCTTATACACATAATGCCACACA
This sequence comes from Pseudophryne corroboree, assembly GCF_028390025.1. Classification (NCBI taxonomy): domain Eukaryota; kingdom Metazoa; phylum Chordata; class Amphibia; order Anura; family Myobatrachidae; genus Pseudophryne; species Pseudophryne corroboree. The sequence continues at coordinate 163,645,392 of NC_086448.1, forward strand.
TTAGTAATGCCTTTATACACATAATACTACACAGTAATGCCCCATACACGACACACATTATTAATATCCTTACAAACATAATGCACCTTACACATTATGACAATCTTTATCAATGCCCTTATACATATGCCGCACATTACTAATGCGGCTTTGGGGCTTATTCACACATTTGCGCAAATATGTGTAACGAAGATCTCTGAATTCTATTATTATGTGGAATTTATATCTGGTTACGGTTATCATTCAGGGTGCTGGGGGAAACAAATGCCTTTTTTTCTTGCTTATACACATAATGACACACAATGTCCCTTACACATATGACGCACATTATTAATGAATTTATACATGACCACATAATGCCCACACATATTTCGGACACTATTGCACAACCAATCCACCCGCACACAGCACTCACATGGCTGCTAACACTGTGACCTCTGCCTCTGTTTGTATACAGATGTGTCCTTATACATCTTGCCTCAATACACCATGCAGCAGGAGATGCCTGGCGTGAGTCAGCAAGCAGCTCCCGGCCAGCTCTGCTAATGTTGGGCACCTTTTTTGTAGTCTTATATGCATTGCTCTCTGACTAGGACACACAAGCAGCTTCTGCTGATTAAAATGATATGTGGTATGCCTATATTCTATCTGTCACTGCTGCTGTATCTGCATACGAAATGCTACTTTACAGTGATTTCATGAATACACAGTAATGTAGCATTTCGTATGCAGATACAGCTGCAGATATAGGCATGCTGCACATCATTTTAATCAGCAGAAGCTGCTTGTGCCCCATAGACATTCCAAATGCCCTAGGCATTTGCCTAGTTCGCCTATGCCTAGGGCCGGCTCTGGGCACAGTCCTGCAGCCCCTAGGTAAAATTCACCACCGGTAAGTCTGTGAACATCTGGACAAATCTTGAGTGTGCTCCACTGCATACATTTTATGCATACATTTTATTTAACCTGAATTCTAAGCATAGGTGTCGGAACAGGGGGTGGGGGGGTGGGTAGGGGGGGGCCCAGCCCCCCAAAATGAGATGGAGGCGTACTTACCCCTGGATCCCCGCGGGCAACTCCTCCTGTAAAATCAATGTGCTGCTACTGCCTGCTATGCTCCATGTCCTCCTGGCTGGCTCTTCACTGATGCATTACTAGGAGGGAGGCGTGGCCATGCTGAGCCTGCTGGGACAACCCTGCCTCCTTCCAGTAATACATCTGTGAAGAGCCGGGCCGGCTAGGAGAACATGGGGCATAGCAGGCAGCGGCAGCACACTGATTTTACAGCAGGAGTCGCCCGGTGGTAAGCGCCGCTCACCCACACTGGGGGGTGGGGAGGTTTGGGTGTAGCTCCAAAATGTCATTTTTACTACCCCCCCCCCCCAACCTCAAAACATTCCAGCGCCCCTGATTCTAAGCCAGCTTTTTATTGCAAAGTGCGCTCACTCAACATCAGCCTCTTAGCATGTCATTAACCAATTCCGTATTGCTAAAAAATGTCAGAATTAGAATCATCATATCTCTTCACAAGTTATCTTTAATAATTAGATCTATAACAATAGTAAGAATACTGTACAATGATACTTATTAAACACGTGTATCCCAAGGGGATAAAAGAACTGCACAGTTAAGCATAAAATGGTTATTATAGTAAACTATTACTACATTAGTATAGAAAGAAGAATAGTTTGCATCATGAAATGTTTGCCGATGTACAATAATCTCAGAAATATTTTGCCTGTGTCCCGAATAAATTTAATTTATTGACTTCATTGCACTTTGCTGCCACCATCAGGTGATGAAGATTATTGACACAAACTAAACTGCAACCTGTTGTATAAGTAGTCGCCGTTGTTTCACTAATGCATAACTTTTATGAGACCAGGGTGGTCATTCCGAGTTGATCGCAGCCAGCAACTTTTTGCTGCTGCTGCGATCAACTAGTACACGCCTATGGGGGAGTGTATTTTAGCTTAGCAGGGCTGCGATCGCTTGTGCAGCCCTGCTAAGCTAAAAAAAATTTCAAGCACAAGTAGACCAGCCCTATACCTACTTACCCTGTGCAACGATCTCAGCGATGCAGGAGCCGGCTTTGACGTCAGACATTTACCCTCCATTCTTCTGGACAAGCCTGCGTTCTCAAATCCACTCCCCGAAAATGGCTGGAAACGCTGCGGTGACGCCCAGGTCCGCCTTCTTACTATCCATCTTCTTTGCGGCCCGCTCTGCGACCGCTTCCTTCTCAAGACGTGATGTAACCCGGTGCCCCCTGTCGCCGGGCAAAGTCACGCATGCGCACTGCAGCCACCGCGCATGCGCATTCCGCACCAGTTCGCACCACAGCGATAAACCAATGCTTGCGAACGGGTCGGAATGACCCCCCAAATACCTTCTGGCATGTTATTAGTGTATATGCTAGTAAGGATGCATATCAAACTAGTGGCGTATTAATTTAAAAGAGGAAGACAAAGGGGGTGGTGTGCAACCTCTACCACCTCCACTCTAGCCACCTGCAGGCATCAATGGGCACTAGTAGACTCTAGCAGTGTCTAGAGTCTACTGCGCATTCGCAGCTCTACGGGAAAAAGACGTAGTGGCCATTTTACAAGCTATCTCCCTAGTGCTTGTGAAAAACGGCAGAGTGGTTTTAGCAGAGCTGCAGTTACGGGTACGGGACTCCAGAGAGGTACGTACTGAAATATATTGGTGCAGGGTGTGTGGTGTGGGCCCCCGGAACACGAGGGGCACGTGTGCACTGTACACCTTGCGCCCATTATAGATACACCACTGTATTAAACATGTTTTTACTGCTCCGTAGACACTTTTAGACAAAGGCTACCGACTAGAACACTACCAATATATATATATATATATATATATATATATATATAGTGCAGTCTAGTTGGCACTCAATGATCTCAACTCAATACCGGGGTGCCCTCCTTCTGATGTACACAGTCACAAGGTTGGCGAAACTGGGAGACAGATATCCACTGACCCCATATCACAAAACCAGGCGGCACTCCACGGGTTTAAGTATAGAAGAAAATCTTTATGTGAAAAACAACATGGGGGTCCAACGTTTCAACACCGCGGCGGGTGTTTTTTTCAAGGACACATGGTGAAGCAAACAAAGTTAAAACAATTCTTACCTTAAATGCTTTACACAAGCCACTGCTGTCGCACGAGGGCGGTGGGCGGGAGCGCCTCCGGCGGACCCGGCGTCCGGCCGCGTGTGATGACGTGACCGTCGCTAGGCGGTTGTTTTTCACATAAAGATTTTCTTGTATACTTAAACTTATATTCCGTGATTCCACATACGGAAGGGTTGGCCATCATGAAAACCTTCCTTGAAAATAACAATTTTCAATCATTGGATATCGAATTATTCATCACCTTGCTCAAATTGACCCTTCAACGCAATTATTTTTTGCACAATGGGAAATACTATGAGCAAGTAACCGGCTGCGCTATGGGTTCTTGCATAGCACCGTCGCTAGCAAATGTGTATATGTTTGCCAAAGAACATGAGCTATTCTTTTCGAATCCTTTGATTAGCAGTAACATCCTCCTTTACAAGAGGTATATTGATGACTTGATCCTGTTTTGGACAGGCGATGAAGATAGTCTACAACAACTCCTGTCATCCATCAACCTAGCCGAGTCGCCAATTCGATTCACGTACCAGTATAGTACAGAAGTGATCCATTATTTAGATGTTTCCATCTCTATTAAGGACCGCCATATCCACACTGCTGTCTTTCATAAATCCACTGACCGAAATACCCTTTTGGAGCATGCAAGTTTCCATCCGCCGGCCTTGAAAGCAGGACTACCAAAGTCCCAGATGACCAGGGTGGCACGGATCACCAGCAATCCCGATGAATTGGATTTGGCACTGACACAGGTGGTGGACAAATTTAAAATCAGAGGTTATCCACACAACAAGTTACATCAACAGAAAATTGAGATGTTGACAAAATCTCGGACATCACTGCTATAGCCGAAACCGTGTGAAACACTTTCAACAAAAATACCGTTGGTCACTGAATACACTACTGCCAGCTCAGTAATACCCAGAGCGGTGAGTGCGCTTTGGCCTATAGTTAAAAGTGACACTGCACTACCATGCTTTCATAATAAATCAGTGATGCCTAGTTACAGGCGCGGACGAAATTTACGGGACTTGCTTGTCCATACAGATGTTTCACCAAAAGTAACCATGTCCACACGTAAAGGCTGCTTTAAATGTCCATCTTGCACTACGTGCAACTATCTTATATCGGGCTCCATATTTCAACACCCTAAAACTGGCAAGAAATACAAGATACATCATTTCCTTACGTGTAGCTCACAATACGTCATTTATGTCATCATGTGTCCTTGTGGGCTATTGTATGTCGGACAGACCATTAGAACTTTCAAAAACGTATGGCTCTCCATCGTTCTGCCATCAAAGCCGCGATTGATGGCAAGGATAATGACCAGCCTGTAGCCCGGCATTTCAAACTTTGTCAACACCCGCTATCCAGCCTGAAATACCAAATTGTGGATCATATCCCTATCTCCAATAGAGGTGGCGATAGACAGAAGTTACTGTCTCAGTGTGAAACACGATGGATTGTCCGCCTTAATACTGTAGCTCCCAACGGACTTAATGAAAAAGTAGCATGGAGCATTTTCTTGTAACGTTTTCTTAGTGGCCTAACTTTTTCAGCATAGTGTACTCTGTGTTTCCATATCTGTTTAATTAGCCTAGTTTAGGGCTGCTGATTGTGTGCATTTATGATTCTACATCAACCTAAGTTTGTCTTTAGTTTTGTCTGCATATAGTACAGTATCACAGAGCCAATTTGAATATTTATGTTGGCCTTGAGCAGACATGGGATCACAGGGACCTGCATATCATATGTATGCTCCCCGTGCATGCAACACACAGTCTGTTTTTAATTCACTACATCACGTTGGAAACGTAATTTTGTTTCCCTTATTGAGCCATGTGTCACATGTATATTTGCCACTGTTCACATGCACATTGCACTTTATTGTTTCAGTAATACCCAGAGCGGTACTCTCCACCTGCCTTCGTGAGTGGCGCTGGGCTGAGCGCGTCTGGTTGCCTGGCGACGGTACTGACTCCTCACGCGAGATGTGCCGGACTGGGCTTCGCTTGGTCGCCTAGCGACGGTCACGTCATCACACGCGGCCGGACGCCGGGTCCGCCGGAGGCGCTCCCGCCCACCGCCCTCGTGCGACAGCAGTGGCTTGTGTAAAGCATTTAAGGTAAGAATTGTTTTAACTTTGTTTGCTTCACCATGTGTCCTTGAAAAAAACACCCGCCGCGGTGTTGAAACGTTGGACCCCCATGTTGTTTTTCACATAAAGATTTTCTTCTATACTTAAACCCGTGGAGTGCCGCCTGGTTTTGTGATATGGGGTCAGTGGATATCTGTCTCCCGGTTTCGCCAACCCTGTGACTGTATATATATATATATATATATATATAGATGTCCAAGCAGTCGGCACTCCAGATTAAATAAATGTAACGCCTGGTGCCTTCTCGTGCAGAATAAACCACTGTATAAACACGTAGAATTGAGCGGCACTCTCAGGACTATAATAAAGAACGGGTCCTCAGCCCATCAATAGTTTGCAACGTTTCGGTAATTTTATTTCAACCGTCGTCAGGCATAATAACATAAACAGACAATCTTACCTTTAAATAACACACAGAAAACACGTGTGCTGGCCACAGGATGCCCAGAGCCATGGACTTCCTCTGACGTCCGTCAGAGCTGACCTCATCAATTAACATCAATTAACATTTAACCCTCCACCGTGAGACAAATGGAAACCTGGAGAAAGTAAAACAGACACATAGGGGGTCATTCCGAGTTGTTCGCTCGTTATTTTTTTCTCGCAACGGAGCGATTAGTCGCTAATGCGCATGCGCAATGTCCGCAGTGCGACTGCGCCAAGTAAATTTGCTATGCAGGTAGGTATTTTACTCACGGCATTACGAGGTTTTTTCTTCGTTCTGGTGATCGTAATGTGATTGACAGGAAGTGGGTGTTTCTGGGCGGAAACTGGCCGTTTTATGGGAGTGTGTGAAAAAACGCTACCGTTTCTGGGAAAAACGCGGGAGTGGCTGGAGAAACGGAGGAGTGTCTGGGCGAACGCTGGGTGTGTTTGTGACGTCAAACCAGGAACGACAAGCACTGAACTGATTGCACTGGCAGAGTAAGTCTCGAGCTACTCAGAAACTGCACAGAGAAGTCTTTTCGCAATATTGCGAATCTTTCGTTCGCAATTTTGATAAGCTAAGATTCACTCCCAGTAGGCGGCGGCTTAGCGTGTGCAAAGCTGCTAAAAGCAGCTTGCGAGCGAACAACTCGGAATGACCCCATAGTCTATTACTATATAAGTGAATCCATATAGGGAAACTTATACAAACAAAATAACAATATAACAATAAAAGGAAACAATTAATGAAACGATGTTAACAATGTATCCTGATTGTTAACATCGTTTCATTAATTGTAAGATTGTCTGTTTATATGTTATTATGCCTGACGACGGTTGAAATAAAATTACCGAAACGTTGCAAACTATTGATGGGCTGAGGACCCGTTCTTTATTATAGTCCTGAGAGTGCCGCTCAATTCTACGTGTGTGTGTGTGTGTGTGTGTGTGTGTGTGTGTGTGTGTATATATATATATATATATATATATATATATATAAAAATCAGTAGGTAGGGTAGAATGAAATGTTTCTATTCTCATACCATGCCTCCTAAGACTGGAGCTGGAGGTTACCAGATAGGAACAATGGACGTTGTTAGTTCCGGACTGCTTTTCACTCACCTGCCAATCACGCTTTCCTTAGTTGGCCAGGGAATGGGACACTTCAGTTCGAATCACAACACCTATACCTGCTATCTAATAAGGATTGTCCACTGAACTCAGGACGGTTGGACGATATGTCTATGGAGGCCAATCCAATTTTTTTTTCAATCGCAGGATTCAGGATTTAAAACTGCTCAATCCCGGGAATGCAGTATAGGGATTGATTGCAGCACTGTAGGGAGCAGGGAGAATGGGTGTGTGGAGCTGTGAGGAAGGGTGCAGGGAGCAGCAAGTGATGGTGAGTTTAAAGAGGAGGGAGGGTGGGTGTAGGCAGCATTAAGGGAGGATGGAAGTAGGGAGCAGCAAGTGGGAGTGAGTGTAGAAAGCAGTGAGGGAGGGTGGGTGTAGGAAGCAGTAAGGGAGGATGTAAGTAGGGAGCAGTAAGGTAGTATGGGAGTAGGAAACAGCAAGTGGGAGTGAGTGTAGAGAGCAGCGAGGGAGGGTGGGTGTAGGAAGCAGTAAGGGAGGATGTGAGTAGGGAGCAGTAAGGTAGTATGGGAGTAGGAAGCAGCAAGTGGGAGTGAGTGTAGAGAGCAGTGAGAGAGGGTGGGTGTAGGAAGCAGTAAGGGAGAATGTGAGTAGGGAGCAGTAAGGTAGTATGGGTGTAGGAAGCAGCAAGTGGGAGTGAGTGTAGAGAGCAGTGAGGGAGAGTGGGTGTAGGAAGCAGTAAGGGAGGATGTGAGTAGGGAGCAGTAAGGTAGGATGGGAAGTAGGAAGCAGCAAGTTGGAGTGAGTGTAGAGAGCAGTGAGGGAGGGTGGGTGTAGGAAGCAGTAAGGGAGGATGTGAGTAGGGAGCAGTAGGGTAGTATGGGAAGTAGGAAGCAGCAAGTGAGAGTGAGTGCAGAGAGCAGTGAGGGAGGGTGAGTGTAGGAAGCAGTACGGGAGGATGGGAGTAGGGAGCAGCAAGGTAGGATGGGAGTATGAAGCAGCAAGTTGGAGTGAGTGTAGAAAGCAGTGAGGGAGGGTGGGTGTAAGAAGCAGTAAGGGAGGATGTGAGTGGGGAGCAGTAAGGTAGTATGGGAGTAGGAAGCAGCAAGTGGGAGTGAGTGTAGAGAGCAGTGAGAGAGGGTGGGTGTAGGAAGCAGTAAGGGAGAATGTGAGTAGGGAGCAGTAAGGTAGGATGGGAAGTAGGAAGCAGCAAGTTGGAGTGAGTGTAGAGAGCAGTGAGGGAGGGTGGGTGTAGGAAGCAGTAAGGGAGGATGTGAGTAGGGAGCAGTAGGGTAGTATGGGAAGTAGGAAGCAGCAAGTGAGAGTGAGTGCAGAGAGCAGTGAGGGAGGGTGAGTGTAGGAAGCAGTACGGGAGGATGGGAGTAGGGAGCAGCAAGGTAGGATGGGAGTAGGAAGCAGCAAGTTGGAGTGAGTGTAGAAAGCAGTGAGGGAGGGAGGGTGTAGGAAGCAGTAAGGGAGGATGTGAGTGGGGAGCAGTAAGGTAGTATGGGAGTAGGAAGCAGCAAGTGGGAGTGAGTGTAGAGAGCAGAGAGAGAGGGTGGGTGTAGGAAGCAGTAAGGGAGAATGTGAGTAGGGAGCAGTAAGGTAGTATGGGTGTAGGAAGCAGCAAGTGGGAGTGAGTGTAGAGAGCAGTGAGGGAGAGTGGGTGTAGGAAGCAGTAAGGGAGGATGTGAGTAGGGAGCAGTAAGGTAGGATGGGAAGTAGGAAGCAGCAAGTTGGAGTGAGTGTAGAGAGCAGTGAGGGAGGGTGGGTGTAGGAAGCAGTAAGGGAGGATGTGAGTAGGGAGCAGTAGGGTAGTATGGGAAGTAGGAAGCAGCAAGTGAGAGTGAGTGCAGAGAGCAGTGAGGGAGGGTGAGTGTAGGAAGCAGTACGGGAGGATGGGAGTAGGGAGCAGCAAGGTAGGATGGAAGTAGGAAGCAGCAAGTTGGAGTGAGTGTAGAAAGCAGTGAAGGAGGGTGGGTGTAGGAAGCAGTAAGGGAGGATGTGAGTGGGGAGCAGTAAGGTAGTATGGGAGTAGGAAGCAGCAAGTGGGAGTGAGTGTAGAGAGCAGTGAGAGAGGGTGGGTGTAGGAAGCAGTAAGGGAGAATGTGAGTAGGGAGCAGTAAGGTAGTATGGGTGTAGGAAGCAGTGAGGGAGAGTGGGTGTAGGAAGCAGTAAGGGAGGATGGGAGTAGGGAACAGTAAGGTAGGATGGGAAGTAGGAAGCAGCAAGTGAGAGTGAGTGTAGAGAACAGTGAGGGAGGGTGGGTGTAGGCAGCATTAAGGGAGGATGGGAGTAGGGAGCAGCAAGGTAGGACGGGAGTAGGAAGCAGCAAGTTGGAGTGAGTGTAGAAAGCAGTGAGGGAGGGTGGGTGTAGGAAGCAGTAAAGGAGGATGGGACTAGGGAACAGCAAGGTAGGATGGGAGTAGGAAGCAGCAAGTTGGAGTGAGTGTAGAGAGCAGTGAGAGAGGGTGGGTGTAGGAAGCAGTAAGGGAGAATGTGAGTAGGGAGCAGTAAGGTAGTATGGGTGTAGGAAGCAGCAAGTGGGAGTGAGTGTAGAGAGCAGTGAGGGAGAGTGGGTGTAGGAAGCAGTAAGGGAGAATGTGAGTAGGGAGCAGTAAGGTAGTATGGGTGTAGGAAGCAGCAAGTGGGAGTGAGTGTAGAGAGCAGTGAGGGAGAGTGGGTGTAGGAAGCAGTAAGGGAGGATGGGAGTAGGGAACAGTAAGGTAGGATGGGAAGTAGGAAGCAGCAAGTGAGGGTGAGTGTAGAGAACAGTGAGGGAGGGTGGGTGTAGGCAGCATTAAGGGAGGATATGAGTAGAAAGCAGTTAGGTAGTATGGGAGTAGGAAGCAGCAAGTGGGAGTGAGTGTACAGAGCAGTGAGGGAGGGTGGGTGTAGGAAGTAGTACGGGAGGATGGGAGTAGGGAGCAGTAAGGTAGTATGGGAGCAGGAAGCAGCAAGTGGGAGTGAGTGTAGAGAGCAGTGAGGGAGGGTGGGTGTAGGAAGCAGTACGGGAGGATGGGAGTAGGGAGCAGTAAGGTAGTATGGGAGCAGGAAGCAGCAAGTGGGAGTGAGTGTAGAGAGCAGCGAGGGAGGGTGGGTGTAGGAAGCAGTAAGGGAGGATGTGAGTAGGGAGCAGTTAGGTAGTATGGGAGTAGGAAGCAGCAAGTGGGAGTGAGTGTAGAGAGCAGTGAGAGAGGGTGGGTGTAGGAAGCTGTAAGGGAGAATGTGAGTAGGGAGCAGTAAGGTAGTATGGGTGTAGGAAGCAGCAAGTGGGAGTGAGTGTAGAGAGCAGTGAGGGACAGTGGGTGTAGGAAGCAGTAAAGGAGGATGGGAGTAGGGAACAGCAAGGTAGGATGGGAGTAGGAAGCAGCAAGTTGGAGTGAGTGTAGAGAGCAGTGAGGGAGGAAGGGTGTAGGAAGCAGTAAGGGAGGATGTGAGTAGGGAGCAGTAAGGTAGTATGGGAGCAGGAAGCAGCAAGTGTGAGTGAGTGTAGAGAGCAGTGAGGGAGGGTGGGTGTAGGAAGCAGTAAGGGAGGATGTGAGTAGGGAGCAGTTAGGTAGTATGGGAGTAGGAAGCAGCAAGTGGGAGTGAGTGTAGAGAGCAGTGAGGGAGGGTGGGTGTAGGAAGCAGTAAGGGAGGATGTGAGTAGGGAGCAGTAAGGTAGTATGGGAGTAGGAAGCAGCAAGTGGGAGTGAGTGTAGAGAGCAGTGAGAGAGGGTGGGTGTAGGAAGCAGTAAGGGAGAATGTGAGTAGGGAGCAGTAAGGTAGTATGGGAGTAGGAAGCAGCAAGTGGGAGTGAGTGTAGAGAGCAGGGAGGGAGGGTGGGTGTAGGAAGCAGTAAGGGAGGATGGGAGTAGGGAGCAGTAAGGTAGTATGGGAGCAGGAAGCAGCAAGTGGGAGTGAGTGTAGAGAGCAGTGAAGGAGGGTGGGTGTAGGAAGCAGTAAGGGAGGATGTGAGTAGAAAGCAGTTAGGCAGTATGGGAGTAGGAAGCAGCAAGTGGGAGTGAGTGTAGAGAGCAGTGAGGGAGGGTGGGTGTAGGCAGCATTAAGGGAGGATGGGAGTAGGGAGCAGCAAGGTAGGATGGGAGTAGGAAGCAGCAAGTTGGAGTGAGTGTAGAAAGCAGTGAGGGAGGGTGGGTGTAGGAAGCAGTAAGGGAGGATGTGAGTAAGGAGCAGTAAGGTAGTATGGGAGTAGGAAGCAGCAAGTGGGAGTGAGTGTAGAGAGCAGTGAGAGAGGGTGGGTGTAGGAAGCAGTAAGGGAGAATGTGAGTAGGGAGCAGTAAGGTAGTATGGGTGTAGGAAGCAGCAAGTGGGAGTGAGTGTAGAGAGCAGTGAGGGAGAGTGGGTGTAGGAAGCAGTAAGGGAGGATGGGAGTAGGGAACAGCAAGGTAGGATGGGAGTAGGAAGCAGCAAGTTGGAGTGAGTGTAAAGAGCAGTGAGGGAGGGTGGGTGTAGGGAGCAGTGAGGGAGGATGTGAGTAGGGAGCAGTAAGGTAGTATGGGAGTAGTAAGCAGCAAGTGGGAGTCAGTGTAGAGAGCAGTGAGGGAGGGTGGGTGTAGGAAGCAGTTCGGGAGGATGTGAGTAGGGAGCAGTAAGGTAGTATGGGAGCAGGAAGCAGCAAGTGTGAGTGAGTGTAGAGAGCAGTGAGGGAGGGTGGGTGTAGGAAGCAGTAAGGGAGGATGTGAGTAGAAAGCAGTTAGGTAGTATGGGAGTAGGAAGCAGCAAGTGGGAGTGAGTGTAGAGAGCAGTGAGGGAGGGAGGGTGTAGGAAGCAGTAAGGGAGGATGTGAGTAGAAAGCAGTTAGGTAGTATGGGAGTAGGAAGCAGCAAGTGGGAGTGAGTGTAGAGAGCAGTGAGGGAGGCTGGGTGTAGGAAGCAGTAAGGGAGGATGTGAGTAGGGAGCAGTAAGGTAGTATGGGAGTAGGAAGCAGCAAGTGGGAGTGAGTGTAGAGAGCAGTGAGGGAGGGTGGGTGTAGGAAGCAGTAAGGGAGGATGTGAGTAGAAAGCAGTTAGGTAGTATGGGAGTAGGAAGCAGCAAGTGGGAGTGAGTGTAGAGAGCAGTGAGGGAGGGTGGGTGTAGGAAGCAGTAAGGGAGGATGTGAGTAGGGAGCAGTAAGGTAGTATGGGAGTAGGAAGCAGCAAGTGGGAGTGAGTGTAGAGAGCAGTGAGGGAGGGTGGGTGTAGGAAGCAGTAAGGGAGAATGTGAGTAGGGAGCAGTAAGGTAGTATGGGAGTAGGATGCAGCAAGTGGGAGTGAGTGTACAGAGCAGTGAGGGAGGGTGGGTGTAGGAAGCAGTACGGGAGGATGGGAGTAGGGAGCAGTAAGGTAGTATGGGAGCAGGAAGCAGCAAGTGGGAGTGAGTGTAGAGAGCAGTGAGGGAGGGTGGGTGTAGGAAGCAGTAAGGGAGGATGTGAGTAGGGAGCAGTTAGGTAGTATGGGAGTAGGAAGCAGCAAGTGGGAGTGAGTGTAGAGAGCAGTGAGAGAGGGTGGGTGTAGGAAGCAGTAAGGGAGAATGTGAGTAGGGAGCAGTAAGGTAGTATGGGAGTAGGAAGCAGCAAGTGGGAGTAAGTGTAGAGAGCAGTGAGGGAGAGTGGGTGTAGGAAGCAGTAAAGGAGGATGGGAGTAGGGAACAGCAAGGTAGGATGGGAGTAGGAAGCAGCAAGTTGGAGTGAGTGTAGAGAGCAGTGAGGGAGGGTGGGTGTAGGAAGCAGTAAGGGAGGATGTGAGTAGGGAGCAGTAAGGTAGTATGGGAGTAGGAAGCAGCAAGTGGGAGTGAGTGTAGAGAGCAGTGAGGGAGGGTGGGTGTAGGAAGCAGTAAGGGAGGATGTGAGTAGGGAGCAGTAAGGTAGGATGGGAGCAGGAAGCAGCAAGTGTGAGTGAGTGTAGAGAGCAGTGAGGGAGGGTGGGTGTAGGAAGCAGTAAGGGAGGATGTGAGTAGGGAGCAGTTAGGTAGTATGGGAGTAGGAAGCAGCAAGTGGGAGTGAGTGTAGAGAGCAGTGAGGGAGGGTGGGTGTAGGAAGCAGTAAGGGAGGATGTGAGTAGGGAGCAGTAGGGTAGTATGGGAGTAGGAAGCAGCAAGTGGGAGTGAGTGTAGAGAGCAGTGAGGGAGGGTGGGTGTAGGAAGCAGTACGGGAGGATGGGAGTAGGGAGCAGTAAGGTAGTATGGGAGCAGGAAGCAGCAAGTGGGAGTGAGTGTAGAGAGCAGTGAGGGAGGGTGGGTGTAGGAAGCAGTAAGGGAGGATGTGAGTAGAAAGCAGTTAGGTAGTATGGGAGTAGGAAGCAGCAAGTGGGAGTGAGTGTAGAGAGCAGTGAGTGAGGGTGGGTGTAGGAAGCAGTAAGGGAGGATGTGAGTAGGGAGCAGTAAGGTAGTATGGGAGTAGGAAGCAGCAAGTGGGAGTGAGTGTAGAGAGCAGTGAGGGAGGGTGGGTGTAGGAAGCAGCAAGTGAGAGTGAGTGGAAGTTGGGGGTCAGAGGGTGGCGGCCCAGGGAACAGAATTGCCCTGCTACAGCACTTGGCAGCCTGCTTGGGCCAGCACAAATTAGTCATAGAGAGAGAAATTGGGGATTTTTTTTAACATGTGAAGTAGATCAGTTTGTGGATCAGGTCAAGAGCATGTAAGTGTTGCGGTATGTGTGTTATTGAGTGTAATGGGGGAATATGAGATTACAGTGAAGCTTGAGGAAAGTCTTTGGTTGGAGAGTGAGAAAGCGAAGTTGGAGGAGCTACAGATGGAACATTTGAGACAGGTGGGGTGGGCAGTTGGAACAGGTTTAGAGATGCATTTACATGTCTGGCTGGTGGGAGACATGCAGAGGATTCTCCCAGCTGCTCTGGCTGTGATATATTGGAGCTGCCAACCACATCCATGCATGCAGTGTACTGTCTGGTTTGTAATGAGGATCTGATCTGGGGTCTTATTCATAATTTGGGGTCTGATTTGCATTGATCTTCTGATGTATGATTTTTTTAATTATGAAGGGTGGGCAGTCTGGTCTGGGATCTGATTTTAAATTGATCTTTTGTTGGATTGTTAGTAAGAGTGGCCCTCGTACAGATGTGGATGGAGTAGTGGCTCATGCAGCAAAGTACAGATGTTCGGTACTTTGCGCATGCATATGCAGTATGGGTCTGCGATGTTGGTCGCACTACAGCTTCAGACTGTCAGTGACTGACAGTGTGATGCTGCTTGGGGCAAGAACGGCCTTCCTTTTTCCAAACAGAGGTGTGTCGCCGCCGCTACAGGGGATGGACAAGGCCAAGATTTCTGTCAGATTTCCTGGCCCCTAGGTAGGACTTGCAACAGCCAGTTTGCATGACCCCATGGGTCACACAGCAGGCTGATGGTGCCAGGGAAGATCCGATACTTTGTCCTTGGACGGAGCTCGTATCAGTAATGCAGCAGGAGGCAATATAAGGTGATCACTGTATTATACTGGTGAATTTGTATGCATTTAAGGTTTGAATAAATGCATGCTTTTATTCTGCAATATATTTTTGTTTTTTTATGTATAGCATGGGACTTTGCTAACTACATTTATCTCATTCCAGTCTGTCTTGCTTTATTGCTCTGTACACTTAGGGGAAAAGTCAATTTGGTTCGGTTCTCTCTCTCTCTCTCTCTCTCTCTCTCTCTCTCTCTCTCTCTCTCTCTCTCTCTCTCTCTCTCTCTCTCTCTCTCATGGCGCTAAAATGTCTAGCTACAGCTCTGTAAACTGCTGATTATTTCCATTGCCATTTGCTTGTACAAAAGCCAGAGCCACGTGCTTGCATTTGCACCCCAGGCTAAGAGCCAGCCAATGGCGTAGCTACCATAGGTGCAGGCAATGCAGCTGCTATGGGGCACAGAGCTGAGAGGGGCCCACCTTCCCTGTCAAAGTTACATGTGTTATATACATTTTTCGCCATTGGGTGGTACATAGGGGTCCTTTAAAACTTGTTCCTTGGGGCCTGCAATATATATGGGTATGCCCCTGGACATGCTCATTGTAGTGTGGTATAAAATGAACTGGAGGGCATTTTAATGTTATATATAGTAATATGAAACAGGGCACTGTAATGAGGCACAATATGAATGGGGAGCCCTATATATCAAAATGGGAATTGGGGGTACTGTGCGGCATAATGTGTACTGGCAGCTCTGAAATGTGACGTAGGGTGAATTTAATCACTACTACGATTCATAAAAGAAACTAGGGCTCTACTATGGGGCATAACATTAAATAAGGCTCTAATATGGGTCAGAAAATGAACTAGGGCACTATTATTATAGGGCATAAAATGAACAACTGCTGCAGAGAAATGTCTATCTAAAAGCATTGGAACAGGGGCCCCTTCAAAATGTTGCTATGGGGGCCCACAAAGTTCTGGCAACGCCCCTGCAGCCAGCTCATGAGTATAGGAAGAAGACAAGGTCAAGACAGTGTAACTCGGAATGGGGTGATTGATGAAGTCCACTGGGAGATACCAAAGAAGGTAGCAAGCTAAAGATATTGTGAGTCAGCAATGGCAGTGGGCTTATCATTAGAAGTAGAGAAATCCCCTATTGCTTATCCCCAACTTTTTTAGCCTTTTAAGCGGGACCTGCACTGCGGGCTCGGTTGAAATGAGGCTTGGGAGTAGAGGCGGGGCCTCGCTGCATGACCCTCATTTTTGTCATTTGGGGGAGTGCCCAGCGCTCCCCGAGCAGCTTTGCAGCCCCCTACTCACTTCCCACACTGTTTAGATGCCATGTGCACAGCATCTATTCAGTGATCACTGGCTGTTTTGCAAAGCATCGGTGATCACTGGCTCTTCCCAACCTTGGGACACTGCGACCCGCAGGTCAGGGACGTGCGGTGAGCTAAATAGCTCGAGGCACCGCACGTCACTGCCGCAGGTGGGACAGCAGGACAGTGTCCGAATAGCAGGACTATCGGGACAGTTGGGAGGTATGCCATATTGTATCTTGTTACAAATATTACATTACAATTCATCCACCTCTATCCTTCTTTGTCAGGTAAATCAATATTCATTACAAATTGTGCAAGAAATATGGAAAAAGAGCAGCAGGATTAATGTCCTTGTACATAGACATCACAATGCTGCATCTAAGCCCAGCAACCTGGCTGTGTGACACATCCTAGTGACAGCCTGTCCAAGCATACAGAGATACTCTACTTGGACTCTGTACTATTTTTCTGTTTGAATAGCAAAAAGGATTTTACCAGGTGCTAAATATATTATTGACCCTGTAAGAGAATGGATGTTAATGGATGTTATCCTGGCACATTATTCAGGATAAGCTGTGTACTCACAGATTTTTCTACAAATAAACAGGTGCAAATAAACCTCAATTAAATACAAACATCCATTGTTTCCCCCCGGAAAGAAAACACACGATAATCTTCTTTCCTGACATTGGGGGTAATTCTGAATTGATCGCAGCAGCAAGTTTGTTAGCAATTGGGCAAAACCATGGAGGTCATTCCGAGTCGTTCGCTCGGAAAATTTCTTCGCATCGCAGCGTTTTTCCGCTTAGTGCGCATGCGCAATGTCCGCACTGCGACTGCGCCAAGTAAATTTGCTAAGAAGTTTGGATTTTTACTCACGGCTTTTTCTTCGCTCAGGCGATCGTAGTGTGATTGACAGGAAATGGGTGTTACTGGGCGGAAACAGGCCGTTTTATGGGCGTGTGGGAAAAAACGCTACCGTTTCCGGAAAAAACGCGGGAGTGGCTGGAGAAACGGAGGAGTGTCTGGGCGAACGCTGGGTGTGTTTGTGACGTCAAACCAGGAACGATAAGCACTGAACTGATCGCAGATGCCGAGTAAGTCTGAAGCTACTCTGAAACTGCTACGAGATGTGTAATCGCAATATTGCGAATCTTTCGTTCGCAATTTTAAGAAGCTAAGATTCACTCCCAGTAGGCGGCGGCTTAGCGTGTGCAATACTGCTAAAATCGCCTTGCGAGCGAACAACTCGGAATGAGGGCCCATGTGCACTGCAGGGGAGGCAGATATAACATGTGCAGAGAGAGAGTTAGATTTGGGTGTGGTGTGTTCAATCTGCAATCTAAATTGCAGTGTAATAATAAAGCAGCCAGTATTTACCCTGCACAGAAACAAAATAACCCACCCAAATCTAACTCTCTCTGCACGTTATATCTGCAGTGCCCAACTGCTAAAAAATGTCCTGCTGTGATCAACTTGGAATTACCCCCATTGTCTGAATGCAAATATCAATATGGTAATGTGATAAGGTAATGTGGATAGATGGCCACGACTTCATATAATATAGCAGCCACAGTAATGATTTATATACTGCGGCAGGAGGGTGTAGTATTGCAAGCCGGCGGCCGGGCTCCCGGCGAACAACATACCGTCATAATTATTGGTCTGATATGTACATGTGTTTGAATTTTGACACGGCGAAAACATAAGACAAATTTGATGAGTCTAAGGAGCGAGGGCGTGGTAACAGCGGCATATTTGATATATGACCCAACTGTAGAAACAGTGTTGTGATAAGGAATGTAAATTAATTTCACGGCCTGTTTCTTTCACCATCTTTTTATTTTGCCCTCTACCCAGAGATCTTCAACCGGAAATTACATCAGCATACCCTAATTTATGTGAATGTATGGGGTTTTTTTTTTAAATTCAACAATTTTTATTGTAAATTTTTTGTTTAGGTTACAACACAAACTTAAAGCATTGCTGTTGACAACAATATCAAGCAACATATAACACACCGTGCAAAGATAAATAAACATAATCGGGCGTTATCTGAAAATAGACCTATAAGACATACCACTGTAACCATATAGATAATAATAATAATAATAAAAAAAAAAACATACAACGAATTTCAATGGCATTATGTAGTTATGTCGTCATTCTAAAACTGCTGTATACATTCATATCAGATATAGAAAGTAGTATCTTGGGTGAGAAACATAGTAAATAACAATATCGTGCAAACAGTACAATTTCCTAGCCTCTACAGGTAGCATTGGGAAATATTATGCTGAAGCTAATCTCGCATCTGCAGATGTAGCAATGTGAGCACCCCTAACATATGGCGATGCCCCGCCACCTATCCCATATTGCATAGTATTTAGTAATGACTTTCCTGGACATGTAGACAAATTTTTCATGTGCCACCGTAGTATTCACTAGGGCAATCTAGGAATCAATATCTGGGCCAGTAGGTGCCATCCATGACCGGGCTATAGAAACCTGTGCAAGAGCACACAGGTTGATAACATAACGTCTGGAGGTGGCATCCAGCAACTCCTCATCCAACACCGCCAGTATACACACAGGAGGGGTCAGCGCATCAGCAGGTATACCAGTGGAAACCATAATCTTAAGTACATCCTGCCAGAAGGCATGAACTATCCTACAGGACCAAATCATATGCCAAAAAGTGCCCCCATCTAGAGTACATTTGGGACATCTAGAATCCATTCTTCCTCCGAATCTCATTAACCTCTCAGGAGTAATATAGACTCTGTGTAAAACAAAAAGATGCACCTGTTGGTAACGGACTGCTGTGGTCGCCAGTCTAGAGGCACCAAGTGCATCCTCCCAAGTATCATTAGATATGGGCCCCAGATCACATTCCCATCTAGATTTAAGAGAAAGAAGGGCCTCACCATGATAAGAACGTAGTAGAGCTGAGTAAAATATAGAAATAGTGCAATTTTGGAGTTTAACAAATAGTTCCCGAACTGGCGTGTCCCGGAGCATCAGGGGAGCGTCCGCAAATTGAGTTTGACAAGCATGGCGGAGTTGTAGATATCGATAATAATAGAAGGTAGGCATATTATAATCCTCCTGCAATTGTTGGAAAGACTTAAATATACCCATATGATATAATTGCCCAAGAGACTGCACTTCCCGGCGGTTCCAGACCTCCCGTATCTGTAACGAAGTAAGCTCGTTAAGAGTATGTGCGTAAGCCAGAGGCATTTCCGGGTCCCAACCCTCTCCCTGGAGCAATCTATGCATCTGTCTCCATACCATAATTGCTTGTTTGACAACGGGGAGATTAAGTATCGATACATTGTCACTCAACAGTAGTTGTAATGGGGTGCAATTCTGATCAATTACATAGAGAATTCGGGAGATCAATTCATCTCTAGCAGAATCATGTAGCCACTTACTAATATGTACCATTTGTGCCGCTAGATAATATAAACTGAATTTAGGGAGGGCCAGGTTCCCAGAGTCATGTGGGCGTGTGAGGGTGTCCAATTTTATTCTGACCCGGCAGTTAGACCATACAATAGAGTACAGAAGATTATCTATTTTCCGAAAGTTTTTTAATGGGAGATAAACAGGGGAGTGTTGCAGCGCATACAGCAATTTAGGCAGGGCCACCATTTTCACTAAATTAATTCTACCCATTATAGTTAGAGGTAAAGTCCCCCACACCGCAATACGGGAATGCAAATAATCCATATGAGGTTTTATATTAAAAGGAAAAGTATTGAGAAGGATTATTTGTGACCCAGATTCCTAAGTACTTAAATGAGTCCACCCAGCGAAGAGGGAGGGCCACGGGCGGGACACCATGACAAGCACCTCGAAAGGGCAGTATGCAGGACTTATCCCAATTAATGGACAATCCAGAGTACCTGCCATAGGTGTCAATAATACGCAGCACGTGTGGCATGGTATTGCAGTAGTCTGATGTAAACAGCAGAATATCATCCACGTATAGAGCAATTTTGTCCGTGACGGGGCCCACCCGGAACCCCCCACCCGCGAGTCAGAAAGCACCAGACACGCTAAGGGCTCCACTGCCAGAGCAAAAAGGATAGGGGATAGTGGGCAGCCCTTCCTTGTATCCATGGCTAGAGGAAATGCAGAGGAAATGAATCCGTTTATTGAGACCCTGGCTGATGGGGTGAAGTATAGTAGCTTGACCCACCGTATAAAGCGTGGTCCAATGCCGAAGCGGGCCATAGACCCCCACAAGAACGTCCGCTCCACTGAATTGAAAGCTTTAGCAGCGTCAAGAGACACTATAACAGAAGTGTCTGCGTCCCCGCGAGGGCCATGTAAGTGTGTAAACAAACGCCTAAGGTTAGTTAGAGTGGACCGCCCTGGCATGAAACCAGTCTGATCTGTGTGAATAATTTGGGTGATAACAGAGTTTAGTCTAAGTGCCAGGATCTTTGCTAAGACCTTGACATCAGTAAAAAGTAGCAAGATAGGTCTATACGAATCTGCCCGCTCTGGATCCTTATCTGGTTTTAAAAGCAC
Source organism: Pseudophryne corroboree (assembly GCF_028390025.1). Lineage (NCBI taxonomy): Eukaryota > Metazoa > Chordata > Amphibia > Anura > Myobatrachidae > Pseudophryne > Pseudophryne corroboree. The sequence goes on from NC_086448.1 coordinate 163,665,478, forward strand.
CATTATCAAAGCCTCTGACATAGAAACTGGCAGTGAATCGAATTCCAACAAGTCATTGAACAGAGTAAGCAATTTGGGGCCATAAAAGTCAATATGCTTCTTATAGAGCTCAAAAGGAATTCCGTCTAGCCCTGGTGCCTTGCGTTGTTTCAATCTCCGTCAATGACAAAGGGGAATCCAGGAATTCAACCGCCACATTAGAGAGCGAGGGCAATGGTATACCAGCAAGATAATTATTTCTTTCTCTGACGTCCTAAGTGGATGCTGGGGACTCCGTAAGGACCATGGGGAACAGCGGCTCCGCAGGAGACAGGGCACAAAAGTAAAAGCTTTAGGATCAGGTGGTGTGCACTGGCTCCTCCCCCTATGACCCTCCTCCAAGCCTCAGTTAGGTTTTGTGCCCGGCCGAGAAGGGTGCAATCTAGGTGGCTCTCCTAAAGAGCTGCTTAGAGTAAAAGTTTTGTTAGGTTTTTTATTTTCAGTGAGTCCTGCTGGCAACAGGCTCACTGCAACGAGGGACTTAGGGGAGAAGAAGTGAACTCACCTGCGTGCAGGATGGATTGGCTTCTTAGGCTACTGGACACTAGCTCCAGAGGGACGATCACAGGTACAGCCTGGATGGGTCACCGGAGCCGCGCCGCCGACCCCCTTGCAGATGCTGAAGAGAGAAGAGGTCCAGAAATCGGCGGCTGAAGACTTCCCAGTCTTCTTAAGGTAGCGCACAGCACGGCAGCTGTGCGCCATTGCTCTCAGCACACTTCACACCAACGGTCACTGAGGGTGCAGGGCGCTGGGGGGGGCGCCCTGGGCAGCAATGAAAGTACCTATGCTGGCTAAAAATACATCACATATAGCCTCTGGGGCTATATGGATGTATTTAACCCCTGCCAGGTTGTCAGAAAAACGGGAGAAGAAGCTCGCCGAAAAGGGGGCGGGGCCTATTCTCCTCAGCACACAGCGCCATTTTCCTACACAGCTCCGCTGCTAGGAAGGCTCCCAGGCTCTCCCCTGCACTGCACTACAGAAACAGGGTTAAAACAGAGAGGGGGGGCATTTTGTGTGGCGATATTATAATATATTAAGATGCTATAAGGGAAAACACTTATATAAGGTTGTCCCTGTATAATTATAGCGTTTTGGTGTGTGCTGGCAAACTCTCCCTCTGTCTCCCCAAAGGGCTAGTGGGGTCCTGTCCTCTATCAGAGCATTCCCTGTGTGTGTGCTGTGTGTCGGTACGTGTGTGTCGACATGTATGAGGACGATGTTGGTGAGGAGGCGGAGCAATTGCCTGTAATGGTGATGTCACTCTCTAGGGAGTCGACACCGGAATGGATGGCTTATTTAGGGAATTACGTGATAATGTCAACACGCTGCAAGGTCGGTTGACGACATGAGACGGCCGGCAAACCAATTAGTACCTGTCCAGGCGTCTCAAACACCGTCAGGGGCTTTAAAACGCCCATTACCTCAGTCGGTCGACACAGACACAGACACGGACACTGACTCCAGTGTCGACGGTGAAGAAACAAACGTATTTTCCATTAGGGCCACACGTTACATGTTAAGGGCAATGAAGGAGGTGTTACATATTTCTGATACTACAAGTACCACAAAAAAGGGTATTATGTGGGGTGTGAAAAAACTACCTGTAGTTTTTCCTGAATCAGATAAATTAAATGAAGTGTGTGATGATGCGTGGGTTTCCCCCGATAGAAAATTATTGGCGTTATACCCTTTCCCGCCAGAAGTTAGGGCGCGTTGGGAAACACCCCCTAGGGTGGATAAGGCGCTCACACGCTTATCAAAACAAGTGGCGTTACCGTCTCCAGATACGGCCGCCCTCAAGGAGCCAGCTGATAGGAGGCTGGAAAATATCCTAAAAAGTATATACACACATACTGGTGTTATACTGCGACCAGCGATCGCCTCAGCCTGGATGTGCAGCGCTGGGGTGGCTTGGTCGGATTCCCTGACTGAAAATATTGATACCCTTGACAGGGACAGTATTTTATTGACTATAGAGCATTTAAAAGATGCATTTCTATATATGCGAGATGCACAGAGGGATATTTGCACTCTGGCATCAAGAGTAAGTGCGATGTCCATGTCTGCCAGAAGATGTTATGGACACGACAGTGGTCAGGTGATGCAGATTCCAAACGGCACATGGAAGTATTGCCGTATAAAGGGGAGGAGTTATTTGGGGTCGGTCCATCGGACCTGGTGGCCACGGCAACAGCTGGAAAATCCACCTTTTTTACCCCAAGTCACATCTCAGCAGAAAAAGACACCGTCTTTTCAGCCTCAGTCCTTTCGTCCCCATAAGGGCAAGCGGGCAAAAGGCCAGTCATATCTGCCCAGGGGTAGAGGAAAGGGAAGAAGACTGCAGCAGGCAGCTCCTTCCCAGGAACAGAAGCCCTCCACCGCTTCTGCCAAGTCCTCAGCATGACGCTGGGGCCGTACAAGCGGACTCAGGTGCGGTGGGGGGTCGTCTCAAGAGTTTCAGCGCGCAGTGGGCTCACTCGCAAGTGGACCCCTGGATCCTACAAGTAGTATCCCAGGGGTACAGATTGGAAGTTCGAGACGTCTCCCCCTCGCAGGTTCCTGAAGTCTGCTTTACCAACGTCTCCCTCCGACAGGGAGGCAGTATTGGAAACAATTCACAAGCTGTATTCCCAGCAGGTGATAATCAAAGTACCCCTCCTACAACAAGGAAAGGGGTATTATTCCACACTATTTGTGGTACTGAAGCCAGACGGCTCGGTGAGACCTATTCTAAATCTGAAATCTTTGAACACTTACATACAAAGGTTCAAATCAAGATGGAGTCACTCAGAGCAGTGATAGCGAACCAGGAAGAAGGGGACTATATGGTGTCCCTGGACATCAAGGATGCTTACCTCCATGTCCCAATTTGCCCTTCTCACCAAGGGTACCTCAGGTTCGTGGTACAGAACTGTCACTATCAGTTTCAGACGCTGCCGTTTGGATTGTCCACGGCACCCCGGGTCTTTACCAAGGTAATGGCCGAAATGATGATTCTTCTTCAAAGAAAAGGCGTCTTAATTATCCCTTACTTGGACGATCTCCTGATAAGGGCAAGGTCCAGAGAACAGTTGGAGGTCGGAGTAGCACTATCTCAAGTAGTTCTACGACAGCACGGGTGGATTCTAAATATTCCAAAATCGCAGCTGATTCCGACGACACGTCTGCTGTTCCTAGGGATGATTCTGGACACAGTCCAGAAAAAGGTGTTTCTCCCGGAGGAGAAAGCCAGGGAGTTATCCGAGCTAGTTAGGAACCTCCTAGAACCAGGCCAAGTGTCAGTGCATCAATGCACAAGAGTCCTGGGAAAAATGGTGGCTTCTTACGAAGCGATTCCATTCGGCAGATTTCACGCAATAATTTTTCAGTGGGATCTGCTGGACGAATGGTCCGGATCGCATCTTCAGATGCATCAGCGGATAATCCTGTCTCCAAGGACAAGGGTGTCTCTTCTGTGGTGGCTGCAGAGTGCTCATCTACTAGAGGGCAGCAGATTCGGCATTCAGGACTGGGTCCTGGTGACCACGGATGCCAGCCTGAGAGGCTGGGGAGCAGTCACACAGGGAAGAAATTTCCAAGGAGTGTGGTCAAGTCTGGAGACTTCTCTCCACATAAATATACTGGAGCTAAGGGCAATTTACAATGCTCTGAGCCTAGGAAGACCTCTGCTTCAAAGTCAACCGGTGCTGATCCAGTCGGACACGCCCACGTAAACAGACAGGGCGGCACAAGAAGCAGGAGGGCAATGGCAGCAAGGATTCTTCGCTGGGCGAAAAATCATGTGATAACACTGTCAGCGGTGTTCATTCCGGGAGTGGACAACTGGGAAGCAGACTTCCTCAGCAGGCACGACCTCCACCCGGGAGAGTGGGGACTTCATCTGGAAGTCTTCCACATGATTGTGAACCTTTGGGAAAGACCAAAGGTGGACATGATGGCGTCCCGTCTGAACAAAAAACTGGACAGGTATTGCGCCAGGTCAAGAGACCCTCAGGCAATAGCAGGGACGCTCTGGTAACACCGTGGGTGTACCAGTCGGTGTATGTGTTCCCTCCTCTGCCTATCATACCCAAGGTACTGAGAATTATAAGACGGAGAGGAGTAAGAACTATACTCGTGGCTCCGGATTGGCCAAGAAGGACTTGGTACCCGGAACTTCAAGAGATACTAAGAAGGGACTTGCTTCAGCAAGGATCATGTCTGTTCCAAGTCTTACCGCGGCTGCGTTTGACGGCATGGCGGTTGAACGCCGGATCCTAAGGGAAAAAGGCATTCCGGAAGAGGTCATCCCTACCCTGGTCAGAGCCAGGAAGGAGGTGACCGCACAACATTATCACCACATTTGGCGAAAATATGTTGCATGGTGTGAGGCCAGGAAGGCCCCCACGGAGGAATTTCAACTCGGTCGATTCCTGCATTTCCTGCAAACAGGAGTGTCTATGGGCCGCAAATTGGGGTCCATTAAGGTTCAAATTTCGGCCCTGTCGATTTTCTTCCAGAAAGAATTGGCTTCAGTTCCTGAAGTCCAGAAGTTTGTCAAGGGAGTACTGCATATACAACCCCCTTTTGTGCCTCCAGTGGCACTGTGGGATCTCAACGTAGTTCTGGGATTCCTCAAATCACATTGGTTTAAACCGCTCAAATCTGTGGATTTGAAATATCTCACATGGAAAGTGACCATGCTGTTGGCCCTGGCCTCGGCCAGGCGAGTGTCAGAATTGGCGGCTTTGTCTCACAAAAGCCCATATCTGATTGTCCATTCGGACAGGGCAGAGCTGCGGACTCGTCCCCAGTTTCTCCCTAAGGTGGTGTCAGCGTTTCACCTGAACCAGCTTATTGTGGTACCTGCGGCTACTAGGGACTTGGAGGACTCCGGGTTGCTAGATGTTGTCAGGGCCCTGAAAATATATGTTTCCAGGACGGCTGGAGTCAGGAAAACTGACTTGCTGTTATCCTGTATGCACCCAACAAACTGGGTGCTCTTGCTTCTAAGCAGACGATTGCTAGTTGGATGTGTAGTACAATTCAGCTTGCACATTCTGTGGCAGGCCTGCCACAGCCAAAATATGTAAATGCCCATTCCACAAGGAAGGTGGGCTCATCTTGGGCGGCTGCCCGAGGGGTCTCGGCTTTACAACTTTGCCGAGCTGCTACTTGGTCAGGGGCAAACACGTTTGCAAAATTCTACAAATTTGATACCCTGGCTGAGGAGGACCTGGAGTTCTCTCATTCGGTGCTGCAGAGTCATCCGCACTCTCCCGCCCGTTTGGGAGCTTTGGTATAATCCCCATGGTCCTTATGGAGTCCCCAGCATCCACTTAGGACGTCAGAGAAAATAAGAATTTACTTACCGATAATTCTATTTCTCGTAGTCCGTAGTGGATGCTGGGCGCCCATCCCAAGTGCGGATTGTCTGCAATACTTGTACATAGTTATTGTTACAAAAATCGGGTTATTATTGTTGTGAGCCATCTTTTCAGAGGCTCCGCTGTTATCATGCTGTTAACTGGGTTCAGATCACAGGTTGTACAGTGTGATTGGTGTGGCTGGTATGAGTCTTACCCGGGATTCAAAATCCTTCCTTATTGTGTACGCTCGTCCGGGCACAGTATCCTAACTGAGGCTTGGAGGAGGGTCATAGGGGGAGGAGCCAGTGCACACCACCTGATCCTAAAGCTTTTACTTTTGTGCCCTGTCTCCTGCGGAGCCGCTGTTCCCCATGGTCCTTACGGAGTCCCCAGCATCCATTACGGACTACGAGAAATAGAATTATCGGTAAGTAAATTCTTATTTTCTGTTAAATCAGCCGATAATCTCGTACTATACAGACTTTTATAATAAGCAACAAATTGGTCCACTATTTCAGGGGTTTTCACATATGTTACACCATCATCCCCGCATATCGCAAGGACAATATTAGAAGATTTATCTGCCGCCGCTAAATGTGCTAGATAAGTACCAGGTCTGTTGCCTGCGGCATAGTATGAGTGTTGGGCATACAGTAAACGGTATTTGGCTTTATCAGACAGACAGTTCCTCCATTTGGACTGTGCAAGCATCCATGCGTCCTTGGAGGATACCAATCCATCATGTAAATATTGGATTTCTAGGGACCTACATGACGCTTCAAGCTCCATTTCTTGGCGTTTGTAGCCAGTTTTTAAAGTAGCAACCCTTCTAATTAAGGAACCCCGTATAAAGGCTTTAAATGCGTCCCAGAGGACTGTTGGGCTAACAGTACCCCCGTTCAGCTCCAGGAACTCCAGCCATGCAAGCTCAAGCTCCGCACCAGTGCCCATCTGTGAAAGCCAGAATGAGTTAACTTCCCAAAATAATTGCCCCCGGGTACCCCCAGCATCCAAATTCAGTAGTATTGGTGAGTGGTCAGAGATACCTCTAGTTGCATACTGGACATCAACAATTTTAGGAAGTAAACAGGGGGAGACCAGGGCCATATCAATCCTAGAAAAGGAGGAGTAAGTAGGCGAGAAGCAGGAGAACTGACGAGCATCCAGATGCCGTGCCCTCCAGACGTCCACCAAACCCATACCCTCCACTAACAGTGCAAATTTACCCGGAAGTGGATGAGGCACAGCAGTATTGGTGCTGAATCTATCCACACTTAGATCCATGACATTATTAAAGTCCCCAATGCAGACAGTGGGAATGTTGGGGTAAAGGATCATAAAATCAGCAGCCTTGCGTAGAATCTCCGGAGAGTACGGTGGAGGAATGTAGATAGCTAACAATAATAAAGACATAGAATTTATCTGACATTTAAGAAAAAATATATCTACTCCACTGATCCACCTGAATCTGACACAAAACAAACGGGACAGATCAGGATGGAGACGCCTCTGGAATGGGAGGTATGTGTGGAGTGGTATAACCACCCGACCCATGGGTTTTTAAGAAATAAAACTTTGGCTCCCTCCAGGTGCGTCTCCATAAGACAAATAATATCTGCGGAATACTGCCTAATTTGCCTAATCACTAAGGCCCTTTTAATTTTATCATTAAGGCCCCGCACATTCCAGGATAACATTTTTAGACTAAGTGATGCCATAATATATAATAGCACCAAGTGCTAAATGTGCCCAAAACATTGAAGCTATTTGAAAGAAACAGAAAAGCAACCCATTGAAAAAGGTTTCTCTAAACATGTCACATCAGCAATGCTTAAAAAACATCAACAAACTAGATCCTCCCTTCCCCCCATACAACCCCCCACCCTGTATACCGGCCTGAACTGTGGCATACCTAATCCCTAAGAACCTCCCAACAACTGAAAAACTAGTAAAGAGGACAAAAAATACAGTGGCCAAAGGCAGGCATTGCTCCCCCGCCCAAGCCTACCCCCCTCCCCCACCCCAGGGCCAAATAGGCACCCAACACCGGAAAATACAGGGGCCCAATATCAAGTGTAACATTTAGAATACTAACAATAAAGTTTGTATTGTCCCCCTAGAAGGAAAAAAATCAAACATTAATGCAGCAACTGTATACATATTGTAACACTGTAGGGGTGCAAGGCGCCTTTTCCTGGGGAATATGGCCGCACGCAGCAGCTGAGGAACAACACAAGTCCAGTTTCTGGTACAACTGACCCCGGCCAGTTTTATTGAAACAGAAAATAAAACAAACCCCAAAATAAAAATACCTTGCCTGTCCGGCACTAACTAAACATAAGATGTTCCTAACTGTCACTAAACAAAACACAGAGTTCTTCAGTACATACTGTATAGCTTACTTGCATCAGAAAGCGTGTCTCTCACACACAGATCCTGCAGCCTTCCCAGGCAGTCTGCCCATACTAATCAGGTTAGAAGCACTATATCACTCTTACACAGCTGAAACCCTGATTAGCCCTCTGTGAGGCCAAAGACCCGAACTGGGCCCAATGTCTAGAACTCGCCTTATCTCTCTCTCAGAGCCTTTACCCAGCTTTTACAGCAAACTGAAAAGGTTCAGACAAAACAAAAAGCATTTTTCCTAGAAGTTAACATTTTCTAAAACATGTAAGACAAGAACCTGGGACAAATATACCTGCCCTCAAACACTATCCCAGTGTTCTTGTCACATATCCCCCTCCCCTGTTTCGACCTAGGGGCCGGAACACTTGTAGCCCCCAAACAGAAGATGCGAGACAATGCATCTGCGTTGGCCAATTGTGTTCCCGGTCTATGTTCGACAGTAAACTTAAAGTCCTGCAACGCTAGAAACCATCAAGTTACACGAGCATTCTTGCCTCTATTTACATACATCCATTTTAAAGGGGCATGGTCTGTCACTAGTCTGAATTGTCTACCCAAGAGGTAATATCTCAAGGTATCTAGTGCCCACTTAATGGCCAAAGCCTCCTTTTCCACAATGGCATACCTTTTTTCATGCTCATTGAGTTTCCTACTCAAATAAATGATAGGGTGTTCGTCCCCATCTCTGGTTTGGGACAGCACAGCACCTATCCCTACCTCTGAGGCATCTGTCTGTACCACAAATTCTTTTGAAAAATCTGGTGTTATCAACACCGGTTGTGAACACAAAGCCACTTTTAACGCTTGGAACGCCTTTTCTGCATCAGGGTTCCATTTCACCACATTTGACTGCTTCCCTTTGGTAAGGTCTGACAACGGCACCGCTGTGGTCGCAAAATTAGGAATAAACCGTCTATAGTACCCAGTAATTCCCAAAAAAGCCCTTACCTGTTTTTTATTCACTGGACGAGGCCAGTTTTGAATAGCATCAACTTTATTCAATTGGGGCCTAATCAGACCTCTGCCTATGGTGAAGCCCAAGTATTTGACCTCCTCCATTGCGAGGCAGCACTTCTTTGGGTTAGCAGTTAACCCTGCCTCTCTGATTGAGTCCAGTACTGCTTGTACTTTAACCAAATGTGACCCCCAGTCTGTACTGTGAATTACCACATCATCCAAATAGGCAGCTGCATATTTTCTATGGGGCCTCAAAATTTTATCCATCGCCCGTTGAAAGGTTGCTGGAGCCCCATGCAACCCAAAGGGTAACATCTTATACTGGTACAGCCCCTCCAGAACCGAAAAGGCTGTTTTTTCTTTGGCGCTATCAGATAAAGGTATTTGCCAGTAACCTTTGGTCAGGTCCAATGTGGTGAGAAACCTGGCTGTTCCCAGCCTTTCTACAAGCTCATCCACACGGGGCATGGGGTATGCGTCAAACTTGGACACCTCATTTAACTTACGAAAGTCATTACAGAAGCGTATGCTACCGTCGGGCTTCGGGATGAGCACTATGGGACTGGACCACTCACTGTTAGACTCCTCTATGACTCCAAGTTCTAACATGGTTTTAACTTCCTTAGAAATAGCTTCTCGCTGAGCTTCAGGAATCCTATATGGCTTTAAATGAACCCTGACCCCTGGTTCTGTGACAATGTCATGTTTTATTATGGTCGTTCGGCCAGGCAGCTCTGAAAATACCTCCCTATTTTGGATGAGAAATTCTTTAACCTGATTGTTCTGATCAGCTGATAATGTCTCTGACACCTTCACTGCGGGAAGCAACCGGGGTGAAGACACCGAAGGGCAAGGCTCCGCTGACAGAGACAACCTATCTTTCCAGGGTTTGATTAAGTTAACATGGTAGATCTGTTCGGGTTTTCTCTTTCCCGGCTGGTATACTTTGTAATTAACCTCATTCACTTTTTCCCTAATCTCAAATGGACCCTGCCATTTAGCTAGGAATTTGCTTTCCACAGTGGGTACCAAAACAAGAACTCTATCTCCAGGAGCAAATTCCCGTATCTTGGCACTCCGGTTATAGACCCTCTGTTGAGCACTTTGGGCCTGTTCCATGTGCTCTCTGACAACAGGTACCACGGCTGCAATCCTATCCTGCATTTGTGTTACATGCTCAATAACGCTTCTATAAGGAGTGGGCTGTCCTTCCCACGTCTCTTTGGCAACATCCAACAGCCCTCTGGGGTGTCTACCATACAACAAATCAAATGGAGAAAACCCCGTAGAGGACTGAGGAACTTCTCTGATGGCCATTAACAAGTAGGGCAACAAACAATCCCAGTTTTTCCCATCTCTCTCAACAACCTTTTTTAACATACTTTTTAATGTTTTATTAAACCTTTCCACCAACCCGTCAGTTTGGGGATGGTAGATGGACGTCCTGAGGTGAGTGACCTTAAATAACTTGCACAATTCTTTCATGATCCTTGACATAAATGGAGTACCTTGGTCAGTCAAAATTTCTTTTGGTATTCCCACTCTACTAAATACCTGCACCAGCTCCCTAGCTATCGCCTTGGTTGTGATAGTGCGTAAAGGGACAGCCTCAGGATATCGAGTGGCATAGTCCATAATTACCAGGATATACTGATGGCCCCGAGCAGACTTTAACAAGGGCCCCACGAGATCCATGGCTATTCTGTCAAACGGGACCTCTATAATAGGCATGGGAACTAGTGGGCTCCTGAAATGGGGTCTAGGGGCATGATACTGGCATTCAGGACAGGAAGAACAATATTCAGACACTTCTTTATAAACCCCTGGCCAAAAGAACCTTTGTAAAACTCTTTCAGTGGTTTTTTCTGCCCCTAAATGTCCTGCGGTAACGTGACTATGAGCTAAATCTAGTACCGTTCTCCGATAAGGCTGGGGAACTACCAGCTGTTCCACCACATCCTCACCCCTTTTGACAATGGTGTACAAGAGCTCATTACAGACGGCCATGTGGGGATACGTAACCCTGTCACCTGGTACCACAGGTTCCCCATTAACAACCTTAACATTCTCTCTAGCCTTTATTAAGGTAGGATCCTTTAACTGTTCAGACGCAAACAGATCCTTCTTTACCTCCAGGTCAGGCACGCTTTCAGTTCTAACTACTATGTCTCTGTTCCCGGCAAGAGGGTCCTCACTGGACTCCCCATCTGTCACTTCCCCAGCCAAACTAGCAAAAGGCAAAGGGCCAGAAAGTTCCGAAGACCCACGTACATCCAAAAAATCACCGGTATTATCAACTGGCTTTTTACTTCTCACATCTGTTGATAACCGTGATTCCCACAGTTTCCAAAAATGAGGAAAATCCCTCCCTATTATGGCCTCATGCACCAAGGTAGGGACCAGTCCCACTTTAACCATTGCTGACCCACAACAAGTTTCTATATTCACCTCAGCAGTGGCATAATATTGGGTATCCCCATGTATGCAAGTTACCCCAATAGGTATTTGCTGGACCTTTAAGGGGTTCACTAACCCAGCTTTCACGAGGGTAACTAAACTTCCTGAATCTAGCAAGGCCTCTACCCGGTTACCTTCTAAGAACACATCACACATTTGTTTTTCCAGCTCAGGTGAAGGTACCACAGTACAGGCTAACCTAGCAAAGAAAGACATTCTGCGACATTCAAAGGCAGCATCACATTGCATGGGTTCTTGCGTGACTGGGCAATTGGCAATAACATGACCTGGCATACCACACCTAAAACATTTAACCACACGATTACCAACCCATTTGGGCAGCATAGACCATTCTAGCCCCATTGGCCTGTTTCCAGGGCCAGTGTTTACAGTCTCTCCAGCCTTGCGTTCTCTTAACCGCCCAGCAACGTTTTCCCACGGAACAGTCTTACCAGTCTTTACTGAAGGGCGCTGTCGAGGATCTATGGGTTGCTGGGTGGTCATCAGTAGTTCCTCTGCTGCCAAATACCTCTCTACCATGTCCACTAATTGGTCAGCAGTACCCGGGTTTCCATGGCTCACCCACTTGCGCAGGACCATGGGCAAAGATCTCAAGTAGCGGTCCATGACGACTCTTTCCACCATCTGGGGACCAGTTAATGTCTCTGGCTGCAGCCATTTTTTTGTTAGCTGAATAAGGTCGTGCATCTGGGAGCGCGGAGGCTTCTCCATGGCGTACAGCCAACGGTGCACCCGTTGCGCTCGTACTGACAGCGTGACTCCCAGGCGGGTCAGGATCTCAGTCTTTAGTTTATCATAGTCCCGAGCCTCAGCAGGGCTTAAATCAAAGTAAGCTTTTTGGGGCTCACCTGACAGGAAAGGTGCCAGCAGACTGGCCCACTGTACTTTCGGCCAGTTCTCACGCTCGGCAGTCCTTTCAAACGTGGTCAGATAGGCCTCCACATCATCAGCCTCTGTCATTTTCTGCAGGAAGTGACTGGCCCGTATAGAACTAGAGCTGGTTGGAGCACTGACGGCCACATCTCCAACCCGAGCTGCAAGTCTCTGCACCACTTCTGCTAAGGCCTCTCTATCCTGACGCTGTAGTCTCCAATTTTCCTCCATTGCCACCTGCTGCTGTCGGTTAGCCTCCTGCTGAGCCGCTGTAGCTTGCAGCAAGGCTTTAAGCAGATCCTCCATGTCAACAGATTTTTCAGGCGGCTTTGCAGCTGCTTTCACCCAGGACATATATCAAACCCTCAGGGGTGAGTCTCAGTAACTTCACACTGGGCTGTATCTGCATAAACCACCGTTTTCTGCAGGCCTCACAAAGCTGCTGCTTTCACTTATGCGCAGAACGGCCTGCTCGCATTCTCCACCAAGTTGTAACACTGTAGGGGTGCAAGGCGCCTTTTCCTGGGGAATATGGCCGCACGCAGCAGCTGAGGAACAACACAAGTCCAGTTTCTGGTACAACTGACCCCGGCCAGTTTTATTGAAACAGAAAATAAAACAAACCCCAAAATAAAAATACCTTGCCTGTCCGGCACTAACTAAACATAAGATGTTCCTAACTGTCACTAAACAAAACACAGAGTTCTTCAGTACATACTGTATAGCTTACTTGCATCAGAAAGCGTGTCTCTCACACACAGATCCTGCAGCCTTCCCAGGCAGTCTGCCCATACTAATCAGGTTAGAAGCACTATATCACTCTTACACAGCTGAAACCCTGATTAGCCCTCTGTGAGGCCAAAGACCCGAACTGGGCCCAATGTCTAGAACTCGCCTTATCTCTCTCTCAGAGCCTTTACCCAGCTTTTACAGCAAACTGAAAAGGTTCAGACAAAACAAAAAGCATTTTTCCTAGAAGTTAACATTTTCTAAAACATGTAAGACAAGAACCTGGGACAAATATACCTGCCCTCAAACACTATCCCAGTGTTCTTGTCACAATATATACTTAATGACATAAATCGCAGCCCGGTCAGCGGACAGCAGTAGCAATCAGTCATTTGCCAGAGCGCGTCCTGACGGGAACTGCCGGTCAAGCCACGTCGCTGCCTCCCGGGGGTCGAAAAGAATTCTGTCTCTCCTCCCGCGACCACCCGCAATTTTGAGGGAAAGAGCATAGCATAAGGGATATTGAGTTCCCGGAGGCGTCTATTAATTGGAAGGAATTGGGCTCTCTCCTTCTGAATATCAACCACAAAATCAGGAAAAACCGAGATCCGGGTACCATTCCATTTAAGTGGGCCTTTGGTGCATGCCAGGGTAAGAACCATGTCTCGATCTTAGTAGTGAAGGAATTTAGCTATAAATGTACGAGGAGGAGCCCCCGGCGGTAGTGGCCGCATAGGGATTCTATGTGCTCGTTCCACCGCAAAGTGTGACGTAAAAGCATCCGTTCCAAAGAAATCTGTAAGCCACTTCTCCAGAAACTGCTCAGGTGCATCACCCTCTTCCTTTTCAGGCAAGCCCACAAACCAAATGTTATTCCTTCTCAGACGCCCCTCCATATCTGTTAACTTTTTCTGCACCTCCGTCATCTGGGATTGAAGGGTAGTGGTGCGTCGTCCAAGCGGAGTCACCGTGTCCTCAACAGTAGATATGTGGGTTTCTGCCTCCCCCACTCTCTCTCTAACTCGTTGTAGATCCTGATGGATTATGGAAAGATCGGATTGCACTTGAGTGATTTTTTCGGCTAGCCTGCCTTCGCTGGCATTAACTCCATCCAGTACCCTTTGGATAGCATCCTCTGAAGCCTCAGGGGGAATGGAGCCAGCACTCGTAGCCGAAGAGGAGGGAGAGGAACCATCCTGCGACCCCCCTGTCCTCTTATTTTGCGCAGGGGGATTTCTAGCGTATTTTTCAAGCTTGGCCGCAGCCTGATGATTCTTCCCCATAGTATTCTATATAGTCACCCCTAGAGGGAGTTGCAGCACTGAGAAAGTAATGGTAAAACAAGCAGGTAGGCCTCCAGTCAGTGTTATATCAACAAATCAGGAATCACACAGTGGTGGGCAAGCAGCCTCCAACTGGATATATATAATGAAAAGAGAAAAAGTCACAGTAATATATTCCAGGCAGTGAATATGCAGCCTTTGCACAGGCAATACTGAACAGTTAGAAGGACAAGGGGTGGGAGCTCACCTCCCAAGCCCTGCAAGTAGCACAGGAAGGGGAGAAGAGAAGGGGGGGGGGCCTCCGTGCAGCCTGACTTGCTGCCCAGTATGAAGGGCACACAGGGGTCACCCTAGAGAGGATCACCCCTGACTCTAAAACATACCAGTAGGCTTTGGAAGGGTAATCCCAATTTAGTAGCACCATCAGGGGTTCTCAGAGGCTGCAGCTGGGAGTACCAGGGAAGCTTGTTGGTGTAGCCTCCCTCCACACTACCCTATCATGTGGAGCAGGAGATCAGAGGCAGCAGGAGCGTGGCTTCTCCGGCGCCAACCACAGGCAGGAGGCAGCAGACACAAGGGGGAGTGGGGGCACACTCAGCCCAGCGGACTGCAGCAGTCATCCAGCGTGACCGCTCCGGCCACATCCCCCAGCCACCGACCGGAAGTAGCACGGCCAGCCGCGGCCTGAGCAGGGGAGTCCGGAGCCGAACTCACAGTAGCGGGTCTGGGCAGCAGTAGGAGGTGGGAAGTGAAGGAGCGCACACAGCCGCAGATCTCTCCCCAGCAGCCCGACAGGGGATGCAGACGTAGCGCACAGGACCCCGCTGCCACAGATACAGCGTCCCACGTAGCGTGGCAGCAACCAGGCCGGAACCGTCCCGCTGGCCAGACACCCACGCAGGAGAGCAGATCGGGCCAGAAACACTCTGGAGGGTGCACCCAATAGTAAGGCAGGTCCGGGTCACCTTTTAACCCCGGGGGGAGCTGTCAGGATAAATTACAGGAGATTCAGGCAGGAGAGCTCAGCACAGTACGTGCTACTCCATGCCCATCATAGCCACGCCCCGTGAATGTATCTTTTTATGTCTTACCCTCATCTCTGCAAACTTCAGTTATTAACACACATAGTCGATAAACTTTATCCACACATAATGGCATACACATACGTCTCCCCCCACATGTATCGTCAGATAAATGTGCTCCAGTAAAGAAACCTTTATGGGTTTTCTACCACATTTATACAAGTAAGCATACATGTAAGAATTCGTTGTCAAGTCCTCGCCATATCACTTTGGGTGACCCTATAAGAAGGTGGACGTCGGATCTCTTTTGGGACTGTCTTTCATCACCTCATTTCCCCTCCACACAGTGGAAAGACCTTTTATTTCATATACAGTATTACACTATGTTGTGTTTAATCTTTTTGTTTCATGTAACAATCTCATCGGTGTGAGGACTACTCAAGTGAAGGGACATTTGGAGCGCAGAAAGTGAGATTGTACCATTTTTTTCCTATTCGTTGTTTCTATAGGTTGGTGACCTATTGGGTACTGTCTATTTGCAGCTCCTAATTTGCAGCGCCTTAGGAGGGAGTTTTTCTTTTTACAAATGTGCTCCCCATTTATTATTATAGGAAGCCGAACAAGGTGAGGGCTAATGGCCCTTGCCTAGAAAGAGCTTGGTAATGTTTGTTTGCCCATGTACAGACCCTTAATATGGGATAAGGATTAAATGTATACTTCGCAGTACCTCAAACCTTTCTTAGAACTCATACGGCACGATGATACATCCCCCTCAAACATTTACTCATACATACACGCTTTTTCCTATCCCACTAGGATATATATTTCCCACCTACAACTCTTCCTCCTGACATTCGAATGTTGTACATATTGTATATGAAATATTTTCAGTGTTATTAGTAATGTGTGACAGTTTTTGTTTACTGCCAAAGTTTGGACTATCGAAGTCGAAAATATTATACTCACATCCAACACGTGCAAACACCACACAGAGTGGCCTCTGTGCGTGTACTTATTCTGCTGTGCGTGTGCATACCCGCACGCTGTGTACATTGGCTCGCGAAGCCCTGCGTATTAGCGCGTGGTATGAGTAAATACGGTGGCATACGCATTCACATAGAAAAGCCACAAAAGCATATCTGATATTTTATCCACATAGTGTATAATTTACACATAGTCTACACACACCACACCAGCAAGTTACATTTACTTAAGAAACAGAACAATAGAGATATCCAGCTTTACAGGATATGAGGGGACAGAATTAGGTTAGGACATAGTGTTTGGTATCCAGATGTACAGTATTTCAAGGGCTACATTCCGATTGCATTTTGCAGATTATAGCATGCTCCTGTGCATAGATATGCACAGGAATTCAATATTCATATCGTACTGTACTCGTGATATTCAGCAGGAACTCAGTGGAAGACATCTGCAAGTACACCTGGACTAATCATCGCCCACCTATTCAAACCAACCTATGACCCCTCATGTACTGTAAATGACCTGCCCCTTGACCTATGGAAGAAGAGCTTACAATTTCCTTTGTATTGTGTTTTGGACCATTGTATAAAAGCAAGGCCTCCTGGCTGGCCTCAGTCTACTCTCTGAAGCTCATCTTGCTAGACTGACTGAGGACTGGATCCGGGTGGTGCAGGCGAACAAACGTATGTACTATTGGTTGTAGCTTCTTCTCTGTGATATTGTTGTATTTCTTTGTATACCCCTTTTAGTAAATATTTGTTGCTGCGTTGGACCACAACATAACATATAACTACTGGTGTTGCATTCCATTTCTGTTTAGGGTTTAAGGTGTAGACAGCTACACATGTCGCTGCATTGTGCTCACAGCGTGTCGGCGTGCTTACACAACGTGCATACATATTCATAGAGGTTTAGCGCATACACTAAGCGGCCGCAGCGGCCCGAACCACTGTGTAATAAGGTACGCCTTTTTCCTGAATGTTAAACGAACTTAACAACTTGCAGCATCTGGAACAAAGTCCTGAGAGGAAAGTTTTATCCATTAGCAAAGCATATGCAGGGTCAGTCTTTTGAAGAGGCAGAAGTTGGAGTAGACACGGGGCCCGAATCTACCAACTGCATCAGGTCTTGTGGAGGAACGGACTCCGGGACATTCCGTATCTGGAGGTTATTTC
The DNA here is from genome assembly GCF_028390025.1 of Pseudophryne corroboree. NCBI lineage: Eukaryota > Metazoa > Chordata > Amphibia > Anura > Myobatrachidae > Pseudophryne > Pseudophryne corroboree. Next base: position 163,682,778 of record NC_086448.1, read on the forward strand.
TCCTTTCACTGTTCTCCAGATCCTCGTTTTTAGTGCGCAAATCATATAAATCCTGAATAGTATAGTCAATGTCTCTGGAGGTCTTGTTCTGCACTTTTTGGAGAGTGTCCTGATGGGATTCTAGTTTTGAGGTCATGGAAGACAATGAGGATAAGTGCGATCTAATAGAGGTAACCACCTTGTCCAACTTGGACTCTAGAGAGTCCTTGAAATCCATTATAAGTGACCACAGGGCCATACTGTCTTCCTTGATAGCAGGGACAGGTGAAGGAAGCGTATCATCTTTGTCCAGTTGCGAAGAGTAAGGCGAGGGAGGATCTTGTAAAGGAGATTGTCATTTTTATAATATTTAGAAAAGTGTAGTGTGAATGGTCCCCCTGTGTAGCAAGATGGCGGCTTCCTCCGTTCTTTTAACCCCCAGAAACCAGAAGCACTGTAGGAAAGGGAGCCATGCACCAGGTTCAGCTGGTGCTGCTAACCACCATTATGTAGCAGACACAAACAGAGGCCACCCCGCAGGCAACACCCAACGGGGGGGGGAGGGGAGAGGAGAGGAGAGGGAGAGTAAGGGAGATTTGCTGTGAGGAGATGCAGGATCCTCACCAGGGAGTGTAGCAGCTGGGAGTCCTCCACGAGCAGTGGCCTGGTTGGGAGATCTTCTTATGGGCAGAGGGTACCAGTGCTCCCGCAGGGATCGGGGACCCAGGCACTAGGTAATGTGGCTGTGACGCCGCTTTACAGAGCACTACGCCGGAGGAGTGACTGCAGTGGGGTCCGGGAACTAAGAGAGGCCGCGGCTTCCGGTATCCGGGTAGGCCGCAACCCACACAGATGCTACAAGTGTCTACCGTCTCTGCAGTACAAGCCCGGGCCACCATGACCATCGGCAGGAGCACTGAGGGGCCAGACAGTTAAGGCAGGAGACCGGGTTTGGAGCAGTTAGCGGGTCGACAAGCGAGAGCTCAGGTGAATCACGTCTGCTCCTGACAAACACTAGGCCAAGCCCTGACTTGTCATTTTTTGATGTTACAGCTCTACCCCGGTTTTTTTTTAACAGTGTGAAAGATTTTGATTTCAGGTGCCCTTTCCTAAACTTTCTGTCCCCTGGACCACCCTTACTAAATTTTGTAGTACTATCATGGCTGACAGCAGCTACGGCACTAGTTCTTTGATTCTGCTCTTGATCTTCTATCAAATGATCTTGATTCATGATGACTTATATTTAATTCAATGCAGGGGTGTATAGCTCACACAAGTTGTACCAAAAAACAACTATAGTATAATAGTGTTATTTAGTTACATTAACTTTTTGTAAAGTGACCATTCACTATGGATTCACACTGCTTATGTGATGTGAACGCACTGGGGTACAGGTGAGCACACTATAGTTGTATAAAAAAACAACTATAGTATAATAGTACTATATTTACTTGAACCTTTTTGTTTTTCAAATTACCATTCACTGCGGAGTAACACTGCTTATATTATTTATGTGAATGCATGGGGCACAGCACATACGGCACACCTCGGTTGTACAAAAATTATATTAGCACTATGCTGCAGCTGGAATGCAGGCAGTGACAAAAAAGAAATACAATGCCAGTGTGACACTTAGGGTTACATTTACTAAGGTGGGAGTTTTTTTTTAACTGGTGTAGTTGCCCATAGCAACCAATACGATTCTATCCCCGGTGGGCCCTGCTGCCTGGGGACCCCACCTCCTCTTCTAGGGATCACGTTCCAGACTGTGCACTCGAAATATACATTATACATATGTTACCGTATTTTATGCTGTATTTTCTACAGTGCAATGCTGATATTAATCTGACAAATTATCATGCATGCACTAGGCTTTTCTGTACTATTTACTCTATAATGGTTAGCCACACCTCTGTAGTACCTGGCCACACCCCCTCTGGAGACTGGCCATACCCCTAAATATAGGCCCCTATAACTGCATTCCTCTGTGGGCCCTTCATACCTCAGTTCAACACTTGTACCATGGACTGAAATTGAATAGCCCCACCACTTATCCCAGGAGCTACAAGTCCACGGTAAGTGTCAAGCGTAACTGAGTTTGTCCCTATACCTTAATTTCATCAAGGAAGATGCTCTATGCACAGGTGAGAAATAGAAGAAGGGTACTACCAAAGGACCTGTTAATGCTTATCTATCACATTGGCTGACACAACCCCAGACTGTCAGTCACATTTTTATCATGAAAATCAAGTTTTAGTAAATTGCAGCCATGAATACAAAATAAAACGGCTTGTCGTAACATTCTCCTATAAGTCAAGTATATAGCTTATTAACTTTATTCCCATAGCAAAAATACTTTTGGTTTTATACCTTTAATAAAGAAAATATGAAGAAATAAAAACCCCACAGAAAAAAAGCTTTGTTCTAGTTTGTATAACACTTGTACTTGTATAGTACAATACATTGTGTGTAAGGTGGCCCTCCAAAATGAGTGTATTCTCTTTTGTATATCGCGTACTGCTTCTAAACTAATTTTTCCTGCCCCTTTAAGAAAAATAGTAAGTGCCATTCTGAGGCATACCTGAGTCTCTGGGGCTTTGTAAGTCTGTTCCATCCTTCCTGGCAGCCTTTGTAATCCTCTGGCAATAATGACCCCAGACAAATGATCTCTTTATCAGTGAGGAAGTAACAGCAGGTGCTGTAAACAGCGAGGTATTGACATCCTGTCGCTGCTAAGTGCACTTTAGTTGTGCATGTAAAGGATGATAAGCTCGGTTCACTAGATATTTGCTGCAACCTGGTGCAATGCTACTAAACCGATGGATAAACAGAATAAATATTACATATATTGCTTATTTCCCCTCTCCCATACTCGCGTGAAACAAAATCTGTGTGAGGAAAATTACGGATTTTACTTCGAGCAATACAAGCGGCATTTTAGAATGAACTTCTATGCAAGTCTAGGCAGACTGTAACTTCCAGTATTTCAACTAGCCAAAGAGAGCCATGAGATTAGGAAAAAAAACAATGTAGCATGCATTAAATTCTGTAAGCTCTCATAGACAGGGCCCTCCTCCCTCTTGTCCTCACCGAAACTATCCATGCTCCAGGTATTCAGGGTGCGTTCCTTTCTGTCTGCCCACCAAAGGGCAATGGGTCATTGAGCTTTATTGTCACTCACAAAGTTGTTATAATATTATTATTATTATTATTATTTATTTTATTTTTTTGCACTTGATATCCTTTTCCCCTTGTACTGTTCTTTTTGTGCTTTTGTACATTGAAATTATAGTGTTTTCAATGTAATTGTTTTTCTGTACGGTACCATATAAATAAAAATAGTAATAATAATGCATTCATCAACTGTCTAAACAATAAATAATTAATTTCAGACAGCAACAGACACTGTATCACAAAGTATTAAAACACAAAAAATATACCCTGATTGATGCTCTGTGGATGGACCTTGCGGCCGCCATGCATTGGAGCCAAGGCCGCCATCAGGGGGCGACTGCTGAGACAGCTGTCCCACGCCTGGTCAGATGGGGGGCCCAGGGTGGCTGTCTATGGCTCCTAACTTTGATAGCTGTAGTATCCTGTCTATGTATCAGCCAGGAACTTGTCGGCAGGCTGTGCGGGGCAATACAAGACAGGCAGCTACCTTCTGGCAATAGGGAGGAGGAGCGCATCTCGGGCTCTGGAGGCGGCAGGCAGAATGATTGCTGGGGTGCGGTTCTCTGTGGCTCTGACTATGAGGATCAGCACTGGAGGAGGCAGGTAAGCTAAGAAGAGTGCTAGGGTGACTGTCCAGCTAGCTGCGGGTGGTGTGCGGCTCTGGTTACAGGGGACCGGCGCTGGAGAGGTAAGCAGGAAGAATGCTGGGGTGAGGAACCGGCTGGCTGCAGGTGCTGTGTTGGTGGAAGTGTGTGCAATTAAATCTTGTGTGTGTGTGTGTGGAGTGAGAATATGGGGGCAATGTGTGTTAGTACGCGGCTATGGGGGCAGTGTATGTGAATATGTGGCTATGGGGACAGTGTGTGTGTATGTGCGGCTATGGGGGCAGTATGTGTGCAGCTAGGAGGCAGTAAGTTTGTGTGTGCGGCTAGGGGGTAGCGTATGTGTGTACGGCTATGAGGGAAGTGTGTGCGCAGCTATGGAGGCAGTATGTGTGTGTGTGCGGCTATAAGGGCAGTGTGCGTGTGTGTAGGTACGTGTAACCATCTACCTGCATTAGGTTGACAGGGTCAAAAGGTGAACAGGTAAAAGGTAGACAGTACACAAGGTCAACAGGTACAAAAAAGGTTGACATGGACAAAAGGTCAACATGGGAAGGTCGACACAAGTTGTTCTATTGTTTGGTGTCATTTTGTATTTTTCATCACTTGTGACCCCAGTTAGTGGTTATGTAGACCCTCGATGGCTCGCTTCGCTCACCATGCTTCGGGCAAGGTGCGGTTACTGTTTCCAGTTGAAGTCCCCATGGATGATAAACCAAGCATAGGTTGAAATTTATTTATTTTTTAAACCTGAAAAACTTGTCAACCATTGCCATTTTGTACCTGTCGACCTTTTGCCTGTAGACCTTTTCACCCTATTGACCTAACCAGGGCCAGTGCTTGGGTGTTCAGTGCCCCCCTGCAAACTGTCATTTGCGCTCTCCCATACATAACAAAGGGACAGCGCGCATCAAAAATAGGTATGTGGTCTCACAAAGAAGGGATGTGGCCACACAATAGTACCCCCATTTAAAATTACGCCATACAATCTTTAGTAGGAGTGCCGCTTATTCATAATGCCCCAAGTAGTAGCGCAGCTTACACATAATGCCCCCAATAGTAGCGCAGCTTACATATAACACCCCCCAGTTGTAGCATCGCTTACACATAACGCCCCTGGTAGTAGCACAGCTTACACATAATGCCCCCAGTAGTAGCGCAGCTTACACATAATGCCCAAAGTAATAGCGCAGCTTACACATAATGCCCCAGTAGTAGCGCAGCTTACACATAACACCCCAATAGCCGTGCAGCTTACACATAATGCCCCAGTAGTAGCGCCGCTTACACATAACGCCCCTAGTAGTAGCGCCACTTATATGTAATGCCCCCGCTAGTAGCACAGCTTACACATAATGCCCCCATTAGTAGTGCAGCTTACACATAACGCCCCAATAGCCATGCAGTTTACACATAATGCCCCAGTAGTAGCGCAGCTTACACATAACGCCCCCAGTAGTAGCGTTGCTTATATGTAACGCTCCCGCTAGTAGCACAGCTTACACATAATGCCCCCGTTAGTAGCGCAGCTTACATATAACGCCCCAGTAGTAGCGCAGCTTACACATAATGCCCCCGGTAGTAGCGCAGCTTGCACATAACGCCCCCGGTAGTAGCACAGCATACACATATTGCCCCCGGTAGTAGTGCAGCTTATTCACATCCCAACCCCTGGCCCCCACACACATACATACACATACATACCTACACACACATACACACACACTTTCTCACTCACTCTCCCTTGACTTATCACAGTCTGGCTGGCTGGAACTGGAGCAGCACGTCTTCCTCTGGGGCACTGCAGTCTGCTGGTCCCGTATAGCCATGCCCCCTCAGTCTGTGTAGCCCCGCCCCCTCAGTCAGCGTAGCTCCGCCCACTTTTCAATCATCCAATGATGACGCTGTCACCAGGAGAAGGAATAGGCTTCTTCTTTCTGCCGGCGCTGCTTCCTGTCAGTGTGACAGGCACAGCAGCCGGCAGCAGCAGGTGGGACAGGGCGGCGCGGCACAGGGATGCAGAGCAGGGAAAGCGCCTCTCCAACCAGGCACCTACCTGCTCTGCATCCCTTTGCTGAGCGGGTAGCGCCAGGCCTGGATCTAAAGCCTGTTAACATATGGTGTCGACCTATTGACTGTCTATCTTTGACAGTGTATATCCATAGTCCGGAACCCCTAATTTTCATACCAGCCCTCTATACATTTTGTACAGGACAATCACAGCTAGAAGAATGCTAAGCATTGTGACAGGTTAGCATCGGTGCGCTGCCTCTTGTATCAGTGTTACATGGAAACATCTGTAAATTGTAATCATAAACAGCAACTTATTTTCCTATCAGTGAATAATTCTACATGGAAAGAAACCAAACATAACATTATAATTGTGTGATGCAAGTTCTGTCGATTATAATCTTCACCTGAAATGAGAGCCAGTTTAATCACACGTAGCGCTATAAATAGAACAAAGGGCAGAGAAGACTGTATTTACAGCGTCGTTTAATGAGGTTATGCTTCGGCGTTTGGAATTCATTCACATACAGTGTATTTTTGTTAAGCAGTGCACATGAGGACACTGTTTCCAGTAAAAGCTAGAGTTCTATGGTCACAGACAGAAATGAAGCAACTCTGAAAACAGTAACAGCGGGCCTCGTTCATGAAGTGTATCTCTTGGGTGATGCTGCACCCCGTGAACTGCAGGAGTACGCTTAGATTTTCTGCTAAAGTGCATGGGTCAGTGGCAAGTCAAAATGTCTTGCCACATAAAGAAATCAGTGACTGCTCAGTCCCCAATTTAGCACATGTCCGGACTGAACTACTGCATATGGATAGCTCCGTCCATCAAAGCTGGGTGGTACTGGGAGGTGACCATGTGATCACACCAAACTCACCTATCTCATAGGCATGTCAGATGACTTCATAATGTAGTAAGCCGGCAGCTACAGCCAGACAGACAAGTGTCCGCAGCTGCGACCAACTTAGTATGAGGTTCCAAGACAGGAGTATTGTGGAGAAGAAATAGGCACAGGCTGGGCAGGATGGGACCCAGGTCTAAACACAGAAAGCATTTATGTTTCATATACACCTTATACACACAACCTGAAGATAACTGTATACAATATGTGAATAATCTTGAGCATTAAACAAGGTTTGTGAATACATCAGAAAGCAAAGGTGCCACCAATCTGTGTGTTGGCACCTCCCAGCGCTCTGGTATATGGCCAGAGCCATCCACTAGTACTCTCAGGTTCATCATGATTTGTGGGGTATATTCCCCTACTGCAGGCATTGGAGTTGGATGCTGTCCCAGGTATAGTTATGAGCTGGGGAAGACACTTCATGAAGTACCGAACAATACTAGGCTCATTTATTATTACTGCAGTGCACTATGTTACAATTAGAGAATCGGAAGGGATCAGTATGAAATGCCTACAATCAAATGCCGACGGTCAAAATCCCGACAACAATTGACCGACGGGCAAAATCCCGACAAGGTCAAAATACTGACAAGGTCAAAATATTGACATTTAAAATACCGACAAGGTCAAAATACTGACATTTAAAATGTCAACAGGTCAAAAAGTAGACACAAGTTTTTCATTGTTTTTTGGTGTGTATGTCGACATAGGTTGACATGGATACCGTATAAGTGTAACGCATCCTCTCGCATGTCTCGCTGTGCCTGGCACACTATTATATTCCCCCTCCAGGTTCACTGACCTGTTGGCATTTTAACTGTTGGTATTTTAACCTTGTCTGTATTTTAAATGTTGGTATTTTGACCATGTCGGGATTTTGACCGTCAGTCAATGGTTGTTGGGATTTTGACCATCGGGATTTTGATTGTAGGTAAACTGACTGCATCCCAATCGGAAAACACATGATATACTTACATTACTATAAGGAACAGAAAGTGCTGAAATGTAATATACAGTTATAGTTACGATGTTAATCTAAAGTACAGGAAGTGTAAAAGGCACTTATGACACATTGGCAGTAGTCAGGGACAACAGATATATAATGAGCACGCTAGGGTGAAGCCACATGAGATTAGCAAGTACAGAAGGCATTACATGGAGAGATAACGCATTTAGGAAAGAGGTTACATATGTATGGGTAAAGGAGGTGACGCAGTAGAGCGTGCTACATGAAATCCTGACACTGATGCGCCCAAGAAGGCAGGGTATGGTTCAGATTTAGGAAATAGGTAACAAAGATGACATTCTCCAGACAGAGAAAAGCCATAGGCAAAAAGAAAAAAGCTCAACAAATATTATTCCGGGAATAGCTGTTCTGATTTGTATCAGGGAAGTAAAATTATTATACAGGTCTTAGAAAGTTCAGTAAGCAAGAAGAACAGCGCCATAGTCAGCAAACATCTTTACCTCTGTGAGCAGGCTGCAAGCTGGCGCTGCACAAGTTACAGGGAGAGGAAGCTAACAGCCGGAGAATAAGTCAAAGTTATAACTCAAACTGATCACCAACAAAACCCATGCAAGGTATGTTCTGACTTCATGCCAAAAAACAACCTTCTCTCAATACATACATATATTCATGCATCTATTAAATGTCACCAATGTATTAAAACGAGTTTTATGGTAAGAACTTACCTTTGTTAAGACTCTTTCTGCGAGGTACACTGGGCTCCACAAGGATAGACATAGGGGTGTAGAGTAGGATCTTGATCCGAAGCACCAACAGGCTCAAAAGCTTTTACCTTCTTCCCAAGATGCATAGCGCCTCCGTGCACAGGAGCTCAGTTTTGTTAACCAGCCCAATGCAGTAGCAAGTAAAAGAGACGACAACTGCCAGTTGCCACAAACACCACACTCTCCCGACAGGAAAAGTGTCAGCGGCTAATGCCATACCAACCCAAAGAAGCTAAGTGCGTCAGGGTGGGCGCCTTGTGGAGCCCAGTGTACCTCGTAGAAAGAGTTTTAACAAAGTTCTTACCATAAAACACGTTTTCTGCTGCGGGGTACACTGGGCTCCACGTGGATAGACATAGGGGATGTCCTAAAGCAGTTTCTTATGGGAGGGGATGCACTGTAACAGGCACAAGAACCCTGCGTCCAAAGGAAGCATCCTGGGAAGCGGCAGTATCGAAGGCATAGAACCTTATGAACGTGTTCACTGAGGACCACGTAGCCACCTTGCACAATTGTTCAAGGGTCGCACCACGGCGGGCCGCCCAAGAAGGTCCAACAGACCAAGTAGAATGGGCCGTAATGTGAGCAGGAGCTGATAGACCAGCCATCACATAAGCATGTGCAATCACCATTCTAATCCATCTGGCCAAAGTCTGCTTGTGAGCAGGCCAGCCCCGTTTGTGAAATCTAAACAGCACAAAGAGAAAATCAGATTTCTTAATAGAAGCAGTTCTCTTCACATAGATACGGAGAGCCCGTACCACATCCAAAGACCGCTCTTTGGGAGACAGATCAGGAGAAACAAGTGCCGGAACTACAATCTCCTGATTAAGGTGGAACGAAGAAACCACCTTAGGTAGATAGCCGGGACGAGTCCTAAGAACTGCCCGGTCACAGTGAAATATCAGATATGGGGAACTACAGGACAAGGAACCCAAATCCGACACTCTTCTAGCTGAAGCAATAGCCAGCAGAAACACCACCTTAAGGGAAAGCCACTTAAGGTCAGCTGAACCAAGAGGTTCAAACGGAGACTCTTGTAACGCCTCCAAAACCACCAACAAGTCCCAAGGAGCCACAGGCGGGACATAGGGAGGTTGGATACGCAACACGCCCTGAGTAAAGGTATGCACATCAGGTAAGGTAGCAATCTTTCTCTGAAACCACATGACAAGGCAGATATTTGAACCTTGAAGGAGGCCAGACGCATGCATAAGGCCAGGCCCTGCTGAAGAAAAGCCAACAACTTGGCTATACTAAACTTGAAAGCGTCATAATCGTTAGATGCGCACCAAAGTAAGAATGCCAGACCCTATAGTAAATCCGAGCCAAAGCCGGTTTCCGGGCCCGCAACATAGTTTGAATGACCGCCTCAGAAAACCCTTTAGCCCTTAAGACGGAAGCTTCAAGAGCCACGCCGTCAAAGACAGCCGGGCTAGGTCCTGGTAGACACAGGGGCCCTGAACGAGGAGGTCTGGGCGTTGTGGAAGTAGAATTGGACGCTCTGACGATAGGCCTTGCAGGTCTGAGAACCAGTGCCGTCTGGGCCACGCTGGAGCTATGAGAAGCAGAATTTTTTTCTTGCTTGAACTTCCGAATTGCCCTGGGCAGGAGTGACACCGGAGGGAACACGTACGGCAGCCGAAACCTCCACGGTACCACCAGCGCATCCACAAATGCTGCTTGAGGATCCCTTGTCCTTGCTCCGAAGACCGGAACCTTGTGATTGTGTCGAGACGCCATCAGATCTACGTCTGGAAGGCCCCGCCTTTCCACGAGGAGTTGAAACACTTCTGGATGGAGGCCCCACTCGCCGGCATGCACATCCTGACGACTGAGAAAGTCCGCTTCCCAATTCAGGACTCCCGGAATGAATATTGCCGATATGGCCGGTAGATGGTGTTCTGCCCACTGTAGAATCCGTGAGAATTCCTTCATTGCTAGGCGGCTTTGAGTGCTGCCTTGATGATTTATGAAAGCCACTGTGGTGGCATTGTGCGACTGTACTTGGACAGGACGGTTCTGAATTAAATGCTGGGCTAGGTTCAAGGCATTGAAGACCACCCGCAACTCCAGAATATTGATCGAGAGGAGGGACTCCTCCTTGGTCCACCGCCCCTGAAGGGAGTGTTGCTCCAGCACCGCGCCCCAACCTCTTAGACTGGCATCTGTCGTCAACAGGACCCAGTCGGATATCCAGAACGGACGGCCCCTGCACAGTTGTTAGTCCCGGAGCCACCAGAGCAGCGACAGACGGACCTCTGGAGTCAATGAGATCATTTGAGACCTGATCCAGTGAGGCAGGCCGTCCCATTTGGCTAGAATCAGCCTCTGGAGAGGGCGAGAGTGAAATTGAGCGTACTCCACCATGTCGAATGCTGACACCATGAGGCCCAGCACCTGCATCGCCGAATGTATCGACACTTGCGGACGAGATAGGAAGCAACGAATCCTGTCCTGAAGTTTCAGGACTTTCTCCTGAGACAGGAACAACCGCTGGTTGTGAGTGTCCAATAGTGCTCCCAGATGCACCATGCTCTGAGCAGGGATCAGGGATGACTTCTTCCAGTTGATGAGCCACCCATGGGCTTGCAGAAACCGGACCGTCACATCTAGATGACGCAGGAGAAGTTCTGGGGAATTTGCCAGGATTAACAAGTCGTCCAAATACGGTAGTATCCTGACCCCTTGACGGCGGAGTACCACCGTCATCACCGCCATGACTTTTGTAAAGACTCGCGGAGCCGTTGTTAAACCAAAAGGTAACGCCCGAAACTGGTAATGGCAGTTGCCAATCGCAAATCTCAGGTATTGCTGATGAGACACTGCTATAGGAATATGCAGGTAAGCATCCTGTATATCCAGGGAGACCATGAAGTCTCCAGGTTCCAAGGCCAGAACTATAGAGCGAAGGGTTTCCATCCAGAACTTGGAAACCTTCACAAACCGGTTCAATGCCTTGAGGTTGAAAATGGGTCGGGAGGACCCATTCGGTTTCGGGACTAGAAACAGCGTAGAATAGCACCCCCGGCCCCTCTGCGCAAGAGGCACCTGTACTACGACTCCTGTATCCAGGAGGGTCTGTACCACCGAATGTAGAGTGTTTGCCTTTGTCTTGTGCAACGGGACATCTGTCTGGCAAAATCGATGAGGGGGTCGGTTTTTGAAGGCTATGGCGTAACCTCGAGTGACAACTTCCCGTACCCAGGCATCTGAAGTGGTCTTCAACCATTCCTGAGTATACCCTAGAAGCTGGCCCCCCACCCTGGGATCCCCCAGAGGGAGGCCCGCCCCGTCATGCAGCAGGCTTATCTGTCTTGGAAGCTGGCTGACGGGCCGCCCAGGCTCTTTTGGGCTTAGGTTACCAGGCTTGGAAGTGCGTGCCTGCTTGTTGTACACCTGACCTTTTGCTTTACCTGAAGGACGAAAGGGGCGAAAGGAAGTGAGGTAAAACTTGTTTAATCACCTTCTGACGCTTGAACCTGTCTGGTTTCTTAGGAGGAATGGATGGCTCGGGATCATCCGTAATCTGTAAAATTAACTTAATAACCTCCAAAAGATCAGGAACATCCACATGTGAACTACCCTCCCCATCAGCCGTATCTGAGTCAGAACCTGTGGGGTCAGTGTAAGTGCCGTCTTCATGCGGCGAGGTGTCAGTGACAGCAGTGGATTGTGAGGAGACAAGCACTCGCTTAGAGGACCCCTTGGACTTAGGCGAGCGACGGTCAGACTTTTTAGTAGTTAGGGACTGGTTCAACTTCTTTATTTGAGCAGTTAAATCGTCCACCCACGGCGGGTTAGCTGCAGGGACCACAAACGGTTGCAACGGCATTGGGGGTCCCATAGGGGGTGTTAGTTTATGAACTAGCGTGTGCAGAAGCATGGAAAAAGCGGCCCACGGCGGGTCATTATTTGCCCCCGTTGCCACCGTCCCACTGGGGGGCAAGGAGCCCCCAGAAACAGAGCCCAAAGCTGCTATATTCTCCTCATAGGTATCTGCGGCTTGAGCAACACCGGCAGTGTGTTCAGCCCCAGAACCGTTACCCTCAGAAGCAGACATGATATAACTTGCAGTATCAGGTAACACAGTACAATTGTCAGCAGCACAATACCTCTAGCCCAAACTCCTGCGCAGTGTAGTCAGCACCAGCAGAGATAAAGGAGAGATATGGTGACTAAATCACAGAGAAAATTACGTAATACAGTATATCTTTGTGAAAATCCTATATTAGATAACACCTGACGCACCAAGCCCCCTCAGGTTATAGAATATAGGGATAGCAGGTTGAGTGAAAGACACGAAATGGACACCACTCAGCTATCAAATGCACACACAAATAGTCACAGTCTGTACAATGCAGAGGTTATTACTAACAATAATACTGCACTGGACTAACTTACACAGCTATATAACAATAGATATAACAGTACACAGTAAGAACAGGATGTATATCACAGGGTAATTGTACTAGAAAACCCTGACTAAATGCACTCTTTCTTAACTAACACTGACTAAAAAAAGGCAGGTAGAATACTTAAGTGTCTTGTAAAGTCACAGCACTGACAACCAGGCGGCTTTACATAGGAGGATTTGCCAAAGCATTCCCAGGAACAGTGAGCTGAGGGATAATGGCGCCGCAGACACTGCCAGGGAGTGACGGAGAGACAGATATGCAGCTCCAGGGCGGGAACATTTGCGGGAAATGGCGCCCTGGGGCTGGGGGAGGGGCTCCAGGTCTAAGCCTTATCCCCTCTGCTGGCAAAACCACCGGGTACTGCGGGCTACTTGTAAAAAAGGTTTAGAGAGAAAACTTGACCTGCACCCATGCCCTGGTGATCTAGTGGGATCGCCTGTACTGCCAGAGTGTCCACCGCCAGCACGCCTCCCACCGGCCGCGCCGGATCGCGATAAAGTGCGGGTCCCACGAGCGGGACCCACTTACCTCCTTCCGAAGTGCGGCCACGCGATCCCGGAGAGCCCCAGCCATGTGTGACTAACTTGGAAGAAAACCGGAGCCTCCTGCTGTAGGTACCCGGCAACCAGGGCACGGGAGTGTACAGTGCCGCTGGGGGAGAGATGGAGCTGCAGCAGGCAATGTCTACTGACATCCAGCACAATCTGTGCCTCTGCTGCAGCCCTTGTAGTCTTCTTTTTTCCTCAGAAAAAGCTTTTTCTAGAGCTGCTGTGAGCAGCTCTTCCTGTCACATGCTTGCACTGCAAGCACCAACTACAAACTGAGCTCCTGTGCACGGAGGTGGGGTGATATAGGAGGCTGCGCTATGCATCTTGGGAAGAAGGTCAAAGCTTTTGAACCTGTTGGTGCTTCGGATCAAGATCCTACTCTACACCCCTATGTCTATCCTTGTGGAGCCCAGTGTACCCCGCAGCAGAAATGAAGTATACAGTGCTCCCTTTTTGTTTATTATTCACCCAGTTAATAATTTGTTACATAAAATAGAAATTGTAAGCCACATATACTGTAATTATGTCAGAGGCGGATTGGGAAGGAAAACCAGCCCCGGGAAATTCATGAAAGCAACTCTAATGGGGTGGGGTCTGTTGATGGGGTGGGGTCTGTCAAGGGGGGCGGGACCCCTCCATAAAGGGCCTGAGGGGTGGATAGTGTATGTCTGTGGGTTGGGGGGACGGGGAGTTACTGTGTCTAGGGAGCTAGCGCACTGACACACTGATGCTGGCACACAAACAGATGCTGACACACTGATGCTGACACATAAACAGATGCTGACACACTGACACAGACAGATGTTAGCACAGTGACGCTGACACACAGATGCTGAAACATTGACATACAAACTGACACACGGATGCTGACACACAGACGCTGACACACTGATGCTGACAGACGTTGACACACAAACAGATACTGAGCAGAGTTTAGGGAGCTCACAGCAGGGCCCTCTGACAGCCACCTCAGTGCACTGTAGCTGTTAGCACATCCAATCTATATACCCCACCCCACCCTTCACTCTACACACATAAGTAGCTGACACCCAGCTGGCAAAAACCTCCCTCCCCCCTGCATTATACAGCAGTGCCGGCAGACCCCCCCCCCCCCCCCCCACCCCCCCACCCCCTCTCCCCAGCAGCAGCCGGCAAACCCCTTCTTTGGACCCCTGCAGTTGCCGGCAACCCCCCTCTGTCCCCACCCAGCAGCAGCTCTCTCCCCCAGCAGCAGCTGGCAACCTTCTCTCCCACCCACCCCCCGCTGCAGCCAGCAACCCCTCTCTCGCTGCGCATCGCTCTCTCCCCTGCAGATGCTCTTTTCACCTGCAGTGGCTGGCAATGGCTCTCTCCCCCGGTGGCAGCCGGCAAACCCCCACTCTCTCCGCCCCTACCACAGATGCTGTTTTCACCTACAGCGGCTGCTAAAAGCCACCCCCCCACCCTCCACCGATCGGTCGTAGTGCCCGCTGGTTGCCTCAGCACAGGAGGGAGGACATAGGCACATATGAATCAGCCCGGCGTGGGGGAAGGGAAGAGAACAGCCTGTAAAGAGAGGTTGGGGCCGGCCCATCAGCAAACCATTTCGGAGCCCAGCCGGGCCAATCCACTCCTGAACTATTTTGATAAACAACTGTTTTGTTCATTCAATCATCATTTCCAGGACACATTTATTGGTTCCTGGAGCTAACAGTAGAGAATGGGCCAGGTATATACTGTAACATAGCCACACTCAAAACGCATACACCATACTGTCGACAGGTACAACATATAGACAACCAAAATGTTGATATGGACAATGGGTCTGATTCAGATGTGGTCGCAACTTTGATGGTGTTGCAACTGAGTAATTAGACTACACATGTGTTGCTGCCGCAGTACACACACACCAAGGAACCTTTGCGATGCCGCCTGCAGTGAGGAATCAGTAGTAGAATAAGTGACGGAAAGAGGCCGTTTGGGGGAGGTAACTGGCAATGTCTGCAAAAATGCAGGCCTGTTGTGACCATTTTTGGGGCATGTCTCAGCGTGTGACTGTGATCTAGTACGCATAAAACATGGCTCCATTGTCGCAGCACTCGCGGTCATGGAGGCACTCAGTGTGTCAGTGTTCCTTGCCCCCGCATTACGGTTGCGACAAACTACGCAGCTGCTGAGCATGCTGCAACGGCTTTGGTGGGAGTGTCTGTTCACTTGTTGTCGCCTGCTACACTTGCGATGCCTCGTAGTGGCATCACTGAAGAGGATTGCAACTGCGTCAGCACTTTCAACCGCATCGGATATAGGCCCTATATGTCTAGAAACAATATGTAGACAGACATGGACATAAAAGACATTCAACATGTAAACAGATTGAAGTGTAGACACAGTCAAAATACTGACTTTTAAAATAAAATAAAATTATAACGACAGCTTCAAAATGTCGATAATCACAATAAAAAAAGTCAGCTGCTGCTAAAAACTGGTGTCTCAGATGCCGGCGCGATTTAGATGCTTCTAGAAGCGCCTAAATAGCTGTTTTTCCTATCTTTCAATAACCAGAACCAAGCTGAACTAATCAAGGTAATGCTATAGCAGGGAGACACAGAGTATAGAGTCCCCCTATCATAATGTTAGCGAGCCCAGGACTGAAATCCCTTGGGTTCTTCCCTGGACCCCTGGGCGATGGGTGCTAGGGTAATGGTAAAGCTGGTACAGATGGACTATAAAAACAATATCAAGTCCACCCCGCTGTGACGGCACTTTTAGAACCACTTTCATTCAACAAACTTGCAAGAGGAGACAATAGTTCTTAATGGAGAAACACTGTTCAATTAGGGAAAGTGATAAAAACATATAGAACCCGAATGTAGGCAGCGTATCAGATATATAGGTGTATATGCACACCAACAACAGTTGAAGACATAAACCAGGTGACTCCCAAGTACAGAAGTTCATCATGTATGTCCAAATATGAGTCTACTGTCTCCATCTTGCTCTCCACCAACATGTTTTGGCTCCTTGGAGCCTTTATCAAGGTGTAATGGGCTAGATCGCTGGTAGTCATATATACCGTCTACTGTAATATTGGTGGACCCATTCCCGGTAGTGATCTTCACAAATATTATCAAAGTACAGTCCTAAATGCGATCTAATATGTGATATAGAATATTTGAACCTCTTTATGAATAACACACAGTCAAAGCACATAAAATACAAACTGTAATCTTAAATATATTCCTAAAGAAGTGATAATTGCATTCCACCTTGGTTATTAATGTTCCGCCATTTCTGGCTCCCAAAGGGATGGTGTTCCATCCTTTACTTACTGGAAGATGTCCTTACTACAGGTCTGATGCTTTCCACCCTGTGGAACCCATCACCCTCATCACTGATCCTCCAACCGGAAGTACTTCCCCGTATTTCCTTTTGTATGCTCCATATCGTGGAACACAACCCGTGTGGCGTCACTAGATCACCAGGCAACGAGGATTTTATACATTTTCATTCTAACGTGCATGTAATGCCCAGACAACAAAATACAAATAATATATTCCTTAATTCAGCTCCAAGATCCAGAAAATATATTAATATATATAAAAATGACTAAAGATATTTGAAGTTTAAAAAAAAAATCCTATCTTTAAGACTATAATACATTTAAAAAAATTCAATTATATACTAAAATTGGTATAAAATGTACATAGTATGTTGGCAGGTGAAAAAGAGAGGTAAAGGAAAAAATAAATATCTTTAAAAAAAATCTATATAAATACACATACAATATAAAAATATATATATAAAAAATCATAAATAAAGGATAGATGGAAGGGAGATCTACAGATTCGTAAGAACCATTTGATTAAATAATCTGTATTTAAGCCGTTCTGTAACAGTGTTTTCATCTCAAAATTTGTCTTCATCTCTATGTGAGGTTATTTTCTATTTTATTTTTCTCCAATGTTTTTCAGCCAATTTTATTCCTATTAGTTTACTAATGTACTCAGCTGAACTTTGTTGTTGTTCTTTAAAATGGTTGGACCAAGAATGCTTTTGAACCCATTCCTAATATTTCTCAGGTATTCTGACTATTTTTCCTTGAAGGGTCTTGATGTGCGCCCGATATATTGTAACCTACACTTGCATTTTATCATGTAAATTCAATTTCTACTGTTACATGTTTAGAATTCATATATATTGTCATTTTGGCCAGTTAAGGGAAAAATATAATGTTCCATTTTGCTTAGTTGCCCTTGAAGGCTTCTGCACATCATGCAAACCCCACATCAATGAAACCCTTTGGTTTTAATCCTTTTAGGGGGTATAGTGCTTCTCACCAACCTATTTTTTTTCTAGGTTTGGTGCTTTCTTATAAATAAGTTTAGGTCTACTATTAATGATAGTTTTAAGAATAGGGTCCTTTTCTAATAAGTGTCCATGCTTTCTAATGATTTTTTTTCCATATGTCATACCCTCCAACATGACCCGCCCCACTAGGTACAAAATGCTCTGTTTCTGGACTTCCCTCTTAATTTATTATTGCCATCACCTGTGAAGAAACAGCTTTCTTATCATTTAACTAGTTCAACACAGGTGATGGAAATCATAAATTAAGAGGGAAGTCCAGAAACAGAGCATTTTGTACCTAGTGGGGCGGGTCATGTTGGAGGGTCTGATATGTCTGTATTATATTATAATATATTATCCTCTTTGCCTTTGGCTTCCATTTTTTGGATTGCAACAAATCATCTCTTTTGGCTTCAATCATTTCTCTGATAAATATTAATTTTAAATCTTCAGATTGTGCTCTACATCTACATCTGTACAGTTCTTTCTGATTCTCATCATCTGTCCTTTAGGAATGTTATTCAGCCAAGTGGGGTGGTGATTACTTTTTTGGTAATATATGCATGACTATCTGTGGGTTTACAGTATTTTTTTTTTTTTTTTGCATGGAGAAGGTTATTTTGAATATATAAAAGAAGATCTAAAAATGTCACTCCTGTTCTACTCATTCTAATAGTTAATTTAATAGTAAAATCATTCTGATTTAACTCCTCACAGAATGTAGTCAGATCAGTCTCATTCCATTACCATAATATAAATATAGAATAAAATATTGTGGATGAATCTGTACCAGGTTTTGATATTTTGGACAAACTTATTGTTATTCCAGAAAGTATGCTCCTCCCAGAACCCTATGAATAGATTCACATATGATGGTGCAAATCAAGTTCCCTTTGCCGTACCCCTTTGTTGTTACCAAAACCAAAAATAAATAAAAAAAATTTTTAAAAGAAACTCAATACTATCTTTAATCAACTCTATCTTTTTCTCTTCTTGGATTGTCTATATGATCGTCATGTGAAGTCTAAACATCAAGGGAATATCAATGTTCTAAGAATACAGGGTATAGAGAATATTAAAGCAACAGCTAGAGGAGGTGATAGATTCAACCTTTTATGTAGACGTGAAGCATTTTGGATTTTTTTCATGAGAACCTTATTTCCTGCGGGATTAAACAAATCCATTGAATTTAATATTTGAATTGTGTTAAATTTGTGATAGAATATATTCCATCCTAGTCTTGACAATGTGCATCTCTACCTGTTGCTTAAAACCAGGTATGTGATATTACTCTAGCTATGTATATATATATCTTTCTTTCTATTTCTCTTTCCTGGAAGTAGAATTTCTTGTGTTGAATTTAGAAGAATACCTTGTGTTAACTTGAATCTGTATGGTTCTATACAGATTTAATGGCAATCTCTATTAGAATCTGGCCTCTTATTCCAGGGTTTTGCCTCTATTTATATATGTATGAGTATGAAATTCTGAATATATGCATGCACACTTGAGTGCTGTGTAATTTTAATTAATATATAGTTCTCTTCTACACACACACACACACACACACACACACACACACACACACACACACAAATAAACAGTAAAAAATAATATAACTATACAAAACATTTGTGAAAAATGTTTCTGGAACAGAACTCAGGTACTTGTGTTCATTGGGCTCAGGCACAACATTACTCTGTTATGGGAATTGGTTAAATACTTGAAGCTGGTCTTGTGTGACATAAGACCTGCTTCAAGTATTTAACCAATACCCAAGTTGTGTCTATCTAAGGATTATCATCTGTGAAGGATGTGTGTATATATACATATATATATATATATATATATATATATATTTGGGGGTAATTCAGACCTGATCGCTGCTGTGCGTTTTCGTACAGTGGGCGATCAGGCACAAACTGCGCATACATATGCACCGCAATGCGCAGGCGCATCGCATAGGTACAAAGCGGATCGCCACTCAGCGGTAGGTTTGTGTGACGGATCCATTCGCACGGGCGATCGCAAGGAGATTGACAGGAAGAGGGTGTTTGTGGATGTCAACTGACCATTTTCAGGGAGTGTCTGGAAAAACGCAGTCGTATTCATGCATTAGCAGGGAGGGTTCCTGACGTTAGTTCCGGTCCTGGATAGGCTGTTGTGATCGCAGCGGCTGAGTAAGTCCTGGGCTGTGCAGAGAGAGCACAAAATCTGTTTGTACAGCTCTGCTACACATGCATTCGCACACTTGCACAGCTAAAATACACTCCCCCTGTAGGCAGCGACTATCTGATCGCAGCAGTGTAATAATCACTTGCTAGCGATCAGGTCTGAATTAGGCCCTGTGTACGAACTTTTGAAAATGTATGTGTATATTTATACACACACCAATATTTTTTTTTTATAATTTTGAATATTGTGTATATATATTAATATAATCTATACATGTATATATCTATATTGATACTATAAAGGTATAGAGCTACAGTATGGGGGTCATTCCGAGTTGTTCGCTCTGTATTTTTTTCTCGCAACGGAGCGATTAGTCGCTAATGCGCATGCGCAATGTCCGCAGTGCGACTGCGCCAAGTAAATTTGCTATGCAGTTAGGAATTTTACTCACGGCATTACAAGGTTTTTTCTTCGTTCTGGTGATCGTAGTGTGATTGACAGGAAGTGGGTGTTTCTGGGCGGAAACTGGCCGTTTTATGGGAGTGTGTGAAAAAACGCTACCGTTTCTGGGAAAAACGCGGGAGTGGCTGGAGAAACGGAGGAGTGTCTGGGCGAACGCTGGGTGTGCTTGTGACGTCAAACCAGGAACGACAAGCACTGAACTGATCGCAGATGCCGAGTAAGTCTGGAGCTACTCAGAAACTGCTAAGAAGTGTCTATTCGCAATTCTGCTAATCTTTCGTTCGCAATTTTGATATGCTAAGATTCACTCCCAGTAGGCGGCGGCTTAGCGTGTGCAAAGCTGCTAAAAGCAGCTTGCGAGCGAACAACTCGGAATGACCCCCTATATTTTGTTTCAAATTGATATAAGTATGATAAATGTTTCTTATTTTTATTTGTCTAATACTGATCACCCGATTTGTATTTTAATGGTTGCACATCTGTGTTATATAATTCTGAAGATACAGCTACACATTTACAGTAGAGAAACGCGTCAGTTAAAACACCACCCATGGAGCCAATTACCATATTCCGGACCACCCAAGCAGAAGTGACTTTGAATGCTCCCTCCCCTGCTCCTGCTTTTTGTGTGCTGCTTATTGCTGGAGGCTCTTGGCAGCGCGACCACAGACCATCTGCAGCCACGATCCGCCATACCCTGAATGGTAAATACGGACAGCAGGTACTACCGCTAACTAGGAACATCAGAGTTTTGTAAGGATCTCCAACCAGCGGTGAGCATACCATTCTATATGGGGAGGTCGAGCATAATTGCGCTGGCTGGACTGCAAGAGTGGGACTTTCCATCACGTTCAAAGCATTTGACTTACCAAATCCACAGTAGACATTTCTCTATTGAGCAACACTGGCTTGATATTAACACATTTAATTGGAATTACTGTCCTGATTACCATTGGAATTATCCATTATTAATACCCCTTTCAGATCGCCTGAGGCGGGTCGCACATAGGAGCCTGACACATGATCTCCAAGCGCCGCCTGTACACACACAGTGAACAGGAAATGGGTCGCGTCGCATCGACCTGGCTCCTGTTCACACTGCACAGTGAATCGGGTTAAACACAAGTTCAATCCTGCTCGTGACCAGGGTTGAAATACCAGGTCGACCCGGTATTTCAACCCTGGCACATTTCAGACCGCACATGAACACGGGTTATGCGTGCTCATGTGCCAATAACCCATGTTTATAGGTGGCGGTCTGAAAGGGGTATAACTAACTGAGGTACAGTCTCCAAATGGGATGTGATACACAACCGATTTTGTTCAATTTGTATGTTATAATTTAATCTATGTCAATTGTATTTGCGCTCTCACATTATTTGCTATAATATTGTCTATATGCTAATTTGCACCATTCATCTGTATGTGAGCCTATAATGAAGCAGCAACACTATAGAGAATGTTTAGAAGAAAAAAAAGTTGCAATCCAGGGGCTACAAATTGCATAGCTTTGAATTAGATGTCTTACTTACTACTAACGTCTGAAACTATTAAATGCCAGGCTTGAGTCAATGTTTCCTTGTCAGAGTGCGCCCATCTGCTGAAGACTACATGTTTTGACAATGGCTCAGAACAAAAATTAAGCAGAGAGAGAAATATATAATTGTTCTCTGATCCATCTGTGCATTGTGAGCAGAACTTCAACAATAAGTCATACTTTATAACTGCAAAAACAGCATAATGTGTGAGAATGTAAATGTTTCCTTGGGCTCCAATATTTTAGACATAACATCAGACAACTGTGGGAAATGAATGTTGCCCATTATTTGCAACTGTTTGGATGTGACAAATACACTAAAAAAGTAATTCTCATTAATCATGTCCATAGATGTACAATTTCTGAAGGCACCCTGCTGCCTTATTCCCTCTGCCTTTAAGCTTAGTGTCACTGCTAGCTTGCTGCCAATTTCCCTGCTGCCTGGCACCCACCCCACTTCCTAGATGCACCCACTACATTGAGTTTCAGACTGAGCCAGCCGGGATCAGTCAGGGATCGGCGGGCCCACAGCTCTTCTCCCAGCCTGCCTTCTTCCTCCCACACCACTCTTCTGCTAGCCCAACTTCTTCCTCACCACAGCTCTTCTCCCAGCACACCTTCTTCCTCCCCACAGCTCTTCTCCCAGCCGGTCTTCTTCCTTCCCCACAGCTCTTCTCCCAACCCGCCTTCTTCCTCCCCACAGCTCTTCTCCCAGTCCGCCTTCTTTCTCCCCACAGCTCTTCTCCCAGCCGGTCTTCTTCCTTCCCCACAGCTCTTCTCCCAACCCGCCTTCTTCCTCCCCACAGCTCTTCTCCCAGTCCGCCTTCTTCCTCCCCACAGCTCTTCCCCCAGCCCACCTTCTTCCTCCCCACAGCTCTTCTCCCAGCCTGCCTTCTTCCTCCCACACCACTCTTCTGCTAGCCCACCTTCTTCCTCCCCACCGCTCTTCTCCCAGCACACCTTCTTCCTCCCCACAGCTCTTCTCCCAGCCGGTCTTCTTCCTTCCCCACAGCTCTTCTCCCAACCCGCCTTCTTCCTCCCCACAGCTCTTCTCCCAGTCCGCCTTCTTCCTCCCCACAGCTCTTCTCCCAGCATGCATTCTTCCTCCTCCACAGCTCTTCTCCAGACCTGCCTTCTCGCCCCCCCCCCACAGCTCTTCTCCAGCCTGCCTACTTCCTCCCCACAGCTCTTCTCCCAGCATGGCTTCTTCCTCCCCCACAGCTCTTCTCCCAGCCCACCTTCTTCCTCCCCACATCTCTTGTCCCAGCCCATCTTTTTCCTCCCCACAGCTCTTCTCCCAGCCCGCCTTCTTCCTCCCCACAGCTCTTCTCCCAGCCCGCCTTCTTCCTCCCCACAGCTCTTCTCCCAGTCCGCCTTCTTCCTCCCCACAGCTCTTCTCCCAGCATGCATTCTTCCTCCTCCACAGCTCTTCTCCTGACCTGCCTTCTCGTCCCCCCCCCACAGCTCTTCTCCAGCCTGCCTACTTCCTCCCCACAGCTCTTCTCCCAGCCCGCCTTCTTCCTCCCCCACAGCTCTTCTCCCAGCCCACCTTCTTCCTCCTCACATCTCTTGTCCCAGCCCATCTTTTTCCTCCCCACAGCTCTTCTCCCAGCCCGCCTTCTTCCTCCCCACAGCTCTTCTCCCAGCCCGCCTTCTTCCTCCCCACAGCTCTTCTCCCAGTCCGCCTTCTTCCTCCCCACAGCTCTTCTCCCAGCATGCATTCTTCCTCCTCCACAGCTCTTTTCCTGACCTGCCTTCTCGCCCCCCCCCCACAGCTCTTCTCCAGCCTGCCTACTTCCTCCCCACAGCTCTTCTCCCAGCCCGCCTTCTTCCTCCCCCACAGCTCTTCTCCCAGCCCACCTTCTTCCTCCCCACATCTCTTGTCCCAGCCCATCTTTTTCCTCCCCACAGCTCTTCTCCCAGCCCGCCTTCTTCCTCCCCACAGCTCTTCTCCCAGCCCGCCTTCTTCCTCCCCACAGCTCTTCTCCCAGCATGCCTTCTTTCTCCCCACAGCTTTTCTCCAAGCCTGCCTTCTTCCTCCCCACAGCTCTTCTCCCAGCCCTCCTCCTTCCTCACCACAGCTATTCTCCCAGCCCGCCTTCTTCCTCGCCACAACTCTTCTCCCAGCCCGCCTTCTTCATCCCCACAGCTCTTCTCCAAGCCCATCTTCTTCTTCCCCCAGCCCGCCTTCTTCCTCCCCCACAGCTCTTCTCCCAGCCCGCCTTCTTCCTCCCCACAGCTCTTCTCCCAGCATGCCTTCTTCCTCCCCACAGCTCTTCCCCCCAGCCCGCCTTCTTCCTCCCCCACAGCTCTTCTCCCAGCCCGCCTTCTTCCTCCCCACAGCTCATCTCCCAGCATGCCTTCTTCCTCCCCCACAGCTCTTCTCCCAGCCTTCCTTCCTCCCCACAGCTTTTCTCCCAGCCCGCCTCCTTCCTTGACACAGCTCTTCTCCGAGCCCGCCTTCTTCCTCCCCACAGCTCTTCTCCCAGCCCGCCTTCTTCCTCCCCACAGCTCTTCTCCCAGCCCGCCTTCTTCCTCCCCACAGCTCTTCTCCCAGCATGCCTTCTTCCTCCCCCACAGCTCTTCTCCCAGCCCGCCTTCCTCTCCACAGCTTTTCTCCCAGCCCGCCTCCTTCCTTGACACAGCTCTTCTCCGAGCCCGCCTTCTTCCTCCCCACAGCTCTTCTCCCAGCCCGCCTTCTTCCTCCCCACAGCTCTTCTCCCAGCATGCCTTCTTCCTCCCCCACAGCTCTTCTCCCAGCCCGCCTTCCTCTCCACAGCTTTTCTCCCAGCCCGCTCCCTTCCTCGCCACAGCTCTTCTCCCAGCCTGCCTTCTTCCTCCCCACAGCTCTTCTCCCAGCCCGCTTTCTTCCTTCCCACAGCTCTTCTCCCGGCCCGCCTTCTTCCTCCCCACAGCTCTTCTCCCTCCCACTTTCTTCCTCCCCACAGCTCTTCTCCAGCTTGCCTTCTTCCTCACCACAGCTCTTCTCCCAGATCTCCTTCTGCCTCCAGAATCCCATCTTTCTCCCACCCGAATAACCATAGCTCTTCATCCACTGCCTTCTCCCTTCACCCATCCTCACACTGTGCTTCACTGCCTGTCTTCTCCCTCCCCTGACCCCACAGCGCAGATTCACTGCCTGCCTTAACCCTCCCCTGCCCTCATAGCACTTAACCAGCTACATACTTCAGCTATGTCACCTTACCAGGTTTGGTCTGTTGTCCTCTTCAAGGTTAAATTGCCCCCTCTCTATGCTGACCATGTAGGTCTATGTCCCCACCTGCTATCTAGGAGCCCACACACCTATCTCTGTGCTGCGGTCTGTTATCAGGGTGATGCCTGCAAGTGGCAGAGACACCTGCTGCTGCTGCTGCCTTTGTGCCCTCCCTGCACACACTGGCACCTGCTTCCATCCATATTGCGGAATCTCCAGCACCAGAAATAATGCTCGCCCAGATACAGGGTGGCTAAAATAGTAAGTCTCTTCCGCTGTTTTCTGGCAGTTGCTTTAATTGACATATACACATATCTTGTGATTCATTCTGCTATATTTTGATCTTTGCATATGTACTTTCTTTAGTTTATTTTGTGTTTACTCTGAGATCACTGGTGATGTCATCAGGGGTGTGTTTGGCACCATTTCTGTGCATTTAAATGCATAAATATATATAAAAAATATATAAAAGAAACCAAAGGTGCAGCACTCAAGCTATAAAAAATAAAGCACTAACACGGCAGCAATATACTTATCAATGTTTCAATCACTTGATACAAAATACAAAAAAATAAAATGAATAAAAAATTAAAAATAATTGTTCCAGAAATTCTCGCACAGAGTGCTACTAGACCTGGAGCCGGCCCTGGTTCCATTCAGCTGCGCTTCCAAACTAGTTATTTCTAGCAATTCTTTGTAAAGACTGAGGATTGGCTGCTATCAGCAACAGAAACACTTGTCTGTTTTACAAGCTTTAAAAAAACTACCCCCGGCCCCAAGAGTCCAGAAATCTAGCCAAAATTTACAACAGCTATAGAGATGTTTGAGTCAAGCTTTAGTAACGTGTTTTCCATAAACTTTTTACATTTTTCGCAGTTAACAGTACAATCTTTAATCCAGTAGCCCGCATTAATGGGAAAGTAATAGTGTGGTGTTAAACATATGCATCACTAAAATGTTAATGTTGGACTTGAATGGAAGTACAAAAAAAACTTTTTGTGTCCACCAAGGGACCCATAATGGATGAACTGGCCAATGGATGTGCAAGGGAGAAACATAGATAACTCTTAAATAAGCCCTAGTAATATATGTTATGTCTACAGTAAGTGCTTAAGGAGAGTTTGACGTTTAGGAAAAGTGTAGATGCAAGTGTAGCCCTATCTGTTGTTAGGTCTGCTGGTTATGTGGCACAATCCATGTGATAAACATTAATGCTGACCTACATTGAGTGGAGGAAAATGGGACTGTGTAGGTACTGTCATGCAGGGGTGTATCTAGGGGTCCGAGCACCCCTGGCAAAATAGGGCCGGCGCCCCCCCCCCCCCCTCCCCCCCCCCCTGACCTCCAGAGAGAGAGCACAGCAAGCCAGTGGCAGTTGCAGGGGTTGAGCTGCAGTGGAGACCACATTTGAAATAGGGGGGGCTGCACCAACTGCGCACCCCAAACACTGCCAAACATTGCTGTTCGGGACTCACTGTCAATGGGAACTGGCCAGTAGCAGCAGCAGACAGGAAACCGAGCAGCAATGGATCTTGAACAGCCCAGTGTGGTGCAGTGAGGTCAGTGGCTGAGGAGGCATAGGCTAGTATCAGAGCCAGAGTTACATACACATATATGAACGGGTGTGTTAGGAAATGCTGGCGTTCAGGATACTGGCAGTCACATGACCAACTGCGACATCATGATATTTAGAATGCAGACAGGGTAATTAATTTACCCCTCCTCTGCCCCCTACTCTAACCCCCCTGGGGTGGTGGCTAGGGCTAAAGCTCAGGAGGGCAGCTATGGCTAATCGCAGGGGGTGACTGCTAAGACTCTGCTAACCCCTCTTGTAGTGTTGACCGCATCCCATATGATCCGTAGGGTTCATGTGGGCATTATACAAGGTTGTACATATTTTGTTACCCTACATAGTTATAAATATCTTTTTTGTATTATTCTATTAATTTTTATAGTTAAAAAAAAACTGGGGTACACTCGATATAACAGTTGAGGCTCTGCCTCCCCTGCCTACCCTTACTGCAAGTCACTGGATCAGTCCAGCCCCCAACCTCCGCTATCAACAGATTTCTATAGGCTAGCTAACCTGCCCGCCCCAGACTATGTGATCACGGCTAGTTCTCCAGAGCAAAATTTTTCCTTGGTGTCCCCACCCCCCATATTAAAAAATTTACATCTCAGTTTAACATAATGCTATGTGGCGCAAGGCATCGCGCTGGTCACTCGTATTAACCTCTGACCTTTGCTTTTTTTCTTTGAGCCAGATTGCATACTTTTTCCTGCAGTTTGTGTTTTCATTCAATAAGTGTAGTAAGTACCTGGGATTAGTATCTTTACTGACCCCTCTATAATCTACACTACATCACTGACCCCTCTACACCCTACGCTATATCGCTGGTCTGTCTATACCCTACTCTACATCACTGACCCCCCTACACTCTACACCCTACGCTACATCACTGACCCCCCCCTACACCCTACGCTACATCACTGACCCCTCTACACCCTACGCTACATCACTGACCCCTCTACACCCTTCGCTACATCACTGACCCCTCTACACCCTTCGCTACATCACTGACCCCTCTACAACCTACACTACATCACTGACCCCTCTACACCCTACACAACATCACTGACCCCTCTACACCCTACACTACATCACTGACGCCTCTACACCCTACACTACATCACTGACGCCTCTACACCCTACACTACATCACTGACGCCTCTTATCACTGGCCTATCTATACTCTACACTACATCACTGACCCCTCTGCACTACATCACTGACCGCTCTGCACCCAACGATACATCTCTGTCATCGCTACACCATACACTAAATTACTTACCCCTCTATGCCGTACACTACATTACTGACACCTCTATACCCTACACTACATTGCTGACCCTTCCATAGGTTACACTACACTGTAAAACATTACTGTACTACCTCTCCGCACTACATCAGAGAAAGGAAATACTGTGAAAAATAAGACATAGGGCAAAGTGGACAACAGACACTGACGCTTTAGACCAGTGGTTCCCAAACTCGGTCCTCAAGGATACCTAACTGGTCATGTTTTCCATCTCACACGGCAGCTGCACTGTGTTATCACCAACTGCCACATTTTTAAAATCCACAGGCGTCCTGGAAAACATGAACTGTCAAGGACCGAATTTGGGAACCATTGCAGTCCAGACAGAGGAGAGAGTCTAAGAACAGCAAAGCACCAGGGAAAGTGGGCAATTGATAAACTATAGAGGGAGGGAGGAGAGATAGAAATACCAGAAAAAGTAAAACAAATGGGAAAGTGGGCAAAGTATACTGAAAGACACACAAAAAGGGTGTGTGCGTGTGTGTGTGTGTGTGTGTGTGTGTGTGTGTGTGTGCGTGCGTGCGTGCGTGCGTGTGTGTGTGTGTGTGTGTGTGTGTGTGTGTGTGGTAGGTGTCTAGTAGTGAGTGGTAGGATAGGGAAAAAATGCTTTAAGCAGCCTAACTGAGTTGGGAAACTGGTGCTGGCATTGTAGTGTCGACATAAGGACTGTTGACTTGCTGACTACGTTCAATTCACTATTAGTACAGTATAACAGCTGTAACTTTCTCCCTCTAAGGTTGGAGGTGGGTGCAATTACATTTGGGGACGGTTCAGTGAAATTTCGCAGCTCAACCGGCAAGCATATGCACTGGAAAAATGCAGTACTGTACAGCTCTCCCTTATTACCAGCCAGTCTTACAAGCAATAAGCGTTCTTAACTTTTTGATAAAGCTTATTAGCATCTCCAGCACGCTGCAGATGCTGGGAGATGTAGTTCTCCTTGTCAAAACACTTAATTATGAACAATGTGCCCCCCCCCCCCGAAAACTCTCAAACACACGTTACCCTCATACTCACAAATCTAAACAGACACATATCTCCCCCACTGACAACTCTTCCCACTCCCACACTGACAGCTCCATCACGCCAATCCCCCCCTTCCTCCCCTCCACATTGATACCTTCATCACACCAATCCTTCCCTTCCTCCCCTCCACACTGACAGCTCCATCACACCAATCCCCCTTTCCTCCCCTCCACACTGACAGCTCCATCACACCAATCCCCGCTTCCTCCCCTCCACACTGACAGCTCCATCACACCAATCCCCTCTTCCTCCCCTCCACACTGACAGCTCCATCACACCAATCCCCCCTTCCTCCCCTCCACACTGATACCTCCATCACACCAATCCCCCCTTCCTCCCCTCCACACTGACAGCTCCATCACACCAATCCCCCCTTCCTCCCCTCCACACTGACAGCTCCATCACACCAATCCCCCCTTCCTCCCCTCCACACTGATACCTCCATCACACCAATCCCCCCCTTCCTCCCCTCCACACTGACAGCTCCATCACACCAATCCCCCCTTCCTCCCCTCCACACTGACATCTCCATCACACCAATCCCCCCCTCCTCCCCTCCACACTGACAGCTCCATCACACCAATCCCCCCCTTCCTCCCCTCCACACTGACAGCTCCATCACACCAATCCCCCCCTTCCTCCCCTCCACACTGACAGCTCCATCACACCAATCCCCCCTTCCTCCCCTCCACACTGACAGATCCATCACACCAATCCCCCCTTCCTCCCCTACACACTGACAGCTCCATCCCACTAATCCCCCCTTCCTCCCCTCCACACTGACAGCTCCATCACACCAATCCCCTCTTCCTCCCCTCCACACTGACAGCTCCTTCACACCAATCCCCCCTTCCTCCCCTACACACTGACAGCTCCATCCCACTAATCCCCCCTTCCTCCCCTCCACACTGACAGCTCCATCACACCAATCCCCTCTTCCTCCCCTCCACACTGACAGCTCCTTCACACCAATCCCATCTTCCTCCCCTCCACAGACAGCTCCATCGCACCATTCCCCCCTTCCTCCCCTCCACACTGACATCTCCATCACACCAATCCCCCCTTCCTCCCCTCCACACTGACAGCTCCATCACACCAATCCCCCCATTCCTCCCCTCCACACTGACAGCTCCATCACACCAATCCCCCCCTTCCTCCCCTCCACACTGACAGCTCCATCACACCAATCCCCCCCTTCCTCCCCTCCACACTGACAGCTCCATCACACCAATCCCCCCCTTCCTCCCCTCCACACTGACAGCTCCATCACACCAATCCCCCCTTCCTCCCCTCCACACTGACAGCTCCATCACACCAATCCCCCCTTCCTCCCCTCTACACTGACAGCTCCATCACACCAATCCCCCCTTCCTCCCCTCCACACTGACAGCTCCATCACAACAATCCCCCCTTCCTACCATCCACACTGACAGCTCCACACTGACATCTCCATCACACCAATCCCCCCTTCCTCCCCTCCACACTGACAGCTCCATCACACCAATCCCCCCATTCCTCCCCTCTCTACTGACAGCTCCATCACACCAATCCCCCCTTCCTCCCCTCCACACTGACAGCTCCATCACACCAACCCCCCCTTCCTCCCCTCCACACTGACAGCTCCATCACACCAATCCCCCCTTCCTCCCCTCCACACTGATACCTCCATCACACCAATCCCCCCTTCCTCCCCTCCACACTGACAGCTCCATCACACCAATCCCCCCTTCCTCCCCTCCACACTGACAGCTCCATCACACCAATCCCCCCTTGCTCACCTCCACACTGATACCTCCATCACACCAATCCCCCCCTTCCTCCCCTCCACACTGACAGCTCCTTCGCACCAATCCCCCCTTCCTCCCCTCCACACTGACAGCTCCATCACACCAACCCCCCCCCCTTCCTCCCCTACACACTGACAGCTCCATCACACCAATCCCCCCTTCCTCCCCTCCACACTGACAGCTCCTTCACACCAATCCCCCCTTCCTCCCCTCCACACTGACAGCTCCATCACACCAATCCCCCCCTTCCTCCCCTCCACACTGACAGCTCCATCCCACTAATCCCCCCTCCCTCCCCTCCACACTGACAGCTCCATCACACCAATCCCCTCTTTCTCCCCTCCACACTGACAGCTCCATCACACCAATCCCCTCTTCCTCCCCTCCACACTGACAGCTCCATCACACCAATCCCCCCTTCCTCCCCTCCACACTGACATCTCCATCACACCAATCCCCCCTTCCTCCCCTCCACACTGACAGCTCCATCACACCAATCCCCCCATTCCTCCCCTCCACACTGACAGCTCCATCACACCAATCCCCCCCTTCCTCCCCTCCACACTGACAGCTCCATCACACCAATCCCCCCCTTCCTCCCCTCCACACTGACAGCTCCATCACACCAATCCCCCCCTTCCTCCCCTCCACACTGACAGCTCCATCACACCAACCCTCCCTTCCTCCCCTCCACACTGACAGCTCCATCACACCAATCCCCCCTTCCTCCCCTCCACACTGACAGCTCCATCACACCAATCCCCCCCTTCCTCCCCTCCACACTGACAGCTCCATCCCACTAATCCCCCCTTCCTCCCCTCCACACTGACAGCTCCATCACACCAATCCCCCCTTCCTCCCCTCCACACTGACAGCTCCATCACACCAATCCCCCTCTTCCTCCCCTCCACACTGACAGCACCATCACACCAATCCCCCCTTCCTCCCCTCCACACTGACATCTCCATCACACCAATCCCCCCTTCCTCCCCTCCACACTGACAGCTCCATCACACCAATCCCCCCTTCCTCCCCTCCACACTGACAGCTCCATCACACCAATCCCCCCTTCCTCCCCTCCACACTGACAGCTCCATCACACCAATCCCCCCTTCCTCCCCTCCACACTGACAGCTCCATCACACCAATCCCCCCTTCCTCCCGTCTACACTGACAGCTCCATCACACCAATCCCCTCTTCCCCCCCCCCACACTGACAGCTCCATCACAACAATCCCCCCTTCCTACCCTCCACACTGACAGCTCCACACTGACATCTCCATCACACCAATCCCCCCATTCCTCCGCTCTCCACTGACAGCTCCATCACACCAATCCCCCCTTCCTCCCCTCCACACTGACAGCTCCATCACACCAATCCCCCCATCCTTCCCTCCACACTGACAGCTCCCATGTACACATGCCCACTCCCCAAACTGATACTGACACCCCCCCCCCCCACACACACACACACACACACACACACACACACACACACACACACTAACCGCACACATACTGTAAATGTGGGATAATTGCAGGTACTGATGTACAGTAGTGTGTATGTCACCTACACAAATCACCCCTCCTCCACACAGACAGCTGCCACAAACTTCTTGGGACAAGGACTCACAATGGTGTCTCAGCAGGGGGCTGTCCATCAGTCTCCAGCCTCACTCTATCCTCCTTCTGCGGTGTGATTCCTTGCAGGCACCTCCTCACGCTGCCGTGGTGAGCATGGCCATGGGCCAGATCTCCGCCTCCAGGGGGTGGGGCTAACTGCGTTCAAAGGGACAGAGGAGGGACTGACTTGGGTGTGCAGCAGCTGAGGGGAGCGTTATGCTGTAACAGGAACTGCTGCAGCTTGGACTTTAGTCAAGAGCCAGCAGCACACAGCTTCTGTCTCCTCCCCTCGCCGCTAATTAACCCCGCTGTTATTAATTTGTGCAACCTGCTTCACTCCGTGCCCACTGTAGCGCTCTACTACTTGGCCGCAGGTGGCACCTCCGGGCGGCGCCCCCCTTCTACGGGCGCCCCTTGCGAGTGCCATCCTGGCCAAGTGGTAGATATGCCTCTGCTGTCCTGCCACAACATTAGTCTATAGACCCATTGGCCAGTGGCGGAACAAGCAAGCGGTTGGCCCAGGTGAGACAAAATGCTTTGCCCCCCCCCCCCCCCTCATCCATCCAAGTCCACCCCGTCACCCCTGGAGAGGATCTGGTGAGGGGGACCTGCTCAGGGCCAGAGAAATGGATACCTAGCAACAATGCCGTAACTAGACATTTTAGCGCTGTGTGCAAGAAACGGCATCGGAGCCCCACCCCTGCATGCAAAACAGGGGCAGTGCAAACATACATAGGGGTGTGGCTTCATGGGGATGGTGTGTGGCCACAAAATAATACCAATTCATAAAACGGTGCACAGTAGTCTCCATTATTCAAATTACGCCGCACAGTAGCACCACTACAACAGATAGAGACCCTTTTACACCTTACGGCGGACAGATTCCCCTTTTTACACATTACGGCAGACAGCGTCCCCTTTTTACACATTACGGCATACAGCGGGGTATATTTACTAATATTCGTGTTTTAGCCGTTTTTAAGGGTGTTTGAACTCGAATGGTATCGGGTGCATTTTACTGCAACTTTTTGAATCCTGATACGGTCAGTTACTAAGCTGCCGAGTTTTGCACATTCGTTTTTTCCGATGTCGATGTGATTCGTAATGTCAGGCAGTGTTTTACGGGAGTGATGAGTAAAACACTGCCGGACAAAACACAAGGAATCCCGGCAGGATCTGTGAGATCCGTGCAGGGCTTCATTGTGCACCTTTTAAAAAAAAATTAAAGTGTTAAAAATCAAGAAAAAAATTGCGTGGGGTCCCCCCTCCTAAGCACAACCAGCCTCGGGCTCTTTGAGCCGGTCCTGGTTGCAAAAATATGGGAAAAAAATTGACAGGGGTTCCCCCATATTTTAACAACCAGCACCGGGCTCTGCGCCTGGTCCTGGTGCCAAAAATACGGAGGACAAAAAGCGTAGGGGTCCCCCGTATTTTTGGAACCAGCACCGGGCTCCACTAGTCAGAGAGATAATGCCACAGCCGGGGGACACTTATATAGGTTCCTGCGGCCCTGGCATTAAATCACTAACTAGTCACCCCTGGAGGAGTGGGAACCCCTTAAATCAAGGGGTCCCCCCCTCCAGCCACACAAGGGCCAGGGGTGAAGCCCGAGGCTGTCCCACCCATCCAAGGGCGGCGGATGGGGGGCTGATAGCCTTGTGTAAAAAATTAGAATATTGTTTTTAGTAGCAGTACTACAAGTCCCAGCAAGCCTCCCCCGCAAGCTGGTACTTGGAGAACCACAAGTACCAGCATGCGGTGGAAAACCGGGCCCGCTGTTACCTGTAGTACTACTACTAAAAAAATACCCAACAAAAAACAGGACACACACACCGTGACAGTATAAGTTTATTACATTTATTACATACATGCACACCTCCAAACATACATACTTACCTATGTTCACACGAGGCTCGGTCCTCTTCTCCATGTAGAATCCTCGGGGTACCTGTGAAAAAAATTATACTCACATAATCCAGTGTTGCTTGTCTTCTTTGTATAATCCATGTACTTGGCAAAACAAAAAAACGGAAACCCGACCACGCACTGAAAGGGGTCCCATGTTTACACATGGGACCCCTTTCCCCGACTGCCAGGACCCCCCCTGACTCCTGTCAAAGAGGGTTCCTTCAGCCAATCAAGGAGCGCCACTTCGTGGCACTCTCCTGATTGGCTATGTGCTCCTGTAGTGTCTGTGAGGCTGCACACGGCAGAGATACAATGTAGCGCCTATGCGCTCCATTGTATCCAATGGTGGGACCTTTGCGGTCAGCGGTTGACCGAAAGTAACCTCACCGCTGACCGCAAAGTTCCCACCATTGGATACAATGGAGCGCATAGGCGCAACATTGTATCTCTGCCGTGTGCAGCCTCACAGACACTACAGGAGCACACAGCCAATCAGGAGAGTGCCACGAAGTGGCGCTCCCTGATTGGCTGAAGGGACCCTCTTTGACAGGAGTCAGGGGGGTCCTGGCAGTCGGGGAAAGGGGTCCCATGTGTAAACATGGGACCCCTTTCAGTGCGGGGTCGGGTTTAATTTTTTTGTTTTGCCAAATACGTGGATTATACAAAGAAGACAAGCAACACTGGATTATGTGAGTATAATTTTTTTCACAGGTACCCCGAGGATTCTACATGGAGAAGAGGACCGAGCCTCGTGTGAACATAGGTAAGTATGTATGTTTGGAGGTGTGCATGTATGTAATAAACTTATACTGTCACGGTGTGTGTGTCCTGTTTTTTGTTGGGTATTTTTTTAGTAGTAGTACTACAGGTACCAGCGGGCCCGGTTTTACACCGCATGCTAGTACTTGTGGTTCTCCAAGTACCAGCTTGCGGGGGAGGCTTGCTGGGACTTGTAGTACTGCTACTAAAAACAATATTCTAATTTTTTACACAAGGCTATCAGCCCCCCATCCGCAGCCCTTGGATGGGGGGGGCAGCCTCGGGCTTCACCCCTGGCCCTTGGGTGGCTGGAGGGGGGGACCCCTTGATTTAAGGGGTTCCCACTCCTCCAGGGTACCCCGGCCAGGGGTTACTAGTTGGGTATGTAATGCCAGGGTCGCCGGGACCACAATAAAAGTGTCCCCCGGCTGTGGCATTATGTACCTGGCTAGTTGATCCCGGTGCTGGTTTAAGAAATACGGGGGACCCCTACGCTTTTTGTCCCCCGTATTTTTTGAACCAGGACCAGGCGCAGAGCCCGGTGCTGGTTGATGAAATATGGGGGAACCCCTGTCATTTTTTTCCCCATATTTTGTCAACCAGGACCGGCTCAAAGAGCCCGAGGCTGGTTGTGCTTAGGAGGGGGGACTCCACGCAATTTTTTTTTCTGTTTTTACACTAAACACACCCTTTCCCATAGATAACCATGCACAGATCTCACTGATCCGTGCATGGTTATCCAAACTCGACTGGAAAAAGCAGGTCTATTTTTTTTGCTGCTTTTTTTAACGATTCGCAAAAAAATAGACCCGCACTTGAGCACTCAGAGACTAACACCCAAATACGAATGAATAGTGAATACCCATATTGTATGAAATAACAGTCGCGTTTGACCGATGGTCTATTCATTCGTATTTCAGAACTTTGCCGTTAAATCCATTACGAATAGACCAGACACTGCCGAGATTTGTGCTTAGTGAATTCCCGGATTGGAACTTTGAAAAAAAAAAACACAAATCGGACAAACTCGATTTTTTAGTAAATATTGGCCAGCGTCCCCTTTTTACACATTAAGGCAGACAGCGTCCCCCTTTTTACACATAACGGCAGACAGCATCCCCCTTTTTACACATAACGGCAGTCAGCGTCCCCTTTTTACACATGGCGGCAGACAGCGTCCCCTTTTTACACATGACGGCAAACAGTGTGCCCTTTTTACACATAACGGCAGACAGTGTGCCCTTTTTACACATTACGGCAGACAGCGTACCCTTTTTACACGTTACGGCAGACAGCGTGCCCTTTTTACACATAACGGCAGGCAGATTCCCCCTTTTTATACATTACGGCAGACAGTCCCCCTTTTTGCACAGAAAGAAAGAAAGAAAGAAAGAAAGAAAGAAAGAAAGAAAGAAAGAATTATACTTACTCTCTCCGCTGGCTCAGGCTCCTCGGTGGAGCTTTGGCAGAGATCACGATTCCCGGGCAGGAGAGAAGGAGGAGGGAGGTGGAGGAGGGAGCCGCAGCAGCGCTGTGTTATTGGTGGAGGCGCTGCTGTCCCAGTCCTTCACCATAGGCTGTTCTCCGCCGCTGTGAATGCTGGGATGCGCTTCACAGCAGCGGAAGACAGCCTATAGTGAAGCAGAGGGACAGCAGCAGCAGCGCCTCAACCAATGAAACAGCGCTGCTGCAGCTCCCTCCTCCACCTCCTTCCCCTCGTGTCCGCTGCGTGCCTCTCCTCTCCGGGCGGCTGTGTGCTGCGGGCAGCGGTTGCCCGCAGCACACAGCGGCATGTAATGAGTCAGTTTGACTCATTACATGCTTTGGGCCCCTGGACAGAGGCAGGCCCCAGTGCAACGCACTGGTTGCACTGGCGGTAGTTCCGCCTCTGCCATTGGCGCATTTGCTACAGACCTTACCAAGATTTCCTAGTATACCGATTTTACTCATTAATAATTAGAATCTTTTTTTTTTTTTTTATAATTATTTTTTACCCAGCAAAAGAGGAGAAGCCTCATCAGGGAATGCCTCCGCCTAAAGGGGGCATCACAATAGTAATCATTCCCTGCCAGAAAAGCAGAATGAGACAGCTACATCCTGACTTGCTGTTACACTGTCTATCGAAGAACAAAGAATGTTCTACTGAGCTGTTAGTCTCATGATATGAGGTCACTGTTACCTCTCAAAGCAGTTTTCCCATTCACTCTGTGGAAACCTCCACCTTAAAGCACTGGTACCCAGAGGTGTAGCTAGGTGCCATGGTGCCCGGAGCAAGGGTATGTTTCGGCACCCCCTGCTCTGTACTGAATTGTGGACATGTTACATTTGAAAAGAAAAAATATTTAAAAATCCTAAATTGGTGACAGGGTCAGTTCTAGACCTTGTGGCGCTCAGGGCAAAAGTTTCCCCCATGTTTAAAATAGGGACAGTATGCACCTAACTTGCGCAACAAAAATATAGGGGCCTGGCTTCATGGGAAATGGGTGTGGCCACAGAATAGTTCCAATTCAGATTGCACCTTACACTATTGTCCGTTATTCACATTACACCAAAACAGTGTCCGTTAGTCACTTTATGCCATACAGTAAAGCCCCTTATACACGTTACACATCACAGTAAAGCCCCTTATACACATTACGCCACACAGTAGAGTCCCTTATACATGTTATGCCACAGTAGAGCCGCTTATACATGTTACTCTGCAGCTGCAATGCAGAGAGAGGTGCTGCAGCAGCAGCAGCTGGGACAGAGAGAGGTGCTGCAGCAGCCGGGCCGAAGAAAGAAGTGCTGCACAGCTACAAGCAGACATTGAGAAATATAAAGAGGGCGGCAGAGCTCCGGCATGTGCTGGCTGTCAGTGTCTCTTGCTGTCGTCTATGGCCTGCTTCCCTACATACTGTAGTCTCCGAGTCCAAGTCAGTGTGCGCCCTTCTGCGGTATAGTGGAAGGAGGGCAGGCGGCTGCTCTAACTTTTACAGCACCCGAAGCTCGCGCTCCACCAGAGCCACCCTCGCTACACCCCTGCTGGTACCGTACAGGAAGCTGGGGAAGGGAATGTAGGGTTGTGGTCCTATACACACTCAGTGACAGAACAGTGTGAACAGTGAGCTGAGCATGGTTGGGTCCTTTGCATTATTATTACTGCAGGCTTAGATACTAGACTGACAAGTAGAATAGTAACATACTTAATAAGGTGACGTAAAGGATGTGTGAATAGTACAATGGCTGCCATCAAAAGGCCACCTTACTTTAAGGGGTGGCCAATCAGGCAGTGGGGGAGCACGGTCACAACCCATCATGCATATCAGGCTAACATGAAAAACATGCTATGCGGAGCAAATCTGTAGACGGTCTAGCCACATAAAAAATGCTACTTTATAACCCCCACTCTTTCTGCGCCTGAACAGCATTGAAGGTGTAAATAATCTAATGAGCATTTAATAACTATATATAGCCGTTGACCTAGAGTCAGGTTTCTGATACCCAGTGCTATTTGAGTTCCTGAACCTCTCATTAAATATGACATAATCAGGAACTGGGTTCCTGAACCTGTCCTGGGCCAAAATGTATTTTCAATAAGATAAGTTTTATTTTAAAGTCCATTTTGAGTGCCTTTTTTTCTATAAACTATCTATCATCTGTCTATAACTTTTTTAATAGCTCCGCTGCCAGACCTGTAGTTCCTAAACCTATTTTTCAAGAAAAATAGTACTGATGTAACTGGCATTGCTGAGGACATTGTGCATCTGGCACTGCTGGGGGCATTGTGCATCTGGGGGCATTGTGTATCTGGCACTGCTGGGGGCATTGTGCATCTGGCACTGCTGGGGGCATTGTGTATCTGGCACTGCTGGGGGCATTGTGTATCTGGCACTGCTGGGAGCATTGTGTATCTGGCACTTGATGAAAGGGTAACTTGCGCCCTAGCTGCAGCTCAGCACCAAACTCTCAAGAGCACCACTTCTCGAACAATATGCAAACCAAAAATTAGAGTGGTCCACAAGCGCTGCTAGACAGTGTAAATGTCAGTCCCAAGGGTTTCTGCCCGGATGTCCTATATGTTCAGACAAATTTCAAGCAGAACAGAAGATCTCATCAATTAGACCGTATTACATCTTTCTCCATATATTGGACAATAACCTCTGGACTAACATTCTATAAATAAGATGCGCGCATCAAAAAGTTTCTTTAAATTTTCACATGCTTATCATCAACAGTCTGGTAGACACTGTTCTATCCCTCATGGGGGACAATCACCAAGATCCTGTTCCCTATGTTCCTTGAAAGGTATCTTTTTAGACCAACTTCCAATGGTGCCAAGAGCCAGACCACCGTCCACACCAAAGAATAAATTTGTTAGGGGCCTTCCTCCAGGGAGTGAGGCACAATCAATAACTATTTGAGATGTACATTGCCATCCCCTCAGGGGAGCCGGTCAGTATCCCGGCAGTCAAAATGCTGACGCCAGAATCCAGACACTGGCATTCCAAATAGGGTCACCATCCCGGCGCCGGAATTCCGACAGCAAGGATACCGAACGTCTAACCACTGCAGGTCGCAGGACATGTAGGCTGCAGGGGTGGAGGGTTAAGTTTAGGCTGCGGGGAAGGGGGGTTAGGTTTTGGCACCATCTGTGAGGGTTAGACTGTGGGGAGGGGAGGGCTAGAGTTAGGGGGCCGGGGGGGGGGGGAAGGTAAGTACAATTATCTTCCGCTGTCAGGATTCAGATCATTGGGATGTTACCGTTGGTATTCTGACCACCGGCAAATCAATCTCAACCCCGCCTCAAACCCAATCCAGCAGCGCATTAGAAGTTGTTTCTATACTACTACTTGGTATAAAGCCTGTACCTGTATGAATGGTCCCCCTATTGTGCTGGCGACTTAAAAGACTTGCCCACATGGTCCCATTTTTTCTTTTTTTAAGGGGTTTTTCCCTGGCCCTGTCGTGCCACATGGACTTGTTCTATATGTGTTTTGACTGTTCCATGCATCTTATCAGTGGCGGATTGGGATCGAACACCAGCCTGAGAAATTTATGGAAGCAGCCCTAATGGGGACGGAGTCTGTTGAAGGGGAAAGGCCTGTCAAAAGGGCGGGGTCACTCCTCAGAGGTCCTGATTCTGAGATAGACACAGATGGGGCCTCCTTTGCTTTACGTTATGCTAATGTTTACCTGGGACTTTATGCATATGCTGCTACAATGCCCTACGCTCATGTACATCCATACGTCTGAATATACAAGGACTGATATGCCACTTTCAGTGTCTACTGACACTGCTGTCTACTGACACTGCTGGTAGGCTAGCGGGCACCTGGAAGTGCCCGCTAGCCTAACTTCAGGATTGCGTTACAATGAACCGCAAGTACTGGAAGCAGTGTGAGCCAGCCCAGCCTGAGTGTGAATCGACCTGGCTGAGGGAGGAGGGGGGGGGTATGTGACCGGCCCATCGGAATCTGTCATGGTGTCCTGGTGGGCAGGGGTTAAAGTGAGCCGAAACGGGGCGGAACTGCATTCCATCAGTTCCACTTAAAGATGGTACGCAGTTACGCCTCCTCCGGCTCACCTAACCCGATGTGTGCCGGCGCCGCAGTGAGATGCCCGACTCTCCCCGCACAGTGGAAGCCCAGCGGCAGGAGCTCAGTACTGAGCTCTTGCTTCCGGCTCCCGGCTCTAGTGTGCGCTATGAGAGAGACATCATGAGGATCACAGCGGTCAGACGCGGGAGCGGGGCTTGGTAAGTATGGTGCCTTTTTTTTTTTTTAAGGCACGTCTGCTGGGGACAAGCTACAGGGGGCAAACTACAAGGGGTAAACTACTGGGGGCAAACTACAGGGGCGCATTACTACTGGGGGCATTACTACTTGGGGCACACTACTGGGGGCATAACTACAGGGGCTAAACTACTGGGGGCATTACTATTTGGGGACTAAACTACAGGGGAGCATTACTACAGGCGGACTAAACTACAAGGGGCATTACTACAGGGGGGCTAAACTATAAGGGGGCAAACTACAGAGGGGCATAACTACAGGGGCTAAACTACTGGGGGCATTCCTACTTGGGGTAAACTACATGGGGCTAAACTACTGGGGGGCTAAACTACAGGGTCATAACTGCAGGGGCTAAACTACTGGGGGCATTCCTGCTTGGGGCAAACTACATGGGGCTAAACTACTGGGGACATTACTACTGGGGGCATAACTGCAGGGGCTAAACTACAGGGGGCATTACCACTGGGGGCTAAACTACATGGGGCAAACTACATGAGGACTAAACTACAGGGGCTAAACTACTGGGGGCATTACCACTGGGAGGCTAAACTAAAATGGGGGTAAACTACTGGGGTCATAACTGCAGGGGCATTACTACTGGGGGCATAACTACTGGGGCTAAACTACAGGGGGCTAAATGACTGGGGGCATTACTACAGGCAACATTACTACTAGGAGCAATACTACACAGGGCCATTACCATTAAGGGCATTACTAATGGGGGCACTACTAATGAGGGCATTGTAAAGGGGGCACTTCATAAGGGGCATCACTACTGGGGACATAAGGGGCACTACTACTGTGGGCATTGCATAAGGGGCACCACTACTATGGGCTCTATATAAGGGGCACTCCCAGTACAGTAGACATTGCATAAGGAGCATTACTACTGTGGTCATTGTAAAAGGGGCACTACTGTGGGCATTGTGTATTACAGGGTGCTACTACTGTGGGCATGTGTATTAGGGGTGCTACTACTGTGGGCATTACTATTGTGTGACCACGCCCCTTTTTTGGGGCACGCGCAATACTTTTATTGCATGGGCGCCAGGGGGAGGGGGGGAGGGAGTTTCACCACCTCTCTAGGACCACTTTAAGCACTGCTGGTGGGCCAATCTTATGGCATAGCTTAGCTTCCATGCATGCCCTTCATACTTATTATTTTGTTTCCTCATTGCTCATATTTATTTGTATAGTATGCCATGCCTTTCTTGATATTGGATGTATGCTCTTATTTGATTGTTACTAATTTTACATGTCTCTTGACAATTACATGTATATTAGTCTTATTGGCATGCTACAATAAAACATATACAAATATGAAAAGGGGTTGCAAGATAATTTAGCAATTGTTTAAATCAGTGGTTCCTAATTTTTTTTTTAATCATGGCGCCTTAGAGTATCAGAATGTGTTTTAGTGGCACCCATAGGTAAAAAGTTTCTAATTGAGAAATTCAGAAAAAAATATGAAATTAAGTAAGTTGTGTTTATATGTCATTCTTAGGTTCAGTGATGCGGTGAGGGACAGGATTCACTTCTGTTTGTCCACATATTTTATGATTGGCAGCCACAAGCACTGGTTTTGTCTATTACATTGATCATAAATAATTTGAATTGGTCCTGGACCACCAACCTGGGGCCCCCTGAAAGTACCCCGAGGCCAGTGAAGTGCGGTGAGGTCAGTGATAGCCCAGTGCTATGCCCCGCACCCCTGGTGGCGGTGGGTGCGGGGTTCATACTAAAATATTGTTCTTTACAGGCGGCCTACAGGTCCCAGCAAGCCCGCCCCAGCATGCTGGCACTTGGAGAACCACAAGTGCCAGCATGCCCAGACATTAAGGGGCCCGCTGGCACCTGTAATCCACCTGTAAAGAAAATATTAAAATAAATACAAGACACAGTTTTAAAATAAAATTTATTATTCAGGGTCTTCACCTGGGAGGCGGCGGCATTTAAGCTCTTTTGCATAGCCACTGCCTGCCTAGTGCTTCCAACATCTTCCTCCAGCGTCTTCACCTGGGAGGCGGCGGCCTATAAGCTTTTTTGCATAGCCGCCACCTGCCCTGGGCTTCCGGCATATTCACCTGGTGTGCGGCGGCCTTTAAGCTCTTTTGCATAGCCGCCACCCATCCAGGACTTCCACGGCGTCTACAATCTGCAGG
Organism: Pseudophryne corroboree; assembly: GCF_028390025.1. Lineage (NCBI taxonomy): Eukaryota > Metazoa > Chordata > Amphibia > Anura > Myobatrachidae > Pseudophryne > Pseudophryne corroboree. Next base: position 163,725,777 of record NC_086448.1, read on the forward strand.
AGCTCTTCACTGCTCCTCCTCCGCAGTCGGACTGACATCCGCCGCCTCGCGCTGACTTATACAAGTCAGCCTGAGAGGGCGGGGTGATGACGTGGCGAGCCATTATTGGCACAAGTCGGCAATCTTTAATTTAAAAAATTATGCTGTGGCGCCATTTTTGAAATGGGTACCGCTCTGCTGAATGTCTCTGCTGAAACTCTGCAGAATGGCAGGCAGGGATCTCGGATCCATGCCTGCCACCACTGACGCCCGCACCGCCACATTCGCCCGCACCCAGTGAGTGATGGCATCGAATCCAGTGACGGATCCGCTGACCAATCACATCTGGCATCACTGACAGGGGCATGCTTTTATGGTTTAAAGCACGTCCCTGTATGAAAGCGGCACTTTAGTAGGTGCCGCTCTCCATTATATTTTCAATGGGCTTTTACTGCCCAAGGCTTGGCCCGCCCCCCGTTCCCATTAACAACGGGAGGCACCACTGTTGGTGCCTCCCAAACCCATTCTAGGAGTAAAAATGATTAGAATAATAACGGAGATACTTATGACACAGAATATGTGTCATAAGTATCTTCTTTGTATTATTTTAATCAATAATGACAGGGGAGGCACTGCCTCCCCTGATTGCACGTCCCTGCTCGAGGCACCCCAGGGTGCTATGGCACACAGTTTGGGAACCACTAATTTAAATGTTAATAAATAACATATACGAATAAACATTTATATGCAATCTCATTATTAATATCCAATTGTCTTATAGCCTCTCCAGTAGATGAACGATGAAATGCACAGACATGATTAAGAAACGGTGCATGTGCAATGGAACAAATGCGACAGAGTCTGAATCTTTCCAGTAAGTGTGCTAAATCAGTAAATGCTTTAAGGTGGCCAGCAGTAACATGGCCTGAGCAAATAAATGGATATTGATAAGCATATATATGTTTATTTGTACATGTTTTTAATCATGTAGTAAAGTTTGCACATAAAATTACTACACTAGCCTGCAGCCCACTTTTTTCTTTCATTTTGGATTGGCCAATAAAAGGGAAGCAATGTACTAATAACAAAGGACATTATTTACTTATGATTAAGTTATAATACTTCTGCGTATCTAGAAGAAAGGGTTTATTAGTTATCATTTAATAACTAATCTTATTAACAACTCGCAAATTCAGTTTCCAGGTTAGTCAAGAAACACAATTTAATTCTGCTCTATATCAGTACTTTGTGTTAGGTAGGTATCACTATATTCTATACAGTCACACTATTACAGAAAACCTAAACATGGAACTTACAATCATACACACAATGCGTATAATTTACTTTCAGACACTTACAGCCCGATGCATTCATACAAAATTATTAGACAACTATTTATACTTAGCTACATATAACACATCATAGGGATATAGATTGCATGCAGCTGTATCTTCATGTCAATGTAAAATGGGGCATTACTGTGTGGCATAACATGAATGAGGGGATACTACTGTGTGACATAATGTGAATAAGGGGCATTCCTGTGTGGCATAAGGGAATAAGGGGTATTCCTGTGTGGCATAATGTGAATAAAGGGCATTCCTGTGTGGCATGTGAATAAGGGGCATTCCTGTGTGGCATAATGTGAATAAGGGGCATTCCTGTCTGGCATGTGAATAAGGGGCATTCCTGTGTGGCATACGGGAATAAGGGGTATTCCTGTGTGGCATAATGTGAATAAGGGGTAATCCTGTGTGGCATGTGAATAAGGCGCATTACTGTGTGGCATAATGTGAATAAAGGGCACTACTGTGTGGTATAATGTGAATAAGGGGCACTACTGTGTGGCATAGTATGAATAAAGGGCACTACTGTGTGGTATATTGTGAATAAGGGGCACTACTGTGTGTATAGTGTGAATAAGAGGCATTCCTGTGTGGTATGTGAATAGTAGGTACTACTGTGAGGCGTAATGTGAATAAGGGGTATTCCTGTGTAGCAAGTTAATAAGGGGCTCTAGTGTGTGACATATTGTGAATAAGGACATTCCTGTGTGACATGTTAATAAGGGAAACTACTGTGAAATAATGTGACTATAGGGCACTACTGCAAATAGTTGCTGTGCATTGGGGACATATGTGACAAGCTGCTGGTGTCCTGATGGCATATAAAAAGAGGCATGTGTGGCTATGATGACAAGCATCAAACTTCACTTGTGTTCTTATATTCAAACTCAAACACTTGCCCCCCCCAAATCTCCTAAACGTGGCCCACTCAAAATCATAGTTGAATAGCTCAGGTATAATAAATACTATGAAATTGGCAACACAACAGTCTTTCTAGTTGGCTGCTGGCAATGATCAATAGGAAGCAGTGGTCCAAATGTTTTAAGCCTTAACAAGAAGTAAAGTGGAGACAGATAAAGAGTGATAAATGCCCAGCCAACACAACCTGTTACTTGGCAGTTAGGAAGCTGATTGGCTGGTCATTTATCACTCTTTAGGGCAAATATATTAAGCCTGGAGAAGGGATAAAGCAGTGATAAGTGGAAGGTGATGACGCACCAGCCAGTCAGCTCCTGCCAATTTACATATTGGAGCTGATTGGCTGGTGCGTTATAACCTTGCACTTATCACTGCTTTATCATTTTTCTGGACTTAAATTGGAGACAGATACTAAGGCAGATGTATTATCTTGTTAAGGCTTAATACATTTTGGCCACTATTAGTAACGATCATTACACAGAGAGGAAACCATTGGTTCAATTCCAACCAATGTGTAACAAAACCAATGAATATCCCTATGTTCCCCATAACATGTTGCTGCTCTCTCCATACTGTATTTGAACCAGCCTTAATATTGGTAATATATGCAATTGTGTTACTTGTTACACTGCATGTGATGCATTTATGGTAGCCCTAGATTTCTATTGTTTGCTTACGGCAAAGGAACAAATCTGTACACCAATAATTAGATTATCAGGTCAGGTAGACCTTTGGCATAAATAAACAGATGTAATCTTTACTCAACATGCAATCTTTGTTTATTTAAACCACAGATCTAGCTGTGTAGTGTCCCCTCCATTGTTCCAAATGTGGCTAGACAGGGTGGCTCTCTAATGTCTGATTTAATTAGCTTGATTAGGAAATGTGTATTGTATTCAAATGTCTTAAGTTCCGTAAGGGGGCTACACACGGTGAGATCCGTGTTTAAAATGGTTCCAGTATGAATGGTCGACCATGTTATGGTCGACAGTCATTAGGTCGACCACTATTGGTCGACATTGACATGGGCGACACATGAAAATGTTCGACACATGAAAGGTCGACACATGAAAAGGTCGACATGAGTTTTTTTACTTTTTTTGGTGTCGTTTTTTGCGTAATGTGACTGGGAACCCCAATTAGTGCACCGCTTTGCTCGCCATGCTTCGGGCATGGTGCCTTCGCTCGGCACAGATTACCTTTCCAATCGTATTCCACGTGGATCGTAAAGTATGGAAAAGTTCCCCAAAAGAAAAAAAAAGTAAAAAAACTCATGCCGACCTTTTCATGTGTCGACCATGTAAATGTCGACTAATAGTGGTCGACCTAATGACTGTCGACCATAACATGGTCGACCATCTGAACGGATACCGTTTAAAATCTAAGCAATCTGACTAGATTGCTTAGATTTTAAACACGGATCTGTCGTGTGGATGCCCCACAGCGATAGCCGCACATCGCCGGTGCTAGATTGCAGACTCAATGTAGCGGGTCGCTCACTTCACTGCTGTGTGAAGTGAGCGCCCCCCCCCCCCCCGCCCTTGCTCAGCACATCGCACTGTGCTGAGCGGGGGGAGAGATGTGTGCTGAGCGGTCTGTGTTAAGATCGCTCAGCATGTCAGTACTGCCCTTAAGACACAATAGAAAGCAAAACACACCCCTAGAGCCTGAGGCATTTTTGGAGGTATAAGTAGAGCTACCCAGAGAACTGAGTCACTGACTTTACGCTAAAAGATAAAAGTCTGCCAGAGGGTCTTGCAGAAGACATCTTTCTTCATTGCTGTACCTGTGTGGAACCCATCATCTCCTGTGTGGAGCTGCCAGTCCAGTCCTGTGTGGGCTCATCAACCATACTGTGTGGAGCTGCCAGCCCTGCCTTGTAGAGGCTCATCAACTATCCTGTGTGGGGTGTTGTGGGACTGGCCACAACACTCTCACATGTGGAGTGCTATGGTGGACTACCGTAAAACCTGTGTGGGGTACTGAGTGACCGTGACCTGTTATTACGTGGTCTTGGGATTCATTCTATTCGACTTGCTACCAACTCACTGTTTTTGGTTGATGCCCAATATTCTATGTTCCTGTATGCCGTGCCCAGGGCTGGCAACAGAAATCTTGGGGCCCAGTACATTGACATCTTTGCTACCCCCCCTCCTTTACACACACACACAACCACCTTGAACCCGTACCCACAGATCCCTCCCCTGCGCGTGCCTTGGGAATGCAATGTCACCATGTGACATTCGTCACCACATCACAAGCTCCTTGGGGCCAGAAGTTTGTGTCTGCAATGCCATGGACACAGAATATCTTCCCTCAGTGATATCTGGAAACAGTGAGGTGTAGAGCCAACGAGCCAACATACAAGGAGGAAAGAACAAAGGCAGTAGTTCCCAGTTTGTGGAGGATGTCCAGAGAGTGTCACTTCCCAAAGCAATGTTAAATTAACAATTAGGCAGTAGAGCAGTGTGAAACACATATGAGGAAAGCAAGGGTCAAAAGTAAAGGTTATGCACTGAGGAGGTAAGAAGGTACTAGGAAGGTGAGTATAACATACAAGGCAGGTAGAAATAAGTGGGAAAGAGAAGAAATATGTAAAAGAAGAGTGTGCTAGTAAAAGGAAGTGGGGATGACAAACAATGTTAGTACCTTGTGATAGAGTCTGATATCTACCTTTTAACATTAGCTATATACTAATACCGTGTAGCCGTAATGGCTGCTAAACCACGTGCACATGCTACGCACTCCGTACGCTATTTGCGTATGAAGACCTCGCACGTGGTACGCAAATTAAGTACACACGCTGTGCTGGGTGTACGGAATACCCACAGCGAGCATACACACAGACAGTAACCTTTATAAACTTTAAACACAGATATGCTTACACTGTAAACCTTAATATCGTGGTACTATAATGCATTTAACACTGAACCTTTGTGAGTATGCAAGCTGTTTGAGCAATTGAGATACTCAGAAACCCTTTGTACTAGCTAGAGAGACACAGACACCCTGCTGAGGTTCCAACACCTTTACTAACGAGCTTTTAGATATATCAAAAGGGGTACACAGTGCACAAGTCATACACTACAAGCTAACATATAATTCTAACAGAATATCTAGACAGAAAATAAGAATTTACTTACCGATAATTCTATTTCTCGTAGTCCGTAGTGGATGCTGGGAACTCCGTAAGGACCATGGGGAATAGCGGCTCCGCAGGAGACTGGGCACAAAAGTAAAGCTTTAGGACTACCTGGTGTGCACTGGCTCCTCCCCCTATGACCCTCCTCCAAGCCTCAGTTAGGATACTGTGCCCGGACGAGCGTACACAATAAGGAAGGATTTATGAATCCCGGGTAAGACTCATACCAGCCACACCAATCGCACCGTACAACTTGTGATCTGAACCCAGTTAACAGTATGATAACAGAGGAGCCTCTGGATAGATGGCTCACAACAACAATAACCCGATTTAGTTAACAATAACTATGTACAAGTATTGCAGACAATCCGCACTTGGGATGGGCGCCCAGCATCCACTACGGACTACGAGAAATAGAATTATCGGTAAGTAAATTCTTATTTTCTCTGACGTCCTAGTGGATGCTGGGAACTCTGTAAGGACCATGGGGATTATACCAAAGCTCCCAAACGGGCGGGAGAGTGCGGATGACTCTGCAGCACCGAATGAGAGAACTCCAGGTCCTCCTCAGCCAGGGTATCAAATTTGTAGAATTTTGCAAACGTGTTTGCCCCTGACCAAGTAGCTGCTCGGCAAAGTTGTAAAGCCGAGACCCCTCGGGCAGCCGCCCAAGATGAGCCCACCTTCCTTGTGGAATGGGCTTTTACATATTTTGGCTGTGGCAGGCCTGCCACAGAATGTGCAAGCTGAATTGTATTACAAATCCAACGAGCAATAGTCTGCTTAGAAGCAGGAGCACCCAACTTGTTGGGTGCATACAAGATAAACAGCGAGTCAGATTTTCTGACTCCAGCCGTCCTGGAAACATATATTTTCAGGGCCCTGACTATGTCCAACAACTTGGAGTCCTCCAAGTCACTAGTAGCCGCAGGTACCACAATAGGTTGGTTCAGATGAAACGCTGAAAACCACCTTAGGGAGAAAATGAGGACGAGTCCTCAATTCCGCCCTGTCTGAATGGAAGATCAGATAAGGGCTTTTACAGGATAAAGCCGCCAATTTTGACACGCGCCTGGCCGAGGCCAGGGCCAACAGCATGACCACTTTCCATGTGAGATATTTTAACTCCACAGATTCAAGTGGTTCAAACCATTGTGACTTTAGGAACCCCAAAACTACATTGAGATCCCAAGGTGCCACTGGAGGCACAAAAAGGAGGCTGTATATGCAGTACCCCTTTTACAAACGTCTGAACTTCAGGAACTGAAGCTAGTTCTTTTTGGAAGAAAATTGACAGGGCCGAAATTTGAACCTTAATGGACCCCAATTTTAGGCCATAGACACTCCTGTTTGCAGGAAATGCAGGAATCGACCTAGTTGAAATTCCTCCATCGGGGCCTTACTGGCCTCGCACCACGCAACATATTTTCGCCAAATGCGGTGATAATGCTTTGCGGTTACATCCTTCCTGGCTTTGATCAGGGTAGGGATGACTTCATCCGGAATGCCTTTTTCCTTCAGGATCCGGCGTTCAACCGCCCTGCTGTCCAACGCAGCCGCGGTAAGTCTTGGAATAGACAGGGTCCTTGATGGAGCAGGTCCCTTCTTAGATGTAGAGGCCACGGGTCCTCCGTGAGCATCTCTTGAAGTTCCGGGTACCAAGTCCTTCTTGGCCAATCCGGAGCCACGAGTATAGTTCTTACTCCCCTCCGTCTTATAATTCTCAGTACTTTTGGTAAGAGAGGAAGAGGAGGGAACACATACACTGACTGGTACACCCACGGTGTTACCAGAGCGTCCACAGCTATTGCCTGAGGGTCCCTTGACCTGGCGCAATACCTGTCCAATTTTTTTGTTTAGACGGGACGCCATCATGTCCACCTTTGGTTTTTCCCAACGGTTTACAATCATGTGGAAAACTTCTGCTGAGGAAGTCTGTTTCCCAGTTGTCCACTCCCGGAATGAACACTGCTGACAATGCTATCACATGATTTTCCGCCCAGCGAAAAATCCTTGCAGCTTCTGCCATTGCCCTCCTGCTTCTTGTGCCGCCCTGTCTACGTGGGCGACTGCCGTGATGTTGTCCGACTGGATCAGCACCGGCTGACCTTGAAGCAGAGGTCTTGTTTGGCTTAGGGCATTGTAAATGGCCCTTAGCTCCAAGATATTTATGTGAAGTGATGTCTCCAGGCTTGACCACAAGCCCTGGAAATTTCTTCCCTGTGTGACTGCTCCCCAGCCTCGCAGGCTGGCATCCGTGGTCACCAGGACCCAGTCCTGAATGCCGAAACTGCGCCCTCTAGAAGATGAGCACTCTGCAACCACCACAGGAGAGACACCCTCGTCTTTGGTGACAGGGTTATCCGCTGATGCATCTGAAGATGCGATCCGGACCATTTTTCCAGCAGGTCCCACTGGAAAGTTCTTGCGTGGAATCTGCCGAATGGAATTGCTTCGTAGGAAGCCACCATTTTTCCCAGGACCCTTGTGCACTGATGCACTGACACTTGGCCTGGTTTTAGGAGGTTTCTGACTAGTTCGGATAACTCCCTGGCTTTCTCCTCCTGGAGAAACACCTTTTTCTGGACTGTATCCAGGATCATTCTTAGGAATAGAAGACGTGTCGTCGGGATCAGCTGCGATTTTGGAATATTAAGAATCCAACCGTGCTGCCGCAACACTACTTGAGATAGTGCTACCCCGACTACCAACTGTTCCCTGGATCTTGCCCTTATCCGGAGATCGTCCAAGTAAGGGATAATTAAAACTCCCTTCCTTCAAAGGAGTATCATCATTTCGGCCATTACTTTGGTAAAGACCCGGGGTGCCGTGGACAAACCAAACGGCAGCGTCTGAAACTGATAGTGACAGTTCTGTACCACAAACCTGAGGTACCCTTGATGAGAAGGGTAAATTGGGACATGGAGATAAGCATCCTTGATGTCCAGAGACACCATATAATCCCCTTCTTCCAGGTTTGCAATCACCGCTCTGAGTGACTCCATCTTGAATTTGAACCTTTGTATGTAAGTGTTCAAGGATTTCAGATTTAAATTAGGTCTCACCGAGCCGTCCGGCTTCGGTACCACAAACAGCGTGGAATAATACCCCTTTTCCTGTTGTAGGAGGGGTACCTTGATTATCACCTGCTGGGAATACAGCTTGTGAATGGCTTCCCATACCGCCTCCCTGTCGGAGGGAGACGTCGGTAAAGCAGACTTTAGGAAACGGCGAAGGGGAGACGTCTCGAATTCCAATTTGTACCCCTGAGATACCACCTGAAGGATCCAGGGGTCCACCTGTGAGTGAGCCCACTGCACGCTGAAATTTTTGAGACGGGCCCCCACCGTGCCTGAGTCCGCTTGTAAAGCCCCAGCGTCATGCTGAGGACTTGGCAGAAAACGGGAGAGAGCTTCTGTTCCTGGGAACTAGCTGTTTGCTGCAGCCTTTTTCCTCTCCCTCTGCCACGGGGCAGAAATGAGGAGCCTTTTGCCCGCTTGCCCTTATGGGGCCCAAAGGACTGCGCCTGATAATACGGCGTCTTCTTATGTTGAGAGGCTACCTGGGGTAAAAATGTGGATTTCCCAGCCGTTGCTGTGGCCACCAGGTCTGTTAGACCTACCCCAAATAACTCCTCCCTTTTATAAGGCGATACTTCCATATGCCTTTTGGAATCAGCATCACCTGACCACTGTCTTGTCCATAACCCTCTTCTGGCAGAAATGGACAGCACACTTACTCTTGATGCCAGTCGGCAAATATCCCTCTGTGCATCACGCATATATAGAAATGCATCTTTTAAATGCTCTATAGTCAGTAATATACTGTCCCTATCTAGGGTATCAATATTGTCAGTCAGGTAATCCGACCAAGCCACCCCAGCACTGCACATCCAGGCTGAAGCGATTGCTGGTCGCAGTATCACACCCGTGTGAGTGTATATACATTTTACTGCTTTCTGTCAGCAGGTTCCTTAAGGGCGGCCGTATCCGGGGACGGTAGTGCCACCTGTTTTGACAAGCGTGTGAGTGCTTTATTCACCCTAGGGGGTGTTTCCCAACGTGCCCTATCCTCTGGCGGGAAGGGGTATGATGCTAATAACTTTTTAGGAATTAACAGTTTTTATCGGGGGAAACCCACGCATCATCACACACTTCATTTAATTCCTCAGATGCAGGAAAAACTACAGGCAGTTTTTTCTCACCCAACATAATACCCTTTTTAGTGGTACTGGTATTATCAGAAATGTGTAAAAACATTTTCCATAGCCTCAATCATGTAACGTGTGGCCCTACTGGAAGTCACATTCGTCTCTTAATCGTCGACACTGGAGTCAGTATCCGTGTCGGCGTCTGTATCTGCCATCTGCGGTAACGGGCGTTTTAGAGCCCGTGATGGCTTTTGAGACACCTGGACAGGCACAGGCTGAGTCGCCGGCTGTCTCATGTCATCAGTCTTTTGTAAAGAACTGACACTGTCACATATTCCTTCCATAAGCTCATCCACTCAGGTGTCGACTCCCTAGGGGGTGACATCTCTGTTACAGGCAATTTCTCCGCCTCCACATCATTTTCCTCCTCATACATGTCGACACAACGTACCGACACACAGCACACACACAGGGAATGCTCTGATAGAGGACAGGACCCCACTAGCCCTTTGGGGAGACAGAGGGAGAGTATGCCAGCACACACCAGAGCGCTATATATATATATATATATATATATATATATATATATATATATATAAACAGGCAAAGATGCGGCACTCACGAACTCTTGTAAAAATAAGTCACAGACCCAGTTCAGGTATGATCATACCTGAACTGGGTCTGTGACTTATTTTTACAAGAGTTCGTGAGTGCCGCATCTTTGCCTGTTTACATTCTTTTTATGAGGGCACCAGAACCAGCTTTATCACAGGTGGAGTGCCGGGTAAACTGTATTGTGTATATATATATATAGGGATAACCTTATAAGTGTTTTTCCCCTTATAGCTGCTGTATTGTTATACTGCGCCTAATTAGTGCCCCCCTCTCTTTTTTAACCCCTTTCTGTAGTGTAGTAACTGCAGGGGAGAGCCAGGGAGCTTCCCTCCAACGGAGCTGTGAGAGAAAATGGCGCCAGTGTGCTGAGGAGATAGGCTCCGCCCCCTTCTCGGCGGCCTTTTCTCCCGTTTTTCTGTGGAATCTGGCAGGGGTTAAAATTCATCCATATAGCCCTGGGGGCTATATGTGATGTATTTTCTCCAGCCAAGGTGTTTTTATTGCTGCTCAGGGCGCCCCCCCCTAGCGCCCTGCACCCTCAGTGACCAAAGTGTGCTGAGGAGCAATGGCGCACAGCTGCAGTGCTGTGCGCTACCTTGGTGAAGACAGGATGTCTTCTGCCGCCGATTTTTCGGACCTCTTCTTGCTTCTGGCTCTGTAAGGGGGCCGGCGGCGCGGCTCTGGGACCGGACTCCGAGGCTGGGCCTGTGTTCGGTCCCTCTGGAGCTAATGGTGTCCAGTAGCCTAAGAAGCCCAATCCACTCTGCACGCAGGTGAGTTAGCTTCTTCTCCCCTTAGTCCCTCGATGCAGTGAGCCTGTTGCCAGCAGGTCTCACTGAAAATAAAAAACCTAAAACAAAACTTTCACTAAGAGCTCAGGAGAGCCCCTAGTGTGCACCCTTCTCGGTCGGGCACAAAAATCTAACTGAGGCTTGGAGGAGGGTCATAGGGGGAGGAGCCAGTGCACACCAGGTAGTCCTAAAGCTTTACTTTTGTGCCCAGTCTCCTGCGGAGCCGCTATTCCCCATGGTCCTTACGGAGTTCCCAGCATCCACTAGGACGTCAGAGAAATATACAATAGCGTCACAATCCTATACTATAACAGAGAGAGAGAGAGAGAGAGAGAGAGTATGGCCAATACAAACAGAGAACAAGTTGGATACAGAGAATTACTTACACACACTGGGAATGATCGCTGCGCAGCTTTCTGGTACCAGCTCCAAGTTAGTCAATATGAAAACCGTTTGTGGAGTGAGAGACTGAGCTGCTTCAGGCTGGCTTGTTCTTATATACACTACATACAGTACACTACAAAGGGACCTATAATCTCATTGTTCATTGGACACAGGAATGTCCTCTCGCATCATAACAAAAGGTCATAGGTTAGTTTGAACAGGTGGGCTGTGACTATATCAAATTGCTCAGGTGGGAGGGAAACTCAGGATTTCCAACACATGGACAATAAATAAATGTCCAGAAACTACTAATGGCCATAACTATACGCCGGAGCGATTAATCTTTACCTAACCAGCAGCGGATTGTTGCTATTAAAATACTCTTCGGTTAGGTACCAAGCACAACTGCTCAAACCCTGTCTGGCCCTTCGTACCATAAAAAGAGGAATTCCTTTGTCCAGAGACCAACTACGTTAAACAGACTTACAGTTATTATTAAAGGGAACATTATCTATAAAACGCACTATTTGGATTTATTAAGTAGCGATTGAGTCGCTCGCTAGACGCACACAAACTCTACCGTAAAATAAGATTTTACTTACCGATAAATCTATTTCTCGGAGTCCGTAGTGGATGCTGGGGTTCCTGAAAGGACCATGGGGAATAGCGGCTCCGCAGGAGACAGGGCACAAAAAGTAAAGCTTTCCGATCAGGTGGTGTGCACTGGCTCCTCCCCCTATGACCCTCCTCCAGACTCCAGTTAGGTACTGTGCCCGGACGAGCGTACACAATAAGGGAGGATTTTGAATCCCGGGTAAGACTCATACCAGCCACACCAATCACACCGTACAACTTGTGATCTAAACCCAGTTAACAGTATGATAACAGCGGAGCCTCTGAAAGATGGCTTCCTTTAACAATAACCCGAATTAGTTAACAATAACTATGTACAACTTATGCAGATAATCCGCACTTGGGATGGGCGCCCAGCATCCACTACGGACTCCGAGAAATAGATTTATCGGTAAGTAAAATCTTATTTTCTCTATCGTCCTAGTGGATGCTGGGGTTCCTGAAAGGACCATGGGGATTATACCAAAGCTCCCAAACGGGCGGGAGAGTGCGGATGACTCTGCAGCACCGAATGAGAGAACTCCAGGTCCTCCTTAGCCAGAGTATCAAATTTGTAAAATTTTACAAACGTGTTCTCCCCTGACCACGTAGCTGCTCGGCAAAGTTGTAATGCCGAGACCCCTCGGGCAGCCGCCCAAGATGAGCCCACCTTCCTTGTGGAGTGGGCCTTTACAGATTTAGGCTGTGGCAAGCCTGCCACAGAATGTGCAAGTTGGATTGTGCTACAGATCCAACGAGCAATCGTCTGCTTAGACGCAGGAGCACCCATCTTGTTGGGTGCATACAATATAAACAACGAGTCAGATTTTCTGACTCCAGCTGTCCTTGCAATATATATTTTTAATGCTCTGACAACGTCCAGTAACTTGGAGTCCTCCAAGTCACTTGTAGCCGCAGGCACTACAATAGGCTGGTTCAGATGAAATGCTGACACCACCTTAGGGAGAAAATGCGGACGAGTTCGCAGTTCTGCCCTGTCCGAATGGAAAATCAGATATGGGCTTTTGTAAGATAAAGCTGCCAATTCTGACACTCTCCTGGCAGAAGCCAGGGCTAGAAGCATGGTCACTTTCCATGTGAGATATTTCAAATCCACCTTTTTTAGTGGTTCAAACCAATGAGATTTTAGGAAGTCCAAAACCACATTTAGATCCCACGGTGCCACTGGAGGCACCACAGGAGGCTGTATATGCAGCACTCCCTTAACAAAGGTCTGGACTTCAGGGACTGAAGCCAATTCTTTTTGAAAGAAAATCGACAGGGCCGAAATTTGAACCTTAATAGATCCCAATTTGAGACCCATTGACAATCCTGATTGCAGGAAATGTAGGAATCGACCCAGTTGAAATTCCTCCGTCGGAGCACTCCGATCTTCGCACCACGCAACATATTTTCGCCAAATTCGGTGATAATGTTGCACGGTTACTTCCTTCCTTGCTTTAATCAAAGTAGGAATGACTTCTTCCGGCATGCCTCTTTCCTTTAGGATCCGGCGTTCAACCGCCATGCCGTCAAACGCAGCCGCGGTAAGTCTTGAAACAGACAGGGACCCTGCTGAAGCAAGTCCCTCCTTAGAGGTAGAGGCCACGGATCTTCCGTGATCATCTCTTGAAGTTCCGGGTACCAAGTCCTCCTTGGCCAATCCGGAACCACTAGTATCGTTCTTACGCCTCTTTGCCGTATAATTCTCAATACTTTTGGTATGAGAGGCAGAGGAGGAAACACATACACCGACTGGTACACCCAAGGCGTTACCAGCGCGTCCACAGCTATTGCCTGCGGATCTCTTGACCTGGCGCAATACCTGTCCAGTTTTTTGTTGAGGCGAGACGCCATCATGTCCACCATTGGTCTTTCCCAACGGGTTACCAGCATGTGGAAGACTTCTGGATGAAGTCCCCACTCTCCCGGGTGAAGATCGTGTCTGCTGAGGAAGTCTGCTTCCCAGTTGTCCACTCCTGGGATGAACACTGCTGACAGTGCTATCACATGATTCTCTGCCCAGCGAAGAATCCTTGCAGCTTCTGCCATTGCCCTCCTGCTTCTTGTGCCGCCCTGTCTGTTCACATGGGCGACTGCCGTGATGTTGTCCGACTGGATCAATACCGGTTTTCCCTGAAGCAGAGGTTCTGCCTGGTTTAGAGCATTGTATATTGCTCTTAGTTCCAGAATGTTTATGTGAAGAGACGTTTCCAGGCTCGTCCATACTCCCTGGAAGTTTCTTCCTTGTGTGACTGCTCCCCAGCCTCTCAGGCTGGCGTCCGTGGTCACCAGGATCCAATCCTGTATGCCGAATCTGCGGCCCTCCAATAGATGAGCACTCTGCAACCACCACAGAAGAGACACCCTTGTCCTTGGAGACAGGGTTATCCGTAGGTGCATCTGAAGATGCGACCCTGACCATTTGTCCAACAGATCCCTTTGGAAAATTCTTGCGTGGAATCTGCCGAATGGAATCGCTTCGTAAGAAGCCACCATTTTTCCCAGGACTCTTGTGCATTGATGTACAGACACCTTTCCTGGTTTTAGGAGGTTCCTGACAAGCTCGGATAACTCCTTGGCTTTTTCCTCCGGGAGAAAAACCTTTTTCTGAACCGTGTCCAGAATCATCCCTAGGAACAGCAGACGAGTTGTCGGCATTAACTGGGATTTTGGAATATTCAGAATCCACCCGTGCTGTTTTAGCACTTCTTGAGACAGTGCTAATCCCATCTCTAGCTGTTCTCTGGACCTCGCCCTTATTAGGAGATCGTCCAAGTATGGGATAATTAATACGCCTTTTCTTCGAAGAAGAATCATCATCTCGGCCATTACCTTTGTAAAGATCCGAGGTGCCGTGGACAATCCGAACGGCAGCGTCTGAAACTGATAGTGACAGTTTTGTACAACGAACCTGAGGTACCCCTGGTGTGAGGGGTAAATTGGAACGTGGAGATACGCATCCTTGATGTCCAAGGATACCATAAAGTTCCCCTCTTCCAGGTTCGCTATCACTGCTCTGAGTGACTCCATTTTGAACTTGAACTTCTTTATGTACAGGTTCAAGGACTTCAGATTTAGAATAGGCCTTACCGAGCCATCCGGCTTCGGTACCACAAAAAGAGTGGAATAATACCCCTTCCCTTGTTGCAGAAGAGGTACCTTGACTATCACCTGCTGAGAGTACAGCTTGTGAATGGCTTCCAACACCGTCTCCCTTTCGGAGGGGGACGTTGGTAAAGCAGACCTCAGGAAACGGCGAGGTGGATCTGTCTCTAATTCCAACCTGTATCCCTGAGATATTATCTGCAGGATCCAGGGATCTACTTGCGAGTGAGCCCACTGCGCGCTGTAATTTTTGAGACGACCGCCCACCGTCCCCGAGTCCGCTTGAGAAGCCCCAGCGTCATGCTGAGGCTTTTGTAGAAGCCGGGGAGGGCTTCTGATCCTGGGAAGGAGCTGCGTGTTGCTGTCTCTTCCCTCGACCTTTGCCTCGTGGCAAATATGAATAGCCCTTTGCTCTCTTATTTTTAAAGGAACGAAAGGGCTGCGGTTGAAAAGTCGGTGCCTTTTTCTGTTGGGGAGTGACTTGAGGTAGAAAGGTGGATTTCCCGGCTGTAGCCGTGGCCACCAAATCTGATAGACCGACTCCAAATAACTCCTCCCCCTTATACGGCAAAACTTCCATATGCCGTTTTGAATCCGCATCGCCTGTCCACTGTCGCGTCCATAAAGCTCTTCTGGCCGAAATGGACATAGCACTTACCCGTGATGCCAGTGTGCATATATCCCTCTGTGCATCACGCATATAAAGAAATGCATCCTTTATTTGTTCTAACGACAGTAGAATATTGTCCCTGTCCAGGGTATCAATATTTTCAATCAGGGATTCTGACCAAACTACCCCCGCACTGCCCATCCAGGCAGTTGCTACAGCTGGTCGTAGTATAACACCTGCATGTGTGTATATACTTTTTTGGATATTTTCCATCCTCCTATCTGATGGATCTTTAAGTGCGGCCGTCTCAGGAGAGGGTAACGCCACTTGTTTAGATAAGCGTGTTAGCGCCTTGTCCACCCTAGGAGGTGTTTCCCAGCGCTCCCTAACCTCTGGCGGGAAAGGGTATAATGCCAATAATTTCTTTGAAATTATCAGCTTTTTATCAGGGGCAACCCACGCTTCATTACACACGTCATTTAGTTCTTCTGATTCAGGAAAAACTATAGGTAGTTTTTTCATACCCCACATAATACCCTGTTTAGTGGTACCTGTAGTATCAGCTAAATGTAACGCCTCCTTCATTGCCAAAATCATATAACGTGTGGCCCTACTGGAAAATACGGTTGATTCGTCACCGTCACCACTGGAGTCATCGCCTGTGTCTGGGTCTGTGTCGACCGACTGAGGCAAAGGGCGTTTCACAGCCCCTGACGGTGTTTGAGTCGCCTGGACAGGCACTAATTGATTGTCCGGCCGTCTCATGTCGTCAAACGACTGCTTTAGCGTGTTGACACTATCCCGTAGTTCCATAAATAAAGGCATCCATTCTGGTGTCGACCCCCTAGGAGGTGACATCCCCATATTTGGCAATTGCTCCGCCTCCACACCAATATCGTCCTCATACATGTCGACACACACGTACCGACACACAGCAGACACACAGGGAATGCTCCTAATGAAGACAGGACCCACTAGCCCTTTGGGGAGACAGAGGGAGAGTTTGCCAGCACACACCAAAAGCGCTATATATATATCAGGGATAGCCTTATAATAAGTGCTCCCCTATAGCTGCTTTGTTATATAAAAATATCGCCATAAATTTGCCCCCCCTCTCTGTTTTACCCTGTTTCTGTAGTGCAGTGCAGGGGAGAGACCTGGGAGCCGTCCTGACCAGCGGAGCTGTGAGAGGAAATGGCGCCGTGTGCTGAGGAGATAGGCCCCGCCCCTTTTCCGGCGGGCTCGTCTCCCGCTATTTTGAGAAATCAGGCAGGGGTTAAATATCTCCATATAGCCTCTAGGGCTATATGTGAGGTATTTTTAGCCTTTATAGGTACTCATTTTGCCTCCCAGGGCGCCCCCCTCCCAGCGCCCTGCACCCTCAGTGACTGCCGTGTGAAGTGTGCTGAGAGGAAAATGGCGCACAGCTGCAGTGCTGTGCGCTACCTTTAGAAGACTGCAGGAGTCTTCAGCCGCCGATTCTGGACCTCTTCTGTCTTCAGCATCTGCAAGGGGGCCGGCGGCGCGGCTCCGGTGACCATCCAGGCTGTACCTGTGATCGTCCCTCTGGAGCTTGATGTCCAGTAGCCAAGAAGCCAATCCATCCTGCACGCAGGTGAGTTGACTCCTTCTCCCCTCAGTCCCTCGCTGCAGTGATCCTGTTGCCAGCAGGAATCACTGTAACATAAAAAACCTAGCTAAACTTTCTCTAAGCAGCTCTTTAGGAGAGCCACCTAGATTGCACCCTTCTCGGCCGGGCACAAAAATCTAACTGGAGTCTGGAGGAGGGTCATAGGGGGAGGAGCCAGTGCACACCACCTGATCGGAAAGCTTTACTTTTTGTGCCCTGTCTCCTGCGGAGCCGCTATTCCCCATGGTCCTTTCAGGAACCCCAGCATCCACTAGGACGATAGAGAAATGCACATACCATGCGCTCAAGCGCACGCCCGTAGGGGCGCCGTCACGCAACTGCGAATATGTGCACGCATGCCAGAGAAAGTGCATGTGCAGCGGGCAAGCGCGTGAGGTGAATATATGGCAACGTGTAGCATGATATTTTTCTGACTTTGACACTTGGGAGGCAAGTGCAACTCAGCACCCAGAGATCCACAAACCCAGCATAGGAGGGTTCCACCGATCTCCAATCATTCAGAGAAGACACTTCCTGATTCGGTATCAGAATGGATTCAGGGAATAGGTGTGGAGATCAGAGGCTCATGTGCAGCCTGGAGCAATGTGGTGGAGTGTTGGAAGTCCGAGGTGGAGTCAGAGGTGAACCAAGGCAGTAGGGCTTCGAAAATGTGTGAAAGTTGCAGGCTGGGCAGCAGTGGAGTGTCCCAGCACACTGTCCGGGTCTCAGTAGTCCCAAGACAGTTTCGGAGGGGAGCAGCAGGATGACACAGCTGGGGAGCTTGGAGGGGCACTACGTCGTAGAGCCTATGCCCAGAGCAAAAAGGAAAGAACACCACCAAGGTGGTCTACCCGGCGCTAGATGAGGGGGTTCACCACAGCTGCTAAACAACAAGGGGTTAGTCAGACCCAAAAGATAAATACACAGAAAAATACACTGTAGCGCTATTGGTCATAAATGAGAATGGAAGGTCATAAAAACAACACTTAATTTAATTAAAAGAGCAAAAATGAATATACAACATAATGTGCACTTGATAAAATGAATAATATCCTGTAAATATATATGAACGCGACTCCCACTAGGTATACTGGTATTAGATATAGGAAGATTCAGATAACCTGTTCCATTAGAATTAGTCCCAATAAAGTTCCATAGGAGGGTAGTACAACACAGTTTGAAGATGTATAATTACCACCGATAATTGGCAAGGTATTAAGCGAAAACAGCGTCCGCAAAGGCAGTTCCTTGTTAGGTGGCAGCTTGTGTTGGTTAACAGTATAAACAGTCCTCCATCCGATGGATTCCAGGCATGGTAGCAAAGTGGGACTTGGTTCAGGTAGAAGTCTTCCAATCACTCAGTGGGAGTAAACAAACAGCAGCGGGTCTCACCAACGCGTTTCGTTGCGTTCACGCAACTTTTTCAAGGACTCCCACTGAGTGATTGGAAGACTTCTACCTGAACCAAGTCCCACTTTGCTACCATGCCTGGAATCCATCGGATGGAGGACTGTTTATACTGTTAACCAACACAAGCTGCCACCTAACAAGGAACTGCCTTTGCGGACGCTGTTTTCGCATAATACCTTGCCAATTATCGGTGGTAATTATACATCTTCAAACTGTGTTGTACTACCCGCCTATGGAACTTTATTGGGACTAATTCTAATGGAACAGGTTATCTGAATCTTCCTATATCTAATACCAGTATACCTAGTGGGAGTCACGTTCATATATATTTACAGGATATTATTCATTTTATCAAGTGCACATTATGTTGTATATTAATTTTTGCTCTTTTAATTAAATTAAGTGTTGTTTTTATGACCTTCCATTCTCATTTATGACCAATAGCACTACAGTGTATTTTCCTATGCCCAGAGCAGCAGTTTCTGGCAGGAGTGGGAAAGCAAGTGGCCACTCAATGGTGGGTCCCTGCTGACGAAGTCTGGGGGAGGCAGCGTGCTGGATCTAGTAGGGTAGGCAGGAGGAATGGAGCTGTAGAGAGCTGGTCATGCTGATTGGTGTGAGGCCTCACCGGATTGCAGTTGTGGATGGTGGAGGACTACGACCAACACTGCAGCATGTAAGGCACAGGGGTCAGTGCAGGGCATGTGGTTAAGTAAAGCCCTGTTTCCTGTCTCTCTGGACCAAGGGGCCCTTCTAATTTTTGGGGCCCGAGATGGGTGTACCCTGTGTAGCCCTGTCGCTGGGCCTGGCCGTGCCCAAATAACAATAAATGCAGTAATTTCATCCAGCTCGGTGTATGAGTTATCAAAAGAAACCTGTATCTTTGCACAAGGCTATATTTGTGTGGAGCCCAATGCTCGAGGCTCATAGTAACAGCATCAGACATTTACTGTACCACATTGATCAAACAACCGTAGGTGGAATATTAATACAAAAAAATCTACACTTCAGTTGTTCATATTTACTAACCACTTAACTGACATTTTTTTCCCTAAAACCGCTCAGAAATTGTTGGGGGGTTTTTATGAGTGAATTACATGAAGGACATGTATTTAAACTTATAAAAAAATATTTTAACAAATATAATAATTTTTTTTCAAAATATCGGAACATTGGGAACATCGTGACTTCCATTTTCACAGTCAAGCAGCTATCAGGTACACACTGGGTGGACTAGGGGGGGTTAACTAACACATCTGCTATTGGCTGAAGCCGCCAGGTGGGAGGTCCTGCAGCAGAGATCAGCATCATGGCAAACACTGGTGAAGGGTGCAAGGCGGAGGAACAGGTCCCTCAGAGCAGCAGCGGGTAGTATCTCTTCTCTGCAGCTGCGTACACGGTGTATCTGACTGGTGGATTTGTGTGTGATTAGATCAGATAAAGCACTTGCTGGTGTGGTCGCATCTGATACGACCATGCCGGGCAAGTGGTTAATTTACATACAATTTTATTTTTTAAACCAAACCTCTGGTGGCATGTTGGGGCATAACGTGAGCATCCCAAAAGGCAGCAGGACGCCTACCACCTGCTTCTGTGATACAGGGGTCTATGTATTGAATTCTAAATATATAACTAAGTTTCTCTTTACACTAAAGTCCACTCAGGATGTAATCAATATATTGCAGATAAATGCAGCGCTGACATTACGGTAACTACATTATCAGCCAAATCACTACAGATAGATTCTGTCCTAAGAAGCCCTTTTATGACAGTTCAATCTTTAACAGGAACTCTTCAATTACAACAATTTAATCTATCTGACAGTGGTGAAATGGCTTCTTCCAGCTTTCAGATTCTTTAAAAGAGATGCATTATCTGGATGCACAGCAGCTTCAGAAGACGGGCAGCTAAGCTAAGGGCAATACTACTACGTGTACTTCATTAAATGTAAGGAGGCCTCCTATTGTATGTCAGTATGGTCTGTGACAATTTAATAATGGCTCCTATGGACTGTGCAATAAGAGGTGTATTTTTACAAATACGCAATTTTTTTTTCAACACGCATTTTACCTATGTAGGAAATATACTGTAAGTATACCGTATCATCAGTAATATAGGTAAGTCTTTACCATATGTGCCTATGATCTTACCTCCCCATGTGTTCTTGACCCCCTTGTCTCTATCTGTAACTCTGCCTCAGCCACCATTCCTACTGTGCCTTTGCTCTCTCCCCAAGGCTGGTGGCTGATGATCAGAATTAGCATGGACAAAAGGAGACAAGTCTGTGTTGAGAGCCACATAACTGATCCTACAGATGGCAGGTAAGAACATTTTCCCATTTAATAATGATTAAAGGGATGATGTAGTAGGTACAGAGTTTAAGGAGCTGTATATTATCAGCAAAGTTGCTGCGAAATTTAAAGCACTGGGGGCCCCTTAAAATTTTGCTATGGGGCCCACAAAATTTGAGCTACGCCCCTCTGCCTGTATCTCTACATAGTGTCAAATAAAGTCCCGGTAGGCATCGGTTTATTTCTTTGGGCTAATCTCGAGAAACACACTGGACGGATTTTTATGCAGTTTTCACAATTCTATAGAGCAGTTGTCGAAGAAGGTTTAGGTGTGTATGAAACATTCATCTATAACAAAAGGGAGCCGAGCAGCGACGATTTTAATGAAGCAAGTCAGCTCCTGTGCAAAGCCATGGCAGGACGCTAGTTACTGATACAATAGAAGACGTAAACAGTCCAGAAAAGAAACATAATTGTGCATAGCTGTAATTCTAGTTAAAATTACTGAATTCTTTCCGTGGGAATCTAGAAGACCACACCCTGTATTAACATAGGGGCTGGTATCCAATTAGCTACGGTAATTTAATGCCGCGGCTAATGGATCAGCCCGGGGCTATCCATATAGCCCCGATAAGTACCAATCATCAGGGATTATGCTTTGCATCCCTCAAGAACCTGAAGCATTATCCGCACTAAGCACCGGAACCGGGAACTAATCCGGAATCCGTGTTATCGCCCAAAAATGGGTCATTTACCGCACAATAAGAACTGGCTATAACTGCATATCTCCCAACATGACCCTCTCCAGGAGGGACACAATGCTCTGCTTCTGGACTTTTTTCTTAATTTGTGATCGCCAGCACCTGTTTTGAACAGGTAAATGAATAAAGAAAGGTGTTTCAGCACAGGTGATGGCAATCATAAATTAAGAGGGAAGTCCAGGAGCAGAGCATTCTGTCCCTCCTGGAGAGGGTCATGTTGGGAGGTATGTAACTGGATAGCATACCTCCCAACATGACCCTCTCCAGGAGGGACAGAATGCTCTGCTCCTGGACTTCCCTCTTAATCTATGATTGCCATCACCTGTGCTGAAACACCTTTCTTATCAATTAACCTGTTCAACACAGGTGCTGGCAATCATACATTAAGAAAAAAGTCAGAAGCAGAACATTTTGTCCCTCCTGGAGAAGGTCATGTTGGGAGGTATGGGATAGCCAGATAGTACTACACAAAGCCAGTACTCTTTGGTCATGTGACTCTAATCATGCTACAGGTGTGTGGCTAATGAAATGGAGGTTTGCGTATTGTGTTAAGAGCAACAAAATTAAAGACATTGATTGGCAGACAGACAATTCCCAACATTTCCCATCACCCAACATGTCTGATGTTCTTTCACAGGGGAGGAAAGCAGAGATTGTAGCCATACAGATTGCCAGGTAAACGGTCTGTCAGTATAACAGTCTAAGCTCAGGATGACATGTATTTTTTTGTAGATATTAACAAGCTTCCATTCACTTTTGACTAAATATAACTGGAGTCCGTCCAATACTCCTAGTAACAAAAAAAAAAAAAAAAACCTGCTACACAAAATGCCAGTTACCTGTCACACCAGTGAGATTAATTTCTCTTTGTTTTTGACAGTATCAAAACATGCTACGCTTATTTATCCAATGTAAAAGCAGCTGCTCCGGTTGCACTCATAAATTCCACTGAGTAGAAGCTTTACACAGCATGTAAGACAGGGAAAATAATTTTATGGTGAATTCAGGAACAAAATTGCTAGTGTATCACCACCTCAGGTCCTGTCCTCGATGTTTTAAAACAAATTCACAAGTCTTTATTTAGAGAACAACTGTCACTTATTAAGTCAACCTGTTCTCTGCTGGAGCCAACTTAACCCATCAAAGGTAATATGACAAGGCTGCAAGTCCACAGCACAAATGACGTTCTCTGACACAATGGCAATAGGTTTTAAACGCATGATATTTTTTTATTGAATGAAAGATGTACAAAGCTATAAACAGGAATCTAGAACACAGGTTCTCAAACTCGGTCCTCAGGACCCCACACGGTGCATGTTTTGCAGGTCTCCTCACAGAATCGCAAGTGACATAATTAGCACCACCTGTGGACCTTTTAAAATGTGTCAGTGAGTAATTAATACACCTGTGCACCTGCTGGGTTACCTGCAAAACATGCACTGTGTGGGGTCCTGAGGACCGAGTTTGGGAACCACTGATCTAGAACACCAAATACATTTTAAGATCCTTGCAGTCGTACAAACAAGTCAAGACAATACAGTAAAAAAAAAAAAAAGGGGCAGTACTGACTGGTTCAAGGGTCACAAGTTGCGTCAAGGGCGGTATTATGACATCATTAAGTAACACGGAGCAGACTTAAATACTTCCTGTTTCATAGGTACACAAGAGAATAAGCCTTTAGGCAAAATAGAAAGAAAGTAGTGATACTAGAAAAAAACAAAACAAAAAGGAAAAACAAAAGGAAGAGCGAGAAAGGAAAGTGAAAAGAAGAGTAAAAGAGAAGAGAATTTGGGAAATTTGGGGCATGTGGGGAACCATCTCATAAGTAGTAAATGTAGTCAAAGCAGTTTCCGTACACACATGTAATAGAGTCCATAATGAAATCTAAAGTGCACTGGCAATATGTTTATATTTATGTTTCGCAAAATTCCAACCAAGGAAGCCAAATCAACGAATATATATGGAAATTATCAGAGGAAGACATTGTAATTTCATCCATCGTTCTATACCATTCTATCCTTTTAAACCATTCAGAAAGAGATGGAGTGAGAGTGGATTTCCAATGAACCAAAATTACTGCTTTAGCCGCGCTATTAAGATATTTCAAGACATATTGTTTGTAATGTGATAAGGAGGAAGAATGTAAATTTAGAAGCCAAAATTCAGGGCTGTCAGGAGTCTCTGGAACTAGTATGTCTTTTGTGGTCGAAATCACAGCGTTCTAAAAAGGCCGTAATTTCGAGCAGGTCCACCAGATATGTAATGGTGAGCCATATTCCGAACTGCATCTCCAGCAAGTTGCGGAAACCTCGGGGAACATCTTAGAGATCATTGAGGGACAGCGGTACCATCTGGAAAGGACTTTAAAATGAGTTTCCAGTGTTAATATGTTAGAGGAACTACTCCAAGATTTGTCAAAAATAGATTTCCATTGTTCCTCCGAAATCGACATATTCAGATCTATCTCCCATTGTTTAGTGAATTTAGGTAGTGTGGAGAAGTGATGTTCAATTAAATACTTATATATGTTCGATACCAAGTGTGAAGATAAATTCTGTGAAGACACAAGTTGTTCAAAGTGTGTTAAATTTATAGGGCCCGCTACTCTCAAAGACGCAGACTGTAGAAAGTGTTTAACCTGTAAGTATCTCCAAATCTCTGTGTTGGATAAAGACCATTTAGATTGGACGTCCGGGAACGTCATCACCCCAGAAGAGTTATACAATTGTCCTACCCTCAAGATACCTGCATTATACCATGGTGTAAAGGCCAATTTAGATCTTCCCGGAATAAATTCTGGGTTGTCTAGTAGTGGGGTCAGGGGGGAGTAGACTGAAGAAACGTATGCCTTAGTTCTGATGCGTTTCCATATAGCAAGAGTAGAACCTATAGTCGGATGTGAGACAGTGGGGATTTTAGATAACCAGGGCAGAACTCTTAAAGGAACCTTGGTATAAGAATTTTCGATATGTACCCATTGTTTTAATGAGGATGGGTTAGCCCAGTCATAGATTCTGCTTAGCATAATGGAGTCATCGTAAATTCCAAAATGGGGAAGTTGAAAACCACCAAGATGTTTTCTCCTAAACAGATATTCATGTCTAAAGCGAGGAGAGCGCCCACCCCACACAAAATTTCTCACCATTTGGGGCAGTTCCACAAACCATGATTTAGGGATCAGGATTGGTAGTGCCTGTAATATATAAAGGATACGGGGCAAGACATTAATTTTAATGACATTAATCTTTCCAAACCAGGATATGCCCTTGGAGGATTAGGAGGAAAGCTCCTGTCGGATAGTCTTAGAAACACCACCAAAATTTAGGGAGAAGACAGAAGAGAGAGTTTTAGGAAGGAGAACCCCAAAATATTTAATGTGTGTGGGGTGCCAGCGAAACGGGAATATCTGTTGCAAAGTAGATTGGGTATCTGGAGGGATAGTAAGATTAATGGCTATAGATTTATTATAGTTAATTTTGAAGTAAGATAAGTCCCCAAAGACTTGAAACTCCTTCATCAAATTGGGAAGGGAGACTTGCAGTTTGGTAGTCGATAAGAGGTCATCAGCAAACAGCGCTAACTTATGTTCCGTAGTTGCTACTCGAATTCCCGTAATATTAGGATTGGTTCAAATGGCTCTTGCTAGGGCCTCCATGCATAAAACAAAGATCAGAGTGGACAATGGGCACCCCTGACGTGTTCCATTAAAAATCTTAACAGGTTCCGATAAATCTCCATTAACCTTAACCCTTGCAGTGGGGTTCCTGTATAAAGAATGGCAATTGGTTTTGTATGAATTGGTCTGATTTACAGGAAAGCATCTGCAGGAGAGCAAAAGTTTGTATCCTCACATTGTAGGAGCTGGTGGAGACGGCAGATTAGGGTATTCCTTGCTTTTCAGAGGCTG
Source organism: Pseudophryne corroboree (assembly GCF_028390025.1). Lineage (NCBI taxonomy): Eukaryota > Metazoa > Chordata > Amphibia > Anura > Myobatrachidae > Pseudophryne > Pseudophryne corroboree. Next base: position 163,751,431 of record NC_086448.1, read on the forward strand.
AAGGCACTGTTGCGCCTCGTAGACACCCACAAGGAAAAAGTTACCCATTTTTATTTAAATATTTCACTAAAATATAAGAAACTGACATTTTGTCAAGATATATTATTTACATGCACCTCCCCCCCCCCCTCAGTACATCAAGCAACAAATATGTAAGGGCCACTCCCTTTACACATTTGTTGCTTGATGTACTGTGGGGGATTATACAAATAACTGATAGATTGGATTGCTTGTATTGGTGAAATATCTTGACATTGTGTACATTTAACCTCAGAAATATTGGCAACACAGTATATTACCGCACCATTAGCAAATGGATGAGCAAAATGATGGATTTTCACTGTACTGGTTTCTATATGCAGGGGTTGTGCGAAACGCACATCTTCAGTCATCCATTAAACACAATGAAGGAGGTAAGGCAGCTAGTCTTAAAGGCATTCTACTCTTTCTATACCCAAAGGGACTCGAGACAAACCTGTAATGTAGCACCATATTAATGGATATTATATTCATAAAGGTCCCCTGTCTGTGCCCATGGCCAGACATTATCAACATTTCAAAAATACAGATGTTTCGGTCATAATATGGACATGTATCAACATGCTGTTACCGATAACAGGCTGACACAAAGGATCAAAACGGACCATACGTTTCCCCATCCCTAGTTTGGATAAATCTCAATGTTAGGGTGTCCCGGACTAAGTTCCATGCGATCTTTGTCACTTCCAAAGACATCTAGAACTGATCAGGCTATAGTATATCATTTCAGTGGATACCGTTGCACTTCCAAGGCACAATTAATACAGAAGAAAATAAATTTAGAGTAATGCTGGCCATACATGCTACAATTATCTGGCCAATTTGCTTGATATCAATGCGGATCGGCCAGATAATTGCAGCATGGATGTGGCCGACCAATCTGAAAATATCGATCAGTCGTGCATACTGGATCATCCAGAATGTCCCTCTGATTAAATATTTTTATAGTGTCGGTCACAACAGGCAGTGTATGTCCTGCCATGGCGAACCAACTGACATACCCCTGTTCCTTCACATGGTACAGAACAGGGAAATATCTCCTCCTTGGGGAGGAGCGCTGATATCATGTGACATATGCTGTGAGAGATCTCAGTGTATCTCCCGAATACTGGCAGTAGCAGATAAAATGTCTGTCGGTCTGACAGGCATTTTATCTGACCATGTGTGCCTAGCAAAAGTCTATATAAATAAGACCTAAATTAGGCTGCTCTAACAGTCTGGCAATCATACTATAATCCATACATCTTTTTAAAATGTTTATGAAGATGTTTACGAAAACCAATCAGAAATGACTCTCCATAGCTGCCACTTGGATTTCTTTCACAACCAACTGCTGCTCAGTTTGTCAATTAAATAACATCTCAGGGCCTTTTCGACATTGATCCTCTCTAGCTGTAAACTACTTCAAAGCACATAATATAACTGTTATCTATAAAATGAGGCAGAAGTGAAATAGAAGCCAGTAATTAACTGTACATATAAATACTAAATGTACACGCATCAAGTGTTTGCATTGCCTTGCTGTAGGTTGCCATGGAGAGTGATAGGCATTGTAAATTGTTGTGAAGAAATGAATAACGTGGGTTTGGTTGATTCATACAAGTGCAATAATGGTATAACATCTTATCTGATAGACTCCAGCTGTATGATCCTTTTCAGATCCTTAGAACAATTTTCTAGTTATGTTCTACAATGAAAAATGATTAGTTTTGCCAAACTAAATAAGATGCATTTTAAAGTTTTATCCTCTTAGTAATTTGTTCCACTAGATTTTAAAGATGGTCTCTGTCAATTAAGAATTAGGGGTATACTCATTTACTTGCAAGAATTTCTCACAGGGCTATAGCATACAGCTACTATAAGTTTGACTTTGTGCAAAGTGTTCTATGTAGAGCTGTATACTTCATGTGGGAGGAACCCAGTGAGAATTCTAATGATGCACAGTGGCACACACAGGAAGCATGCATGTGTGGTGATGTTGGGTTCCAGGTACCCAGGAACACCCAACCTGCACAATGCCTCCTCACTGGTCTACAGGAGGGGGCCAGAACCAATATGATACAATGCTTTGAAAATCACCATATTTTGGCACCGCCTCCTTCCCATAAATCCATGAATGGTGACAGTATGCCAGAAGAGGGTGGGTTTTAAGTACACACATTTTATATATGTGTGTGTGTGTGTGTGTGTGTGTGTGTGTGTGTGTGTGTGTGTGTGTAAAGAACAACCCTGCCCCCATTCACAAATGCCTACATTTGCCCCCTGTTACACAAGATGCTGCTTTAGTTAATGAAGAGTCTGATCATTTACTATACTTGCGGATAGACGGCAAGAATTGCAGCAGAAGGTGTTTACAAACAACCAGCCTTCTACGGCACAACATTGCCATTAAACTGCAAGTTGTTGCAGCTTACATTTTTGGTTTGGTTTCTCTGTTGAAATGCCCAAAATGACTGAAGTTTATAGGAGTTTTTGCAATGCTTCCTATAGTGTAGAATCAGAATTCTATTCTTAAGGATATATAGCCAAAGGAGGTTTGTATGTAACAGATCTCTTTTCCACAGGTGTAAGGAGAATGACAAAGAAAATAAGATTTTAAACCTACCGGTAAATCTTTTTCTCCTAGTCCGTAGAGGATGCTGGGGACTCCGTAAGGACCATGGGGTATAGACGGGCTCCTCAGGAGACATGGGCACTATAAAGAACATTAGAATGGGTGTGCACTGGCTCCTCCCTCTATGACCCTCCTCCAGACCTCAGTTAGAAAACTATGCCCAGAGTAGACGGACAGTACGAGGAAAGGATTTTGTTAATCTAAGGGCAAAATTCATACCAGCCCACACCATCCACACCGTATAACATAGAATATACAAACCAGTTAACAGTATGAAACAAAACAGCATCAGCCCGAGACTGATCAAAACCGTAACATAACCCTTATGTAAGCAATAACTATATACAAGTCTTGCAGAATTTTGTCCGTACTGGGACGGGCGCCCAGCATCCTCTACGGACTAGGAGAAAAAGATTTACCGGTAGGTTTAAAATCTTATTTTCTCTTACGTCCTAGAGGATGCTGGGGACTCCGTAAGGACCATGGGGATAATACTAAAGCTCCAGACTGGGCGGGAGAGTGCGGATGACTGCAGCACCGATTGAGCAAAACATGAGGTCCTCCTCAGCCAGGGCATCAAACTTGTAGAATTTTGCAAAAGTGTTTGAACCCGACCAAGTAGCTGCTCAGCAAAGCTGTAAGGCCGAGACGCCTCGGGCAGCCGCCCAAGAAGAACCAACCTTCCTAGTGGAATGGGCCTTTACAGAATCTGGTAACGGCAATCCAGCCGTAGAATGAGCCTGCTGAATCATGTTACAGATCCAGCGAGCAATAGTCTGTTTAGAAGCAGGAGTGCCAACCTTGTTGGCTGCATTCAGGACAAACCGTGCCTCTGTTTTCCTATCCCGAGCCGTCCTGGCTACGTAAATTTTTATGGCCCTGACCACATCAAGGGATTTGGAATCCTCCAAGTCTCCCGTAGCCACAGGCACCACAATAGGTTGGTTCATATGAAACAATGACACCACCTTAGGTAAAAATTGAGGACGAGTCCTCAACTCTGCTCTATCCTCATGGAAAATGAGATAAGAGCCCCTATGAGATAAGGCCGCCAATTCGGACACCCGCCTTGCCGATGCCAAGGCCAACAACATGACCACGTTCCAAGTGAGAAACTTTAATTCAACTGTTTGAAGAGGTTCAAACTAGTGAGATTTTAGGAACTGTAACACCACGTTAAGGTCCAATGGTGCCACAAAAGGAGGTTGGATGTGTAGCACTCCCTTTACAAAAGTTTGGACTTCTGTGAGAGAAGCCAATTCCTTCTGGAAGAATATAGATAGGCTCCATTAAGGTACAGATTTCGGCCCTAGCTTTAGGCCCATATCCACTCCTGTCTGTAGAAAGTGGAGTAAACGGCCCAAGTGGAAACCTTCCGTAGGAGCATTCTCGGCTTCACACCAAGATATATATTTCCTCCAGATACGGTGATGTTTCGCCGTCACTTCCTTCCTAGCCTTCATCAGAGTAGGTATGACTTCTTCCGGAATACCCTTCCCCGCTAGGATTCGGTGATCAACCGCCATGCCGTCAAACGTAACCGCGGTAAGTCTTGGAACACGCAGGGTCCCTGCTGCAACAGGTCCTCCCTGAGAGGAAGAGGCCACGGATCTTCTGTGAGCATCTCCTGAAGATCTGAATACCAGGCCCTTCGAGGCCAATCTGGAACAATGAGTATTGTCTGTACTCTTTTTCGTCTTATGATTCTCAATATTTTTGAGATGAGAGGAAGATGAGGGAACACATAGACCGACTGAAACACCCATGGTGTCGCCAGGGCATCCACCGCTACTGCCTGAGGGTCCCTTGACCTGGCACAATACCTCCGAAGCTTCTTGTTGAGGCGTGACGCCATCATGTCTATTTGATGAAGTCCCCAAAGACTTGTTATCTCTGCAAAGACTTCTTGATGAAGTCCCCACTCTCCTGGATGGAGATCGTGTCTGCTGAGGAAGTCTGCTTCCCAGTTGTCCACTCCCGGAATGAATACCGCTGATAGAGCGCTTACGTGATTTTCTGCCCAGCGCAGAATCCTGGTGGCTTCCGCCATTGCCACTCTGCTCCTTGTCCCGCCTTGGCCGTTTACATGAGCCATGGCTGTGACGTTGTCTGATTGAATCAGAACCGGTAAGTCGTGAAGAAGATTCTCCACTTATCATAGGCCGTTGTATACGGCCCTAAATTCCAGTATGTTGATGTGTAGACAAGCCTCCTGGCTTGACCACAGTCCCTGAAAATTCCTTCCTTGCATGACTGCTCCCCATCCTCGGAGGCTCGCGTCCATGGTTATCAGAACCCAGTATTGAATGCCGAATCTGCGACCCTCTAGAAGGTGAGCACTCTGCAGCCACCACAGGAGCGACACCCTGGCCCTGGGTGACAGGCTTATCTTCTGATGTATTTGTAGATGGGACCCCGACCACTTGTCCAGAAGGTCCCACTGAATTGTCTCGCATGAAACCTGCCGAAGGGGATGGCCTCGTAGGCTGCCACCATTTTTCCCAGAACTCGAGTGCATTGATGAACCGACACTCTTTTTGGTTTTAGCAGGTCTCCGACCATGTTCTGGAGCTCCTGGGCTTTTTCCATTGGGAGAAAAACCCTCTTCTGTTCCGTGTCCAGAATCATGCCTAGGAATGATAGTCGAGTCGTTGGAATCAATTGCAACTTTGGCAGATTTAGAATCCAACCGTGCTATTGTAGCACTCTCAGGGAGAGTGACACGCTTTTCAGCAATTGATCTCTCGATCTCGCTTTTATCAGGAGATCGTCCAAGTACGGGATAATTGTGACTCCCAGCCTGCGCAGGAGCATCATCATCTCCGCCATCACCTTGGTGAAAATCCTCGGGGCCGTGGAAAGCCCAAACGGCAACATCTGAAACTGGTAATGACAGTCCTGTACAGCGAATCTCAGGTACTCCTGATGAGGAGGATATTTGGGGACATGAAGGTATGCATCCTTTATGTCCAGTGACACCATAAAATCTCCCCCTTCCAGACTGGAGATCACTGCCCGGAGCAATTCCATCTTGAATTAGAACCTTTTCAAGTACAGGTTTAGGGATTTCAGATTTAAAATGGGTCTGACCGAGCCATCCGGCTTCGGGACCACGAACAGGGTTGAATAGTACCCTTTTCCCTGTTGGGCTAGGGGAACCGTGACAATCACTTGCTTTTGACACAGCTTTTGAATTGCAGCTAACACTACTGCCCTCTCTGGGGGAGAAGCTGACAAGGCCGATTTGAAAAATCGGCGGGGGGGCACCTCTTCGAATTTTAGTTTGTAGCCCTGGGATACAATTTCCATCGCCCAAGGATCCACGTCTGACGGAACCCAGACCTGGCTGAAGTTGAAGACGTGCCCCCACCGGTGCGGACTCCCTCAGTGGAGCCCCAGCGTCATGCGGTGGATTTAGTAGAAGCTGGGGAGGACTTCTGTTCCTGGGAGCTAGCCGAAGCAGGCGTTCTTTTCCCTCTACCCTTACCTCTGGCGAGGAAGGATGAGACCCGACCTCTTCTGGACTTATGCGACCGAAAGGACTGCATCTGATATTGTGGAGTTTTCTTTTGCTGTGGGGGAACAAGTGTCAAAAAAGTAGATTTACCAACAGTAGCTGTGGAAACCAGGTCCGCGAAACCTTCCCCAAATAAAACTTCACCTTTGTAAGGTAAAACCTCCATATGCTTCTTTGAGTCGGCATCCCCCATCCATTGGCGGGTCCACAGGGCTCTCCTAGCAGAAACCGTCATGGCGTTGGCTCTTGAACCTAGCAGCCCCACATCTCTGAGCGTCTCTCATATATAAAACTGCGTCTTTAATGTGACCTAAGGTCAATAAAATGGTATCCCTATCTAGGGTCTCAATGTCAGCGGACAAGGTATCTGCCCAAGCTGCAACCGCACTATATACCCATGCCGATGCTATCGCCGGTCTGGGTAAAGCCCCCGTATGTGTATAAATAGATTTTAAGGTAGTCTCCTGTCTGCGATCCGCAGGATCCTTGAGGGCTGCCGTGTCGGGAGACGGTAGCGCCACCTTCTTGGACAAGCGTGTTAAAGCCTGGTCTACCCTGGGCGAAGATTCCCACCGTACCCTGTCCTGTGCAGGGAAATGATACGCCATAAGAATCCTCTTGGGAATCTGCAGGTTTTTTGTCTGGAGTTTCCCAAGCTTTTTCAAATAACTCGTTCAGCTCATGAGATGGGGGAAAGGTTACCTCAGGTTTCTTTTCCTTATACATGCGCACCCTCATGTCAGGGACAGAGGGGTCATCTGTGATATGCAAAACATCTTTTATTGCAATAATCATATAATGAATACTTTTGGCCACCCTTGGGTGTAACCTCGCATCATCGTAGTCGACACTGGAGTCAGAATCTGTGTCGGTATCAGGGTCTGCTACTTGGGGTAGAGAACGTTTTTGAGACCCAGCAGGGCCCTGTGACACAGTAAAAGCCATGGATTAACTCCGTTTTTTCCCTGGACTCTGCTTTGTCCAACCTCTTATGCAATAAGGTCACATTTGCATTTAAAACATTCCACATGTCCAACCAGTCAGGTGTCAGCATTGCCGACGGAGACACCACAATCATCTGCTCCACCTCCTCCTTAGATGAGCCTTCCGCTTCAGAAATGCAGACACCCGTACCGACGACACCCCCCCCCCACCCACACAGGGATATTTATCTGGAGATTGTCTCTCCTAAGGGCCTTATTGGGGGACTGAGAGAGTATGCCAGCACACACCCAGCGCCAACTGACACTGGAAAACAAATTCCCAGAATATATAGTGCTTTTTTATATAATTATGTATAATACACTCCCTGCGCCTCACAAGTGCCCCCCCCCCCCTCTTTTTTGCCCTGTGTCACCGTCCCCTCCAGCGACAGGCTTCGGTCCCGCTCAATTTTATAATACTGGCGGGGGATTTATATAACTACTGCCTCCGCAGCCTATAATACTCATATGCCAGCCTTAGAGGTTTATATTGCTGCCCAGGGCGCCCCCCCCCCATCCGTGCCTGCTAGTGTGTTGTGTGGGAGCAGTGGCACGCAGCGTTATCACTGCGCGCTTACCTCAGGGAAGATCTGAAGTCTTCTGCCGCCTTGAAGTCTTTTCTTTTTATACTCACCCGGCTTCTATCTTCCGGCTCTGCGAGGAGGACGGCGGCACGGCTCTGGGACGAATAGCAAGGGGAGACCTGCGTTCCGACTCCCTCTGGAGCTAATGGTGTCCAGTAGCCTAAGAAGCAGAGCCCATCATTTAAGTAGGTCTGCTTCTCTCTCCTCAGTCCCACGATGCAGGGAGCCTGGTGCCAGCAATGCTCCCTGAAAATAAAAAAACCTAACAAAATTCTTTTTTCAGAGAAACTCAGGAGAGCTCCCTGTAATGCACCCAATCTCCTCTGGGCACAGGATCTAACCGAGGTCTGGAGGAGGGGCATAGAGGGAGGAGCCAGTGCACACCCATTCTAAAGTTCTTTATAGTGCCCATGTCTCCTGCAGAGCCCATCTATACCCCATGGTCCTTACAGAATCCCCAGCATCCTCTAGGACATGAGAAAATACTGTATGTAAGCAAGTGTTATTAGGCGTGTGCGTATATATATATATATATATATAAAATAAGATTTTACTCACCGGTAAATCTATTTCTCGTAGTCCGTAGTGGATGCTGGGAACTCCGTAAGGACCATGGGGAATAGCGGCTCCGCAGGAGACTGGGCACAACTGAAGAAAGCTTTAGGTCACCTGGTGTGCACTGGCTCCTCCCACTATGACCCTCCTCCAAGCCTCAGTTAGGACACTGTGCCCGGACGAGCTGACATAATAAGGAAGGATTTTGAATCCCGGGTAAGACTCATACCAGCCACACCAATCACACCATATAACTCGTGATACTATACCCAGTTAACAGTATGAATATAACTGAGCCTCTCAACAGATGGCTCAACAATAACCCTTTAGTTAGGCAATAACTATATACAAGTATTGCAGACAATCCGCACTTGGGATGGGCACCCAGCATCCACTACGGACTACGAGAAATAGATTTACCGGTGAGTAAAATCTTATTTTCTCTGACGTCCTAGTGGATGCTGGGAACTCCGTAAGGACCATGGGGATTATACCAAAGCTCCCAAATGGGCGGGAGAGTGCGGATGACTCTGCAGCACCGAATGAGAGAACTCCAGATCCTCCTCAGCCAGGGTATCAATTTTGTAGAATTTAGCAAACGTGTTTGCCCCTGACCAAGTTGCAGCTCGGCAAAGTTGGAAAGCCGAGACCCCTCGGGCAGCTGCCCAAGATGAGCCCACCTTCCTTGTGGAATGGGCTTTTACAGATTTTGGCTGCGGTAGTCCAGCCGCAGAATGCGCCAGCTGAATTGTGCTACAAATCCAGCGAGCAATAGTCTGCTTAGAAGCAGGAGCACCCAGTTTGCTGGGTGCATACAGGATAAACAGCGAGTCAGTTCTCCTGACTCTAGCCGTCCTAAAAACATAATTTTTCAAGGCCCTGACTACGTCCAGTAACTTGGAATCCTCCAAGTCCCTAGTAGCCGCAGGCACTACAATAGGTTGGTTCAAGTGAAAAGCGGATACCACCTTAGGGAGAAACTGGGGACGAGTCCTCAATTTTGCCCTATCCATATGGAAAATCAGATAAGGACTTTTATATGACAAAGCCGCCAATTCTGATACACGCCTGGCCGAAGCCAAGGCCAATAACATGACCACTTTCCGCGTGAGATATTTTAGATTCACGGTTTTTAGTGGCCCACACCAATGTGATTTTAAGAAACTCAACACCACGTTGAGAACCCAAGGTGCCACTGGAGGCACAACCGGGGGCTGAATATGCAGCACTCCTTTTACAATGTCTGAACTTCAGGTACTGAAGCTAGTTCTTTCTGGAAGAAAATCGACAGAGCCGAGATCTGTACCTTAATGGAGCCTAATTTTAGGCCCATAGACACTCCTGCTTGTAGGAAATGCAGAAAATCGACCTAGTTGAAATTCCTGTTGGGGCCTTTTTTGGCCTCACACCAAGCAACATATTTTCGCCATATGCGGTGATAATGTTTTGCAGTTACATCTTTCCTGGCTTGAATCAGCGTAGGAATGACTTCCTACGGAATGCCCTTTTCCTTTAGGATCCGGCGTTCAACCGCCATGCCGTCAAAACGTATCCGCGGTAAGTCCTGGAACAGACAGGGCTGCTGCCGCAGGTCCTGTCTGAGCGGCAGAGGCCATGGGTCCTCTGATATAATTTCTTGAAGTTCTGGGTACCAAGCTCTTCTTGGCCAATCCGGAACCACGAGTATCGTTCTTACTCCTCGCCTTCCTATTATTCTCAGTACCTTTTGTATGAGAGGCAGAGGGGGGAACACATAAACCGACTGGTACACCCACGGTGTTACCAGAGCGTCCACAGCTATCGCCTGAGGGTCCCTTGACCTGGCGCAATATCTTTTATAGCTTTTTGTTGAGGCGGGACGCCATCATGTCCACCTGTAGCCTTTCCCAATGGTGTACAATCCTTTGGAAGACTTCTGGATGAAATCCCCACTCTCCCGGGTGGAGGTCGTGTCTGCTGAGAAGATCTGCTTCCCAGTCGTCCACTCCGGGAATGAACACTGCTGACAGTGCTAACACATGATTTTCCGCCCATCGGAGAATCCTTGTGGCTTCTGCCATCGCCATCCTGCTTCTTGTGCTGCCCCGTTAGTTTACAAGGGCGACTGCCGTGATGTTGTCTGATTGGATCAGTACCGGCTGGTTTTGAAGCAGAGGCCTTGCCTGACTCAGGGCATTGTAAATGGCCCTCAGCTCCAGAATATTTATGTGTAGGGAAGTCACCTGACTTGACCAAAGTCCCTGGAAGTTTCTTCCCTGTGTGACTGCCCCCCAGCCTCAAAGGCTGGCATCCATGGTCACTAGGACCTAGTCCTGTATGCCGAACCTGCGGCCCTCTTGAAGATGGGCACTCTGCAGCCACCACAGTAGAGATACCCTGGTCCTTGAAGACAGGGTTATCAGCCGATGCATCTGAAGATGTGATCCGGACCACTTGTCCAACAGGTCCCACTGAAAAGTTCTTGCATGGAACCTGCCGAATGGGATTGCTTCGTAGGAAGCTACCATTTTTCCCAGGACTCGCGTGCAATGATGCACCGATACCTGTTTTGGCTTCAGGAGGTCTCTGACTAGAGATGACAGCTCCTTGGCTTTCTCCTCCGGGAGAAACACTTATTTTGTTCTGTGTCCAGAACCATCCCCTGGAACAGTAGACGTGTCGTAGGAACCAGCTGCGACTTTGGACTGTTTAGAATCCAACCGTGCTGTTGTAGCACTTTCCAAAATAGTGCTACCCCGACTAGCAACTGCTCCTTGGACCTTGCCCTTATAAGGAGATTGTCCAAGTACGGGATAATTAAAACTCCCTTTTTTCGAAGGAGTATCATCATTTCGGCCATTACCTTGGTAAACACCCTCGGTGCCATGTACAGTCCAAACGGCAGTGTCTGGACTTGGTAATGGTAATCCTGTACCACAAATCTGAGGTACTCCTGGCGAGGATGGTAAATGGGGACATGCAGGTAAGCATCCTTGATGTCCCGGGATCCCATGCAATCCCCCTCGTCCAGGCTTGCAATAACCGCCCTGAGCGATTCCATCTTGAACTTGAATTTTTTTATGTATGTGTTCAAGGATTTTAAATATAAAATGGGTCACACCGAACCATGCGGTTTCGGTACCACAAACCGTGTGGAATAGTAACCCCGTCCTTGTTGAAGTAGGGGCACCTTGAGTATTACCTGCTGGGAATACAGCTTATTAATTGCCTCTAGCGCAGCCTCCCTGCCTGAGGGAGTTGTCGGCAAGGCATATTTGAGGAAACGGCGGCGGGGGGGGGAGACATCTCGAATTCCAGCTTGTACCCCTGAAATACTACTTGAATGAAACAGGGATCCACCTGTGAGCGAGCCCACTGATCGCTGAAATTTTTGAGACGGCCCCCCACCGTACCTGGCTACACCTGTGGAGCCCCCGCGTCATGCTGTGGACTCAGAGGAAGAGAGAAGAATTTTGATTCTGGGAACAGGCTGACTGGTGCAGCTTTTTCCCTCTTCCCATGTCTCTGTACAGAAAGGAAGCGCCTTTGACTCGCTTGCTTTTCTGAAACCGAAAGGACTGTACCTGATAATACAGTGCTTTCTTAGTCTGTGAGGAAACCTGAGGTAAAAATATTTCTTCCCAGCTGTTGCTGTGGATACGAGGTCCCAGAGACCATCCCCAAATAATTCCTCACCCTTATAAGGCAGAATCTCTATGCGCCTTTTAAAGTCAGCATCACCTGTCCAGTGACAGGTCTCTAATACCCTCCTGACAGAATGGACATTACATTCATTTTGGATGCCAGCCGGCAAAATATCCCTCTGTGCATCCCTCATATATAAGACGACGTCTTTAATATGTTCTCATGTTTGACAGGGTCACCGACCACGCTGCAGCAGCACGATCTGCAGGTCTCAGTCTAGTACCTGAGTGTGTAAATACAGACTTCAGGATAGCCTCCTGCTTTTTATCAACAGGTACCTTCAAAGTGGCCGTTCCTAAAACGGCAGTGCCACCTTTTTTTGACAACCGTGTGAGCGCCTTATCCACCCTAGGGGATATCTCCCAGCGTAACTTATCCTCTGGCGGGAAAGGGTACGCCATCAGTAACTTTTTAGAGATTACCAGTTTCTTATCGGGGGGAACCCACGCTTTTCACACACTTCATTCATTCATCTGATGGGGGAACAAAACACTGCCTGCTTTTTCTCCCCAACATAAAAACCCATTTTTAGAGGGTTAATGTCAGAAATGTGTAACACATTTTTTTTTATTGCCGGGATCAAGTCACGGATGTTCCTAGTGGATTGTGTATATGTCTCAACCTTGTCGACACTGGAGTCAGACTGTCGACATCTGTGTCTGCCATCTGAGTGAGCGGGCGTTTTTGAGCCCCTGATGGCCTTTGAGACGCCTGGGCAGGCGCGGACTGAGAAGCCGGTTGTCCCACAGCCGTTACGTCATCCACCCTTTTATGTAAGGAGTTGACACTGTCGGTTAATACCTTTCACCTAACCATCCACTCTGGTGTCGGCCCCACAGGGGGCGACATCACATTTATCGGCATCTGCTCCGTCACCATATAAGCCTCCTCATTAAACATGTCGACACAGCCGTACCGACACACCGCACACACACAGGGAATGCTCTGACTGAGGACAGGACCCCACAAAGCCCTTTGGGGAGACAGAGAGGGGGTATGCCAGCACACACCAGAGCGCTATATAATGTGGGGATTAACACTATAACTGAGTGAAATTTCCCCAATAGCTGCTTGTATATATAATATTGCGCCTAAATTTAGTGCCCCCCCACTCTTTTTAACCCTTTGAGCCTGAAAACTACAGGGGAGAGCCTGGGGAGCTTTCTTCCAGCTGCACTGTGAAGAGAAAATGGCGCCAGTGTGTCTGAGGGAGATAGCTCCGCCCCTTTTTTGTGGACTTTTCTCCCACTTTTTTCTGGATTCTGGCAGGGGTATTTACCACATATATAGCCTCTGGGGCTATATATTGTGGTATTTTTGCCAGCCAAGGTGTTTTTATTGCTGCTCAGGGCACCCCCCCCAAGCGCCCTGCACCCTCAGTGACCGGAGTGTGAAGTGTGTATGAGGAGCAATGGCGCACAGCTGCAGTGCTGTGCGCTACCTTGGTGAAGACTGATGTCTTCTGCTGCCGATTTTCCGGACCTCTTCTTGCTTCTGGCTCTGTAAGGGGGACGGCGGCGCGGCTCCGGGACCGAACACCAAGGCTGGGCCTGCGGTCGATCCCTCTGGAGCTAATGGTGTCCAGTAGCCCAAGAAGCCCAAGCTGGCAGGTTCGCTTCTTCTCCCCTTAGTCCCTCGCTGCAGTGAGCCTGTTGCCAGCAGGTCTCACTGAAAATAAAAAACCTAAATCTATACTTTCTTTCTAAGGGCTCAGGAGAGCCCCTAGTGTGCATCCAACCTCGGCCGGGCACAAAATCTAACTGAGGCTTGGAGGAGGGTCATAGTGGGAGGAGCCAGTGCACACCAGGTGACCTAAAGCTTTCTTTAGTTGTGCCCAGTCTCCTGCAGAGCCGCTATTCCCCATGGTCCTTACGGAGTTCCCAGCATCCACTAGGATGTCAGAATATATATATATATATATATATATATATATATATATATATATCTATATCTCTCATACACACACACACACACACACACACCTCTGCTAATTAAAGGTGAGCATATTGAGATTCTTAGGGGTCAATTCATTTAAATGCAAAATGGGTGTGCATTGTACTCGTGGCCAGATTTCATCCTGTAATTGCTCAAAAGTGCCCTATGGGGGCTGCAAGCACCTGTAGGAGTTCAGGCTGCTGGAAGGTGCAGCTGTTTGCACAATTACTCAGTGCAGGAAACTTGCACCTAATTGGATTGACCCCTTAGTTAGTGATAACTACCTGAGGACTGTCCACTCAATTCATACAGCAACAGTCTTTCATTCATATTCCAAATTATGAAACTATTTGGAATAGACAAATTTTCAGTAGTGTCTATACAGCATAAGTTCTCAATGTCCCAGATGTAACAAACAGAAAATTAATCATGCCAATTCTAAGCCTTCAGTATTTTCTTCTAGTACAGACAAAGGGGTTCCAAAAGGCAAAATGCATTTCACTAGTATCCCGATTGCTTCATCAGAATAGTAACATTAAGTCATCCCATTGATGGGCTTTTAGTGCTTGATATCAACCTGTAGATTTCCATTCCTTGGAATCAGTGTAAGTAATAGTCATTGAAAAGAAATGCCAACAGCTGCTAATCATGTATAGGACAGCATTATCAGTAGGTGGGTTTTCATAGAATACTTCTGATTTAGTTTCTCCAAACCCCATTTTTACAGCCTTTCCCACCAAAACCCCAGGTTTGACCCAGGATTTGGAACACAGCAAGCCAGGTCAGACCTGTGACTTCCCCCTTTCCCACTGCCATGCTGGCCTGGGATAATCCTAGACCCCAGAGGACGTCACCTACAAGCGCAAAACTCCAGATCTCCCGTGAACACTGGAGCAGACAAACTGTAAGCCGGGGGAGGAGACAAGAGGGAGATGTTTCCCTCAGGTAGGGTGTCTGTCGGCACTGGGTAGAGATTACAGCCTCCATGTATGGAGACACCTTTCTGATTTCAGGCAACCACCACCCTGTAAACAGAACCCGGGTAACCAGTTTCCACTGCAACTAACCCAAGTTCTAACCAGGTAAAACGCTGCTTATTACCCAGTAAGCATTTCCAGGTGCAAATACTAAAGTCAAGTAAGTACATAAGTCACAAGCGCTATAAGAAATCATAGTGTAGTAAGTCAGTAACTACACTATGATGTAGTCATCTGTTTTAGGTCTCTACTGCGCTTTGGTGAATCTATCCAAGGACAGGATTAAATGCAAAGGAGAAACATTCATACTCCACGCACTTCACTTTCACCCCACAAGGGAAGTAACATTTCTTATAGCGCTTGTGACATATGTACTTACTCGTATTTGTTGTTTGTGAAGTATGATGAAACTTCTGAGTGGTACTTAGCCCAGCATCTTTAACGCCCGAGTGTGACCTACACCGTTTCCATTTTGAAGCATTCCTGGGTGATTGAACAGAGATTGAGCCATTCCCACTGACAATTTCAGGGTGTGTGTTAATGTGCAAAAACTCTAGGAAATTGAAAGTGCAGTTCTGTAAAAGTTTTCTGCAATATAGAACTGGAATTCATGGAGATCCTGTAACCAATTTTTTTTCCCAAATCTCTTGGATAGAACCACTTCAGACTAGCCATAATATCCAGTTTTAAGAACTAGAATAAAAATAACACCCCTCTGTTCTGGCATTCCAACGATATGGACTCAAGTGTAATTTTAAGTCAGCCAGGAAGTTTAAAATCCATGGTCTTCATGGTTTGGGATCGGTATGAAATATCTACAATCAAGATCCAGACTGTTGAAATCCAGACAGCAGTTGACAGACGGTCAAAATACAGACATGTAAAATGTCAACAGGTCAAAATACAGACATGAGTTTGTGTGTATGTCGACATGGACACCATATAAATGTACTGCTGCGCTCGCCATGCTTCAGGCACTGTGCCTCGCGGCGCTCGGCACACTATTATGTTCCCCCCCCAGGTCCACTGGGATGGTAAAGTATGAACAAGTCTGTTTCATAGAAAAAAAAAAAAAAAAAAAGCATGAAAAACTCGTGTCGGCATTTTGTCCATGTTGGTATTTTGAGCTTGCTGGGATTTTGACAGTCGGTCAATTGCTGTCGGGATTTTGATTGTAAATTGACTGCATCCCCATGGTTCTACATTCTTAAAAGGATTAACACTTTCTGTAATCTATGATAAACAGAAGCTAGCTGTGGATCAGTTTAAGACCTTGTAAAGGTATAACACTTCTAGATTAGTTAGCCAGTACTATAATTAAACAGCAAGTATTTTAGTTTGCTTCCTGAAGAGACATTCTGCCACAGATTTGATTTGAGGTTTCATAGCATTAATAAAATTATACATTTAGCATAGATTCTAAGGTGAAATGTGAAGGCAGTTGGAATAGTGGAGATAGACTGAACAGCAGCATAGCACAGGTAGAATATAATAAGAATTTACTTACCGATAATTCTATTTCTCGGAGTCCGTAGTGGATGCTGGGGTTCCTGAAAGGACCATGGGGAATAGCGGCTCCGCAGGAGACAGGGCACAAAAGTAAAGCTTTTACAGGTCAGGTGGTGTGTACTGGCTCCTCCCCCTATGACCCTCCTCCAGACTCCAGTTAGGTACTGTGCCCGGACGAGCGTACACAATAAGGGAGGATTTTGAATCCCGGGTAAGACTCATACCAGCCACACCAATCACACCGTACAACTTGTGATCTAAACCCAGTTAACAGTATGATAACAGAGGAGCCTCTGAAAGATGGCTTCCTAAACAATAACCCGAATTAGTTAACAATAACTATGTACAAGTATTGCAGATAATCCGCACTTGGGATGGGCGCCCAGCATCCACTACGGACTCCGAGAAATAGAATTATCGGTAAGTAAATTCTTATTTTCTCTATCGTCCTAAGTGGATGCTGGGGTTCCTGAAAGGACCATGGGGATTATACCAAAGCTCCCAAACGGGCGGGAGAGTGCGGATGACTCTGCAGCACCGAATGAGAGAACTCCAGGTCCTCCTTTGCCAGGGTATCAAATTTGTAAAAATTTACAAACGTGTTCTCCCCTGACCACGTAGCTGCTCGGCAGAGTTGTAATGCCGAGACCCCTCGGGCAGCCGCCCAAGATGAGCCCACCTTCCTTGCGGAATGGGCCTTAACAGATTTAGGCTGTGGCAGGCCTGCCACAGAATGTACAAGTTGAATTTTGTTACAAATCCAACGAGCAATCGACTGCTTAGAAGCAGGTGCACCCAACTTGTTGGGTGCATACAGTATAAACAGCGAGTCAGATTTTCTGACTCCAGCCGTCCTTTAAATGTATATTTTTAAGGCTCTGACAACGTCCAACAACTTGGAGTCCTTCAAGTCGTCTGTAGCCGCAGGCACTACAATAGGCTGGTTCAGGTGAAACGCTGATACCACCTTAGGGAGAAAATGCGGACGCGTCCGCAGCTCTGCCCTATGTCGAATGGAAAATTAAATAAGGGCTTTTATAAGACAAAGCCGCCAGTTCAGATACTCTCCCGGCCGAAGCCAGGGCCAGTAACATAGTCACTTTCCATGTGAGATATTTCAAATCCACATTCTTTAGTGGTTCAAACCAATTGGATTTGAGGAAATCTAAAACTACATTTAGATCCCACGGTGCCACCTTCGGCACCACAGGAGGCTGTATATGCAGTACTCCTTTGATAAAAATCTGGACCTCAGGGACTGAGGCCAATTCTTTTTGGAAGAATATTGATAGGGCCGAAATTTGAACCTTAATAGATCCCAATTTGAGACCCATAGACAATCCTGATTGCAGGAAATGTAGGAAAACGACCCAGTTGAAATCCCTCCATCGGAGCACTCCGCTGCTCGCACCACGCAACATATTTTCGCCAAATACGGCGATAATGCTTCGCGGTGACTTCCTTCCTTGCCTTTATCAAGGTAGGAATGACTTCTTCTGGAATGCCTTTTCCTTTTAGGATCTGGCATTCAAACGCCATGCCGTCAAACGCAGCCGCGGTAAGTCTTGAAAAAGACAAGGACCCTGCTGAAGCAGGTCCCTTCTCAGAAGTAGAGGCCACGGATCGTCCGTGACCATCTCTTGAAGTTCCGGGTACCAAGTCCTTCTTGGCCAATCCGGAGCCACTAGTCTTACTCCTCTTTGCCGTATAATCCTCAATACCTTTGGTATGAGAGGCAGAGGAGGAAACACATATACCGACTGGTACACCCAAGGTGTTACCAGCGCGTCCACAGCTATTGCCTGCGGATCTCTTGACCTGGCGCAATACCTGTCCAGTGTTTTGTTGAGGCGAGACGCCATCATGTCCACCATTGGTTTTACCCAACGGTTTAATAGCATGTGGAAAACTTCTGGATGAAGTCCCCACTCTCCCGGGTGAAGGTCGTGTCTGCTGAGGAAGTCTGCTTCCCAGTTGTCCACGCCCGGGATGAATACTGCTGACAGTGCTATCACGTGATTCTCCGCCCAGCGAAGGATCCTGGCAGCTTCTGCCATTGCCCTCCTGCTTCTTGTGCCGCCCTGTCTGTTTACATGGGCGACTGCCGTGATGTTGTCCGACTGGATCAACACCGGTCTTCCTTGAAGCAGAGGTTCCGCCTGGCTTAGAGCATTGTAGATTGCTCTTAGTTCCAGAATGCTTATGTGAAGAGACTTTTTCAGGCTCGACCACACTCCCTGGAAATTTCTTCCCTGTGTGACTGCTCCCCAGCCTCTCAGGCTGGCATCCGTGGTCACCAGGATCCAATCCTGCATGCCGAATCTGCGGCCCTCCAATAGATGAGCCTCCAGCAACCACCACAGAAGGGATACCCTTGTCCTCGGCGACAGGGTTATCCGCAGGTGCATCTGAAGATGCGACCCTGACCATTTGTCCAACAGATCCCTTTGCATGGAATCTGCCGAAAGGGATTGCTTCGTAAGAAGCTACCATTTTTTCCCAGGACTCTTGTGCATTGATGTACAGACACCTTTCCTGGTTTTAGGAGGTTCCTGACCAGGTCAGATAACTCCTTGGCTTTTTCTTCGGGAAGAAAAACCTTTTTCTGAACTGTGTCCAGAATCATCCCCAGGAACAGCAGACGAGTTGTCGGCATTAATTGGGATTTTGGAATATTCAGAATCCATCCGTGCTGCTTTAGCACCTCTTGAGATAGTGCTAAACCCATCTCTAGCTGTTCTCTGGACCTTGCCCTTATTAGGAGATCGTCCAAGTATGGGATAATTAATACGCCTTTTCTTCGAAGAAGAAATATTATCTCGGCCATTACCTTTGTAAAGACCCGAGGTGCCGTGGACAAACCAAACGGCAGCGTCTGAAACTGATAGTGACAGTTTTGTACAACGAACCTGAGGTACCCCTGGTGTGAGGGGTAATTGGAACGTGGAGATACGCATCCTTGATGTCCAAGGATACCATAAAGTCCCCTTCTTTCAGGTTCGCTATCACTGCTCTGAGTGACTCCATCTTGAACTTGAACTTCTTTATGTACAGGTTCAAGGACTTCAGATTTAGAATAGGCCTTACCGAGCCATCCGGCTTCGGTACCACAAAAAAAGAGTGGAATAATACCCCTTCCCTTGTTGTAGAAGAGGTACCTTGACTATCACCTGCTGAGAATACAGCTTGTGAATGGCTTCCAAAACCGTCTCCCTTTCTGAGGGGGACGTTGGTAAAGCAGACTTCAGGAAACGGCGAGGTGGCTCTGTCTCTAATTTCAACCTGTACCCCTGAGATATTATCTGCAGGATCCAGGGATTTACCTGCGAGTGAGCCCACTGCGCGCTGTAATTCTTGAGACGACCGCCTACCGCCCCCGAGTCCGCTTGCGAAGCCCCAGCGTCATGCTGAGGCTTTTGTAGAAGCCGGGGAGGGCTTCTGTTCCTGGGAAGGAGCTGCCTGTTGCTGTCTCTTCCCTCGTCCTCTGCCTCGTGGCAGATATGAATAGCCCTTTGCTCTCTTATTTTTAAAGGAACGAAAGGGCTGCGGTTGAAAGGTCGGTGCCTTTTTCTGTTGGGGAGTGACTTGAGGTAGAAAGGTGGATTTCCCGGCCGTAGCCGTGGCCACCAAATCCGATAGACCGACCCCAAATAACTCCTCTACGCATCGCCTGTCCACTGTCGTGTCCATAAAGCTCTTCTGGCCGAAATGGACATAGCACTTACCCGTGATGCCAGTGTGCAGATATCTCTCTGTGCATCACGCATATAAAGAAATGCATCCTTTATTTGTTCTAACGACAGTAAAATGCATCCTTTATTTGTTCTAACGACAGTAAAATATTGTCCCTGTCCAGGGTATCAATATTTTCGATCAGGGACTCTGACCAAACTACCCCAGCACTGCACATCCAGGCAGTCGCAATAGCTGGTCGTAGTATAACACCTGCATGTGTGTATATACCTTTTTGGATATTTTCCATCCTCCTATCTGATGGATCTTTAAGTGCGGCCGTCTCAGGAGAGGGTAACGCCACTTGTTTTGATAAGCGTGTTAGCGCTTTGTCCACCCTAGGAGGTGTTTCCCAGCGCTCCCTAACCTCTGGCGGGAAAGGGTATAAAGCCAATAACTTCTTTGAAATTAGCAGTTTTTTATCGGGGCACCCCACGCTTCATCACACACGTCATTTAATTCTTCTGATTCGGTAAAAACTACTGGTAGTTTTTTCACACCCCACATAATACCCTGTTTAGTGGTACCTGTAGTATCAGCTAAATGTAACATCTCCTTTATTGCCAAAATCATATAACGTGTGGCCCTACTGGAAAATACGGTTGATTCGTCACCTTCACCACCGGAATCAGTGCCTGTGTCTGGGTCTGTGTCGACCGACTGAGGCAAGGGGCGTTTTACAGCCCCTGACGGTGTTTGAGGCGCCTGGACAGGCACTAATTGAGTGTCCGGCCGCCTCATGTCGGCAAACGACTGCTTAAGCGAGTTGACGCTATCCCGTAATTCCACAAATAAAGGCATCCATTCTGGTGTCGACCCCCTAGGAGGTGACATCCTCATATTTGGCAATTGCTCCGCCTCCACACCAATAACGTCCTCATACATGTCGACACACACGTACCGACACACAGCAGACACACAGGGAATGCTCTATACGAAGACAGGACCCACTAGCCCTTTGGGGAGACAGAGGGAGAGTCTGCCAGCACACACCAAAAAGCGCTATATATGACAGGGATAGCCTTATGATTAAGTGCTCCCTTATAGCTGCTTTTATATTAATATATTGCCATTTATTTTGCCCCCCCCTCTCTGTTATACCCTGTTTCTGTAGTGCAGTGCAGGGGAGAGACCTGGGAGCCTTCCTGACCAGCGGAGCTGTGACAGAAAATGGCGCCGTGTGCTGAGGAGATAGGCCCCGCCCCTTTTTCGGCGGGCTCGTCTCCCGCTATTTAGTACATTTAGGCAGGGGTAAATATCTCCATATAGCCTCTGGGGCTATATGTGAGGTATTTTTAGCCTTTTTAAAGGTTTTCATTTGCCTCCCAGGGCGCCCCCCCCCCAGCGCCCTGCACCCTCAGTGACTGCCGTGTGAAGTGTGCTGAGAGGAAAATGGCGCACAGCTGCAGTGCTGTGCGCTACCTTAAGAAGACTGCAGGAGTCTTCAGCCGCCGATTCTGGACCTCTTCTTGCTTCAGCATCTGTGAGGGGGCCGGCGGCGTGGCTCCGGTGACCATCCAGGCTGTACCTGTGATCGTCCCTCTGGAGCTTCATGTCCAGTAGCCAAGAAGCCAATCCATCCTGCACGCAGGTGAGTTCACTTCTTCTCCCCTCTGTCCCTCGTTGCAGTGATCCTGTTGCCAGCAGGAATCACTGTAAAATAAAAAACCTAAGCTAAACTCTCTAAGCAGCTCTTTATGAGAGCCACCTAGAATTGCACCCTTCTCGGCCGGGCACAAAAATCTAACTGGAGTCTGGAGGAGGGTCATAGGGGGAGGAGCCAGTACACACCACCTGACCTGTAAAAGCTTTACTTTTGTGCCCTGTCTCCTGCGGAGCCGCTATTCCCCATGGTCCTTTCAGGAACCCCAGCATCCACTTAGGACGATAGAGAAAACATCTTGTATTGGGCACCACCCCACAGGGTTATGTAGCAAAGAGATGTTGCTCTGCAGTAACAATGCATGATGTGCGAAGTCCCCACACAATGCAAATACTCAACTGTCCTGTAAACTACCAATATTCCAGTTAATCAGATTTCCATAAAGAAATAAGCTAGTATGTCAGGGGTAAATTTATTAAGCTTGGTGAGGGGTTAAAAAGTGGAAGGTGATAAAGTACCAGCCAATCAGATCCTAACGACCATGTCACAGGCTGGGTTTGATAAAATGACAGTTAGGAGCTGACTGGCAGGTCCTTTATCACTTCACCAGGCTTAATAAATCTGCCCCTCAATGCCTTACTATAGACTAAAGTTATAAGAGAAAGCTGTGCTCAGCACTAGCAGGATGAGTTTAGTGCTCCTAATGGGATCTGGACACAAGTTTTTGAATCCGCTTCACTGGCAGTAAGCAGAAACGAGAAATTATAAAACTATGACAAGTGAAACTTGTACAGGAAGGATGGAGACATCGCAGCAAACAGGCCTTCCTACAAATTGGCAGATGAGCAAATAGGGGTATTTATACTCCTACCCTGCAAATTGTGTTCAGTGCGTAGACAAGTGCCATGGTGGAGCCAGTTGACATTTTAGGACATGGGGAATTTACAGTAACTAAACCAGGAGGGTTGTTTTATGCCAAAGTACCTTTGAATAAAGTCCGCCGCCCCCCCCCCCCCCCCCCCGAGTGTGCTGCCAATCATACAAATGGACTGGAAACCCGCAAGTCCAGTTAAACATTTTATCCTTATCTAGCCTTCAGCAGAACAGTGGATATCCCACTGCTAGACAAATCGGGAGCTTAGAATTTTCAGTCCCCACCAATAATGCAAAGCTTGTCCCTGCATAATAGCTGTTAGAAAGGCAGTCAGTGACCATCTTAAGACTAGGCCAGCAACAAGCTGCCTGCACCAAGTACTCTATTACTTTCTGCACTGTTTACTTTGCTACCATATGCTTAAGTGTATCTGAGGGCTCTAGAAGTGTGGCCATTAAAGAGAACGCTTTTAAGTGCTCACCAGGTAGTACTTTGTTCCTGAATGCCTTCGCCAAATGTCCTAACACTTCAGACCTATGTTGGAGACATTGTGGACACAGGGGTACATTCTATCATGTTTGGTGGCAGTGCCTGAATATGGTCCCCTAAGGGACCAATAGACTAATTTTACATATTTCTTCTGCCTCTCAATACCAACTGCCCCACAATTGGAGGAAACTAAACATGACCCTTGCTGGCCTTTAATAATAGTTACCCATCTTCATATCATGATTCTCCCCCCCCCCCCCTTGGTCCACTTTCACCTTAACCCTTCCATGAGTATTTCATCTTCCAGATCTTTGTTAACTTTCTATAAAATCTTACTGTATTCTCTTTACCGCCACTATGTTCTGTTCGCCATGCGACTCCCCAATGCTAATTTTCCCCCCACTATTACTCAGTGCTGCCCCTTATGTCTGATTGGGATGTTCTTTGATGTTCCGTTTCACTTGTTATCCTACGCTGTCTCAGATTTGTGCTACTGTTTTTCATGGATCTTGTTCTCACAAAACTTAACA
The DNA here is from genome assembly GCF_028390025.1 of Pseudophryne corroboree. Lineage (NCBI taxonomy): Eukaryota > Metazoa > Chordata > Amphibia > Anura > Myobatrachidae > Pseudophryne > Pseudophryne corroboree. The sequence goes on from NC_086448.1 coordinate 163,775,056, forward strand.
TTTTTAGACCAATGCTCCTACTCATCAGTCAATGGGACAAGCTGTAGTTCAGCTATACTATGGGTGATAACTATGTAACCTAGGGGGTCTTACAGGAAGCTGGAACAGTTACACCCCACCACTATCCCTAGCCCAAGGAGCTAAACAATGTAACCTGCCACAAACTGAATTGGAGAGCCTGCTATTACCAGGTTATCAGTGACAAACAGAAGACAGCCATCCACAGGAGTATGTAACTTTGTTAACCAACGTAATCTAGGTTGAAAAGAATCCCTGTTTGAGTCAGCATATTATTGGCAATTTTGTTAGAGATGGGGCCGCACAATGAAATGCAGCAAGCTTAATATGGACTGAGACAGATGGACCAGCTGCAGTTTCAGAACACTTAACTGCTTAAGAAAACTGAACTTAAAATCACTCATTTGATGTGGTAGATTTTAATTCCAGCAAAAACTAACCATTCTTCAGTTCTCTGCATAGCAAAGACATGTGCTGCTCTGTTTACCAAGTAGTTTATTCAGGTGCATGATATGGAGGGGAAATAATGCAGACAAGCTATATCCAAGTCATCAGGATATGTTTATTTACTCTTGATGATGTTTCCAAAGTCAATATACCCTGTGTAGAACATTTTACCTCTGAAGACATATGGTAAATCAGAGTTGTAGAGGGCAAATAAAGCCCAGGAGCGACACCATATTATTTTCCAAAAGAAATAAATGTTGGTCCAGTGCTCAAACACAAACAGTGTGCTATAGATTAGTCCCAGGAATCAGAATATTCATTACCTTATCAATGTGAGTAACAACCTCAGGGAGTTTGGAAGCCTTGTTCTGCAGACAGACCAAACAAGAACATAATTTGAAAGTCTTTAATATCATTAACAGTATTATTGGTGGTTCAGCTAGGACAGATCTGGCCTGTAAGCATCTTATGCAGTTTCCCCCTTAGATATCTCAGGTGCCCGAGGAATACAGCCCCCATGCCCTTTATTTAGCAAATATGAAGAGACTTAAGAGTAAGGTCTGCAGCTGATTTATTTACAAGTTTACACCGAACAATGATAGAAACAGACTTAAGCCTGGTTAAGTAAAGAATAATGTAACAATAAGTATCATTTAAGTGATTACAATATTATAAACAAACTACACTGAAAAAAGTTAATGCCAGTTAAAGTATTGGCCATAATATTAATATGATATACAAATTGAATGTGTGATTGAAGATGGTAGAGATCTGCACAGAAGTCAGATTTCTGTATAAACTGAATTAAAGAATAAAAATATAAAGAAAAATAAAGGCTGTGACCATCCTTATCTGCTTAACCCATCCAATCCCAGAAGAGGCTACAAGGCAAATTGCTAGCGTTACCACTTCTCCTGGGAGAGGATTCAGGAAAGCCTAGTTTTGAAGTAGAACAGGCAGTTTGCTTATTCAAGTAGAATATATTCCCAGTGTCCGCAGCTTGTGTAGTACAGTTACATTACGGAGCAGGACGACTTCCCTTGTGAGCATCCACCATCAATTTTTTCAGCTTCCAAAATTATTCTTTTAAAAACATCAACAGCAGTCTAAAAGACAAAGATACCGTTAGGGAGCACAAGATAGGTAACAATTTGTTACAGACATTCAGGCGATACTATATGCACAGAACAGAGCACACTCCAGCCATTTCATTTATCTTGGCCTTTAAAGGAGGTCTAACATTCATGTAGTACATCACCATAGGAGACAACTAGCTCATCTTGCCCTGTCCCTTTTCTATTTCAAGACTATATAGTTATGGTAGACTTCCCTTTGATAACTCAATTTATCCTAAGTCCACAGTAGCCACAGGATAAACATTGGGATATGAGGTAGCAACAGTGGATTGGCACCAACGATCAAAGTCCTCCCAGAATGCAATTGTCCAGCCCTCTATATCCCCGCCTCCTGGCTCAGGCAATTCAGTTGTTTTCCAAAGCAGGATCATCATAGAGAGCCCTAATCAGGCAAGACCACCACATGCACACCCTTCTATACAAGGAAGAGGCTAGTAGGTGAAAGGATCCTCAAATCAGGTGCATCAGGGTGGGATCCCTGTGGATACTTTGGACTTAGGAGAAATAGAGTTAGACGGAAAGTCTACCATAACTATTCCTCCTGCAGGGTCCACAGGATAAACATTGGGATGTCCAACAGCAAATTTAGTGGTGGGGACGCTCCTAATTGGACAAGAGAATCCTTCGCCTGAATTCGGCATCCTGAGAGGCAAAAGGTATCAAAGGCATAATGTCTAATGAATGTGTCAATGGAAGACCATGTGGCTGCCTTACATATCTGTTCAACTGAAGCACCATGTTGTGCTGCCCAAGACGGACCTACCTTATGATTAGAGTGAGCAGAGACATTAGCTGGAATAGGGAGATCAGCTTGAGAATATGCTTCTGACAGTCAAATGGGGAAGCTTAAAGCACCTTTAGGACTAAACTTAAATCCCAAAGTACTGCAGGAGGAATAAAAAAGGAGATTGGATGTGAAGCATTCCCAAAAAAAAAAAAAAAACACATCCTGTAGGTTAGCAATTTTCTTTTGGAACGACACAGTCAATGCAGACACCTGCACTCTCAAGGAAGCCACCAGTAGACCTTTGTTCATTCCTGCCTGAAGGAATGCTAGGCCTCTGGAAACTCTGAAAGACATAGGGTCAAATTTTTGGTCACTGCACATTGAATATAGGCTTGCATATTGTGATAAATGTGAGCAGAGGATGGTTTCCTTGCTCCGAGCACGGTTCTGAATTACCTGTTGCAAGAATCCTCTTGCTTTCAGGATGGAAGTCTCAAGAGCCACGCCGTCAAAGACAGTCGATCCAGGTGCTTGTAATAGCAAGGACCCTGGGACAGTAGATCTGGACGTTGAGGGAGTAGGAATGAAGCATCCATCGACAGTCTCTGTAGACCTGTGTACCAATGTCTTCTGGGCCAAGCCGGCTCTATTAGTATCACGGCGACCTTTCCTTGTTTTACCTTTCGCATCACCCTGGCTAACAGGGCGATCTGTGGAAACATAGGCCAAAAATCCTCTCCCTGACAGGGCACCCACAAAGGTCGCTTTGGGATCCTTTATTCTTGACCTGTATGCAGGAACTTTGTTCTGACAGGACGCCATGAGAGCCATCTCCAGTAACACCCACTTCTCTACCAGAATCTGAAAGACCTCGGGGGGTAAAGCCCATTTGTTTGCATGAATGCGTTTCGACTGAGAAAATCCACTTCCCAGTTTAGGACTCCCGGAATGAATACTGCAGACAAGGCTGGATGATGAAGTTCTGCCCAACTTAATGTGCGGCTTACCTCCTACATTGCTTTTTGGCTGTGAGTTCCTCCCTGATTGAGGTACGCTACTGCCTTTGCATTGTCAGTGAATTTGAACTGGTTTCCCCTGAAAGATGTCCTTTGCCTGAATGAGTGCTATACAGGTTGAGTATCCCTTATCCAAAATGCTTTGATCAGAAGTATTTTGGATATCGGCTTACCGTATTTTGGAATTGCATACCATAATGAGATCATGGTGATGGTACCCAAGTCTAAGCACAGAATGCATTTATGTTCAATATACACCTTACACAGCCTGAAGATAATTTTAGCCAATATCTTTAATAACTTTGTGCATTAAACAAAGTGTGTGTACATTCACACAATTCATTTATGTTTCATATACACAGCCTGAAGGTCAGTTAATACAATATTTTTAATAACTGTATTAAACAGTTTGTGTACATTGAGCCATCACAACAAAGGTTTCACTATTTCTTAGCAACTTCCTGACACTGCTCCCCAGCCCCGAAGCCCGACTTCCGTTGTAAGAACTTACCAATCTGATATCCAAGTGTCTCCTTTTGTTCAGGTGAGATGTCTGTAGCCACCAGGCTAATGACCTCCTTACTTCCAAAGGTAGGACCACAGTCCGTTTTCATTGTCTGATGTAACCCATTCTATCTGGAAAAGGCTCAGACATTGTAGAGGCCACAAATGGAATTGAGCATACTCCACCATGTCGAATGTTGACACCATAGATCCCATCACACACATTGCTGCGTGAATGGATATCCTTGGACTGTATTTTGTTCAGAGGTAAAATTACTCTGAAGACCCGAATCCAACACAGCCCCCAAGCGAGTCATCCGTTGTGCCAGAACCAGGCATGACTGACCAATTTATGAGCCAACAGTGTCTCTGCAAATGAGCAATTGTCTGTTGCAGACAACACTGAAGTAATTCCTGAGACTGCCAGGATTAATAAGAATTTTTCCATACCGCAACGACTTATCCCCTGCCGACGTAGATAAGCTGCCATAACCACCATAATTTTGGGTAACACTCTGGGAGCTGTGGCAGTCCAAATGGTAGGGCCTGAAACTCAAAGTGCTGGAGGATAGTAAACCTGAGATAGCACTGATGGGTTAGCGATATAGGAACATGTAGGTGGTAAGCATCCTGGATATCCAGGGATACCATAAAATCCTCCGGCTCAATGGCGAAAATGGAACAAAGTCTCCATATGAAAACGAGGCACCCAAAATGTGCTTGTTCAGCACCTAGAGATCGAGTATGGGCTGAAACGACCCATTTGGCTTCTGAACCAAAAACAGATTGGAATAAAAACCTTGTCCTCATTGCGCAGGAGGAACTGGAATCACTTAACTGAAGCAACTTCTGAACTGCCTCTTCCAAAGTTTCCACCAAAGACTGGCTGGTATAAAAAAAAAAAAAAACCCCAAAAACCCCCCACACCTTTGAGGGCGGCATCTCTTGAAGGCAAACACATAACGCTTCTTGCACCCAGACATCATTTTGCACAGATCTGGCAGCAGTCCACCACTGAAGGGGGAGGCCCGCACCATCAGGCGGATGGCTTATCTTCTGACTTGGAAGCCGGCCCTCTGGTAGCCCAATGCTTTAGTCTTACCTGACTTGTCAGATTGAGACTGTTTGCCATAACCCTTTTGTTTTACTTTTCCTCGAGTCCAAAAAGCTGGAAATCTAGGCTGGGATTTGTATGTGGAAGAAAACTTCAATTTCTTGGAATCTGCTTCTGATTCCAAAATACTGCAATTCTTTACCAAAAACAATCTCTAGTAAAAGGCAAAGACTCTAGAACCTTCTTTGATTGAGTCAGCTTTCCATGTACGTAGCCAAACTGCTCTGCGACCTGCTACTGCTGAAGCTTGAGGCAATTGCACCCATATCCAAGGCTGCTTCTTCCATAAAAGTAGTTATGTGCAATATGGGATTTTTGCTCTTTAGATGCCAATGAAAGATCATCCTCCAATGAATCAGCCCAGGCTGCCACTGCTTTTGCCAGGCTGAAGCCATGCCTGGTCTTAAGATTGCTCCAGACAAGGAGATTTTTTTTTTTTTAAACCATTTTCCCATCCGCGACATCATTTAATGATGTTGAAGGCAGAGGTAACAGCTTTTTGCACCAATCGAATGACATGCGTATCTACTTTGGGAGCCACCTACCTTTTTAAACGATCCCCAGCTGGAAGAGGATATTGGGAATTCCATTTCTTTGGAATTCTAAACTTCTTACTGGGTGTTACCCAAGCCTCTTGAATGATTTCCATCAAGTGATCTGACCCAGGAAACTCAGTGCTAACTGTTTTGGGACATTTAAACACAGGTGCCTGAGATTTTAACAAAGGCTCAGCTGCTTCTACAGATCGAATGGCTTTCATTGCACTAATTAGCTCAGGTATGTCCACTGAGCAGAGACCTTCGCCCTCATCTCCTCCGATGAGTCCCCATCTGAAACGTGTAGACTGAAGATGTTGTTTCATGTCCATGTGATTTACTTACCACTGGTCTTTCAGCCTGTATGTTGAAAGGCTGCAGATTCCCGTACTGATGTGGTAAACCACATGGGGAATGTTGCATGTAAGGGTTAATAGGGTAACCTATCCCTGGTATAGGAGCTGGCATCCGCCCAAGAAGAGCCCACTTTCCTCGTGGAATGGGATTTTACAGATTTAAGATGCCACAGTCCAGCCGCAGAATGTGCAAGTTGAATCGTACGACAGATCCAGCGAGCAATAGACTGCTTTGAAGCAGGAGCACCCAGCTTGTTGGGCGCATACAGGATAAATAGCGAGTCAGTTTTCCTGACTCCAGTCGTCCTGGAAACATAGATTTTCAGGGCCCCGACTACGTCCAGCAACTTGGAATCCTCCAAGTCCCGAGTAGCCGCAGGCACCACAATAGGTTGGTTCAAATGAAACGCTGATACCACCTAAGGAAGAAATTGGGGACGAGTCCTCAATTCCGCCCTATCCATATGGAAAATCAGATAAGGGCTTTTACATGACAAAGCCGCCAATTCTGACACACGTCTGGCCGAAGCCAAGGCCAACAGCATGACCACTTTCCACGTGAGATATTTTAGTTCCACGGTTTTAAGTGGCTCAAACCAATGTGACTTAAGGAAATCCAACACCACGTTGAGAACCCAAGGTGCCACTGGAGGCACAAAAGGGGACTGAATATGCAGCACTCCTTTAACAAACGTCTGAACTTCAGGCAGTGAAGCCAGTTCTTTTTGGAAGAAAATCAACAGAGCCAAAATCTGGACCTTAATGGAACCTAATTTTTAGGCCCATAGTCACCCCTGACTGTAGGAAGTGCAGAAATCGACCCAGCTGAAATTCCTCCGTTGGGGCCCTTCTGGCCTCACACCACGCAACATATTTACGCCATATGCGGTGATAATGGTTTGCGGTCACCTCCTTCCTAGCTTTAATCAGCGTAGGGATGACTTCCTCCGGAATGCCCTTTTCCTTCAGGATCCGGCGTTCAACCGCCATGCCGTCAAACGCAGTCGCGGTAAGTCTTGGAACAGACAGGGTCCCTGCTGCAGCAGGTCCCATCTGAGCGGCAGAGGCCATGGTTCCTCTGAGATCATTTCTTGAAGTTCTGGGTACCAAGCTCTTCTTGGCCAATCTGGAACAATGATTATAGTTCTTACTCTTCTTATTATCCTCAGTACCTTGGGTATGAGAGGAAGAGGAGGGAACACACAAACCGACTGGTACACCCACGGTGTCACTAAAGCATCCACAGCTATCGCCTGAGGGTCCCTTGACCTGGCGCAATATCTTTTTGTTGAGGCGGGACGCCATCATGTCCACCTGTGGCCTTTCCCACCGGTGTACAACCATTTGGAAGACTTCTGGATGAAGTCCCCACTCTCCCGGGTGGAGGTAGTGTCTGCTGAGAAAGTCTGCTTCCCAGTTGTCCACTCCGGGAATGAACACTGCTGACAGTGCTAAAACATGATTTTCCGCCCATCGGAGAATCCTTGTGGCTTCTGCCATCACCATCCTGCTTCTTGTGCCGCCCTGTCGGTTTACATGGGCGACCGCCGTGATGTTGTCTGACTGGATCAGCACCGGCTGGTGTTGAAGCAGGGGTCTTGCCTGACTTAGGGCATTGTAAATGGCCCTTAGTTCCAGAATATTTATGTGTAGGTAAGTCTCCTGACTCGACCATTGTCCCTGGAAGTTTCTTCCCTGTGTGACAGCCCCCCAACCTCGAAGGCTGGCATCCGTGGCCACCAGGATCCAGTCCTGTATGCCGAATCTGCGGCCCTCTAGAAGATGAGCACTCTGCAGCTACCACAGCAGCGACACCCTGGCCCTTGGAGACAGGGTTATCAGCCGATGCATCTGAAGATGCGATCCGGACCACTTGTCCAACAGATCCCACTGAAAGATCCTTGCATGAAACCTTCCGAATGGAATTGCTTCGTAAGAAGCCACCATCTTTCCCAGGACTCGCGTGCAGTGGTGCACAGACACCTGTTTTGGTTTTAGGAGGTCTATGACTAGAGATGACCACTCCTTGGCCTTCTCCTCCGGGAGAAACTTTTTTCTGTTCTGTGTCCAGAACCATCCCCAGTAACAGTAGACGCGTTGTAGGAACCAGCTGCGACTTTAGAATATTCAGGATCCAGCCGTGCTGTTGTAGCACTTCCCGAGCTAGTGCTACTCCGATCTACAACTGTTCCTTGGACCTCGCCTTTATAAGGAGATCGTCTAAGTACGGGATAATTAAAACTCCTTTTCCGAAGGAGTATCATTTCGGCCATTACCTTGGTAAATACCCTCAGTGCCGTGGACAGACCAAACAGCAACGTCTGGAATTGGTAATGACAGTCCTGTACCACAAATCTGAGGTACTCCTGGTGAGGAGGGTAAATGGGGACATGCAGGTAAGCATCCTTGATGTCCAGTGATACCATGTAATCCCCCTCGTCCAGGCTTGCAATCACTGCCCTGAGCGATTCCATCTTGAACCTTCTTATATAAAAGTGTTCAAGGATTTTAAATTTAAAATGGGTCTCACCGAACCGTCCGGTTTCGGTACCACAAACATTGTGGAATAGTAACCCCGTCCTTGTTGAAGGAGGGGTACCTTGATCATCACCTGCCGAGAATACAGCTCGTCAATCGCCTCCAGCACTGCCTCCCTGTCCGGGGGAGCTGTCGGCAAGGCAGACTTGAGGAAATGGCGAGGGGGAGACGTCTCGAATTCCAGCTTGTACTCCTGAGATACTACTTGTAGAATCCAGGGATCCACCCGTGAGCGAGCCCACTGGTCGCTGAAGTTCTTGAGACGGGCCCCCACCGTACCTGGCTCTGCCTGTGGAGCCCCAGCGTCATGCGGTGGACTTAGAGGAAGCAGGGGGAGGACTTGTTCCTGGGAACTGGCTGTATGTTGCAGCTTTTTCCCTCTACCTCTACCTCTGGGCAGAAAGGAAGCCCCTCTAACCCGCTTGCCTTTCTGGGGCCGAAAGGACTGTACCTGATAATACGGTGCTTTCTTTGGCTGTGAGGGAACATGGGGTAAAAATGCTGACTTCCCAGCTGTCGCTGTGGAAACGAGGTCCGAGAGACCATCCCCAAACAACTCCTCACCCTTGTAAGGCAAAACTTCCATGTGCCTTTTAGAATCTGTATCTCCTGTCCACTGCAGAGGCCACAATCCTCTCCTGGCAGAAATGGACATTGCGTTTATTTTAGATGCCAGCCGGCAAATATCCCTCTGTGCATCTCTCATGTATAAGACAGCGTCTTTAATATGCTCTATGCTTAGCAATATAGTGTCCCTGTCTAGGGTATCAATGTTTTCCGACAGGGAATCTGACCACGCAGCTGCAGCACTGCACATCCATGCTGAAGCAATAGCCGGTCTCAGTATAATTCCTGAGTGTGTATATACAGACTTCATGATAGCCTCCTGCTTTCTATCTGCAGGCTCCTTTAGGGCGGCCGTGTCCGGAGACTGTAGTGCCACCTTTTTTGACAGACGTGTGAGCGCTTTATCCACCCTAGGGGATGTCTCCCAACGTGACCTGTCCTCTGGCGGGAAAGGGTGCGCCATTAGTAACTTTAGAAATTACCAGTTTCTTATCGGGGGAAGCCTACGCTTCTTCATACTCTTCATTTAATTCATCAGATTGGGGAAAAAAAATAAGAATTTACTTACCGATAATTCTATCTCTCGTAGTCCGTAGTGGATGCTGGGGACTCCGTCAGGACCATGGGGATTAGCGGCTCCGCAGGAGACAGGGCACAAAAGTAAAAGCTTTAGGATCAGGTGGTGTGCACTGGCTCCTCCCCCTATGACCCTCCTCCAAGCCTCAGTTAGGATACTGTGCCCGGACGAGCGTACACAATAAGGAAGGATTTTGAATCCCGGGTAAGACTCATACCAGCCACACCAATCACACTGTACAACCTGTGATCTGAACCCAGTTAACAGCATGATAACAGCGGAGCCTCTGAAAAGATGGCTCACAACAATAATAACCCGATTTTTGTAACAATAACTATGTACAAGTATTGCAGACAATCCGCACTTGGGATGGGCGCCCAGCATCCACTACGGACTACGAGAAATAGAATTATCGGTAAGTAAATTCTTATTTTCTCTGACGTCCTAAGTGGATGCTGGGGACTCAGTCAGGACCATGGGGATTATACCAAAGCTCCCAAACGGGCGGGAGAGTGCGGATGACTCTGCAGCACCGAATGAGAGAACTCCAGGTCCTCCTCAGTCAGGGTGTGCCCCTGACCAAGTAGCTGCTCGGCAAAGTTGTAAAGCCGAGACCCCTCGGGCAGCCGCCCAAGATGAGCCCACCTTCCTTGTGGAATGAGCATTTACATATTTTGGCTGTGGCAGGCCTGCCACAGCATGTGCAAGCTGAATTGTACTACACATCCAACTAGCAATCGTCTGCTTAGAAGCAAGAGCACCCAGTTTATTGGGTGCATACAGGATAACAGCAAGTCAGTTTTCCTGACTCCAGCCGTCCTGGAAACCTATATTTTCAGGGCCCTGACAACATCTAGCAACTTGGAGTCCTCCACGTCCCTAGTAGCCGCAGGTACCACAATAAGCTGGTTCAGGTGAAACACTGACACCACCTTAGGGAGAAACTGGGGACGAGTCCGCAGCTCTGCCCTGTCCGAATGGACAATCAGATATGGGCTTTTGTGAGACAAAGCCGCCAATTCTGACACTCGCCTGGCCGAGGCCAGGGCCAACAGCATGGTCACTTTCCATGTGAGATATTTCAAATCCACAGATTTGAGCGGTTTAAACCAATGTGATTTGAGGAATCCCAGAACTACGTTGAGATCCCACAGTGCCACTGGAGGCACAAAAGGGGGTTGTATATGCAGTACTCCCTTGACAAACTTCTGGACTTCAGGAACTGAAGCCAATTCTTTCTGGAAAAAATTCGACAGGGCCGAAATTTGAACCTTAATGGACCCCAATTTGAGGCCCATAGACACTCCTGTTTGCAGGAAATGCAGGAATCGACCGAGTTGAAATTTCTTCGTGGGGCCTTCCTGGCCTCACACCACGCAACATATTTTCGCCACATGTGGTGATAATGTTGTGCGGTCACCTCCTTCCTGGCTTTGACCAGGGTAGGAATGACCTCTTCCGGAATGCCTTTTTCCCTTAGGATCCGGCGTTCAACCGCCATGCCGTCAAACGCAGCCGCGGTAAGTCTTGGAACAGACATGGTACTTGCTGAAGCAAGTCCCTTCTTAGCGGCAGAGGCCATGAGTCCTCTGTGAGCATCTCTTGAAGTTCCAGGTACCAAGTCCTTCTTGGCCAATCCGGAGCCACGAGTATAGTTCTTACTCCTCTACGTCTTATAATTCTCAGTACCTTGGGTATGAGAAGCAGAGGAGGGAACACATACACTGACTGGTACACCCACGGTGTTACCAGAGCGTCCACAGCTATTGCCTGAGGGTCTCTTGACCTGGCGCAATACCTGTCCAGTTTTTTGTTCAGGCGGGACGCCATCATGTCCACCTTTGGTCTTTCCCAATGGTTCACAATCATGTGGAAGACTTCCCGATGAAATCCCCACTCTCCCGGGCGTCCGAATGAACACTGCTGACAGTGCTATCACCTGATTTTCCGCCCAGCGAAGAATCCTTGCAGTTTCTGCTATTGCCCTTCTGCTTCTTGTGCCGCCCTGTCTGTTTATGTGGGCGACTGCCGTGATGTTGTCCCACTGGATCAATACCGGCTGACCTTGAAGCAGAGGTCTTGCTAAGCTTAGAGCATTGTAACTTGCCCTTAGCTCCAGTATATTTATGTGGAGAGAATTCTCCAGACTTGATCACACTCCCTGGAAATTTTTTCCCTGTGTGACTGCTCCCCAGCCTCTCAGGCTGGCATCCCTGGTCACCAGGACCCTTCCTGAATGCCGAATCTGCGGCCCATTAGTAGATGAGTACTTTGCAGCCACCGCAGAAGAAACACCCTTGTCCTTGGAGACAGGGTTATCCGCTGATGCATCTGAAGATGCGATCCGGACCATTTTTCCAGCAGATCCCACTGAAAAGTTCTTGCGTGAAAACTGCCGAATGGAATCGCTTCGTAAGAAGCCACCATTTTTCCCAGGACCCTTGTGCAATGATGCACTGACACTTTTCCTGGTTTTAGGAGGTTCCTGACTAGCTCGGATAACTCCCTGGCTTTCTTCTCCGGGAGAAACACCCTTTTCTGGACTGTGTCCAGAATCATCCCTAGGAACAGCCGATGTGTCGTCGGAAACAACTGCGGTTTTGGAATATTTAGAATCCACCCGTGCTGTCGTAGAACTACTTGAGATAGTGCTACTCCGACCTCCAACTGTTCTCTGGACCTTGCTCTTATCAGGAGGTCGTCCATTTTCTTTGAAGAAGAATCATCATTTCGGCCATTACCTTGGTAAAGACCCGGGGTGCCGTGGACAATCCAAACGGCAGCGTCTGAAACTGATAGTGACAGTTCTGTACCACGAACCTGAGGTACCCTTGGTGAGAAGGGCAAATTGGGACATGGAGGTAAGTATCCCTGATGTCCCGGGACACCCTATAGTCCCCTTCTTCCTGGATTTTCCAGCAGTTGCCGTGGCCACCAGGTCCGATGGACAGACCCCAAATAACTCCTCCCCTTTATACGGCAATACTTCTTTGTGCCGTTTGGAATCTGCATCACCTGACCACTGTCGTGTCCATAAACATCTTCTGGCAGATATGGACATCGCACTTACTCTTGATGCCAGAGTGCAAATATCCCTCTGTGCATCTCGTATATATAGAAATGCATCCTTTAAATGCTCTATAGTCAATAAAATACTGTCCCTGTCAAGGGTATCAATATTTTTAGTCAGGGAATCCGACCAAGCCACCCCAGCTCTGCACATCCAGGCTGAGGCGATCGCTGGTCGCAGTATAACACCAGTATGTGTGTATATACTTCTTAGGATATTTTCCAGCCTCCTATCAGTTGGCTCCTTGAGGACGGCCCTATCTGGAGACGGTACCGCCACTTGTTTTGATAAGCGTGTGAGCGCCTTATCCACCCTAAGGGGTGTTTCCCAACGCGCCCTAACTTCTGGCGGGAAAGGGTATACCGCCAATAATTTTCTATCGGGGGAAACCCACGCATCATCACACACTTCATTTAATTTATCTGATTCAGGAAAAACTACAGGTAGTTTTCACACCCCACATACTACAAGTACCACAAAAAAGGGTATTATCAGAAATATGTAACACCTCCTTCATTGCCCTTAACAAGTAACGTGTGGCCCTAAAGGAAAATACGTTTGTTTTTTCACCGTCGACACTGAAATCAGTGTCCGTGTCTGTGTCGACCGACTGAGGTAAATGGGCGTTTTAAAGCCCCTGACGGTGTTTGAGACGCCTGGACAGGTACTATTTTGTTTGCCGGCCGTCTCTGTTGACATTATCACGTAATTCCTTGAATAAGCCATCCATTCCGGTGTCGACTCCCTAGAGAGTGACATCACCATTACAGGCAATTGCTCCGCCTCCTCACCAACATCGTCCTCCTACATGTCGACACACGTACCGACACAGCACACACACAGGGAATGCTCTGATAGAGGACAGGACCCCACTAGCCCTTTGGGGAGACAGAGGGAGAGTTTGCCAGCACACACCAAAAACGCTATAATTATACAGGGACAACCTTTATATAAGTGTTTTTCCCTTATAGCATTTTAATATATATAGTCATATCGCCAAATAAGTGCCCCCCTTCTCTGTTTTAACCCTGTTTCTGTAGTGCAGTGCAGGGGAGAGCCTGGGAGCCTTCCCACCAGCATTTCTGTGAGGGAAAATGGCGCTGTGTGCCGAGGAGAATAGGCCCCGCCCCCTTTTCGGCGGGCTTCTTCTCCCGTTTTTCTGAGACCTGGCAGGGGTTAAATACATCCATATAGCCCCCAGGGGCTATATGTGATGTATTTTTAGCCAGAATAAGGTACTATCATTGCTGCCCAGGGCGCCCCCCCCCAGCGCCCTGCACCCTCAGTGACCGCTGCTATGAAGTGTGCTGACAACAATGGCGCACAGCTGCAGTGCTGTGCGCTACCTTATGAAGACTGAAAAAGTCTTCTGCCGCCGGTTTCTGGACCTCTTCACTTTTCGGCATCTGCAAGGGGGTCGGCGGCGCGGCTCCGGGACGAACCCCAGGGTGAGACCTGTGTTCCGACTCCCTCTGGAGCTAATGGTGTCCAGTAGCCTAAGAAGCCAATCCATCCTGCACGCAGGTGAGTTCACTTCTCTCCCCTAAGTCCCTCGATGCAGTGAGCCTGTTGCCAGCAGGACTCACTGAAAATAAAAAAACCTAACAAAACTTTTACTCTAAGCAGCTCTTTAGGAGAGCCACCTAGATTGCACCCTTCTCGGCCGGGCACAAAAATCTAACTGAGGCTTGGAGGAGGGTCATAGGGGGAGGAGCCAGTGCACACCACCTGATCCTAAAGCTTTTACTTTTGTGCCCCGTCTCCTGCGGAGCCGCTAATCCCCATGGTCCTGACGGAGTCCCCAGCATCCACTTAGGACGTCAGAGAAACCACTGGTAGCTTTTTCTCCCCAAACATACCCTTTTTTGTGGTACCTGGGGTAATATCAGAAATGTGCAACACATTTTTCATTGCCGTAATCATAACGAGTGGCTCTATTGGAATGTACACTAGTCTCATCGTCGTCGACACTGGAGTCAGTATCCGTGTCGACATCTGTGTCTGCCATCTGAGGTAGTGGGTGTTTTAGAGCCCCTGATGGCTTTTGAGACGCCTGGGCAGGCACGGGCTGAGAAGCCGGCTGTCCCACATCTGCTATGTCGTCAAACCTTTTATGTAAGGAGTTGACACTGTCGCGTAATTCCTTCCACATGTCCATCCATTCAGGTGTCAACCCCGCAGGGGGCGACATCACATTTATCGGCACCTGCTCCGCCTCCACATAAGCCTCCTCATCAAACATGTCGACACAGCCGTACAGACACCGCACACACACACAGGGAATGCTCTGACTGAGGACAGGACCCCACAAAGTCCTTTGGGGAGACAGAGTATGCCAGCACACACCAGAGTGCTATATAATGCAGGGATACACACTACACAGTGATTTTTCCCCTATAGCTGCTATAATACACAGTTTGCGCCTAAATTTAGTGCCCCCCCTCTCTTTTTTACCCTATTGAGCCTGGAAACTGCAGGGGAGAGCCTTGGGAGCTTCCTTCCAGCGGAGCTGTGAGAGGAAATGGCGCCAGTGTGCTGAGGGAGATAGCCCCGCCCCCTTCTCGGCGGACTTCTCCCACTTTTTTCAGGATATTTTTGGTAGGGTATTTTACACACATATATAGTCTTACTGACTATATTGTGTTTTTTTGCCAAGCTAAGGTACTCTTATTGCAGCCCAGGGCACCCCCCCCCCAGCGCCCTGCACCCATCAGTGACCGGAGTGTGTGGTGTGCATGGGGAGCAATGGCGCACAGCTGCAGTGCTGTGCGCTACCTTAATGAAGACCGGAGTCTTCAGCCGCCGATTTCCTGGACGTTCTTCTTGCTTCTGGCTCTGCAAGGGGGACGGCAGCGCGGCTCCGGGACCGGACGACCGAGGCTGGGCCTGTGTTCGATCCCTCTGGAGCTAATTGTGTCCAGTAGCCTAAGAAGCCCAAGCTAGCTGCAAGCAGGTAGGTTCGCATCTTCTCCCCTCAGTCCCTCGTAGCAGTGAGTCTGTTGCCAGCAGATCTCACCGAAAATAAAAAACCTAAATATACTTTCTTTTCTAAGAGCTCAGGAGAGCCCCTAGTGTGCAACCAGCTCGGCCGGGCACAAAATTCTGAGGTCTGGAGGAGGGGCATAGAGGGAGGAGCCAGTGCACACCAGGTAGTCCTAAATCTTTCTTGGTTGTGCCCAGTCTCCTGCGGAGCCGCTATTCCCCATGGTCCTTACGGAGTCCCCAGCATCCACTAGGACGTCAGAGAAACTAAGGAAACTGGCCATGAACTGGAGAGGGGAGAGTCTTACTCCCCACTGCTGACAACCCCAGGGATTGCAGCCTCCCACTAATCCCTGGAGCCTATGATCCCTGGGACCTAGCGCTGGTGCACCAGAGGTGGCAGCTGCATCAGCTATTGTTCGGTAGTCTCCTCCCAAACCAGCACGGCTGTGTCTTGCATCTCCCCTGCTAAGCAGAACCAACACCTTACCTTCTTCCCAGCACTCCGGCCACAGCCTGGTAATGTCCGCTGGACATGCTAGTACATCTGTCAGATGCCCGCCACAACAGCACTGTCCACATGGGTAAGTTGTGTTGACCCAGCAGAGTTGTTGGAGCGATTCTTTGTAAGGTGCATGTAAGACGCTTTTTAGAAACCTCAAACGTAAGACTATAAAAAGAAAACAAACTTATGGCTGCAAAAGTCAGCAGCCCAAAGATAGTGGTCCAGCTCCTGCCACACCAACAAAAAATAAGAATTTACTCACCGGTAATTCTATTTCTCGTAGTCCGTAGTGGATGCTGGGAACTCCGTAAGGACCATGGGGAATAGCGGCTCCGCAGGAGTCTGGGCCCAACTAAAAAAGCTTTTAGACTACCTGGTGTGCACTGGCTCCTCCCACTATGACCCTCCTCCAAGCCTCAGTTAGGATACTGTGCCCGGAAGAGCTGACACAATAAGGAAGGATTTTGAATCCCGGGTAAGACTCATACCAGCCACACCGTATAACTCGTGATACCATATCCAGTTAACAGTATGAAATTTAACTGAGCCTCTCAACAGATGGCTCATAACAATAACCCTTTTGTGAACAACAACAACTATGTACAAGTATTGCAGACAATCCGCACTTGGGACGGGCGCCCAGCATCCACTACGGACTACGAGAAATAGAATTACCGGTGAGTAAATTCTTATTTTCTCTGACGTCCTAGTGGATGCTGGGAACTCCGTAAGGACCATGGGGATTATACCAAAGCTCCCAAACGGGCGGGAGAGTGCGGATGACTCTGCAGCACCGAATGAGAGAACTCAAGGTCCTCCTCAGCCAGGGTATCAAATTTGTAGAATTTTGCAAACGTGTTTGCCCCTGACCAAGTAGCAGCTCTGCAAAGTTGTAAAGCAGAGACCCCTCGGGCAGCCACCCAAGATGAGCCCACCTTCCTTGTAGAATAGGCTTTTACAGATTTAGGATGCGGCAGTCCAGCCGCAGAATGCGCCAGCTGAATTGTGCTACAAATCCAGCGAGCAATAGTCTGCTTAGAAGCAGGAGCACCCAGTTTGTTGGGTGCATACAGGATAAATAGAGAGTCAGTTTTCCTGACTCCAGCCGTCCTGGAAACATAAATTTTCAAGGCCCTGACTACGTCCAGTAACTTGGAATCCTCCAAGTCGCTAGTAGCCGCAGGCACTACAATAGGTTGGTTCAAGTGAAAAGCAGATACCACCTTAGGGAGAAACTGGGGACGAGTCCTCAATTCTGCCCTATCCATATGGAAAATCAGATAAGGACTTTTAAATGACAAAGCCGCCAATTCTGATACACGCCTGGCCGAAGCCAAGGCCAATAACATGACCACTTTCCACGTGAGATTTTAGATCCACGGTCTTTAGTGGCTCAAACCAATGTGATTTTAGGAAATTCAACACCACGTTGAGATCCCAGGGTGCCACTGGAGGCACAAAGGGGGGCTGAATATGCAGCACTCCTTTTACAAAGGTCTGAACTTCAGGTAGTGAAGCTAGTTCTTTGGAAAAAAAAAAAAAAAAAAAAAAAATCGACAGAGCCGATATCTGTACCTTAATGGAGCCTAATTTTAGGCCCATAGTCACTCCTGCCTGTAGAAAGTGCAGAAATCGACCCAGCTGAAACTCCTCTGTTGGGGCCTTATTGGCCTCACACCAAGCAACATATTTCTGCCATATGCGGTGATAATGTTTTACCGTTACATCTTTCCTGGCTTTAATCAGCGTAGGAATGACATCCTCCGGAATGCCCTTTTCCTTTAGGATCCGGCGTTCACCCGCCATGCCGTCAAATGCAGCCGCGGTAAGTCTTGGAACAGACAGGGCCCCTGCTGCAGCAGGTCCTGTCTGAGCGGCAGAGGCCATGGGTCCTCTGAGATCATCTCTTGAAGTTCCGGGTACCAAGCTCTTCTTGGCCAATCCGGAACCACGAGTATTGTCCTTACTCCTCGTTTTCTTATTATTCTCAGTACCTTTGGTATGAGAGGCAGAGGAGGGAACACAAACTGACTGGTACACCCACGGTGTCACTAGAGCGTCCACCGCTATCGTCTGAGGGTCCCTTGACCTGGCGCAATATCTCTCCAGTTTTTTGTTTAGGCGGGACGCCATCATGTCCACCTGTGGCCGTTCCCAACGATTTACAATCAGTGTGAAGACTTCTGGATGAAGTCCCCACTCTCCTGGGTGGAGGTCGTGCCTGCTGAGGAAGTCTGCTTCCCAGTTGTCCACTCTCGGAATGAACACTGCTGACAGTGCTAACACGTGACTTTCCGCCCATTGGAGAATCCTTGTGGCTTCTGCCATTGCCGTCCTGCTTCTTGTGCCGCCCTGTCGGTTTACATGGGCGACCGCCGTGATGTTGTCTGACTGGATCAGTACCGGCTGGTGTAGAAGCAGGGGTTTTGCCTGACTTAGGGCATTGTAAATGGCCCTTAGTTCTAGAATATTTATGTGCAAGGAAGTCTCCTGACTCGACCATAGTCCTTGGAAGTCTCTTCCCTGTGTGACTGCCCCCCAGCCTCGAAGGCTGGCATCCGTGGTCACCAGGACCCAGTCCTGTATACCGAATCTGCGGCCCTCTAGGAGATGAGCACTCTGCAGCCACCACAACAGAGACACCCTGGTTCTTGGAGACAGGGTTATTAGCCGATGCATCTGAAGATGCGATCCGGACCATTGGTCCAACAGGTCCCACTGAAAGATTCTGGCATGGAACCTGCCGAAAGGAATTGCTTCGTAAGAAGCCACCATCTTTCCCAGGACTCGCGTGCAGTGATGCACAGACACCTGTTTTGGTTTCAGGAGGTCTCTGACTAGAGATGACAGCTCCTTGGCTTTCTCCTCCGGGAGAAACTTTTTTCTGGACTGTGTCCAAAATCATTCCCAGGAACAGTAGACGTGTCGTCGGAACCAGCTGTGACTTTGGAATATTCAGAATCCAACCGTGCTGGTGTAGCACCTCCTGAGATAGTGCTACTCCTACCAACAACTGCTCCCTGGATCCCACCTTTATTAGGAGATCGTCCAAGTACGGGATAATTAAAACTCCCTTTTTTCGAAGGAGTATCATCATTTCCGCCATTACCTTGGTAAACACCCTCGGTGCCGTGGACAGTCCAAACGTCTGGAATTGGTAATGGCAATTTTGTACCGCAAATCTGAGGTACTCCTGGTGAGGATGATAAATGGGGACATGCAGGTAAGCATCCTTGATGTCCAGGGATACCATGTAATCCCCCTCGTCCAGGCTTGCAATAACCGCCCTGAGCGATTCAATCTTGAACTTTTTTATGTATGTGTTCAAGGATTTCAAATTTAAAATGGGTCTCACCGAACCGCCCGGTTTCGGTACCACAAACAGTGTGGAATAGTAACCCCGTCCTTGTTGAAGTAGGGGCACCTTGACTATCACCTGCTGGGAATACAGCTTGTGAATTGCCTCTAGCACAGCCTCCCTGCCTGAGGGAGTCGTTGGCAAGGCAGATTTGAGGAAACGGCGGGGGGGAGACGCCTCGAATTCCAGTTTGTACCCCTGAGATACTACTTGCAAGATCCAGGGATCCACCTGTGAGCGAGCCCACTGATCGCTGAAATTTTTGAGGCGCCCCCCACCGTACCTGGCTCCGCCTGTGGAGCCCCACCGTCATGCGGCGGACTTGGAAGAAGCGGGGGAGGACTTTTGCTCCTGGGAACCTGCGTTTTGTTGCAGCCTTTTTCCCCTACCTCTGCCTCTGGACAGAAAGGACCCGCCTTTTCCCCGCCTGTTTTTCTGGGGTCGAAAGAACTGTACCTGATAATACGGCGCTTTCTTAGGCTGTGAGGGGACATGGGGCAAAAATGCTGACTTCCCAGCTGTTGCTGTGGAAACAAGGTCTGAGAGACCATCCCCGAATAACTCCTCACCCTTATAAGGCAAAACTTCTATGTGCCTTTTGGAATCTGCATCCCCTGTCCACTGCCGAGTCCATAAGCCTCTCCTAGCAGAAATGGACAATGCACTTATTTTAGATGCCAGCCGGCAGATCTCCCTCTGTGCATCTCTCATGTATAAGACTGAGTCTTTTATATGCTCTATGGTTAGGAGAATAGTGTCCCTGTCTAGGGTGTCAATATTTTCTGACAGGGAATCTGACCATGCAGCGGCAGCACTGCACATCCATGCTGACGCAATAGCTGGTCTAAGTATAATGCCTGAGTGTGTATATACAGACTTCAGGATCGCCTCCTGCTTTCTATCCGCAGGCTCCTTTAGGGCGGCCGTATCCAGAGACGGAAGTGCCACCTTTTTAGACAAACGTGTGAGCGCTTTATCCACCCTAGGAGGTGTTTCCCAACGTGCCCTATCCTCTGGCGGGAAAGAGAACGCCATTAGTAATTTTTTAGGGATTACCAATCTTTTATCGGGGAAACCCCACACTTCTTCACACACTTCATTTAATTCTTCAGATGGGGGGAAAAAAATAAGAATTTACTCACCGGTAATTCTATTTCTCGTAGTCCGTAGTGGATGCTGGGAACTCCGAAAGGACCATGGGGAATAGCGGGCTCCGAAGGAGGCTGGGCACTCTAGAAAGATTTATGACTACCTGGTGTGCACTGGCTCCTCCCACTATGACCCTCCTCCAAGCCTCAGTTAGGACACTGTGCCCGGACGAGCGTACACAATTAGGAAGGATTTTGAATCCCGGGTAAGACTCATACCAGCCACACCAATCACACCGTATAACTCGTGATATTATACCCAGTTAACAGTATGAAACAATTGAGCCTCTCAACAGATGGCTCAACAATAACCCGATTTAGTTAACAATAACTATGTACAAGTATTGCAGATAAACCGCACTTGGGATGGGCGCCCAGCATCCACTACGGACTACGAGAAATAGAATTACCGGTGAGTAAATTCTTATTTTCTCTGACGTCCTAGTGGATGCTGGGAACTCCGAAAGGACCATGTGGATTATACCAAAGCTCCCAAACGGGCGGGAGAGTGCGGATGACTCTGCAGCACCGAATGAGAGAACTCCAGATCCTCCTTAGCCAGGGTATCAAATTTGTAGAATTTTGCAAACGTGTTTGCCCCTGACCAAGTAGCAGCTCGGCAAAGTTGTAAAGCCGAGACCCCTCGGGCAGCCGCCCAAGATGAGCCCACCTTCCTTGTAGAATGGGCATTGACAGATTTTGGCTGTGGCAGGCCTGCCACAGAATGTGCAAGCTGAATTGTACTACAAATCCAACGAGCAATAGTCTGCTTAGAAGCACCCAGCTTGTTGGGTGCATATAAACTAAACAGCGAGTCAGATTTTCTGACTCCAGCTGTCCTGGAAACATATATTTTCAGGGCCCTGACAACATCTAGCAACTTGGAGTCCTCCAAGTCCTTAGTAGCCGTAGGCACCACAATAGGCTGGTTCAGGTGAAACGCTGACACCACCTTAGGGAGAAACTGGGGACGAGTCCTCAAGTCTGCCCTATCCGTATGGAAAATTAGATAAGGGCTGTTACATGATAAAGCCGCCAATTCCGATACTCGCCTGGCCGAAGCCAAGGCCAATAACATGACCACTTTCCACGTGAGATATTTCAGATTCACGGTCTTTAGTGGCTCAAACCAATGTGATTTTAAGAAACTCAACACCACGTTGAGATCCCAAGGTGCCACAGGAGGCACAAATGGGGGCTGAATATGCAGCACTCCTTTTACAAATGTCTGAACTTCAGGTACTGAAGCTAGTTCTTTTTGAAAGAAAATCGACAGAGCCGAGATCTGTACCTTAATGGAACCTAATTTTAGGCCCATATTCACTCCTGCTTGCAGGAAATGCAGAAATCGACCTAGTTGAAATTCCTCTGTTGGGGCCCTTTCGGCCTCACACCATGCAACATATTTCCGCCATATGCGGTGATAATGATTTGCTGTAACCTCTTTCCTGGCTTTAATAAGCGTAGGAATGACTTCTTCCGGAATGTCCTTTTCCTTTAGGATCCGGCGTTCAACCACCATGCCGTCAAACGCAGCCGCGGTAAGTCTTGGAAAAGACAGGGCCCTTGCTGTAGCAGGTCTTGTCTGAGCGGCAGAGGCCACGGGTCCTCTGAGATCATCTCTTGAAGTTCCGGGTACCACGCTTGTCTTGGCCAATCCGGAACCACGAGAATTGTGTTTACTCCTCGCTTTCTTATTATTCTCAGTACCTTTGGTATGAGAGGCAGAGGAGGAAACACATAAACTGACTGATACACCTCCGGTGTCACTAGAGCGTCCCCAACTATTGCCTGAGGGTCTCTTGACCTGGCGCAATACCTCTCTAGTTTTTTGTTTAGGCGGGACGTCATCATGTCCACCTGTGGACAATCCCACTGATTTACAATCATTTGGAAGACTTCTGGATGAAGTCCCCACTCTCCCGGGTGGAGGTCGTGCCTGCTGAGAAAGTCTGCTTCCCAGTTGTCCACTCCCGGAATGAACACTGCCGACAGTGCTAGTAGATGATTTTCCGCCCATCGGAGAATTCTTGTGGCTTCTGCCATTGTCATCCTGCTTCTTGTGCCGCCCTGTCGATTCAAATGGGCGACTGCCGTGATGTTGTCTGACTGGATCAGCACCGGCTGGTGTAGGAGCAGGGATTTTGCTTGACTTAAGGCATTGTACATGGCCCTTAGTTCCAGAATATTTATGTGAAGGGAAGTCTCCTGACTTGACCATAGTCCTTGGAAGTTTCTTCCCCTTGTGACTGTCCCCCAGCCTCGAAGGCTGGCATCCGTGGTCACCAGGACCCAGTCCTGTATGCCGAATCTGCGGCCCTCCAGAAGATGAGCACTGTGCAGCCACCACAGAAGAGACACCCTGGTTCTTGGAGACAGGGTTATTAAACGATGCATCTGAATATGCGATCCGGACCACTTGTCCAACAGGTCCCACTGAAAGGTTCTGGCATGGAACCTGCCGAATGGAATTGCCTCGTAAGAAGCTACCATCTTTCCCAGGACCCGCGTGCAGTGATGCACCGATACCCGTTTTGGTTTCAGGAGGTCTCTGACTCAAGACAACTCCCTGGCTTTCTCCTCCGGGAGAAACACTTTTTTCTGGACTGTCCAGAATCATACCCAGGAACAGTAGATGTGTAGTCGGAACCAGCTGTGACTTTGGGATATTCAGAATCCAGCCGTGCTGGCGCAGCACTTCCTGAGATAGTGCTACTCCCACCAACAACTGTTCCTTGGACCGTGCCTTTATTAGGAGATCGTCCAAGTACGGGATAGTTAAAAACTCCCTTTCTTCGAAGGAGTATCATTATTTCGGCCATTACCTTGGTAAACACCCTCGGTGCCATGTACAGTCCAAACGGCCGTGTCTGGACTTGGTAATGGCAAACCTGTACCACAAATCTGAGGTACTCCTGGCGAGGATGGTAAATGTGGACAAGCAGGTAAGCATCCTTGATGTCCCGGGATACCATGTAATCCCCCTCGTCCAGGCTTGCAATAACCGCCCTGAGCGATTCCATCTTGAACTTGAATTTTTTTATGTATGTGTTCAAGGATTTTAAATATAAAATGGGTCACACCGAAACCATGCGGTTTCGGTATCCCAAACCGTGTGGAATAGTAACCCCGTCCTTGTTGAAGTAGGGGCACCTTGAGTATTACCTGCTGGGAATACCGCTTATTAATTGCCTCTAGCACAGCCTCCCTGCCTGAGGGAGTTGTCGGCAAGGCATATTTGAGGAAACGGCGGGGGGGAGGCATCTCGAATTCCAGCTTGTACCCCTGAAATACTATTTGAAAGAAACAGGGATCCACCTGTGAACGAGCCAACTAATTGCTGACATTTTTGAGACGGCCCCCCACCGTACCTGGCTACACCTGTGGAGCCCCCGCGTCATGCTGTGGACTCGCAGGAAGCGGGGGAAGAAATTTGATTCTGGGAACAGGCTGACTGGTGCAGCTTTTTCCCTCTTCCCTTGTCTCTGTACAGAAAGGAAGCGCCATTTGACCCGCTTGCTTTTCTGAAGCCGAAAGGACTGTACCTGATAATACAGTGCTTTCTTAGTCTGTGAGGAAACCGGAGGTAAAAATATTACTTCCCAGCAGTTGCTGTGGATACGAGGTCCCAGAGACCATCCCCAAATCATTCCTCACCCTTAAAAGGCGCATAGAGATTCTGCCTTATAAGTCAACATCACCTGTCCAGTGACAGGTCTCTAATACCCTCCTGACAGAATGGACATTACATTCATTTTGGATGCCAGCCGGCAAAATATCCCTCTGTGCATCCCTCATATATAAGACGTCTTTAATATGTTCTCATATTAGCAAACTAGTATGCTTGACAGGGTCACCGACCACGCTGCAGCAGCACGATCTGCAGGTCTCAGTCTAGTACCTGAGTGTGTAAATACAGACTTCAGGATAGCCTCCTGCTTTTTATCAACAGGTACCTTCAAAGTGGCCATTCCTAAAACGGCAGTGCCACCTTTTTTGACAACCGTGTGAGCGCCTTATCCACCCTAGGGGATATCTCCCAGCGTAACTTATCCTCCTGGCGGGAAAGGGTACGCCATCAGTAACTTTTTAAAAATTACCAGTTTCTTAACGGGGGAACCCACGCTTTCACACACTTCATTTATTCATCTGATGGGGGAACAAAACACTGCCTGTTTTTTCTCCCCAACCTAAAACCCATTTTTAGAGGTGCTTGGGTTAATGTCAGAAATGTATAACACATTTATTATTTGCCGGGATCAAGTCACGGATGTTCCTAGTGGATTGTGTATATGTCTCAACCTTGTCGACACTGGAGTCAGACTCCGTGTCGACATCTGTGTCTGCCATCTGAGAGAGCGGGCGTTTTTGAGCCCCTGATGGCCTTTGAGACGCCTGGGCAGGCGCGGGCTGAGAAGCCGGCTGTCCCACAGTTGTTACGTCATCCACCCTTTTATGTAAGGAGTTGACACTGTCGGTTAATACCTTTCACCTATCCATCCACTCTGGTGTCGGCCCCACAGGGGGCGACATCACATATATCGGCCTCTGCTCCGTCACCATATAAGCCTCCTCATTCAACATGTCGACAGCCGTACAGACACCGCAAACACAGGGAATGCTCTAAACGAGGACAGGACCCACAAAAGCCCTTTGGGGGGACAGAGTGAGTGTATGCCAGCACACACCAGAGCGCTATATAATGCAGGGACTAACTGAGTTATGTCCCCTATAGCTGCTGTTTCTATATAATGTATACTGCGCCTAAATTTAGTGCCCCCCCTCTCTTTTTTTAACCCTTTTCTGTAGTGTAGACTGCAGGGAGAGCTAGGGAGCTTCCTTCCAGCGGAGCTGTGAGGGAAAAATGGCGCCAGTGTGCTGAGGGAGATAGCTCCGCCCCTTTTCCGCGGCCTATTCTCCCGCTTTTTTATGGAATCTGGCAGGGGTATTTACCTCATATATAGCCCCTGGGGCTATATATTGAGGTATTTTTGCCAGCCAAGGTGTTTTTATTGCTGCCTCAGGGCGCCCCCCCCAGCGCCCTGCACCCTCAGTGACCGGAGTGTGAAGTGTGTGAGAGGAGCAATGGCGCACAGCTGCAGTGCTGTGCGCTATCTTGGTGAAGACTGATGTCTTCATGCCGCCGATTTTCCGGACCATCTTCTTGCTCCTGGCTCTGTAAGGGGGACTGCGGCGCGGCTCCGGGAGCGAACATCAAGGCTGGGCCTGCGGTCGATCCCTCTGGAGCTAATGGTGTCCAGTAGCCTAAGAAGCCCAATCCGGCTGCAAGCAGGCGAGTTCGCTTCTTCTCCCCTTAGTCCCTCGCTGCAGTGAGCCTGTTGCCAGCAGGTCTCACTGAAAATAAAAAACCTAAGTCTATCTTTCTTTCTAAGAGCTCAGGAGAGCCCCTAGTGTGCATCCAACCTCGGCCGGGCACAAAATCTAACTGAGGCTTGGAGGAGGGTCATAGTGGGAGGAGACAGTGCACACCAGGTAGTCAAATCTTTCTAGAGTGCCCAGCCTCCTTCGGAGCCCGCTATTCCCCATGGTCCTTTCGGAGTTCCCAGCATCCACTAGGACGTCAGAGAAACTACGGGTAGTTTTTTTCTCCCCAAACATAATACCCTTTTTAGTGGTACTTGGGTTTATATCCGAAATGTGTAATACCTCCTTCATTGCCTCAATCATGCAACGAATGGCCCTAGTGGACATTAGATTTGACTCATCGTCGTCGACACTGGTATCAGTATCCGTGTCGACATCTGCGTCTGCCATCTGAGGTAGCGGGCGTTTTAGAGCCCCTGATGGCCTTTGAGACACCTGGGCAGTCACGAGCAGAGAAGCCGGCTGTCCCGCATTTGGCATGTCGTCAAATTTTTTGTGTAAGGAGTCGACACTTGCACGTAATTCCTTCCATAAAACCATCCACTCAGGTGTCTGCCCCGCAGGGGGCGACATCACTTCTATAAGCATCTGCTCCGCCTCCACATAATTTTCCTCATCAAACATGTCGACACAGCCGTACCGACACACCGCACATGCTCTAACAGAGGACAGGACCCCACAGAAGCCCCTTGGGGAGACAGAGCGAGTATGCCAGCACACACCAGAGCGCTATATAATGCAGGGACTAACTGAATTATGTCCCCTATAGCTGCTATATTTAGTGCGCCTAAATTTAGTGCCCCCCCTCTCTTTTTTACCCTTTTCTGTAGTGTAGACTGCAGGGGAGAGCCAGGGAGCTTCCTTCCAGCGGAACTGAGGGAGAAATGGCGCCAGTGTGCTGAGGGAGATAGCTCCGCCCCTTTTTCGCTGACTTTTCTCCCGCTTTTTTAAGGATTCTGGCAGGGGTAATTATCACATATATAGCCTCTGGGGCTATATATTGTGATTGTTTTGCCAGCCAAGGTGTTTTTATTGCTGCTCAGGGCGCCCCCCCCCCCCCCCAGCGCCCTGCACCCTCAGTGACCGGAGTGTGAAGTGTGTATGAGGAGCAATGGCGCACAGCTGCAGTGCTGTGCACTACCTTGGTGAAGACTGAAGTCTTAATCCCACTGATTTTCCGGACTTCTTGCTTCTGGCTCTGTAAGGGGGACGGCGGCGCGGCTCCGGGACCGAACACCAAGGCCAGTTCCATGCGGTCGATCCCTCTGGAGCTAATGGTGTCCAGTAGCCTAAGAAGCCCAAGCTAGCTGCAAGCAGGTAGGTTCGCTTCTTCTCCCCTCAGTCCCTCGTTGCAGTGAGCCTGTTGCCAGCAGGTCTCACTGTAAAATAAAAAACCTAAATTATACTTTCTTTCTAAGAGCTCAGGAGAGCCCCTAGTGTGCATCCAGCTCGGCCGGG
This sequence comes from Pseudophryne corroboree, assembly GCF_028390025.1. Taxonomy (NCBI): domain Eukaryota; kingdom Metazoa; phylum Chordata; class Amphibia; order Anura; family Myobatrachidae; genus Pseudophryne; species Pseudophryne corroboree. Next base: position 163,802,498 of record NC_086448.1, read on the forward strand.
CACAAAAATCTAACTGAGGCTTGGAGGAGGGTCATAGTGGGAGGAGCCAGTGCACACCAGGTAGTCTAAAAGCATTCTTTTAGTTGTGCCCAGACTCCTGCGGAGCCGCTATTCCCCATGGTCCTTACGGAGTTCCCAGCATCCACTAGGACGTCAGAGAAAAAGTGAATTGCCCAAGCCAGGGATATAGAGGACTGGACTGTTGCATTCTGAGAGGCTGAAAGCTTTGATTGTTCATGCAAATTTGTTGTCACTACCTCATATCCCAATGTTTATCCTGTGGATAACCTGTGGACCCTGCAGGAGAAAGTTTAGTTTAAACATTTGCTCAGTCAGGGTCAAACATTACATACCCCAGTGTGATGCACAAGTGCCCTGAGGGGTGTCAATACAGAGTACCCGCTAATTCAGGGACTCAATGTAGCTAAAACATTGTACACGATTTTGTCTTAAAACAGAACTGTTAATAGAAACTTATTGTAGATCGATCTAAAAAACCACACTGACATAACGCACGGAATCTGAGCAACTCATTCAGGATACAGAGAAAGTTTCGGCTCTAGATTACATATGTAGGCTAAATGTCCATTCTAAGTGCAATAACTGCATGAACGTTCGTTATAACTACAATGCTGTGACAGATTTGTTGTTTGTCAACTCTTAAGTATGGGATTGCTTAGAGACCATAAGCTAGAACAAATTGTTCCCTAGACCAGACTTTGCTGTAAGACTGCAGGAATCTATTACATTCAGCAATCATTACTGTACCCGCTAACCGTGTGCAATGAGGCTTAAGTCTAAGAATTGGACAAAGTCATACTCTAATATCTGAGCTTTAGTTCATCCAAGACGTACCTGATTCTCCTTAGCAGAAGACTCCAGGAAAGCTGCGTGCCATGATTCTGCCAGGGCTTTTCCTTCTTCATAGCTTATCACCCTGTTTAACAAGTCAGGTTTTAGGTTTATAGTCCATGACGTAACAAGCATTAACAGCTGTCGAGTTTGTTTCATCATAAACTGGAAACTTGTGGCCAATTACAGTAGTGCAAAATTAACGAGATGCATTTTATGCCAACACTGCTTGGTAAGAATGACAAACATGACCCATTACATTTGTATCTTATTGCAGCATCTCTACTGTACTGCTGGGATATTAACAAGTTTCTGTAGCGACCACTACCAGCTGATTGGCCTGAGATAAACATGTTTATTTTGTTTGTTTCTCTATCTAACCAATTATGTACATCTATTGTAGACCGTTTTAAGTTTTTCACAAAAGCCTGTAACCTATACTGCAATGTTGCAGTTGTCAGTTTGACTGCTCCAATAATTTAATTTTTAAATTACATCAAAAGTCTGTTTTGTATAGAAAACTTTATTTGTAATAAGTGCATCACAAACCTTTCCATGTGCAAGTCTTTCTTGTTTCCAACCAACATAATGGGTATCCTGCAGGAGAAGGCATACAGTCAGGTTGAGTTTGATATAAGATTTTTTTGCAAAAGGAATGCAACTTACTGGACTTTTCCCACCATATCCAGCAGTTTCTCATGGATAACTTTAACGACTTCAAAACTAAAAAGAAAAAGAAACATGGTTAGGATGCAGAATATTAATAAAACTGAATTCAACTCTAAGCCGAGAGAAGGGGTCAGAACAGACAGTGGGATCCCAACAGTTAGAATCTTGAAGGTAAGTACCAGGTTTAGGCACTAGGGGGGAGGTTAGTGTTAGGCTGCTGGAGGGGGGGGGGGGGGGGGGGGGAGATAGGGCTAAATATGTACAATGTTACAGACGGGGGAGGTGGTTATAACCCAGAATTCAGCACCAACCGGCATGAACACACATTAGCTAGAGGCAGTAAATACAGTATATGTTTAGACACCAGCATCCTAGCACCTGTCCAACCCCCAAGCATAAACATTTGTTGGACTTGCCAACCGAACAGCAAGAGCACTTAAATGATTAAAGAACCATAACCTACCTTTTGATGGAGGTGACTGAATATACAAGTATATATCCATTAATGTCTATTGAGTAGGTCTGGGGGATTATGGAAAATTCATCCTAGGGAGAAGAAAATAAATAAAATAAGTTGTAAAACAAACCTACTGCATGTTGTAACACACATGCATGTTTCCAAAGGAACAAATGCTAGAGCATGGGTCTTCAACCTGCGGCCTGTAGAACTACACATCTCAGCATGCCCTGCCAGTTATGCTATTCCACAGCAGTTGGAGGGTTGCAGGTTGAATACCCATGTGCTAGAGCAGGATTCAATTTTCTGGCTGTCGGGATCCCAGCAGTCAGGCTACAGACGCCGGAATCCCAGCACAACAGGACTATTCCCACTAGTGGGTATCCCAGACACCCATAGAGTGGGGATAGATCTGGTGGCGAAAGCAGCGAGCCCACAAGGCGACTCTGCACTTGCTGCGCAGCTGGCATTCTGGCGGTATGCTGTTGTCATAATATGGACAGCCAGCATCCTGACCACCAGTAAAATGAATGTAATCTGCTAGAGCCCTTACACAGCCGTGTTGGAGGGGCCAACTAAAATTTCAAAATCTGCGAATGGGGCACAAAAGATCAGACAGGATTAATTTGACATTCCATTCAGCTTGTTTCAGGCTACCTTGAAGAGCTTGGCCTATAACCTACTTCCAACTACTCAATTTTATTGAACTTCAAAAGTTACTGAAATATTTTAGTGTAACCTATAAATTTGCAAACTAAAGCAACATGGAAAACACATGCACTTCAAGTCTGATGAAATACCAATTGTTAGTATTCCTGTATTACAGGTTGAGTATCCCATATCCAAATATTCCGAAATATGGAATATTCTGTATACGGAATTTTGAGCGAAAGCTAAATAGCGAGACCTTTGTTTTCGGATGGCTTAATGTACACAAACTTTGTTTAATACACAAAGCTATTAAAAATATTGTATTAAATGACCTTCAGGCTGTGTGTATATGGTGTATATGAAACAAATGAATTGTGTGAATGTACACACTTTGTTTAATGCACAGATAAGAATTTACTCACTGTAGTCCGTAGTGGATGCTGGGGACTCCGTAAGGACCATGGGGAATAGACGGGCTCCGCAGGAGACTGGGCACTCCATAAGAAAGATTTGGTACTATCTGGTGTGCACTGGCTCCTCCCTCTATGCCCCTCCTCCAGACCTCAGTTAGGATACTGTGCCCGGAAGAGCTGACAATAAGGAAGGATTTTTAATCCCGGGTAAGACTCATACCAGCCACACCGTATAACTCGTGATACTATACCCAGTTAACAGTATGAAATATAACTGAGCCTCTCAGATGGCTCAACAATAACCCTTTAGTTAGGCAATAACTATATACAAGTATTGCAGACAATCCGCACTTGGGATGGGCGCCCAGCATCCACTACGGACTACGAGAAATAGAATTACCGGTGAGTAAATTCTTATTTTCTCTGACGTCCTAGTGGATGCTGGGAACTCCGTAAGGACCATGGGGATTATACCAAAGCTTCCAAACAGGCGGGAGAGTGCGGATGACTCTGCAGCACCGAATGAGAGAACTCAAGGTCCTCCTCAGCCAGGGTATCAAATTTGTAGAATTTTGCAAACGTGTTTGCCCCTGACCAAGTAGCAGCTCGGCAAAGTTGTAAAGACGAGACCCCTCGGGCAGCCGCCCAAGATGAGCCCACCTTCCTTGTGGAATGGGCTTTTACTGATTTAGAATGCGCCAGCTGAATTGTGCTACAAATCCAGCGAGCAATAGTCTGCTTAGAAGCAGGAGCACCTATTTTGTTGGGTGCATACAGGATAAAAAGAGAGTCAGTTTTCCGGACTCCCGCCGTCCTGGAAACATAAATTTAAGGCCCCGACTACGTCCAGTAACTTGGAATCTTCCAAGTCCCTAGTAGCCGCAGGCACTACAATAGGTTGGTTCAAGTGAAAAGCTGATACCACCTTAGGGAGAAACTGGGGACGAGTCCTCAATTCTGCCCTATCCATATGGAAAATCAGATAAGGGCTTTTACATGACAAAGCCGCCAATTCTGACACCTGCCTGGCCGAAGCCAAGGCCAATAACATGACCACTTTCCACGTGAGATATTTCAAATCCACAGTTTTAAGTGGCTCAAACCAATGTGATTTCAGGAAACTCACCACATTGAGATCCCAAGGTGCCACAGGAGGCACAAAAGGTGGCTGAATATGAAGCACTCCCTTTACAAAAGTCTGAACTTCAGGCAGTGAAGCCAGTTCTTTCTGGAAGAAAATAGACCAAGCCGAAATCTGGACCTTAATGGAACCCAATTTTAGGCCCATAGTCACTCCCGGAAGTGCAGAAAACGACCCAGCTGAAATTCTTCTGTAGGGGCCTTCCTGGCCTCACACCACGCAACATATTTTCACCAAATACAGTGATAATGGTTTGCGGTTACTTCTTTCCTGGCTTTTATCAGCGTAGGAATGACTTCCTCCGGAATGCCCTTTTCCTTTAGGATCCGGAATTCAACCGCCCTGCCGTCAAATGCAGCCGCGGTAAGTCTTGGAACAGACAGGGCCCCTGCTGTAGCAGATCCTGTCTGAGCGGTAGAGGCCATGGGTCCTTTGATATCATTTCTTGAAGTTCTGGGTACCAAGCTCTTCTTGGCCAATCCGGAACCACGAGTATCGTTCTTACTCCTCGCCTTCTTATTATTCTCAGTATCTTTGGTATGAGAGGCAGAGGAGGGAACACATAAACCGACTGGTACACCCACGGTGTCACTAGAGCGTCCACAGCCATCGCCTGAGGGTCCCTTGACCTGGCGCAATATCTCTTTAGCTTTTTGTTGAGGCGGGACGCCATCATGTCCACCTGTGGCCTTTCCCAACGGTTTACCAACAGTAGGAAGACTTCTGGATGAAGTCCCACTCTCCCGGGTGTAGGTCGTGTCTGCTGAGGAAGTCTGCTTCCCAATTGTCCACTCCCGGAATGAACACTGCTGACAGTGCTAGTACGTGATTTTCCGCCCATCGGAGAATCCTTGTGGCTTCTGCCATTGCCATCCTGCTTCTTGTGCCGCCCTGTCGGTTTACATGGGCGACTGCCGTGATGTTGTCTGATTGGATCAGTACCGGCTGGTTTTGAAGCAGGGGCCTTCCCTGACTTAGGGCATTGTAAATGGCCCTCAGTTCCAGAATATTTATGTGTAGGGACGACTCCTGACTTGACCAAAGTCCCTGGAAATTTCTTCCCTGTGTGACTGCCCCCCAGCCTCGAAGGCTGGCATCCGTGGTCACCAGGACCCAGTACTGTATGCCAAATCTGCGGCCCTCTAGAAGATGAGCACTCTGCAGCCACCACAGTAGAGACACCCTGGTCCTTGGAGACAGGGTTATCAGTCGATGCATTTGAAGATGCGATCCCGACCACTGGAAGGTCCTTGCATGGAACCTGCCGAATGGAATTGCTTCGTAAGAAGCCACCATTTTTCCCAGGACTCGTGTGCAGTGATGCACAGATACCCGTTTTGGTTTCAGGAGGTCTCTGACTAGAGATGACAGCTCCTTGGCTTTCTCCTGCAGGAGAAACACTTTTTTCTGTTCTGTGTCCAGAATCATCCCCAGGAACAGTAAGCGTGTGGAAGGAACCAGTTGTGACTTTGGAATGTTCAGAATCCAGCCATGCTGTTGTAGCACTTCCCGAGATAGTGCTACTCCGACCAGCAACTGCTCCTTGGACCTCGCCTTTATTAGGAGATTGTCCAAGTACGGGATAAATAAAACTCCCTTTTTTCGAAGGAGTATCATCATTTCTGCCATTACCTTGGTAAACACCCTCGGTGCAGTGGACAGTCCAAACGGTAGTGTCTGGAATTGGTAATGGCAATCCTGTACCACAAATCTGAGGTACTCCTGGTGAGGAAGGTAAATGGGGACATGCAGGTAAGCATCCTTGATGTCCAGGGATACCATGTAATCCCCCTCGTCCTGGCTTGCAATAACCGCCCTGAGCGATTCCATCTTGAACTTGAATCTTTTTATGTATGTGTTCAAGGATTTCAAATTTAAAATGGGTCTCACCGAACCGTCCGGTTTCGGTACCACAAACAGTGTGGAATAGTAACCCCGTCCTTGTTGAAGTAGGGGTACCTTGACTATCACCTGCTGGGAATACAGCTTGTGAATTGCCTCTAGCACAGCCTCCCTGCCTGAGGGAGTTGTCGGTAAGGCAGATTTGAGGAAACGGTGGGGGGGAGACGCCTCGAATTCCAGTTTGTACCCCTGAGATACTACTTGAAGGATCCAGGGATCCACCCGTGAGCTAACCCACTGATCGCTGAAATTTTTGAGGCGGCCCCCACCGTACCTGGCTCCGCCTGTGGAGCCCCACCATCATGCGGCGGATTTGGAAGAAGCGGGGGAGGACTTTTGTTCCTGGGAACCTGCTGTGTGTTGCAGCTTTTTTCCCCTTCCTCTGCCTCTAGACAGAAAGGACCCGCCTTTTCCCCGCCTGTTTTTCTGGTGTCGAAAGGACTGTACCTGATAATACGGCGCTTTCTTAGGCTGTGAGGGGACATGGGGCAAAAATGCTGACTTCCCAGCTGTTGCTGTGGAAACAAGGTCTGAGAGACCATCCCCGAATAACTCCTCACCCTTATAAGGCAAAACTTCCATGTGCCTTTTCGAATCTGCATCCCCTGTCCACTGCCGAGTCCATAAGCATCTCCTAGCAGAAATGGACAATGAACTTATTCTAGATGCCAGCCGGCAGATCTCCCTCTGTGCATCTCTCATGTATAAGACTGAGTCTTTAATATGCTCTACGGTTAGCAATATAGTGTCCCTGTCTAGGGTGTCAATATTTTCCGACAGGGAATCTGACCAAGCAGCAGCAGCACTGCACATCCATGCTGAAGCAATAGCTGGTCTCAGTATAACACCAGTGTGTGTATATATAGACTTTAGGATAGCCTCCTGCTTTCTATCAGCAGGTTCCTTTAGGGCGGCCGTATCCGGAGACGGTAGTGCCACCTTTTTTGACAAACGTGTGAGCGCTTTATCCACCCTAGGGGGAGTTTCCCAATGTGACCTATCCTCTGGCGAGAAAGGGAATGCCATTAGTAATTTTTTTGAAATCACCAATTTTTTATCGGGGAAAGCCCATGCTTCTTCGCACACTTCATTTAATTCTTCAGATGGGGGAAAAACTATTGGTAGTTTTTTCTCCCCAAACATAATACCCTTTTTTGAGGTACCTGGGTTTATATCAGAAATGTGTAATACCTCTTTCATTGCCTCAATCATGCAACGAATGGCCCTAGTGGACATTAAATTTGACTCATCGTCGTCGACACTGGTATCAGTATCCGTGTCGACATCTGTGTCTGCCATCTGAGGTAGTGGGCGTTTCAGAGCCCCTGATGGCCTTTGAATTGTCTGGGCAGGCACGAGCTGAGAAGCCGGCTGTCCCGCGTTTGGCATGTCTTCAAATTTTTTATGTAAGGAGTCGACACTTGCACGTAATTCCTTCCATAAGTCCATCCACTCCGGTGTCTGCCCCACAGGGGGCGACATCACATTTATAGGCATCTGCTCCGCCTCCACATAAGCCTCCTCATCAAACATGAGGACACAGCCGTACCGACACCGCACACACACAGGGAATGCTCTTAAAAGGAGATAGGACCCCACAAAAGCCCTTTGGGGAGACAGAGAGAGTATGCCAGCACACACCAGAGCGCTATATAATGCAGGGACTAACTGAATTATGTCCCCTTATAGCTGCTATAAGTTATACTGCGCCTAAATTTAGTGCCCCCCCCTCTCTTTTTTACCCTTTCTGTAGTGTAGACTGCAGGGGAGAGTCAGGGAGCTTCCTTCCAGCGGAACTGTGAGGGAGAAATGGCGCCAGTGTGCTGAGGGAGATGGCTCCGCCCCTTTTTCGGCGGACTTTTCTCCCGCTTTATGGATTCTGGCAGGGGTAATTACCACATATATAGCCACTGGGGCTATATATTGTGGTTATTTTGCCAGCCAAGATGTTTTTATTGCTGCTCAGGGCGCCCGCCCCCCCCCCCCCCCCCCCAGCGCCCTGCACCCTCAGTGACCGGAGTGTGAAGTGTGCATGAGGAGCAATGGCGCACAGCTGCAGTGCTGTGCGCTACCTTGGTGAAGTCTGAAGTCTTCTGCCGCCGATTTTCCGGACCATCTTCATGCTTCTGGCTCTGTAAGGGGGACGGCGGCGCGGCTCCGGGAACGAACACCAAGGACGGGTCCTGCGGTCGATCCCTCTGGAGCTAATGGTGTCCAGTAGCCTAAGAAGCCCAAGCTAGCTGCAAGCAGGTAGGTTCGCTTCTTCTCCCCTTAGTCCCTCGTTGCAGTGAGCCTGTTGCCAGCAGGTCTCACTGTAAAATAAAAAAACTAACATATACTTTCTTTCTAGGGGCTCAGGAGAGCCCCTAGTGTGCATCCAGCTCGGTCGTGCACAGAAATCTAACAGAGGTCTGGAGGAGGGGCATAGAGGTAGGAGCCAGTGCACACCAGATAGTACCAAATCTTTCTTATAGAGTGCCCAGTCTCCTGCGGAGCCTGTCTATTCCCCATGGTCCTTACGGAGTCCCCAGCATCCACTAGGACGTCAGAGAAATTAAAAATATTGGCTAAAATTACCTTCAGGCTGTGTGTATAAGGTGTATATCAAACAAATGCAGTCTGTGCTTAGACTTGGGTCCCATCGCCATGATCTCATTCTGATATGCAATTATTCCAAAATACGGAAAAATCTGATATCCAAAATACTTCCGGTCCCAAGCATTTTGGATAAGGGATACTCAACCTGTATACGTAGTGGCCCCCTGTGCATTGCAAATGGAAGCTACAAAGACCAGGACATGCACCAGTTATAAATAAAAAGGTTATTTACTGCATTTTAATTTAGTTATCTGAATTAGTGTATGAATGGTGTCGATTTAAAGGAAATTGAGAGACTGTTCTAAAGCGCACATACAAACACTTGCTACAGCAAGTATTACCTACAAATTGGAGTTACAAAAAAATATATATAAAAAAAAAAAAGTTATTTGTATTTGGAAAAGTCAGAGGCAGATTCAATTGTTGGTCGCCCCAGCTGCCAGTAGATGGCACCCAACAGAGCAATTCAATTACTGCTCCATTTTGGCACACATGCGGGATGGGGGGGGGGGCACAAGTCAGCTCACAGGCTCCTGAGGAGAGAGCTGAAATGTGTGAAAGCGACATGGTTTGAGCACCCTTACCTGGTGTTCAGCTGCAGAAAGATAACAGGCACACACGCGAGACCACCGGACAATTAAGAGCTCTGGCAGGCACCCAATATATTTGGGCGACCAGAAAACTGAATTGCCTAGTGGCCTTAGTGTGTTTAAAAAGCCAGCATGCCAAGAAAAACCATTTGGAAGCAACCCTTACACAACTATAGAAGACAATGCTTCTGTACTTACTTGTCCAGCAGTATCAACTAGCTGAAGGTGGTAATCTTGTCCATTCACAGATATCAATTTAGTAAATGCTAGAAAGGAAAAAAAATTGAAACAAGAGTCAAACAGGTTGGCAGCAGGATACACTTCCCTGTTAAACAGCAACTGCTCAATGGATTTAATGACGCCATATGGGGTGCAAATAGACAAGCATTTGTCAATTTTAACAATTTCATTGCTCATCTCACATGGGTATGAAAAACAATGAAGTGATTAAACATGCATTTAGGGTAGTCAATTAAGAGGGATGTAAACAGCTTTAAAGAGCTTAACACAGTTTACATCAAAAGCAGGACGACGTGAAGGCACATGGATAATATAGCATAACTGGTACCACTCTAGTAAGACTAGAGTTGGACTCAAGCTCTTCATGCCAACGTAAACACAGGATGAAGCGAGCAGGATGAGCCGGGCAGTCTGGCTCTTATCTTGGCACAGCTCCTTCCCCTTGCACCCCAGATGGACATTGATATTAGAGTTGTCCAAAACATCCTTCGGGAAAGTTTAGTTTTATTGGGAGAAGACAAGTTTCTACCCAATGTACCATTAATTTTGATGAAAGCAGATAAATTACCCATATTGGGAGGCATTCAGACCTTGATAGGCAAGAATTGAATTGGTGCAGTTTTTCAAAGAATGAATTTATTGAACAAATATGCCTTCATGAAAATCAATGATCAATGCAGATGATACCATTTATCTCACACAGAAATATACTGTTTTACTTTAAATTAAGAGTAGAGTATGGCAGACAAAGCATTTTTATATAATCACTTACTGTTTTCTATGGTGGGATCATAGGAGTCCACAAACTGTCCTTCAACAAACTGTATTGTTAAAGAAGACTTTCCTAGAAGACACAAGAAGCCATTACTATACAGTACAGGGCAGGGATGTGTTTAGCGTCTTCCACATGCCCTGTGATACAGGACTAATCCCCATCTGCATTTATTGTGATTTCAAGCATTATGTCTGAAAGCACTAAGGGGGTGGGAGGGTATTCAATCGCTTGTAAGCCCTGTATAAACTGGAGGAATAAAAAAAAAAAAAAAAAAAAAAAATTTCACACGTCGCACCCAAGTATCCTGGATTTAGCCACATAAATTAAACATCTAGAGTCCTGGTTTGGGCACCCAATACCTAGACTGATTCCTGCTTGGAGCCTCATGAGGTGGTGAGCATAAATCTTCAAAAACTTTCACATCTGTCGGCAGGTACAATTTATTAACGCCAACAGGCATGCAAAAAAACACAAGTCTGCCTACTGCCCTCCTATAGGTGCCACTACTATTGAGTAAGGAACATACTAGTTTTTATTCTAAATTGTGCCAACAATGTATCAGTACTCAGAGCATTCAGCTTGTTTCCTTCAGCTACTGCTATAAAAATGTAGAGGCTAGAACTGGTCTACTCAGCAGCAAGTTTACAATACATACAGCACTCATATTTGACAGCTATATGGAGGAACAGCAGTACAGACTTGGGTCTAGTCACGCCTGAACAGAACAATTGAATAGCTGTTGGGTGCCATCTACTGGTGACCACACAATCGAATCTCACCCATTATAATAAGGTTACAAGTAACGGTAAAAACTTACATGATACACAAAATATGGAAGCCACTTTCAAACCAGCATATTTAAAAAATAAAATAAAGCACAGGTACAAACTTACTACCTCCACCTAATCCATTCTATACAGAAGAGTTTTATAATCAAGTACACGATCGTTAAATATCTATCCAATCACTGGCCGTTCAGTTTCCATGCACAAGTCTCTAGAGCAAGTGTCATCAACCCTAATACTCAAGTACCACCAACAGGTCATGTTTAGTAGATTTCTTTATTCATGAATTCATCCGTTTTGTTGGGACAGCAGATAGAATCTCAAAACATGACCAGTTAGGTTGCCTTGACTTAGTTCTTGTTAAGAAAGGTTGGGATAGAGTATGGCAAGGCTGGTTCAAGCTAACTGGAATGCAACAGTCACCCAAATAAGCATGTGTTACCATGGTATGCAGAAACATACATAGGCTAAAATGGGCACAATCTCCCAAAAAGATGCAGAATGGAAAACCACTGTTCTGGCAAGTCTGAATTTCTGTTGTGACATACAGGAGGAAAAGGGTATGGCAAATCAATTATTCAGGCTAGAGGTGATGCAATGGTCCAAGCAATGTTTTCCTGGCAGACATTAAGCCTTTTATTACCCAAAAGGCAGTGGCAATTAAGTCATACTTAAATATTAGGGGTGGATGCAGTGCTACCCCTTGTGCAAGAGTATGTATGGTGTGAGGCACACACCAGGCAATTCCAATGCATCAGCTATATTAGGGTAAATGTCTAGAACAGTGGTTCTCAACCACAGTCCAAGTACCCCCCAACAGTTCACGTTTTCCAAGTCTCCTCACAGGACTGAAAGCTAAATAATTTGCTCCACCTGTGGGTCTTTTAAAATGTGTCAGTGAGTAATGCATACACAAGCTAGGTGACCTGGAAAACATGAACTGTTGGGGGTACTTGAGGTCCGAAGTTGAGAACCACTGGTCTAGAAGACAATCTACAAATGCTGGGAATGAGGCTCACCCTATGCAGTGGATGGGGCCCAAGTTACCCATTCACACTGCACTAGCTACCCAGGTTGGAATCCCAGGACAGCAGCTCTCTAATCTTCCTGCAAGTACATTATACACAGACTATCCATGCTGGAGTATTGATATTATGTGCATTACACTATGCCCACAGTCAACCCATCTCTTAATGGCTATGTCACGAACACCGGCCGAGTCTCCAAATACACCAATCCGAGAATCACCATGTGTGACTACTGGATTACTTTAAACCCGAACTGCCACCAGCAAGAAGTTTAAGAATAAACGCAAGGCTGCCTTCGCTTCGGCCTACACAATTATTAATATGTCACAAAATGATAGTATGGACCATGAGGCCTTTGGGCATAAGAACACAGACCATAACTAAAAATCAGATGTTTAATTTCAAGAATATCTTCAGAGCTTCAGTTACAAAAAAAGTTACAAAGATTAGGAGAAAGTTAAAATTACACACCGATTAGGATACAATTTCAAATAAACGAGGATAATTTCAGAAAACCTAACTTAGGGTGTGTACACTGAGATATTCTTTTGATTTTGACTATATAGTCAAAATCGCAAGAAAAGTTAGTGCAGATCGCAAGGTTAAAGTCACCTTGCGATCACGATACGATCCCGATGCACAGTCCCACCAGGTCGGCATCGCAAGAAAAGATACTGTGCAGGCAAGTCAATACTTGCTAGATCGGTGTACTATCTAGTTAATCTCACATGTCAATGACATCTCACATAAGCCAAAATCGTAAGCACAGTCCATATCTCAAGAAAAGTTAGTCAAAATCGGTGGTGCTGGGCTCCGGGGAGTTCAAGGGAAATCGCAAGTGAAAATCGGGCATAGCAAGGATCTCACCGTGTGTACACACCCTTACTCAACAGCAGGTAAGCCTTGTGTGTGGAGGGATTTCACAATGTAAGATATATGGTGCATTCTCAGCTCTTGGCTGTTCCCACAGAATATGAACCCTACAGTATGTGAGAGAGGGGCAGATAAAGCCACCCCTCACAGCTGCAGCCCCCACTGTTTCCTTAACTCTCTCAATGCTGTGTACCTGGGCAGTGGGAAACCAGGTTTACTTTGGTTTCACTTTCAACAGCTGTCTTTAAGTTTCAAGAGGTCAGGTTTCTTGGCCTGGCTTTCTGTAATGTTGCTCCTAAGTATAGTTTATAGCTTTTTAGATAAGGTAAGGGCCATAAACTAACCTCTGACTACCCACTATACATCAGCATCCTCTACTGCCATATGTATGTAGCTATATCTTCACTTAAGAGGACAGGCTGGCAACCATGTTGCGCCAGTGTCCAATACAATATACATGTAAACATTACATACAAGTCTTATATTGCTGGATGCAAATGAATGTCCCATTTGCCACAGGCTACATCACCCAATTATGCCATGTCAAAGTACACCTCTCAAACTGGCTCTATGAACAGGACAGAATGCAGAGTACTCCAGTGGACCTTTGGAATATGGTGGAATGGGAGACCAGAGAAATCTCCAGCAACAGCATGTTTTTATCATGTCAACATGGAACAGAACATCTAAGGAATGTTTCCAGAACTTAATGAAGACATGCCACACATAATTTAGGATGATCTAAGGGCAAGGTTACTACCCAATACAAGATGTATGTAGAGTTGCTAGTGTAGAATACAGAGCACTGCATTTAGCTTACCCTTAAGAGCTGCTACACAGGCATCACTAAGCTGCACAAGCACATTTGATCTCGGAACCGGTCAGCCAGCTTCTAAAGTGACAGATTATGATTACTTCTGTTCTATGACCCAAACACAATGCAGCAAAGAGCAGTGAAGCCTAACTAATGTACTGCACATGCCTAAAGGCAATACTAACAGCAATAGATTGTTAGACTCACCCAGCTCTGACTACATGTCACCTGGGTTTTTGCAACCCCATGAAGGTAATTCTAAAAAACGAATTCTGCATGATTTCCTAGTATGGAGTTTAACAGTGCTCAGGCAATCTGAGCACTGTACTAAATAGTATTTTGGTTACCTACCGTTGAATACTTTTTTGTAGTCCATAGAGGATGCTGGGGTCCACATTAGTACCATGGGGGTAGATTGGTCCAACAGGAGCCATTGGCACTTTAAGAGTTTAACAGTGTGGGCTGGCTTCTCCCTCTACCCTCCTACCAGACAGTCTAGAAACTGTGCCCGAGGAGACCGAAATCTTCGAGAGAAGGATTTAACAGATAGTGGCGAGATTCATACCAGCTCACACATACAAGGCACATTAAGCTAACTTTGTTTGAAAACGCAGCAACTGCTGAAACATTACTTACCAAGTAACAATGCAGTACTTAACTAAAATCGAAGTTGTACTGAACCAAATAACGATAGCAGAAAAACGAAGCGCTGGGCCTAGAGGATGCTGGGGTCCACATTAGTACCATGGGGATGTACAATAATTTGCGCCTCCACCAACCTCTGCACGGCTTCTTGCAGGACAGTCCTGTCTGTCAGCAGAGCTGGCTAGCCTGATCTGAAAGGAAAAATAAAAAATTGGTGAGGGAGATTTTGAAGTTCCATCCTGTACCCTTGGGACACTATCTTGCACCCAGGGGTCCAGGCCGGAGGACACCCAGACGTGACTGAAATGTCTGAGTCTTGCTCCCACCGGCCCCACCTCCGGGGCATGCAGTCCATCGTCATGCGGAGTACTTTGGTGTACCAGAAGCAGGTTTCTGTTCCGGGGAACCTGAAGCTGCAGGTTTCTTGAACTTGGGCCGACCTCCGCGAAAGAAGGTGTTGGACGGCTTGGCCTTTCTGGGCTTGTTAGACCAAAAGGGCTGTGATGTAACTGAAGAAAAGTGTTTCTTTGGAGCAGGTGTAGCTGAGGGAAGAAAGGGTGACTTACCAGCCGTGGAGACCCACGCATCTAACGCTTCCCCAAAGAGAGCCTGACCTGTGTAGGGTCTCCACACCACTTCTGGATTCCATGTCAGCCGACCACTGGCACAACCACAGTCCTCGACAAGCTGATAGACATGGAGGAAATCCCTGCAGCCATGGAACCCAGGTCTATCATGGATTCTACCAGAAATCCTGCCGAATCCTGAATGTTACGTAAAAACAATTCACCACATTTCTCCATAGTATCCAAGTCCTCAAGTAACGTGCCTCTCCACTTTACTATAGCTTTGGCAATCCAAGCACTGGCAATAGTGGGCCGTTGGATTGCCCCAGAAGCTGTGTACATGGATTTGAGCGTATCAATTGTACGATCAGCCGGCTCTTTCAAGTCGGTAGATCCTGGAACAGGTAAAAACACCTATTTTGAGAGTCTGAATACTGACGCATCAATTTTATCCTCTACTGGGAAAGGAAATGCTACCAGAACCCTTTTAGGTATCCAATTTTTTTAATCCAGTTTTTCCCAAGCTTTTTCAAATATAGCATTTAATTCCTTTGACACAGGGAAGGTTAGAGAGGCTCTTATTTTCAGTGAAGTAAACCTCCTCAACCTGCTCGGGTATTGTGTTGAATATTGCCGATACATCCCTAATAGCCTCAATCATCAACTGCACCCCTTTTGCAAGAGATGCAGCCCCCACCCCGGCAACACATCCCCATCACAGTCTGCAGTATCAGAATTGGTATCATCCTGGCATGATCTGTGCAAGAGCACGCGGGGAGCCCTGATGTACCAGAACTGGGCCAGACTGCCATAGAGTTCTGTAAAGCCAAGTTACAGATTTGTTTTGTGCAATCCTATTTGAAATCTCAGAAATCATAGATTTGATAGAGGATAACCACTCAGGCTCCCTTGCTGGAATCTGTGCTAAACCAGTGCAATCCTGATTACATGGAATGGGATCATCCCGAGAGGACATATCCTCTGCAGCATATGACAGTCCCTGGACATTGCTTAATGGAGGCCACACACAGGGGAGGACAGTTTCACCCCCAAGAACGGCGAGACAGATTGGAGCCAACCCACACAGCGCTTTTAATATAAAGGGAGACCCCCCCCTATCAGCGCTGACTGTGCACCTTAACAGGTTACACAGTCGTTTTGCAGCCTCCCCCTTCTACAACCCACTGGTACCGTGATAGATAGCTGGAGTTGCTTTGGAGGGACTTGCTCTTACTGGACAGCACTGTGCAGGCAGGAAAACTGCGCTGCACGCTGCTGGGTCTGCTCTGAGAAGCTCCGCCCCAAAAAATGGTGCAGTCTTCCCACTCTTCCTAGGATTATACTGGCCTGAGGATTTATGCTGGCTGAGATCCCGGGACCCCGAAAGGCTGTGTGACCAGTGTAGGGTGTAGGCGCTGGCTCAGGGCGCCTCTCACAGCTCCGCACTATGTACCATTGAGCCTTCAGAGCGTAGTTAATACCCTGATGCCACCATCTTCACACTGGCCCCCCACTTGCTACGGGGGGAGTTGGTAACTCACTCGTCACTGATCTTCAGCTCTGTAAAGGGGTGGTAGCATGCTGCTGGGTGAGCGATCCCCTGTGGCGAGTAACGATCTATCCCCTCAGGTGCTCCGTGTCCTGTCAGCAGAGATAGTGGCTCAGACCCCGCAGGGCAGACACTACTCTTTCTCCCCTCCCCCCTTAGTCCCACAAAGCAGGGAGGCTGTTGCCAGCAGCCTCCCTGTAAAATACACTATAAAATAAACTTTACTAGAGAAACTCTGGAGTGCTCCCCTAGCTGTGACCGTCTCCTCCGGGCACATTTTGTAAACAGTCTGGTAGGAGGGGCATAGAGGGAGGAGCCAGCCCACACAAACTCTTAAAGAGCCAATTGCTCCTAGTGGATCAGTCTATACCCATGGTACTGATGTGGACCCCAGCATCCTTTAGGACACAAGAGAAAATTAGGAGCTACAGCATCAATGCTCCTCTACACAAACACTAGCAGCCATTACATCCACTCATGTTTGTACTCCAGATATAGCTGTACAGATATTTGTGTGCAGCTATGGCATCGATAGTGGATGGGTTTCAGCACGTCAGATAAAACATTCATTGACCATTAACAGATGTGGCCTCATATCTACTCTCCATACGCTATGCTACACGAGTTGCCTGGTGCAAGTAACCTGTAGGGACCCTTTTCATCTTTCACCTTAATTTGAATCTTCGTCACAATGTGATGCGACAAACCACTTTACAACAATTTATATGTAACTTTGCGTGTGACAGGTGCAGAATCCATCTACGAAGCACAATGGCAACTGGTGTGAAAAATAAGAAGCTGTTGCATCATAGCATTTGGCATACAGATTCATACTCTGTCACACTGATATCAGAGTGATGCATATCAGTGCAGCCTTGTGAAGTGGTTGTCA
The DNA here is from genome assembly GCF_028390025.1 of Pseudophryne corroboree. Classification (NCBI taxonomy): domain Eukaryota; kingdom Metazoa; phylum Chordata; class Amphibia; order Anura; family Myobatrachidae; genus Pseudophryne; species Pseudophryne corroboree. The sequence goes on from NC_086448.1 coordinate 163,819,938, forward strand.
TATCACATTGTGACTAAGAAATTGGGTGAAAAATGCTCAGTGCTGGCAGGGTTGCACAGGACCTTGCACTCCAAGTAGGGCTGGAGGAACAACTGCGGCAACAGTGTATGAGGACTCACCGATGTCCTGAACAGCCACTCTATTCTGGAAAACATGAACAGTTATGTCGGGTACACACTAGATGACAAGCAAATAGGATGTCGCTCACAATTTCCCTTGAACTCCCGGACAAACGATATTGTGCGTAGATAGGGGTAATTCAGATCTGATCGCTGCTGTGCAATCAGGTCCAAACTGCACATGCACAGGCGCAACCGACAGCTACAACGGGCATCGGGATGGTGCGAAGGAGCCAGTCGTACGGCCCTATGCAAGGTGATTGACAGGAAGTAGCCATTTGGGTGGCAACTGACCATTTACAGGTGTGCCCAAGCGTTTGAGGGTGTCTGACGTCAGCTCCGGGCCCTGATCAGCAGGATTCAATCGCACTGGAAGAGTTAGTCCTGGGCTGCATGGAGACGGCACAAACTGATTTTTAGCAGCTCTGCTAACACTCGCACAGCAAAAATACACTCCCCCGTAGGCGGCAACCATCTTCTCGCAGGATAGCAAAACACAGCCCAGTGATCAGATCTGAATTACCCCTCTAGTGAGTCATTTTACCAATGACCTTACCAATATACACAAGTCATTCGACACTACAAAATTGTTGGGTTTCAGCATAATTTAGACACTTGTCCGTCTTTTAGTGTACACGCTGCACAATTTGATTCCAGTTGTTAGGGATATTTTCGAAGTGGAGTTGCATGTACAGAGGGCACCTCTAACGACCCACAGGAGCGCACATCACTAGCAAACAGTGCTTACACTGAATGATTTAAACAATTTGCCTTAATGATTGGTCATTATCAGCAAATTCATATAAAATGAACAGCATTTACCCGGCTTTAGGGTTCCTTGAGGTCTGGTCACCCTTTACAGGCGGCCTGTGCAGCAACATTAGCACTATCGCCTGACTGTCAAGCCAATAGTCACTGGAGGGAATTCAACTGTTCTGAGTGTCTAAAAATTCCATCTAAATAGGACTGTTTAGACACCCATGCACATCATGCATGTTGCACCCAAACAGACAGGGTTTAGCAGTGTACAATGGCTAAACTCCTGCTTTGGGCATCCAAACGTCCATTTGGACGCCCAAAGTGCCAGGTTTGGACACATTTTTCTTGCACCTCAGGAGGCTGCAAGAACGTGTTCTCCTTGGCCGCCCAAAACGGCAGAAAAATTAAATTGCTGCCGCAAAAAACAAACATTTGAATCAGCCCCCATTTAAGTAGGGTCACTATGGTTGGGTACTAATTTGCCAATGCACATCATACATAACATTGTGCATAGATTTCCCACCAACAAACTATTGTTCAGAGTGAACAATAACATTTGCTATATTGAATGACTAAGTTACAGCAAAACAGTATTTATTACTACCAAAAACAGAGGTGGCCTCTATTTTGATTGCATTGTAAAATGACAATTGGGCAGGCACTCTTGAACACAGGGTGCCAGGAACAGTCTCATGCAGTTCCTGACATCCAAACATAATCCAATTTGAACATTCTGTACTGCTTCCCTGTCTGGAGAAGGAAATACTTATGACACAGAGCTTGTATATGCAGCTAGCAAAATACCATACCAACACCAGCCTGAATCCAGCCAATTGAAAACTAGCCTTCACCATTACACCAGCAAGATCCACTAGTAAAGTCCGATTACATTTGAGACTATTGGAGAGGGGATTCAATTATCCACAGGCTTTATGGCATAGCCTCAGCTCCCGGCTAATGAGCCTGGAGCAATTCAATTCTACCCCTTTTCTACTAGCTTTAAAAAAAAAATACAGGTAAATGCGCAGGGGCACGCATTTACCAGTGTTTATTTCCTAGTGGAAAAGTGTCCCCCTGCAAACTCCCAGATCAAGTGATCCGGGAATCCTACCCGGGTAGCTTGCCGGGTTGAACACATGTTCAACCCGGTAAGCTGTGTAGTGTGAACGGGAGCTGTGTCACTCCCGCTCACAGTGAATGGAAGGGCGGCGCTGGGAGATCATGTGATCTCCCAGTGCTGCCCCTGCCACGTCAGCAACCCGGCAATATGCTGGGTTGGTAAGTGCTGTGGGAAAGGGGGCTGTAGCACGGGTCGCAGCAGTGTCAGGCTCCCGGCTGCGACCTGTGCTACAGACAGAAAAGGACTTTCAGTGGCACCCATCTGAAATGTTATACTACCAGTTACCGGTCACTTATGATTCCTTTATCAGCTTAGGTACAACTGCTTGTAGACCAAGATCGTGGCGTGACTGCAAGATGCAACATTAATGACAGTACTAGCTCAAAATTATAAGAATCAAAGTCAGATTTCCAATTATAATCTTATGTATTGGCTGAAGGGCAAAGATACTGTTTAGTCTAACGTGTGTAAAATGTCCAGGGTGGATCTGTTGATGTGGGAAATGTTAGCATTGTAGATGTACAAAGGTAGAACAGCGCAGTCAGTGTCTGATGTTTCCAGACTAGAATTAGTGTGACCTGAAATGTCATCTGCTGCCTTTTACGTTTGTCAACTTCACGCTGAAATAATGCTTCCTGAAGTTTCAGGAATTGTTCCCTCCACCATCACATTACTGTAGTGAGCTATTGTTTGCAACACCCCTAGAAGTAATCAAAGCACTAAAAATCCACAATAGGGGCCCAATGGAAACTCAGAATGCAAATTGCTCTTTATCAGTCCCATGTAAATCAAAGAAACAAACCCCAGGCTATTTTCCTGCTTTAACTCTCTGCAGCAGGATTAAGCCTAAATTGTCCATGCACAAGTTGATCATCTCACTATGACCAACATCACAGATCCATCCACTGAAATCAGCTCTCAGCAATGCAATTATTCAGTTGGTACAGGGCAGCGGGTAACTGATTTGGTGATCAGGTTACATTTGTCAATACTGGAGATTCTAATCAGGTGAAAGGGTAAGCAGCTACAGGTAGTAAGAATCCTGAACTCGTGGCCATATGAAACAGGTCAATGCACCATGGCAAGAAAAACAAAAACACCATATTTATTAACAGTTTGATATAGAGCAGCGAATTCCATTGCACTTTACAATTGCAAACAATGATAAAACAAAACTGGGTAATAGCAAACAATCTGAAACAGGATGGCCCTGCTACCAATCTATAGGGAGGTAGGCATGGTTACACAAGGATAGGTGCTACCTATTGCATAGTGGTCCAGACAGATTGCATAGGTTCTTGATGGGCTGTACAATACAGCCACAAAGCAATGATGAACCAGGATCAGGAGGAAGGGAAAAAGAGGGGGGGGGGGGGGGGTGAATAATGTGAGGCTGTGTGGATTGTACAGTGGGAATGTAATTGGATAGGAAACCTAATGATTATGCAAGTGTTTCCAGAAATAGTTAAGCTTGCAGGGACGCTTGAAAGTTTGGAGACTAGAGGAGAGTCTATACATGGAGGCAGTCGCCATACACCTAAAGATTAGCTGTCCAATCTGGCTGGTTGGTATGAAAATCTGGTAATTGATGAGATCAAATGACAATTACCATTTGCTCCCGAACACTGGAACAGACAAAAATGGTCTGTCAAATTGGTTAAATACATTTGATTTACCCAATTTGTCTGAACCTGTGTCAGTTTTACTGCATTTACAAGCAAATGGTCAATTGCCATTTTCTCTCATCCATTACCAGGTTCGTTTCAACCAGCCATATTGGACAGCTAAATCATTAGGCGTATGGCCAGCTTTACAGTAGTACTTCAACCACAGGCGGCAACACAACAAAATTATGGCTTCAGCTTCTACCTGCAGTCATCACAAGATCATTCTAAATGATTGAGCAAGCAGACACTACTGAAAGATTTGTGGTAGAGTACAAGTATATTATAGGTAAACAGTCACTATATCGACATGGTAAAAAGCTTCATGTTGACATTTGGTTTAGACGACGACTACATGTCAATGTATTTTAGGTCAACATTAGGACCACAGCCATAACATGTATACTATACAAATGTCACTAGCTGCAGTAAACTTTGACCTCTCCCCTGGAGTCTGCCATGGTAATGACTATTCATTTTCCTTTACCTCAGATAGAGGCCTCCATTGCTCTATTTGCCTCTCCAAGAAAAGGGCTCTACAGTGGCAGTTTGGGCAAAGCTTCTTAAGTGCAGGACTAAAAGGTGGAAAAGTATCTGGGATAAGAATAACGTGGACATGAGGTGAAGACTTTAGGAAACCAAGGGCAGGATTCGGAAACATATGTTAACCTGAAGGCTTATGTACATCTGATGGTGGGGCGCCTGCACAGTACACATTCTGAGCATGTGCAGAACAGGTCCTGTGCCCTCCCAGGCAGTGCCAAGCAGCAGCCTTATTGAGAGGCTGAGGGAATTCAACGGCAGGGGAGGGCAGAGCTGGGCAGCATTACTGAAAATGGTGGTACAACTCCTTGTTTTGGGAGTGGAGAGGAAAGTTTTCAGTTGCATTTTCTGGCACCAGCAGTGTGAACAGCCCTGCTATTCTGCACAACCTGAGGGTTACTCAGACAGCCAATGTCCACACAAGTCATCTGATGCTGCCTCCCTCTGATAAAGCAGCAGATCACACAAGCATGCAGGTGGTGTCTATGTACTCGAGATGCCTCCTGCTGCTTTTGCAAATATTTGTACAGCAGCTGCGAGTCTCTGAATCAGGCCCTCAGATATTGTTAAGAGGTCAGGAGAAGTGTTCCCGGTCAGCATAAACAGACATTTTTGCTGATGGAATTTTTCCCAATGGCCCAAAAACTTAAGTTGTGCACTTTTGGACAACTTGCCAGCCAAGTATCACTTACTATGGAGTGACAGGGACCATAAGTTGAGTGCCCTTACCTGTACTGTAAAACTGGTTTAGCCGCTTTGCGTTGCTAAACCCAGTACTAATGCACACATACAGGGCGTGTGTGAGTGGGTGCCCAATATATTTGGGCACCCACAAAATAAATGAATCTGCCCAAAAGACTGTCTCACTGCAGAAAATGCACCTACAAATCTACTCATTCATCTCGAGGAATAAATCAAGCCTTTGAGAATTATAAAGTAGAGAATCTGGCCATAGCAATCATGTCACTTTATAGAGCGTGGAACAATTGCTCATAGCTATTTAACACCATCACTCAAAGGTTTCATACTTCTCCCCAAATGACAATGTAGAGTTCCTCTACAATGACTGATTTCTATAGTACTCCCTAGTAAATGCGGCACTTGGGAAAAACAGCCAGTTCTGACAAAATTATCCTTAAATTTACACAGGTGACTCATTTCCTTTTAATCTGCATTAACAAGTTCTTGAAGTTAGTTTAAGACATGCAGGACTATCATTGTATATCCTTCACCAGGCACTATAAAGTGATGGGCATTCAGATGCTTTGTAGGAGATCAAACTTAATGGGGGCCCACTGGTGCAATTCAATTGTTCCTCACTTGGGAATGCATGCTGTGTGTACCCATTAGTACCAGCTTTAGCAGTGAGTCTTTGGGTGGAATTCAATTGTTGACGCCCCGTCTCGCCAGCAGCTATTCAAATTTTTCTGCCGACGGGCAAGATAACAGCATTTCAGCTCACTACCCCCAGGGGTAGCGAGCTGAAATGTACAAAAAGGAAACCGTTTGGGCAGCCAAATGGGACTTTAAGATCACGCCCATGACTTTAGTCGGGTTTAGCAGCTACACCAGACTGCTATAAGCACAATAATTGGAGGGGGACCACAATTGAATACCACCTCGCTATCACTGGGGCTATATAGCAATTAATCATCACTTAAAGCCCAAACCATGTCGTTTTCACACTTCTCAGCTCATACCACAGGAGGCTATGGGCTGACTACATCCAGAGAGATCTGCGTTGCAGCAAAATTGGACTACCCCATCTCAGCCCAAAACAGGGGAAGAAAGGGTGATGTGCAGTCTAAAAGTGACACACCCTCTTCTGCATCTAGAGTTGATTCACATAAAAATAGGGATTTGTTTACTTACCGTAAAATCTCTGATTCAATCTGGGGGGATGCTGCGCCATTACTTGTGGGTTAGAGGTGTGTGGTTGTGGAGTTTGGCACAGAACTATCAAAACCTGACTCCTCCCCCCTCTAGCCCCTCCCATCTCCTTCCTGCCTAGCCAGCACTTCAGTTAACGTTTAGCCAAGCCAAAGGAGAACGACCGAAAAAAATAACTGGTTAAACCAGACAAAACATATGGGAGGGATCGCAGCGTCCCCCAGATGGAATCAAAGAAAGATTTTACGGTAAGTAAACAAAAATCCCTATTTCTCTTTTATCCATCTGGCGGACGCTGCGCCGTTACTTGTGGGATTTCCCAAAGCAAGCTAATGAGAGGAGGGAGATGGAGACGGCATAGCCGTCCGTAAAATTTGACGCCCAACAGAGGCAGTCTCCAAACCGAAAGTATGAAAATGGTAAACTTTGTAAACGTATGCACAGATGACCAGGTCGCTGCCCTGCTCAGCTGCTCAATAGATGCACCACTGCGAACAGCCCAAGAAGTTCCAACAGCTCAAGCCAAATGAGCTCGAATTGAGTCAGGAACTGAAACATCTGAAGACATGTATGCCTGTCTGATGGCCGAAGTAACCCAACGAGCCACTTTGTTCTTGGAAGCCGGCCAACCTCGTTTGGGCGCATTAAAAACCAACCACGCATCCGTACGACGAATAGATTCCGTACAAGATAAATAAATCCGTAAGGCCCTAACATCCAAGAGAGCCAAATGGGAATCCTCCCCGGAAGGAGAAGGAGCAAAACGCTGTAAGGACAATGTCCTGATATAGATGAAACGCTGACAAAACCATCGGAAGAAAGGTTTTGTCCGCAGAACCACCCGGTCATCATGAAACACCAGCAAGGGTGGTTTGGAAGAAGGCCGCCAACTCATACTCGTCTGGCGGAGGCAACTGCCAATAGGAAGACAACTGAATGTTAGATACCGCAATTCTACAGATTCCATGGGCTCAAATGGAGATTTCTGAATAGCTGTAAGGACCAAGCTTAAATCCCAGGAAGGAACAAAAGGTGGCCGAACCCGAAGGACTCCCTGAAGGAACGTCTGAACTTCTGGAATGATAGCTAGTCTCCTTTGAAAAAGAACAAGGCAGAAGCTTGACCCTTCAGTGAAGAAAGTCTGACCCTTATTGAGACCCTCCTGAAGGAAAGACAATAGACGAGTAACTCTAAACAAATCCGGTGTTAAACCACGCTTTTCACCCCAAACAATGTAAATACGCCACACTTTGAGGTAAATTCCAGAAGTCACCGGCTTTCTAGCCTGAATCATCGTTTGTACAACAGGACGAGAAAATCCCTTTTGCCCTTAAAATGTTGGATTCAAGAACCAAGCCGTCAAAGCCAGCCAACTTAAATCTGGGTGGTGATATGGTTCCTTGAATCAGAAGATCTGGACGCAGAGGGAGACTGAATGGTTCCCCGACGACCATGTCGCGTAGAAGAGTGTACCACTGCTGGCGTGGCCAATCTGGGGGCACCAGAATGATTGGAAAACCTTCTCGCCGAATGAGTTAAAGCAGACATGGAATCAGTGGAAATGGCGGAAACATATCCCAATTGAAAGTGCCACGGAGCAGTCAGTGCATCGATTAGAATTGCTTGAGGGTCCAGAGTACGCGACCCGTAGAGAGGAAGTTTCTTGTTGAGACGAGATGCCATCAGATCTACATCGGGCATACCCCACTAGGCTACTAGAGTCAGAAACACCACCTGGTGACGCTCCCACTCTCCCGGATGCACTGTGTGACGGCTTAAGAAATCCGCTTACCAGATCGACTCCTGGAATGTGAATCACGGATATGGCCCGAACACAATGTTCCGCCCATGTGAGAATCTGAGCGACTTTTCATGGCGGACCAGCTTCGAGTGCCTCCCTGCTTGTTTATGTAAGCAACTGCAGTGGCGTTGTCGGACTGAATCCGAACTGAATGACCCTTTACCATGGTTTGAATCCGAAGGAGTGCATACCAGATAGCCCTCAACTCCAAGATGTTAATCTGTAACTTCGACTCTTGACTGTTCCAGAGCCCCTGAAAGTGATTAGTCTGAAACACCACCCCAGTTGAGAATCTGAGCCTGAATGGGTCGAGCATGAAACCTGGCATATGGAACTGCCTCAAAGGTTGCCACCATCTTGCCTAACACCTGCATGCATCGGAGAACCGAAACCACCTGTAAATGCAACAGTGTTTGAATTCTGGACTGTATGTCCTGAGGGAGAAACACTTTCTGGTTGTTGGTGTCGAATAAGAGTCCCAGAAACATAATTTTCTGGGAAGGAAGCAAAGACAACTTTGGACAATTTATTATTCATCCAAATGACTGTAGAGTCTCTATCGTGAGACGCAAGTTCTGGTGAAGAATCAACTCTGAGAGGGCCTTGATCAACAGATCATTCAAATACGGAGTAATGTTGACTCCTCCCTGACACCGCAGAACTGCCACCACATGGCCCATGACCTTTTTGAATACCCGAGGAGCCGTGGATAGACCAAAGGGAAGAGCCTGAAGCTGAAAATGCCAAGGCCGACTGCGAATCTCAGAAGAGACTGATGACCAGTCCAAATAGGAACATGCAGATAGGCGTCTTATGTCTAAAGAAGCCAAACATCCCCCTGGTTCCATGGCGTCGATAATAGAGCAGATGGAGTCCATTTTGAACTTTTGGGTTGAGATATGGATTCAAACCTTTGAGATTTAAAATGGGTTGAAACTAACAGTCCAGTTTGTCCACAAGTAAAATCCCTGACTTCTCTGCTGAGCGGGAACTAGAAGTATTACTTCATTTCGTAAAAGAGTGGCTGTTGCATGAAGAGCTCGACGTCTGGAGGGATCGATAACACAATATGGGACTGGTTCCTCAACATCTAACATATATCCTCTGGATATGACATTCACCCACCGATCTGGTTTCGACAGGAGCCACACTTCTTTGAACTGTAGTAACCGAGTCTCAACCATCACTGATCCCTCCGGAGATCGTGAACAGTCATGCAGTAGGTCTGTCGGCAGGTTTACTGGCTGGTCTACGAGTCGCCTGTGATTCTCTACCTCTGAATGCCCCTCTTCATGGGTACCTGGAGAAAACACGAAAGGAATGGAAACTACCTCTGCCCTGTATACGAAAGGACCGAAACCTTGTAGTCTTCGGTTTCTGAGGAGCAACTGTAAGAAAAGGGGCTCTTGCCCTCCTGTAGTATTTGAAATCTTCTTTAATTCCAACCCAAAGAGAACTCACCTTCAAAGGGTACCGCCGACAAGGTCTGTTTTTAGTCAGAATCGGCATTCCAAACCCGAAGCCAAAGCAGTCTTGCTGTCACGGTCAAGGCAGAAATACGGGAATGTAGCGCAGCAGAATCAAACAAGGCCTCACCCACATAAGAACCTCCGAAATCTGTTCTGCTAATTGAATGGCTTCCGATGGATCGTCAGACTGCATTCCAGATATGACCTGTGCTAGTCAGTCATCCGCGGCCTTGAGGACCCAAGCGCCAGCTAGAATTGGGCTTAGAGAAATACCTGATAAAGAAAACAGATTTAAGTATTGCTTCAATCTTCCTATCTGTAGGATCTTTCAACGTCACAGACTGTACAGAAGGAATAACCGTAGCTCTTGCTAAATGTGAAATGGGAGCATCTACCTTTGGGGCTGTTTCCCAAAATCTCGTATCCTCCTCTGTAAAAGGATATCGAAATTTCAATTTCTTAGGGGCTTCGAAACGAGAATCTGACTTAAGCCAGGACTCCTTTAAAATATCCGCAAAATGAAAGTAAGAAGGGAAGGCAGTAACTTGTCTTTTCTGTCTTTTGAAAAAGGCAGAGGAAGTCTCTGCCACCTCTGTATCCTGAATATTAAGAGTCTGACGGATGGCTTCTATCAGCAAATACCTGAGCTAGTAGAAAACTCATCTTCCCAGGCCAAAACCTCGTCCCACTCTGGGTCTACTTCCCCATCCTCCAATGGGGATGTCTCCAACTCCTCCCCAGAAAGTTATAGCGGGCAACGGCTGTGGCAGTTTTGTAGCAGAAGAACTGCCGGCAGAGATTACAAACTTGTTTAGAGATTGAGTTAAATCAGCAAGACATCTGCCCATATTTTGAGCCCACACCGGTTCCACCGTATTCTGACCGGATTCAGCCCCCGATCTAGACTGACGTAATTCTGAAATGGCATCCACCATGTTCCTGGCCCAAGGCGGCATAGACTGTTCCACGGAACCTCCCTGTTGGACCACCACAGATGCACCAGAGTATGAAGCACAGAGGGTACCCGCGTCCGCGCTACCCTTAGCTAGCCTTGACACATTGTAAGCAGGAAAAATAAACCACCGAGGATGTCTTCCCCTTTGTAGATTTGTCTGGCTTATCGGTCATAATGAAACTTTTTTTTTTAAACAAATGCACTACAAACAAACTATAAACTCAGTAGAGTAGTGAACAGTACTGTGAATTATACTGTGTAATTTATATTGAAAAAATACTGTGAATTATACTCAGAGAAAAAGATCTGTGTCTGTACTCCACAGGCACAAAACTAAAACTGAAGTGCTGGCTAGGCAGGAAGGAGATGGGAGAGGAGTCAGGTTTTGATAGTTCTGTGCCAAACTCCACAACCACACACCTCTAACCCACAAGTAACGGCACAGCGTCCCCCAGATGGATGAAAGAAATTGCTGCAGCATGTGTGAACATCCAGATAAAGTACTTTCAGAACTATAGTGTAGCACAGGCCGTACAGCGAACTAGTAATTCCCAGATTTCGATCAACCAGACTAATTGGGGAAGTTCCCAATTTTACCAATATCTGGGTTGGGTCATTGGCAGAAACCAACATGTGTTGACTCACCGATTCTGATATTTGGAATTGCCACCACCTGAGACAGAGTAGAACCAGTGGTGAATAAAGCTCACCACCGGGACCAAAGCATGGAGTGTGCAGCAAACCCGTGAGGGGACTATGCCGGTATTGTAGCTGGCACGATACCGCTGTCGGGAGTTCATTAGCCAGTATATCATACTGAACCCATTTGGAATCAGCAAATCGAGGATTTACATGTTTGATTGGATCGAAGTCCAAACCCAGTCACTAGCAATACGAGGGAATCGCCTCAATTGAGGGGCCCCATGCATCTGTATTTACATATTAATTGTAAAATGAAAACCTCACAATATATCAAGGTTACTTAAAATACACAGAAAATGAAAGGGGTAAGACTTCAATAAAACCTGAGCTAAAGGACAGCACCAGCTCTATCTTCTGTATACTTTTAGATTTCATGAGAATGAAATCAAATCCTTACAAACATAATACATTTAAATTCATAACCACACAAGCATCATTCATGAAATACTCTGCCCCCCCATAGACACTGGTATTCCAGTCTTGAGTATGTTCTTTAGTTTGCATATAATCCCAGTTACAAATGATACAGAGTATGGGACTCCAAGGGGGTTATCCAATGTCTTCCCACAGAGCTGTCATGGTGTACCACATGGGTACACATTTCTTCTTGTAGCCTCCCAAGGTGGTAAGCAGAAGCCTTAACTATGTGGGGTTTGCAGATTTTCCCAGTGCGTGCGTTAGGAGTACCCAGTGGAAACTGTTTCCTCTCAGTCCAAAGATTAGTAGGTTAACTGGCTCACCAAAAAAATAACCCGTGTGTATGTGTTTAGCGTAGACTAGATCGGCAAATTCTTATCTGCCGTCAAATTGCACCGACAAAGCTATGCCTGCACTTCAGCACCATGCCCGCATCTTAGTGGGAACACTATCTTACACAAGAATTTAGCTGCGGAGCCTACTGAGGGCTGGTTGCAGTGCCCGGAGCTAGACGTGTGCAGCCCACAGACTACACTTACCCCAGGTTCCTACTTGCACCTACATGAAGTACAGACAACTGCGGTAAGTAGGGCTTTAAAAAAAAAAAAAAAAAAAAAAGGAAGAAGAGCGTGTTAAACCTGGGTTTACTGTAGGAGCAAATGGCTTCAAATTTAATAGCTCTAAAGGTCCTGGTTAGGGCCCTCAAACTCCTATTCACAGGAGGATTTATAGATAACAGCTCCATATGGTAGCTGGATGCTTGTGACTCAGGAACCCAGGTATCAATGTCAGCCTCATCTCAGACACTAAGAATCATTACTAGGCAAACAGCAGTGCACAGAACATTACTAACAGAGGAATATCAATTGACAGCAAAGGGTGCAAGTCACTGTTGTGTTTAAACGCCAGTCTGAGTCACATAAACGTGCTCTCTACCCTATGAGGCAAACAATTGCGAGTGGCATGCAAATTCGTCAGGGCAAGACAATTGGCACTAGAGGGAAAACACTGCAGGGGAGACTACATCTCTGATACCGATTACCACCAACAGATCAATCAATAGCCGAAGTGTAAGCTTCTCAACAGACAGCAATGCCTCCATTTCACAAAACAGATAATCATACATTTGACTGCCTATGGTAAGGAGAATGAAATGAGGTTACTATATAGGTTTTGCACCAATAGAGATAAGAACCAAAAATTATCAAAATTCTTAGTTTCAACATGCTACAATTATTATACAAACTTTAACCACCAAATCCTCTCCAACCACCTCAGAATAACCAACTCAATCTTCCACACTAAAGTAGTAGCAGCAAAACACTTACACCCTTCTACAGTATATAGTATTTCCTCTTGGCAAGTTCTCACTCATCTTGGACATACATCATGTAGCCTGCAGTTATACTGGCAGTCTTGGAAGAGTGGAAATAAAAGTGCGGCATGAACTAAAATGAAAGCCCGACCAAAAAAATCCAGAAAGCGGACGTTTATCAGAATTTGCCCACCTTTACCATAAGATGCATCAAGCTCCTTAATGTGGGTGGGTAAAGCCATCTTTATGTGGCGTTCCCAATAGAAGCCTGTGGGCTTCTCTACTTGTTTTCCCCGAGAACATTTCAAACTGATAATACCTCCCAGCTCACCCTTGGCCACTACATCACTCTGCACATGCACAGAAAGACTCTTGGGTCCTAAACCCAGAAGTAGTTCTATCACAATGGACAGCTCATGAAAGCTGTCCTCTGCACACTTCTAGGTATATACTAGCATTACTAACACAGGTATGTACCCACTAAGACGGGATACACTGCATCGCAGAAACCATGCTTAGTACATAACAGCCAAAATAAGATTTTACTCACCGGTAAATCTATTTCTCGTAGTCCGTAGTGGATGCTGGGACTCCGTAAGGACCATGGGGAATAGCGGCTCCGCAGGAGACTGGGCACAACTAAAGAAAGCTTTAGGACTACCTGGTGTGCACTGGCTCCTCCCACTATGACCCTCCTCCAGACCTCAGTTAGGATACTGTGCCCGGAAGAGCTGACACAATAAGGAAGGATTTTGAATCCCGGGTAAGACTCATACCAGCCACACCAATCACACCATATAACTCGTGATACTATACCCAGTTAACAGTATGAAATATAACTGAGCCTCTCAACAGATGGCTCAACAATAACCCTTTAGTTAAGCAATAACTATAAACAAGTATTGCAGACAATCCGCACTTGTGATGGGCGCCCAGCATCCACTATGGACTACGAGAAATAGATTTACCGGTGAGTAAAATCTTATTTTCTCCGACGTCCTAAGTGGATGCTGGGACTCCGTAAGGACCATGGGGATTATACCAAAGCTCCCAAATGGGCAGGAGAGTGCGGATGACTCTGCAGCACCGAATGAGCAAACTCTAGGTCCTCCTCAGCCAGGGTATCAAACTTGTAGACTCTTGCAAAAATGTTTGAACCCGACCAAGTAACAGCTCGGCAAATTTGTAAAGCCGAGACCCCTCGGGCAGCCACCCAAGAAGAGCCCACTTTCCTCGTGGTATGGGCTTTTACAGATTTAGGGTGCGGCAGTCCAGCCGCAGAATGTGCAAGTTGAATCGTGCTACAGATCCAGCGAGCAATAGTCTGCTTAGAAGCAGGAGCACCCAGCTTGTTGGGAGCATACAGGATAAATAGCGAGTCAGTTTTCCTGACTCCAGCCGTCCTGGAAACATACTTTTCAGGGCCCTGACTACGTCCAGTAACTTGGAATCCTCCAAGTCCCAAGTAGCCGCAGGCACCACAATAGGTTGGTTCACATGAAAAACTGATACCACCTTAGGAAGGAATTGGGAACGAGTCCTCAATTCCACCTTATCCATATAAAAAAAAAAAAAATCAGATAAGGGCTTTTGCATGACAAAGCCGCCAATTCTGATACACGCCTGGCCGACGCCAAGGCCAACAGCATGACCACTTTCCACGTGAGGTATTGTAGCTCCACGGATTCAAGTGGCTCAACCCAATGCGACTTCAGGAAATCCAACACCACGTTGAGATCCCACGGTGCCACTGGAGGCACAAACGGGGGCTGACTATGCAGCACTCTCTTAACAAAAATCTGAACTTCAGGCAGTGAAGTCAGTTCTATTTTGGAAGAAAATCGATAGAGCCGAAATCTGGACCTTAATGGAACCCAATTTTAGGCCCATAGTCACCCCTGACTGTAGGAAGTGCAGAAATCGACCTAGCTGAAATTCCTCCTTTGGGGCCTTCCTGGCCTCACAGCACGCAACATATTTCCGCCATATGCGGTGATAATGGTTTGCGTTCACTTCTTTCCTAGCTTTAATTAGCGTAGGGATAACTTCCTCCGGAATGCCCTTTTCCTTCAGGATCCGGCGTACAACCGCCATGCCGTCAAACGCAGCCGCGGTACGTCTTGGAACAGACAGGCCCCCTGCTGCAGCAGGTCCTGTCTGAGCGGCAGAGGCCATGGGTCCTCTGAGATCATTTCTTGGAGTTCTGGGTACCAAGCTCTTCTTGACAATCCGGAACAATGAGTATAGTTCTTACTCCTCTCATTATTCTCATTACCCTGGGTAAGAGAGGCAGAGAAGGGAACACATACACAGACTGGTACACCCACGGTGTTACCAGAGCGTCCACAGCTATCACCTGAGGGTCCCTTGACCTGGCGCAATATCTTTGTAGCTTTTTGTTGAGGCAGGACGCCATCATGTCCACCTGTGGCCTTTCCCAACGGTGTACAATCATTTGGAAGACTTCTGGATGAAGTCCCCACTCTCCCGGGTGGAGGTCGTGTCTGCTGAGAAAGTCTGCTTCCCAGTTGTCCACTCCGGGAATGAACACTGCTGACAGTGCTAACACATGATTTTCCGCCCATCGGAGAATCCTTGTGGCTTCTGCCATCGCCATCCTGCTTCTTGTGCCGCCCCGACGGTTTACATGAGCGACCGCCGTGATGTTGTCTGACTGGATCAGCACCGGCCGGTGTTGAAGCAGGGTCTAGCCTGACTTAGGGCATTGTAAATGGCCCTTAGTTCCAGAATATTTATGTGTAGGGAAGTCTCCTGACTTTTCCATAGTCCTTGGAAGTTTCTTCCCTGTGTGACTGCCCCCCAGCCTCGAAGGCTGGCATCCGTGGTCACCAGGACCCAGTCCTGTATGCCGAATCTGCAGCCCCCTAGAAGATGAGCACTCTGCAGCCACCACAACAGCGACACCCTGGCCCTTGGAGATAGGGTTATCCGCCGATGCATCTGAAGATGCGACCCGGACCACTTGTCCAACAGATCCCACTGGAAGATCCTTGCATGGGACCTGGCGAATGGAATTTCTTCGTAAGAAGCTACCATCTTTCCCAGGGCTCGCGTGCATTGATGCACCGACACCTGTATTTGTATTAGGAGGTCTCTGTCTAGAGACGACAACTCCTAGGACTTCTCCTCCGGGAGAAACCCTTTTTATCCTGTTCTGTGTCCAGAACCATACCCAGGAACAGTATACGCGTCGTAGGAACCAGCTGCGACTTTGGAATATTCAGAATCCAGCCGTGCTGTTGTAGCACTTCCCTAGATAGTGCTACTCCGACGAATAACTGCTCCCTGGACCTCGCCTTTATAAGGAGATCGTCCAAGTACGGGATAATTATTTCGGCCATTACCTTGGTAAATACCCTCAGTGCCAGGGACAGACCAACGGCAACGTCTGGAATTGGTAATGACAATCCTGTACCACAATTTTGAGGTACTCCTGGTGAAGAGGGTAAATAGGGACATGCAGGTAAGCATCCTTGATGTCCAGTGATACCATGAAATTCTCCAGGCTTGCAATAATCGCCCTGAGCGATTCCATTTTGAACTTGAACCTCCGTATATAAGTGTTCAAGGCTTTCAATTTTAGAATGGGTCTCACCGAACCGTCTGGTTTCGGTACCACAACATTCTGGAATAGTAACCCCGGCCTTGTTGAAGGAGGGGTACCTTGATTTCACCTGCTGGAAGTACAGCTTGTGAATTGCAGCCAGTACTACCTCCCTTTCTCCGAGGGCAGCAGGCAAGGCTGATGTGAGGTAACGTTGAGGGGGAGTCGCCTCGAACTCCAGCCTGTATCCCTGTGATACTACTTGCAGAACCTAGGGATCCACCTGTGGGCAAGCCCACTGGTCCCTGAAGTTCCCGAGACGCGCCCCCACCGCACCTGTCTCCACCTGTGGAGCCCCAGCGTCATGCGGTGGACTCAGAGGAAGCGGGGGAAGATTTTTGATCCTGGGAACTGGCTGTCTGGTGCAGCTTTTTCCTTCTTCCCTTGTCTGTGCAGAAAGGAAGCGCCTTTGACCCGCTTGCTTTTCTGAAGCCGAAAGGAATGTACCTGAAAATACGGTGCTTTCTTAGGCTGTGAGGAAACCTGAGGTAAAAAATTTTCTTCCCAGCTATTGCTGTGGATACGAGGTCCCAGAGACCATCCCCAAACAATTCCTCACCCTTATAAGGCAGAATCTCCATGTGTCTTTTAAAGGCAGCATCACCTGTCCACTGCCGGGTCTCTAATACCCTCCTGGCAGAATGGACATTGCATTAATTCTGGATGCCAGCCAACAAATATCCCTCTGTGCATCCTTCATATATAAGACGACGTCTTTAATATGCTCTATGTTAGCAAAATATTATCCCTGTCTAGGGTATTAATATTATCTGACAGGGTATCAGACCACGCTGCAGCAGCACTATTTATGCTGAGGCAAATGCAGGTCTCAGTATAGTACCCGAGTGTGTATATACAGACTTCAGGATAGCCTCCTGCTTTGTATCAGCAGGCTCCCTCAAAGTGGCCGTATCCCCAGACGGCAGTGCCACCTTTTTTGACAAACGTGTGAGCGCCTTATCCACCCTAGGGGATATCTCCCAACGTGACCTATCCTCTGGCGGGAAAGGGTACACCAGCAGTAATTTTTTTGAAATTACCAGTTTCTTATCAGGGGAACCCACGCTCTTTACACACTTCATTCACTCATCTGATGGGGGAACAAAACACTGGCTGCTTTTTCTCCCAAAACATAAAACCCCTTTTATGTGGTACTTGGGTTCATGTCAGAAATGTGTAACACATTTTTCATTGCCGAGATCATGCAACGGATGTTCCTAGTGGATTGTGTATATGTCTCAACCTCGTCGACACTGGAGTCAGACTCCGTGTCGACATCTGTGTCTGCCATCTGAGGTAACGGGCGTTTTTTGAGCCCCTGATGGCCTTTGAGACGCGGGCTGAGAAGCCAGCTGTCCCACAGCTGTCACGTCATCCAGCCTTTTATGTAAGGAGTTGACATTGTCGGTTAATACCTTCCACCTATCCATTCACTCTGGTGTCGGCCTCACAGGGGGAGACATCCCATTTATCGGCCTCTGCTCCGCCTCCACGTAACCTTCCTCATCCAACATGTCGACACAGCCGTACCGACACACCGCACACACAGGGAATGCTCTGACTGAGGACAGGACCCCACAAAGCCCTTTGGGGAGACAGAGAGAGAGTATGCCAGCACACACCAGAGAGCTATATAATGCAGGGATTAACACTATAACTGAGTGATTTTTCCCCCAATAGCTGCTTGTATACACATACTGCGCCTAAATTTAGTGCCCCCCCTCTCTTTATAACCCACTGAGCCTGAAAACTACAGGGGAGAGCCTGGGGAGCTGTCTTCCAGCTGCACTGTGAAGAAAAAATGGCGCCAGTGTGCTGAGGGAGATAGCCCCGCCCCTTTTTCGGCTGACCTTTCTCCCGCTTTTTTCATGGATTCTGGCAGGGGTAATTTATCACATATATAGCCCTGGGACTATATATTGTGACGATTTGCCAGCCAAGGTGTATTATATTGCCCTCAGGGCGCCCCCCCCCAGCGCCCTGCACCCATCAGTGACCGAAGTGTGAGGTGTGCATGAGGAGCAATGGTGCACAGCTGCAGTGCTGTGCGCTACCTTGTTGAAGACAGAAGTCTTCTGCCGCAGATTTTCCGGAACACTTCTTGCTTCTGGCTCTGTAAGGGGGCCGGCGGCGCGGCTCCGGGACCGAACATCGAGGTCGGGTCCTGTGGTCGATCCCTCTGGAGCTAATGGTGTCCAGTAGCCTAAGAAGCCCAAGCTACCACCAGTTAGGTAGGTTCGCTTCTTCTCCCCTTAGTCCCTCGCTGCAGTGAGTCTGTTGCCAGCAGATCTCACTGTAAAATAAAAACCTAAAATATACTTTCTTTCTAGGAGCTCAGGAGAGCCCCTAGTGTGCATCCAGCTCAGCCGGGCACAAGATTCTAACTGAGGTCTGGAGGAGGGTCATAGTGAGAGGAGCCAGTGCACACCAGGTAGTCCTAAAGCTTTCTTTAGTTGTGCCCAGTCTCCTGCGGAGCCGCTATTCCCCATGGTCCTTACGGAGTCCCAGCATCCACTTAGGACGTCAGAGAAATACAGATAGTCAAACACAAACATTAATAGAGTTGGCGGCATCAAAAACGCTGCCCCCACCCCATCCTCATCAATCACCCCAGTGGGCAAGCATTATCCCCCTCCCCAAAGCCTCACCAACAGGCAGGCGACAGCCCCACTCCCCAAAGCCTCACCCACCACTCCAGGCAGGCAGTAACCCCTTGCCCAACGCCTTACCCACCACTCCCCCAGGCAGGCAGTAGCCCCATCCCTAAAGCCTCACCACCGGGTAGGCAGTAACCCCATCCCCAAAACAGACCACCACCCCCTCCCCTCCCCCATAGCCTCACCACCAGGCAGGCGATAACCCCTTCCCCAAAAGCCTCAACCACCACTCCAGGAAGTCAGTAACCCCTTGCCCAACACCTTACCCACCACTCCCCCAGGCAGGCAGTAAACCCATCCCCAAAACAGTCTCTCTCTCTCGCGATAACCCCCTTCCCCAAAAGCCTTAACCACCACTCCACCAGGCAGGCAGTAGCCTCATCACAAAAAGCCTCACCACTTGGCGGGCGGGCAGATGACCCCCTTCCCATAGCCCCACAACCAAGCAGGAGGCAGTATCAGGGGGCTTACATAACACATGGTCCCGCATACAGATGTGCCGCCTTCTCTCAGGGACCACATCTGGCAGGAGCCGGCCTGGGTCACATGCCGCATACTACGCAGTCACCGGGCCGAGAAGACACATGGGCATACCGGGGGGAGGTGCAGCACCCCGGGCACCGGCTCTTACACGTGAAGCAGGTACAGCAGAGAGAAGCAGCCGCTCGCCCACACTCACCTACGGAGCGGTACCCGAGGATGGCGATCTTCCGCGACTTGGTCTGCGGCATCTTTGGCGCCTCCACTGTGGTAGTTTAGTTCAGCCCCGAAGGCGCCGCATCCACCGTACGGGAAAGGAGGAACGGAGCGGGGCGTGCAGTGAGCTAAGGCTGGACTTCTCCGCGTATCACCCGGCCTGCTGCTACGTCTCTGCGGCTGCTTTCTGACTCCCACAAGGCGTCCTCGCGCTATCCCCCTCTCCGGCTGCTGCGCGTCACCTAACGTCAGGCGTCAGCTCGCCTTTATACCCCGCCCACCGGCATCATATCTCCCTTATGCCCCGCCCCCTCGCTCAGCTTGCTTTTATACCCTACGTCAGCCCCGCCCTATGCACCACCCTCTACATCAGTTCGCATATATCACCCCACCCTCTTCCTCCGCGCGGATTTGTTTTCATGATTGGCCCCGCCCCTACCAACGACTTGGAAAACGTGCTGCGTCATTCCTATTCTTTGATAGCGGCGGGGAGCATTCTGATTGGCTGTTTCTTGAGGCAGGGGGGAGCGGCGCATGTCAAATCCGTCATTCTGATTGGATGCACGTTTGCCTTCCTGACATCGGTCTCTGCAGAGTTTGCAGGCAGCACTGTGTGTGAAAGCAGAGGCAGGGAAACGCTGCGGGGGTAAAGTCGCCCGGTGCACGGATGTACAGAACCTAAGGAATAATAACATAGAGTGATGCGATTTTGTTATACCGTGTCCGCAGCACTTGCCCAGCATCCGACATGTTGTCATCGATCGCGATGCCCTAAAGCAAGCGGATTTGTCACCAGCAAAATGGCTCGGGTGGTGGAGACGAAATTGCGTGCCGGGTCCGGCGCTAGTGCTGCGGAGCATTGCTGTGCGCCGGTGACAGTGATGGTGCTGATATGGACAGTAATATAGTTTAGATTTGTTGGGGCACAACACTTTTACACCCTTAGCCAGTATAATCATCATCTCTGTATCTGTGTATTAGAGGCAGGAAAGGGATCTGAGCTTTTCCCCTTCACTGACTAGACAAAGTGTAGTTTGGATCTGAAGTTCTGAACTAATAATGTGAGGATGGCTCTGTCATCTTAAGGTGTATACGAGACACTGGCTGTTCTATTGATTGGCCGATAAAGTGGGTCCGTCGGCCAGTGTGTACGGGCGATAGGTCTGAACTCAGTCGTTCACAGACGTATCGCGTCGGCCCCGCAGCACAGCCGCTGCGCATCGCTGTGTGTGTATGGGCGACCAGCCGGCTGCCTGTAAACAAGCTGCGGCGGCCAGCGGTGATTGACAGCTGAAATGGGCAGGCGGGTGTACTCGCCCGCCCAGTTCATGACGTCAGTCCCCAACGGATCGGGCAGTGTGTATGCACAGCACACTGCCCGATCCATCCATAGATAGATATATCTGCCGATCAATTGATCGGCAGATATATCTATCAGTGTGTACCCACCTTTAAGGCCCATACACACTGGACGATTTTGAGCTGAAAGCAGCTCACTTTTGGGGGTATATCTACTAATATTCGTGTTTTTGCCGTTTTTAAGGGTGTTTGAACTCGAATGGTATCGGGTGCATTTTACTGCAACCTTTTGAATCCTGATACGGTCATTTACTAATCTGCCGAGTTTGCAACATTCGTCTTTTCCGATGTCGATGTGATTCGTAATGTCAGGCAGTGTTTTACGGGAGTGATGAGTAAAACGCTGCCTGACAAAACACAAGGTATCCCGGACGGATCTGTGAGATCCGTGCAGGGCTTCATTGTGCACCTTTAAAAAATAAAATAAAAATTGAAGTGTTAAAATTAAAAAAAAAAAAAAAAAAAAAATTGCGTGGGGTCCCCCCTCCTAAGCAAAACCAGCCTCGGGCTCTTTGAGATGGTCCTGGTTGATAAAATATGGGGGAAAAATTGACAGGGGTTCCCCCATATTTGAACAACCAGCATCGGGCTCTGCGCCTGGTCCCAAAAATACAGGGGACAAAAAGCGTAGGGGGTTGACCGCGAGTAACCTCACCGCTGACCGCAAAGTTCCCACCATTGGATACAATGTAGCGCCTATGCGCTACATTGTATCTCTGCCGTGCGCAGCCTGACTGACAGCTCAGGAGTGCACAGGCAATCGGGAGAGTGCCACGACGTGGCGCTCCCTGATTGGCTGAAGGGACCTTCTGTAACAGGAGTCACGGGGGGTCTCGGCAGTCGGGGAAAGGTGTCCCATGTGTAAACATGGGACCCCTTTCAGTGCGTGGTTCGGGTTTTTCGGTTTGTTTTTTTGGCAAGTACGTGGATTACAAGCTCAGAAGAGGACCGATCTACACTGGATTTTTGTGAGTATAATTTTATTCACAGGTACCCCATGGATTCTACTTGGAGAAGTGGACCGACCCTCGTGTGAACATAGGTAAGTATGTGTGAATGTAGGTGTGCATGTATGTAATAAAGTTTTACTTTCAAGGTGTGTGAGTTCTGTTTTTATTTGGGTATTTTTTTTGTAGTAGTACTACAGGTACCAGCGGGCCCGTTACACACACCACCCCACCCCCCCCCCCCCCCCCCCCACCCCGCATGCTGGTACTTGTGGTTCTCGAAGTACCAGCTTGCGGGGAGGCTTGCTGGGACTTGTAGTACTGCTACAAAAAACAATATTCTTTTTTTCTCTGACGTCCTAGTGGATGCTGGGAACTCCGTAAGGACCATGGGGAATAGCGGCTCCGCAGGAGACTGGGCACATCTAAAGAAAGCTTTAGGATCACCTGGTGTGCACTGGCTCCTCCCCCTATGACCCTCCTCCAAGCCTCCGTTAGATTTCTGTGCCCGACGAGAAGGGTGCACACTAGGGGCTCTCCTGAGCTCTTTGTGAAAGTTTTAGTTTAGGTTTATTATTTTCAGTGAGACCTGCTGGCAACAGGCTCACTGCATCGAGGGACTAAGGGGAGAAGAAGCGAACTCACCTGCGTGCAGAGTGGATTGGGCTTCTTAGGCTACTGGACATTAGCTCCAGAGGGACGATCACAGGTTCAGCCTGGATGGGTCACCGGAGCCGCGCCGCCGTCCCCCTTACAGAGCCAGAAGAGCGAAGAGGTCCGGAAAAATCGGCGGCAGAAGACGATCCTGTCTTCAGATAAGGTAGCGCACAGCACCGCAGCTGTGCGCCATTGCTCTCAGCACACTTCACACTCCGGTCACTGAGGGTGCAGGGCGCTGGGGGGGGGCAGCGCCCTGAGACGCAATAAATCGATAAAAAAACCTTATATGGCTAAAATAAATGCATCACATATAACTCCTGGGCTATATGGATGCATTTAACCCCTGCCAAAACATGCAGAAAAAGGATGATAAGGACGCCGAGAAAGGGGCGGAGCCTATCTCCTCAGCACACTGGCGCCATTTTCCCTCACAGCTCAGTTGGAGGGAAGCTCCCTGGCTCTCCCCTGCAGTCACTACACTACAGAAAGGGGTTAAAAAAGAGAGGGGGGCACAAATTAGGCGCAGTATATAACAATACAGCAGCTAGAAAGGGAAAAACACTTATATAAGGTTATCCCTGTATATATATAGCGCTCTGGTGTGTGCTGGCAAACTCTCCCTCTGTCTCCCCAAAGGGCTAGTGGGGTCCTGTCCTCTATCAGAGCATTCCCTGTGTGTGTGCTGTGTGTCGGTACGTTGGTGTCGACATGTATGAGGAGAAAAATGATAAGGAGACGGAGTAGAGTGTCTGAAATTGTGTTGTCACCCCCTAGGGGGTCGACACCTGAGTGGATGTACTGTTGAAATTGCGTGACAGTGTCAGCTTTGTATAAAAGACAGTGGTTGACATGAGACAGCCGGCTACTCAGCTTGTGCATGTCCAGACGTCTCATACAGGGGCCCTAAAGCGCCCGTTACCTCAGATACAGACGCCGACAGGGGTACTGACTCCTGTGTCGACGGTGAAGAGACAACCGTGATTTCCAATAGGGCCACACATTGCATGATTGAGGCAATGGAAAAGGTTTACACTTTTCTGATAATATGAATACCACCAAAAAAAAAGTGGTATTATGTTTGGTGAGGAAAAACTTCCTGTAGTTTTCCTGAATCTGAGAAATAAAATGAGGTGTGTGATGATGCGTGGGTTTCCCCCCGATAACAATTGATATTTTCTAAAAAGTTATTGGCAGTATACCTTTTCCCGCCAGAGGTTAGGGTGCGTTGGGAAACACCCCGTAGGGTGGAAAAAGCGCTCACACGCTTGTAAAAACAAGGGCTCTACCCTCTCCTGAGATGGCCGCCCTTAAGGATCCTGCTGATAGAAAGCAGGAGCGTATCCTAAAATGTATTTACACACATACTGGTGTTATACTGCGACCAGCAATCGCCTCAGCCTGGATGTGCAGTGCTGGGTTGGCGTGGTCGGATTCCCTGACTGGAAATATGATATCCTAGATAAGGACAGTATATTATTGCCTATAGAGCAATTAAAAGATGCATTTCTATATATGCAGGATGCACAGCGGAATATTTGCCGACTGGCATCAAGTATAAGTGCGTTGTCCAATTATTCCAGTAAAGTGGTCAGGTGATGCGGATTCCAAACGGCATTTGGAAGTATTGCCTTAAAAGAGGGGATGTACCCCAGGTCGCCTCTCAAAATAAGACGCCGTATTATCAGGCGCAGTCCTGGTTGGCAAGCGGACAAAACGGTTCCTCTTTTCTGCTCGTGACAGAGGGAGAGGAAAATGGCTGCAGAGATCAGCCAGTTCCAAGGAACAGAAACCCTTTTCCGCCGCTGCCAAGCCCTCAGTATGACGCTAGGGCTTTACAAATTCAGGCACGGTGGGGTCCCGTTCTCAATGAATTTCAGTGCGCAGTGGGCTCACTCGCAAGTAGACCCCTGGATCCTTCAGATAATATTTCAGGGGTACAAATTGGAATTCGAGACGTATTCCCCTCGCCGTTTCCAAAAGTCTGTTTTACCGACGTCTCCCCCTGACAGGGAGGCAGTTTTGGAAGCCATTCACAAGCTGTATTCCCAGCAGGTGATAATCAAGGTACCCCTCCTGCAACAGGGAACGGGGTATTATTCCACACTATTGTGGTACCGAAGCCAGACGGCTCGGTGAGACCGATTTTAAAATCTAAAATCTTTGAACACTTGCATACAGAGGTTCAAATTCAAAATTGAGTCACTCAGAGCAGTGATTGCAAACCTGGAAGAAGGGGACTACATGATGTCTCGGGACATCAAGGAGGCTTACCTTCATGTCAAAATTTACCCTTCTCACCAAGGGTATTTCAGGTTATGGTACAGAACTGTATCAGTTCGGACGCTGCCGTAGGGATGGTCCACGGCACCACCGGGTCTTTACTGAAGTAATGACCGAAATGATGATATTCCTTCGAAGGAAGGGAATTTTAGTTATCCTTTACTTGGACGATTCCCTGATAAGGGTAAGATCCAGGGAACAGTTGGAGATCGGTGTAGCACTATATCAGGTAGTGTTGCGGCAGCACGATTGGATTTTCAATATTCCAAAAATCGCAGCTGGTTCCGACGACTTGTCTTCTGTTCCTAGGGATGATTCTGGACATAGTCCAGAAAGAAGGTGCTTCTCCCGGAGGAGAAAGCCAGGGAGTTATCCGAGCTAGTCAGGAACCTCCTAAAACCGAACCAAGTCTCAGTGCATCAATGCACAAGGGTTCTGGGTAAAAATGGTGGCTTCCTACGAAGCAATCCCATTCGGCAGATTCCACGCACAGTGGAACCTTCTGGACAAATGGTCCGGGTCGCATCTTCAGATGCTTCAGCGGATAACCCTGTCACCAGGAACAAGGGTATCCCTCCTGTGGTGGTTGCAGAGTGATCATCTTCTAGAGGGCCGCAGATTCGGCATTCGGGACTGGGTCCTGGTGGCCACGGATGCCAGCCTGCGAGGCTGGGGAGCAGTCACACAGGGAAGGAATTTCCAGGGCTTATGGTCAAGCCTGGAGACATCTCTTCATAAAAACATTCTGGAACTAAGGGCCATTTACAATGCCCTAAGTCAAGCGAAACCCCTGCTTCAGGGTCAGGCGGTATTGATCCAATCGGACAACATCACGTCAGTCGCCCACGTAAACAGACAGGGCGGCACGAGAAGCAGGAGGGCAATGGCAGAAGCTGCAAGGATTTTCGCTGGGCGGAAAATCATGTGATAGCACTGTCAGCAGTGTTCATTCCGGGAGTGGACAACTGGGAAGCAGACTTCCTCAGCAGACACGACCTTCACCCGGGAGAGTGGGGACTTCACCCAGAAGTCTTCCACCTGATTGTAAACCGTTGGGAAAAACAAAAGGTGGACATAATGGCGTCCCGTCTAAACAAAAAACTAGACAGATATTGCGCCAGGTCAAGGGACCCTCAGGCAATAGCGGTGGACGCTCTGGTAACACCGTGGGTGTACCAGTCAGTGTATGGGTTCCCTCCTCTGCCCCTCATACCAAAAGTACTGAGAATCATAAGAAGGAGAGGAGTAAGAACTATACTCGTGGTTCCGGATTGGCCAAGAAGGACTTGGTATCCGGAACTTCAAGAGATGCTCACGGACGAACCGTGGCCTCTACCTCTAAGAAAGGACCTGCTCCAGCAAGGGCCTTGTCTGTTCCAAGACTTACCGCGGCTGCGTTTGACGGCATGGCGGTTGAACGCCGGATCCTGAAGATCCCTACCCTGGTCAAGGCCAGGAAAGACGTAACCGCAAAACATTATCACCGCATTTGGCGAAAATATGGGGTACTGCATATACAGTCTCCTTTTGTGCCTCCAGTGGCACCTTGGGGATCTCAATGTTGTGTTGAGTTTTCCTAAAGTCACATTGGTTTGAACCACTCACCACTGTGGACTTAAAATATCTCACATGGAAGTGACGAGTTAGCCCTGGTTTCAGCCAGGCGGGTGTCAGAATTGGCGGCTTTATCATATAAAAGCCCTTACTTAATAGTTCATTCTGAAAGGACAGAATTGAGGACTCGTCCTCAAATTTTCTACCTAAGGTGGTTTCTGCATTTCACATGAACCAACCTATTGTGGTACCTGCGGCTACTAAGGACTTGGAGGATTCCAAGTTGCTTGACGTGGTCAGGACCCTGAAAATACATGTTTCCAGGACGGCTGGAGTCAGAAAATCTGACTCGCTGTTTATCCTGTATGCACCCAACAAACTGGGTGCTTCTGCTTCTAAGCAGACGATTGCTCGTTGGATTTGTAGTACAATTCAGCTTGCACATTCTGTCACAGCCAAAAATCTTAAAATGCCCACTCCACAAGGAAGGTGGGCTCATCTTGGGCAGCTGCCCGAGGGGTCTCGGCTTTACAACTTTGCCGAGCAGTTACTTGGTCAGGAGCAAATACGTTTGTAAAATTCTACAAATTTGATATCTTGACTGAGGAGGACCTGGAGTTCTCTCATTCGGTGCTGCAGAGTCATCCGCACTCTCCCGCCCGTTTGGGAGCTTTGGTATAATCCCCATGGTCCTTACGGAGTTCCCAGCATCCACTAGGACGTCAGAGAAAATAAGAATTTACTTACCGATAATTCTATTTCTCGTAGTCCGTAGTGGATGCTGGGCGCCCATCCCAAGTGCGGATTGTCTGCAATACTGGTACATAATTATTGTTACCAAAAAAAAAAAAAAATTCGGGTTATTGTTGTAGTGAGCCATCTTTTCTAGAGGCTCCTCTGTTATCATGCTGTTAACTGGGTTCAGATCACAAGTTGTACAGTGTGATTGGTGTGGCTGGTATGAGTCTTACCCGGGATTCAAAATCCTTCCTTGTTGTGTACGCTCGTCCGGGCACAGTATCCTAACTGAGGCTTGGAGGAGGGTCATAGGGGGAGGAGCCAGTGCACACCAGGTGATCCTAAAGCTTTCTTTAGATGTGCCCAGTCTCCTGCGGAGCCGCTATTCCCCATGGTCCTTACGGAGTTCCCAGCATCCACTACGGACTACGAGAAATAGAATTATCGGTAAGTAAATTCTTTTCTCTATCGTCCTAGTGGATGCTGGGGTTCCTGAAAGGACCATGGGGAATAGCGGCTCCGCAGGAGACAGGGCACAAAAAGTAAAGCTTTTCCAGATCAGGTGGTGTGCACTGGCTCCTCCCCCTATGACCCTCCTCCAGACTCCAGTTAGATTTTTGTGCCCGGCCGAGAAGGGTGCAATCTAGGTGGCTCTCCTAAAGAGCTGCTTAGAAAAAGTTTAGCTTAGGTTTTTTATTTTACAGTGAGTCCTGCTGGCAACAGGATCACTGCAACGAGGGACTGAGGGGAGAAGAAGTGAACTCACCTGCGTGCAGGATGGATTGGCTTCTTGGCTACTGGACATCAGCTCCAGAGGGACGATCACAGGTACAGCCTGGATGGTCACCGGAGCCGCGCCGCCGGCCCCCTTGCAGATGCTGAAGTCAGAAGAGGTCCAGAATCGGCGGCTGAAGACTCCTGCAGTCTTCTAAAGGTAGCGCACAGCACTGCAGCTGTGCGCCATTTTCCTCTCAGCACACTTCACACGCAGTCACTGAGGGTGCAGGGCGCTGGGGGGGGGCGCCCTGGGAGGCAAATGTAACCTATATAAAGGCTAAAAATACCTCACATATAGCCCCCAGAGGCTATATGGAGATATTTAACCCCTGCCTGGATTCACTAAATAGCGGGAGACGAGCCCGCCAAAAAAGGGGCGGGGCCTATCTCCTCAGCACACGGCGCCATTTCCTCTCACAGCTCCGCTGGTCAGGACGGCTCCCAGGTCTCTCCCCTGCACTGCACTACAGAAACAGGGTAAAACAGAGAGGGGGGGCAAATTTATGGCGATATTTTGATATATATAAAGCAGCTATAAGGGAGCACTTATTATAAGGCTATCCCTGTTATATATAGCGCTTTTGGTGTGTGCTGGCAAACTCTCCCTCTGTCTCCCCAAAGGGCTCGTGGGTCCTGTCTTCGTTAGGAGCATTCCCTGTGTGTCTGCTGTGTGTCGGTACGTGTGTGTCGACATGTATGAGGACGATATTGGTGTGGAGGCGGAGCAATTGCCAAATATGAGGATGTCACCCCCTAGGGAGTCGACACCAGAATGGATGCCTTTATTTATGGAACTACGGGATAGTGTCAACACGTTAAAGCAGTCGTTTGACGACATGAGACGGCCGGACAATCAATTAGTGCCTGTCCAGGCGACTCAAACACCGTCAGGGGCTGTGAAACGCCCTTTGCCTCAGTCGGTCGACACAGACCCAGACACAGGCACTGACTCCAGTGGCGACGGTGACGAATCAACCGTATTTTCCAGTAGGGCCACACGTTATATGATTTTGGCAATGAAGGAGGCGTTACATTTAGCTGATACTACAGGTACCACTAAACAGGGTATTATGTGGGGTGTGAAAAAACTACCTATAGTTTTTCCTGAATCAGAAGAATTAAATGACGTGTGTAATGAAGCGTGGGTTGCCCCTGATAAAAAGCTGATAATTTCAAAGAAATTATTGGCATTATACCCTTTCCCGCCAGAGGTTAGGGAGCGCTGGGAAACACCTCCTAGGGTGGACAAGGCGCTAACACGCTTATCTAAACAAGTGGCGTTACCCTCTCCTGAGACGGCCGCACTTAAAGATCCATCAGATAGGAGGATGGAAAATATCCAAAAAAGTATATACACACATGCAGGTGTTATACTACGACCAGCTATAGCGACTGCCTGGATGTGCAGTGCTGGGGTAGTTTGGTCAGAGTCCCTGATTGAAAATATTGATACCCTGGACAGGGACAATATTTTACTGTCGTTAGAACAAATAAAGGATGCATTTCTTTATATGCGTGATGCACAGAGGGATATCTGCACACTGGCATCACGGGTAAGTGCTATGTCCATTTCGGCCAGAAGAGCTTTATGGACGCGACAGTGGACAGGCGATGCGGATTCAAAACGGCATATGGAAGTTTTGCCGTATAAAGGGGAGGAGTTATTTGGAGTCGGTCTATCAGATTTGGTGGCCACGGCTACAGCCGGGAAATCCACCTTTCTACCTCAAGTCACTCCCCAACAGAAAAAGGCACCGACTTTTCAACCGCAGCCCTTTCGTTCCTTTAAAAATAAGAGAGCAAAGGGCTATTCATATCTGCCACGAGGCAGAGGTCGAGGGAAGAGACAGCAACAGGCAGCTCCTTCCCAGGAACAGAAGCCCTCCCCGGCTTCTACAAAAGCCTCAGCATGACGCTGGGGCTTCTCAAGCGGACTCGGGGACGGTGGGTGGTCGTCTCAAAAATTACAGCGCGCAGTGGGCTCACTCGCAGGTAGATCCCTGGATCCTGCAGATAATATCTCAGGGGTACAGGTTGGAATTAGAGACAGATCCACCTCGCCGTTTCCTGAAGTCTGCTTTACCAACGTCCCCCTCCGAAAGGGAGACGGTTTTGGAAGCCATTCACAAGCTGTACTCTCAGCAGGTGATAGTCAAGGTACCTCTTCTACAACAAGGGAAGGGGTATTATTCCACTCTTTTTGTGGTACCGAAGCCGGATGGCTCGGTAAGGCCTATTCTAAATCTGAAGTCCTTGAACCTGTACATAAAGAAGTTCAAGTTCAAGATGGAGTCACTCAGAGCAGTGATAGCGAACCTGGAAGAGGGGGACTTTATGGTATCCTTGGACATCAAGGATGCGTATCTCCACGTTCCAATTTACCCCTCACACCAGGGGTACCTCAGGTTCGTTGTACAAAACTGTCACTATCAGTTTCAGACGCTGCCGTTCGGATTGTCCACGGCACCTCGGGTCTTTACAAAGGTAATGGCCGAGATGATGATTCTTCTTCGAAGAAAAGGCATATTAATTATCCCATACTTGGACGATCTCCTAATAAGGGCAAGGTCCAGAGAACAGCTAGAGATGGGATTAGCACTGTCTCAAGAAGTGCTAAAACAGCACGGGTGGATTCTGAATATTCCAAAATCCCAGTTAATGCCGACAACTCGTCTGCTGTTCCTAGGGATGATTCTGGACACGGTTCAGAAAAAGGTTTTTCTCCCGGAGGAAAAAGCAAAGGAGTTATCCGAGCTTGTCAGGAACCTCCTAAAACCAGGAAAGGTGTCTGTACATCAATGCACAAGAGTCCTGGGAAAAATGGTGGCTTCTTACGAAGCAATTCCATTCGGCAGATTCCACGCAAGAATTTTCCAAAGGGATCTGTTGGACAAATGGTCAGGGTCGCATCTTCAGATGCACCTGCGGATAACCCTGTCTCCAAGGACAAGGGTGTCTCTTCTGTGGTGGTTGCAGAGTGCTCATCTATTGGAGGGCCGCAGATTCGGCATACAGGATTGGATCCTGGTGACCACGGACGCCAGCCTGAGAGGCTGGGGAGCAGTCACACAAGGAAGAAACTTCCAGGGAGTATGGACGAGCCTGGAAACGTCTCTTCACATAAACATTCTGGAACTAAGAGCAATATACAATGCTCTAAGCCAGGCAGAACCTCTGCTTCAGGGAAAACCGGTGTTGATCCAGTCGGACAACATCACGGCAGTCGCCCATGTGAACAGACAGGGCGGCACAAGAAGCAGGAGTGCAATGGCAGAAGCTGCAAGGATTCTTCGCTGGGCAGAGAATCATGTGATAGCACTGTCAGCAGTGTTCATCCCGGGAGTGGACAACTGGGAAGCAGACTTCCTCAGCAGACACGATCTTCACCCGGGAGAGTGGGGACTTCATCCAGAAGTCTTCCACATGCTGGTAACCCGTTGGGAAAGACCAATGGTGGACATGATGGCGTCTCGCCTCAACAAAAAACTGGACAGGTATTGCGCCAGGTCAAGAGATCCGCAGGCAATAGCTGTGGACGCGCTGGTAACGCCTTGGGTGTACCAGTCGGTATATGTGTTTCCTCCTCTGCCTCTCATACCAAAAGTATTGAGAATTATACGGCAAAGAGGCGTAAGAACGATACTAGTGGTTCCGGATTGGCCAAGAAGGACTTGGTACCCGGAACTTCAAGAGATGATCACGGAAGATCCGTGGCCTCTACCTCTAAGGAGGGACTTGCTTCAGCAGGGTCCCTGTCTGTTTCAAGACTTACCGCGGCTGCGTTTGACGGCATGGCGGTTGAACGCCGGATCCTAAAGGAAAAAGGCATGCCGGAAGAAGTCATTCCTACTTTGATTAAAGCAAGGAAGGAAGTAACCGTGCAACATTATCACCGAATTTGGCGAAAATATGTTGCGTGGTGCGAAGATCGGAGTGCTCCGACGGAGGAATTTCAACTGGGTCGATTCCTACATTTCCTGCAATCAGGATTGTCTATGGGTCTCAAATTGGGATCTATTAAGGTTCAAATTTCGGCCCTGTCGATTTTCTTTCAAAAAGAATTGGCTTCAGTCCCTGAAGTCCAGACCTTTGTTAAGGGAGTGCTACATATACAGCCTCCTGTGGTGCCTCCAGTGGCACCGTGGGATCTCAATGTGGTTTTGGACTTTCTAAAATCTCATTGGTTTGAACCACTAAAGAAGGTGGATTTTAAATATCTCACATGGAAAGTGACCATGCTTCTAGCCCTGGCTTCGGCCAGGAGAGTGTCAGAACTGGCAGCTTTATCTTACAAAAGCCCATATCTGATTTTCCATTCGGACAGGGCAGAACTGCGGACTCGTCCGCATTTTCTCCCTAAGGTGGTGTCAGCATTTCATCTGAACCAGCCTATTGTAGTGCCTGCGGCTACAAGTGACTTGGAGGACTCCAAGTTACTGGACGTTGTCAGAGCATTAAAAATATATATTGCAAGGACAGCTGGAGTCAGAAAATCTGACTCGTTGTTTATATTGTATGCACCCAACAAGATGGGTGCTCCTGCGTCTAAGCAGACGATTGCTCGTTGGATCTGTAGCACAATCCAACTTGCACATTCTGTGGCAGGCCTGCCACAGCCTAAATCTGTAAAGGCCCACTCCACAAGGAAGGTGGGCTCATCTTGGGCGGCTGCCCGAGGGGTCTCGGCATTACAACTTTGCCGAGCAGCTACGTGGTCAGGGGAGAACACGTTTGTAAAATTTTACAAATTTGATACTCTGGCTAAGGAGGACCTGGAGTTCTCTCATTCGGTGCTGCAGAGTCATCCGCACTCTCCCGCCCGTTTGGGAGCTTTGGTATAATCCCCATGGTCCTTTCAGGAACCCCAGCATCCACTAGGACGATAGAGAAAATAAGATTTTACTTACCGATAAATCTATTTCTCGGAGTCCGTAGTGGATGCTGGGCGCCCATCCCAAGTGCGGATTATCTGCAATAATTGTACATAGTTATTGTTAACTAATTCGGGTTATTGTTGAAGGAAGCCATCTTTCAGAGGCTCCGCTGTTATCATACTGTTAACTGGGTTTAGATCACAAGTTGTACGGTGTGATTGGTGTGGCTGGTATGAGTCTTACCCGGGATTCAAAATCCTCCCTTATTGTGTACGCTCGTCCGGGCACAGTACCTAACTGGAGTCTGGAGGAGGGTCATAGGGGGAGGAGCCAGTGCACACCACCTGATCTGGAAAAGCTTTACTTTTTGTGCCCTGTCTCCTGCGGAGCCGCTATTCCCCATGGTCCTTTCAGGAACCCCAGCATCCACTACGGACTCCGAGAAATAGATTTATCGGTAAGTAAAATCTTATTATTTTTACACATGGCTATCAGCCCCCCATACGCAGCCCTTGGATGGGGGGGGGGGGGGGACAGCCTCGGGCTTCACCCCTGGCCCTTGGGTGGCTGGAGGGGGGGACCCCTTGATTTAAGGGGTCCCCACTCCTCCAGGGTACCCCGGCCAGCGGTGACTAGTTAGTGATTTAATGCCAGTGTCGCAGGGACCTATATAAAAGTGTCCCCCGGCTGTGGCATTATCTCTCTGACTAGTGGAGCCCGGTGCTGGTGTTAAAAATACGGGGGACCCCTACGCTTTTTGTCCCCCGTATTTTTGGCACCAGGACCAGGTGCAGAGCCCAGTGCTGGTTTTTCAAATATGGGGGAACCCCTGTCAATTTTTTCCCCCATATTTTTTCAACCAGGACCGACTCAAAGAGCCCGAGGCTGGTTTGGCTTAGGAGGGGGGACCCCACACAATTTTATTTTCAAGTTTTTACAGTAAACAGACCCTTTCCCATAGATAACCATGCACAGATCTCACTGATCCGTGCATGATTATCCAAACTCGCCTGGAAAAAGCAGGTCTATTTTTTTGCTGCTTTTTTTAACGAATCGCAAAAAAATACACCCGCACTTGAGCACTCAGAGACTAACACCCAAATACGAATGAATAGTGAATACCCGTGTTGTAGGAAATAACAGCCGCGTTTGACCGATGGTCTATTCATTCGTATTTCTGAATTTTGTCATTCAAACCATTACAAACAGTCCAAACACTGCCGAGATTTGTGCTTAGTGAATTCCCGTGTTGGGACTTAAAAAAAAACAACACAAATCGGCCAAACTCGGATTTTTAGTAAATAGCCTTGGTGTTGTGAGCTGCTTTCAGCTCAATACCGCCCAGTGTGTATGCCCAAACGATGAGCACTGATGCACACTCCCGCTTCATCGCCAATGGCTGCCGTTCATCTACTGCAGGCATGTCCAAACTGCGGCCCTCCAGCTGTTGTGAAACTACATATCCCAAGATGCCCTGACACAGTTTTGCTGTCAGAGAATGCTAAAGCTGTGTCAGGGCATGCTGGGATGTATTAAAAGGAATGACATTTTGGTCTGCATAAACGGAATGCCAATTGACTATAATGGGAGCAGATTGAACTTTTATGTATATTTCAAAAACTCTTAAACCTATGCATTACGTCCCTAATTCAGACCTGATCGCATCAGCAAAATCTTTTTCTAATGGGCAAAACCATGTAAAGTGCAGGGGGGGGGGGGGGGGCAGATTTGGGTGGGTTATATTGTTTCTGTGCAGGGTAAATACTGGCTGCTTTATTTTTACACTGCGGTTGAGATTTCAGTTTGAACACACCCCACCCATATCTAACTCTCTCTGCACGTTATATCTGCCCTACCTGCAGTGTACATGGGGGGTAATTCCAAGTTAATCGCAGCAGGAATTCTGTTAGCAATTGGGCAAAACCATGTGCACTGCAGGGGAGGCAGATATAACATGTGTAGAGAGAGTTAGATTTGGGTGTGGTGTGTTCAATCTGCAATCTAATTTGCAGTGTAAAAATAAAGCAGCCAGTATTTACCCTGCACAGAAACAAAATAACCCACCTAAATCTAACTCTCTCTGCAAATGTTATATCTGCCTCCCCTGCACTACACATGGTTTTGCCCAACTGCTAAAAAATTTCCTGCTGCGATCAACTTGGAATTACCCCCATAGAGGGTAATTCAGAGTTGATCGCAGCAGCAAATTTGTTAGCAGTTGGGCAAAACCATGTGCATTGCGGAGGGGGAGGGGGGGGGCAGATATAACATGTGCAGAGAGAGTTAGATTTGGGTGGGTTACTTTGTTTCTGTGCAGGGTAAATACTGGCTGCTTTATTTTTACACTGCAATTTAGATTTCAGTTTGAACACACCCCACCCAAATCTAACTCTCTCTGCACATGTTATATCTGCCCCCCCTGCAGTGCACATGGTTTTGCCCAACTGCTAACAAATGTGCTGCAGCGATCAACTCTGAATTAGGCCCATGGTTTGCCCATTAGAGAAAAAGTTTGCTGCTGCAATCAGGTCTTAATTAGGCCCTATATCACAGGTTCTCAAACTCGGTCCTCAGGACCCCACACAGTGCATGTTTTGCAGGTCTCCTCACAGAATTGCAAGTGAAATTATGAATTCCACCTGTGGACCTTTTAAAATGTGTCAGTGAGTAATGAATACACCTGTGCACCTGCTGGGTGACCTGCAAAACATGCACTGTGTGGGGTCCTGAGGACCGAGTTTGAGAACCTGTGCCCTATATCTTCAGCACACTTTTTCCTAAGGTGATATCACATATTTTACATACAAAATGATGTGGAATGACTGCTGTTTTATTCGCCATCTCAATAGAAAATTAACATTAAAACTGTGCATATGTCCCATATAGAACCCACGATTTTTGTATGATACCCTAAGCCATGGGTCTTCAACCTGCGGCGCTCCAGCTGTTATGGAACTACACATCCCAGCATGCCCTGCCTCAGTTTTAGCATACCTTAATAGGAAAGCTGTCTGGGCATGCTGTGATGTGTAGTTGCACAGCAGCTAGAGGGCCACAGGTTGAAGACCGATGCGCTAAGCGCACACACATCCTTTTCCATAGTAAACTGCTGTCATTCTGCATGTCAAATATGTGACATCACCTTAGGAAGAAGTGTGCTGAAGATATAGTGCATAGGTTTAAGATTTTATGTAATATTCATAAAAGTTCAATCTGCTCCCATTATAGTCAATTGGCATTCCGTTTATGCAGACCAGAGTGTCATTCCCTTTAGTATCTCCTCCTGCTAATGGTATTTTTTTTCATCTATAGTAGGAGGCATGGTATGAGAACAGAGCAAATGATGTTCAGAGCAGACCAGCTAAACTTTCAGCTACTGTATGTACAGTAGCCTCACTATGTATACTGCCTTTAATAGGTAAAAACTGGTACACTTGCTCTCATATCTGGTTGTGAGCTGATCAATGTCATAATGCATTTCCTGAACAATGTACAAGACTGATGGCCATTTGGCCAATTTGCTGTCCTTGGGCGGACTATAAAAAATGACAAAGGTATGCAACAGGGTAGACACACTAGGAGGGTACAAAAACATAAAACAAATGATTGAGGATCTAGGTAGACATGGCAATTACAGTTTAATGTCCAAAAAATGCAAAATCTTGCACTTGGGTCTCAAAAATCCAAAAGCTAAATAATAGGATTTTAAATTACCTACCGGTAAATCCTTTTCTCGTAGTCCGTAGAGGATGCTGGGGTTCCATTTAGTACCATGGGGTATAGACTGGTCCTTGGGGAGCCACTGGCACTTTAAAAGTTTAACAGTGTGGGCTGGCTCCTCCCTCTATGCCCCCCCCCCCCCCTTCCAGACTCAGTCTAGAAACTATGCCCGAGGAGACGGACATACTTTGAGAGAAGGAAATACAGATAGCGATGAGATTCACACCAGCTCACACCGAATCGTAAAAACCATGCTGACCAGCATGCAACATGGAGAAACCATGCTAACCAGCATGCACCATGAAGAAATCATGCAAAACCGCATGAAACATGAAGAAACCATGTCAACCAGCAGGTAACATGATGAAACCATGCTAACCAGCAGGCAACATGAAGAAATCATGCCAACCAGGATGAAACATGAATAAATCATGCCAACCAAGATGAAACACGAAGAAAACATGTTATCTAGCATGAAACAGGAAGCAACCATGCCAATCAGCATGTATCCTGAAGAAACTATGCTTACCATGCATGAAAGAGGACCAGCAACAGCTGAACCAATACTTAATAGCAACGCAGGAAAACGAAGCACTGGGTGGGCGCCCAGCATCCTCTACGGACTACGAGAAAAGGATTTACCGGTAGGTAATTAAAATCCTATTTTCTCTTACGTCCTAGAGGATGCTGGGGTTCCATTTAGTACCAAGGGGATGTACCAAAGCTCCCAGTACGGGAGGGAGAGTGCTGAGGATACTGCAGAACGGAGTAACCAAACTTTAGGTCCTCAGATGCCAAAGTATCAAACTTGTAGAACTTCAGCAAACGTGTTCGACCCCGACTAAGCAGTTGGTAGGTAAAGCTGAGACACCCCGGGCAGCTGCCCAGGAACAACCCACTGTACAAGTAGAGTGGACCTTAACAGATCTTGGACACTGCAGACCTGACGTAGAATAAGCATGCTGGATAGTAAACCCGATCCAGCAAGCAAATGTCTGCTTAGAACCAGAACACCCAACCGTGTTGGGATCATAAAGGACAAACAGAGCGTCCAACTACCTGTGATGAGAAGTCCTCTTCACAGATACATTCAAAGCCCTCACAACATCCAAGGACTTTGAGGTAATTTAGGAGTCAGTAGCCACTGGCACCACAATAGGTTGGTGATGTGAAAAACCGACACAACCTTTGGAAGAAATTGCTGACGCATTCTGAGCTCAGCTCCATCTTCATGGAAAACCAAGTAGGGGCTCTTGCATGACAATGCCCCCAATTTCGACACCCGTCGAGCAGATGCCAATGCCAACAGTCTGACCACCTTCCAAGTTAGAAACTTGACGTCCACCTCCTTTAAAGGCTCGAACCAATCCGACTGCAGGAACTGCAGCACCACCTTAAGATCCCAAGGTGTCGTAGGAGGCACAAAGGGTGGCTAGATGTGCAGAACCCCTATCAAGAAAGTCTAAACCTCAGGGAGAGCAGCCAATTGTTTCTGGAAGAAAATAGACAAGGCCGACATCTGGACCTTTATGGAGCCCAAGCATAGGCCCTCAACCACACCTGCTTGCTGAAAGAGGAGAAACCGCCCTAATTGAAACTCCACCGTAGGAAACTTCTTGGATTAACACCAAGACGCATACTTTTTCCAAGTGCGATGGTAATGTTTAGACGTTACCCTCTTCCTAGCCTGTATCAGGGTAGGAATGACTTTGTTCAGAAAGCCCTTCCGAGCTAAGATCTGGCGTTCAGCCTCCATGCTGTCAAACGTAGCCGTGGTAAGTCTTGATAAGCGAACGGCTCCTGTTGCAGAAGGTCCTCGCGAAGAGGAAGAGGCCTCGGATCTTCCAGCAGTAACTCCAGAAGATCCGCGTACCAAGCACTTCTTGGCCAGTCCGGAGCAATGAGGATCTCCTGAACTCTTGTTCTTTTTATTAGCTTGAGAATCCATGGGATGAGTGG
This sequence comes from Pseudophryne corroboree, assembly GCF_028390025.1. Taxonomy (NCBI): domain Eukaryota; kingdom Metazoa; phylum Chordata; class Amphibia; order Anura; family Myobatrachidae; genus Pseudophryne; species Pseudophryne corroboree. The sequence continues at coordinate 163,858,538 of NC_086448.1, forward strand.
AAGTGGAGGGAACACTTACACTGACTGGAACACCCACGGAGGTACCAGGGCGTCCACCGCCACTGGTTGTGGGTCTCGTGACCTGGAATGGAACCTCCGAAGCTTCTCGTTGAGGCGAGAGGCCATCATGTCTATCTGAGGTATACCCCATCGGCTTGTTACCTCTGTGAATACCTCCGGATGGAGGCCCCATTCTACTGGATGGAGATTGTGTCTACTGAGGAAGTCTGCTTCCCAGTTGTCCACTCCCGGAATGAAGATTTCTGACAGCACCCGCGCATGCTTCCCTGCCCAGTGGAGGATTATTGTCACCTCTGACATTGCTGCACTGCTCTTCGTTCTGCCCTGCCTGTTTATGTAGGACACCGCTGTGACGTTGTCCGACTGAACCCGAACGGCTTGATCTCGCAGAAGATGTGCCGCTTGTAGAAGGTCGTTATAAACGGCCTTCAGATCCAGAATGTATACTGGAAAGAGAGATTCCTGAACTGACCGCTTTCCTTGGAAGTTTTCCCCCTGAGCGACTGCTTCCTAACCCCTGAGACTTGCATCCGTGGTTAGATTAATCCAATTCTGGATCCCGAACCTGTGGCCCTCGAGTAGGTGAGAAGTTTGCAGCCACCAGAGGAGTGAAATTCTGGCTTTCGGCGACAGGCGTATCCGCTGGTGCATGTGAAGACGAGATCCTGACCATAAGACCAGAAGATCCAGTGGGAAAGACCGTGCAAGGAATCTTCCGTACTGTCGAGCCTCTTAGGAGGCAACCATCCTCCCCAGAAGGCGAATGCACTGATGAACCGATATCCGGGCTGGCATCAGGACATCCCGGACCATTGTTTGGATCACCAACGTTTTCTTCACCGGTAGAAACACCCTCTACACTTCCGTGTTGAGAATCATCCCCAGGAAGGAACACCTCCTTATCGGCTTCTAATGCGAAATTGGAAGCTTCAGGATCCACCCAAGATCCTGGGACAGTTGATTTGAGAGAGCAACACTCCGTAACAACATCTCGCTGGAGGATGTTAAGGTCGCCCAGATATGGAATTATGTCCACTCCTGGTTTGTGGAGCGGGAGTATAAAGGCTGCCATGGCCTGGATGAACACCCCCGGTGTTGCGTAGAAGCCAAGTTCAGTGTTTGGAACTGGAAGTGACATAGTTGTAGTGCAACCTTAGATAGGCCTAGAGAGGCGGCCAGATTGGAATGTGAAGTACGTACCCCTGATATCCCGGGATTCCAGGAATTCCTCTACATCTTGAGCAGAGATCACCACTCCCAGACTCCATCCCGAATTGAACACCCACCAGTAGGGAATCAATGACCCCAGGTTTGAATAGTAACCCCTGTTACGTAAATGAGGTGGAACTGGAATAATGACATTAGTTTGACAAATGTTATGATAGCATCCAGCAGTAGTACACTTTCTGCCTGAGAAGCTAGTAAACCTGATTTGAATAATCTGTGAGGCGGGAATAATAGAAATTTTAGTCTGCACCCCTGGGCAACTCAACTGTTTCCAGGGGTCTAGGCAGGATATCGACCAGACGTATTACTGAATCTCATTAATCTCGCTCCCACATGCCTGTTTCCCAGGCAGTGAGGTCCACCGACAAACCGAAGGGTTTGAAAAAGGGCGAATTTGAAATCCGTCCCTGGGAACCTGGCGGCTCAGGTTTTCTGGATTTCCCCAATGTCTAAAGGAAGTGGAGGAATATGTGGAATCACGTTCGAAGGAATTGCAGTGTTGGTGTAGGATATAATTTCCTGGTCTGTGCAGCTGCGGAAGGAAGACATACGACTTACCCGCAGTTGACATGGATAATCACTATCTTGTGCGTCCCAACAGGGTCTTACCTTTGAAGGGCGGACCTGTCATACCTTACTTGGATTCTGTATCCGCAGTCCATTGGTGTAGCCACCGTCCCCCGTGTGTCGAAACTGGCAGAGCAGTGGTCCCTGCGTTATGCAGGTCAATCTCCTTCATGGCGTCTAGCCGTGAAGCCTGTAGAATCCTGTATGTGACATAGAAACAAATACAAGTCACTTCTACACATACAATCTAAATCATCAAGTAAGGAGCCTGACCACGTTACAATAGCCCCAGAGATGTATGCAAAAGTGTGTCTCCCGAGTCACACCTGCTGCAGTGTACAGTATTAGAGATTAGTCTCAATAGGTGATCAGCCTTTATGGAGGTTGTACCAGGGACAGGTAAGACAACCATATTTCACAATTTTGACACTCTATAGGGATGTGGATAATAACTCTGGGTGTACTCAGGTTTTCTCAAATAAGGAGTTTAATGCCCTACACAGTGGGAAGGAATTCATTATATACATATAATAATATTCCTTATTCCTAATAGCCTCAAACATATGTTGGACCCCTCATATATATGCATTATATGGACAAGTGTACGCTTTCTAGGGTACGGAGTTGGGGTGAAACCCCACACTTCTCAAAACTGCGGCTTCTACCCAGTATGGGATATATTTGAAGCAATATATTTTAAAGTACACCTTATGGAGGCCACCCCAGGGGGAACTACCACCAAAGCCTGAGATGTGTACAGTTTCGAGCATGGTATATACTCCCCAGGAGAAAATATACATTCTGCAGTACAGGACAAAGTCCCTTAAACATGGTAAAGTGGATTACACATACACAGAAAAATTTCAACAGTCCCCCCCCCCAGAATATCTTCAGAGAGTCACAGAGCACAAGAAGCCAGCCACAGTGCACCCTTATAGGCTTTTATATAGATAAAAACCCTGCTGACTAGCGTAACCTTAACAGGGTAGCTAGTACATAATATCACTCCCCCCTTTTTTATAACACCTTTTACCTCAGTGTTGTTACGTGGAGGACAGCATTCCCTGTCAGCATGTGTCTGCAGGGAGAAAATGGCGCTGGTTAGTGCTGGATCCGCTCTGAGAAGTTCCGCCCCCTGTAATGGCGCATCTACCCGCACTTAGAGATTATGCTGGCCTGAGGTAATTTTTGCAGCAAACAGTGGGTTAGACCTTGAAAGCTATGTTTGACCAGTGTAGGGTATCGCGCTGTCCAGGACACCCCTCACAGCACCGTACAGTGTGCCGCTGAGCCTTCCGGAGCGCAGCCTGTCAGAGCTGCGTTCCCACCCTTGTGCCGTCATTCTCTCCGGACACCCGCTTACCAGGACTCCGGTGTCAGATTCACCACTCTTCTTTCTTCTGGCTCTGTTAGGGGGTGGCGGCATGCTGCGGGAGTGAGCGGTCGCCTCGGGCGGCTAACGATCATCACCCTCAGGAGCTCAGTGTCCTGTCAGCGTAGATAGTGGCCTTTGACCTCTTTGGGTTGGACACTACTCCCCCCCTAAGTCCCACGAAGCAGTGAGGCTGTTGCCAGCAGCCTGCCTGTAAAAATAACAAACTCGAGAAACCAATAAAACTAAGAAAACTCCTAGGAGCTCCCCTAGCTGTGACTGGCTCCTCCGGGCACATTTTCTTAACTGAGTCTGGTAGGATAGGGCATAGAGGCAGGAGCCAGCCCACACTGTTAAACTCTTAAAGTGCCAGTGGCTCCCAAAGGACCCGTCTATACCCCATGGTACTAAATGGAACCCCAGCACCCTCTAGGACATAAGAGAAATAGTATTAATGGCACTATAGTGGAAACTACTGAGGGGGAAAGGGATCTAGGTGTCACTGTTTCAGGTGCCTTAAAGGCAGGTAAGCAATGCAACAAAGCAATGAGGAAGGCTAGTCAGATGCTTGGCTGCATTGGGAGAGGAATCGGCTACAGAAAGAAAGAAGTAATAATGCCACTGTATAGGTCATTGGTACGGCCTCATCTAGAATACTGTGTTCAATTCTGGAGGAGACCTCTTCAAAAGGATATTAATGCATTAGAAATGGTACAAAGAAGGGCAACTAAAATGGTGCATGGCCTACATCACGACACATACCTAGTAAGACTAAAAAATCTCAGTATGTATAGTTTGGAGCAGAGAAGGGAAGTGGGGCACATAATAGAAACTTTCAAATATTTCAAGGGTTTTAAAAGTTCAAGAGGGAAACATTCTTCAAATGAAGAGAAGTATTAGAACATGGGGACATGCACTGAGACTGGAGGGGGGGAGGTTCAGTGGAAAGTTGAGGAAAAATTACTTCACAGGAAGAGTAGTGGACAAGTGGAACAGCTAACCATCAGAGGTGGTAGAGGCTAAGACAGTAGACCAATTTAAACATGCATGGGATAGACATAAGACTATCCTTACAAAGAAATAAATGGGCAGAATAGATGGGCGAAGTGGTTCTTATCTGCTGTTACATTCTATGTTTAATTATTATTTATTATTACCAGTTATTTATATAGCGCACACATCAGGGACGTGCGGTGAGCTGAAAGGCTAAGGAGGCACTAGCTAGCACCAGAGCCAGATTTACACATAAAATACGAGCCAAAGGGAACATCTGGGCATTATACACTAGTGCAGTAGTATAAGCTCCTGGAAGTTTGGTGGGTTTTGATCAGAGATGTGCGGAAAAGATAGACAGGTGAGGCACTGCCTCACCTGCCATAGACGTTTTATTCCAGAGTTTTGGCTATAACAATGATTAGAATAATGCAAAGAAGATATTTCTAACATATTCTTTGTATTTTTCATATACTTTATACAGTAAAAAATCTGGTACAAAAAAAATCTGGCTCTGCCTCACCCCACCGCACGTCACTGGCACACATCATACCTCCCAACATGACCCTCTCCAGGAGGGACAGAATGCTCTGCTCCTGGACTTCCCTGTTAATCTATGATTGCCCTAACCTGTGCTGAAACACCTTTCTTATCCATTAACCTGTTCAAAACAGGTGCCGGCAATCATAAGTTAGGAGAAAAGTCCAGATGCAGAGCATTGTGTCCCTCCTAGAGAGGGTCATGTTGGGAGGTATGACAACATGAGTGCTTTACAGAGAATATTTGGCCATTAAGAATGTGGTAAAACCTTTAAACAGAGTAGTCTTACCGCAATACATTTGGTACGCTGTATTAAAATGGGTCCTCAGTGGTGTGATAAGCCCTGCAGCACAGGATTCCCCATAGAATTCTATGGGGCTGTGATGTGCAGGTATGCAGCTTCTTTACACAGAAATCCACAGAGAGGGATTCAATTGACGAGTGTGTTTGCATAGGCCAATGGTCAGAAACCTAGATGTCTTCTCTTTGAACGCAACAACTTTTATCAGAAGAGCGTGCATGGCCGATAAGTGTACCTGTGTGCTGGCCGATATTGCAGATATCTTGAATATCTGCAAAAGTAGCCTCGATAGGGTTCTATGGTGGCTGATAGGCCAATTTACCAAGCTAGGGAAAGCATCTTCAGATGACTTTTAGCCGCTGTATCCTATGAGCTCCATAATGCAGAAATGACCAGGTGCAAATTCTGTAGGTGCCCTCAACAGTAATGGCTGCCACATATGTGTGGGCAGATCACACAGTCGCAGTAGCGCTGCAGGGTCCTGATATAGAAGTTGGAGCCTTTGTCCCTGCATGTGTTTATTAATACCTCCTAGTGGTACATCATTTCTTATTGCTGTGAATAGATAAATTATAATAATCGGGTCTAAGACCCGATAATTAGTAAATATGCACCTTAATTTTGATGCTTACAGCCTCATTGGGCTATGAGCATACATGAATGAGAGGCACTTATCACATAGATGCTTACTTGTAGTTCTGTATGTTACATTACAGTCTTGGTAGGTGCGGCACAGGGGCGTAAGGTCATTTTAGTAATAAGTGGGCCTGTGTGCAAGACCCATCATCTGAGATCTGTCAGGAATCTGCATTTTTCATCATGTCACTTACCGGAGCTCTGATGTTCTGGCCTACGGAGGTCACATCCTCAGCCTGGCAGCATGTTCCATGATTGCCTGCAATGTGCAGAGACTCTCTCCAGTGTGTACCCCGCTTGCCATACCCTCCAACATGACCCATTCCATTAGGTACAAAAGCTCAATCCCTGGACTTTCCTCTTAATTTATGATTTCCATCACCTGTGTTGAACTAGTTAAATGATAAGAAAGGTGTTTCTTCACAGATGATGGATATCATAAATCAAGAGAGTAGTCCGGGAACAGAGCATTTTGTACCTTATGGAATGGGTCATGGCTAACCTCATACTTGCCTACCTGACCCTCTCCATGAGGGAGAAAATGCTCTGTTCCTGGACTTTCCTGGTAATGTATGATTGCCATCACCTGTGGTGAAACGCCTTTCTTATCAATTAACTAGCTCACCACAGGTGATGGCAATCATACATTACCAGGAAAGTCCAGGAACAGAGCATTTTCTCCCTCATGGAGAGGGTCAGGTAGGCAAGTATGGATAACCTTGACACTCCAGCTGTTGTTGAACTACACATCCCAGCGTGCCCTGCATCAGTTTTAGCAAGGCCAAATAGCAAAACTGTAGCAGGGCATGCTGGGATGTGTAGTTCAACAACAGCTGGAGTGTCAAGGTTAGCCATCACTGCCCTAGGGCATACCTCCCAACATGACCCTCTGCAGGAGGTAAGGTATGCTCTACTCCTGGACTTGCCTCTTACCTTTTGATTGCCATCACCTGTGGTGAAACACCTTTCTCATCCATTAACCTGTTCAAAACAGGTGTCAGCAATCTCAAATTAAGAGAAAAGTCCAGAAGCAGAGCATTCTGTCCCTCCTGGAGAGGGTCATGTTGGGAGGTATGCATGCGCTAGGGTCATACTTGCCTACCTGACCCTCTCCATGAGGGAGAAAATGTTCTGTTCCTGGACTTTCCTGGTAATGTATGATTGCCATCACCTGTGGTGAGCTAGTTAATTGATAAGAAAGGTGTTCCACCACAGGTGATGGCAATCATACATTACCAGGAAAGTCCAGGAACAGAGCATTTTCTCCCTCATGGAGAGGGTCAGGTAGGCAAGTATGCCTAGGGTTGCTATCTCATCCCTTTAATTCTGGACACATATTAATTACACATTGGGTTACCACCTCATACCTTTAATTCTGGACACATATTAATTACACAGGTACTGTGGCTGATTAAATCCAGGTGAATGAAGTCTTGAAGTCCCAGAATTAAAGGGATGAGATGGTAACCCTAATTACACAGGTTCTGTGGCTGGCTGGCTGACTTCAAGACCCCATTTAACCTGGTTTTAATCAGCCACAGAACCTGTGTAATTAATATGTGTCCGGAATTAAAGGGATGAGGTGGCAACCCTAGTGTACCCCAATGTATTCCCACCATCTCCAGAGTATAGGCGCCGCCATGACACCTGCAGTCAACTGACATGGTGCAATCCACTCCTGAGCACTGGAGCGCTCACATGACTTAATTCTCCAATCCCTGCTGACCAGGGAGTATATAGCCAGAGTTCCTGCTCTGTATCATTGCCTTAAGTAATGTGTCACATCCTGTGAACAAGTGACTCCTGCCTCCTAGTGGCAGAGATTTCCCTGTGTCTTTGCTCTGTGGAACTACAGCATACCTCCCAACATGACCTTCTCCAGGAGGGACAGAATGCTCTGCTCCTGACTTCCCTCTTAATTTATGATTGCCATCACCTGTGCTGAAACACCTTTCTTAAACATTAACCTGTTGAATACAGGTGCTGCCAATCAGAAATGAAGAGGGAAGTCCAGAAGCAGAGCAGGGTCATGTTGGGAGGTATGATCCAGTTTGGTGCAGCTCCATCTGCATTCTGCACCAGTATTCACTAGCAGTTTCCTGAGACTTTCTTGTGTCAGTGCTTCGTGGAGCTACAGGCACCAGCCATCCAGTTTGGTTGCAGCTCCATCTGCATTCTGCTCCAGCAATCACTAGCAGTCCGAGCAGTAGCGGATCTTGCCACGGGCAAGCAGGACTTTTGCCCGGGGCGCCGCCTTCTGGAGGGCGCCGGCGCCATCCGGAGGGCGCCGCACCATGGCAAGATCCGCTGCTGCTGTGGTGCCCCCCGCTGCCGCGGCCCGCTGTCCAGGGAAACTAGACGCTACGCGTCTAGTTTCCCTTCGTGGGCTGCCCGCTGTGAAGGGAAACTAGATGCTACGCGTCTAGTTTCCCTTCCTGGAGAGGACCTTAACTGTAATGATGTGCGGTGCGCGTTGACGTCATTGCGCACCGCACAGCAAAGGTCCTCTCCACGAAGGGAACTAGACGTTTAGCGTCTAGTTTTCCTTCGTGGAGAGGACCTTTGCTGTGCGGTGCGCGATGACATCATCGTGCACCGTACATCCTACTACAGTACAGGGGGCGTAACTGACCACGCCCCCTGTATGAAGCCACACACCCTAATGCCGCCCGGGGGGCCAGAAGCCCCGGAACCGGCCCTGAGTCCGAGACTCTCTACAGGTGCTGCATTACCACTCTCACCTGCTTGTTATCATTCTGCAGCAGTACTGTGCTAATTCATCTGCACCAAGAACATACCTCCCAACATGACCCTCTCCAGGAGGGACACAATGCTCTACTTCTGGACTTTTCTCTTAATTTATGATTGCCAGCACCTGTATTGAACTAGTTAATGGATAAGAAAGGTTTTGCAGCACAGGTGATGGCAATCATATATTAAGAGAAAAGTCCAGGAGCAGAGCATTCTGTCCCTCCTGGAGAGGGTCATGTTGGGAGGTATGCCAAGAATCCTGCTCTAATTCTCAGTCTGTCTCCTGCTAAGCCATAGGTCTGCAAACTCATAGAAACATAGAATTTGTCGGCAGATAAGACCCACTTGGCCCATCTAGTCTGCCCCCTTTTTTTTTTTTTTTATATATTATTTTTATCTCTAACCTTATTTGATCCTTATTTCTTTGTAAGGATATCCTTATGTCTATCCCATGCATGTTTAAATTGCTCTACTGTCTTAGCCTCTACCACCTCTGATGGGAGGCTATTCCACTTGTCCACTACCCTTTCTGTGAAATAATTTTTCCGCAAATTTCCCCTGAACCTCCCCCCCTCCAGTCTCAGTGCATGTCCTCGTGTCCTATTGCTTCTCTTCATTTGGAGAATGTTTCCCTCCTGGACTTTGTTAAAACCCTTGATATATTTGAAAGTTTCTATCATGTCCCCCCTTTCCCTTCTCTGCTCCAAACTATACATATTGAGATTTCTTAGTCTTTCTGGGTATGTTTTGTGATGTAGGCCATGCACCATTTTAGTTGCCCTTCTCTGTACAGTCTCTAATGTATTAATATCCTTTTGAAGATATGGCCTCCAGAACTGAATACAGTATTCTAGATGAGGCCGTACCAATGACCTATACAGTGGCATTATTACTACTTTCTTTCTGCTGCTGATTCCTCTCCCAATGCAGCCAAGCATCTGACTAGCCTTCCTCATTGCCTTGTTACATTGCTTACCTGCCTTTAAGTCATCTGAAATAGTGACTCCTAGATCCCTTTCCTCCTCAGTAGTTTCCAGTATAGTGCCATTAATACTGTATTTAGCTTTAGGATTTTTGAGACTCAAGTGCATGATTTTGCATTTTTTGGCATTAAACTGTAATTGCCAGACTCGGTCCTCAGGACCCCACACAGTGCATGTTTTGCAGGTAACCCAGCAGGTGCACAGGTGTATTAGTTACTCACATACACATTTTAAAAGGTCCGCAGGTGTAGTTAATTATTTCACTTGCGATGCTGTGAGGAGACCTGCAAAACATGCACTGTGTGAGGTAATGAGGACCGAGTTTGCAGACCTATGTGCTAAGCCAACCCCTGTTCCACTACTGCAAGTCTATCTACTGCTGGGTTACGGTCGTTAGGTCGACACTCATTAGGTCGACAGGTCAAAAGGTCGACATGAGTTTTAAAAAAAAATCCCAACTTTTGGATTTTTTCATACTTAACGATCCACGTGGACTACGATTGGAGCGATAATCTGTGCCGAGCGAAGCGGTAGCAGAGCGAGGCACCTTGCTCGAAGCATGGCAAGGGGACACTGTGCACTAATTTGGGTTCCCCGGCACTTTACGGAGAAAACAACACCAAAAACAGTCAAAAACCTCATGTCGACCTAGTGCATGTCGACCTAACACCCATGTCGACCTATGCATGTCAACCTAATGGCAATGTCGACCTAATGTGTCGACCTAAGTTGGGTCGACCCAACGACCCATACCCCTATTGCCTGTGTAGTTCTGTTCCAATTCACCATCGGCTCCCAGGCCGACCAACGATAGTTCCTGTTTACCATCGGTTTCCAGGCCGATAGTCATCTGTTCCTGTTTACCATCGGTTCCCAGGTCGATAGTCATCTGTTCCTGTTTACCATCGGTTCCCAGGCCAATAGTCATCTGTTCCTGTTTACTATCGGTTCCCAGGCCGATAGTCTTCTACTGTTCACCCTCGCCTCCCAGGCTGACCATCGATTGTATCACTTCACCATCGGTTCCCAGGCCGATTATCATCTTCTCCATGTCTCCATCGGTTCCCATTGTTATCTACTCCAGTTCACCATTGGTTCCCAGACCGATCATCGGTAACTCCAAGTCACCATCGGTTCCCAGACCGATCATCTGTTGCTCCTAGTTACCATCCGTTCCCAGACCAAACTATCGCTAAGTGACTGTTTATTTCTCTTACGTCCTAGAGGATGCTGGGGTCCACATTAGTACCATGGGGTATAGACGGGTCCACTAGGAGCTACTGGCACTTTGAGAGTGTGGGCTGGCTCCTCCATCTATGCCCCTCCTACCAGACTCGGTTTAGAAAATGTGCCCAGAGGAGCCGGTCACAGCTAGGGGAGCTCTCCAGAGTTTCTCTAGTAAAGTCATTTTTTAGAGTTTATTATTTTACAGGGAGGCTGCTGGCAACAGCCTCCCTGTTTCGAGGGACTAAGACGGGGAGTAGTGTCCACCCTGCGGGGTCTGAGCCACTATCTCCGCTGACAGGACACTGAGCTCCTGAGGGGATCAAACGTTCCCCGCCACAGGGGAACGCTCACCTCAGCAGCATGCTACCACCCCTTACAAAGCTAGAAGATCAGAAGATGGTAAGATATGGCGGCACAAGGGTAGGAGCGCAGCGCTGAGTGGCTGTGCTCCGGGAAGGCTCAGCGGCACACAGTGTTGGCGCTATGAGGGGCGTCTTGAGCCAATGATTTAATTCCCTACACTGGTCACAGACGCTAGCCGGAGACTGAATCCTCAGGCTAGCGACAGAATCCGCAGTACACAGACGCTAACCAGCCCCGGCTAGCGACGGAATCCTCAGGCCAGTATAAAGAATTGTGCGGGAAGACGTGCCATCTTCAGGAGGCAGAGCTTCTCCTCAGAGCGGACCCTGCACCGTTCAGCGCCATTTTCCTGCCTGCAGTTCCTGTACAAGGGAGCTGTCCCTCCAATCAATTCCAGCTATCCTGAGCGGTACCAAGGGGTTGTAGAAAGGGGGGATCTGTGTAAAATCCATGTAGTCTGTTAAGGTATACAGATAGCGCTGGTAGTTGAGAGCGCTGTGTGTGGGTTGGCTCCAATCTCTGTGTCTCTCTCTGCCATACTTGGGGGGGAGCTGTGACTGACAATTCCGTGTGTGTGTGTGTGTGTGTGTGTGTGTGTGTATGTTCAATACCTTTCGTAGCCATGTTTAGGGGCCCGGTGTCATATGCTGCTGAAGTGGTTTCCTCTCAGGAGGAATTCATTTCATGTACACAGAAATGTAATCACATTGCTGAACCAGCGTCTAAATACTCTAAACTGTTCACAGTCGCTAGCCGGAGACAGCATCCCCAGACTAGCGACTGAATCCTCAGTTCAGGGGCGCTAGCCGGGGACTGAATCCCCCCGCTAGTGACGGAATCCTCAGGCCAGTATATAGAAGTTGCGTGGGAAGACACGCCATCTTCGGGGGGTGGAGCTTCTTCTCAGTGCGAACCCAGAAGAGTTCAGCTCCATTTTCCGACTGCAGCTCCACATTGCACAGACTGCAAACGGTGATGGGGACGTGCTGAGGGGGACACGGCACCCCTTGCAGGGGGTGCAGCTCATGTGGGAGGCCATTAGCTATATGTTAAATATTGCTGAGGGGCTTACTTCACTGACAATAAGAAAGCCTCGCTGACCTTCCCTGCATCTAATGCATTAAACGCTGTTTGTAATATCCTTAGAGGAGGATAGAATGAATTGGGACATCTATGTCCAGACTGTCAAGGATAGTGGTTTTACCAGTCCCGGGCTCTGCCGCGTTGAAAGAACCGGCTGATCGCGGGATTGACGCTATGCTCATATCCATATACACGGCTTCAAGGGCGATACTACGACCTACCATTGCCCGTGTATGGATTTCTAAAGCTATAGTAAAGCGGACACGTTACTTGAGTAATTGATTACAATGGATGAAAGTGGCGTTGAATTGTTCTTACGTAACATACAGGATTCTGCGAGATTTACGGTGGAATCCATGACAGACCTGGGTTCGGCGGCTGCAGGAATTTCTTCCATGTCCGTCTCAGCTCGTCAAGGACTGTGGCTGCGCCAGTGGTCTGCCGACGCGGAATCCAGAAGAGGTGTGGAGACCCTACCCTACACAGGCCAGGCTCTCTTTGGGGAAGCGTTGGATGCGTGGATCGCCACGGCTACAGCGGGTAAGTCCCCTTTTCTTCCCTCACCTGCACCTGCCATGAGGAAACCTTTTTCTTCACCTGCATCTCAGTCCTTTCGGGTTTCTAAACCAATAAAGACCAAACCGGCTAACACCTTCGTTAGAGGGGGCCGAACAAAATCCAAGAAACCTGTTGCGGCAGGTTCCCAAGAACAGAAGACTGCTTCAGGTGCACCTAAGTCCTCCGCATGACGGTGGACAGTGCAGCCTGGAAGTAGGGCCGATGGGGGCGAGACTCAGACATTCCAGTCACGTCTGGGTGTCGTCCTGCCTGGACCCCTGGGTACTAGATATTGTGTCCCAGGGGTACCGGCTGGAATTTCAAGATCTCGCCCCTCATCGGTTCTTCAAATCGGGCTTTCCAGCTTTGCCGGCAGACTGGGCTACCCTGCAGGGAGCCATCCAGGTCATTGTACCAGTCCCTCCTCAAAGGCCGAACACAGGTTACTATTCGAACCTTTTCGTGGTACCAAAACTGGATGGTTCGGTCAGGCCCATTCTGAACTTAAAATCACTAAACCCCTTTCTGAGGGAGTTCAAGTTCAAAATGAAGTCTCTAAGGGTAGTGATATCAGGTCTGAAAGAGGGGGTATTCCTGGTATCCCTGAATATCAAGGATGCGTACCTCCACATTCCGATTTGGCTGCCGCATCAGGCTTATCTCCGATTCACTCTGTTGGACTGTCATTTTCAGTTCCAGGCCAAACCATTCACCTCTCCACAGCACCAAGGGTTTTTACCAAGGTGATGGCGGAAATGAGGGTTCTCCTCCGCAGGCAGGGGGTGAACATAATTCTGTATCTGGATGATCTGCTGATAAAGGCATCGTCCAAGGAGAAGTTTTTTTCAGTTAATAGCTCTCACGACCCTGCTTCTCAAGGAACAGGGTTGGATCCTGAATATCCCAATATCTCATTGGGAACCAACCAGGAGGTTGTCCTTTCTGGGAATGATCCTCAACACGGAGGTGCAGAGGGTGTTTCTTCCAGAAGAAAAAGCGTTGGTGATGCAAACAATGGTCCGGGATGTCCTGCAGCCAGCCCAGGTGTCGGTTCGTCAGTGCATTCGTCTTCTAGGGACGATGGTGGCCTCTTACGAGGCTCTGCAGTATGGGAGGTTTCACGCTCGGTCCTTCCAACTGGATCTCCTGAATAAGTGGTCGGGATCCCATCTACATATGCACCAGAGAATACGTCTGTCGCCAATGGCTAGGATTTCACTCCTCTGGTGGCTGCAATTACCTCACCTTCTGGAGGGCCGCAGGTTTGGGATTCAGGACTGGATCCTCCTAACCACGGGTGCAAGTCTCCGGGGCTGGGGCACAGTCACTCAAGAGGAAACATTCCAAGGAAGGTGGTCAAGTCTGGAAGCCGGCCTGCCAATAAACATTCTGGAACGGTCTTCTTCAAGCGGCCCATCATCTGAAAAATCGGGCCATTCAAGTACAGTCGGACAACGTAACGACAGTGGCTTACAAAAACCGACAAGGCGGAACGAAAAGCAGAGCTGCAATGCCAGAGGTAACACGAATCATCCTCTGGGCAGAAAAACACGCGTTGGCGCTGTCAGCAATCTTCATTCCGGGAGTAGTCAACTGGGAAGCAGACTTCCTCAGCAGACGTGATCTCCATCCAGGGGAGTGGGGCCTCCATCCGGAGGTGTTCAAGGAGGTAACAGATCTTTGGGGCGTACCCCAAATCGATATGATGGCCTCTCATCCCAACAAGAAGCTTCAGCGGTTTTGTTCCAGGTCAAGGGACCCACAAGCAGTGGCAATGGACGCCCTAGTGACTCCGTGGGTGTTCCAGTCAGTGTACGTGTTTCCTCCACCTCCACTCATTCCAAGAGTTCTCAACCTCATAAGGAGAACAGGAGTTCAGGCAATCCTCACTGCTCCGGACTGGCCAAGAAGGGCTTGGTACGCGGATCTTCTGGATCTACTGCTAGAAGAGCCGAGGCCTCTCCCTCTTTGGGAGGACCTGCAGCAGCAGGGGCTGTTCGCCTATCAAGACTTACCACGGCTATGTTTGTCGGCATGGAGGTTGAATGCCAGATACTAGCTCGAAAGGGCATTCCCTGATACAGGCTAAGAAAGGAGTAACGTCTAAGCATTACCATCGTATTTGGAAAATATGTGTCTTGGTGTGAGTCCAAGAAATTTCCTGCGGTGGAGTTTCAACTGGGACGGTTTTCTCCTCTTCCTGCAAGCAGGTGTGGATATGGGCCTGGGGTTGGAATCCATAAAGGTCCAGATTTCGGCCCTATCCATTTTCTTCCAGAAACAGTTGGCTGCCTTCCCTGAGGTTCAGACTATTTTGAAGGGAGTTCTGCACATCCAACCTCCCTTTGTACCGCCTACGGCGCCCAGGGATCTTAACGTGGTGTTGCAAGTCCTCCAGTCGGACTGGTTTGAACCTCTACAGGAGGTTGAGGTCAAGTTTTCTCACATGGAAGGCTGTCACTTTGTTGGCCTTAGTTTCTGCTAGACGTGTGTCGGACTTGGAGGGCTTTGTCATGTATAAGCCCATACTTGATCTTCCATGAAGATAGAGCTGAGCTTCGGACACGTCAGCAGTTTCTTCCGAAGGGTGGGTCGGCATTTCATATCATCCAACTTATTGTGGTGCCAGTTGCGACTGACTCCTCAATTTCATCAAAGTCCTCTCAAAATCTATGTGAGGAGAACTGCTCGTCACAGAAAATCGGACTCTGTGTCCTGTATGATCCCAAGAAACTTGGGTGTCCTGCTTCTAAGCAGACGATCTCTCGCTGGATCAGGTTCACTATCCAGCATGCGTATTCTACGGCAGGCTTGCCATGTCCTACGTCTGTTAAGGCCCACTCTACTCGTAATGTGGGTTCTTCCTGGACGGCTGCCCGGAGTGTCTCGGCATTACAACTCTGCAAAGCAGCTACTTGGTCAGGGTCGAACACGTTCGCAAAGTTCTACAAGTTAGATACTTTGGCCTCTGAGGACCTTAAGTTTGGTCAGTTGGTTCTGCAGGAGCCTCCGCGCTCTCCCTCCCGTTCTGGGAGCTTTTGTACATCCCCATGGTACTAATGTGGACCCCAGCATCCTCTAGGATGCAAGAGAAAATAGGATTTTAATTACCTACCGGTAAATCCTTTTCTTGTAGTCCGTAGAGGATGCTGGGTGCCCGGCCAGCTCTTCGTTATCCTGCAGTAGTTATTTAGTTCAGTACTGCTTAGTTCTGGGTAAGTACTGTCTTGTTACTTGGTAAGTAATCCTGTTCAGCCCTTGCTGATGTTTCAAGCTAGTTAGCTTGGGTTGCCTTGTGTGTGAGCTGGTGTGAATCTCGCCACTATCTGTGTAATAATCGTTCTCTCGAAGATGTCGGTCTCCTCGGGCATAGTTTCTAGTCTGAGTCTGGTAGGAGGGGCATAGAGGGAGGAGCCAGCCCACACTCTCAAACTCTTAAAGTGCCAGTGACTCCTAGTGGACCCGTCTATACCCCATGGTACCAATGTGGACCCCAGCATCCTCTACGGACTACGAGAAAAGGATTTACCGGTAGGTAATTAAAATCCTATTTTCAGAGACTCTATTAGCTTCCATGCTGAATCATACGTTTACATTTACATTGCTCCAGTTACTTATATTTCCTGTGTGTACTCAATAAATACCATTTGTGCACATGCACAGGAACTTACTTCAGCCTCCTCGTTTCCTCCATCGCACCACCACTGACCCACTAGTGACCCCTTCAGGAACAGACACAAACCCAGACCAGACCTGACAAGTTCCTTACTATTTCCCTGCACAGACGGTAATAATGTATATATTGATGCACTTCGGATTCAAGTGTGTATGCTCTGGACCTGATTCAGCCTGCACACTGTGCCTCCAAAGATGCAGCAGCGATGTGAACCACGTCCATCTCTGAATCAGGCCCTTTGGCTCTAGTGTAAAGATAATGGGCAATTGCAAGGTGATAGAAAGTGGCCATTTGTGGGTGCAACTGACCGTTTTAAAGGACTGTACGTAAAAACTCAGGTGGACTCGGGCGTTTGGAGGAAGGGTGTCTGATGTCAGCTCCGGCCCTGATCACCAGCAAACCCTTGCAGCGGCAGAGTAAGTCCTGAGCTAAGCAGAGCATATCTATACAGAATATTTCCCCTCCCCCTGTAGGCGGCCACTACCTGATCGCAGGGCCCAAAAAATGCACCCTACTGATCAGGTCTGGATTACCCACACCGTTGTTTCTGGGGAGGAGAGACCTAATAGATACTGACTAGATGCAGCACGGAGGTGGGCAGAGCCAATACCCGCACCACTGCAGAGTAGGACTGGACCCTGGAAAGCAAATGTAATTAACTCTTTCTCCTCCCAGCACACCTTCTGAGCGAATGCTGGGTACATTGTGTGCAGGACAAGGACTCAGCAGTCCTCTCCTCCTTATATTCTACAAAGGAAGGGGAGTAGAGAGGGAGAGTCATGGGCAGGCAAGCTGATGCACACATCACACAGCCCAGGTGGCCACAACATAGAAACCAGTCTAACCCACCCCCGAGAGGTAAAGTCGGATGTCATTTTTGGGGGGATGCAACCAATCCAATGACTTTTAAACACTGCTTTCAATGACAATAACAGAGAAAAAAGTTGACAGACATGATATGCTCCAGTTATGTAGATACCAAGATGCTTACTTACAAGACCAAACCTGGGTACACACTATAAGATTATCTGTCCAATCTTTCTGGTTGGAGCAAAAATCTGGTAGTGTATGAAAGCAAATGACAATTAACCATTTGCTCCCAAAAGCCAGAAAATGGACAAATATGGTCATTCAGATAAATTGGTTAAATCAAATGAATTTAACCAATTTGTCTGAACGACCATTTTTGTCCATTTTCCGGCTTTTGGGAGCAAATGGTCGATTGTCATTTGCTTTCATACACTACCAGATTTTTGCTCCAATCACAAAGATTGGACAGATGATCTTATATAGTGTATCACGCTTTACACATAATGGAAGTAAAGCATCAGGATTTTTTTTTATATTGTATACAGAAACCAAAAATATATATTTAAAAATGCAAAAAGAGGCGGAAGAATTGGTTGATCAATTTAAAAATATTTGGGACAGTTCTCAATGGACAGGAAATTAAGAGAAGATCATTGTTGTAGAGCTCAGTGGTGTTCATTAAGGGCCAACTCTATTAAAGTATGGGCTTTTGTTGAATCCTGGCAATCATTGGCTCAACTGTAAGAACAAAAAATAAGATGTCATCCCTCTCAGGTATCATTAATGACAGGGAAAAGGGAGGAGGCAGACCCAGGTGGGATAATTCTAGTATTAAAAAAATGCAGCTACTGTAAATAGTCTGTATGACGCTGCCATCGTGATAAGCAACTGATGCAATCAAATACTTTCTCAGTGTCTTGCAGTATTGTTAGCAATGTCAGCTTGGATATATTGTGGCAATTAAGGGCTGTATTTCTTCTAGTGTCGTGAATATTGAGCTCCTGGTTCAAAGCAAAGGTAGTGTGTAGAGGGTGTATAGAGGTAGGTAATAATAATTTACTGAGCCAATTTATTGGCAAGTATTTAAGCAAATAATATGGCTAATATATTTAAATCAATATTAAGCAAATAAGTAGGGTAATAGCAACAGCAGTACTTAGGCTCTTTGCAACCCTTATGCATTATAGCTTTTTTGGCTGTTGTAGAATTGTCCTCATAAGAAGCTTCTCTCTGGACTGCACTGAGTTTCACTGATAAAGTATCATAGAAGTGTTTGTCGCATTGTCCTGTAAAGCCATCTAGATCCAGAGCCAAGGTAGACTTTATGGTGTTAGAAGTCTCATCACTGGATCCAGAACATATAAAGAGATGAAATGTAGACAACACAGTTACAATATACATTTATAGTAGTACATAGTTTGTCTACTTTATTGCTGTTCTCATAGTTTTTGTAGTGGACATTTAATGGCTTTGCAGTAGCTACTGTACTTTCTTAGATGGTATTACATTGCGTTTGCCCCTCAGAATGGAGATAATATCTAGGGCACCACAAATATCATGCTTGGACTGAAAAGATTGGATTTGGGTTTCTATTAGCTATTTCCTTAATGGTACATCATCAACAGTGACAACTGCTATCAGTACTTTGCTAACGATTAATCCAGAATCCAGAGTTCTTACTTATATGTAGCCCTAACACTACCAGCCTTTGTGCAAGCAAAGGTGGAATTTATTTCTCTGTTGGTGCTTTGAGAGTCTTGTTTGTCTGTTAATTGACTACAGCTTTATCTGTACTTTGTCTGTGTCGCCCATGACTCTACCTTCCTCTGTCCCATTGACTTCAGTTTTGTCCCTTTCAACCTGTCCCTCTTAGGTCTGTATGGGCTGGTCTGTTGTGCATACTGTAGTTTATCCTGGAAACAACAAGCACTGGACCGTGCAGGGTAAATCAACAGCTACACAATACCACTGCAACATAGGGCCTAATTCAGACCTGATCGTAGCAGCAAATTTGTTATCAGTTGGGCAAAACCATGTGCACTGCAGGGGGGGGCAGATATAACATGTGCAGAGAGAGTTAGATTTGGGTGGGTTATTTTGTTTCTGTGTTAGAAAAACAAAGGTGTGAGACCACAGTGTAGTGCGCTAAAAATAAAACAATATGCAGCCAGATCAGAAATACCAACAACTGGAGGATTCCTCCAACCCCCACCACAAAAGTGTACAAATGAACAAAATGAGTATGACTTATCCGGCGCTGTTGTTTAAAATGCAGGTTATGTAAAAGCAATTCTGGTATAGCTTTTCTTAGGGCAATATCCAATGATTCAAACGATACATGGGAAGAAGAGAAAAGTGTAATATAGTGAAGTACAGTTTCATATGCTTTTAATGATTTAAAAAAGATTCTCGCTCCATACAATGCATATACAGCAATCTGTCCAGCACAGGTATAATGAATGTAATTACCAGAGTCCTTTGAACTGAGAAAACAGTTCAAATCAGCATGTACAGAGTGAGTCCCGGGCACCCTTGGTGTTTAGGCAATGCTGCAGTGGATACTCCGGTGTTACAGTCACACATCCGTCCTGGGCGTTCTTTGCTGTCACCTCCAACGCGTTTCCACCCCCTGCACTGGGGTCTTTTTCAAGGAGTTTATGTATGGAGCTTCCAAGACCATGAGTATTTAAACGACCTCTATCCAATCGGAGCGCTCTAGTAACAGCTGGTCTCTATTACAATGATTCCCTAATTGTCCCACGGCCAGCTGTAACTATAGTGCGTTTCTATGGTGACATCACGTCACTTCCGGTCGCTGTCTCTAATGCACTACGTTTCCCATAGTGCTTTGCCAGTCCGCTGCGGCCGTCCGTGCGTTTCTATGGTGACATAACGTCACGTCCGGTCGCTGTCCCCAATGCACTGCGTTTCCCATAGTGCTTTGTCAGTCCGCTGCCGCCGTCAGTGTGTTGCCGCGGTAACGTTATCTCACTTCCGCTAACAGGCTACATGGACACTACATCTCCCACAATGCTCAGAGTGGTGAATGCCCGTTTCTATGGTGATCTACTACGTCAATCCCGCTCCACGGCTCCCTTTTTCAAAGTTGAATGTTATGCTCGGTGTCCTTGGAGCCGTGATGTTTTAACCCTTAACAATGTGGGCTGATGATCCCAAAAGCTGTTTTGATAAAATACACAGTATGTAAAAGGACAATATAGACAAATAAAAACGAATATTAAAATGTACATTGCGGATGTAAATTAAACCATCCATTAAAAGCATTCCCCACACAAACCCCATACTACAATATAATCCATAATGCAAAGTGACAGTGCTTGTAGTAAAGTGCAAGTGCTACATAGTACTGGTGTCAGTAAAGAGAAGGCAGGGAGGACATGTTCTATTGATACCTCACCCTGGTTCAGAATATTTAAAAAAACCATTTAATTTCAAAGTCAGAGTTGAGGCCCCCAGGCTTTAAAGTCCCCAACTCAAAAATTAATTTCATTTCAGCCTTCGCTAATTGGGCCGCCAGGTCCCTTTGTCTGGGATGACCCTGTACATGTCTTAAACCAAAAAATCTCCTAATTTCAGATGTTTTGCTATTGTGCTTTAGTCTGAAATGTTCAGATAGGGCGTGGGTTTGTAAGCCCTTCTTTACATTTCGGAGATGCTCGCCTATTCTTACTTTAAGCGGTCTTGATGTTCGGCCTATGTAATATAGACCGCAAGAACATTCTATCCCATAAATTACATTCTTAATATTGCATGTAATGAATTCATTGATTTTCTCTGTCTTGTTATTAATTGTTACTTCCATAAGTTTTTTGTTATCTCCTTTAACTTCTTTGCATCCAATACAGGATCCACATCTGTAGAAGCCTTTCGATTTTATAGAGCCGGGTTTGATTTTGTCTGATGGAAGTAGACTCTTTACCACCTTAGATCCAATAGTGGGCGCCCTTCTATAAATACATTTGGGTCTGGTGGGCAGAGGTTTCCCAATGACGGGGTCTTTCCTTAAGATTCCCCAATGTTTTGATAGAATCCTTTCCAGATTTTTGTATTGAAAGCATCATGAAAAAAACAGAACAGACTCTGTTGAGAGATAGCAGGATATGGTGGGAGACAGGATATGGTGGGAGACAGTAACATTGGAGAGGTACCTCTCCCACCATATAATACCCAAAGGGTTAAGGATACACAAGGCAGCATCCTTTGCTTCTGCTAGTGAGGAATTCAAAAGTAGGTGGGATGGAATCCTAGCAACATGTTCTTTTTCCCTGATTAAATTAATCATAGAGGACCGTAAGGAAGAACTAGCAAAAATAGAAGTAGAAGTAACCAAATTAAGAGACACCATTGCTCCTCTACGTGATACATCGGAATTTAAAGAATTAGAAAGAAGGGTGGAGACCAGTCTCAAAAAAAACGAAAAGGTTATTATAGAAAGAAAGGTCAGAAAATTCAATAGGGATAAGAAACAGGCCCTTTCCCAGGAGGACGACACCGTCATCTCGGATGAAGAAGACGAGTATCCTATTCATGAGGTTAGAGACGTCAGCCCCCCCCCAAAATTGAAACCCCACCTCGGCGGAGGAAAAATGGTAGGAGAAATAAATCGATAGGGTGGGAAAACAAGATCTCAACCAGACATCAGGATATAAGGAATGACAACAACAATAGACGACAAGAAAGGGAAGGAAGGAAGGAAGCAAGAAGATAGAGTTATCTATAACAACTATGATGATTGGAAACAACATCAACACATGACAGAGGAAAAAACTAAGAGAAATCCCCAGGGACACTCAAGACGAAACGATACCAATCGCCAAATGAATCATCAAGAACCAATAGACAAAAGAAAATATGGAAACCAAAATCAGAGAAATAAAGACCTAGGAAGAAGGAGATATAATAAGGAAGAAAAGAGTGAGGTTGAATATAGAGGGAACAAATATCAAGTACTCTCAGATGCACGGGAGACACCGTCTTTTTTGTACAGGGGAAGAAACCGCCAACATATAAAATAAAAACCAAAAGGGGTTGCAGAGGTGGAAAAATTGCTAAATGGAAAAAATCTAGATTAAAGAAAAGGAATAGGTGTACAATTAATTAAAAAAAGGATAAGGAACCACCAACGAAGGTTGATGGAAAAACTAAGATTTTCAATCTTAGCAACCATTTATTAGCAAGAGATGAAATTAAGGTATTGGAGAAGGGCTTGAAATATGCCCCCTCCTTACCGCTAAATAAGTTTACCACCTATGTAGACCTCAATAAATTTATCAGGAAATTGAGCATCAAGAAGTTTTTCCTCAATAAAGAACTCAATGGCGAAATTTTAGAAAGTGACATCCAGGATACACACTTTAGACCAAAATCGGTCTTCAACCCTGTACACATGAGAGGGAACTTCTTAGAAACCTTTCTGAGTCTCTGCACTGATGAGATACAGACCCTCAGTAGTGATAACATTAAACCCAATTTAACCCGGAAGGAAAGGCTGGCTTTGAAAAATCTAAGCGAAAATTCCGAAATAGTGATCAAGCCAGCAGATAAGGGAGGGGGCATTGTTATCATGACTAGAGCATGGTACAATCAAGAGGTCTTGAGACAACTAGACGATAGAGGTACATATCATAAACTTCGTGCCGACCCCACCGAAGGTATACTAAATAACTTGGAGATCTTGCTGGATAAATATCGGAAGATAAAGGTATTAGGGGAGAAAGAATTCAAATTCTTATTTCAAAGTGAACCTATGACTCCGGTATTATATATCCTCCCAAAAATTCACAAAAATCCCACGCATCCACCGGGAAGACCGATAGTCTCAGGCATCAACTCGGTCACTGCCAATTTATCTGAATTCATTGATTTTTATTTACAGCCCTTGGTTTTAGAGAATAGATCCCATCTTAAAGACACCACAGAGTTTTTAAATTCTTTAGAGATCATCACTTGGGAAGAAGGCCTCATCATGGTAACAGCGGATGTCCGCTCTTTATATTCAATCATTGACCATGAAAGAGGAGAAAGAGCGGTGAAAAACTTCCTAGAAAGAAGCCCACTAGACACTAAATTACAGGATTTTATCAGTGAAGGAGTCCATTTTATTCTAACGAATAATTATTTCCTTTATGACGATGATTTTTATGTACAAAAGGTGGGCACTGCCATGGGCACCAGGTTTGCTCCGAGCTATGCTAATATTTTCATGGGGTATTGGGAAAATGAAAGGATATGGAACAATAACCCCTTCGGAGCGAACCTGGTGTCCTGGTCACGTTATATAGATGACGTGTTTTTTATATGGAAAGGCGGCAAAGAATCCCTTGAGGAGTTCTTCCTCTATCTTAACACCAACGATTTCAACATCGAATTTTCTTTTAATAGCAGCGAAACCACAGTTGATTTTTTGGATATCACACTTTATATAGAAGATGGTCATATCCAAACAAGGTGTTTTACAAAACCGACTGATTCGGGTACATTTCTCCAGGCAATGAGTTGCCATCACCCGAATTGGTTGGGATCAATCCCTGGGGGACAACTCAGACGATTAAAACGCAACTGCTCAAAAAATGAAAATTACATCCAACAGGCAGAATTCATGAAGGATAAATTTGTAGCCTCAGGATATAAAGAGAATGTCATTGAGGAAGCTACTCACCTAGTAGAAAAAATAGATAGGAAATCTCTATTGACGAAAAAAACAAAATCGAGAGACAACCCATCATTCCAGAATTGGGCCTTCATCACTACCTACAATAGCCAATACAAATATCTGGAAAGGATTCTATCAAAACATTGGGGAATCTTAAGGAAAGACCCCGTCATTGGGAAACTTCTGCCCACCAGACCCAAATGTATTTATAGAAGGGCGCCCACTATTGGATCTAAGGTGGTAAAGAGTCTACTTCCATCAGACAAAATCAAACCCGGCTCTATAAAATCGAAAGGCTTCTACAGATGTGGATCCTGTATTGGATGCAAAGAAGTTAAAGGAGATAACAAAAAACTTATGGAAGTAACAATTAATAACAAGACAGAGAAAATCAATGAATTCATTACATGCAATATTAAGAATGTAATTTATGGGATAGAATGTTCTTGCGGTCTATATTACATAGGCCGAACATCAAGACCGCTTAAAGTAAGAATAGGCGAGCATCTCCGAAATGTTAAGAAGGGCTTACAAACCCACGCCCTATCTGAACATTTCAGACTAAAGCACAATAGCAAAACATCTGAAATTAGGAGATTTTTTGGTTTAAGACATGTACAGGGTCATCGCAGACAAAGGGACCTGGCGGCCCAATTAGCGAAGGCTGAAATGAAATTAATTTTTGAGTTGGGGACTTTAAAGCCTGGGGGCCTCAACTCTGACTTTAA
Organism: Pseudophryne corroboree; assembly: GCF_028390025.1. Taxonomy (NCBI): domain Eukaryota; kingdom Metazoa; phylum Chordata; class Amphibia; order Anura; family Myobatrachidae; genus Pseudophryne; species Pseudophryne corroboree. Next base: position 163,883,047 of record NC_086448.1, read on the forward strand.
AATTGAATGGTTTTTATAAATATTCTGAACCAGGGTGAGGTATCAATAGAACATGTCCTCCCTGCCTTCTCTTTACTGACACCAGTACTATGTAGCACTTGCACTTTACTACAAGCACTGTCACTTTGCATTATGGATTATATTGTAGTATGGGGTTTGTGTGGGGAATGCTTTTAATGGATGGTTTAATTTACATCCGCAATGTACATTTTAATATTCGTTTTTATTTGTCTATATTGTCCTTTTACATACTGTGTATTTTATCAAAACAGCTTTTGGGATCATCAGCCCACATTTTTAAGGGTTAAAACATCACGGCTCCAAGGACACCGAGCATAACATTCAACTTTGAATAAGGGAGCCGTGGAGCGGAAGTGACGTAGTAGATCACCATAGAAACGGGCATTCACCACTCTGAGCATTGTGGGAGATGTAGTGTCCATGTAGCCTGTTAGCGGAAGTGAGATAACGTTACCGCGGCAACACACTGACGGCGGCAGCGGACTGACAAAGCACTTTGGGAAACGTAGTGCATTGGGGACAGCGACCGGACGTGACGTTATGTCACCATAGAAACGCACGGACGGCCGCAGCGGACTGGCAAAGCACTATGGGAAACGTAGTGCATTAGAGACAGCGACCGGAAGTGACGTGATGTCACCATAGAAACGCACTATAGTTACAGCTGGCCGTGGGACAATTAGGGAATCATTGTAATAGAGACCAGCTGTTACTAGAGCGCTCCGATTGGATAGAGGTCGTTTAAATACTCATGGTCTTGGAAGCTCCATACATAAACTCCTTGAAAAAGACCCCAGTGCAGGGGGTGGAAACGCGTTGGAGGTGACAGCAAAGAACGCCCAGGACGGATGTGTGACTGTAACACCGGAGTATCCACTGCAGCATTGCCTAAACACCAAGGGTGCCCGGGACTCACTCTGTACATGCTGATTTGAGCTGTTTTCTCAGTTCAAAGGACTCTGGTAATTACATTCATTATACCTGTGCTGGACAGATTGCTGTATATGCATTGTATGGAGCGAGAATCTTTTTTAAATCATTAAAAGCATATGAAACTGTACTTCACTATATTACACTTTTCTCTTCTTCCCATGTATCGTTTGAATCATTGGATATTGGCCCTCATTCCGAGTTGTTCGCTCGGTATTTTTCATCGCATCGCAGTGAAAATCCGCTTAGTACGCATGCGCAATGTTCGCACTGCGACTGCGCCAAGTAACTTTACTATGATGAAAGTATTTTTACTCACGGCTTTTTCTTCGCTCCGGCGATCGTAATGTGATTGACAGGAAATGGGTGTTACTGGGCGGAAACACGGCGTTTCAGGGGCGTGTGGCTGAAAACGCTACCGTTTCCGGAAAAAACGCAGGAGTGGCCGGAGAAACGGTGGGAGTGCCTGGGCGAACGCTGGGTGTGTTTGTGACGTCAACCAGGAACGACAAGCACTGAAATGATCGCACAGGCAGAGTAAGTCTGGAGCTACTCTGAAACTGCTAACTCGTTTGTAATCGCAATATTGCGCGTACGTCGGTCGCAATTTTAAGAAGCTAAGATTCACTCCCAGTAGGCGGCGGCTTAGCGTGTGTAACTCTGCTACATTCGCCTTGCGAGCGAACAACTCGGAATGAGGGCCATTGCCCTAAGAAAAGCTATACCAGAATTGCTTTTACATAACCTGCATTTGAAACAACAGTGCCGGATAAGTCATACTCATTTTGTTTATTTTGTTTCTGTGCAGGGTAAATACTGGCTGCTTTATTTTTACACTGCAATTCAGATTTAGGTTTGAACACACCCCACTCAAATCTAACTCTCTCTGCACATGTTATATCTGCCCCACCTACAGTGCCCATGGTTTTGCCCATTAGCTAACAAATTTGCTGCTGCGTTCAGATCTGAATTAGGCCAGTAGTTCAGACTTCCATCCTTGATTGGTCAACAATGAGTTTTTGATCAAGTTGAAGCTGATCCTTAACTCTCGAGGAGATTGCTCAGTCTCTAAGTATGCCATACATTCCCGACTCTCTCAGCAGACTGTATGGAATAACTAGTCACTGCTTGTCTCCTTTCTGTCACAAATCAGAATTTATTTGTGGGTACAGGTACTGGGACCACTAGGGTATGTAGATGGAGCTGGCTGGAGACCGGACTGGATCTGGATGTCGGGCTGGGGCCGCCTAGCTGGATGCCAGGCTAATGCTGTCTACACAGGACACCGGGCTGGGACCGGCTGCGCTGGACCAAATAATACTGGAATCAGCAGTGCTGCAGAGTAAATCAGAAGCAGTAACCATCAACAAGACTGGTCTTGCTGGGGACAGTGGTGCTGCAAAACAGGTTGGAAGTAGAAAGTAAGTTAACCAGAGGTCACTGTGTTAGCAACAGAGAGCAGGAACGATCACATACAGTTAAATGAGCTTTCAGTGATTAAGCAGGAATTTACACAAGTAGCAGGTGGATAACTTGCAGGATTTGAGAACAGGATGCATTAGTACACTGGTGTTTCTATAATCAGTGAAATGCAACTTGAGCAGCTCTAAGCTGAAACACTGGCAATAGCAGAAGCTAGGAACACTGAAGCTTAGCCATACTTGCCTACCTGACCCTCTCCATGAGGGAGAAAATGCTCTGTTCCTGGTAATGTATGATTGCCATCACCTGTGGTGAAACACCTTTCTTATCAATTACCTAGCTCACCACAGGTGATGACAATCATACATTACCAGGAAAGTCCAGGAACAGAGCATTTTCTCCCTCATGGAGAGGGTCAGGTAGGTAAGTATGAGCTTAGCTGCACAATGAGGGTAATTCCAAGTTTTTTTAGCAGTTGGGCAAAACCATGTGCACTGCAGGTGTGGCAGATAATAAGAATTTACGTACCGATAATTCTATTTCTCGGAGTCCGTAGTGGATGCTGGGGTTCCTGAAAGGACCATGGGGAATAGCGGCTCCGCAGGAGACAGGGCACAAAAAGTAAAGCTTTTCCAGATCAGGTGGTGTGCACTGGCTCCTCCCCCTATGACCCTCCTCCAGACTCCAGTTAGGTACTGTGCCCGGACGAGCGTACACAATAAGGGAGGATTTTGAATCCCGGGTAAGACTCATACCAGCCACACCAATCACACCGTACAACTTGTGATCTAAACCCAGTTAACAGTATGATAACAGAGGAGCCTCTGAAAGATGGCTCCCTAAACAATAACCCGAATTAGTTAACAATAACTATGTACAAGTATTGCAGATAATCCGCACTTGGGATGGGCGCCCAGCATCCACTACGGACTCCGAGAAATAGAATTATCGGTAAGTAAATTCTTTTCTCTATCGTCCTAGTGGATGCTGGGGTTCCTGAAAGGACCATGGGGAATAGCGGCTCCGCAGGAGACAGGGCACAAAAAGTAAAGCTTTAGGATCAGGTGGTGTGCACTGGCTCCTCCCCCTATGACCCTCCTCCAAGCCAGTTAGATTTTTGTGCCCGGCCGAGAAGGGTGCAATCTAGGTGGCTCTCCTAAAGAGCTGCTTAGGAAAGTTTAGCTTAGGTTTTTTATTTTACAGTGAGTCCTGCTGGCAACAGGATCACTGCAACGAGGGACTTAGGGGAGAAGAAGTGAACTCACCTGCGTGCAGGATGGATTGGCTTCTTGGCTACTGGACATCAGCTCCAGAGGGACGATCACAGGTACAGCCTGGATGGTCACCGGAGCCTTGCCGCCGGCCCCCTTGCAGATGCTGAAGTAAGAAGAGGTCCAGAATCGGCGGCAGAAGACTCCTCAGTCTTCTAAAGGTAGCGCACAGCACTGCAGCTGTGCGCCATTTTCCTCTCAGCACACTTCACACGGCAGTCACTGAGGGTGCAGGGCGCTGGGAGGGGGGCGCCCTGGGAGGCAAATGAATACCTATTTTGGCTAAAAATACCTCACATATAGCCTCCGGAGGCTATATGGAGATATTTAACCCCTGCCAGAATCCGTTAAGAGCGGGAGACGAGGCCGCCGAAAAAGGGGCGGGGCCTATCTCCTCAGCACACAGCGCCATTTTCCCTCACAGAAAGGCTGGAGGGAAGGCTCCCAGGCTCTCCCCTGCACTGCACTACAGAAACAGGGTTAAAACAGAGAGGGGGGGCACTAATTTGGCGATATGCTTATATATATATTAAGATGCTATAAGGGAAAACACTTATATAAGGTTGTCCCTATATAATTATAGCGTTTTTGGTGTGTGCTGGCAAACTCTCCCTCTGTCTCTCCAAAGGGCTAGTGGGTCCTGTCCTCTATCAGAGCATTCCCTGTGTGTGTGCTGTGTGTCGGTACGTGTGTGTCGACAGGTAGGAGGACGATGTTGGTGAGGAGGCGGAGCAATTGCCTGTAATGGTGATGTCACTCTCTAGGGAGTCGACACCGGAATGGATGGCTTATTTAGGAAATTACGTGATAATGTCAACACGCTGCAAGGTCGGTTGACGACATGAGACGGCCGACAAACAATTAGTACGGTCCAGACGTCTCAAAAAAACACCGTCAAGGGTTTTAAAACGCCCGTTTACTTTAGTCGGTCGACACAGACACAGACAGGGACACTGAATCCAGTGTCGACGGTGAATAAACAAACGTATTCCTTATTAGGGCCACACGTTAAAGGCAATGAAGGAGGTGTTACGTATTTCTGATACTACAAGTACCACAAAAGAGGGTATTATGTGGGATGTGAAAAAACTACCATAGTTTTTCCTGAATCAGATAAATTAAATAAAGTGTGTGATGATGCGTGGGTTCCCCCCGATAGAAAATTATGGGCGGTATACCCTTTCCCGCCAGAAGTTAGGGCGCGTTGGGAAACACCCTTTAAGGTGGATAAGGCGCTCACACGCTTATCAAAACAAGTGGCGGTACCGTCTATAGATAGGGCCGTCCTCAAGGACCAGCTGACAAGGCTGGAAAATATAATAAAAAGTATATACACACATACTGGTGTTATACTGCGGCCAGCGATCGCCTCAGCCTGGATGTGCAGAGCTAGGGTGGCTTGGTCGGATTCCCTGACTAAAAATATTGATACCCTTGACAGGGACAGTATTTTATTGACTATAGAGCATTTCTATATATGCGAGATGCACAGAGGGATATTTGCACTCTGGCATCATGAATAAACGCGATGTCCATAACTGCCAGAAGATGTTATGGACACGACAGTGGTCAGGTGATGCAGATTCCAAACGGCACAGTATGGCCGTATACAGGAAGAGGACTTGTTTGGGGTCGGTCCATCGGACCTGGTGGTCACGGCAACTGCTGGAAAATCCACCGTTTTTTACCCTAAGTCACATCTCTGCAGAAAAAGACACCGTCTTTTCAGCCTCAGTCCTCTCGTCCCTATAAGATCATATCTGCCCAGGGATAGAGGAAAGGGAAGAAGACTGCAGCAGGCAGCCCATTCCCAGGAACAGAAGCGTTCCACCGCGTCTGACAAGTTCTCAGCATGGCGCTGAGACCGTACAGGACCCCTGGATCCTACAAGTAGTATCCCGGGGGTACAGATGGGAATGTCGAGACGTTTCCCCTTCGCAGGCTCCTGAAGTCTGCTTTACCAAGTCTCCCTCCGACAAGGAGGTAGTATGGGAAAAAATTCACAAGCTGTATTCCCAGCAGGTGATAATTAAATTACCCCTCCTACTACAGAAAAGGGGTATTATTCCACACTATATTGTGGTACTGAAGCCAGAAGGCTAGGTGAGACTTATTCTAAAAAATTTTTTTTTGAACACTTACAAAGGTTCAAATTAAGATGAAGTCACTCAGAGCAGTGATAACGAACCAGGAATAAGGGGACTATATAGTGTCCCGGGACATCAGGGATGCTTACCTCTATGTCCCAAATTTGCCCTTCTCACTAAGGGTACCTCAGGTTCGTGGTGCAGAACTGTCACTATCAGTTTCAGACGCTGCCGTTTGGATTGTCCACGGCACCCTGGGGTCTTTACCAAGGTAATGGCCGAATTGATGATTCTTCTTCGAAGAAAAGGCGTCTTAATTATCCCTTACTTGGACGATCTCCTGATAGGGGCATAGTCCAGGGAACAGTTGGAGGTCGGAGTAGCACTATCTCGGATACTGCTACAATCAGCACGGGTGGATTCTAAATATTCCAAAATCGCAGCTGATCCCGACGACACGTCTGCTGTGCCTAGGGATGATTCTGGACACAGTCCAGAAAAAGGTGTTTCTCCCGGAAGAGAAAGCCAGGGAGTTATCCGAGCAAGTCAGGAACCTCCTAAAAACAGTGCATCATTGCACAAGGGTCCTGGTAAAAATGGTGGCTTCCTACGAAGCAATTCCATTCGGCAGATTTCACGTAAGAACTTTTCAGTGGGATCTGCTGGACAAATGGTCCGGATCGCATCTTCAGATGCATCAGCGGATAACCCAATATCCAAGGACAAGGGTGTCTCTCCTGTGGTGGTTATAGAGTGCTCATCTTCTAGAGGGCAGCAGATTCGGCATTCAGGATTGGATGCTGGTAACCACGGAGCCCAGCCTGAGAGGCTGGGGAGCAGTCACACAAGGAAAAAATTTCCAGGGAGTGTGATCAAGTATGGAGACTTTTCTCCACATAAATATACTGGAGCTAAGGGTAAATTTATAATGCTCTAAGCTTAGCAAGACCTCTGCTTCAAGGTCAGCCGGTATTGATCCAGTGGGAAAAACATCACGGCAGTCGCCCACGTAAACAGACAGGGCGACACAAGAAGCAGGAGGGCAATGGCAGAAACTGCAAGGACTTTTCGCTGGGCGGAAAATCATGTGATAACACTGTCAGCAGTTTTTCATCCCGGGAATGGAAACTGGGAAGCAGACTTCCTCAGCACGACCTCCACCCGGGAGAGTGGAAACTTCATTGAGAAGTTTTTTCCACATGATTGTAAACCGTTGGGAAATACCAAAGGTGGACATGATGGCGTCCCGTCTGAACAAAAAACGGGACAGGTATTGCGCCAGGTCAAGAGACCCTCAGGCAATAGATGTGGACGTTCTGGTAACACCGTGGGTGTACCAGTCGGTGTATGTGTTCCCTCCTCTGCTTCTCATACCTAAGGTGCTGAGAATTATAAGACGTAGAGGAGTAAGAACTATACTCATGGCTCCGGATTGGCCAAGAAGGACTTGGTACCCGGAACTTCAAGAGATGCTTACAGAGGTCTTATGGCCTCTGCCGCTAAGAAGGGACTTGCTTCAGCAAGTACCATGTCTGTTCCAAGACTTACCGCAGCTGCGTTTGGCGGCATGGCGATGGAAAGCCGGATCCTAAGGGAAAAAAGGCATTCCGGAAGAGGTCATTCCTACCCTGGTCAAAGCCAGAAAGGAGGTGACCGCACAACATTATCACCACGTGTGGCGAAAATATGTTGCGTGGTGTGAGGCCAGGAAGGCCCCACAAAGAAATTTCAACTCGGTCGTTTCCTGCATTTCCTGCAAACAGGAGTGTCTATGGGCCTCAAATTGGGGTCCATTAAGGTTCAAATTCGGCCCTGTAAATTTTCTTCCAGAAAGAATTGGCTTCAGTTCCTGAAGTCCAGAAGTTTGTCAAGGGAGTATTGCATATACAAACCCCTTTTTTGTGCCTCCAGTGGCACTGTGGGATCTCAACGTAGTTCTGGGATTCCTCAAATCACATTGGTTTAAAACCAGTCAAATATGTGGATTTGAAGCATCTCACATAAAAAGTGACCATGCTCTTGGCCCTGGCCTGGACCAGGCGAGTGTCAAATTGGTGGTTTTTTCTCAAAAAAGCCCATATCTGTTTGTCCATTCGGACAGGGCAGAGCTGCGGACTCGTCCCCAGTTCTCTCCCTAAGGTGGTGTCAGTGTTTCACCTGAACCAGCTTATTGTGGTGCCTTGCACCTACTAGGGACTTGGAGGACTCCAAGTTGCTAGGAGTTGTCAGGGCCCTGAAAATATGTTCCAGGACAGCTGGAGTCAGAAAATCTGACTCGCTGTTTATACTGTATGCACCCAACAAGTTGGGTGCGCCTGCTTCTAAGCAGGCGATTGCTCGTTGGATTTGTAACACAATTCAACTTGCACATTCTGAGGCAGGCCTGCCACAGTCTAAATCGGTTAAGGCCCATTCCACAAGGAAGGTGGGCTCATCTTGGGCGGCTGCCCGAGAGGTCTCGGCATTACAACTCTGCCGAGCAGCTACGTGGTCAGGGGAGAACACGTTTGTAAAATTCTACAAATTTGATATCCTGGCAAAAGAGGACCTGGAGTTCTCTCATTCGGTGCTGCAGAGTCATCCGCACTCTCCCGCCCGTTTGGGAGCTTTGGTATAATCCCCATGGTCCTTTCAGGAACCCCAGCATCCACTAGGACGATAGAGAAAATAAGAATTTACTTACCGATAATTCTATTTCTCGGAGTCCGTAGTGGATGCTGGGCGCCCATCCCAAGTGCGGATTATCTGCAATACTTGTACATAGTTACAAAAATCGGGTTATTATTGTTGTGAGCCATCTTTTCAGAGGCTCCGCTGTTATCATACTGTTAACTGGGTTTAGATCACAAGTTGTACGGTGTGATTGGTGTGGCTGGTATGAGTCTTACCCGGGATTCAAAATTCCTCCCTTATTGTGTACGCTCGTCCGGGCACAGTACCTAACTGGCTTGGAGGAGGGTCATAGGGGGAGGAGCCAGTGCACACCACCTGATCCTAAAGCTTTACTTTTTGTGCCCTGTCTCCTGCGGAGCCGCTATTCCCCATGGTCCTTTCAGGAACCCCAGCATCCACTACGGACTCCGAGAAATAGAATTATCGGTAAGTAAATTCTTATTATTTTCTCTATCGTCCTAGTGGATGCTGGGGTTCCTGAAAGGACCATGGGGATTATACCAAAGCTCCCAAACGGGCGGGAGAGTGCGGATGACTCTGCAGCACCGAATGAGAGAACTCCAGGTCCTCCTTTGCCAGGGTATCAAATTTGTAGAATTTTACAAACGTGTTCTCCCCTGACCACGTAGCTGCTCGGCAGAGTTGTAATGCCGAGACCCCTCGGGCAGCCGCCCAAGATGAGCCCACCTTCCTTGTGGAATGGGCCTTAACAGATTTAGGCTGTGGCAGGCCTGCCACAGAATGTGCAAGTTGAATTGTGTTACAAATCCAACGAGCAATCGACTGCTTAGAAGCAGGCGCACCCAACTTGTTGGGTGCATACAGTATAAACAGCGAGTCAGATTTTCTGACTCCAGCCGTCCTTGAAATATATATTTTTAAAGCTCTGACAACGTCCAACAACTTGGAGTCCTCCAAGTCGCCTGTAGCCGCAGGCACTACAATAGGCTGGTTCAGGTGAAACGCTGATACCACCTTAGGGAGAAAATGCGGACGCGTCCGCAGCTCTGCCCTATCCGAATGGAAAATTAAATAAGGGCTTTTATAAGATAAAGCCGCCAGTTCAGATACTCTCCTGGCGGACGCCAGGGCCAGTAACATAGTCACTTTCCATGTGAGATATTTCAAATCCACATTTTTTAGTGGTTCAAACCAATGGGATTTGAGGAAATCTAAAACTACATTTAGATCCCACGGTGCCACCGGAGGCACCACAGGAGGCTGTATATGCAGTACTCCTTTGACAAAAGTCTGGACCTCAGGAACTGAGGCCAATTCTTTTTGGAAGAATATTGACAGGGCCGAAATTTGAACCTTAATAGATCCCAATTTGAGACCCATAGACAATCCTGATTGCAGGAAATGTAGGAAACGACCCAGTTGAAATTCCTCCGTCGGAGCACTCCGATCCTCGCACCACGCAACATATTTCCGCCAAATGCGGTGATAATGCTTCGCGGTGACTTCCTTTCTTGCCTTAATCAAGGTAGGAATGACTTCTTCTGGAATGCCTTTTCCTTTAAGGATCTGGCGTTCAACCGCCATGCCGTCAAACGCAGCCGCGGTAAGTCTTGGAATAGACACGGTCCCTGCTGAAGCAGGTCCTGTCTTAGAGGTAGAGGCCACGGATCGTCCGTGACCATCTCTTGAAGTTCCGGGTACCAAGACCTTCTTGGCCAATCCGGAGCCACTAGTATCGTTCTTACTCCGCTTTGCCGTATGATTCTCAATACCTTTGGTATGAGAGGCAGAGGAGGAAACACATACACCGACTGGTACACCCAAGGTGTTACCAGCGCGTCCACAGCTATTGCCTGCGGATCTCTTGACCTGGCGCAATACCTGTCCAGTTTTTTGTTGAGGCGAGACGCCATCATGTCCACCATTGGTCTTTCCCAACGGTTTATTAGCATGTGGAAAACTTCTGGATGAAGTCCCCACTCTCCCGGGTGAAGATCGTGTCTGCTGAGGAAGTCTGCTTCCCAGTTGTCCACTCCCGGGATGAACACTGCTGACAGTGCTATCACGTGATTCTCCGCCCAGCGAAGGATCCTGGCAGCTTCTGCCATTGCACTCCTGCTTCTTGTGCCGCCCTGTCTGTTTACATGGGCGACTGCCGTGATGTTGTCCGACTGGATCAACACCGGTCTTCCTTGAAGCAGAGGTTCCGCCTGGCTTAGAGCATTGTAGATTGCTCTTAGTTCCAGAATGTTTATGTGAAGAGACTTTTCCAGGCTCGACCACACTCCCTGGAAGTTTCTTCCTTGTGTGACTGCTCCCCAGCCTCTCAGGCTGGGGTCCGTGGTCACCAGGATCCAATCCTGTATGCCGAATCTGCGGCCCTCCAATAGATGAGCCCTCTACAACCACCACAGAAGAGATACCCTTGTCCTTGGAGACAGGGTTATCCGCAGGTGCATCTGAAGATGCGTGCATTGATGTACAGACACCTTTCCTGGTTTTAGGAGATTCCTGACCAGGTCGGATAACTCCTTGGCTTTTTCCTCGGGAAGAAAAACCTTTTTCTGAACCGTGTCCAGAATCATCCCTAGGAACAGCAGACGAGTTGTCGGCATTAATTGGGATTTTGGAATATTCAGAATCCATCCGTGCTGCTTTAGCACCTCTTGAGATATTGCTAATCCCATCTCTAGCTGTTCTCTGGACCTTGCCCTTATTAGGAGATCGTCCAAGTATGGGATAATTAATACGCCTTTTCTTCGAAGAAGAATCATCATCTCGGCCATTACCTTTGTAAAGACCCGAGGTGCCGTGGACAAACCAAACGGCAGCGTCTGAAACTGATAGTGACAGTTTTGTACAACGAACCTGAGGTACCCCTGGTGTGAGGGGTAAATTGGAACGTGGAGATACGCATCCTTGATGTCCAAGGATACCATAAAGTCCCCTTCTTCCAGGTTCGCTATCACTGCTCTGAGTGACTCCATCTTGAACTTGAACTTCTTTATGTACAGGTTCAAGGACTTCAGATTTAGAATAGGCCTTACCGAGCCATCCGGCTTCGGTACCACAAATAGAGTGGAATAATACCCCTTCCCTTGTTGTAGAAGAGGTACCTTGACTATCACCTGCTGAGAGTACAGCTTGTGAATGGCTTCCAAAACCGTCTCCCTTTCGGAAGGGGACGTTGGTAAAGCAGACTTCAGGAAACGGCGAGGTGGATCTGTCTCTAATTCCAACCTGTACCCCTGAGATATTATCTGCAGGATCCAGGGATCTACCTGCGAGTGAGCCCACTGCGCGCTGTAATTTGTGAGACGACCTCCCACCGTCCCCGAGTCCGCTTGAGAAGCCCCAGCGTCATGCTGAGGCTTTTGTAGAAGCCGGGGAGGGCTTCTGTTCCTGGGAAGGAGCTGCCTGTTGCTGTTTCTTCCCTCGACCTCTGCCTCGTGGCAGATATGAATAGCCCTTTGCTCTCTTATTTTTAAAGGAACGAAAGGGCTGCGGTTGAAAAGTCGGTGCCTTCTTCTGTTGGGGAGTGACTTGAGGTAGAAAGGTGGATTTCCCGGCTGTAGCCGTGGCCACCAAATCTGATAGACCGACTCCAAATAACTCCTCCCCTTTATACGGCAAAACTTCCATATGCCGTTTTGAATCCGCATCGCCTGTCCACTGTCGCGTCCATAAAGCTCTTCTGGCCGAAATGGACATAGCACTTACCCGTGATGCCAGTGTGCAGATATCCCTCTGTGCATCACGCATATAAAGAAATGCATCCTTTATTTGTTCTAACGACAGTAAAATATTGTCCCTGTCCAGGGTATCAATATTTTCAATCAGGGACTCTGACCAAACTACCCCAGCACTGCACATCCAGGCAGTCGCTATAGCTGGTCGTAGTATAACACCTGCATGTGTGTATATACTTTTTTGGAAATTTTCCATCCTCCTATCTGATGGATCTTTAAGTGCGGCCGTCTCAGGAGAAGGTAACGCCACTTGTTTTGATAAGCGTGTTAGCGCCTTGTCCACCCTAGGAGGTGTTTCCCAGCGCTCCCTAACCTCTGGCGGGAAAGGGTATAATGCCAATAATTTCTTTGAAATTATCAGCTTTTTATCAGGGGCAACCCACGCTTCATCACACACGTCATTTAATTCTTGTGATTCAGGAAAAACTATAGGTAGTTTTTTCACACCCCACATAATACCCTGTTTAGTGGTACCTGTAGTATCAGCTAAATGTAACGCCTCCTTCATTGCCAAAATCATATAACGTGTGGCCCTACTGGAAAATACGGTTGATTCGTCACCGTCACCACTGGAATCAGTGCCTGTGTCTGTGTCGACCGACTGAGGCAAAGGGCGTTTTACAGCCCCTGACGGTGTTTGAGGCGCCTGGACAGGCACTAATTGATTGTCCGGCCGCCTCATGTCGTCAAACGACTGCTTTAGCGTGTTGACACTATCCCGTAATTCCATAAATAAAGGCATCCATTCTGGTGTCGACCCCCTAGGAGGTGACATCCCCATATTTGGCAATTGCTCCGCCTCCACACCAATATCGTCCTCATACATGTCGACACACACGTACCGACACACAGCAGACACACAGGGAATGCTCTAAACGAAGACAGGACCCACTAGCCCTTTGGGGAGACAGAGGGAGAGTCTGCCAGCACACACCAAAAAGCGCTATATATGACAGGGATAGCCTTATAATAAGTGCTCCCTTATAGCTGCTTTATATATATCAAGATATTGCCATTAAATTTGCCCCCCCTCTCTGTTTTACCCTGTTTCTGTAGTGCAGTGCAGGGGAGAGACCTGGGAGCCGTCCTGACCAGCGGAGCTGTGAGAGGAAATGGCGCCGTGTGCTGAGGAGATAGGCCCCGCCCCTTTTTCGGCGGGCTCGTCTCCCGCTATTTTGTGAATACAGGCAGGGGTTAAATATCTCCATATAGCCTCTGGGGGCTATATGTGAGGTATTTTTAGCCTTTATATAGGTTTACATTTGCCTCCCAGGGCGCCCCCCCCCCCCAGCGCCCTGCACCCTCAGTGACTGCGTGTGAAGTGTGCTGAGAGGAAAATGGCGCACAGCTGCAGTGCTGTGCGCTACCTTTAGAAGACTGCAGGAGTCTTCAGCCGCCGATTCTGGACCTCTTCTTACTTCAGCATCTGCAAGGGGGCCGGCGGCGCGGCTCCGGTGACCATCCAGGCTGTACCTGTGATCGTCCCTCTGGAGCTGATGTCCAGTAGCCAAGAAGCCAATCCATCCTGCACGCAGGTGAGTTCACTTCTTCTCCCCTCTGTCCCTCGTTGCAGTGATCCTGTTGCCAGCAGGAATCACTGTAAAATAAAAAACCTAAGCTAAACTTTCTCTAAGCAGCTCTTTATGAGAGCCACCTAGAATTGCACCCTTCTCGGCCGGGCACAAAAATCTAACTGGAGCCTGGAGGAGGGTCATAGGGGGAGGAGCCAGTGCACACCACCTGATCTGGAAAAGCTTTACTTTTTGTGCCCTGTCTCCTGCGGAGCCGCTATTCCCCATGGTCCTTTCAGGAACCCCAGCATCCACTAGGACGATAGAGAAATAACATTTGCAGAGAGAGTTAGATTTGGGTGGGTTATTTTATTTCTGTGCAGGGTAAATACTGGCTGCTTTATTTTTACACTGCAAATTAGATTGCAGATTAAACACACCACACCCAAATCTAACTATCTCTGCACATGTTATATCTGCCTCCCCTGCAGTGCACATGGTTTTGCCCAATTGCTAACAGAATTCCTGCTGCGATCAACTTGGAATTACCCCCAATTTCTCTGACGTCCTAGTGGATGCTGGGGACTCCGAAAGGACCATGGGGAATAGCGGCTCCGCAGGAGACTGGGCACAAAAGTAAAAGCTTTAAGACTACCTGGTGTGCACTGGCTCCTCCCCCTATGACCCTCCTCCAAGCCTCAGTTAGATTTTTGTGCCCGAACGAGAAGGGTGCAGTCTAGGTGGCTCTCCTGAGCTGCTTAGAAAAAAGTTTAGTTTTAGGTTTTTTATTTTCAGTGAGACCTGCTGGCAACAGGCTCACTGCATCGAGGGACTAAGGGGAGAAGAAGCGAACTCACCTGCGTGCAGAGAGGATTGGGCTTCTTAGGCTACTGGACATTAGCTCCAGAGGGACGATCACAGGCCCAGCCATGGATGGGTCCCAGAGCCGCGCCGCCGTCCCCCTTACAGAGCCAGAAGAGCAGAAGAGGTCCGGAAAAATCGGCAGCAGAAGACGTCCTGTCTTCAATAAGGTAGCGCACAGCACCGCAGCTGTGCGCCATTGCTCTCAGCACACTTCACACTCCGGTCACTGAGGGTGCAGGGCGCTGGGTGGGGGCGCCCTGAGACGCAATATAAACACCTTAGGGGGCAAAAAATGCATCACATATAGCTCCTGGGCTATATGGATGCATTTAACTCATGCCTGTTTTTCCATAAAAAAGCGGGAGAACGGCCGCCGAGAAGGGGGCGGAGCCTATCTCCTCAGCACACTGGCGCCATTTTTCCTCACAGCTCCGTTGGAGGGAAGCTCCCTGACTCTCCCCTGCAGTCCTGCACTACAGAAACAGGGTAAAACAAGAGAGGGGGGGCACTAATTTGGCAGATAAATCTATACAGCAGCTATATTAGGGAAAAACACTTATATAAGGTTATCCCTGTATATATATAGCGCTCTGGTGTGTGCTGGCAAACTCTCCCTCTGTCTCCCCAAAGGGCTAGTGGGGTCCTGTCCTCTATCAGAGCATTCCCTGTGTGTGTGCTGTGTGTCGGTACGTTGTGTCGACATGTATGAGGAGGAAAATGGTATGGAGGCGGAGCAATTGCCTGTATTAGTGATGTCACCCCCTAGGGAGTCGACACCTGACTGGATGGTCTTATGGAAGGAATTACGTGATAGTGTCAGCACTTTACAAAAGACTGTTGACGACATGAGACAGCCGGCAAATCAGTTAATACCTGTACAGGCGTCTCAAACACCGTCAGGGGCTCTAAAGCGCCCGTTACCTCAGGTGGTCGACACAGACCCAGACACGGACACTGACTCCAGTGTCGACGGTGAGGAAACAAACATTTTCCAGTAGGGCCACACGTTACATGATCACGGCAATGAAGGAGGTTTTGAACATTTCTGATACTACAAGTACCACAAAAAAGGGTATTATGTGGGGTGTGAAAAAACTACCCGTAGTTTTTCCTGAATCAGATGAATTAAATGAGGTGTGTGATGAAGCGTGGGTTTCCCCCGATAAAAAACTGCTAATTTCTAAAAAATTATTGGCATTATACCCTTTCCCGCCAGAGGTTAGGGCGCGTTGGGAAACACCCCCTAGGGTAGATAAGGCGCTCACACGCTTATCAAAACAAGTGGCGTTACCGTCTCCTGATACGGCCGCCCTCAAGGAACCAGCTGATAGGAAGCTGGAAAATATCCTAAAAAGTATATACACACATACTGGTATTATACTGCGACCAGCAATCGCCTCAGCCTGGATGTGCAGTGCTGGGGTGGCTTGGTCGGATTCCCTGACTGAAAATATTGATACCCTGGACAGGGACAATATATTATTGACTATAGAGCATTTAAAGGATGCATTTCTATATATGAGAGATGCACAGAGGGATATTTGCACTCTGGCATCAAGAGTAAGTGCGCTGTCCATTTCTGCCAGAAGAGGGTTATGGACGCGACAATGGTCAGGTGATGCGGATTCCAAACGGCATATGGAAGTATTGCCGTATAAAGGGGAGGAGTTATTTGGGGTCGGTCTATCGGACCTGGTGGCCACGGCAACGGCTGGGAAATCCACCTTTTTACCCCAGGTCACCTCTCAGCAGAAAAAGACACCGTCTTTTCAGGCTCAGTCCTTTCGTCCCCATAAGGGCAAGCGGGCAAAAGGCCACTCGTATCTGCCCCGGGGCAGAGGAAGGGGAAAAAGACTGCAGCAGACAGCCTCTTCCCAGGAACAGAAGCCCTCCCCCGCTTCTGCCAAGTCCTCAGCATGACGCTGGGGCCTTACAAGCGGACTCAGGCACGGTGGGGGCCCGTCTCAAGAATTTCAGCGCGCAGTGGGCTCACTCGCAAGTGGACCCCTGGATCCTGCAGGTAGTATCTCAGGGGTACAAATTGGAATTCGAGACGTCTCCCCCTCGCCGGTTCCTGAAGTCTGCTTTACCAACGTCTCCCCCCAACAGGGAGGCGGTATTGGAAGCCATTCACAAGCTGTATTCCCAGCAGGTGATAATCAAGGTACCCCTCCTACAACAGGGAAAGGGGTATTATTCCACGCTGTTTGTGGTTCCGAAGCCGGACGGCTCGGTGAGACCTATTTTAAATCTGAAATGCTTGAACACTTACATACAAAGGTTCAAATTCAAGATGGAATCACTCAGAGCAGTGATAGCGAACCTGGAAGAAGGGGACTATATGGTGTCTCTGGACATCAAGGATGCTTACCTCCATGTCCCAATTTGCCCTTCTCACCAAGGGTACCTCAGGTTTGTGGTACAGAACTGTCACTATCAGTTTCAGACGCTGCCGTTTGGTTTGTCCACGGCACCCCGGGTCTTTACCAAGGTAATGGCCGAAATGATGATTCTTCTTCGAAGAAAAGGCGTCTTAATTATCCCTTACTTGGACGATCTCCTGATAAGGGCAAGGTCCAGAGAACAGTTAGAGGTCGGAGTAGCACTATCTCAAGTAGTACTACGACAGCACGGATGGATTCTAAATATTCCAAAATCGCAGCTGATTCCGACGACACGTCTGCTGTTCCTAGGGATGATTCTGGACACAGTACAGAAAAAGGTGTTTCTCCCGGAGGAGAAAGCCAGGGAGTTATCCGACCTAGTCAGGAACCTCCTAAAACCAGGCCAAGTGTCAGTGCATCAATGCACAAGGGTCCTGGGAAAAATGGTGGCTTCTTACGAAGCGATTCCATTCGGCAGATTCCACGCAAGAACTTTTCAGTGGGATCTGCTGGACAAATGGTCCGGATCGCATCTTCAAATGCATCAGCGGATAACCCTGTCTCCAAGGACAAGGGTGTCTCTCCTGTGGTGGTTGCAGAGTGCTCATCTTCTAGAGGGCCGCAGATTCGGCATTCAGGACTGGGTCCTGGTGACCACGGATGCCAGCCTGAGAGGCTGGGGAGCAGTCACACAGGGAAGAAATTTCCAGGGCTTGTGGTCAAGCATGGAAACGTCACTTCACATAAATATCCTGGAACTAAGGGCCATTTACAATGCCCTAAGTCAGGCAAGGCCTCTGCTTCAGGGTCAGCCGGTGCTGATCCAGTCGGACAACATCACGGCAGTCGCCCACGTAAACAGACAGGGCGGCACAAGAAGCAGGAGGGCAATGACGGAAGTTGCAAGGATTCTTCGCTGGGCGGAAAATCATGTGATAGCACTGTCAGCAGTGTTCATTCCGGGAGTGGACAACTGGGAAGCAGACTTCCTCAGCAGACACGATCTCCACCCGGGGGAGTGGGGACTTCACCCAGAAGTCTTCCACATGATTGTGAACCGTTGGGAAAAACCAAAGGTGGACATGATGGCGTCCCGCCTCAACAAAAAACTGGACAGATATTGCGCCAGGTCAAGGGACCCTCAGGCAATAGCTGTGGACGCTCTGGTAACACCGTGGGTGTACCAGTCAGTGTATGTGTTCCCTCCTCTGCCTCTCATACCCAAGGTACTGAGAATCATAAGAAGGAGAGGAGTAAGGACTATACTCGTGGCTCCGGATTGGCCAAGAAGGACTTGGTACCCGGAACTTCAAGAGATGCTCACGGAAGACCCGTGGCCTCTACCTCTAAGAAAGGACCTGCTCCAGCAGGGACCATGTCTGTTCCAAGACTTACCGCGGCTGCGTTTGACGGCATGGCGGTTGAACGCCGGATCCTGAAGGAAAAAGGCATTCCGGATGAAGTCATCCCTACCCTGATCAAAGCCAGGAAGGATGTAACTGTGCAACATTATCACCGTATTTGGCGTAAATATGTTGCGTGGTGTGAGGCCAGGAAGGCCCCTACAGAGGAATTTCAACTGGGTCGTTTCCTGCATTTCCTGCAAACAGGACTGTCTATGGGCCTAAAATTAGGGTCCATTAAGGTTCAAATTTCGGCCCTGTCAATATTCTTCCAAAAAGAACTAGCTTCAGTTTCTGAAGTTCAGACGTTTGTCAAGGGGGTACTGCATATACAGCCTCCTTTTGTGCCTCCAGTGGCACCTTGGGATCTCAATGTAGTTTTGGGGTTCCTAAAATCACATTGGTTTGAACCACTCACCACTGTGGACTTAAAATATCTCACATGGAAAGTGGTAATGCTGTTAGCCCTGGCCTCAGCCAGGCGTGTCTCAGAATTGGCGGCTTTATCCTATAAAAGCCCTTACCTAATTTTTCATACGGACAGGGCAGAATTGAGGACTCGTCCTCAATTTCTCCCTAAGGTGGTTTCAGCATTTCACTTAAACCAGCCTATTGTGGTGCCTGCGGCTACTAGGGACTTGGAGGATTCCAAGTTGCTGGACGTAGTCAGGGCCCTGAAAATATATGTTTCCAGGACGGCTGGAGTCAGAAAATCTGACTCGCTGTTTATCCTGTATGCACCCAACAAGCTGGGTGCTCCTGCTTCTAAGCCAGGCATGTCCAAACTGCGGCCCTCCAGCTGTTGTAAAACTACATATCCCAGCATGCCCTGACACAGTTTTACTGTCAGAGAATGCTAAAGCTGTGTCAGGGCATGCTGGGATGTGTAGTTTCTCAACAGCTGGAGGGCCGCAGTTTGGACATGCATGTTCTAAGCAGACTATTGCTCGTTGGATTTGTAGTACAATTCAGCTTGCACATTCTGTGGCAGGCCTGCCACAGCCAAAATCTGTAAAAGCCCATTCCACACGGAAAGTGGGCTCATCTTGGGCGGCTGCCCGAGGGGTCTCGGCTTTACAACTTTGCCGAGCAGCTACTTGGTCAGGGGCAAACACGTTTGCTAAATTCTACAAATTTGATACCCTGGCTGAGGAGGACCTGGAGTTCTCTCATTCGGTGCTGCAGAGTCATCCGCACTCTCCCGCCCGTTTGGGAGCTTTGGTATAATCCCCATGGTCCTTTCGGAGTCCCCAGCATCCACTAGGACGTCAGAGAAAATAAGAATTTACTTACCGATAATTCTATTTCTCATAGTCCGTAGTGGATGCTGGGCGCCCATCCCAAGTGCGGATTGTCTGCAATACTTGTACATAGTTATTGTTACAAAAAATCGGGTTATTATTGTTGTGAGCCATCTTTTCAGAGGCTCCTCTGTTATCATGCTGTTAACTGGGTTCAGATCACAAGTTGTATGGTGTGATTGGTGTGGCTGGTATGAGTCTTACCCGGGATTCAAAATCCTTCCTTATTGTGTACGCTCGTCCGGGCACAGTATCCTAACTGAGGCTTGGAGGAGGGTCATAGGGGGAGGAGCCAGTGCACACCAGGTAGTCTTAAAGCTTTTACTTTTGTGCCCAGTCTCCTGCGGAGCCGCTATTCCCCATGGTCCTTTCGGAGTCCCCAGCATCCACTACGGACTATGAGAAATAGAATTATCGGTAAGTAAATTCTTATTATTCTCAGGAATAATATGTAACTTGGAAAGTGTAGCAACCCTGACACTTGCAGAGAGGATATTCCAGCAATATTAAGACACTGAACTCACACTAGGAAATGTAGAACTTCTGGTAAACAGGAGCCAGGAATACAGCAATGTAATACCCCTTTCACATCGCCAATGCCGGATCCCACCCAGGAATTGGAAACGGGTCCTTCCCGGGTGGGATCTGGCATTGGAGACTAGTGCTGGATTCCCTGACTCGGCAGTATGCCGGGCAGGTTGCCATAACGGCGCCGCCTCTCCCTGTTGCAGTGAACAGGTTCCGGGACGCATCGACCCGGGAGCCCGTTTACGCTGCCATTGACCCAGTATTCAACCCGGGAAGAACACTGCTTTATTCCCGGGTTGAATTGCTGGGTCAGGTGACCTGGGATTTCCGCTATGCCGCTTTCACACCACACACTGACACGCGACGACCCGACAATATGCCAGGTCGATACCGGGTTATTTGTGCGGTGTGAAAGGGGTATAACTTATTGCTCAGGCAATGCATTAGTGAACTGGAAGGGTTTAGATAGGCTGTCCTGGGGGCGTATAGACTTCAGTATTCATGTGTTATAATACAGGAGCCGGATAGGTGTAGAAATGAACACATGATGAGAGTCAAGACGGCTGCACCCACGCTGTGATGGGCTTGGTCACACTGTCAAAGTGGAAACATAGACAATGCAGGTAATGGCTTGCACAGGTTGGTCCAGAAGACATGGCATGCACAGGACATGCCAGGATGTCATATGAATGAGATGAGCTGATCAAGAGGAGCAGATCATGACACTTTCAGAGAGTAACAAGCATGCCTTCCTGGAGGGACTCATTATCGTTTGCATTCAGCTCAACATCTGAATTCAGGAACAACACCTATCTACCAGTAGTTCTCCAGTCACTGATGGTCCATACCAGGCCAACTGAGCGCTTTGAGGAGCGTTTGCAGCTAGTGAGGTTTACTTTGCCCGAGGATGAGAGAACATGCCGCAAGAGATAGGGGCATATGTATGTAAGCTCTCACTAGCAGGGCCCTCTTCTTTCATGGGTTTTTCCTTGTCTTACTTAAACCATCTGCGACGGCACCAAATCCCGCAGTTTCTGATACTTATTTCAGGGCCGCCTGCTGATGCATCCATGTTTATGTACCCTGTTCTTGTCCTATATTGTCTTTAACTGTAAGTCCATGTTTTCCTTATTTTTTTATGTAGTCTGTAATTGGGCGCCGCGGAACCCTTGTGGCGCTATATAAAGGATAATAATGACAAACATCTGACTCTATTGGACTGCATTTACACTCTGGCCTCTCAAGTACTTTCTGCTCTGTACTGCCAAAAGGCATTACTGGTCAGATGCAGGTATTACATTAGGTCCTGAATAAGCAAAGACTCAGGTGGCTATATTCAGTTAGCACCAATGCGCTCAATTGCTAGTTATTATCAGTTTATTCCTCCGTCTCCAGAACAATTGATCATTAGATGGTAGATAGGTATTAGAACTTGGCGGCTTTTAAACCTGACAGATAAAATTTGGTGATTCCTGCTCAACTTGATCAAACTCCAAAATGGACTATACTGCTCCAAACTCAAATTATATCTGTATACTACCTAGACACAATTATATCCAGACAGAATTCTACTACTTATGTTGCAGTTTCCATGTTGTAAGCCTGTACTTTACCTGAATAGTTAGCTGCAGTTGCCATTGCTATCTGCATGCCTGCAATTGTTGCTGAGAAGATGAAACCACACCAAACACTTGTATTCATGAGACTACATCCTCCAAGTTGCTTAATGTTTTTTAGCAACTGCCTGTCTTTTCATTAAAATATTTAAATAATTATTACAATTTATACCACTGCTTGAATGTCTATAACACACATGATGATCATTTTGTTATTCAAGCGATCCACCCGCTAACATTACAAAAAGGATGCGGGCACATGCGCAGAAACTGTGAACGCCTCTGTTGCGCTTTACATTCCGTTGCGCTTTATAATATCAAGCAGTAATTGCGGTGCGATCGCAATTGCTGCTTGATCAAGGGGGGGGGGGGGGGGGGGGAGCGGCGGCCAGCATGCTGGGCGGCCTAGCCCTGCAATGGGCGGCCCACAGCATGCAATCACAAGGATTGCAGAATTCTGTTACTTAACAGAGTTTGCAATCCAACTTAAATCAGGCCCTTATTCCAGTAATTACAAACGTGAATTAAAAAAAAGTAATCAACAATTATTTAACATTTCTTTGCTCAGAAAATTTTGAGGTTTACTCCCAAACCACAATAGTTTGAATTTAACAAGGTGGGTGGCTCTAGACTGCACACCCTAGTTGTTGTAATGAGAGGTGCGATCTGTTGATATTAATAGTACAACACTTATACCCCTTTCATACCGCACAAATAACCAAGTCACTGTGCAGTGTGAAAGGGCCAGTCCTGAATTCCCGGGACGCCTGACCTGGAAATTCAACCCGGGAATAAAGAAGGGTTATTCCTGGACTATTACTGGGGGTCAGGTGCAGTGTGAACTGGTTTCCCGGGTCGTTGCGACCCGGTACCCGTTCACAGCATAGGTAGAGGCGGCGCAGAGGTAATCTCATCTCCTAGCGCCGCCTCCGCACCCAAAGGCAACCCGACCGGAAGCCAGTTCTCTGAGTCCAGTGCCAGGTTGCACCCAGGAAGGACCCGTTTCCAATTCCCGGGTGCGACCCGGCATTAGCTATCTGAAAGCTGTAATAGAGGAATGGGCGCAGATACACTATACAATCATTACTATAAATTGAAAAATCTAGTATAATTAAATATCATAAAAGGTTTGTTTGCATATAATTGGCCAATGATATGGGCTTGCCCACCACGTCCAGGTCACCTCTATCGAGCAAGTCCATAACACTCTGGGGTGCAGGGCACCCCCAAACCAGCCCAGCTAAAAACCCTTCCAGGGCATCACACTAGTGAAAGATAGCAGTGAAGTGTTCTAAAGTATTGAGTAAGCAAAGTTAGTTACTCTGTGTAGCAAGTGTTACAGGAATAAAGAGTATGTGAAAAAAATACATCGATAATAAAACACACCTAGAGGTAGTGATATAAATTGTGTTAAGGTGTGGTGCCCTGGAGTGGCCCAAACAGCTCAGGCCCCACACCCTAAAGTTTACCCCCAAAATATCCATATCATTGGCCAATTATATACATATGATATTTAATTATAATATATATTTAAATTTCAAAGTCTCTAATGTCCAACAGAGGGCGCAAACCAAGTTCTATCCTGGAATCTGGAGGACCACATTACCTGTGCTGTCAAATAAGCAGGAGTACAGAGTAGTATAGAGTCATCACGACAGTACTGTAATCAGCATGTCAAATTCCAGATATGACAATACTAACCAAAAGTACATGAGATACAGAAAATTCAGTTTTGGATATTTTTTAGTACATACTGTAACTTTCTGTAGTCCTGGAGTGTTCTGATTGTTCACACTATATTCATGATGTGGAGAACAGGGGGCATGTACCTTGGTGGGGGCAGGAACACAGCAGCCTCTGCTCTGTCTGTGACAGGGGCCCCCCCATCCCTTGTGCTTTCCTCAGTTAGGCACAATTAAAATAATACAACCTTGTTGTTTATAGCCATGGCCAGACTTTTTGAGAATGACACAAATACTAATTTTCACAAAGTCTGCGGTCTCAGTTTGTATGATGGCAATTTGCACATACTCCAAACTGTCATGAAGAGTGATCAGATAAATTACAATTAATTGTAAAGTCCCACTTTGCCATGACAATGAACTTCCCAAAACAACAGTTCCACTGCATTTCAGCCCTGCCACAAAAGGACCAGCTGACATCATGTCAGTGATTCTCTCGTTAACACAGGTGAGAGTGTTGACGAGGACAAGGCTGGAGATCACTGTGTCATGCTGATTGAGTTAGAATAACAGACTGGAAACTGTAAAAGTAAGGTGGTGCTTGAAATCATTGTTCTTTCTTCGCTAACCACGGTCACCTGCAAGGAAACTGTCACAACTGAGGGTTTAGGCTGACGGGAGGAAGCCTCAGTTGTAGGGGCTGGAATGAAGTTAAACTTAGATGGTTTAATCAGACCCCTGGACATGTAAGTGTGGAAGGAAACCCGAAGGTGTGACCATGACAAGCAGGTTAAAAGTCAAATGAAAGTTTATTAAACAGACTCCGTATAAACACAACAGCGTTCACAGTCAGTAAGCAGTGGCAGATAATACAGTTCCTGGATCACTAAACCATAAAAGGTATAACAGGGCACTGGTAGGTTGCAGAACGGATGTTATAGTCCTTGGGTAGGATAACCTTACCAGGCCAGGCTGTAGTAGTGGAGACAACCGAGGAACACGCCAGTAGGTGTATGAGATGATGCTGGTAACTGGAATGCACTGTAGGAGTCACTGGACGGAACCAGCCAGATGGTGGAGACACGGAGTTAAAACTGAAAGATGCTAGGGTGCGTGGAAACAGATGAAATGAAGAGTGGTTACCGGTGGTAGTGGATACTGCTGGTAAGTAGAAATCCGCTGGGAGAACACCGGCTCTTTAAGGAGGCTGAATTCTGTTGGAAGCAGGTTGCTGGAAACAGATGGGTTAATAGCTGAAAGCTTGGAAGCTGGAAGCAAACGAAGTAATAGCTGAAAGCTGGATCAGTCACAGAGGATTGCAAAGTCAGGCTGCACCGCAGGATGGAAAGCAGGTGCGGGTCTCTTTGTGGATGCTGGAGACAGGAGCTGGAACCTGGAGAAACAAGCCACAGGAGAGAGAGACTGGAACAAGGTATGACATTCAAAGCACTGACATCTATCTGGCCCAGACACAGGATACTTATACCTGCTGCTATGCAGGCATTGGCTAGGCAATTATGCAGATTCCAGAGATGGTGGATTGGAGGAATTGGAGCATGTGATCAAATCCAACATGGCTGCGCCCATGCTGGAACCTGGAGGGAAAACCTGGTTTGGAATGATATGTGCAAACATAGTGATAATGGCGGCGCCGGCCGCGGAGGGCAGGAGACGCTATATAACAGTTACATGCTGGGACACATGAAGGACAGCGGAGACTGCGGGAGGCATGATAAATTACTCTGAGAACCCGCAGCAATAACACAGTAACGGCGGCGGAGGACGGGAGACGCCATGTTGGATTCAAACATGGCGCCGCTGTGGTAGTGTCTCAGAATGACAGGAGGGATGTGCAGAGTGTTGACACAGATGAGATCCGGATTTGGAACGCTGGGCCAGTCTCAGAAGACACCTAAACGGCAGGTAATGGCGTCCAGATACCCGGATCGTGACAGAAATGCGTGCAGTCATCATTGCTTTGCACAAAAAGGGCTTCACAGGCAAAGATATTACTGCTAGTAAGATTGCACCTAAATCAACCATTAATCAGATCAAGAACTTCAAGGAGAGAGGTTCAATAAATGTGAAAAAGGCTTCAGGGCGCACAGGACAGTCTCCTAAAGTCGATTCAATTGTGGGATTGGGGCACCACCAGTGCAGAGCTTGCTCAGGAATGGTAGCAGGCTGGTGTGAGTGCATCTGCATGCACAGTAAGGCTAAGACTTTTGGAGGATGGCCTGGTGTCAAGAGGGGCAACAAAGAAGCCACCGCTCTCCAGGGAAATCATCAGGGACATACTGATATTCTGCAAAAGGTACAGGGATTGGACTGCTAAGGACTGGGGTAAAGTCATTTTCTCTGGTCTGGTCAATTCAGATTGTTTGGAGCATCTGGAAAAACGCTTGTCTGGAGAAGGAAAGGTGAGCACTACCATTAGTCCTCTGTAATGTCAACAGTAAAGCATCCTGAGACCATTCATGTGTGAGGTCGGTTCTCAGCTAAGGGAGCAGGCTCACATACACTTTTACCTAAGAACACAGCCATGAATAAAGAATGGTACCAAATTATCCCCCAAGAGCAACTTCTCCCAGCTATCCAAGAACAGTTTGGTGATGAACAATGCCTTTTACAGCATGCTGGAGCACCTTGCCATAAAGCAAAAGGGATAACTAAGTGGCTTTGGGAAACAAAACATCGAAATTTTGGGTCCATGGCCAGGAAACTCCCCAGACCTTAATCCCATTGAGAACTTGTGGTCAATCAAGAGGCAGGTTGACAAACAAAACCCCACAAATTCTGACAAACTCCAAGCATTGATTAGGCAAGAATGGGCGGCCATCAGTCAGTATGTGTCCCAGAACTTGATTGACAGCATGCCAGGGCGAATTGCAGAGGTCTTGAAAAAGAAGGGTCAATACTGCAAATATTGACTCTTTGCATAAACTTAATGTAATTGTCAATAAAAGCCTTTGACACGTATGAAATGCTTGTCATTTTACTTCAGTATAAATAACATAGTAACATCTGACAAAAAGGTCTAAAAACACTGAAGCAGAAAACTTTGTGAAAATTTGTTTTATAGTTTGTTTTATAGCAGTGTATCAGCTGTTATATGGCCATGGCCGCTGTCTGTAATATGAGAGACACAGTTTGTCTCTGAAGACTCCTCACTCCCAACCCCACCCCTCCTACAACCTTCAATTACTGTCAATTTGAAGTTTGCGTATTATTCTGAACTAATATTAAGTAAAATGTCTGAAAGTTTACTAAAAAATAAATAAAAAACAGAAAAATAAAGCTGTATTCAAAATTAAACTATTTTGGAGCAATGTATGCAACATTGTTTACATTCATCCCTAAATATTTTACGTTGGACAAAGAGAGATGAAAAAAAGCACTGGCGTCAATTTAAAGCTGTTTGCAATGAAATGTCATGCTGTATCTACTGTTGGTTCAAGAAGCAGCAGTTGGAACTTCGGTTCTGGTTGAAGGATGACTAAGGGGTGTATTCAATAAGAGTCGGAAGCTGCCATCTTGTTGGAAAGATGGCAGCTTCCGACTGATTGAGGTCGGAAGGGGTTCCGACCTATTCATTACCGGCAGTTTGTGTATTCCGACAAGTCGGATTTTCCGACTTGCCGGAATACACACGGATCGGCGGCATCAGTCGCAGAGCCGCATGTAGTGTTGGAAGCGGGGCCAAGCCCGACAGGTTTTAGCCCCGTTTCCGACAGTGTCAATCCGACTTTTAAAAAAGTCGGATTGACACTGTCAGGATCGGACCAAACCTGTCGGATTTGGCCCGATGTCCGTGCAGCTGCTGTGTCAGGGCTGTTAATGGAGTTTAGAAAAAGACATTTTCTTAAATTTGCCCTGACATATATCTCATGCCAACCAGCTTCCTTCGCCTCTGCCGCCCTGTGTGATACATCCTGTGCAGCAGCAGCCGCCTTGCTGAGAGCCGCCCGGCGCCGCTGACACTGTGGTGAGAGCGAGGTGGATGGAAAATCCCCACTGTCAGTGTCAGCGGTCCCGGGCGGCTCTCAGCGATGCGGCTGCTGCTGCACAGGATGTATCACACGGGGCAGCAGAGGCGAAGGAAGCCGGTTGGCGTGAGGTATATGTTAGGGCAAATTTAAGAAAATTTATTTTTCTAAAATCAATAACAGCGCTGACACACAGCAGCTGCACGGACGCCAGGCCAAATCAGACAGTCGGATTTGGCCTCTCTTTGAATAGGGGTTGTCGGATCCATTCTGACAAATGCATGTCGGAATGGATCCGACTCTTATTGAATACAGCCCTAATACCGCTTTTCATATCTCATTAAGCAGGTTGCACCTGGGACTTGTGTACGGTTCCTTCCCGTGGGTGGTATTCATGTGCCCAGCGGTCAGTAGACCGACGGTGACATGACCTACCCCAAAATCCCACCCCCTCACTATCCCGACGGATGGCATGCTGACCAACAGGGACTGTTTCCACTTGTGGTTGTCCATGACACCCATAGAGTGGGAATAGAGCCCGTGGTGACCGCAGGTCGCAACCGAGTCTGAAGCGTGGTGAGCCCGCAAGGGGCTTGCTGCACTCACCCCTCCCCGCTGGGATCCCAGTGTCGGTATGCTGCCCGGTGGTCAGGAGACCATCAGTCAGCCATACCACACCCCTTCCCGGTTGCGACCCACTTGAGACCCCTTTCAGACTAGCTGCACCAACCCGACATATTGCTGAGTTGGTGGAGTGTGCGGAGGCGGTGCCTGGAGATCGGATCATCTCTGAGCGCTGCCTCTCCCTATAGCGTGAATGGGTTCTGAGTCGCATCAACCCAGCAACCTGTTAACACTGGACTTCATGCCGGGAATAACCCTGCTTTATTTCTGGGTTGAATCAGGCCCTATGTCTGTCTCCCTTTCCCCCTTAGAATCCAATGTAAGCTTCTCACACTCACAAAGCCCTCACCCCTGTCTTGTCTGCCCTCGCCCCCCCTTCCCCTTACAATGTAAGCTCTCATGAGCAGGGCCTACTCCCCTCGTGGTTTAGGCTTATGTAGACTATCATCTACTCCACACTCCCTACAATGGCACCTACCCCTCGGTATCTGCCACCCTGATGCTTATTTCAGTGTTATGACCGCTGATGCAGAAATGTTTATATACCAAGTTCTATACTTGTCCTGCATTGTCTTGTACTGTGAGTTAATTTTCTGGTTTTGCTAATTTATGTACTTTGTTAGGTGCTGCAGAACCCTTATGGCGCTATATAAAGGATGATAATAATAATAAATCAGATATACACAATAACACAAGATTTATAGATTATAATTGATGATAGCCAATTAGTTGAATGCCAGCAGAACATTACCTACAGTATTACAGCGGTTTAGTTAAAGTTATCATATATAATAATAATAATGTGTAACATTTTTATTAATAGAAGTTCATTTATTCTTAAGTGTTTATTCCTCAAATGATTTTTTTTTTATATATATATATATATATATATATATATATATACATACACACACACACACACATATATATATATATATACATATACACACACACACACACACACACACACACACACATATATATATATATATATATATATATATATATATATACATACAGTGGGGCAAAAAAGTATTTGGACAGCCACCGATTGTGCAAGTTGACTCACTTAAAAAGATGAGAGAGGTCTTTAATTTCCATCATAGGTACACTTCAACTGTGAGACACAGAATCTGGAGAAAAAAAAACTAGGAAATCACATTGTATGATTTTTAAACAATTTATTTGTATATTCTTGCGGAAAATAAATATTTGGACAATCAAAAAGTTTTAAGGTCCATACACACTTAACGATAAAATGAGCGACGTCGCTCATTTTCCCCCTCCTTGAGCGACGTCGCTCATTTTATCGTGAAGTGTGTATGCCGCCAGCGACGACCGATGCGCGGCCCCGCGGGTCGGCAACGATCGTCGCTGTCGGTAGGGCATGCATGAAGGATGTGGACTGTCGTCCACGACCTTCATGCAGGGCTGGCGGGGGCGTGACGTCACTGAGCGATATGAGCGGTCATATCGCTCAGTGCGTACCGGCAGCCGCCGACCGGCCGGCCCGGGGAAACGTTAGACGATGTCGCTCACAGAGAGCGACATCGTCTAATGTGTATGGGCCTTTACTCAATACTTTGTTATATAACCTCGGTTGGCAATTACAGAGGTCAAAAAGTTCTTGACCAGGTTTGCACGGGTGTAGTATGGCTGACCGGCGGTCTCCTGACCGCCGTCAGCTTACCGACGCCGGGATCCCGGCAGCATACCGACGGCAGCATACCTTGCCGGCTCGCTGCGCTCGCCACGCTGCGGGCACGGTGGCGACCTACGGTCGCCACGGGTTCTATTCCCACTCTATGGGTGTTGTGGACACCCACGAGTGGAAATAGTCCCTGTTGGTCGGCATGCCGACCATCGGGATAGTGGGGGTCTGGATGCTGGAGGAGGTCATGTGACCGTCGGTCTCCCGACCGTCGGTCACATGAATACCACCCGGTTTGCACACACTGTAGCAGGTATTTGGGCCTACTCTTCCATGCAGATCTTCTCTAGATCTGTCATGTTTTGGGGCTGTCGCTGGGCAACACAGACTTTCAACTCCCTCCACAGATTTTCTATTGGGTTGAGGTCTAGAGACTGGCTAGGCCACTCCAGGACCTTGAAATGCTTCCTACGGAGCCACTCCTTAGTTGCCAGAGTGGTGTGTTTGAAGTCATTGTCATGCTGGAAGACCCAGCCACATTCCATCTTCAATGCTCTTACTGAGGGAAGGAGGTTTTTGCCCAAAATCTCATGATACATGGCCCCATTCATCCTCTCCTTAATACAGATCAGTCGTCCTGTCCCCTTTGCAGAAAAGCAGCCCCATAGCATGATGTTTCCACACCCATGCTTCACAGTGGGTATGGTGTTCTTGGGATGCCATTCATCATTCTTCTCCCTCCAAACACGGCGAGTCGAGTTTATACCAAAAAGTTTGATTTTGCTCTCATCTGACCACATTACATTCTCCCAATCCTCCTCTGGACATCCAGATGGTCACTGGCAAACTTTAGACGGGCCTGGACATGTGCTGGCTTAAGCAGGGGGACCTTTCGGGCGCTGCAGGATTTCAATCCATGACGACATAGTGTTACTAATGGTAACCTTTGTGACTGTGATCCCATCTCTCTTGAGGTCATTGACCAGGTCACCCCGTGTAGTTCTGGGCTGAATCCTCACCATTCTCAAGATCATTGATACCCTACGAGGTAAGATCTTGCATGGAGCTCCAGGTCGAGGGAGATTGTCAGTGATCTTGTATTTCTTCCATTTTTTAATAATTGCGCCAACAGTTGATCTCTTCTCACCAAGCTGCCTATTGTCGAGTAGCTCATCCCAGCCTTGTGCAGCTCTACAATTTTGTCGCTGGTGTCCTTAGACAGCTCTCAGGTCTTGGCCATGGTGGAGAGGTAGAAGTCTGTTTGAAGGTGTGGGCAGGTGTCTTTTATACAGATAACCAGTTCAAACAGGTGCCATTAATACAGGTAACGAGTGGAGGATAGAAGAGCTTCTTAAAGAAGAAGTAACAGGTCTGTGAGAACCAGAAATCTTGCTGCTTGGCAGGTGTCCAAATATTTATTTTCCACTAGAATATACAAGTAAATTGTTTAAAAATCATACAATGTGATTGCCTAGGTTTTTTTTTTCAGATTCTATCTCTCACAGTTGAAGTGTACCTATGATGGAAATTACAGACCTCTCATCTTTTTAAGTGGGTCAACTTGCACAATCGGTGGTTGTCCAAATACTTTTTTGCCCCACTGTATATATACACGGGTGGTCTTCAGGTTGCCGAATGTCGGGATGCCGGCGCACAGTATACCGGCGCCAGAATCCCGACACCCGGCATACAGACAGATATTCTCCCTCGTGGGGGTCCACGACCCCCCTGGAGGGAGAATAAATAGCATGGTGCACGCAGCAAGGGGCTCATTTGCGCTCGTCACACTGTCGGTATGCCGGCGGTCGGGCTCCCGGCGCCGGTATGCTGGTCGCCGGGAGCCCGGCCGTCGGCATACCATACTACACCCATATACATTGCTCAAAAAAATAAAGGGAACACTAAAATAACACATCCTAGATCTGAATGAATGAAATATTCTTATTAAATACTTTGTTCTTTACATAGTTGAATGTGCTGACAACAAAATCACATAAAAATTATCAATGGAAATCAAATTTATTAACCCATGGAGGTCTGGATTTGGAGTCACACTCAAAATTAAAGTGGAAACACACACTACAGGCTGATCCAACTTTGATGTAATGTCCTTAAAACAAGTCAAAATGAGGCTCAGTAGTGTGTGTGGCCTCCACGTGCCTGTATGACCTCCCTACAATGCCTGGGCATGCTCCTGATGAGGTGGCGGATGGTCTCCTGAGGGATCTCCTCCCAGACCTGGACTAAAGCATCCGCCAACTCCTGGACAGTCTGTGGTGCAATGTGGCGTTGGTGGATGGAGCGAGACATGATGTCCCAGATGTGCTCAATTGGATTCAGGTCTGGGGAACGGGCGGGCCAGTCCATAGCATCAATGCCTTCGTCTTGCAGGAACTGCTGACACACTCCAGCCACGAGGTCTAGCATTGTCTTGCATTAGGAGGAACTCAGGGCAAACCGCACCAGCATATGGTCTCACACGGGGTCTGAGGATCTCATCTCGGTACCTAATGGCAGTCAGGCTACCTCTGGCGAGCACATGGAGGGCTGTGCGGCCCCCCAAAGAAATGCCACTCCACACCATTACTGACCCACTGCCAAACTGGTCATGCTGGAGGATGTTGCAAGCAGCAGAACGTTCTCCTTGGTGTCTCCAGACTCTGTCACATCTGTCACATGTGCTCAGTGAGAACCTGCTTTCATCTGTGAAGAGCACAGGGCGTCAGTGGCGAATTTGCCAATCTTGGTGTTCTCAGGCAAATGCCAAACGTCCTGCACGGTGTTGGGCTGTAAGCACAACCCCCACCTGTGGACGTCGGGCCCTCATGGAGTCTGTTTCTGATCATTTGAGTAGACACATGCACATTTGTGGCTTGCGGGAGGTCATTTTGCAGGGCTCTGGCAGTGCTCCTCCTGTTCCTCCTTGCACAAAAGCGGAGGTAGCGGTCCTGCTGCTGGGTTGTTGCCCTCCTACGGCCTCCGTCACGTCTCCTGATGTACTGGCCTGTCTCCTGGTAGCGCCTCCATGCTCTGGACACTACGCTGACAGACACAGCAAACCTTCTTGCCACAGCTCGCATTGATGTGCCATCGTGGATGAGCTGCACTACCTGAGCCACTTGTGTGGGTTGTAGACTCCGTCTCATGCTACTACGAGTGAAAGCACCGCCAGCTTTCAAAAGTGACCAAAACATCAGCCAGAAAGCATAGGAGCTGAGAAGTGGTCTGTGGTCACCACCTGCAGAACAACTCCTCTTGCTAATTGTCTATAATTTCCACCTGTTGTCTATTCCATTTGCACAACAGCATGTGAAATTGATTGTCAGTCAGTGTTGCTTCCTAAGTGGACAGTTTGATTTCACAGAAAAGTGTGATTGACTTGGAGTTACATTGTGTTGTTTAAGTGTTCCCTTTATTTTTTTGAGCAGTGTATATATATTTATATATATTGGGGGAAAATAAGAATTTACTTACCGATAATTCTATTTCTCATAGTCCGTAGTGGATGCTGGGGACTCCGTCAGGACCATGGGGAATAGCGGCTCCGCAGGAGACAGGGCACAAAAAAGTAAGCTTTTAGGATCACATGGTGTGTACTGGCTCCTCCCCCTATGACCCTCCTCCAAGCCTCAGTTAGGTACTGTGCCCGGACGAGCGTACACAATAAGGAAGGATCTTGAATCCCGGGTAAGACTCATACCAGCCACACCAATCACACCGTACAACTTGTGATTTGAACCCAGTTAACAGTATGATAACAACGAAGAAGCCTCTGAAAAGATGGCTCACAACAATAATAACCCGATTTTTGTAACAATAACTATGTACAAGTATTGCAGACAATCCGCACTTGGGATGGGCGCCCAGCATCCACTACGGACTATGAGAAATAGAATTATCGGTAAGTAAATTCTTATTTTCTCTAACGTCCTAGTGGATGCTGGGGACTCCGTCAGGACCATGGGGATTATACCAAAGCTCCCAAACGGGCGGGAGAGTGCGGATGACTCTGCAGCACCGAATGAGAGAACTCCAGGTCCTCTTTAGCCAGAGTATCAAATTTGTAAAATTTTACAAACGTGTTCTCCCCTGACCACGTAGCTGCTCGGCAAAGTTGTAATGCCGAGACCCCTCGGGCAGCTGCCCAAGATGAGCCCACCTTCCTTGTGGAGTGGGCATTTACAGATTTAGGCTGTGGCAGGCCTGCCACAGAATGTGCAAGTTGGATTGTGCTACAGATCCAACGAGCAATCGTCTGCTTAGACGCAGGAGCACCCATCTTGTTGGGTGCATACAGGATAAACAGCGAGTCAGATTTTCTGACTCCAGCCGTCCTTGAAATATATATTTTCAATGCTCTGACAACGTCCAGCAACTTGGAGTCCTCCAAGTCGCTAGTAGCCGCAGGCACCACAATAGGCTGGTTCAAGTGAAAAGCCGAAACCACCTTAGGCAGAAACTGAGGACGCGTCCGCAGTTCTGCCCTGTCCGAATGGAAAATCAGATATGGGCTTTTGTACGATAAAGCCGCCAACTCTGATACCCTCCTGGCTGAAGCCAGGGCCAGTAGCATGGTTACTTTCCATGTAAGATACTTCAAATCTACCGATTTGAGCGGCTCAAACCAATGGGATTTGAGAAAATCCAAAACTACGTTGAGATCCCACGGTGCCACTGGAGGCACAATCGGGGGCTGTATATGTAGTACACCTTTGACAAAGGTTTGTACTTCAGGCACTGAAGCCAATTCTTTCTGGAAGAAAATCGATAAGGCCGAAATTTGAACCTTAATAGACCCCAATTTGAGGCCCATAGACAATCCTGCCTGCAGGAAATGTAGGAATCGACCCAATTGAAATTCCTCCGTTGGGGCCTTCTTGGCCTCACACCACGCAACATATTTTCTCCAAATGCGGTGATAATGTTGTGCGGTCACTTCCTTCCTGGCTTTAATCAAGGTAGGAATAACTTCCTCTGGAATGCCCTTTTCTTTTAGAATCCGGCGTTCAACCGCCATGCCGTCAAACGCAGTCGCGGTAAGTCTTGGAACATACAAGGTCCCTGCTGAAGCAGATCCCTTCTTAACGGTAGAGGCCACGGCTCTTCCGTGAGCATCTCTTGAAGTTCCGGGTACCAAGTCCTTCTCGGCCAATCCGGAGCCACGAGTATTGTTCTTACTCCCCGTAGCCGTATAATTCTCAGTACCTTTGGTATGAGAGGCAGAGGAGGAAACACATACACGGACTGGTACACCCACGGTGTTACCAGAGCGTCCACAGCTATTGCCTGAGGGTCTCTTGACCTGGCGCAATATCTGTCCAGTTTCTTGTTGAGGCGGGACGCCATCATGTCCACCTTTGGTTTTTCCCAACGGTTCACAATCATGTGGAAGACTTCTGGATGAAGTCCCCACTCTCCCGGGTGGAGGTCGTGTCTGCTGAGGAAGTCTGCTTCCCAGTTGTCCACTCCCGGAATGAACACTGCTGACAGTGCTATGACATGATTTTCCGCCCAGCGAAGAATCCTTGCAGCTTCTGTCATTGCTCTTCTGCTTCTCGTGCCGCCCTGTCTGTTTACGTGGGCGACTGCCGTGATGTTGTCCGACTGGATCAACACCGGCTGACCCTGAAGCAGCGGTTTTGCCAGGCTTAGAGCATTGTAAATCGCTCTTAGCTCCAGAATATTTATGTGAAGAGACGTCTCCAGGTTTGACCACACGCCCTGGAAGTTTCTTCCCTGTGTGACTGCTCCCCAGCCTCGTAGGCTGGCATCCGTAGTCACCAGGACCCAGTCCTGTATGCCGAATCTGCGGCCCTCTAACAGATGGGCACTCTGCAACCACCACAGAAGAGACACCCTTGTTCTTGGTGACAGTGTTATCCGCTGATGCATGTGCAGATGCGATCCGGACCATTTGTCCAGCAGATCCCACTGAAATATTCGTGCGTGGAATCTGCCGAATGGAATTTCTTCGTAAGAAGCTACCATCTTTCCCAGGACTCTTGTGCATTGATGTACTGACACATTTCCTGGTTTTAGGAGGTTCCTGACAAGTTCGGATAACTCCCTTGCTTTCTCCTCCGGGAGAAACACCTTTTTCTGAACAGTGTCCAGAATCATTCCCAGGAACAGCAGACGTGTCGTCGGGGTCAATTGAGATTTTGGAAGATTCAGAATCCACCCGTGTTGTTGAAGCACTACTTGGGTTAGTGCTACTCCGACTTCCAGCTGTTCTCTGGACCTTGCCCTTATCAGGAGATCGTCCAAGTAAGGGATAATTAATACGCCTTTTCTTCGTAGAAGAACCATCATTTCGGCCATTACCTTGGTAAAGACCCGAGGTGCCGTGGACAAACCAAACGGCAGCGTTTGAAACTGATAATGACAGTTTTGTATCACGAACCTGAGATACCCTTGGTGTGAAGGGTAAATTGGGACATGCAGATAAGCATCTTTTATGTCCAGGGACACCATGAAGTCCCCTTCTTCCAGATTCGCTATCACTGCTCTGAGTGACTCCATCTTGAACTTGAATTTCTGTATGTACAGGTTCAAGGATTTCAGATTTAGAATAGGTCTTACCGAACCGTCCGGCTTCGGTACCACAAATAGTGTGGAATAATACCCCTTTCCCTGTTGTAGGAGGGGTACCTTGACTATCACCTGCTGAGAATACAGCTTGTGAATGGCTTCCAATACCGTCGCCCTTTCTGAGGGAGACGTTGGTAAAGCAGACTTTAGGAACCGGCGAGGGGGAGACTTTTCGAATTCCAACTTGTAACCCTGAGATACTACCTGCAGGATCCAAGGGTCCACCTGTGAGCGCGCCCACTGTGTGCTGAAAATCTTTAGTCGAACCCCCACCGCCCCTGAGTCCGCTTGCACAGCCCCAGCGTCATGCTGAGGGCTTTGTAGAAGCCGGGGAGGGCTTCTGTTCGTGGGAAGTAGTTGCTTGCTGCACCCTCTTACCCCTTCCTTTGCCTCTGGGCAAATATGACTGTCCTTTTGCCCGCTTGTTCTTATAGGAACGAAAGGACTGCGGCTGAAAAGACGGTGTCTTTTTCTGTTGGGAGGTGACCTGAGGTAAAAAAGTGGATTTTCCGGCTGTTGCCGTGGCCACCAGATCCGATAGACCGACCCCAAATAATTCCTCTCCTTTATACGGCAATACTTCCATATGCCGTTTGGAATCCGCATCACCTGACCACTGTCGCGTCCATAAACTTCTTCTGGCAGATATGGACATCGCACTTACTCTCGATGCCAGAGTGCAAATATCCCTCTGAGCATCTCGCATATAAAGAAAAGCATCCTTTAATTGCTCTATAGTCAATAAAATACTGTCCCTATCCAGGGTATCAATATTTTCAGTCAGGGAATCCGACCACACCACCCCAGCACTGCACATCCAGGCTGAGGCTATTGCTGGTCGCAGTATAACACCAGTATGTGTGTATATACTCTTCAGGGTAGTTTCCAGCCTCCTATCAGCTGGATCCTTGAGGGCGGCCGTATCAGGAGACGGTAACGCCACTTGTTTTGATAAGCGTGTGAGCGCCTTATCCACCCTAGGGGGTGTTTCCCAGCGCGCCCTAACCTCTGGTGGGAAAGGGTATAATGCCAATAACTTCTTTGAAATTAGCAGTTTTCTATCGGGGTTAACCCACGCTTCATCACACACGTCATTCAATTCCTCTGATTCTGGAAAAGCTACAGGTAGTTTTTTCACACCCCACATAATACCCCCCTTTGAGGTACCTGCAGTATCAGAGATATGCAAAGCCTCCTTCATTGCCGTGATCATATAACGTGTGGCCCTATTGGAAAATACGTTTCTTTCTTCACCGTCGACACTAGATTCATCTGTGTCGGTACCTGTGTCGACTGACTGAGGTAAGGGACGTTTTACAGCCCCTCACGGTGCCTGAGACGCCTGGACAGGTACCAACTGGTTTTCCGGCCGTCTCATGTCGTCAACTGACTTTTGCAGCGTGCTAACATTATCACGTAATTCCATAATTAAAGCCATCCATTCCGGTGTCGACTCCCTAGGGGGTGACATCACCATTACCGGCAATTGCTCCGCCTCCACACCAACATCGTCCTCATACATGTCGACACACACGTACCGACACACAGGGAATGCTCTTATCGAAGACAGGACCCCACTAGCCCTTTGGGGAGACAGAGGGAGAGTTTGCCAGCACACACCAAAGCGCTATAAAAATGTATATAAACAACCCTAAAAGGTGTTGTTTCTGTTATATGCGCTTAATATATAAAAATATCGCCAAAATACGCCCCCCTTCTCTGTTTTACCCTGTTTCTGTAGTGCAGTGCAGGGGAGAGTCCTGGGAGCCTTCCTCACAGCGGAGCTGAGCAGGAAAATGGCGCTGTGTGCTGAGGAGAATAGGCCCCGCCCCCTAAAACGGCGGGCTCTTCTCCCGGAGTTTGCGATATATGGCAGGGGTTAAATACATCCATATAGCCTCAAGGGCTATATGTGATGTATTTTAGCCACAGAAAAAGGTATTATACATTGCTGCCCAGGGCGCCCCCCCCAGCGCCCTGCACCCTCAGTGACCGCTGGTGTGAAGTGTGCCGACAACAATGGCGCACAGCTGCAGTGCTGTGCGCTACCTTATGAAGACTGAAAGTCTTCTGCCGCCTGTTTCCGGACCTCTGGACCTCTTCAACTTCGGCATCTGCAAGGGGGGTCGGCGGCACGGCTCCGGGACCGGACTCCATGGCTGGGCCTGTGTTCGATCCCTCTGGAGCCAATGGTGTCCAGTAGCCTAAGAAGCAAATCCATCCTGCACGCAGGCGAGTTCACTTCTCTCCCCTAAGTCCCTCGTAGCAGTGAGCCTGTTGCCAGCAGGACTCACTGAAAATAAGAAACCTAAAAAACTTTTTCTAAGCAGCTCTTTATGAGAGCCACCTAGATTGCACCCTGCTCGGACGGGCACAAAAACCTAACTGAGGCTTGGAGGAGGGTCATAGGGGGAGGAGCCAGTACACACCATGTGATCCTAAAAGCTTACTTTTTTGTGCCCTGTCTCCTGCGGAGCCGCTATTCCCCATGGTCCTGACGGAGTCCCCAGCATCCACTAGGACGTTAGAGAAAAAAATATTTGGACAGCCACTGATTGTGCATGTTGACCCACTTAAAAAGATGAGAGAGGTCTTTAATTTCCATCATCGGTACACTTCAACTGTGAGAGAGACAGAATCTGGGAAAAAAAATACTAGGAAATCACATTGTATGATTTTTAAACAATTTATTTGTATATTCTTGTGGAAAATAAATATTTGGACAATCAAAAAGTTTAACTCAATACTTTGTAATATAACCTCGGTTGTCAATTACAGAGGTCAAACGTTCCCTGTAGCTCTTGACCAGGTTTGCACACACTGTAGCAGGTATTTTGGCCCACTCTTCCATGCAGATCTTCTCTAGATCTGTCATGTTTTGGGGCAGTCGCCGGGCAACACAGATTTTCTATTGGGTTGAGGTCTGGAGACTGGCTAGGCCGCTCCAGGACCTTGAAATGCTTCCTACGGAGCCACTCCTTAGTTGCCCGGGCGGTGTGTTTGGGGTCATTGTCATGCTGGAAGACCCAGCCACGTTCCATCTTCAATGCTCTTACTGAGGGAAGGAGGTTTTTGCCCAAAATCTCACAATACATGGCCCCATTCATCCTCTCCTTAATACAGAACAGTTGTCTTGTCCCCTTTGCAGAAAAGCAGCCCCAAAGCATGATGTTTCCACCCCCATGCTTCACAGTGGGTATGGTGTTCTTGGGATGCCATTCATCAATCTTCTCCCTCCAAACACGGCAAGTGGACTCTTTACCCTCACAAATTAGTAAAGGTCTGTCTGCTGTGCTCATCCCAACCTTAACTAAAATCTGTAATCTTTCTCTGTCTATTGGAATCTTTCCTTCTCTATACAAGCATGCTATGATTACTTCCATTCTGAAAAACCAAAACTCTGACCCTCTCTCAAACTACTGTCCGATCTCCCTGCTCCCATGCCCCTCCAAGCTACTTGGGAGACTTGCCTATACTCGCCTCACACACTTTCTTAACTCACACAGCTTACTGGACCCACTTCAGTCAGGATTTCATGCCCAACACTCCACAGAGACAGCACTAAGGTAGTGTATGATTTGGTCACTGCTAAATCTAAAGGACATTTCTCACTACTTATTCTCCTTGATCTCATTGCTGCTTTTGACACTGCTGACCACTCTCTTCTCATACAAACACTACAATCCCTAGGTATTCAGGACACAGCCCTTTCTTGGTTCTCATCCTACCTATCTAATCGCTCCTTCAGTGTTCATTTCTCCGATTCCACCTCCTCTTCGCTAGCTCTCTCAGTTGGAGTACCGCAAGGCTCAGTCCTAGGTCCTCTGCTTTTCTCTATCTATACCACATCTCTTGGCAAACGAATCAACTGTTTTGGATTTCAGTGCCATCTGTATGCGGATGATACTCAAATCTACCTATCCTCCCCTGATTTGTCACCATCTGTATTGGGCCGTGTCACTGAATGCCTTTCTGCCATTTTATCTTGGATGACATCTCGCCACCTCAAACTTAATATTTCCAAAACAGAATGAATTATATTTCCACCGGCCAATAGTAGGTACCAACCTGATATCTCTAGCACTGTTGAGAACTCAGCAATCACCCCTACCCCACAAGCTCGCTGCCTAGGTGTCATTTTTGGCTCTGAACTGCCCTTTGCTCCCCACATTCAATCTGTCTCAAGATCATGTTATATACATCTAAGAAACATATCCAAAATACGACCAGATCTTACACAAGACACAGCTAAAACTCTAATCCATGCTCTCATTATCTCCCGCATTGATTATTATAATAGTCTCCTGACCGGTCTTTCCAAACATAGGTTCTCACCACTACAATCCATTTTGAATGCAGCTGTGAGGCTAATCTTCCTCGCTAGACGTTCATCGTCTGCTGATCCGCTCTGTCAGTCCCTCCATTGGTTACCAGTATTCTACCATATTAAATATAAAGTACTTTTACTGACATACAAGGCTATTAACCAAACTGCACCGACATACATCTCTACACATCTCAAAATATCTCCCTACCCGACCTCTCCGCTCTGCACAAGATCTACGTCTCTCATCCACACGCATTACTTGTTCACACTCAAAATTACAGGACTTTATCCGGGCTTCACCCACTCTGTGGAATGCCTTCCCACGCACAATAA
This sequence comes from Pseudophryne corroboree, assembly GCF_028390025.1. Lineage (NCBI taxonomy): Eukaryota > Metazoa > Chordata > Amphibia > Anura > Myobatrachidae > Pseudophryne > Pseudophryne corroboree. The sequence continues at coordinate 163,923,962 of NC_086448.1, forward strand.
GACTCGCCTCTAGTCTCCAAACCTTTAAACGTTCCCTGAAAACTCACCTCTTCAGACAAGCCTATCAAATTCCAGACCCACCCACATAACCTTCAGTGCTTCCCTATCTATTTACATCCTCTCTGTACAGTATATATAACATCACATATTTTGTCTTTCTTTACTCACACCCTCCTGACACATGGTCAGCATTGCGGGGTGATCATATCATACAACCTATTAAGAACCTAACAATCTGGTGGACCATTATGCAATCGGTAGCATCTATCCTTGTGTATAAATGCCTATTTCCCTATAGATTGTAAGCTTGCGAGCAGGGCCTTCCTACCTCTTTGTCTGTTTGTTTTTACCCAGTTTTGTTCTATTACTGTTGTTCAAATTGTAAAGCGCAACAGAATATGTTGCGCTATATAAGAAACTGTTAATAAATAATATACCAAAAAGTTCGAATTTGCTTGCATCTGACCACATTACATTCTCCCAATCCTCCTCTGGATCATCCAGATGGTCACTGCCAAACTTTAGATGGGCCTGGACATGTGCTTGCTTAAGCAAGGGGACCTTTCGGGCGCTGCAGGATTTCAATCCATGACGACGTAGTGTGTTACTAATGGTAACCTTTGTGACTGTGGTCCCAGCTCTCTTGAGGTCATTGACCAGGTCCCCCCCATGTAGTTCTGGGCTGATTCCTCACTGTTCTCAAGATTGATACCCCACGAGGTGAGATCTTGCATGGAGCCCCAGGTCGAGGGAGATTGTCAGTGATCTTGTATTTCTTCCATTTGCTTAATAATTGCGCCAACAGTTGATCTCTTCTCACCAAGCTGCTTGCCTATTGTCGAGTAGCTCATCCCAGCCTTGTGCAGCTCTAGAATTTTGTCGCTGGTGTACTTAGACAGTTCTCTGGTCTTGGCCATGGTGGAGAGGTAGCAGTCTGACTGTTTGAGGGTGTGGACTGGTGTCTTTTTCATACAGATAACCAGTTCAAACAGGTGCCATTAATACAGGTAACAAGTGGAGGATAGAAGAGCTTCTTAAAGAAGCAGTAACAGGTCTGTGAGAGCCAGAAATCTTGCTGCTTGGTAGGTGTCCAAATATTTATTTTCCACAAGAATATACAAATAAATTTTTAAAAATCATACAATGTGATTTCCTGTTTTTTTTTCAGATTCTGTCTCTCACAGTTGAAATGTACCTATGATGGAAATTACAGACCTCTCTCACCATTTAAAGAGGGTCAACTAGCACAATCGGTGGCTGTCCAAATACTTTTTTTGCGCCACTGTATGTATATATATTTGTGTGTGTGTATATATATATATATATATAGAGATATATAGAGATATAGATATGGATTAAGTATATATTTGGTTAATTTTATGTCACTCATAAAGCACCCATCATCTTGCACTGAGGGGTGGGGGGACTTTTCACTTGTTCAGAGCTGGTGAATGGAAGCAGCATGCCATGTAAGTCAGTCGGCAAAGGCCATGTATGATGGTGGGGCTTTGATAAAGATCGAATTATTGGCGCAAAGGCATGCATATAATGTTGCAAATTTATATTTAAAAAAAATCTGGAGAGCGCCTTTTTTCTACAAATAGTAGAATATATATATTTTTCTGTACCCCCAGTTTCCTTTTAGCAGTCATTTGATGAAACACACTTGCTTTCTATAATTTTTTCACTTAAAAAAAAAATAATGTATATAAACAGCCATTTGACCCAATTTAAGTACCCAAAATTGGTCATGCCACATATAATTTTAATCAGCAGAGTATCATTCACACAGTAATGCAAAAAAGACATTTTAGGAGAAAAATGCACACAAAAAGACGCTCAGCATTATTAAACACGCTTACGACTAAGCGTGACTAGCAGGGCTGTTTAACATGAAGCAAGGATGAGTGCAGACACACCCGTATACAAATGTGTCCTCCCATCTTCGGTATGTCAAGCACACAAGCTTTTACATAAGCTTATATCACAGAGGAGTAGGGGTGTGCGCCTAGGTATGCAGTGCAGTGCTAACACAAGTTTCAGTTGACACAGAAGGGTTATGAGTCCAGAGAAATACAGTCATTTCCACACTTTATCATACTTTTGCATCAACCCTGAAGTGGTGGGTTTGAGTCTCATCTTATACAGTTAATGGGATCCAGTGTTATAGAAAAAACAGTGCGCCTCTTCAGATTTGTATGCATGTTCCTTTTGTGTACATGATGGACAATACGGGATGCGGTCAATTTACCTATGGTCAAAATCCCAACAACCACTGACAGATAGTCAAAATCCCGACATTTAAATTACAGACAAGGTCAAACTACCAACATTTAAAATGTCGGCATATCAAAAAGTTAACATGAGTTTTTCATTGAAACAGGCTTGTTTATACCTTACCATCGCAGTGGACCTGGAGGGGGAATATAATAGTGTGCCCGAAACATGTTGAGCACAGCGAGCCATGCGAAGGGACGCGGTACACTTATACGTTGTCCATGTTGACATATACAACAAAAAAACCTGTTGACATTTGAAATGTCAGTATTTTGACCGTTGGTCAATGGTTGTCGGGATTTTGATTGGTTGTATTGTCCGGGTTTATTATGAAATACCTACAAAGTGTTCTGCAGTGGGCTACAGGTGCTCTTTGCAAATGAGGTCTTGTCTCCTGCTTTATTCTCTCTCCCAGTGCTCAGTGTGTGCATCCATTTGGTCACAAAAAAAACAGCAAAAGTACTAAAAAAAAAAAGGCATCAATGAAGAAGAGTTTAAAATTTTGTTTTTGTTTTCTGCTCTTTCAAGGATTTGAAAGAGCAGAAATAATAGCCTATTCATTGTGTTTTTCTTAGACCTCAAGAGCAGCAGATATTACCGTACCAGGCTGCCTTCTGTGCTTTTCAGCCACGTCTTTTATTAGGGTGTTGTTGTTTTTTTGTCCTTGGATACATGATGCTTGACGTTCTTTTTACAGTACTCAAGGAACCTAAAAACAATCCAATTCCCAGTATACTGTAAAAAAAAAAAATTGCTGTACATAGTTATAACAATGCATTTAATAAAATTTGTGTACAGGCTGAAAATTATTTCAAGCTGTAGCCAGACCAGCACTTTAGACAAAACCCTATTAAGGCCTCCATTGCTCTGCATTAATAACATTTTTGAGTAATGGGAAAAAAAAAAAAAAAAGTTTGGACAAATGTATTGATTGAAGTGGAGAGTACTTTGAGGGTGACCAAAGTTTCAAAATGTACAAATAATTAATACATTATTAATTCCCGTTTCTTTATTATCCTCCATATATAAATATGAGCTTTTTCCTCGTAAGAATGCATGCGAGCCACACAAGAATCAGCAATTATGTATGGGTTGTGTGATTATCTACATACCTTATTTTACACTGCCACGCTCGCCACAGGTTCTATTCCCACTCTATGGGTGTCGTGGATACCCGCGAGTGGGAATAGTCCCTGTTAGTCGGCGTGCCGACTGTTGGGATTGTGGGTGCTGGTATTGTCACATAACTATATCCCGTTGTAGACATCCGTCAGTTACAAGTGACCTCATGCAGCGACATGACTGCAGCCACACTCCGTCCAGATTTTGTTAGATGTTCGTTTGAATGAATTTCACAAAAAAGGTTTTATAAATTAATCTAATTTTAAAGAGACACATACACACTGTCACCTCTGATTCTTGCGCTTTACTGTGCCGTCAAATATCTACAGCACTCTTTAGCCACTTGCTAGCTCTCACTCTTTAAAAAAAAATAAAAAAAAATCAACTTTTTATTATTGGAGATGTCCTGTCCATATATGACCCCTGCTCTAATGAATGTGGTGAGTTCACAACACATTTACCAAAAGGTCAAGAAATATACGAGACATTATTTGTATAAGCTCTATATGAAGTATAAAAGCATTTCATGTATAGACTTGAGTCCCATCCCGAAAATCTCATTATGGTATGCAAATATTCCAAAATACGAAAACAATTTGAAATACAAAATACTTCTGGTCCCAAGCATTTCAGATATGGGAGACTCAACCTGTATTAACCATTTTAAGACTTAATGGGGTATATACAATTGCGGTCGAATTGCCGCAAATGTCGAAAAACGGGGCATTTTCGACAAAAAAAAATGATGCGACAATGCAATACAGTACTTTGCCAAAAAAACTGACTTTTCAAATTCGACATGTCTGCAATGGTAAAAATGCGGCTTTTCGACAAAAGTATATTCAATTGAAGAATGTCGATTCGACAACAGTGCTTTTCGACAGTAATTTCGTCAATTTCATTCCGCCTCACTTTGCTGGCGGAATCTAATAAAAAAAAATTGAAACCATGTTTTTTTAGTGTTTTTTTTTTTTATTGCTAATAGCATATTTATTTATATTAGAAGGGATTAGGTACTTGGTTTGTCTATTAGGATTTACAACTATTTATATATTTTTTAAAATAATAATTTTTTTTTTAAATGACTAAAATTGAGAGCATGGTTTTCAGTGGGAATGGGTTAAAATCACGGGGGGGGGGGGGGGGGGAGGAAATGCGTGGGGTCCCCCCTCCTAAGCATAACCAGCCTAAGGATCTTTGAGCCGATCTCTGCATCCGGTCCTGGTGCAAAAAATACGGGGGACAAAAAGTGTAGGGGTCCCCCGTATTTTAAACCAGCACCAGGCTCCACTAGCTGGAAAGATAATGCCACAGCCGGGGGACACTTTTATACCGGTCCCTGCGGCCGTGGCATTAGGCATTAAATCCCCAACTAATCACCCCTGGCCGGGGTACCCTGGAGTGGGGACCCCTAAAATCAAGGGGTGTCCCCCCTCCAGCCACCCAAGGGCCAGGGGTGAAGCCCGAGGCTGTCCCCCCCATCCATGGGCTGCGGATGGGGGGCTGATAGCCTTGTGTAAAATCAAAGAATATTGTTTTTTGCAGAAGAACTACAAGTCCCAGCAAGCCTCCCCCGGAAGCTGGTACTTGGAGAACCACAAGTACCTGCATGCGGGGGTAAAACGGGCCCGCTGGTACCTGTAGTTCTTCTGCAAAAAAAATACCCAAATAAAAACAGGACACGCACACCTTGAAAGTAAAACTTTATTACATACATGCCGACACACACATACTTACCTATGTTCACATGCCGACTGTGTCCATGTCTCCATCTGTCGACGTCTCCAAGAATCCGGGGTACCTGAAAATAAAATTATACTCACCTAAATCACGTCGTGGCACTCTCCTGATTGCCTATGCGCGTCTGAGCTGGCAGACAGCGCATCGCACAGCCGCACCATTATCTTCAATGACCGCAAAGTTCCCACTATTGAATATAATGGAGCGGCTTTGCGATGCGCTGTCTGCCAGCTCAGACGCGCATAGCCAATCAGGAGAGTGCCACGACGTGGCGCTCCCCGATTGGCTGAAGGGACCCTCTGTGACAGGAGTCACGGGGGGTCTCAGCATTCGGGGAAAGGGGTCCCATGTGTAAACATGGGACCCCTTTCAGTCCGTGGTCCGGGTATGCGGTTTGTTTTTTTGGCAAGTACGTGGATTACAAATAATAACAGGACACTGGATTTAGGAGAGTATAATTTTATTTTCAGGTACCCCAGATTCTTGGAGACGTCGACATATGGAGACGTGGACACAGTCGGCGTGTGAACATAGGTATGTGTGTGTCGGCATGTATGTAATAAAGTTTTACTTTCAAGGTGTGCGTGGCCTGTTTTTATTTGGGTATTTTTTTTGCAGAAGAACTACAGGTACCAGCGGGCCCGTTTTACCCCCGCATGCTGATACTTGTGGTTCTCCAAGTACCAGCTTGTGGGGGAGGCTTGCTGGGACTTGTAGTTCTTCTGCAAACAACAATATTCTTTGATTTTACACAAGGCTATCAGCCCCCCATCCGCAGCCCATGAATTGGGGGGGGGGGGGGGGGGGGGAGACAGCCTCGGGCTTCACCCCTGGCCCTTGGGTGGCTGGAGGGGGGGGACCCCTTGATTTAAGGGGTCCCCACTCCTCCAGGGTACCCCGGCCAGGAGTGACTAGTTGGCGATTTAATGCCACGGCCGCAGGGACCGGTATAAAAGTGTCCCCCGGCTGTGGCAATATCTCTCCAGCTAGTGGAGCCCGGTGCTGGTTCAAAAAATACGGGGGACCCCTACGCTTTGTCCCCCGTATTTTTTGCACCAGGACCGGACGCAGAGCCCGGTGCTGGTTCTAAAAATACGGGGGATCCCCTGTCCATTTCCCCCCCCGTATTTTTACAACCAGGACCGGCTCAAAGAGCCCGAGGTTGGTTATGCTTAGGAGGGGGGATCCCACGCAATTTTTGTGTGCGTTTTTCAACCATTTTTGCGCCGTCGGAAAAGTCGAATCCAGGACGCACTTATCCGTCAATTGGTCAGTTTTTCGACAGCGGGACTGTCGAATCCGTTTTTTATTGAATATTTCGAATTCCGGCACCCGCCGGCCGGAATTCGACGGTCGAATTGTGTCGAATTTAAAAATGGGCGAAAAAAAGCCGCAATTCGCCCGGAATTGCATATACCCCTTTGCATTTAATAATACAAAATATTCTGCAGAATGATTTTCATTTGCTATTTTGTACATATTCTAAAGTACAAATACATTATTCCAAGACTGCCTTCTGCCATGTCCTTTATTAGGTTTTTTTTTTTTTATGTCCTTGGATACAACATGCTTTACGCACATAACACAAAGGACTGAATTTTTGTTTTGCTACTGTAAACAAGGAACATAAAAGTAATCCAATTCCCAGAATACTGTAAAGAAATAGCTGAAAAATAAAACAAAATGCATTTAGTAAAATTTGTGTACAGGCTGAAAATGACTTTAAAGCTGAAGACAAACCAACACTTTAGAAAGGTTAACTATTGATTTCTCACACACCTTATGAAGACCTCCATTGCTCTGCATTAATATAATCGCCCACTCATCAAAAACATGAACATTTGCACAACTGTTATTTGGCTATTAATGCAATTCAAGAGTTTTCTTTAAGCCTTAAAAATTGCTCCATAAGTGGCCCAGTTAGAGAATAGGGCAATGGTAGGAGTTAAGTTGGGATGAGGAATCAGGTTTGCTTATTAAAACTCTTAATGAAGCATGGGCATCAAGGTTAAAGAATCACTAAATGGAAAATATAAAAGTTGTTTTATATAAAAAACCAAACAAAAAACCCCCAAACACCACCTCATGTCAGACATTATTACAGCTATAGATATTCTAGTCGCCATTGTGGTACATTTTTTACAACACAGTTGATGGCTTCCTTTGGACCACGTTTTACAGAATAGATGGCAGCAGAACATAAACTCACCAAGCACAATATGTTCTGTCCCAATAATAATGTAACTATGTAACTCTTACATAAAGACTGGAAGACGTCCTCTCCTTTACTGGTCAGGGATTTGAAAGAGCAGAAATAGCAGCCTATACATTCAGTTTTCTTATGGTGCCCACACACGGAGCTATTTGTGCTAGGTGCGATTTGAGCTATACAATATGTGCTATGTGAATTGTACTCCGTGGTATGCTATTTGAACTACACTGGAATTTGACTACACTACAATATGTAACGTATGTGATGTAGTTCAGAAATACCTGCCTGCACATACTATTTTGCCTCGAGATATGGACTACACGGGAGCGCGCATCGCAAGGGACAATACACACAGTGCGATTTGAACTAGACGCGATGCTATTTAAAGTAAAAAGATCAAATAGCATGCGAGAATCACACCGTGTGTGGGCACCATTAGATCTCAAACGCAGCAGAAATTACCCTCCCCAGTCAGGACCAATTAAAACCAGTGTTACACATGGCCAGTTTATACTCTGACTGTTGCACATTAATGTAATGAACACAGCGTATTAAAGCTATCTATAACCAAAATGACAAAGGTTTAGAATTTCCAAAGGAACAATGCCACCATGATTAGGTTTTACTCACTATAACTTTCACGGACTATGATGAATCTCTTAATTTATGAGCAGAAAAAAAAATAGCCTCCAAAGTAAATAGGAAAGAAGAATCCTTTGCCATTTTTTTTTTCACACAACATGGTAGCCTGAGCATGGCACTCAAGCTGTGGGCTGTTTTTGTGATGCAGAACATGCACTATTACACTTTAATGCTTAGAAACAAAGCCTTTTAACTGCCCGCTTCATACAGGAAGTGGGGTGGTGGTGGGGTACGCAAAGGTGTGAGATGTGGAGGTACATGAATGTATGTAAGCATCAGACCGCACCAAACAGCATTGCAGTAACTCACGTATGCTAGATAAATGATTAACGAGTCACTTCAGAAATTATACTTCAATTAAAAAAACAAACAAAAAAAAAACAACCCTACTTTACACAGCCTTTACTATAGTATGCCCAAGCTGCCTATTTACTGTAAGTGAAGCTGTCCACATAGTGGTCAGTCTGACAGGTGGCTTCATTGTATTTTTTTTTTATTTCATTTAATTTTTTTTATTTAAAAAAGGGAAAGAGAACTATGAAATTCGCAGACATTTTTTTCTACCATGGGCAGTAGAAACACCTTTACTAAAGAACGCAATTTCCAGAGATGGGAGAAGCTTTACCGAAGTCTGCAAAGTTGCAGGTCACAGATCCTGGCACTGTAAAGAAGTGTTTGCAATATTCTGGGCATTGGGAATAGTACAGAGCAGGAGGTAGAAGCGGAGCATCTTCTATGGTGCCCATACACTTGTTCGATTGAGTGCGATGCGACATCGCGCTTCGATCTCCCTTGAAGCTCCCCGTGCGATAAATCACATCGAAAGTGCTTTATCTGTGCATTCGATGCACATACAATCCTGCGATTTATCGCATGCCCCTTGCAACCAGAAATGGGTGGAGGGGAGTGTCCAGGAAGTGAGCTAAATGCCTCACAGATCGCACATCGCAGTGCGATAAATCTAATGTGGTAAAAATAGCATGCGATCGCACGTGCGATCCGACAAATATTAAGTGCAGCACATAATATCTTGAGATGCGAGATTCGACCAGCGTCCCTGCGCATCGCATCAGGGGACACATTTGATGTGCATACAATCCTGCGATTTGTTGCACAGATGCGGTCGAAATCGAAGGGTTGTACCAGATCTCAGAAGTGTATGGGCACCATTATACAATCCAGTAGAAAAAATTCTTCCTAAGGCGCTGCAAATTGGAGCAGCAGTAGACAGTATGGATAGGTCACCAACCTACAAAGACAATATAAAACAGAAAAATACAGTCTCACTTTCTGCGCTCCAAGTGTCCCCTTGTTTTTAAATGATCCTCACAGCGATGTTATATTGTTCATGAAAAAAAGACAGAAAATATAATAGTGTAATCTTGTATGAGCATAAAAGTTCTTTCCACTGTGTTAAGGGAGAACAAGGTGATGAAGATGGTCCCAAAAGAGAAATGAGCCGTCCACCTTCTTATAGGGTCACCCAAAGTGATGCCGTGAAGATACGGTAATAGATCCTTACGTTTATGCTTACTTGAAAATGGAGGGTAGAAAGCACATAAAGGTTTCTTTTCCATAAGGGTTTTTTTCCCTCTGTGACACTGTATATGGAGTATGAATATCACTCATATGGTGAGTATGCAATTAAAAAAGAAAGGGGGACGCCAATTAGGGACAAAAGAACCCTCCTTTTATTAAAATATACAATTGAAACATAAATAGACAACCAGCCGTACCAAATGGGGGGCAGAGATCGAAATCAACTGACATGAAGTGATCCGGATATCATAAATGTCATATGCCCCCTTCAATGGATGTACTGGTTTAGGACATCAATATAGCACTGTATCAACACGTTTCGACGCTCTGCGGCGTCTTTGTCAAGATTTAACAGTGTGTTTCACTAGAATATACAGAAAATCCAATAAAACACTTTCCTTGTTTGCAAAAAATAATCAATCATAAAAACAAATGTAGACATAAAACATACCACCGATATGCAGCCTCTCCTGTGTGGTCAGCTGAATGAAAAACTCCCAGTCCAGAGCTTTTGTGCAATCAAATGGATACAAAATAACTGGAGGACAAGGGATAGGGATAACAGGTTAGCCAAGGCAGAAATGAGGAACATCTATGAATTCAACAGCCTTAGACCTTATGGTCTAAACCACGATTTCGAAATTAGGTGGTTTCTGTAAAGTGATGTTAGGTTCATTCTACTAGGGTTTATACCTTTTTGAAATTTTGGGATTATTCCTAAGTGTTCTTCTATCTATATAGGGAGTTTTTTCCAGCATCATTGTAATTATATGTGTTCAAAGAAATTCATATGTAAATGCGAGTTTATTCATGTAAAATGTACATTGCAGTAACCATCATGTTGCTATGTTAATTACGTGCATAATACCTTTCCCTATGTATAGGGGGCCGTAGTAAAGGTTGTGTGCTCAGGTCTATTTAGAATGTAGGATATGGGTAATATGTATAGTTTTGTTCCCCCCATTATACGTAGTTGGCCCAGGACTTTTAAATTATACTTGTTTCCAGGGTGGCGCTCTGTTATAAAATGTTTGTACCAGAGGCGGAGTACAGATAACTCCGTTTTGGGTACTAGGAAGTAACTGTGTCCTTGATGCGTCACTATGGAAACAGGACGCAGGCCTTCAGTACGGAGGGGATATGTTTAGAAATAAGCGGGTCCGTTTATGAGAACATCAGTGAAGTATTAAGTGGGCGGAAGTCACGGTAAACCATGTTGGAAAAGGGCAAAGTTGAGAACTTGCCCTACATCTTAATTCCGTGCCCGCGACTGCAGTGAGTATAGGACGTTGAGGCGAGATTACGGGATATTGGTTCCCAGGACCAGGTTTTGTTCCAACATGTTAGTAATGTAAATGTGGTTTAGATCACTTTCGTTTTTAGCTGTTAGGATAGTACGTTAAGCCGCATGACTGGTCTAGACCCAGGAAGTGTTACCAAGGGAACAAGACGCGCAGCTGGTAGGATGTTACGTTGGTAATGGGAGGAAGTAATGCTAGCCATAGTATTGGTCTGTGCCCCGAATGTGTTACCAAGGGAACGGGACGCAGTTTAAAGGAAACAGGAACTAGTTAGATCATGTGATTGCGGCCCGGGCGTGTTGCCATGGAAATTAGATGAGGGGCAGTGCCATGAAGGGGATCTTTGAATCCTTTTGGCGCCAAATTTGTAAATTTAGGTCCCTTGTGAATTGCAAACTATTGGCTATTATGAATGTCTATCACGCTGGTGGTCAGCTTATTGGTTGATTAGGATTAAACCTATTAAGGTTCTGCTATTTAAGGGAGGCCAGACTGGGAGTTTTTCATTCAGCTGACCACACAGGAGAGGCTGCATATCGGTGGTATGTTTTATGTCTACATTTGTTTTTATGGTTGATTATTTTTTGCAAACAAGGAAAGTGTTTTATTGGATTTTCTGTATATTATAGTGAAACACACTGTTAAATCTTGACAAAGACGCCGCAGAGCGTCGGAACGCGTTGATACAGTGCTATATTGATGTCCTAAACCAGTACATCCATTGAAGGGGGCATATGACATTTATGATATCCGGATCACTTCATGTCAGTTGATTTCCATCTCTGCCCCCCATTTGGTACGGCTGGTTGTCTATTTATGTTTCAATTGTATATTTTAATAAAAGGAGGGTTCTTTTGGCCCTAATTGGCATCCCCCTTTCTTTTTTAATTGCATACTCACCATATGAGTGATATTTATACTCAATATACAGTGTCACAGAGGGAAAAAAAACCTTACGGAAAAGAAACCTTTATGTGCTTTCTACCCTCCATTTTCAAGTAAGCATACACAAAAGGATCTATTACCGTATCTTCACGGCATGACTTTGGGTGACCCTATAAGAAGGTGGACGGCTCATTTCTCTTTTGGGACCATCTTCATCACCTAGTTCTCCCTTAACACAGTGGAAAGAACTTTTATGCTCATACAGGATTACACTATTATATTTTTCTGTCTTTTTTTCATGAACAATATGACATCGCTGTGAGGATCGTTTAAAAACAAGGGGACACTTGGAGCGCAGAAAGTGAGACTGTATTTTACCATTATACAATCAGCTTAGCAGCTGTCAGGAGCTGTAAGGTGCAGGAATAGGGGTCGGAGCGAGTCTCTGTATTGCAATGAATATGCTGAGCACTCATATTTCAGATGTAGTTCATGGAGGTAGGAAAGAAAAATAAAACAATAAAAAAAGTTTCCGCAAAGTTTGTCAATCATCCCCATCTACATAAGATAACAAAAGTCAAAACCACACACCTCCTTAAATAGTTCCCTTGACAGGGTACATTTTTCTGCTCTTTAAAAAGGTGGTAGAATATGCTTATAATACAACAGTAATTTACATGGAGCTAAAAAATGCAAACTCAAACTATGATAGACAATGTTTCTTTATTGCCCTTTAAAAGTGTGTGCATCATTAATATTGCAGACAACAACTTGACGTTTAAATGTTCTGCAAGTTAAATAGTATTTACCGTTCTCCACGCCGACATTAAAATAACGCAATACACTCTTTGCAAACCATGGTGAAAATAAACTAAAAATAATTACAAAAAAAAATTCAAAAATCTTACAAACATGATTTACAGGTTTTCTATATATATAGTTATATATAAGTTTCGGTGGCACTTTGTTTTCTCACTATTTATTTACATTACAGTACAGATTATCAGTTTTTGTAGCAAGCTGCAAGACAGTTCAAGGATAGTTATTAATTTTTTTTGTTGATTTTTTTTTTTTTTTTTTTAAATCAAGCCACATTTTAAACGCAATATTAAACAATGGAAAAAAAAATTACTATTTTTTTTTATTTATTTTTTTACAATCAACTGTTTATGAATCTGGTGAAATAATTTAGTACTCACCAACTCTGTAGCTCTATATATTTAAAAAATAAATAAACATGTAGTCTTGTTCAGTGTCTCGTACATCTTTGATTTAAATTGGACATTAGACTGGTATGAAGGTCATCATTACAGAAGGATGCATTATAGTGTCAACATATAGCAATGATGGAATTCTAATATTCAAAAGGTGTGAGATGTAGAACAGTTATAGCTATCTCTGCTGTCAGACAAGTACGGAAAATAAGAAAACACAGCGATGCCGCTTAATGCCAACCAATATGATGCACATTTTTGTAGCCCGGACAGGTTACATTAATTATTGTTGTACAGGTAATGGGAAAATGCTCTGACTTTATCTACTATGCTCATTGGGTCTTTATCTTAAACCTCAGTTGTACTGTATATAGGTATTGATACATGTAGATTGGTATGTAACCAGTCCTTTACTTGAGATTTTATAAGTATTCTTAACTGCTTTTGCTCCCAGACTGGCATTTACCAACGCGTTTTGTATCCTTCGGACAAATAGTTTAAGTATCATGAAACCTGAAGCAATCCTGGAGATTGAATACTTTCACATTCAGCACAGTGTATTCCTGTCCCCAGTCCAGTCCACATTCATAACTGTTCATACATTGCACCCTCATGTAGGACTGTGCCTTAGCATAAACCTTTGCAGGTTACAAAAGTCAGGGTTTCTAAAAATAGCCTGCAAGCTCTATTTGATGTGCCAAACTAAAGAGGAGAAAAATAACCAGATAACCAATAAATATGCTTCATCACCATTGAATGTCTTCCCTACGCAGCAAGAACTGCAAGAAGGAAGCCTCTGTGCCATTACTTCCATCATTTTACACAATCTCCCAATCAATCTTCTGCCCATCGATTGAAGTCCATGTTGCTGGGGCAAAAGTTTGACACACAAACGCCATTATTCAAGTTCTTCTAGAAAAAAAGTTGACCGCCGATTCAGCAGTCAGTCCGCTTCACTTTCCTTCCTTTTGGCACCTGCATTAAAGAAACAAAGTTGGATGGAAAAACTGCCTGGCATTCAGGTAGGTTATATTAGAGTAGCACGTCCTGAGAACATTCGTCTGCTGCGACAGGTTATACAAGGACATACAAGAGCAGAGATGAAATGCTTTGCGTGGCTGAAAATATTCCTGCACTCTGTTTGGCTACTGGTTCTAGCCCTTCATACTTCTTCTATACACCTATATGTACCTACTAAGCATGAATAAGGTGATGGAATAGGTGTTCTGACCAGCGGGGTAATGATGAATTTGGGGCCACGAGGTAAGGGAGGTCCAGTAATGTCACGCCCCCACTGCTCTTGATTGAGGTGTCAGAGTGTAAGCGCAGGCTCATCAGCACTTTAAAGTGCAGAGCAGAGGCCCACTGGTAAGGTCAACTCACATGACCAGGTTCTCCCATAGATGCTGCGATGGAGTTCACCTTTGCCATGTTCCGCCCCTGGTTCTGACGCTAATCAACAACGGCATTTACTAAATAAGCTAAAATGTGCCTTAGAATCAACACACACATTCCTAGTCAGTGTTGTGTTACTGCCTAGGAAACGGGGAGGAGGACATCCGAAACACCTCAGATTAAATAGGAAGATGGAGATTATATGCTAGGTTTGTGAACACAAAAAGCTAAATCGTAAATATACTGTGAATTACTGCATACAAATATACAGCTGCTGCATGCCAGTGCCTCTAAACATTTATAAAGTACATGAGAAACTAGAAGTAAAACACTTTATAACAAAGTGCACCCTTCACAATGGAGGCAAATGTTTTATGAGAGAGTGGTGGGTCTATAGAGTGGGGGTGGGCACAAACAGACTTGATTCTGATGGGGCTCAATAACAAAGCGCAGCCATTGTGAGGGTAACAATAGGTCCATCGGCAGGTGGATTTCTGGGTACTCAGACCCCCACCTCATGTGCGCCACTGTACATTTTCTGACATACCTGCTGGAGACAGTACCAGTGCTTGCAAAATATCAGAGAGAGATATAATTCCAACAATGCTATGTGCTTCATTCACAACTACCAGTCTATGCACCTATGACAAAAAGTAAAAACAGGAAATTAAATAAAACCGGGATTACATATAGCACATTTATCACATAGGTACACATTCAACCCAAAAATGTATAGTATCACAATACAACATATAACACAAATTATTGTAAAAATAAGAAAGAAGAAAATGTGCCTCCTTTGCAATGCATGCTGGAAGCAGTACAGAATGGGGTCAGTAATAAAACTCCTCTTAGATAAATACTAGTAAAAGCCCTGAGAGATCAGTGTAAACTATCTGCAAGTGTGAGCTGGAGTTCCATTAAAGCCTGCTCCTACAGTCTGTTTCAGATATATGCAACACTCACAACGGAGTCTTCCACACTCTCAATTAGCTCAAACCTGTATTTACACCCATGTTCATTAAGGATTTTTCCATGAACAGTGCTTAGCTACAAGCAGATATATACAGCCATGTTAAGCCAATCTTATATCTGCAATGGGTACCACTGGGACAAACAACAAATGCTCTATGGGTGGAATTCAATTGTTATCTCCAGCATTGACTGCTGGGCGCCCGACGGAGCAACTAATCAGGTATGGCAGTTTTCTTGTCATCCCAACTTATTTAGATGGGCTTAGCCGCCTTACGTGGCTAAACCCCAGACTGTTTATTTTTAGATGCTCAGAGTCCCAAACAATTGAATACCACCCCCCACCCCCCCACCCCCACACACACACACACAACCAGGTAATCTTGTGCGAAGGATTAACTATACATGGCTATTTAGATTTTATAGAGACTCCATATCACGTTTCTCACCTTAGTCTGCTCCTAGCCCATTACGTGTCATCACTTCCAAGCACCATCTATTCATCATGTTTAACTTATGTAGTGCGCCTAAAATGGCCGCCTTGTCTGGAATCTTTGTGGGTAGGATGAAAAATCCTTAGAAGTGATGACCCGGCTGCCTCACCTCTGTTTTATGGTCCTGGTTTATGTATCTTTTGTAAATCTCTACATAAAATACAGATACCATGAACACAATACGAATATAGAGCGTCTTCAGTCCTATTGGGGAAAAGTGCTTTAAAAATAATATATTACTCTTCATCTTACCTCTGCTTTGACTATTCGATCCACAATAGTCTCCAGTGTTTCCAGCTTACTGCATTTTACTACACCTTCAAAATACTGTGAGCGGTGTTCCAGTGCCTGGGTCACGGTGATGTCTAGATTATTATATGTTTTCTCAGCAGCAAGGTTCTGAAAATGAATTATGCATCTGTCAATTAAAAGTATGGTGAATTATAAAGGAGGTACCAGTGGAAGAGTGCCCACAATACACAAATAAATAAAAACCCATGTGGAGAACTACTAATATACAAAGTCAAACATTGTATGCAGACATCTGCATTCCTACTAAACTACTACAGGTTGAGTATCCCATATCCAAATATTCCGAAATACGGAATTTTTTGAGTGAGACTGAAACAGTGAAACCTTTGTTTTCTGATGGCTCAGTGTACACAAACTTTAATACAAAACATTAAAAATATTGTATTAAATGACCTTCAGGCTGTGTGTATAAGGTGTATATGAAACATAAATGAATTGTGTGTATGTACACAAACTTTGTTTAATGCGCAAAGTTATTAAAACTATTGGCAAGAATTACCCTCAGGCTGTGTGTATAAGGTGTATATGTAACATAAATGCATTCTGTGCTTAGACTTGGGTCCCATCGCCATGATATCTCATTATGGTATGCAATTATTCCAAAATACGGAAACATCCGATATCCAAAATGCTTGGGACCAGAAGTATTTTGGATAAGGGATACTCAACCTGTACTACAATAATGATAAAATAAGAAAAATATAATAAAAAGATACACACACACATAAACATATATACACACACACATATATACATACACACATATACATATGTATGAAGTGAGGCATTAAGTCCGTTTACAGACACCAAGGGAGAGCTGTATTAAGCCTACTAAAGAGCGTTTCTAGCTACCATTTATCAAATACATTCTATAAAATGAAAAGTAAAAAATGATTGGGTGCTATAACAAAAATAAGATCTGGATATTTACTTAACTTCGGTCCCTTCTTTTTACCTAACATATCAGCCAAGTGCGGATAAGTATAAGCAAAAACACAATGCAACAAATACTGTAACTGAGTAGGAGGTACAGGGGTAAAGTGAGAGGTTGTAAAATGAGCCAGCAATGCCTACATCAGGGGCATAAAGCAGGTGTATATACCGAGAGGAAACTGGACGCAGACTGTTCTATATTTACTCACTGCCAGTGCAACAATGAATTTGTCACCAATACAATGAAAAAATTAAAACGGAGAAATCCTGTGGCAATTAAAATTTTGGTTCATTAGGTTTCTTGTCTTTAAACACAGTTCGCACTTTTCTCTTCCTTTGGCAAGGTATCAAATATCTTTAAAAAGACTAGCTATTTTTGACACTTGTTAATTTATACCAGCAGTTTTCACACTAGCTAAACAAAAAACATACAGAGAACTGTATTTAAAATTTAGATCTCCAGTGGCGATCAAGAGCTTAAGGAATAAGCAGCCACCATCTAAGCACACGTCTAAACTGAAGATACAATATAGGAACGCATAAACCGCATCAAGCAGCTTTTCCTTGTAGCTCTGATTTTCTACAGAGCAATTTCTTGCACTTCCTCACCTCAGCAGCCATCTATCATTAGCCCTATATACTGGCTCCCTTCTGTGTTTCTAAGCTGCTGAAGCATTATACACCAATTGTCCAGCAGAGGTCCTCAGTAGAAAGGATTACTGGCCACTGGTATACTTCTTAAATGGCGTGCACTAATCTGATGCAAAGGAGAATTTGGGAAATCTCTAAGTGTGCACTTCATAATCGTGGTTCTACTGAAAAGAATTGGGCAAACTAGTCCAAATAAGCAGAGCGATTAAGGAAGGAAGGGGGAAAAATTAAAAAACAAAAAAACAAAAACAAACAGATGTGTCAAGAAGACAAAAACAGATAAAAATACTTACAATGACATCAAACTTGGAATAAATATCTACAACTTTTCCTAGAATGAAAATAGAAAGGGAAAATAGTGATATTTAAATTATCTGCATTCATTACTAAGATTACTTCTTGATGAGGGTTATAAAGAATGCAAGTTATTTTTACCACCATTCGCAGATATCCCCCAAATTATTTATTATTTACTATGAACATTTATGCCATTATTCTTCGAATAAATACATTTAAATTAGAAAAACAATAATAATACTTTTTAGGTTTTAGGTTTTCGTATTTCGAATATATATATATATATATATATATATATATATATATATATATATATATATATATATATATATATATATATATATATATATATATATATATATAACACACACAGAACGCCGGCACTCGGTCCGCCCCCTGGGCTAACTCGCTGATGAAGGGGTTAAATACCCCGAAACGTTGATTGTTTCACTGCAGTTTTTGCACTAAATTCGTTTGCAGTTTGAAGTCTGAGTGCCGCCTCGTTTTTGATGGATATATACACATATATATATTTTTTATTTTTATTATTGCAATACGTTTATTAAAACAAGGAAGAAATCAGCATCACATACTGTCGTTAACAGAGGTTGAGAAGAGTTATGGTAAATGATTTACAAAAATATGTATGTATAAGATCTCGCTGAAAAGAAGTCAAGCAACCACCAGAAACCGTGCAGACAATAAAAATAAAAAATAAATAAAGTGGGGGACAAGACACTAGAGCAGGGATGGGGAACCTTCGAACCTTCGGCCCCCCAGCTGTTGTTGAACTACACATCCTAGCATGCCCTGCAACATTTTTAGCATGGCCAAATAGCAAAACTGTAGCAAGGCATGCTGGTATGTGTAGTTCAACAGCTGGAGTGCCGAAGGTTCCCCATCCCTGCACTAGAGGTTGGGATAGAAATTCAGGGAAAAGGGAACCCTATATGGGAGAAGGATTAGAA
Organism: Pseudophryne corroboree; assembly: GCF_028390025.1. Taxonomy (NCBI): domain Eukaryota; kingdom Metazoa; phylum Chordata; class Amphibia; order Anura; family Myobatrachidae; genus Pseudophryne; species Pseudophryne corroboree. The sequence goes on from NC_086448.1 coordinate 163,942,916, forward strand.
GAGGAACATAAGTTTGGGAGCTTTTGTCCTGTAGAGCTCTACTGAGCCTCTTGCCTGTTTTGTTACCCAATAGAGCAGGCAGTCCTCAAGGCACACCAACAGTGCAGGCTTTCGTGTTATCCAGGCTTCAGCACAAATGGTTAAATCAAAATAACGGCGGTACTAATAAAGTCATCTATGCTCAAGCATGGAACCTGGACTGTTAGTGCGCCTTGAGGCCCAAGGTTGGGAATGCCTGCAATCAAAGGTTAAAGTGAGCTGGAACAGGGCGGAACTGCCAAGTTCCATTTGGAGATGGAACGCAGTTCCGCCTCACCTAACCTAGGGAAATGCCAGGTGCCGACTCTTTCCCCCTTAGCGGCAGCCGGAGCTCACTCCTGAGCTCCAGCTTCTGGCTCAGGCAGTGTGCGGCACTATGGGAAAGACGTCATGACGTCTCTCTCCTAGTTGCGAGGAGCGGGCGCTAGGTGGAGGCTGCGGTTAAGAAGCAGGAGTGGGGCTGGTGAGTATTTTTTTTTTTTTTATTGTGAAAGCAGCGCTTCTAGAGGGGGGAACTGGGGGCATATCTACTGGGGGGGTGGGGGGCGAACAAACTGGAGGCATGACTACTGGGGGCATAACTACGGAGGCATTACTAATGAGAGCACTGCATAGGGGGTACTTAAGGGGCATCACTCCTGGGGACATAAGAGGCACTACTACTGGGGGTGCAAAAAAAATGGAACAAGCCAACCTAGGTTGGAAGGGGCGCTGTGGGTGTGATTCCAATTTGAGGTGTACAGCAGCTGCCTGGATAGGTTAGTTACACCTATATAGAAATACGAACTAAATACAACAACAATAAGGCTGCGCTTAGAGAGATGAATTGTCTGAATACCAAATAAAATTTATTATACTTAAAATCAGTCTATTAGACAATTAAAAATGAATATACACTGTGACGCTGGAGAAATATGTTCAAGCTGAGGTGGTGAGTTGTAGTGGGATGATGAGAGGGCTCACACCTGACGCGTTTCACAGCTACTGCTGCTTTATCCTTTGATAAAGCAGCAGTAGCTGTGAAACGCGTCAGGTGTGAGCACTCTCATCATCCCACTACAATTCACCACCTCAGCTTGGACCACCGTGGACCCTGCAAATTGCTCAATTTGATCCATATCCGCAACTAAGGACTGGACTTTTGTTCATCAAAACGCACAACTGGTGAGGACTTTCCTTAAAACATGCTTCATTATTGGAATTGCTAATCCTCCAGCGTTGGGACATATTTCTCCAGCCCAGGGACTATGCTATAGCCCCAGGATACAATCGGTTCTAAGCATACAGGGTTCCATGGTTAATTTGGAACAAGCTTATGTGTTGTTTAAATGGTGATTAGAGGTTATTCATCACAGTGTATATTCATTTTTAATTGTCTAAGACTGATTTTAAGTATAATAAATTTTATTTGGTATTCAGACAATTCATCTCTCTAAGCGCAGCCTTATTGTTGTTGTATTTAGTTCGTACTACTACTGGGGGCACTGAATAAGGGGCACCAATACTATGGGCTCTACATAAGGGGCACTACCACTACAGTGGATATTGCATAAGATTGTGCTACTATGCAACATAATTTGAATTGGGGACACTATTGGGTGACCACGCCCCCTTCTTTTTGAGGCCACTCCCCTTTTTTGTGGTGCGCGCCATCCCTTTATTTAATTAGCGTTAGTTGGGCGGGGGGGGGGGGGGGGGGAGTTTGGCCGAGTTCCACCACCTCTCTAGGACCACTTTAAGCACTGCCTGCAATAGAGAATACTTCTGCTTACACCTATGCATGTCTAACGGGAGTTTGAGAGCCATCAATAGTCTCAATTGGTTCTGAACAGGTACTTACAAAGTAGTTTTGTGCAATGCCACAAGTAGCCTAATTTTGTCTAAAGATTTAACAGGCAGAGCCACTTTCCATTACTCAAGGAGGTAGCCAATTTGAATGCATATTCCCTGGATAACACACTTATGTTTCTCCCAGATACCAGAGATACTCAGAACACCATTCAAAGCTATGTAATCATCTATCGCTGTGTGCAGCACATCCTTGAGGTTGAATCATTCAGAATAGTTTTGTTAAGCTGCCAGGACCAGTGTCTGGGGGGGGATAACAGAGGGTAACAGTAATAGTACCAAGTTCGGGGCATGGTTAGACCATGTGATTTGACCCATGGAAATACCAGTGTATAACAAACAGTAAATGCCCGTTTTCAAATCAGGAAATATCAGTCCTGGAGTATGGAGTGCGGTGGAAAGCAGAAAGTATAATCTCGAACCTGAGAATGGTGTGGCCTCCAGATATCAACCAACTGGTGATCATGCAGAAGTTGACGCACTCTATGGTGGCTGCATAGTGGGAACTGGGAGAAAGTAGAGGAGCAATCAAGAACAGGGTCTAAAGGCCAATTAAAGTCCCCACCACCAACTGGGGACCCCCTCTCTCAGTAGTTCAAGAAGGCACAGCATCCTGTCCAAAAATTGCAGTTGGAGCAGATTAAGAACAGGTTACCTAAAGTGTATAACTGGCTAAAGATCTTGCATTTAAGCACATGACCTCTACTTTCTTCTAAGGATGTTGTGGGAGACTTCAGTGAGGGGCAAGCGGCAAGAGATTAAATAGCAATGTCTAGGAATTTCTGGAAAGTATCATCATTACATAAAACATAGGGATAATAGTAATAAACTACATTTTGGGAAGGGGTGTAATTTAAAAGGAGTTTCCTGAAGAAAGGCGTCAACCCTATCGGCTTGGAGCACTCTTAACAAGGTTAAATGTTTTTCAGGGCTGTTGAGCCCTTTAACATTAAAGGGAGCACAATCAGGAGTAGGAGGAGCCTTTAGTTCCCATAAATAAAAATGGGCTCAGTCTTTTTGGTGTTGACCTAAGAGGGAACATGGAAGGCAAAAGGGAGGGAGAGAAAAAAAAAATGGAGGAGTTCTGATTATTACAAGTGAAAACAAGAAGAAAACAGTAAAACATCACAGAATACAAAGTCTGCTGTCAGATCAGGTGGGGAATCAGATGGAAATGCGGAAATACCCAACACCGCCTGGACCAACTGAGGATATGGATGAATTTATTCAGTAGCAGACTTATCAGAACATACAGAGGGAATATCACGCAAGGAAGTAAAATAAGCAAACTGAAAATCTAACAGTAGCCTGCATAAACTGTGGTGGAAAGTCTAGATTAGAAACCATATAGCAAAAATGGTTCTACAGTATATAAACATAATGAATGGTAAGGGGTGCAAATCAGTTTGTAGGTAGCCGAAGCTGGGAGACGCTACAAGAAACCAGGAAGTCCACATGTCCAGTGAATTGAATCCGGTAATGGCATCTGTAGAATGTGAAAAAGTAGTGCTTATGTGAAGGGGGAGGCAGAAGGTCCAGTCTAGAGTGAAATTGAGCCCAGTCTACTAAAAGTGGCTTTTGGATCTTCAGACTATCACTGAATTTCTGTAGACTGTCAGGGTCCTGTAGAGAAGCATGGTCACTGTTACAGGAAGCTTGTATACCAAGCTGGAAACCCTATCACAATTTGATATCGGTTTGCTTCAGAAGATCAGTAAGCAGTTTGAGGAGAACTCGTTGTTGAATGGTGCTCCAGATGATTTCGGGAAAGATGTGGATTCTGGTGCCATTGAATTTGATTGCCTCCAGTATCCTAAGGTTCCTAAGTATGCTAAGGTTCTGTTCCCTGATAGTACAATAATGAAGATGACTGAGAATATTTCAAGGAGCTTCGCTTTGGAGACCCCGTGGCTGGAGAGCCCAATATGTATAGTCAAACAGGATAGTGGTATTGGGATCAGCCTCAGTGATTTCACTGAAATGTCCACTTAACAAGGCAATCTATGTCTTTACTGCATCTCTCAGCCTTTTCTCCAGCTCAAGAAAATCCTGTTTGGAGGAAAGGTCTTGCTTAGTTGGCAGAGAGCGGATCTGAGCTAAAATGTCATCTACTTGGGCTTCCAGTCCACCAGCATTGTCTAAGCAGGCAGAGGAAACATTTTTTATTGGACAGTTGAGAAGATGCAGCATTGGAGGGCTGTGTCCTCGGGGGGTATGGACATCAGTAGTCAGGAACTTGAAAAGGTTAGGATGCAAAGAGATGTCACATAAAGCCTTCGCAACTTTATCTGGTATTCCCCAATCAAGTGGGTAAACATTCAGACCTGATCGCATGCTAGGTTTTTACGCTGCGCTGCGATCAGGTCCGAACTGTGCATGCACCGCAATGCGCAGGCGCGTCGTACGGCTACAAAGCGGATCGTTGCTGGGCGATGGATTGTACGAAGAATCCATTCGCACAGCCGATCGCAAGGAGATTGACAGGAAGAAGGCGTTTCTGGGTGTCAACTGACCGTTTTCTGGGAGTGGTTGGAAAAACACAGGCGCGTCCAAGCGTTTGTAGGGCGGGTAACTGATGTCAATTCCGGGCCAGAACAGGCTGAAGTGATCACAGCGTCTGAGTAAGTTCTGAGCTACTCAGAAACTGCACAAAACTTTTTTGTAGTGCTCGGCTGCACATGTGATCGCACACTTGCAAAGCTAAAATATACTCCCCTATAGGCGGCGACTATCTGATTGCAGCGCTACAAAAAATAGCTAGCGGGCGATCAGGTCTGAATGACCCCCATAGCGAAGACAATAAAAGGAAAACCTTTGCATCACAAAACAATGTCCAGGATGGGAAAGATGACAAATTCACCCATAGCGTGTGGGGCGGTCAACTCATAAATCCATGGCGTGGAGATGGCAGTGTGTTCAGATAATTCAAAAGGTAAGAGTATATGGATGAAGGGATAACTCAAAGCAGGTAGAGACCCTTGTATGTTTTGTGATAATAGCCACAGGCCAAAGTTACGGAGTACAAATCTGCTACCTCTAACAGATATAGTAAAGCATCTGTGAATTAAAGTCTGAGGAGAGAGCTGGTGGATATGTCCTGCAGCAGGGAGGAAATAACTTTTTTCAGTGTCCCAAGAGGTGAAGATAACAGCATAGGCTGATTTACAGGGGTGCGATCAGGGAGATCGCCCCTCGTAGCACACTGCCCTGCCCACTTCACTGTTCCTGCAGGCAGCAGAGGTCGCGGGAGCGGCAGTCACTGGCCAGGGCCTGGGCACGCTGGCCACACTAAGCAAAGCAGCCGAGACTGTAAGCTGTCAGCCCGGCCAGCCACTGTAATAGATGGGGTGGCATGGGATTTGTAATTTATTCTTTTACTGCTGAGGCTCTCAGCAGTAAAAGAAACTACAAATCCCATAATGTATTGCTCCCTCCTAAGATGGCCACCGCAGCATGTCCATGGGCTGCGGTGAGGGGCGGTGTTGGGCAGTGGGGGAGCTGGTCTCTGTAGCAGTGACTGTGACACATAGCTCTGGCTGGCTTCATGGTGTATCAGTTTCCTGGATTCACTGCTGGTGATACTCCTGCAACAGGCACTATTGTTAGTTTAGTGTATTTAGGTTTATTGATTCAATAAAAACGGCTTCAATGGATATGGTTCTCTGGGACATGCTTCTGTGTTGCAGTCTTCTCAACAACTGTCCAGTCACACGCAATTAAAACACTCACGGTTGGACTGGCCCACAGGGGTACAGGGAAAACCCCCAGTGGGCCCCCACTACTCGGAGGCCCACCTCCTCCTCTAGGGATCAGGTTCCAAACTGTGTCCTTGGACATTAAACATATATTACCTTATACTGCACAGGAATTTAATGCATTTTCTACAGTGCATTAGTGTTCATAATCTGGTACATTATCATGCATACACTAGGAGTATTTATGGAATACATATATCACAACAGATGGGGTACCGGCATCCCGGCAGCAAGTCCCCTCGCGGGCTCACTGCATTCGCCACGCATCGGGTTTGGTGGCTCGCTTTGCTCACCACAAGTTCTATTCCTACTCGACTGGTGGCGTGGACCCACCAACCACGTAGGAATACCAAGCGTTTGTCGGGATTCCGGGCGTCTGTATTTCACCGGCTGTCGGTATTCCGGTGTTGGTCTCCTGAATGCCGGTATAGTGACTGCATTGCATTCTATCTATCTATCTATCTAGGGGTCCAGCCCATGGACTCGCTAATGGTTGGGCAAATCAGTGTGGTGTCTGACCACACTCACTCTGGAGACTGACCACACTTCTAAACATAGGCCCCTACCACTGCATTACCCCGGTGGGCTCTTGGGGGGACACCATGTGGCATATCATGTGTGACCCCATGTGGCATATAGTGTGTTTGAGGGGACACTGTGTGGCATAGATTGACCAAAAATGTGAGGAGCAGGACTTCATGTGGGAGAAACAATGAGTAATCAACCAGGAGGAGTTATTAATTTTGTAACCAACCCCCTCACCCCCCCTAAAAGTAAAGTCTAGAGCTGCCACTGGATAACAGGCAGCATGTCAGGTTGTTAGCACTCATTATCTGCCCCAATGTCAAGAAGTGTGCATGCAGGAGAAGATGCTGGTCACAGCTGCAGGCTCACAGAATGGCCACAGAGACAGCTGCAGGAGGGGATTAGCACGGGAGCAGGGGCAGCATTGAGGAGTAATGAGGGGCCGCGTAACAGGGAGTCACCGCTGGCAAGGCTCTCCAGCATTTGGTCTGCCAAACTGTAAGGAGGGTTGCAGATGAAGGGGGTCAACGGCTGAGCGGCGCAGTGGTCTGGACAGCAGGATGTGGCAGCTCCAAGAGGCTTAGCAGTGTGGGCCATCACACTGCGGGGAACTACAGCCTCTACTAAAGTCATCCCTCCCAGGTAGTATACTTCCAACTACCCAGTGTCTGTCATGTGGACATTACCGCACTATTAGACACAATGGGGTCAATTCAATTCGGTAACTTATGAATAGCGCCGGGAATTAGCTCCCGACGCTATTCAATTCAGCTGCTAGTTACCCGCAATTGTCGAGAATTCTTCTCTCATCCCCGGGGATGAGAGAAGAAACCCGACAAAAGTGCTTCCTCGCGGCCGGCGCGAGGCTGATTGTGTCGGGAATCAGCCTCGCGCCGGGGAGTTAAGTCGGAGAATGCCCGTTCTCCCGACAATTCAACCTGTTTAGTCGGCGAGAACGGGACATCGCCGACTTAACTGGAGCTGAATTGAATAGCGTCGGGAGCCAATTCCCGGCGCTATTCATAAGTTGCCGGATTGAATTGACCCCAATGAGACATAATCTCAGGTCTGATACACACAATTTCCTGTAGAAATCCAAAAGGCTTTTAGGTGTAGGCCAAATCAGCAGCAAGTGGGCCCACATGACTTTAGGTGTCAGACCCATGAAGTGTGCAAACAGACCATCACCAATACCCATAGTAAGTGACATGAAATGATACTCCCATTCTGTGCAGCAGACCAAACACACGATTTAGCATAACAATGGTCATGCTATTTAATAATACTTTCTATACAATTATAAGCTAGTGCGTAGAACTGGAAAAAAACAAAACAAAAAAAGTCGGTTTATGAAATCTAAATTAAAAATTCCGTTCTATCCACCAGTGCTTCTTTTAAATAAAAAAAACAAAAACTTTTCATTGCAGACTGCAGCCATTGCCATTAAATCAGGACATACAGCAAAACGGGAGAAGGAAACAGGTAACATTTAAAAAGCATAATTTAAAATAAAAAATAAATAAAAATAAATGCAATAATATTTCCGGGAACAAATAAGGAGTATGACATAAGTGATATATGGGATATAAGGTGAAAATGGAAATTTGTGACTTGTGGCTCTAAGTTAACTTAATAAAAAACCATAAGTGAATATTGTCATTATTTTATGCAGTTAACACCACTACTACTAATATTCCTACGTCTACGGATAAGGACTCTGATGTTACCTTACCTGACTCGTCCACAACTGGCAATGCAGAGACTCGTCGCTCTACAAATATATTCAAAGCTTTGATGATGGGAGTGTGGGGGTGTATGAAGGCAATGTTGTGGTATGTACCTATCCCAAGTTCCTCTAAATTTTTCTTCATGAAGGCAGGCTTTGGCATTTCACACACCTGAAACAAGAAACAATGTAAACACTTTATATTGTGATAGAGATCTAGATATAAAAACGAAAATAAAAATCTTAGCAGGTGAGAATGAGATCATGATACAACATTTTTATTGGGACTTTATACATCTGGTCTAATCCTCATGCAGGCCTGGAAACATGCTGTGCTGCACGCCAGTTTTTCATCACACAAATAGGGATTCTCTGGATTCCTATACAATTATTTTCAGGACCTTTCCAAATGGAAAATATCTTATGCTTCTCCTGTATATGTGACCTGCCTAAACTGCCATGGTCAGCGTGAAAAAAAAACAAAAAAACACCTATAAGAGGGGGGGGGGGAACCCAACCCACTGGCAGCTCAATATCTCTGCATGAGATAATTCACGTAACAGAGACAAGTGCTGTCTGTTGTCATGACCAAAGCCGGCCCAAACCAATATGATGCCCTAGGCAACATTTTGGCAGGTGCCCCCTAGCACCACCGCTAGTTCTGCCTCTGACCCTGCACCCCTTTCCCAGCACCATCACCCCTCACCCATAGCAGTCCTCATTTTGGTGTTCCTATCCCCTATATTTTAAATAGGAACAGTGCGCACATTCGGAGCGCAGCCCAAAAAGTTGTGCGTTTTTGCTGGGAAGAGGCACAGCCACATAGTACCCCCAATTCAAATTACGCCACACAGTAGTGCAACTTTAGTCACATTATATCATGCGATAGTGTCCCTTATTCAAGTAGTACCACTTTACCTTATATACACACTACTCCTCACAGTAGTGCCACTTATTCTCATTACACCACACCATATTGCTCTTCATTTACATTAGACCAAACAGTAGTGCCCTTTCTATACGTAATGTATACACAGTAGAGCACCTTATACACATAATGCCACACATTAGTAATGCCTTTATACACATAATACTACACAGTAATGCCCCATACACGACACACATTATTAATATCCTTACAAACATAATGCACCTTACACATTATGACAATCTTTATCAATGCCCTTATACATATGCCGCACATTACTAATGCGGCTTTGGGGCTTATTCACACATTTGCGCAAATATGTGTAACGAAGATCTCTGAATTCTATTATGTGGAATTTATATCTGGTTACGGTTATCATTCAGGGTGCTGGGGGAAACAAATGCCTTTTTTTCTTGCTTATACACATAATGACACACATAATGTCCCTTACACATATGACGCACATTATTAATGAATTTATACATGACCACATAATGCCCACACATATTTCGGACACTATTGCACAACCAATCCACCCGCACACAGCACTCACATGGCTGCTAACACTGTGACCTCTGCCTCTGCTTGGATACAGATGTGTCCTTATACATCTTGCCTCAATACACCATGCAGCAGGAGATGCCTGGCGTGAGTCAGCAAGCAGCTCCCGGCCAGCTCTGCTAATGTTGGGCACCTTTTTTGCAGTCTTATATGCATTGCTCTCCGACTAGGACACACAAGCAGCTTCTGCTGATTAAAATGATATGTGGTATGCCTATATTCTGTCACTGCTGCTGTATCTGCATACGAAATGCTACTTTACAGTGATTTCATGAATACACAGTAATGTAGCATTTCGTATGCAGATACAGCTGCAGATATAGGCACGCTGCACATCATTTTAATCAGCAGAAGCTGCTTGTGCCCCATAGACATTCCAAATGCCCTAGGCATTTGCCTAGTTCGCCTATGCCTAGGGCCGGCTCTGGTCATGACTAGTAAGTGCTATTCACTATGAGATCATGTAACTTATTAGTGATGAGCGGGTTCGGTTCCTCGGAATCCGAACCCGCCCGAACTTCAGCTTTTTTTACACGGATCCGAGCGACTCGGATCTTCCCGCCTTGCTCGGTTAACCCGAGCGCGCCCGAACGTCATCATGACGCTGTCGGATTCTCGCGAGGCTCGGATTCTATCGCGAGACTCGGATTCTATATAAGGAGCCGCGCGTCGCCGCCATTTTACACGTGCATTGAGATTGATAGTGAGAGGACGTGGCTGGCGTCCTCTCCGTTTAGAGAAGAAATAGATAGGAGAGTGAGAGTGAGACAGTGACACTTCATTTACTGGAGCTTAGGAGGAGTACTCAGACAGAGAGTGCAGAATTTTGCTGATAGTATTAGTTAGTTATACTAGTGACTGACCAGTGACCACCAGTGCAGTTTTATATTATTTAATATAATCCGTTCTCTGCCTGAAAAAACGATACACAGTGACTCAGTCACATACCATATCTGTGCTCAGCCCAGTGTGCTGCTGCATCATCTATGTATAATATCTGACTGTGCTCACACAGCTTAATTGTGGGGGAGACTGGGGAGCAGTTAGGTTATAGCAGGAGCCAGGAGTACATATTAAAATTAAACAGTGCACACTTTTTTTCTGCAGGAGTGCCACTGCCAGTGTGACTGACCAGTGACCTGACCACCAGTATATAGTATACTATATTGTATTGTGAATGTCTGCCTGTAAAAGTTAAACACACGTCGTGTGACTTGTGTGGTGTTTTTTTATTCTATAAAATAAAAAACTCATTCTGCTGACAGACAGTGTCCAGCAGGTCCGTCATTATATAATATATACCTGTCCGGCTGCAGTAGTGATATATATATATATTTTTTATATCATTATTTATCATCCAGTCGCAGCAGACACAGTACGGTAGTTCACGGCTGTAGCTACCTCTGTGTCGGCACTCGGCAGTCCATCCATAATTGTATACCACCTACCCGTGGTTTTTTTTTCTTTCTTCTTTATACATACATACTACATCTCTTTATCAACCAGTCTATATTAGCAGCAGACAGTACGGTAGTCCACGGCTGTAGCTACCTCTGTGTCGGCACTCGGCAGTCCGTCCATAATTGTATACCACCTACCCGTGGTTTTTTTTTCTTCTTTATACATACTACATCTCTTTATCAACCAGTCTATATTAGCAGCAGACACAGTACGGTAGTCCACGGCTGTAGCTACCTCTGTGTTGGCACTCGGCAGTCCGTCCATAATTGTATACCACCTACCCGTGGTTTTTTTTTTCTTTCTTCTTTATACATACATACATACTACATCTCATTATCATCCAGTCTATATTAGCAGCAGACACAGTACAGTACAATAGTCCACGGCTGTAGCTACCTCTGTGTCGGCACTCGGCAGTCCATCCATAATTGTATACTAGTATCCATCCATCTCCATTGTTTACCTGAGGTGCCTTTTAGTTGTGCCTATTAAAATATGGAGAACAAAAATGTTGAGGTTCCAAAATTAGGGAAAGATCAAGATCCACTTCGTGCTGAAGCTGCTGCCACTAGTCATGGCCGAGACGATGAAATGCCAGCAACGTCGTCTGCCAAGGCCGATGCCCAATGTCATAGTACAGAGCATGTCAAATCCAAAACACCAAATATCAGTAAAAAAAGGACTCCAAAACCTAAAATAAAATTGTCGGAGGAGAAGCGTAAACTTGCCAATATGCCATTTACCACACGGAGTGGCAAGGAACGGCTGAGGCCCTGGCCTATGTTCATGGCTAGTGGTTCAGCTTCACATGAGGATGGAGGCACTCAGCCTCTCGCTAGAAAAATGAAAAGACTCAAGCTGGCAAAAGCAGTAGCACCGCAAAGAACTGTGCGTTCTTCGAAATCCCAAATCCACAAGGAGAGTCCAATTGTGTCGGTTGCGATGCCTGACCTTCCCAACACTGGACGTGAAGAGCATGCGCCTTCCACCATTTGCACGCCCCCTGCAAGTGCTGGAAGGAGCACCCGCAGTCCAGTTCCTGATAGTCAGATTGAAGATGTCAGTGTTGAAGTACACCAGGATGAGGAGGATATGGGTGTTGCTGGCGCTGGGGAGGAAATTGACCAGGAGGATTCCGATGGTGAGGTGGTTTGTTTAAGTCAGGCACCCGGGGAGACACCTGTTGTCCGTAGGAGGAATATGGCCGTTGACATGCCTGGTGAAAATACCAAAAAAATCAGCTCTTCAGTGTGGAGGTATTTCAACAGAAATGCGGACAACAGGTGTCAAGCCGTGTGTTCCCTTTGTCAAGCTGTAATAAGTAGGGGTAAGGACGTTAACCACCTCGGAACATCCTCCCTTATACGTCACCTGCAGCGCATTCATAATAAGTCAGTGACAAGTTCAAAAACTTTGGGTGACAGCGGAAGCAGTCCACTGACCAGTAAATCCCTTCCTCTTGTAACCAAGCTCACGCAAATCACCCCACCAACTCCCTCAGTGTCAATTTCCTCCTTCCCCAGGAATGCCAATAGTCCTGCAGGCCATGTCACTGGCAATTCTGACGATTCCTCTCCTGCCTGGGATTCCTCCGATGCATCCTTGCGTGTAACGCCTACTGCTGCTGGCGCTGCTGTTGTTGCTGCTGGGAGTCGATGGTCATCCCAGAGGGGAAGTCGTAAGACCACTTTTACTACTTCCACCAAGCAATTGACTGTCCAACAGTCCTTTGCGAGGAAGATGAAATATCACAGCAGTCATCCTACAGCAAAGCGGATAACTGAGGCCTTGGCATCCTGGGTGGTGAGAAACGTGGTTCCGGTATCCATCATTACTGCAGAGCCAACTAGAGACTTGTTGGAGGTACTGTGTCCCCGGTACCAAATACCATCTAGGTTCCATTTCTCTAGGCAGGCGATACCGAAAATGTACACAGACCTCAGAAAAAGAGTCACCAGTGTCCTAAAAAATGCAGCTGTACCCAATGTCCACTTAACCACGGACATGTGGACAAGTGGAGCAGGGCAGGGTCAGGACTATATGACTGTGACAGCCCACTGGGTAGATGTATGGACTCCCGCCGCAAGAACAGCAGCGGCGGCACCAGTAGCAGCATCTCGCAAACGCCAACTCTTTCCTAGGCAGGCTACGCTTTGTATCACCGGTTTCCAGAATACGCACACAGCTGAAAACCTCTTACGGCAACTGAGGAAGATCATCGCGGAATGGCTTACCCCAATTGGACTCTCCTGTGGATTTGTGGCATCGGACAACGCCAGCAATATTGTGTGTGCATTAAATATGGGCAAATTCCAGCACGTCCCATGTTTTGCACATACCTTGAATTTGGTGGTGCAGAATTTTTTAAAAAACGACAGGGGCGTGCAAGAGATGCTGTCGGTGGCCAGAAGAATTGCGGGACACTTTCGGCGTACAGGCACCACGTACAGAAGACTGGAGCACCACCAAAAACTACTGAACCTGCCCTGCCATCATCTGAAGCAAGAAGTGGTAACGAGGTGGAATTCAACCCTCTATATGCTTCAGAGGTTGGAGGAGCAGCAAAAGGCCATTCAAGCCTATACAATTGAGCACGATATAGGAGGTGGAATGCACCTGTCTCAAGCGCAGTGGAGAATGATTTCAACGTTGTGCAAGGTTCTGATGCCCTTTGAACTTGCCACACGTGAAGTCAGTTCAGACACTGCCAGCCTGAGTCAGGTCATTCCCCTCATCAGGCTTTTGCAGAAGAAGCTGGAGACATTGAAGGAGGAGCTAACACGGAGCGATTCCGCTAGGCATGTGGGACTTGTGGATGGAGCCCTTAATTCGCTTAACAAGGATTCACGGGTGGTCAATCTGTTGAAATCAGAGCACTACATTTTGGCCACCATGCTCGATCCTAGATTTAAAGCCTACCTTGGATCTCTCTTTCCGGCAGACACAAGTCTGCTGGGGTTGAAAGACCTGCTGGTGAGAAAATTGTCAAGTCAAGCGGAACGCGACCTGTCAACATCTCCTCCTTCACATTCTCCCGCAACTGGGGGTGCGAGGAAAAGGCTCAGAATTCCGAGCCCACCCGCTGGCGGTGATGCAGGGCAGTCTGGAGCGACTGCTGATGCTGACATCTGGTCCGGACTGAAGGACCTGACAACGATTACGGACATGTCGTCTACTGTCACTGCATATGATTCTCTCAACATTGAAAGAATGGTGGAGGATTATATGAGTGACCGCATCCAAGTAGGCACGTCACATAGTCCGTACTTATACTGGCAGGAAAAAGAGGCAATTTGGAGGCCCTTGCACAAACTGGCTTTATTCTACCTAAGTTGCCCTCCCACAAGTGTGTACTCCGAAAGAGTGTTTAGTGCCGCCGCTCACCTTGTCAGCAATCGGCGTACGAGGTTACATCCAGAAAATGTGGAGAAGATGATGTTCATTAAAATGAATTATAATCAATTCCTCCGCGGAGACATTGACCAGCAGCAATTGCCTCCACAAAGTACACAGGGAGCTGAGATGGTGGATTCCAGTGGGGACGAATTGATAATCTGTGAGGAGGGGGATGTACACGGTGATATATCGGAGGATGATGATGAGGTGGACATCTTGCCTCTGTAGAGCCAGTTTGTGCAAGGAGAGATTAATTGCTTCTTTTTTGGGGGGGGGTCCAAACCAACCCGTCATATCAGTCACAGTCGTGTGGCAGACCCTGTCACTGAAATGATGGGTTGGTTAAAGTGTGCATGTCCTGTTTATACAACATAAGGGTGGGTGGGAGGGCCCAAGGACAATTCCATCTTGCACCTCTTTTTTCTTTTCTTTTTCTTTGCGTCATGTGCTGTTTGGGGAGGGTTTTTTGGAAGGGCCATCCTGCGTGACACTGCAGTGACACTCCTAGATGGGCCCGGTGTTTGTGTCGGCCACTAGGGTCGCTTATCTTACTCACACAGCGACCTCGGTGCAAATTTTAGGACTAAAAATAATATTGTGAGGTGTGAGGTATTCAGAATAGACTGAAAATGAGTGTAAATTATGGTTTTTGAGGTTAATAATACTTTGGGATCAAAATGACCCCCAAATTCTATGATTTAAGCTGTTTTTTAGGGTTTTTTGAAAAAAACACCCGAATCCAAAACACACCCGAATCCGACAAAAAAAATTCGGTGAGGTTTTGCCAAAACGCAGTCGAACCCAAAACACGGCCGCGGAACCGAACCCAAAACCAAAACCCGAAAAATTTCCGGCGCTCATCTCTATAACTTATTAGAGTAATGTAATTTCAAGACCTGAAGTTTTGTGCATCTCTGTTGCTCTTATAATACAGATGTGTCCTCCTATATCCTTGCTGTGATGTTAAACAGTTCTTCTAGTCATGCTGTGGGGTGACTTGTTAGCACAGAGCGTCTTTTTGTTTGACTATTTGCGATCTACGTAGCGTTTATATGTGAATAGGCTGCACATGCAGCTTATACTGATTAAAATGATGAGGCATGCCGATATTGTATGTGCAACTGCGGCTGTATCTGCATATGGAATAGGAAAACACTAACGTAGCATTTTGTATGTACAGTAGAAACAGCCACAGACGCACACAGAATATAGGCATGCAGCATATCATTGTAAACAGTATACACTGCTCGTGCGTCCTAGTCACATAGTGATGCGAATAAGATGCATTTTGGCCAAAAAATAAAAAAAACAAAAAATAAGATTTTACTTACCGATAAATCTATTTCTCGTAGTCCGGAGTGGATGCTGGGACTCCGTAAGGACCATGGGGAATAGCGGCTCCGCAGGAGACAGGGCACAAAATAAAAGCTTGAGATATCAGGTGGTGTGCACTGGCTCCTCCCCCTATGACCCTCCTCCAAGCCAGTTAGGATACTGTGCCCGGACGAGCGTACATAATAAGGAAGGATATTGAATCCCGGGTAAGACTCATACCAGCCACACCAATCACACCGTACAACTCGTGATCTGAACCCAGTTAACAGTATGATAAATTTAAAGGAGCCTCTGAAAGGATGGCTCAACAATAATAACCCGAATTTTTTGTAACAATAACTATATACAAGTATTGCAGACAATCCGCACTAGGGATGGGCGCCCAGCATCCACTACGGACTACGAGAAATAGATTTATCGGTAAGTAAAATCTTATTTTCTCTAACGTCCTAAGTGGATGCTGGGACTCCGTAAGGACCATGGGGATTATACCAAAGCTCCCAAACGGGCGGGAGAGTGCGGATGACTCTGCAGCACCGAATGAGAGAACTCCAGGTCCTCCTCAGCCAGGGTATCAAATTTGTAGAATTTAGCAAACGTGTTTGCCCCTGACCAAGTAGCTGCTCGGCAAAGTTGTAAAGCAGAGACCCCTCGGGCAGCCGCCCAAGATGAGCCCACTTTCCTTGTGGAATGGGCTTTTACTGATTTTGGCTGTGGCAATCCTGCCACGGAATGTGCAAGCTGAATTGTACTACAAATCCAACGAGCAATCGTCTGCTTTGAAGTAGGAGCACCCAGCTTGTTGGGTGCATACAGGATAAACAGCGAGTCAGTTTTCCTGACTCCAGCCGTCCTGGAAACATATATTTTCAAGGCCCTGACAACGTCCAGCAACTTAGAGTCCTCTAAGTCCCTAGTAGCCGCAGGTACCACAATAGGTTGGTTCATGTGAAATGCAGAAACCACCTTAGGTAGAAATTGAGGACGAGTCCTCAATTCCGCCCTGTCAGAATGAAAATTTAGGTAAGGGCTTTTACATGATAAAGCCGCCAATTCTGACACACGCCTAGCTGAAGCCAACAGCATCGACACCTTCCACGTGAGATATTTTAAATCTACCGTAGACAATGGTTCAAACCAGTGTGATTTTAGAAATCTCAACACAACATTGAGATCCCAAGGTGCCACTGGAGGCACAAAAGGAGGCTGTATGTGCAGCACCCCTTTCACAAATGTCTGAACTTCAGGTACTGAAGCCAGTTCTTTCTGGAAGAATATCGACAGGGCCGAAATTTGAACCTTAATGGACCCTAATTTTAGGCCCATAGACAGTCCTGTTTGCAGGAAATGCAAGAAACGACCCAGTTGAAATTCCTGTGTAGGGGCCTTCTTGGCCTCACACCACGCAACATATTTACGCCAAATGCGGTGATAATGTTTTGCGGTTACTTCCTTTCTGGCTTTTACCAGAGTAGGGATGACTTCTTCTGGAATGCCCTTGTCCTTCAGGATCCGGCGTTCAACCGCCATGCCGTCAAACGCAGCCGCGGTAAGTCTTGGAACAGACAAGGCCCCTGCAGTAGCAGGTCCTGTCTTAGAGGTAGAGGCCACGGTTCGTCCGTGAGCATCTCTTGAAGTTCCGGGTACCAAGACCTTCTTGGCCAATCCAGAACCACGAGTATAGTTCTTACTCCTCTCCTTCTTATGATTCTCAATACTTTCGGTATGAGGGGCAGAGGAGGGAATACATACACTGACTGGTACACCCACGGCGTTACCAGAGCGTCCACTGCTATTGCCTGAGGGTCCCTTGACCTGGTGCAATATCTGTCCAGTTTTTTGTTTAGACGTGACGCCATCATGTCCACCTTTGGTCTTTCCCAACGGTTTACAATTTGGTGGAAGACTTCTGGGTGAAGTCCCCACTCTCCCGGGTGAAGGTCGTGTCTGCTGAGGAAGACTGCTTCCCAGTTGTCCACTCCCGGAATGAACACTGCTGACAGTGCTATCACATGATTTTCCGCCCAGCGAAGAATACTTGCAGTTTCTGTTGAATTAAGGCATTGTAAATGGCCCTTAGTTCTAGAATGTTTATATGAAGAGATGTTTCCATGCTTGACCACAAGCCCTGGAAATTCCTTCCCTGTGTGACTGCTCCCCAGCCTCTCAGGCTGGCATCCGTGGTTACCAGGATCCAATCCTGAATGCCAAATCTGCGGCCCTCTAGTAGATGAGCCCTCTGAAGCCACCACAGGAGAGACACCCTTGTCCTTGGCGACAGGGTTATCCGTTGATGCATCTGAAGATGCGATCCGGACCATTTTCCCAGTAGATCCCACTGAAAAGTTCTTGCATGGAATCTTCCGAATGGAATCGCTTCGTAAGAAGCCACCATTTTTCCCAGGACCCTTGTGCACTGATGCACTGAGACCTGTCCTGGTTTTAGGAGGTTCCTGACTAGCTCGGATAACTCCCTGGCCTTCTCCTCCGGGAGAAACACCTTCTTCTGGACTGTGTCCAGAATCATTCCTAAGAACAGTAGACGTGTCGTTGGAATCAGCTGCGATTTTGGAATATTTAGAATCCATCCGTGCTGACTTAGCACTACCTGAGATAGTGCCACTCCGACTTCTAACTGTTCCTTGGTTCTTGCCCTTATCAGGAGATCGTCCAAGTAAGGGATAATTAAAATGCCTTTTCTTCGTAGAAGAATCATCATTTCGGCCATTACCTTGGTAAAGACCTGAGGCGCCGTGGACAATCCAAACGGCAGCGTCTGAAACTGATAATGACAGTTTTGTACTACAAACCTGAGGTACCCTTGGTGAGAAGGATATATTGGGACGTGGAGATAAGCATCCTTGATGTCCAGCGACACCATATAGTCCCCCTCTTCCAGGTTCGCTATCACCGCTCTGAGTGACTTCATCTTGAATTTGAACCTTTTTATGTAAGTGTTCAAAGATTTTAGATTTAATATTGGTCTCACCGAGCCGTCCGGCTTCGGTACCACAAATAGTGTGGAATAATACCCCTTCCCCTGTTGTAAGAGGGGTACCTTGATTATCACCTGCTGGGAGTACAGCTTGTGAATGGCTTCCAGAACTGCCTCCCTGTCGGAGGGAGACTTTGGTAAAGCAGACTTCAGGAACCGATGAGGAGGAAACGCCTCGAATTCCAGTTTGTACCCCTGTGATACTACCTGTAGAATCCAGGGATCCACTTGCGAGTGAGCCCACTGCGCGTTGAAATACTTGAGACGGGCCCCCACCGTGTCTGAGTCTGCTTGTAAAGCCCCAGCGTCATGCTGAAGACTTGGCAGAAGCAGGGGAGGGCTTCTGCTCCTGGGAAGCGGCTGCATGGTGCTGCCTTTTTCCTCTTCCTCTGCCCTTGGGCAGAAAAGAGTGACCTTTTGCTCGCTTGAACTTATGGGAACGAAAGGACTGAGTTTGAAAAGACTGTCTTTTTCTGTTGATGTGAAGTAACCTGGGGTAAAAAGGTGGATTTTCCAGCCGTTGCCGTGGCCACCAGGTCTGTTAGACCAGCCCCAAATAACTCCTCCCCCTTATACGGCAAAACTTCCATGTGCCGTTTGGAATCTGCGTCCCCTGACCACTGTCTGGTCCATAATGCTCTTCTGGCAGAGATGGACATTGCGCTTACTCTTGATGCCAGGGTACAAATATCCCTCTGCGCATCACGCATATATAGCAATGCATCCTTTAAATGTTCTATAGTTAACAGAATATTGTCCCTATCCAGGGTATCAATATTCTCAGTCAGGGAATCCGCCCATGCGACTCCAGCACTGCACATCCAGGCTGATGCGATTGCTGGTCGCAGTATAACACCAGTATGTGTGTATATACTTTTCAGGATATTTTCCAGCCTCCTATCAGCTGGTTCTTTGAGGGTGGCCGTATCAGGGGACGGTAACGCTACTTGTTTAGATAAACGTGTGAGCGCCTTATCTACCCTAGGGGGTGTTTCCCACCGTGCCCTAACCTCTGGCGGGAAAGGGTATAGTGCTAATAACTTATTAGAAATTAGATGTTTTTTATCGGGGGAAACCCACGCTTTATCACACACCTCATTTATTTCCTCAGACTCAGGAAAACTATTGGCAGTTTTTTCACACCCCACATAATACCCGCCTTTGAGGTATTTGTAGTGTCAGAAAGGTTCAATGCCTCTTTCATTGCCGTGATCATGTAACGTGTGGCCCTACTGGACATTACGTTTGTCTCGTCACCGTCGACACTAGATTCAGTATCTGTATCTGGATCCGTGTCGACCCACTGAGGTAGCGGCCGTTTTAGGGCCCCTGAGGGTGTCTGAGACGCCTGAACAGGCACTAATTGATTTGCCGGCTTTCTCATGTCGTCAACAGTTTTTTGTAAATTGCTGACATTATCACTTAATTGCTTAAACACAATCATCCAGTCAGGTGTCGACTCCCTAGGGGGTGACATCACTAACACAGGCAACTGCTCCGCCTCCACCTCATTTTCCTCCTCATACATGTCGACACACGCGTACCGACACACAGCACACACACCGGGAATGCTCTGATAGAGGACAGGACCCCACTTAGCCCTTTGGAGAGACAGAGGGAGAGTCTGCCAGCACACACCCAGCGCTATATATATACAGGGATAACCTTATATAAGTGTTAATCCCTTATAGCTGCTGTTAATCTAGTTATTTGCTGCCAAAATGCCCCCCCTTCTCTTTTTTACCCTGAATCAGATGCAGTACTGCAGGGGAGAATCAGGGAGCCGTCCTTCCAGCGGAGCTGTGAGGGAATAATGGCGCCAGTGTGCTGAGGAGATAGGCCCAGCCCCTTCACGACGTCCTTAACTCCCGCTTTTTTGTGTAAAATGGCAGGGGAAAAAATACATCCATATAGCCCTGGAGCTATATGTGATGTATTCCTTTTGCCAGCTAAGGTATATGTGTGTTATATTGCGTCTCAGGGCGCTCCCCCCCAGCGCCCTGCACCCTCAGTGACCGGAGTGTGAAGTGTGCTGAGAGCAATGGCGCACAGCTGCGGTGCTGTGCGCTACCTTAGTCTTGAAGACAGGATGTCTTCTGCCGCCGCTTTCACCGGACCTTCGTCTCTTCTGGCTCTGTAAGGGGGACGGCGGCGCGGCTCCGGTGACCCATCCAGGCTGAACCTGTGATCGTCCCTCTGGAGCTAACGTCCAGTAGCCTAAGAAGCCCAATCCACTCTGCACTCAGGTGAGTTCGCTTCTTCTCCCCTTAGTCCCACGATGCAGTGAGCCTGTTGCCAGCAGGACTCACTGAAAATAAAAAAAAAACCTAACTAAACTTTTATTCTAAGCAGCTCTGGAGAGCTACCTAGTTTGCACCCTTCTCGGCCGGGCACAAAAATCTAACCGGCTTGGAGGAGGGTCATAGGGGGAGGAGCCAGTGCACACCACCTGATATCTCAAGCTTTTATTTTGTGCCCTGTCTCCTGCGGAGCCGCTATTCCCCATGGTCCTTACGGAGTCCCAGCATCCACTTAGGACGTTAGAGAAACAAAAACAAAAAAACACAACACGACCTCGACGTTAGCAGAGCTGCAGGGAGCTGCCGACTGACTCATGCCAAACATCTCCAGCTGCATGGCATACTGAGGCAAGATGTATGAGAACACATCTGTACAATTCCAGACTGCTCTGGCACCAAGCAGAACAGTAACTGTGACTGAGTGAATGCTGGGAGCTGTAATTTAAGCACAGCTGATGACTGTGCTATAAATAATTCTTCTCTATTTAAAAACCAGGCAATCACTATTTCTTACAATGGCAATTACCCACAAGAAACAGTTATTTTATAACAGTTTTATATGCCATAATAATCCTATGTCAGATATGTCAGGATATTCAACATGAGAATACTGGGAATGGAGAGTCTATAGATGTTCTTCATCACTCCTTTCTGCTTATAAACATTCAACAGGCAAGCTCGTACCATCTGTAACCTGCAGGTGATGAGATGCCAGCAGTAACGGTCACATGACCTAATCCCTGTCAAAGTCAGAAAAAAATGTCTCAATGCACGTTGCCATATTTGCACCGCACACTGGTCCGTGCTGCGCATGCGTATGCTCTCCCGTGGAAGCGCATACCCGCAATAGCGTGCACTCGCACGCGCAGTATGCGCATTTACGGTAGAGTTTATGTGATCGTAGCGTGCGACTCATTAGTTACAAATGTTCACAATTAATGTAGTTTATAGATCATGATCCCTTTGATAGTTTCTGTAAGTTTGGTTAAAGTACAATGTCCCAGAGCTGAGGAATCCCTCTTTGCATCGTACGAAGGGTCTAACAGGAATCATATTGCAGTGTTTGGTACCCATCGGAAGAGTATTTAATTAGCAATATTCCGGTGTTGGTTTGGAGCGTATTAATCGCTCGTGCGAATAGTTATGGACATAAGAAGTTTATGTCCATTTCTATGATTTACACATACTCAGGTATGCGGCGGGAAACCCAGTTTCCCACCCACCTGAGCTGTTGGAAATCGTCACAGCCCACCTGTATGAATCACCCTATGACCTTTTGTTATGATGCAGGGCCGAATTCCTTCGGCCAATGGACAATGGGATTGTAGGGACTAGGAGATTGCATTGTGTGTGGGGCATAAATAGGCAGGCCGACCATATCCAAACTCACTCTCTCATCAACGGTTATCTGCTGATAATCGGGAGCTGGATATCGAGGCGCTGGCGATCATACCCTTTGTGCGTAAGTTCTCTTCATAATCATTGTCTTTCTGCGAGCCAATTTCTCTCTCTCTCTCTCTATCTCTCTCTCTCCTCTTTTCTCTTAAATACCTTATAGTATTATAGTATGGTATTGTATTTCATTTAGGTCAGCGTAGTATTGTCTTATTGTATTTATTGTTTAGTTCTGTGGTTAGGAGGTCTCTGTTATATTGTAGCGTATCATATGTACTGTTATCCCCTTTTACAAGTATATTAGATATAATACAGTTAATAGGCTTTGGAAACCTAAACCAGTATCAGTGTATTTACTATAGTGTTAAGTGTTCACTTGAGCGTCGGTGACGCTCAATCAGCTTTGTAGTTAGTCAGGTTACACAAGGTTGCATTTACACCCTGTACTCACATTAAGGTATTCTGTGTGTTTCATCGGTATAAGGTTTAACATAAAGGTATAGTGTTGTGAGCGTCTGCATCGCTGGTGACCTCCTCGTGGTCTCTAGCGTACGCTACGTTACAGCGAATCTTTCCCCTAGACATAACCAATAACGTGTCCTGTGATCCCTGGGCCGTGAGCGAACGTGACGCCTGAACGTCTCGCCTACGGCTGAGCGATCGTTACGCAACTAGCGTACCATTACGGTACTTCTTAAGTAAACAGCGTACAGTGTTCTTAGCTTCATAAAGGGTTGTTTATACGACAAAGGAATTTAGCATTGTCAATTGCGGGCTCGTCCTATACTTCTCACATCTGCACTAGGTAGATCAGCAGACATTATCCCTCCAGCAAAGGGTGGGAGGTTGTCTCACAGTGCTGACGGGATAAGCGTCTGCTTCGCTTAGATAAAGGGTGCTGAAGGAACCCGGTAACCGGAAGTAAGAACAAAACGCTTGTGTCTTTTTAAAACTGTTTATTTTTCTTTTGTCTTGCGTACGCATACATACCTGCATTTCTTTTCACTTGTGTATTTCATTTTTCGTATATCACTATTCCTGTTTGCCAAATTTTATAGTTGATAGAAAGTGCTAAAAAGAGATTTGCTGTTATTTAATAGTAGAGGTGATAGTTAAAGTATAGAACAAACACACGGTTTGTCTGAGATACAAGGCAGTCAGTGTGGATTGGGGTAGATGATCAGGGATCATTTACATTGATAAAAATATATTGTGTTATGGTGGATCCTTTGCATTGCGTACACGTGTCGCTAACAAAGACTAGCGTACGCAATCCAAAGGCAGACGCACGCAGCGTTCATTACGCAACGTAGCGTCCGGTTACGCTCACGTAGCTCAAGTCACGAAAAAGTTGAATTAGCGCAAAGCGATAATTAGCGCAAGGCGATAATTAACGCACAGCGGTAAATAACGCAAATCTGTTTTTAGAAAATCTGAAATTTAGTTTAACAGATCCTGCTCCTAATTGGTAACACTCTTGGCCTGAAGACAATTTCTGCGCAGAAATAGATATAGAAACAAAGTGTACATGTGTTGAGTGAGTGTGTTTTGTATACAAAAGTTTATATAACTTTAAGGTGGAACCAAAAGGAAAGCCGGGTACTCGTCAAGGGACATACGTGTAAGTGACATATACGGTGGCCAGGGAGGCATCCCTGGTTAAATAATATTTGAGCATTAGAGTATAGCGGACCATAAGGTAAAGGTAACAAGACCAGGAGGTCAAAAGGTAACAAGACCAGGAGGTCATAAGGTAAAAAGGTCCGCTATAAAAGTCCAGTGGCACAACGCCTGGGGTGTTGGTGCAGAACCCATATAGGCCATAAGCTCTTGCTGAAGGAATCGCGGCCGGAAACATCGATTCCATTGGTCTTTCAGTACATGACAAGTAGTGCTCGTGTACTGAACGATTGGACCACACGTAATTGTGTGCAGTAGTTAGTAATCTGACCTAATACCATTAGAGTAAAGTGGTCACAAACGCTATTTGTACATTCTGACGTGATTTGTGTAATTTTTTATTTTTGGAAGGGAAGTTCGCTGGTCACTCAGGAACTATCTAACAACCCCACCTTTACTGGAAAGAGTAAGTGTCCTGCGGGTAACCCTCATATGTTCCAGTAAACTGAAGGTTCCATAGGGGCCCTGTATCGAGTACGCCAGCACCACGTCGGTGTGATCAGGTCGTATTGGTCGAGGTGGGCGAGTGAGTGGGGTACTCGGTAAACCGCCACCGCCGGCCTACTGTGGAGTAATTTGGTTGTCTGAAAAGGCTTGCTGAAAACCTTGATACAGAGATCCAAGGAGGACTAAGCAACACCTGCAGACTATGGGGGCCAGTTGCTCAGGTAGGGGGCGATCAACCCTGGTTCAGGTTGATTCTGTGAACCGACCAGTTGGGTCGGCACGATATGTAATGTGTGAAAAATATGGAATTCACACCGAATCTTTATGTGATGAATGGGAGAGAATGACTGTACAAGACAGGGACAAATTCCCAAGAATAGGTAGCTTCAGTCCAGAAGTGTTACAAAATTTAAGGAGGAGGATATGTCTCGTAAAATCAGCAAAGAGACGAATTCAGCATCATGATTATTTACAGTTATGGCACCAGGAAGGTGAGATACAGAGAGGTTTGGCTCTGGCGGCAGGATCTGGGGCAGTCAGGAAGTTGATTGCCACAGCTCCTCCCCCACCATACATTGCAGGAGAAAAGTTGATTGCGGAGAGAAACGCACTGGGTTGTAAAACACAAACTCTTAGTAACACTGTAAATGTTAATGATGTTAACCAAATAACTCATGCAAGTATTAACCCGTGCAAGATGTACCCTGTTTTGAACCTTCCTCAGGAGTGTGATCAAGAAGACGATTCAGCAACAATTTCAGCTCTCTCTCTTGCAGCCACCATAGCAGAGACCACAGTAGGCACAGCGACACCCACGAGATTAGTGAAAGCCCCTAGCGGAGGGATAGGTGAGGTCGTGTCAACGGGTAAGTACGGCACCATGCACTACACTGAAACAATTGTACCACAACAAGCTGTAGAATCTACACAGGAAGAGGCTGTTAGAATTGCTCCTGTAAGGGTAATAGCAGTTCCCAATGGAAAAACAGATGTGTCTGGAGCCACTCCCATAAGGAACATTGCCATGTACACTCCATTTTCCAGAATGGAATTAAGAACAATAGTGTCCGAATTTCCTGACCCCAGGAAGGATTTAGTTGCTAGCCAAAAATACATCAGGGATCTAGGTAACACTGTAGAACCCAACAACAAGGATTGGCAGATACTGCTAAGAGCTTGTTTACCTTCCAATGTTGATGCAACTCAATTTTTAGCTGATTGTGCATTGGATAAAGATGTACCGCTTACAGACGTGTACAACAAGGATAATGTAAAGAGGATAAATTTACAGCTAAAGGAGTATTTCCCAGCCGTTGTTAAATGGAATAAAATATTTTCCATTAAGCAAAAGGAGTCCGAAACGGCAACAGAATATTTTCACCGGGCACTATTAGAAATGGCAAAGTACACTGGTATAGAAGACATTAAGACCAACCCAAACCATCGGGAAGTAGCAGTATCTGTACTGATGGATGGTTTAAAGGAAACATTAAAGACTAGGGTTCAGACCACGCAACCGTGCTGGCGAGGTCTGTCAGTGTCCGGCTTGAGAGAGGCTGCTATTGATCACGACAGAAACATCACTAGGCACAGGGAATCGCAAAGTGATAAGTTGATGTCCGTAAGTATACAGGCGCTGACCACAAGGCAGCCTGCGTATGTACCACCGAATCCTGTGGGTAAGGCAAGTGTAATAACATGTTTTTCTTGTAACAGACCGGGACACTTTGCACGAGAATGTAGAACAAAGAATGTACAAAGGTCTTTTCAACCCCCTAGACAACAACACAACACACGACATTGGGAGCAGGGTCCACAGAGGCGGAGTTTTGAGCCACATACAGGGGAAACAAAAAGATATCCCCCAAACAGAGACTGGCATGCCTCTGGTAGCTCCCAGCTAACTCCCTCACAAGTAGTTGCTGCCAGCGGGATTCAGGGAGGTCAGCATACCCAATAGGGGTGTGGCCATACCTGTAATCTGCAGCCAGTTAAGTTGATTGCTAGTCTTGGAAACGAACCAGAAATTGCAATTAATGTAGCTGGTAAAACTTTAAACTTTCTTGTAGACACAGGGGCGGCCAAGTCAGTGATAAATTCGACAGTGGGCATGAGAACCACTGGTAGGACAATTCCAGCCATGGGAGTAACAGGAGTAGTCCAGCACTACCCTGTTAGCAAACCAGCCGAGATTACAATAGGGCCTTTGCATACCAAGCATTCCTTTTTGCTGGCTGCATCTGCACCAACTAATCTCCTGGGAAGAGACTTACTATGCAAAATGGGTTGCGTCATTTATTGTACTCCTGAAGGTGTATTCTTGGACATCCCTGAGAATCACGCTCAGGAAGTACGAGACATGTTAGACTCCCCATCAAAATTAATGTCACACACCATTATGACAAATAGGAACCCATCCCAGGTAGAAGAGATGACATCTCAGATACCAGAGTCACTTTGGACAAAAGATGGACAGGACACTGGATTAATGGCAAACGTAGCTCCAGTAGTAGTACAAGTAAAAGAAGGTAGGATAGCTCCAAAAATCCCACAGTATCCTCTGAAGCCAGAGGTGGAGTTAGGAGTTTTTCCCGTAATAGAGCGCTTGCTACAACAGGGCATTCTAGTAAGAACGTCCAGCACAGCAAATAGTCCCATCTTCCCTGTTAAAAAGAGTGGGGGGAGGGGTTACAGGCTAGTGCAGGATCTAAGGGGGATTAACAAAATAGTTGAGAGTCAGTTCCCCGTAGTGCCTAATCCAGCTGTCATCCTAATGCAAATTCCTCCCACTGCCAAATTTTTCACTGTTATTGACCTCTGCTCCGCTTTCTTTTCGGTACCTCTGCACCCTGACAGCCAATATTTGTTTGCATTCACATACAGAGGAGTCCAATACACGTGGACTCGGTTACCCCAAGGTTTCATAGATAGTCCAAGTATATTTTCTCAGGCTTTGCATGATTGTTTACAGTCTTTCCAACCAGACAGTGGATCAGTATTGATACAGTATGTGGACGATTTATTACTGTGTTCAGATTCACTGGAGGCATCCCTGAAGGATACGAAACAGCTCCTGTTTCATCTTTCAGACACAGGTCACAAGGTTTCCAAAGACAAGTTGCAATTATGCCAGACTAAGGTAAAATATTTGGGACACTGTCTAACACAAGGACTGAGACACTTGACCGCTGATAGAATCGAAGCCATTAGAGACATGACACTGCCACAAACCCAGCAACAGATCAGGACGTTTTTAGGAATGTGTGGGTATTGCCGTAATTGGATCCCAGGGTTTTCCATATTGGCACTACCTTTGCAGGAAATGGTCTCCTCAAACAAATCTGATCGGATTTCGCATACAGACGAATCTGAAACAGCATTTGAGAGACTCAAACAGTGCCTAACGCAGGCACCAGCACTAGGTATGCCAGACTATGGGAAACCCTTTGAACTATACGGAACAGAAAGTGCTGGGTGCGCAGCAGGTGTACTAACACAAAAACACGGTGATGCCAGCAGGCCAATTGCATACTACAGCGCCCAGCTAGATACGGTAGCGCGATCCCTCCCCACATGCTTGCGTAGCGTTGCGGCAATAGCATTGCTAGTAACAAAAAGCGAAGATGTCGTGCTAGGCCACAACCTCACAATCCATACACCGCATGCGGTATCTGCCTTATTGAATTCTGCCCAAACCAGACACGTCTCATCTGCAAGGTTTACAAGATGGGAATTGGCATTAATGGCCCCAGTAAACATCACCATAAGGAGATGCAGCGCATTAAATCCTGCAACATTTCTCCCAGGTGTGCCTGGTCAGACACAAAGGGTGGAAGGTGAGAGTGATGGGGAAGGAGGATTTAATGCAAAGGGAGATACACATGATTGTATGGAATATTTGACCCAAAATTTTACCGCAAGGCCTGACATCAGTGACAATCCACTGGAAGATGCAGAACTCACGTTCTACACGGATGGTAGTTGTCACAGACAGTCAGACTCGGGAGACTTGTGTACTGGATACGCAGTCGTAGATGACCAAGACACCATAGAAGCGGAACCGCTAGGCCCACCTCACTCAGCCCAGGTTGCTGAACTGGTCGCCCTAACCAGAGCATGTGAATTGGCTAAGGGTAAGTCAGCCAATATCTACACCGATTCCAGATACGCGTTCGGGGTAGTCCATGATTTCGGAGCCCTATGGCGGCTCAGAAATTTCATGACGGCAGCTGGTACACCGATAGCGCATGCAGCTCACATAAAAAGGCTTCTAACAGCGATACAGGAACCCGACAGAGTGGCTGTTATCAAATGTAAAGCACATACATATAGCCAAGACCCAGTATCCCTTGGTAACAGCCGAGCAGACGAAGCTGCAAAGCTTGCAGCTGCTACCCCCATACGGACAGACACCACACAACTGATGGTATTTAATACCATCAACACACGAAAGTTGTGTGAAATGCAGAATTTGTGTTCCACTCAGGAGAGAGCAGTCTGGAAGGCAAAGGGATATGGCCAGGAGTCCTCAGGGCTCTGGACGGATGGACATGGTAAACCAGTGGCCCCCAGGGCATACCTTCCGTGTCTGGCTGAAGCAGCTCACGGGCTGACTCATCTAGGCAGGGAGGGGATGTGCAAATTGGTAAGAGCATACTGGTGCGCCCCAGGATTCTCCTCTCATGCTAGTAAAAGAGCAATGTCATGCCTTACCTGTCTGAGAAAGAATATTGGAAAGGCAATACCTACAGAACCATCCCATATCCCACCTGCCGGCGGCCCTTTCCAAGTAATACAAATTGACTTCATTCAATTGCCCCCATGTAGAAATTTAAAGTATGTACTTGTCTGTATAGATGTTTTCTCGAATTGGGTCGAAGCTTTTCCAGCAGCTACAAATACCGCTATGTTTACAGCTAAGAAAATTGTGCAGGAATTTGTATGTAGATATGGTATCCCTAGAATCATTGAAAGTGATAGGGGTACCCATTTTACAGGTGATGTCTTTCAAGGAATGTGTAAATTGATGGGTATTGATAGCAAGCTGCACACTCCGTACCGTCCACAGGCGAGTGCGAAGGTCGAAAGAGTGAACAGCACTATTAAAAATAAATTGAGTAAAGTAATGGCAGAGACAGGATTGACGTGGCCAGAAGCTTTACCCATTGTTTTGTATAGCATCAGAACCACTCCCAGGTCCCCTCTTAATCTGTCCCCTTTTGAAATCTTGTTTGGTCGACAACCGCATGTCATGATTAACCCTCAGGATGATTTGAAATGTAACAATGAAGTAACTGTAAAGTACTTGATTAACATGAGTAAACAGTTGAGGAATCAAAATGATAATCTGAAGTTGGTGATTCCTGATTTACCAGATAGTAATTGTCATGACATTGAACCTGGGGATTATGTAATGATACGAAATTTTCTACGCTCAGGTTGTCTTATTGATAGATGGGAAGGACCATACCAGGTCTTATTGACTAGCACCACAGCATTGAAGGTTGCTGAGAGAGAGACTTGGGTCCATTCATCCCACTGCAAGAAGGTTGCTGATCCAGAGAAGTCCCGTGATAAGGAACAGACGGTAGAGGTTGTATCACTGGAGTGTCTGTTCCAGGAGGACTGAGGCGGCACCTGAGCCTTGAAGACCGGAAGCAGTTGTCGACTCCCCTCTCCCTTTTATTGTTTTTCTCCACTTCCCATCCCCTCTCCCTTAAAAATTTCTGTTTCCCCCTTCTCAATCTTCTCCATTTCCTCCTCAAAGATGGACTTGCCCAAAGAGACTGTGATCCGGATTTTGATGTTGACCATGATGTTGACCAGAGCAGTCTATTCCGGCGAGAGTACCATAGAGGTCGAGAGAGGTTCTGGAATGGGTTCCGATTATGATGATGGAGGCGTAGTTTTCCAAGATCAACCAATCCAACAAGCAAAGGCGAGTATCAGAAAACGATCCGATAGAAGAAATTGTGATGGATTGTTAGCTGAGGAAAATTGTATCTGTAGGCTCTGTGATAATCTGGTTGAAGATGGATGCATAAAGAAATGCCAATCTAGTTTTAATATCCATATAGACCGGCATCCATTGAGTGACTATCACTCCTTAGTGGGTAACGTGTTAAACCAAACAGATTGTTGGGTATGCTCTCAAGTACCTCAGGGTCACAGTAAATCAGGGCTAGTACCATTTCCTTTAACGTTAGGGGAGGTACTTGAGCTAAGTGGTGGGAGACCGGTGGACCGGAGGTTTAACATCTCCAGCCCTCCTAGTTTGAAGCTCCACCAATACCATGTGGATAGGTCCCTCATATGTTTTAACATCTCCAATCCCAGAAAACCGGGAAATTGGGAAGTGTCATGGAGCAACCTTACCATGACCTTTTCACACAGAGCAGATAGAATGCCTACAGATACAGAGCTCGTACGCCACATAGCCAGTAGAGGAAAATCTTTCCGGTATCGATATACCTTAGGAAATAGGATTACTAAAGTTGGAGAGGTATCACCAGGATACTGTGCACATATCGTACAAACCGATACGTGCATTAAGCAGTTGGAAGAATTAGGGTCAGGAGATTTCACCTGGAAGGTTTGTAACATGGTCATGTCCTTCTCCGTCCCTTATGTTCTCCCCGATGATGCATATTTCATATGCGGGAGAAAGGCGTACAAGTGGCTAGCCCCAAACTCTGAAGGATTGTGTTATATTGGAAAAGTATTGCCCGAAGTGATGACTGTTACACATGACAAAATGAAGGACATACACCGTGGTGCCCAAGCTCCTTATACTCACACTCATTACGAACACCGAGTTAAAAGACAACTGTCAGAAAGGTTAGAGCATCCGGCCTCTGATCTTATCCATGAATCCACCGGGATTCAGGTTCTGGTAGCGTTAGATTTCACTCGTACCGCTCGAGGAGTGATGAATTATAGATACATTTCCGCACTCGCCAATTTGTTAGATAATATCACTGAAATGTATGATGACACGTTTAGATACACTGGAAGAGAACTTCAAGCTTATAAAACAGAACTAGTTCAGCATAGGATGGTTCTTAATTATCTTACAGCAGTAACAGGCGGATATTGTGTTACATTGGCAACACAGTACGGCATAAAGTGTTGCACGTATATCACCAATAGCACCGAGGATCCGGTAGAGGTCATAGACCAAAAGATGGATGATATTCTGCAATTAAAGTGGGAATTTCGTCGAAAACACAATCTCACCCTTGCTGCTGTAGGTAATGAGCTGACTGGTTGGGTGTCATGGTTGAACCCGCGAAATTGGTTCTCCGGTTTGGGAGAGTGGGCTCAAGGAGTCATAATGGATGTTGGAAAGTTTCTACTGTGTATTTTGGGTGTCGTTATATCGTTTGGATTGATATTTAGATGCGGGCAGGCTTTGATGAGGTGTAAACAAAGTACGAAAGTGATGAGCTTGAGGAGTGAGGAAACTGTAATTAACCTGGATTTGATTTATGACCCAATGCTAGAAACCATGACGTAATGATGTAATGAGTATACGGTCCGTCTTTCACCCATTTCTATGTTTTCCTCCGAGGTACAAAGACCCACGTAGACGAAGGATTTGATGAGCCAAGGGGCCGACAACGGAAAGATGGAAAGAAGAAGAGCAGACGACCTGATATACAAGATTTTGATGGACAATGCCATGGGTACCCCAGTTTCCCTAGGAACTTTAAAATCACGCTAGCCCAACATTTTTTGTAAATCCATGGACGTTGTTTGCTTTACTCACGATTTATGAGCAAAAGCACAAAGAAGAAGACTCCAATCAACCGACACCAATCAAGACCTCAATCGACGAATGTACATTTCCCTGACATAGAATACCATTGCATTTTCCATAAGTGTTCTCTATCTTCATCTCTACAACCCTCAGGTAATGACACACATAGACGATAGGGAATTCAGGCACAGATATCAGCAACCACATACCTCCCCCATCCATGTATCATCAACTAAAATGTGCATCCCCATTTTTGTTACAACTACAGCCGAAATGAGCTCGGTAAAGTTTGACAGCCCATCCACAGACCTGTACCACAGGATAAGAAGGAATTCAAATGTATACTTCGCAATACCTCGAAGCTTGATTTACCACACGTACGGCACGATGATACATGACCCTCCAAACATGGACTCATACACACATGCTT
This sequence comes from Pseudophryne corroboree, assembly GCF_028390025.1. NCBI lineage: Eukaryota > Metazoa > Chordata > Amphibia > Anura > Myobatrachidae > Pseudophryne > Pseudophryne corroboree. Next base: position 163,975,496 of record NC_086448.1, read on the forward strand.
CTGCTTTCTCACTAGGTCATACCCTCTTCACACCTTCTCCTCTCTCCTCCCCTACCCAACCATGGAAATCAATTAACCCCTGACTTACATTTTTCTCCTTAAATGTTTTGTGGCAGTTATTATTGACTGCCAAAGGGTGGACTGTCAAAGTCAGAAAAAAATGTCTCAATGCACGTTGCCATATTTGCACCGCACACTGGTCCGTGCTGCGCATGCGTATGCTCTCCCGTGGAAGCGCATACCCGCAATAGCGTGCACTCGCACGCGCAGTATGCGCATTTACGGTAGAGTTTATGTGATCGTAGCGTGCGACTCATTAGTTACAAATGTTCACAATTAATGTAGTTTATAGATCATGATCCCTTTGATAGTTTCTGTAAGTTTGGTTAAAGTACAATGTCCCAGAGCTGAGGAATCCCTCTTTGCATCGTACGAAGGGTCTAACAGGAATCATATTGCAGTGTTTGGTACCCATCGGAAGAGTATTTAATTAGCAATATTCCGGTGTTGGTTTGGAGCGTATTAATCGCTCGTGCGAATAGTTATGGACATAAGAAGTTTATGTCCATTTCTATGATTTACACATACTCAGGTATGCGGCGGGAAACCCAGTTTCCCACCCACCTGAGCTGTTGGAAATCGTCACAGCCCACCTGTATGAATCACCCTATGACCTTTTGTTATGATGCAGGGCCGAATTCCTTCGGCCAATGGACAATGGGATTGTAGGGACTAGGAGATTGCATTGTGTGTGGGGCATAAATAGGCAGGCCGACCATATCCAAACTCACTCTCTCATCAACGGTTATCTGCTGATAATCGGGAGCTGGATATCGAGGCGCTGGCGATCATACCCTTTGTGCGTAAGTTCTCTCCATAATCATTGTCTTTCTGCGAGCCAATTTCTCTCTCTCTCTATCTCTCTCTCTCCTCTTTTCTCTTAAATACCTTATAGTATTATAGTATGGTATTGTATTTCATTTAGGTCAGCGTAGTATTGTCTTATTGTATTTATTGTTTAGTTCTGTGGTTAGGAGGTCTCTGTTATATTGTAGCGTATCATATGTACTGTTATCCCCTTTTACAAGTATATTAGATATAATACAGTTAATAGGCTTTGGAAACCTAAACCAGTATCAGTGTATTTACTATAGTGTTAAGTGTTCACTTGAGCGTCGGTGACGCTCAATCAGCTTTGTAGTTAGTCAGGTTACACAAGGTTGCATTTACACCCTGTACTCACATTAAGGTATTCTGTGTGTTTCATCGGTATAAGGTTTAACATAAAGGTATAGTGTTGTGAGCGTCTGCATCGCTGGTGACCTCCTCGTGGTCTCTAGCGTACGCTACGTTACAGCGAATCTTTCCCCTAGACATAACCAATAACGTGTCCTGTGATCCCTGGGCCGTGAGCGAACGTGACGCCTGAACGTCTCGCCTACGGCTGAGCGATCGTTACGCAACTAGCGTACCATTACGGTACTTCTTAAGTAAACAGCGTACAGTGTTCTTAGCTTCATAAAGGGTTGTTTATACGACAAAGGAATTTAGCATTGTCATCCCCTTTATATATCAAATATCCCATGCATTCCTTTCCCATTGATGTACACTATATATGCGTAATGTTATCTAGTAGATAACACAAATTAATATGGGAACATGTCTGAACTTCGAATGACAAGGGCTAGAAGCAATGAGCACAGAGTAGATTAAAGCAAGAAAATTGGCTTCACATAAATACACCATGACTAAACACTGAAATAGGGACTTATTAAACCCCAGTAAGGGAACAGTTATTTTTATTTTTTTGCATCAAATCACAATTTAATTTAGCCATTAAAATTGACCCATTCTATACAAAAGCATATCCTACGTCTGCACAGGGATTGTACCGCTCATGATCACTCTGATACTTCTAGTAAGAAGCAAGGGGGTCTAGTCATGAAGCAGTGAAAAGAGTGGAGAAGTGAGCCTGTGGAGAAGTTGCCCATGGCAACCAATCAGCTGCTCCGTACAACTGAATAGTATGCAAATTATAAATGTTACTTCAATGCTGATTGGTTGCCATGGGCACTTCTCCACTGACTCACTTCGCCACACTTTACACGGCTTCATGAATAGACCCCAAGATCAGGTGCAAAGGAAGAAGCCACATCATTATTTTCAGTCTATAATGATGATCTGTAGCAGAGAATGGATGGACCTCCAGGTGCTACTATGTAGTTACCTCCCCAGAAAGCTTAAAAAACACACGTCTGAGTAGGCTAAAGTATATATCAGGTGGCACATTAAAGTGGAAATACTTTTTACCAATAAGTCCCTCTCTAGAACTGAAATAATGTCATCTGGGGCCCAGGGTCCTGTGGTCTTGGAAAGTATGCATTCCCACCATTGTGAGTAAAGGTTTCTTCTCCAAGTATAGAAGCCTGGAGAAATCTAAAAGCAGACAGGTGGGGCTAAAGGATTGTGACTTAGTGGACTGAATAAGGAGATGGCCGCCCGGTTAGCAATGTTTACAATAAAGACTGTATCCTTTACGACCTTTCCAGAAAGGCAATGCTGTTCATGGGCACTGGACTCCTAGTTTAAGTCAGTATAAATAAATGCTGGCGTTGAAAGAAAATATAAACTTACCTACACCAACAAAAATATGGGAAGGGTGGGTGTTATCAGGTAAAAATGAGGAACTTCATACTTAGAAAATATTAAATTGATCTATAGGCCAGTTAAACATGGCTCCAAATTAAAAAAAAAAAAAAAAAAAGTGGGAAATATTAAATTCAATATTTTGAAGACATTTCATCTTGGTTTTGATAGGTAATCTGCGGTCACAGGTTAAATTCATTTTATTATGTAGATCGTGTACCTCTTGCTCCCCAGCGCCCAGCAGCACAAGGGGGGGAACTGCATCACTAGCTCCTTGTCTAACAGGATGCGAGTCTTGGAAAACACCACCCTGCATTACTGTTATGTACTGGATAATTCATCCACTTATTACATTGTAGGAGGGAAGAGGCAATGTTGTAGACTCTATTAGTGTGGTAACTTTTAGATCAATATACATAATGCATATGTTAACAAACACATTATATGTAAGTTTAACATATTTGAAATATTTCTTAAGATTCATTATTTCCTAATACACTAAACTCATGAAATTTAATTTAATTTAGGGGGTGCACAATATAGAGCCAGCCATTTAATATAAGGGGTGCTCAATACAGAGCCAGTCATTTAATATAGTTGGTGCTCAATACAGAGCCAGTCATTTAATATAGGGGGTGCACAATACAGAGCCAGCCATTTAATATAGGGGGTGCTCAATACAGAGTCAGTCATTTAATTTAAGGGGTGCTCAATACAAAGCCAGTCATTTAATATAGTTGGTGCACAATACAGAGCCAGCCATTTAATATAAGGGGTGCGCAATACAGAGCCAGTCATTTAATATAGGGGGTGCGCAATGCAGATCTCAGTCTCTGCAGGCCAAGGGGTAGATCTACTGAAGTGCATTGCATGTTTATAGAATTGGAGAGGTTGTGCATAGCAACCAATCATATTCTAGCAATTATCTTCTAGAAGGCTCTAGATAATGATAGGTAGAATCTCCACTTCTATAAACCTGTGATTTAATAAATATACCCCACAATTATACACTACTGTATATACCCCAGTCCATGATGGTAAAGGTGCAATGTGTCTCCCTATAACCGGGAAGGCAGCTACAAACTTCATACCAATACGTCTACAAGCCGTGCTTAAAGTAGTTACAGATCTGACTCCTTGATGCTACAATGACACAAATAACCAATAATCTGGTATCCTATACTAAAGTAGCACATAATAGGTACTATACCAGAACATGCTATGGCAATATAGGCCACTAAAATAAGCTAGAGGTGACAAGAAAGTCACCGCCTGGGATCTCAGAGAATGGCTCTAAGCTTAACATCTTACTGCCAAGAGAGCTATTGTGCAGTGCTGAATGTTCTCAGATAAGTATGCAAAGACGCTTGTGTAAAAATAGAAATATAGAAATCTGTTAAAGGAGGTTGGTTTGGGAATGTTCCAAGAAGTTTAGGGCTACCTCGATTACGTAAATCAATCTGTTGATAGATCTTTAATTCTCCTTTCTACTGCATATTCATAGAGTACATGCTTATAAAAATAAGATTTTACTCACCGGTAAATCTATTTCTCGTAGTCCGTAGTGGATGCTGGGAACTCCGTAAGGACCATGGGGAATAGCGGCTCCGCAGGAGACTGGGCACAACTAAAGAAAGCTTTAGGACTACCTGGTGTGCACTGGCTCCTCCCACTATGACCCTCCTCCAGACCTCAGTTAGGATACTGTGCCCGGAAGAGCTGACACAATAAGGAAGGATTTTGAATCCCGGGTAAGACTCATACCAGCCACACCAATCACACCGTATAACTCGTGATATTATACCCAGTTAACAGTATGAAATATAACTGAGCCTCACTAACAGATGGCTCTTAACAATAACCCTTTAGTTAAGCAATAACTATATACAAGTATTGCAGACAATCCGCACTTGGGATGGGCGCCCAGCATCCACTACGGACTACGAGAAATAGATTTACCGGTGAGTAAAATCTTATTTTCTCTGACGTCCTAGTGGATGCTGGGAACTCCGTAAGGACCATGGGGATTATACCAAAGCTCCCAAACGGGCGGGAGAGTGCGGATGACTCTGCAGCACCGAATGAGCAAACTCAAGGTCCTCCTCAGCCAGGGTATCAAACTTGCAGACTTTTTCAAAATTGTTTGAACCTGACCAAGTAACAGCTCAGCAAAGTTGTAAAGCCGAGACGCCTCAGGCAGCCGCCCAAGAAGAGCCCACTTTCCTCGTGGAATGGGCTTTTACAGATTTAGGGTGCGGCAGTCCAGCCGCAGAATGTGCAAGTTGAATCGTGCTACAGATCCAGCGAGCAATAGTCTGCTTAGAAGCAGGAGCACCCAGCTTGTTGGGTGCATACAGGATAAATAGCGAGTCAGTTTTCCTGGCTCCAGCCGTCCTGGAAACATATTTTCAGGGCCCTGACTACGTCCAGTAACTTGGAGTCCTCCAAGTCCCACGTAGCCGCAGGCACCACAATAGGTTGGTTCACATGAAAAGCTGATACCACCTTAGGAAGGAATTGGGAACGAGTCCTCAATTCCGCCCTATCCATATGAAAATCAGATAAGGGCTTTTGCATGACAAAACCGCCAATTCTGATACACGCCTGGCCGACGCCAAGGCCAATCGCATGACCACTTTCCACGTGAGGTATTTTAGCTCTATGGATTTAAGTGGCTCAACCCAATGCGACTTCAGGAAATCCCACACCACGTTGAGATCCCACGGTGCCACTAGAGGTACAAACGGGGGCTGAATATGCAGCACTCCCTTAACAAAAGTCTGAACTTCAGGCAGTGAAGCCAGTTCTTTTTGGAAGAAAATGTACAGAGCCGAAATCTGGACCTTAATGGAACCCAATTTTAGGCCCGTAGTCACTCCTGACTGTAGGAAGTGCAGAAATCGACCCAGTTGAAATTCCTCCGTTGGGGCCTTCCTGGCCTCACACCAAGCAACATATTTTTGCCATATGCGGTGATAATCTTTTGCGATCACATCTTTCCTAGCCTTAATTTTTTCAGCGTAGGAATGACCTCCTCCGGAATGCCTTTTTCCTTTAGGATCCGGTGTTCAACCGCCATGCCGTCAAACACAGCCGTGGTAATTCTTGGAACAGGCAGGGCCCCTGCTGCAGCAGGTCCTGTCTGAGCGGCAGAGGCCATGGGTCCTCTGAGATCATTTCTTGAAGTTCTGGGTACCAAACTCTTCTTGGCCAATCCGGAACCACGAGTATAGTTTCTACTCCTCTCCTTCTTAGTATTCTCAATACCTTGGGTATGAGAGGCAAAGGAAGGAACACATACACCGACTGGTACACCCACGGTGTTACCAGAGCGTCCACAGCTATCGCCTGAGGGTCCCTTGACCTGGCGCAATATCTTTTTAGCTTTTTGTTGAGGCGTGACGCCATCACGTCACCTGTGGCCTTTCCCAACGGTGTACAATCATTTTGAAGACTTCTGGATGAAGTCCCCACTCTCCCGGGTGGAGGTCGTGCCTGCTGAGAAAGTCTGCTTCCCAGTTGTCCACTCCGGGAATGAACACTGTTGACAGTGCTAAGACATGATTTTCCGCCCATCGGAAAATCCTTGTGGCTTATGCCATCACCATCCTGCTTCTTGTGCCGCCCTGCTGGTTTACATGGGCGACCGCCGTGATGTTGTCTATCAGCACCGGCTGGTGTTGAAGCAGGGGTCTAGCCTGACTTAGGGCATTGTGAATGGCCCTTAGTCCCAGAATATTTATGTGTAGGGAAGTCTCCTGACTTGACCATAGTCCTTGGAAGTTTCTTCCCTGTGTGACTGCCCCCCAGCCTCGAAGGCTGGCATCTGTGGTCACCAGGACCCAGTCCTGTATGCCGAATCTGCGGCCCTCTAGAAGATGAGCACTCTGCAGCCACCACAACAGCGACACCCTGGCCCTTGGAGACAGGGTTATCAGCCGATGCATCTGAAGATGCGACCCGGACCTCTTGTCCAACAGGTCCCATTGCATGGAACCTACCGAATGGAATTTCTTCGTAAGAAGCTACCATCTTTCCTAGGACTCGCGTGCATTGATGCACCGACCCTGTATTTGTATTAGGAGGTCTCTGACTAGAGATGACAACTCCTTGGCCTTCTCCTCCGGGAGAAACCCTTTTTCCTGTTCTGTGTCCAGAACCATACCCAGGAACAGTAGACGCGTCGTAGGAACCAGCTGCGACTTTGGACTATTCAGAATCCAGCCGTGCTGTTGTAGCACTTCCCGAGATAGTGCTACTCCGACGAACAACTGCTCCCTGGACCTCGCCTTTATAAGGAGATCGTCCAAGTACGGGATAATTATAACTCCCTTTTTTCGAAGGAGTATCAATATTTCGGCCATTACCTTGGTAAATACCCTCGGTGCCGGGGACAGACCAACGGCAACGTCTGGAATTGGTAATGACAGTCCTGTACCACAATTTTGAGGTACTCCTGGTGAGGAGGGTAAATGGGGACATGCAGGTAAGCATCCTTGATGTCCTGTGATACCATGTAATGCCCTTCGTCCAGGCTTGCAATAACCGCCCTGAGCGATTCCATTTTGAACTTGAACCTTCGTATATAAGTGTTCAAGGATCTCAATTTTAGAATGGGTCTCACCGAACAGTCTGGTTTCGGTACCACAAACATTGTGGAATAGTAACCCCGGCCTTGTTGAAGGAGGGGTACCGTGATTATCACCTGCTGGAAGTACAGCTTGTGAATTGTCGCCAGTACTACCTCTCCTCAAGGGCAGTAGGGAAGACTGATTTGAGGTAACGGCGAGGGGGAGTCGCCCCGAAACTCCAGCTTGTATCCCTGTGATACTACTTGCAAAACCCAGGGAACCACCTGTGAGCAAGCCCACTGGTCGCTGAAGTTCCCGAGACGCGCCCCCACCGCACCTGGCTCCACCTGTGGAGCCCCAGCGTTATGCAGCGGACTCAGGAAGATTTTTGATCCTGGGAACTGGCTGTCTGGTGCAGCTTTTTCCCTCTTCCCTTGTCTCTGTGCAGAAAGGAAGCGCCTTTGACCCGCTCGCTTTTCTGAAGCCGAAAGGACTGTACCTGATAATATGGTGCTTTCTTAGGCTGTGAGGAACCTGAGGTAAAATATTTTCTTCCCAGCTGTTGCTGTGGATACGAGGTCCCAGAGACCATCCCCAAACAATTCCTCACCCTCATAAGGCAGAATCTCCATGTGCCTTTTAAAGCCAGCATCACCTGTCCACTGCCGGGTCCCTAATACCCTCCTGGCAGAATGGACATTGCATTAACTTTGAATGCCAGCCGGCAAATATCCCTCTGTGCATCCCTCATATATAAGACGACGTCTTTAATATGCTCTATAGTTAGCAAAATAGTATCCCTGTCTAGGGTATCAATATTATCTGACAGGGTATCAGACCATGCTGCAGCAGCACTATCCATGCTGAGGCAATTGCAGGTCTCAGTATAGTACCTGAGTGTGTATATACAGACTTCAGGATAGCCTCCTGCTTTTTATCAGCAGGTTCCTTCAAAGTGGCCGTATCCTAAGACGGCAGTGCCACCTTTTTTGACAAACGTGTGAGCGCCTTATCCACCCTAGGGGATATCTCCCAACGTGACCTATCCTCTGGAGGGAAAGGGTACGCCATCAGTAACTTTTTAGAAATTACCAGTTTTTTATCGGGGGAACCCACGCTTCATTCACTCATCTGATGGGGGAACAAAACACTGGCTGCTTTTTCTCCCCAAACATAAACCCCCCCCCCTTTTTTTTTTTTTGTGGTACTTGGGTTAATGTCAGAAATGTGTAACACATTTTTCATTGCCGAGTGCAACGGATGTTCCTAGTGGATTGTGTATATGTCTCAACCTCGTCGACACTGGAGTCAGACTCCGTGTCGACATCTGTATCTGCCATCTGAGGTAGCGGCCGTTTTTGAGCCCCTGATGGCCTTTGAGACGCCTGGGCAGGCGCGGGCTGAAAAGCCGGCTGTCCCATAGCTGTTACGTCATTCAGCCCTTTACATAAGGAGTTGACACTGTCGGTTAATACCTTCCACTTATCCATCCACTCTGGTGTCGGCCCCACAGGGCATCGGCATCTGCTCCGCCTCCACGTAACCTTCCTCCTCAAACATGTCGACACAGCCGTACCGACACACCGCACACACACAGGGAATGCTCTGACTGAGGACAGGATACCACAAAGTCCTTTGGGGAGACAGAGAGAGAGTATGCCAGCACACACCAGAGTGCTATATAATGCAGGGATTAACACTATAACCGAGTGATTTTTCCCCCAATAGCTGCTTGTATACACAATATTGCGCCTAAATTTAGTGCCCCCCCCTCTCTTTTTAACCCTTTGAGCCTGAAAACTACAGGGGAGAGCCTGGGGAGCTGTCTTCCAGCTGCACTGTGAAGAAAAAATGGCGCCAGTGTGCTGAGGGAGATAGCCCCGCCCCTTTTTCGGCGGACTTTTCTCCCGCTTTTTTTATGGATTCTTGCAGGGGTATTTATCACATATATAGCCTCTGGGACTATATATTGTGATTTTTTTGCCAGCCAAGGTCTTAATATTGCTGCTCAGGGCGCCCCCCCCCCACCCCCAGCCCAAACTATCTTCAGTCAGGTAGGTTCGCTTCTTCTCCCCTTAGTCCCTCGTAGCAGTGAGTCTGTTGCCAGCAGATCTCACTGAAAATAAAAAACCTAAAATATACTTTCTTTTCTAGGAGCTCAGGAGAGCCCCTAGTGTGCATCCAGCTCAGCCCGGCACAAGATTCTAACTGAGGTCTGGAGGAGGGTCATAGTGGGAGGAGCCAGTGCACACCAGGTAGTCCTAAAGCTTTCTTTAGTTGTGCCCAGTCTCCTGCGGAGCCGCTATTCCCCATGGTCCTTACGGAGTTCCCAGCATCCACTAGGACGTCAGAGAAATACTGTTTGCATGTGAAATGTAACATAAGGAGGCGGGGTCTCCATATTTTGTGACACCGCTGGAATGGTTCAGCTCAGATGTCACTGCCTCAGCTGACAGTCAGACATATAGATATGTAGCCATAAACAGAACAAAAACTGGGCTAAAATGACCTGTCTATGGGAAAGTGTTTCTTTGAGCTGGATTACATTCCCAGGACTCTAGCGTAATGCTTACAAGACTGCAGACGTATTTCCAGCTGAGATGCAGTTGTGTGTCTAGACTAGTGACGTTAAAGGACATCATTCCATATGTATGCATTTATTTATTTATTTTTAACAAAGTTCCAACTTGTAAATAGACAATCACAAAGGGGAACATGTCTCTTACTTACAAACAGCTGTAGAAACTTGAGGATTCGCTTGTGGGTAAGTATATAAAGTGCATTCCCACTGACTGGGTCGATTACCGGCAATCTGTGGATTTTGTTTTTGATCAGTGAATACACTGCATCGTACAGGCTGTATAGAAAATAATCACAATTACATGAGGTCACAAAACATGCTCAAAGAACAAATAAACCTCTAGTTAACCCCACCATTACTGCATGGGAGTGAAACTTTGCTTAATGGTCTCCAGTACTAGAACCATTATCTGGTTGTTTGGGAACAGTGGAAACCTCACACTCATATCATTTCCAATTTCTTCGGTTTAAAAAAATTGTACATAGCAAGTATACAAGCATTAAGGCCTGGAAGGTCCACGTTTGGATTTATTGGGAAACGCTTTAGTAAATACGGGTCCAGTATATAAATACAGGCGGTCAGGAGACAGATGCCGGAATCCCAGCGGCGAATGCAGCGAGTCCCCTTGCAGGCTCGCAGCGCTTAACACGCTTTGGGCCCAGAGAAGAGCTTAGCTCACCACATTATTAGATTTCCCCTCGGGTGGTGGCGTGGACCACCACTCGAGTGGGATCAGGGGGCTTTGGTCGGGATTCCGACTTGTGGTATTTTGCGGCTGTCGGGATTCCGGCAGACGGTAAATTAACTGCATCACATAAATACAGCCACAAATACATTAATACAATTCTGAATCACAGTAAATTGCACTGTACAGTTTGCAATAAGGTTATAGAAGAGATACAACACTTTCTCAATGGGTAAGACCTGGACAGTCAGGATTTCAGATAGCTTGTCCAGTTTTCATATGGAATCTATGGGGACCAAACTTACTGTAGCCTAAATTTATTTATTTCTTTTATGTAACATTGCTACATGAAATTAGATTTATTTATTTTTGTCTTGTAGATTCTATGGCTAGGATGTAATGGGAGCAGATAATGCCGCCTGGGAAATTGCACCACATCGAACATTACAAATGTGCATCTATTTTCCGGAACTCGTCCAACATAATGGTGTGCGTCTAAATCCAGGCTTCTGCGTATCGGATCTGAGGTGTAGCGGTACTTAGACTAGAAAACGCCTGATGCTTTCTGACCAACTGGAATGCGTCTTATTATAGGAGGACAACATATTAAGATAAAGTCACCGTCCCATGATTAAAGTAACACACATCCTAAATAAACCTCAGACCTCTAGGACGCACAAGCGGCTCATGCCGATTTAAATGATATGCGGCATGGCTATATTCACTGTGTACTTGCGACTGTATCAGCATACCTAATTACGTTACAGTGTTTGGCTGGAATACAATGTAGCATAACATTTTGTATGCAGATACAGTTGCTATTACACACATGCATGCTGCATGTCATTTTAAACAGCAGAAGCTGCTTGTGCATACTATTCGCATAATTTCGTTTTAGTAGCAAAACGATGCGAATAGGATGCACAAGCAGCTTCGGCTGATTAAAATGATCTGCCGCATATCATTTAAATAAACATAAGCTGCTTGTGCATTCTAATACATCCATTTGTGTATCCGATGCATTTTCCCGTGCAAAAATGACATGTATACTACATGGACCATTTTTAAAGGATGTAATTAGTTTGCCGGCTGTCGGGATCCTGGCGGTCAGGATACGGATGCTGGAATCCCAACATCAGACAATGCTGACAGCCGTAATACCTGCGCACAGGGGCTATTCCCACTCGTGGGTGTCCACGACACCCATAGAGGGAGAAAAGAACCTGTGGGGAGCGCAGTGAGCCCGCAAGGGGACTAGTACCGCCCGGCCCGCTGCCGGCATTCTGGCGCAGTCGGGATCTTGACAGCCGGCATCCCGCTTGCCAGTAAAAAGTAGTTATTCCCTATTTTTACAGATCACAGTATTTTAGAATTTTATTTGGGTCAAAATGTATTTAAAACGTGTATTTATTGCAAATGTGCTTGAAAGGTGTACTTCTAATTGATTTCCAATGTTTTCATAACCAACTCTGACAAAAAAAAAACAGGAAAAAAAAACCCCACAGCTAAATTCTTTGAGAGTTTTAGAGCTGTTTTGTGTCTGGCTTCCAATATCTGACTCCATTACACTGGCCGAGTTGTATACTTAACATGCGCAAAACAACTGGATCAGACTTTTTATTGGGCACAGTACTTTAGAGCCGAAAGAGTCCGAAAAATACATAAGCCGCCTTTGCAAAATGCCGTATGTTTGCAGCTGTAGCCGACATCGGACGCTGCAAACAGCGGACATTTTGTAGTTATTGGCTCCCATTACATCCTGGCCTATAAGTAAAGATTCTCATATTTTCCATCTCGATCACACCAGGTGGCAATAAATGGGCACTATGCAGTACCTCTAAATACAATACATATGATCCCTTACTTCACACATCTGTTCAGTTTACAGATTTATTGAAAAAGTGATATACAGCAAGTACTCAAGTACCCCTGTAACCAGTTTTCAGGATGACTTTAATTATTAACAAAGGAATTCATCTATTTTACTGGATCACTCATTATAATATGGATTTTTTGTAAATACCAGGATCTGGTGCAGCACCAGAGATTACTGCACTACATTTTGCTCATTCAGAACGCAACCTCTGCAAACCGCAAACTAGCCCAGTGAATGTGCTCTCACACAATTTACAAGTATACTTTTACTTTAGAACAGTGGTATACGCTCCGCACAGGTGTGTCTTTAGAGAAGCTATCTCAAATAATTACCAATGTATCTCATCTGTACATGACGCATTTATCACTGGTGCAAAGGATGTGCCCTCAAAATACTAGTTGCAAATCTATTGTGTGGATTATCGTTTCTTTTTGGTAACACAAGTATATGCTCACCCCATCGGATAATGCATATAAGCCGTACCTTGCATCTGGAGTTATGTTCACCAAAGGCTTGAAGGTTTCTTGCAAATACAATTCTACAAAAAAACAGAACATTGTTAGGATGTAAAATAAGAATTCTAATAATTTATAAAAGAAGATTAAAAAGGTTTCCCAATTGCTTAGATGTCCAACCAGTTTTTACCTTTTACACCAATTAAGTCACATTGATGGCTACACCCAGCAAACATCTAATCTGCAATTTACACACCAAGTAGTGCAAATTCAGAGCTCCTGCAACTAATCTGAATATTACCATTTATGAGTCAATTTATGATGAAGAAACTTACTTACCCCTCCACGTCTCTATCTTGTGTTCCTCTAACTCATAGATCTGTACCTGGAGTGAGAAATTAATATGTGCAGGTTATATTACAAAGGACCCAAATACGAGTCAAGTTGTCTTATAACAGGCCTGGCCAACTCCAGCTGTTGTGAAACTACACATCCCAGCATGCCCTGCCACAGTTTTAGCATTATATAATAGCAAAAGTGTGGCAGGGCATGATGAGACTTCTGGAGAGCCACAAGTTGGCCAGGCCTGTATTACATGGAAGAGCTACTATAAATATACAGTATACTCGTGTAGTGGAACAGACGCATGACTTGTGTTGTCTGCCCTCCAACGCACCCCCAACTGTAGCTCCCTTTTCTGACAGTAGGATGCGGGTTAGGGGCACTAGTGCAAATCTCCAGCTCAAGTTTCTCTTTCATTACAAATTAAGATACTTAAAAAGGTAAAAACACAAGGCTGTGGAAGTGTATGGAGATATTGTCCTACACACACACACACACACACACACACACACACACACACACACACACACACAAGACTTCCTAAAACACTAATTACATGTGACACCACTTCACTCAGCCTCTCCTCAGACTGAAATGTCTGATTAAAACAGTTTGCACTGCTATATAAATGTGAATACAATTAAATATCTCATGTGCTGTCAAGGTATGTAAATGTTTACACAGATCTTTTTAATCAATGCAAAGGATACAGGTCCCGCATACACAGTAATACGGGTTCAGTATGGTATGCCGGCGGTCGGGCTCCCGGCGACCAGCATACCGGCGCCGGGAGCCCGACCGCCGGCTTACCGACAGTGTGGCGAGTGCAAATGAGCCCCTTGCGGGCTCGCTACGCGCGCCACGCTATTTTATTCTCCCTCCAGGGGGGTCGTGGACCCCCACGAGGGAGAATAAGTGTCGGTATGCCGGCTGTCGGGATTCCGGCGCTGGTATACTGTGCGCCGGGATCCCGTCAGTCGGCATACTGAAGACCACCCAGTAATACTGCCGGGATAGAACATGGTAGTGTGAGCTTTTGATGCCACTAGTTAGCGGTGAAAGCGTTACACACAAAATAGATCCTGGCGCCAGTATTAGTGATATTCTAAAGATCTGTAATTGCTAGCAGCTGTACCTAGAAGAGGAACGCCACTCCTTCAAATATCTAAAGTCATCCCTGAGAGTAACTTTTAATAAAATATATATTTATTTTTTGAAAGTGTATTTGATACAATAAAAATGATTACATTTATGTGTATTTTAGTGCGTGTAGAAGCGCCACCTCATTGTGTACAGCAGTAAAATTGTGGGACGGCTTGCTTTCCGAAGCTGCTGTCCCAGCACTGGAGTAACAATGGGATTGCTCTGCTTGAATTAGATTTCCACGTCAAATTGTGGCTAGTCAAATCATCAATTTGCACAGCATCTTAGAATGATTAATGAATAAGCCCCTATCTGTTTAAGAGGTAGGAATTCAATTAGCTGCGGAAATTACCGTGGATAATTAACACACACAAAATCCCCCCACCCCTTTCCCCGGGGCTTTACTAATAGCCATGAAGCACTGCCGGCTGCAGCACTCACCGGGGATTTGTTTGTGGAACACGCCAAGATCCCAACGCAAAACCCTGATGAGTGGATTTTTTTGCAGCCGCGTAAATTGTGTGTTTTCAAAAGGTATAAAATTCCAGTGAAGCCCTTTTGTTTCTTGCAAAAATGTATCATGGACAATTGAATTCCCACAACATTTCATGGCTCTAGTCAGCAGCCAGATGCTCTGCTCATTTGCAGATTTTCTTAGGAAAGTGGCTTTTGAAAGACTGTACTCACCATTGGAGACTTGTAATATCGATGCAATATATTTATGAAGTCTGTAATTGTTAACAT
Source organism: Pseudophryne corroboree (assembly GCF_028390025.1). Classification (NCBI taxonomy): domain Eukaryota; kingdom Metazoa; phylum Chordata; class Amphibia; order Anura; family Myobatrachidae; genus Pseudophryne; species Pseudophryne corroboree. The sequence goes on from NC_086448.1 coordinate 163,990,539, forward strand.
ACCTAAAAAGAGGAGAGTGAATGGATGAAAATAGTCAGGCTTTTTGATTCGTAATGCTTATTATGCAGCTCAATGTTGGCATTACTGTCTTTCCAACAAACGTGTTGCTCAACTTTTCTGAAAGATAAATAAGTGGCCTACTACATGAGGAAGGACTACTTACAGCAGGGCTGGGAGAGTGGGATAGGGGAATTCTAGAATAGGTAATTAATAAATCGCACACTGCAGCAGAATGAGCTATTGACAGTGGGACAGGGAGGTGTTGGGATTGGAGGGGGGTGGGGGATGGGACGACTATATAAAAAAGGTAACTAAACAAATATCACATTGCATGAGAAAGGACTGACAGCAGGGCAGGGCGATTGGGATGGTGGAAATAAATAAAAGAGGAACCTGGAAAAGTTCTTAAAGACACCTATGTAATGGCTAACATATTCTGTGCCTTCACAAGAAAGCTATTCTTTACTCTCTTCAGGCAGAATTATTCACTGTTATTGTGACAAACTGATTCTATCATACCCCTTTCACACAGCCCAAAATTTCCCGGGTTATTGCACATGAACGCGCACCAACCCGGGAAATTTCTCGGTGTGAAAGGGTACAGGGTCAAAATCCCGGGATTCCTGCCCCGGCATTTCAACCCTGCAATCGACCAGGGTTGGTCCCGCGTCCCGGCTCCTGTTCACTTTCTATGTAGCAGGCGGCGCTTGGAGATCATGTGATCTCTTGCGCCGCCCCGTCACCGCTGACGTCAGCGACCCGGCAATATGCCGGGCTACTGACTGCGGTATGCAAGGGGTCTTACCCGGGAATGTCCCTGCATGATCCAGGGACCGTATTCCCGGATAAGACCCCTGCATATCTGGTGTGAAAGGGGTATCAGAAGGCAAAAACAAATCCACGATCCAATCTACATCAAACACGCCTTATCATTGTGATGCTCACTAAGACAAGTGCACCTGTTACTTTTAGGTACTATAGGCGAGAAAAAATTGCAATCCAGTCTGAAAAGTAGGCAACGCCATTCCATGCCAGTTTTGGATGAGGCCATGCCCCTTTCCTAGTAGTCCATACTGCCATACTGGCAGACCTGCACTGTACAGCTCTGTCAGTGAAGCAGTCGCAGCACATGTTAAGACACGCTACACCAGGCCTGGCCAACCTGTGGCTCTCCAGATGTTGTGAAACTACACATCCCAGCATGCCCTGCCACAGTTTTAGCATTTCCTAATAGCAAAACTGTAGCGAAGCATAATGGGACTTGTAGTTTTACAACAGCTGGAGAGCCACAGGTTGGCCAGGCCTGCGCTACACCATCAGTGCTGCGGGCAGGGTAACAGATGGCTCAGTGGTTCTGAATCTATGTAATGTGGAGGGATTTGTTGGTGGATGGGTCTCTGTAAATGAGTTATTTATACGGCAGTCTATTATCATGATCTGTTTCCTAGAACCTCTCCAAAATAACATTCCAGATCGCAGCAGAACTGTATTTAACTCAGTCTCCATAGCAGCGGTTCTCACTCCCAGTAGATGTGCAGCAGCACATGAAATTAGCAGCTTGTTAGCTAGATGTGTTAAGTTCCATCAAGTTCAACTAGACAGTGAATTTTCATACATGGTAATTTGCACATTAGGTTTAAGTGAGGTGTAAAGAGCATTTTGATACTGGAATAACTTGAACACTAGGTTTAGCTATTTAACAACAAGTTGGATGTATGAAGCTTGTTGCATAGAGATGTTTTACACCACAATGTTCCAAACTTTGGAAAGAGCCCAGTATCACTGTGGCATGAACATACAGACGTTCTGATAGGCTACACATTTGCCAAATATTCCATCTCAAGTAGAAGTACATGCAGAAGTTGGCAGAGACAAAATTACCCATTTACATTCTAAATGTTCCCATTGGCCATGAGCTGTTCCAACTACTCCCTTTACATCCTGCCATCACAGACTCCTAGGTTTTCAAGGACGCAGGCAATAAATACCCAGATCCTAGAAAAACGCATATAAAGCTGCACTGCCATCTACTAGATAAACTTTACCAAGCTCCTCACTGCCCTAGACAGGTTCCCCAGCTCTTCTCCCAGCTGCTGCTGAAAGCAAAAAGGAAAGAGGGGTTGGGGGGAGTAGGTGGTCGAAAACACCCTGGCAAAGGTCAAACTGTGCTGTAACAGTTTGCACTTATCTAATGAAACCATAAGTGAGGACACAATAAAATGCACTTATTAAACAAGGTAATTTATAAACTCTGCAACAGTCGAGGATTGGTGCACAACCCTTGCTTCTGAAGTTCTTCACCTCGGTATGTGCTGGTGTACTGTATTATCATCACCACCACCACCACTAGTGATGCGGACATATTTGCAGTGACCCTCCAAGTTACAGCTCCCCAAAAAAACCTCTGCACACTTCTAGCTTCGCAGTCTTCATAAACGGGAAAGCAGAAGTGAGCTGGGCAAACCAAAGCCATCTGAACTTCATATATAAGGTCTACTAAGGTAAAGACAAAAGGACCATCACATAAAACCGAGGCAAGGCAGAACACAATATCCCCAAACTATTCTGTAGTAATATAGGAGATGTACAGAACAGTGTATCCAGATGTAACAGATCGGGGATATAGGAGCTGGACTCACCTACAAAACTCTGGTTTTTAGTTTCCCACAATGGAGCAGCTCGGACACCATTAGCTACAAGTGCGAAAAAAGCCTTCTTTACCTGCAGAACAGAAAAAGAAAGAAATACAGCACAAAAAATAAGTATATAGATATAAAACTTTCAGGTACCTAGATTTACAAAACATTGGGGCTTAGCTGCTCAACTGATGATTTTCTGCGATTTTGCAACTGGATTTAAAGCAGCAATAGGTTTTTCTTACAATAGTGCTTAGTGTTTAGTAAAGAAACCACATCGAGTTGGTGCAACCATTGGTAAAAAGAGAGTTTATGTTAATTAAAAACAAACCAGTTATAAGAATAGACCGACAATGCGCAAAACAGACGCAACTCCTTATATTGCAAAATTATTGCTAGACAGAAAAAAAAAGCAAAAAAAAAAGCGGCAATACGGGGATGACCGTCAGCTGCAGGTGTTGACAAGCATCTTCTCTCACTTTGCCATCACTACCACCTCACACCACTCCATCTGTCTTTGTCTTACCTCTGTTCTCCCTTTCATCTGTCCCTCTACTTCCCACCTTCCCTGCCCCACTCCCCCATCGGGAAGGTGATCGTGGAGAGGGGCAAGGTGTCAGCTCCAAACATATGTAAAACCAGCCTCACTTCTCCCCTAAGTACAGCCTCCTTTTTCACTTCCCAGCTGCAACAATGTTTGCAGCTGCTACTGCACTCTGGGGGTCATTCTGACCCGTTCGCTCGCTACTGTGTCGCAGCCGAGCGAACGGGTCTCTACTGCGCATGCGCCGTAGTGCGCCGGTGCATGCCAGATGGCCGAAGGCCATAGCAGGGCTGCGATCGCCTCTGCCTGATTGTTTCGTGGGAGCGGTCCGGCCAACGCAGGCGTGGCGGACCGAACGGGTAACGGGCTGCAGCGGCTGCATGACGATGAGTAGCTCCCAACCAGCACGCTAAAGCTGCGCTGGCCGGGAGCCACTCTTGAAGTGCAAAGGCATCGCCACTGTGCGATGCCTTTGCACTTCTGCGGGGGGGCTGGCACTGACATGCGAGGCGGACTAGCCCTGTGCTGGGCGTCCCCCTGCATGTCAGTGTGAATGATCGTAGCTGTGCTAAATTTAGCACAGCTACGATCAACTCGGAATGACCCCCTCTGTCCATCTCTGAATCAGCCCCTCAGATAGAATTCCCAAGCTCACATCAACTTCATTCTAATGCAACTGCTTGGTTCATACTCATTTACTTCTCAAACAGCAGCTCCCCAGTGTCCCACACTTGTTCCCAATAAGGAGAAGGATAAACCAAAGATCATTAACTGATAGACATTCAAAATACCACCCCACACTAAAGGCGCGTACACACCTTGAGATGGGTTGGGCATGGGTTCCCAGCAATCGTAATCCCGGCGTTCAAAATACCGACACCAGAATCCTGACTGTCAGAAAGCCGGAAGGGGGGTGAGCGGAACGAAGCCCCTTGCGGGCCCGCAACGCTTGCCACAATGCCAGTTCGGTGGCTCGCTTCGCTTGCCACAGATTCTATTCCCACTCCATGGGTGTCGTGGACACCCAGGAGTGGAAATCGCTGTGGTGGCACTGCCGGTATTGTGGCGGTCAGGATTCCGGCGTCGAGATTCAAACTACATTCCCCTGAAATTTATCATTGCGATTTTGACTATATAGTCAAGATCGCAAGGAAAGTTAGTGCGAATCGCACTGTGTTAGGCAGCTTGCAATACCGATGCGCACTCCTGCGGGTTCGGTATCGCAAGGAAAGATACTGTGCAGGCAAGCGAATGTTGATTATAGTGTGCTATCTAGTACAAAGTACTGTATAGTCAAAATCGCACATAGGGGCTAATTCAGACCTGATCCCTGCTGTGCGGGATCACCGGCGCATGCCAGACAGCAGACAGCTGTCTTAGCCCTGCAATCGCTTCTGCCTGATTGACGCTGGACGGGGCGGGCCAGCGACGTTTTGGCGCGCCCGGATTGCTGTGGGGAAGGCCGCTGCGACCTGACCAGTGACGTGTAGCTCCTTGCCAGCGCGCAAGAGCTGCGCTGGTGGAGAGCTACTCTACTAGTACAAAGCTTTTGTACTTGTGCAATGGGGCAGGGCCTGACATTCGGGAATGACGAGCCTTGCGTTGGGCGTCCCCCCACATGTCAGGGAAGCTGATCATAGATGTGCTAAATTTAGCACATCTTCGATCAGGTCTGAATCACCACCATAGTCAAAATCTGTGCTTCTGGGCTCTGTGGGAGTTCAAGGGAAGTCGCATAGTCAAAATCCGAGATCGTCAATATCTCACCATGTGTATGCACCTTTAGATTTGTAAAGCCATCTCTAAACTATAAATATTCTCCAAACTGCAAGTTTCACTCACTAAAAGCTTTGATCACATTTACCTCACTTCTCAAGCCTGCAAGATTTCTCCAAAGCTGCAGTGCTTTCTCTAGAACTCCCTGCATACCTCCAGAGTTTTATCTAATTAAAGTCTTTAAGCAGTCACTCAACTCTGTACTGTACTATGGGCCTAATTTAGATCTGATTATACATGTGCTAAATTTAGCACATTCTCAGACATGCGGGGGGACGCCCAGCAAAGGGCTAGTCCGCCCTGCATGTCTGGCTCTGCCCCTCCCACTGGTGTAAAAGCATCGCAAGGCGCAGCTCCTGCGCTCTGGCAGGGAGCTATCTGCCGCATCGGCCTTGTGTGACGTCACGCAGCCACCGCAGTCTGCAACTCCCCCCCTCCAACGGTTCGGACTACGCCCTACCAACGGTGTCCTAACGCCAGTGGCAAGTCCCCTCCTGCCCCGCGACAGCCTCTACCTGTCAGACAGAAGCAGTCGCAGCCCAGAGATGCTTTTAGTGTCTCACTGGGCTTCCGGGGTGCACGTGCACACTCCACAAAAAAATTTTTTTTAGACTGCGCCAGTCTGAATTACCCCCTGTCAGGGCATTTCCAATGAAAACAGTTTCAACCAGTATGCCTCACACGTAGACCATAGAAACATAGAATGTGATGGCAGATAAGAACCACTTGGCCCATCTAGTGTGCCTCTTTTTTACCATATTTTTTTTTATCTCAAAGCTTATTTGATCCTTATTTCTTTATAAGATATCTTTAGGTCTATCCCATGCATGTTTAAATTGCTCTACTGTCTTAGCCACACTTACTCAGAGAATTCAAAGGTAACACAAGGGGTTGATATTGAAATACTGGCAGTCAGGATCCAGACGCTCCAAATACAGATGTATCCCAGTAAGTATTTTATCCCTAACCAACCCCTCCTGCAGCCTAATACTAACACTAATTCTCTCCTTGGGCATCTGACATAATTGTGAATGTTGGGATTTCGGTATCAGAATTCTGACCATTGGGACCCTGACTACATCCCTACTAGGGTTTGTACTGCTTAAGCTGACTGATTTATAGGCAACAGGTAAACTAACAAAATGATAGTCTAGTCTAAGATTATTACACAGGCAAAGTATCTGTTTTGCGAAGGAGCCAGTAAGATCACCCAACCAGACGACATAGATTACAAAGCCAGGTGCAATGCGTCATCACACCTGGAAATGTGCGCTAAGCAGAAATATATTTAAAGTTGGGAGTACAGGTATGGACTTTACAAGTCTCTTCTTGGTAGGTGCACCCACTAAGCATAGAACAAATATTGACAACTCTTTTCCCTTGTCCATCCAACTTCCCTGTAAAGACTGTATGGAGACAGTGGTAAAAGGGACAAGTGCATACGATATACACATTGGGCAATCCGTATGATTATTATTCTACTCCTGAAGTAGCAGTAAAGTTTGTAGTGCTGATAAGAATTACAATAACTTGTAATAAATAAGATTTTAAACCTACCGGTAAATCTTTTTCTCCTAGTCCGTAGAGGATGCTGGGGCCTCCGTAAGGACCATGGGGTATAAGCGGGCTCCGCAGGAGACATGGGCACTATAAAGAATTTCAGAATGGGTGTGCACTGGCTCCTCCCTCTATTCCCCTCCTCCAGACCTCAGTTAGAGAACCTGTGCCCAGAGGAGATGGACAATACGAGGGAAGGATTTTGTTAATCAAAGGGCAAGATTCATACCAGCCCACACCATCCACACCGTATAACCTGGAATATACGCAACCAGTAAACAGTATGAACAAAACAGTATCGGTATCAGTACTAAATGCCGCCGGCCGGAATCCCGACCACACAATCCCGACAGGGGTGGCGAGCGGAATGCAGCCCCTTGCGGGCTCGCTTCGCACGCCACGCTGCGGGCACTCACGGAGGGAGAATATGTCGGGATTGTGGCAGTCGAGATTCCAGCGTCGGTATTTCGGCCGCCGGGATTCCGGCCGGCGGCATCTTGACCGCATCCCAACAGTATCAGCTAAATGCAGATCTCAACTGTAACATAACCCTTATGTAAGCAACAACTATATACAAGTCTTGCAGAAGTAGTCCGCACTTGGGACGGGCGCCCAGCATCCTCTACGGACTACGAGAAAAAGATTTACCGGTAGGTTTAAAATCTTATTTTCTCTAACGTCCTAGAGGATGCTGGGACTCCATAAGGACCATGGGGATTATACCAAAGCTCCCAAATGGGCGGGAGAGTGCAGATGACTCTGCAGCACCGAATGAGCAAACACAAGGTCCTCCTCAGCCAGGGTATCAAACTTGTAAAACTTTGCAAAAGTGTTCGAACCTGACCAAGTAGCTGCTCAGCAAAGCTGTAATGCCGAGACCCCTCGGGCAGCCGCCCAAGAAGAGCCCACCTTCCTTGTGGAGTGGGCTTTTACTGATTTTGGAAGCGGCAATCCAGCCGCAGAATGAGCCTGCTGAATCGTGTTACAGATCCAGCGAGCAATAGTTTGCTTTGAAGCAGGAGCACCCAGCTTGTTGGATGCATACAGGATAAACAGCGACTCAGTTTTCCTGACTCTAGCCGTTCTGGCTACATAAACTTTCACAGCCCTGACCACATCTAGTAACTCGGAATCCTCCAAGTCACGAGTAGCCACAGGCACCACAATAGGTTGGTTCATATGAAAGGAGGACACCACTTTTGGCAGAAATTGTGGACGGGTCCGCAATTCTGCCCTGTCCATATGGAAAACCAGATAGGGGCTTTTATGTGACAAAGCCGCTAATTCTGACACACGCCTAGCTGACGCCAAGGCTAATAGCATGACCACCTTCCACGTGAGAAATTTTAACTCCACGGTTTTGAGTGGCTCAATCCAGTGTGACTTCAGGAAACTCAACACCACGTTAAGATCCCAAGGTGCCACTGGAGGCACAAAAGGGGGCTGAATATGCAGCACTCCCTTTACAAACGTCTGGACTTCAGGAAGAGAAGCCAGTTCTTTTTGAAAGAAAATGGATAGAGCCGAAATCTGGACCTTAATGGAACCCAATTTCAGGCCCACAGTCACTCCCGACTGTAGGAAGTGAAGGAAACGGCCCAGCTGGAATTCCTCCGTAGGGGCATTCCTGGCCTCACACCAAGCGACATATTTTCGCCATATACGGTGATAATGTTTAGCCGTCACGTCCTTCGTAGCCTTAATCAGCGTAGGAATAACCTCATCCGGAATGCCTTTTTCTGCTAGGATCCAGCGTTCAACCGCCATGCCGTCAAACGCAGCCGCGGTAAGTCTTGGAACAGACAGGGCCCCTGTTGCAGCAAGTCCTGTCTTAGAGGCAGAGGCCATGGGTCCTCTGTGAGCATTTCTTGCAGATCCGGATACCAAGTCCTTCTTGGCCAATCCGGAACAATGAGTATTGTTCTCACTCCTCTTTTTCTTATGATTCTCAACACCTTTGGTATGAGAGGAAGAGGAGGAAATCCATAAACCGACTGAAACACCCACGGTGTCACTAGTGCGTCTACAGCTATCGCCTGAGGGTCTCTTGACCTGGCGCAATATCTCTGTAGCTTTTTGTTGAGGCGGGATGCCATCATGTCCACCTGTGGCAGTTCCCACCGGCTTGCAATCTGCATGAAGACTTCTTGATGAAGTCCCCACTCTCCCGGGTGGAGGTCGTGCCTGCTGAGGAAGTCTGCTTCCCAGTTGTCCACTGCCGGAATGAACACTGCTGACAGTGCTCTTAGGTGATTCTCCGCCCAGCGAAGAATTCTGGTGGCTTCCGCCATCGCCACCCTGCTCCTTGTGCCGCCTTGGCGGTTTACATGAGCCACTGAGGTGATGTTGTCTGACTGAATCAGCAGAGATTGGTCGCAAAGCAGGGACTCCGCTTGACTTAGGGCGCTGTATATGGCCCTTAGTTCCAGGATATTGATGTGAAGGCAAGTCTCCTGACTTGACCACAGACCTTGGAAATTTCTTCCCTGTGTGACTGCCCCCCACCCTCGGAGGCTTGCATCCGTGGTCACCAGGACCCAGTCCTGAATGCCGAATCTGCGGCCCTCTAGAAGGTGAGCACTCTGCAGCCACCACAGGAGAGACACCCTGGCCCTGGGGGATAGGGTGATCAGCCGATGCATCTGTAGATGTGATCCGGACCACTTGTCCAACAGATCCCATTGAAAGGTCCTCGCATGGAACCTGCCGAAGGAAATGGCCTCGTATGATGCCACCATCTTTCCCAGGACTCGTGTGCAGTGATGCACCGACACCTGTTTTGGTTTTAATAGGTCTCTGACCAGTGTCATGAGCTCCTGAGCCTTCTCCATCGGGAGATAGACCCTCTTCTGGTCTGTGTCCAGAATCATGCCCAGGAAGGGCAGACGAGTCGTAGGAATCAACTGCGACTTTGGGATATTTAGAATCCAGCCGTGCTGTTGTAACACTTCCCGAGAGTGTGCTACGCTGATCAGCAACTGCTCTCTGGACCTCGCCTTTATGAGGAGATCGTCCAAGTATGGGATAATTGTGACCCCTTGCTTTCGCAGGAGCACCATCATTTCTGCCATTACCTTGGTAAATATTCTCGGTGCCGTGGAGAGACCAAATGGCAACGTCTGGAATTGGTAACGACAATCCTGTACCACAAATCTGAGGTACGCCTGATGAGGTGGATAAATGGGGACATGAAGGTATGTATCCTTTATGTCCAGAGACACCATAAAATCCCCCCCTTCCAGGCTTGCGATGACCGCTCCGAGCGATTCCATCTTGAACTTGAACCTTTTCAGGTATATGTTCAGGGATTTTAAATTTACTATGGGTCTGACCGAACCGTCCGGTTTCGGTACCACAAACATGGTCGAATAATAACCCTTTCCTTGTTGAAGGAGGGGAACCTTGACCACCACCTGCTGAAGATACAATTTGTGAATTGCAGCTAACACTATTTCCCTCTCTAAGGGGGAAGCTGGCAGGGCCGACTTGAGGTATCGGTGAGGGGGCATCTCTTCGAATTCCAGCTTGTATCCCTGAGGCACAATCTCTATCGCCCAGGGATCCACCTGGGAGTGAACCCACTTGTGGCTGAAATTTCAGAGACGCGCCCCCACCGGGCCTAGCTCCGCCTGTGGAGACCCAGCGTCATGCGGTGGATTTAGTGGAAGCCGGGGAGGACTTCTGTTCCTGGGAACTAGCGGTGTTGTGCAGCTTCGTTCCTCTGCCCCTGCCAAGAAAGGACGCACCTCGGACTTTCTTGCCTTTTTGTGATCGAAAGGACTGCATTTGGTAATACGGTGCTTTCTTAGGTTGTGAGGGAACATATGGCAAAAAATTTGACTTTCCAGCAGTAGCTGTGGAGACCAGGTCAGAGAGACCTTCCCCAAACAACTCCTCACCCTTGTAAGGTAAAACCTCCATGTGCCTTTTTGAGTCGGCATCGCCTGTCCATTGCAGAGTCCACAGGACCCTTCTGGCAGAAATCGACATTGCATTTATTCTAGAGCCCAGAAGGCTAATGTCTCTTTGAGCATCTCTCATATATAGGACAGCGTCTTTTATATGCCCCAGGGTCATTAATATAGTATCCTTGTCCAAGGTATCAAGTTCCTCAGATAAGGTATCCGTCCATGCTGCTACAGCACTACACACCCATGCCGACGCAATTGCCGGCCTTAGTAAGGTACCTGAATGTATATAAATGGACTTCAGGGTACCCTCTTGCTTTCTATCCGCAGCATCTTTTAGGGTGGCCGTATCCTGTGACGGCAGGGCTACCCTTTTGGATAAGCGTGTGAGAGCTTTGTCCACCCTAGGGGAGGATTCCCAGCGTAACCTGTCCGTTGGCGGGAAAGGATACGCCATAAGCATCCGTTTGGAAATCTGCAGATTTTTATCTGGAGATTCCCAAGCCTTTTCACATAACTCATTTAGTTCATGTGAAGGGGGAAAGGTCACCACCTGCCTTTTTTCCCCATACATATGAACCCTCTTGTCAGGGACTGGGGATTCCTCTGTGATGTGCAACACATCCTTTATCGCTATAATCATATAACGGATGGCTTTAGCCAATTTAGGCTGTAACTTTGCATCATCGCCATCGACACTGGAGTCAGAATCCGTGTCGATATCTGTGTCAACAATTTGGGATAGTGGGCGCTTCTGAGACCCTGACGGCCTCTGCGATATAGGATCAGGCATGGGCTGAGACCCCGACTGTCCTAAGGTTTCAGCTTTATCCAACCTTTTATGCAAGGAAGTAACATTGTCATTTAAAACCTTCCACATATCCATCCAATCGGGTGTCAGCGCCGTCGGCGGCGACCCCACATTCATTTGCTCCCGCTCTGCTTCCACATAGCCTTCCTCGTCAAACATGTCGACACAAGCGTACCGACACACCACACACACAGGGAATGCTCTTTTTGAAGACCGTTCCCCCACAAGGCCTTTTGGAGAGACAGAGAGAGTATGCCAGCACACACCCCAGCGCTATATGTCCCAGGAATCACACAGTAACTTAGTGTTAACCCAGTAGCTGCTGTATATAATGTTTTTGCGCCTAATTTATGTGCCCCCCCCTCTCTTTTTACCCTCTTCTACCGTGTTTCTGCAGGGGAGAGCCTGGGGAGCTTCCTCTCAGCGGAGCTGTGGAGAGAAAATGGCGCTGGTGAGTGCTGAGGAAGAAGCCCCGCCCCCTCAGCGGCGGGCTTCTGTCCCGCGTTTTTGTGTAAAATTATGGCTGGGGCTCATGCATATATACAGTGCCCAACTGTATATATGCCCACTTTTGCCAAGAGGTCTCTAATTGCTGCCCAGGGCGCCCCCCCCTGCGCCCTTCACCCTACAGTGACCGGAGTATGTGGGTTTAATGTGGGAGCAATGGCGCACAGCTGCAGTGCTGTGCGCTACCTCAGTGAAGACTGGAGTCTTCTGCCGCCGATTTCAAAGTCTTCTTGCTTCATTCACCGGCTTCTGTCTTCCGGCTCTGCGAGGGGGGCGGCGGCGCGGCCCTGGGATCAGACGACAAAGGGTGAGATCCTGTGTACGATCCCACTGGAGCTAATGGTGTCCAGTAGCCTAAGAAGCAGGACCTATCTTCAGTGAGTAGGGCTGCTTCTCTCCCCTCAGTCCCACGTTGCAGAGTCTGTTGCCAGCAGATCTCTCTGAAAATAAAAAAACCTAACAAAATACTTTCTTATAGCAAGCTCAGGAGAGCTCACTAAGTAGCACCCAGCTCGTCCGGGCACAGATTCAAACTGAGGTCTGGAGGAGGGACATAGAGAGAGGAGCCAGAGCACACCAGTATCCAAATTCTCTCTTAAAATGCCCTGTCTCCTGCGGAGCCCGTCTATTCCATGGTCCTTACGGAGTCCCCAGCATCCACTAGGACGTTAGAGAGAAATAAATATTATATATATATATTATATATATATATATATATATATATATATATATATATATATATATATATATATATATATATATATATATATATATATATATATATATATATATATATATATATACATATATATACACACATATACATACACATACATACATATATATATACATATATATATATATATATATATATATACACACACACATACATACATATACACACACTGTGGCCAGTCCTAGAGGTTTAAAATTGCTGCCCAGGGCGCCCCCCCCCCCCTGCGCCCTGCACCCATAAATGCCTGCCATGTGTGTTGTGTGTGGGAGCAATGGCTGCGCGTTACCTCAGAGAAGATCTGAAGTCTTCTGCCGCCTCTGAAGTCTTCTATCTTGTCATACTCACCCGGCTTCTATCTTCCGGCTCTGTGAGGAGGACGGCGGCGCGGCTCCGGGACGAACTGCGAGGGGAGACCTGCGTTCCGGCTCCCTCTGGAGCTAATAGTGTCCAGTAGCCTAAGAAGCAGAGCCTAGCATTTAAGTAGGTCTGCTTCTCTCTCCTCAGTCCCACGATGCAGGGAACCTGTTGCCAGCAGGGCTCCCTGAAAATAAAAAACCTAACAAAATTCTTTCTTTCAGAGAAAGGTAATAAAATAAATAAACATATTTTGATGATCCGTTAGCACCATATAAATGTACAGCGGAAATTTGCGTGATATTGGATGGAAGAATATTAGACTATGTACTGTGTGCAGGATTAGAAGTCTTATGTGGATGATCTCTGCTATGCTTGGCTTGTGAATAAGTACAATGTAGAGAGGTACAGATGATGAAGTTCATACAGAGTAGACAGTTAAAAATTTGGGAGGGTAATCTGGAAAGTGCCTTTGTAAGTGATATTATCTTACCAATTAAACTGTACTGTAAGAACATTATGTTCGGATTTATTTACACTGTTTATATGATCTCAAAGTTATCTGAGCATTGCTTTCATAATAAGCATGAGAAGGGAGGATTGAATAGCTTGTCTTCACTGATTACACAGTTTGCTTTAGTTGACTTGTGTTCATGTGGCAACTGGAACCCATGGTGGGCTTTTTAATAATAATAATAATAATAATAATATTTATATAGCGCTCTATCTCCAATAGGACTCAAGGCGCTTAACAGATACATAGATAATATAGTACAGAAAATAATGAAGTACATTTTCATAAAATACAGAAGCATGAAGATACTAAAAAGGGACACTATGGAAATGCTTGAGTAAACAGGAAAGTCTTGAGTCTACTTTTGAAGGATTCTATAGTTGGGGCCTCTCGCACTGTGCGGGGAAGTGCGTTCCATAGAGTCGGAGCCACATGACTAAAAGCTCGACCCCCAGATGAATTACGGTAGATTCTAGGTACTGCTAAAAGTCCTTCATCTACAGATCGCAGTAATCGAGTGGGGCAGTATGGGGTCAGAAGCTGCTTCAGGTACCTTGGGCCCTGGTCATGTAATGCTTTGAAACTCAGTAAGCCAATTTTTTGTTTTTAGTTACACATTAGTCAGTTTAAAATAAAAAAAAGGATGCGGCGCATGTGTTGGGACGCATTAGCGCAAACAGCATTGACTTTGTGTCATGGCAAAAGATTACCTTTATGAAGTCTGCACAGAAACGCACATCTTGTAAGATCTAATGTCACAACTGCCGTATTGTTGATTACTTAAAATAGCTGAAACTCAGCTTGTACTGTACTAAGGACCTCATTCAGGTTCAGTAGCAGATTCCGCTCAATAGCAGCATCTGCTACTGCTTCCTATCGCATGCTGGGGGCCGCACAGCACAGGGCAAGACCGTTCAGCATGCACAGTTCTGCTTTGCTGTGGCCGCGTGTGACGTCATGCAGATGCTCCCGAAAACGGTCGGGACACTCCTCCGTTGTGTTCGGCTCACTCCCCCCCCAGGTGCTGCATCCCTTCCACGATGCGATCGCGAAGAGAATGGCTGCGCACTGCAGCGATTGCGCAAATGCCAGAAAATGCCTGAAAAAGGCCCTATACCCCAATAATGAGGCCGTGGACAATTATAAATGGTCAAGCAATTTTCCTTACCATTTCTAGTCCATTTATGGTGGCACATATTTGTACTGGATACTTTGCAATGCCTTGTATCCTTGCAAGTTAGCAATCCAAATTAAAAAGCTTTAACAGATTACGCACTCTCATCAAATCTTTTATCTGCACATAAAAGTTTGAAATTGGCCAGGCAGCTGAAGACAAGCTTTTAGATGTTCTATGAGATAACAAAATATGCAGACAATACACGTCATGCACATTTTTTTTTTTTTAAACAATTCAACAAATTCTAAACTACAGATATTGCAGAGTTTTCAATATTATTCCACAATTCCTGCAACATCCCAGATATTCTATATAACACAGCAAACACACACACACAAAAAAAAAAAAAAAAGTTCATACAAGTTCAAATAGTTGACCCCAGCAATAAAAACACAACTGATCGCAGTTATACAGTGTAACTGGCTTTGGAACAATTTGGAGCAGGTAATCTATTCATGGGGAAACTTGCTATAATGGCTACTCCAATATTTACTAGAAAGTTGCCTACACAGTACATCTATAAATAGGATACATATGATATCCCGGCAGACAGGGTGCTGGTCATCACTATACAGACAGCGGCATCCCATCTGCCGGAATCTCCTTGCGGGCTCGTTGCGCTCGTGACATGTTCTATTCCCACTCGGTTGGCGGCGTGGACCCACTAACAGAGTGGGAATACCCAGCAGTTGGTGGGTTTCTGGGTGTAAGTATTTCACCGGCTGTCGGGACTCTGAATGCCGGGATCCCGACAGCCGGTTTATGGACTACATCTCCTAGAAATGCACTGGGATATAGTGAACAGATAGGCTGGACAGTAGCTCTGCACATAAAATTTATTTTTTCCGTTGTATGCAAGCAAAATATTAAAACTTTAACAGCTTTTAAAAATTGATACTGGATAATGACAAACAACATTGTTACAAAATTGAATGTCAGCACAAAGCTCTAATGCACAAACCAACAAACAAAAAAAAGTTAAACAAATCCAATATGTCAACAAAGCCACAAAGAAACAGTCACATAACCCAGCCAGAAGCGAACAAGTCATTTTATAGCTTTGTAGTATTTTAAATCCCAGCAGAGTGAATTCCGTTCCTTGCTGTCTTTAAAGAATAAGAGGAAGGACTTGAGCTTTGAAGGAGAAATTCTAAACAGGAATAATTGTTTGATGTAGATAAATACGTCAGTTAACGCTGTGAAGCTAATAACAATAAGAGCTGCAAATAGACTGTAGAAAGCTCAAGATGAATGCCTGTCTGTAGGGAGAAGGCACGGGACTACTGTATTACCACACAGCAATCTTACTGCGCTTCCCATGATCCTCAGTCACGCCTGCCCAGAGAGTAGATATCATTGCAGCCATCCCTCGCTCAGGTACATGGCCTGTTCCTGCTGAATGAGTAACGGTCACCTGATATTCCTTTTACAGCAGCCAACAAACCGGTTCATACACTGGGTTATCTTTTAGTCACCCACATCCAGCTTAATACCTCTCTAGCCCTGTATGCGTTGGGTATGGAATGCCGGCGGCCGGGATCCCGGGCGCTAGAATGCCTGGCTGGATAGCGAGCGCAATGAAGCCCCTTGTGGGCTTGGTGGCTCACTGCACTTGCCACAGGTTCCATTCCCACTCTATGGATGTCGTGGTCACCCACGTTTGGGACTAGCTCCTGTTAGCCGGGATTCCAGCTGGCGGCATTGTCAGTGGTCGGGATTCCGGCGTATGTATCCTGACCGCCAGGATCCCGACTGCCAGCACTGTAACTAAATTCACCCCTGTAAGCCTTAACGATTTTTCTTCAGGTCTCACGTATAGCAACTGGGTGTATGAAGTTTCATAATTTCTCTGCCTTTTGAAGCAGGTAACATGAAGGATGTCTCCTTACAGGAGGTGTAGCAAATCCACCTTGGTTGGTTCCAGAAGACCTGTTTGGAGCCAGAGGTGCACATGGGGGAAAGGCCTGTGCTTGCTTGAAAATGGATGAAGCGGCGTCTGGAAACACAGAATAAAGCCGGACATACATTATTATTACCAGTTATTTATATAGCGCATACATATTCCACAGCGCTTTACAGAGAATATTTTGCCCATTCACATCAGTTATGTGATTATTGTCCTGATCCGACGGCGTGAAATCTTCCAACGTGCCCGACTGATCACATTATCGGTCAGCCGCCCAAAAGTTCCACTGTCCATTCAAAAGGGAAGAAGAGGGAAAGGTCCTTCCCATGGCATAAAAGTAGATATCATGTGGCCATACACTTCAGCCAAACTCAGAGAGAAAGGGGGCTAAGATGGGCCTGATGGTCCTTGCCTCTACTGGTACTTTAGGCTCGCGTGGAGAGTCCAATTAAGGAAATTCAACTATCATTTTCACCATAAGTGGCCTTAAGGTTCTTCTCCTTTTGGAGAGGTCCAAAAACCCAAGCCAAAGCACAAGGCCCTCTTGACCAAGCACCGCAGGCTTCAATAACTATTCCTTAACGGACGATTTTTTTCACCAAAAACAGCTCCAAAATTTTTTATTTTTATTTTAATGAGTGAATTAGGTGAAGAACATGAATTTAACCTTATCCCAAAAAAAAATTCGTACAAAAAATTAAACCTACCGGTAAATCTTTTTCTCCTAGTCCGTAGAGGATGCTGGGGACTCCGTAAGGACCATGGGGTATAGACGGGCTCCGCAGGAGACATTGGGCACTATAAAGAACTTTAGAATGGGTGTGCACTGGCTCCTCCCTCTATGACCCTCCTCAAGACCTCAGTTAGAGAAACGGTGCCCAGAGGAGACGGACAGTACGAGGAAAGGATTTTTGTTAATCTAAGGGCAAGATTCATACCAGCCCACACCATCCACACCGTATAACTTGGAATATACGCAACCAGTTAACAGTATGAACAAAACAGCATCAGCCAACGACTGATCTTAACTGTAACAGAACCCTTATGTAAGCAACAACTATATACAAGCCTTGCAGAAATATGTCCACACTGGGACGGGCGCCCAGCATACTCTACGGACTAGGAGAAAGATTTACCGGTAGGTTTAAAATCTTATTTTCTCTTACGTCCTAGAGGATGCTGGGACTCCGTAAGGACCATGGGGATTATACCAAAGCTCCAGAACGGGCAGGAGAGTGCGGATGACTCTGCAGCACCGATTGAGCAAACATGAGGTCCTCATCAGCCAGGGTATCAAACTTGTAGAATTTTGCAAAATTGTTTGAACCCGACCAAGTAGCTGCTCGGCAAAGCTGTAAAGCCGAGAAGCCTCGGGCAGCCGCCCTAGAAGAGCCCAGTGGAATGGGCCTTTACTGAATTTGGTAACGGCAATCCAGCCGTAGAATGAGCCTGCTGAATCGTGTTACAGATCCAGCGAGCAATAGTCTGCTTAGAAGCAGGAGCGCCAACCTTGTTGGCTGCATACAGGACAAACAGTGCCTCGGTTTTCCTAAACGGAGCCGTCCTGGCTACGTAAATTTTTAAGGCCCTGACTATATCCAGGGACTTGGAATCCACCAAGTCTCCCGTAGCCACAGGCACCACAATAGGTTGGTTCATATGAAACGATGAAACCACCTTAGGCAAAAATTGAAGACGAGTCCTCAACTCTGCTCTAACCACATGGAAAATCAGACAGGGGCTTTTGGGAGACAAAGCCGCCAATTCGGACACCTGCCTCGCAAATGCCAAGGCCAACAACATGACCACCTTCCAAGTGAGAAATTTTAAATCAACCGTTTGAAGAGGTTCAAACCAGTGAGATTTTAGGAACCGCAACACCACGTCAAGGTCCCACGGTGCCACTGGGGGCACAAAAGGAGGCTGGATGTGCAGCACTCTCTTTACAAAAGTCTGGGAGAGAAGCCAATTCCTTCTGAAAGAATATAGATAGGCTCCATTAAGGTACAGATTTCGGCCCTAACTTCAGGCCCATATCCACTCCTGTCTGTAGAAAGTGGAGAAAACAGCCCAGGTGGAAATCTTACGTAGGAGCATTCTTGGCTTCACACCAAGATACATACTTCCTCCAAATACTGTGATAAGGTTTCGCTGTCACCTCCTTCCTAGCCCTTATCAGAGTAGGGATGACTTCCTCTGGAATACCTTTCCCAGCTAGGATTCGGTGTTCAAACGCCATGCCGTCACATGTAACCGTGGTAAGTCTTGGAACACGCAGGGCCCCTGCTGCAACAGGTCCTCCCTGAGAGGAAGAGGCCATGGATCGTCTGTGAGCATCCCCCGAAGATCCGAATACCAGGCCCTTCGAAGCCAATCTGGAACAATGAGTATTGTCTGCACTCTTTTTCATCTTATGATTCTCAATATTTTCGAGATGAGGAAGAGGAGGGAACACATAGACTGACTGAAACACCCATGGTGTCACCAAGGCGTCTACCGCTACTGCCCGAGGGTCCCTTGACCTGGCACAATACCTCCGAAGCTTTTTGTTGAGGCGTGACGCCATCATGTCTATTTGAGGAATTCCCCAAAGACTTGTTATCTCCGCAAAAACTTCTTGATGAAGTCCCCACTCTTCTGGATGGAGATCGTGTCTGCTGAGGAAGTCTGCTTCCCAGTTGTCCACTCCCGGAATGAAGACTGCTGACAGAGCGCTTACGTGATTTTCCGCCCAGCGAAGAATCCTGGTGGCTTCCGCCATTGCCACTCTGCTCCTTGTCTCGCCTTGGCAGTTTATATGAGCCACGGCTGTGACGTTGTCTGATTGAATCAGAACCGGTAGGTTGCGAAGAAGATTCTCCGCTTGTCGTAGGCCGTTGTATATGGCCCTTAATTCCAGTATGTTGATGTGTAGACAAGCCTCCTCCTGGCTTGACCATAGTCCCTGAAAGTTTCTTCCTTGTGTGACTGCTCCCCATCCTCGGAGGCTCGCGACCGTGGTCACCAGAACCCAGTCTTGAATGCCGAACCTGCGACCCTCTAGAAGGTGAGCACTCTGCAGCCACCACAGGAGAGACATCCTGGCCCTGGGGGACAGGCTTATTTTCTGATGAATTTGAAGATGGGACCCGTACCACTTGTCCAGAAGGTCCCACTGAAATGTCCTCGCATGAAACGTGCCAAAAGGGATGGCCTCGTAGGTCACCACCATTTTTCCCAGTACTCGAGTGCATTGATGGACTGACACTTTTTTCGGTTTTAACAGGTCTCTGACCATGTTCTGGAGTTCCTGTGCTTTTTCCATTGGGAGAAAAACCCTCTTTTGTTCCGTGTCCAGAATCATGCCTAAGAAAGATAGCCGAGTCGTTGGAACCAATTCTGACTTTGGTAGTTTTAGAATCCAGCCATGTTGCTGCAGCACTCTCAGGGAGAGCGACACGCTTTTCAGCAACTGATCTCTCGATCTCGCTTTTAATCAGGAGATCGTCCAAGTACGGGATAATTGTGACTCCCATCATTTCCGCCATTACCTTGGTGAAAATCCTCGGGGTCGTGGAAAGCCCAAACGGCAATGTCTGAAACTGGTAATGACAGTCCTGTACAGCGAATCTCAGGTACGCCTGATGAGGGGGATATATGGGGACATGAAGGTATGCATCCTTTATGTCTAGTGACACCATAAAATCCCCCCCTTCCAGGCTAGAGATATCTGCCCGGAGCGATTCCATCTTGAATTTGAATTTTTTCAAGTACAGGTTTAGGGATTTTAGATTTAGAATGGGCCTGACCGAGCCATCCGGTTTCGGAACCACAAACAGGGTTGAATAGTACCCCTTCCCCTGTTGAATTAGGGGAACCTCGACAACCACTTGTTGTTGACACAGTTTTTGAATTGCAGCTAAAACTATCTCCCTTTCTGGAGAAGAAGCTGGTAACGCCGATTTGAAATACCGGCGAGGAGGCACGTCTTCGAATTCCAGGTTGTATCCCTGGGATACAATTTCCATTGCCCAAGGATCCACGTCTGACTGAACCCAGACGTGGCTGTAGAGTCGAAGACGTGCCCCCACCGACGCAGACTCCCTCAGTGGAGCCCCAGCGTCATGCGGTGGATTTAGTAGAAGCCGGGGAGGACAGGCATTCTTTTCCCTCTACCCTTACCTCTGGCGAGGAATGAAGAGCCCCGACCTCTTCTGTACTTATGCGGCCGAAAGGACTGCATCTGATATTGTGGTGTTTTCTTTTGCTGTGGGGGAACATAAGGTAAAAAAGTAGATTTACCCGCAGTAGCTGTGGAAACCAGGTCCGCGAGACCTTCCCCAAATAAAACCTCACCCTTTTAAGGCAAAACTTCCATATGCCTCTTTGAGTCGGCATCACCCGTCCATTGGCGGGTCCACAGGGCTCGCCTAGCAAAAATCGCCATGGCGTTGGCTCTCGAACCTAGCAGCCCAACGTCTCTCTGAGCGTCTCTCATATATAGGACAGCGTCTTTAATGTGACCTAAGGTCAATAAAATGGTATCCCTATCTAGGGTATCAATGTCAGCTGACAAGGTATCTGTCCAAGCTGCTACAGCGCTACAAACCCAAGCCAACGCTATTGCCGGTCTGAGCAAAGCACCCGTATGTGTATAAATTGATTTCAGGGTAGTCTCCTGTCTGCGATCAGCAGGATCCTTGAGGGCTGCCGTGTCTGGAGACGGTAGCGCCACCTTCTTTGACAAGCGCGTCAAAGCCTTGTCCACCCTGGGCGAGGATTCCCACCGTACCCTGTCCTGTGCAGGGAAAGGATACGCCATAAGAATCCTCTTGGGAATCTGCAGTTTTTTGTCTGGAGTTTCCCAAGCTTTTTCAAATAACTCGTTCAGCTCATGAGATGGGGGAAAGGTTACCTCAGGTTTCTTTTCCTTAAACATGCATACCCTAGTGTCAGGGACAGAGGGGTCATCTGTAATATGCAAAACATCTTTTATTGCCATAATCATATAATGAATACTTTTGGCCACCCTTGGGTGTAACCTCGCATCATCGTAGTCGACACTGGAGTCAGAATCCGTGTCGGTATCAGTGTCTGCTACTTGGGACAGGGGACGTTTCGGAGACCCTGAAGGGCCCTGTGACACAGTCAAAGCCATGGATTGACTCCCTGTTTTATCCCTGGACTCTGCTTTGTCCAATCTCTTATGTAATAAAGACACATTTGTATTTAAAACATTCCACATATCCAACCAATCAGGTGTCGGCGCTGCCGACGGAGACACCACAATCATCTGCTCCACCTCCTCCTTAGATGAGACGTCCGCTTCAGACATGCCGACACACACATACCGACACCTCCACACACTCAGGGATATATCTATATGGAGACAGTCCCCCAATAAGGCCCTTTGGAGAGACAGAGAGAAAGTATGCCAGCACACACCCAGCGCCACCGGACACTGGAATAAAATCCCAGTTAGTACAGCGCTTTTATATAAATACACTCACTGCGCCAATTAAATGTGCCCCCCCTCTTTTTTTGTCCTCTGTAACAGTGTTCAGCAGGGGAGAGTCCGGGGAGCCAGCTTCTCTGCAGTGTGCTGTGGAGAAAATGGCATTGGTTAGTGCTGGAGGATCAAGCTCCGCCCCCTCACCGGCGGGCTTCGGTCCCGCTCAAATTATTTATACTGGCGTTTTTTTTTTTTAAAATATACCGCCTCTGCAGTATCTAATCTGCCAGTGTCCCTTGAGGTTAATATTGCTGCCCAGGGCGCCCCCCCCTGCGCCCTGCACCATTACAGTGCCCGCTGTGTGTGTATGTGTGGGAGCAATGGCGCGCAGCGTTACCTCAGTGAAGATCTGAAGTCTTCTGCCGCCTCTGAAGTCTTCTTTCTTCTTAATACTCACCCGGCTTCTATCTTCCGGCTCTGTGAGGAGGACGGCGGCGCGGCTCCGGGACGAACGGCGAGGGTGAGACCTGCGTTCCGACCCTCTGGAGCTAATGGTGTCCAGTAGCCTAAGAAGCAGAGCCTATCATTTAAGTAGGTCTGCTTCTCTCTCCTCCGTCCCACGATGCAGGGAGCCTGTTGCCAGCAGTGCTCCCTGAAAATAAAAAAAACTAACAAAATTCTTTTTCAGAGAAACTCAGTAGAGCTCCCCTGCAATGCACCCAGTCTCCTCTGGGCACAGGATCTAACCAAGGTCTGGAGGAGGGGCATAGAGGGAGGAGCCAGTGCACACCCATATCTAAAGTTCTTTTTAGTGCCCATGTCTCCTGCGGAGCCCGTCTATACCCCGTAATCCTTACGGAGTCCTCAGCATCCTCTAGGACGTAAGAGAAAAAAATCATTTTTCTTAAACATTAGAACATCGGTCAGGAAGATCGGAACATTGGTAATTCGCGACATTACTTTTTACCCCCAAGACAACTGCCAGGTACACAGGTAGGGGTGTCTCAGGGTAGCTTGGGGGAGTTGTTTCACACACTTTCCCAGCGGCTGCCATTTTCTGCTGCCGCTGGGTTGGGGGTCCTGTCGTGCTGACCGATCAGCAATGATCGTCAGCACGGCAACACTGAGGGGAGGGTGCAGAGAGACCTTCCAGCCCCTCTGAGAGCAGCAATAGAGAGACATGAGACCGAACAATGCAGAAGAGCTGAAGGCCGCTATTGAAGCATCCTGGTCTTCCATAACACCTCAGCAGTGCCACAGGCTGATAGAATCCATGCCACGCTGCATTGAGGCAGTAATTCATGCGAAAGGGGCCCAAACCTAGTACTGAGTACATATGCATGATTATACTTTTCAGAGGGCTGACATTTCTGTATGTAACATCCTTTTTTTCTTTTTAATTGATTTTATGTAATATTTTCATTTTCTGAGATTTTGGATTTGTTATCTTAAACTGTAAACCACAATCTCAAAATTATAACAAATAAAGGCTTGAAATATCTCACTTTGCATATAATGAGTCTATATAATATATTAGTTTCACCTTTTAAGATGAATTACTGAAATAAATGAACTTTTGCACGATGTTCTAATTTTCTGAGTTTCACCGTATAGTGCAAGTATAATCTGTAGAGATTTACAAATTATAATGGCCTACACACTGGCAAGACCAGAACTGTTTGCGTACTGCCAAGGTTATTAACAACTAAAACGTCCAATTGGCAACAGCAGAGGTTCTCAAACGCGGTCCTCAAGGCCCCCAGCTAGTTAAACTGAAATAGCAACAATGTTTCCCCTTTGGCAGATTCATTGCTCTGACAATACTACAATAAACTTTGTAGAATGAGAAAATGTGATGCACTTATAAAAACTTAAACCTCATTTTAGCCTATGTGCACAGAATTCCCAAACATGGCCTTTTACTACAGAACAAAAAACCTAAATAAATAAATAAAATAGTCTTAAGGCCCGTACACACTGGCCTATATATCGGCCGTTCTATTGAACGGCCGATATATTGCGGGTCCGTCGGCCAGTGTGTACGGACGATATGTGTGAACGACATATAATTTTTCGGCCCTGCAGTACAGCCGACGGCCAATATATCTACCGATATATTGGCACATCGCTGTGTGTGTACGGGCGACCAGCAGACCGCCCGTACACATGCTGCGGCAGCTGGCGGTGATTGACAGCTGAACTGGGCGGGCGTGTGTACATGCCCGCCCAGTTCACGTCGTCAGTCCCCGACGGATCGGGCAGTGTGTATGCGCAGCACACTGCCCGATCCGTCCATAGATATATCTGCCGATCAATTGATCTGCAAATATATCTATCAGTGTGTACACACCATTAGGGCGGTAACTATTACCGCGGCTAATTACCTCCTCCAGGGCTATCCAATTAGCCCCGATGCCATCACTTACAAATAGGACCATATGTGTTGTTGCTGGAAAACGGAAACATTTGTGTGTGAAAGAAATGGGCTAATTGAATTAAAAAAATGTAATAGCGGAGAGTGCAAAACAACCTTTTTGTTTATAAAAAGACTGAGTTTATTAAAATTGACCTGGTATAAATCAGTTTCAATTACTAGACCAAAACACCACTTACAATGGAACCACCAGCAATGTAGCTGTAAGAAATAAACTGTTACAATGTATCTAAGTAAAATTGAATAGCCTGGGGGGAAAAACATTTGCTAAAAAAAAGAAAAAAAAGATTAAAAAATAAACAAACACACACAACAACAACTGCCCCCCCCCCCCCCCCCCACCCCATTGGACACCTCCCTTAGTAGCATTTTAGTTACAAGAGACTAGATTTTTTAAACCAAACTATCAGAAAAAGGCGAAATAGAAACTGATGTGCGTCATCAATAAGACAATTGTAATCTATATTAATAAGTTAGATTGGGTAACCCAAGTTTAAAGGATAGGTTAATAATTTAATAATCGTGCAGTCAGGGGGAGATGTATAAAGCGACAAAGAGTGGAGAAGTGAGCCAGTGGAGACTTGCCCATGGTAACCAATCAGCTGCTACGCATAATTTTATAGACTGCACTCGATAAATGTTACTTTCCATGGGCAACCTCTCCACTGGCACAATACTCCACTCTTTTCACTGTTTCATACATCTCCCCCTTAGTTCCATATGATATCAAACTGTGCCGATCTAAATTGGAGGAGCAGATGCTATTTAACTGGGCCCAAAAGCAAGTATTATTGATGAAGAGTCTAATTTCTCATACAGATGTGTCCTCATACATCTTGCCTCAATACGCCATACAGCGAGAGATGCCTGGCGTGAGTGAGACGACAGATCCAGCTGAACTCTGTGGTGTGAAGGTGTTTTATTCATAACACTATGCAAATTAGATGCACAAGCAGACTCTGCTGATTAAAAGGATAT
Source organism: Pseudophryne corroboree (assembly GCF_028390025.1). NCBI lineage: Eukaryota > Metazoa > Chordata > Amphibia > Anura > Myobatrachidae > Pseudophryne > Pseudophryne corroboree. The sequence continues at coordinate 164,015,808 of NC_086448.1, forward strand.
GCAACATGTCTATATACCGTGTGTGTCTGTGGCTGCATACAAAATGGTATGCTACAGTACTTTTTAGGAAAACACTGTAGAGTAGCATTTCGTATGCAGACACAGCCGCGGTTGCACACAGAATATAGGCATGCCACATATCACTATTCGGTAAATACTGCTTGTGCATCCTTTTGTGAATAAGACACATTTGTATTAAAAAAGTCACACGAAAAGACGCTCAGTGCTACAGAGTCACGCCACGGCGTAACTAGAAAGGCTGTTTAACGTGCAGGGAGGCTAGATGTAAGTGGACACATCAGTACCTCAATAGGAGATTTATCACTTCAAGTACTTGGGATTTTGCCATCACCACCTTTACTGAGAGACCATGTGAATATATGGGATGGACTAGTGCCTAATCAGTCCCTGCACTGCTTCATCCATTTTCAGGTTTTAATGTGGATATTATTTTGGTATTGCTGAACATCACATATTGCTTAAATTAGATTTTGATATTTGTTCTCTATAAGTAATTTGGTCCATTCATAGGGTTACATTGTATTTCATAAATTATTTTATTCCTTTTCTGCCAGAGCAAATGTACGTTACATAATTAGACCATACCAGTACCTTTTTTATTTTTTTTACTTTTTTTATTTATTATTTTGGTTATTGTCTGAAAGAAATAGAGAAGGCTCCAGTTCCATCTGGTCCAACATTTTACTATCTATTTTGGGAATATTTTATAATAAGAATTTACTTACCGATAATTCTATTTCTCATAGTCCGTAGTGGATGCTGGGGACTCCGTAAGGACCATGGGGAATAGCGGCTCCGCAGGAGACTGGGCACATCTAAAGAAAGCTTTAGGACTATCTGGTGTGCACTGGCTCCTCCCCCTATGACCCTCCTCCAAGCCTCAGTTAGAATACTGTGCCCGGACGAGCGTACACAATAAGGAAGGATTTTGAATCCCGGGTAAGACTCATACCAGGCACACCAATCACACCGTATAACCTGTGATCTGAACCCAGTTAACAGCATGATAACAGAGGAGCCTCTGAAAGATGGCTCACAACAATAATAACCCGATTTTTGTAACAATAACTATATACAAGTATTGCAGACAATCCGCACTTGGGATGGGCGCCCAGCATCCACTACGGACTATGAGAAATAGAATTATCGGTAAGTAAATTCTTATTTTCTCTAACGTCCTAAGTGGATGCTGGGGACTCCGTAAGGACCATGGGGATTATACCAAAGCTCCCAAACGGGCGGGAGAGTGCGGATGACTCTGCAGCACCAAATGAGAGAACTCCAGGTCCTCCTCAGCCAGGATATCAATTTTGTAGAATTTTACAAACGTATTTGCTCCTGACCAAGTAGCTGCTCGGCAAAGTTGTAAAGCAGAGACCCCTCGGGCAGCCGCCCAAGATGAGCCCACCTTCCTTGTGGAGTGGGCATTTACAGATTTTTGGCTGTGGCAGGCCTGCCACAGAATGTGCAAGCTGAATTGTACTACAAATCCAACGAGCAATAGTCTGCTTAGAAGCAGGAGCACCCAGCTTGTTGGGTGCATACAGGATAAACAGCGAGTCAGATTTCCTGACTCCAGCCCTCCTGGAAACATATATTTTCAGGGCCCTGACAACGTCTAGCAACTTGGAGTCCTCCAAGTCCCTAGTAGCCGCAGGCACCACAAATAGGTTGGTTCAGGTGAAACGCTGAAACCACCTTAGGGAGAAACTGAGGACGAGTCCTCAATTCCGCCCTGTCCGAATGGAACATCAGATAAGGGCTTTTTTTCAGGATAAAGCCGCCAATTCTGACACGCGCCTGGCCCAGGCCAGGGCCAACAGCATGACCACTTTCCATGTGAGATATTTTAACTCCACAGATTTAAGTGGTTCAAACCAATGTGACTTTTGGAACCCAAAACTACATTGAGATCCCAAAGTGCCACTGGAGGCACAAAAGGAGGCTGTATATGCAGTACCCCTTTTACAAACATCTGAACTTCAGGGACTGAAGCTAGTTCTTTTTGGAAGAAAATTGACAGGGCCGAAATTTGAACCTTAATGTACCCCAATTTCAGGCCCATAGACACTCCTGGTTTGCAGGAAATGTAGGAATCGACCCAGTTGAATTTCCACCGTCGGGCCTTACTGGCCTCGCACCACGCAACATATTTTCGCCAATTGCGGTGATAATGTTTTTGCGGTTACATCCTTCCTGGCTTTGATCAGGATAGGGATGACTTCATCCGGAATGCCTTTTTTCCTTCAGGATCCGGCGTTCAACCGCCATGCCGTCAAACGCAGCCGCGGTAAGTCTTGGAACAGACCGGGTCCTTGCTGGAGCAGGTCCCTTCTTAGAGGTAGAGGCCACGGATCCTCCGTGAGCATCTCTTGAAGTTCCGGTTACCAAATCCTTCTTGGCCAATCCGGAGCCACGAATATAGTGCTTACTCCTCTCCATCTTATCAATCTCAGTACCTTGGGTATGAGAGGCAGAGGAGGGAACACATACCCTGACTGGTACACCCACGGTGTTACCAGAGCGTCTACAGCTATTGCCTGAGGGTCCCTGGACCTGGCGCAATACCTGTCGAGTTTTTCCCAACGGTTTATAATCATGTGGAAGACTTCTGGGTGAAGTCCCCACTCTCCCGGGTGGAGGTCGTGCTGAGGAAGTCTGCTTCCCAGTTGTCCACTCCCGGAATGAATACTGCTGACAGTGCTATCACATGATTTTCCGCCCAGCGAAGAATCCTTGCAGCTTCTGCCACCATTGCCCTCCTGCTTCTTGTGCCACCCTGTCTGTTTACGTGGGTGACTGCCGTGATGTTGTCCGACTGGATCAACACCGGCTGACCTTGAAGCAGAGGTCTTGCTAAGCTTAGAGCATTGTAAATGTCCCTTAGCTTCAGGATATTTATGTGAAGTGATGTCTCCAGGCTTGACCATAAGTCCTGGATATTCCTTCCCTGTGTGACTGCTCCCCAGCCTCGCAGGCTGGCATCCGTGGTTACCAGGACCCAGTCCTGAATGCCGAATCTGCGGCCCTCTAGAAGATGAGCACTCTGCAACCACCACAGGAGGGACACCCTTGTCCTTGGTGACAGGGTTATCCGCTAATGCATCTGAAGATGCGACCCGGACCATTTGTCCAGCAGGTCCCACTGGAAAGTTCTTGCGTGGAATCTGCCGAATGGGATTGCTTCGTAGGAAGCCACCATTTTTTCCAGAACCCTTGTGCATTGATGCACTGAGACTTGGCTCGGTTTTAGGAGGTTCCTGACTAGCTCGGATAACTCCCTGGCTTTCTCCTCCGGGAGAAACACCTTTTTCTGGACTGTGTCCAGGATCATCCCTAGGAACAGAAGACAAGTCGTCGGAACCAGCTGCGATTTTGGAATATTGTAACTAAAACTTTCACTAAGAAGCTCAGGAGAGCCCCTAGTGTGCACCCTTCTCGTTCGGGCACAGAGATCTAACTGAGGCTTGGAGGAGGGTCATAGGGGGAGGAGCCAGTGCACACCAGATAGTCCTAAAGCTTTCTTTAGATGTGCCCAGTCTCCTGTGGAGCCGCTATTCCCCATGGTCCTTACGGAGTCCCCAGCATCCACTTAGGACGTTAGAGAAATATGTTTTAAGTTTAATCTTTAGCGAGATGCCCATTAAGTCTAATCGATGCTAGTGAGCATCAATTAATGAGCTTCATCTTTTTATATTGCTCCTCAAGATGTAAGTAACATAAGCAGGGGCGTCTCTAGAGAGGAGGGGACCAGTGTGCAGATTCCGTGTGTTGGCCCCCTCCTCTCCCGTAGCCGTCACGCCGCTGCTAGCGCTCTGAGCGCTGTAGACGCCTTGCCATTTTTTGGGGAGTCCTGCGCATGCGCTGTAGACTCTGGTACTGTGCCAGAGTCTCTAGTGGTCAGTGCGCTAGCAGCAGCCCAATGGCTACGGGAGAGGAGGGGGCCCACACACTGTCAGCAATGGACTCTGGAAAGATAAGTATAGGAGAAATGGATGCAGTGTGTGCGGTGTGGGGCCCCCCTGGGACTCAGGGCCCCGTGTGCACCCATTAAAGAAACGCCAATGAACATAAGACAATGTATACATTTATTTCTCATGTGTGATATGGGCACCATGCTGTTAACTAAACCTCAAAGTAGAATTCAAAGACACACATAGTACATAGGGCAGGATTTAATGTACTGTATTTTTAGCATACATATAAATGCTACAAGTCACCAAAGAGTTAAAGGAAAACATCCAGAAAATCAAGAATGGTCATATTCTCAAGCACAAGACAGTACAGGTTACATTAATCTTGTGTAATATTAAAACTGTATTTTCAAAATATTTGTAAAAAGAAAGCCAAGAATATACAGTATTTTTGTTATAGTTGGATGTAATAAAGTTTTTAAAAACATAACTGAAAACTAAAAAAGGAAGAGAGATGTGTGGTGGCGAGAGAGTAGGAAGCATGGACTGTTTGGTAGCCATTTGGTTAAGAGACCTATCCACTACTATCACATGACTCATTCTGGAAGACTTCCATAAGGGAATTATTTGTGCAACGGATCCTGTTAGGTTACATGAAGAGCCATTCTTGAGGAATCGTACTGTATGGCTGTTCTATAAAGTGGTTTTGCTCTGTGCCCAGGGTTGGGGTTAAAAAAAGAAAAGAAAAATCATCTCTTTGGTTTAAACAGTTTTTTTCAGTTTAAACCAGTTTTTTTTTGCATTACGGTAATATGTTTTAATGAACAATAATTGAATACTGCTTATTATATTATTACTGTGAAACATTGCTATGTATTAGAAACCTTGAATAACAATGTTTTGATGCTTTCTAACATTAACAATTATTAAAGTTAAATAAATAAAACCAAAACAAAAAATTATTTACAGCTTATTATTCCTATTACATCTGAATATATGTAGACAAACTAAACATACAAAGTAAACTCAGACAGATGAAATTGAAAAAAGATCGCTAGTTGTGGTTTTCTTCTGTCCTATAGGATTGTTTGGAGAGGAGATTGTGGAGTCTTCGCTGATGCTAGGTAGATTTAGTACCTCTCTGATCTGGTTCACCCTCCCTATACAACTACTGTGTGTGAATTTACTGTATTGGTTCAGCTTACTCAAATGAAGATCACAAGCAACAAGAATGTGGAATAATACAGAGGGATTCTCTTATAATAAAGTCATGACGCCATTTCTGTAGTCATAACAAAAAAACAAAACAAAAAAAATACAATTTGGTTTAAATCATGGTTTAAACCAGCCAACCATGCTCTGTGCACAAAAATGTTTTACATATGTAATATATTTATTTAAACATTTGTAGTAAGTTAGCTTCCTGTGATGGCTATAATTGTGCGACTTTTGTGCAGTTTAACAAGAACATGGCACTAAAAAGTAAGACAAGTAGCATTAATAAGAAAACTAAGCAGAACTTACTTGTAATGTAGTGTCAAACACTACAATCTTGGAGCTGGTGGGCACAATGTCATAACACTTGTGGGACTTCATGAAGCGCATGTATATGTCACTTTCTGATTCTTCAACAGCTAGAAGAACACAACACATTATTAGTCTTTAATAATACACTTATGTTTACAAATATACGCCTTACATCAGGGGCTTTCAACGCCAGGCCTCAAGTACCAACAACAAAATCACAAAACAAAAGTTCTTTAAATTCATTGACAGGCGAGTTACTTTATTTTTCTGAGTCAGTAATTTATCCCACCTGCTTCAACAGACCGTAATCCTAAAAAAACATCATTTGCGGGGAAGAGTTAAGGTTTGGAGTCGAGAACCTCTGCATAAAGCTGGCCATACACCTAAATATTATTTTTTGACCTATTCAACTATCTGGCTGGTTGGAACCATAATTTGGTAAATGTATGGGAGCACAACAAACGAGCTTTGGTCCCAAACACAGTGTCTCAGGAAAAATGGTTAAATCCATTCCAAACAGTCAACTAGTTGGCTGGTTAGAAAAATAATCTCTAGGGTCATTCCATGCCAGTTCACCCAGGCACGACACCCGACCGACCCAGATTTTCATGATACCATGTACACTTGATACTACAACGTAGCTACTAACCTATGCCAAATTTTCTTCTCTAGGCCTCACAGTTTGAGATATAGGGGGTCAAAGCTTTGAAAAATTGTTGGGAAATGCCACTCCTGAAGCGGTTTTTTCTGAGGTGTATCTGGAAAAAAAAAATCACATCTCCGTGCCTAATCCACATATCACTTTGAGATGTTGACCCTTTGTCAATAAAAATATGGAGATTCCAGTGAAATTATTTTTATTAATCTTGCCTGACTCAGAGTTCATTATACATTCCTTTACTTCATACTTAATTTTTTTGGAGCAAAAAAAAAAAAAAAAAAAAAAAAAAAAAAAATTAAAGTGGGTTCAGTTAACATTATCAACCTAAAAGGCAGATGAGTTATGTTACTTTTTTTGTTTAAATTGAACCTTAAAAGTATACTTTAAATAGCGATGAAAGAAAAATAATGGGATTTTGATTACCTGTATGAGTATTTTAATGTTTAACTATAATATATGCAAATTGTGAAAGACCCCTATTCAATTAGCTGCAATAATTTATTTTACCATGAATTAAACTTCACCTAATCTGAGCATGTAGAAAGTTGTGGAAAATCTCTATTTAAAAAAAAAAAAAAAAATTTGTATCACTCAGAAAACACACTAATATACCGGGGTATCCGTTCACATGGTCGACCATGTTATGGTCGACAGTCATTAGGTCGACCACTATTGGTCGACATTGACATGGTCGACATGGACACATGGTCGACACATGAAAGGTCGACACATGAAAAGGTCGACATGAGTTAAACTTTTTTCTTTTGGGGAACTTTTCCATACTTTACGATCCACGTGGACTACGATTGGAACAGTAATCTGTGCCGAGCGAAGCGGTAGCGGAGCGAAGGCATCATGACCGAAGCATGGCGAGCGAAGCGAGCCATGCAAGGGGACGCGGTGCACTAATTGGGGTTCCCAGTCACTTTACACAAAAAACGACACCCAAAAAAGTTAAAAAACTCACGTCGACCTTTTCATGTGTCGACCATGTGCCCATGTCGACCATGTCAATGTCGACGAATAGTGGTCGACCTAATGACTGTCGACCATAACATAGTCGACCATTTATACCGGAACCTATACCGGTCCCATACCTTGAATCACGAATTCTGTCACTTTGCACTCTTTCACCCCCACAATTACATGTCATTGGCCAGCTAAAAAAAAAATTCAAAAGTCAAAGTGCCTACTTTCTTTGACGAGCAGTCCTCTTCACATAGACTTCCAGAGCCCTTGCAACATCCAATGACTTTGATGACATTACGGAGTCAGTAGCAACTGGCACCACAATAGGTTGGTTGATATGAAATGCAGACACAACCTTCGGAAGGAACTGCTGACGTGTCTGGAGCTCAGCTCTATCCTCATGGAAAACCAAGTAGGGGCTTTTACAAGACAAAGCCCCCAACTCCGAACACACGTCTAGCAGAAGCTAAGGCCAACAAAGTGACAGCCTTCCACGTGAGAAATCTGACCTCAACCTTCTGTAGAGGGTCGAATCAATCCGATTGGAGGAACTGTAACACCACGTTAAGATCCCAGGGTGCCGTAGGCAGTACAAAGGGAGGTTGGATGTGCAGAACTCCCTTCAAAAAAAAGTCTGAACCTCAGGGAAGGCAGCCAACTGTTTCAGGAAGAAAATGGATAAGGCCGAAATCTGGACCTTCACGGATCCCAGCATCAGGCCCATATCCACACCTGCTTGCAGGAAAAGGAGAAACCGTCCCAGTTGAAACTCCACCGCAGGAAACTTCTTGGATTCACACCAAGATACATACTTTTTCCAAATGCGATGGTAATGTGTAGACGTTACTCCTTTCCTAGCGTGTAACAGGGTAGGAATAACCTTGTTCTGAATGCCCTTCCAAGCTAATATCTGGCGTTCAACCTCCATGCCGTCAAACGTAGCAGCGGTAAGTCTTGATAAACGAACGGCCCCTGCTGCAGCAGATCCTCCCGAAAAGGAAGAGGCCTCGGATCTTCCAACAGTAGATCCAGAAGATCCGCGTACCAAACCCTTCTTGGCCAGTCCGGAGCAATGAGGATTGCCTGAACTCTTGTTCTCCTTAGGAGCTTTAGAATCCTTGGAATGAGTGGAAGTGGAGGAAACACGTACACCGACTGGAACATCCACGGAGTTACCAGGGTGTCCACCGCCAAAGTTTTTTGCTGAGGCGGGAGGCCATCATGTCTGTTTGAGGAACTCCCCAAAAGGTTTGTCACCTCCGTGAACACTTCTGGATGGAGGCCCCACTCCCCTGGATGGAGATCGTGTCTGCAGTTGTCCACTCCCGGAATGAAAATCGCTGACAGTGCTAACACTTGCTTGATTCTGGTCATTGCAGCTCTGCTCTTTGTTCCGCCTTGTCGCTTTATGTAGGCCACCGTTGTCACATTGTCCGACTGCACTTGAATGGGTCGATCTGGCAGAAGGCGAGTTGCTTGGAGAAGACCGTTGTATACGGCTCTTAGTTCCAGAATGTTTATTGGAAGACTGGACTCCAGACTTGACCACCTTCCTTGGAAGGTCTCCCGTTGAGTGACAGCGCCCCAGCCTCGGAGACTTGCATCCGTGGTTAGAAGGATCCAGCCCTGAATCCCAAACTTGCGGCCCTCCAGAAGGTGAGGCATTTGTAGCCACAAGAGGAGTGAAATCCTTGCTTTCTAGCAACAGACTTATCCTCTGGAGCATGTGTAGGTGAGATCCCGACCACTTGTCTAAGAGATCCAGTTGGAAGGACAGAGCACGAAATCTTCTGTACTGTAGAGCCTCGTAGGAGGCAACCATCTTCCCCAGAAGGCTAATGCACTGATGAACTGATACCCGGGTAGGCTTCAAGACATGTCAGACCATTGATTGTATCACCAACGCTTTCTCCACCGGTAGAAACACCCTCTGCACTTCCGTGTCAAGGATCATACAGAGGAAAGAGAATCTCTTTGTCGACTCCAAATGTGACTTTGGAAGGTTCAGGATCCAACCATGGACCCTGAGCAGATGAGTCGTGAGAGTAATGGACTGCAACAGCTTCTCCCTGGACGACGCCTTTATCAGCAGATCGTCCAGGTATGGAATAATATTCACTCCCTGCCTGCAGAGGATAACCATCATTTCTGCCATCACCTTGGTGAATACCCTCAGTGCCGCGGAGAGACCAAATGGCAGTGCCTGAAACGGATAGCGACGGTCTAACAGTGCAAATCTGAGATAAGCCTGGTGCGGAGGCCAAATCGGAATGTGGAGATACGCATCCTTAATATCTAGGGATATCAGAAACTCCCCCTCCTCCAGACCTGAGATCACCGCTCTCAGAGACTCCATTTTGAATTTGAACTCCCTTAAGATAAGGGTTTAGCAATTTCAAGTTCAAAATTGGTCTGACCGAACCATCCGGTTCAGTACCACAAAAAGGTTTGAATAGTAACCCACGCTGTGCATGTGAGGTGGAACTGGAACAATGACCTCTGCCTTTTCCAATTTTTGGAAATCTTCTTGTAGCACAGTTCTTTCTGACAGTAAAGTCGGCAAGCCTGATTTGAAGAATCAGTGAGGTGGGGTTTCTTGAAACGCCAGTCTGTACCATTGGGACACAATATCCTGTACCCAGGGTTCCAGGCCGGACGACACCCAGATGTGGCTGAAACGCCTGAGTCTCGCCCACACCATTTTGCCTACCCACCTCTAAAGAAGGTGGTAGGAGGCTTGGACTTTTTTGCCTTAGCGGTCCGAAAGGACTGTGATGCAGATGAAGAAAAGGGTTTCTTCGTAGAAGGCGTAGCTGAGGGAAGAAGAGGTGACTTACCCGCGGTTGCCGTGGAAATCCACGCATCCAACGCTTCCCCAAATAGAGCCTGACCTGTGTAGGGTAGGTTCTCCACACTTCTCCGGGATTCCGTGTCTGCAGACCATTGGCGTAGCCAGAATCTCCTGCGAGCTGATACAGACATGGAAGATATTCTTGCAGTCAGCGTACCCAGGTCCTTCATGGATTCCACCATGAAACCTGCAGAATCCTGTATGTTACGTAAAAATAATTCAATGTCACTTCTATCCATCGAATCCAAATCCTCAAGTAACGTGCCTGACCATTTTACTCTAGCTTTAGAGAACCATGCGCAGGCAATAGTAGGCCTCAGCACCACCCCTGAAGCAGTGTATATGGATTTGAGCGTAGTCTCAATCTTACGGTCAGCCGATTCTTTTAACGCGGTAGACCCAGGGACAGGTAAACCACCTTTTTCGACAGTCTGGAGACAGATGCGTCAACTATGGGTGGGTTTTCCCATTTTTTCCTATCCTCCTCAGGGAAGGGAATGGAATTTTTTCTCCGGGTTTTCCCAGGATTTTTAAAATAAAGCGTTTAAAGAATTAAACGTCGGGAAGGTTAGCGAGGCTTTCTTATTATCTGTGAATTAAGCCTCCTCAACCTGCTCAGATGGTGTGTCAGTAATATTTAACACATCTCTAATGGCCTCAATCATGAGCTGCACCCCCTTTGCAAGGGATGCCGCCCCCCTTAGCACATCCCAATCACCATCTGCCGTGTCAGAGTCGGTATCCGTGTCATCTTGCATAATTTTGGCAAGTGCACGTTTTTTTGTGGGAATATGCTAGGTGACTTTGAAGGAATAGGAACAAAACCTGACCAAACTGCCATAGACTTCTTTAAAACCCGAGTTTCAGTCTCAGTATGGGCTACCCTAGAATAGATCTGAGAGAGCATAACCCTTAATAGAGGTTAACCACTCAGGCTCAGCAATAGGGATCTGAGACAATGCATTACATTCCTGTGTACATGGAATGGATTCCTCCAGAGAGGAAATGTCCTCTGCAGCATAAGACTCAGAGTCCCTAGACATGGCTATGTGAGAAACAACCCCCCTCCCCCCCCCCCCCACACACAAGAAAATGTCAGACACAGTTTCCACCCCCCCAAGAATGCCACACAGAAACACAGAGATTGGAGCCAACCCACGCACAGCGCTTCCCAAGGTAGATATAATACAACTACCTGGCACTTACTGTGTACCTTAATAGACTACACAGTATTCACATAGCCTCCCCCCCTTCTACAACCCCCTGGTACCACACAGGATAGCTGTAGTTGCTTGGAGGGGCAGCTCTCCCTGTCAGCGTCATTGTACAGGATCTGCAGGCAGGAAAATGGCGCTGAATGCTGCTGGTCGCTCTGAGAAGCTCCGCCCCCTGAACATGGCGCTGCTTCCCGCTCTCCACTTTTTTATACCGGCCTGAGGAAATGTGCTGGCAGCGTTACAGAGGTCCCTGACAGCCTTGGTGCTAGTGTAGGGTATAGGCGCTGGCTCAGTGCGCCCCTCACAGCGCCGCACTATGTACCGCTGAGCCTCCGGAGCGCAGTTAATACTGCGCTCCCACCCTGTTGCCGCCATCTTCACACCGCTTGCCAGGGGGGCCGGTGACTCACTCGCCACTGGAATCTTCTGGCTCTGTTAGGGGGTGGTGGCAGTGCTGCGGGAGTGAGCGGCCGCCTGGGGCGGCTAACGATCACCACCCTAAGGAGCTCAGTGTCCGGTCAGCGGAGATGGTGGCCATTAACCTCTCAGGGTTGGACACTACTTAGTCCCACGAAGCAGGGAGGCTGTTGCCAGCAGCCTCCGTGTGCCTAACTAATAAAAAATAAGAAAACCAGGAAAACTCCTATGGAGCTCCCCTAGCTGAGGACGGCTCCGTCGGGCACATTTTCTAAACTGAGTCTGGTAGGAGGGGCATAGCGGGAGGAGCCAGCCCACACTATTAAAAACTCTTAAAGTGCCAGTGGCTCCTAGTGGAGCCGTCTATACCCCATGGTACTAATGTGGACCCCGGCATCCTCTAGGACGTTAAGAGAAATCTGCACATATACATAGATATACAAATGAAAATACTCCCCTGGTGGGCAAAATTATACCTAAATGGTAATTTTTGTTTTTAACACATGAATTATAAATTAAACATTAGAATACTCATGCAGGCAAACAAAATCCCATTATTTTTCTTTCATAGCTTTTTAAAGTATACTTTAAATGGTCAATTTAAACAAAAAAGGGAGATGATCTCATCTACCTTATGGTGTGTACACACGGTGAGATATTTTCTTACGATTTTGACTTTATAGTCAAAATCGTAAGAAAAGTTAGTGCAGATCGCAAGGTGAAAGTCCCCTTGCAATATTTGATGCCAATATTTGATGCCAGCATCGCAAGCCTAGATAAACTGTGCAGGCAAGTCAATTTTGACTCTCTCATAGAAAAGATAGTTAAAATTGACACTTAGCCAAAACCGCACAGTCAGTATCGCAAGCACAGTCATTATATGCTTGCAACGTCGACCTTGCCCCTGTCCCATAGTGAGAATCTGGGTTAGCCCGAATCTCACCATGTGTATGCACCTATAAGTTGATAATGCTAATTGAACCCACTTTTTTTTTTTTTGCACCAAAAAAAATTATTAAGTATGAAGTAAAGGAATGTATAATGAACTCTGAGTCTGGCAAGATTGATAACATTTTTTTACTGGACTCTCCATATTTTGATTGACAAAGGGTCAAAATTTCAAAGTGATACGTGTATTAGGCACGGAGATGTGAATTTTGTGCCAGATACACCTCAGAAAAAAAAACAGAGCATCAGGAGTGCCATTTCCCAGAAATGTTTCAAAATTTTGACCCCGTATATCTAAAAAAACTGTGAGGACTAGAGAAGAAAATTTGGCATGGGTTAGTAGCTACGTGGTAGTATCAAGTGTACACAGTATCATGAAAATCTGAGTCGGTGGGTGTCATGCCTGGGTGAACCGACATGGAATGACCCTCTAGTCTCTAGGTGTATGGACAACTTTACATGCTAAAACTTCCTAAAATGTCCTGCACTCAAATATTTCTCTCCAGTAATATAGAAAATACAAATAGCCTGACATGTTTTCATGGTGGAGTTTAGGTAGGGCAATTTCCACCCGACGGTAAACCATCCTAGGATAAAGCACGAAGTGATGCTAGATCCCAGGGACAAAAGTCAATCTGGGTGGAAGATCTTAAGAGAATATCAATAAGAAAAAAAACAAAGCGGCACATGGCCAAGAGTGGGCAGACTCCATATAGATAGGCGGAGAGACACTCTTCTTCACAACGAAGGTCAACTTGGACTTTAGAAAGAAAAAAAAATAATATCATCAAACTGATCACCATGTCAGTCTGGCTTAACTGCGGTGCTGATCTACCAACCCATCCAGCCCACGTGAATGAGCTATAGAATATCACTACCTAAGAGTAGTGTATGTAAATAAAATAAAAAAAGTTACAGGAGCTGTAATTGGAAAAAACACTCTACTACAATAGGCACCACATTGGTGTGCAGCAGATGCTCACCTGCCTAGTGACGACAGTAAGTGCGGTCAGTGACAACTGAGGGTCCACAGAAGCCCCATTAAGGGTGGTAGAAAATGGGATGATACAATAAGCCCAGTCAGATTTCCTTACTGAACCTGTAGCACACAACAACCTTTACCCTCTATATCTCATCAGTGCACAGCTGTATTCCCATAACATTGGGATTATATAATTATATTAATTAAACCTATACATACACAACGACAGGGTGTGTGCGCGCGCATGTGTATACATACACACTAATTGAGGACACCACATTTAGAGAGCATTATCTCATGGAGTCCTATATACAGCACATGCTTTTTATAGCCCAAACCAGTGGTTTCCAAACTTTTTTGAATCACTGCGCCCTAGAATATCAGAATTTTTTTCACGGCATCCCCTAGTCCAAAAATTTCTTATTGAGAAATTTAGAAAGAAATATTACATTAAGTAAATCGCATTTATAGGTCATCCTTCGGGTCAGTTGTGTGGTGAGGGACAGGATTTGCTTCTGTTTAGCCACATAATTTATGACTGGCAGCCACCAGCACTGGTTTTGCCTATTATATTGACCATGAATAATTTGAATTGGTCCTGGACCACCAACCCAGGGCACCCCTGCAAGTGTCCCGAGGCACCCCAGGGAGCCACGGCACACAGTTTGGGAACCTCTGGCCCAAACGATTCAGCATCTCAGTGTGGAAATTGGTACAGGGTCACACAACTGTGACTGGGGCTTAGTCCTCAAAATCCTTCCGGATAGAGATAATTATCCTTTATTTGTATGGCGCCACCAGGGATCCGCAGCGCCCATTACACAGTACATAATCAAATGAGCAAACAAGAAAACAGCACTTACAGTACAGGACAATATAGCACAGGTATAGAAAACCCGGGGTTAGGTGCCATCAAAGGCAGTAAGCAGTATAAGATTGTGTAAAAGGAAAGGCACATGAGGAAAGAAGTCCCTGTTTTTGCAAGCTTACAATCTAAAAAGGTGAGGTAGATAGCTAACACATCTATATCTCTCTCTCTCTCTCTCTCACACACACACACACACACACACACCTGCCTATCGCATCTACCACATCGTGGAGGGTGCACTCTCGCAGATAAAGGATCACTCGGTGTTTTGATTCATAAAGTTCAATCTGGTCACAGGGTGACTTCACAGTCGACGTTTCGGTTCGATCACGACGGCCTAATAAACCAAAACGTTAAGGCTCAAGACGGAGTGATCTCTGTTCTTTTTCATGCAAACTCCGTGAGTGCCGCCTATCATTTTTATCTACATTGCAACTACGCTGGAGAGCACCGGGCAGATACAACCCAGTAAATTAATAGATATCAACCAGTCATTGAACACAATGAAAAACGGTGTTCAATTACTAGCAACCTCCAATATTACGTTTTGTTTTAGGTTATTTTTATTCCAATTAGTATAAAATTAACCTAAATAACCTTGAATTTTAGGAACAACCAATAATAATCTGTAAAAACCCAATAAATGAACAATGCGTTTACTGAAAAAAAACCGTGATTATGTCATCCAGTAAATGAACACCTCGCTCTTACTTTATCCAAGACAATGCAGTGTTCTCCCCATGCTTTAAATTACGGGCGGTCCGCCTGGCAAGTGTTCCCTTGTTGCCCACAGCCAAGACTGCACGTCACCCGGCAGCTCCTACCGCCACTGTGTCCCCTGCTGGATCGCCCGGCAGCCCCAGTAATGTGCACGTCCCCTGACGTTCGCCCAGCATCCTCTCCAACATTAACATGCTTCCGGCGGAGAGGGATGCTGGACGGAGCTCCGGATGCGACATTGGCTTCAGTCACGGTCAGCGCATTCCATCCGGCATCCAGGGACATGCACACTGTGACGTTGATGGAGGGCAGAGAGCCCTCCCACTGCTTAAAAGGAAGAGGCGATCTGTCTGGGCGGGACCAGATGCTTGAGCATATTGGAGGGTAGGTTCTATATCGGAGGGGCTGAAGGGACCTTGTGACGTATTGAGGGAGGAGCTACGTCACCAGGGGGAGGAGCTACGGGCGAACAGGGTCCCCGAAAAGTACCCTCGCGGGCTCGCTTCGCTCGCCACGCTTCGGGCACGGTGGCTCGCTCCGCTCCGCTTCGCTCACCACCTAATTACTAAAGGTAATAGTTGGTGGCATGGATAGTAGAGAGAGAGTGGTCGTCCAGAATCCACTCAGAGACTCTGTTCGGTGTATCACTGTGTCTTGGGTCAGGAGCTGTAACAACAACTTTGTGGAGCTAGCAAGTGGGGGCAAAGACTTGTTTTAGTATCTGAGAGCGGTTTGTGAGGGCAAATAGTATTCTGAAAAGCCATTTAAAATTTATTTTGCCAGCACGTGGTGGCAAAGAGCTCTCCTGTTTAAATATCAGAGCAGTTTGTCAGTATTCTGAAAAGCGGTTTAAAACACAATTGTGCCAACAAGCATGGGCCAGTATCTGCAAGCTAATTTAAACATTTTATTATTGTGAAGACCCCTACCCAGTAACTTCTTGATGCCATCCGGCTGAAAAATTTCCTGGGGAGAACACTGCAATGCACATAGTTTTTCACCTTAGAATGAAGAATTTTAACCATTTTAATGCCTTTACCCCTATGTTTTGAGGTATAAACACTGTAAATTGTTACTTTACAAAGTTTTAGTACAAATTAGGCAGTATATTACCTTATTATTTTGAGGGAAAAGCAGTTCAGACTCCTTCAAACCAGAAACAGAAATCCATTTGCAACCAAGTCACGTGAGTTCAGGATCAAATCAGAATCTAAGGGTGTGTACACACGGTGAGATCCTTGCTATGTTCGATTTTTACTTGCGATTTCCCTTGAACTCCCCGGAGCCCAGATAGGACAGATTTTGACTAACTTTTCTTGAGATATGGACTATGTGTGCTTACGAATTTGGCTTATGTGAGATTTTGGCTTATGTGAGATGAACTAGATAGTACACCGATCTAGCAAGGATTTACTTGCCTGCACAGTCTATCTTTTCTTGCGATGCCGACCTGGCCGCGCATCGGGATCGCAAGGTGACTTTCACCTTGCGATTTGTACTAACTTTTCTTGCAATTTTGACTATATAGTCAAAATCTCAAGAAAAAATCTCACCGTGTGTACACACCTTAAAACCAGGCACACACTAGACGATATCGATGTGCCTGACTCAGACACATTGTTTATGATACGGTCTAGTACAGGCATTCCCAACCACGGTCCTCAAGGCACACCAACAGTGCAGGTTTTAGTGATATCCAGGCTGCAGCACAGATGGTTAAATCAAAATAACTGAGCTACTAATTAAGTCACCTGTGCTGAAGCCTGGATATCACTAAAACCTGCACTGTTAGTGTGCCTTGAGGACCGTGGTTGGGAATGCCTGGTCTAGTATGTATGCACTATGTCGCTGAGGATGTGTGCTCCTGCGCGTCGTCCGCAACATCCTTAGTCGGACCACAGGCAACATCGCCAGCGAGGGCTATGCTGCTGAATGCAGTATGGCCCCCGCCATCATTGGCATGTGTGTATGCCCTTGCCGATGTCGGCCCCGCCGCTGGGTCCAGTCGCTAATGGGATTGCCGTGGGTACACAACGTTTAATATACATCTAGCTTTACTAACATAAGAAGACTTCAAAGCAGAAAATTAGATGCTTAGGATTATCTGGAAAAAAAAAATATTACTTTAAACCTGAAAAATGTTTATTCACCATAGTTTAAAAAGTAAAACATTCTATCACTGAGTGGTGTCAGACCTAGGAAGGAAATGGGCCAATAAGATTTAGAGCCATACATAAAACGGTGCTATCTGTTGATTAAATGACCAAGAACAGCCATCTAATTCAGCGGAACAAAATATTGCCGTCATTATTTACCATTATCTAGGGTAGATTTTAAGAAACAAATGTTAAATCCAGTAAGTGTAACTGCAGGAAATCTAGATGCTGCAATAATGGAGCCATCGTTTATGCCCTTTGCTTAGCCACCTTAATTCATGCAACGGCTCTGTCAAGGTTATTGATGTGCAAAACAGCTCTACCAGTGTGGGGACAGGTTTTAGTTCTAGCAAACTGTTCTGAAGTTAATAGAGCTTATAATTTTGACAAGCACTCAAGCCTATGCGAGCCGGCCAATTGTAATGTGAAGCTTGAGCGAATGACTGACAAAGCATTCATACTCCATTATTCATAGGAATAAACCAAGGCCTGTGAACTATGTGGCAGAGGCATGCATGTCAGCCATAATTACACATGCATCATGTATATGGATAAAAATGCATACATTAGCCCTAACCCTGGTGGAAGGCATCCATCCAAAGGCAGGAGTAACTTCATGTATGTGGAAATCAGCATTTCCTGCAGTTGTGTTGACAGGTCCTCATTAAACTGCTACTCTGAATGTCCCATCGATGTATCCACTCGCACAGAACAGAAACACTCAAAATCTGCATCATATACTGGGGTGTAACTAGGAGCAACATTTTGAAGTGTGTTTTACTCCCCTGCGTAGCTCCGCGCTTATTGTCAACATGGTTTACAGAGGAAAGCTGCGCTTGTGGGTTATGCTGGGCATACAAAATTAATTCAGCCTGATACTGGTGGATCGCCCAGATAATAACAGTGTATGTGTGTGTATGTGTGCGACAGCAGAAAATATCGATCACCAGTCATGCTGGATCATCCAGTATGTCCGTCCGACGCAATGAAGTTACAAGTCGGCCGCATCAGGTTGTGTATGCGCTGTCGCAGCCAACTGACTGACTTTTCCACTGCCTCTTCACAGCAGAGGAACAGGGAAAGGTCTCCTTCCTAGGGGTGGAGTACAGATATAATGGCCACATACAATGTGAGATCTCACAGCGTATGCTCATATCTGATGAGTGTCAGGCTGTCAGTCAGATAGTGTCTGTTGGTCTGACCATTTATTGCCCAGCTTTAGGAATCTAGCACACAAGCTTACTGCTGTGCATGAACACAGTGTAAAGGCACAGCGCTCACTAGGCTAACCTACATTGGTGATCATAGTGCACGCATGCAGTCAGAGAGGAGGCCCAGTGAGAATTGGGCCAGTAGGACTAAGCCCCATAGCTGCCGTGTGTGGCTTCATGGTTGTTACACTATTCTTAATACAAAACCTTCCTGTTTAATACTATTATATGCCGTATTTGCTGATCTGTTCGATGTTACAGGCAGACAAAGGTTTCAGATTTCCATATTTGTTTTCATGAGCTAATTTGTGGCTGTGGGGAGGTGACTATTTCTTGACCGATTTCCTGGTTTCCAGGAGAAAATCGTTCGGATTTATTTTCCTCAAGACTGTGCCACCCACCTCTGCCTCCTCTGAGACGCATCAAATGCCAACTATATATGCCAGTGTCGGAATATTCTATGGGTCCCAGTTCTGGGTCTTCTATAAAGCCCGGGCAGCAGGCTATGCCTGTTACACAGCTGATCACTCACGTGGGATGCATTACAGAGAGAGTAAATATAGTCATAGTACATGCTTCTAATTCCCATGTGCTAGAAAACTTTCCAAACCACATCTGCATTTTGTCATGCAGCAAGCGGTTCTACGTCTTAGGGCTAGCACAGCACAGAAATAGATTTAGTAAGTAATTCCGTGAAAAGTTTCTCCTACCTTCAGTCTTCACTGACTGACAAACACTAAATTTGCCATACGTATGGGAGATCCTGCTGCATTAGAATGCACATATATACAGATATATACAAAAGAAAGCCTAATAAAACTCAACTACTGACCCACTTTACTTATTGGGCCTGTGGAAAGGACCATATGCATGTAGGGACCCATACAGTACCTCATTGTAAGACCTGAGGGGGTAACTTGTAACTGTGTAGAGTGCATACAGATTACATAGTGTTGTTTGTTTCCTTAATATTTTAAAGAGGTAGTTATCAAAAGATCGAGGCATCTAATATAGAGGCTGCCAGCCCTTTCAGACATCTTCTGGTGACACACCACTCGCCTGTTTCTGACACAGATTCTAAAAGGGGTCTTAAAAACATTGTTATTATTTGATAAATAATTTGACAAATAGTAAAAGATAATTTGTTTCATCTTCAGCTCATACACCCATATACAGTAATCCCCGCTATAGATCTTCAGCGTGTTCAACAGTTTCCCCTCTAAATCCTCCTAACACATCCAGCCTGGTACCACACATAAGCGTGTCCTTACACAGGGATTGTGAATCACCACTGGGGCCTAGTCTTTACACAGAACATGAGCTTTACTCACTCTTTCCCACCAAGGCCTGGGGGTATGAAATCCCACCATCGAGGCAGAGAGTCCCTTCGCAGGCTCGCTACACTTCTGGCCCATTCCCTCTCGGATGGTGGCATGGACCCATCACCCGATTTGTAATACCAGGCTGCAGTCAGGATTCTGACTGTCGCCATTTCCACTGCAGTCGGGATTTTGGTGTCTAACTAGCGGAAATCTAGACATTCCAGAAAAACAGCAATTGCCAGGTTCCCCATACTACGCTCTCACTGCAAGCTACCGGTGCTGTTTTAATATATGCTAAATATGCTGGATAGATAAGCAGAGCTGTGTGCTGCTGGGATCTTAATCCACAGATGGTTTGCCCATAATTAGCATACTTTTTAGCAATTAGCAGAATTATTTAAAGTTCCCAGGATAATACTGCGCTCATGGAATTTATTTAAAGAAGCAAAAAAAAAAAAAAAAAAAAAAAAAAAACACACAACAGACAAGACTCCACAAACTGTAGATGGAGGACAGATGGTTACTCCTCGTGCTGATTAGTGCTTCTAGGGATCTGTCCGCTGAATACAAGTGACAGTGTCATGCTTCAGTCAATTGTTAAAATTACCACACGTGGAAATTAAATACAAGCATATACAGTATGCACTTACACATTCCAGCTGTAACATGGTATAGACAAAACAAAATATGCATAGTACACAACAGGACAACACTCCTCTATGGGTTAACTGTAAAATGTACGCTCTGGCGTGATACACAGGAGATGTGTACAAATCCCATAAGGTAAGCTAACATTGTGCATGTATTTTCCTGCACACCCCTATGGAGCTGCAAGATAAAATGCACAATGCAGGGATGATGTAGAGTCCTGGTGCTAGTGTTGAAATGCTGGCACAATGGTGCATTGCATCTAATTGAATTAACCTCTATGGCTTCTAACGTAATGTAAATAATCAATGCGTATCATTTGTAAAAATGCATTTATGCGACATGCATATACAGTACAAAGGCATCCCTCATTTTGGCAAATGTAGCCTGTATACTGCAATAGAGAATCATTCCTGTGTAGTTATACCCCGCTAAGAAAGCACTAAAAAGGTACGGACGGCAGCGTGGAAGGACAAGTTGCTATAGAGCAGATTAAGAGGATCTGTACTGAATAAATTTCTATATAGGGCAAAGTTTTGGCATTCATCTGCTCTTCATTAAAGGAATGACATTTTCCTAAGCTGTGGAATTTACAGCAGAGCGGTGCAGAAAAGTGGTATCACTAAAGAGAAACAGTATTCACTAATCATTTCATACAAAGAACATTTAGCCTATGATTCTGAACCATGGAAATGCATACTGGTTGTAGTACAGTATTTTAGGGATACAGTGATGCTTCAAGAACCACGCCGTCAAAGCCAGTCTGGCCAGTTTCGGGTAGACACAAGGGACCTAAACGAGGAGGACTGGGCGTTGAGGAAGTAGAAGAAGGCACTCTATCGAGAGACCCTGCAGGTCTGAGTACCAATGCCGCCTGGGCCACGCTGGAGCGACTAGAAGTAGTATTCCTCCTTTTTGAATGAACTTCCGTAGTACTCTGGGCAGGAGTGAGACTGGAGAGAACACGTATGGCAGCCAAAAGCTGCATGGAATTGCTAGTGCGTCCACGAACGGGGCTTGAGGATCCCCTGTTCTTGCGCCTAACTCCGGAACCTTGTGATTGTGTCGAGATGTCATCAGGTCTACATCTGGTAGGCCCCACTTGTCCACTAGGAGTTGAAAGACTTTGGGATGAAGACTCCACTCTCCGGTGTGCACGTCCTGACGACTGAGGAAGTCCGCTTCCCCGTTGAGAACCCCCGGAATGAACGCTGCCGGTATGGCTGGCAGATGGCGTTCCGCCCATTGGAGCCTTTTGCAAACGGATTTTAATAAATCCGACCTGTGCTCCTTGCCCTGGTGGTTATAGTGGGGTCCATGTGCGACACAATGTCCACGCCAGCGGTGCGATCTGTCTCCTGGGACCGCGACCGGATCGCGATTTACCTTACCTCCCCCTTTAGTGTAGCCACGTGATCCTGGAGAATGACAGCGGTGATGTGCCTGAAAAACCGGTGCGTCTCCGCTGCAAGTACCCGGGAACCAGGCCACGGGAGTATGCAGTGCCACTGAGGGAGGTGATGGAGCCGCAGCACAGCATGTCAAAGACACAGAAAGTGCTGTGTCCCTTGAAGTCTTCTAAAAAGCTCTTCCCAGGGCTGCTAGCGCAGCTACACCTGTTAGTGACCTGCACTGCAGGAACCAACTTCCAAACTCAGCTCCAGTGCCTGGAGGCGGGGCTATAGAGGAGGCGGTGCGGTGCAGTGCATCCTGGGAAGGGTCAAAGCTTTAGCCCAGGGCTGGCCAAACCGGTCCTCAAGATCTACCAACAGTTCACATTTTCCAGACTACCTAGCTGGTGCACAGGTGTAGTCATTACTAATTAAGATGTGCTGCATTCATTCCTAACTGACAATTCTACAGATCTCCAGGAGGCCTGGAAAACATGCACTGTTGGTAGATCTCGAGGACCGGTTTGGCCAGCCCTGCTTTAGCCTGTTGGTGCCTCGGATCAAGATCCAACTCTACACCCCGATGTTATTCCCTGTGGAATACCATTGTACCCTGTTGCAGAAATGAACTGTATTCTTCTAAATAACAACTAGAGCATAACTAATTTCGTAAGTGATGGAGGTGGGCACGCAGTATTTCTGGAGAGAGGGGTATTATACCGTCACAGAATAATAAATAAGATTGCAAAAATAGTACAGAACACGGATAGCCTATATATCTCCTGCTGCTTCATGCAGACCTGACTGCTGCTTCACCTGCCAATACCCCAGGGATGGCTCACTAACCAAGATGTAGAGCCCCCTTCACCACTCATGGCCAGAGCAATGCTTCTTTCTGCCTGTCGTCCTTACGCACAGACTCACAGTGAGCTGTACCATCTGTGGAGAGAATTACCTGCCTGCCCTTACTGCCAGCAATTTACAGAGCAGTCATGCCACACTAGATGGAAATGAAGGGAGCAAAACTAAAATGGATGGCTGGCCTGTACTAAAAGCTGTACTTTAGTTAGAGGGTTTTACAGACATTTTAACTCGTTGAGTTTACGCTACAAGAAAAATGTACATTTTAATGACTCCACATAGATCAAATAATAAAATTAAAAGTCAAATGGAAGATAGTAATGGACAACTATACTCTATAACCAAGTTGGAAATGTGGATTAAAGACCCTATGCAGTAAGGATTGCAACGTCTGCTTTTTGGCAGAATTTGTAATCCTTTTGCTCGCACGCTGCGGGCTGGCAATCGCAGGGCAGGGCCGCCCAGCATGTTAGCGAGTTGCGATCCAACTTGAATAAGCTCCTATGTGTCTTTATAGTTTGGAAGGAAAGTAGGGGGAATGGAGGGGGGGGGGGGGGGGAAGAGGTGTTGCAATGACAGTAACATTCAGCATGATGTACGGCCGGGCACAATATGTATCGGACAATTACAGTAGCCCCGGAACCATGAGTATAAAAAAAAAGGTGTGGCTATTAAGTCTAGAGACTGTACTTGTAAAAAATAAACTGCGTGAGTTAATGAGTGCGGGAACATTAACCTTGGACTATCCCAAAATATTTTTATTTTTGTTCAAGTTTCGCCCCTCTCGCACAGATCGTCTGCTGTCAAACAGCGTTCGAAGAAGTTTTGTTTTTCCCCCCGTGTCCTAAAAACGCTTAGTTCAAAGGTCAACCAGGCACTTGAAGCATAATCCGCGATAAGATGGTTACTGGAGCCACGATAACACATGGGACATGACTGACTGAACTCACTTTGGGACTAATAAGATACCGCCCTGTGCAGGGGGAGAGGCAAGTCAGACCAATCATCTGATACAGACAGTAACCACTAGCTGAAGTACACTCCTTCTAATCTAGCTGGACAGAAAGATAATAATAAAAAAATATTTATATAGAGCTCTTTCCCCCACAGGACTCATGTTGGTTATCTGCTTAGCAGACTAGCCAACAACTGTTCAGAAACCGGCACCATCCCTGTTCAGGAGACAGCACGTCACTCCTCAGGAACAATAGAGGCCAGTAATGGACCCTGGATGTTTCCTAGGTGCTGTGCAGGGTTTCCTTGCAGTGAATGGCAGAAATCTTTCTCTGCCTCTCTAGGCTTAAGGTCCATACACACTGGGCGTTTTTGCCCAGCGTGTATGCAGAGCAATGATCGCTGACATCGCTGGGCTGAAAAGCACTCAGTGCCTACACACTGAGCGCTTTTCCCCCCTGCCCAGCGATGTCAGCGGGGGTGAGCGGCTTTCCATAGCAGGACTCTATGGAAAGATGCTCACCCTGCCGTTTATCTGCTGATAATACCAGTAGATGAACGGCGGCCGCCAGCAATGAAGCGGGAGTGCGCATCAGCGCTCATCGTTTGGCCATATACACTGGGCGGCTTTGAGCTGAAAGCAGCTCAAAACACCAAAAGTGACCTGCTTTCAGCTCAAAATCGCCCAGTGTGTGTGGGCCTTAATTCAGCCTTTTCTAGCAGAGACCGAGCAAAGCACAAGTGTTTCCTACAACTGCCAGCCACTTACACACTGCATCAGCAGCTCATTCATAAAGGCATCCACTGCCAAATATCCATTTACCAGGAGCCTACGGGGTCACTCCATGTCAAAATCATACGGAAAAAAATCATTATGACACCCACCGACATCATGAAACTTTATACACTTGATATTGCCATATCGCTATAAACCCATGTGAGATTTTTCTTCTCTAGGCCTTATTGTTTTGGAGATATAGGGGTCAAAATTTCAAAAAATTGCTCGGAAAAGCCACTCCGGATGCTGGATTTTTTAGGCGAGGTGTATGTATGTGGGAGAACAAATCCTATCTCAGTGCCTAATCTACACATCACTTTGAAATTTTGAACCTTTGTCAATCAAAATATGGAGAGTCCAATCATTTTTTTTTGGTAGTATCAAGCGTATAAAGTATCATTAACATCTGAGTCAGCGGGTGTCATGGCCTGGGTGAACTGACATGGAATGACCCCTACATGTCAACATTGCCTATTACAGGGGGGGCGACTGTACTGTAATTCAAACAAGCCCTTCACAGGTCCTCTACAGAGTAGACCTCTGCTTTAGAAATGCTTCTATGATGAGTGCGGGCTGTAAGTAACATGAACAATTGTAAGCACAGCTATAACGTAACCCTTCCAGTTTATTCATTGTGGAACATATAAACAGAATACTGAAGTAAAGTGAATATGGCAGCTGAAAGGTATACAGCAGTGCGACAGAAAGACAAGTAACTTCTTAGCTTTAGAATGTAAGCTATCACGAGCAGGGCCCTCTTCCCTCATGTGCTTATCCTTTTTCTTACTTTAATAATCTTCAACTACACCAAATCCAGCAGTCTTCTGCCACCTGATACTTATTCCAGTGTCATCTGCTGATGTAACTGTTTATTTACCCTGTACTTGTCCTATATTGCCTTCAACTGTAAGTTGCCGTTTTCCTGTTTGATTATTCATGTACTCTGTAATTGGGCGCTGCGGAACCCTTGTGGCGCCATATAAATAAAGGATAATAATAATAATAATAATAATAATAATAATAATAATAATAATAGCATGTGTGGGACAACTATACTCTATAACCAACTTGGAAGTGTGGTCTGGCTTCCAATAATGATACGCTTTGTAAACAAGGGATATAGTAGGTCTACGAGCTATATAATGATGGACACTTCCTGAACGGATTTTCTATCAACCCACATGAGATTCTCATGGAGAACGAACAAGAACTACCGTAATACGCAGGAACCACAACAAGACCTGACCAAGGGTGGAAAAGTTTCTACAGGTTCATTAGCTTATCACATTTCCTCAATAATGCATGCCACCAGCAATAGTGACAAATATAACTTTACACTAACAATACAATATGGCTATTTTTTGTAATTCATCACGTACTTAAGTAAAAAATATGCTTAGTGGAGTTTAGGACCTTGGAGAGCACTATAGGGCGGGGAAGCAGTCTAGAACAGTGGTTCCCAAACTTTTTTGCATCATGGCGCCCTACAGTATCAGATTTTTTTTTCACGGCACCCCTAGGTCTCTTGTTGAGAAATTTAGTAAGAAATATTAACATAAGTAAATTGTATCTATATGTCTTCCCTAGGTTCAGTTATATGGTGAAGGACAAGATATGTTTCGGATTGTCCACATATGATATGATTGGCAGGCACCAGACCTAGTTTTGCCTATTAAATGGACCATAAGTTTTCTGAATTGGTCCTGGACCACCAATCCAAGTGCATCCTGGAGTGTCTGCAAGTGTCCTGAGGCACTCAAGGGAGCCATGGCACACAGTTTGAGAACCACTGGTCTAGAAGGTAAATATATTTATATTTACACACACACACACACACACACACACACACACACACACACACACACACACACACTTTCTCTTACGTCCTAGAGGATATTGGGGTTCCATTTAGTACCATGGGGTATAGACGGGTCCACTAGGAGCCATGGGCACTTTAAGAATTTGATAGTGTGGACTGGCTCCTCCCTCTATGCCCCTCCTACCAGACACAGTTTAGAAAATGTGCCTGGGGGAGCCGGTCATGATTATGGAAGCTCCTGAAAAGTTTTCTGCATTTATTTTATATGTTTGCTATTTTCAGGCAGGGCTGGTTTGCACTCATGAGAATTGGGGGTGGGGGTGGGGGATATGGCTCAACCTCTTGAAGGGTTAATGGTCCCATTACCCGCCGACAGGACACTGAGCTCCTGAAGGAACTATTCGCATGCCCCACCACGGCAAGCGTACTTTCCCGCAGCACGCCGCCACCCCTAACAGAGCCAGAAGAAAGAAGAGTGGCGAGTACTAAGCCGGCATCCCGACTAGCGGGTCGCCGGCCATTATGGCGACATGAGGGTATGGAGACGCACGGCTTCTAACCGGGGCGGAATGCATCTCCAGACAGTACACAGCTGCGTCTCAGTACACTGTATACAGTACCCACACTGGCAAAATTAGCCTAAAAACTGTTTTCTCTCCATTTTAAAAGCACCAGATTACCTCAGCCAGTATAAAAAAAAAAAGCGGGAAGACCGCGCACCATTGAAGGGGCGGGGCCTTCACTATGAGCGGATACAGCAGCTCACCAGCGCAATTTTCCCTCTGCAGTAGACACAGACGCTGACTGACAGGGAAGCGCAGCTCCTCTGGAGAGACTCCAGATTAACTCAACGGGACCAGGGGGTCATAGCCGGGGGGAGAGCAATTCCTAGTATACCAAGTACTATTAGGGGACTTAATCTGCGACCCGGCCAAGCTTGGCGTGTGTGTGTGTGTGTGTGTGTGTGTGTGTGTGTGTGTGTGTGTGTGTGTGTGTGTGTGTGTGTGTGTGTGTGTGTGTGTGTGTGTGTGTGGTCACATTTATATTAGGTCAGGCAAAGTGTGTGTTTCTTGTACAGCGGAGTGTTCCTCTTCACCAGGAGGTTCACTACTGGGTACTCAGGGCAGTGCACCTTCCCAGAATAGCGGGGCTGAACCGGATTAGGTTACTTTCATTAAGGGAATGATCTCAAATATTTCCACAAAGCTATCCCGCAATAAGACGCAATACTTAAGACAGACTGTGGATGAGTTTATGAAGAGAGACTCAGGGGGACATTTACTAAGCAGTGATAAGAGCAGAGAAGTGAGCCAGTGGAGAAGTTGCCCATTGCAACCAATCAGCACTGAAGTAACATCTATAATTTGCATACTATAAAATTATACAGAGCTGCTGAACTTCTCCACTGGCTCACTTCTCTGCTCTTATCACTGCTTAGTAAATGTCCCCCCTCAGTCCCCAAACGAGCGTCTCAATCCCCTCCCATTTGTCCGCAAAAACGATCGCTGGTCCATATCCTGCAGTCTGACTCTGACGGATCAGACATGGAGGAGGAGGGATGCTACTTGGTCACAGGGAATAGAGGCTCTTATATAGAGGCTATCAGAGATGTTCTGCAAATTCCTGATAAGGTGTCAGAGGAGCGTGAGGAATCTTATTTTAATGTAAAAAAGAAGTCATCAGTCACTTTTCCTGCGTCAAAGGAATTTAATACTCTGTTTGAAGAACTGTGGGTTAATCCTGATAAGAAATTTCAAATCCCTAAAAGGTTAAAAGGTTGCTCTCATCTTTTCCTTTTCCCCTAGAAGATATGAAAAAATGGGAAAATCCACTGATAGTGGACGCATCAGTCTCTAGGCGGTCACATAAAATTGTATTGCCTGTCCCTAGTGCGCCTCCCTAAAAGATACGGCTGATCGTAAAATTTATACTACACTCTAATCATTGTACACAGCTGCTGGGGTGGCCCAAAGACCCACTATTGCATGTGCGTGGATCACAAAAGCCATTGCTAAATGGTCAGGTAACCTAATTGAGGGGTTAGAATCCTTGTCTAGAGGGAGGGGGATGTTGATTTTACTCCTGCAGCATATACAGGACTCTGCAAACTTTATGGTGGAAGCCATAAAAGAGATAGGCTTGCTTAATGCACGCCCCACCGCTATGGCGATGTCAGCAAGCAGGGGTTTGTGGCTACGCCAGTGGACTGCTGATGCAGACTCCAGGAAAGGCGTGGAAGGCCTACCATTCACAGCAGAGGCCTTGTTTGGAGACAAACTAGACAAATGTATCTCCAAAGCTACTGCGGTTAAGTCTACGTATCTTCCTACCGCAGCTCCCCCAGCCAGGAAAGCTTATTCAGTTTCAAATTTACAGTCCTTTCAGACAGCCAAGTTTAAGGGAAAACATAGAGGTGCTTTTACAGCCTCCAGAGGCGCAAGAGGTAAACCACGCAAACCAGCAACTGCAGGTGTTCAGGAACAGAGCTCAGGCTCTGCTTCCTCAAAGCCTTCAGCATGAAGGTGGACCGCGATGCCTGGAGGACTGTCAGGTGGGAATCAGACTAAAAAAGTCTTCAGTCACATCTGGTTAAGTTCGTGCCGGGATCCCTGGATCATAGATCTTATTTCCCAGGGCTACAGACTGGAGTTCCAAGAGCTCCCACCTCACAGATTCTTCAAATCAGGCTTACCAGCTTCACAAGAGAAAAGTATAACTTTACAGCAGGCCATCCAAAAACTGGTACAGACTCAAGTCATTGTTCCAGTTCCACCTCATCTGCACAACAAGGGGTACTACTCCCACTTGTTTGTTGTGCCGAAACCGGACGGTTCGGTACGACCAATTCTGAACCTCAAGTCCTTGAATCCTTTCTTAAGAGTGTTCAAGTTCAAGATGGAGTCTGAGAGCGGTAATCTCAGGTCTGGATGAAGGGGAATTCCTTGCGTCTCTGGATATCAAGGATGCATACCTTCACATTCCGATCTGGCCGCCTCATCAGGCTTATCTACGGTTTGCACTGCAGGACTGTCACTACCAGTTCCAGGCCCTGCCATTTGGTCTCTCCATGGCACTGAGGGTATTCACCAAAGTGATGGCAGAGATGATGTTTCTCCTTCGCAAGCAGGGAGTGAACATAATTCCGTACCTGGATGATCTTCTGATAAAGGCGCCGTCCAGGGAGAGGTTGCTGGACAGCACTGCTCTCTCAACCAAACTTCTCCAGGATCACGGGTGAATTCTGAACCTTCCAAAATCTCACCTAGAGCCAACATGGAGGCTCCCATTTCTGGGAATGATACTGGACAAGGAGTCGCAGAGTGTTCCTACCGTTGGAAAAGGCATTCGTAATCCAGTCGATGGTTCGGGATGCCTGAAGCCAACCCGGATATCGGTGCATCTATGTATTCTACTTCTGGGGAAAATTGTGGCCTCTTACGAGGTGCTTCAATACAGAAAGTTTCACGCATAACCCTTCCAGCTCGATCTGGTGGAAAAATGGTCCGGATTGCATCTTCACATGCACTAGAGGATCCATCTGTCGCCAAAAGCCAGGATCTCCCTTCTGTGGTGGCTACAGATTTCTCATCTCATCGAGGGTTGGAGGTACAGAATTCAGGACTGGATCCTGTTAACCACGGACGCAAGCCTCAGAGGTTGGGGAGCAGTCACCCAGAGGGTGCAGTTTCAAGGTAGATGGTCAAGTCAGGAAATCACCCTTCCAATCAACATTCTGGAACTCCGGGCCATATACAACGCCCTTCTGCAGGCCTCTTCTCTTTAGGATTGGGCCATTCAGGTCCAGTCGACAATGTGACGGCAGTGACGTACATAAACCGACAGGGCAGAACGAAAAGCAGAGCAGCAATGTCAGAGGTGTCAAGAATTCTCCTCTGGGCAGAAAAAAAGTGCAGTGGCGTTGTCAGGGGTCTTCATTCCGGGAGTAGACAACTGGGAAGCAGACTTCCTCAGCAGACACGACCTGCACCCGGGGGAGTGGGGCCTTCACCCAGAAGGGTTCAGGTGCTTGACACATCGGTGGGGATATCCACACAACATGATGGCCACCCATCTCAACAAGAAGCTCAAGCGGTACTGTTCCAAGTCGAGATACCCACAGGCAGTGGACGCTCTGATGAATCCATGGGTCTATCAGATGGTTTACGCGTTTCCTCCACTTCCTCTGATCCCAAGAATTCTGAAAAGAATAAAAAGGGAAAAGGTTCAAGTAATTCTCATTGCTTCGGACTGGCCAAGAAGGGCCTGGTACGCAGACCTCCTGGAGATGCTCCTCGAAGATCCGTGGCCTCTACCTCTTCGCAAAGATCTTCTGCAACATGGCCCGTTCGTCTATTAGGACTTACCACGGCGACGTTTGAAGCATGGAAGTTGAATGGCTGATTCTAGCCAGGAGAGGGATCCCTAACAAGGTTATCCCAACTATGATCCAAGCCAGGAAGGGGGTAACGTCTAAACATTAACACCATATTTGGAAGAAATAAGTCTCTTGGTGAGGGTAGAAAATATTCTGCTGTAGAATTTCACCTGGGACGTCTCCTGATTTTTCTGCAGGCAGGTGTGAATGTGGACATACGTCTGGGCTCCATAAAAGTCCAGATTTCGGCCTTGTCCATTTTCTTTCAAAAACAATTGGCTTCTCTCTCTGAGGTCCAGACCTTTTTGGAAGGTGTTCTGAACATCCAACCTCCCTTTGTGCCTCCCATGGCACCTTGGGTTCTCAATTTGGTGCTGCAGTTCCTCCAATCGGACTGGTTTGAACCGTTACGGGAGGTTGACGTAAAGTACCTTACGTGGAAGACAGTCACACTGTTGGCCTTGGCTTCAGCAAGACGCGTGTCGGAGCTAGGGGCGTTGTCTCACAAGAGTCCCTACTTAATTTTTTTGAACTCCGAACTACTCAGTAATTTCTTTCTAAGGTGGTGTCCACGTTTCACATCAACCAACCTATTGTGGTTCCGGCTGTTACGGACACCTCTGCTACTTCAAAGTCTTTGGATGTTGTGAGGTCTTTGAAGGTGTAAGTAAAGAACAGCTGGTCACAGGAAATCCGACTCGCTGTTCGTTCTATATGATCCCAGCAGACAATTGCACGCTGGATCAGGTTCACTGTCCAGCATGCTTATTCCACGACAGGTTTGCCGGTTCCGAAATCCGCACAGGCCCACTCTACTAGGTCGGTGGGTTCTTCCTGGATGGCTGCTCGGGGTGTCTCGGCTTTACAGCTGTGCCGAGCAGCGACTTGGTCAGGTTCGAACACGTTTTCTAAGTTCAATACTTCTCTCTGAGGACCTTCAGTTTGGTCAATCAGTTCTGCAGGAACCTCAGCACTCTCCTACCCGGTTTGGGAGCTTTGGTACATCCCCATGGTACTAAATGGAACCCCAGTATCCTCTAGGACGTAAGAGAAAATAGGATTTTAATTACCTACCGTAGTCCGTAGAGGATACCGGGTGCCCGCCCGGTGTTTCGTTCTTCCTGCACTGTTACTTGGTTAAGTATTGTTGGTTTAGCTGTTGCCGTTTAAAGCTGGGTTAGCATAGCTTTCTTTTGTTTGTGTGTGTGTGTGTGTGTGTGTGTGTGTGTGTGTGTGTGTGTGTGTGTGTGTGTGTGTGTGTGTGTGTGTGTGTGTGTGTGTGTGTGTGTGTGTGTGTGTGTGTGTGTTGGTTCGGAATCTCACCACTATCTTTATCTATCCTTCTCTCAAAGTATGTCCGTCTCCTCGGGCACAGTTTCCTAAACTGAGTCTGGTAGGAAGGGCATAGAGGGATGAGCCAGCCCACACTATCAAATTCTTAAAGTGCCCATGGCTCCTAGTGGTCCTGTCTATACCCCATGGTACTAAATGGAACCCCAGTATCCTCTACGGACTACGAGAAAAGGATTTACCAGCAGGTAATTAAAGTCCTATTATATGAGTAACTTATAGGGCTCAAACTAAATTATACGTTCTATTCCAAAGTGAGTCAGTATACATGCTATATTGCCACTTCTGCTCTGACTGTAAAACTAACACATTCCACTTACCTGTATGTTCCCACACTGCCATTACTAAATTTCCACTTAGCACACGATACAGATTATTCTTCCTAGACTTCTTGTAAGTTGACAGACTGCAGAAACAGATGGCATTCAGAGATACTAACAATAAGCAGCAACACTATACTATATAGTATTCGCTGTAGAGTGGTGACCGCTATGCAGACTTTATTTACAGAAACCCACACTGTGGATTGGTTAAAGAAAAGGCCTAGTGAGGTTACAAATACGAAGATCATTTACCTTTATCAGATGCCATAAACACCTGTCCTATACGGCGAGAGGAGTTGCACCTAACTGTACAGAAGTGGGTTGGTAATGTATTCCCCTTTATTCCACTAACTAGACATATCCCATAGCAGAAATGGGTATACAGCATACCCTATGAGGTGGAAAAGACTCCTGCATCAGTGACACAACCCCCCCCGCGCACACAAATCACTGGTAAGAGTTGAAAAAGGTCTCAAATATTATTCACAGGGGGCAAAAAAACAAAACAAAGAAATAATAGGTTGCCCCGTTGGGGTATGCACACATTGGCTATAACGTGTACAACAGCTACTTTCACTACGACACAAAAGACCAGACCTACATATGTACACTGGGCCCGATTCAGGTTTGTAAGCACAGCAAAAAAGCACACAGTTGGGGCAGGTGTAACATGTGCAGAGAAGAAGGGAGGTCCTCATAGGAAGCAAATACAGAAAACACTCCACATTCACAAAGCAAGCAAGTGGCCAGTGCAACTCACCTTAAAGTCAGAGCAGACACAGGGTGAGAAATGGCTGCATTACATATTAGGCATAATACACAGTCCCTTCCCTTGGTGAAGGAGTACAAGTTAACTTGAAGTATACTGATCGCAGAGAGAGGGAGCAATGAAAAATGCAATTTACTGCAAATCAGGTCCTCAAGCCCCTGGACCACCTACTTCACCGAGGATCTGGGTGGCTGCTGTACTCACAGAATGTCGGGAAGACTCACACGTTAAGTATGCGCCTCAGTGTGGGCAACAATCCTGACTTACTGTGATTGCAGACTTCAGTAAGAACTGCGTTTCTTTCTATAATAAAATGTAAAAAAAAAAAAAAAAAAAGACAGAATGGTATGGGGATGGCCAGTGCTCTATAGCAATAATACCGAACATTAACATAGTAACTTACACAAAACGCTTCCCCACAAAATCCCACTGCCATAATTAAGCATGCAGTGATAATGTCACATTACACATTCAGCCCAGTGGAGATCGCACCTACACGGAACACCATTATGTGGCTTCACATCTCAGGAAATCTCATTTTCACCTGCTGCAGCATACGTCTTCTAATCAGTTCTATTAGCATTAGGTATCTGTGCATGTTTGTATAGAAATCACATTTAATGCCATGTTATCTATAAAAAATTCCTGTCAGGAAATAAATTTGTCATTTTAAACTTCTGATGATATATACACATAACTAGTATTCTGGACAAGTCACTCACTGGGTCGCCAGCTATCATGCCTGCCGTTGCAGGGGTCTTTTCTACTCCCACCTTCCCACCTCAATCCCCAATCAGTCTGCCTCTCTCTGTCCAGCTCTTTCATCTGTACCCCCTCTTATCTGTCTTCTCTCAGGGTGGTGGTTGGTCAGGTGCTAACATGTGGAATGAATCGTTCTACATCCGCAGGGACAGGGGCTCCTGGGCGGTCCCGCTAACCACACATGTCCACTGCTGGGGAGGGTCCCAGAGGTACAATGTGCATGACAGTGGAGTCCCCAGGTTCTAGTGAACTTAATGGGGGAAGGCGGGGAGAATTCAGCAGTTTGTGCACCCTACAGCCTCTATTCATTGTTTACAGATTGATCACGACTGCATGATTAATGCTTGCAGCCTCCTAAGGTGGCAGGCATGAGTCTGCAAAAAGTCGGCTGTTTCAGCGCATTAGCCAGAACTTTGCACAGACTAAGCCGCATTATGCCTCCAAACCCAGCACAGTTGGGCACAACAAGTGTGATAATTAACGCAGTAAGCCAGATCAGAATAAAGGTGCATACACACGGAGCGATATAACTGAGCGATTTTGACTATATAGTCAAAATCGCTCAGAAAGTTAGTGCAGATCGCTCCGTGTGTATACAGGCAGCGATAGCGATGCGCGTCCCCGCTAGGTCGCTATCGCTGGGAAAAATAGTCAGTGCAGGCAAGTCAATTTTGGCTATGTCGCTGCTAAAGTTAGTCAAAATCGCTATACTTTAAGAGGCCAGCGATTTTTCCCAGTGATAGCGATTTTGCAGGCGGCGGTGGTGCGGGCGGCGGCGGGTTGTGGCGGCGGTGCGGGCGGCGGCGGGTTGCGGTGGCGGTGTGGGCGACGGCGGGTTGCGGCGGCGGTGCGGGCGGCGTCGGGTTGCGGTGTGGGCGGCAGTGGGTTGCGGTGGTGGTGTGGGCGGCGGCGGTGCGGGCGGCGGCGGGTTGCGGCAGCGGTGCGGGCAGGGGAAATTTACCTTTATCTTGCAGAGTTTGGCAGCGGAGCGGTACCAGTTTCAAAAATGGCGCCTCAGCGTCATTTTTGAAATTCAAGATGGCCGCCGCGAGCCAATCACGGCTCGCCGCGTCATCGCCCCGCCCCCTCCCGCTGACTTATATAAGTCAGCGCGAGGCAGCGGCTTTCAGTCCGACGGCGGAGGAGGAGCGGAGAAGAGCTCCTGAATCCTGAAGACGCCGTGGAAGTCCTGGATGGGCGGCGGCTATGCAAAAGAGCTTAGCAGCCGCCGCCCACCAGGTGAAGACGCCGGAAGCCCTGGGAAGGCGGCGGCCATGCAAAAGAGCTTAAAGGCCGCCGCCCCCAGGTGAAGACCCAGTTTAATAAAGGATTTTTTAAAGAATGTGGTGTTTTTTTTTCAATATTTTCTTTACAGGTGGACTACAGGTGCCAGCGGGCCCTTTATGTCCGGGCATGCTGGCACTTGTGGTTCTCCAAGTGCCAGCATGCTGGGGCAGGCTTGCTGGGACCTGTAGGCCACCTGTAAAGAACAATATTACTATTGAAAGGCTATCAGCCCCCCCATCCGCAGCCCATTGGATGGGGGGGGACAGCCTCGGGCTTCACCCCTGGCCCTTGGGTGGCTGGGGGGGGGGGGGACCCCTTGATTTAAGGGGTCCTCACTCCTCCAGTGTACCCCGGCCAGGGGTGACTAGTTGGGGGGGTAATGGCACGGCCGCAGGGACCAATATAAAAGTGTCCCCCGGCTGTGGCATTATCTCCCTGGCTAGTGGAGCCCGATGCTGGTTTTAAAAATACGGGGGACCCCTATGTCTTTTGTCCCCCGTATTTTTTAAACCAGGACCGGACGCAGAGCCCGGTGCTGGTTGTCCAAATATGGGGGAACCCTACTCATTTTTTCCTCTGTATTTTAACAACCAGGACTGGCTCAAAGAGCCCGAGGCTGGTTTTACATAGGAGGGGGGACCCCACGCAAATTTTTTTTTTTACTTTTAGCTATTTAAATACCAGCCACCCTGTAAAATCGTCCTATATATGACACTCATCCCCTTATTTAAATGAGATAGTCAAAATCTCCCATAGCCAAAATCTCTTGCATAGTTAGACAAAATCTCTGGTAAAGTTAGTCAAAATCTCCTACTGCCAGTTCAAGGGAAAAGTTAGTCAAAATCTCTCATAGTCAAAATCTCTCCGTGTGTATGCACCTTAACAATTCAATAGCTCCGTTGGACACCCATTTCTTTTCGCCACCCAACCCCCCCTCCCCCCAACAAATAAACGGTGTCTCGTTGTCAATTTTCCTTGAACTTTCTGGGCTCGATTCAATTTGATGACAGTTGAATAGCGCCAGGAATTAGCTCCCAATGTTATTTAACACAGCACCACTTGACACCAAACGCCGGGATTTCTTCCTGCACCCCCGGAGGGATGAGAGCAGAAATCCGTCAAAAGTGCTGGCGCGATGCTGATTTCTGCCCTTACTGTGGCGGAAACGGCGCCGGGCACTTAAGTCTAAGAATGCTCGTTCTCCTGACAAAACATTGTTAAGAATGGGCATTCTCCAACTTGCCACTGCGCTGTATGGAATAGCGTCGGGAGCTAATTCCCAGGGGCTATTCAACGGTCATTGAGTTGAATCGAACCCCTTACTAACGAGATGATTTTACAAACTATCTGAATGACAAACGATTTGCTCTGCTGGGATTGTGGGGGATTGAGCTTGCACGCATGGACGACTGACAACTTGCTTCCAACGACCACTGGTGCGCGCATCATTCATTGTTTGCTGTGTACACACTAGAACGATTTGAGCGGTTATCGCTCATATCTATGTAAAAATTCTTGTAGTGTGTATGGGCCTTTACAGTCACTTTGCCCTTGCTAATATCTGGAAAATGTTCACCCAACACTACTGCTTATGCACTATTATTATTATTATTAATTATTATTATTATTATTATTTTTTTTTAATGCATTATTTGAGTTGTGCAAACCCAGGCAGGCACCAAACTGTTAATGCAACACTCATACTGCAGATTTTTTGTTTTTTGGAGCTGCACTCGGAGAGAACAAAGTTCATAAAAGCTATATATAAACGAGAGACGAGAGGGAACGAGAGATCTGCTAGATCTGTCACAGTGACCACATTGATAAACGTTATTTCCAAGGAGAAGATGAATGACTGGAGACTTTGCTGCTGCCAAACACACAAACCTGCACTTATCCTGACTGAGTCCATGAGAGGAGAAACCATCACTGTACTGTAAAACTATCCAACGCTATATCCACCACCCACACGATCTATGATGAAAACAGACCTGTGTCAGATGCAAGAGGCTGAAGTACAGGTTGGTTTCCCTCCACCTAGCCCCCAACAAATGGTAATTTAGAATCCAATTCAAGAAAAGCTCTTTCAGCTTTTTAAACTGCACAACTCCAGACTCTTCCCTGTATCTGTGGCTTGTCCAGCCAGTGTAGCACAGTAAAGCACAGAGGGATACTTACAGCATGACTTCACAGTGTTTATAATGAATACTGGAACAGGCAATTACACCAGAGGCTGCCTGGTCCATTGCAGATGCAAGTTACTTAATGGGGTTTAATCATCCTCATGCCAAATCATGCCGTATGTGGACATTGCTTAGCAACGTCCATACCGGATCCCCACAGTAAAAGCATTCACGGCTATAAGCTATCCATACACAGATTTGAGCATATACGATACATGCATGGCCACATCTAAAGGATCCCACTGTGAAGAACTGCTATCACAGTAGGGGTATGGGTCACTGGGTCGACACAGCTTAGGTCGACCACTGAATGTCGACATGCACAATAGGTCGACATGCACTAGGTCAACAGGTGAAAAGGTCGACATGAGTTTTTGGACTTTTTTTGGCGTTTTCTTCGTAAAGTGATGGGGAACCTCAATTAGTGCACCGTGTCCCCTTGCATGGCGAGTGAAGCTGGGCAAGATGCCTTGCTGCGCTCGGCACAGGTTACCGTTCCCAATTGTAGTCTACGTGGATCGTAAAGTATGAAAAGTCCCAAAAAATTGAAAAAGAAAAAAAGAAAAAAAAAAGAAGTGAAAAACCCATGTTGACCAACAACTGCCGACCCAACGGCCATATCCCCACAGTAGCACAGTGTGCATACACATACCTGAAATTAGTCCACACAATTTCATTTTATTTTCTAGATCCTCAAACAGTAATAATACATTTGCTAATATTTGTATTACATTTCCTGCAGCCTTCACATGTATTTTTAACCTAAAACATACTAGATCACAGGTCTTTAACCTGTGGCCCTCCAGCTGCTGTGGAACTATACATCCCAGCATGCCCTGTCTCAGTTGTAGCATGTCTTAATAGCAAAACTGTTCAAGGCATGCTGGGATGTGTAGTTCCACAGCAGCCGGAGGGCCGCAGGTTGAAGAACCATGTGCTAGATGATATTATAGATTGAAAAGGCGGTAGTGTAGGATCGCACATCTCCCTTCTCTATCTCTGGTGCCAGTGCTGAAACAGATTTTGCAGCCTCATCATTGGTCGTGTCAGAAATCCTTCCTTGTAACTGCAGCTGTTCTCATACAGCACCTTGGGACGTGTCCTGTCAGAAGCTAAGGACAGTTCGGCTTTATGGTTACTTTCCGGACAGAAATGTATTAGTGAACGGGGTAATTTATTGATGAAATTCCCAGCAGAACTTTGTAAACCTTCTGTAAAACCGTTAAATATAATTAAAAATATAGTAATCTTATCGGCAAAAGGAAAAGAATCGGTTGGACATCTTTAAACATTTCGAACAAAATTATTTTCTCCAAGAATCTATTAGCAAGAGTAATGTAAATCCAATGTCAGAATAAACACTCCTCCCCAATATCTCTATTCTCCTGCTGGTGCTGGTTTATTCATGACAGATCAGCAAGCTGCACGTCCCTGCAGCCAAAAGCATTCAATAACTTATTCTAGCCAATTATTGTGTTTAACTAGTAAAATGTGAAGGATAGGGGTATGCAAAGCATTCATCACATCACATATACAGGAACTTCTGCTCCAATCCAGTGATTGCCAGAGGGGTCAGGCAGCAAGAGATGCTCCAATACACACCAAACACATTCTTCAGCGGATACGATTATCACCAGGTAGGGACATCAGTGTGATACAAAGGAAAACCCTACTTGGCCGCAATGTTACACAGGGTTCTTTGGGAGTTTTATAGAATAAGAATATGCAGCACTATCATGGTATTCATAGTAAAAAAAAAAAAATCCCATTACTGGGATTTATAATAAACTGATGCAAGCAAGCAACATCATGTAGCTCAGATACATGTAATGACAACGTCACCAGAAAGCTAAATTAGTAAAAACATTGTTAAATTGGGCACAACGCTCACAGTCAGGCACTAGTAATTCACAACCGATGCCCATATAGCAATAACTTTTTCTGCAATCTAGGATTTGGGGGATTGGCATGGAAATGCAGGGATTCTGATGGACTGCAATGAATAAATGACCAACAGCATATACTAGGGAAAACTGGAGGCCCTTGATGGAAGTGGGAAGGTAGGCCTCGCCTTGGGAAGGTTCTGCCTCCCCTGCCAGCCAAGGTCTCCCTGAGCTCTGCAGTGGCTGGGGAGAAAGAGGATTCCTGCTCCACCATGTAGGGGCTTACATAAGACGAGGGTACCAGTTACCAAGCCAGGTGAAACAGGCTCCCACCCAGCAAGCAGGACATTACAGTGACCCTTCTGATACATAGGGAGTACACTATACCCACCCTATGGGTCTGACCGAGCGTGGCTAAAAAAAAAAAAAAAACCTGCCACATGTGCGAATGCACTGCACACACGTCATAAAAAAGGTGTGCACTAGGCCACCTGAAGAGTTATACAACAGTGCGCTCACATACGGTCCATACACACGAACTGCTACTAGCCATCAGTGCACACGTCACCAGACTGTACTATGACTGGAATCAGGCATGTGCGCTTACATACATCCATGCATACCACACACTGACACCCTCATCTCACTGTGGACCCAGAAGAATGGCCCATTGCTGAGCAGTTATGCTTCAGTCATGAGCGTGGACGTGAATGAAACGTCCACAGCCCTGCAGCCCCCCCTACTCACATGAGTTCAGTAATGGACAGGTAAACCTGTGCAGGGGCATCTCCAAACAAGACCTGGCATTGGGAAATGCACACAAATGTAGAAAAAAGAAAAAGAAAATGTATGTTTTATGGTAGCCAAGGCTTTGTTTGTATGACACAAAGGCGTGGAGTTATTCCTGCGGGAGGGGGTACAGTAGCCATTTGGCATGTTAGCAACAGTCTATCAGCGGTGACACAAATGGGATAGAGATTAGTTAAACAACAGCCATTCACAGCATGTTTGGAGTTAAGCCAGCAGCTATTAGGAAATGTTTGGACACAGGAATTGATGTTTATTATCTACCACTTAGGAGACCATTGATCTTTGTGCAATATAAACAATCCATGCACAATGATCTTGTAAGGAGAACAGACTGTGAACCACAGATGAAACAGAATTGTCCTAATGCAGAGTTCACAGATCACCACCTGTTTTACCTGGGGCATACCCACACCATGCCTGACCATGGTCAGATAGGGCTAACTCCTAGCAAGCCCTGTACCTGGCAATTCCACACCATCCTTGGGGGTGTAGTACTGCTGACCGGCGGTCAGGAGACCGCCGGTCAGCTTACAGACGCCGGGATCCCGGCGGGGAGGGGCGAGTGCAGCAAGCCCCTTGCGGGCTCGCTGCGCTCGCCATGCTGCGGGCTTGG
Organism: Pseudophryne corroboree; assembly: GCF_028390025.1. Classification (NCBI taxonomy): domain Eukaryota; kingdom Metazoa; phylum Chordata; class Amphibia; order Anura; family Myobatrachidae; genus Pseudophryne; species Pseudophryne corroboree. The sequence goes on from NC_086448.1 coordinate 164,056,398, forward strand.
TGGCGACCTGCAGTCGCCACGGGTTCTATTCCCACTCTATGGGTGTCGTGGACACCCACGAGTGGAAATAGTCCCTGTTGGTCGGCATGCCGACCATCGGGATAGTGAGCCGTCGGGCTGGTGGAGGAGGTCATGTGACTGTCGGTCAGCTGACTGTCGGTCACATGAATACCACCCCATCCTTGGTTGCATCTCTGTGGGAACATGTTGTAGCTTGATGCATACTGGGCAATTCCAAGTACACTTGAAACTACGCAAAAGGAAGTTCCTGACAATAAATGATAACTTAGCATTTTAATATTAGGTCATTGGTATTAATTGGTATTTGGTAATTGGTATTTTCTTCTAAGAAGAATATTTAAGTGGATAATAGAGATTGAGTCTGATTTTTATACTGTCTACAAAACATTTACTTCTCTATGGGGGTAATTTTGAGTTGATCTCAGCAGCAAATTTGTTAGCAGTTGGGCAAAACCATGTGCACTGCAGGGGGGTCAGATATAACATGTGCAGAGAGAGTTAGATTCGGGTGTGTTATTTTGTTTCTGTGCAGGCATATGTTATATCTGCCACCAGGGAACTCCTGAGAGGTGAATATTAAAGAAATGGGCGCAGCATGTGCTGTGTGGGCCCCTCTGGACTCAGGGGATCATGTGCACCACACACAGCACCCATTATAAATACCCACACACAGCACCCATTTTCATGTTTTTACAACTTTTGCAGAATTAACAATCCATGTCACAAACGGTTACCTTTATTAAATTTGTCCTCCGCAAGGGGACGCATTTCGACTTATTTGGGTTATCATAATAAGATTTTACTCACCGGTAAATCTATTTCTCGTAGTCCGTAGTGGATGCTGGGAACTCCGTAAGGACAATGGGGAATAGACGGGCTCCGCAGGAGACTGGGCACTCTAAAAGAAAGATTAGGTACTATCTGGTGTGCACTGGCTCCTCCAGACCTCAGTTAGGACACTGTGCCCGGAAGAGCTGACACATTAAGGAAGGATTTTGAATCCCGGGTAAGACTCATACCAGCCACACCGTATAACTCGTGATACTATACCCAGTTAACAGTATGAAATATAACAGAGCCTCTCAACAGATGGCTCAACAATAACAATAACCCTTAGTTAGGCAATAACTATATACAAGTATTGCAGACAATCCGCACTTGGGATGGGCGCCCAGCATCCACTACGGACTACGAAAAATAGATTTACCGGTGAGTAAAATCTTATTTTCTCTGACGTCCTAGTGGATGCTGGGAACTCCGTAAGGACCATGGGGATTATACCAAAGCTCCCAAACGGGCGGGAGTGTGCGGATGACTCTGCAGCACCGAATGAGAGAACTCAAGGTCCTCCTCAGCCAGGGTATCAAATTTGTAGAATTTTGCAAACGTGTTTGCCCCTGACCAAGTTGCAGCTCGGCAAAGTTGTAAAGCCGAGACCCCTCGGGCAGCCGCCCAAGAAGAGCCCACTTTCCTCGTGGAAAGGGCTTTTACTGATTTAGGATGCGGCAATCCAGCCGCAGAATGCGCCAGCTGAATTGTGCTACAAATCCAGCGAGCAATAGTCTGCTTAGAAGCAGGAGCACCTATTTTGTTGGGTGCATACAGGATAAAAAGCGAGTCAGTTTTCCTGACTCCAGCCGTCCTGGAAACATAAATTTTCAAGGCCCTGACTACGTCCAGTAACTTGGAATCTTCCAAGTCCCTAGTAGCCGCAGGCACAACAATAGGGTGATTCAAGTGAAAAGCTGATACCACCTTTGGGAGAAACTGGGGACGAGTCCTCAATTCTGCCCTATCCATATGGAAAATCAGATAAGGGCTTTTACATGACAAAGCCGCCAATTCTGACACACGCCTGGCCGAAGCCAAGGCCAATAACATGACCACTTTCCACGTGAGATATTTCAGATCCACAGTTTTAAGTGGCTCAAACCAATGTGATTTCAGGAAACTCAACACCACGTTGAGATCCCAAGGTGCCACAGGAGGCACAAAAGGGGGCTGAATATGTAGCACTCCCTTTACAAATGTCTGAACTTCAGGCATTGAAGCCAGTTCTTTCTGAAAGAAAATCGACAGAGCCGAAATCTGGACCTTAATGGAACCCAATTTTAGGCCCATAGTCACTCCCGACTGTAGGAAGTGCAGAAAACGACCCAGCTGAAATTCCTCTGTAGGGGCCTTCCTGGCCTCACACCACGCAACATATTTTCGCCAAATACGGTGATAATGGTTTGCGGTTACTTCTTTCCTGGCTTTTATCAGCGTAAGAATGACTTCCTCCGGAATGCCCTTTTCCTTTAGGATCCGGAATTCAACCGCTATGCCGTCAAACGCAGCCGCGGTAAGTCTTGGAACAGACGGCCCCTGCTGTAGCAGATCCTGTCTGAGCGGTAGAGGCCATGGGTCCTCTGATATAATTTCTTGAAGTTCTGGGTACCAAGCTCTTCTTGGCCAATCCGGAACCACGAGTATCGTTCTTACTCCTCGCCTTCTTATTATTCTCAGTACCTTTGGTATGAGAGGCAGAGGAGGGAACACATAAACCGACTGGTACACCCACGGTGTCACCAGAGCGTCCACAGCTATCGCCTGAGGGTCCCTTGACCTGGCGCAATATCTCTTTAGTTTTTTGTTGAGGCGGGACGCCATCATGTCCACCTGTGGCCTTTCCCAACGGTGTACAATCATTTGGAAGACTTCTGGATGAAGTCCCCATTCTCCCGGGTGTAGGTCGTGTCTGCTGAGGAAGTCTGCTTCCCAGTTGTCCACTCCCGGAATGAACACTGCTGACAGTGCTATGACGTGATTTTCCGCCCATCGGAGAATCCTTGTGGCTTCTGCCATCGCCATCCTGCTTCTTCTGCCGCCCTGTCGGTTTACATGGGCGACTGCCGTGATGTTGTCCGATTGGATCAGTACCGGCTGGTTTTGAAGCAGGGGCCTTGCCTGACTTAGGGCATTGTAAATGGCCCTCAGTTCCAGAATATTTATGTGTAGGGACGACTCTCCTGACTTGACCAAAGTCCTTGGAAATTTCTTCCCTGTGTGACTGCCCCCCAGCCTCGAAGGCTGGCATCCGTGGTCACCAGGACCCAGTCCTGTATGCCGAATCTGCGGCCCTCTAGAAGATGAGCACTCTGCAGCCACCACAGCAGAGACACCCTGGTCCTTGGGGACAGGGTTATCAGTCGATGCATCTGAAGATGCGATCCCGACCACTTGTCCAAGAGGTCCCACTGGAAGGTCCTTGCATGGAACCTGCCGAATGGAATTGCTTCGTAAGAAGCCATCATTTTTCCCAGGACTCGTGTGCAGTGATGCACCGATACCTGTTTTGGTTTCAGGAGGTCTCTGACTAGAGATGACAGCTCTTCGGCTTTCTCCTGCGGGAGAAACACTTTTTTCTGTTCTGTGTCCAGAACCATCCCCAGGAACAGTAGGCGTGTGGAAGGAACCAGCTGTGACTTTGGAATGTTTAGAATCCAGCCGTGCTGTTGTAGCACTTCCCGAGATAGTGCTACTCCGACCAACAACTGCTCCTTGGACCTCGCCTTTATAAGGAGATCGTCGAAGTACGGGATAATTAAAACTCCCTTTTTTCGAAGGAGTATCATAATTTCTGCCATTACCTTGGTAAACACCCTCGGTGCCGTGGACAGTCCAAACGGCAGTGTCTGGAATTGGTAATGGCAATCCTGTACCACAAATCTGAGGTACTCCTGGTGAGGAAGGTAAATGGGGACATGCAGGTAAGCATCCTTGATGTCCAGGGATACCATGTAATCCCCCTCGTCCAGGCTTGCAATAACCGCCCTGAGCGATTCCATCTTGAACTTGAATCTTTTTATGTATGTGTTCAAGGATTTCAAATTTAAAATGGGTCTCACCGAACTGTCCGGTTTCGGTACCACAAACAGTGTGGAATAGTAACCCCGTCCTTGTTGAAGTAGGGGCACCTTGACTATCACCTGCTGGGAATACAGCTTGTGAATTGCCTCTAGCACAGCCTCCCTGCCCGAGGGAGTTGTCGGCAAGGCAGATTTGAGGAAACGGCGGGGGGGAAGACGCCTCGAATTCCAGCTTGTACCCCTGAGATACTACTTGAAGGATCCAGGGATCCACCTGTGAGCAAACCCACTGATCGCTGAAGTTTTTGAGGCGGCCCCCCACCGTACCTGGCTCCGCCTGTGGAGCCCCACCGTCATGCGGCGGACTTGGAAGAAGCGGGGGAGGACTTTTGCTCCTGGGAACTGGCTGTATGCTGCAGCTTTTTCCCTCTACCTCTGCCTCTAGACAGAAAGGACCCGCCTTTTCCCCGCCTGTTTTTCTGGGGTCGAAAGGACTGTACCTGATAATACGGCGCTTTCTTAGGCTGTGAGGGGACATGGGGCAAAAATGCTGACTTCCCAGCTGTTGCTGTGGAAACTAGGTCTGAGAGACCATCCCCGAATAACTCCTCACCCTTATAAGGCAAAACTTCCATGTGCCTTTTTGAATCTGCATCCCCTGTCCACTGCAGAGTCCATAAGCCTCTCCTAGCAGAAATGGACAATGCACTTATTCTAGATGCCAGCCGGCAGATCTCCCTCTGTGCATCTCTCATGTATAAGACGGAGTCTTTTATATGCTCTATGGTTAGCAATATAGTGTCCCTGTCTAGGGTGTCAATATTTTCCGACAGGGAATCTGACCATGCAGCAGCAGCACTGCACATCCATGCTGAAGCAATAGCTGGTCTCAGTATAACACCTGTGTGTGTATATATAGACTTAAGTATAGCCTCCTGCTTTCTATCAGCAGGTTCCTTTAGGGCGGCCGTATCCGGAGACGGTAGTGCCACCTTTTTCGACAAACGTGTGAGCGCTTTATCCACCCTAGGGAGAGTTTCCCAACGTGACCTATCCTCTGGCGAGAAAGGGAACGCCATTAGTAACTTTTTAGAAATTACCAAATTTTTTTATCGGGGAAAGCCCACGCTTCTTCACACACTTCATTTAATTCTTCAGATGGGGGAAAAACTATGGGTAGTTTTTTCTCCCCAAACATAATACCCTTTTTTGAGGTACCTGGGTTTATATCAGAAATGTGTAATACCTCTTTCATTGCCTCAATCATGCAACGAATGGCCCTAGTGGACATTAAATTAGACTCTTCGTCGTCGACACTGGTATCAGTATCCGTGTCGACATCTGTGTCTGCCATCTGAGGTAGTAGGCGCTTTAGAGCCCCTGATGGCCTTTGAGTCGTCTGGGCAGGCACGAGCTGAGAAGCCGGCTGTCCCGCATTTGGCATGTCATCAAATTTTTTATGTAAGGAGTCGACACTTGCACGTAATTCCTTCCATAAGTCCATCCACTCAGGTGTCTGCCCCGCAGGGGGTGACATCACATTTATAGGCATCTGCTCTGCCTCCACATAAGCCTCCTCCTCAAACATGTCGACACAGTCGTACCGACACACCGCACACACACAGGGAATGCTCTTAACAGGAGACAGGACCCCACAAAAGCCCTTTGGGGAGACAGAGAGAGAGTATGCCAGCACACACCAGAGCGCTATATAATGCAGGGACTAACTGAATTATGTCCCCTTATAGCTGCTATAAGTTATACTGCGCTTAAACTACAGGGGAGAGCCTGGGGAGCTGTCTTCCAGCTACACTGTGAAGAGAAAATGGCGCCAGTGTGCCGAGGGAGATAGCTCCGCCCCTTTTTCGGCTGACTTTTCTCCCGCTTTTTTATGGATTCTGGCAGGGGTAATTATCACATATATAGCCTCTGGGGCTATATATTGTGATTATTTTGCCAGCCAAGGTGTTTTTATTGCTGCTCAGGGCGCCCCCCCCCAGCGCCCTGCACCCTCAGTGACCGGAGTGTGAAGTGTGTATGAGGAGCAATGGCGCACAGCTGCAGTGCTGTGCGCTACCTTGGTGAAGACTGAAGTCTTCTGCCGCCGATTTTCCGGACCGACTTCATGCTTCTGGCTCTGTAAGGGGGGCGGCGGCGCGGCTCCGGGAACGAACACCAAGGACGGGTCCTGCGGTCGATCCCTCTGGAGCTAATGGTGTCCAGTAGCCTAAGAAGCCCAAGCTAGCTGCAAGCAGGTAGGTTCGCTTCTTCTCCCCTTAGTCCCTCGTTGCAGTGAGCCTGTTGCCAGCAGGTCTCACTGTAAAATAAAAAATAAGAATTTACTTACCGATAATTCTATTTCTCGTAGTCCGTAGTGGATGCTGGGGACTCCGTCAGGACCATGGGGAATAGCGGCTCCGCAGGAGACAGGGCACAAAAATAAAGCTTTAGGATTAGGTGGTGTGTACTGGCTCCTCCCCCTATGACCCTCCTCCAAGCCTCAGTTAGGATACTGTGCCCGGACGAGCGTACACAATAAGGAAGGATATTGAATACCGGGTAAGACTCATACCAGCCACACCAATCACACCGTATAACTTGTGATCTGAACCCAGTTAACAGTATGACAAACGTAGGAGTCTCTGAACAGACGGCTCACAACAATAACAACCCGAATTTGTTTGTAACAATAACTATGTACAAGTATTGCAGACAATCCGCACTTGGGATGGGCGCCCAGCATCCACTACGGACTACGAGAAATAGAATGATCGGTAAGTAAATTCTTATTTTCTCTAACGTCATAAGTGGATGCTGGGGACTCCGTCAGGACCATGGGGATTATACCAAAGCTCCCAAACGGGCGGGAGAGTGCGGATGACTCTGCAGCACCGAATGAGAGAACTCAAGGTCCTCCTCAGCCAGGGTATCAAATTTATAGAATTTTGCAAACGTGTTTGCCCCTGACCAAGTAGCAGCTCGGCAGAGTTGTAATGCCGAGACCCCCCGGGCCGCCGCCCAGGATGAGCCCACTTTCCTTGTGGAATGGGCCTTGACAGATTTAGGTTGTGGCAAGCCTGCCACAGAATGTGCAAGTTGAATTGTGCTACAAATCCAACGAGCAATCGTCTGCTTAGAAGCAGGAGCACCCATCTTGTTGGGTGCATACAATATAAACAGTGAGTCAGACTTTCTGACTCCCGCCATTCTTGAAATATATATTTTCAATGCCCGGACCACGTCCAACAACTTGGAATCCTCCAAATCGTTAGTAGCCGCAGGCACCACAATAGGCTGGTTCAGGTGAAACGCTGACACCACCTTAGGCAGAAAATGAGGACGCGTCCGCAGTTCTGCCCTGTCCGTATGGAAAATCAGATATGGGCTCTTATATGATAAAGCCGCCAATTCTGATACTCTCCTGGCTGAAGCCAGGGCCAGTAGCATGGTTACTTTCCATGTAAGATACTTCAACTCCACCGATTTGAGCGGCTCAAACCAATGGGATTTGAGAAAATCCAAGACTACATTAAGATCCCACGGTGCCACTGGGGGCACAACCGGGGGCTGTATATGTAGTACTCCTTTTACAAAAGTCTGGACTTCAGGAACTGAAGCCAATTCTTTCTGGAAGAAAATCGACAGGGCCGAAATTTGAACCTTAATGGACCCCAATTTGAGGCCCATAGACAATCCTGTTTGCAGGAAATGTAGGAATCGACCCAATTGAAATTCCTCCGTGGGGGCCTTCCTGGCCTCACACCACGCAACATATTTTCTCCAAATGCGGTGATAATGTTGTGCAGTCACCTCCTTCCTGGCTTTTACCAGTGTAGGAATGACCTCTTCCGGAATGCCTTTTTCCCTTAGAATTCGGCGTTCAACCGCCATGCCGTCAAACGCAGCCGCGGTAAGTCTTGGAATAGACACGGTCCCTGCTGAAGCAGGTCCCGTCTTAGAGGTAGAGGCCACGGATCCTCCGTGAGCATCTCTTGAAGTTCCGGGTACCAAGTTCTTCTTGGCCAATCCGGAGCCACTAGTATCGTTCTTACTCCCTTTTGCCGTATAATTCTCAGTACTTTTGGTATGAGAGGCAGAGGAGGGAACACATACACTGACTGGAACACCCACGGTGTTACCAGAGCGTCCACAGCTATTGCCTGAGGGTCTCTTGACCTGGCGCAATACCTGTCCAGTTTTTTGTTGAGGCGGGACGCCATCATATCCACCATTGGTTTTTCCCAACGGTTCACAATCATGTGGAAGACTTCTGGATGAAGTCCCCACTCTCCCGGGTGTAGATCGTGTCTGCTGAGGAAGTCTGCTTCCCAGTTGTCCACTCCCGGAATGAATACTGCTGACAGTGCTATCACATGATCTTCCGCCCAGCGAAGAATCCTTGCAGCTTCTGCCATTGCTGTCCTGCTTCTTGTGCCACCCTGTCTGTTTACGTGGGCGACTGCCGTGATGTTGTCCGACTGGATCAACACCGGCTGACCCTGAAGCAGGGGTTTTGCCAGGCTTAGAGCATTGTAAATCGCTCTTAGCTCCAGTATATTTATGTGAAGAGACATCTCCAGGCTTGACCATACTCCCTGGAAGTTTCTTCCCTGTGTGACCGCTCCCCAGCCTCTCAGACTGGCATCCGTGGTCACCAGGACCCAGTCCTGTATGCCGAATCTGCGGCTCTCTAACAGATGAGCACTCTGCAACCACCACAGAAGAGACACCCTTGTCCGTGGCGATAAGGTTATCCGCTGATGCATCTGCAGATGTGATCCGGACCATTTGTCCAGCAGATCCCACTGAAAAGTTCGTGCGTGGAATCTGCCGAATGGAATCGCTTCGTAAGAAGCCACCATCTTTCCCAGGACTCTTGTGCATTGATGCACAGACACTTTCCCTGGTTTTAGGAGGTTCCTGACAAGTTCGGATAACTCCCTGGCTTTCTCCTCCGGAAGAAACACCTTTTTCTGAACAGTGTCCAAAATCATTCCCAGGAACAGCAGACGTGTCGTCGGGGTCAACTGAGATTTTGGAAAATTCAGAATCCACCCGTGTTGTTGCAGCACTAGTCGGGTTAGTGCTACTCCGTCCTCCAGCTGTTCTCTGGACCTTGCCCTTATCAGGAGATCGTCCAAGTAAGGGATAATTAATACGCCTCTTCTTCGCAGAAGAATCATCATTTCGGCCATTACCTTGGTAAAGACCCGAGGTGCCGTGGACAATCCAAACGGCAGCGTCTGAAACTGATAATGACAGTTTTGCACCACGAACCTGAGGTACCCTTGATGTGAAGGGCAAATTGGGACATGCAGGTAAGCATCCTTTATGTCCAGGGACACCATAAAGTCCCCTTCTTCCAGATTCGCTATCACTGCTCTGAGTGACTCCATCTTGAACTTGAATTTTTGTATGTACAGGTTCAAAGATTTCAGATTTAGAATAGGTCTTACCGAGCCGTCCGGCTTCGGTACCACAAATAGCGTGGAGTAATACCCCTTTCCCTGTTGTAGGAGGGGTACCTTGACTATCACCTGCTGAGAAAACAGCTTGTGAATGGCTTCCAATACCGTCGCCCTGTCTGAGGGAGACGTTGGCAAAGCAGACTTTAGGAACCTGCGAGGGGGAGACTTCTCGAATTCCAACCTGTAACCCTGAGATACTACCTGCAGGATCCAGGGGTCCACCTGTGAGCAAGCCCACTGTGCGCTGAAATTCTTGAGTCGACCCCCCACCGCTCCTGAGTCCGCTTGTAAGGCCCCAGCTTCATGCTGAGGGCTTTGCAGAACCCTGAGAGGGCTTCTGTTCCTGGGCAGGGGCTGCTTGCTGCCCTCTCTTACCCCTTCCTCTGCCCCGAGGCAGATATGACTGTCCTTTTGTCCGCTTGTTCTTATAGGACCGAAAGGACTGCGGCTGAAAAGACGGTGTCTTTTTCTGTTGGGAGGGGGTCTGAGGTAAAAAGGTGGATTTTCCGGCAGTTGCCGTGGCCACCAGATCCGATAGACCGACGCCAAATAATTCCTCCCCTTTATACGGCAATACTTCCATATGTCGTTTGGAATCCGCATCACCTGACCACTGTCGCGTCCATAAACTCCTTCTGGCAGATATGGACATCGCATTTACTCTCGATGCCAGAGTGCAAATATCTCTCTGAGCATCTCGCATATAAAGGAAAGCATCCTTTAATTTCTCTATAGTCAATAAAATACTGTCCCTATCCAGGGTATCAATATTTTCAGTCAGGGAATCCAACCAGACGACTCCAGCACTGCACATCCAGGCTGAGGCGATGGCTGGTCGCAGTATAACACCAGTATGTGTGTATATACTTTTTAGGGTAGTTTCCAGTCTCCTATCAGCTGGATCCCTGAGGGCGGCCGTATCAGGAGACGGTAACGCCACTTGTTTTGATAAGCGTGTGAGCGCCTTATCCACCCTAGGGGGTGTTTCCCAGCGCGCCCTAACCTCTGGCGGGAAAGGGTATAATGCTAATAACTTTTTTGAAATTAGCACTTTTCTATCTGGGTTAACCCACGCTTCATCACATACATCATTTAATTCCTCTGATTCAGGAAAAACTACAGGTAGTTTTTTCACCCCCCACATAATACCCCTTTTTGTGGTACTTGCAATATCAGAGATATGCAAAGCCTCCTTCATTGCCGTGATCATATAACGTGTGGCCCTACTTGAAAATACGTTTGTTTCATCACCGTCGCCACTAGATTCAGTGTCTGTGTCTGGGTCTGTGTCGACCGACTGAGGTAAAGGGCGCTTTACAGCCCCTGACGGTGTCTGAGACGCCTGGGCAGGTACTAACTGGTTTGCCGGCCGTCTCATGTCGTCAACTGATTTTTGTAATGTGCTGACATTATCACGTAATTCCATAAACAAAGCCATCCATTCCGGTGTCGACTCCCTGGGGGGTGACATCACCATTATCGGCAATTGCTCTGCCTCCACACCAACATCGTCCTCATACATGTCGACACACACGTACCGACACACAGCAGACACACAGGGAATGCTCTTATCGAAGACAGGACCCCACTAGCCCTTTGGGGAGACAGAGGGAGAGTTTGCCAGCACACACCCAAGCGCTATAATATATATGGGAACAACCTTATATAAGTGTTGTTCCTTATAGCAGCTTAAATATATCAAAATATCGCCAAAAAATGCCCCCCCTCTCTGTTTTACCCTGTTTCTGTAGTGCAGTGCAGGGGAGAGTCCTGGGAGCCTTCCTCACAGCGGAGCTGAGCAGGAAAATGGCGCTGTGTGCTGAGGAGAATAAGCCCCGCCCCCTATTTCGGCGGGCTTTTCTCCCGAAGTTTTAGATATCTGGCATGGGTTAAATACATACATATAGCCTCAATGGCTATATGTGATGTATTCTTTTGCCATAAAGGTATTAAATATTGCTGCCCAGGGCGCCCCCAGCAGCGCCCTGCACCCTCCGTGACCGCTTGGTGTGAAGTGTGTGACAACAATGGCGCACAGCTGCAGTGCTGTGCGCTACCTTCATGAAGACTGAAGAGCCTTCTGCCGCCTGTTTCCGGACCTTCAATCTTCAGCATCTGTAAGGGGGGTCGGCGGCGCGGCTCCGGGACGAACCCCAGGGTGAGACCTGTGTTCCGACTCCCTCTGGAGCTAATGGTGTCCAGTAGCCTAAGAATCCAATCCATCCTGCACGCAAGTGAGTTGAAATTCTCTCCCCTAAGTCCCTCGATGCAGTGAGCCTGTTGCCAGCAGGACTCACTGAAAATAAAAAACCTAAAAACTTTTTCTAAGCAGCTCTTTAGGAGAGCCACCTAGATTGCACCCTGCTCGGACGGGCACAAAAACCTAACTGAGGCTTGGAGGAGGGTCATAGGGGGAGGAGCCAGTACACACCACCTAATCCTAAAGCTTTATTTTTGTGCCCTGTCTCCTGCGGAGCCGCTATTCCCCATGGTCCTGACGGAGTCCCCAGCATCCACTTAGGACGTTAGAGAAAACCTAAATTATACTTTCTTTCTAGGAGCTCAGGAGAGCCCCTAGTGTGCATCCAGCTCGACCGGGCACAGAAATCTAACCGAGGTCTGGAGGAGGGGCATAGAGGGAGGAGCCAGTGCACACCAGATAGTACCTAATCTTTCTTTTAGAGTGCCCAGTCTCCTGCGGAGCCCGTCTATTCCCCATGGTCCTTACGGAGTTCCCAGCATCCACTAGGACGTCAGAGAAATATAGTTAAACATGCAGAACAACATAGAATAAGTGTCAACGTTTTTACCCTGTAACTTTTTTCATGTTGACCTGTTAATCCAGAGGTTCCAAAACACGGTCCTCAAGGCACCCCAATGGTCCAGGTTTTAAATGTATCCATGCTTGGCCACAGGTGACTTAATTAGCACCTCAGTCAATTTGATTTAACCATCTGTGCCGAGCCATGGATATACCTAAATCCTGGACTGCTGGGGTGCCTTGAGGACCACGTTTGGGAACCTCTGTGTTAATCCGAATTATACAAATAATAACAACTATAAAAAGAACATCCCCATTCTGCTGGATTACAGACCACACACTAGCGAAATAGTAACAGAGGGCTGACACTGAGGGTGCATGACCGGCGCAAGCTCTGGTTAACGCCGCCAACCTAGAGAATTCGGCAAACGGCTGTGACATTATAGCTCCCAGTTATAACCGATTGTAAAGGAGCAGCAGTGTGATATATTTAGTTGAAGTAGCTGCCGGCTGCTTCATCTCCATGTCTGTGGCCGGCACAGCGTGAGGAAGGTACTGAGGTATTTCCACACTGCACAGCAAGACATATACCATTTAAATATATATTTTACCATTATCAAATTTTCTAGGTGTGCATTAATAAAGTCACCATGAACATATAGCATCATTAAATATAGTATACAGTAAAAGTATTCTTAAAGGGGGGTACTCACGGAGCCATAATCTAAGCAATCTGACTAGATTGCTTAGATTTTAAAGCATGATCGCTCCATGTGTACCCCCTACAGCGATAGCGATGCGCAGCCCCGCGCATCGCTATCGCTGGTGCTAGATTGGCCTGCCATGCATTTGTATTTAGGTTTTGCTCAATAGCTGGCAGTGTCTGTGTAAATACTAATTTAAATAGTGACACTGCCTCGTACAAGTGCATTCTGCTTGTGTGCACGCCCTAAAATCTCACACATAGCGGAGAGATTGTTACAATTGTTTCTTGGCCTTCATTTGATTACGCGCGGTCCAGTCACAGGATTGCATGCACTGGTGGTGTACAGGGTTTCTGGTGTATGGACAACATTCGGATGTTTCCATCTGAACAGAATTCATAAGTACACAAAAGTCAATAACCCATGAAGAACGCGCTGTGAAAACCAATTTCAACCAGCTTTATTTCTGCACCCTCTCTGTGGGTGTTGGTTTAAAAACATTTTAAAGTTGTAAACATTGAAATAAAGGGTTCCACTTAAAATTTGTTTGGTTTCTGCCCGACTTCACGCAGCAGTTTTTATTTTATTTTTAAAGTCAAAACCAACCTGAGAGTACCCTGCCCAACTAAGCGAGAGACTGGGCACTAGCTGTTTTGGCAGTAGACTTAAAGAAAACAGACCGCCTTCGCACAGTGGATGAAACCATTTTGGGTCTATTTTTGACTGCATTCACTTTTCTCGCATTAAATACTTAATTTTTTCTTTAAAAAAAAAAAAATCCACCTTATACCTAGACAGGATCTAGAGGCATTGATGAGTGAGGAAAGTAAACTGCAATTCCACCTGTCACAGCGGCTGAAAACTGGATACTCTGGTCCTGAATCTACACAACGCTAATTAGATTGGCTGTCGTGTGTCCCTACAGTTAATGCATTATAGCGGAGAAGGATCACACAGGAATATTCTATACAGAGGAAGATTCATGGCACAAGGCTGAATCCATCAATTCCACCTTGATTGATTGTGACCACCATGAGCTTCTTGCACTTAAATTTTCATTTACAGACAAAAACAGTCCACAGAGCGAGTTTCTGTGAATAGTCACCTATCCTGGAAGTTAAATTAGCCAACCACCCCCAGGCATAAGAGCCCCGAGGACATGGCATGCTGAGGACTTCTGAATACTGTACATACGTTGCTGGGCTACTAGACAGCGTGGTGTCTCAAAATAAAACACGAGATCAAATGCCCAATTTAAAAGGGATGCTAACCTTTTTCCCACTCATATCAAGTGCTTCCTACTTAGTACAATAAAGGTGGGGGCCCCTCTACCCCTCCACAAGACTGTTAAGGAAGAGTACTAAATGATTGGAAGGCGTCATGCAAGCATTTACACAGTTCAGCAGACAGGTGCCCAACCTGGGAATAATACCCTCCCACTATGGCCCTTTGTCAGGAAGCACAATGCAGCAGATGGAGAAAAAAGAGTGCATTCAAAACAAGATTGATTTTCATCAAAACTAGAAAATATGTCTGGGCTACAGACTAGATCCAGCACGCCACGTAAGCACACTGTAACCAATTTATACATATTATGACACATTTTCTTTTACTTTCCTCTGTAGTGGTCTAATGAAAATATTACAAGCATAGAAGGTATCAAAACTAGAGATGCGCGGAGGACACTTTTCGTGTTTTGGATCTGGATCTCAGTTAGTATTTTCGATCTGGATTGGTTTTCGCCAAAACCACCCCTTTTGGGTTTTGTTTTTAAAAAACTCCTTAAAAACAGCTAAAAAAAAAAAAATCACAGAATTTGGGGGTATTTTTGATCTTACAGTATTATTAAAATCAATAACATTAATTTCCACTCATTTCCAGTCTATTCTGAACACCTCCCACCTCACAATATTGTTTTTAGGTCAAAAAGTTGCACCGACGTAGCTGGATGACCAAGATAAGTGACACAAGTGGGCGACACAAACATCTGGCAAATCTAGGAGTGGCACTGCAGTGGCAGTTTTAAAAACTAGGCCCCAAAGAGCACATAATGCAGAAAAAAAAAAGGGGGGAGGTGCAAGATAGAATAGTCCTCGCCACCCACCCTTAGGTTGTTTAAACAGGACGTGCACAGTTTAATAAACACATCATTTCAGTGACAGGTGGTCCCCCTGGAAAAAGCTTGCCAACTTCTCCGAATCATAGCTAGCTACAAACATACCACCTCCATATTTGATGACTTTTCACATTATGAGAAAAGGACAGTGTCAAGAAGGTGATTAAAAAAAAAAAAAAAAAAAAAGAAGAGAGAGAGGCACACGCAATCAGGAACAACACACAGGCTTTCACCTCCACTCCTATATTGGTGTGGAACGGAGAGGACTTCAACCAATCAAGTATATAATTACCACATTACTGGACAAACTAAAAAACTAGGGGCCAAAGCCCCCAAATTTGTACTCCCTTCTCCATTTTCAGGGATTAAGATAATCTCGAATTTAATGCTGGGATGCAAATAAACTGGTGTATACCACAGGATCAAGATTTGATATTTTCCCCTCCACAGAGACTGGAGAAAATCTTGTGGGTTTCTTTTTTTTTCATTGCATTTTTATTAACATATTTTGTGGCAAATACCTTATTTTCATTTTTCACAGCTCCCAGTTACACGCATGTAAGCATACCTGTGTCTTGTTTATTTTATTCATATTTTATTTTATTTTTAAATAAAGCAGCCCCTTCAATGTTTTAGCAGCCCCTCCTGAGCCCCCACAGCAGCCACGTATCAGGCAACTTGAGTTCGGGTGGGTTCGGTACAGTACTAAGCAGGACTGTGCAGTGAATTTATTATCAAGCCCCTACCCTAGTGGAGTTTACCACTCTACAGTTGAAACTCATTTCATACTATAAGTAGGACTGTGGGAGGAAGCAATGTTAACCTCTATGCCAACAGCATGCCTCAGCCTGGCAAGACAGACGTCTTCCTGGCTGTAAGGCACCATGAGACTCCATATTGGGCCTTATTCAGTAACTTTGTGCCTCACAAGAGCTCCTGGTCCATCGGGATGCGGTCAAGATGCCGCCGGACGGAATCCCAGCGGTCGAAATACCGACGCCGGAATCCCGACCGCCACAATCCCGACATATTCTCCCTCCGTGGGTGTCCACGACACCCATAGAGGGAGAATATAATAGTGTGCCGAGCGTAGCGAGCGAAGCGGGCCCGCAAGGGGCTACGTTCCGCTCACCACCCCTGTCGGGATTGTGTGGTCGGGATTCTGGCGTCGGTATTTCGACCGCCGGGATTCCGACCGGCGGCATTTAGTACTGATCCCTGTACATCTAATGCTGCAGTACAATGGAAAGCTGATGCAATGCAAAATCACTGAAACTCTGTTCTTCTAACACAGCGATGTCTTGCGATAACCCTACGCAGTCCTTACATTGTACAATTAAGGAGAAAACATTTACAAAATAAAGTAAAATCACCCTGTACAAAAATGCACATCTTGTAAATAATCCCAAAATGTGGAACATTAATAATAAATCAAAATTAAGGCTGACTAATTGGAGCCATTCATTTGAGTCCCTAACATGAAATAATTGAGAAGAACCTCTCTCTAATGCTGGGTACACAGTGCACACTAGAAGATGTAGATGAGCGGGTTCAGACAGCACACCCCAGGAATTATATGGCAGACATATAGACCTAGGTGTGTTTGGAAAATCTAGTTCTCTGGCAGTTGCGATGGATTAGGATTCCGACTCTTCCGAATGTGGTCTCATTAGAAAACACTTAGGGGGTAATTCAGACCTGATCGGAGTAGCAAATTTGTTAGCAATTGGGCAAAACCATGTACACTGCAGGGGGGGGGGGCAGATATAACATGTGCAGAGAGAGTTAGATTTGGGTGGGTTACTTTGTTTCTGTGCAGGGTAAATACCGGCTGCTTTATTTTTACACTGCAATTTAGATTTAAGTTTGAACACGCCCCACCCAAATCTAACTCTCTCTGCACTTGTTACATCTGTTCCCCCCCCCCCCCCCTCCTGCAGCGCACATGGTTTTGCTCAACCGCTAACAAATTTGCTGCTACGATCAGGTCTGAATTTCCCCTTAGTCAAAAATGCAATTTCCATCTTTGCGGCTATATGTTTTCACAAATCTGGTTGTGATGTTGAAGCTTGTTTCATATTCTGCTCCAAGCTTTAACTTAAACCTAGGATCAAATACAGCAGCATCCCTGGAATTATACGGCAGCACAACTGCTAGAGAGCCACAGGTTGGCCAATCCTGGACATGACCATCAGAATCCTCATCGTCAACTTCCTCATCACTGCCAGCTACACCAATATCCTCCTCATCCTGGTGTACTTCTACAGTGACATCCTCAATCTCAATATCAGCAACTGGACTGGCAGTACTCCTCCCTGCACATGCAGGGGGCGTGCAAATGGTGGTAGGAGCCTTCTTTTCCCATACAGTCTTGGGATTGTCAGGCCTAGACATCGCAACCGCGGACACACTTGGACTCTCCTTGGAAAATTTTGATATCTCTGAACGCACAGTTGTTTTTTCCTGTGCTTTAAGAAGCTTTATTTTTAAAAAAAATTGAGACGGGAGGAGGGCTTCCATCTTCATGAGAAGCTGAACCACCAGTCATGAACATAGGCCAAGGCCTTTGCCTTTCCTTGCTAATTCGTGTTGTGAATGGCATATTGTCAATTATACGTTTCTTAGCAGAAAGATTTCTTCTTTCTTTGGTTATTAATTTTTGCTTCTTGGATTTTACGTGCCCTCTATGACATTGGGCAGCGGCATTAGCAGACGACGTTGATGGAATTGCATCGTCAATGTCATGACTGGTGGCAGCAGCAGCTTCAGCACTAGTACTAGTACTAGGAACTGGATGTGGTTCCTGATCTTTCACTATTTATTCCCTCAAAATTTTTGTTCTCCATTTCACAGACAGCACCCCTTTATTATTACAGCACACAGAACAGTGCCCCTTTATTTTCACAGCACCCCTGTATTTTTACAGCATACAGGACAGGGCCAGTGTACATTTATTTCCACAGTAACCCTGCAATTTTACAGCATCCAGGACAGGGCCAGTGTACATTTATTTTCACAGCACCACTGAATTTTTACAGCATACAGGACAGGGCCAGCACCCCTGTATTTTCACAGCATACAGGACAGTGCCCCCGTACAGCAACACCCATGTACAGCTGCAGCACATGACAACAGTGACAGGACAGCCCCCCTAGAGAGTACACACTGACACACCCAAAGCCACCACCCACAGAGAGAGACAGAGGTCTGTCTCCCTCACTCTCCAAGTCCGGAGTGAAAATGGCGGCGACATGCGGCTCTATATATGGAATCCAAAACCCGCGAGAATCTGACAGCGGGATGATGACGTTTTGCCTCGTTCTGGGACCAGAGTGTCCCGAGCCGGACTTGGTTCCCGGCTCGGAACGTGAAGTACGGGGGGAGGTTTGGTTCTCTGCTCATCTCTAATCAAAACATTATTGGTACAACACTTGAAGTAGCTTCTATAGCTCATTAATAAAGATAATATTAAAAAAAAAAGTACTATTCCCAAAACTGCCGCTGTCCTCCGCTCTACCCCATAAGTCCTTATCAGGTCATTATTATGTGTAACACCACGCTAATACAATGACTTGTGGCACAGTCCCATGGAAGAGGCAGATATGTGGGTGCAGTGATCTGGATTGTCTGACAATAGGTCAGCAGACAGCTGGAGACATCGCCAATCTATGGGGTCGATTAAATACCTGTTAAGATGGAACAGCATAACGCACCCATCATGGGTCCCCTCTATGCCCTCAGTACTCCAGAAGACAACAGCTGGGTAGTTAGCAGTTTAGTTATGAGTCACCAACTGTAGGCTGTAATAGATGTACTTCTATAAGTATTGTAAGTGTAGGCTTCACGCACATTTATCATGTGTGTAATGAACTGGACAGACTTGTGTTTTTCATTGGCAGGGGCCCCAATGCGGAAAAGGGAGACTGAACAGGCTCCTTTGGCTGTGTAGATGAGTAGTCATGTCTCTTTTTACTGTTACTTTAATCAGTATTATACATCATCACATTACTAAAAAGGTTTCTGTATGATCATTTCCAAGTATTTTTTATTTTTACCTATGATCAGTGATTCTCTCATGGAACTTGAACAGTGAGTAATCACAAATGGGCAGTGGCAATTTTTTTGAATACATACAATTCTCTTGAGTGAATGTAAAAAAACTAAGGGGTCTATGTACTAACTAAGCTATGAAGCGTGATGGACGGAGATAAAGTACCAGCCAATTAGCTCCTAACTGCCATATTACTGACTGTGTTTGAAGAATGACACAGTTAGGAGTC
Organism: Pseudophryne corroboree; assembly: GCF_028390025.1. Taxonomy (NCBI): domain Eukaryota; kingdom Metazoa; phylum Chordata; class Amphibia; order Anura; family Myobatrachidae; genus Pseudophryne; species Pseudophryne corroboree. The sequence goes on from NC_086448.1 coordinate 164,075,599, forward strand.
GATTGTCTGGTACTTGATCTCCATCCACTTTATCTCTCTCCAACACTTAGTACATAGACACTAATGTGGTTGATGCATCAAGCATTGAAGGGGGGGTTAGGGGAGGAAGAGTGGAGAAGTGGACCAGTGGAGAAGTAGAAATTGCACATAGCGACCAATATGCTTGGAGAAAGCATTTATCGAGCACATCATATAAAATGGTAGGTAGACATCGAGTGGTTGATATGAGTAACTTCTCCACTCTTCTCACTGTTATATACATCACCCCCTAAATCTGGCCATTTGTAAAGCACTGAAAATTACCATAAAGTTTAAAACAACTGGTATTGGTGCATAAAAGTACTACTCCCTTCACTGACAAGTTCCTAATCACACCTGACCAAGCACGGACAAACAAGAGCAAGCCAATGCCAACATGCTCAAGACTAGATCTTTAAAATACATACATACAAAAAAAAAAATAAAAAAAAAAATGGTAATTTACAGACGGGCAAAAAAAAAAAAAATGCGTGTAAATATCCAATTCGCTCAAAAAGTACCCATTTTGCATCAGATCATTACTACGTTTGAAAGTTATTATTTTCACAGTAGTCAACATAGCCCAGAAATGGTCTTTTCTCTATATAAAGTGCCCTCTAATATGCAGAAGTTGCCTTACTGAATACACTGGCCTTTATGGTAAGAAAAAGGACAATATCTCCTACTAAATGCACATCCCTAATCTTGCTGAATGTCTTAAATAATCTTCCCCAATAAACAAATTTCTATGCCAGAGGTTCCCAAACTCTGCCATTACAGTCCAGGTTACAAGGATATCCATGCTTGAGCACAGGTGACTTAATTAGTACTGCTGTTAATTTGATTTAACTATCTGGATTCCAGCATGGACATCCTTAAAACCTGAACAGTAATAGAGGAGTTTGGGAACTTCTGCTCTATACCTAGCCTTGAAGATGCTATATTTCTCACACATGCAGGTGGCCTGCAAATCCATGCACTTTGCTGTACAACCAGGTGCATTAGGAGTATGCACGGCAGGGGCCACATGCATTCCACAACACTGACCATCGCTCACATATATACATTACTTCTGTTGAACAACCATATAAAATGAGACGTCATAAGGTACATTACAGCGTTTTATGTAGCAATGGGCACATTACAGAATAGTGGCATTTCTACAGACCAGGAATCAGCTACTGATCTTTTTAGTACTACCAAGTGTAATTACTGTTAATAAAGCAACAATACTGTTTTAAACCACTGTTGCTATTAAACAACTTTACTAAAAGGTGTTTTAAGGTGCAAAATTATAGTAATGTGTAATATGCACGGAGAATCATTACTAGCACCATATATCACACAAGATGAAGGAGGCAACCAAAATAGCTGTGACATTTCTACCATGTATTTTCTGTCTCACTCGTTGGAGCACTAAAGTAATCCCCACTAGTGATATAGAATATGTGGCCTCTGCTAACGCTCACTGCACAAAAGGCCATTTGGGCAAGTTAACCACTCACTGTACCCTGCAGGATGATCCGGTCTCTGGTATATAACAGAACAGAGGGGGGAGGTACAGCTGGTTATTCCCAGACTAGCGTGTCTGTCACAGCTATAAACTAAACATTCTCCTACTGAATGCAGGAACAGCCTCTCCCCTCAGCAATTGGTATTATGTGGGACGTTATTTTTTTTTTTTTTTTTATAAACCAATAATAGATTTGCTTAATGGGCAGTGAATGGAAAACAACAGTGATCATGTTGTTTAGCAGCATACATTATTCCAACAGCAGGGAATCTGGGGGTACTATAAATTAAATCTGCCTTCCCAGCCATTCATAGAGCGCAGAACAATTACCCAACACAATAATGTCCTAGCAGTATCAGAAGCAGTATATAAACAGTGTATTTCTTTGTATGCTAACACAGTATTTGCAGTTTTCTGTTGTGCATATATAAATCACCTGTGTGCATCATAGCAGAGCATGCAACCTGTACACATGAGTGTAACAGCTGCATATATATATAGCATGGTATATACAGTAGGTACAATATGGTGACAGAACACTGTAGGTAGGGGGTATAACGCATAGACGAGTAATCTGGCCCCTGGCCTGCATGTAGGCCCCTGCAATAAGGCTAACAGTGCATCACTCAGCTCAGCAGCAGCAGCGCAGGGCCCTGGTCTCCCCTGCCTGTAGCACATACACCAGAGACAGCCAGACATGACTGGCAGCAGCCCAGGTGGGGCAGATAGACAGTAGCTGGACATAAGTCTCCTTACCTTCATCTTCTAGCTCCAGTTTCTCCAGCATGCCTCCAATGGTGGTGCCCGGAGCCTGTGTGGGGAGAAGGCAGAGAGAGAATGATGAGCGCTCATACAGGAAAGGAGGGAGGCAGGAGAAGGAGGCAGCAGCAGCCCTGTTCCAGTCTCCTCCGCTTCTCCCTCTATACACAGTACATATACACCAGCAGCACTGCAGCCACTACTGGGAGGACCCTGCCCGGGAGAGGGCGGTACTAATCACTCCCACGCTTACGCTCATTGGGTAGCTGAGGACGTTGCTCACTGATTGGCTAGCGACATGTAGCGCTGACCAATGGCTGAGAGAGGTGAGACGTGCCCCGCCCCATCTCTGCAGCACACATATTAGGAGCCGCTGCCGGCTGTCACTATGGGGATTGCGGGGCTCATTCACTAAGCTTGCTACCGTGTCTCCCTGTGCCCCCACTCCCCAGCTCCTCCACGCCGGGGAGAGCCCCAGACAGGGCGTGCCCGGACCTTCCGCCCATAGTGCTATGGTATATCCTGCTGTGCCCGGCTGCCGAGCATACAGCTCTGTGCGCACATGCCGCCACATAGCCTCTCTCTGACACCTGACCTCTCGCCGATGTAATTAATATACTACATTCATTCACTGACAGTCATTAACTTTAGTTGGTGCCATCAGAGTGTTCGTAAATCCCCTCTTATGTCACAGCCAAACATGGATCCTGGATCACTTCTAGGTTCTTGTTACAGGATCAGTGATGGCAGGCAGAGTATGTGTTATAATTAGACATTCAAGGGCTCTGCTCTATATAATAGTCATCTTCTCTGGATTTTGTAGACTACCCACCATAAGAGGTTCTTCACTATATGGCAGCCACCAAAAGAGGGTCATTGCTGTATGGTAGCCACCAGCAAAGGGTCATTGCTGTATGGTAGCCACCAGCAGAGGGTCATTGTTATATGGCAGCCACCACAAGAGGGTCATCGCTATATGGCAGCCACCAGCAAAGGCTCATCGCTATATGGCAGCCACCACGAGAGTCATCGCTATATGGCAGCCACCAGCAAAGGCTCATCACTATATGGCAGCAACCACAAGAGGGTCAACGCTATATGGCAGCCACCAGCAAAGGCTCATCGCTATATGGAAGCCACCACAAGAGGGTCATCGATATATATGGCAGCCACCAGCAGAGTCTCATCGCTATATGGTAGCCAGCAGCAGAGGCTCATCGCTATATGGCAGCCACCACAAGAGTCATCGCTATATGGCAGCCACCAGCAAAGGCTCATCACTATATGGCAGCAACCACAAGAGGGTCATCGCTATATGGCAGCCACCAGCAAAGGCTCATCGCTATATGGAAGCCACCACAAGAGGGTCATCGATATATATGGCAGCCACCAGCAGAGTCTCATCAATATATGGTAGCCAGCAGCAGAGGCTCATCGCTATATGGCAGCCACCAGAAGAGGGTCATGGCTATATGGCAGCCACCAGAAGTAGGTCATCACTATGCTAGCACGAGAAAAGGGTCATCACTTTACGGTAGTCACCTGAAGAGGAACATCACTATATGATGCCACCAAAAAATGGGCAATCACTGTATGGTCGCCACCCAAGGTAGCAGATATAGTGTACATTCACACAAAAAGGCACCTACGGTAAACTCCTCCTCCGCACTCTCTATAATCATACCTCCCAACATGACCCTCTCCAGGAGGGACAAAATGTTCTGCTCCTGGACTTTCCTCTTAATTTATGATTGCTGGCATTTGTTTTGAACCGGTTAATGGATGAGAAAGGTGTTTCACCGGTATGCGGTCTCTAGGTCAACCACACTTAAGTCAACAGTGTCTACGTCGACATGCATTAGGTCGACATGAGACTTCACTTTTTTCTTTTCACTTTTTGAACTTTTTCATACTTTACTATTCACATGGACTACGATTCGAAAAAGGTAACCTTGCCTGAAGCATGGCGAGCAAAGCGAGCCATGTGAGGGGACACGGTGCACTACGAAGAAAACACCAAAAATTTTTTAACTCATGTCGACCTTGTACATGTTGACCAAATGCATGTGTCGATCTAGTCACTGTTGACCTAAGTGTGGTCGACTATGAGCCACACCCGTTTCACCACAGGTGATGGCATGCATAAATTAAGAGGGAAGTCCAGTAGCAGAGCATTCTGTCCCTCCTGGAGAGGGTCATGTTGGGAGGTATAATATCAGTGGGAGTCAATTATTTATCTTTATACTTAAGCTTACCATACTATTGTGTGAATTACACAAGTTCAGTGGCTGGCTTAATTCAAGCCTGCATTTCACCTGGTTTTGATCAGCCACAGAACCTGTGTAATCCATGAGTGTCCCAGTTTAAAGGGATAGTATGGTAAGCCTATTTATACTCCACCATGAAGGTTTGGTTTTCAGTTATATCTTTATGCTGATGTAACCCCGTACTTGCCTACCTGACCCTCTCCATGAGGGAGAAAAGGCTCTGTTCCCGGACTTTCCTGGTAATGTATGATTGTCATCACCTGTGGTGAAACACCTTTCTTATCAATTAACTAGCTCACCACAGGTGATGGCAATCATACATTACCAGGAAAGTCCAGGAACAGAGCCTTTTCTCCCCCATGGAGAGGGTCAGGTAGGCAAGTATGTGTAACCCAACTCTACACCTTTTCAGAGTAACATGACCAACACCAGCAACTGTCTGTCGGCTGTTTCATTCACCTGAAAAATAAGATTTTAAACCTACCGGTAAATCTTTTTCTCCTAGCTAGTAGAGGATGCTGGGGACTCCGTAAGGACCATGGGGTATAGACTGGCTCCGCAGGAGACATGGGCACTCTAAAGACTTTAGAATGGGTGTGCACTGGCTCCTCCCTCTATGCCCCTCCTCCAGACCTCAGTTAGAGAGCTGTGCCCAGAGGAGACGGACAGTACGAGGAAAGGATTTTTGTTACTCTAAGGGCAAGATACACACCAGCCCACACCGTACAACTTGGAACAAACGAACCAGTGAACAGTATGAAACAAAACAGCATCAGCTCGAGACTGATCAAAACTGTAACATAACCCTTATGTAAGCAATAACTATATAAAAGTCTTGCAGAATTTAGTCCGCACTGGGACGGGCGCCCAGCATCCTCTACGGACTAGGAGAAAAAGATTTACCGGTAGGTTTAAAATCTTATTTTCTCTTACGTCCTAGAGGATGCTGGGGACTCCGTAAGGACCATGGGGATTATACCAAAGCTCCAGACCGGGCGGGAGAGTGCGGATGACTCTGCAGCACCGATTGAGCAAACATGAGGTACTCCTCAGCCAAGGTATCAAACTTGTAGAATTTAGCAAAAGTGTTTGAACCCGACCAAGTAGCCGCTCGGCAAAGTTGCAATGCCGAGACACCTCAGGCAGCCGCCCAAGAAGAGCCCACCTTCCTAGTGGAATGGGCCTTTACCGAATTAGGTACCGGCAATCCAGCCGTAGAATGAGCCTGCTGAATCGTGTTACTGATCCAGCGGGCAATAGTCGGCTTAGAAGCAGGGGCGCCAATCTTGTTGGCAGCATACAGGACAAACAGTGCCTCTGTTTTCCTAACTCGAGCCGTCCTGGCTACATAAACTTTTAAGGCCCTGACTACATCAAGAGACTTGGAATCCTCAGAGTCCCCCGTAGCCACAGGCACCACAATAGGTTGGTTCATATTAAACGATGAAACCACCTTAGGTAGAAATTGAGGACGAGTCCTCAACTCTGCTCTATCCACATGGAAAATCAGGGGCTTTTGTGAGACAAAGCCGCCAATTCGGACACCCGCCTTGCAGATGCCAAGGCCAACAACATGACCACTTTCCAAGTGAGAAATTTAAACTCAACTGTTTGAAGAGGTTCAAACCAGTGTGACTTAAGGAACTGTAACACCACGTTAAGGTCCCATGGTGTCACTGGGGGCACAAAAGGAGGCTGGATGTGCAGCACTCCCTTTACAAAAGTCTGGACTTCTGGGAGAGAAGCCAATTCCTTCTGAAAGAATATAGATAGGGCCGAAATCTGTACCTTAATGGAGTCTAACGTCCTGTCTGTAGAAAGTGGAGAAAACGGCCCAGGTGGAAATCTTCCGTAGGAGCATTCTTGGCTTCACACCAAGAAACATACATCCTCCAGAGACGGTGATAATGTTTTGCCATCACCTCCTTCCTAGCCCTTATCAGAGTAGGGATGACTTCCTCCGGAATACCTTTCCCAGCTAGGATTCGGTGTTCAACCGCCATGCCGTCAAACGTAACCGCGGTAAGTCTTGGAACACGCAGGGCCCCGCTGCAACAGGTCCTCCCTGAGAGGAAGAGGCCATGGATCTTCTGTGAGCATCTCCTGAAGATCTGAATACCAGGCCCTTCGAGGCCAATCTGGAACAACGAGTATTGTCTGCCTTCTTTTTCTTCTTATGATTCTCAATATTTTGGAGATGAGAGGAAGAGGAGGGAATACATAGACCGACTGAAACACCCATGGTGTCACCAAGGCGTCTACCGCTACTGCCTGAGGGTCCCTTGACCTGGCACAATACCTTCCGAAGCTTCTTGTTGAGGTGTGACGCCATCATGTCTATTTGAGGAAGTCCCCAAAGACTTGTTATCTCTGCAAAAACTTCTTGATGAATCCCCACTCTCCTGGATGGGGATCGTGTTTTCTGAGGAAGTCTACTTCCCAGTTGTCCACTCCTGGAATGAAGACTGCTAACAGAGCGCTTACGTGATTTTCCGCCCAGCGCAGAATCCTTGTGGCTTCCGCCATTGCCACTCTGCTCCTTATCCCGCCTTGGCGGTTTACATGAGCCACGGCTGTGACGTTGTCTGATTGAATCAGAACAGATAGGTCGCGAAGAAGATTCTCCGCTTGTCGTACGCCGTTGTATATGGCCCTTAATTCCAGAATGTTGATGTGTAGACAAGCCTCCTGGCTTGACCATGTTCCCTGAAAATTTCTTCCTTGTGTGACTGCTCCCCATCCTCGGAGGCTCGCGTCCGTGGTCACCAGAACCCAGTCTTGAATGCCGAACCTGCGACCCTCTAGAAGGTGAGCACTCTGCAGCCACCACAGGAGAGACACCCTGGCCCTGGGGGACAGGCTTATTTTCTGATGAATTTGAAGATGGGACCCGGACCACTTGTCCAGAAGGTCCCACTGAAATGTCCTCGCATGAAATCTGCCGAAGGGGATGGCCTCGTAGGTCGCCACCATTTTTCCCAGTACACGAGTGCATTGATGGACCGACACCCTTTTCGGTCTTAACAGGTCTCTGACCATGTTCTGGAGTTCCTGGGCTTTTTCCATCGGGAGAAAACCCTCTTTTCTTCCGTGTCCAGAATCATGCCTAAGAAAGATAGCCGAGTCGTTGGAACCAACTGTGACTTTGGTAGATTTAGAATCCAGCCATGTTGCTGCAGCACTCTCAGGGAGAGCGACACGCTTTTCAGCAACTGATCTCTCGATCTCGCTTTTATCAGGATATCGTCCAAGTATGGGATAATTGTGACTCCCTGCCTACCTTGGTGAAAATCCTCGGGACCGTGGAAAGCCCAAACGGCAACGTCTGAAACTGGTAATGACAGTCCTGTACAGCGAATCTCAGGTACGCCTGATGAGGAGGATATATGGGGACATGAAGGTATGCATCCTTTATGTCTAGTGACACCATAAAATCCCCCCTTCCAGGCTGGAGATAACCGCCCGGAGCGATTCCATCTTGAATTTGAACTTTTTCACGTACAGGTTTAGGGATTTTAGATTTAGAATAGGCCTGACTGAGCCATCCGGTTTTGGAACCACAGTACCCCTTCCCCTGCTGAACTAGGGGAACCTTGACAATCACTTGCTGTTGATACAGCTTTTGAATTGCAGCTAAAACTATCTCCCTCTCTGGGGGAGACGCCGGTAAAGCCGATTTGAAAAATCGGCGCGGAGGCACCTCTTCGAATTCCAGCTTGTATCCTTGGGATACAATTTTCATCGCCCAAGGATCCACGTCCGATTGAACCCAGACGTGGCTGAAGAGTCGAAGACGTGCCCCCACCGGGGCGGACTCCCTCAGTGGAGCCCCAGCGTCATGCGGTGGATTTAATAGAAGCCGGGGAGGACTTCTGCTCCTGGGAACTAGCCGTAGCAGGCATTCTTTTCCCTCTACCCTTACCTCTGGCGAGGAAGGAAGAGCCCCGACCTCTTCTGGACTTATGCGACCGAAAGAACTGCATCTGATATTGTGGTGTTTTCTTTTGCTGTGGGGGAACATAAGGTAAAAAAGTAGATTTACCCACGATAGCTGTGGAAACCAGGTCCCCGCGAGACCTTCCCCAAATAAAACCTCACCCTTGTAAGGCAAAACTTCCATATGCCTCTGAGTCGGCATCACCCGTCCATTGGCGGGTCCACAGGGCTCGCCTAGCAGAAATCGCCATGGCGTTGGCTCTCGAACCTAGCAACCCAACTTCTCTCTAAGCATCTCTCATATATAAGACTGCGTCTTTAATGTGACCTAAGGTCAATAAAATGGTATCCCTATCTAGGGTATCAATGTCAGCTGACAAGGTATCTGCCCAAGCTGCTACAGCGCTACAAACCCAAGCCGACGCTATTGAGGGTCTGAGCAAGGCACCCGTATGTGTATAAATTGATTTCAAGGTAGTCTCCTTTCTGCGATCAGCAGGATCCTTGAGGGCCGCTGTGTCTGGAGACGGTAGCGCCACCTTTTTGGACAAGAGCGTTAAAGCCTTGTCCACCTTGGGCGAGGATTCCCACCGTACCCTGTCCTGTGCAGGGAAAGGATACGCCATAAGAATTCTCTTGGGAATCTGCAGTTTCTTGTCTGGAGTTTCCCAAGCTTTTTCAAATAACTCATTCAGCTCATGAGATGGGGGAAAGGTTACCTCAGGTTTCTTTTCCTTAAACATGCATACCCTCGTGTCAGGGACAGAGGGGTCATCTGTGATATGCAAAACATCTTTTATTGCAATAATCATATAATGAATACTTTTGGCCACCCTTGGGTGTAACCTCGCATCATCTTAGTCGACACTGGAGTCAGAATCCGTGTCGGTATCAGTGTCTGCTACTTGGGACAGGGGACGTTTATGAGACCCTGATGGGCCCTGTAATACAGCCAAAGCCATGGATTGACACCCTGTTTTATCTCTGGACTCTGCTTTGTCCAATCTCTTATGTAATAAAGACAAATTTGCATTTGAAACATTCCACATATCCAACCAATCGTGTCGGCGTTGCCGACGGAGACACCACAATCATCTGCTCCACCTCCTCCTTAGATGAGCCTTCCGCTTCAGACATGCCGACACCCCGTACCGACACCCCCACACACTCAGGGATATATCTAAATGGAGACAGTCCCCCCATAAGGCCCTTTGGAGAGACAGAGAGAGAGTATGCCAGCACACACCCAGCGCCATCGGACACGAATAAAATCCCAGTTAGTACAGCGCTTTTATATAAATATATACAATTACACTCACTGCGCCAATTAAATGTGCCCCCCCCCCCCCTCTTTTTTGCCCTCTGTAACCGTGTTCAGCAGGGGAGAGTCCGGGGAGCCAGCTTCTCTGCAGTGTGCTGTGGAGAAAATGGCGCTGGTTAGTGCTGGAGGATCAAGCTCCGCCCCCTCACCGGCGGGCTTCGGTCCCGCTCAAATTATTTATACTGGCGGGTTTTTTTTTAATAAACTGCCTCCGCAGTATCTACCTATATGCCAGTGTCCCTTGAGGTTAATATAGCTGCCCAGGGCACCCCCCCTGCGCCCTGCACCCTTACAGTGCCCGCTGTGTGTGTATGTGTGGGAGCAATGGCGCGCAGCGTTACCTCAGTGAAGATCTGAAGTCTTCTGCCGCCTTTGAAGTCTTCTTATCTTCTTAATACTCACCTGGCTTCTATCTTCCGGCTCTGTGAGGAGGACGGCGGCGCGGCTCCGGGACGAACGGCGAGGGTGAGACCTGCGTTCTGACCCTCTGGAGCTAATGGTGTCCAGTAGCCTAAGAAGCAGAGCCTATCATTTAAGTAGGTCTGTTTCTCTCTCCTCAGTCCCACGATGCAGGGAGCCTGTTGCCAGCAGCGCTCCCTGAAAATAAAAAACCTAACAAAAGCCTTTTTCAGAGAAACTCAGGAGAGCTCCCCTGCAGTGCATCCAGTCTCCTCTGGGCACAGGATCCAACTGAGGACTGGAGGAGGGGCATAGAGGGAGGAGCCAGTGCACAGCCATTCTAAAGTCTTTAGAGTGCCCATGTCTCCTGCGGAGCCCATCTATACCCCATGGTCCTTACGGAGTCCCCAGCATCCTCTAGGACGTAAGAGAAATCAAGGCTGAGTACACACTATGCAATATATTGTTTACCCAGCCGATGAACGATACAATGTGCCTAATTCAGACCTAGTCGCAAGCAGGCTATTTTTTGCACTGCTGCGACCAGATAATTGCTGCCCACGGGGGGAAGGGGGGGGGGGGGATTCACTGTGCAGGGCTGCAAACAATTGTTCAGAGAGCTGCACAAACAAAAGTTTGTGCAGTCTCTGCACAGCTCAGGACTTACCCGCTGCGATGAACCAGGACGGAGCTGACGTCAGGATCCCTCCCTGGAAACCACCGGGCACGCCTGCATTCGCATGGACACTCCCTTAAAACGGTCAGTTGACGCCCCCGAATGGACTCTTCCTGTCAATCTTCTAGCGATTGCCGGTGCGATCGCTCTCTTCGATAAATCGTCGGAGAGCGACACGCCTGCGCATTATGACCCATCCGCTGGCGCACTTCAGACCTGATGTTATGATACCAGTACGTCTGACCAGAGGTGATCTTATGACGGAGGTCAGAGTACTGGAATGGAATGCTGGTTACGGGAGCAGGAAAGCCTAGTAACCCCTGGCGCCCTAACTCCGTTGTCTCGCCCGTGTTATCAGAAATCCCCTGCGAGACTATGGTTGCTTGAGCCCATGGCAGCCGCGTTTGAAGGGCGGATTATGTCTGCCCAACTCCGATGCCCCCTCAGGTCTTAATGGGAGACAAAGGGAAATCCGAGACAGGGTGATAACAAGGGGCCCTCTGACTAAGCAACCAGGCCAGGGGCTACAAGCTAACTAACTTAAACCAGAAGTATGTGCGGACAAACCGCCAGGGAAAAGGACAACCAAAAATCCACGAATCCGTTACTCCTATCCAGCACCGCTGGATACCAGAGTGGATTTGTGGGAGCGGAATCCTCAGGCAAAAGCTCCGAAACACAATATAACCAAATAATAAATAGTAAGCGGTCAAGCCGCAACACACGGCTACGCCGCGACTCACGAACACCACAGGATGTTAAAGGTGCTCGGTCAGGACTCCAGGAAAAGATGACAACTTCCGAGTATTGGACCACTGAGGACAGGAACGACCGGATAGACAGGACTGGAAAACTCTCTGCAACAGACACAGCAAACAGGAAGCTATTACCGGCGTCTGTGAGAAGTCCAGAGAGTGCTTTTAACTGGGAGCTCTCCAATCAGGAGCCAGACAGGGTAATTAACAATCATGCCGTGCAGCTGCATGCTGCACGGCCAGGATACCAATGAGGTGATTAATCTAGACCCAGCAACGGGGAACGCGGTCCGACAGTGGCGTCCCCGTTGCTAGGGTCTGAGCGGCTCCGTGCGCCCGGCATCTAGCGTTGCTAGGGAGCCGGCGGCTGTCCGCATGCGGCGTCCCTAGTTGCTAGGCGCCGGGCCGCACTGACGGGCGGACCCTCGGCGCCTAACACCTGATCGCACCACTGCGAAAAACTGCAGCGTGCGATCAGGTCTGAATGACCCCCATTGTCTCATGTAACGTATGATATGTCTGAACAACGTCATTCACAGACACGTCATGTCGGCTGTGAACTACGGCAGATACCTTGCAGATACATCATTACATCTGCCTGTGTGTACAGGTTAGCAACCAATCCATATGCCAGCCGCAGGAACCGCTGACAATGACGTCACTACCAGTTCCTGTAGCCAGGCATGTTGGGCGGCGGAGTGGTAAGTGTATATGCACATATAATTTGTGCAGAACACCTTACTGAATTGTTGGATTGGTCGGCTCATCGGGCTGCCGGCCATCTATCAGGATCACCCCCTCACCTGAAATCACTGTGAGCAATGCTGCCATAGAAACATAGCATTTGACGGCAGATAAGAACCACTTGGCTCATCTGCCCTTTTTTACCATATTTTACCTCACACCTTATTTGATCCTTATGTCTATCCCATGCATTTTTAAATTGCTCTACTGTCTTTGGGCCTAATTCAGCTTCATTTGTAAAATCGCAGATCAAGCGATTATCAGCAGACTGCGCATGCGCTGTGAAAAGATTGCGTGGTGTGACCATTCGTGGGTGTTAACATGATATTTATGGGGAGTGGTTGGAAAATTGCAGACGGATCATGGCCGTTTTCGGGGTGTTTATCTGAAGTCAGTTGTAATGGATTGTGACTTAAAAACATGGTGCCAGTGTGACTGCATTCTCATTATTTTGAGTAGCCCTGGGTCAACCTTAACTCATACTTGCCTACTCTCCCAGAATGGCCGGGAGGCTCCCGAAAATCGTGTGACCCTCCCGGCCCCCCGGAAGAGCAGGCATGTCTCCCGATTCTACAGGTTGCTCCTTCCCGTCTGCCCACTTAGTGTGTAAAGTGGGCAAACGGGCAGTCGATGACGCGATTCCTACTGAATCGCGTCATCATAGCCACGCCCCCTGCAGTATAATGCCAATGATCGCGGCATTTCAGAGCGGGGAGCGTGGCTTAAAGGAGGTGCCGGTGTAACCCTGCCCACGTCCCGCCTCTGCCCCACCCACATCCCGCCTCCGGTCCACCCCCTCCTCATGTCACAGCCCTCCCCTGCTGAGCCCACCTGGCTGCTCTCTCCCGGAGAGAGCAACCAGAATGTGAGAGAGCAGCCAGAATGTCGGAATGTATGCCTTAATTGTTGATTGTACTCGATTTCTGCGTATGTATCACAATTCTGCGATTGCATCGGTGGACTTTTTCTTTTTTACCTTTCTGGGTGGCTCGTCACGTAATTTTTAGCAGAAGCAGGATTGAGAAAATCACAATTTTTGTCTTAACAGTGATCCAAACTGAATAAGGGGGACATGTACTAAGCATACTTGCCTACTCTCCCAGAATGGCCGGGAGGCTCCCGAAAACCGGGTGACCCTCCCGGCCCCCGGAAGAGCAGGCAAGTCTCCCGATTCGCGGGGTCCCCCTGCCCGTCCGCCCACTTAGTGTGTAAAGTGGGCGGTCCAGGCAGTTGATGACGCGATTCTTGCTGAATCGCGTCATCATAGCCATGCCCCCTGCAGTGTAATACCGGTGATCGCGGCATTACAGAGCGGGGAGCGTGGCTTAAAGGAGGCGTCATCGTGACCCCGCCGTACATTCTGGCTGCTCCGCCGAGAGCAGCCAGAATGTAGGTAAGCATGGTACTAAGCAGTGATAAAAGTGGAGAAGTGGCCCACGACAACCAATCAGCTGCTCTGTATACTTTTAAAGTATGCAAATTATAAATGTTACGTCAATGCCAGGGGCAACTTCTCCACTGACTCTCTTCTCCACTTTTATCACTGCATAGTACATGTCCCCCTTAGCCTCTACCACTTCTGATGGAAGGCTATTCCACTTGTCCATTACTTTTTTTGAGAAGTATTTTTCCTCAAATTTCCCCTGAACCTACAGTACCTCCCTCCAGTCATGTCCTCGTGTTCTAATACTTCTCTTCATTTGAAGAATGTTTGCCTCCTGGACTTTGTTAAAACCCTTGATATATTTGAAAGTTTCTATCATGTGCCCCCTTTGCCTTCTCTGCTCCAAACTATACATATTGAGATTTTTTAGTCTATCCAGGTATGTTTTGTGATGTAGGCCATGCACCATTTTAGTTGCCCTTCTTTGTACAGTCTCTAATGTATTATGTATGAACACAGTATTCTTCATTTTTCCTGCTACTGATACCTCTCCCTATGCAGCATCTGACTAGCCTTCCTCACTGCTTTGTTACATTGCTTACCTGCCTTTAACTAAGAAATTGTCATTTTGTTTTTTTAATGAGTGAATTGCGTTAAGAACATGGGGGGTGGGGGTGGTCCTGCTGTGCTGACTGATCAGCAGTGATCGGCAGCACTGCAACACTGAGGGGAGGTTGCAGGGAGGCAGAGGGAACTTTCGGTCCCTCTGAGAGCAGCAGCGGAGGGAAGTTTCTCTTCCCTGCTTCTGCAAACACTGTTTATCTGACTGGTCGCATCCTGTGCGAACAGATCAGATAAAACACTTGCTGGTATGGTCGCATCTGACCATGCCACACAAGTGGTTAAGCCACCTGAAATAGTGACTCCTAGATCCATTTTCTCCTCAGAAGTTTCCAGTATAGTGCCATTAATACTATATTTAGCCTTTGGATTTTTGAGACCCAGGTACATGATTTTGCATCATACCCAAGCTACAAGCCTGTCGAAGTCAAAAATATTACATAGAAAGAACATACAAACTACACACATTATGAGTCGCTATACTTGCAAATACGCGCAGCAAGCACAGCAATATATGGTAACACACGCATTTACACGGACATGCCACAGAGATGGATTCAACACTTATTTCATGCAGTACATAATTATAATAATATCAAGCGCCAGACATCATGATGATTTAAAATTATACAGGTTGAGTCTCCCTTATCCAAAATGCTTGGGACCAGAGGTATTTTGGATATCGGATTTTTCCGTATTTTGGAATAATTGCATACCACAATGAGATATCATGGTGATGGGACCTAAAACTAAGCACAGGATGCATTTATGTTACATATACACCTTATACACACAGCCTGAAGGTAATTTTAGCCAATATTTTTTATAACTTTGTGCATTAAACAAAGTGTGTCTACATGCACACAATTCATTTATGTTTCATATACACCTTATACACAAAGCCTGAAGGTCATTTAATACAATATTTTTAATAACTTTGTGTATTAAACAAAGTTTGTGTACATTGAGCCATCAAAAAACAAATGTTTCACTATCTCACTCTCACTCAAAAAAGTCCGTATTTCGGAATATTCCGTATTTCGGAATATTTGGATATGGGATATTCAACCTGTATAATGAAGTAATGTCATGTATGTGTATTATTTGAACGAAGCAAGATAGACTGGTCATATTTACTATTAAAGCAACCAGATTAATGTGTAGATTCATTTGATACTTGTTATAAAGTTGTAGGACATTGCAACAAATAATTATGATTAAATGTATGTAAGCTAAAATCACTTTTATTAGAACAATAGATATTCCAAACAGGTAGTGGACAGGAAGCTCAGGCCAGCCCCTTTGGACGTCCCCAAGGCTGAACATGTTTAGCATATACAAACAGACTAGTGACTCATCATGAATGAGTAAGTTCCCTCCCCCAAACTAGATAACACATTGCTGATCACACAGGAAGTCAGTTGCTGTTTGATACCAGAGGATGAAGGAGTTGCTGGCAGACCAGTTCCTGCATTTATTTACAGAGAGTGAAATGAAAAGACGAATTTATATAACTTAAGGATAATGGTATTGTATGCTGGCCTGTAACTGTAAGTAACTGTATGTAACTGTAACTGTATGTAACTGTATGTATTAACTGCTTACTGTAGGAGTTGTAACTCTAGGTATACTGTACATTGTAATATATTGAATCCATATCCTTTTAATAACAAATATATACATCAATGAGCTTTGGAACTCAGATAATGTGTGGGTGTATTGTTTTCTCTTATGGGATGCAGTGTTTTGCGATGTACAGCGCACTTTTACCGTATATGGTAATAAGATGCGCCTGGCGTCTGCAGTATATATTAGAGTGGGCATTTTAAATATTTGTGAGAAAGCAACTTGGCATTCACAAATGGGGGCTGGTCCGCGATATCAGGGTCTTAATGATGCACTGTACATTACAAACGCGGCTGTAATCGACCGGCTCCGATGGACGCATCGCGACGCTGATGAAAATAACATCCACGTGTATTGTTGTGATATCAGTAAGCCAATGATATGAAATTTCAAGGGACAATGCGTTTCTCATAATATTTAAGATGCTAAAAATGTATTTTTATTGTTTGCAAAACAAAGTTCAAATAAGTCATATTGTGTTTGATTCAGATTGGATTGTTTATCTGTTAAGTAGGTAAAAGTACATTTAAAAGTTGCTGCATAGCCTTGATATAGTTTTTTTTTAACTCAGGCCTAAAATAACTTCTGGTGCTTGTATAATGTGTGATTTCTATGTGACAAAGGAAGCCGCATGGTCTGTCCTCCATTTTGGACTAACCACATGGCCTGTCCACCATTTTGTGTAAACCTCATGGATGTGGAAGGGGGAGGAGCAGTGGCCATTTTAGGAAGGTCATTTTCTAAATAGCTGATTTTCACTCTGCTCAGAACAATCAGTTTCCTTGGTCACATCAAACACCATTTATGAGTTACCAATGCATTTATTTAACCCATGCCATAGTCAATTACAAATAGTTTCAATTGGGCCTAGTGAGAATAAATGGTAAGATAAATGCTTGGCTTGGGGTAAAAAAAAATGCACACAGATAGAAAATCAGATTTTACTTATTGGTAAATCTATTTCTCGTAGTCCGTAGTGGATGCTGGGGACTCCGTAAGGACCATGGGAATAGACGGGCTCCGCAGGAGACATGGGCACTTTAAGAAAGAATTTAGATTCTGGTGTGTTCTGGCTCCTCCCTCTATGTCCCTCCTCCAGACCTCAGTTAGAGAAACTGTGCCCGGAAGAGCTGACAGTACAAGGAAAGGATTTTGGAAATCCAGGGCAAGACTCATACCAGCCACACCAATCACACCGTATAACTTGTGATAAACTTACCCAGTCAACAGTATGAACTACAACAGAGCATCAGTTCAACCCTGATGCAACAATAACATAGCCCTTATTGCAGCAATAACTATATACAAGTATTGCAGAAGAAGTCCGCACTTGGGACGGGCGCCCAGCATCCACTACGGACTACGAGAAATAGATTTACCAGTAAGTAAAATGTTATTTTCTCTAACGTCCTAGTGGATGCTGGGGACTCCGTAAGGACCATGGGGATTATACCAAAGCTCCCAAACGGGCGGGAGAGTACAGATGACTCTGCAGCACCGAATGAGCAAACACAAGTTCCTCCTCAGCCAGGGTATCAAACTTGTAGAACTTTGCAAAAGTGTTTGAACCTGACCAAGTAGCCGCTCGGCACAACTGTAATGCCGAGACCCCTCGGGCAGCCGCCCAAGAAGAGCCCACCTTCCTAGTGGAATGGGCCTTGAACTGATTTTGGCAGCGGCAATCCAGCCGCAGAATGAGCCTGCTGAATCGTATTACAGATCCAGCGAGCAATAGTTTGCTTTGAAGCAGGAGCACCAAGCTTGTTGGAAGCATACAGGATAAACAAAGATTCTGTTTTCCTGACCCTAGCCATTCTGGCTACATAAACCTTCAAAGCCCTGACCACATCAAGTAACTCGGAATCCTCCAAGTCAGTAGTAGCCACAGGCACCACAATAGGTTGGTTTATAAGAAAGGATGAAACCACTTTTGGCAGAAATCGTGGACGGGTCCTCAATTCTGCTCTACCCCAGATAGGGGCTTTTATGTGACAAGGCCGCTAATTCTGACACACGCCTAGCCGAAGCCAATGCTAGTAGCATGACCACCTTCCACGTGAGATATTTCAATTCCACCGTTTTGAGTGGTTCAACCCAGTGGGATTTTAGGAAACTCAACACCACGTTAAGATCCCAAGGTGCCACGGGGGGCACAAAAGGGGGCTGAATACGCAGCACTCCCTTCACAAACGTCTGAACTTCAGGAAGAGAAGCCAGCTCTTTTTGAAAGAAAATGGATAGGGCCGAAATCTGGACCTTAATGGAACCCAATTTTAGGCCCAAAGTCACCCCTGACTGTACGAAGTGAAGAAAACGGCCCAGCTGGAATTCCTCCGTAGGGGCATTCCTGGCCTCACACCAAGCAACATATTTTCACCATATACGGTGATAATGTTGAGCTGTCACGTCCTTCCTAGCCTTAATCAGCGTAGGAATGACCTCATCTGGAATGCCTTTTTCCGCTAGGATCCGGCGTTCAACCGCCATGTCGTCAAACGCAGCCGCGGTAAGTCTTGGAACAGACAGGGCCCTTGTTGCAACAAGTCCTGTCTTAGACGAAGAGGCCACGGGTCCTCTGTGAGCATTTCTTGAAGATCTGGACACCAAGTCCTTCTTGGCCAATCCGGAACAATGAGTATTGTTCTCACTCCTCTTTTTCTTATGATTCGCAACACCTTGGGTATGAGAGGAAGAGGAGGAAATACATAGACCGATTGGAACACCCACGGTGTCACCAGGGCGTCTACAGCTATCGCCTGAGGGTCTCTTGACCTGGCGCAATACCTCTGTAGTTTCTTGTTGAGGCGGGATGCCATCATGTCCACCTGTGGCAGTTCCCACCGACTTGCAAGCTATGCGAAGACTTCTTGATGAAGTCCCCACTCCCCCGGGTGGAGGTCGTGCCTGCTGAGGAAGTCTGCTTCCCAGTTGTCTACCCCCGGGATGAACACTGCTGACAGTGCGCTTACATGATTCTCCGCCCAGCGAAGAATTCTGGTGGCTTCCACCATCGCCACCCTGCTCCTTGTGCCGCCTTGTCGGTTTACATGAGCCACAGCGGTGATGTTGTCTGACTGAATCAGAACAGGTTGACCGCGAAGCAGGGCCTCTGCTTGACGTAGGGCGTTGTAAATGGCCCTTAGTTCCAGGATGTTGATGTGAAGGCAAGTCTCCTGACTTGACCACAGACCTTGGAAATTTCTTCCCTGTGTGACTGCTCCCCATCCTCGGAGGCTTGCATCCGTGGTCACCAGGACCCAGTCCTGAATGCCGAATCTGCGGCACTCGAGAAGGTGAGCACTCTGCAGCCACCACAGGAGAGACACCCTGGCCCTGGGGGATAGGGTGATTAACTGATGCATCTGAAGATGTGATCCGGACCATTTGTCCAGTAAGTCCCATTGAAAGGTCCTCGCATGGAACCTGCCAAAGGGAATGGCCTTGTACTATGCCACCATCTTTCCCAGGACTCGAGTGCAGTGATGCACTGACACCTGTTTTGGTTTTAATAGGTCCCTGACCAGTGTCATGAGTTCCTGAACCTTCTCTATCGGGAGATAAACCCTTTTCTGGCCTGTGTCCAGAATCATGCCCAGGAAGGGCAGACGAGTCGTAGGAACCAACTGCGACTTTGGAATATTCAGAATCCAGCCGTGTTGCCGTAACACTTCCAGAGAACGTGCTACGCTGATCAGCAACTGCTCTCTTGACCTCGCTTTTATGAGGAGATCGTCCAAGTATGGGATAATTGTGACCCCTTGCTTCCGCAGGAGTACCATCATTTCCGCCATTACCTTGGTAAATATTCTCGGAGCCGTGGAGAGACCAAACGGCAACGTCTGAAATTGGTAATGACAATCCTGTACCACAAATCTGAGGTACGCCTGATGAGGTGGATAAATGGGGACATGAAGGTATGCATCCTTTATGTCCAGAGACACCATAAAATACCCCCCTTCCAGGCTTGCAATGACCGCTCTCAGCGATTCCATCTTGAACCGGAACCTTTTTAGGTACACGTTCAGGGATTTTAAATTCAATACGGGTCTGACCGAACCGTCCGGTTTCGGTACCACAAACATGGTCGAATAATAACCCTTTCCTTGTTGAAGGAGGGGAACCTTGACCACCACCTGTTGAAGATACAATTTGTGAATTGCAGTTAACACTATTTCCTTCTCTAAGGGGGAAGCTGGCAGGGCCGACTTGAGGTATCGGTGAGGGGGCATCTCTTCGAATTCCAGCTTGTATCCCTGAGACACAACATCTATTGCCCAGGGATCCAACTGTGAGTGAACCCACTTGTGGCTGAAATTTCGGAGACGCGCCCCCACCGGGCCTAGCTCCGCCTGTGGAGCCCCAGCGTCATGCGGTGGATTTAGTGGAAGCCGGGGAGGACTTCTGTTCCTGGGAACTAGCTGTGTTGTGCAGCTTCTTTCCTCTGCCCCTGCCTCTGGCAAGAAAGGATGCACCTCGGACTTTCTTGTTTTTCTGTGATCGAAAGGACTGCATTTGGTAATACGGTGCTTTCTTAGGTTGTGAGGAAACATATGGCAAAAAATGTGACTTCCCAGCCGTAGCTGTGGAGACCAGGTTCAAGAGACCCTCCCCAAACAATTCCTCACCCTTGTAAGGTAAAACCTCCATGTGCCTTTTTGAGTCGGCATCACCTGTCCATTGCCGAGTCCACAGGACCCTTCTGGCAGAAATTGACATAGCATTTATTCTAGAACCTAGTAGGCTAATGTCTCTCTGAGCATCTCTCATATAAAGGACAGCGTCTTTAATATGCCCCAGGGTCATTAATATAGTATCCTTGTCTAAGGTATCCAGTTCCTCAGATAAGGTATCCGTCCATGCTGCTACAGCACTACACACCCAAGCCGACGCGATTGCCGGCCTCAGTAAGGTACCTGAATGTGTATAAATGGACTTCAGGGTAACCTCCTGTTTGCGATCCGCAGCATCTTTGAGGGTAGCCGTATCCTGTGACGGCAGGGCTACCTTCTTGTATAAGCGTGTCAAAGCTTTGTCCACCCTAGGGGAGGATTCCCAGCGTAACCTGTCCGTTGGCGGGAAAGGATACGCCATAAGAATCTTCTTGGAAATCTGCAGTTTTTTATCTGGAGATTCCCAAGCCTTTTCACATAACTCATTGAGCTCGTGTGAGGGGGGAAAGGTTACCTCCGGCTTCTTTTCCCCATACATATGAACCCTCCTGTCAGGGACTGGGGTTTCCTCTGTGATGTGCAACACATCCTTAATAGCTATAATCATATAACGGATGGATTTAGCCAATTTTGGCTGTAACTTTGCATCATCGTAATCGACACTGGAGTCAGAATCCATGTCGGTATCCGTATCAATAATTTGGGATAGTGGGCGCTTCTGAGACCCTGTCGGTCTCTGCGACATAGGATCAGGCATGGGTTGGGACCCTGACTGTCCTGAGGTTTCAGCTTTGTCTAACCTTTTTATGCAAGGAATTAACATTATCATTTAAAACCTTCCACATATCCATCCAATCAGGTGTCGGTGCCGTCGGCAGAGACACCACATTCATTTGCTCCCGCTCTGCTTCCACATAGCCTTCTTCATCAGACATGTCGACACAAGCGTACCGACACACCACACACACAGGGAATGCCCTTTTTTGTAGACAGTTCCCCCACAAGGCCCTTTGGTGAGACAGAGAGTATGCCAGCACACACCCCAGCGCTATATAACCCAGGAATAACACAGTAACTTAATGTTAACCCAGTAGCTGCTGTATTTGTGTTTTTAGCACCCAATTATGTGCCCCCCCTCTCTTTTTACCCTTTTTCTACCGTGATCTGCAGGGGAGAGCCTGGGGAGCTTCTTCTCAGCGGAGCTGTGGAGAAAAAATGGCGCTGGTGAGTGCTGAGGGAGAAGCCATGCCCCCTCGACGGCGGGCTTCTGTCCCGCTAAAATACATATCTTTTTGGCAGGGGCTCATACATATATACAGTGCCCAACTGTATATATGTTTACTTTTGCCAACAGAGGTCCATATGCTGCCCAGGGCAGCCCCCCTGCGCCCTGCACCCTTACAGTGACCAGAGTATGTGAGGTGTGTATGGAGCAATGGCGCACAGCTGCAGTGCTGTGCGTTACCTCATGTGAAGAACGGAGTCTTCTGCCGCCGATTTCGAAGTCTTCTTTGCTTCTCATACTCACCCGGCTTCTGTCTTCCGGCTCTGCGAGGGGGACGGCGGCGCGGCTCTGGGATCGGATGACGAGGGTGAGATCCTGTGTACGATCCCTCTGGAGCTAATGGTGTCCAGTAGCCTAAGAAGCAGGACCTAGCTTCAGAGAGTAGGGCTGCTTCTCTCCCCTCAGTCCCACGATGCAGGGAGTCTGTTGCCAGCAGAGCTCCCTGAAAATAAAAAAACTAACAAAATACTTTCTTACATCAAGCTCAGGAGAGCTCACTGAACAGCACCCAGCTCGTCCGGGCACAGATTCAAACTGGAGGAGGCACATAGAGGGAGGAGCCAGAGCACACCAGAATCTAAATTCTTTCTTAAAGTGCCCATGTCTCCTGCGGAGCCCGTCTATTCCCATGGTCCTTACGGAGTCCCCAGCATCCACTAGGACGTTAGAGAAAAAGGAAAGAAAGGGTTTTGGGTTTTTTTTTCTCTTTTTCCTTCCAAGACTTGTAGAATCTGCTTGCTATAGGATAGCCATTGAAATGCAAATTAACCTGTGTAACTGCTTTTTTTTTAGCAGTGGAAAAGCAAATAGCTTTGATATGCAAATAAGAGGTAAGGTGTCTCATAGGAGACCAGTGAATGGTACATATATATAATATTATTATAATTATGTGTATATTTATATCAGTGTATGTTCTGCAAGATAGCTATCCAATCTGAATCATATCATTTAAATTATTGATTATTGCTAGAGTCATTATAGATCTGTGTGAAATAGAATACATTTGTTGCTATATAGATAAATTTGAAATAACAGTATTTTAAGGAAGTAAGTGTAAAGACACAAACGCAGGTCTGCATAAAAGTTTATACAGAACAAGTTGTGTCTAGTGGGCAATAGTAATTAGTATTGTTCACATTTATAGAGCTGTGTGATTTGGTTTATTGCGGACGCAGGGTTTTGTACACGTGTCTCGGACAAAGTACAGGACTGTGCACGCAGCGTAAGAGGCACGCACGGTCGCGTGTTTACGCAAAGTGCGTAAGAATGCGGGCGCTAAGTACAAATTACACAATAGTGTCGTTTAGTTCAAAGGTGGGATAGTAGACATTTAATACAATAGCACAAAACTACCCGGTTTCTAAAGCAGATTAGTATAAAACTTTTTTTTAAACTGTATTGCCTCTGGGGTAAAGCTTCCTATCTGAATGAATTGAAATTTTCTGTACAGAAAAACCAAAGTGTATTTGAGCGAGCGCACGTAGGAGTGAGTGGATATTGAACCCAGGGAATTCGGGATCCCGTAGTGTGGTACATCAAGTCAGTGGAGGCTTGGTGGCATGAGGCGGCTGACTCACGTTAATATAGATTGAAATACGCAAATCGTGAGGAGATTTGCAGAGGAGCGTAATAGGGAATTGTGCATCGTGTAGTATTGAAGTATAAAGGTTTTTTGTTATGCTCCAAGCTGAGGGTCAGAGTTTGTACATTGACCCATGGTTGTACGGCAGATAGGTAACAAGTACCTATACGCTGTGCGATTGGACCGTGCGTTTGTGGGTGCGATACATAGCGCAACTTGATACCCCTTTTACGAGCTTTTTGCGTAGAATCGCGGTATCATTAGCGCTGTATAGAGCATACGCAAGCGTGATTTGTGTATAAGTGTATAGGGAGTTGTCGCTGGTCTCTCTCAGGAAAATCTCCAGCGGCGGATATTTACTGGAAAAGGTAAGTCACTCCTTACACTTCCAGTAAATAGAAACCAATAGGGCCTCACTGGATACGCGGTGTTCACTATTGGAGTGAGTCGTGGTACTCAACGGAGAAGGAGCGAGTGAAAGCACTAGGTGTCTTTCACCGTCTATCTGCTGTGTGCATTGGGGATTGCGTTTATTGGCAAAAAGTCCGTGATGGGATCCAATTGCACAAGCAGTGGGCGTTTGGTAGCTAGGGTTCAGGCTGAAGAAGAGTTGGGACCGAGAAGGTCAGACTCGGGACCGAGAAGGTCAGAATTGCGACCGAGAGGGTCAGCAAGGTTTATTATGTGTGAAAAGTATGGTTCACACACGGAGGCTTTTTGCAATGAATGGGTACGTATGACTGACAAAGATAGGGTACCATTCCCTAAGGTGGGCAGCTTTGAACCAGAGGTATTGCAGAACTTAAGGATAAGAATATATCTGATAAAATCCCGAAAACAAAGGGTCAGACATACAAATTGTTTAAACCTGTGGCAGCAAGAGGGGTTGGTGAGTTTGATCCTAAGGTATTGCAGGTGGTATGTCTAACCAAAGTCATATAAGACAAGAATAGAAATATAAGAACTGTTTGAACTTGTAGCAATAATAAACAAGTAGGAAGAAAAAAAAAGAGAATGCAAGTACACCGCCTTATGTAGATGTGGAAGCAGTTACGGCCAGCATACAAACTATAGAAAATAATAAAAATATGAAAAATATGACTGTAACCTATATATGTACTAATGAATGTTGAAGTTTTATTTAGGAGGAGAAGGTGACCTGATTGTTTTCAGCCATTTCTCATGCACCCAGAGGAGTATCCAACCGGTAAAAGAAGAGCAGTAGCCTGTGGGGGAAGTGACTGAGACCAGTGGAACAGGTAAGTATGGTATCAATCGTGTACATATATAGTAAAACCCAAAAATAAAACAAAAAAAATCAAGAAAGTAACGTCAGAAATGGAGAAAAACCTGTCCGCACATTAGTATTTGCCAGTAGGAAAGCGGACAGAGACAAGGTAACACCCGGGTATTTCTTTCAGTTACCATATAAGAAGTATTCATTCCTAGTAATGCCCCTAGTAAAGATGAGCTCGGAAATGTTTGTTGGACCATGTACAGACCCTTAATACGGGATGAGAAGGATTGAATGAATACTTCGCATGACCTAGAAGCTTGTTAAACTTTTTTTTGTTTTTGTCTCTTGCAGAAATAGAAAACTCTCCATCTGGATAAGATCACTGGTAAACACTAATTCGGCAAATGGGAGATGGCTGTCTCCGTGCAAATGGACGGCCTCAATAAGGCATTGAGTGTCAGGGTGCAGACTTCTTTGCAAAATTGGAAAGGGGTCACAGTAGCTAATCTTAGATAGTGTGGTATTGAACATCACAAGAATAGTGCTAGGCGCAGAGAACAACAGGTGGAGAGGTTGAGGATGGTAAGTATACTGGCACATACAGGAAAGACCCATCAGTCCAAACCCCAGATCCCTAATGGTCAATAATATGTTACACTTGTAGGAAGGAAGGGCATTTTGCCAGAGATTGTAGGAGTAGTAGGACACATAGTCAATATAGATCCCCTAGACAGAAAACACAAGCCACATTATTAAACACATAGACGGGACCAAGGGACATATAGTAAGGAATCATAAGCCATATAGAAAACACAGATTCAGCTAATGGGAAGAACAAAATAAATGCAACATTACCCTTTGACAAAACTTGCTGGGGTTAAGATGGGGCCTCTAAACTTTTGCTTCTTTTTCCTAGCAGAAATGGCCCCTGATTAACTTAATTTTGTTAGATATGATATACATATACTATGCTCCCGCTCAGGAAGTACAAAGTACGTTAGACACCCACGAAGACTAATGTCGCATTCTACTGTTCTAGATGCATGTCCATCACAGGTAGAGGAAATTATCTCACAGATACCGGGTTCCCTATGAACTTAGGATGGACAGGACACTGGATTGATGGCTGGGATAGTCCCAATAGCGATATGATAAACACAGAATTTTTTTTTAAGGGGAATAGACCAAGTAGAGAATCACTTCCCCGTAGTTCCCAATCCAGTTGTCAAATTTCTATAAAATCTTCACCTCTACAAACTCATCTGTCACCAACCTCTATTCTGTTTCTCTACAGTTTCCTCTTCATCTTTTGCGTTCACACAGGGTGATACAATACATGGACCCAATTACAGTTCAAACTCCACATGCCTAGGTCCTTCAGAGTTCTGCCCGAACCCAGTATATCTCAATAGCACAATGACACCAGTATTACTGCAGTGTGCCTTGTCATGCACAAAGGGTGGAGAATGGGAATACTGGTGAAGGGAAATTTTGTATAGACACTGATATGCCTGTTGGTGAATGGCAAACCTGACATTTTCTTTTTCATTTTCTTCTACCTTCTCTCCTCTAGAGATGTTTCTTTTTTCTTTTTTTTTCTTTTTTGAGTTATGCTCATGGTACTCTACATTGCAAAACACACGATAGTTAAATTAAGATACAAAAAAAATTGTGTTCCCTACAGGAAAAGGCAGTCTGGAGGACAAAGGGGTATGGCCAGGAGTCCTCAGGACTGTGGACAGGTGGACACGGTAAGCCAGTAGCCCCCAGAGCATACCTAGTCTAGCTGAGGTGGCATACGGTCTGACTCATCTAGGCAAAGAGGGTAGGTGCAGGTTGATGAGAGCCTACTGGTGTGCGCCAGGATTCTATTCTCATGCAGGTAAGAGAGAAATGACCTGTCTTGCTTGCTTGAGGAAGAATATTGGTAAAGCAATACCAACAGAGCCATCCCATATCCCTCCTGCAGACGGATCTTTTCAGGAAATACAAATCGACTTCGTACAGTTAACACCCTTTAGGAATTATTATTATGTATTGGTGTGCACTGATGTTTTCTCAAACTGGGTAGAGGCATTTCCTGCCGCCACGGATGCTGCTGTGTTTACCACAAAAATTTGTGTGTAGATAATGGTACCCATAGAAGTAGGAGCAAAGCTTGAAATTGTACTATTGTGATCATAGATACTGCCACTAGTATTATGTAGCTTCGGAACCACTCCCAGATCTTCACTCAACGAATCACCCTCTTCGAAATCTGTTTTTGTTTTGGTATTTGTGTCTTTTTTGGGTTGTTTTTGGAAGACAACCTCATGTCATGATTTATCCGCACAATGATCAGAAATACACCAATGAGTTGACAGTACAGTACCTTATTGAGATGAGCCAGCATTTGAGAACTTGACAAAAGAACTTGAAATTGTAGATTGCTGGTATGCCAAATACTAACTGTCTTGATTGTGAACCAAGAGACTGTGTGATTGTTCTTACGCTCAGGTTGCCTAATAGACAGGTGGGAAGGACCATACCAAGTTTTGTTGACAGCACTATTCCAGTGAAAGTAGCCGAGAGAGAGACTTGGGTCCACGATTCCCATTGCAGGAAAGTCGGTAGTCCGGAAGGAACTCGTAAATGGAGTGAGATCGCAAAAGTATCACCAGAGACTCTGTTCCGTGAAGACTGAGAGGCGGCACTGTTGAACACTACCTGAGCGTACTAAAGGATTGCAGAAAGACCAGTCATTGTAATTGATTTGTTATGAACAAGAGTTGTTTTGTTCTATTTCTCTTTTCTCTCTTTCCCGCTGACAAACATTTTTTTTCAGGATATTCTATTTTTGCGAGTTTTTTTTATGAGGAGTCGAGTGTGGGACTGGAACTGGTTCTGGAGGAAGGAGTGATTTCCTTATAGGATCCCAGGATTAGCCGATCAGTTTGTTAGAGTCAGAGAAAAATCAAAGTTCTAGTAGTTATGGAGTTCAGAGGTAATCAGGAACAATCAGACAATGGCTATTCACACATTGCAGATACAGAGCTCATTAATATATGTGGAAGAAAGGTTTATGAGTGGCTCTCCCCGAACTCCGAAGGTTTATGTTATTTAGGAAGGACACTACTTATAACCCTTGTTCAATGATTAAACAGACCTAGCATACGTTCCAGAAATGGAAACAATGTTCAGAAAATTATAGGAATATGTAGATCATGAAAATTTTATATGTCACTGTCACGATTTGTTTGTGTCTTCTTCATCTACCCAGCAGAACCTCAATCGAATCCAAACATCAGTGTACAAAGACGTAGGTACATGTATGTGTGAAATGTTCGTCGCAAATCAGACATTATAGGCCAAAGCACTGTCCCAGCATCCAGCATACTCTATAGGTTGAATGTTGTCCCACACCCAACCAGTGGTCCCGTGACCGCCGAGTGCATATAGAGGATGTCTCGTCCTCCTCCCTGTCTTCCCAAAATATAGAAGTGTGTCTGATTTGCAAAATGAAAACATACTTGTGTCTAGGTCACCGATTATTGTATGAAATATTTTTTTTTCTTATGTTAATAATTGATGGCAGTTATTGTTTGCTGCCAAAGGGTGGACTGTTTGAAGTCAAAAATATTACATAGAAAGAACATACAAACTACACACATTATGAGTCGCTATACTTGCAAATACGCGCAGCAAGCACAGCAATATATGGTAACACCCGCATTTACACGGACATGCCACAGAGATGGATTCGACACTTATTTCATGCAGTACATAATTATAATAATATCAAGCGCTAGACATCATGATGATTTAAAATTATATAATGAAGTAATGTCATGTATGTGTATTATTTGAACGAAGCAAGATAGACCGGTCATTTTTACTATTAAAGCAACCAGATTAATGTGTAGATTCATTTGATACTTGTTATAAAGTTGTAGGACATTGCAACAAATAATTATGATTAAATGTATGTAAACTAAAATTACTTTTATTAGAACAATAGATATTCCAAACAGGTAGTGGACAGGAAGCTCAGGCTATCCCCTTTGGACGTCCCCAAGGCTGAACCTGTTTAGCATATACAAAGAGACTAGTAACTCATCATGAATGAGTAAGTTCCCTCCCCCAAACTAGATAACACATTGCTGATCACACAGGAAGTCAGTTGCTGTTTGGTACCAGAGGATGAAGGAGTTGCTGGCAGACCAGTTCCTGCATTTATTTACAGAGAGAGAGAGAGTGATATGGAAAGACGAATTTATATAACTTAAGGATAATGGTATTGTATTGCTGGCCTGTAACTATGTAACTGTATGTATTAACTGCTTACTGTATGAGTTGTAACTATAGGTATACTGTACATTGTAATATATTGAATCCATATCCTTTTAATAACAAATATATACATCAATGAGCTTTGGAACTCAGATAATGTGTGGGTGTATTGTTTTCTCTTATGGGATGCAGTGTTTTGCGATGTACAGCACACTTTTATCGTATATGGTAATAAGATGCGCCTGGCGTCTGCAGTATATATTAGAGTGGGCATTTTAAATATTTGTGAGAAAGCAACTTGGCATTCACAAGCTCCTGCTCCCGCCTTGGAGTTTGATTCTGACTTGTATTTCACTCCCTACATTCAGTAATTTCCAGATTACTACGTGGGAGTTATTCAGAAAGAACTCCCACATCCCCACCTACTCCACTAATCACACCACCTGCACCTAAACTTTGGAAACATGTACCCAGTTATCTATTTGTGAGGTGTTGCGCGGAAGTGCAATCATTCTGCGGCTACTGCACGATATATTGTGGGAACCATCAGAATGGGCCATGCACATGCGCAGATCACCAACTATCGGATTTCTGCGTAAACCATTGGGTTTGCATGCCAGTCCGAATCTTATATTGGTGTGTTAAGAAGCAGCCCGTCTTATTGTCATGTGATTGCAAGTGCACTATTTACTTAACATTTGTTATTAGTGAATATTACACTTTACCTAGTGCCATCCGTGTCATTCTAATTAGAAGTCTTTCGCACCTCTGTGGGGATGTGTGTAAGGCTTCCCTGCTTGCAATTGTGGACTTACATGAATTATCTTCTGGAACATGGCCAGTGACTATTACCCATGATTGTGCTGGGATGTGTTTGTATAAAATTATATCCTTTCGTTTAGAAGATAAGCCTATTGCCTGCCATCTGCCCTACGCAATTTATTTACACTTCATCTTCAACACTCACACCACGGGTCTAATTCAGGTTTGTTAGCAATTGGGCAAAACCATGTTGTGCTGCAGGTGAGGCAGATGTAACATGTGCAGAGAGATTTAGATTTGGCTGTGGTGTGTCCAAACTGAAATCTAAATTGCAGTGTAAAAATGAAGCTGCCGGTATTTACCTTGCACAGAAACAATATAACCCACCCAAATCTAAATCTCTCTGTACATGTTATATCTGCCCCCACCGGCATGCGAAAGCAGGCAGTATTTACCCTGCACAGAAAAAAATATACATGTATTTGCTCCCCATGCATTGCAGCATGGTTTGTTCCAGACAGTTACCGATGTAGCCATGCTCATCTTTGCTGCGATGCTGCATGCTGCAACACAGCCTACTGCATGGCGTGCTAGGCTACGACTATTCAGCATGCTGCATCACAGTAAGATGAGCATGGCTACATCTGTACTTCCCTTTTCTCCGGCAGGGTCCACAGGTTATCCAGAGGATAACAATGGGATATGATGAAGCGATAGCGGATTTGCACCAATCGGTCAAAGCTTTTCCGGCTTCCCAGCATGCAACGGGCCCATCCATATATCCCCGCCTCCTTGCTCAGGCAAATCAGTTTTTTGTTTGGTGTGGCAGGAGCCGGACCATGGTCAGAGGGCTACTGGTTTTTAGCAGCCCTAACTAAGCTTTCTGATTTTATTTTTATAGTCTTACTATTTTTTCTTGAGTGATCTTTCTAAACAGCGTCTTATACGTACCTTAGAAAGAGTCGCTCCAACAACTCTCCACTGGGTCGCGACAACGCTTACCCACGAGTACAGTGCTGTTTCGGCGGGCATCTGTATCAGATATACTAGCAGGTCCAGCAGACGTTACCAGGCTGTGGCCGGAGCACCGGGAGAAGGTAAGGCATCGGTTCCGCTTAGTAGGGGAATACGGACACAGCCGCACTGTTTTGGGAGGAGACTGCCAAACAGTCGCTGACGCGGCTGCCACCACGGGTGCACCAGCGCTAGGCCTTAGGGATCAGAGGCTCCAGGACTAGTATGAGGCCGCGATCCCTAAGGTTGATGTCAACAGTGGGGAGTCAGACACTCTCCTGTTCGCCCCTCCCTCCGGTTCATGACCAGTTTCCTCCAAGTCTCCCACCATGAACTGTTTCCCGCTTCCGTCTCAGACGCTGTACACGAAGGGGACCCAGTCGCAGCATAGACGGCTGTCTGATTGGTGCGTCGGTGTTCACTATAGGTTCATGGAGCGGCAGTGTACACTAGTAGCGTCTGGATCCACTCAGCGTTCGCTAACGTATTGATTGGTCATGGAAGCGAGGTGAGTCTCCCTGTATCCCACTCTACTGAGTACGGGTAATACAGCACTAAGTCTCTATCTACCCTTTTGAGTACGAATAGTTAAATAAGTGCCTATTGCATATGAGTCTGTATACATTTACTGTTATTTCTTTCGCAATTACGTCTGAATAAGTTAGATCTGTTTAAACATGATGCAGT
Source organism: Pseudophryne corroboree (assembly GCF_028390025.1). Lineage (NCBI taxonomy): Eukaryota > Metazoa > Chordata > Amphibia > Anura > Myobatrachidae > Pseudophryne > Pseudophryne corroboree. Next base: position 164,107,124 of record NC_086448.1, read on the forward strand.
AATATGTTCTCCTACATACTTAAATTGTAGTTGTAGTTGATGATATGCTCATATTGCTTATTATACTAATGTATAACATGTGAGTGTGATTGCTGACTTTACTATATTTCTGTCAGTTTGTTTATTCTGATCCTCAATGCTGGTGCATAGGTAGGGTCGGATTGTATGTCACTTTAAGAAGTTTAAAGTGATTACAGTCACAAACTGTGTAGTACACTGTGGAAGTGTTGAGTATTTATCATGTCTAAGAGCGGAAAAGGTGAGGAAGGTACACTCACAGCAACACCAACACTCATATCATGTTTGTCTTGCAAAGCTGTGTTATCCTCTCAGGATCTGGTTCAGGATGGTTTGTGTGCAAATTGTTTTAGCTTTCACCAGGGGGTTATTGAAAAATACAAGGCAGATTCAGGTGTAGATGGATACACCTTGGGCTATGTTTGCACAGACTTTATGCAGTATAGCTGAATGGATAATTCCTCCAACTCCTGTACCAGGGATAGGTTACACGATTAACCCTTACATGCAGCTTTCCACCTGCGGTTTATCACTTCCAGCAGCAGCCTCTCAAAAGAAACAAGCTGATAAGATGGTGGTAAGTAAATCTTCACCCCCACAGGCTACACATGATTCAGATGAGGATTCATCGGAAAATGAAAGCTCAATAAATTCTACTTTGCCATACGAAAAGGAGGAGGAAGGTCTCAGCTCAGTGGATATAGCTGAGTTAATTAAAGCAATGAAAGCCATTCTATCCTTAGAGCAGTGTTTTTCAACCACTGTGCCGTGGCACACTAGTGTGCCCTGAGCAGTTCTACAGGTGTGCCGCCATAGAAGTAGAGCCAGGCCCGTCAGTGTTTTGCCGCTACTCAGGCCCTGGAACGATCAATACTGGTGGGTTTGGTGGTTGCTGAGCCAGTTCTAATTTTGGGCCCCGGCAGTGTTGGGATTTTCTGGCTTTCTCAGATGTGGCTCAGGCGTTACCTATGGAGAAGCTGCGACATGACATCCTAGGACATGCAACTGCACCATGCATCATCATTATATTTGAGTGTGCCTTGGCAATATTTAGTTCTTGTTCAGTGTGCCACGAGTTGTAAAAGGTTGAAAATCTCTGCCTTAGAGGATTAAGCATATCCTGTGTTAAAAACCAAGGCACCTGTGTTTAAACGTCCCAAAACAGTTAAGACTGAGTTTCAAGGGTCAGATCAGCTGACGGAAATTATGGAAGAGGCTTGGGCTACGCCAAATAAGTTTAGAATTCCTAAGAAATGGAATTCCAATTATCCTCTTCCAGCTAGGGATTGTTTAAAAAGAGAGGTGGCTCCTAAAGTAGATACTCATGTAATTCGATTAGTGTGAAAATCTACATTACCCTTGCCTTCAACATCATTAAATGATGTCACGGATAGGAGAGTGGATGGTTTTCTAAAAAAAATTGTTTCCCTGTCTGGGGCAGTCATAAGGCCAGTCAAGGCTTCAGCTTGGATGGCAAAGGCAGTGGCTGCCTGGGCTGATGCATTGGAGGGGGATTTTTCAATAGCTTCTAGAGACCAAAAATCCCATATAGCTCATATAAAACAGGCTGCAATGTTCTTGGAAGAAGCAGCATTGGATATGGGTATTATTGCCTCCAGGGCATCAGCTTCAACAATAAAGATGAGGGTTATTATAAAGAGAGGGAGACTTTAATGAATAAACGGCTAGAACAGTATGAGAAGGAAATAATAGAAAGGAAAGAAAATAAATTTTCACGTGATCTCAGAGATTACAATACTAATACAACTAAGAGCTATCACACTAGAAATAGGTCAAGAGGTGGCTCACGCTCACAGGTTCGTCAGAAAAGGAGAGTTAGGGATAATCTTGATACATACCAAAGGTCACAGAGAACAAAACCTAATTATAGGTATAATAATTATTCTCAGAACATCTACTCAACAGTTAATCATCAACAGACACAGTCACAGATGTCACCGGGTTGGAACACAGTGCCACATAAAGGATGGCACCGGGAACCAACCACAACAGGTTACAATGAAGAAACCCCCCAAGAACAACGCCATTTTTTAGATCGAGGAAGGAGAGAAAAGAGAGAGCAAGGGTTAAGAGGGACCAAACCATTCACACACAATCGTTACGACCCATTAATGAGAACACCAAAAAGAGGAAGCGATATCGACCAAGAGGGCGGAGAGGAGGTAAGAGAAAGGAAAAACCAACTGTTTCGTTAAAACCGGTAGGGATTTTCAATCTCTCCTCCACCCCTTTGACCAGAGTTGAGGAAAATTTACTGGCCAAGGGGATGAATTTTGCACCTACAACACGCCCTAACTTCTTTGAACTCTTCATTGAGCTCAATAGATTTGTCAGAGGACTCTGCAGAAAAAGATTTTTTGCGGTCACAGATAAACAAAGATACCCTGTTAATACATGGAATTCTGATATCATGCTGGACCATGATGATACATCTGGTCTAAACATATTAAATGAATTATTGCTTGAGAATATAAATTCAGATAATTCAGAGGAGCAAATACCAACATTGCTTTTTGATACTAATAAAGATATATTTAGGAAGAAGTCACAATTCTTCCCGATACACCATAAAACCAGTGCTATTGATACGTTTTATCATACAACTTTGGAAGAATTCCGAAAGCTGTGTGATAACAAAATACATCCTTGTTTGTTCAATCTACATGTGGATGAAAGGAGGGCCCTTGAAAAACTTGCTGATGATCCATTGCTGACAATAAAACCAGCAGATAAAGGGGGAGGGGTAGTGGTGCAAAACACTGAAGACTATATCAAAGAGGCAAGAAGACAATTGTCTGATACTAGCTTTTATAAAATTTTAGGATATGATCCCACTTTAGAATATCAAAAACATCTAAAAAGCCTATTAATATCAGCATGTACTGATAAAATACTCACTCGTGAGGAGTTTGATTTCCTCTACCCCCTCCACCCAATCACTCCCATTTACTATCACCTTCCTAAGGTACACAAGACACTTCACAATCCACCGGGTAGACCAATTATTTCAGGGATTGAGGGTCTCACGTCTAATTTGTCCTATTATGTTGATTTTTATTTGCAACCTCATGCATCCTCTCTGAGATCCCATATCCGTGATACCACTGAATTTATTAAACTAGTGGAGGGTCTGAAATGGCAATCAGATTACCTATTTGTCACATGTGATGTTCAGGCCCTGTACACAAACATTCCACATCAATTGGGGATAGATTGTGTGGCCAAAAGTCTATGTAATGATATTGGTATCTCAGAGAGGAAGCGCAAATTTATTTTGTCAGCTATTTCATTTATTTTATCTCACAATTATTTTTTATTTGATCACTGTCACTATTTACAGGTCCTCGGTACGGCGATCGGGACCAGGTTTGCGCCCAGTTTCGCTAACATCTATATGGGCGACTTTGAAAGTACATATATCTAGGGAGGAGCCTACGCCGCAAACCTGGTCCTGTATGGTCGCTATATCGACGACCTGTTTTTTGTTTGGAAAGGGGATTCTTTTTCTGTCACTGAATTTATTAATTATATTAATAACAATACTTATGGTTTAACCTTCACTTGCACTCACCATCCTTCACAAATAAATTTTTTGGATGTTACGGTGGAGGTGGTAGAGGAAATTGTTATGGTTTCTCCTTATAAAAAACCAGTAGATGTATGTAACTATATACCATATTCCAGTAATCATAATAAGAGTTGGCTTAGGAATGTTCCTAAAAGCCAAGTACATAGGATCAGAAGAAACTGTTCATATGATATTAAATATCAAGAACAAGTAATGGATCTAGTAGAAACTTTCAAAAATTGCGAATATCCACAAGCAGTACTTGATGAAGCAGTAGAATATGCTACTAAGCTAACTAGAGCAGATACGCTTATGAGTAACAAGGATAGACTGCATGTGGAGATGGAAGCCCAGAGCCATGTCTGTAGTAGTGCTAGTGTGGATAACACAGTTATTACACAGAACACTGCATCTGGGAATATGAATCATATTCATGTCAATGGTAAAACCAAGGGTGAATAAAATCTGAAAAGCAACAAATATGGTTTGGTATTTAAATCAAAGTTTAATATAGCTGCGAATAAAATCAGACACATTATTAAGAAAAATTACAGATTATTATTTACGGATCCTATTCTTAAAGAACATCTTACTATTACACCCTCTATAGTTTTTAAAAAGGCAAATAATTTGAAAAATTTACTAGCCCCTAGTTTTTTTGGAGGGCGTTCAAGAAAACAGTTCTCCAAATGTACACAAAGAACACTTATTGGACCAGAAGTTCTAGGGTTCTTTAAGTGTAATCATATGAAGTGTACCACTTGTTCATTTGTTAAGAACAAAACTAAAAGTGTATGTGCAGCGGTATCTAAAAAGATTTATACTATTGATTCATTTATTAATTGTAGCACACAGTATGTCATTTATTTGTTAATATGTCCGTGCCAATTATATTATGTAGGCAGGACAATACGTCCCTTGAAGACAAGGTTTATGGAACACAGACGGAATATTTTCAATAAATGTACTAATCATAGTGTTCCTCGCCACTTTCTGGAAGTACATGGGGGGGATCCAGTGGGGCTCCAGCTGGTCGGACTGGAACATGTCCCAGTTACCAGCAGGGGTGGCGATCGCTTCAGAGTCCTATGCAGACAAGAAGCAGCATGGATTCTTAAGCTACAGTCATTAAATAGTCAGGGTCTTAATGAAACTATTGATCTGGAATTTATTTAGATTAACATATACCCTATTGGGTGTTCACTTATAATGTACTGGTGGTGAAATTTATGATAGGGACAGTTATTTATCCTAATCATAGCTATATGTCCAATGTTTCTCTCTATTCGTGTTTTCTTCTAGCCGTGTTCTCGACTAAATTGGAGTAGTATTGTTGCTTATATGCGTAATACTGTACATCTTCACCTCTTTATGATTTTATTATGAATATCCCTAGGAATATTTATTTGTTTTCTTTTTTATATAAAAAAATAGGAATAATGTTTACACACATTTTTATTAATATTTTTGAGTGGTATATTCCCAGTCTCATGTTCTATTGTCATAGATGATGTGGTAATTATTATTGATTGAAGAATATAGTTTTTTTATAATATACATATTTGGATGTTCATATATATGTATCCATATTGATGTATATACATCTATTTGGTTTCAAGTAACAGATACAGGTGTTTTAATGCTGCTAATTGCTAGATAAAGTGAAAAGACCTCTTTAAATAAAAGCTAGGAACAGTGCTCGTTAAATACTAGCAATCACTGTGATTATTCTAATTTAATTAATCACAATGGGTTTCACCTGTATAGTGGGTATAAATGGTAGTGACTCCCACATCCTGTTATACCTGCCTTTGGAAGAAGACGCCCTGCTGGCGTTGAAACGCGTTAGGATACAGGTGCTTATTGTTGCTAACTTCACTTGGAGCCTCATCCAGCTTTACTCTGTGCGGGAGATCAGCAATATTGCTACTACGGTATACCACTGATTACGGACCAGCCGCTGCCTGAGTGTTCATCCACCTTCTATACACACTGGCAATTGCAGGGAGGCTCAATCGGAGCTGCCCGTGGGAGCACAGGTCAGCCGCCTGCTGTTGAGAGCCCATACATTGTACCACGCAAGGTAACAGCCAACCGTCCGGATACTGCAGCCGCGTGTCAGCTATACACAGCCGCATTTCATCCAGTCCGGCGGTCACTTCAGGTACGGCTTTCCACTCCCCGTGCAGGAGTCAGCGGCTGACCGCAGCAACATTGCACCGGGCTCTCCCCCTTGTCACAGCGGCCAGTGGTTTACCAATTATGCATTTGCTCACAGCATCAACTACATAAGTTTCTATTTTATGTTATAAAAGTCCGGTCTACTACAGGATCATTGGATTAAGCTCACAGTCATCAATGATCAGGACTGTTCGGTATTCATGTGGACCAAGTGAGTTTATGTATGTCAACACACACTTTTTCTTTTTTCTTTTAACAGATAATATTCATTTCTGTTGGTAATATTCTATTTAAAGTGATATCCCTGGGGTCATAGTACTAATTTGTACTTCTGTTATAAAATTAGCAGTAGGTCTACAGTTATAGAGATGTCATTCTAAAGTGTGTATTTTACTCCCGGGAGAATTGTTGTTATCATAATACATTTTATGCATTAAAATAAATGCTTTTTTATTTGATTGTCTAGCGCAACTTGGTAATTTTTTCTATCTAAGTGTGCTTTTGGGGATTGGCATTCCCTTCCCAAGCTGCTGCTGATAATCATCTATACACCACCACTCACTGAGCGCTTAGCTAATTTTCCCTTCTTTCGCAGAGCAGTTTGGCTACATACATGGAAAGCTGATTCAGAATCTAAGAAGGTTTTGGAATCTTTGCCCTTTTCTGGAGATATTCTTTTTGGTAAAAAATTGACAGATATTCTGGAGTCAGAAGCAGACTCCAAGAAGGTCAAGTTTCCTTCCACATACAATTTCAAACCTAAAGTTCTGGCTTTTCGGCCCTTTCGGTCTCAAGGCAAAGCTAAAGGAAAAAGTGATGGCAACCAGCCCCAATACAAGTCTGGTAGGACTAAAAAGCATAGGGCTACCAGGGGACCGGTTGGGAAAAACAGATAATAAGCCATCATCCTGATGGTGCAGGCCTCCACCTGGGGGACCCCAGGGTAGGGGGCCGACTTCTTCAGTTTGCACAGATCTGGCAGCAGTCTACAACAGATGCCTGGGTGCAGGAAGCGGTATCTCTAGGTTATGCTTTTGCCTTCAAGAAGCATAGTCCTCGAAGTTTTTTTGTACCAGCCTATCTCTGGTAGAGACGAAGGCCAGGGCTTTGTTAGAGGCAGTTCAGAAATTGCTTCACTCAGGAGTAGTCATTCCAGTTCCTCCTGCAGAACGAGGACAGGGTTTTTACTCCAACCTGTTTTTAGTTCAGAAGCCGAATAGGTCATTTTGGCCCATTCTCAATCTCAAAGTACTAAACAAATACATTTGGGTACCTCGGTTTCACATGGAGATGTTATGTTCCATCATTTTGGCCATGGAGCCAGGGGATTATATGATATCCCTGGATATACAGGATGCTTACCTACTTGTTCCTTTAGCACTGTCCCATCAGTGCTATCTCAGGTTTGCTATCCTCCAACACATTTTCAGTTCCAAGCCCTACCTTTTGGGTTAGCCACAGCTCCCAGAGTATTTACCAAGATTATGGTGGTAATGGCAGCTTATCTCCACCAGCAGGGGATAAGAATATTTCCATACCTCAACGATCTTTTAATCCTGGCACAGACGCAGGAATTGCTCTTATGTCATCTGCAACAGACAATAACGTGTCTGCAGGACCACGGGTGGCTCATAAATTGGGCAAAATCGTCTCTGGTTCCATCACAACGGATAACTCACTTGGGGGCTGTACTGGACTCAAGTCTTCAGAGAGTAATTTTACCCTGAACAAGATATCTAAGGTTCAGTCAAGGATTCAGGACTTGCTACACAGTCAAAAGGTATCCATTCATGCAGCAATGCGCGTGATGGGTTTGATGGTGTCAACATTCGACATGGTGCAGTATGCACAGTTCCACTCGAGGCCTCTGCAGCATCTGATTTTTGCCTAATGGAATGGGTTGCATCAGACGATAAAAACACAGACTATGGTTCTTACGATAGAAGTAAGAAGGTCATTAGCCTGGTGGCTACAGACATCCCATCTGACCAAGGAGAGACCCTTTTGGATAACAGATGGGAAATTCTGACGACAGATGTCAGTCTCCAGGGCTGGGGAGCAGTGTCAGGAAGGTTGTGTTTTCAGGGGCAAATGGACCAAGGAAGAAAGTTGCTTGCCAATAAATATATTGGAACTTCGAGCCATATACATGGTACTGATTCAGGCAAAGGACATTCTTCGGGGAAAACCAATCCAGATCCGCTTGGACAATGCGACGGCAGTAGCGTACCTCAACCATCAGGGAGGAACTCGCAGCCGAAAAGCAATAAAGGAGGTAAGTCACACACTAAAGTGGGCAGAACTTCATCATCCAGCCTTGTCCGCAGTGTTCGTTCTGGGAGTCCTAAACAGGAAAGCGTACTTTCTTTCGCGACACGCCATTCAGGCAAGCGAATGGGCTCTATACCCGGAGGTCTTCCAGACTCTAGTAGACAAGTGGGGTTACCAGAGATAGATCTCATGGTGTCCCGGCTGAACAACAAAGTGCTCGCATACGGGTCAAGAACAAAGGATTCCAGAGCGATCTTTGTGGATGCCCTGTCGGTGAGATGGGATTTTCATCTGGCTTATGTGTTTCCTCCAATCACCCTATTACCCAGGGTGGTGAGAAAGATAAAGCAAGGAAAAGGTGCCATGATACTAATAGCTCCGACTTGGCCCAGAAGACATTGGTGCACAGATCTGCAGAGGATGTCGATGGATGTTCCACTTCTGCTCCCTCAACTTCCAGATCTACTGATGCAGGGTCCTTGTTATCACAGACATCTGGATCGACTGTCTTTGACGGCGTGGCTCTTGAAACCTCTATCCTGAGGTCAAGAGGATTCTCACAACAGGTAATTCAAACTACAGTGCATCTGGAAAGTATTCACAGCGCTTCACTTTTTCCATATTTTGTTATGTTACAGCCTTATTCCAAAATGGAATAAATACATTTTTTCCCTCAAAATTCTACACACAATGGGGGTAATTCCAAGTTGATCGCAGCAGGAATTTTGTTAGCAGTTGAGCAAAACCATGTGCACTGCAGGGGAGGCAGATTTAACATGTGCAGAGAGAGTTAGATTTGGGTGTGGTGTGTTCAATCTGCAATCTAATTTGCAGTGTAAAAATAAAGCAGCCAGTATTTACCCTGCACAGAAACAAAATAACCCACCAAAATCTAACTCTTTCTGCACATGTTATATCTGCCTCCCCTGCAGTGCACATGGTTTTGCCCAACTGCTAAAAAATTCCTGCTGCGATCAACTTGGAATTAGCCCCAATACCCCATAATGACGTGAAAAAAAGTTTTTTTGAGATTTTTGCAAATTTATTAAAAATAAAAAACTAAGAAATCATGTGTACATTGTCACGATCCGGGTTATTGGACATCATTATTTCCCTTCCAAGTGTCTCCTGAGACTGGCCCAGCGTTCCAAAATGGGATTCCATCTGCACTGTCTGCGTGCAGCGCACTGTATATCATTATCTCAAGTCTCTTCCCTGTGATCCTGCAGCGCTGTCATGACAGTCCTACAGCTTAGTTACACTGTTTGTAAGAATGGTGTCTCCTGCTCTCCGCCGCCATCACTGCTGTTTACCACATGGAATATACAAACAGACTTTCCCTCCAAATGCAAACATGGGCGCAGCCATGTTTTCCCTCATCACGTCATTTCACAACCTATCCGCTGCACTCTGGACTCTGCCTAATTATCCAGCCAATGCCTGCTTCCCAGCTGGTATAAATATCCTGCTTCTGGGCTGGATAATCGTCAGTGCTTTGGTTGTCTAACCTATACACGTCTCTCCTGCTTGTGGATTCTACTGCTTGTTTCTCCAGGTATTCCAGCTCCTGTGATTCAGCTCCACTAAGAGACCCGCACCTGTTTCCACCCTGCGGTGCAGCCTGACTTCTGCAGTGTTCCAGCATTGCTCCTGATTACTCTTTACAATCAGACACCGGCTTCCTGCTTCCAGCGTTGGTCCTGCTTCGCTTCCAGCCTCCAGCGGTGTACTGGTATCGTTTTCAACTCCTCCTTTCTGCAGCACCGCTCTCCATACACCACAGTGTACTTACCACGGCCTACCAGCTTTCCACAATGCTCCTTAGTCGCTGGTATTCTGCTAGCGGTGCTCCACAGTGTCTTCAGTTTATTTCAACGTCATCAGCGGTATTCCTATATCGCCTGCATCAGTGACCATTCTACCATTGAACCACAGCGTTCATCGATGCTCACCATCGGACTCTAAATCTACAGTGGTGAGTTCTGCACACCTTTCATTCATACCGGTTCCATCCGGCACTCTCTGCAATTACCAAGTACCATCTACTTCTGTGCATCTGTGTTGCTCCAGCCTCTGTACACCATCTGCTGGGCAGTACCAATACATACCTCTTCTCAGCGGTTAGCTGTGGCATACGGACTTACCATCTCCAGTTCTGGCAAGGACTCTGTTATATTCTGTTCTGCAAGCCACAACACTAATTACCTGTACTGTATTAACTGTACTGTAATTTACCACTGCACATCTTCTGTGACGTTTTGCATATCCAAGGTGTCTTAAGCTGTGTATTTAATAAAACTGACTTTACCTTTTTACAACTTCGTTGTCATGGTCATGCCTTCCAGCAAATGGTACTAGAGCTCCTGTATGTTTAGGAACCCACTACTACCTCCCCTGTTCACCTACACATCAGCCCCTACATCTTAGGCTTCCCGAGGTCAGCCTCAGCCCTCAATTGTGACATACATAAGTATTCACAGCCTTTGCCATGAAGCTCAAAAACCTTTTTCCACTGATCATCCTTGAGATGTTCCTATAGCTTAATTGGAGTCCACTTGTGCTAAATTCAGTTGATTGGACATGATTTGGAAAGGCATACACCTATCTATATAAGGTCCCACACTTGACAGTGCATATGTGAGTGCAAACCAAGCATGAAGTCAAAGGAATTGTCTGTAGACCTCACAGACAGGATTATCTCAAGGCACAAATCTGGGTAAGGTCCTAATGAGCATGCTGGCTTCCATCATCCATAAATGGAAGAAGTTCAGAACCAGCAAGACTCTTCCTAGAGCTGGCCGGCTGGCTAAACTGAGCGATCAGGGGAGAAGGGCCCTAGTCAGGGAGGTGACCAAGAACCCGATGGTCACTCTGTCAGAGCTACAGCATTCCTCTGTGGAGAAAGGAGAACCTTCCAGAAGGACAACCACCTCTGCAGCAATCCACCAATCAGGTAGAGTGGTCAGACTGAAGCCACTCCTTAGTAAAAGCACATTGCAGCCCACCTGGAGTTTGCCAAAATGCACCTGAAGGACTCTCAGACCATGAGAAACAAAATTCTCTGGTCTGATGAGACAAAGATTGAACTCTTTGGCGTGAATGCTAGGCGTCATGTTTGGAGGAAACAAGGCACCGCTCATCACCAAGTCAATTCCATCCCTACAGTGAAGCATGGTGGTGGCAGCATCATGCTGTGGGGATGTTTTTCAGCGGCAGGAACTGGGAGACTAGTCAGGATAGAGGGAAAGAGGAATGAAGCAATGTACAGAGACATCCTGGGTGAAACCTGCTCCAGAGCACTTTTGACCTCAGACTGGGGTGATGGTTCATCTTTAAATCAGGACAACGACCCTAAGCACACAGCCGAGATATCAAAGGAGTGGCTTCAGGACAACTCTGTGAATGTCCAGCTACAGTTCAGACTTGAATCCGATTGAACATCTCTGGAGAGATCTGAAAATGGCTGTGCACCGATGCTTCCCATCCAACCTGATGGAGCTTGAGAGGCGTTGCAAAGAGGAATGGGCGAAACTGTCCAAAGATAGGCATGCCAAGCTTGTGGCATTATATCCAAAAAGACTTGAGGCTGTAATTCAGGAGTGTAGCTATGCCAGACGGGGCCCCACAGCATACTCCCCCCCCCCCCCCCCCGTGGATTACTCCATAGAAACCCCTTCCCCGTAGCACTCACCATTGGGGCTGCACTGCCGCCTCATCCGCTCTCCCGGCCGGCCCGGCTCCACCTCGTGTCTCCTCACAGACGCTGGGAGGAGGAGTGGCCGTGGTCCAGGGATGTCCCTGCAGACTCAGCCACGCCTCCTCCCAGCATTAATACTCAGGAGAGGCGGAGCTGAAGGCCGGGTGAGCAGGTGTGGCTGCAGTGCAGCATCACACCTAAAAGGTAAAAGATGCCAGCGCCGGGGCTCACTCAGTAACTACAGTAGGTGCAGAGGAAGACTCGGGCCTCAGAGACAACTCGGGCCCCATAGCAGTCGCATCCCCTGCACCTATGGTAGCTACGCCAATGCTGTAATAACTGCCAAAGGTGCATCAACAAAGTATTGAGGAAAGGCTGTGAATACTTATGTACATGTGATTTCTTAGTTTATTATTTTGAATAAATTTGCAAAATTCTCAAAAAAAAAACTTTTTTCATGTTGTCATTATGGGATATTGTGTGTAGAATTTTGAGGGGAAAAAAAGAATTTATTCCATCTTGGAATAAGGCTGTAACATAACAAAATGTAGAAAAAGTGAAGCGCTGTGAATACGTTCCAGATACACTGTATGCTCAGAGCAAGGAAACCTTCCTCAGCTCACATTTATCACCGAATATGGCAAACCTATATTCATTGGTGCAGTGAATGGAAAATGGACCCCAAGTCTTTCTGAATTTCCAGGGTCTTAGCATTCCTTCTGGCAGGATTGGATAAAGGTTTGAAGGTGACTTCCTTGAGATTGCAAGTGTCGGCATTGACTGTATGGTTCCAAAAAAAAATTGCCAATTCACAGGATGTGCGTACTTTTTTCCAGGGAATGCTGCGCATTCAACCTCCTTTTGTTCCTCCTACAGTGCCTTGGGACTTAAGTCTAGTCCTGAAAGCCCTTCAAGTTGCCCAGTTTGAACCACTTAATAAAGTGGATCTTAAATGGTTGACAGCTAAAGTTCTCTTTCTACTGGCTATGGCGTCAACTAGAAGAGTATCAGATTTAGGGGCATTATCATGTCATTCCCCATTTCTGATTTTTTATCTAGATAAAGCAGTTCTCAGAACTAGATCTGGGTATCTTCCCAAGGTGGTATCTAAATTCCACCTTAATGAAGAAATTGTAGTCCCGGCTTTCCAGGTACTGGGCCTTTCTGCGGGAGATGCATCGCTGGACGTAGTCCCTGCATTAAGGATCTACGTGGATCGTACCAGTGCCATCAGAAAGACAGATTCTCTCTTCATTCTCTACGGATTTCACAAGAGAGGATGGCCTGCTGATAAGCAGACACTGGCAAGATGGCTTCGGATGACAATTTCAGAAGCATATTCTCAGGCTGATCTCCCTGTTCCGGCTAATGTTTCTGCTCACTCTACTCGTAAGGTAGGTCCATCATGGGCAGCACAACTTGGTGCTTCAGCAGAACAGATATGTAAGGCAGCCACATGGTCTTCCATTAAAACATTCATTAGACATTATGCCTTGGATACCTTTGCCTCTCATGACGCTGAATTCGGGCGAATGATTCTCCTGTCCAATCAGGAGCATCCACACCACTAAATTGCTTTGGGAAATCCCATTGTTATCTTGTGGATAACCTGTGGACCCTGCCGGAGAAATATACGTTATGGTAAGAACTTACCATTGATAACAGTATTTCTCCTAAGTCCACAGGATCCACAGGGATCCCACCCTGACACACCTGATTTGAGGATACTTTTACTCACTAACTTCTTCCTTCTTGTACGGAAGGGTGTGCATGTGTGTGCTTATCGCCTGATTAGGGCTATCTATGATGCTTCTGCCTTGAGCTTTGGAATACAACTGATTTGTCTGAGCAAGGAGGCGGGGATATATGGACGGGCCCGTTGCATGCTGGGAGGCCGGAAAAGCTTTGACCGATTGGTGCAAATCCGCTGTCGCTTCATCATATCCCATTGTTATCCTGTGGATCCTGTTGACTTAGGAGAAATATTATTACAGTAAGTTCTTACCATAACGTATATTTTTGCTTTACTTACAAACATGAATCAGGCTCTATAGTTCAGTGCTCACATAGGACTTTGCTGGGTAACACCACATGTTGCTACTCTAAATTCTAGAGAACAGGGTCCTCACCTTAGTGATTGCCATCAGTTCTATGTTTAATGGCCGTGACACCTAACCAATCACTTAGCTATGACATTCGCCTCAATTGCTGATTTAAAACCCCCGCTGCTCTCCGCGTGGTTACGGATCAATAGATCTACAGTAAGAAGATCTAGTCAGTAGGTTAACACCATATGGTTGACAGTCAGAAGGTCAGCATGGACAAAAGGTCGACATGGTCAATAGGTCGAGCTATAAAAGTAAACAGGAATAGGTTGACAGTTACAAAATGTTGACACATGAAAAGGTTGACATGGAAAATGGTTGACACAGGTAAAAGGTTAACAAAACATAGTTGAATTTTATTTGGTGTCGTTTTTGCCATCTCAGCACGTGGACCACCAATTAGTGCACCGCGTCTAAAGTTACTATTCCCAGTCGTAGTCAACGTGGATGGTAAAGGTGTAATTTTTGCTGTCTCAGCACCTGAACCACCAATTACTGCACCGTGTCTAAAGTTACTATTCCCAGTCGTAGTCCATGTGAATGGTAATGTATGGAAAAATAGAAAAAAGTGAACACATTTTTAAAAAAACGCATGTCGATCATGTGTGTCAAAAATTGGCATGTTGACCATTTGAACATGTCAATCTTTTGTAACCACGTTGACCATATGGTGTCGACCTAGTGACTGTCTAACTAGATACTATAGATCTATTGGCTGCATACCATTCCTTGTCTGGCACTGAAAGCTGAATTATTGTCATGTGCGCAGTACACTAGTGCTTATCCAGTAACAGTGGAGGTTGTAGTGTTATAGCGGGGTAGATGAACCTCAAACTCAGATAATGGGGGGAATGTCATTTTGCCAAAGTGGCTTTTTTCCTACAAGATTTAAAGCATTTGAGATATCCATCTGTGGATCTGCAGATCCAAGCAACTGTGAACAAACACGCAGCCGTGGTTGCAGATCCTTCGATAATCTATTCCCTGGGTAACCCTGCAGTCGTGCATAATGGTTGTGGAAACTGAGACCCTGATGCCATGTTTTGTGTATAAGGGATCACAATTGTAGGCTAATGCTGGGTACACACTGGGCGATGGATCTGCAGATATATCTATAGCTTGATCAGGCAGTGTGTTGTGCATACACATGTTATGATTCCCGTACTCCAGACCAGATGAGATCTTATGGCAGAGGTCTGAGTACTGGAAAGATATGCTGGTTACGGGAACAGGGAAGCCTAGTAACCCCTGGCGCCCTAACTCCGTTGTCTCGCCCGTGTTATCAGAAATCCCCTGCGAGACTATGGTTGCTTGAGCCCATGGCAGCCGCGTTCGAAGGGCGGATTATGTCTGCCCAACCCCGATGCCCCCTCAGGTCTTAATGGGAGACAAAGGGAAATCCGAGACAGGGTGATAACAAGGGGCCCTCTGACTAAGCAACCAGGCCAGGGGTTACAAGCTATCTAACTTAACCAAAAGTATGTGCGGACAAACCGCCAGGGAAAAGGACAACCAAAGATCCACTGATCCGTTACTCCTATCCAGCACCGCTGGATACCAGAGTGGACTTGTGGGAGCGGAATCCTCCGCAAAAGCTCCGGAACACAATAAAACTAAATAATAAATAGTAAGCGGTCAAGCCGCAACACACGGCTACGCCGCGACTCACGAACACCACAGGATGTTAAAGGTGCTCGGTAGGACTCCAGGAATAGATGACAAATTCCGAGTACTGGATCACTGAGGACAGGAACAACCGAATTGAGCAGGACTGGAAACTCTCTGTAACTGACACAGCCAACAGGAAGCTAACACCGGCGTCTGTGAGAAGTCCTGAGAGTGCTTTTATTAGGAAACCCTCCAATCCGGATCCAGACAGGGTAATCATAATTATGCCGTGCAGCTGCATGCTGCACGGCCAGGATACAATTTGACCTGATTAATTAGACCTAGCAACGGGGAACGCGGTCCGACAGTGGCGTCCCCGTTGCTATGGTCTAAGCGGCTCCGTGCGCCCGGCGTCTAGCGTTGCTAGGGAGCCGGCGGCTGTCTGCCTGCGGCGTCCCTAGTTGCTAGGCGCCGGGCCGCACTGACGGGCGGACCCTCGGCGCCTAACAGTACCCCCCCCTTGAGGAGGGGTCAAGGAACCCCTAAGGCCAGGTTTTTGAGGAAATTCTCGAAAAAATGCCCTTTTGAGCCTCGGGGCATGGAGATCCTCGTCCAGGACCCAAGACCTTTCTTCTGGACCATAACCTCTCCAATGTACCAAAAAATAAAGCCGACCCCGGGACAACTTGGAATCGAGAACCTTCTCCACTAAGAACTCCTGCTGACCCTGTACGTCTATTGGTGATTTCCCCTGAGAGATCTTGCGAGGAAATTTACTGGACGAAACATATGGTTTTAACAAGGAGCAATGGAAGGTATTTCCGATCCGTAAAGTTTTCGGTAACCGTAACCGGAAAGCCACTGGATTGACTTTTTTGATAATATGAAATGGTCCAATAAATTTAGGACCCAATCTGGCTGAGGTTTGTCGAAGTTTAATGTTGCGAGTCGACAACCATACCCTATCTCCAACTTTAAAAGTGCACGGCCGCCGGAGCCTGTCAGAAAAATTTTTCTCCCGAAATGCCGCTTTTCTGAGAGCAAGGTGCACCTTTCTCCAAATGAGTTTGAGATGAGAGGTCAAGGTCAGTGAGGAGACAGAGGAATGTTGAAAAAAGGAATTAGCTCTGGGGTGAAAACCAAAAACTGTAAAAAATGGAGATACATTGGTGGAGGAATGACAGGTATTGTTGTAAGCAAACTCTGCTAACGGAAGAAACTCAGACCAGTCATTTTGGAGTTTGGCCGAGTACAAACGCAAATATTGTTTTAATGATTGATTGACTCGCTCAGTCTGCCCGTTGGATTGGGGATGGTAGCCAGACGTTAAAGATAATTTCATCTTCAATGAGGCACAAAAAGACTTCCAAAATTGTGCAATGAATTGTGGACCCCGATCAGAAACAATATCAGTGGGTAACCCATGGAGTCTGAAAACATGGCGGAGGAACAAGACTGCCAATCCCTGGGCAGATGGCAATCGGGGAAGAGCAATAAAATGGGCCATTTTGCTAAAACGGTCCACTACCACCCATATGACTCGGCATCCGGCTGACAGAGGAAGGTCCACCACAAAATCCATGGAAATATGAGACCATGGCCTAAGAGGAACATTCAAGGGCAAAAGTTGACCGATAGGCAAGGAACGGGGAACCTTATGCTGTGCACAGACCTGACAAGAAAAAACAAATTCCTTAATGTCTTTGGAAAGACCAGGCCACCATACCGAGCGGGAAACTAATTCAAAAGTTTTAGCGATCCCCGGATGCCCGGCAACTTTGCTATCGTGAAACTCCGTCAAAACCGTTGCTCTCAAAAACTCGGGGACAAAAAGACGACCAGCAGGAGTATTACCAGGAGCTTGATGTTGAAGCTGCTTCAACTGGGTAAATAAATCCTGTGTGAGGCCTGCCCGAATGACTGAAGACGGAAGTATGGGAGTAACAGGACTGTTGTCTTGAACTGGAAGAAAACTGCGTGACAGGGCATCTGCCTTGGTATTCTTGGAACCTGGCCTGAAGGTGATAATGAACTTGAAACGAGTAAAAAATAAAGCCCAACGAGCTTGCCGGGCATTCAGCCGTTTAGCTGATTCAATGTATTGAAGATTTTTGTGATCAGTCAAAACCGAAATGGTATGAGTGGCTCCTTCAAGCCAATGTCTCCACTCCTCGAAAGCCCATTTAATAGCCAGTAATTCCCGGTTACCAACATCGTAGTTGGATTCAGCAGATGAGAATTTCCTGGACATAAAGGCACAAGGATGTAATTCCAGGGAATCCGGATCCTTCTGAGACAGGATAGCCCCTACTCCAACCTCCGAGGCATCGACCTCAACAATGAAAGGCAATTCTGGGTTGGGATGTCTGAGGACAGGGGCTGAGACAAAGGCTTGTTTCAAGGCCTGAAAAGACAACTCCGCTTCACGTGACCAGTTGGTAGGATCTGCTCCCTTTTTAGTCAGTGCCACAATGGGAGCAACTAGGTCAGAGAAAGAGTGAATAAATCTTCTATAGTAATTCGCAAACCCTAAAAAGCGCTGAATTGCTTTTAAATTGGTGGGTTGCGCCCAACTAAGGATGGCTTGGAGCTTCTTTGGTTCCATACAGAATCCCCGAGGGGAAATAATGTACCCTAAAAAGGATACCTCCGTGACATGAAATTCACACTTCTCCAGCTTGGCATATAGGTGATTTTCACGTAATTTTTTTAGAACCTGACGCACCTGGGTAACATGTTGTTCTATAGAGTCAGAATATATCAAAATATCGTCTAAGTAGACTACAACGAATCTTCCAAGAAATTCACGGAGCACATCGTTAATGAGATCCTGGAAAACTGCCGGAGCGTTGGACAGGCCGAATGGCATAACCAGATACTCATAGTGGCCTGACTGAGTACTGAATGCCGTTTTCCACTCATCCCCTGACTTGATTCTGATGAGGTTATATGCTCCTCTTAGGTCAATCTTAGAAAAAATCACAGCCGAACGTAGCTGATCAAAAAGGACAGAAATCAGCGGCAAAGGGTAAGTATTCTTTACTGAGATTTTATTCAAGGCTCTAAAGTCAATGCAAGGTCTGAGTGATCCATCCTTCTTCTCCACGAAGAAGAAGCCTGCACTTAAAGGGGATTTAGATGGCCTGATAAATCCTTTCCCTAGGCTTTCTTTAACATACTCATTCATGGCCACAGTTTCAGGTCCGGACAATGCATATAACCTTCCCTTAGGCAAAGTGGCACCAGGAATTAACTCAATAGCACAATCATAAGGCCTATGGGGAGGCAGAATATCCGCATTGCCCTTGGAAAATACATCAACAAAATCCTGGTATTCCACAGGAATGGGTGCGGGAATGACAGCAGCAATTCTGATGGGAAGCGTAATACATTCTTTATTACAGATGGTACCCCATTGTAAGATCTCCCCCAACTGCCAATCAATGATGGGATTATGAAAGGCCAGCCAAGGGTGACCCAGAACCACAGGAACTGCTGGGCAATGGGTAAGGAAAAACTCAATCTTTTCAGAATGCAGAGCTCCTACCGAAAGAAGAACAGAAGGTGTACAGAGAGAAATAACCCCATTGGACAAGGGACTCCCATCTAAACCATGCATGGTGATACACCTACCCAAGGCTAACTGAGGAATACCTAAGGCCTTGGCCCATGTTAAATCCATAAAGTTCCCTGCAGCTCCACTGTCCACAAAAGCCGAGACCGAGGAACAGAGGCTGCCAAAGGAAACTTTAGCTGGAACTAACAGTGAATTATTTGAGGAGATAAGCTGTAAACCAAAGTGAACCCCCTCACAACTCACTTGGTCGAGGCGTTTCCCGACTTGTTCGGACAACTACGGGCAAAATGTCCCTTACCCCCACAGTATAAACAAAGACCAGAATTTTGCCTTCTGGTTCTTTCTTCAGGAGACAGTTTGGAGAGGCCTATCTGCATGGGCTCCTCAATGTCCACAGGAATGGAAAAAACACAAGGAGTAGACCCGACAGATGCTCCTTTTTCAGCCCTCCGCTCCCTGAGACGACGATCAATCTTAATAGAGAGCTCCATGAGTTTATCGAGAGTCTCAGGAGCGGGATACTGAAGGAGACTGTCTTTTATAGACTCAGATAAGCCGAGGCGAAACTGACTGCGCAGGGCTGGGTCATTCCATCCACAGTCGTTCAACCAACGGCGAAACTCCGTACAATAAATCTCTGCGGGATTCCTACCCTGTCTGAGAGCACGCAACTGACTCTCGGCGGATGCCTCTCTATCAGGGTCGTCATACAAAAGCCCTAAGGACCCCAGAAAGGCGTCTACAGACAATAAAGCTGGATCGTCTGTCTTTAAACCAAAAGCCCAGGTCTGAGGATCCCCCTGTAGCAGAGAAATAATAATTCCTACCCGCTGAGATTCCGTACCTGAGGAGACTGGTTTTAAACGAAAATACAGTTTACAAGACTCTTTAAAATTAAAAAACTGCTTTCTATCCCCAGAAAAACGGTCAGGCAGATGCATTTTTGGTTCAGGAATGACCCTCGGGGAAGTCCGTAACAGATCTTCCTGTGACCTCACCCGAAGGGACAGATCCTGAACCATCTGAGTAAGCTCTTGAATCTGGCTAACTAAAAGCTGGCCCGGATTTGGCCCAACACCGGTGGGATTCATGAGGCTGACAAATCTCCCAACTGAATAAGGGAAAAAATTAACTCCTGTTAATTTTAAATTTTAGTATGGCCGGTGTTAATGTTATGATTCCCGTACTCCAGACCAGATGAGATCTTATGGCAGAGGTCTGAGTACTGGAAAGATATGCTGGTTACGGGAACAGGGAAGCCTAGTAACCCCTGGCGCCCTAACTCCGTTGTCTCGCCCGTGTTATCAGAAATCCCCTGCGAGACTATGGTTGCTTGAGCCCATGGCAGCCGCGTTCGAAGGGCGGATTATGTCTGCCCAACCCCGATGCCCCCTCAGGTCTTAATGGGAGACAAAGGGAAATCCGAGACAGGGTGATAACAAGGGGCCCTCTGACTAAGCAACCAGGCCAGGGGTTACAAGCTATCTAACTTAACCAAAAGTATGTGCGGACAAACCGCCAGGGAAAAGGACAACCAAAGATCCACTGATCCGTTACTCCTATCCAGCACCGCTGGATACCAGAGTGGACTTGTGGGAGCGGAATCCTCCGCAAAAGCTCCGGAACACAATAAAACTAAATAATAAATAGTAAGCGGTCAAGCCGCAACACACGGCTACGCCGCGACTCACGAACACCACAGGATGTTAAAGGTGCTCGGTAGGACTCCAGGAATAGATGACAAATTCCGAGTACTGGATCACTGAGGACAGGAACAACCGAATTGAGCAGGACTGGAAACTCTCTGTAACTGACACAGCCAACAGGAAGCTAACACCGGCGTCTGTGAGAAGTCCTGAGAGTGCTTTTATTAGGAAACCCTCCAATCCGGATCCAGACAGGGTAATCATAATTATGCCGTGCAGCTGCATGCTGCACGGCCAGGATACAATTTGACCTGATTAATTAGACCTAGCAACGGGGAACGCGGTCCGACAGTGGCGTCCCCGTTGCTATGGTCTAAGCGGCTCCGTGCGCCCGGCGTCTAGCGTTGCTAGGGAGCCGGCGGCTGTCTGCCTGCGGCGTCCCTAGTTGCTAGGCGCCGGGCCGCACTGACGGGCGGACCCTCGGCGCCTAACAACACACTGCCCGATCCGTTGTGACTGACGTCACAAACTGGGTGGGCATTTAAATGCACCCGCCAGTTCAGCTGTTAATCACAGCTGGCTGCTGCAGCATGTGTACCGTCCACACACAACAATGCACCAATATATCTGTAGATATACTGGTCATTGTGTGTGCTGCAGGGCCGACGCGATATGTCTGTGAATGACGGCGTTCACAGATATATTGTTGGTACACACTGGCCGACGGACCCGAGATATATAATCGGCCGTTCAATAGAATGGCCAATATATCGGCCACTGTGTACCCAGCATAAGACATGCCCCGTAAATGGTCGCGAGACACCTGCATCTTTGCTGCCACTTCCCGTTACCTCCCACAAACGTTCCCTGACTGTCAATCACTTTGCGAGTAAATCCTCACTGCGAGCAGCATCGCTAAGGTGCCTTGACGTGTGCAAAGTAGTGATGAGCGGATTCGGTTTTACTCGGTTTTACTCGGTTCTCAAAACCGAATCTTATTGGCTCACTGATGTCACGTGTTTTGGATAGCCAATAAGATTCGGTTTTGAGAACCGAGTAAAACCGAGTAAAACCGAATCCGCTCATCACTAGTGCAAAGTTCAGCTGTGACGCATGCGCAGTCAGACGATAATCACTCAACTCCATAAATGTCGGCATTGCGTACATGTAAGAATCAGGCCCCATGTCAGCAAAACCTCTAGTAAAGATGCTGGTGATGAGTCTCGCCTTCTCTCAGTGACATATGCGCCAATCCGTGTGACCTGCTCACTTTACGCCACATTTTTCCAACATCACCTACTGTACAGGAAGGGCCTGATTCAGATGTGGACGCAGTGGTGTCGCATGTTGTTAGACTGCGACTGGTCGCACTGCACAGGCATCAAGATGGCTACCACTCAGAGACACAGAAAGGATCTGGACGCAGGGAGGGTGGATTTCAGTGGGCGGTCCTGGGAGGTAACAGGCAATGACTAGCCAGAAGCAGGAGAGTCTCTGGCAGTGGCAGCACCTAAAGGCACAGAATTGCTCACACCAGACACTATGTTCCCATGGGGAAACTGCGCCTGTCAAAGACGTTCCGAGACGGATTTGTTGCACTGCAAGTGGGCATAAGTATGATGACCATGGGCTGTGGCATTAGCATAAAGACGCAGGTGCGGCAAAAGATACAGCTGCATATGCATCCACCTCAGACACTGCCAGACCCCCGCTGCGAATAGGTTTGTCGGGGACTATCCTATTATCCCAGATGCAAGTGTCCTGATCCCCCGATGACAGCATAATAACTGATAAGCAGCCCCTCAGAGCCATGATAACACGGGTCCGAGAAGTTTTCCCGGATACGATGTGTTATTGCTCAAAATTGGGAATTTTTTTTAGTCCAGAAAAAAACAGGCTAGATTAGGAGTGCCCGATACTCACCATTGGGCTAAAATAGCGATATTAGCCCATTATTTCCGGCCGAGAAATGAATGGGGCTAATAGGATACCCCCCTTGTAGTCATTCACAGTGAACAGGATAAAATCTGATCATTAAAGGCAGAAGAAACTCTCAATTTATGCATCTTTAAGACCAGAGGTTTCCTTTCATTCATTTGTATTAAATCGTTTAGATATTGGGTCTAATTCAGACCTGATCGCTGCTGTGCGTTTTCGCACAGTGGACGATCAGGTCTGAACTGTGCATGCGCCGGCGCCGCAGTGTGCCGGCATCTCTGCCCAGCGGTTGCCTGCGCCTGATTGACAGGCAGAGGCGTTCACTGGGCGGGAGGGGGCGGGCTGTAGGCGTTGGGCCGCGGTTTTGGGGGCGCGGTCCAGGCAACGCAGGTGTACCTGGACTGTGCGGGGTTGAGCCTCGGCGGTTGCGTGATGTCACACGCAGCCGAAGCGTCCCGTACAGCGACGGGTAGCTCCCTGCCAGCACGCAGGAGGAGTGGGGAGCCACTCTTCAGGTACAAAGCATCGCCGCCATGCGATGCTTTTGTACTTGTGCGGCGGGGGGAGGGCCAGACATGAGCGGCGGACTAGCCCTGTGCTGGGTGTTTCCCCACATGTCAGGGTGGCTGATTGTAGCCGTGCAAAATTTTGCACAGCTACGATCAGGTCTGAATTAGGCCCATTGAGTATTAGCTCAGCATTAATGCAAGTCAATAAATCAGAGGTCTTCAATTTACTTAGGTACAGCCTTAAATATCATCTATCATCACCACTTTCTGCCCCAGAACCCAGTTTACTAGATAACTATTGAATTGACACGGCCAGCTGTTGAACCTGCCTGTTTCCTGGACGATAACCATTCAAACAAAACATTTACTTTGCTTTCTCCAACACGCTGTGTCTGCTAACATAACTTTACCTTATACCCCTTTTACACTGCAATCCCAGGTCCAACCCAGGTCAAGGAACATGCATTTCGTGCCACAGCGCGTTGAATCCCAGTCACACCTCAGGTTGGACCTGGGTAATTGCCTGGGCTTTTCTGCTGGCGCTTGTAAATGACATCATCTCCAACTGCTACTGAGCCAGCTTGCCATAGGAATTGAACAAGACTTGTTCATACTGCTCCGTAACCCGGGGACCCATTCACACCGAGCCGTGACCCGGGTTAACCCAGCAATAACCCGGATCAAATCGGCAGTGTGAAAGGTTTATTACAATGTTCTATCTATACGTGACAAGCGGGGAGGTGAGGCAGAACCTTTCCTGTCATACTCCAATATAAGCCAGAGTTTTTACTATTTCAAGTATACAGTATGAAAAATACAAAGAATATATTATAAATATCTTCTTTGTATTATTATAATTTTTATAGTCAAAACTCTGGACTAAAAAGTCTATGGCAGCTGAGGCAGTGCCTCACCTGCCTATTTTATATATATACACTGTGGTTTTTTTTTTTATGAATTACAGTTGCACTGCATTCTGCTGTTTTTTTAATTATTTTTTATTATTATTTTTCATTTTTTCCACAAAATAATATATATTATCCTCTAACCGTTCCTACCTGCCGCACAGTACTACGGAACGAATCACATTTAGATTGCGATCGCAGCAACTAGTGTCAACCCCTGCCTGCACAGCCTGGCTATGAAGGCAGATGAACCTCTGCCATGTTTTGTTTCGCAGCAGCTGCAGGTGACCTGCCCGAATTTTCATCGCAGCGCCCCAATAATGCAGCGTCGCTGCACCCAACCGTCCCACGAAAGCCTCTGCCTGTCAGTCAGGCAGAAGCGTTCACATGACTGCGATGCGATCACATTTCCCGGGGTGCGCACGCGCAGACTGGCCCATGCACACTGACCCGAAAGTCGGAAAAATGCGATTGCATTAGCAATGTGTGCTGAATAAGGCTCTTAGCCCCGTGTCCCTTCCAGAACTCTCTCTCTAGTCGTCAGCAAAACTTAAATCAGATTTTTCCTGTCATCAGCGTGATATATAGTTTACTCCAGTAGATTGAAGCAGGGCTGTAATGTCCCTATAGTGAGTATTTCTACCTTGGGATCAGTGAGTGAACAGGATTGTATGGATGTACAATTGAGACAGATTGCTTGATTACTTTGAATTAAATTTTGTCATTTTTATTTTTCCATTGATATTTCTTATCTTCTATGATGACGTATCACTGTAAAGGTGAGGCTGGGTTCTGTGGATGTTCTGTTCATCAACAAGCTAATGTAAAAGCAGTGAGCCTCTTTAGAGAATGTAAAGGATCTTTATCATTGCTGGCTAGATTTGAGGAAAGTATATTTCCTCCTTGTACAGATCTGTGCTTATCTGTTTATGATCCTTCTTTGCGAGGGCTGGCAAATAAGCTTGAACAAGCAATGGATTATTGCCATCCATCTAACATGGGCCTTGTTTTTTACCTGATCTTCCTAATTGTAGCAATTTTGCTGTTATTAATCTTTCTCTTGCATTGGTAATTTTCATGTAGATTTTAATCTTGCCAGCAGGAGCCTACAACCTCATTGTATGTTTGCTAGTGCCTAGTCTTGCTTCCTTTTTTTTTTTTTTTTTTGGGGGGGGGGGGGGGGGTTCCAATTATAAACTGCGATATAATATTATGGGGCTTAGGATGCGTGCTCTTTACATCTGTAAGGGCAAATAAGTAGGGCTGCAAGCCAACTTCGGTGGCACTCAGGTAGATATCAGTGTCAGGGAGTCCTCTGTCCACACAAAGCTTCTATGCTTAGAAGTCTTATGTTACAATACCGTTGTTTTTTTAGGGGAATAAATTTAATTTCAAAGGTGTGACGATGGGTATCCATGTCGGGCATTTTTTTCAAAAGTCAATGTGTGTCCTTAAGAATTTCAGTAGCCCTTTCTTCTGTGTCTAGACGTTGTGCTTGGCCCGCTAGTGTCTCTCTAAAGGGGGGTACACACGGAGAGATCCGTGTTTAAAATCTAAGCAATCTGACTACATTGCTTAGATTTTAAGCACGGATATACGTGTGTATGCCCCCCAGCGATAGCGCATCGCTATCGCCGGTCGCCGGTGCTAGATTGAGCCTGCATGCAGGCTCAATCTAGCGCCTCGCTCACTTCACCACTGTGTGAAGTGAGCGGCCCCCCGTCCGTCAGTCCCCTCGCTCAGCACATCGCGCTGTGCTGAGCGGGGGGAGAGGTGTGTGCTGAGCGGTCTGTGGTAAGATCGCTCAGCACACATCTCCCCCGTCAGTACCCCCCTTAACATTTATGCAGCTTTGAGTCAGCTTTACAAAAGCTTTGTCAAGATAATCTAATTAAGGCATGATTTAATCAATAATGGTTTTCACCATCAAGGCAGTTTCTAGCTTAGTAGCATTTCTTCTGTGCTTTACTCTGTACATCAGGCCACGTTCCCCAGCTGTCTCTATATCAGCTGCCAATTCAGAGTGCTACTTGCAGCCCCATTGTTTAATGAGGCATGGATGAGTTTAATGGTTATCACTGACGGTGTAATGGTTAGCAAATCCTGTGTGGCTGAGGGACTTCTGATTATACTACTCAAATAGACTACTCTCTTGGGATGTAGTTATGTGACCGCCGGTCACAATACCGACCCCTACATCCCACCAGTCGGCATGCCCCCCGACACTCATGGGTGTCTACGACACCCATAGCGTGGGAACAGCACCTGCGGCCGGGATCCCGGTGTTGGGATGCTGACCACCAGTAAGCCATACCCAACCCTCTTGGCCAATGATTGATATTTTCTCCGGCAGGGTCCACAGGTTATCCACAGGATAACAGTGGGATATGATGAAGCGACAGCGGATTTGCACCAATCGGTCAAAGCTTTTCGGCCTCCCAACATGCAACGTGCCCGTCCATACATCCCCGCCTCCTGGCTCAGGCAAACCAGTTTTTTATTTGGTGCGGCAGGAGCTGGACCATGGTCAGAGGGCTGCTGGTTATTAGCAGCCCTAAGCTTTCTTATTTTATTTTTATAGTCTTACTATTTTTTCTTGAGTGATCTTTCTAAAAAGCGTCTTATCCGTACCTTAGAAAGAGTCGCTCCAACAACTCTCCGCTGGGTCGCGACAACGCTTACCCACGAGTACAGTGCTGTTTCGGCAGGCGTCTGTGTCGGATATACTAGAAGGTCCAGCAGACGTTACCAGGCTGTGGTCGGAGCACCGGGAGAATGTAAGGCATCGGTTCCGCTTAGAAGGGGAATACTGACACAGCCGCACTGTTTTGGGAGGAGACTACCAAACAGACGCTGACGCGGCTACCACCTCGGGTACACCAGCGCTTGTTGGAGAAACCAATCTATAACATGCCTAAATAGAGCAGCCTGCGAGAAAACCGTTGCATCTGAAAGACTAAAGCCTCCTAGAGACTTAGGTAGTATCAATTTCATATAGGATATGCGTGCCTTCTTCTCATTCCAAATAAAAGTGGAAAGCAGTTTTCTAAGGGAGGAGGCATCTTTAATAGACAGCATCAAAGGGAGCATTTGCAGGAGGTAAGAAAGTTTTGGGAAAAGAATACTTTTAATAACCGTTATCCTGCCTGACATAGACAATGGCAGCCTCATCCAATTGATTATAGATTTTTTGAATAGAGAGCAAAATTGGTTTGAAATTAACTGAGTAGAGCAGAGAAAGTTGTCTTGGGATGAGAACCCCTAAATACTTCAGGGGGGTCTGACAAATTGTAAATTCAGATAAAATTGGATGAGAGGCAAACAATGAATCATTTGACGAAAGGGGTAACAATCTGGATTCAGAGTAATTTACCCAAAAGCCAGCAAATTAGCTAAATTTATCTATAATGCGCATAACAGCAGTAATAGATTGCGACGGGTTGGATAAGAAAAGCAGCATATCGTCCGCAAATAGACTAAGCTTTACTTCCGCATTGCGGACCATAATACCTTGGAAATCCTGAGAATGCCGTAGAGCTATTGCCAGAGATTCCAATGCCATTGCAAATAATAGGGGGGAAAGGGGGCAGCCCTGTCTCGTGCCCTGTAAGATTGGGAAAGGAAGTGAAAGATAATTATTGCTTAAAATGTGTGATAAAGATTTGTGATAGAGGCGTTTTAAAACTGAGATGAAGCCGTCTGGGACACCAAACCTACCCATGACATCAAATAGATGTTTCCAAGACACAAGGTCAAAGGCCTTTTCGGCATCAAGAGAAAGAATCGCATAATGATCCGGCGACCCAGACGACTCCAACCATTGCATAGTAGCAAGGACCTTACGGACATTGACAACTGGTCGTCATGGATGATAAATGGCAAAATAGGTTTAAGTCTATACGCTAAAATTTTGGAAAATAACTAATAGTCAGTATTTAAAAGCGATATATGTCTATAAGAGCCAGGGAGTTCTGGGTCTCTGCCCGGTTTACTCAAAACTGTCAGCAAAGCAGTATTGAAATAAAGAGGTGGCATAGCACCAGAAAGAAGGGAGTTAAAAACCAGGAGTAGGGAGCCCTCTAATTTAGGGCCTAGGATTTTATAAAAATCATTGGAGAGACCATCAGGGCCAGGTGCCTACCCCGTCTTAAGATGACTTATAGCCTGTCTAAGTTCCTCAATGGTAATGGGTACGATTAAAGAATCCGCCTGGGCAGATGAGATAAGAGGTAAAGTGACGTCCTTCCAAAAATCAGTCCTATTTGATTCTTCTGTGGGTTTAGGGGAATATAATGCTGTGTAAAAAGACTGAAGGACAGCAGAAATCTCCTTCCCCTTCCTAACCAGGACTCCCTCGGTTGTCCGCAAGGCTTTAACAACCGTAGGAGGCTGTTGCCCTCGTAGTAAACTGGACAGCATTTTGCTAGATCGATTACCGTAACGATGAAATTTACAGCTGGAGTAAAAAGAGTATTTAGATTCACATTCTGAAAGCATAGTGTCAAACGCTAATTTACTTGAGAGATATTTATCCTTATGAGCAGAAGTAGGAGCAGTAAGAAACATATGATATGCATCAGACAGAGAGGTTTGCAGCTCAATATAAACCGCACGTTGAGATTTTTCTCTAGGTGCACAAAAAGAAAAAATATCCCCACGTATGACAGCTTTGAATGCTTGCCAAAATAGTAAGGGAGAGTCTAGTTCACAATCCCCATTATTACATTTATAATTTCTCCAGGAAGCTTCTAAAGCAGAGCGGAAGGTTGCTGAATTAGCTAAATGGGAATCCCCATTGCCTATAGGGGCCCCTGTCGTGCTGCAGAGAGAAACTGAGCCATGTGACTGCGTGATCTGAAAGACAGATGGGTTCAATAGAGGTGTCAATAATCCTAGTAAAGAGGGACTCAGAAAATAACAAATAATCTAACCTGGAAAGGGAACCATGGGCTGCTGAGAGACAGGTATAGTCTCTTTCCACAGGATGAGATGCCCTCCAGGCATCTATCACATGTAAATGTTGTTGAATGTATGGGATACCTATCTTTGGGGCTTGTTTCTGGGTCAGTCGAGATGTGGATCTATCAAGCATGTGAGAAGATACAATATTAAAATCCCCTCCTAGCAGTAGCGGGGCAGTACCAAAGGCATGTAGCTAAGTGATTATACGTAAAAAGAAAACACTGGAATACACATTAGGGGCATATATGTTGCATAAAATCAATCTGGTCTGGTCTAACGTTACATCGGCAATAGCATATCTGCCTGGAGGATCAATGCTGGAGGAATGTAAGGTAGTGGCAATAGCTTGTCTAACTAAAATAACAACACCCCTAGCCTTGGAGGAATAGGGTGCCGAAACCAATACTCTCCAACGTAATGCATTTATCTTTTCAACCTCAGGAGGGAGCAGGTGCATCTCTTGTAAGTAAACCACATCTAAATGCAGTTTGTTGAGGTATATTAAAATCTTCTTTCGTTTAATGGGGGAATGGAAGCCCCCGACATTAAATGTGCCTAATTTTAGACTCGTCATAATGACTCAATGGGAAAACAGGCATGTCGGTCTGAAACCCTTAGTCTATTTGAAATAACAGTGGGATCGAAATGAGATACCATGGAGATACACAACACAGGACACAGTAGAGAGGAGAAAAGGGGAGAAGGAAGGAAGAAGGAGAGAGGGGGGGTAAACAAATACAAACACAAAAACCAGATAGGAATGCAGGACCAGAAACGGACACACATTCCTACACCATAGGCGTATAACAACAACCGGTATCAAAATCGTACACAGCAACTAATCCGTGTACAAATCAGAAGAGTAACAATATGGGGTGCTCTAGGCATCCCCCGGCTATAAAAGAAAATAATACAGTGAAAACAATAAAGTGGACGATCCTAAAGTAGCAGTACACTGCAAGCTAGCAGCATGGGCGCAAAGCCTATAGTATGGTGAGCTGACTGATACAACACCCAGTAAGGAAATGAGTAAAGTACCTCTAACAGCAGAGTTTCCAACCGTGGCGGCTGTAGTATTTATATAGAGAGGTAAATAAACACGGAAAGCAGACCCATAAGGAATATGAAAAACATAATATAGCAGCTTTAACCTCAATCAAACATATATAGGAGACAAAAAAAAAATAGTTAGCATTGAGAATGATAACAGGAGAGATTAAATGTCAGCAAATATTTGCAGTGCAAGAGCTATAAATCATGGGTAGGAGGGCAAGCAGCAGGTGTAGCATACGGATCCTCTCCAGAGGACTCCAGGAGGTATCCTTCCGCATCCGCCACAGTGGAGAAATCCTTGAAAGAAGAACCGTCAAATAAGCGGAGGCGTGCTGGAAACAGTAGTGCAAATTTCCTATTTGCTTTGGCTAGCCTGGTACAAAGTGGGGAGAATTCTCTCCTAGCCCTGGAGACTTCAGACGAGTAATCCTGAAATATGGAGATGCGGGAACCCTCCCAACTGCAAGTCTCTGTGACGCCTGGACGCTGTCCATATAAGTTCCTTATGCACAAAGCTGAGGCACTTGAAAATCACAACACGTGGGCGACTGTTAGGTGTAGTGCGGGGAGGACCCAATCTATGTGCCCGCTCAATCACAATTCCAGTGCAAGAGTCAGTAATGTCTAGTAAATCTAGAAGCGATGTTTGTAAAAATGTAAATAATGCAGGACCTTTCATGTCCTCAGAAAGACAGAGGATACGTAAATTACATCTTCTTGAGCGATTTTCCAAATCATCGACCTTTGTAATCAACTGGTAGTGTGATTTTTGCAAAGCTGCATAATCGGATTTCAAAACTGACACATCTTGGAAAGTTTCTCCTAAGCACTGTTCCGTGGCCCCCACTGACTTAGACAACGGTTTCATTTGTGACTTAACGTCCAGCAAAGCCTGTTGCCATTTAGCAGTATGCACCTCCATTATTAGGCCCCATGGCATCTTGCACCGCGCGGACCACATCTGTATATGTAACCGGAGACGCAGTTAACTGACCTGGGCAATCTGCTGACTCCAGTGATATCGAGGGTGCCGTAGTGGTACAGCTGGGAGAGGCCACAGACACATGCTGAGGAGGAGCGGCGGCCATCTTGGGTTCTGGGACCCGCTTTTCAACCTTGTTACGCTGCACTTTTGGGGGCATAGAGGAGGACAAAAATGTGTCCATATAGCTCCCTGGGTGTTCACCTTCAATTTAAGGCCAAAAGCGCCGCTGTCAGTGTTGGGATGCTGGCTCTAGGAGGTCCGGTAGCCGGGGGTGCCAGAGAGCCCTAGTGAGAAGCGTCTCCTCACATAGACGCCGGAACCGGAAGTCAACTTATTCATCTTTAAATGTTTTAATCGGTCACAGACTACTTCCTCGCTTAAATAAGTACCTATCAGTGGGATATTCTCATTATTGAGATTGTGTTAGTCACTGAATTGGGTCCTCTCTAGTAAATACTGTTGAAAAAAACTAATTTAGTGTGTCCGCTATGTCATTATCATTTTTTGCTTAAGACTCCCAACTTGTCTTTTAAAGGGCCTATACTCTCCTTCTTTAATCTCTTGCTATTAATGTATTTAAAGAATTTTTTGGGATTCACTTTGCTTTCCTTTGCTACTAGTTTTTCAGTTTCTACTTTAGCTGCTCTTATTTCCTTTTTGCATATTTTGTTACAATCCTTATAGTGCTGAAATGACTCTGCTTCCCCGTCAGATTTGTATTTTTTAAATGCTCGCCTTTTCTTGCCCATAAGTTCCTTTATCTTTTTGTTAAGCCACATCGGTTTTAGATTTTTATTCCTTTTTTTGCTGCTCGTAGGAATAAATTTGAGAGTATTTTTAGCTAGCAGGAATTTTAGTACGTCCCATTTCTCCGTAGTATTTTTTCCTAGAAACAAACCTTCCCATTCAATATCCATGAAAAATACCCTCATATTTTTTAAACTTTAGCAAAGCGAATTTTGGAGTCCTAGTTGAGCCAGTATAGGACTGTTTATGAAAACTGATATTGAATGTGACCATATTGTGGTCGCTGTTTCCTAATGGATTCCCCTACTATAATACCAAATCCCCATTGTTTGTTAATACCAGGTCTAAGATTGCATTGTACCTGGTAGGTTCCTCAATTAGTTGAACTAAGTAGTTATCATTTAGTGTGTTTAAAAACATATTGCCCCTAGCAGTGTCACATGAAACGTTTTTCCAGTTTATCTCTGGATAGCTAAAATCTCCCATCACTACTATGTCTCCTACTCCTGCTGCTCTTTCAATTTGCTTTAGTAACAATTCCTCATCAGATACGTTAATACCAGGCGGCCTATTGCATACACCCAATACTAACTTTTTTATTCCTTTTTCCCCACATGCAATTTCTACCCATAACGTCTCGACAGTGTCTACAGTCCCCTCCTGAATATCTTCCCGTATATCAGGTTTTAAAAACGGCTTTACGTAAAGACACACTCCTCCACCCTTTTTATTTAGTCTGTCTCTCCTAAACAGCGTATAGCCCTCTAGATTGACTGTCCAATCATGAGATTCGTCCCACCAAGTTTCAGTAATGCCTATAATATCATACTGTTTGCTTGCTGCAAGTATTTCTAGTTCGCCCTTTTTACCAGTAATGCTTCTAGCGTTTACATACATACAACTAAGATAAGTATTTCCCCTTGCGTTAGGGACATCTTTCACCTTATGTAGCAGTGATGACCTGTAATCGTCATTGGTTAGTGCTTTGGTAAAATCTCTTTTAGTACCCATGTTGGTAACCTTACCACCTGCTCTTACCCTCCCCCCGACTTCTCCCCCATTTCGTTTACTACCGCCATCCCCACTATTCTCACTGCATGACCCGTAGTTTCTAGCTAAACCCTCCCCCCAGGCTCCTAGTTTAAAACCTTCTAACCATCCTTCCCACCAGCACCGCTGCCCCCTCCTCAGTCAGGTGCAATCCATCACGACAAAAGAGATGGCGCCTGACTGAGAAGTCCGCCCAGTGTTCCAGGAACACAAACCCCTCTTTCCTGCACCAATCCCTAAGCCACACATTTACCTCCCTAATCTCCCTCTGCCTCCCTGGACTAGCGCGTGGCACGGGTAATATTTCGGAGAATATTACCTTAGATGTCCTTGCCTTAAGTTTCTTTCCTAAGTCCCTATAGTCTTTCTTAAGGACATCCCACCTTCCGCTAACTTTGTCAGTAGCTGGAGTTGGGGAAATTCTAGTCGTTAAAAACGCAGCGGGATTTACGAAGGGCTGCCCTTGAGTAAGGTCAGGAGATTCACTGGAACTTAGGGAATGAGATAAATAATCTACCTTCTTATTTAGTGAACCTGGCTGGTAACTAAATTTGAAATTTAAGTGGGTGCAGAAAAGGGCCCACCTAGCTTGCCACGGATTGAGGCACTGTGTAGACTGAAGGTACAAGGGATATCTTTATGATCCGTAAATACTGAAATCAGATGTAGAGCCCCCTCCAGCAAATAACTCCACTCTTCAAAAGCTAATTAATAGCTAACAATTCTTGTTCTTCGATAGCATAATTCCGCTGAGCGGGTGAGAACCTCCGGGAGAAATATCTACATGGATGAACCCTCTGATCCTTGAACTGTTGTGACAATATGACTCCAACTCCCTCCGTAGACGCATCCACTTCTACCAAGAATGGTCGACTCAAATCAGGTTGGCGAAGGATGTGTGCGGACATAAAAGCCTTTTTCAAGGTCGAGAAGGCTTCGAAAGCTTCGGATGACCAGCTGGACAGGTCTGCTCCCTTCTGCGTTAGAGCTGTGATGGGTGCAACGATCGAAGAACAGTTTTTAATAAATTTCCTATAGAAGTTGTTAAAGCCCAAAAAGCGCTGGATTCCTTTAAGAGTGGAGGGTACTGACCAATCCCAAATGGCTTGGACTTTAGCAGGATCCATCTTTAAGTCGACTCCAGAAATTATGTAACTGAGGAATGGAAAAGAAAACACCTTGAAGGTACATTTTTCCAACTTGCAAAACAGCCGGTTGCTCCTCAAGCGGGTTAACACTTCCATGACTTGGGCCCTATGAGACTCTAGATCTTTAGAGAAGATTAAGATGTCATCCACATAAACCACAAGGCATTTGTAGAGTAGGTCTCTGAAGAGTTCATTTACATAGTTCTGGATAACAGCTCGGGCATTACACAGACCAATGGGCATTACGAGGTACTCATAATGCCAGCCACCAGTGTTGAAGGCCGTCTTCCATTAGTTTAGTGAAAACTGTGGCCCCATTCACTCGGTCGAACAGCTCGGGAATCAAAGGGAGTGGATACCGGTTCTTGCCGGTAATTTCATTAAGACCCCGATAATCAATACAGGGCCGTCCTTTTTTACGAAAAAGAATCCCGCTCTGGCAAGTGAGGAATATGGTCTGATAAAGCCTTTATCCAGATTCTCCCGAATATACTCTGACATGGCCTGTGTCTCAGGTAGGCACACGGGATAGATTCGGCCTCTGGGAGGAGTCTTACCCGGCAACAAATCGATCGAGCAGTCCCATTTCCAATGAGGTGGTAGGAGTATCTGCTCCCTGCTTGCTAAATACGTCTAAATGGGACTGATAGGCCGGAGGCAATTCAGAAGAGCCAATTGAACAGAGCAGTCTCACAGATGTCAAAGCAACGATTGAAACAAGACTTTCCCCAGGCGAGTATTTCCATATTCTGCCAGTTGATTTGTGGGTTATGACTCTGCAGCCAGGGGAGTCCTAGAATAATGCTATGAGAGGCTTTGGGAATCACAAGAAAATAAATGTTCTCAGAGTGTAGTGCTCCCACCTTTATCCTGAGTGGTACAGTACGAAGAGTAACGACACCTTCTGGAATACGACTTCTGACTGCTGTGACGGAAACAGCCTGATCCAAATGAACAGTCTGTTTCCCGGCATGCTTGACTAAAGCTCAGGTAATAAAGCTCTCCATCGCACCAGAATCAAGCAATGCAGAGATGTTAAGCGTAGAAGATGGAGCTTCCAGGCACGTGAGCAGAACTGTTTCCTTTCTAGACAGTGATTCGGAGGATACTCTTAGCTTAACCTCTCCTGTGTATGCTAGGAGCGGAAGTTTCCCGGCCGATGGCTACAAGTTTTTACAAAATGGTCAGGAGAGCCACAATACATACAGAGAGTCCCCTGTAGGCGACGCAGACGTTCTTCGTTGGAGAGCCGGGAACGGTTAATCTGCATTGGCTCTTCAAGTGGAGGTAAGGGTTGTCTCTGGGAATGATCTGGCCAGAGTCTGGAGCGTTCGGATTTGGACCTCTCTAAACATCGTTCTCTATACCAAAGATCTAATTTGTTACATAAAGATATAAGGTCATCGAGCTTAGCTGGAATGTCCTAGGTATTTAGATCATCCTTGAGTTATCCGAAAGGCCATTTCTAGAAGGCGGCAATGAGCGCTTCCTCATTCCAGTTAAGTTCCGAAGAAAGCTTACGAAATTGAATTACATACTGGCTGACTGAACGGGCTCCCTGACAAAGGTATAGAATCTCCAAAGAAGCCGATGAAGTTCTACCTGGCTCGTCGAAAATCTTGCAGAAGGAAGATACGAACTCAGCATAATTCAAGAGAATGGGGTCAGCCTTCGAACTTATTCGGAATTGTTAACTGTAGGTGAGAAACCGGTACTGGAGCTGGTGGATTTTGCGCAGGAGGAGGGACTGCAGATGTGGAAACCTGGGGTGCAGTTATAGCTGCATGAAGCGTATCCAGGCGATCCGACATACTCTGCATAAACTGAATCAATTGCATTTGTGTGGATTCTTGCTTGCTCAGACGAGTCAGAATGTCTGCTGTTGTATCCACCCCGGTGGGGCTGTTTCCAGAGATTTGGTTTCGCCTGCGTGGAGCGACCTGCAGTGTCCCTTGCCCGCCGCAGCAGCAGGCTGGGACTGCAGGGATGTCGCCACAGCTCGGGAGCCGGCACTCGTGCGACACCCCGCAACTCCCCTCTTCCCCCAGTCCCAACAGAGGTCCCATGACGGGGGAATGGTCATGTGACCGGGGGGCGCCGGAGGTGCAGCACCGCACCGGGAGTGGTCAGGTCGTGGCTCCTGGTGCAGCAACAGATAACCCCCGATAAGCCACCGCTCGTGCTGGTTTATCAGGGCTAATAGCATAGCCCTCGGCGGGACAGTTAGCTCCAGTAAATTACCAGGGCTAATTGGATATCCCCCTTTATCTGATATGTGTGGAAGAATTGTATCGAAAGAGAGTAAGTGTACCTAAATGACAGAGTACAGTAGGACCAGGGATTTGGATAAAAACTTATTGTTCTTCTAAATAGGACAACTGGGTGGGAGAAGCAGTCAATTTACTGGCTGTCAGTCTATAAAGAGGCCAGAGTCCCGACACCCGGTGAATCCCGACCGCCGGCTGGAATCCCCACTCGGGTCCGAGGGGGAATGTAGCCCTGTGGCGACCAAAGGTCGCCATTGGGCCCGAAGCGTGGCCAGTGCAGCAAGACTGCGAGGGGACACGCTGAGCTTGCTGCCGAAATCCCGGCGTCGGTCTCCTGACCGCCGGGATATCATACTGATCCCCTGGGTGGTACTGCCGCTAAGCATAAACTATGTGGCTCCTTCAGCTACGGAACTTATTCATTTATAAAGTATCAATATTATTTATAAATATAATAATATAATTTTATATATAATAATACATCGACATGTAATATAATTATAAGTTATAATATTATATCATTAGATATAATTTATATATAGCAATTCATAATTATTATTATTACTATTAATAATAATAATATTTATAAAGCACCAATTTATTTATAAAGCAAGGGTAATTTAAAGTGATATTTGGAACCTGTCATTGTTTTAATTAAATGTTATAAATTGGTCTCATAGAAACAAAATCAGATATATTTTAAATTAGACCTAACGCCACCTAGTGTTGTAGAATGTGTCCTGCATTTGCACTTTGCAGTCTTACCTAGAGTATGGCACCAGCAAATAGGATTACTAACTAAAATACACAGTCCACTCATGTATCATGATGTCATTGCTACAGGGTATTCAAAGCCTGTATTCAACAGAGATGACAGGACCTTTATAAGCAGGCATGAGCTAGTTTGTTGGGCACTATGTGGGCTTAAGTACACAATGTATGACACTGCAATGTGAAGTATGAATACCACTGCTCAATGTGAGTCCCCTCTGTTTCACCCCTGTCTGTCTGCCCCTCCCCTATAGACTGTAAGACCTAACGAACAGGGCCCTCTTCCCTTTTGTGCTTTTGGTTCGCTGACCTATAGTATCATCTCCTCCCCATTACCTACACAGGCACCAAATGCTGCTTTTGTAGGTATTTTGACTGCATATGCTGCAGTGTTTTTATAGCTTTCATTCTATGTTAAAAAATGTCTGTTAGTCTTTTGCACTATTGTTTTTGCTATATTTGCATTGTTTTGTGTTTTATATACAGATGTGTCCTCTTACATCTTTGCTCCGTGCGCGACAAGCTCGTTAAACATAACACGAGAGTGCCATGTGACTCGGTAGCAGTGAGCGTCTTTTTTCTGCGAAAATACATCTGGGACACAAAGTAATTTAATAGGACGCACAAGCAGCTTCTGCTGATTAAAATGATATGCAGCATGCCTATATTTAGTGTGAGACTGCGACTGCATTAGTCTACGTTGCATTTCGGTTGCAGATAGAGCTGCTACTACACACAGAATATAGGCATGCTGCATATCATTTTAATCAGCACAAGCTGCTTGTGCGTCCTTTTACATTACTTTGTGTCTTAGAAGCATTTTCATAGAAAAAAATGCCCCCCCAAAAAAAGACACTCACTGTGCGTCCTACTTTGCATGTAAGACGCATTTTCGCGGAAAAACACAAAAAAAGACAATCACCGCTGCCGAGTCCCGCCACGGCGTGGCGTGACTTTAAGGGCTGTGTAATGTGACTGCAGCAAGGATGTAAGAGGATACATCTGTACTTTGCAAGGCAGTGCGGACCCCTTGTGGCATCATATAAATGATAACAATTTTGTCAGTTACTTTTATTTTTCTACTCTGGAGCCCTCATTCCGAGTTGTTCTCTCGTTGCCGATTTTCGCTATGCTGCGATTTGCTGCTAAATGCACATGCGCATGGTACGCAGCGCGCATTTCGCTAAGTTATTTAACTAAAAACTTAGCAGTTTTGCTGGTGTTCGTACAACGCTTTTCAGTCGCACTGCTGATTGGTAAATGATTGACAGGAAAGGGGCGTTTCTGGGTGGTAACTGAGCATTTTCTGGGAGTGTGCTAAAAAACGCAGGCGTTTCAGGGAAAAACGCGGGAGTGTCTGGAGAAACAGGGGAGTGGCTGGCCGAACGCAGGGCGTGTTTGTGACATCAAACCAGGAACTAAACGGACTGAGGTGATCGCAATCTAGGAGTAGGTCTGGAGCTACTCAGAAACTGCAAAGAATTATTTAGTAGCAGATCTGCTAATCTTTCGTTCGCTATTCTGCTAAGCTAAGATACACTCCCAGAGGGCGGCGGCCTAGTGTGTGCAATGCTGCTAAAAGCAGCTAGCGAGCGAACAACTCGGAATGAGGGCCTCGGTACCAAGTTCTCTTTTTAGTTTTTTTTTGTTTTTTTTCAGCAGCGTAGCACTATATGTAATACTGAGATATATATAACTTAGGTCTAATCAACAATGGAGCACAGCTCTTCACCATATTTGCAGAGAAAGGGGATTGACTCACCATGTTATGCTGCTTGGTAATTATTCATCCGTGTGCGTTTTTGCCTTAACCTGACTCCTTCAGGTGTCTAAAAGAAAATATGGGGGAAGATGCAGGAATGTTCTGTTCTTTCCTCCTTATTTTCTTTAAAACATACACATACTGAAGGGCGTTCTGCCAAATGACCAACGTGCAGTGGTGCCGAGAGGTGAAGGGGGAGCGGGTACTCTTTACCCAGGCCAGAGCCTGTTGGAGTGGCCCGACGGTGGCCTGTCCCACCAAACACTCCCGTAACAGGCAGCAGCGTGGTACTTTGGGCAGGGAGTAAGAAGTGACTGCTGCTGTGTGCTGGGCTATGAAACAGGGACGTGCGATGAGGTAAATAGCTCGGGAGGCACTGGCATGTACCAGAGCCAGATTTACATACAAATATATGATCCAAAGGGTTCATGTGGGCATTACACAAAGATGCAGTAGTATAGACTTCTGACAATTTGGTGGGTTTTGATCAGAGATGTGAGGAAAAGATAAGCAGGGGATTCACTGCCTCTCCTGTCATAGACTTTTTACTCTGAGTTTTGACTATAAAAATGATTAGAATAATGCAAAGAAGATATTTCATATAGTCTTTGTATTTTTTATTTACTTTATATAGTCAATACTCTGGCACATACGTTTAGTATGACAGGAAAAGCTCTGCCTCACCGTACTGCATGTCACTGCTATGGAGAGAGGCTGCTGCAACAGCAGTCAGTCCTCTCTCTCCCTGCGTGAAGTGTGGCGGAGGAGGGGAGAGCGATATTCCTCTTCCTGACCTGTTGGCGTGATAAACAGGCCACCAGGTCAGGAAGAGGAACTGGACAAGAACCTATTGCACGACATACCTAAAATGGCACTAAAAGGAGAGGCAATAATCATGGAAGACTTTAATCTTCCTGATGTAAACTGGGAGGTTTCTGTTGCTAGTTCCACTAGAAGTAGGGACATTTTAAATTCCCTTCAGGGAGCATCCCTCCACCAATTGGTGAGGGAGTCCACTCAGAAAGACGCAATATTAGAGCTAATACTTACAAATGGAGACAGAATATCGGACATAAAAGTGGGTGAAAACCTGGGATCCAGTGATCATCAAGCAGTATGGATCAGCATAAAGACAGAGACTGACTCATCCCATACAAAAACAAAGGTGTTGGATTTTAGGAAGGCTGATTTTGTAGGGTTGGGAAAATGTGTAAGCGATTCTTTGACAGAGTGGAGGAATTTGGAAGCAGTGCAGGAGAGGTAGGAAACATTAAAAAGTGCAATATTAAAGGCAACAGAACTCTGTATCAAAAGTGTTAGGAAAAACACAAGGAAAAGGAAGCCAGTGTGGTTTGCGAAAGAAATAGCAAGTATTGTGAAATCAAAAAAGATGGCTTTTAGGAAATATAAACAGACACAAAATAATGAAGACAAAGATATATCTTGTTAGACAGGAGGAGACTAAGAAGGTAATCAGATGTGCAAAGGCACAAGCTGAGGAGAAAATGGCCCAGTCAGTGGGTAAAGGAGGCAAAACTTTTTTTAGGTACGTTAGCGAAAGGAGAAAAACAAAAGGCGGAATAAAAAACTAAAGACAAGACTGGGAGTCTTGTTGAGGGAGACAATGTAATAGCAGTTCATCTTAATATTTTTGCTCAGTATTCACTACTGAAAGAGAGGGGAAGGGACCACAGTTAACTTGCAGGAATATTCAAGAAAATGAAACAAGTACGTTTACATAGAATAAGGTCCTAACAGAACTCTCAAAGCTGAAAGTGGAAAAATCTATGGGGCCAGATGGGATACATCCAAGGATACTAAAAGAACTTAACCAGTCATTAGCTACAGAAGTAATTCCAGAGGACTGTATAAGTGTGAACGTAGTCCCGATGCACAAAAGTGGAAGCAAGGAAGAGGCAAACAACTACAGACCAGTGAGATTAGTAGTAGGGAAATTTAAGAGTGTTTCCATCAAAGAAAGAGTTGTAGACTATCTCAAATCCAGCAATTTACAGGATCCCAAACAGCATGGATTCACTAGGGGGAGATCATGTCAAACAAATCTTATTGACTTTTTTTGACTGTGGCTTTTGACACTGTTGAACATCGCAGGCTGCTAAATAAACTTGAAAGCTTGGAATTGGATACTAGGATAACTGAATGGATAAGATCTTGGTTGCAGGATAGAAAACAGAGTTGTGATAAATGGAGTACATTCACAGGAGGGAAATGTTACCAGTAGAGTACCCCAGGGATCTGTAGTTGGACCTGTGCTTTGTAATATCTTATTTGTGACATTGCAAATGGCAATAAAGAGAAAATATGCCTCTTTGCAGATGACACAAAGGTATGCAACAGGGTAGACACACCAGGTGGGGTAAAGCAAATGACTGATCTAGGAAGACTAGAGGAATGGTCAAGAGTGTGGCAATTGGGGCGTGGTCTGGCTGGCAACTGAGGAGGTTGCGTTTTACATGGGCTCCGTGCAGTGACCCTGTAAAAAGCCCCTTTTGCCCTGTTCCGAAGGTCTCCTTCCCCCCCCTGTTCCCGACCTTACCCCCTTCCCTGTGTGACCGCTGCGGTGGCTGACGGCCGCGGAATCGGGAGGATGCTTCGGCTGACTCCGCGGATTGCGGC
Source organism: Pseudophryne corroboree (assembly GCF_028390025.1). Classification (NCBI taxonomy): domain Eukaryota; kingdom Metazoa; phylum Chordata; class Amphibia; order Anura; family Myobatrachidae; genus Pseudophryne; species Pseudophryne corroboree. Next base: position 164,148,550 of record NC_086448.1, read on the forward strand.
CTCTGCACTGCTGGAAAGCTGGGGCCTCGGGTGCTGTAGCGGCGTGAGACGGACGGCGGCCTCAGACGGGCAAACCAACATCCGTACACGCCGCCACGAGGACAGCGGCCACTCGCCCCTCACCACCATCTGGAGGCTCTACCTGGGACCGCTGGGTCCACGCTGGACGGCAGTCGGGTGCCCCTCAACCGCGGGAGCTCCGGTGCGGCCGCCATCTTTGATTCTCCCTCAGAGGTACTGGGCACAGGGTATAAAATAAATGAGTGCATGAAAGCCTCCCTGAGGTGCACAGGAAGATTGGCAGCATTATATTCTTTATATCCCACTGCAATCCTATGCTGCTGCTGCTGCTGCTGTTTTTGCTGCCTGCATCATATATGACTGGGAACACTGATATATTCCTCTGCATTTCTGACAAGGCATATTACACCTGTGCTTTATGCCCCACCACTATACTGTTATACGGTGCCATTTGTTTGCAGCCTTCGCTGGAACCAGCCACATACCATAAAATATTACCATCTCTCCAGGCGTTCCTATCGGCCCAAACCAGCGGCTTCCCCTGGACCTGAGACCCCGCAATAACATTGGCGGGTCCCGGAGATAAGAGGGAGCAGAGAGGAGTACATCCCGGCTCGGTCCCCCGTCCCGTATCACCGTAGTCCGCACACGCTGTGTGCAGCAGATGACGGTGGCCATCTTAGGTCTCCGGGGAAACGGAGACCGGACCGCCTGAGGGATCCTTAACCGCCCGCAGCGCCCCGCTGTGCCTCCCCGTCGGCCCCTCGGATCCCGCACCGCTGACAGGCGACCCCCCTGGAACAGGCGCGTGTGACCCACCTCACCGCTGCAGCGGCCACGACTCCCTGCCCCGCGGTTTGGAGTTCCGGAGCGTCTGAAGCCTCCTGCCCCCACTGTGGATACACTGGGCTCCAACAGCACTCACACCGCTCCACTGATCAGGGCCGTTGGCAGACTGGCATTGGTGGCGACGCTGACGCCCTGTCCTCCCCACCTGTGCCAGTACAAGCGACGACTTCACACCACGCAAAAGGTCTCTCTGGTACCGCGCTGGTCGCTGCCTGACCCCAGACCTAGTAACGATCACAGGTGGATTCTCATCCCCCACCCTCCCCTCACTCCTTGCTACTAGTGTGCCTCATTGAATTACACCTTAAACTGGCACCTCTGCATATGCTTGTCACAGTGTCCTTCCCTTTAGTTTCCTCTTCACTCCAGCGTGACTTGCCTGCTATACCCCTGAGGAACCTGTAATCTTTTGCTGTACACCCACACTCATCGTGTTCCTCGTGTGACAAACTATACTTTTACCTTGCTGACCAGCGATTGAACCGCACTTCCCGTCATGGAAAAATATGTGGCCAAAACGCTCCGCACGAATAAGAATTCCCAAAACAAAAATAAATCAACGGCCAAAGAAAAAGAGCATAGCCCTATTCAACAGGGGTCTCCATCCTCTCCTGGCAGACGGAAAGCTGACGACATGGTGCTCACCGATGTCCGAGCCAGCCCATCCTCGATACAGAGGGCCAGAGAAATATCAGATATCATCTCCCCACTGCTGGATGCAAAACTGGCACCCCTGATGGAGGCTATTACGTCAGCAGCAGCTCAACTAACCCAACACACTCAACGTCTGGCAGAGGCCGAGGATCGAATATCTACATTGGAGGATGACCAACAAGCGATTCAATCACAACAGCAAACACACGACAACACTCTAATGGCCATGACCGATAAGATCGAAGATCTGGAAAATCGGAATCGTCAGAATAACTTACGTTTGATTGGTCTTCCAGAATCCGTCAGACAGAAAGATCTACTGGACTTTGTTACTCGCTGGCTCCCTACAACTCTTGATCTACCACCCTCACCCACCTCCTATTTGGTAGAACGAGCCCATCGCATCGGCCCTGAGAGGCAATCTTCACAATCCTCCCAGTCACGCCCTAGGCCAGTAATCTTTAAGTTGTTAAATTGTCTCGACAAAGTGAAGATCATGGAGGCCTACCGCAGAAGCTCTGAGCTACGCTACGAGGAATCTAAACTTCTTATTTTTCAGGACTTTTCCTTTCAAGTTTCGACGCAACGGAGAGAATTCTCTCCTATATGCAAGGAACTCTTTACTAAAAATGTCAGATTTGCTCTCCTGTATCCCGCAAAACTGAGAATTTTCCATGCTGGCAAACCACACTACTTCGACACTCCAGAATCTGCTCGGAACTTTCTCAAGTCTCTGTCTTCATTTTAGTCTGACTCGAAAAATGGACGATGCTGATTGACTCTTCAAGAATCAAGTATCTCTTTATTTCGTTTTCTCTTTTCTCCTTTCCTAATGGATAACACACTGTTGATTACTTACGTTTGGCTCTTTCAGTTATGGTTAAACAGAAATTCTCCTCACCTACCACAGATGCAGGGGTGGTGGGAGACATTTATCCCGTCTTTCCTGTCAGCCCTCCTCTTTTTCCCTCTTTCTAATCTAACCAAAGTTTCTGTTACATGTAGATGGTTATTGCTACTGTCTTCTTGGGTTCGAAAATACAAAAAATGTTTTGACTGGTGGCCTATATTGCCCTGGCCGTTGATTTCTACATGCATTACGCAACATTGTTATTTCTATATGTTTGTCTCAACTCCACTTGTTTGCCCACTATACTCCTTTTGTCCTCCCCTTGCGTGCTGGGACGGGGGATTGGACTCTCGATTGGGGCTTCTTTCTTTGCGTTCCATCAGACAGGGTATTGGATAATGCCAGGCCCTAGAAACTCTGAGACCTCCGCTGATGGCTCAAAGACGTCTCTTAAGCTAGTCTCATGGAACATGGAGGGTTTGAACACACCAATCGAGAGGAAAAAAATCTTGACTCACCTCAAAAAAATTCATCCTGATGTAGTGTTTCTACAGGAGACACACTGGCGTCTCACTGACCCTAATAGACGTAGAGATACTTGGGTCGGGATTTTAGAAGTGCCTCCTATACTACTAAAGCGAGGGGAGTACTTCTTCTATTTCGTAAATCCCTGCACTACGAGATCGGGGATGAATGGGTGGACCCAGAGGGTCGGTTTTTGTTTCTAAAGGTAGAGGTTGAAGGGGAACGTTTTACGTTAGCATTTATTTACGCCCCCACAGGGCCAAATGCTTCTTTCTTTTCAGATATATTTGTTCATTTACAGGGCTGGATGGAGGGGTTTTTGATCTTAGGGGGAGACCTCAATGTTGTTTTAGACCCATTATTAGATGTGTCAGGTGGCCCTAAACAGTTGAGTTTCAATAGATCCACACCACCCCCACTGTCCCTAATGCTGGATTCCCTACAGCTTCTGGACCCCTGGAGATTTCTCCACCCTGACTCTAGAGAATACTCCTTTTTCTCACACCCACATAAAATATTCTCCAGATTGGACTACTGGCTAATATCTGCCTCACTGATTCATAGAATAGTGGATTCCAGCATAGCCAATATTCTCCTGTCTGACCACGCCCCCATCACCCTGACAATTGCCCTGACTACACCCCGCTCCTACTCTCCCATATGGCGGTTTCCGGAATACCTAGCCCTCTCTGAGGACTTTAAACTTTATTTGACACAATCATATCTTAACTACACACATGATAATGCCATACATATAGATGACACAAATTTTTCTGGCAGGCATCTAAACCTGTTCTTAGAGGACAGATAATTTCATATGTAGCGGCCAAGAAGAGGCAAATTCGGGAGAAGCTGACCAAGGCATCCCGCAAGGTTGCTTCTGCTTATTATCGATTATTGGCCGATCCATCCGAGTCTAACAGAATATTATATAAAGACACCAAATCAATTCATGATGCTCTCTGTGCTGAGCAGGCCAAATTATTCCTTTCCTATCGTTCTAATAAATATTTCCGTTGGGGCAACCGCCCCGGAAAATTATTGGCGAACATGGTAAAAGCTCACGCAACACCTAAATATATTTCCACAATCAGAGACACTCGCAGTCCCCCCTCATTGACACAAGAAAAGATCAGTGACACCTTTCTGACTTTCTTTGAGACTCTTTACACTGCACCACCCGACCAACCTGCAGCTGGTATGGACTTTCTGACACATGCTGATCTCCCTACTCTCTCTGAAGACGATAGAGAATTTCTCACTACTCCCGTTACTGAAGCGGAATTGGAATCGACCATCAAATCCTTAGCCAATGGGAAATCCCCAGGCGCTGATGGCCTGTCGGCAGCCTATTAAAAACTACTACTTCCACATATGAGTGAACACCTCAGAAAACTATATAATGCTCTCTTGGCAGGCCACCCAGCCCCACAGGGGTTTAACACGGCCCGAATCATAGTACTCCCTAAACCCAATAAAGATCATACCCTAGTCTCATCCTACCGGCCAATCTCGTTATTGAACCAGGATTTTAAAATATTCACGAAGATTCTTGCTTCCCGCCTCCAAGTGGTCCTACCTAAACTGCTTCATCCTGCTCAGACAGGATTCATGCGCAATAGGCATTCAGTACACAATGTCCGCTCATTGCTAGCGGCCATGTTTAAAACACATGGCTCACTGGAGACGGGAAATATGGTCTTGAGTTGTGATGCAGACAAGGCCTTTGATTGAGTCTCTTGGGCTCACATGACCAGAACACTTAGTATTCAAAATTTCGGCCCTGATTTTATCACAGTATTTCACACTATTTACCAAACTCCCCAAGCCTTTTTGACGATTAACGGTTATAATTCTAGACTATTCTCCCTATACCGGGGTACCAGGCAGGGCTGCCCTCTATCCCCTCTCTTATTCAATCTGGCCTTAGACCCCCTTCTTCGTCACTTTCTAAAAGAAAAAAGGTGGCACAGCATAAGGTTGACTGACCAAGAACTTAAATTCTCAGCATTTGCTGACGACATTTTACTCTACTTCAGCAACCCCCAAACGGCCATTCCACATTTACTTGATATTTTGGATTTATTCGAAACAGTTTCTGGTTTTAAAATTAATTATTCCAAAACAGAGGCCTTGGCATTTTTCTCCTCAGCTAAAACGGGATGGGGCGACACATTCCCATTTCACTGGGCCACAAATAATTGTATTACTTATTTAGGGATCGTATTCCCTGATCACCCTTCCAAACTATATTCTCTCAATTTTCCCTCACTATTCACTAGGACATATGCGGACTTTGCCAAATGGGCCCACCTTCCTCTCACATACACTGGCAGAAGTCATTTGTATAAAATGATCAGCTTCCCGCGCTTCCTGTATGTGCTGCAGATGCTCCCGCTGATTCCGCCCAAGAACATACTAACTCAATTGGACAAGGCACTGTCCAAATTTATCTGGGCAGGTAAACGCCCTAGATTCTCATTATTTAAATTACGCCAACCTCGTTCCCTTGGAGGCTTAAATTTACCATGCCTTCATACCTATGCCTTGGCAGCCAATTATAGGATTGCCCTGGACTGGATTGGCGGACAAAGCATCTATGCTAACATATACCTGGAACAATCTTTTATACCCTCTCGACCTTTGGTGTCCCTTCTGCTCACTACTCCTGCCTCCATGCCACACTGTGTAAGCGACAACATACTTATGTCCTCTACCTGTGCTGCCTGGCGACAGGTTCGTTCACGGTTAAAATTATCACGACACATATCATTATTCTTACCTCTCTGGGGTAACCCAGACTTTACGCCCCACACTGCTTCTCCTATATTTCAGACTTGGTATGACGGAGGTCTAAAATATATACATCATTTTCTACACGCTGAGACTTTGGCCCTAGTCACACATTCGCAGGTTATGGCACGTTTCCCATCTCTACAAATCCCATTTTTTCCCTTTCTTCAAGCATGCAGCTATGTGCAGAAGGTCCTATCTTTGTTATCTCCACAGGATACCTCACATACCCTGGACAAAACATTACGTCTCACTCCAAATAGTAATTTCCCTACGGCACTCATACACTCACATTCTCGCACCCTGCTAAACATAGAATCTAGCTCCGTAGGTCTCCTGAAATGGAAACTGGAATTCCCAGATCTCACTTTGAAACTGATTTTAGAGGCCAATGCATATTTAGATAAAACATTGGGCTCAGTCTTATACTCAGAAATGCATCAAAAAATCCTGCACAGAGCATATGTCACCCCCAAGCTACGACATCTTATAGGAGCCGCCCCTTCGTCTCACTGCTTCAAGTGCACTGCACCGAAAGCAGATCTTGTACACTGTCTGTGGTCTTGCCCTAAGGTGCAGGCACTCTGGCAGGCACTTCAAGCGTACATTGTAACAGATCTACAGTTACAATTCACAATTACTAAGACATGGGCATTTTGGGGTATATATCCGAAACCCACGACCAACAGATTATCCAAAGGGCAACGCATTTTATTAAACTGGCAGCCGCCACTAAGAAGACGATCCTCTCCCAATGGATCTCCACTGACCCCATTCCCATTCACTACTACACCCTAGGATCTCACACCTCTTTCACCTAGACTGGACCAATACTGCTTTACAGAAGGATAAGTTGACTGAAAAATACTTCCAAATTTGGTTACCCTACGTTCAAATACTTCCCCCGGTTATAAAAGAGGCCCTACGGAAATGTTTTAAAGACACTAAATGGTACTTATTAGAGACCCTTGACACTGTGGCCCCCTTTTGATTACAAGACTCCTTGCTGTTTACATACCCCATTTTGTTCTTTTATTGCTACGATGTTTGTCTATTTCCTCTAATGTTCAGCTTTCATATTGCTTAGGGCTTACTTGGAGTACCCATACGGTTACTGTATGTATTTACTGATTTTTGTACACAATGCATGTCGTTCTTATTTTGACTTGTAATTATTCCACTTGTCAATAAAAAAAAAAAAAAGAGTGTGGCAATTACAGTTTAATGCCCAAAAATGCTAAATCATGCACTTGAGTCTCAAAATCCAAAGACTAAATATAGTATTAATGGCACTTTACTGGAAACTACTAAGGAGGAAAGGGATCTAGGAGTCACTATTTCAGGTGACTTAAAGGCAGGTAAGCAATGTAACAAAGCAATGAGGAAGGCTAGTCAGATGCTTGGCTGCATTGGGAGAGGAATCAGCAGCAGAAAGAAAGAAGTAATAATCCCACTGTACGGCCTCATCTAGAATACTGTGTTAAATTCTAGAGGCCATATCTTCAAAAGGATATTAGTACATTAGAGACTGTACAAAGAAGGGCAACTAAAATGGTGCATGGCCTACATCACAAAACATACCCAGAAAGACTAAGCAATCTCAATATGTATAGTTTGGAGCAGAGAAGAGAAAGAGGGGACATGATAGAAACTTTCAAATATATCAAGGGTTTGTTATGAGCCACCGCTGTGACTCATTCCTGTCTCCTAGCAACCTGGAAGCCGGCTGCTACGTATGTAGCACACCTGTTTGAAATGCTTTTGTTACCTGACTCCACCTGTGATTTCCCTTATATTAGGGATTCTGCCCTGTTCCTGGAACCAGTAATATTACTAGTTTCTGCACCTAGTGAGCCTGTCACGTGGTCGCTACATGCTGTGCAGTTCTCTGTTCCTGTAACCCTGGCCTGTCTATCTGAACCCCACATCTGTTCCTGAGTCCTGGTTTCCTGCCATTCCTGCTCCGGTGTCCTGCTGGATTCTGTCCTGCACCTGTGTCCTGCGTTTATCCCAGCTATGTGTCCTAGCCTTGCCGAGACCCTCCAGCTTACCTTCTGTGTCGCCTTTAGTCTGTATCCAGTTACAGCAAGTTCCTGTGGATTCACCTTGCCGGTTTAAATCACACCTAGTTTTGTTTCTGTGCACATCCAGCCTATGTGTCTGTGACCATCTACTGCAGCAAAGTATATTCACTCCAGCCGTACCTGCATTCACATGCCTGCAACATTTCCTGGATATCGGTATCAGTACTCAAACTACATCTCTGCCTGTGTGTATTATTACAGTCTAGTCACTATTCACCAAGCAAGTCTCTCTGCTCAAGCTGACAGAACTTTTTGCTTTTAATCAACTCGCATATGCACTCACCTGGTTACTCCCAGCAGTTATCACCTCATTCATTCAGTTCCCATTGTTCACTTACCAGTGCATATTGAATCCTGTGGCTTACAGTTATCATTCCTTGTCAAGCCTGTCTGCAGTAACCATTTCAGTATCCTGTTAACCTGACCTGCAATAAACTCATGCTTTGCTATCTGATTTAATCAAGTCTTGCTGTCTTCACTTGCATCACCTAGCCAAAGTGTACAATTAACCCCAGCCTTGCCAAGTCATCTTGCATCCAGTCTGTCTGCAATTAACCATTGCCTTACCAGTTGCTATACTCCAGGTAAATTAACCTAGTGGATCTCTGCCAATCCTGAACTTGGCTCAGGCATATCCTAACAGGGTTTTTAACAAAGTCCAGTAGGGAAACATTCTTTAAATGAAGAGAAGCAATAGGACACGAGGACATGCACTGAGACTGGAGGGGGGGAGGGTCAGGGAAAATTTTAGGAAAAATTACTTCACAGAAAGGGTAGTGGACAAGTGGAACAGCCTCCCATAAGAGGTGGTAGAGTCTAAGACAGTAGAGCAATTTAAACATGCATGGGATAGACATAAGGATATCCTTACAAAGAAATAAGGATCAAATAAGGTTTAAGATAAAAATATGGTACAAAAAAACAAAAAGGGGCAGACTAGATGGGCCAAGTGGTTCTTATCTGCCATCAAATTCTATGTTTCTATGAACGGAAGGGGGGGGGGGGGATGATCACAGTCGACACCCCACTCTTCCCCATCTGTCCCTGGCTGACTATCAACAGTCGCCCACCCTGTGCGGCACAAGCACCAGCTTCGCAGGCACACACATAGTGTATTTTTGACATATCTGCACAGAGGGGGCCAAGCCACACCTCCCCCAAGTAGGCCACATCCCCTCACAGTACCGGGGTTCAGCAAAGTTTTCTATGGCCCTGCAGACATGTGGTAAGTCACATGCAAAAGTAAAACAAATTCAGGAAATGGACATGACATATGTAACTGTAGATACATTTCAAGGGTTACTTACTGATTTTGAGGTAGTGCTGAGCGTTGATGACACTAGGGCGGACTTAGTCATAGTTACTGGTAGGTGCGGTAGTGAAAACCTCTGGCCTGTATCCGGTGGAGAGGAAAATGAGCGAAGTCTGGCCTCTAGCCGTTCTGGTTCATGCTTGTAGGATTCCAGCGGGAAGTTGGGCTGCTTGGTCACTTGTGTGGGAGTGGATGGGGAAGATGATAGGCCTGAGGCTGTAAAACAAAAGAGAACATTATCACCCTCAGTTAGACCACATTGGGTTAGCAGAGAAAAATTCTACACTCCCAGTTTCTCCAAGATGGGGTCTCTACAGTGTTCTGATTGGACACTGTGCATATCCAATCAGAATACTCACGTCAGATAAAGCTAGTTAAAGCTAGCCAACATGTCAATTTTGTTTCTAAATTTAAGTCAATTACCTAAAATCTGTGCATGCTAGAACTTCCACCAACAATGGATGATAACTATAAAAAATAGATTTGGTATTGGCTCTGGCTAAAATGCAGCTGTGATTTAGGTAGATACATAAAGATACATAACGAGATAATTATACTTCATATCTAATTAACTACCAATGTCATATGTTTAAGGGTAGTATTTTCCATCATATCAGGTGGAGATGAATGTCATACAGTAACTATAATTAACATCTATATTAAATAAGTGAAGGAATGTCTCATTTCTTTTTCCACTGTACTTTGCTACAAAGCACAGTCTATTCATTGTTGCAGTGGGAGTGTTTCCTCGTACTCGGGAAGATAATTAGCTGTAGTGGTTTCACATTCCATTACTTGTTACTTGTAAATCCTGACGGCTCAGAGAGAAGCCACTAAAATAGCTAACCAGCCAGAAAGACCTGGAAAGAGCCTATTTATATGTCCTGTATTTTCCTTTCTTTCTTTCCTGCGGCTACTCAAATTGATTTTGGAGAAAGTATCAAAGTCCAAATAAACAAGCTGAACCTGTTTGTTTCTCTGGAGGGGTTTGGGGCGGATGCATGACCATCTCTAGTAGCAGAGCTGTGGATAATTCATATTCTAATGCTGGGTACACATTGGATGATATATCACCGATATAACGTTCTGGCGCGGATCAGAATGATATATCGCCCATATTATGTACCTGCGATCGCGCACTCCGGCTAGAGAGAAGGAGGCCCAGATTGACACTGCATGCGGGCCCCCTCCTGTCTTAAGACGCCCCTAACTGGGTGACATTGTTCAGTGTGTACGACTGAACGATATATTGGTCATCTAATCAGCGTACACATAGTCTAATGTGTACCCAGCATTATATTGTTAGGTTTTTATCCTTACGAGCAGTAAATGTCAGTTGCGGTTGCTGCCCCTGGGCTGCTGTGTCATCCAAAGTGTGTAGGGGGGAGCAGGCCAGCACATATGAACATACATGTGAAGTTGTATGTAACATGTGTTGGCTTTCTTACCCGGGGATCAGAAGCTGCTGCTGCATGCATGGAAGACAAGCACACACTGCTAAGCCTATCATCAATAAGCCCGCCCCCAGACTCCTGTGAAACCAGCCAATCTGAGTTTGGGAATGGGCTTATCGATTACAAACAGGCTGAGCAGCGTCATGCGTGCCGCGGCTGCCAATCCTCGGGTAAGGAAGCCAGGACATGTTACATACAACTTCACATGTATGTTCATATGTGCTGGCCTGCTTGACTTTGGATGGCGCTGAAGCACAGGGACAGCAGCCGCCTCTGGTAAATGCAGTCCAGCTCATCTTACTTAAAAATTATCCCAAAGGACAGATAAAACATACTTTTGTACTACGGGCCAAATTCATGTTTGTATGCAATGGCTGATTATCATGCATCAGAGCGATTATCGTCAGGCTGCGCATGTGCTGAGATCGCAGTACGCATGCACAAAGGTACCGCTGTGAGCCCGTTTGCAATGAGGATTTCATGGAAAAGCGATCGACAGAAAGTATACATTGGAGGTGTCAACAGGAAGTTTATGGTGAGTGGTTGCAGGTGTGTCATGGCCGTTTTTGGCCGCGAGCTCTTACATACAAAAACATGGCAACTGTCCGCTACTATCCATAGACAAAATCCTTGGCTGCGAAGTTACCCGTATTTGCATATAGGTCGTGAATGTGTACGCAATTGCAAATCAGTTTATGATGGCTTCGGTGGGCATCTCTTAAATTCAGGTTAGTAGCTCACTTGCTAACATTAGTAGTTCCCTAGTCTAGAAAATCCTAATTGCAATTGCATTTGCGTATAAACATGAATTAGGCCCTATGTCAGAACATCCAAAAGACTCCCAAATTTCAGGGACTCTCTTAGACTCATGGACTAGTCCGTGTCTCATCCACTTCCTATTAAAACAGATGGTATAGGAGGGTTGGTGTACAGGCTGATTTCCCAATTTTTCCCCACACTTAACAGGGCTAACATCATAGAAAATTACCATGCAACCACATTTTTCAATTGGGAGCATTAAGTGAAATGACCGCATGATAACTGCATTCAGTCAAACCACTGTAAACTTACATTTTACAGCAGACAATTGTTACGCCCCATATTGTACTAGCAACACTGGGCTGTGACTAACATCACAGGAATTAGCTTTATACAGTATAGAAATTGCAGATGAAGCACAGTGGAACTTAGCGTCTGAAAAAGCCACAGCCGCTGCATTGCAGCACTCCATACGCAGATATACAAATGTCCGCACATTAAATTGATCAGTGCAGTCTGGCTATGTCATTTTTTGTCTCTTCCAGCTGTGTTATTTATGCAAATAAGAGGCACATTTTGAGACACTTGGCATGGCCCATTCGCCCAGGACTTGGCGCACTGAGAGGGACTTTTTGGCGTGACTGAAGCCACAGTGTATGAGGACACCTGTGTAGATTAATAAAAGTTGTACTGATACAGGACATGCTGGGTAATTACAGTTTAGACCAGGGGTTCTCAAACTCGGTCCTCAGGACCCCACACAGTGCATGTTTTGCAGATAACCCAGCAGGTGCACAGGTGTATTAATTACTCACTGACACATTTTAAAAGGTCCACAGGTGGAGCTAATTATTTCACTTGTGATTCTGTGAGGAGACCTGCAAAACATGCACTGTGTGGGGTCCTGAGGACCGAGTTTGAGAACCTGTGGTTTAGACTAAGGGGTATATTCAATTGGTGTTGAAAACTGCCGTCTGTCGAAAAGACGTCAGTTTTCGACTTTTTAAGGTCGAATCATTATTCGACCTATTCAGTCCTATTTGACAAGTCGTGGAATTCGACTTGTCGAAAAGCACGTGGATTGGCGGAATAGCTGCCGATCCACGTGCTTGTGTTGAAAACGGGGCCAAAACCGACAGGTTTTGGCCCCCTTTTCGACCATCTCAGTTCGACTTTAAAAAAGTAGAATGAGATGGGGACAGCAGCGCCGGAGACGGGGAGAGCCGAGGCCGGGACGGGGTGAGCAGCGCTGGAGGACAGCCGCCGCCGTAAGCGGCGGCTGTGAGAGAAAGAGAGGGAGATGGGGAGCGGTGGCGGCTGTGACAGGGGGGACGGAGCGGCAGCTGTGACAGGGGGGACCGAGCGGCGGCTGTGAGACAAGAGGGACAGGGAGAGCCGAGAGCAGCGGCTATATAGCTGCTGTAGCACTGCTCCCCCCCCCCCCCAGTGGCTCTCCACCCCCCTCCCTCCCCCCCCCCCCGCATCTCAATTCGACTTTTGTAAAAGTTGAATTGAGATGTCCATTGAATAGGCCAAGTCGGATCCATTCCGACAAATGAATGTCGGAATGGATATCCGACTTCAATTGAATATACCCCTATATATGTTGCTGTAATTTGTCTAATAAAGAAGCTTTCAAGAAACCCTTGACAAGATCAACACTATTCACTCATCATAATTAACGTCATAATTAAATTATTATTTTCAGAATATCACAGTATCACTTAAACAGGTGTTAAAATATTTACAGCTCGTTGCCCGGGTTTAAATGTGTTGGATGTGACAGTCAACATTTTAAAAATAAGTGGTAGCTTAGTTTTTTGGGGTGTCGCCAGGAGCCCTGATCACCAGCTTTTATTTCTGTTCAGTTTTATAATCACTTTTCCACTGCGAGATGGGTTAAAGTTTTCCTTCTGTTATCAATGTTGTTATTCCAAGGCTTTTGGGTACAAAATATTTTTTGTCTTTCTACCTTCATTTCTGTCAGTTATTTTAGTCCACTGATTTATGGTTATTTCAATCAGTTATTTCAGGCCATTAAAGTTTTCATCCAAATCCATCCAGTGGAAGGCCCAGCACAGGCTCACTGGGTCAAAGTTCTACCTGGTGAACACTAAGAGGAGGTCCAATCAGGACCCCAACCTCCTAATAACAGTATGTCTTCTGGGATCCATTAATACCAATCCATCCAGTGGAAGGCCCAGAACAGGCTCCCTGTGTCAAAGTTCTGTCTGGCGTACATCAACAGGAGGTCCACCCAGGACCTGAACCCTGTAGTATGTCTTTTTAGACCCAATGTTATCACTCTGAAGTTTTTCATCCAAGTCCATCCAGTGGAAGGCACAGAGGAGGCTACCTGGGTCAAAGTTCTGCCCAGGGCACACCAACTGGAGGTCCGACCGGGACCCTATCCCCCCTAAAACCTGTCCAGGATCTAACTGAACCACCTTGCGTTGGTTTCATCCCAATCGATGCAGGGGTGTCCAAATGCATTACCGGACAGACAACAAACAGACCAATTAATTTTATATATAAGAAGCAATAATGCCAGAAACTGAACATCTTTAAAGTTTAGAATGTAAGCTCTTGCGAGCAGTACCCTTTCTTATCCTATTGTTTCCTCTATTTAATATATAGTCTGAAGATTGTATTTATGTACAGTAGTTATCTGTAAATTTGCAAACTTGTCTGTAAAGTTGAGCGAAAATTAACTGACCGCAGACTAATCTACTTCTGCAACTTTGCTGAATGTTTTATCCCTTTTGTACAGTTTGACGAATCCTTCTGGCTCCATATAAAAATAATAATAATAATAATAATAATAATAATAATAAATATATATATATATATATATATATATATAAGGCAAATACCACTGACTCATCACAAAATCTCTAGAACCATAAGGACTAGGAACTTGAAATTTGGACAATAGCTTGCTTTTGTGACGTAGGCACCCACTAAGAAGGGATTTTAAAAATTCCACCCACACAGGGGTTAAAAGGGGTGGTATAATTCCCCCCTCACAGCGAACAGTTAAGACAGCCCACCCCCAGCCGGGGCTAAAAATAATGCATAGTGCTGCCGATACCAAGTCTTGGTGGGGGAGGACATAATGCTCTGTTCCTGGACTTCCTTGCCAGTGGCAGTTGCAGAGCACTCCGTTATTAAAATAGGGGAGCCAAATCAATTGCCATCCCTAAACACTGTCCAATATCGCTAATTGTGGCTCCCCTATTTGAATATTGGACTGCTCTAAAACTGCCACTGGCAAGGAAGTGCAACCTTATGGTGGTTCAGGAGATTTTGTGATGAGTCAGTGGTATTTGCCATATATATATATATATATATATAAACCAGATAAATAAGAGGCGGCACTCGGAGACTTGTAGCAAGAAGTGTATTCACAGTGACATCTACGTTTCGGGGACCAAACTCCCCTTCGTCAGGATAAAGTGACAGTGCTTCAAACAAACTTAAATAACATAACTCATTACTCACCCCATGTGCACATGGAATCAATCATCAATTCGTTACCAGCTGCACACCCGTCGGAGCCTCCGCTCAGTGCTTCCGCCCTGATCAGCATAGACCGGAAGTGACGTCGCGGGACCCCTCCGTTGTGTCCATGGTAACGCTGCGTGTTATGAAAATGTAAACATCAGTGCAAACAACAATGGCACTACAATCATATCAACGAGCAAAAAAAAAAACAATACAACAACACTTAAAAAGGATATGATTGTATATATACATATATAGATTTCAGTTTTAAGTACCTAACCAACCTATTTCCAGTCAGGAGAGAATAGTATCTTAATTATCAGAGGTTAACCTGTCACTTGAACTAAACATTGCAGAACCTCTCAGAGAGCAATAGGAGGAATGGAGAAATAGATATTTTGACTCTTAAATGCGTTAAAAGAAAGCTTGATAGTCAGAAACTGCTTATCTGCTGTGTAAAGGGTACCAACAGCTCAAGTGTTGTGCGAAAATCTTTACCTTTTTACCTCAAAGAAGGAGCCCTAAAGTGAGTGAGAAGCTAAGCAAAGAGACCTAGGGCCCTTTGGAATAGAGTCAGCCTATCCCTGCAAACCTTACATATTTAACATACAGTGGGCGGAGCTTGGCCTGTCGTCCCAGCATTTACAGCACTGAGCAGGGCAGCATCAGAGGCAGGACAGGGCAGAGAAAGAGGCAGGTTTTTCTCCTCAGTGCCAGCCTTTTGACAGCATCAATCCGGGAAAGGCCACCCCGGAGGTGCGGCCTGACAATGATCGACAGCGGTGGGTGGAGCATGTCCTGTTGTAAGTCTAATTAGTTTACCAGGAAGTCCTTCAAAATTAAAGTTATACTCATGGAAATACTTGAAATTCCGTAGCGAAGCACGGGTATGCAGCTAGTAATCCTATATAATAAAAGGCTAACGCTGCTCCTTACCTTTATGGGTGGGACTTCAAGTGTTTTGTGCGCCGGGGGCCACTAGATGGCGCCCGACTAAGCAATTCAAGTGTTGCTCAGTTCTGGAAAGCACAGCCGCCGTCGTTAACATTACTGTTATGTTGGTCTGTAAGTTTGACGGGCTGACAACTAGTAATAACAATAAGGTACAAGTATTATTTGTAATAAAAAATAAAAACATGATCTTTAAACCGAGGCCTGTTTTTTTAAACATTTACAAGTTTGAAATATAATAGTTTTTTGCTTCTGTTGTTAGGCGCCGTGGTCCGCGATGTCCTCGCGGCCCGGCGCCTAGCAACTAGGGACGCCGAGCGTGCTAGCCGCCGGGTCCCTAGCAACGCTGGGACGCCGTGCGCGCTTAGCCGCCGGCTCCCTAGCAACGCAGGGACGCCGGGCGCGCTGAGCCGCCTGGACCCTAGCAACGGGGACGCCACGGGCGGACCGCGTTCCCCGTTGCAGGGTCAATCCAGTAACACACACACACTGGTCTTCTGGGCGTGCGGCAGGGCAGCTGCACGGCATTTAGGGTAATCAGGCTCTGAACATCTGATTGGAGGACTCCTTGATAAATACCTTCTCAGTGCTTCACACTGACGCCGGTAATAGCTTCCTGCATGCTGCTTAGGTTTGCCGAACGTCTGTTCCAGTCCTGCTGTGTCCGGTCATTCCTGTCCTCAGACTTCCTGAATCTTGGAGTTGTCATCTCATCCCAAGAAGTCTCTGGTCCCCATTTGTCCGCAACCGTCGCCAGAGAATCTCGTGTGGTGTTCGTGAGTTGCGGCTCTGCCGTGTGCTGCGGCTCAGCCCGCTTAATTTTGTATTCTGTTTCGGAGCATTTGCGGAGGTTTCCGCTTCCACAAGTCCTCTCCGGAACTCGGCGGTGCCGGGTAGGAGAGTGGACAAGTGGGTATTTTGGTTGTCCTTTTCCCTGGCGGTTTTTCCGCACATATTCTAGTTTTAGGTTAGCTTGTAGCCCCTGGCTTTGTTGCTTAGTTAGAGGGCCCCTTGTTATCACCCTGTCTCGGATTTCTCTTTGTCTCCCATTAAGACCTGAGGGGGCATCAGAGTTGGGCAGACGTAATCCGCCCTTCAAACGCGGCTGCCATGGGCTCAAGCAACCATAGTCTCGCAAGAGATTTCTGACAGCACGGGCGAGACAACGGAGTTAGGGCACCAGGGGCTATTTCCGTTCCCACTCCCTATCCCAGCATTACGTTCCAGTACTCAGGTCCTTGCTATAAGATCTCCCCAGACCAGAGTGCTGGAATCATAACATCTGTGAGTTTACAAACCTATTGATGTCAGCAGTAAATATATGCTAGATTTGCTTAATTACATTTGATATACAAATAAAGGCTGATAGTATGATTCTGCATAATTAATGTTAAATATTACAGTGTTTTTTTAGCATTGCTGGCTACATTCATGTCTCGTATGTCAGTCTGATGTACAGAAGCTACGTTGTCGTTTCACGCGGCTAATTAAATCATCACTATAGTAGTGTGCCTCCAGAACAATTCATCCCAGTGGCATGTGTTTGTGGTATTCGGATGGCCATAAAATGGGAAGCACATTCTGTGAGCAAACCTGTCCTCTGAATTGCCAGTCTGCCCAATGTCCCCATGTGTGCGGCCAGACTGGCTACAGAACTGTTCATTTTTCAAGGAGCACTAAGCGGATCCGTATCTAGACATTTTGGTGCCCTGTACCAGAAAGAGTATTGCCCTCCATATTCTAAACAGGGACAGTGGACCAAAGAGGTGTGGTCTCACAGGGAAGGGGTGCTGCTACAGAATAGTACCCCCCA
Organism: Pseudophryne corroboree; assembly: GCF_028390025.1. Lineage (NCBI taxonomy): Eukaryota > Metazoa > Chordata > Amphibia > Anura > Myobatrachidae > Pseudophryne > Pseudophryne corroboree. Next base: position 164,166,119 of record NC_086448.1, read on the forward strand.
AATAAAATTTACACCACATTATTGCATCACAGTGGTGGGTAGGGCAAATCAACTGTGAGGGCTGGCAGGCGTAGGCAGGACGGATCCTCTATTCAGGCCAGGGAGGAGCCTTGGGCGGGGGGGATGTTGGACATGAAGGGAGTGGAAAAGGCCCCATTCCCCTATACCTGACTGTGAGGCCGAAAGGTGCTACAGAGGCAGACGCCACTGTCCCCCCCCCACACTCACTGCCACCCATTCCTCCATGCTGCTGACGCCTTCTGGTGCATCACCTTACAGCGCTATCACTGCTGCTTGCAAGGAAGTGATAGCTAATCCAACCACCCTGAATGACCCCCCTCCCTCCCCCCTTATATTCATCTCTACCACCCACATCAGTGATACAGGGGCAGATTGCTCTGTTATTACAGGACCCTGGGGGACATACGCTGTCCCTGTGTCCCCACTATCCAAGGTGCTGCTTGCTGTTTAGCATTTTGAAAGTAAATTCACATTCACGCATGAGTAGCTGTTCTATAAATAGGACTGTGATCTGTGCATAAATCATATATTAGACTTTGATATGTTTTTACATGCAGCAGTATATTTTTTTCAAGAGACAGTATATTTATTACAGGGGGCAGTATATTGAGTGGCAATAGATACGCCCATAGAATGTGTCATGCACCCTCAATGGCGCGCCTCACCTACAATCTCTCTGAAACTAGTTTTCAAAAGTATGCAAGTATGTTGTGATCTGTGTGCCAGCTCTCAGACCACATTACTTGGGACTGTGGGAGGAGAAGGAATAGATCATCCTGACGGCACACTGGCTAGTGACACTCATCCATCACATGGCAGGTACCAGAGCGGCCTCGCCGGTAGGTAATGTGGATTGGTATACTGGCCCATTCCACCATAAGAAAACCACATACCTCCCAACATGACCCTCTCCAGTAGGGACACCATGCTCTGCTTCTGGACTTTTTTCTTAATGTAAGATTGTCTACACCTGTTTTTCAACAGGTTAATGGGTAAGAAAGGTGTGTCAGCACAGGTGAGGGCAATCATAAATTAAGAGGGAAGTCCAGGAGCAGAGCATTCTGTCCCTCCTGGAGAGGGTCATGTTGGGAGGTATGAGACCAGACATTCTGTTGACCTATATTAAATGGAGAGCCTGGAGCTGGAGCTTCACCCACCCCTCAGTTAATCCAGCGATGTGTGTATTATATATATATATATATATATATATATATATATAAAGTGTGTGCGTAAACTGTAAGCCTCCAGCAAGATACACATAACAGGAGGATGATTTATCATTTCAGAAGTTTATTAGTTCATTATATGCTTAGGTAGTCACTTTATGTAAACAAAAAATAGAAACATTGGTTAACATCGGTCTCACAGCATACCTCCCAACATGACCCTCTCCAGGAGGGACAGAATGCTCTGCTCCTGGACTTCCCTCTTAATTTATGATTGCCATCGCCTGTGGTGAAACACCCTCCTTATCCATTACCTGTTCAAAACAGGTGCCGTCAATCATAAATTAAAAGAAAAATCCAGAAGCAGAACATTCTGTCCCTCCTGGAGAGGGTCATGTAGGGAGGTATGCATTTTATTTTTAAATACTGTATCTCTGGTGCTTGTTTCATTCAGGAATGGCCACTTTGATCCTTTAAAGATAACAGCTGGAATATCCAACTGCAGTATATCAGAGACTATTCAAATCCATAAAAGACTCCCTACCAAATTAGGAAAAGTGCAGTTACATACAGAAACAAACTACATGTAGTGTGAGCAATAAAAGGGAAGCTTTTCTTGTGAATTATTAGTACATTTCTTTGAGCTTCACTGCTTAACCCAATATTAGTTACATGATTTCCGAGAATGATTTCAGGTGGGCACTTCACTCCTGTACTCTAGGAGGGGTGTAGTATGTGTTGCCGGCGGTCGGGCTCCTGGCGACCAGCATACCGGCGCCAGAATCCCGACCGCCGGCATACCGATAGCTGGGCGAGTGCAAATGAGCCCCTTGCGGGCATGGTGGCGCGCTAGGACCCCCAAGAGGGAGAAGAACTGTCGGTATGCCGGCGGTCAGGATTCCGGTGCCGGTATGCTGGTCACCGGGAGCCCGACGGCCGGCAAAGTGAAGACCACCCCTAGAAATAGCATGATGATAACATGCGTAGTAAAGGAGAGATACACATGGTAATGCATTATGGGGGTCATTCCGAGTTGTTCGCTCGTTAGTTTTTTTCGCTACGGAGCGATTAGTCGCAAACTGCGCATGCGCAATGTTCGCAGTGCACCTGCGCCAAGTAAATTAGCACAAAAGTTTGGTATTTTACTCACGGCCTAACAAAGATTTTTCATCATTCTGGTGATCGGAGTGTGATTGACAGGAAGTGGGTGTTTCTGGGCGGAGACTTGACGTTTTATGGGAGTGTGCAGAAAAACGTTGGCGTTTCTGGGGAAAACGCGGGAGTGTCTGAAAAAACGGGGGAGTGTCTGGACGAACGCTGGGTGTGTTTGTGACGTCAAACCAGGAACGAAACTGACTGAACTGATCGCAGTGTAGGAGTAAGCCAGGAGCTACTCAGAAACTGCTAAGAAATTTCTATTCGCAATTCTGCTAATCTTTCGTTCGCAATTCTGCTAATCTAAGATACACTCCCAGAGGGCGGCGGCTTAGCGTGTGCAATGCTGCTAAAAGCAGCTAGCGAGCGAACAACTCGGAATGAGGGCCTATGAGTAGGTGAACTTCCTGTGGGAAGGTAGGTGGAATATTGTGTCTGAAACAATCTCTCCCAAACTAATCAAGCAGAACAAATGATGTAAGTAGAAAACTAGCCAGCAGTATCAGCTATGTCTGGAATGAAGAACAAAAGTTAAGTAAGCATATCATACATAATTCCTCTGGGCCTTTTCCATTAAACCTCTATGCAAAGGAGCTAAAGTTTAATGAATGAAACAATAGCATCAACTTATTTGAATGTTTCGGGGTCTTAGCTTCTTATGTTTTGTGTGTGTGGCTTTTTCTCCTGTAACATTTTAGCAGACCACAGGGGTTAACACATTCCCTGTATTTGTGCAGGATAATGCTTCATACACAAAACCAAAACGACTTACCGAAACAAAACAATAAAAAGTATAGGGAGGGTGCGAAAAGAGCTATGTAATTCATTACATACAGTGCTTTTATTTGCATTTCATCTGGCGCTTCCCTGGCAATCTGGGCTTTGGCGGATCAGTGTAATGACGTAAGATTGGGACGCCAAAAGTGGCAACTTTACCAACTCAGAATATGGTAGGAGGTCCCTAATACCCCTGGCTACTAAGCCAATAATATAAATAAGTAAATAATATACAACACATTTTAGACATAACTCACCCAAAAATATAACTGTAAAAAGAGCAGAATGTAAGTGATATAGCCGTGGACTGCAGAAACCAGATGGGGACAGCAGCTTCAACTGAGCCTTTGAATCAGCTGAATTAGGGGCTACTTTGGCCTTGTTTTATAGTTGGTGTATTTGGCCACCATAAGTATGTGTGTATTCGTAAAACTTGTGTAGTGTGCAGGCATCCATAAATAGTGTTGCAGACCCTTCTGCATGGAAAACTAGTACAGGAAGGGCTTACTCGCTCAAGCAAGGGTGATTTTAAGTTACAGCCATAGAAACACCAGTGTGCAGGTGTATCTCTGGTCATATGGAATACAGTCAATTCTAAATCAGGCCCTTTGTGCAAGGTTGGACTGGCCCACAGGGGTACAGGGGAAACCCCCTGTGGGCCCTACCTCCTCCTCTAGGGATCCGGTTCCAGACTGTGCACTTAAATTATACATTATACATATGTTACATTATACTGCACAGGACTATGTTGTATTCAGTACAAAGCATTGCTGTTACTAATCTGGTGCATTACCATGCAGCACTAGCAGTACGTACTACAGATATTTATCAAGGGCCCCAGACCATGCACTCTCTAATGGTTAGCCAAGCCTCTGTGGTGGCAGAACACGCCCCTTTGGAGACTGGCCACATCTCTATACACGATTCCCTACCACTGCATCCCCCCGGTGGGCCCTTTATGCCCCAATCCGACACTGCCTTTGGGTGTGGTAAGTGCTCCATTTTGCATGCCAAATTTAATAGGCTCCTGTAAGTCAGTGTGATTTTCAGGATCTGCATCACAGACGTAAAGTGGAAAAACAAGACAATCACCTCAATTCACTTATGAAGAGCAGGACTAGGTGGCACATGAGCATTTGATTATAGTTTCTTCTTTACTCCCCACATTCAGGCCCTCTCTCAGCCCTCCCATTTCCAACTCCAAATCATTTCAAGGATCAAGCCCTTCTTGGCCACTAATGCCATAAAAGCTCTTATCCATGTACTAAGCATCTCCCACCTTGACTACTGTAACCTTCACCCTTCTGACCTTCTTCACTGCTGCCTGTATCCTCTTCAATCTATCCTTAGAGATGCAGGTCTCATCTTCCTCTCTTGCAATATGGCGTTTGCCTTGCCTCCTCTGCAACCAACTTCACTAGCTCCCAATCCACCTCAGAATAAAATTCCACCTGTTCACCCTCAATTATAAATCACTTAATCACACCTTCAAAATCTACATTCCAAACCTTATCTCCGTTCACACTCTCTCCTGCTCTTTCCAACCCTCCTTCGACCACTGCCTCACCTCATCTCTGGTCAATTCCTCTTGCAACTACCTCCAAGATTTATCCGGCAGCACCCCCAACTCCTTTGGAACTCACCCTCTTGCCATGTCTGACTTTCTACCATCCTCCATAGCTTTAAGCATGCCTCTACTTATTGTTCAAACTGGACTATCCCTATCACAGTGCTCCTTTTCCCACTGAGCAGCTCTGACACTGTTTTCTCGTCCATGTGATGGGTACAGGATATAATGAGAGCTGCTGTGCCTACCCCCTGCAGATCACCATTGCCTGCTCTTACAAGCTACAGTGAGTTGAATTACCCTTCCCTGTGTTCTTGTCACTCTCAGTCCATTATTTTATTGCTTTGTTTTAATTTATGTCTTTACTGTAAAGTTTATATTTATGTTGTTTCATATTACCCTATGTACGGCACTGCGTACACTTTGTGGCACCTGTTAAATAAAAGATAATAACAATGTATGATTGTTTATATACCTTGTGAATTATATACTCCTAGATGGAGCAAACTATTTAATTAAAAGTGATTTAAGAATAACAGATTTTTGACACCTAAAACGTCCTGCAGGACCAAACAGAGAAGAGCGCCTTGAAATATACAACATTTTTAAAACCTAACAGATCATTTAAATACCTTTTTATTGCAAAATAAAATCAATATTTTGTTGCTCAGACTAAGGGGTATATGCAATTGCGGTCGAATTGCCGCAAATGTCGAAAAAACAGGGCATTTTCGACAAAAAAAAACCTGTCGAATTGGATTCGACAATGCAATACAGTACTTTTCGATAAAAAACCTGCCGTTTCAGATTTGACTTTTTGCAATTTGACATTTGTCAAATTCGACATGTCTGCAATGGTAAAAATGCGGCTTTTCGACAAAAGTATATTCAATTGAAGAATGTCGATTCGACAACAGTGCTTTTCGACAGTCATTTCGTCAATTTCATTCCGCCTCATTTTGCTGTCGTGATCTAATAAAAATTTTTAAAAACATGTTTTTTGTGTTTTTTTTTTGATTGCTAATAGCATATCTATTTATATTAGAAGGGATTATCTACTTGGTTTGTATATTTAGGAGCCACAAGTATTATTTAATATATTTTTTAAAATAATATAATTTTTTTTTTACTGACTAAAATAATATGGAGAGATCAGAGCATGTTTTTCAGTGGGAAGGGGTGGGAATGTGATAAAATTTCAGAAAAAAAATGCGTGGGGTCCCTCCTCCTAAGCATAACCAGCCTCAGGCTCTTTGAGCCGGTCCTGGTTGTAAAAATACAGGGGGAAAAATTACATGGGATCCCCCGTATTTTAACAACCAGCACCGGGCTCTGCGTCTGGTCCTGGTGCCAAAAATACGGGGGACAAAACACGTAGGGGTCCCCCGTATTTTTCATACCAGCACCGGGCTCCACTAGTCATAGAGATAATGCCACAGCCGGGGGACACTTTTATATAGGTCCCTGCGGCCCTGGCATTAAATCACTAACTAGTCACCCCTGGCCGGGGTACCCTGGAGGAGTGGGGACCCCTTAAATCAAGGGGTCCCCCCCTCCAGCCACCCAAGGGCCAGGGGTGAAGCCCGAGGCTGTCCCCCCCCCTTCCATCCAAGGGCGGCGGATGGGGGGCTGATAGCCATGTGTCAGAAAAAATAATATTTTTTTTGTAGCAGAACTACAAGTCCCAGCAAGCCTCCCCCGCAAGCTGGTACTTGGAGAACCACAAGTACCAGCATGCGGGGGGAAAACGCTGGTACCTGTAGTTCTACTACAAAAAAAATACCCAAATAAAAACAGTACACACACACCGTGACAGTATAACTTTATTACATACATGCCGACACACACATACTTACCTATGTTGACACGAAGTGTCGGTGCCCTTCTCCACGTAGAATCCACGGGGTACCTGTAAATAAAATTTCTCTTACGTCCTAGAGGATGCTGGGGACTCCAAAAGGACCATGGGGTATAGACGGGATCCGCAGGAGCTTGGGCACACTAAAAAGACTTAAAACTGGGTGTGAACTGGCTCCTCCCTCTATGCCCCTCCTCCAGACCTCAGTTAGACTTTGTGCCCAGGAGTGACTGGATGCACACTAGGGGAGCTCTACTGAGTTTCTCTAGAAAAATACTTTTGTTAGGTTTTTTATTTTCAGGGAGCCCTGCTGGCTACAGGCTCCCTGCAGCGTGGGAGTGAGGGGAGAGAAGCAGACCTACTTCTGTGAGTTTCAAGGCTCTGCTTCTCGGCTACTGGACACCATTAGCTCCAGAGGGTTCGATCACTTGGTGCGCCTAGCTGCTTGTTCCCGGAGCCACGCCGCCACCCCCTCACAGAAGCCAGAAGGTAGAAGTCTGGTGAGTATGAGAAGATCAGAAGACTTCAGGACGACAGAAGACTTCAGTGACGGAAGGTAAAGCACAGCGGTAACGCTGTGCTCCATGCTCCCACACACATATCATATCACCAACGGTTGTCACTGGGTGCAGGGGGGGGGGGGGGGGGGCGCCCTGGGAGGCATGTTACTGAAGTTTTGTAAGGGCGGCATATGATTGTGGGTGCCGAGGCACCTTTTACAGACCCCCGCCGGCATTTTACATGAGTTTGAATTTGGCGGGCCGAAGCCGCCGGGAAGGGGGCGGAGCTTCGGTCCGCGGCTCACACGCGCCATTTTCTTCCTGCACCAGACGGAGGGAGAGACGCTGCCAGGACCTCCACGCTGATTTCAAGTAAAGGGGCATCTCCAGAGGGGAGCCGCAGTGGGGTACCAGTCTTTTTGATACTAAGGCAGCGCTGGGTACATATATTCGTGTACCAATATACAGGCGCTGGGGTGTGAGCTGGCATACTCCCTCTGTCTCCTCTTCTGGGCTGCATTGTGGGCCTGTCACCTTGCTGGGACGGTTCTGTGTGGGTTGTGTGTCGGTACTACGTGTCGACATGTCGGAGCCTGAATGTTATTCACCAGAGGAAGTTATGGGAGGTGAGGTTGCGGGGCTAGATGTAGCACTGTCGACGCAGCCGACTCCTGATTTACTAGCACTCCTTAATACAATAAATTCCTAGGTAGCTTCTTTATCTAAGAGGTTAGATAAGTCTGAGTCACAGACGCAGGTGTGGAAAAAGTCCATGGAGGAGGCTTTATCTCAGGTACAGACCCAATCCGGGTCCCATAAGAGGCCTTTTACTCAGGTGGGGGATACGGATACCGACACGGACTCTGATTCCGAGGTCGATTTCACTGAGGCTGCGTTACATCCACGTGTAGTTAAGAGTATTCAGTACATGATTGTGGCTATAAAGGATGTTTTGCTAATTTCTGATGAACCTGCGGTACAGGAAACAAGGATTTGCTTGTTCAAGGGAAAGAAACCTGAGGTGAAGTTTCCCCCCTCTCATGAAATGAATACTCTTTGTGAAAAGGCTTGGGAGTCGCCGGATAAGAAATGGCAGATTCCCAAGAGGATTTATATGGCGTATCCTTTCCCCTCTGATGACAGGGAAAAATGGGAGACATCTCCAACTGTTGATAAAGCTCTATCCCGTTTGTCTAAGAAGGTGGCGCTTCCGACTCCTGACACGGCAGCTCTCAAGGATCCGGCGGATCGCAAGTTGGAGACGTGTCTGAAGTCCATTTTCGCTAATACGGGTGCATTGCTCAGACCTGCTGTGGCGTCGGTATGGGTGAGTAGTGCTATTGCTAAATGGGCTGAGAATTTAGCTAGTGACATGGATACTCTTGATAAAGATAATGTCCTTCTAACTCTCGGTTATATTAAGGACGCTGCGGATTACCTAAAGGACGCGGCAAGGGACGTCTGTCTCTTAGGATCAAGGACCAATGCCATGTCGATATCTGCCAGGAGGGCCTTGTGGATCCATCAATGGAATGCTGATGCCGACTCCAAGAGGTCTATGGAAGCTCTACCCTTTAAAGGTACTGTCTTGTTTGGGGACGGCCTGGCGGACCTAGTCTCGACCGCGACTGCGGGTAAGTCCTCTTTTCTTCCTTATGTTCCCACACAACAGAAAAAGGCACCACATCAACAAATGTAGTCCTTTCGTCACAACAAATACAGGCGTGGGAAAGGTTCATCTTTCCTCGCCTCAAAGGGTAGAGGACGGGGAAGAAAACTTCCTGCAGCCTCAGGCGCACAGCACCAGAAGTCCTCCCCGGCTGCTACCAAGTCCACCGCATGACGCTGGGGCTTCCCTGGGGGAGTCCGGACCGGTGGGGGGCCGTCTTCAGGTATTCAGCCAGGTCTGGATTCAATCAGACCTGGATCCTTGGGTGTTAGAAATCGTGTCTCAAGGATACAAACTGGAGTTTCAGGAGATGCATTACCAGTGGTTCTTCCGGACAGGGAGGTGGTCCGGGCGGCGATTCAAAAATTGTGTCTACAGAAGGTCATTGTTCCCGTCCCTCCGTCCCAGCGGGGGGAGGGGTTCTACTCGAGCCTCTTTGTGGTACCGAAACCGGACGGTTCGGTCAGACCAATTCTAAATCTAAAATCCCTCAATCCATACTTGAAAGTCTTCAAGTTCAAGATGGAATCGCTTCGAGCGGTGATTGCCAGCCTGGAGGGGGGGGGGGATTTTATGGCGTCAGTCGACATAAAGGATGCCTACTTACATGTGCCGATATATCCTCCACATCAGGCTTTCCTCAGGTTTGCGATACAGGATTCTCATTACCAATTTCAGACGTTGCCGTTTGGGCTTTCCACGGCTCCGAGGATTTTCACCAAGGTCATGGCAGAAATGATGGTTCTTCTTCGCAAACAAGGGGTTTCAATTATCCTGTACTTGGACGATCTCCTGATAAGGCGAGGTCCAAGGAACGGTTGCTGAGAAGTGTAGAGTTGTCACTATCGGTTCTGCGACAGCACGGTTGGGTGCTCAATTTGCCGAAATCCCAGTTGATTCCGACCACTCGGCTTCCTTTTCTGGGCATGATTCTGGACACGGAGTTACAGAAGGTATTCCTTCCAGAAAAGGCTCGGGAACTGCAGACGATGGTCAGAGAACTTCTGAAGCCGACGAGTGTGTCGATCCATTATTGTACTCGGGTTCTGGGGAAGATGGTTGCGGCGTACAAAGCCATTCCATTTGGCAGATTTCACGCCCGCGTGTTTCAGTGGGACTTGCTGAGCAAATGGTCCGGATCTCATCTACACATTCACCGGAAGATAAGTCTATCTCCCAGAGCCAGAACTTCTCTCCTGTGGTGGCTACAAGCTCATCACCTCCTGGGGGGACGCCGATTCGGTATCCAGGATTGGGTACTTCTGACGACAGATGCAAGTCTCCGGGGCTGGGGCGCAGTCACCCAAGGAAGAAATTTCCAGGGAAAATGGTCGTTCCAGGAAGCCTGTCTCCACATAAATATTCTCGAGTTAAGAGCCATTTACAACGGCCTGCTCCAAGCAAGAAGTTTTCTTCAGGATCAACCGGTCCTGGTACAGTCAGACAACATCACAGCGGTGGCCCATATAAACCGGCAAGGCGGAACGAGGAGCAGAGCGGCAATGGCGGATGCCACAAAGATCCTTCGCTGGGCGGAACAACACGTCAGCGCACTGTCAGCAGTTTTCCTACCGGGGGCGGACAACTGGGAAGCGGATTTCCTCAGCAGACACGACCTCCATCCGGTAGAGTGGGCTCTGCACCAAGAGGTATTTGCAGAAGTGACAAGACGCTGGGGAATTCCGTTGATAGACATGATGGCGTCTCGGCTCAACAAGAAGCTCCCGAGGTATTGTTCCAGGTCAAGGGACCCACAAGCCACTGCAGTGGAAGCCCTGGTGTCTCCGTGGGTCTTCCAGTCGGTGTATGTGTTCCCTCCACTTCCTCTCATTCCAAAGGTGCTGGGGATTATTCGTCGAGCAAGGGTTCAGGCGATTCTCGTCGTTCCAGACTGGCCAAGAAGGGCCTGGTACCCGGATCTTCAGGACTTGCTGGTGGAAGATCCTTGGCCGCTTCCTCTAAGAGAGGATCTGTTGTTGCAGGGTCCATGCATGTTTCCAGACTTACCGAGGCTGCATTTGACGGCATGGAGGTTGAGCGCCAGATCTTAGCTCGTAAGGGTATTCCCAGGGAAGTCATTCCAACTCTCATTAAGGCTAGGAAAGAGGTTACGGCGAAACACTATCACCGTATCTGGAGGAAGTATGTTTCCTGGTGTGAGATTAAAAAGGCTCCTGCGGAGGATTTTCACTTGGGTCGTTTTCTACACTTTTTACAGGCGGGCGTAGATGCAGGCCTGAAATTGGGTTTGATCAAAGTGCAAATTTCGGCTTTGTCTATTTTCTTTCAAAAAGAGTTAGCTGCCCTCCCAGAGGTTCAGACCTTTGTGAAGGGTGTGATGCATATCAATCCGCCGTTTGTACCTCCTGTAGCTCCATGGGACCTCGATGTCGTCTTACGGTTTCTCATGTCTTCCTGGTTTGAACCTTTGCGTAAGGTTGAGTTGAAATTTCTCACTTGGAAGGTCGTTATGCTTTTGGCGCTGGCGTCTGCCAGGCGAGTGTCGGAATTGGCAGCTTTATCACATAAGAGCCCGTACTTGATTTTTCATTCGGATAGGGCGGAATTGAGGACTCGTCAACAATTTCTACCGAAGGTGGTTTCTTCATTTCATATTAGCCAACCTATTGTGGTTCCGGTATCTACGGAAGAGGTGGCGATTCCAAAATCTCTGGATGTTGTAAGAGAGTTAAAAGTATATGTTTCTAGGACAGCTGTTACTAGGAAAACTGAAGCGTTGTTTGTTTTGGATGCGGCCAACAAGATTGGTCATCCCGCTTCAAAACAGACTATGGCACGCTGGATTTGTAGTACGATCCAGCAGGCTCATTTTTCGGTAGGACTGCCGGTGCCGAAATCGGTTAAAGCCCATTCTACCAGGAAAATGGGCTCATCTTGGGCGGCTGCCCGAGGTGTCTCGGCGCTACAGCTTTGCCGAGCAGCTACTTGGTCGGGTTCGAACACTTTTGCTAAGTTCTATAAGTTTGATACCCTGGCCGATGAGGACCTGGCGTTTGCTCAGTCGGTGCTGCAGAGTCGTCCGCACTCTCCCGCCCGTTCTGGAGCTTTGGTATAATCCCCATGGTCCTTTTGGAGTCCCCAGCATCCTCTAGGACGTAAGAGAAAACAGGATTTTGGTACTCACCGTTAAATCCTTTTCTCCTAGTCCGTAGAGGATGCTGGGCGCCCGTCCTAGTGCGGACTATTACTTGCAGTGTGTTTTCTTACTGGTTAAGTTAGTTTGTACACGAGTTGTGTATTGGTTTGTTGCAGCTGGTTGCTGGAGTTTTATGCATACTGTTATCTGGTTTGGCGTTATTCCGGTTGTACGGTATGTTTATGGTGTGGGCTGGTAGTTTGGTAGCCCTTAGTTAAAACAAAAATCTTTCCTTGTACTGTCCGTCTCTCCTGGGCACAGTTCCTATAACTGAGGTCTGGAGGAGGGGCATAGAGGGAGGAGCCAGTTCACACCCAGTTTTAAGTCTTTTTAGTGTGCCCAAGCTCCTGCGGATCCCGTCTATACCCCATGGTCCTTTTGGAGTCCCCAGCATCCTCTACGGACTAGGAGAAAAGGATTTAACGGTGAGTACCAAAATCCTGTTTATACTCACAACAATCCGGGGTAGATCGGTCCTCTTCTTAGTTTGTAATCCACGTACTTGGCAAAATAAAAAAACGGAAACCACGGACCACGCACTGCCGGGACCCCCCGTGACTGCTGTCAAAGAGGGTCCCTTCAGCCAATCAGGGAGCGCCACGTCGTGCCACTCTCCTGATTGGCTGTGCACGTCTGACCGCGAGGTTATGTGGGGTCACCTGCTGACCGCAAAGTTCCCACCATTGGATACAATGGAGCGCCTATGCGCTACAGTGTATCTCGAGTGCGCCGCCTGACAGCTCAGACGCGCACAGCCAATCAGGAGAGTGCCACGACGTGGCGCTCCCTGATTGGCTAAAGGGACCCTCTTTGACAGCAGTCACGGAGGGTCCCGGCAGTCGGGGAAAGTGGTCCCATGTGTAAACATGGGACCCCTTTCAGTGCGTGGTCCGTGGTTTCCGTTTTTTTTTTTTTTTTTTTGCCAAGTACGTGGATTCCAAACTAAGAAGAGGACCGATCTACACTGGATTGTTGTGAGTATAATTTTATTTACAGGCACCCCGTGGATTCTACGTGGAGAAGGGGACCAACACTTCGTGTCAACATAGGTAAGTATGTGTGTATGTCGGTGTGCATGTATGTAATAAAGTTATACTGTCACGGTGTGTGTGTACTGTTTTTATTTGGGTATTTTTTTGTAGTAGAACTACAGGTACCAGCGGGACCGTTTCCCCCCCGCATGCTGGTACTTGTGGTTCTCAGAGTACCAGCTTGCGGGGGAGGCTTGCTGGGACTTGTAGTTCTGCTACAAAAAACAATATTCTTTTTTTTTACACAAGGCTATCAGCCCCCCTACCGCCACCCTTGGATGGGGGGGGGACAAACTCGGGCTTCACCCCTGGCCCTTGGGTGGCTGGAGGGGGGGGGGGGAGGGGCCCGGCCAGGGGTGACTAGATAGTGATTTAATGCCAGGGCCGCAGGGACCTATATAAAAGTGTCCCCCGGCTGTGGCATTATCTCTCTGACTAGTGGAGCCCGGTGCTGGTGTGAAAAATACGGGGGACCCCTACGTGTTATGTCCCTCGTATTTTTGGCACCAGGACCGGACGCAGAGCTCAGTGCGGGTTGTTAAAATACCGGGGATACCATGTCATTTCCCCCCCCCCCCGCCCCGTATTTTTACAACCAGGACCGGCTCAAAGAGCCTGATGCTGGTTATGCTTAGGTTATGCCACGCAATTTTTTTCACGATTTTTTGAACACTTTTGTGCCGTCCATGAAGTCGAATCCAGGACGCACACTATCGTCAATTGGTCCGTTTTTCGACAGCGGGACTGTCGAATCCGTTTTTTATTGAATATGTCGAATTCGGGTCCCGGTGGCCGGGTTTCGACTGACGAATTGTGTTGAATCCAAAAACGGTCGAATTCATATACCCCATAATCTTTTGCATGGTTAAACCTATAATGCAGTAGCAAGCACTGCCCCACATCTCCAATCCACCAACGCATTTACCACTTTTGTACCATCAAAGTAAATTTACTATTTACTATAAAATGTTTGTGATGTCAAAATTGCACTTATTATCCCTATTTTATGTAAATAAGATCACGGATTCTGACATAATTTCTAGTGACTAAGGCTAATTTGGTTAACAGAGGCTGTTCTCACCAATAGGGCGGGATGTACTAAAGGCTAAAATGTGATAAAAGCACTGAATTTTTCATGTATACCAAGCTCCGCAATGTATTGCTTGGCTCCGGTGGGTAATGCCATCTTTGGGCGGAATTATCCGACATAAGACTTCTTTTCGCAACTCCCCTGAGAGGGATCCAGTCGGATCCTTCCCAGCTTCCCCCCACGGCCGCCTCATCAGGGCTCCCTGGTCCTAAACCCGGAAGTTCTTCTATTGCAAAGGACAGCTCTCATCGGGAGATTAAATGCAATGCTTAGTACATCCAGCCCATTTGAAAACGAATTAATATGTTGTAAAGTGCCTAAATGTGCAGTAACCCACTGCAACAAACTAGACTTCTGTTATGATTACACTCCGTAGGTTTATAGGCGGTTCCTTGTGACGCTCATGCAATTACCCACTGCCCAGCAGTCTCCTAGCCTCCTGCAATGCTAGGCTTCTCCTATAGCAGCCGCCTTTCCAGGATGATTTAGGTCCACCCCGTACACAGTTGCCCCCAGGGTTTACGTATGGACAAGGCGACTATCGGAGGCTGGGCAGGGGTAAATGCAGTACGGTGAGATGTTCACCTGACACAACCTTACTACTATGCTAAGGCACAGACTGAGGAGTAAATTCTTAACACAATCAATATGTACATGCAACAATGCACATGATGTAATAAGCAACTTAATTAAATATTAATGCAACAATGCAGAAGGTGGATACAATAAAGAAATGTAGGCAAGACAGTGCCTGTGTGGAAACTCCACACCAAAACCTGAATATAAGGCTAACTGGATCAGATCAGGAAATCAGGCAGGCAGGGTCTCAGAATCACGGGGAATTTCACAGGCTGAGAAGTTCTCACATGAGCTGACAGGTTCTCACAAAAGCAAGAACCATCACCAGCCAATTGGGAGAGGCCAGGAAGGGAATATAAATGGTGCTGCACCAATCAGAACCCAGTAGTCTCAATAAACTCTATGCAGCTGAGATAATAAATGAAAGGACTGCACGTCCACAAGTCACTGCCAGACTAGTTGCCCACCAATCGGGAACGTTGCCTACATCTAGCGTCCCGGTTGCTAGGCGCTCGGCGGCTCCAAGTCCCCCCTGTGGTAGCGTTGCTAGGCGCAGGGAGGGACCCGGAAGCGCTGGCTGACGGAGGAAGTGCAGTGTCCCGGTCACCTGGCAACGGCCAGGACCTGCCTATGCCACAGGATGGCGGTCATTAGGTTGACATGAGTTAGGTCGACATACATTGGGTCGACATTTGGTCGACATAATCTCTAGGTCGACATGTATTAGGTTGACATGGAAAAAGGTCGACATGAGTTTTTCACAATTTTTTTATTTTTTGACCGTTTTCACACTTAACGATCCACGTGGACTACAATTGGGAACGGTAACCTATGTTGAGCGCAGTGGTAGCGGAGCAAGGCACCTTGCCCGAAGCTGAGACACGGTGCACTAATTGGGGTTCCCAGTCACTTTACGAAGAAAACGACACCAAAAAAAGTAAAAAAACTCACGTCAACCTATTTCCATGTCGACCTAATGACCATGTTGACCTAGTGATCATGTCAACCCAGTGATCATGTCAACCAAACGTGGTCGACCCAATGTATGTCAACCTAACTCATGTTGACCTAATGAACCACACCCCCACCACGAATTGCGTTGCGGCTGATGATAACTACAGATACCATTTTTTCTTAACACAGCTTAGAGAAAACTGATACAGTTTAGGGGTCACGTTGGGTGTCAGTATATTACCAGTCCATGGAATAATGTGTCCATATCAGTCCCATAGCAAGTGATCCTTGCAGTAACACTGGCTGTTGGTGTTCCTTCGCTAGCCCAAATTTGCAAGTTCTTATACTGATCCGGACAGATGTTGACATATTAAAGACAGACGCCACAGTCGTCCAAAACTTAAATGTGTGTCACAGAGATATTACCCCTCAGCCTCCTCAGAAGGGGGTACGGTCGTTAGGTCGACACAGCTTAGGTTGACAGTCATTAGGTCGACAGGTCAAAATGTCGACATGATTTTTTCACATTGTTTTCATTTTTTGGACTTTTTACAATTGGGAACGGTAACCTTGCCTAAAGCATGGCGAGCGAAGCGATCCATGCGAGGGGACGCGGTGCACTAATTGGGGTTCCCCTGTGACTTTACGAAGAAAACGGCACCAGAAAAAGTCCAAAAACTCATGTCAACCTTTTCACCTGTTGACCTAGTACATGTCGACCTAATGTCCATGTCGACCTTCAGTGGTCGACCTAATGACTGTTGACCCAACGATCCATACCCATCAGAAGCAATGTGTGAGGAAGCTGAGAGGTAATACCCCAGTGAAGGGACTGGATGGATTCCTTGGACTGGTAATGTAATAACAACTAATTACTGGTTTGTCTGACCACACACAGGAAACTTACTAAGCTTTTTACACCAAGTTAATAATGCAAGCAAGACTATATTGAAATCATCTTACAAATATTAGTTTAGTCCTTTTCATAAATTCACCCACTCAAGACACTGGTGTGGAAGCAGCTGCTGCACAGCAATAAATAATATTGAAGCAGTCATTAAGTAGAAATTGTTTCTGTTACCTAAAGCACAAAAGCACACCCAGCGCACCCTAATAATGAATAGCGATCAGACGTTAATAACCCTTGAAATTATTCTTTTGGATTTATCAAAACAATTTCTCGCCCGTTAAACAGAAAATAAGAAGGCCCTAGCTGGTGAATTTATAAACAGGGTCTGAGACGCCTTCTAATCTACATTCAGCCTGCGATGCCTTCAGTACAATCGTCTTATCCCTTCATCTGAAATGTTCTACTTCATAGTGGGAATTCTTTAGTGTTATATGTAGCAATAACTAAATCTACAATCGCAACATTTTAACTGGTTCTTGTAACCTGTTAACTCTGGACCTTATTCAGCTTCAGATGCAGTTTTGCTAATTTAGCAAAACTGCAACTGTTAGCACTTGCATGCAGCGGGCTTCCCAGCATAGGGCAAAGCCACCCAGCATGCTAATGGCTGCCAGCAATGCATCACAGACCCCACAAAACAAGAGAAGCCCACTGCCTGCACAGCTATCTTGCCCATTGCAGTGCCCACACGTGACGTCACACGGTCGCACCGAAAATGGGACAGACCCGCCTGCATTACCGTCACCCCCCCCCCCCCAATGCCGCGCAGCTTCCGCACAAACGCCTCTGCCTGTCATACAGGCAGAGGCATTCGAATCACTGCGATGCAATCACATTTGCCGGCCCGCACACACGCAGAACTGGCCCTGTTCATGCGCACTGGCCCCATTTTCGGCTTAATGCGATGACATCGCATTAGCTAATGAAGCTGAATAAGGCCCTCTATCGTTATGTCATAGAGATAAATAATTATTGTTGGAAAAAATTTTATTGATTGGAAATTTATTGCATGTAAGCTTCATCCTCTAATCACCCATACATCAATATTTTTTTATATCCTATTTTTTTTTTTGTGAATATTTACTTTGTACGTACCATTTGGATTAATGTTTTTTATTTACAGTATGTACATTTTGATTAGTACCATATGAACACAGGTTCAAGTTAGCAAAAGAGAAATACTTTTTCCCTATTCTTCCTAAAGCTACTTTAAGACAATTAGAGAAATGTTCGTTCTCAGACAAAAAATAGTAATTGTGTCTCCCAAATATACAGACCAAACATATCTATATAAGGCATGATGGACACATAGGGGGTAATTCAGACTTGATCATAGATGTGCTACATTTATCACATCTACGATCACTTTCACAGACATTCGAGGGGACACCCAGCAGAGGGTTAGTCCACCCCGCATGTCTGGCTCTGCAACCCCCCCCCCCCTCCTTCCCCCGCACAGGTGCAAAAGTGATGCTTTTGTACCTGAATAGTAGCTCCCTACCAACGCAGCTCCTGCGCGCTGGCCGGGATCTACCAGTCACTCTCCGGATCGCAGCGACTGCATGTGACGTCGCGCAGCTGCCGCGGCCCGCACTCCGCATGGTCCGGGGATGCCTGCGTTGCCTGGACTGCGCCCCCAAAACAGCGGCCCAAGGGTCTGGTACACTTGTAAGGGGCTCAGACTGTCAAGAGGACTGGATATTGATGATCCTATCCAACACCACTCGGTGTTACATTGTACCATCCATTTGTCTGCAATCCCGAAGTCTATGTACTCAGTGGGTTTATGGCCTCCAGTAAAATGGCTACCATTTGTACATCTCAGTCTTTAATAGAGACAAACTTCATACTTGCCTTCTCTCATACACATTGCGCAAGAAATCCGATTTTTTCGGGTAGTCCCTCGCCCCTACATAAGAGTGGGTGCAGGGGACTGTCCGAATCTCACCCGCATCCCACCCGCTTCCTTGTTAAGTGAGCAGGATGAGATCATACAGAGAATTTACATCGCCATATTGCGGGGACGGGGCTAAATGGTGCAAATCTGCATAATTTAGGCCCACCCCTAACAGAGACCCATGAATTACTGCAATTTTGGGCGGAGCCTAGTGATCTGACAGTCCTTGCCACGCCACCTGAAGTGGCATGCAGTGAGACTCCAGATAGGAGACTTTCAATGTAGGCAAGTATGACACACTGTAAGGTGGAAGTTAGCTCATCTGACACTGATGTGCTCAATACTTTATTTAGCAATGGTCCCTCAGCAGCATGAACAAGCGTGGAGTTCTGCTTATATTCCGCACTTTACTGGCAGAGTAATATTCTTGCATACCCGTTGCTATCCTCCTCCTCCTCAGTCTCTGCTCTATGTGAGTCTGGCAGTGTTTTTGTCTGTGTCTCACGTTTATTTGTGGCATGGGAGAGTATAGGGATGCAGAGGGTTATGCTGGGTACACACTGGCCAATATATTGGCCGTTCTATTGAACTGCCGATATATCGCTGGCAGGTCAGACAGTGTGTATGAGCGATATGTCTGTGAACGCTGTCGTCTATAGATATATCTGCGGATCAATTGAGTGTATACCCAGCAGTAGGGGGATCTGTGCCCCACAATTTGTTATGGCAACCTAGCACCTGAGATACTTTTGTTTGTTTTTTTGTTTTTAATCAATTTTGGATAGTACCGTACAAGATGTTGCTATGGGTAGATTTTTGGTGAATGGTGAAGTTTTTGATGTGGATAAACAGTTACATTTATGGGTTGCCCTATAGGTGTTTTTCTATCATTGATTATTTAATTGCTCATATTTAATCACTGGGGCACAGCCATTCATTTACTGAAAGTTCATTAAGAATTAGGAGTTCTGTATGTATTTCTATATTCTTCACTTGTTATTTGTATTGATCAAGAAACCATGAGTGATTCTATCATTTTGATGTCCCAAGAATAGGGTGATAATCAAGGGCGCTGAGAGGGAGCGGCAAGGGACGACCGTGGGGGGCTCAGGAGAGCTGTTGAGGGGAACAAATGTCTTTGTATTTTGCAAATTCTTTTTTTTTTTGGAGGGGCATGTAAGCTCCTTCCAGGTTTCCAGATATGACCACACACCCCTCTGTACCTAGGCCCAGTAGATGACTTAATAGTCCTACTCCTAATGTTATGTATACTAAGGAGTCTATGGGCCAGATATAATGCCGCCCGACTGCAGTGACATGCGATGGGGTGAGGCAGAGCCTTTCCTGTCATATTAACGTTTTGCGCCACAGTTTTGACTATATAAAGTATAGGAAAAATACAAAGAATATGTTAGAAATATCATTTTTTGGTATTATTGTACTCATTTTTAGAGTTAAAACTCTGGAGTAAAAAGTCAATGGCAGGTGAGGCAGTGCCTCCCCCGCCTATCTATTCCACATACAGTATCTCTGATCAAGACTCACCTAATTTTCAGGAATTTACTGTATGCCCACATGCACTCTTGGGCTCATATAGTGTGTATAAATCTGGCTCTGGTACTAGCCAGCGCCTCCTCAACGATTTACCTCACCGCACGTCCCTGCACCCGAGATGCAATGCAAAACCATGCCTTGTAAGTGATTGCCCCTTAACATAAACCTTCCGCAATCGGCCAGCATATCGCACCTCTGGCGATCTCGGGCGTCATTACATCCATCCCTACAGTAGCGTAAGTTTGTCACAGTTGCCCGGAGGCAAGATAAATATTGGTGCCCCCCTATATTTAGATAAATATATGTATGTATGTATGTGTGCATATATATATATATATGTGTGTGTGTGTGTGTGTGTGTGTGTGTGTGTGTGTGTGTGTGTGTGTGTAGGGTTCTGAAAAAAATGCATATATACATTTAATTGTCTTTTATTTAAATCACACATTTCTTAGCAGTCATACCCAGGATTAGAACCCATGATCTGTTACACTGACAGCAGACACTTTACTGATGGAGCTATTTGCTCCTGTATAGGAAGCATGAGAATTCTAACTATATGAAGTTACGTGTAATTGTCAGAGAAGTAACTTCATATAGTTAGAATTCTCATATTTCCTATACAGGAGCAAATAGCTTCATCAGTAAGGTGACTGATTCCAGTGTAATAGGTTGTGGTTTCTAATCCTCGGTATGACACTTATAAAATGTGTATCTACAGTATAATAAAAAGGGTGTGATTTGTAAGGTGCAGGGACCATTGGGGAAGTCTGCCACTGAAAGGATAGCGGCAGCTACTGTATCAATTAACTTAATTCGATGGAGTCACCGAATGGGAGGAGAGGTGCCCCCCTTCAGAGCAGGAGCCCGGCGGCAGATGACTCCATTGCCTCCCAGAGTTACGCCTCTGCGTCCCTATGAATTAAGGCACACATGGGAAATAGGGTGGCACATTGTCACTATTTCATCCATATTTGCATTGCCACTAGGGGCCGAGGTGGTTTGAAGTGTATTTATTTTAACAATATCTTCCTTTTCATACATCTTACTGTGTTCTAAAGTTTGAGCACGAGCGTTTGTGTTTACATAGGATGCAAATCTGAAAGGGGCCGCAGGGAATTATATTTAGTTTGATTTGCTTACAGTTGAGGACTTGGGGGAATCATATTGCTTTTTTGCCCCAGAAGCGAACATTTCTAGTTACGATTCGTCCAATGATATAACGGCTAGCAGCTCAAATAGGGTCAAGTGATCTCACTAGGCTGCAACCTATCAATTCACTAATAGCCACTGACAGGAATCCTAGTGAATTCGCTCATACTGTATATAGTATATAGTATACAGCTGATACAGGTGACAGGTCCTCTTTAAGACTTAAGTGTGGTATCACAAGACACAGATCATTCAGCGCTTTCCATTCCTGCTGGATGGATCTGGATACTGTGAGAAACAGTGCTTACAGCTCTAATTCTATATTTACTTCACCCACAGCACCTGCCATTAGACCCTTAACAGAGCACTTCATGCTCAGTACCCTTGTGTTTAGTGTCGTTTATTTTAATGTCTTGGGGACACAAGAAATGCCATAAAAATGTTCTCCTCCGCCGGCTGTTTTATGCAAGAAGAGGAAATGTAAATTGGCTGTGCTTCATAAACATATGGGTGTGCAGGCCGAGCACTGGCACACAGCTCTCAGTTAACTATGGAACCCTCACTCAGCTGCTATGCAGTGATTTTTAAAGCAAAATGTTCATTGAGCGTCCAGTATTCAAACAGAGACTGATGAAAAGAAATAATTACAGCTTCTAGGTGCAGTGACAAGTTTCTCATTTACAGTTTAATCCATAAATTGCATCTAATCATCAGACTTGGCTTTGATAAAAAATGGTTTTGAACAAATCACATTGCAATGTTTGTTTGGATGTCCTGAGTCCTGACTTATTACATATCAAAGAGAGCTCAACTGGACCGGCTTCATGTGGATGATATGTGTCTGATAATGAGCTTAGCACCGTCTAAGGCACAATTAATTCTAACACAAGCCAGTGACATCAGTACAATACGTCATCTTTGTCAGATAGATATTTTCTGAAAGTATTGTTTTGTGCCCAATACTTAGACTGCGGGGGTGAATGACTACTGTAACTGCAGGTTTTCCTATGCTTTAAGCCAGTTTATAAACTGAGCAATTACTAAAGCACAGACAACCCCCAACATTTGGGAGTTTAGAATTGAAATGGGGAATGTGACTGTGACATGCTGGTGAATGGTTGTGTCAGAGTGGGCATGGCCAGTGGTCTCTAATCTGTGACTGGCTGGTAGTATAAGAGAGAGCTCCTGATTGGCTGCCTGTCTTTTAATTAGCCAGACTCTTCATCAGGAGTACCAGGAAGGGCCTAGTGCCAATCAGTATTAGGCTGATGTTCTCTAGGAGCAGGTACATTTGTTTTGCTGCCCCACCTAGAGGACCGAACACAATGCTAAGTAGCTGGCCCCATACTATGCAGATGTTTATGGAACACAACAGATGGGATGCGGTTATGTGACCGGCGGTCACACATACCCAACCCAGTGTATTGGCTACAAAAGCTGTGGAGGAGCAGTAACAAAGGCCAAAAGTTCAGATAGAAAATGATACATTGTACAACACGTAACATAGGCAACCAATGAGTTGAATGCTTATTTCCACGCACTATATATTGCAGGATAGACAATCATGGCATCTACCTGTCAGCAAAACCTAATCAAGTACAGAGTTTACCAGTGTGTGCACGCATGATTTATTTTCAAAGTCACTTTATGATGAGTTTTAATACCAATGTTATTTCTTTCACTTTAAATAGAATGTATTTGTTACTCATTCATTTCATCTATTTCTCATGGACTTCTATGAACTAATCTTAATAAACTAAGACAAGGAGAAACGGATCACTAGGAGATGAAAACATGAAGGTTACGTAGGATGTTTAAAACCTTTTGATGTGCCTCCAATCCACTGGCCCAAACTCCATCAACAAATTTCCACTGTGTGAATAAAATACGTTTTCTGTTAATACCATGTGAGTAATGTGTTAGTAGAGCTCCATCAGTACCATATCAGGTTTATTATTATTATTATTATTATTATTATTATTATTATCTATATATTAACAGCAGAACAATGACTTATGCGTGACATATTTCTATGAAGTTGTCTGAGCAGATCATATATCAAATTAACGGTCTCGGTCCATAGATTTACAGAAAAATATTGGCGTTGTAATTGTTTGCTTTGTTTCGGAGTTATGTGGCAAAACATTTGCAAGCCCTTTACAAAGTATCACCATTGTGCTCTGGAAATTGTGAAAGTTGGTGACCTCTCCCTGTGCACCTGCCAGGTCACCTGCTGGGTGGTCTGGAAACTGTGACAGTTATACCCCTTTCACACCGCACAAATAACCCAGTATCGACACAGAATATTGCCGGGTCGGCGCGGGTCGCTGTGTGGTGTGAAAGGGTTACTTCTGAATTCCCGGGTAGTAATTCAACCCAGGAATAAAGAAGGGTTATTCCCGAGTTAGGTGCAGTGTGAACAGGAACCCATCCACAGCATAGGGAGAGGCAGCATGGAGACTATCTCATCTCCCAGCGCCGCCTCCGCACTCACCCCCGATGCCGCTGTAGTCCCTGCCCCCAATGGCAACCTGACCCGGCATATTGCTGATTCAGGAAGCCAGTTCTCAGGGTCCAATGCCGGGTCACACCCAAGAAGGACCCGTTTCCAATTCCCGGGTGCGACCCAGCATTTGCCATATGAAAGCGATACTTTTTGCAGCCACCCTAAGAAAGGATTTTTTTAAATTCGACTCCTAAGGGGGTGAAAAGAGGTAAAATGTTCTGCCCAGCAAACCGTTGCCCAGTTGAAACCAGGCACATCAGCTAGTTATTATTATTATTATTATTATTATTAAGGTTTTATTCATAAGGTTCACGTACATGGCCTTTGACAGACAGTAGCTCTTAAACTGCCTCACTTTTATATTATTATTCTTATATGTAACTTGGGATTCTAAACACAAATAAAGGACTGTGGTTATTAACTGTTAGATAGTTTATTTCCTTTCAAGTCATTATTAATTAGTTTGTATTGTATTTACGTCTACATCCGACGTGTATTTATAAAATATGAATTTTGTGAATACAATATACTATTATAACCCTTTCACACATGCAGCTAAATCCCAGGTTTTTCCATATGAACGTACATCAACCCGGAATTTCTGCATGTGTGAATGCAACAACTACATGGGACAGTCCCAGGTCCCCGACTGAGACCTACACTTTTTTTTTTTTATCATCAATAGTTTTTATTGAAATTTTTTTTTTTGCATTGCAAAACAGGGGTACAAAAAGGAAAAAGGAAGGGAGGGTGGAAGTAGGTACATACGCACGCACGCACGTAAGAAAGCGCTTTAACAGACATGTGCAAACAATTCAAAGTCGATCACATCAATACATTGTAAGGCAAACAGAAAATAATTAATGGAGGTGACAGGGCGGCAATGGGCTCAAAGTAAATATAACACAGATAGGAGGTCCTTACTGTTTTAGGGGGGGGGGAGGGGGCCACATCAGCCGATGTGCTGGGGGGTGATTGTGTAGGGGTTCGGGGACGTAGTATCAATGCAGCACCCTCACCCTCCGTGGTAAATAGATGCCAAGGCATCCAGCGCACAAATGGAGATTTGGCAGTGAAGGAGTATGGGATGTGTTCAGTCTCCATCAAGAAGTGCAGCTGTATTTTGTGTATCACCTTTAGCATTGGAGGTGGTGTGGGTTGTTTCCAGTTTTGGGCTAAAGCCGCACGTGCAGCGAGGCAAATGTGGCCTAGGACATAATGCAGGTGTACCCCCGTGCTTCGCGGGTATATATTCAATAGAGCTATAAGCGGGGAGGGGGAGAGGTCGAGGTTCAGAACTTTGTTGATAAGGCTAAATACTTCTGTCCAGTACCCTTGGATATGGGGGCAAGACCAAAAAATATGGAAGAGGTGGCCAACCTCTCCGCATAGGCGCCAACAAAACTTCGAACATGCCGGCCATATCGTATGTAGCCTTTCCGGTGTGAGATACAGTCTGTGGAGTAGCTTAACGTGCTTTTCGGAGTGATTCAGGCATTTGGACATAGTGAAGGATGACGTAAAAATGTGTTGCCATTGAGAATCTTGGAGAACACATCCCACATCCGCCTCCCACCTAACTTGGGCTCTAGATTTAGAAACGGGGAGTAGTGAGAGTAATGTTTTATACCAGAAGGAAATCTCCCCTCTGGAAGTAGCGTTAGAAAATCGGCCTGTGACTTGCAAAATACCATGTGATGGTAGGGAGGGGGAGAGGTGGAGGCTAGTCCACCAGTGCTGTATTTGATAATATCGAAGCCTCTCAGTGTCTGGTAGGGAGAAGCGTCTCTGGATATCAGAAAAAGAGGCGAATACGGACCCATTAAACAAGTCTCCCAGGACCTCCACCCCTCTGGACCTCCAGCCCGCCAGGCCAAGATTAGGGACTAGAGCGGCTACCGTTCGTAGTGAAATCAGAGAGAGATTATGATAGGAAGGGGATATGGCCGCAGTCAGTTTGTCCCAAATCTGGAGTGTGGCTCGGGTAGAGGGGAGGATATTTAAGCACTGTGGGCGAAGGGGCCTAGGGATCCAAAAAAGATCCTTCAAGGGAAAACGGGGGCAGGCTGCCTCCTCCAGACACGTCCACTCCGGACATATATCTTTGTAGAATTCTTTAATCTGGGCAAGAAGGGAGGCCTCTTGGTACAGTGATAAATTGGGCATATCTAGGCCACCGGCTCTCCTTGGTAGAGACATCCTCGCGCGAGCAAGTTTAGGCGGGCGCGAAGACCATATATAGTTAGTGAGGATTGTAGTGGCCTTATCTAGGTACTTTTTAGGGAAGATAAAAGGGATAGTTCGGAACAAGAACATTAACTTAGGGAGCAGCGACATTTTAAAGGCGGCCAGACGGCCCAACCAAGAAACTTCATAGTTGAGCCATGATTTAGTGAACATCTGGAGGGAGGACAGCAGAGGAGGGAGATTGACGTCAAATACAGAGGCGGTAGATGGGGGAATAAGAATACCTAGGTATCGTATCGAGGATGTTTTCCAGTTATACGGATACTTAGTGCGTAATGAGGGCATGGAGTTAGAGAGGTTAATGGGCAGAGCATCCGTCTTAGAGGCATTTAGTTTATAGTACGCTGCTGCAGAGTAGCTATCTAAAACAGTATGCAGATGGGGGAGAGTTGTGGCTGGGTCTGTTACGAATAGGAGAACATCGTCTGCGAACAGACATAGTTTATGCGACGTGGTGCCTAATCGTAGTCCAGGGAACTGTGGGTCCGCTCGTAGCCTAGCTGCCAGCGGTTCAATGGCTAGTACGAATATGAGAGGGGAGAGGGGGCAGCCCTGGCGGGTGCCATTATAGATTGGAAAAGGGCGAGATAAAAAACCATTACTAAATACCCGGGCCGTCGGGGAGCTATACAGGGCTAATATCGAGGAGAGGATGCGATCGCACAGGCCGAATTTGACTAGGACTTCTCGCATATAAGGCCAGTTTAAACGATCAAAGGCCTTCTCTGCATCCAAAGATAGCAGAAGGAGACCTTGCTCGGGGGTTAGGGAATCAACAAGATTAAAGACCCGGCGTGTATTATCGGACGCCTGTCTTCCCGGGATAAAACCAACTTGGTCCGGATGTATCAGGGAGGGGAGGAGGGCGTTCAGCCGAGAGGCTATTAATTTAGCGTATATTTTAATATCCCCATTCAGTAACGCAATGGGACGATAATTTTGCCAAGAGGTCACATCTTTGCCCGGTTTAGGGATCGTGACAATACGCGCCTCGAGCATCTCCTGAGGGAGGGTGCCCTGCGAGGTAATATCGGTGTAGACCGCCACTAAGGAGGGAGCTAGAAGGTCCTGGAACGAAACATAAAAGTCATTAATAAAGCCATCCGGGCCCGGTGCCTTACCCTGGGGGAGGGATTTGATCACTTGGAGGGTTTCTGATAAGGACCATGGGGCATTCAGCAATGCTAATTGATCGTCTGAAATATTTGGGAGGTTTAAATCCGCTAAGAAGGAGTTGATAGAGGAAGGAGTAGGTTGTGGGGTGTCAGGATCTGCCGAGAGGTTATAGAGATGGGAGTAGAAGTTGGCAAACTGATTCGCTATCTCCCTCGGGTTAGAAATGTTGGTGCCTGTGGGGGATATAATGAGCTTGATTCTATTCCGAGCTTGCTGAGCCCTAAGCTTCCGGGCGAGCATTTTCCCCGGCCTGTTCCCCGCTAGGTAAAACTTCTGACGTATCCTATTTAATGAAGCCTGGGTGCGCGCCATTAGCAATGTCTGAAGTTGGGACCTAATATCTACTAGCTGCTTCTGTAAAGATTTCGTAGGTCTAGCTTGATTTTTGTCCTCTAAGTCCTTCAGTTTGAGTTCCAAATCGGCCTGGCGTTGTAGATTCAGTTTCTTGAGCTGTGCTCCTGCCTGAATCGCTGCTCCCCGGGTAACAGCTTTAAGTGCGCACCAGAAGTTCAGGGTGGACGTGTCTGAAGGAGAATTAAACTCCAAATAGGATGAAATACTGTCGGCTATAATTTTTTTTGAAACTGGGTTAGACAGCAAATGGGGAGAGAGTCTCCAAGGACAGGGGGGACAGTGTTGGTTAGCTACACTCCATTTAAGAATCAGCGGGGCGTGGTCTGACCAAGTTATAGGGAGAATATCTAAAGATTTGGCGAACTGGAGGGTCCATTTGTCCGAAAATATAAAATCAATACGGGAGTAAGAGTTGTGGACTGGGGAATAATAAGTGTACTCCCTTCCTGTGGGGTTTTGCACTCGCCATATGTCGTAGAGATCAAATTCAGCCAAGAGATTACGAAAGGCTAAGGAAGGGGCGTTGGGGGAGACTGAAGTGGGGGAAGAGGTCCTGGGAGACCTGTCCAGCTTAGGGTCGAGGACTAAGTTAAAATCCCCCATGAGCAAAAGGGAGCCCTTACGAATCTTATGAATAATTACACATAACTTTCGGATAAAGGCAACTTGGTGTGAGTTTGGGGCATATGCCGAGACCAGAGTTACCGGTTTTTCGTTTAAAAGGCCGCTCAGTATAAGATACCGGACGTTTTTATCCGCTATCTGGGAGTGTAGAGTGAAGGAGATGGAGTCTCTAAACAATATGGCCACACCGTTCCTCTTAAAAGGGCCGTTGGCGAAATAACCTAGAGGGAATCTGCGATCTTTGAAAATAGGGGGTGCAACATATGAAAAGTGTGTCTCCTGCAGGGCAACAATATCAGCTTTATTCTTAGTAAAATAACCCAGAGCTAGCCTACGTTTATTAGGGGAATTCAGCCCCTTAACATTCATTGATAATACCCGAACCATCGGAACAAGCTAATGTACGTTGTGAAAGGCGAAGGGTCTTGACGCCTAGCTAGATAGAATTGTCTCGAGCAGCGAGTACCTACATCATAAAACTGGGGGTGGGGGATTGGAGGGGGGGTACGGGGAGGTGGGGGGGGAAGAAAAAAACCAAAACGACCCAGTATATCGGGTCGGCATAACCACTGCAAGGGAGGTAAAAAAGTGCAGTAGTATATTACCAGGGGGGAACATGTGGCCTAGCGCCACCACCCATGAAACTGAACAGAGAAAAACAAAAACAAGAGTAAGCAGAGGTAAATATGCATACCTACAATACACATGAGAGCACATGAGAAATAAGAAAGAAAAAACAGATACACGATATAAGATGAAAGGCTGGTACGCCATTATCACAAGAGCACATAGGACAACTCACGTGACCTTATCAAGAACAATGGCGAAGTCAATTCTGTAGTAACGGTATCAGAAACAGTTCAACTTGAAAACCCAAGCTGGGTGTATCAATGTCATGCGGTGACCCATTCTGAGCGAACGGTGGGCTGTTTCTTGGATCCAGGAGGTAGTGTAACAGAGATATCCCACTCCGCCAATAATTTGACTCCCGTCTCCAATGAAGTCACTGTGTAAGACTTGTTTTCGTACGAGATGATAAGCTTCACTGGAAAACCCCATCTGTACGTGATGTCTTGATCGCGAAGTGCCAACGTGACGGGAAGGAATGCTCGTCGCTTGGCCAAGGTTAGGGCGGAGAAGTCCGGGAACAGTTGTAGACCGCCAAGGACATCCGAGTCGGAGTCGCCCGCCTCTCTGGCTGCCCTCAGGATGTTTTCTTTGATTGTGAAGAAATGCACTCTCAGGAGTGTATCTCTCGGGAGCGAGGGGGCAACTGAGCGTGGTTTAGGCAGTCTATGGATCCGATCAATAAGCAGCTCTCTAGTTTCAGCTTTAGGTAGAAGCTTCTGGAACAAGACAGTAGCGTAGTTTTCCAACTCGGAGTTCTGCACGGAGTCGGGGATGCCTCAGATCTTAATATTGTTCCGCCGGGATCTGTCCTCTATATCCGCAATCTTGAGTTTAAACGCCTCAAGGTCACTTTGCTGCTGGTCGTGAGCCGTTATGAGGTCGTTATGAGACGAGACCAATTCCTCTACTTTCCTCTCTAGATGGTCCGTACGGTCTCCTATAGCGTGCAGCTCCGTCTTAACCTCCCGAAGGGCTGCGGTGAGGTCCTGCGTCAACTCAGATTTGAATGTTGAGAGGGCCTGGTACAGCGTTTTAACTGTGAGAGGTGCATCAGAATCAGGGTCAAACCCCGGCGATGAGATAGGGCCGCTGGGGGCAGCTTGTGGAGAGGCGGCAGCCGGGGACTTCCGTAGAGAAGAGGCGGCAGATGTCGACTTCTGAGGCGGGAAAGATACTCTCGGGGGCAGCACCCCTTTGACCTTTCTAGAAGGCATTCCAGAGGGGTGAGGCTCCGCAGACGGGATGAAGATAAAAATAAAGAAGCTCAGGCTCTCACAGAATATAGCGAAGATTTAGGTAAGCATAAAAGACACGGGTGGTGGCGGGCAGATGGTCTGCGCTACATCAGAAGAGCGATAACACACATGGCGAGGCAGAGGGTAATCTCCATCCTGCGTCTTGTGGGGCCCAGATTAAAGGTTCCCAGCCGGGAGAGGGGATCGGGAGGTCAGGTACACACTTCGGGTCCAGCAGCTCTATTCAATAGATGCTGTGAGATAGAGATGAATGAAAGTGGTATGTTTCACCCCAGTGGCTTCTCTGTCGCAGGGTCCAGGGATCAGCAGGTAGAAGAGAATTAGGACATCAGCAGTTGTCACCTAGGAGAGCAGGCCGGCTTGGGATGCTTATCTCAGTGATTTCTACAGCTGCAGCAGCTCCCTTTATAAAAAACCAAGATGGCCGCCGCACTTCTCTCAGCATGTGTGCCTCTCGGCTCTCCTGCACTATCAGGGGTCCCCACAGCTCGTTGCCTCACAGGGTGTCCTCCCTGGGGGTCAGTGGAGTAATCTGGAGGGATCCAGGGGCTTCGGGGGGGTCCGCAGCTCTTTCCGGCTCCGCCGAGGTGAGTTGGGACGGCCCAGGGGGGAGCTTTATTGATAATTATAAAACCAGGAGAGAGGAGTGTAATGAAAGCACATCTTCTCTTCTCCTGCCAGGCCACGCCCCCCTGAGACCTACACTTTTAGACTCGGCAAATTCCCGGCTCACATATCTGAAAGGGGCATGACTCTATTAGAGCTGCTTATACATTTACTGCCAAATTAAAATAAATAGGCACTGCTCTGCAGGACAACTGGTGCAGAGCATTGTGTCCTGGGTGATATAGGTGATGTCTAATGGGCCCTACACACTAATAGATTTTACTAAACGATATGAACGTTCTCGTTCATTAATGAACGAGAACTTGTTCATATAGTTTAGTGTGTAGGCACCAACGATGAACGATGCGCGGCCCCGCGCTCGTTAATCGTTGGTGCCCCGTCGCTTATGCATGCAGGCCAATATGGACAAGATTGTCCATATTAGCATGCACTGCTATGGAGCCGGGTGACGGGGGGAGTGAAGATAGATAGGATAAATTCAGTTTTAGGGCTTTTCTTGCATGTCTGTATGCAATGTTCTGTGAAACACGTAGTATCTGCAGAACTCCAGAAGTTTGTAAACTTATATACATGGATAATACATAATGGTGCAGATCCAATTAGCCGCAGGGCTTACCGTATGGCTGCAGCTCTGCCAGGAGCTATTCAATTACTGACGCTCAGCCGTGCTGTAAGCCCTAGAGGGTGCACTTAACATGGATTTTTGCTTTTGCAATCATTGAACTTCTTACACATCTCAGGGGTGGGCTCCTTTCCAAGCCCCTTTCCCTGCGTGTTATTCCGAGTACATCCAGGCAATCTATAATTTCTTATTGCCGCAGAGAGACGACAATCTATATACATAAATGCGAAAGCCCTCACTCGCTCACTCACTCACTGACTGACTGACTCACTCATCACTAATTCTCTTACTTCACGATATGTTAGGAAGATGAAATGTAACATAGGTATTCCTCAGGTGGGAAATAGGGAAACTATGTAATTGGAATTTTAATAAACCTCCCCTAAGGGGATGAAAAGGGGTTGACATAATGATGTCATTACCGATGCGTGGCTTACGTTGCATGAACAATAATACCCAAACAGAAAATCGGATCAAAATTCGGATTGCACCTCCGTTGTGTAGAATTTCATTAACTACAAAAATGGTCCTGTCACTTTTTACCGTATCTGCTATGGATGCTCCTCAGGTAACGCCAAGAACCATGGATTAATATTTACATTAAGACGTCTCAAATTTACATCTCTATAGATTTACCACATTTTCAACACTCATTTATAATTATAACCGTGAAAATCAGAAACTCTCATGCGAAGAACAACTAGTTAGTAAATATACCCCTCAACCTCTCTCCAAATACTACTCAGACACTCCTACAGCCATCAAATGTTTAAAGCATCTTCCAAAACCCATCTCTTTATTAGAGCATGCCCATTGATAATACCCACACTGATACTCCATCACTGCCCACAGGTACTCCATTGCTGCTTTGCCAATCCCCACTCTGAGACACACTTTATGCTCTCCTTTTGCCCATTAGAGTGTATGATCTCCTCACTCTTTATCTTAATTTATTTTATGAGCTTTATAAATGCATCTATGCCCTATTTTCGAGCCGTAGAGTGTGGTGCTGGGTACGGGTACTGTAGGGGTGTGTGACCTAATCAGCACACATAGCCGCATCCCCTACAAAAAAAGTAATTGCGGCTTTGCATGGGGGGGTTTGCACACATCAGGATTTTACCTCCTCGGCTGAAGCCATCTTCCCAGTGATATTTGGGAAGACAACGCATGTGCACTAGGGCACAAAGACTCTGGCCTGGGCCCCTCCAAAAAGCCCAGGTAATTAGCACCCGCTCCCACCCGTCTCTGAGCCAGAGCCTGTTTTGCCCAATTACCGCCACTGTGGAACAATACAAATCAATGCAAAATAATAATCTGAATGGACTGGAGTCCGGCTGAACAGAAGACAGAATAGTAATGTATACAGTATGCAGTGTTAGGTTACACATGTTGATAATTGGGCATGCTCTGCATTTACATCAGAACCTACAAACCTCTGACAGTAGGCACTAGCCAGCGGCAGCATAGTATAATACATATAAGCGTAGAATATAATGTAAGTTATACTTATGCACTTTATTGTAAGTAACAACAAACAGTCAGAAAACTACCTCTATAGCCCCTACGTCTGAATAATATTATATTCTCTAACAACTTCTATGTCAGATATACTTTCTGGTGATACACTATTTGCTCCCAGGTCATGTTTGACACCACATATGGTAAGTAACATGAATAGACTGAGGCAGCAGCTTTATTATCAATGTGTGACTAGCAGGCTGTCCCCCAGCCAGGAAAAATGCAATGCTGGACAGGGAAGCCTGTGATTTCATGTCATGTGCTGCGTGTAATGTGATTTGAGGAAATCACTGGCTCTCTGCCCCATTCCAGGAACCTTCTCTATAGTAAATAGACTTGTGATAGCAGGTGAAGTGTGACAGTACTCGTGGGCTTCAATTTCTACTTTCACGTCACATGAACTTCTCAAAAAGCCCCATGCTCAGTGTATCCTGCAATAATCTACACATGATTGCTGGACGAGTCATCAAGCCCCTTCACTCTAACCTTCACCAAGTTATGGCCTTATCACACAGTTTAAATGGGGTCAATCTGAGCTGCCTTGAAGCTATGGGTCAGAGATATTTAAAAAAAGAGGCATTTGTCTTGGGTAAACTATGACAGAGGATATAAAGCTTCTAAAACAGACAAGTAGAGGTGTTGCCCACAGCAACCAATTAGATTCTGTCTATCACTATTTAGAATGCAATGGAGAAATTATAGCTAAAATCTGATTGATTGATTGATTGATTGATTGATTGATTGATATGGGCAACATCACTGCTTTTAATTTTTGAAAGCTTTAGTAAATGCAATGGAGGCTGGATAGTGTAGGCCAGGCCTGGACAACCTGTGTCTGTCTTGTGAAACTACTAGCATGCTTTACCAGCTGATCGGTGAGATTGACGCTAATGACCAAGATGATTCTCAAATCTCCTGAATCAGATTAATACAATACGTAAATAAAAATAAAAGTTGGTTTTGCAGTGTAAAGGATTGCTGCTTTAAAAATACGGGCAGACTCGCACTAAGGCCCTCATTCAGCAGTGATCGCATTTGCAAAGCTGCACGCATGCATTTGTGGATTGTGGCGGATCTGGGCAGAGTTTATCAGATTGGAGACAGTTCCAATTTTGTCCCCATTTGTCATTTGTACATGTTGGTAGGCATGTTTTTGTAAAACTAAAATTATAATACGCTTACCTTAGAATATGATATAAAATCTGGCAGATATACATAGGGATATAAAATCTAGCAGATATAAATAGGGGCTTCTTTAGAGGTGGACACAACTGCGCTTCAGATTTACAGAGGAAAGGTAAAAAAAAAAAGTATTTGCATCGGCTGGCACAGTGCTGGGCAATAGGGGACTTGGCCTCATGCAGGAGGCTGTTGGTGGGGGCGTGGCTGTGTGATCATGACCACGCCCCCTGCTGTACAATGGCGAGATTGCTGAAGGTACTGTGGCCAGGTAAGTGCCTCGCTGATCTATAAAGATGCTGGAATGGAGGAGTCTGGTGATAGAAATTCCAGGCAGGTGCTAAAATATACCAGTGACGATGGTATAAATTCCTATGTAACAGGTGCCAGTACTACGTACCGTTGAGTAACCATCAGTAAAAGAAAAAATCAATAGCGATTCCTCATATATCAACATGTAAATGTTCTTTTTATTAGAAACAGAGGGAATGATATAGATCACTTTCTATATACAACATAACGATCAGTGACAGTTACTGAAATTACGTTTGTACTTGATATTGAAAATACAAAATGTAATAACTGAAGCCAAGGCTGACAGGCAGAGCGGCCTCAGTTACAGAAGGATTTCAGTCATACGCAGACAGACGAGTATTACGGTTGCCACTGTGCCTTTTCCTTAATGCACTTTCCAGTTTCCCAATCATGAGGAATAAAAACATTTTAATACTGAGTAAACAAAGACCTCATACACGATGAGGAGCACTAAAGTACACGGCAGTAATGTGAACTTCTCTTCACAATCCGCAACTGGCTCTCAAACACTTCAGAGGATTAAAGGACTTAGAAATGCAGCGGAAACAAAGGATAACAGTCCCTGTAGATGGCTGTGTGTGGATTGTGCGTAGTGGCTATTGTGAGTCTAAGGACACTTTTAGAAACAAACATAAAACATCATGGAACAAAAAGCAAACAAACATAAATGAGACAACTAATTGATGGGACAGTGCAATGATGTAATACCACAAATAAGACCCTAAACAGTCTACAGGATGTGGTGTGACATGTATGCAACAACAATATAAAATAATACAAATAATAATTTAAGACTCAGAGACATAGGGGAATTCAAGTCCGGGTGATTCTGTTCACCCAGACGAATCAGTGTGACAATAGCTGCGCTGTCCGGCAGCCCAATCGCGCACACAATCGGTCACACAGTCTGTTTATAACTAGTGAATGCTGATTGTATCTTTCAAAAGCTGTTTCTTGATACTGTTATACAAAATTGTATCTATTAATGTTGCTATAAATGTGTCAAATATAGTATCACTGGGGGTAATTCCGAGTTGATCGCAGCAGGAAATTTTTTAGCAGTTGGGCAAAACCATGTGCACTGCAGGGGGGGCAGATATAACATTTGCAGAGAGAGTAAAGGTGGCCATCCACTACTCAGACTAGTCTGAACTGCAGATCTCATCAGATTTCTCTTGAGCTCTCCCGGGAGCTTCCCGGGAATCGGATCTGACCCTGGGCTTAATTTTCACTACATTCACTTCAGATGTATCTGATGCGATCTATCATGTGTCAGATCGCATCAGATATATCTGATGCACACATGCTACATGCGATTGATCTGATGCTGCTGCTGCCGCTGTTCCCCCTCTTGGTGGGTGGGAGTGGTCAGGGAGATGCCAGTCAAGTGACGCTTCAGATGAATCTGATCAGATACATCTGAAGAAAAAAAAACAATCCGATGTGCACCTGATTTCTTCAGATTCCGATAAATAGTTGGGG
Organism: Pseudophryne corroboree; assembly: GCF_028390025.1. Classification (NCBI taxonomy): domain Eukaryota; kingdom Metazoa; phylum Chordata; class Amphibia; order Anura; family Myobatrachidae; genus Pseudophryne; species Pseudophryne corroboree. The sequence continues at coordinate 164,201,692 of NC_086448.1, forward strand.
CAGCCTCAGAGATTTGTAGTTCAGACAAATCTGACACGGGAGTGCGCATCGGATCGGAAGAGCCATCCGATGTGACATTTTTCTTCAGATTTGACGGTCAGATGCGTCGAAATCTGAAGAAAACTGTCCAAATCGGACTAGTGGATGGGGGCCTTTAGATTTGGGTGGGTTATTTTGTTTCTGTGCAGTGTAAATACTGGCTGCTTTATTTTTACACTGCAATTTAGATTGCAGATTGAACACACCCCACCCAAATCTAACTCTCTCTGCACATGTTATATCTGCCCCTCCTGCAGTGCACATGGTTTTGCCCAACTGCTAAAAAATTTCCTGCTGCGATCAACTTGGAATTACCCCCACTGAGCTGGAAAGTCATGACAGCCTTTTTTTATATCTATTTTATTATTATCTATAAAATGAATGCTGATCTGTGAATAATAAAATATAATCGTGTTTTTAACTTTATTTCTTGTGCGCTGTAACAGTTTTTTTTAACTTTTTTTAAGTGTTTGCTGCCCCCATATGGTAGCAAGCACTTTTGTGCGAAGTTAGCATTCAGTCGGCAGGCGAAGGGTGCAAGATGGGGTGTTGTTGCCAGCATTTAAACACCACGGTAATGCCAATTCAAACACTTCACTGGCAACGGAATTCCCACCATAAACTTGCCAGAAAAACTGTTAGCTATTTCTTTCTTTCTTTCTTTTTTTATTTATTTATTTAAATAAATGTTTTAGGGACAGTATGGTGGCAAAGAAAGTACAGCCATAATCAGCACAAGGCACAATAACAACCAACAACATACATTGTAGGCGTATACCGCCCAAGGTGCACAATTCAACTGTAACACTACTGTAACACTACAAGGGGTATTATCCACTCGACCTTCTAACTTGACTACCCACCCATTTGGGTGATGACACTAATAATAATAATAATAATAATAATAATAATTTTATTTATATAGCGCTCTTTCTCCAATAGGACTCAAGGCGCTTAACAGATACATAGCATAATATAGTACAGAAAATAATAAAGTACAATTTCATAAAATACAGAAGCATGAAGATACTAAAAGGGACATAATGGAAATGCTTGAGTAAACAGAAAAGTCTTGAGTCTACTTTTGAAGGATTCTATAGTTGGGGCCTCTCGCACTGTGCGGGGAAGTGAGTTCCATAGAGTCGGAGCCGCATGACTAAAAGCTCAACCCCCAGATGAATTACGGTAGATTCTATGTACTGCTAAAAGTCCTTCATCTACAGATCGCAGTAATCGAGTGGGGCAGTATGGGGTCAGAAGCTGTTTCAGGTACCTTGGGCCTTGGTCATGTAATGCTTTGAAACTCAGTAAGCCAATATGAAGACGAAGATGATTCGCCATCTTACAGGCAGCCAGTGAAGGGAGTAGAGGATGGGTGTTATGTGGCTAGAACGGGGCTGGTTGGTTAATAGTCTGGCAGCTGTGTTTTGCACCAGCTGTAAGCGTTGCAATTCTTTTGCTGGTAGACCAAGGTAGAGGGCATTACAGTAGTCTAAACGAGATGATACAAATGCATGTATGACTTTTGGCATATCATCTGAGGGAATTATGTGCTTGATTCTGGCTATGTTCCTCAGGTGAAAGAATGAGGATTTGATTGTGGCTGATATCTGATGTTTAAGTGTCAAGCCACCATCCAGGACAACGCCAAGATTCCGCACACGATCACTGGTCTGTAATTCTGAATCCCCGAGTGTAAGTCCAGTTGGTTGGCTATGCTGCAGTCTTGTCTTTTGATGTTGCGGTCGTATCATAAGGACCTCTGTTTTATCCGGGTTCAGTCGCAGCCAACTGGCACTCATCCACTCCTGTAGTTCAGCTAGACAGCCATTTAGGGTTGCTATTGGGTTATCAGTGCCCGGAGCAAAGGACAAGTACAGTTGTGTATCGTGGTAGACCAGGCCATGGTGCCTGATTATTTCGCCCAATGGGAGCATGTATACTGCAAAAAGCATGGGGGATAGTATAGAACCTTGTGGGACACCACATGGCCCATAGCACTGGTGGTGATGAGTATAATCGAGATGATACTCTCTGTGACCTGCCTGTGAGAAATGATTTGAACCCTGCACCTCATTATGGCCAACTACCAGTTGACGAAGGAAGCACACTACTCTGCAGGGCCATCTTAACAGCATTGTAGGCCCTGGGCCAACAAATGCACTGGGGCCCCTGCAACCCACCCTTTCACTGGAATTAAAAAAAAAAAAAAGATAACTTGTACCTCCTGCGACCCGTGCCGTCTCTCCACATGCTTCCATACAGTGAATGGCTGTCAGTACTCTGATTGGTGGATGGCTGGCTCTATCCACCAATCAACATGCTGACAGCCATTTGCTGTACGGCTGAAGGCTTTAAGGCAGACAGCGAATGCTGCCTGTTTGCTCTATGGTTTACAATCAGATTATAGCAGATATTTCCTTTATTCCTAAAATACCTTTTTTTTCTTTCTTTCAGTTATCCTCTGTTGTTTTGATTGATGCAGGACCTTCTTTTGTATGGGCTCAATGAGCAGTAACCTAAGGGCCCCAGAAGTATAAGGATCCTAGGCTGATAGCTAAGGGTCCCCTTTTTCCAGGGGCACCAGATTTTTGGAAATCGGCCATGAGGAACCAGAGATATCCGACTTCAAAGCAGTGGTCCCCATCTGAGCCTGTTAATAGCAATTCCCAGCCAGATATTGTGGGTACTGTCTGACATAGAATGTTTCTGAGGGTATGAGGGTATACTCCAAAACCTGAGACTGTCCCCTTTCGGTGGACACTGGCAGCTTGTCTTTACTATGCCCAGAACCAGAGATATCAGCCTTCCAGCAGCTAGTCCCTGCTCCAGCTCCACACGCCTGGTATGCAGTTTTATATTTTCATAAGTGGATTGCTCTGGCTCCTGAACTCTTATCCCAAAGTCAGAATCAGAATCAGATTTATTGGCCAGGTATACTTGCCTATACTAGTCATTTGTCTTCGGTTTGCTATACAACAGCCAAGTAGGTAACAGATAAGCAGGTGGGGGGCAAGTAAAGTCAGACAAATAGGTATACCGTAGGGACACAAGTGAGTGACATGTACATCTAGTCAGTCAATGTTCAAGAATTCAGCAGGCGGACCGCTTGAGGAAATAAACTTTTGAGGCTTCTGGTGGACCCGGCAGGGATGGCCCTGTAACGCCTGCCTGAAGGAAGTAAGTTAAACATGCTGTGGCTGGGGTGTAGCTGATCCTTTACTATCTTCGTTGCCCGCTTTTTAGCTCTGGACAGGGACAGGTCCTGGACTGAGGGAAGGTCGGCCCTGATGATCTTCTCTGTGGTTCTGACCACCTTTTGGAGCCTGCATTTGTCCCTCACGCTGGCGGAGCTGTACCATACCAGTATCTAGTAGCACAGTACCGATTCCACAATCACGGAGTAGAAGAGGAGCAGAAGCTTCTGTGGGATGTTGAACTTCCTTAGTTGCCTGAGGAAGAACAACCGCTGCTGTGCTTTCTGACAGTGGTCTCAGCGTTAGACCCCCATTTAAGGTCCCAGGAGATTGTGGTCCCCAGGAACTTGAAGGAGTCCACTAGCGATACCACACTGTCAGCAATCGTTAGCCGAGGTGCACTAGCTGACTTCTTCCTGAAGTCCACTTTCATCTCGACAGTTTTGAGGGGGTTTAGCTCAAGGTTGTTGTGGCTGCACCACTGGGCCAACCGATCTACTTCCCATCTATAGGCCGATTCATTCCCGTCCTTGATGAGGCCGATGACGGTGGTGTCATCGGCGAATTTGATGATCTTTACTGATTGGGCCTCTGAGCTGCAGTCATTTGTGTACACGGAGAAGAGCAGGGGTGAGAGAACACAGCCTTGAGGCCCCTGTACTAATGGACCGCGCTTGAGAGGTGAATTCCCCCGCTTTCACCACCTGTGTCCTATCTGTCAGGAAGTCTACTATCCAGGAACAGGTAGCTTCAGGGACACCTAGTTGAAGTAATTTGGGGTGGAGGATTCTGGGGACGATTGTATTGAAGGCAGAGCTGAAATCGACAAACAGGACCCTCGCGTAGGTACCGGGAATGTCTAGGTGCTGTAGAATGTAGTGCAGGCCCAGGTTGACTACATCCTCGACACACCAATTTGATCGATATGTGAACTGTAGGGGGTCCAGTTGGGGACCAGTCACAGTTTTCAGGTGATTCAAAACCAGACGCTCTAAAGTTTTCATGACCACAGACATCAGTGCGATCAGCCTGTAGTCGTTCAGGTTCGTGATAGAGGGTTTCTTGGGGACCAGGACGATAGTGGACCTTTTGAGGCAGGAAGGGACTTTCTATAGCTCCAGCGATTTGTTGAAGATGTTGGTGAATATGGGGGTGAGCTGAGCCGCACATGCTCTCAGGGCAGATGGTGACACTCCGTCAGGACCCAGAGCTTTCCTGGGTTTGGCCCTTTTGAACAGTGCACTGATTTACCCGTATGATCATTTGTCACATTGGTAAACCTAGCTAGACAGTGTATCTTGTACCTGGGCACAACCATGTTGTTACTTGGTGAATGGGCAGGTTAAAATGTGGGGATGGATTTCCCACGATTTTTGCTTCATGAGTGTGGTTTTATTGTCACATAAAAGGCCACGTTTATAGAATAAATATAAGTATCTGTTAATTTCATTTATTCTCTTTACTGAACCAGCACTTCACTTTATAAAGTAAGTCATTAACTTTTCTGATGACAATAAATAACGACTATAAACATGTAAAACCCTTTAAAAAAAATACGTTTTATTATAATATTGTGTAAAATTGTATAATTATTCCATCAGACATTTTTAAGAACAAATTTCATACTGTTCTATAGAATACCATTTTATGGCCTAAATGCCAGACACTTGTACTATTAGTCTACACTTACAGCGCTCTCTGTGTATGTATATGTGACTGTTAACAGCTGAATTCTGCTGACGGATAGATTTGAATTTTATATGAAAGGGATAACTAAGATACTCTGATGCAAAACCAGTTGTCGCTTCAGAACCGCATAAAAGGGAGAATGAGTTGCAGTATGTTCCTTGTTGTTCTGCATTGCACACAATGGTTGTGATGAAAGCCAAGCTGAGCCTGCCAGCAATAATTGGCAATCTAGTTTCTTACTACTGATTTCCATTAGCAGTAATACACTGTTTTAGTGCTGGAAAAAAATAAGGCTCATTATTTTTTAATTATTTATTTAGGTAGTTACAGAGTGTTTTTATTTTTTTATTTTTGTAAGGCCAGACAGAGTTGCCAAAAACCTAATATTTGTATATATATTACTGTACATGTGTTGGAACAGGGTACCTTATTTCTTTCTCCAAGTCTATTGTAAGAATTCAGGAAGAAGCTTCAGTAGCTTACAAGATAATAATTTTTTACGAATCTGTTATTAACTCCTACACTAGGGGGCGCTGAAGAAGAGAAGTTGGCAGCTCTTTGGTATTGTAATTTGACCATCTCACTCTCTGCGTCTTCATATCTACAGTATATATTAATAGCATGGGGACGACTTTCATGACATTTGGACATTTCAAAAACCATCCATTTCACCAACAAATGCTTGAATCTGTATTTTTGTTATTTTGTTTTTTTATGCACAGCTGCACCAATGCCATTTAACCTACAAATATTCAAAAAACCTTACAGAATTACCATTGCTTCTTAACCCTCTCACTATCCTTTCATTTCTTACAGTCCAAATAAATTTCTGCACCCACTTTATCTACGCTTTTGATTCATTTCATACTAAATCTACACCCGTTGAGCTTACACTGCTTTTCTCACCTGCATTTCTTCAATTCTTCTGCTCTGATTCCCTTACAGCCTCCACGCCTACTTCCAGTTTCCCTCAACCTATTTACCTACTTAACACTATGTCAAGGCTTTCTTATACTCCCCACATCACTCAGTGTCTACCTAATCATGTATCTTTATCCTTCCCCCCTAGTCTCCTACACCTCCTCCACTCTCCCCTCCTCTGTCTCCCCTCCATCCCTCTGTATTCTTTCCCTTCCTTTACTATTACCCCACTTTCACTCACCTCTGCCACATGGTCCTGCTACCCCACAACTCAGCCCTGCTCCCTCCCTCCATTCCCTGTCACCTCCCCACACCCCCATCCACACCACACTGAACTCCCCCCCTGCCCACCTCCTGCAGTTTACCCTCCTAGCTCAGGCACCAGCACCATCACTACTCTCTCATCATCCCTGGCCTCAAAGTTAATCTCACCTCATCGCTACAGCAACCCTGATAATCTCATTCACATTTCTCCCACAAACTCATACCCCCTATCCTGTGCCCTCTGGAATGCCAGATCTGTTTGTAACAAACTGGTCCCCACTCATGACCTTTTCATTTCCAACTCCCTCCACCTACTAGCCATTACTGAAACTTGGATTACTCCCTCTGACACTACTTCTCTTGCTGCTCTCTCTGCTGGTGGCCTTGCATTCACACACACACCCCGACCTGGAGGTCGCCATGGGGGTGGTGTTGGGGTCCTTTTACCTTCTAGTTACTCCTACCAACTCATACCACCAGAACCATCCCTTACATTCTCTACATTTGAGGTCCATGCTATACGCCTCTTTCAGCCAGTCCATCTTAGAGTAGCTGTCATTTACCGCCCCCCTGGTATTGCTTCCAAATTCATTGACAACTTTGCTTCCTGGCTTCCTCACTTCCTCTCTTGACATTCCCTCCATTATCCTAGGTGATTTCAACATCCCTATCGACATCCCCACACAATCCCCTGCCTCTAAACTCCTTAACCTCACCTCTTCACTTGGTCTCTCCCAGTGGACCTCCTCACCCTCCCATGTGAATGGGAGCTCACTGGGTCTGGTCTTCACTCACCGTTGTGATATTTCTGATTTTTCCAACACCCCATTTCCCCTCTCTGACCACCACCTGCTCTCCATTAACCTATCTCTCTCTGCTTCCCCATCTCTACCTCCTAAGGCTACCATCACTAAGCGTAACATTGAGGCTATTGACACCACATTCCTTTCCTCCCTATTGAACTCACTTCTCTCTCCTATTCTCTCTCTCTCTCATGCCCTGAACAAGCCATTTCCATATACAATGCCTCCCTTACTTCTGCTCTTGACTCTGTTGCTCCACCAACCACTATTCACCCTCGCAAATTCACACCTCAACCCTGGCACACCAAATGCACCAGATATCTGCAAAAATGCTCACGTACTGCTGAGCGACACTGGAGGAAATCACGCTCTAAGACAGACTTCCTCCATTTCAAACTTATGCTCTCATCCTTCAGTGCTGCCCTTTCTCTTACTAAACAGTCATACTTCAAGAACCTCATCTCCTCCCAGTCTTCCAACCCCAGGCGCCTCTTTGCCACTCTCAACTCACTCCTCTGCCCACCTCCACCTCGTCTCCCCTCCTCACTCTTGCTCTTGACTTTGCCACTTACTTCACGTCCAAAATTGACTCCATACATCAGGATATCAAATCACACCAGACCATCAGTAACCAGCCTCCTCCCATCCCTTACCACCCCTCCCCATCCCTCCCACCAACTCTGACATCTTTCTCCAATGCATCTGGAGAGGAAATCATGGCCCTCATTCGTTCCTGTCCCCTCACCACCTCCACACTTGACCCTATCCCCTCCCGCCTCCTTCGCTACCTCTCTCCTTCTGCCTGTTCCAATCTTTCCCACCTTCTCAATCTCTCCCTCTCATCAGGCACTGTCCTCTCTGCCTTCAAGCATGTACTCATCTCTCCTATTCTTAAAAAACCTACCCTTGATCCAAACACTCTCTCCAACTACCGACCCATCTCTCTCCTCCCTTTTGCCTCCAAACTCCTTGAGCATATTGTCTACATGCGCCTTACATCCTTTCTTTCCTTACACTCACTGCTTGACCCATTCCAGTCTGGCTTCCGTCCTCTCCACTCCACTGAAACTGCCCTTACAAAAGTATGCAATGACCTCCATGCTGCCAAATCTAAGGTCCACTACTCTCTACTTAATTTTCTTGATCTCTCTGCTGCTTTTGACACTGTGGACCATCCTCTCCTACTGCAAATCCTTCACTCCATTGGTCTGCATGATACTGCCCTCTCTTGGCTGTCTTCCTACCTCTCTGACCGTTCATTCTCTGTCTCCTCTCATGACTCCACCTCCCCCTCACTTCCACTAACTGTAGGTGTAAGCCAAGGTTCTGTCCTTGGTCCTCTCCTCTTCTCTCTCTATACGTCCTCACTAGGTAAGCTCATTAGTTACTCTGGTTTCCAATATCATCTCTATGCTGATGACACTCAAATCTATCTTTCCTCTCCAGACCTCTCCCCTGCTCTCCTCACTCGTATCTCTAACTGTCTCTCTGCTATCTCTGTTTGGATGTCCCAGCGCTTTCTTAAACTTAACATGTCTAAGACCGAGCTGATCATCTTCCCTCCCTCCCGCATAACCTCACCTTCTACAATCTCATTATCTATTGGCACTACTATCTCCTCTAGCCCCCAAGTGCGCTGTCTTGGAGTAATCCTTGACTCCTCCCTCTCCTTCAAACCACACATTCAGCACCATTCACAATCCTGCCGTTTTCATCTAAAAAATATTTCCAGGATCAGACCCTTTCTGACCCAGTACGCTACTAAGACCCTTATCCACTCACTGGTCATCTCCAGACTGGACTACTGTAATCTCCTCCTGACTGGAATTCCTGACAAATACCTCTCTCCACTCCAGTCTATCCTCAATGCTGCTGCCCGGCTCATTTTCCTCACCAAACGCACTACGTCCACCTCTTCTCTCCTACAAGACCTTCACTGGCTTCCCTTCCCTTTCAGAATCCATTTCAAGCTTCTCACACTCACTTACAAAGCACTCACCCACTCCTCTCCCATCTACATCTCTGACCTTATTTCCCTTTACATTCCTACCCGTCCTCTTCGCTCGGCTAATGCACGCCGACTCTCCTGCCTACGGATTACTTCCTCCCACTCCTACCTCCAAGATTTTTCATGTGCTGCACCACTTCTCTGGAATTCCCTACCTCTCCCCCTCAGACTCTCCACCTCTCTACAAAACTTCAAACGGGCTCTCAAAACCCACTTTTTCACCAAACCCAGCCAAATCTCTTCCTAACCCTCTGTTCCACGCTCTCTATGTACCCCATCTGTGTCACCACTGTCTGTCTACCCCTCCCCTTTAGAATGTAAGCTCTCACGAGCAGGGTCCTCTTCCCTCATGTGCTTATCCTTTCTTACTTTAATAATCTTCAACTGCACCAAATCAAGCAGTCTTCTGCCACCTGATACGTATTCCAGTGTCATCTGCTGATGTAGCTATATTTATTTACCCTGTACTTGTCCTATATTGTCGTCAACTGTAAGTTGCTGTTTTCCTGTTTTGATTATTTGTTTATGTACTCTGTAATTGGGCGCTGTGGAACCCTTGTGGCACCATATAAATAAAGGATAATAATAATAATAATAATGAGTGACATATTACTATGATACCGTTGTCTGAGCATCTTACATCAAATTAACAGTCTTGCGGGGATATCCAATTAGGCCCAGTAAATTACCGGGGCTAATTGTCCCGCCGGGGGCTATCTAATTAGCCCCAATAAGCCGCGGCACGCGCCGGCTTATCAGGGATTTTGTTTTACCTGCCTCCGGCAGGTGAAGCAGAATACCCGTAAACAGCCCGTTTTCATCCGAAAATGGGGCTATTTCACACGAAAACACACAGGTTTCACTGAACCTGTGTGTTTTCGGGAGAAGGTTTTTTTTTTCTTACACGCGATCCATCTGGATAGCCTGTAAAAAAGAAAATTGGTGAAACATCGGAAAAAAGTCTGAAAAACGGCCGTTTTTCGGACCCGATGTTTTACCGGGGATAATTGGACATCCCCCTAGGTCTGTAGATTTGCAGAAAAAAAATTGGAGTTGTAATTGGTTAGTACGTTTCGGACTTATGTGGCAAAACGTCTGCCTGACATTTACAATGCATAACCATTGTGCATTAGACAATGTGACAGTTAGTGAACTCTCCCTGGAACATGTGACCTGCTGGGCGGTCTGGAAACTGTGACAGTTATTTGCAGCCACCCACTAAGCAGGGATTTCTCAAAATTCCACTCCTACGGGGGTGAAACGGGGTAAAATAATCTGCCCAGCAAACCTTTTCCCAGTTGAAACTGGTCACATCAGCTAGTTTATAGCTTATTGCTGGTTTGGGTTATGCTGACAGCACTGCCTTTTAGCATGCTTGGCATACTCAGAATACTGACCCAAGTGAACCGATTGGGGACGGATTTAATCATAATAATATAATATACATAAAGGCCATAGTATGTTATGGATAAACAGGAATCTCTATGCCCCTCTGGAAACAAAATCACTTTGTGTTCTGCTACTTTAACAGAAAAGATTTTCTTGATGTGACAAGTTAGGGCTACCGACATTTTCATTTACACGCTTCATTCTCAGACAAAGAGTCATTTAAGAAAACACAGTGCGATTATATGAAATATATGCCATTAATCATCTGAGATTTATTCACCAAAAAAAAAACTGTATTCTCTCATTTAAATGAGAATTTCCTTCATAGATTCTCCTAATATCTCAGCGACTATTCAGCTATCCCATTAGACTCTACTGCCTGGAGCTCATTCGAAGGAGCTTAAACTGCAACATTCAGAGACTGAACAAGATCATCTCACTGCACGGCTATAAAAAGTGCTTCTGCATCACATCACAGCGGGGAGAATTTTAATGAGACACGTTTTTGCACCTTCCGGTTGCACATTGACAGAGAAGCACATTTGCAGGCACACTTTGTCCAACATTATACAGACAGAACTGCTACATGTAATAAAGACAAACCCAGAGTCCCCTCACTCCATTTATTCCGTTAATACATAATTTATGCAAAACCTGGCAATAGAGCCACTAAACCTCCAATCATCTCCCAAATATGAGTACAATTGCAATGAACAAGAGTTGGTGTTTGTATTTTTTTGTTTTACATAGAGATCCTCTCTCCACAGTAACATCACTTTCAAGGTGTGATCCATCAGGTATCCCTTGCAACATTTTATTGTGCAGCGCAGGACATGTGTTCTGGTTATTCCACACTGGAGGTGTAGCTATATCACAATAAGTAATGTGGTGATGATCCCAGCACTCATGATCCTGACAGATACTAAAGGTAAGTACTGGGTTGGGGTGAAGCTGGCCATACACCTACTGATTTATTGGCCGATCTGACTGGTTGGAATGAAAATCTGCTAATGGATGAGAGCAAATGACAATTCACCATTTGCTCCCAAACACTGGAAAACAGACAAAAATGGTCAAACAGACAAATTGGTTTTGTCAGTTTTACAGCATTTAGGAGCAATGGCCAACTGCATTTCCGCTCTTCCATTACCAGGTTTTCATTTCAACTGTACAGATCTGATATGTGTATGGGCAGCATTAGTGTTAGGCACTCGGGGGAAGGTTAGGGTTAGGCTGCAGGAGGGGACAGTTAGGGGGGTATTCAATTGTTTGAAAAGTCAGTTGAGTGTCTGTTTTTTTCCTATTTAATAGACAGGAAAAAACAGACACCCAATCGACTTTTCATACATTTGAATTCCCCCCTTAGAGTTAGGCTGCGGGAGGAGTGGGTTAGAGGTAAAATTATAGGTGGGGAAAGGCCAAAAATACTTACCTTGATCTGCCGGGATCCTGACTGCCAGGATACCATACCCAACCCCGCAACAGACATACAGTGCATCCGGAAAGTATTCACAGTGCTTCACTTTTTCCACATTTTGTTGTTACAGCCTTTTTGAAATAAATTAATTTTTCCCCTCAAAATTCTACACAAAATACCCCATAATGACAACGTGAACATTTTTTGGGTGAGATTTTTGCAAATGTATTAAAAATTAAAAATAAAAAACTAATATATCACATGTTCATAAGTATTCACAGCCTTTGCTCAATACTTTGTTGATGCACCTTTGGCACCAATTACAGCCTCAAGTCTTTTTGAATATGATGCCACAAGCTTGGCACATCTATCTTTGGGCAGTTTCACCCATTCCTCTTTGCAGCACCTCTCAAGCTCCATCAGGTTGGATGGGAAGCGTCGGTGCACAGCCATTTTCAGATCTCTCCAGAGATGTTCAATTGGATTCAAGTCTGGGATCTGGCTGGGCCACTCAAGGATATTCACAGAATGCCACTCCTTTGATATCTTGGCTGTGTGCTTAGGGTCATTGTCCTGCTGAAAGATGAACCGTCGCCCCAGTCTGAGGTCAAGGGCGCTCTAGAGCATTTTGGAATAAGGCTGTAACATAACAAAATGTGGGAAAAGTTAAGTGCTGTGAATACTTTTTGGATGTACTGTAATACATACCCCATAGGCGTGGCTGGCTCTTCTATACTATACTGCCCCCAGTCTGTCTCCGCTAAAACCCCTGCCGCATTTCTGTGCGCAACAGAGGTGTGTGTCATCTGCTTGCAGTGGTTGCTGAGTGGGTTACACATCATTCCTAATCATGAATGTCGGGTGGGGGAAATGTATGACAAGTACAAAAATCTGGAGTTTCTGCCATACTTCCCCCCCCATTCACTCTGCCATCTTCTGTGTGATATATTCAGAAAGAAGGCATCAGCACAGGTGATAGCGATGCCTCTGTGCCAGTGTCTTTGGTATTTTCTGCGCATGCGCTAACGCCTGAAAATATCATACTGAAGATGAAGCTCTTAACAGAATGTAGGGGGCAACAACACATCCCAGCTTCAATATGCCTCTTAGGATGAGTGCTCATATTATTTTTTGCTTATATATTTATCCGTCTGTCTGTCAGCTTGGGGGGGGGGGGGGGTCTAAAATCAATGGTTTACATAAGACAACCGCCACGCTTCTGAAACAGCAGCAATAAAAAGGATGAGAGGTGTAATAGTTATTTGTACTTTATTCCTATTCCCAGTACTGCTCACTATGCAATTGCAAGGTAAAGATTAACATGTAATCAGTAATGTCCATCATGAGCACTCTAAATCTAATGCACAATGTGTGTGTCACTGGTTAACCATGATGCACAACAGATCCATGTGTTATTTAATTGCTTCTTAAGCTTACATTCAGGTGTTAAAATGAACAATTATCCCACCAGACATGTTCCATTTAATCACTGTTCTGTATCTGCAGGAGCAGAGAGCTGCAATGTAATTATTTAAACTGTAATCTGTTCAGATGATTGTCTTGTTTCCAATTCAAGCTCAGTGGAACAAGTGCCAGTCCCCAGATATGGATATGCAGCCGACAATTAGGGAAAACTGATTATATAATTAGGACATCTAGAGAGAATGCCATCTTCTTTCTCAATATATTATTAGATTCCTGCCAGTGACTTGTCATATAATATCCAAAATGTTAACTCTTTACGGTTAATGCTTCGTAATGTTATTAAACTAGACTGCTCATTTCCTTTCTGTCCTGGAAATTACATTTATTTATACTTCTTTTATTATAAGCACCCAACCAAAAGGATGCTGCCAAGCTGCAACGCTGGCCTGCCTCACTTACAGCTTCTTCAAGAAAAGATGCTGGCGAATCAATAGTCATGAGAGCATTGCACCCTAGAGAGGCACATTTGCCACGATTAGTATAACAAGGGCCCAATGCCTGGGGGCCCATGTGTTTCAGGTTACAGAAACTCAGATGAGGTTACTCATACTGTATGCTGCAATAGTCATCCAGTATGTGCTGATGACAGCCGGGAGACACTTGGAAATAAACACAGGGCACTGTATATGGAGCATACTTGCCTACTTTTGAAAAAGCATTTCAGGGAGATGTGAAAGTAACACCTATCAGTGTGGACGTGTACTGCTACATCTGAGAGGCGTGTCATAAAAATGACTTACATCCAAATGTACAGTAAATGAGCCCCAGAGTTAGTAAGATCTACTTGTTGAAGAAAATATCCTGATATTTTTCAGGATTTGTTTGTGTATTGGGGGTCATTCGAGTTGATCGCTAGCACCCGTTGTTCACAGCGCAGCGATCAGGCTAAAAATCGGCATTTCTGCGCATGCATATGGGCCGCAATGCGCACGCGCGTCGTACAGGTACAAAGCTCTTTGTGCTTGTGCACAGGTTGTAGCGAAGTTTTCAGTCGCACTGGCGGCCGCAAGAAGATTGACAGGAAGGGGGCGTTTCTGGGTGTCAACTGACCGTTTTCAGGGAGTGTTTGCAAAAACGCAGGCATGTCTGAAAAAATGCAGGCGTGGCTGGGCGGGTGTATGACGTCAAATCCGGACCCGAATAGGCTGAAGTGATCGCAAGCGCTGAGCAGATACAGAGCTACTCTGAAACTGCACAAACTGTTTTTGCAGAGCTCGGCTGCACAAGCGTTCGCACTTCTGCTAAGCTAAAATACACTCCTCAGTGGGCGACAGCATAGCGTTTGCATGGCTGCTAAAACTAGCTAGCGAGCGATCAACTCAGAATGACCCCCATTGTGCTTTACAAGAGGTTCCATATACTGTAAGTGGCCATGAGTAACCTTATTTAAAATGCATGTAGCCATAGGAATCATTGTGCCTTATAACCAATGCAGGTAAATAGCACTGGGGAGCCCATATGAATGTATGTATCTCTGATTTATTTATCACACCAATAATGTAACAGTGCATAATGGGGATAAGGTGCAATCAGGGAGATTTCTGGTCTATTCAGTGATTCAGGGAGATTTCTCCTCTTTCAGGGAGTCTCCTGCAGAATGAGGGAGAAGGCAGGTATGATATGGAGTGGATGGAAGAGTGGATGACCTCAGCTGCCATCCAGTCAAATCCATCATTAACTACTGATATCCAGAGATGATCTCCTGGCTTTTACTCCTAAAATGAATTATGAAGATAGGCTGATTCAGAGTTATGAGCAAAGCAAAAATAAAGGAGGAACTTTGCATCTTAGCAACCCATGCTGCCCTTCAAGGGATGGAAACATTTTTATTTTGTACATGCAGGGTCAATACTGGCTGCTTTTGCATGTAACCCACAAAAACTGGACGCCTTTATTTTTGCACTGCAATCCATATTTAGACTAGGACACGCCCTTCTCCAAGTCTCTCTGCACAAGGTAAATCTGCCCTTGCAGGGCAACATGATTTTACAGAGGGGATGTAGTCAGCTTCTCAACAGAATGCTGACAGTCACAATACCGGTAGCAGCATTTCGACTGTCAGAATCCAGGCACATTCTACAGGGAAGGGTTAGGGTTAGGCTGTGGGTGATGGGGTAGGTTAAGGTTAGGCTGCGGGAGGGTTTGGGTAAAGGTTCAGGGGCGCCGACAGCTTTGCTGGGCCCCAGTAATGAGAGGGTGCATGGTCAATGACGGGAGGCGTGTCCAAACTGCTCCATTGAAAATAGTAAAAAATATAACCCACGTGCGGCCGTGCGCCTTCACAGGGAGGGGTGGCGCCGGTGTCAGGACAGGGGAGGAGGGATGGCACAATCGCTTCCCTTCCTTTCATCATACAGGGAGAGAGGACTGCTCCCTGCAGGCATGTACTGGGCTGAGAGAGAGGCTGCTGCAGCAGCGGCGGCCAGTCCTCCCTCCCCACCTGATGTTGCATCTGTCAGCAACAGGGAAGGGTCCCTCCAAGATTACCCCCCCCCCCCCCCCCTTTCTGCGCCAGTGCAAGGGTTAGAGCATTACCATAATGTGTCGGGATTATACCAGTCGTGATGCCACTGTCAGTATTTTGACCGTTACCATCCTGACTGATTCCGTACACAACTCTTAAGGCCCCCATCCACTAGGGAGTTTTAGCTCAGCAATAAGTTGGATCCATTTTTCCTGCAATCTGGCTGGCAGCTTCCCGGGAGCCCTGCAATTGCGATTTGCTACTTGAGTGTATTTTTTACATGTGATTTATCTCATGCAATCTAACGTTATTAAACCTATTTCTCTGTGATTGAGATAAATATAACGTGCAGCATGTGTGATCTGCGATTGCGATGGGAGACACACAGGAGCGCACCTCGCATAGCAATCGCACGAAAGGACATGCAATGTGACACTTTTCATGCAATCCGTCTCAATCGCATAAACACAGGCCATATCGCACTAGTGGATGGAGGCCTTTACAGATATGTAAAGCAGTGATAGGCAACTTGATACACTTCAGAGGCCACACTGGGCAGCCCTATATCCTTCAAAAAGCTGACAGTGCTCTCATTCTCAGCAGTAACTTACATCAATACATTTAATCAGTGAAAGAAACACCTACTTATAATAATATCTCTGCAGAACTTTTAAACAAGCATTACAAGCTGTAACAAACAAATACGACAACAAAGCATGAAAGAGCTGAGGGCAACAAGTAAAGGCTTGGAGGGCCATCACTGAGGTAAAGTTTCCTCCCATATCTGAATCAGCCCCAGAGATGTTATTTGTGTTTCTACCAGTGCAAACAGGGATCAAATGTGCCATGTGCCAAACCCGTCCCCTGAGCGCACAATGGGCCTAATTCAGACCTGATCGTAGATGTGCTAAATTTAGCACATCTACGATCAGTCTTCAGACATGCGAGGGGACGCGCAGCGCAGGGCTTGTTTGCCTCGCATGTCAGGCCCGACACCTCCCCGCACAAGTACAAAAGCATCGCCGCTGTGCGATGCTTTTGTACTTGTGCAGGGGGGATAGCTACTCGTTGCTGCCCGGGTCGCAGCAGCTGAGTGGGACGTCACGCAGCCGCCGTGGCCCGCCCCCCCCCGCCCAAACGGTCTGGGCACGCCTGCGTTGCCCCGGACCGCGCCCCCCTAAACGGAGGTCAAACGCCACCGGTCCGTCCAGTGACCGCCTCTGCCTGTCAATCAGGCAGAGGCGATTGCAGGGCTAAGACAGCCGTCAGCTGTCTGGAATGCGCCGGTGAAATCGCACAGCAGCGATCAGGTCTGAATTAGCCCCGATGCCATGATGTTGCACATATGATGTCATTACATTGCACAGAGAGGGCGGCGCTGCCTGCACCGGTAAGTGTATCACTGACCAAAGCACCCTGAGGATCAGCTGCAGGCTGCATAGTGCCTGTCTGGAGCAGCGATGCTGCAGTAGCGAACAAACCCCATTTGCTTATAGTTTGCTTTCCCCTGTATTACAGTATGTATAACTATGCGAAGACAACTTTTGAAGTTTCAATGTACAGGTAGTGGGAGAAATAATGGGAGACACCAAATCTATTTGGTAGAAAAGTAGCACAGTGGTTAGCTCCGGTTTTCTCACAGAGGCTGAATATGTAAGGGTACTGGTATGGTGTAATGCCTACGACCGTGCAAGTGTACCGCTTCTTACCTCCAATTGCGTCTCGCGTTCTGGCCACTCCGTCTCGGCTTGTCCGAGCAGAATTCCTCTTCAGGGCCTCCGCCCGAGGCTCAGTCTGGGAACCGACGGCTAGAGGAGACAAGGGACACTATCACTATGTGCTCACTCCTTCCACGCCGGGGAAAAAGTGGCACACCGGGGTGGCCGCGACGTTCACCGGTTAGGTGAATGTCATCATCGGCCCGTGGGCCTCAGCCACCCAAAATGTCACCTACTCGGCACTTGCGCACCTAGGTGGGAGCGAGCCCGCTAGGCCTAGCGGGGTCTCGCGACCGGCGCTCAACGCGGACAAGGACACACACCCACAGAGAATACTCACACTGGTACTCTTGTCAACTTGCTCGTTGCGGACCTCTGCTCCTGGAGAGAAAATGACAGCAGCCTCCCTACAAACTAAATAATGGCTAACAACAGAACTGAGCCTATCTACTACGAACTACAAACAGTGTAACTTGGTTGGCTACTTCACCTAACTTCAATCAACAGGTCAAGCAAATACAGGTTCACAGTGTGAATACAATGCAAATGAGGGTTACCTTTCCAATCCGTCCGATGCAGGTTCCGCTACCTCGCCCCAGTAGGACAATCTCGGATATGCCTTAACTCCCCGCGGAGATCGCCATCCACTCCGGCACCCGGGTATAGGCCGTGCAAAACCGGACGGTCTCTCCACAGCCCCTTCCGAGCACCAAAGACGCGTACAAGATGCGAGGGTCAGCCTACCCTCCGTACCCAACCTACAATGGGCCCCGCGCGAGCTGCCGCACAGCCCACTCGCCGGAGTATCCAAAGGGCGGGGCTCAGCCTGTACTAGGAACGTCTCCCCTGGTGCGACTGTCTTGGGACAAAGACCCCCAACAGAGGTTAGGATTAGGGTCGTGTCCCCCTGGCCTACAGCCAGTATTCTCCCCCCTTCGCTGGCCTAACACGAGGCAGACAAACGGTGTCCCCTTCTTCCTGACTGTGGCACAGGCCTAGAGCCTGACTGCAGCCTCAGGCCTAGTGCCTGCCCTACTTGCCGCTAGTTGGATAACCGGGGCCTAAAGCCCGGGGTTACCTTATGTTACTTCACCAGCGGCTTTCCTTGGGCCTAATGCCCTCTATTGATCCCCCAGGCCTAGTGCCTGATGTGCCGCTCGGGCCTAATGCCCGCCTAACCGGTGCCAGAGAAGATGGCTTGGGCCTAACGCCCAAACCACCGTGACAGAAGATGACCCCCAAACTCCTATCTGTGCTCGGGCCTATTGCCCGTATGTGCCCACGGGCCTAATGCCCGAACACCCGGTGGTCTAGGGAGGAAATGAGACTCGGCACAAGGCCGCTTACCGGACCGCAGGGAGAGGCTGCAGTGGGGAGCTTCGTTAGCTCTTTTGCCTCCCACACACTGCAGCACTCTCCACCGGACCTCCTGGTGGGCTTCCCGGGCTCTTCTTCTCCGGCCGCCTCGGCGTCTTCTCCTCCTCGGGCGCCGCCTCTTGCTCCCCACTGCGGTCTCTTCCTTCTTCTTCTTCCGCCTCTTCTCTTCTTTGGCCGCCGCCGCCGCTTCTTCTTCTCTTCCTCGGCCACTTCTTCTTCTCGTTGGGAGCTCTTCACTGCTCCGGGTCCGGCGCTGACTGACTGCTCCCGCTCCACAGCGTCTGTTATAAGACGCTGGGAGGGGGCGGTGCTATGACGCGACGAGCCCTGATTGGCTCGTCGCGGCCTGCTCCCATTGGCTGACCGGGCGCGAGTCCTGATTGGCTCCCGCCCGGCGCCACACTTGCCTCGCCGCGCCGCGATTGGAGGGGCTTGAATCCCAGCGGATGCAAGCCCCTCCGTGCCGGAACCCCGCCGCCACGCCGCCTCTCCCTGGGTCCCGTCGCTGCCTGTCCGGGGGAGACGGAGGGGAGCGACCTCCCCCGTTCCCCCAGCCCGGCGTCCCCTCACAAATACACTCTGGGAAGCTAACTGGTTACAAAGAAAGAAAGAAATGAAATAACCCTTCTGTTCGTCCACGTGATAAAGGATATAGGGGAGATTTATAAAATTGTGGAGAGAGATAAAGTACCAGCCAATCAGCTTCAAACTGTCATTTTTGTTGGGCTTCCAACTTTCATTTTACGGGCTGTGCAAAAAAAAATGACAGTTGAAAGTTAATTGGATGCTATGACCTTAGATTCCAATGGAGCAGTTACTGATTAAATATTGTCTGCAAAGTACAATATAATATGTATGCGTTATATCCATAAATAATGACAGTAAGATTTTTCACACAGGAACGTGTTATTTAAGCTAATAAAACCTCAGGATTTGCCTATAATTTTGATCGTGCTAGGCATGAGGGTTGAACAAGTTGATTTTATGAGGCCTTGTTATACCCCTTTCACATCAAAGTGCAAGGCCTGACCCGGGATTTGGAACACCGATCCAAACCAGGTCAGGCCCCTTTCACACCACGGCGCAGACCCAGGTTATTCCCAGTTCGGCGCCGTTCACACTGCACATGGGTGTAGTGGAACTGTTCTGCCGGCGCTTGAAGATGATATCCTCTCCAAGCTCTGGTGAGCCGCCTCTCCATGGGCTTTGAACGGCACCCAGGTCATCATCCGTTCACACTGCCAAGTAACACGTATCGCTCCCATGTTCAACCCTACTAGCTACCAGGGTGGAAATGTTGGGACACTCGATCTGGGTTATTTTTCAAGGACCTGTTTCAGACCCTCCAACATGACCCGCCCCACTAGGTACAAAATGCTCTGTATCTGGACTTCCCTCTTAATTTATTATTGCCATCACCTGTGAAGAAACAGCTTTCCTATCATTCAACTAGTTCAACACAGGTGATGAAAATCATAAATTAAGAGGGAAGTCCAGAAACAGAGCATTTTGTACCTAGTGGGGCGGGTCATGTTGGAGGGTATGCTGTTTACACTGAATCGTGACCCGAGTTGACCCGGCAATAACCCAGGTCAAAAGCTTGGTGTGAAAGGGGTATACGTGAGGTTTAATGACCACACCCTCAGGCATATTGTGATGGTCCGCTGTCCAGATTATCCTGCAGAAATTGTTGTGACTATGGACAACTCACAGGTTCTGGCTGAAATGTGACTGGGTAATACGGCTAAGAAGCACATTTAGGCTACTAAGTAAACTTTTAAACTTAATTTAATACAGAATACTCTCTGTCACCTGTAACTTGTCCGAAGGTGACCCAGCCATATAAATAACACTGAAAGTTCATCAGATAGTCACCTCCTACAAACCGTTCTCTCAAATTCCTTTCAGTGTGTTAAAGGTGGTCTATTTATAGTGTGGGCTTGTGGTAAGTGTTGCTATAGCGACTATTGGCCGGTACAAACTCAGCCTGTTGTGATTTTGCAGACGTAATGATGTACAGTTATACTTGGATCAGTGACAAAACAGTATCTGCCATTGACAGCAATGCATAAATCCAAGATTTAGGTGTAGAATGTGCATCAGTGATTATTGTTTAATAAACCAAACCATTTTTCTAGGGATTGGTATGACAGAGAAGCACAATAAACATTATCAAACATAAAGAAACGTTCTGCTAACATCTCTCTCTTGTAATGAAAGATCTACATTGGGTTGCCACTGCTTGGGATCCCGGCAGTCAGCATAACGACCGCAGGATCCCGGGGGCGGATTGCTGGCGGGGAGTTTGCACGCAACAAGCCCCTTGTGTGGGCTATTCCCACTCTATGGGTGTTGTGGACACCCACAAGTGGGAATAGTCCCTGCTAGTCGGCATGCTGACTGTCGGGATTTAGAGGGGGGTGGGATGTAGCCGTCGGTAATGTGACATAATTACATCTTTCTACATTCTATAGATAAATATAACATAACATCTAAAAGGCTATGGCCCAGATTTATCAAGCCTTGGAGAGTGATAAATAGCACGGTGATAAAGTACCAGCCAATCCGCTCCTAACTGTCATTTCTCTAACGTCCTAGTGGATGCTGGGGACTCCGTCAGGACCATGGGGATTAGCGGCTCCGCAGGAGACAGGGCACAAAAATAAAGCTTTAGGATCAGGTGGTGTGCACTGGCTCCTCCCCCTATGACCCTCCTCCAAGCCTCAGTTAGGTTTTTGTGCCCGTCCGAGCAGGGTGCAATCTAGGTGGCTCTCCTAAAGAGCTGCTTAGAAAAAGTTTTTAGGTTTTTTATTTTCAGTGAGTCCTGCTGGCAACAGGCTCACTGCATCGAGGGACTTAGGGGAGAGAAGTCAACTCACCTGCGTGCAGGATGGATTGGCTTCTTAGGCTACTGGACACCATTAGCTCCAGAGGGATCGAACACAGGCCCAGCCATGGAGTCCGGTCCCGGAGCCGCGCCGCCGACCCCCCTTGCAGATGCCGAAGATGGAAGAGGTCCAGAAGCAGGCGGCAGAAGACTTTTCAGTCTTCCTGAGGTAGCGCACAGCACTGCAGCTGTGCGCCATTGTTGTCAGCACACTTCACACAGCGGTCACGGAGGGTGCAGGGCGCTGGGGGGGCGCCCTGGGCAGCAATGTATAATACCTTTTTATGGCTAAAAAATACATCACATATAGCCCTTGAGGCTATATGGATGTATTTAACCCCTGCCAGATCTCACAAACTCCGGAGAAGAGCCCGCCGAAATAGGGGGCGGGGCTTATTCTCCTCAGCACACAGCGCCATTTTCCTGCTCAGCTCCGCTGTGAGGAAGGCTCCCAGGACTCTCCCCTGCACTGCACTACAGAAACAGGGTAAAACAGAGAGGGGGGGCACTTTTTTTGGCGATATTACTATATTTAAGCTGCTATAAGGATACAACACTTATATAGGGTTGTTCCCATATATATTATAGCGCTTGGGTGTGTGCTGGCAAACTCTCCCTCTGTCTCCCCAAAGGGCTAGTGGGGTCCTGTCTTCAATAGAGCATTCCCTGTGTGTCTGTACGTGTGTGTCGACATGTATGAGGACGATGTTGGTGTGGAGGCAGAGCAATTGCCGGTAATGGTGATGTCACCCCCCAGGGAGTCGACACCGGAATGGATGGCTTTGTTTATGGAATTACGTGATAATGTCAGCACATTACAAAAATCAGTTGACGACATGAGACGGCCGGAAAACCAGTTAGTACCTGCCCAGGCGTCTCAGACACCGTCAGGGGCTGTAAAACGCCCTTTACCTCAGTCGGTCGACACAGACCCAGACACGGACACTGAATCTAGTGTCGACGGTGAAGAAACAAACATATTTTCCAGTAGGGCCACACGTTATATGATCACGGCAATGAAGGAGGCTTTGCATATCTCTGATACTACAAGTACCACAAAAAGGGGTATTATGTGGGGGGTGAAAAAACTACCTGTAGTTTTTCCTGAATCAGAGGAATTGAATGATGTATGTGATGAAGCGTGGGTTAACCCAGATAGAAAAGTGCTAATTTCAAAAAAGTTATTGGCATTATACCCTTTCCCGCCAGAGGTTAGGGCGCGCTGGGAAACACCCCCTAAGGTGGATAAGGCGCTCACACGCTTATCAAAACAAGTGGCGTTACCGTCTCCTGATACGGCCGCCCTCAAGGATCCAGCTGATAGGAGGCTGGAAACTACCCTAAAAAGTATATACACACATACTGGTGTTATACTGCGACCAGCCATCGCCTCAGCCTGGATGTGCAGTGCTGGGGTGGTCTGGTCGGATTCCCTGACTGAAAATATTGATACCCTGGATAGGGACAGTATTTTACAGACTTTAGAGCAATTAAAGGATGCTTTTCTTTATATGCGAGATGCTCAGAGGGATATTTGCACTCTGGCATCGAGAGTAAGTGCGATGTCCATATCTGCCAGAAGAAGTTTATGGACACGACAGTGGTCAGGTGATGCGGATTCCAAACGGCATATGGAAGTATTGCCGTATAAAGGGGAGGAATTATTTGGCGTCGGTCTATCGGATTTGGTGGCCACGGCAACTGCCGGGAAATCCACCTTTTTACCTCAGACCCCCTCCCAACAGAAAAAGACACCGTCTTTTCAGCCGCAGTCCTTTCGGTCCTATAAGAAGCGGGCAAAAGGACAGTCATATCTGCCCCGAGGCAGAGGAAAGGGTAAGAGAGGGCAGCAAGCAGCTCCTTCCCAGGAACAGAAGCCCTCCGCGGGTTCTGCAAAGCCCTCAGCATGACGCTGGGGCTTTACAAGCGGACTCAGGAACGGTGGGGGGTCGACTCAAGAATTTCAGCGCGCAGTGGGCTTGCTCACAGGTGGACCCCTGGATCCTGCAGGTAGTATCTCAGGGTTACAGGTTGGAATTCGAGAAGTCTCCCCCTCGCCGGTTCCTATAGTCTGCTTTGCCAACGTCTCCCTCAGACAGGGCGACGGTATTGGAAGCCATTCACAAGCTGTTTTCTCAGCAGGTGATAGTCAAGGTACCCCTCCTACAACAGGAAAAGGGGTATTACTCCACGCTATTTGTGGTACCGAAGCCGGACGGCTCGGTAAGACCTATTCTAAATCTGAAATCTTTGAACCTGTGCATACAAAAATTCAAGTTCAAGATGGAATCACTCAGAGCAGTGATAGCGAATCTGGAAGAAGGGGACTTTATGGTGTCCCTGGACATAAAAGATGCTTACCTGCATGTCCCAATTTGCCCTTCACATCAAGGGTACCTCAGGTTCGTGGTGCAAAACTGTCATTATCAGTTTCAGACGCTGCCGTTTGGATTGTCCACTGCACCTCGGGTCTTTACCAAGGTAATGGCCGAAATGATGATTCTTCTGCGAAGAAGAGGCGTATTAATTATCCCTTACTTGGACGATCTCCTGATAAGGGCAAGGTCCAGAGAACAGCTGGAGGACGGAGTAGCACTAACCCAAGTAGTGCTGCAACAACACGGGTGGATTCTGAATTTTCCAAAATCTCAGTTGACCCCGACAACACGTCTGCTGTTCCTGGGAATGATTCTGGACACGGTTCAGAAAAAGGTGTTTCTTCCGGAGGAGAAAGCCAAGGAGTTATCCGAACTTGTCAGGAACCTCCTAAAACCAGGAAAAGTGTCTGTGCATCAATGCAGAAGAGTCCTGGGAAAGATGGTGGCTTCTTACGAAGCAATCCCATTCGGCAGATTCCACGCACGAACTTTTCAGTGGGATCTGCTGGACAAATGGTCCGGATCGCATCTGCAGATGCATCAGCGGATAACCTTATCGCCACGGACAAGGGTGTCTCTTCTGTGGTGGTTGCAGAGTGCTCATCTGTTAGAAGGCCGCAGATTCGGCATACAGGACTGGGTCCTGGTGACCACGGATGCCAGTCTGAGAGGCTGGGGAGCGGTCACACAGGGAAGAAACTTCCAGGGAGTATGGTCAAGCCTGGAGATGTCTCTTCACATAAATATACTGGAGCTAAGAGCGATTTACAATGCTCTAAGCCTGGCAAAACCCCTGCTTCAGGGTCAGCCGGTGTTGATCCAGTCGGACAACATCACGGCAGTCGCCCACGTAAACAGACAGGGCGGCACAAGAAGCAGGAGAGCAATGGCAGAAGCTGCAAGGATTCTTCGCTGGGCGGAAGATCATGTGATAGCACTGTCAGCAGTGTTCATTCCGGGAGTGGACAACTGGGAAGCAGACTTCCTCAGCAGACACGATCTACACCCGGGAGAGTGGGGACTTCATCCAGAAGTCTTCCACATGATTGTGTACCGTTGGGAAAAACCAAAGGTGGATATGATGGCGTCTCGCCTCAACAAAAAACTGGACAGGTATTGCGCCAGGTCAAGAGACCCTCAGGCAATAGCTGTGGACGCTCTGGTAACACCGTGGGTGTTCCAGTCAGTGTATGTGTTTCCTCCTCTGCCTCTCATACCCAAAGTACTGAGAATTATACGGCAAAGGGGAGTAAGAACGATACTCGTGGCTCCGGATTGGCCAAGAAGAACTTGGTACCCGAAACTTCAGGAGATGCTCACGGAAAATCCGTGGCCTCTACCTCTAAGACGGGACCTGATTCAGCAGGGACCGTGTCTATTCCAAGACTTACTGCGGCTGCGTTTGACGGCGTGGCGGTTGAACGCCGAATTCTAAGGGAAAAAGGCATTCCAGAAGAGGTCATTCCTACACTGGTTAAAGCCAGGAAGGAGGTGACTGCACAACATTATCACCGCATTTGGAGAAAATATGTTGCGTGGTGTGAGGCAAGGAAGACCCCCACGGAGGAATTTCAATTGGGTCGATTCCTACATTTCCTGCAAACAGGATTGTCTATGGGCCTCAAGTTGGGGTCCATTAAGGTTCAAATTTCGGCCCTGTCGATTTTCTTCCAGAAAGAATTGGCTTCAGTTCCTGAAGTCCAGACTTTTGTAAAAGGAGTACTACATATACAGCCCCCGGTTGTGCCCCCAGTGGCTCCGTGGGACCTTAATGTAGTTTTGGATTTTCTCAAATCCCATTGGTTTGAGCCACTCAAATCGGCGGATTTTAAATATCTTACATGGAAAGTAACCATGCTACTGGCCCTGGCTTCAGTCAGGAGAGTGTCAGAATTGGCGGCTTTATCGTATAAAAGCCCATATCTGATTTTCCATTCGGACAGGGCAGAACTGCGGACGCGTCCTCATTTTCTGCCTAAGGTGGTGTCAGCGTTTCACCTGAACCAGCCTATTGTGGTGCCTGCGGCTACTAGCGATTTGGAGGATTCCAAGTTGCTGGACGTTGTCAGGGCATTGAAAATATATATTTCAAGGACGGCTGGAGTCAGAAAATCTGACTCGCTGTTTATACTGTATGCACCCAACAAGCTGGGTGCTCCTGCTTCTAAGCAGACGATTGCTCGTTGGATTTGTAGCACAATTCAACTTGCACATTCTGTGGCAGGCCTGCCACAGCCTAAATCTGTCAAGGCCCATTCCACAAGGAAGGTGGGCTCATCCTGGGCGGCTGCCCGAGGGGTCTCGGCATTACAACTCTGCCGAGCAGCTACGTGGTCGGGGGAGAACACGTTTGTAAAATTCTACAAATTTGATACCCTGGCTAAAGAGGACCTGGAGTTCTCTCATTCGGTGCTGCAGAGTCATCCGCACTCTCCCGCCCGTTTGGGAGCTTTGGTATAATCCCCATGGTCCTGACGGAGTCCCCAGCATCCACTAGGACGTTAGAGAAAATAAGATTTTACTTACCGATAAATCTATTTCTCGTAGTCCGTAGTGGATGCTGGGCGCCCATCCCAAGTGCGGATTGTCTGCAATACTTATACATAGTTATTGTTACAAAAAAATCGGGTTGTTCTTGTTGTGAGCCGTCTGTTCAGAGGCTCCTACGTTGTCATACTGTTAACTGGGTTCAGATCACAAGTTGTACGGTGTGATTGGTGTGGCTGGTATGAGTCTTACCCGGGATTCAAAATCCTTCCTTATTGTGTACGCTCGTCCGGGCACAGTATCCTAACTGAGGCTTGGAGGAGGGTCATAGGGGGAGGGGCCAGTGCACACCACCTGATCCTAAAGCTTTATTTTTGTGCCCTGTCTCCTGCGGAGCCGCTAATCCCCATGGTCCTGACGGAGTCCCCAGCATCCACTACGGACTACGAGAAATAGATTTATCGGTAAGTAAAATCTTATTTTTTCAAACAGGTATTAACCTGGAGAAGGCATAAGGAAGTGATAAACCAGTGATAAGTGCAAGGTGATAAATGCACCAGTCAATCAGCTCCAATATGCAAATTGACAGTTAGGAGCTGACTGGCTGGAGCGTTTATCACCTTGCACTTATCACTGGTTTATCACTTCCTTATGCCTTCTCCAGATTAAAACATCTGCCCCAGAGCCTTTAACATGGCAGTTAGGAGCTGATTGGCTGGTACTTTATCACCGCGCAATTTAGCACTCTCCAAGGCTTGATAAATCTGGGAATATGTTCTGCGGTGTAACAAGGCTTGCCAGAACAGGCACCTGCATTGAGTACACTAAGCTGTGGTTGCACGGGGGACAAACCTTTCAACTCTCAAGAATTTAAGTAACCTGAAGAGCTGACACTCAGGAGATCACAGAGCTGTCAGCACTGGTGCATTCAACAAGCTATAGCTTTCTACCCTATTCCAACTAAGACCTGAGTGTATGGTGTACCCAGCTCTCTGAATAGGGAAAATGGTGCTGATGCCCATTCAGAGTTCACTATTTACATAATGGGGTCAATTAGCAACGAGGTCCCAGTAGTTGTATCATGTTATGTTTCCTCAGAGAGCTTTTAAGTTGCTGTCTGATGTTTTCTCACCCTCCATACATTTTGTTCCAGTGATATTTTCCTACTTCCCAATTCCTACTGCTTTCTATTTATCTGGCAGCATAGAACATCAATGTTTGACATTCGATGTCTCATATTGTGGGTGGGGTTAATCCCCCCCCCCTCCCCCCTCACCTCTGATTGTGAGAGGCTGTTTTTTTTTGGTTGTTGTTTTTTTGGGGGGGACCAATAGCAATGTTAGGGCTTCAGTGCCCCATCCCTATTTACACATGGCACATTTGGGTAATATTCTTTGCTAATTTCTGTGAGCTGTGAGTAAAAATGAGTGAAGTTTTCAGTACAGTAATTGCTGATGATGTGTACAGAAACATAACACACATGGCTGCTTCATAGCTTTGCTGCTAATTGAGAGTCAGCCCCAGTGAGTGGAAATTTGAGTCTCTCTGCTACTGTTTTCTCACCGACAGCTCTTTCCTGGCTGCTCCGGTATCGCTGAGGGTCCCTGAGAGTATAACACTATTCATTAGAAATCACAGGAGCCTTCATTTCTGTAGGCTGTGCTGGTCCGGTTCCTGTAATACCAAATAAGCAATGTTTATAGTGACAGTTGTTACAGCAGCAGTATGGCCTGCTGTAACTGGTGGGCATCCTAGAACTGCAGCACGCATGCGTGATAACTGTAGAATAGAATGCCCAAGGACACATTGCTGCAGGACATGTTAACTTCTATATGTATGCAGAACACAATGCAAACCCTATACCTATCCAACCTGACCTGATGTGACCTGCTTAGATGACATCATAAAACAATTTTAGATACTGTAGATTATGTGCAAAAAACCAGAAGTCCTTATTGACAACGAATTTATTAGTTGCTGCAAACTTGTGCTAGTGTCCACAGTGCTGTCTTGGCTCGCTAACAAGATTGCAGCAACTAATAAATTCGTTGTCAATAAGGGCTTCTGGATTTTTGCACATAATATGAATTTAGGATATTCACCTCTAGATTATTATTTGTCTATTTTATGGGAATCTTTCCCCCTTTTAAAAAAAACCCTACGGCTAGGACATCGCTCTTACACGTAGAAAACACGTGGAAGGTCGACAGGTTTTCTAGGTCGACATGTGCTAGGCCGACAGGTCTAAAGGTCGACATGAGGATTTTTTATTTTTTTGGTGTCGTTTTCTTCGTAGAGTGACCGGGATCCCAAATTAGTGCACAGCGTCCACTCGCATGGCTCGCTTTGCTCGCCATGCTTCGGGCATGGTGCCTTCGCTCCGCTACCGCTTCGCTCGGCACAGATTACCGTTCCAATCGTAGTCCACGTGGATCGTTAAGTATGAAAAAATTCAAAAAAAGAAAAAAAATGTGAAAAACTCATGTCGACCTTTAGACCTGTCGACCTAGCACATGTCGACCTAGAAACCCTGTCGACCTTCCATCCATGTCGACCTATAGTGGTCGACCTAAACATTGTCGACCTAGATACTGTCGATCTTCAGACCGGATCCCGACTATTTGGTGAGGGGTGTCTGTTACAGGTCCCCAGATTTAAACATCCTCCAGTCTACATTCCGACGAAATAAACGCTGGAAGAATTGTGTAATTACATTCCACTTTAGCGCACTTGGGAATTTGTGTTTTTTTATATATATATATATATATATATATATATATATATATATATATATAAAATACTTGAACCACACTCATGTTATTTTAAATCACTTGCTGGGGTGACATCCGATGAAGGAAACCCTGTGGTCACCGTTCCAACTTAATAGCAATAAAGTGGGAGCACTCACCAGTCTTCTTTATGCAGGTATTTAATTTAGACCATCATGCCATAAAAATATAGCGATTTCCCTTGAACTCCCATGACAAACGAGAATGAGTTTACACACTAATCTCCCTTTTCCACCTACTAAGCACGGGTCGCAGCCGGGAGCCTGACACGGGTGCTACCCGGCTGCGGCCCGTGCTCAGCCCCCTTTCCCACTGCGCTCACCAACCCGGCATATTGCCGGGTTGGTGACGCTGCTAGTGACGCGGCAGGGGCGGCGCTGGGAGATCACATGATCTCCCAGCGCCGCCCTTCCATACAGTGTAAACGGGAGCTGTGTCACATCAACATGGCTTCCGTTTACACTACAACCCTACCTGGATCATTCCCATGTCCTACCCAGGTAGCTACCTGGGTAGGATTCACGGGTCACTTGATCCGGGTTTTTGAGGAGGGACCCTTTTCCACTAGCAAAAAACACGGGTAAATGCGCGCCCCCGTGCATTTACCCGTATTTTTTTAGCTAGTGGAAAAGGGATATCAGTGATTTTACAAATGATCTGAACGATGAACGATTTGCTCTGCTGGGATTGAAGGGATTGAGCTACATGAATGGACGACTAACGACCTGCTTTAAACGAGAGCGGGTGCGCATATCATTTATCGTTTGCTGTTTACACACTAGGCAATTTGAACGATAAAACGTTCAAAACCGGCGTTATCGCTCAAATGTGTCCATGCTACATTGGATTATTGTCATTTATTATATTTCAAGGGACCGATTCAATAGTTTGAGAGACTAAGTTCCCATCTAAAGTGGAAGGAAGCTAATTCAATGGTTTGCACAACCAGCCACGTGCTGGTGGCAATGGCCAGAATCTCGTGCCCTACTGCACAGGTGCCCATGCTAAGTGCCAGGCGTGCTTAGTTAGGGTGTACCTGGCACTTACGCCCTACTTTATGCAGATTTCTGCAACCTCAGGGCTGATCGCCCAAAACAAATTGAATTAGTTTACAGCCACTTTAGGTGGGAGCTAATTCTCTCAAACAGTTGAATCACCCCCTAATAATCAATAGGTGTATGCACCCTTTCTGCTTTGTTTCTGCCAATAAACCACTGGCTGTAACAGCTAAATTATACAGTCAGTATAAGATGCAAATTTCCATGAGATTATAGCTTTACAGCAACCCATATAACCTCTGTAGTATAGAATATAAATAGTGCTTTGGCCAAGCCAAGATCAAAAGAGAATAAATCAACTAAGCCTTTGAAGACTAAATTCCTTGGAGAAGTAGGGGATCAAATATATATGAGAGGCCACCATTATATTAATGATACATTTCTACACGCTCTACAAATGCTTGTCTATGTGCAAGTACACCTGGCATATTCTACCATGAAAAAATGAGAGTAATCTTTCAAGCTTGTCTCCTTTCCCCTCTATGGTTACCAAAATAAAGTCCGGTGCTACAGTATCACATGCAATGTAACATGTTATCATGTGAGTTTATTACGGGAAATCAATTAGAAGAGACGTTTTTCACGCTGTTCCCCAATGTTTATTCTGATTTTTTTTGGGGGGGGGGCTATCCAATTTGGCCGCCCCGAAAAAATACATTGTCTCATTCAGTTTTTGGGAGAAACAGCCACATTTTTTGTTTTCGGCCAAATTTAATCAAAGTATTTTTACCCTCCCCTAACCATGGGGGTTGCCGGCTGTGGCTAACCTGCTGGGGGTGGCGGCTGCGGCCAACCCTCGGGGGTTGGTGGCTATAGTTAACGCATCCCGTTCATGGCATACATTGTCCATAATACAGATCCTTCAGATCCCTCTCCGAAAAACAAGTGTATAACAACCCATCTAAAAATGGTCTTAAATTAATTATAGGAGGCGAAGGTCTGGTAAATTTGCTAATATCACAGTCTACACAGAAACGTAACATAGTAACATAGTTAATGAGGTTGAAAAAATAGGATTTTAGTACCTACCGGTAAATCCTTTTCTCCTAGTCCGTAGAGGATGCTGGGGACTCCAAAAGGACCATGGGGTATAGACGGGATCCGCAGGAGCTTGGGCACACTGAAAATACTTTGACTGGGTGTGAACTGGCTCCTCCCTCTATGCCCCTCCTCCAGACCTCAGTTATAGGAACTGTGCCCAGGAGAGACGGACATTTCGAGGAAAAGATTTTTGTTCAGACTAAGGGCTAGAACATACCAGCCCACACCACAACATACCGTACAACCGGAGTAACAGTATGAATTTAACTACAGCAACAAGCTGAAACAACAAATACACAACCCGTGTGTAAACCAATGCAACTAATAAGAATACACTGCAAGTAACCGTCCGCACTGGGATGGGCGCCCAGCATCCTCTACGGAGTAGGAGAAAAGGATTTACCGGTAGGTACTAAAATCCTATTTTCTCTTACGTCCTAGAGGATGCTGGGGACTCCAAAAGGACCATGGGGTCTATACCAAAGCTCCAACACGGGCGGGAGAGTGCGGACGACTCTGCAGCACCGATTGAGCAAACATGAGGTCCTCCTCAGCCAGGGTATCAAACTTGTAAAACTTAGCAAAGGTGTTTGAACCCGACCACGTATCTGCTCGGCAAAGCTGAAGTGCCGAGACCCCTCGGGCAGCCGCCCAAGATGAGCCCACCAAACTGGTAGAATGGGCCTTCACTGATTTCGGCACCGGTAGCCCAGCCGAAGAATGAGCTTGCTGAATCGTACTGCAAATCCAGCGTGCAATAGTCTGCTTCGAAGCAGGATGACCAATCTTGTTGGAAGCATACAGGACAAACAGCGCCTCTGTTTTCCTGGCCACCGCTGTTCTGGCGACGTAGATCTTCAAAGCTCTCACAACATCAAGAGACTTTGGAACTGCCACAGCATCTGTAGCCACAGGTACCATAATAGGTTGGTTAATGTGAAACGAAGAAACCACCTTCGGCAGGAATTGTTGACGAGTACTCAATTCTGCTCTATCCGAATGGAAGATCAAGTACGGACTCTTGTGAGATAAGGCCACCAACTCAGACACCCGCCTGGCAGATGCCAGAGCCAACAGCATGACCACCTTCCAAGTGAGACACTTTAACTCAACCTTACGCAAAGGTTCAAACCAGGAAGACATAAGAAACTGTAAGACCACGTCAAGATCCCATGGTGCCACCGGGGGCACAAAAACGGAGGATGGATATGCATCACTCCCTTCACAAAAGTCTAAACCTCAGGGAGAACAGCCAATTCCTTCTGAAAGAAGATAGATAAAGCCGAAATCTGCACCTTGATGGAACCCAATTTCAGGCCGGCATCGACGCCTGCCTGCAAAAAATGGAGACACCGACCCAAGTGAAATTCTTCCGCAGGAGCAGCTTTAGTCTCACACCATGAAACATACTTTCTCCAAATACGGTGATAATGTTTCGCTTTAACTTCCTTCCTCGCCTTCAGTAGAGTGGGAATGACCTCCCCAGGAATACCTTTCCGAGCTAAGATTTGGCGCTCAACTTCCATGCCGTCAAACGCAGCCGCGGTAAGTCTGGAAACACGCATGGTCCCTGCAATAACAGGTCCTCTCTTAGAGGGAGCGGCCAAGGATCTTCCACAAGTAATTCCTGAAGATCTGGATACCAGGCCCTCCTTGGCCAATCTGGAACGACAAGAATCGCTTGCACTCTTGCTCGTCGAATGATTCCCAGTACCTTTGGAATGAGAGGAAGCGGAGGGAACACATACACCGACTGAAACACCCACGGAGTTACCAGGGCGTCCACTGCAATGGCTTTGGGGTCCCTTGACCTGGAACAATACCTCGGAAGCTTCTTGTTGAGGCGAGACGCCATCATGTCGATCAGCGGAGTTCCCCAACGCTTTGTCACTTCTGCAAATACCTCTTGGTGAAGAGCCCACTCTCCCAGATGGAGATCGTGTATGCTGAGGAAGTCTGCTCCCAGTTGTCCACTCCCGGAAGGAAGACTGCTGACAGAGCGCTCACATGCTGTTCCGCCCAGCGAAGGATACTTGTGGCCTCCGCCATAGCCGCCCTGCTCCTTGTTCCGCCTTGACGGTTTATATGCGCCACCGCTGTTATGTTGTCCGACTGTATCAGGACAGGCCGACCCTGAAGAAGGCTCCTTGCTTGTAGTAGGCCATTGTAAATGGCTCTTAACTTGAGAACATTTATGTGGAGACAAGATTCCTGGAGCGACCATTTCCCCTGGAAATTTCTTCCCTGGGTGACTGCGCCCCAGCCCCGGAGACTTGCATCTGTTGTCAACAGGACCCAATCCAGGATACCGAATCGTCACCCTCCTAGGAGGTGAGAACTTTGTAGCCACCACAGGAGAGAAATCCTGGCCCTGGGAGATAGACTTATTTTCCAGTGCATGTGCAGGTGAGACCCGGACCACTTGCTCAGCAGATCCCACTGAAACACCCGGGCATGAAACCTGCCAAACGGAATGGCTTCGTATGCCGAAACCATTTTCCCCAGAACCCGAGTACATTGATGAACCAACGCACTTTTCAGCCTCAGAAGTTCCCTGACCATTGTCTGTAATTCCAGAGCTTTGTCTACCGGAAGAAACACCTTCTGTAAGCCCGTGTTTAGAATCATGCCCAGAAAAGGCAGCCGAGTGGTCGCAATCAACTGAGACTTTGGCAGATTTAGCAGCCAACCGTGTTGTCGTAGAACGACCAGAGACAAATCCACATTTCTCAGCAACCGTTCCCTGGACCTCGCCTTTATCAGGAGATCGTCCAAGTACGGGATAATGGTAACCCCTTGCTTGCGAAGGAGAACCATCATTTCTGCCATGACTTTGGTGAAAATCCTCAGGGCCGTGGAAAGCCCAAACGGCAACGTCTGAAATTGGTAATAAGAATCCTGTACCGCAAACCTGAGGAAAGCTTGATGCGGAGGATATATCGGGACATGTAAGTAGGCATCCTTTATGTCGACTGACGCCATAATGTCCCCCCTTCTAGGCTGGAAATCACAGCTCAAAGAGATTCCATCCTGAACTTGAAAACCTTCAAGTATGGATTGAGGGACTTTAGGTTCAGAATCGGTCTGACCGAACCATCCGGTTTCGA
Organism: Pseudophryne corroboree; assembly: GCF_028390025.1. Classification (NCBI taxonomy): domain Eukaryota; kingdom Metazoa; phylum Chordata; class Amphibia; order Anura; family Myobatrachidae; genus Pseudophryne; species Pseudophryne corroboree. The sequence goes on from NC_086448.1 coordinate 164,236,210, forward strand.
TACCACAAAGAGGCTCGAGTAGAGCCCCTCCCCCCGTTGGGATGGGGGAACGGGAACAATGACCCTCTGTTGACACAACTTTTGTATTGCTGCCTTCACCACCTCCCTGTCCGGAAGAGACACTGGTAAGGCCGAAATGAAAAACCGGTGAGGGGGCACCTCCTGAAACTCCAGCTTGTATCCCTGAGATACTATATCTAGGACCCCGGGATCCAGGCCTGATTGAACCCAGACCTGACTGAAGATTCGCAGACGGCCCCCCCACCGGTCCGGACTTCCCCAGGTAAGCATCATGCGGTGGACTTGGTAGAGGCAGGGAAGAACTTTTAGTCCTGGGCGCCTGATACTGCAGGCAACTTTCTTCCCCTTCCTCTACCCTTTGAAGCGAGGAAGGACGAACCTTTTCCACACTTGTATTTATTGGGACGAAAGGACTGCATCTGCTGATGTGGTGTCTTTTTCTGTTGTGTGGGAACATAAGGAAAAAAAGATGACTTACCCGCCGTCGCGGTAGACACCAGATCAGCCAAGCCGTCACCAAACAAGACATTGCCTTTGAAGGGGAGAGCTTCCATAGCTCTCTTGGAGTCGGCATCAGCATTCCATTGAAAAATCCACAGCGCTCTCCTGGCCGAGATCGCCATGGCATTGGCCCTTGATCCCAAGAGACCAACATCCCTCGCCGCATCCTTCAGGTAATCTGCAGCGTCCTTGATATAACCAAGTGTTAAAAGAACATTATCTTTATCAAGCGTATCCATATCAGCAGCTAAATTCTCAGCCCATTTAGCAATAGCACTACTCACCCATACCGACGCCACAGCAGGTCTGAGCAATGCACCCGTATTAGCGAAAATGGACTTCAGAGACGTCTCCAGCTTACGATCCGCCGGATCCTTGAGAGATGCCGTGTCAGGGGACGGAAGCGCCACCTTCTTAGACAACCGGGATAGAGCCTTGTCGACATTTGGAGACGACTCCCATTTTTCCCTGTCATCAGAGGGGAAAGGATACGCCATGTAAATTCTCTTGGGAATCTGCCACCTCTTATCCGGCGACTCCCAAGCCTTTTCGCAAAGAGTATTCATTTCATGAGAGGGGGGAACTTCACCTCAGGTTTTTTCCCTTTGAACAAGCAAATCCTTGTTCGCCAGTAGTATGTAAAACATCCTTTATAGCCACAATCATGTATTGAATACTCTTTATTTTATTTATTTACAGTTTCTTATATAGCGCAGCAAATTCCGTTGCGCTTTACAATTTGAAATAACAATAACAAACTGGGTGATAACAGTCATAGAGGTAGGAAGGCCCTGCTCGCAAGCTTACAATCTATGGGGAAATAGCACCTTTCCTTGTGTACATATGCCTATCTATTGCATAGAATGAGAAGACATGTGAGGATATGTGTGGACTGTACAGAGTGGATGCAATTTGATAGGAAGGTTTATGAAAGTTATGTGGGCGGTTCTGGAATTTGATACGCTTGCCTAAAGAGGTGAGTTTTCAGGGAACGCTTGAAGGTTTGGAGACTAGAGGAGTGTCTTATTGTGCGTGGTAGGGCATTCCACAGAGTGGGTGCAGCCCGATGAAAGTCCTGCAGTCGTGAGTGGGAGCGAGTAATGAGTGTGGATGAGAGACGCAGGTCTTGTGAAAAGCGAAGAGGTCGGGTTGGGAGATATTTTGTGATAAGCGAAGTGATGTACGTTGGTGTAGTTTGGTTAATGGCCTTGTGTGTGAGTAAAAGTATTTTATATTGAATGCGGTAGAGTACAGGTAACCAATGGAGGGACTGACAGAGTGGATCTGCAGACGATTAACGTCTAGCGAGGAAGATAAGCCTCGCTGCTGCATTCAGAATGGATTGTAGTGGTGAGAGTCTCGTTTTGGGAAGACCAGTTAGGAGACTATTGCAATAATCAATGCGGGAGATAATGAGAGCGTGGATTAGAGTTTTAGCAGTGTCTTGTGTAAGGTATGGTCGTATTTTGGATATGTTTTTTAGATGCATGTAACATGATCTTGAGACAGATTGAATGTGGGGAACAAAGGACAGATCAGAGTCAAGGATGACACCTAGGCAGCGAGCTTGTGGGGTAGGGTAGATAGTCGAGTTTTCAACAGTGATAGAGATATCAGGTTGGTACCTACTATTGGCCGGTGGAAATATAATTAACTCTGTCTTTGAAATATTCAGTTTGAGGTGGCGAGATGTCATCCAGGATGAAATGGCAGAAAGGCATTCAGTGACACGGTCCAGTACAGATAGGGACAAGTCAGGGGAGGATAGGTAGATTTGAGTATCATCTGCGTACAGATGATACTGAAAACCAAAAGAGCTGATTAGTTTACCAAGAGATGAGGTATAGATAGAGAAAAGCAGAGGACCCAAGACTGAGCCTTGCGGTACTCCAACTGAAAGAGGTAGCGAAGAGGAGGTAGATTCAGAGAAGCGAACACTGAAGGAGTGATTAGATAGGTACGATAGGAACCAAGAAAGGGCTGTGTCTTTAAGACCTAGGGATTGTAGTGTCTGTATGAGAAGAGAGTGGTCTACAGTGTCAAATGCAGCAGATAGATCTAGAAGAATAAGTAGTGAGTAGTGGCCTTTAGACTTCGTAGTGACCAAATCATTAACCACTTTAGTCAGTGCTGTCTCTGTGGAATGTTGGGAACGGAAGCCTGACTGAAGTGGGTCCAACGAAGTGTATGAGTTAAGAAAGTGTGTGAGTCGAGTGTAGGCAAGTCTCTAAAGTGGCTTAGAGAGACAAGGGAGCTGAGAGATAGGGCGGTAGTTTGAGAGAGCATTAGGGTCAGATTTTTTTTTTTTTTTTTTAAATGGGAGTACTCTTAACTAATCGTGGATGTAAAGCAGCCTCAGTGAAGTCGACATCGGAATCAGAATCCGTGTCGGTATCTGTATCTACCAACTGAGTAAAAGGCCGCTTTTGCGACCCTGATGGGGTCTGCACCTGAGACAAAGCATCCTCCATGGATTTCCTCCATACCGGAGTCTGAGACCACGATTTATCCAACCTTTTAGACAAAGAAGCCACATTTGTATTAAGCGTACTTAACATTGTAAGTAAATCGGGTGTCGGCTGCGCCGACAGGGCCAACTCCAGACCCACATCTGCTCCCCCAGCAACCTCCTCTGGGGAAAAACACTCAGCCTCAGACATGCCGTCACGGAGTATCGACACACCGACACACACACACCGCCTCAGCTAGGGGACAGACCCACAAGGAAGCCTAGATAGAGAAGCACAGAGGGAGTATGCCAGCTCACACCCCAGTGCCCATATATGCCAGAACACAATATATGTTGAAAGCGCTGTTATGGAAAACAATAATAATGCACCAATAACTGTGCCCCCCCCCCCCCCCCCCCCCCGATTAGCTCCCTGTTACTTGTAGTGGAGCTTGGAGGTCCCGGGCCAGCGTTCTCTGCAGCAGCGTGGATGAGAGAAAATGGCGCTGGTGAGCTGTGCGGCTAAGCCCCGCCCCTTCCCGGCGCGCTTCAGCCCGCTAAAATTTGAAATATGAAAATGCCAGCGGGGGTACTGAGAAGCCTTTTGCCAACTCCCAGACCCAGTAACATGCTGCCCAGGGCGCTCCCCCCCAGCGCCCTGCACCCTGTGAGTGCCGTTGGTGAAGTGTGTGGGAGCATGGAGCGCAGCGCTACCGCTGCGCTGTAACTCGTTACTGGAGTCTTCTGCCATCACTGAAGTCTTCTGTCTTCTGCATACTCACCGGCTTCTTTCTTCTGGCTTCTGTGAGGGGGGTGACGGCGCGGCTCCGGGAACAAGCAGCTAGGCGCACTAAGTGATCGAACCCTCTGGAGCTAATGGTGTCCAGTAGCCTAAGAAGCAGAGCCCTTAACTAAGAAGAAGTGGGTCTGACTTCTCTCCCCTCAGTCCCACGATGCAGGGAGCCTGTAGCCAGCAGGTCTCCCTGAAAATAAAAAACCTAACATAAAGTCTTTTCTAGAGAAACTCAGGAGAGCTCCCCTAGTGAGTGTCCAGTCAGGGGGGCATAGTGGGAGGAGCCAGTTCACACCCAGTCAAAGTCCTTCACATAATTTTCTTTTACTCCTCACATTATTCACACATGCAGCAACAGCTGCTCCTACCTCTTTAACCCTATACTTTTATCACTCCTGCGATGCCCTGGGGTTGTCTGGCTGGGTGGCTCTGGGGTGCCCCGCCCCCCGGACCTGAACCTCTATAGTTAGTGTTAGGGACGTACCCAAATCTATCTCTCTCTGCACATGTTATATCTGCCCCCCTGCAGTGCACATGGTTTTGGCCAACTGCTAAAAAATTTCCTGCTGCAATCAAATTGGAATTACCCCCTTAGTACATCTCCCCCTTAATGTTCACTACACCAGTGCCGTAACTAGGCATTTTAGCGCTGTGTGCAAGAAACGGCATTGGCGCCCCCCATGCAAGATAGGGGCAGTGCGCACAGTACGTGCGCGAAAAATATATAGAAGCGTGTCTTCACGGGGAAGGGGCGTGGCCACAAAATAATACCAATTCATACTACAGTGCACAGTAGTCTCCATTATTCAAATTACGCTGCACAATAGTGCCACTACACCAGGTAGAGCCCCTTTTACACATTACAGCAGACAGTCCCCCTTTTTACACATTATGGCAGACAGCGTCCCCTTTTTACACATTACGGTAGACAGTGTCCCCCTTTTTACACATTATGGCAGACAGTGTCCCCCTTTTTACACATTATGGCAGACAGCGTCCCCCTTTTTACACATTATGGCAGACAGCGTCCCCTTTTTTTACACATTACGGCAGACAGAGTCCCCTTTTTGCACATTACGGCAGACAGCGTCCCCCTTTTTACACATTACGGCAGACAGCGTCCCCTTTTTACATATTACGGCAGACAGCGTCCCCTTTTTTTTACACATTACGGCAGACAGAGTCCCCTTTTTACACATTACGGCAGACAGCGTCCCCCTTTTTACACATTACGGCAGACAGCGTCCCCCTTTTTACACATTACGGCAGACAGCGTCCCCCTTTTTACACATTATGGCAGACAGCGCCCCCCTTTTTACACATTACGGCAGACAGCGCCCCCCTTTTTCACATTACGGCAGACAGCGTCCCTTTTTACACATTACGGCAGACAGAGTCCCCTTTTTACACATTATGGCAGACATCGTCCCCCTTTTTACACATTACGGCAGACAGCGTCCCCCTTTTTCAGAATAGATAGAGAAATAGAGAGAGAGATATACTTACCATCGCTCCTCGTGCTGGCAGATCCCTCGGTGCAGGCAGGGGAGAAGGAGGAGGAGGGAGGGGGACGGGAGCCGCAGCAGCGCTATGTAATTGGTAGAGGCGCCGCTGCAGCAGTCCCCTCTCCTTCCGTATTGGCTGCCCGCCGCCGCTGTGAATGCTGGGATGAAGGAACCGCATCCCAGCATTCACAGCAGCGCCGGGCAGCCAATACAGAAGGAGAGGGGACTGCTGCAGCGGCGCTACTACCAATTACATAGCGCTGCTGCGGCTCCAGTCCCCCTCCATCCTCCTCATGGAGGGAGTGTGATGTCAGATCCTGACCCGATCAGCCTGTTCTCATCGCACTGTAGGAGTAAGTCCTGGGCTACGCACAGACTGAACACACTGGTAAAATCATTCACTGGTGAGTGAGGTGCGAATGGATTTGCAGCTGTCCACTGACTGAGGAACATTTGTAGCCCAGCATACACATGCGATCGCACACTTGCACGGGTGAATTAACACTCCCCTTGGGCGGCGAGTATCTGAACGCAGGACAGCAAAATTAGCAGCCCAGCGTTCAGGTCTGAATTAGGCCCATAGCACAAACAGTCTGCTGTATTCAAAATCAGAGTGCTATAATAATACACAACAGCAGCTACTGTATATTGGGTACATTTCTCTTCACTTCTATTACATAGAAACCAGAAGTTCCATCTGGCAACACTGACAAGAACAGCATCACTAACACGGTCAACACAAATAATTTATCCACTGGAAAATAGCTGATGCTGGTGTAAGCGGTGAGTTTTTATTGATGTCTCACCCACCCCAAACTTCAGGGTTGGAAAGGGCATCAGGAAAATGAACATTCACAAGATACAGTATATTAGCAGATTGCTGAGCTTCACCGCACAGCAGACTAAAATATGGCTCGAGTTACTGATGCAGCAGTTATCCCTCATTATTTATTTATAAAACACAAACATTCTCCCATTTTGTCTACGTAGGTTACAGAAAAGTTGATATAATAGCTTGTGTAATATTGTATAATCTGTGATATCATAAACTCCTATATTGTACTACACATTCATAAATACAATATTTACTCTTCCATTGTCACCTAGAAATATGGCATTACAATGACAAGATAAAGACTGGAGTTGTAGATAGTTTAAAAGATAGACGATAAGCCTGACGGTGGAATAATACAATTATTTTCTGTAAATGGTCAAAATACAGTATATCCAAGGCTCCCATCATTTTCTCATGAGAAGTCGGAATACCTACTGTATGTGACCTGAAATGTGTTCCGGCCATTAAATCTACCACACATATTCTCATTGGTTCCAAACAAAATACACCATAATAGGAACCAGTTATCCTGCTGCTAATGAGAGTATACAGGACTATGAAATATAGGAAAATACAAAATGTGAGGTAACAATTTCAGGTGGGGAAAAAGGGCCTGTACTGGAAAACTAAGGAGGATATTTATCAAAGCTTGGAGAGAGATAAAATATTAACGAATCCGCTTCGGCATACCTCTCAACATGACCCTCTCCAGGAGGGACAGAATGCTCTGCTCCTGGACCTCCCTCTTAATTTATGATTGCCATCACCTGTGGTGAAACGCCTATTTTTATCTATTAACTTGCTCAAAACAGGTGCAGACTATCACACATTAAGAGAAAAGTCCAGAAGCAGAGCATTCTGTCCCTCCTGGAGAGGGTCATGTTGGGAGGTATGGCTTCTGTCATTTTACAGTCTGTGTTTAAAAAAAAACCTCAGTTAGGAGTTAATTAGTACTTTATCACTTTCCACATAAATCTCTCTCCAAGGATTAATAAATATCAACCTTAGACACATTGGAGTCAAAAAATATAAATCGTTAAAAAAATTTCATTCATTGCAGTTTTCACTCTACAGAAATACATGTCTACAGTATCTAACCATCTATCTATCTATCTATCTATCTATCTATCTATCTATCTATAATTGAAAATGCAAGAAAGAAAATCAAATAATGGCAATTTAAGATTTAAAATGATCAATATTTCAATCCTGTGATGTCTCTCAGCAATCAATGACTCAGTTTTCCAGACTGAAAAGTAAATGATTTCATTTTAAAATAATGCTTGTTACATTCTTTAAGCATATATGCTCTGTATGGTTTTATATATATATATATATATATATATATATATATATATATGTGTGTTATTATAAGTGCACAGTCAGAATAGAGCACACTAATAGATCAGCAGACAGACAGGGAGAGTAATAGATCAGGGAAAGTATGGCAATTTGCATGCAGAAAACTTGAACGCCACAAAGTGCGAAGGGCCTACCCAGGAGTCCATGAGGTTCTGACTGGCGTCTCTCTGTGCCCCGGCCCTGATCCTTTCTTTTCTTGCTACCTCTGAGACTGCCAAAGCGCTTCATGAGGTGCAGTGGGCAGTATAACTTCAGCAGATCATATCCACAATGAACCCAAAGAGTTAGGGTGAATAAAAGCAGCAGAAAAATTCCCAGGTCCAAATCTCCCAGCTGATGCAGATGAGAAGTACAGTGCTGTGATTCTGGGAAAATCTATTAGTTGGCGATGTCAATTCCTGGAGTGTAGTAACTTGCCAGACTGTAGTGTACTAACACACAGCAAGCTCTGCTACAGATCTGCACCTCATACACTGAATTCTTCTCCTTAAGTGGCGAAACAGGCTGCAGATACCATACAAGAGATCTTTCTGCTTGGAGAAGGTCAGTGTTGACTGATAAGGCTCCTTTTTATAAAATTCCACATCAGGAAAATCCGGGCAGGGGACTGTCATGTGCGTTTGTGAATAAAGTCTCTTTAAAACGACTGTAAAAGGAATCCACCCGTGTCCAGACAATTCTTGGCACCAATTGGCCGGTGCACATTCTCATTACAATGTGACATCACGCAGCTATTTTGACTCGTGCTTTGGGCCCGCTGCTGCAGCAGGAAAGCATATGCTGGTTACAGTTCATGTCAAGTGCTCTCCAGTGACTACCGCAGCCACATGTTACAAAGCATGACAATTCAAAATACAGATTGCTGTCTCCCTGGGAGACTGAAGGGCCAGGGGCTAAGCCACTGAGAGATTAGCTTTTCACAACTTTTAACCCATTAAGCACCCACTCTACATGATGTTTCATTTGCTGCATTTCTGTTTCAAGTTTTCATTTGTGAAAATATAATTTTGAAAACATTTTTCAATATTTTCAAGGGTCACATCCAGACATATGTAATACCATCTCAGTAGACTCTGGAGTGCTGCAACCCCCAGCATGTCCATGTTTTCTCAATTTGATAGCAATATATTTTCTGCATTTTAAAAGTCATACTTGCCTACGCTCCCCAAATGTCTGGGGGACTTGCACATTTCTGGTCACCAAGACAGTAGACAAGCCTTCTGGATCCCAACCACTTCCTGCTGAATTGCGTTATGGTAGAACAGCCTCCACTCTGTAAGGTGGCATTATACACCAAGGGGCGTGACCTCAATGACCCAATCGTGGTGCCATACCTCCCAACATGACCCTCTCCAGGACCCTCTCTGCTTCTGGACTTTTCTCTTAATTTATGATTGCCAGCACCTGTTTTGAACAGGTTATTGGATAATAAAGGTATTTAAGTACAGGTGATAGCAATCATACAGTAAGAGGGAAGTCCAGGAGCAGAGCATTCTGTCCCTCCTGGAGAGGGTCATGTTGGGAGGTATGTGGTGCCACTTTCCCCTGCATCTCCTGTCTAGGCTTCTGTGGCGTGCCAGGAGTATACATATTTAGTTGGCAAGTAAGCTATATATACTCCTCTACAATAAAGAGCAATTTACAAAGCTCAGAGTTGGGCGCTAGTGCAACTGCATATTTTCAGCTGCACATATCTGACACTTTTGTTCCCTGATGCTGCAAGAGGCGGACAGTGACATGGTATCTGTGCTAAAGGTGTACATCATCCACTTACAAACTACACAGAAGCACTGGTGAAGCTGGAAAGCACGCTGCAGAGAATCTCTTCTTGTGACCTTGGAATAAACATGCAGGCAGGTTCACGATTACCCCTCGTTCTCACTAGTCATAGATAGATAAACTACAGGGAATGATGTTCCATGCCACAGTTATAGCTCTATCACTTTTTGTAGTTGTATTGCAGAGCTAGGAGATAACCTGATCTGAACTCAGGAAAGATACAATGTGAAAGATACACAGTCCTTGGGGGTTGTCCACAAAGACATTGTTACATTTATTTTTAAACCTACATGTACTGTACAATGTGGATGACCATCAGTGGGCTGCCCATCAATGGTGTCATCGGTGATAACCATTGCTGGCACATAAACCATACATAGTGAACTATCTATGGTCTGCATCACTCGGTGGCCACCCCTGGCCGGGCCATGGGTCAATAAAAAATGGAGGCAGGGCTTAGTGGGTGGTGGGGTTAAGCTCAGTGCAGGGGATAAAGCCATCGATAACAGAGAACACTGGCTGTCTGTCATCAATGGCAAAACCATCACCCACCAGTAATTAGCCATCAATGTTTGGCAACTATCAATGGTCGATGGCCATCCCTACTGTAAAATCCATCTTTTTCTGTTTTGTAAAGGTGGATTAATGCCAACTTGAGAAAAAGAAACTATTTCTTGGTGCTGTTTATGAAAAAAAAAAAAAAAAACAACAACACACATTTGCTTTTCACTATTTTGCAGTATCAATAAAAAAGCACTTTTTTGTCAGTCTTGGGTAGTTTGAGTGAGGAAAAAGTCCTTCGTCCCTCACCTTCTACATTCTCAGTGACATCAGCTTTGTCACTCCTTCTATCTTCTCCAACCAATCGATTTCTGCTTTGTCACTCATAACCATCTACTCAGGACAAGAGACTTGGTCTGTCATAGCATGTCTGTAATAACTAGCCCAGCCAGGTGATTCTCACCTTTGTATAACCAGCACCATGACAAGGTGACTGATGCACTTCATTGTTTTGGCAATATCCAAAAAATATTATTTCAGTTTGTTGAAGATAAGTGTTTTTTTTCTGTTTGTTCAATGGCGACTTTCTGATGTTCACCACTCTGAAATGGTGCAGAAGCAATGGTCTTCTGATGTCACACTTTCTCTCCCCTTACTCTGAGCTTTCATTGCTGTTATTAGCTCTTTCTCAGGTGGTATACTGTATACTGTAGGTTGACAGTGTCCAGATAGACAGTCAGTAGGTCGACACCATATGGTCGACATGCATTAGTTAAACAGGGTCAAAAGGTCGACAGGTAAACAGGCAGGCAAGTACAATAGGTCGACATGTTCAAAAGGTCGACACAAATATGGTCAACAAGTTTTTGGGTTTTTTTTTGTCACATATTTTTTTACTTTTGCTTTTTGTACTTTGTATTTACCATCCACGTGGACTACGATTGGGAATAGTAACATAGAAAATGACACCCAAAAAATATCGGAGATGTAAAGATGGTAAAAAATCAGATTAAAGGTCCCACACACACAATCATGTAAACAAATTGCACTATATCATCATCATATCACATACTCAGAAAACTATTATTATTTGATTTATAAATACACCTACTGATAATGTTTGACTTTATTCCCCCCTATTTAGATTCCTAAAGACTTCCTACACCTGGGACAGCAGAAAAGGGTTGGTGGTCTCAGTGCTGGCATTAATGGCTTCTTATGCGTCTCATGAAACGGGGGGAAAGGGGAGACCCTCACACAAGGCCAAACCCCTCGTTGGTGGTCTCAGTGCTGACATTAATGGCTTCTTATGTGTCTCATAAAACGGGGGGAAAGGGGAGACCCTCACACAAGGCCAAACCCCTCGTTGGTGGTCTCAGTGCTGACATTAATGGCTGCTTATGCGTCTCATGAAACGGGGGGAAAGGGGAGACCCTCACACAAGGCCAAACCCCTCCCCGCTATTAAAAATCTGGTCTCTCAATGAGACAAGTTTAGATAAAAAGAAAATTGTCTCAAACTTTTTGGATTCTTGGGAGATCTACAGTATATTGCTAGTCTTCCAGTGGATTTTCGAAAATTAATTAGAGACTTAAGAGCACAGTATGGCATGAGACTAGAATGCTATTAGGGGATCCTCCCACAGTACTCGATACTTATACTTTCTGGGATATTGAGGCTCTTTTGGACTCTTGGCTCCATCGTATCTCTGGTAGAAAGGATATTATGCCTACTGCTTGAACCAAGAATTGATTTTTACGGATTATTTTGTGAGCAATTACATAGAAACAGAATGTGACGGCAGAGAAGAACCAGTTGGCCCATCTAGTGTGCCCATGTACATACACACACTTACACACTAGGGTTAATTTACTTTATTTATTTTTTCGGGATTTTTTGGATCTACCAGTATATATTTGGATTGTAGCAGGAAACCGGAGTACCCAGAGAGGAAACCCATGCAAGCGCGGGGAGAAACTTCACACTTTTAGGGCTGTGATGAGAATAGAACGTGATTTGCTGAATGTTCCATTCAGATTTATTGATGCTAATGCAAATGATTGTGAATGTGAGATTGGACTCTTAATCTTATTGTTCAGACGTGAAACAGTAAACTCCATACCTGTAATGTGATGTGATGCTTTAATAAAAACGTGGCATGACCATGGGTCTCTCTTGTGCATGTGAAAACCACTGCATTGGATCTATCCACAAATGGTTTGGATTACCAACCGTCACATGATAACATGTGGGAAGCCTTTCAACCATCTGATGTTGAGTAAAGGAAAAACAGTGTAAGCAGCCAGATAAATACAGAGGTTAAATCCCTTGCAGCAAGAGAATCAATGTGTTTGTCTTTATGTACAACCTGTTTTGGAATAGACCATGATACAAGCTATATAATCTGAGCACTGAAGCAATGCATCCATAGATAGAGTCTGCAGGAAGATGAGAATAGACCTGTCAGTGCTTTATGATCTCTGTGCAATGTGACCTGATGAATCAGTGATTGCAGTATAAACAGAAATGAAAGTAATATTCCTCCCAGTGTCCTACTGAACTAGTTGGCTGGGTCGCACAGTGGCAGCCTTGCCATCATATAAATGGATGTTTGCAGACTGGTAACTGGCAGGTTATTGTTATGTTGATAAAGATGTAATGGTCGTTCCAATTGCAGCTTAAATTGAGGATCCTGTACTAGCTGGAGTCTCCCTCAATAGTTCAGATGACTATGCAAATCTTCTGTGGGTTTATCTACTTGGAATATAATATATGTGTAGCTTTTTATTGTCGTCGTTTTTAGGTAATGCCAAACATAGTGGGCCAATACAATTGGAGGGAAAATAACATGATGATATGAAGAATTGAAAAAATTCATAAATATATAAAAACCATTAAACACATCACTAAAATGAGTCTGCATATATGTTGTGCAGTAAATACCAGCTCGCCAGGGCCTGGAAGAAGCCCACTCCCCCGTCCTGACAAGAGCTTCTCATTGAATTCGTTCATGTCTACAACGGAGTATATAACTAGTCTTCTGAACAGCATTGTGGATCCACGCAATTTGGTCCCGTCCTGGTATAGGATCCACAATGCAACCCTTCCTGCTTTTGCTTAGTTGTTCGCTTTATGTCCCCACCCTCTTTACTGTATACTCCTTTCTGCTGTCCGTCCTTCCTTCTCATCCCACCCCTTTCACTGCCGACTTGCTTCTCATACTCAGATTCCTACTTTCTCCCACTTAACGTCCTCCCTCCCATGTCACCTTGGTTTTGTTTAGTTTAGTCACTTTCTTTTTTAATAACTCATTTTCTTTCCCTTACCCTTCCTTGATTTCTGAGCATCCACTCACAAGACTCTCTCCTTCCACCATCTGAGAGCTCTTCCATAACTCTCCACTGTCCTCATTGGCTTCTACTGGTGCAATTGGACTTGCCCATACTCCTACCCCTCCCTTTTTTTGTTTATGCCTCTTCCTCAGGCTTCCTTCATTCTACAGTCCCACTATAAATGTTTAGGTTGACCGTAAAGGTTATTCTTTTTGCTCGATTTTACCTCCCTTGAAATGTTTGCTATTTTATATCTCTATCCAAGTTGTCATGCATATTGTTACCCCCAAGTTCTCCTTGGATCCTTTGGATCCATTTTCACAATTTCAATAAAAATATATGATTCAAAAATGATTGATCCCAACAGAATCTCACATAGAAATATTTAATCTAAGCACCAACAAAATGGAGGTACTTCGCAATGGACTAGCATACAACCTGACAAACTACACTTCAACTTATCAACTTTACCCAACTCTGTAGGAAACGTATTAAGTTACCAAAACTTAGATCACTCCAGTGGTAATGACTGAAATAATGTAACCTTTTTTACAATGGCATTTAGTTGTCCTTTACTAGACCTAATGCAGCTCTCAATGAGTTTAGAAACGGCAATTTTGTACAGGAATCCCTTATCATATGTATATAGTCTTCACGCTGTTTTAATCACTCCCTGACAGATTTTTAAACAACAAACAGTGACCTGCCCTGTGCCGTGCTCTCACCACGTGATTAGATGTACGCATGCGCACTACATCTGGTCACATGAAGGGGAGAGCTTAAGGAAAGCCCAGCACCTCCATAAGTGACGCCGGCATGGCCACACACCCCCAGATGGTCACGCCCCTTTTCTGAACTACTGCCTTTGCCCTGCCCGCATCCTAGTGGGAGCACTAAGTAGAGTACATTAACGAAGTACAGTATATATATATATATATACATGATCATCATCAAGTGCTTTGTTATTATACACGTTACATTATACTGCATTCCCTAGGCTAGGGTGCATTCACTACAGTGCATAATCTGGTATACTGCACTCACTATATATATATATTTCTAAAAGGGTCCAGACCATGCACTGTAGAATCCATGCTGTTGGGCAGGCTATGTCCTCTCTAATGGTTGTCCAAGCCTTTGTAGTGGCTGGATACCCCCCATGTGGTGGCTGGCTACACCCATTAAGCATGGGCCCATACCAAGGCATTCCTCCGGTGGGCCCTTAACGCCCCGGGCCAACACTGCACATGAACCTCCCTTGATCCCCCAAAGTACAGAAAGTAACAGTAAGTAAGTATGCCATTGGTCACTCACTATCCTGAATTATGATATGGGTAGGTCATCTATGACTGAGGCGCAATGCAACACTCTCTTTTGTACAAATGTGTACCCTAATCTGTGAGCCGCCCAGACATAGCTATGGCATACTTACCTGCATTTGAAGTTTTCTCTCTGGGAGAAGCCCAGAGAGGAGATGCAGGTAGGCGGAGATGGGGGTTGGGTTGGGTTGGACTAGTCACATCATTATGACCTGCCCCTCTCAGTAAAATGCCACAAGTCATGCATACTTGAATATGGGACAGGGCTAAAGTGACGTGATTACCACAGACTAGCACCATTAAGCCCCGCCCCTTCTCGATGTCTGTGGATTTCTGTTGTTATACCTATTCTGCCCACTTCATTAGGAAGTGGGCGGGATGCGGCAGGGATGCCACTCTTATGGGGGTACAGGAGACTACCTAAAAAATCATGTGTCTCCGCAGTTTCCGGCAGAGTAGGTAAGTATGCTATGGACATACTGTAGGACTTCCTATGATGAAATAATGAACACCTTTTTTTTTTATTCATTTATACATTTTGTTCATAGTCACTTTCTTGATTAAAATAAAGGCACTCCTATTGCTGGGAGTGACAGTAATGAACAGTTCTGTGTGTATCATACTTGGGTGAGATAGCTGTTAAGGAAAAAAGTAAAATAAATCATGTTCAGAAGAAGAACAGTAATGTTATAAAGTACAGATGTATTACAGGTTGAGTATCCCATATCCAAATATTCCGAAATACGGAATATTCCGAAATACGGGCTTTTTTGAGTGAGAGTGAGATAGTGAAACCTTTGTTTTTTGATGGCTCAATGTACACAAACTTTGTTTAATACACAAAGTTATTAAAAATATTGTATTAAATTACCTTCAGGCTGTGTGTATACGGTGTATATGAAACCTAAATGAATTGTGTGAATGTAGACACACTTTGTTTAATGCACAAAGTTATAAAAAATATTGTCTAAAATGACCTTCAGGCTGTGTGTATAAGGTGTATATGAAACATAATTGCATTCTGTGCTTAGATTTAGGTCCCATCACCATGATATCTCATTATGGTATGCAATTATTCCAAAATACGGAAAAATCCGATATCCAAAATACCTCTGGTCCCAAGCATTTTGGATAAGGGATACTCAACCTGTAATATTATTTAGTAACACTCAGCCTTCCTACAAGTTGCTGGTACTGTGGAGATACAGGATGCCTAAGTAAGAGAAGTGTACAGATGACATAACTGTAAAAGAAAGCAGAAAATAAAGTGGGAGACAAAAGAAGTGAATAATTATAATAAAGTTGAGGGAGAATACAATGAGATTAACATTGATCTATAACTGAATGACATATTGCTGAAATAAAACCTTTACTTCTCTGTATATGCCTTGTATAGGGACGTATCACATATAATGGCATCACTACATCCAAGTGGCCCAGCGGATAGAACAGTCACATATGTTTACACTTCTATTCTCATCAGATGCACAGCACCTACTGTGCACACTGCATTGATTAATACACCTGATGACAGGAAGAAAGGAGCTTTAACCAAAGCCAAAGATTAAAAATTGATGGTCTGTTCAGCTAGAACCAAAGCACGCCTGGGAACCGACTTGCTTTGCGGTCTCAGACTAGAAGAATCTTTAATGATTTTACACTTAACTCAGTAAAACATACCTGTAGGATAAAATAAGTGTTCCCAGCTTCTAACAAGCACAATGACCTTTTACTAATGGCTGAGTGTTCTCTCCAGCTAATGCTGTTCCAGTGCAGTTGTTTAAAGAAACATTAACAGAAGCAATTAAAATCAATGATTTCAAAACACTGCTGTCGCTAACTATCTCTGGAAGTATTGTTGTAACTTGATTGTGAAGGTGCGGGTCCATTCATAGGCTTTGGAAAGCTCCCACATAAGAGCAATCTGTGTCCACATTTGCTTGTTAACAGATAAACATGCATGGTATTATATGGACGCACTTTTATTAATTTAAACTTAACTTCCTTTTATGTATTTATGTTATTAATTAATCATAAGAGTGATGGGACATTTTGGGGGCAAAGCCATGATAACACGAAACACATCTGGGGTAATGAGTGGGATACAGGAAGCTGGTCTACTCCCTACTTGCCTACTCTTCCGGAATATCTGGAGGACGCCCTAGTTCCAAAACCTAATGGAAAAGTAAGTCACCCTCCCATTTCCTATTGAAATGGGCAGGACTGAGAGGCAATACTATTCTTATAGAAGCAAAAAGAAATATATAAATGAAGCGCTGTCCAAATCAGGGTATATTTAAAAACACAAAACATTTATTATACATAATACATTACATACAAATCCACACGGCCGGTGTTTATATTGTAAAAACTATTATAAAAACTATTCAAATTCTCTCAGCCACTCTGGAATTAATTAGTGAGCTTCCATAATGCACAGCCCAATAATCACAGTTACTCAAGCAAAGCAAAAAAAATGAATTTTAAATACCTACCGGTAAATCCTTTTCTTATAGTCCATAAGGGAAATTGGGTACAGAATTAGTACGATGGGGGTATAGACGTGTCCAAAGGAGCCAGTGCACTTTCAATTTCTTCAACTGGGCGTGCTGGCTCCTCCCCTCTATGCCCCCTCCTACAGGCAGTTATAGGTAAAACAGTGCCCGAAGGAGAAAGGACATACTTGAGAGAAGGAAACTTGACAACAAGAAGTGTGGTGAGATTTTCACACTAGCACACCATAACATAACCTGGCCAGCAACGGCTGGCAACAGAAAAACAGCAACAGCTGAACAGGAAACACAGAACAGATAACCTGCAGAAGTCACCGCACAGAGGCGGGTGCCCAATATCCCTTATGGACTACGAGAACAGGATTTACCGGTAGGTATTTAAAATCTTATTTTCTCCAGCATCCATAAGGGAAATTGGGGACAGAATTAGTATGATGGGGATGTCCCAAATCTTCCGGAATGGGCGGGAACGTGCGGAGACTGCTGTAGCACCACCTGCCCAAACTGGGTATCCTCTTTGTCCAGGGTATCAAATATGTAGAATTTCACAAAAGTGTTCTTCCCCGACCAGGTAGTCGCTCGGCATAGTTGCAAGGCCGAGACTCCATGGGCGTCCGCCCAGGAAGAGCCCACTGACCTTGTAGAGTGGGCCTTCAGAGACTGAGGAACAGGTATGGCTGCCGACACATAGCTCTGTTGGATAGTAAGCCTAATCCAACGAGCAATGGTCTGCTTTGAAGCAGGACAACCCTTTTTCTGCGCAACATAAAGCACAAATAAAGAATCCGTCTTCCTGACCCGAGCTGTGTACCTGACATAGATCTTCAAGGCACGCACAACATCCAAAGACTCCGGAGAAGCCGAAGCGTCAGAACTGGACAGAACCACAATAGGTTGATTCAGGTGGAACGCGGAGACAACCTTTGGCAGAAACTGCTGTCTAATCCGGAGCTCCGCTCTGTCCTTGTAAAAGACCAAGTATGGACTTTTACACGATAAGGCCCCCAATTCTGAGATGCGTCTAGCAGAAGCCAGGGCCAATAACATCACTGTCTTCCATGTGAGGTACTTGTCTTCTACCGTCATCAGAGGCTCAAACCAGGAGGACTGTAGAAATGTCAACACTACATCCAAAGCACAGGGTGCCGTAGGCGGCACAAAGGGAGGTTGTATGTGGAGTATATAAATGAGAAAAACCGCGCTGTTGCCGGGATTTAAGTGTTTTAGCTGCCCTGGATAAAAATAAACAATTCAAATAGATACTAAAACAAGGCGCTTGTGACAATGTGTATTATATTTTGCAACAATTTAAATGTTGCAATGCTGTAGTGCAATACCTGTAAAAAGAAAAGGATTAGTAATGTTTACAGCTCCTTTTAGTTAATTTTCAGTCCGGCTTCTTGTCCCATTAAAATCTCTGTACGGGGTGACGGTGACACTATCTTTCCCTATACTACCCACCTTGTATACAGCAGTGGTGGGACGAGATCCTTATTCCAAGCGGTGAGATGTATTAGAGGAATACATCTCACCGCTTGGAATAAGGATCTCGTCCCACCACTGCTGTATACAAGGTGGGTAGTATAGGGAAAGATAGTGTCACCGTCACCCCGTACAGAGATTTTAATGGGACAAGAAGCCGGACTGAAAATTAACTAAAAGGAGCTGTAAACATTACTAATCCTTTTCTTTTTACAGGTATTGCACTACAGCATTGCAACATTTAAATTGTTGCAAAATATAATACACATTGTCACAAGCGCCTTGTTTTAGTATCTATTTGTATGTGGAGTACCCCTTGTAAGAAGGTCTGAACTTCTGGCAACACAGCCAATTTCTTCTGAAAGAAAATTGAGAGAGCTGAAATCTGGACCTTAACGGAACCCAGACGTAAGCCTATATCCACACCTGCCTGCAGGAAACGTAGGAAATGTCCCAAGTGAAACTCCGCAGGCAGATATGTGCGCTCCTCGCTCCAAGAGACATATCTCCTCCAGATATGATGATAATGTTTTGACGTCATAGGCTTTCTGGCTTGCATCATAGTGGCAATGACCTTTTTGGAAAGCCCTTTGTGAGCTAGGATATTCCGCTCAACTTCCATGCCGTCAAGTCAAACAAAGCTGCCGTAAGTCCGGGTAGATGAACGGTCCTTGCTGGAGAAGATCCTTTTCTAGCGGCAGAGGCCAATGGTCTTCTATGGACATGTCCAGAAGAGTTGCGTACCACACCCTTCGGGGCCAATCCGGCGCAATCAGGATTGCTTGGACTGTGATGTCTGATCCATTGGACCACCCTTGAGATCAACGGAATCGGAGGAAATAGGTAGACTAGCCAGTAAGACCAAGGCGACGTCAGTGCATCTACTGCACTCGCCTGAGGGTCCCTGGTTCGCGAGCAGTAGCAGCGAAGCTTCTTGTTGAGTCAAAATGCCATCATGTCGATCTACGGGTATTCCCACCTGTCGACAATCTGTTGAAACACCTGAGGATGTAATGCCCACTCCCCTGGGTGGAGGTCGTGGCGATTCAGGAAGTCCGCTTCCCAGTTGTCCACTCCTGGAATGAAAATTGCGGACAGCGCTCTTGCATTTCTTTCCGTCCAGAGAAGTATTTTTGACACTTCTCGCATGCAGGCCCTGCTTTTTGTCCCTCCTTGTCGATTGATGTATGCCACTGCCCTGGAACTGCGCCGCCTGGGTGACAGCTCCCCATCCTCTCAGGCTTGCATCCGTCGTGAGGAGGATCCAATCCTGAATCCCGAAATGTCAACCTTCCAGCAGGTTGGAAGGCTGTAACCACCACAGGAGTGAAATCCTGGCCTGGGGTGACAGCTGAATCATTCGGTGCATCTGAAGATGTGAACAGGACCACTTGTTCAGGACGTCCAATTGCAAGGGTCTGGCATGGAACCTGCCGAACTGTATCACCTCGTACGAGGCCACCATTTCCCCCAACAATTTTATGCAGAGATGAATGGAAACTCGAGCAGGTCGGAGAACCATGAGAACCATCTCTTGAAGTGTTCTCACCTTGTCCTCTGGGAGGAACACTCTCTGAGCTACAGTATCCAGTATCATACCCAGAAACAGGAGCCTTTGAGATGGTTCCATTTGAGACTTATGTATATGGAGGATCCACCTGTGGTGAGACAGAAGTTGGATAGTGCGATCTATATGGAGCAGTAGAAGCTCCCTGGAACTTGCTTTTATCAGGAGATCGTCCAGGTAAAGGACAATGTTGACCGCCTGGACTCTGAGCTGGAATATCATTTCCGCCATCACCTTCATGAACACCCTCGGAGCTTTAGACAGGCCGAAGGGCAATGCCTGAAACTGGTAGTGATCATTCAGTAGGGCGAACCGTAGATATATGAGGAGGCCAAATCGGGATATGGAGGTAGGCGACCTTGATATCCAGGGACACAAGGAATTCTTGTTGTTCCAGGCCCGCGATCACCGCTCTCACAAATTCCATCTTGAATTTGAAAACCTTCAAGTAAGGATTCAAGGACATCAGATTCAAAATGGATCTCACAGACCTGTCTGGTTTTGGCACTACAAACAGACTGGAGTAGTAATCTGGAGGACTGAAAGGACTGAGTAGACAGTCCCGAGTAGGTACGCCTAGCAGGCGGAGCCCCTGAAGGGAGAAACGTGGATTTCCCAGCAGTAGCTTTGGGGATCCATGCGTCCAATTCACCTCCGAATAGCCATTCACCTGTGAAGGGAAGAGATTCCACATTACGTTTGGAATCAGCGTCTACAATCCATTGACGCAACCATATGGCTCTGCGTGCAGACACAGCCGTAGCAGTGGTTCTAGCATTTATATTGCCAATCTCTTTAAGGGAGTCACAGAGGACTCTTGCCATGTCCTGAATGTGTTTCAGGAAAGTTACAGTAGTAACCAAGGTCATATCACCCGAAAGTCCCTCCTGAATCTGAGTAACCCATGTATGAATGGCATGTGTCATCCAGTAACCAGCAATGACCGGTCTTTGAGCTACACCTGCAGCCGTGTAGATAGATTTTAGCGTGGTCTCTAATTTTCTGTCCCCCATGTCCTTTACCGTAAAAGAGCCCTGAGCAGGGAGCACCGCCTTTTTAGAAAGGCGAGAGACAGAGATGTCTACTGCTGGAGATTCTTCCCAGAATTTCCTGCCTTCAGGGGCAAATGGGAAGGTATTTAAAAACCTTTTGGACATCTGATATTTTTTATCTGGATTTTTCCAGGCTAATTTAAATAAATCATCCAATTCTTTGGAATCAGGAAAGGTGACAGTCAGTTTGTCTTGTGGGAGGAAAAATTACTGCTGATTAGTAGCATCCTCCAGGGGGAGCTTTAACACATCCCGTATAGCCAATATGAGGGGTTCTATACCCTGTGTAGGGGTGGAATCCCCACTAAAGAGGTCCCCATCATCCCCATCCGCCTGTACATCATCATCAGAATCTGGTAGGATTGCATGTAAAGCACGTTTTTGTGCACCTGTAGACAGCAGGGGACGGGAAGCATCAGCCTTAGCAGTTAGGTTAGCCACTGCTTGTTGCAGTTCTTGTGTTTTATTGGCATTGGCAGTGAGCTGAGATATCTGACATCATAATTTTTATAGCCCCCAGCCAGGAAGGCTCTGGACTCTCCCCCATGTTGTTATCAGCATATTGTGATGACTGATTACACTGCTCACATGATATGGAGCCAGATGAAATAGGGGAGAATCTGGCATTACATACACTGCATAACTTCTGTTTCACCATAATGAAAAACAGATACACATACAATACAGACGGAATACAATACAAGCCTGCCCTATTGCATGTGAGAGGAGACACAGAAGAGAGGACCCCAGCGCACCCAATGCTGCACAGCCCCAGTGAGACTGTCAGCGTTTTATGTAGTACAATAAAACAGTGATACTGCTGTACAGGTAATTTGTAAACTGTGCACTAATAGCGGCTCTCCCCCTCTACACCCGGTACCAGCGTTCCTGTGACCGTTTTGAGGAGCTGTATGAGGCTGCTGCTCGCTTATGCAGAGGAAGGCGCCAAAATGCCAATGAGCCCACTCTGATGTAGCTCCGCCCCCCGTTATGGCGCCAGAGCTACTATAAGATTATTATACTGCCAATGTCTCCACTGGCTGTGTAGCCTCACATAAATGCTTGGTACAACATACCTCCCATCAGTCTCACGCAGGGGCACCCGTGGGTCTCCCGCAGGAGGGACCCGTATGCCTCACCCACGCGTCTGGCGCACAATGAACCGGGGGGACGGTGGTCCTGCAGCGGAGAAGCGGCTCTGCACCTCATGAAGCCGGTGACCGTCTCCCCCCTAACTCCCACGGCGCAGGTATGCTGTTACCCAAGCAGCATACCGAAACAAACAAAAGTTTTAAATTAAATTGAAGAAAAAAACTCTGGAGCTGCAGAGTGTGCATCCTCTTTTGAGGGCACTTTTCTCTAAACTGCCTGTAGGAGGGGGCATAGAGGGGAGGAGCCAGCACACCCAGTTGAAGAAATTTAAAGTGCACTGGCTCCTTTGGACCCGTCTATACCTCCATCGTACTAATTCTGTCCCCAATATTCCTTATGGATGCTAGAGAAAGGTAAGATCGGCTTTATGTTGATAGATGCATAAAATCGTTAGTCTGTTTAATGCATGCAAAGCTTGTTGGTAGCAGTCAGTCCATTTCATGCACATTATCTGTGTTAGCTGCCGTTAACCGCAAATAATGAGCACGATTCTAATATACTTATCAGTCCTGCGTGGCCACGCTGTGTTAGTCAGCTCTGCGTGTCTTCAGACCAGGAGATTTTTAGCAAGTCAGGTGATGTCTCACCCTTTCAATGACAATCCAGTCCTCATGTTGTAAGCAATATTGCAAATATAAATAAGCCTCCCAGCGGCGGGTAGCACTCCTTTTACACGTTTCTCCGCATGTGTTCAGAGCGGTGGCTTCCTCAGAAAGAATTCTTAAAAAAGTGTGCCATCTTGGCTCCGCCCCCTCTTCAGGAACCGGTGATTTGCAGCACTGTCACGAGGGGACGTGTCCTAATGACAATAAGCACACAGCCCCGCCTCCCACAGTGATCAGCTGCATCTCTTCTCCGGGAACTCTGCCAGTGGAAAATGGTAGAGTTGCCAATTATGGGGTACTGTTCTTGGAGTCCAAAAGAACTTTCAAAAATTCCGGAGTCTCCTGGATAGTGAGGAAAAAGTGGGATAGTATATCTAGAATATTTTATCTCCTACATATACTGTGCTGTGTAATAAATGATATGATTTTTATTTAAATAAAGGCTGATGATTATAATGATGATGATAATATTTACTATGGGGGTAATTCAGATCTGATTATAGATGTGCTAAATTTAGCACATCTACGATCAGTTACCCAGACATGTGGGGGGACGCCCAGCACAGGGCTAGTCTGTCCCGCTTGTCAGGCCCATTATTATTATTATTAATAATAATAATATTAAGAGCTCCTTTACTCTGGATAGACAATGAGAAAAAGATCTAATCTAAAAATACTCCCCCTTATTCACATGTAACATTCTTCCACCCATGACTGTATGTCAGTAAATCACAGCTTGCAGAACAGATGCACAGTGGCCAGAGCTAGTCAGGGAATGTAAAAGTTGTATAAAAGCAATCTGTGTGCATTATTTCTTCATTTCATTGATGGTGAACTGCATATAGGGCCTAATCCAGACTGGATCACTGCAGCGGCATGCTAAAAGCATCGCAGGGCTTCTATCGCCTATGTCTGATTGACAGGCAGAAGTGGTCACGGGGCGGGAGGGGGCGTGCCAAAGGCGTTGGTGGGGTGCGGTCTGGACAACACAGGTGGCCCGGGATGCTGCGGGTAGGCTGGGCCTGACAAGCGGGACGGACTAGCCCTGTGCTGGGCTTCCCCCCGCATGTCTGGGTAACTGATCGTAGATGTGCTAAATTTAGCACATCTACGATCAGATCTGCATTACCCCCATAGTACATACAGTGGTAAATGCCATACCTTACTAAAAATAGACTTTGTGACTATAGCTTTTAACTGCTTCAATTTATGTTAGCAATCAATATTAGAGGCTATTTAACAAACAATAACAGCAAAAAAAGTTGCTGGTTCAGGGGGCCTCATTCAGAGATGTACCATAATGCAATAGTAAGTGCGATATCAGCAAGTGAAGTTGCCGCCCATAAATGAAAAGGTATGCCCACCAGAGCCATCTCATTCAGAGTTTTCCAGTCTGTATATATGCAGATTTGTGTCTGTGATGACAGGCTGCAGGCCCTTTGTGTGCGGGGAAGGGACGGTGACGGCCAGAGTTCCAGAAAATGGGGATGTGTCAGGCAAGTTTTCTCGGCAAGCTCAGCAAAGTTTTCTAGGCAAGCCCCCCCCCAGCAGCGTGATCTGATGCTGTAACTTCGGACGCAACAGTCAATCACATAAGCCTGCAGTACGCGTCTTTCTACTGCAGGCGCCTTCTGCGGCCTGTGAATATTTCAGCACAGCTGCTGCGTACAAAGCCAAACAGCTGTGCCACTGCGTCCTTCTCTGAATCAGCCCCAAGGTGCATAACTCTATATTCTAGTTTAACAGCAAACAGGATACAACTGCTTAACACTATGTATCAAATGCAGGCAGCGGCTGAATTGTGCTAGCCGCTCAGAGCAAAGATAAACATGTACAGTATACACTTGACGTTCCCATTGCCTTACTAAGTCTGCCTTTATTTTGCAGTCTGCAAATGTCACTTATTTCCAGAGACAGTAAAATATTTAAAGTTTTATTGCTAAAATATTTGCATGTGTTAAAGTCCCTTTAATGTCATTGCTGATCAGCTGCATAGTGTAATTGTTCTCACTTATTAGTTACACAGGGATTCATTTATCAATGTAAATCCCATTGCAATGATTTTGCGAAAAAGGCTTCAACAGCATTCATGTAAGTTACTGCTCCGCCGAGCCAGTCTCTGCAGTTATTAGCCAGCACGCCAGCGAACTGAAAGCCAAGATTTCTGATGTCAGTTCCACTAATGTGGAAATATAAATGTAATAAAGTTTTAAGATGTAAATGCATAAAACATAATTTATTTATAGAATAAAGTCTTTTCTGTGCTTTTTTTATTTTTTTATCACCGCCCGTGCTATTTCTAAAAATAACTATATCATTATGATAAAGGAACCTACAGAGAAAGCTGTTGTAAACAAGAGACATCGTTCCTGTATCTCGCAGACAATAATTAATGATGAGTAACATGTCAGTTATGATCAAAACAAACAAACCTTCAGTCGTATCAAGTTCTTGGCTTCAATTACATATGACACAAGAACACAAGATTACCACAGTGGGA
The DNA here is from genome assembly GCF_028390025.1 of Pseudophryne corroboree. Classification (NCBI taxonomy): domain Eukaryota; kingdom Metazoa; phylum Chordata; class Amphibia; order Anura; family Myobatrachidae; genus Pseudophryne; species Pseudophryne corroboree. The sequence goes on from NC_086448.1 coordinate 164,261,478, forward strand.
GCATCCAGGGCCCCACTGTCGTGTACAGATGAGTATTGGTATAAATATGCAATTAGGATGAAATACTGCGACATGACACTGTATAAATGGGGTAAGACGCAGGCTGCTAAATTAGCTGTTTTAAATAATGTTATAATTAAAAAGAAACTACAATGTCTGTAAAATATCAGCTATTATAGAACCAGGCCACAAGCCACTGCTCTTTAGCAAATACTAGCAGCAAATACTACACTGCAAGAACTTCCATTCATACAGCTATGTATCACCCATTCATACTGTACCTGTATTTGTATTTGCAACATAATTGATAATTGTAATGAAAGGAGCTGGAGACATTCACTTGCAGGAGCCCAATCCCGGCTGGACTGGCCACCTGGCACTTCTAGCAAATACCAGAATGGCCGATGGGCCAATCTGGCTACTTATAGGCCGGGCTGAGCAGCTCCGCCTCCAGGTGCTCTGCTCACATATTTGAAACCGTTACCTGTAGATAATTTATTACAATCTGCCTAACTTCGCTTCAGTTTGGGAATATTATTGATACCTAATCATTGAGTATTTATCTGCACAATAGTAGATGGAAGGGCGTAACTACCATACAGTAGGTGCAGCTGCTATGGGGCCCACAGCTGAGGGGGAACTGTCTTCCTTGCCTGTCCCATTTTTTCTATGTGAGTTATTTTGCCATTGGGCAGTACATGGGGCCCTTACAAATGTTGCTACTGGACCCACAAATTACTAGTTACATCCCTGGGTAGATGTACCATATATTTCTGTTAATACATTTGACAAATAGAGACCAACTCTTTTTCTCATCTGGAACCACCGTAGTATGAAGGTTATAGGTCAACAGTCAAAAGGGCAACAATGTCTAGGTCAACACCAAATGGTTGTCATGAACAAGGTTGACAGGGTCAAAAGGTCAGCATGGAAATGGTCGACACATGAGAAGATCGACATGAGTTGTTGTTTTTTGGGGGGGGTGTCAAATTTAACCGTTCAGCATGTGAAACCCCAAGTACAATACAGTGTCCCCTCACATGGCTTGCCTCGCTCGCCATGCTTTAGTCACTATTCCCAATCATAGTCCACTTGGATGGTAAAGTATGATAAAGTTGCAAAAAAAAGGGGGGGGGGGGAATCTGAAAAGACCTTTTCATGTGTCGACCATTGTCACGTTGACAATTTGAGCCTGTCAACATTTTGATCATGCCGACCAAATGCATGTCAAGCATTTGGTGTGGAACTATTGACTGTCACCCTATCAACCGTATACAAAAAAGAAGTTCGCTGAACCATACTTGGGTGGATCTAACAGGTTTGAATATTAAGATGAATGTTCTAGACCACAGGTTCTCAAACTCGGTCCTCGGGACCCCACACAGTGCATGTTTTGCAGGTCTCCTCACAGAATCGCAAGTGAAATAATTAGCTTCACCTGTGGACCTTTTAAAATGTGCCAGTGAGTAATTAATACACCTGTGCACTTGCTGGGTTACCTGCAAGATATGCACTGTGTGGGGTCCTGAGGACCGAGTTTGAGAACCTCTGTTCTAGACTGATGTTTAGCAGTTTTCAGGCTGTGAACAATCACTGCTCAGTACTATACAATGTACGATAGTTGTTCAAACCAGTCGATTGGACGGCTGCTTTGCACAATTATCGCGCAGTTATGCTGGCCAATACTAGGATCAGGATCGGCGGGATCTCAGACTATAATTGGCCGAGATTCAATCCCGGGATTGGAGCTTCCAAACACGGGGATTTTGGGATTGGCCACCACCTTATTTTTTTCTATGCCGGGCAGAGTTGAGCAACCTCAAGAGGCTCAGGCACTACCTGGCTTTCCCTGCTCAGCTCCCCCAGCCCTTGGCTGAGCACCCACCGGAACTCACTGCCTGCACTGTCTGCATCTCACCTCCGCTCAGTAAGTGACCCACCCCCGTCCACCCAGATTAGGGTCAATTACGTGGGTTGGGCAGGGTGGGGGGGGCACATTGAAAAGAACCCAATCCCAGGAATCCTGCGATTGAGCATTTTTTCAATCCCGATACCCAGGATTGAAAAAATGGCCCGGAATTGGCCACCCTACGCGCAGTGTATGGCCAGTTTACGATGCATTTAGGAATGCACTTTGCAAGCATTTTCAGTGGGTTTTCTGATGCATTGTGCTTTTATCAAATACATTCCATTGTACCAGTAACTTCTATTAACAAATGACAATCCGGTCATGCAGCATTCTGAAATTATAAATGCTGAGTCAGTTTTTCTTAACATTCAATAATGGTACTGTAATAAGCACATAAGGTACCACTCATCCGGTGTATAATACGGTATTCAGGCATTATTTAACATATGAAAAGTGAGCTTTAAATATAGATAAAAACAGAATATCCATTATCTTTTATCTACAATTCTTCGTTAACCCCATCACTGCAGAGTAGGATTTGGGCTGGTCCTCTGCATATTACAGAGAGCTGTGGAGAACCAGTCCTACTTGTCCTCCTCGGCAATGTGGGGCAACTGGCATGACAACTGGGGAAAATTGGCAAATCACTTTGTCACTTTCGTAATGTAAACTAGATGGGGGTGGGCACATTTACCTATACCATCCCAAATTGATTTGGGGGTACCCTGGTTAGAAAGAGGGGAGCTTCTTCTTTCAAACAATGTGACCCTTGGTTGTTTTCATCTGTTGACTAAATAGACAGAGACTATGGCAGGGATGTAATGAAGTCCGAGTTCGGCGGCTGGGTGGGATGGCGGCCGAAATCTGATTTTTTTTTAAGGCGTAATGATGTACAAGGCTAATCCATGAATGTACAGATGGGTCCACGGTTATCTTGACTAGTTTTCTGCGCCTAGGCACAACATGATTTATTAGCATAAACCCTTCATCTATTGTTCTCAGCTGCAATACAATACAGAGAACAATACAGCAGGGGATTAAGGGGTATATGCAATTGCGGTCGAATTCCCGAAATTGTCGAATTTCGGGTCATTTTCGACCAAAAAAAAAATTCGCCTATGCAATTCAGTGCTTTCCGACCAAAAAACGGACTTTCAAAATTCGACTTTTTGAAATTCGAATTTTTGCAAATTCGACTTTTCTGCAATGATACAAGTGCTGCAATTCGACCAAAGCATATTCAATTCAAGTTTGGAAATTCGACAGCAGTGCTTTTAGACAGCAAATTCGTCATTTTCAATCCGCCACACTTTGGAGGGTGAAAACAAATAAAAAAAATTTAAACATGTTTTTTTTTTTTTTTTTTGGGGGGGGGAATAGCAGATCTATTTATATTAGAAGGGATTAGGTACTTTTTTTTATTTTTGGAGGCACAAATATTATTTATATATTTTTTAAAATATTATTATTTTTTTTATTTTATTTTTTATGCTGGAACGGTGAAATCATAAAAAAAAATGGCGTGGGGTCCCCCCTCCAAAGCATAACCAGCCTCGGGCTCTTCGAGCTGGTCCTGGTTCTAAAAATGCGGGTAAAAAATTGACAGGGGATCCCCCGTATTTTTAAAACCAGCACCGGGCTCTGCGCCTGGTGCTGGTGCCAAAAATACGGGGGACAAAAAGAGTAGGGGTCCCCCGTATTTTTAACACCAGCATCGGGCTCCACTAGCTGGACAGATAATGCCACAGCCGGGGGTCACTTTTATGCCGTGCCCTGCGGCCGTGGCATTAAATATCCAACTAGTCACCCCTGGCCGGGGTACCCTGGGGGAGTGGGGACCCCTTCAATCAAGGGGTCCCCTCCCCCCAGCCACCCAAGGGCCAGGGGTGAAGCCCGAGGCTGTCCCCCCCCATCCAATGGGCTGCGGATGGGGGGGCTGATAGCCTTTTGTGATAATAAAAAGATATTGTTTTTTCCAGTAGTACTACAAGTCCCAGCAAGCCTCCCCCGCAAGCTGGTACTTGGAGAACCACAAGTACCAGCATGCGGGAGGAAAAACGGGCCCGCTGGTACCTGTAGTACTACTGGGAAAAAAATACCCAAATAAAAACAGGACACACACACCGTCGACAGTAAAACTTTATTTCATACGTCGACACACACATACTTACCTATGTTCACACGCCGACATCGGTCCTCTTCTCCATGTAGAATCCACGGATACCTGAAAAGAAAAGATCAATATACTCACCCCAGCCATGGTCCAGAGATAAATCCACGTACTTGGCAAAAAAACAAACCGAACACCCGCTCCATGCCGGACTGAAAGGGGTCCCATGCTGACACATGGGACACCTTTCCACGAATGAGACCTGTCAGTGACAGCTGTCACAGAAAGGTCTCTAAGCCAATCAGGAAGCGCAACTTCGTTGCGCTCACCTGATTGGCTGTGCGCTGTCTGTACTGTGACAGCACATCGCAAAGCCGCTCCATTACTTTCAATGGTGGGAACTTAGCGGCTAGCGGTAAGGTCACCCGCCGGTCAGCGGCTGACCGGCGGGTGACCCCACCGCTAGCCGCTAAGTTCCCACCATTGAAAGTAATGGAGCGGCTTTGCGATGTGCTGTCACAGTACAGACAGCGCACAGCCAATCAGGTGAGCGCCACGGAAGTAGCGCTTCCTGATTGGCTGAAGGGACGTCAGTGACAGGAGTCACGTGATGTCCCGGCATTCGGGAGAAAGGGGTCTGATGTGAAAACATTGGACCCCTTTCTAGTCCGGTATGGAGCGGGTTTTTGCGTGTTTTTTTTTTTAAACAAGTACGTGGATTTTACTCTCTGGACGTGGATTTATCTCTGGACGCTGGAAGGTGAGTATAATTTTTTCACAGGTACCCTCGGATCGTCGGAGACCGTGGCAGTCGGCGTGTCAACATAGGTAAGTATGTGTGTGTCGGTAGTGTGTAATAAAGTTTTACTATCAAGGTGTGTGTGTCCTGTTTTTATTTGGGTATTTTTTCCCCAGTAGTACTACAGGTACCAGCGGGCCCGTTTTTCTCCCGCATGCTGGTACTTGTGGTTCTCCAAGTACCAGCTTGCGGGGGAGGCTTGCTGGGACTTGTAGTACTACTGGAAAAAACAATATCTTTTTATTATCACAAAAGGCTATCAGCCCCCCCATCCGCAGCCCATTGGATGGGGGGGGACAGCCTCGGGCTTCACCCCTGGCCCTTGGGTGGCTGGGGGGGGGGAACCCCTTGATTGAAGGGGTCCCCACTCCCCCAGGGTACCCCGGCCAGGGGTGACTAGTTGGATATTTAATGCCACGGCCGCAGGGCACGGCATAAAAGTGACCCCCGGCTGTGGCATTATCTGTCCAGCTAGTGGAGCCCGATGCTGGTGTTAAAAATACGGGGGACCCCTACTCTTTTTGTCCCCCGTATTTTTGGCACCAGCACCAGGCGCAGAGCCCGGTGCTGGTTTTAAAAATACGGGGGATCCCTGGCCAATTTTTCCCCTGCATTTTTAGAACCAGGACCAGCTCGATGAGCCCGAGGCTGGTTATGCTTTGGAGGGGGGACCCCACGCCATTTTTTTTTCGGGTTTTTCACGTTTTTTTACCGTTTTTTTAAATCGCGGCAAAATCCGCCAAATCGGCCGATTTTCGCCCGCGACTCTGGCGAATCCGTTTTTCATTGAATATGGTGAATTCCGGAAGCCACCTTCCGGGATTCACCTGTCGAATTGAGTCGAATTAAAAAACTGCGAAAATTGCCGCGAATTCGACCGCAATTGCATATACCCCTAAGTCATTACAACAGGGGATTAAGTCCAACTGGCCAGTCTCAGTTAATCCTATTAAAGGTCAAGATAAACGTGGACCCATCTGTACATGATTGTCCCTTTAAAAATACAGGCAAGTCCTGCACTGCTGCCGAACTCGGACATTATATTGCGCCTTATAACTGAGAGCCCCAGGCTCTTTTCCTGCACTGTTTAGATGCTATTCAGTGATCACCCGCTGCTTTGCTGTGCAGAGCAGTGGAGGTCTAATGCTCGCCAACCTTCACCCCTTCCCACGGGATACTGTAGCCCACGGGTGGGACAGTGGAACAGTGTCCGAAAAACAGTACTGTTCTGCTGGAATCGGGAGGATTGGGAGGCATGCTACTGGGATGCATTTAGCATCCTGGCAGTTGGGATGCATTTAGCATCCTGGCAGTTGGGATGCATTTAGCATCCTGGCAGTTGGGATGCATTTAGCATCCTGGCAGTTGGGATGCCGGTGGTCATTACACCACTCAGGAGACCGGCACCAGAACACAGACAGCCCAATGGTAAGTATTAGGGTTCAGGGCAGGCTTGGGGGGGGGGGGGGGGGGTTATGGTTAGGCACTGGGAGGAGGGGTGGGGGGTTAGCCATAGCCACCACCCCTGAGGGTTAGCACTAGCCGACATCCCCGAAGGGTTAGTAATAATAATAATAACAACAACAACAATACACGTTTGCTTTTAGTTCACTTTCTTGCACTGCATCATTTTCTAGGATGCAATAGAGAAATGAAAGCTACAATCATTTTTAGAAGCTTTAGTAAATGTTACTCCTATAATCTGTTATGATAAAACAAACTAAAATTTGTGTGAGTAATATATAAACACAGTGATATTGATGCTGGAATATTCCACGGCCTCAGCACAGGAGTGAGAAAATCCTCAGGTAAAACATCCTGTACATACTGTACTTTGCAAATTCTACACAACACGAAACTTATATATCAATACCGGTATACAAAGCTGCTACATACCGACTGCATTCCCTTCCAAGGCTGATCCTGGGCCGTTGCTAGACGTACTCATTCTGGCTGGAAGCCCAGTCTTCTCTCTCTGAGTGAGCGATATATAACATTCCATAGTCCCAGTACATTCTACACTATGGCAGCCCCTACACAGAACAATGGGATGACCATTTTGGGACAGTCTCTTGATCAACCGGAATGTCTTCACAGCGTAAAACTGCTTTCTACAATTCCTATTGTCTGTCAGTGACAAAATGTCTTACAAGCTTCAGACAATGTCTTTCTTCTGCTCACAGGACCAGCATCCAAAGCAGCATTTGGACCTGTTACTGGAGTCTGAGCGCTGAGGTTATGCCTGATCCTCGGAGGTATGAGCCTCTGAGGTATGTCTGTGTTTCCAAGTTTATGTCTGAGCCTCCGAGGTATATCTGTGTCTTTAGTTGATTCGCCTGGTTCTGTTGTAGACTTTATTGTTATTGTGACAGCCTGGTATCGTCTGTATGGATATACCTGTCGGAGGTGGTAGCTATGTGGTATATGTGACCTGTTCAGTAGATCAGCTACCTTGTAAATTGAATGTCCAGCAAAATACTAGAACAAAATAGCATCATGCCACGTGTTACTGCTTTCATGCTCTGCCATCTGCTTGTGTTTGAAGTTTTAAAGGTTATATTGGCATTTCATCCATTGCCCTCATGTCACAGTTTATTTCTTGTTTTTAAAGAAAAACGAGGATTTCACAGTGACACTGTCCAACAGGTTAAAGTACAGCGTGTACTCTTACTCTATAAATACACATAAAAGAAGCATTGTGCAGAAAGCTAGATCACCAATAATTGACTACACTAGAGTAAGAGGCTTTATTGTGACAATGGCTGTTAGTGGTGTTAAAAGGGGTTTCTGAACCATAGGCAAAGATGTCATGCCTCCTGACCAATCTGCACACACACATTGTTAGGGTCTCCTGCTCTGTGCTGCCACGTCGTCATGGCAACCGGGAGACAAGTGCTAGCGGAGTAACCTGAGCGTAGCCGATACTCCGGTTCGGGTCTTTTGCTGTACAATGGTTACAGACTCTGTGCACGGCAGGGGATCCGGTGCTGGTTTTTGTGCTCACAGTCTGTGAGGTCTGAGTGGGGCGTGGACAGCACCTGCTATATAAACCCTCTTCTCAGGTTAGGCAGATGCTGCTGAATCTTTGTTGGTTAGTCAGTTCCTGAAAGCTAGCTAGTACTGTGTAAACTTTGTATTTGTTTGTTGCTTACTGCAAATAGGCCTTGGGATTTGGTATTACACTCTGCCAATCCAGACCTAGCAGTAAGACTGGAGTCAGTCGTTTAACCTGCTGGGGTTCTTTTGCTACTCTGTGAACCTAGCAAGTTTGCGGCTGTATTCTCAGACTTGCCCGCCAAAATCCTTTCTCACTGTGCAAGGTGTTCAGGTGTCAGTTTAGTGGCAGTAAGCTGAACCAGTGCACTGCAAGTGAGGACTAGGATTGTGGAGACTCTCCTTGTGTCTATTATTCCATCTCTGACCAAGGAGTTTACTGCTACACCCGTTGGTAACCCTTTAGGGTTTTTCTGTTGCCCTTAGCAACAGCATTTCGGGTTCTCTACGTATTAAATCACTACATCTCGCTTCTTTCCATCTGAGCATTCCTAATACTAGGGAGACACCCGGTTTCTTAGCCTTTGGGCTTCTCTGTTCACTTTGTGTTTATTTTGTTACCATATCACCTTCTGTGTATGTAATGTCATATTCCCCAGTCTGTCTGTGAGTTCATGTGTTTTGCATCCCTCACCGTTCAGACACCAGTACATTCCTGCTGGCACTGGTGTGCATAACATATTCAGCAGCCTAATACTCTTGTTGAAATTTTGTAGGAATATGGAGCATACCCCTCAAAATACTTTGCAACAGGTGGTCGATCAGGTGCAGGTCCTGACACGACAATTTAATGATTTGTCCATTAAAATGCACACCTCGCAGGCCGCTGGCGGAGCTCCCGCAGCAGCAGTACCTTCAGGGGTTAAGGAGCCGAAAGTAAATCTCCCGGATCGTTTTTCTGGAGATCGCTCGCAGTTCTTTTGTTTCAAGGAGAGCTGCAAGCTATATTTCCAGCTTAGGCCTCAGTCTTCTGGGTCAGAGATTCAGCGGGTGGGCATAGTGATTTCCTTGCTACAAGGAGACCCACAGGTCTGGGCATATGGGTTGCAGCCTGACTGTCCGTCGCTTAAAAGTGTTGATGCTTTTTTTACGGCACTGGGCATGTTGTATGATGACCCTGACAAGACGGCCTCAGCCGAGGCTCAGATTTCGATCCTTAAGCAAGTTTGTACTGTGGGAATAAAGGTCATGTGGTAGTATCATGCCCAGAAAAGCCGGAAAACTTCAGGGCCTGAGGGTGATGGGAAATATCCTGTCAGGTCAGAAGTCAGAATTTCCCAAGAAGACTTTTATCATTCCGGTGACCTTGAAGATCCTCGGTCAAACTGTCAAGACTGAGGCCTTTGTGGACAGTGGGGCCGACGGGGTTTTTATGGACCGCCAATTCGCCCTGAGACACTCTGTTCCCTTAGTATCCTTGGCATCAGAAATTGAGATTTGTGGGTTAAACGGGGAACCATTATCCCAGGGTAAAATTACCTCTTGCACTAGCCAGATTTCTTTGTTTATTGGAGCCACACACTCTGAAAAATTGTCCTTTTATGTGACTGTCTGTACTTTTGCCCCATTGGTGTTGGGGTTACCCTGGTTAAGGGCCCACAATCCTCAATTTGACTGGGTCTCTGGGGAGATTCTTAGTTGGGGTACTGATTGTTTCAGGAGTTGCTTGAGCCTTCCAGTCAGGCTTTCGCAGCTAAGTTTGCCAGGATTGCCAGGATGTTATGCAGATTTTGCGGACGTGTTCTCCAAAAGAGTTGCAGAGGTACTACCTCCCCATCACCCCTATGACTGTGCCATTGATTTGTTGCCGAATGCTAAGCTTCCCAAGAGCAGGTTGTACTCCCTGTCACGTCCTGAGACTCAGGCTATGGCAGAGTACATTCAGGAGAACTTGGCTAAGGGATTTATCAGACCTTCACAGTCTCCAGTTGGGTCGGGGTTCTTCTTCGTGGGTAAAAAGGACGGTTCGTTGCGACCCTGCATCGACTTCAGGGAATTGAACCGTATCACGATTAAAAACTCATACCCACTGCCTCTCATTTCGGTCTTGTTTGACCAGCTTCGTACTGCCACCATTTTTTCTAAGATTGACCTACGCGGTGCGTACAATCTAATCCGAATAAGAGAGGGGGATGAATGGAAGACTGCCTTTAATACCCACTCAGGGCATTATGAATATTTGGTGATGCCTTTTGGGCTCTGTAATGCCCCGGCAGTCTTCCAGGACTTCATGAACGATGTGCTCAGGGAATATTTGGATAGATTCTTAGTTGTATACTTAGATGACATCCTAATCTTCTCCCATTCCCTGGAGGAACATCGGAAGCATGTACGCTTAGTCCTCCAGAAACTCAGAGACCACCGGCTTGGGGCGAAGCTGGAGAAGTGCGAATTTGAAGTTCAGCAAATCGCATTTCTAGGATATATTATCTCCCCAGAAGGTTTCCAAATGGAGGGTTCCAAGGTACAGGCAGTCCTGGATTGGGTGCAGCCCACTAGTTTGAAGGCGCTTCAGCGTTTTCCGGGCTTTGCGAATTTTTATAGACAATTTATCGCTGGATTTTCGTCTATAGTGGCGCCCTTGGTGGCACTCACTAAGAAAGGGGTGGATGTTGCTCACTGGTCTTGAGAGGCCAAAGCGGCTTTTGCCCGTCTCAAAAGGGCATTTGTCTCGGCCAAGGTGCTGCGACACCCAGATCCAGAGCGTCCTTTTGTGGTGGAGGTGGATGCCTCTGAGATGGGTATTGGGGCAGTGCTCTCTCAGATGGGGGTGTCTGATAATCGCCTTCATCCCTGTGCTTACTTTTCCCGTAAATTTTCGCCTGCCGAGATGAATTATGACGTGGGTAACCGGGAATTGTTGGCTATTAAGGATGCACTCGAGGAGTAGAGACACTGGCTTGAGGGGGCTAAGTTTGTGGTCTCAATTCTCACCGACCATAAGAATTTGGCATATTTAGAGTCAGCGAAGCGCCTCAATGCCAGGCAGGCACGATGGGCTTTGTTTTTTGCTCGCTTTAATTTTTTGATAACATATCGCCCTGGGTCAAAAAACATCAAGGCTGATGCGCTCTCGCGGAGTTTTGCTCCAATCCAGGAGACCACCGAGGAGCCATTGCCCATTGTGTCCCCATCATGTATTAAAGTGGGCATTACCCAGGACCTCTTGTCATTAGTCCTTAGAGCACAGGAGCAGGCTCCTCCAGACCTTCCGGTAGGTCTTTTGTTTGTGCCTCCTAGGTTAAGACAGCGAGTGTTCCTGGAATTCCATGCCAAGAAGTCGGCAGGTTACCCGGGTATTGCCAGAACTCGGGAGTTGCTATCTAGGGCGGTGTGGTGGCCCTCGGTGGCTAGGGATGTGGATCAGTGGGTTCGGGCATGTGACATCTGTGCCCGAAATAAGACTCCTAGAGGGGTTCCTGTTGGCCCATTACATCCACTCTCTATTCCATTTAAGCCATGGACCCACATTTCAATGGATTTTGTGGTGGACTTGCCCAAATCCTCGGGGATGACAGCCATCTGGGTTGTCGTTGACAGGTTTTCGAAGATGGCGCACTTCGTTCCATTGGTTGGGCTGCCATCGGCCAGACGCCTGTCTGAATTATTTATGCTGCATGTTGTGCGCCTCCACGGGTTGCCACTTGATGTGGTCTCTGACCGCGGATCCCAGTTTGTGGCCAAATTCTGGAGGGCAAAAAGAATTGGGTGTACAACCGCAATGTTGCGCAATAAATACAAGCAGCCTTGCTTCTACACACCAAGGAAAAAACACAAATTCCATAAAATACGAGAATGCAAGTGGGATGGTGTAGTTAGCACTGGCGCTCAAAATTTTATAAAGGATGTAACCCTTTTTGTTTGAAGGGATATGGCGGCCGCCAAAGCAATTAGGCCAATTGAAATGAAAATATAAAATATAAAAGCTTTTATTTGTGACATAAAATGATACTAACATCAACATACATAAAGTGCATCTGTGGGGCTGGACCAGTTTTACAGGTGAATATATAAATTGGAAAAGATGTCTCTCACCATGAATCAGTGCTGCGGTGGGCTAGCTTTTGAATAAGCAACAGGGTCCCAGGCTGAAATAGCCTAGGCACCACCGCAACAGATTTTGTTCAGCTTGTGAGTCCTTTGTGTCCACCACTGGTCCTCTCCCCTTGTCGCCTCCGTCTATGAACAACGCGTTTCGGTCACTAGACTGTGACCTTCTTCAAGTTCCTGGATCCAGGAGACATCTTTTCCAATTTATATATTCACCTGTAAAACTGGTCCAGCCCCACAGATGCACTTTATGTATGTTGATGTTAGTATCATTTTATGTCACAAATAAAAGCTTTTATATTTTATATTTTCATTTCAATTGGCCTAATTGCTTTGGCGGCCGCCATATCCCTTCAAACAAAAAGGGTTACATCCTTTATAAAATTTTGAGCGCCAGTGCTAACTACACCATCCCACTTGCATTCTCAAATTCTGGAGGGCATTTTGTTCCGATCTCCAGATTTCTGTCAGCTTGTCATCAGGCTACCATCCGCAGTCTAATTGGCAGACTGAAAGGGTGAACCAGTCCTTGGAGCAGTTCCTCAGGTGTTATGTCTCCAAGTGTCAGACTGACTGGGTGGCTCATCTGTCCATGGCGGAGTTTGCCTATAACAACGCGGCTCACTCTGCTACAGGGATCTCTCCCTTCCTTTGTGTGTATGGGCATCATCCTAAGGCCAATTCTTTTGACCCCCTGGACTCCACGCCTGGTGGTTCTTCTGTGGTTTCGGTCCTTAGAGGTATTTGGAGGAAAGTGAAGAAAGCCCTTGTGTCTGTGTCATTAGTGACCAAAAGGGTTTTTGATAAGCGGAAAAGACCCTGCAGCTTCAGATTAGGAGACTTCGTCTGGTTGTCTACCAAGAATATGAAGTTGAGACAGCCATCTCATAAGTTAGGCCCCCGGTTCATCGGTCCTTATAAGATCACTAGGGTTATCAATCCGGTGGCATTTCAGTTAGATCTACCCCGTTCTTTGGGTATCAATAAAACATTTCATTGTTCCCTTTTAAAACGGGCAATTAGTAATCCTTCTTTCAGTGGAAGACCTTCCCCTCTTCTGATACGTGGCCAGAGGGAGTTTGTTGTTGAAAGGATTCTTGACTCCAAGATGGTTCGGGGTCGGCTGTCATTTTTGGTGCACTGGAAGGGGTATGGCCCGGAGGAGCGGTCGTGGGTGCGCAGTTGTGATCTTCATGCCCCCAGACTGTTACGCTCTTTCTTCTCGCAGTTCCCCGATAAACCCGGTGGTAGGGGTTCTTTGACCCCTCGTCAGAGGGGGGGGGGTACTGTTAGGGTCTCCTGCTCTGTGCTGCCACGTCGTCATGGCAACCGGGAGACAAGTGCTAGCGGAGTAACCTGAGCGTAGCTGATACTCCGGTTCGGGTCTTTTGCTGTGCAATGGTTACAGACTCAGTGCACGGCAGGGGATCCGGTGCTGGTTTTTGTGCTCACAGTCTGTGAGGTCTGAGTGGGGCGTGGACAGCACCTGCTATATAAACCCTCTTCTCAGGTTAGGCAGATGCTGCTGAATCTTTGTTGGTTAGTCAGTTCCTGAAAGCTAGCTAGTACTGTGTAAACTTTGTATTTGTTTGTTGCTTACTGCAAATAGGCCTTGGGATTTGGTATTACACTCTGCCAATCCAGACCTAGCAGTAAGACTGGAGTCAGTCGTTTAACCTGCTGGGGTTCTTTTGGTACTCTGTGAACCTAGCAAGTTTGCGGCTGTATTCTCAGACTTGCCTGCCAAAATCCTTTCTCACTGTGCAAGGTGTTCAGGTGTCAGTTTAGTGGCAGTAAGCTGAACCAGTGCACTGCAAGTGAGGACTAGGATTGTGGAGACTCTCCTTGTGTCTATTATTCCATCTCTGACCAAGGAGTTTACTGCCACACCCGTTGGTAACCCTTTAGGGTTTTTCTGTTGCCCTTAGCAACAGCATTTCGGGTTCTCTACGTATTAAATAACTACATCTCGCTTCTTTCCATCTGAGCATTCCTAATACTAGGGAGACACCCGGTTTCTTAGCCTTTGGGCTTCTCTGTTCACTTTGTGTTTATTTTGTTACCCTATCACCTTCTGTGTATGTAATGTCATATTCCCCAGTCTGTCTGTGAGTTCATTTGTTTTGCATCCCTCACCGTTCAGACACCAGTACATTCCTGCTGGCACTGGTGTGCATAACACACATGCCCTAATCCCATTGGTCTTATCACTCATACACATAGTAAATGGATGGCCCTCCAGATACCTCTCCATGGCCTGTACCGGAGAACTTGATCGCTTTTATTTGTGCAAAGGTTCCATACAGGTAAATTAGCTCACTGCATGTTGTCCGATGTCCTTCAATAGACTAGGACACACTACGCTCAATCTGCATGGCGATCTATGCTGTTTCCTCTATAGAGCTCACTGCCAGATATCTGTCATTGGGTTCCTCTAGAGGGAGATGTATTAAACCTCCTAAAGAGGCTACCCAAGTGTTACCACTAGCAACCAATCAGATTTTAACTATAATTTTGAATGTGCCAGCTTTGTGTTATTCATGATAATTTGCTTCTGTCCATTCTGTGACTCATCACTATCATCCTGTATGATGATTTGTTTACCTGGGTTATCGGACTGTGGGGGTAATTCAGATCTGATCGCTGGGCTGCGTTGTTCGCTGCCCTGCAATCAGATAGTCGCCGCCTACAGGGGGAGGGGAAAAGCCTGTACAAGTGTGCAATCGCTTTGTTAGCAGAACTGCACAAAAATCAATTTGTGCTGTCTCTGCGCAGCCCAGGACTTACTCAGCCATGGCGATTGAATCCTCCTGATCGGGGCTGGAGCTGACGTCAGACAACCTACCTCAAAACGCCTTATCCCGCCTGCGTTTTTCCAGACACTCCTGAAAAACGATCAGTTGCCACCCACAAATGCCCTCTTCCTGTCAATCTCCTTGCGAACGCCCATGCTTTCAGATTTTTTGCACCATCCCGCCGCCATGCACCGATGCCTGTCGCTGTTGTGCGACGCACCAGCGCATACACATGTTCAGTTCAGATCTGATTGCCCGCTGTGCAAAAACGCACAGCAGCAATCAGATCTGACTTACCCCCTGTGATATGTCTGTTGCCAGTTATTCATTTTATGCCCCCATAATAGTTCCCTAGGTTATTTTCTAAACCAAAGTATTGCCCTAGTTAATATTTGTGCCCTAAATTATTTTATGAACCTTTGTAGTTCCCTAGTTTGGCTGCCAGTACACATTATGCCACACAGTTCCCCCAACTTACATTATGACATACAGTGTCCCCAGTTCATATTATGCCACATAGCAATGGCGCCCCTTGCACAAACTATAGTTACGCCCATGGCTGCCAGTCTGCCCTTGTGCTGTCACATTCTTATACATGGCATTTCTGCCACAGCTGCTTTGCAGTCCTGCCACAGTAACATAGCTCTGTCTAAATCTTCAGGTGTAGCAACCACTGGGGTTAATGACAGTTTGCAAAGTCTAAAATATGTCAATTGGTTCTGAGCAGGTGCAGAAAAGAGGCATCTGCAAATATGCTGGAATATATACACACACTGGCGACTGGAGTGGCGTGACAGCAGAGGGATTAGGTGGTCTCACACAGGCCGAGTACTGTACATTAACAGCGTCTGCATGCAACAGATGGCAGACCTGCGCAGAGAGGAATATGGGGGTCATTCCGACCCGTTCGCCCGCTGCAGTTTGTAGCAGCGGTGCGAACAGGTCGGAACTGCGCATGCGCGGCGGATGCATTGTGCACGCGTGCCGTTGCCTGGCGACGGCAGCAACACCACCAGCGGAAAAAGTGATCGCAGCGGCGATCGCAAGAAGACTGACAGGCGGGAGGCGTTCCGGGCCGTAAGCTGACCGTTTTCCAGGCGTGGTGAGGAGAACACAGGCGTGTACAGGCGTTTGGAGGGCGGATGTCTGATGTCAATCCCGGGACCCTTGTCACTGGATCCGTCGCACGGGGTAAGTAAGTCTGACCCTGGTCTTGTTTTGCAGGAAACTTTTTTAGCATAGCAGGGCTGCACAAGCGATCGCAGACCTGCTATGCTAAAATACACTCCCCCATAGGCGGCGTCAAGTTGATCGCACGAGCAGCAAAAAATTGCTATGTGCGATCAACTCGGAATGAGAGCCTATATGCCTCTGAAAGCAATAGCAATTACAGGTGCTTTAGAGCTGGTTTAATAGACACTGATGATGGTGATGTACAACTGCTGATTGGCTGATTGCAAATTCACCTCTGGATCTGATAGGTGATTTCGGGTCACAGATCAGGTCTGCTATTTAAGGACTTCCCCCCCATATATATTAACATCTGTGCTATAGTATTGCCAGAATAGCTGCAGTGCCTGACATAATTCTGCATGGCTTCTTTGGTAACAGTGGGGTTGGTGGAGGGGCAGCAGGAGCATATTTGGAGAGCAAATGCACTAAAGTGTTCCAGTACAGGTATGTGTTTTCATTCGGTTACATATACTTACTTTGAGTAGCTTTCTGGAACTTCAATAAAACCAAGAAACAAGTGCACACTCTAGTGGTCACTAACCGAACAGCTCTAATGCAAATTAGCCTTTCTGGGGTTTTTTGCAAATGATCATCTACAAAGCCTATGGACTATTAAATGATGGATTTAGGTTCAAAAGACAAATGCATAAACAAAAAATAGCAAAAGTAAAACCAGCATAAAAAACACAAACTGAAATCTCTAGTTGTATTTTTCTTACTATACGGTATAATACATAGGTGATTAGTATTTGAGTTTATTAAATATTATTTCATTCTGTACATCCAGTGTGTACTACTGTACTTTAAAAGAAGTTTTCCACTTTAGCTATATTTCTAGTAAAGCATCCTCCTTCCCTTCAGCATTTGCTGCATGTGGCAGGGTGCCACGACTGATGCACAGCCAGGACTTCCTGTTCCTCCAATATGAAGTCAGATGGAACATCTTGCATACCTCCCAACATGATCCTCTCCAGGAGGGACACAATGCTCTGCTTCTGGACTTTTCCCTTAATTTATGATTGCCAGCACCTGTGTTGAACAGATTAATGGATAAGAAAGTTATTTCAGCACAGGTGATGGCAATCATACATAAAGAGGGAAGTCCAATAGCAGAGCATTGTGTCCCTCCTGGAGAGGGTCATGTTGGGAGATATGCATCTTGTTCCTCCAATCAGTAGCCAGACCAGGTCTCCTGTTAATCCATTCAAAAGACAGTTCTCTATTATACATACCTCCCAACATGAGGACAGAGGGAGACGCAAACGTGCTCCCGCTGCCAGCAATAGGGGACAGCATGCCAACATAACCATAAGAGTTTTGAAGTAAACACAGAGACAGACTAAAACAGAGAGAGGACTAAGATGGGTGACGGGTTGAGACAAAAAGGGAGAGACGGGGGAAGTAATGAGCAAAATGAGAAGGGTTGGAGGAATGGGAGTGGGATGTCTTCTCCAGGTTAATACATCTGCCCCACTGTTTGTTAGGGGAAAAAACATGATGTTCTAAATCAAGCGATTTTTGTATTTGTATACAGTTTCTGTACTTAATGTACTATGTATGCATACTTGCAGAATGTCCGGGAGACTCAAAAATTTCACAAATTTACCCAGATTTCTGAAGGAGCAGGTACTTTCTGGATCCTGCACTATCCCCCAGTGAAGTGAGCGGGGGTATGATGGTGAGCTTCCCTCATTATAGCCCAGCACCCCCTGTGTGATGATGTGATCCGTGGCACAGGGGTGCGAAAATGATGGTGAAAATTACCAGGGCCGTAACTAGGTGAACTTGGCACATAGTGCACTCGCGGTGTGAGCGCATCATGCGCTGTTTGCTCCCGATTGCCCACCGCCCTGGCAGTGTTTGATACAGAGCTGGTTGGAGGTAGTGGCCGCTGCAGCGCTGCTTTTGATGGGAGGTGGGACTTGAGTCCCGGCCATGACAACCTGGAGGACTGTGCAGCGTTGGTAATGGAGATAGAGGGCCTGATTCATCATGGATCGCAAAAGCAAAATCTTTCTCTAATGGGTAAAACCATGTGCACTGCAGGGGGGGGGGGGGGGCAGATATAACATGTGCAGGGAGAGTTAGAGTTTGGTGGGTTATATTGTTTCTGTGCAGGGTAAATACTGGCTGCTTTATTCTTACACTGCAATTTAGATTTCAGTTTAAACACATCCCAGGCTCTGCCCTGGCGTAATGTGTAAAAGGGGGTCTGCCTGGCATAAAGTGTCATTATAGTGTGACGTAATTTGAATAATGAAGTCTACTGTGCGGTGTAATATGCATTGGTGTTATTTTGTCACCCCGCACTTTCCCCATGAAGCCACACCCCTATATTTTTACCACGCACTGCCCCTTTTTTGAATATTGGGGAGGAGGTGTCTAGTAACGGCTCTGCCACTTAGACTGCCCTCCAGGATCTCAGAACAGGTGCAGGGCTGTAAGAAGGGGTGTGCAACCCGAGTCAAAGCCCAGATAACAAGTCCAGGGGAGCGGCACTGTTGCTGCATCAGTGACACCATTCTTTGGTTTGTGGGAAGCCTAGAACGGCACCTTGCAGCCTGGAGAGGAGATCAGCGGCACTTCCTTAGGACCAGTGGTGGCACTGGGTTCGGTGACACCGATGCGGCCAATAGACCCCCTGTGTGCGCACAGAAAAGAGGTGTGGTCTTGCAGCCTTTACATCACAGGGGAAGCCCCTGCTTTACATCACTCTGATTGTGTGCCGAGCATCCCCAGAGATGCTGAGCCGTCCCCCAGAGACTTTACTACACTGCTACTCCTTCTCAGTCACAGAGCCAGGCGCTGCAGGATAATGTCACACTGCAGCAACCGGCTCCTGTCACTGCGGAGTAGCAGGCATTTTGGTGTCACAAGGGGTGTGCTGCTCCCCGCACCTTCTTGTGACGCCACTGCTTATGAATGTTGACAATGAATACTGATGTGATGACCTGACTGCCCTGTTTATAAACACACCATTTCAGAATTTCTCACTAATTGTCAGGGACAGGCTAAATTTCTCAGATGTTCTGGTTAAAGCAATGTCCCTGTTTTCTGTACTGACCAACTGCACATTAAAATGTCCATTTTCCAGCATGTTAGATGTAATTCTTACACTATGGGCCGGATGTATTGGAATGCGAGATTGCCGGAGCTCCAAGACGTTTTTTAAAGCAGCAAATGTTTACAAGGCAAAACCAACCAGGTTTTGCCTTGTAAACGTTAGCTGCTTTAAAAAAAATGTACAAGTTCGGCTGGAGTCTCCGAGACTCTGGCCGTCTTGCATTCCAATACATCCAGTCCTATATTTGTATTCTGCAGGCACTACTGAAGATATGTATTTTAAATGTAAAACAAAATACAGAGTGCATTTTCTAAAACATGTTCCCAGGTCCATGAAGACTGTGTTGTGTACGCCACGCATTGGGTCTGTAATAACCTGCAATATAAATGATTTTAAAATGATTATATACATAAGTGGAGCCTTACAGCGCTGAGGTCTTGAGTTTCAATTCTCACCACGACCCTAACTGCATACCTCCCAGCATGACCCTCTCCAGGAGGGACAGAATGCTCTGCTCCTGGACTTCCCTCTTAATTTATGATTGCCCTCATCTGTGCTGAAACACGTTTCTTGTCCATTAACCTGTTCAGCACAGGTGCTGGCAATCATACATTAAGAGAAAAGTCCAGGAGCAGAGCATTGTGTCCCTCCTGGAGAGGTTCATGTTGGGAGGTATATAACTGTGTGGAATTTGTATATTCTCCCATGTTTGCGTGGGTTTTCTCCAGGTGTTGGGGGTGATTCCGAGTTGATCGCTAGCTGCCGTTGTTCGCAGCGCAGCGATCAGGCTAAAAATCGTCATTTCTGCGCATACGTATGCACCGCAGTGCACACGCGCGACGTATGGGTACAAAGGCATATGTTGTTTTGCACAGGTTCTAGCGAAGTTTTCAGTCGCACTGACGACAGCAAGAAGATTGACAGGAAGGGGGTGTTTCTGGGTGTCAACTGTTCGTTTTCAGCAAGTGTTTGCAAAAACGCAGGCGTGTCTGAAAAAACGCAGGCGTGGTTGGGCGTTCACATGACGTCAAATCCGGACACGAATAAACTGAAGTGATCGCAAGCACTGAGTAGGTTCAAAGTTACTCAGAAACTGCACAATCTGTTTTTGCAGAGCTCGGCTTTACATGCGTTCGCACTTCTGCTAAGCTAAAATACACTCCCCGGTGTGCGGCGGCATAGCGTTTGCATTGCTGCTAAAATTAGCTAGCGAGCGATCAACTCGGAATGACCCCCGTTACTCCCACATTCCAAAACTATACTAGTAGGTTAAATGGCTCCCAACAAAAACTTAATTGTGTGCATGTGATAGAGAATATAAAGCGACAACGCCACCAGGCAACGGCTGATGTGAATGGCTAAATATCCTCTGCAAATCACTGTGGAAATGTGTGTGCCGGTAATAATAACAGCACAGATATTTTATAACATAGTAGGGGGTAATCCAGAGTTGATCGCAGCAGCAAATCTGTTAGCAGTTGGGCAAAACCATGTGCACTGCCGGGGGGGGGGGGGGGGGGGGGGGTGCGTGAGATATAACATGTGCAGAGAGAGTTAGATTTGGGTGGGGTGTGTTCAATCTGAAATCTAAATTGCAGTGTAAAAATAAAGCAGCCAGTATTTACCCTGCACAGAAACAAAATAACCCAACCAAATGTAACTCTCTGCACAGAAACAAAATGGCCCACCCAAATGAAACTCTCTGCACGTTATATCTGCCCCATCTGCAGTGCACATGGGGGGTCATTCCGAGTTTTTCGTAGCTGTGCTAAATTTAGCACAGCTACGATCGTTTACTCAGCCATGCGGGGGGACGCCCAGCACAGGGCTAGTCTGCCCCGCATGTCAGTGCCGCCCCCCCTGCACAAATACAAAAGCATCGCACAGAGGCGATGCCTTTGTATTTGAGGAGTACCTCCCGGCCAGCGCAGCTCCTGCGGCTGGCCGGGAGTTGCTCATCGCTCCTAGTAAATTTCCCCCATTGTTACCAGACCTAAGAATCTAAGGTGCCCAGTGGAATTTGTCCACTTTTAAAACCTGCAAAATACTTTCTCTTACATCCTAGAGGATGCTGGGGACTCCGTAAGGACCATGGGGATAGACGGGCTCCGCAGGAGACATGGGCACTTTAAGAAAGACTTTAGATCTGGTGTGCACTGGCTCCTCCCTCTATGCCCCTCCTCCAGACCTCAGTTTGATACTGTGCCCAGTGGAGACTGGGTGCTTTTCAGAGAGCTCTCCTGAGCTTTCTGACAGAAAGTATATTTGTTAGGTTTTTTATTTTCAGGGAGCCTGCTGGCAACAGACTCCCTGCATCGAGGGACTGAGGGGAGAGAAGCAGACCTACTTCTGTGAGTTTCAAGGCTCTGCTTCTTAGGCTACTGGACACCATTAGCTCCAGGGGGAGTCAGAACACAGGTTTCACCCGGGAGTTCGTCCCGGAGCCGGGCCCCCGTCCTCCTCACAGAGCCGGAAGATAGAAGCCGAGTGAGTATGAGAAGAAAAGAAGACTTCAGAGGCGGCAGAAGACTTCATGATCTTCACTGAGGTAACACACAGCAGTGCAGCTGTGCGCGATTGCTCCCACACACCTCACACACGGCAGTCATTGTAAGGGTGCAGGGCGCAGGGGGGGCGCCCTGGGCAGCAATATAAACCTCATTTCTGGCAAAAGAGATATATATACAGCTAGGCACTGTATATATAAAGAGCCCCCACCAGTTTTCATTATATTTAAGCGGGACAGAAGCCCGCCGCCGAGGGGGCGGGGCTTCTCCCTCAGCACTCACCAGCGCCATTTTCTCCACAGCACAGCTGAGAGGAAGCTCCCCGGACTCTCCCCTGCTTATCCACGGTGAAAGGTGGTTTCAGAGAAGAGGGGGGGGGGGGGGGGGCACATAATTGGCAGCAAATAATAGTATTACAGCGCTACTGGGTAAACACATTGTGTGTTTTTCTTGGGGTATTAGCGCTGGATGTGTGTTGGCATACTCTCTCTCTGTCTCTCCAAAGGGCCTTGTGGGGGAACGGTCTTCAGATAAGAGGATTCCCTGAGTGTATGGTGTGTCGGTACGTGTGTGTCGACATGTCTGAGGTAAAAGGCTCTTCTAAGGAGGAGAAGGAGCAAATGTGTGTGTGTGGTGTCTCCGTCGACAACGCCGACACATGACTGGATATGTGGAATTAAGTGCTGAGGTAAATTTATTGCACAAAAGATTAGAGAACAGACAGGGAATCTTCCCATGTCTGTCCCTATGTCGCAGGGACCTTCAGAGTCTCAAAACGCCCACTATCCAAAATAATAGACACTGATACCGACACGGAGTCTGACTCCAGTGTCGACTACGATGATGCAAAGTTACAGCCAAAACTGGCAGAAAAGTATTCAATATATGATTATTGTAATAAAAGATGTTTTGCATATCACTGATGACCCATCTGTCCCTGACACGAGGGTACACATGTTTAAGGGGAAGAAAGCTGAGATAACATTTCCCCCCTCTCATGAACCAAATGAATTGTGTGAAAAAGAGCGGGAATCTCCAGACAAGAAACTGCAGTTTCTCAAAAGAATTCTCATGGCGTAACCTTTCCCTGCTAGGGCCAGGATACGATGGGAATCCTCCCCTAGGGTGGACAAGGCGTTGACACGTTTACCCAAAAGGTAGCGCTGACATACCAAGATACAGCTACCCTCAGGGATCCTGCAGATAGCATGCAGAAAAGTACTTTGAAGTCCATTTACACACATTCTGGTACACTACTCAGACCGGCGATTGTGTCGGCAGGGGTTTATAGCGCTGTAGCAGCGTGGACAGATACCTTATCAGCTGAGATTGAAACCATAGATAAGGATACCATGTTATTGACCCTAGGATATATAAAAGATGCTGTCTTATATATAAGACATGCTCAAAGAGACATTGGTCTACTGGGTTCTAGAGTCAACGCTATGTCGATTTCTGCTAGACGTGTCCTGTGGAACATGCAATGGACAGGTGATGCCGACTAAAAGAGGCATATGGAGGTTTTACCTTACAAGGGTGAGGAATTGTGTGGAGAAGGGCTCTCGGACCTGGTCTCCACAGCTATAGCTGGTAAATCTGATCTTTTGCCTTATATTCCCTCACAGCCTAAGAAAGCATGACATTATCAAATGCAGTCCTTTTGGTCGCAGAAAAACAAGAAAGTACGAGGAGCGTCCTTTCTTACCAGAGGTAAGGGCGCAGGGCACAGCTAGTTCCCAGGAACAGATGTCCTCCACGGCCTCTACTAAATCCACCGCATGACGCTGGGGCTCCGCTAAGGGAGTCCGCCCCAGTGGGAGCACGTCTTCGACTCTTCAGCCACATCTGAGTTCACTCACAGGTGGATCCCTGGGCAATAGAAATTGTTTCTCAGGGTTACAAGCTGGAATTCGAAGAGGTGCCTCCTCGCCGGTTTTCCTTATCGGTCCTACCGGTTTCTCCCCCAGAAAGGGAGATAATATTAAATACAATTCACACATTGTATCTCCAACAGGTGGTGCTCAAGGTTCCCCTCCTTTCACCAAGGAAGGGGATATTACTCAACCTTGGCTGTAGTCCCGAAACCGGACGGTTCGGTCAGACCTATTTTAAAATTAAAATCTCTGAACCTATACTTGAAAAGGTTCAAATTCAAGGTGGAATCGCTCAGAGCGATCATCGCCAGCCTGGAAGGGGGGATTTTATGGTGTATCTAGACATAAAGGATGCATACCTTCATGTTCCCATTTATCCACCCCATCAGGCGTACCTGAGAATTACGGTACAGTATTGTCATTACCTATTTCAGGGTAATTGGTGGAAATGATGGTGCTCCTACGCAAGCAAGGAGTCACAATTATCCCATACTTGGACGATCTCCTAATAAGGGCGAGATCAAAAGAGCAGTTGTTGAACAGCGTGTTACTTTCGCTGAAGGTGTCACAGCAACTCGGCTGGATTCTCAATATCCCGAAGTCACAGTTGGTTCCTATGACTCGTCTGCCCTTCTTGGGTATGATTCTGAATACGGACCAGAAAAGGGTTTATTTTCCGATAGAGAAGGCCCAGGAACTAATGACTGGTAAAAAACCTATTAAAGCCAAAACAGGTGTCAGTGCATCACTGCACTCAGGGTCCTGGGAAAGATGGTGGCATCTTACGGGGTCATTCCCTTCGGCAGGTTCCATGCAAGGACTTTCCAATGGGATCTACGGAACAAGTGGTCCGGATCACATCTACAGATGCATCAGTTAATCACCCTGTCCCCTAGGGCCAGGGTGTCTCTCCTATGGTGGCTGCAGAGTGCTCACCTTCTGCAGGGTCGCAGGTTCGCCATCCAGTACTGGATTCTGGTAGCCACGGACGCGAGCCTCCGAGGTGGGGGAGCAGTCACACAGGGAAGAAACTTCCAAGGTCTTTGGGTTAAGTCAAAAAGCTTGTATTCAAATCAACATCCTGGAGCTGAGGGCCATATACAACGGCCTTCGGCAAGCGGAAACATTGCTTCGCGACCTACCGGTTCTGATCCAGTCAGACAACATCATCGCAGTGGCTCATGTAAACCGCCAAGGCGGCACAAAGAGCAGAGTGGAAATGGCAGAAGCCACCAGGATTCTCCGCTGGGCGGAAAATAATGTAAGCGCATTTTCAGCAGTTCATTCCGGGAGTGGACAACTGAGAAGCATACTTCCTCAGCAAACACGACCTGCATCCAAGAGAGGACTTCTTTAGGAAGCCTTCGCACAGATTGCAAGTCAGTGGGAACTACCACAGATAGACATGATGGCGTCCCGCCTCAACAAGAAGCTACAGAGGTATTGCACCAGGTCAAGAGACCCTCAGGCAGTAGCTGTATATGCCCTAGTGATACCGTGGGTGTTCCAGTCGGTCTATGTATTTCCCCCTCTTCCTCTCATACCCAAGGTGTTGAGAATGGTAGGAGGGAGAGGAATGAGAACAATCCTCATTGTTCCAGATTTGTCACAACTGAGGGCCTGAGCTGACGGGAGGCAGCCTCAGTTGTAGGGGCTGAGATGTACCGGAACCTGGGAGGTTGTATCAGACCCCTGGACATGTAAGTAACATGAATAATAACTGCCCGAAGGCGTGACCACGACAACTTAGATAAAAGTCAATGATGTTTATTATGACAACTCCGCATCACAGCAGCAATAAAAGAAAACGTAAAAGTCAGCAAAGAATAAATACAGTTCCTGAGTACTACAGCATGGCAGGAGCCACAGGGCACTGGTAGTGTGAGATAGTTCTTATGATCTTCTAGATGGAAAGTCCTTACCAGGCCCGGCTGTAGCAATGGAGATAACCCAGGATTGTACCAGCTGGTGTTCCAGGAAGAGCTGGGTTGCTGAAGGTAAAACAGCTGCTGTGGATACTGGCTGGAACCAGACTGTTGTTAGCACGGAGTGGATACTGGCTGGAACCAGTTAAATAATAAATGAACTTTGGGAGCGATGAAATGTGAACTGGAATGTAGAACTTGAGAGCGGAGAAATAATAATTCCGGTGGAGAGTGATAAAGTGTAGAAAGGACACCGGCCCTTTAAGGGAAGCTGTACACTGCTGGAAGCTGAGGCTGGAAGCAGGTAGTGTTGTAGCTGGAAACAGATGAATCCACAATGGATTGGAGAGTCAGGCTACACCGCAGGTGGAATGCTGGTGCGGGTCTCTATGGTGGAAGTCTTGAGACAGGAGCTGGAACCTGGAAGACAATCATAGAAGAGAGACAAACAGGAACTAGGTTTGACAACCAAAGCACTGACGTCTTCCTTGCTCAGGTACAGCTTACTTATACCTGCAGCAAGGAAGGGGTTGGCTAGGCAATTATGCAAATCAACAACACAGACAGCAGATTGGTGGAAATGATCAGATGACAGAATCCAAGATGGCTGCGCCCATGCAGACACTTGGAGGGAAGTTTGGTTTGTAATCCATGTGGTCTGGGAAACAGTAATGGCGGCGCCGGCCACCGGAGACAGGAGACGCCAGGCTGATAGATGCACATTTAACCACGCGGGCACAGCGGAGGCCGCGGCTGATGAAAAGACCACTCTGCATGTGGAAACTCAGGAACAGCGGAATCCGGTCCTGGAACGCTGAGCCCGCCTTAGAAGGCATCTGAAGGGTAAGTAATGGCGTCCAGATACCCGGATCGTGACAGCACCCCCCCCTTTAGGAGTGGCCCCAGGACACTTCTTAGGCTTTAAAGGAAACTTTGCGTGGAAATTTCGGACCAAGGCAGGAGCATGGACGTCAGAGGCATTGGTCCAAGAGCGTTCTTCAGGACCATAGCCCTTCCAGTCAATGAGATACTGAAGTTGACCGTAACGGTGACGTGAGTCCAGGATCTTGGCCACTTCATACTCAACGCCTCGTTGAGTTTGGACTTTCGGAGTTGGTGGAAGTGAGGAATGAAACCGATTCAAGATTAGCGGTTTCAACAGGGAAACATGGAATGTCCTGGGTATTTTTAAGAAGGGAGGTAACTGGAGTCTGTAAGCAACAGGATTGATGACTTGATCAATTTTAAAAGGACCGATGTAGCGAGGTGCAAACTTCATACTGGGAACTCTTAACCTCAAATTCTTCGTGGATAACCATACCCGATCACCCACCTTGAGAGCAGGAACTGCTCGACGCTTCTTATCCGCAAACTTCTTGTACCTGAACGATGCCTTGAGCAGAGCTGATCGTACGCTCTTCCAGATATTGGCAAACTGATGCAAGGTGATATCCACTGCGGGAACAGAAGTTGCTGGAAGCGGTTGGAACTCAGGGACTTTAGGGTGGAATCCAAAGTTGGTGAAGAATGGTGTTGAGGAAGATGAAGAATGATACTGGTTGTTATGACAGAACTCGGCCCAGGGAAGTAATTGAACCCAGTCATCTTGAGAGGAGGACACATAGATGCGGAGGAAGGCCTCCAAGTCCTGATTCACCCTCTCAGTTTGACCATTGGTCTGAGGATGGTAAGCCGTGGAAAACTTTAACTTGACTTGGAGGACTTGACATAAACTTCGCCAGAATTTGGCTGTGAATTGAACTCCTCGATCTGAGATAATTTCTTCTGGAAGACCGTGGAGTCGGAAGATCTCTTGTATGAATACTTGAGCCAACTTGGAAGCTGACGGAAGACCGGTGAGAGGAATGAAGTGTGCCATCTTGGTGAACCGGTCAACTACCACCCAGATGGTATTGAACTTGTTGCACATGGGCAAATCTGTAATAAAATCCATCGACAAATGGGTCCATGGTCGACGGGGAACAGATAGTGGAACCAGTTGCCCCGCAGGCGACTGGCGGGATACTTTATGTTGAGCACACTTTGGGCAAGATGCAATAAACTCCAAAACGTCCTTTTTCAGAGTTGGCCACCAATAGGACCTAGAGATAAACTCCAGGGTTTTTTGGATACCTGTATGTCCGGCAAAACGGGAAGCATGGGCCCAATGCATGAGCTTCTTCCTTAGTGTCGGCTTCACAAAACTTTTCCCTGATGGGGGCGTAGAGTCCATCCCTACCGTGGAGAATGCCAACGGATTTATAATAGGATGCTTGTCTGAAGACTCTGACTCATTTTCTTGCTCCCATGAGCGGGAAAGGGCATCGGCCTTGCGATTCTGAGAGCCCGGACAGAACTGGAGTTTAAAGTCGAACCTGGAAAAGAAAAGTGCCCATCTGGCCTGACGAGGGTTGAGACATTGTGCGCCTTTTAGATATAGAAGGTTCTTGTGGTCTGTAAGGATGGTGATTGAATGAGAAGCTCCCTCCAACAGATATCTCCACTCCTCTAGAGCGAGCTTGATGGCTAGCAACTCCTGGTCGCCAATGGCATAGTTGCGCTCCGCTGGGGAGAACTTCCGTGAGAAGAAACTGCAAGGATGTAAATGACCATCTTTAGCCCTCTGAGATAACACCGCTCCTACTCCAACGGAGGAGGCATCCACCTCTAAGATGAAAGGAGAGTCGATGTCAGGCTGTTTCAGGACAGGTGCAGAGATGAACCTCTGTTTTAAAAGATGAAAAGCTTGCATGGCTTCTTCAGACCACTTGGACGGGTTAGCACCCTTCTTGGTGAAAGCAGTAATAGGCGCCACAATGGTGGAAAAGTCTCGTATAAACTTTCGGTAATAATTGGCGAACCCTAAGAACCTCTGGACCCCTTTGAGGGTTAAGGGTACCGGCCAATTCTGGATTGCTTGTAGTTTCTCAGGATCCATCTCTAGTCCGGAACCGGACACAATGTACCCTAGAAACGGAATGGACTTGACTTCAAAGACGCATTTCTCTAATTTGCAGTAGAGATGATTGACACGGAGACGGGACAGAACCTCCTTTACCCAGAAACGATGTTCCTCTAAATCGTTGGCAAAAATGAGGATATCATCTAGATAGACCACGACATGACGGTATAGAATGTCTCTGAAGATCTCATTGACGAAATGCTGGAAGACAGCTGGAGCATTGCTCAATCCGAAGGGCATGACGAGGTACTCATAATGTCCGTCACGGGTGTTAAATGCGGTCTTCCACTCGTCACCCTCACGGATCCGGATGAGATTGTATGCACCTCTCAGGTCCAGCTTTGTAAAGATGGTAGCTCCGCTAACTCTGTCAAAGAGCTCAGTAATCAGGGGTAAAGGATAGCAGTTCTTGATGGTAATGTCGTTCAAACCTCTGTAGTCGATGCACGGCCGCAGACCACCATCTTTCTTCTTTACAAAAAAGAAGCCTGCGCCGGCTGGAGAAGAAGATGGTCGAATGAACCCCTTTGCTAGGTTCTCTTTAATGTATTCCTCCATAGAATGCGTCTCGGGGAGAGACAACGGATAAGTTCGGCCTCGAGGCGGAACCTTCCCTGGAACGAGATCAATCGGGCAGTCCCATTCTCTATGAGGAGGAAGGATATCAGCTGAAGCTTTACTGAACACATCCGTGAAATCTTGATATGGAGGAGGTGGAACATCAGACGACCTGGGGGAGGAAGAACAGACAGGCAACACTTTAAACAAACATGTCTTAGTACAGGAGGAACCCCATGCCAGGATTTGCGTAGTCGTCCAATCAATAGTAGGATTGTGAAGACGGAGCCATGGAAGGCCCAGGACCACAGGATGTGTGGCTCTTGGAATCACTAAAAGTGAAATAAGTTCGGAATGAAGAACTCCCACTCTCAGACGAACTGGTAGAGTCCTTAGAGAAATAACTGTATCAAAAATTTTACTGCCATCCACAGCAGTTAAGGAAAAGGACGAAGGAAGTCTCTCGGTGGGTAGGGACCACCGTTTAACATAGGCTTCAGTAATAAAGTTCCCAGCTGCTCCGGAATCCAGGAGGGCAATGACGTTCTGATAACGTTGAGCAACTTGAAGCGAGACTGGGAGGTTACAATCTTGAGGAGATGGAGAGGAGATCATTACTCCTAGCCGGCCCTCTCCTTGGCGAGCTAGGATTTGGAGTTTCCCGGACGTTTGGGACAGGCATTAATGGTGTGAGACGGAGCTGCACAATACAGACAGAGAAACTCGGAGAGACGTCTTCGGCGCTCAGCAGGAGTTAAACGGGAACGACCAATTTGCATGGGTTCATCTTTAGTTGGTGACAGTTGGCGAGGAGGAGGAGCAGAAGATTTTGGAGCAGATGATCTTCCACGCTCAGTTGCTCTCTCTCTGAAACGTAAGTCAACTTTCGTACAAAGTGAGATTAGCTCATCTAACTTGGAGGGTAAGTCTCTGGTAGCTAACTCATCTTTAATACGCTCGGATAAACCATGCCAGAATGCAGCATACAGGGCCTCGTCGTTCCATGCCAGTTCGGATGCTAGGATCTGGAACTGTATAAGATATTGTCCTACAGTACGTGATCCCTGGCGTAAACGGAGAATCTCAGACGAAGCTGAAGTTACCCGGCCTGGCTCGTCGAAGATGCGCCTGAATGTTGACACGAATGCAGTGTAAGAAGATAGCAGGGTGTCGGACCTCTCCCATAACGGTGATGCCCAATCAAGGGCTGAGCCACTGAGAAGAGAAATAATGTAGGCAATTTTTGTACGGTCACTGGGAAAATTGCCAGGTTGTAGCTCAAACTGAATCTCACACTGGTTGAGAAATCCCCTGCAGAATCTTGGAGATCCGTCAAATTTTGCTGGCGTTGGAAGATGAAGACGTGGAGCAGAAATGGGTAAGGTGGGTGGGGTTATAGCTGGAGTCACTGTGGTTGACGCACCAGACGCGCCTGATCCACGGAGAGTTGTCTGAATCCCATCCAGCCGAGTAGAGAGATCCTGGAGACAGCGGATGATGTGGCCCTGTGCAGCCTCCTGATGTTCTAGTCGGGCTGCCAGTTCTTGCATCGGCCTGGCCGCTTGATCCTGGTCTCCGGCTGGATTCATTGGGTCAGTGCTTACTGTCACAACTGAGGGCCTGAGCTGACGGGAGGCAGCCTCAGTTGTAGGGGCTGAGATGTACCGGAACCTGGGAGGTTGTATCAGACCCCTGGACATGTAAGTAACATGAATAATAACTGCCCGAAGGCGTGACCACGACAACTTAGATAAAAGTCAATGATGTTTATTATGACAACTCCGCATCACAGCAGCAATAAAAGAAAACGTAAAAGTCAGCAAAGAATAAATACAGTTCCTGAGTACTACAGCATGGCAGGAGCCACAGGGCACTGGTAGTGTGAGATAGTTCTTATGATCTTCTAGATGGAAAGTCCTTACCAGGCCCGGCTGTAGCAATGGAGATAACCCAGGATTGTACCAGCTGGTGTTCCAGGAAGAGCTGGGTTGCTGAAGGTAAAACAGCTGCTGTGGATACTGGCTGGAACCAGACTGTTGTTAGCACGGAGTGGATACTGGCTGGAACCAGTTAAATAATAAATGAACTTTGGGAGCGATGAAATGTGAACTGGAATGTAGAACTTGAGAGCGGAGAAATAATAATTCCGGTGGAGAGTGATAAAGTGTAGAAAGGACACCGGCCCTTTAAGGGAAGCTGTACACTGCTGGAAGCTGAGGCTGGAAGCAGGTAGTGTTGTAGCTGGAAACAGATGAATCCACAATGGATTGGAGAGTCAGGCTACACCGCAGGTGGAATGCTGGTGCGGGTCTCTATGGTGGAAGTCTTGAGACAGGAGCTGGAACCTGGAAGACAATCATAGAAGAGAGACAAACAGGAACTAGGTTTGACAACCAAAGCACTGACGTCTTCCTTGCTCAGGTACAGCTTACTTATACCTGCAGCAAGGAAGGGGTTGGCTAGGCAATTATGCAAATCAACAACACAGACAGCAGATTGGTGGAAATGATCAGATGACAGAATCCAAGATGGCTGCGCCCATGCAGACACTTGGAGGGAAGTTTGGTTTGTAATCCATGTGGTCTGGGAAACAGTAATGGCGGCGCCGGCCACCGGAGACAGGAGACGCCAGGCTGATAGATGCACATTTAACCACGCGGGCACAGCGGAGGCCGCGGCTGATGAAAAGACCACTCTGCATGTGGAAACTCAGGAACAGCGGAATCCGGTCCTGGAACGCTGAGCCCGCCTTAGAAGGCATCTGAAGGGTAAGTAATGGCGTCCAGATACCCGGATCGTGACAAGATTGGCCACGAAGGACCTGGTATCCGGATCTGCAGGAAATGCTCACAGAAGATCCGTGGCCTCTTCCTCTAAGACAGGACCGGTTGCAACAGGGGCCATGTCTATTCCAAGACTTACTGCGGCTGCGTTGGACAGCATGGCGGTTGAACGCCGGATCCTAGCAGATAAGGGTATTCCGGATGAGGTCATTCCTATGCTAATAAAGGCTAGGAAGGACATGACATCTAAACATTATCACCGTATATGGCGAAAATATGTTTCTTGGTGTGAGGCCAGGAATGCTCCTACGGAAGAATTCCATCTGGGCCGTTTCCTTCACTTCCTGCAAACTGGAGTGAATTTCGGCCTAAAATTAGGATCTATTAAGGTTCAGATTTCGGCCTTATCCATTTTCTTTCAAAAGGAATTGGCCTCTCTCCCTGAAGTACAAACTTTTGTAAAGGGAGTACTGCATATTCAGCCTCCTTTTGTACCTCCGGTGACGCCTTGGGACCTTAACGTGGTGTTAAGTTTCATTAAGTCACACTGGTTTGAACCACTTAAAACGGTGGAGTTGAAAAATCTCACTTGGAAGGTGGTCATGTTATTAGCCTTGGCTTCGGCTAGGCGAGTGTCGGAATTAGCGGCTTTATCACATAAAAGCCCCTATCTGGTTTTCCATATGGATAGAGCGGAATTGCGGACCCGTCCTCAATTCCTGACAAAAGTGGTTTCATCCTTTCATATGAACTATTGTGGTGCCTGTGGCTACGCGTGACTTGGAGAATCCCGAGTCACTTGATGTGGTCAGGGCTTTGAAAATTTACGTGGCCAGATCGGCTACAGTCAGAAAAACAGAAGCACTGTTTGTCATGTATGCAACCAACAAGGTTGGTGCCCCAGCTTCAAAGTAGACTATTGCTCGCTGGATCTGTAACACGATTCAGCAGGCGCATTCTACGGCGGGATTGCCGTTACCTAAATCGGTCAAGGCCCATTCTACTAGGAAGGTGGGCTCTTCTTGGGCGGCTGCCAGAGGGGTCTCGGCGCTACAGCTGTGCCGAGCTACTACTTGGTACGGTTCAAACTCCTTTGCAAAGTTCTATAAGTTTGATACCCTGGCTGAGGAGGACCTCCTGTTTGCTCAATCGGTGCTGCAGAGTCATGCGCACTCTCCCGCCCGTTTGGGAGCTTTGGTATAATCCCCATGGTCCTTACGGAGTCCCCAGCATCCTCTAGGACGTAAGAGAAAATAAGATTTTAAACCTACCGGTAAATCTTTTTCTCGTAGTCCGTAGAGGATGCTGGGCGCCCGTCCCAAGTACGGACTACTTCTGCAAGACTTGTATATAGTTATTGCTTAAATAAGGGTTATGTTATAGTCTCATCGGTCTTGGACTGATGCTATGTCGTTTTCATACTGTTGACTGGATAGTATATCACAAGTTATACGGTGTGATTGGTGTGGCTGGTATGAATCTTGCCCTTGGATTAACAAAAATCCTTTCCTCGTACTGTCCGTCTCCTCTGGGCACAGTTTCTCTAACTTAGGTCTGGAGGTGGGGCATAGAGGGAGGAGCCAGTGCACACCAGATCTAAAGTCTTTCTTAAAGTGCCCATGTCTCCTGCAGAGCCCGTCTATCCCCATGGTCCTTACGGAGTCCCCAGCATCCTCTACGGACTACGAGAAAAAGATTTACCGGTAGGTTTAAAACCTTATTTTCGCTCTTCATAAAATTATAATGGCTGCACTGCCCTCTTGAGGTTTAAATCAAAATTGCAAAGAGAGCTTGCAAAACAATGGGGCAGATAACTCAGCTAATATTTAAGAAGTTTAAGAAGTCTATTTAAAAAAACAAAGCAAAGAAGCCGCACCAAAAAAATCAATTTTACAATATTTTAATTTAATTTTTTTTTAAATACAGGGACAGCCCTTGAGATAAAAGGCTGCACCAGCAAGGAGATATCAAATATCTTTCACATTTGCAAAAGATGTTTGCATGGTCTGAGCATGCGCCTATTAGCGTCAGACTGGAGCTGATCAGAGATGTAGCCTGAGGACAGCAGAGAAGTGGAAGCTAACCAGGGGAGTGCAGGCTCCCAGGAGAAGAGAAGTGACAGAAAGAGCTGGGGCAGTCGTGGAAAGCAGGAGGAGAATGCCGCTTCAGTCCTTTTCTCCATTTCTAGAGGTAAGAAGGCACATAGGTGGTCATCATGTGCAAAGTACTTATGTTCGGTACTTTGCACATGTGAAGGACCCATTCTGCTCATGCGCAAAAGGGTCCTGTGATGTCGGAAGCAGGACAGCAGCAGACTGACTGTCTGCTGCCCTTCAGGGGGCGGGAAGGGGGAGGCAACGGCCTCCATCTGTGAAAACAGAGGTGTGTTGCCGCCGTTTAGTGGGTGGGAAGAGGTCAGGGATCTCCGTTGTAGGATTGAGATTTCCTGGCCTCTGCGACAGCTGGCTTGCGCACCACCATAGGTGCAGTAAGCCGCCCTATGGTGGGAGAGAACTCCGATGCTGTGTCCTAGGACGCAGCTCAGACCACTGCTGTAGCAGGAGTAGATGCCTCCTGCTGCATCACCATACAGCACTATCACTGCTTCCAAGGACACAAATATCACGGGGTTTCCTTGTAAGAAATACTCTGACTAGTAGTAAAAACAATTTGGACTTCTGGATTTCCATATTAAATAAGTGTGGCCTAGATTTAATGTTGTGAAGAGGCATGGAATGTAATTTACTCACAAACACACGATGTACAGTAAGATCAGGGCAGGACTAAGGTTGGTGAGGTGCAGGGCAACGGGGGTGGCGGGGGGCCCCACCAGTAAAGGTGCTGGCAAAGCCCCGCCCCCGACACATACACTTACTTGCACAGACATGTACAGCACCCAGTGTCCAGCGGAGGAGCTACAGTGGAGGAGCTCTAAATAAAACTACAGCTCCCAGCAACCCTTGCTTCCAAAAGCAAGGGCTGCTGGGAGCTGTAATTTTATTTAGAGCTCCTCCAGAGATGCTCCACCATGTAGTGCTGTGCCGCTGGACACCGGCACTACCCCAGGACACCGGCGCTAACCCCCTGTTCTGGCGGCGCTGTCCCCGAAGCAGCAGGGGACAGCGCCGCCAGAGCACATCCTGTCCTGTGGGATCGCAATGCGATCCCGCACGACTGTGCATGGAGGAGCTCCTCTGCGACCTCTGTTAATTAACAGCTGAGCTGCCGCAAGCAGTGTGTGGGGGCCCCGGGACGGCCGCCCGTCGCTCCTAGCTTAATCCGGCTCTGTGTAAGATGATAGCTTCATGCTTTGGACCAACAAATTCACGCAGCAGTGTGAATAATAGAAACATGTAAACTTAAAAAATGTCAGATCATTCGTACAACAGCTCCCGCCAGCAGTGGTAGAAACAGAGGAGAGAGAGGTAAGAAAGAGTTGCAGTTGTGACTACACGAGGGAGGAGGGTGAGCAGGAGAGAGAGAAAATGTTGGGGAGGGAGAGAGAGAGGTGAGCAAGAGGGAGGGAGAAAGAGACAGTATCAGGGAGAGAGAGACAGTGTCAGGGATAGACAGTGACAGAGGGAGTCAGGGAGAGAGAGAGAGGGTGTCAGGGAGAGAGGAAGAAAGAAAGAGGGGAAAAAGGAGTGTCAGAGAGAGAGAGAGAGAGAGAGAGAGGGAGAGATACGGTGTCAGGGAGAGAGGCAGAGAGACAGTGTCAGGGAGAGAGAGACATTGGGGGTCATTCCGAGTTGATCGCTCGCTAGCAGTTTTTAGCAGCCGTGCACACGCATTGCCGCCGCCCACTGAGGAGTGTATTTTCGCTTTGCAGAGGTGCGAACGCTTGTGCAGCAGAGCGCCTGCAAAATCTTTTTGTGCAAAACAAGACCATCCCTGTAGTTACTCTTCGTGTGCGTTGATTCTAACGATAGTGGGACGGCTTTTGACGTCACACACCCACCCAGCGTTCGCCCAGCCACGCCTGCGTTTTCCCCGACATGCCTGCGTTTTTCTAAGCACTCCCTAAAAACGGTCGGTTGACACCCAGAAACGCCCAATTCATGTCAATCTTCCTGCATTGTGCCGTGTGACTGAAAGCTTTGCTAGAACCTGTGCAAAACCACAAAGGACTTTGTACCCGTACGTATCGCGTGCGCATTGCAGTGCATACGCATGCGCAGAAATGCCAATTTTTAGCCTGATTGCTGCACTGCGAACAACGGCAGCTAGCGATCAACTCGGAATGACCCCCATTATCAGGGTGAGAGGGAGAGAGTCAGTGCCAGGGAGGCATAGACAGACAGATGGTGAGAGAGGGCATAGATGAGCAGAGCACCATATGGGAGCATAGACGGACAGATGAGGGAGGGGGGCATAGATTGAAAAGCAGAGCACCATATGTGGGCATAGATAGATGGGGGAGGAGGGCATAGACGGACAAGCAGAGCACCATATAGGGGGGGGGGGGGGCTCACCATCAGCGAGACTGCTTATTCTCATCCGCTAACTGGGCTCTGTCAGCCACGCAGGTCTCTCTGCCAGCCATGCAGCTCCCTCTGCCTGCTGCGCCGGTTCCTCCATGTTCCATCAGTTGCGCTGATCTCTCCAGTTTCCTTTAGCTGGGCCAATATGCTTCTTGTCTCTCCCGGATTTGAGAGCTGATGACATCATCATCTTGCGAGTCTTTCTGATGACAGAGGACGTCCGGGGATACAGCGAGGGCGGCTCTCCTCCTCTACCCCCTTCAATCCTACCAGGAACTTGGAGGTGAATTGAACTCGACAGCGGTGGCGCACTACTACAAAAATTAAATAAAATTTCAAAGAGTGCAGTGGGATTGCTTGCTGGGCCTTTGAGCCCCCCAAGCAGCTGGGCCCCATAGCAGCTGTATCCCCTGCACCCTCTGTACTTACGCCACTTGCTTACATTATGACAGTGGGACCCAAGGCTGCTAGTCTCCCGGGTATAACGTGACCAGCCCAGTCTGGTAAAATATGGGAATGGTTACTAATTTTGCAGAAGAATATGTGGTAGTAAGTCTCACAGCAAAGTCTATGCAGTGAGAACATGTTAAAGAGATCATAAAAACTTGGCAGATTTCTGTGGCAGACGAGTTAGCGCCGCTGTAATACCTTTTAAATGATCTGTCATGGATTGATCCTGATTGCAGTATTACAGTTATGAAATTGCATACATGCCAGTGAACCGAGTCTTGGTCTTGTCCTCGATGATGAATCTGGAGGTTTATTAAATATAATAATCCTGGAAAGTTGGCAATCTGTGAGAGCTGCACACAAATAACTGCACAGCTTCTGTCAGCTTCTTACAGCATGAAAATCATTAAAAATGTATTTAACCACAAAGAGGCTTCAAGGCTGAGAGCATATGAAGTACCTTCCTGAGGTTGGCAAAACATAACATTATGCATTCAGCACCGGCACACAATGTTCTGCATACAATGGAAGCAATTTGTTTAGAAATAGTAAAGTTTCCAATCCACTTCTATTATCTGAAGATGTATAGCACAATTCACAGAATTCATTGTAACATATTGTGCTCTGCAACTTCAAAATGGCTGCTTGTTAAAAATGTGACTTATTCTATGAGAAGATGGTATCACTCATTGTCAGGCATGTCAGCTCCATGCTCTGGGGGCAGCCATTTTGTGGGCTTCAACTGTATTGGGGAATGAATGGTAAACGTTCAGAACAAGATAGATGGATAGATAGATAGATAGATAGATAGATAGATAGATAGATAGATAGATAGATAGATAGATAGATAGATATGGTAAAACATTACATATGTTCCATTATATTAAGAATTTACTTGCGTTAGGTTAGTGTACCCCATGTTCTATACTTTTACCTTAAGGACTTTGAAGAGCAACCTTTCGGAAAGATTGCTCTCTATTCCAGATACATCAAAGTTTATTTATTTATTTGATTGATCTTGGAGACATGTTGTACGGATAAGATCAAGAGAAATCACAATGGTGGTGTCAATGTTCTTAACATTGTCTCTGGAATCTCCATTATTACAGAACATGCGTGACCTCTTCTTAGTCCCTGGCCTCTCCTCCACCATCACTAGTCATCACTCACTGTGCTTCTGCATGGCTGTGCCTGAGAAGCTCAGGGCAGCAGGGCAGGATCCTCAGTCTGCCTCTCAGCCACCAGACGCTTCTATATAGTGTACGTCCATGGGCAGCCTGCTCTGATGAAATGATGATCTGGATCTGATACTGACAGTGATAAAGCCAGTATTCATATCTCCATAAGGGACTCAGGGGGAGAAGTATCAATCCTTGGAGAGAGAAGGCTTATGTTTTTTTAAATGACAGCAAGCTGATTGGTTACTTTGAGCAACTACTTCACTCTCTGAACAAGGCTTGATACACACCTTGACACATGTCCTCAGTGAGCCCACAAACTTTACCTGTCCGCAGTACTAGCCAAACACCTCAAGGGTGATGCAGAGCCATGTAGCCCCTGCCAGGAATGGGAAAAATTTCGACTGCTGGGGAAGAAATCCCCGTGTTTTCCCTTCTACAATGGTCTTAAATGTTATCTGAATCTAAATGTCTCAAATTGATGGTTCAGGGTATACTTGGGGATAAACCTGAAAACATCAATACTAAGTAGAGTCCATACAAACCTGACATACATGCAGAGTCCATGTTTAATACATAGAGGGGAGTTTCGTGCATCCTCCATGTAATCCTTTCTTTTTTTTCTATTTTTTGTATCCTGTAATAATGTGCTGTTTCTTATTCCCTTGTTGCACTATGTGTGATGGTTTCCACGCTGTTCATTTTGCCACTATTACAATCTGTATATGATCTATTCAGGTCTTTATATCCTCTTTGTACCATTTGTTTTTCCTCTGATGAATAAAGAAAATAATTTAAAAAAATAGTCAATGGAATAAAAATATGGTCGTTATTATGTTCCCATATGGTGCATATATGGAGGAAGGTGCTCTGGTCAGATGAGACTAAAATTTTACTTTTCGGCCACCAAGGAAAACGCTATGTTTGGTGCAAACCCAACACATCCCATCACCCCAAGAACACCATCCCCACAGTGATACATGGTGGTGGCAGCATCATTCTGTGGGGATGTTTTTCAGCAGCAGGGACTGGGAAACGGTTTCGAGTTGAGGGAAAGATGGATGGTGCTAAATACAAGGATATTCTTAAGCAAAACCTGTTTCAGTTTGCCTGTGATTTGAGACTGAGACGGAGGTTCACCTTCCAGCAGGACAATGACCCGAAGCATACTGCTAAAGCAACACTCGAGTGGTTTAAGGGGAAACATTTAAATGTGTAGGAATGGCCTAGTCAAAGCTCAGATCTCAATCCAATTGAGAATCTGTGGTCAGACTTGAAGGCCTTGAGGAATGGGCAAAAATCCCAGTGGCAAGATTTGGCAAGCTCATAGAGACTTATCCAAAGCACCCTGCAGCTGTAATTGTCGCAAAAGGTGGCTCTACAAAGTACTGACTTTAGGGCGGTAAATAATTAGCACGCTGAAGTTTTCTGTTATTTTGTCCTATTTGTTGTTTGCGTCACAATAAAAAAAAAAAAAATCTTCAAAGTTGTAGGCATGTTCTGTGAATGAAATGATGCAAACCTTCAAACAATCCATTTTAACTCCAGGTTGTGAGGCAGCAAAACATGAAAAATGCAAAGGGGGGGTGAATACTTTAGCAAGGCACTGTACTTAACATCACTGTGCACATACAGCAGGAAATCTGTTGCTCCACAAATCTTCTTACATGAAGTATTAGCCAGTGAGAGTATGGCCTGGCTTTACCCTGGCAATAACACTCAGCACTGACACACTAATGAATCTAGACTCAGGTGACTGAAGAGTATAGGAACACTGCTAGCGAGTTTCCATTCATTTCTATCCCAGAGCTATAGAAGTGTCGTATTTGAAGGCCAGCATTTTAATTGGTTGTGTGACATTACCCTAGGGCATAAATAGCTTACCCATTAGTAAATAATGAAAAAATACCTGACCAACAGCCACTGCCTCACATGACCCCAATGTTCATGGCACCAGACTCTACTAGAATGATGACAGAACAACTATATGTGCTTAAAGACCATTCACAGTTTATGCACCTGTCTTTACAATACCAGTTAGTGTGTGTGTGTGTGTGTGTGTGTGTGTGTGTGTGTGTGTGTGTGTGTGTGTGTGTGTGTGTGTGTTGGACGGGCGAAGTCGTAGCGTGATTTGCATTATCATGGTCCCCCAGAGGCATCGCCCGGGACAGATTAACAATGGGGCGAGTTGGACTACAGCTCCAGGCCTCCATCTATAGCGGCGCTGCTGCAATCACTGTGAAAATGGTTCGGCAGCCATTTTCACAACATTTTGCACATGCGCAGTAGAGAAATTGCAGGAAAAATGTCCCCCACGCCATGTTTTCGGAGATCTGCGCATGTGCATTAGAATCTGAGCCCTCTAGGGCTCAGACTCTACAGCGCTGCCAGCAGAGAGGGCCCAGACAGACGAGGCTGCATACAGGCCTACTCCTCTCTTAAAGGACCCCCGGGTGTACACTCCCACACAGAACTGGCCACACCCACATAGCACTGGCTCTTTATAAAGTATGGGAGGTAGGACACAAATTTATAGTTTGCAGGGGGTGCCGAAAAGACTAGCACCAGTCCTGGCTCTGTGTAATGGAAAGGGAGGTAGGTGGTGGGGGAAATGAGTTCCACCATCTCACCACTTTAAGCCCTGCATCTAGCTTCAATACACTACACAGTGTGACATGCCTGGCACAAGTGAGTCACCATGTCCCATTCACTTTACGAGCATTAGGTGTCTTTTTTTTGCCAATAATGCATCTTAGATGCAACTCAATGTGACTAGGACGCACCAGAAGGATACATCTGTACACGTGATCTAAACAGCTCCCATTGTGCATCTTAGAATTAATTTAAACAGATTTTGAAATGAAACAATAAGGGCTGGATTAAGGGAGGGGTGACAGGGGCGGTCGTCCCGGGGACCCCATACATTAGGGCCCCCCACACAGTGCTGTATGAAGCCAGTCAGACAGCACATGCCTAGTGTAGAGCGAGTCTCGCGTGATAGGGGTGTAAAATCCCACGAGACAGTAACCCTTAAGCCAGCAGCATCTGTTGGTGGTGCGGTGGCGCGCTGTCCCTGTCCATGCTGCAGTGTCCAGGTAAGACGCTGTGGCGCGACGCAGTGCGGTGTGTGCGCGCTCATGAATTGCCATCACTAGTACTAGTGGGGGCCCCCCACAAATTCATTGCCCCTGGGCCCCCACCAACTTAATCCGGCCATGAAAACAATAGTTACTTATATGGCCCAACCGTATACAGAGGAGAGCGACAACACAAATGACCTGAACAATAGCTTTCCCTTCTGCTGATTACTGCATTGTCATTGTTAGAAAGAGAACAGATTTGTCATTTCTTTGTTGATTTTAACTGCCTACAAGTCAAAAAACAAATGCTTGTGGCTTCTTCCATAGAAGAAACAGATTTATGACACATATTGTGTTGATAAAAACATGGTGACTTGTTTCGTAGATGTGAAAACACCATGTATTTTTATTTACTGTAAAAGGTTACAGAATTATTTTGCATTTAGTTATATTCAAAATATAAGACACAAAGTCAATCAATTAGAACCATGTTTAGAAATATTTTTTTTAAAGTGGGATTTGAAAACTCTAAATTAAGAAGTTATAGGGTCTATTCATGGAGCAGTGAAAAGAGTGGAGAAGTCAGTCAGTGGAGAAGTTGCCCATGGCAACCAATCAGCTACTATGTTTAATTTTATAGAATGCACTTGATAGATGTTACCTCAAAGCTGATTGGTTGCGAAGGACAACTACTCAACTGGCCCACTTCTCCTTTCTTTTCACTGCTCCATGAATAGACCCTTTTTCCATTTAAAAAGAAATAAAATAAATGTGTTATGCTTAAGATTGGATTAAGGAAGAACACAGTTATTATATTTAGATGTTATATTTACTACTTCATATACTGTCCACAGGGGCTGGCTGGCAACTTTTAGCCTGGGGGGCAAGTCCAGAGCACTGGCCCATAAGTAATGGCGCCATCTTAAATGGAGGTTTTTTTGTTTAAAAAATATTTATTAATAAAAACAATTAGGCCTGGTGTAAATTCTCCCAAAGACACTTTATTATAAATTTGTCAGTGCGGCCGCGGCTTCAGCAGAGCTGTGTAGTGTAGGGGTGGCCAACCAGTCAGTGGCAAAGAGCCAGAAAAGATCTGTAGTCGAAGGCACGCAAGCAAAAATGGGGGCGTGGCATAGCTGTCACAAAGCCACACCCCATTTTTATGCGCACACCTTTCGGTTTGACGTTTGTAGGAGTATGACCTTGTGTCATAACCCCATTTTTAGTCATGTTGTACAGTGCCACATACAAATAAAGCCTCTGTACAGTGCCACATACATATAAAAACACCAAAAAATGGGTGCCTCCACAGTGCCAAATACATATATGTCCCCACAGTGCCAGATACATATATGTCCCCACAGTGCCAGATACATATATGTCCCCACAGTGCCAGACACATATATTCCTCCACAGTGCCAGATACATATATTCCTCCACAGTGCCAGATACATATATTCCTCCACAGCGCCAGATACATATATGCCCCCACAGTGCCAGATACATATATTCCTCCACAGTGCCACATACATATATTCCTCCATAGCACCAGATACATATATGCCCCACAGTGCCAGATACATATATGTCCCCACAGTCCACAGTCCCAGATACATATTTGTCTCCATAGTGTCAGATACATATATGTCCCCACAGTGCCAGATACATATATTCCTCCACAGTGCCAGATAAATATATGTGCCAGATACATATATGCCCCCACAGTGCCAAATACATATATGTCCCCATAGTGCTAGATATGCCCCCACTGCCAGATACACATCTCCCCAGTGCTAGATATGCCCCCTCTGCCAGATACACATCTCCCCAGTGCCAGATATGCCCCCAGTGTAAGATACACATGTCCCCCCAGTGCCAGATATGCTCTCAGTGCCAGATATGCCCACAGTCCAAATATATGCCCAGAGCCAGATACACGTCCCCCCAGTGCCAGATATGCCCCCAGTGTAAGATGCACATGTCCCCACACTGTGCCCCCCCATGCGCTGCTGCTCTGCTCAGTATGCTGCTTGTGAGGGGAGGAGAGCGCAGCGTGCGCCTCTCCTGCCCCTCAGTCTCCACTCTCCGGCGGCGTTGATTCTCTCTAATTAGGCGCCAGTCCGTGAGCCAATCAGAGTTCGCGGACCGGCAGCTAAGACTCATGATTGGCTGCCAGTCCATGAGCTCTGATTGGCTCACGGGCCTGCGCCGGGCACTGCAGACTGGGGCAGCGGGAGGCGCTGCGGGAGCTTACGAGACGCATGCGGAGATAGAAAAAGCTGCATACGGCTCGAGAGACGCGGGTTGGCCACCGCTGCTGTAGTGGAAGGTGGCGGCCGGCCGGTGACCTTGGCAGTAGGGTGGCCCGGGGGGCACATGGCACCCTGCCCCCCCGGGCCAGCCCGCCTCTGACTGTCCATTAGCTGATGCCTTATCTCCACCCTATGTCCTTAACCACCTGTACAATGAAAAAACAGATACAGTAAAGGAAGAGATGTAGCAAACAGTGTAAAGAAATAAAAAAAGTTACCCATACAAACAATCAGCATTAAGGTAGCATTTATCAAGTACATTCTATAAATTGCTAGGTATAAGTTGATTGGTTGGTATTGGCAACTTCTCCACTCTTTACACTGCTTGACACATCTGTCTCATATACCGAAGAAAGGTAAAAGTTTTAATAAATTTGATTTTGAATATTAAATACCGGAGAAACATAATAGCAGGACACCCGCACCCCCAATTCAATCAAAGAATGCTTTAACACCTATGTCCAGTCTCCTGTTAACAGCCTCATATAAGATGATAGTGAAAAAATCTAGAAACCATTGAAGACTGACCGCAAGTTCAGCTTAGAAGGTCAAAACAACATTTAGTAGATTCGGTGGTTTTGACTCAAACCAATGCATGGTCTGCTCCATCACTTCTAAACCCCTGCAAACCCGCCGCTGAATGAGCTGATTAGACTAGAAGGAGGGAAGAAGGCAGTACGGGCTTCTAGGGGTAATTCAGAGTTGATAACAGCAGCAAATTTGTTAGCAGTTGGGCAAAACCATGTGCACTGCAGGAATGGCAGACATAAGATGTGCAGAGAGAGTTAGATTTGGGTGGGTTATCTTGTCTCTGTGCAGGGTAAATACTGGCTGCTTTATTTTTACACTGCAATTTAGATTTCAGTTTGATCACACCCCACCCACATCTAACTCTCTCTGCACATGTTACATCTGCCCCTCACCCCTCCTGCAGTGCACATGGTTTTGGCCATTAGCTAACAAATTTGCTGCTGCGATCAACTCCGAATTAGGCCCAACGTTCTTACAATTCGGGAAAACACTGCCCCTACTTGAGGCTGCAGAGTAAATCGCTAATATTTACTAATGTGGATAACATTCAGCACAAAAGCATTAATGTTACTGTCTATTGTGGTAAATGACGCCAGTAATTGCAGCCGCTGTAGCTGTTTTTCACCCTTTCTCTCTCATTAATGGCTGGCCACCAGGGGTGTATCTACGGGTCCGGGCGCCCCTGGCAAAGTAAGGGACTGGTGCCCCCCATATATGAAATAGGGACGGTGCATGTGCAAAAAAGGGACATGATCTTGTGGGAAAGGGGCATGACCATACAATAGTTCCCCCAATTCAAATTACGCTACACAGTAGTAACCCCTATACACATTATGCCCAAACAGTAGCAGTTCCCTTTACATATTAAGCCCACACAGTAATTCTTATAACACCGAGGAGACATCAGCAGTGCCTGGCTTGGCTGAGGAGGCAATGCCACCCAAGGTCTGCTAGTTAAATCAAATAGTAGTGCAAAGAAGTGCAGTAAAGCGCACTACCCAG
This sequence comes from Pseudophryne corroboree, assembly GCF_028390025.1. Classification (NCBI taxonomy): domain Eukaryota; kingdom Metazoa; phylum Chordata; class Amphibia; order Anura; family Myobatrachidae; genus Pseudophryne; species Pseudophryne corroboree. The sequence continues at coordinate 164,306,135 of NC_086448.1, forward strand.
TGGCGCAAGTAGAAAAAAAATCTTAGTGGTACTGTATGTGCGGTCTGAAAGCAGATGCACGCCAAAAATGGGTGTGGCCACATGCAACATGGGGCGTGGCCAATGAAAATGGGTGCGTGATACACAAATACCCCTACAGTGTCAGATACACACATGCCCCCACAGTGCCAGATACACACATGCCCCCACATTGCGAGATACACACATGCCCCCACAGTGCCAGATATGCCCCCACAGTGCCAGATACACATATGACACCATAGTGCCAGACATGCCCCCACAGTGCTAGATATGTCCCCACAGTGCCAGAAACACATATGCCCCCACACTGCTAGATATGCCCCCACGTTGCAAGATATGCCCTCATAGTGCCAGCTATGCCCCCACGGTGCCAGATACACATATGCCCTCACAGTGCCAGATAAGCCCCCACAGTCATATAGTCATAGTCCCCATCTCCCTCTCAGCACATAGCCATAGTCCCCTCCCAGTAAATAGCCACAGCCCCTACCTCCCCAAGCAATAGCCGTAGTCCCCCCAGCACATAGTCTCCACCTCTCCCAACACAGTCATACAGTAGTCCCCACCCCCCTTCCATCACATAACAATATTTCCCTGCCAGCATAGATAGCCATAGTCCCCATCCCCCTCCCAGCACATAGCTGTAGTCCGATCTTAGCACATAGTAGTAGTCTACCCCACGCCCAGCACATACATAGCCTCCCCACACAGCACATAGCCCTGGACCCCACCCCACAACATCCCAGCAGATAGCCGTAGTATCTGGTAATACCTGCTGTGCCGAGCGGCCTGGGATGGAGGGCGGAGGATCACTCAGGCGGCAGGAGCTGGCGCCGGTGTCTGGCACCACACCAAACTACGTGAAGAAACTGAAATTTAACTACAGCTCCCAGCAGCCCTTTCTGCTGGGATCTCACAACAGCAAGGGTTGCTGGGAGTTGTAGTTTATTTTCAGTTTCTTCCCTGTAGTGCATTACGGTTCTCACACCGGCGCCAGCTCCTGCCTGCTGAGCGATCCTCCATCCCAGGCAATGCACAGGCAGCTCGGCACAGCAGGTAGTGCCAGACACTACGGCTTAAAGGATTCCACCCATTGGCCGAGGGTGGCACCGTCAGGTGGCGCCCCCTGCTCGGCTGGCGCCCCTAGCGAGTGCCATCCTGGCCAATGGGTAGATACGCCCCTGCTGTCCACCACACTGCAGACCATGCACACATATCCTACTGGCAGTTTAAGGAAAGCTTACAGTGGTTATAGAGATAGTTACAATATACAGTATGAAGCTGATTAATCTGAATATAACATGGCACACGGATGTGGTATGGAACTGTAACATTTAGAATGTCAACAGTCAGAATATCAACATGGACTTAAGGTTCGACAACCAGTTTGTCGACATTCAATACTATTGACGTGTCCCTAATGTCGACACCAGAATTTTGACAGAGTTTTTTACCAAGTTTTTTTTAGGGCTAAGCCTAAACCTGAGCCTAACCCCTAAAAATGTGCAAAAACCTGTTAGTCAACATTATGAACATGCTGACATTTTAACCATGTCAACATCTGGTTGTCGACATTCAGAAGCTGCCAACATTCTGGGATCAAACCTCTAACTGGATACCAGTCGCCCAGTATCACAAGACCATGAAAAGCACAGGATAAATAACACATAAGAATAAGACATCTGTCCTACCTCTGACCTACCTGCACAAATCAGGAAGCTAAATATACTCAATAAATATTATTCCTCGACCATTTCTTTTTACAAACATTCAAAGGCTATTTTATCCATATCGCAGTGTTTATTTAATGCTTTATATAATCTTAGGAATTGCAGATAAAGGCATAGTAAATGGTGCGGACCTTATTAATTATTTACACCTAGGTGCTCTGTGCCTGTAGTGTGTTCCATCCAGGACATCTCTGCTCACGATAACCTGCTGTACTCTGAGGCCTGTGCTTTCAGGTGGCTGCAGACAGAGGAATATGGGCAAGGTATAACGGCTAACGGAAAAATAAGGGTTTTGTTTTCCAATAAAACTGAATATGCAAAATGTTATATTAATGTGAAGTTTCTCTTTGTAAAACTGGATCCTTCACATCTAGGATATATTGACTACAATCTTGGAATCACAATAGGTGCGTTTTTTAACTACAAATGTTAATGGCGTCCTATTGCTCAGGGATCTCTACCTTTAGTTTTGCTTACTGTACATTCCCCTAAATCAGCATCACAGTAGTTTTAGATCCATTCTACTCTCTCCTGCTCTCGTAGTCTTCTGACCCCATTGTAGTTTCAGAGGTTTAAATTCATTTTCAGGGCACGTCCGAGCATACATCGAAATCCGTCTATATGACCTTTATGTGACCATGGCATGAAGGATCGCTGTTACTACTATAGGAACTAATGTACAGGGTTGGACTGGCCCACAGGGGTACAGGGGAAACCACTGGTGGGCCCTACTGCCTGGTGGGCCCAACCCCTCCTCTAGGAATCAGGTTTCAGACTGTTCTGTTACTAATCTAGTACATTATCATGCATGCACTACAGTATTTACTGTATATATTTATCTAGGGGATCAACACTTGCAAAATGGTTAGGCAAACCAATGTGGCGGCTGGGCACACCCCTTCTAGATACTGGCCACACCCCTAAACACGGGACCCTACCACAGTATTCCCCCGGTGGGCCCTACATGCCCCAGTCCGACACTGCTAATGTACATAACATACCTGGGTTCAACAACATGCTCCGTACACCAGTATTTCCTGTACAACTGTAATGTCAAAGTCCAACATATGTTCTTGGTGTATTTGTATAGTTACAGTAAAATATAATTCCTCCTTTAACCACTGAAGTAACAATTTTAACCTTACAAAACCATTCATGAATTTTATTTCTTAAATATAGTTTAAAAAGTATTTTTTTAAATATTTAAATATTATATTATGTACATCTGCAAAATGGATCTCATCGTCAAAACATGGGGACACAGTGGGGTGGCACGGACGCCAGTTAAGTGGTTAATAATGTTCAAATACATAAAGGTCCTTATACATCATTGCTGCAGTCACTCCAAACAGCCCCTCTTGGCCCGCTAGGTCGCATGAGAATATTCTAGCGTCAGGAGGTATGCTGCTTTCACATCGCAAACCCTGCTTTTGAAACGGTTCTTTAAATGGTTCTTAAAACAGGTCTGAGCAGTTAAACCCCCTTCACATCGCATGTTGTAACTGGTATATTACCGTTGGGTCTGGGACTCCAGGTCGACAACAAAAAGGTCGACACACCTTAGATCGATGTCGATTGGTCGACACACCTTAGGTCGACATGGACAAAAGGTCGACATGGACAAAAGGTCGACAGGAACAAGGTCGACAGGAGGTTTTTATTTTTTTTGGTATCATTTTCTTCGTAGAGTGACGGGGAACCCCAATTAGTGCACCGCGTCCCCTCGGGCATGGTACCTTCGCTCGGCACAGATTACCGTTCCAATCGTAGTCCACGTGGATCGGTAAGTATGAAAAGGTTCCAAAAAAGAAAAAAATTGTGAAAAACTCATGTCGACCTTTTTCCATGTTGACCTTGTTCCTGTCGACCTTTTGTCCATGTCGACCTTTTGTCCATGTCGACCTAAGGTGTGTCGACCAATTGGCGTCGACCTAAGGTGTGTCAACCTTTTTGTTGTCGACCTGGAGTCCGGATACCTTACCGTTTTGGTACCTTTCACACTGAACCCGTTTCTCCCATAGAAAACAGTGGTTGTCATTTTAAATGGACTTTTCTGGCCCACACATTATTAATAATTATTAATTAATTATTAATAATTTGGCTAGTCGTACGATGGAACCCAGCAGCTTCGAGCATCTTTACCATGTTTTTGTAGATTACTGCATCCTTCACTGTCCCAGTGATTTGTCTAGCAATTTCTTCATCCCCTCTCATCCTAAGCAGCTCCCTAACCTCCTCATCACTCCAATTTGCCATTTTAAACTGTATTCTGTATAAAAAAAATGCTTCTTCACTCTCATGTGTTTCCTCCAGTTTATTTCCTGCTTCTGCCTGATGACATCACGCATGGAGACAGCCTATCACCTTCTGTGGTTTGGAAATACCGTTTCAGAGCCTTTCACATTGCACAATGAAACGGGTCTGAACCGTGTAGGACCCTGCTTTTTAACCGTTTTAAAATACCAGTAATCTGTAACCAGTAAATTCAAAGTGGCCCTTTCACACCGCAGCTAGAACCGTTTTGGAAGGCTTAAAAAACTTCAATTTACCGGGTTATAGCTGCGGTGTGAAAGGGGTATCAGTCGCAACGCAATGTGACTAGGGTGCACCAAGAGACTGTACTGATTAATGTGATATGACACTTGTATATCTGTGTGTGACTGAGTCTCTGAATCTGTACAGTCAGTGCTACAATGTAGCAGCCGCAGATTTTTCCAGTACAAGTCCTGTTCTGCTCCGTATACAGACTCAGTCACACACAGTATACAAGTGTCATATATTAAATTAAACAGCACAGTTGCCTCGTGCATTGCAAAAAAGACGCCAGACGTTAGCTGAGTTGCACAGGACCTGGCAACTCACATCAGGCATCTCGCACTGCATGGCGTACTGAGGTTAGATGCATGAGGACACATCTGTAACATGCATTTATCCTGTTGATATAACTGAAGAACTCTGAAACCTAATATATGGGAAATGTGTAACTACATATTTTGTACAGATGTTCCCATTCTCATACTGTAGGTGTAGTTCCACTCTAAGGGATTTAATCATTAACCGTGAATGGATCTTAATACCTTATTAAATGTGACCATTATTGTTCCCACACAGGCCTTAATTCTTCATTAAATAAAAATGAATCTGATTAAAATGACGATCCGATTAAAAAGACCAGTCTACGTTCCAAAGAGCCTAGGTCGTCTCTGTCCCACTGTGATTTATACCTTGGTACAGTTACACATAATCCCTGGAGTAATTATTTATTAATCCAGAACTCATTATGTCTACATCATTTAATTTTTCTTCTCCTTTGCTCACATATCAGAATGGACCTATACAGTAATCGCCATTAAGGTCCATCATATTTCTGTTGGGTCACTGGCGAGCAGTGGTGCAAGTTTAAAAAATGTCTTACAGGTACTGTGTGCGCGCGTACCCACGGCTAAATTCTTAAGGGTATGCCGTACCCACCCGTAACTTGCAGCGCTGCCGGCGTGTTATACCCCTTTTATACTCGCAGAAAAATCCCGGGATATTGCACGTGAACGCGCATCATCCCGGGATTTTTGTGAGTATGAATGGGTACAGGGACAATTTCCCGGGACAAGCGACCTGGGTTGCGTCCTGGGAAGCTGTGCAGTGTGAACGGGTATACCGGGTCAAGGCGACCCGGCACCCGTTCTCTGCATAGGAGAAGGCGGTGCTTGGAGTAGATTATCTCCAAGCACCGCCTCCGCTAGAGTCAGCGATGACGTCACCGACCCGGCAATATGCCGGGTCGGCCCGCTAATGTGAATGGGTCATTCTCGGGAATGTGTCCCGGCAAATATACCGGGACACATTCCCGGGAATGAACGTTCACTGCGAGTGTATAAGGAGTCTAAATGGTACACTATAGGCAGTTGAAGGTATGATAGGGTATCTCAGGGGCACTTGCAGAAGAACTAGCAACACTTGGTCCTCTGTGTCCCAGAACATTGCTAACCGTGATAATTAAACTTCTCAAACCTTACACTTCTTTTTCATTCTAAGGATTTATGATTTGTAATATATATATGACTTGCACTCATTAAATTCTCACTTCAGGGTCAATGATGGGCATCTGCTGTACCCTATTCAGATAACCAAAAGCTACATTCATTCCAGATGATTATTCATGGTCCAGCAAGTACACAACATACACAGTACACTACAGATATACAGTACACTAGTACAGATATACAGTACACTACAATTAGATGAGCCTTTTGTAATGGGAACTTGGGCAGCAGTGTAAATATATGCAGAGTCACTACACTGCCAAGCATTGATGACGGTTTCTGATTTATGAGGCCAAGCACTACCAAACAGCGTAAGTGAGCGGCTGTTTTCTCCTGGTATAAATATAGGCTGCCCAGGAATGTGCTGCTTGGACATTCCCCAACCCATCCCATTGAGAAAGGTATTACGTTCCACTTACAGTATCTCTTCTGTTTCTATCTCACTGTTATACTGAGAGAACTGCTGACCAAGCTAAATGTAAGATTCAGGAGACCAAACAACGCCTGCAAACTAATGTGACTAGCCTAACCTCAGAGGTTTCCTAATGTTCTACTTTTATTGTAGGCATTGTTATCACGTCCTTCATCATTAGTTACTGCACGGAGCAATGCAATATTTTTTCAAAAGGGAAAATCAGCAAAGTAGAGAAAGAGACTAGAGAGAAACAACCAGGTGTGATGTACATACTCATGCAAATGTAATGACCTCATTTTTTAAATTCAGGATCCAGTTTTTATGTTTCATATAACTGTTGAGTGTGTGTATATATATATATATATATATATATATATATATATATATATATACACGTAGGAAAAAAATCGGCGGCACTCCAGGCCTTTCAAGTAGGAAAATTGTATATTTAAAACGTCACAAAATACAACATGTGACCGACGTTTCGGGGCCCGTAGCCCCTTGAAAAAGGGGCTACGGGCCCCGAAACGTAGGTCACATGTTGTATTTTGTGATGTTTTAAATATACAATTTTCCTACTTGAAAGTCCTGGAGTGCCGCCGATTTCTTCCTACGTATTACTACTAAACCACGGAGGGCACCTGGGCCGGCTATTGGACAAACTCAGGGAGTGCCGGGCTGCTCCATTGTGTATATATATATAGAGTATATATATTGAGTGAGGGCTTTTGCATATATATATATATATATGCAAAAGCCCTCGCTCAATCACTGACTGACTCATCACTAATTCTCTTACTTTTACTTCCTGATATGTTAGGAAGCTTAAATTTAACACAGGTATTCTTCAGGCAGGAAATAGGAAAACTACGTCATTAGAATTTTAATAAACCTCCCCTAAGGAGATGAAAAGGGGGTTGACATAATGATGTTATCACCGATGCGTAGCTTGCATTACATGAACGATAACACCCAATCGGATCAGCATGTGGATTGCAACTCCAGTATGTACAATTTCATTAACTACAAAAATGCGAAAACCCTCACTCATTCACTCATCACTAATTCTCTTACTTTCCGATATGTTAGGAAGATGAAATGTAACATAGGTATTCTGCAGGTGGGAAGTGGGAAAACTACGTCATTAAAATTTTAATAAACCTCCTCTAAGGGGATAAAAAGGGGGTTGACATAATGACATCATTATCGATACATTGCGTGAACAATAATGCCCAAATGGTCAAATGGATCAACATTTGGATTGCACCTCCAGTGGGTAGAATTTAATAAACTACAAAAATGGTCCTGTCACTTTTTAACGAATCTGCTACAGGTGCTCCTCGGGTAACGCCAAGAACCATGGATTAATAGTTACTTACATTAAGGCGTCTCAAATTTGCATCTCTATAGACTTACCAAATTTTCAACACTTACTTATACTTACAACCGTGAAAATCAGAAACTCCTGTGTGAAGGACGGGTAGAACAGCTAATATATAAATATATATATATATATATATATACACACACAGGTTGAGTATCCCATATCCAAATATTCCGAAATACGGAATATTCCGCAATACGGAATTTTTTGAGTGAGAGTGAGATAGTGAAACCTTTGTTTTTGATGGCTCAATGTACACAAACTTTGTTTAATACACTAAGTTATTAAAAATATTGTATTAAATGACCTTCAGGCTGTGTGTATAAGGTGTATATGAAACATAAATGAATTGTATGAATGTAGACACACTTTGTTTAATGCACAAAGTTATAAAAAATATTGGCTAAAATTACCTTCAGGCTGTGTGTATAAGGTGTATATGTGACATAAATGCATTCTGTGCTTATATTTAGGTCCCATCACCCTGATATCTCATTATGGTATGCAATTATTCCAAAATACGGAAAAATCCCATATCCAAAATACCTCTGGTCACAAGCATTTTGGATAAGGGATACTCAACCTGTATAAAAAAAAGGATCGGCACTCCCACCTTTTTTTGTAGTCCAACTTACTCAGGTGCCATCTGGACACAGAATACTCCAGCACAATCAAATAAGCGGCGGCACTCTGAGATTCAATACAAACGTTAATAGAATACAAACGTGTAGATTTAAGGCTTGCGAGATAGATGAAATCTACATGTTTGTTTCCATTAATGTTTGTATTGAATCTCAGAGTGCCACCGCTTAGTTAATTGTGCTGGAATGTATATATGTATATGTATATATATATACACACACACACACACACACACACACACACACACACACACACACACACACACACACAGTAGATGATGTGAGGGGGACGGTAATTATTTGGGGTCTTTGATGTTCTGGGCATGGACATCAGACCCTGCAAATAACTAGAGTATTGTATAATAACAGACTTATATAAACAAAAAATATATGTGTATTTAATCTGATTTATTACTACTACCATATCAGAAATGAACAGCTACATTCCAGTAGACCACAGTTAGTGCACCACAAATACAGAAGTTATCTACTTGAATAAGTGAAATATAAGGCTATGTAGAATCATATAACTTACAATGTTATGTTCTGTATAACAGACCTCTATAGTCCAATTTTGTTACAAGCACATTAGCCAAATCTATCTTTGTTGAATTTGAAGACAAAAGACAATGATTAGGATAATTACCAACAATTAGATAAGGTGCTCCAGACAAAAGAGGGCAGATCTTTGGATAATGAACACTTAAGGAAATTGTGTATAATAAAACAAATAGAACCAAAGTGGCTTGGATGAGCTCAGATTACTATTCCCATTGCATCTGATAACCATAAAGTCTGTGTTACAGCCTTCAATCATGAATAATGAAGAAGAAGAAGAAAACGGTTGAATACCTGTCTAACGCTTCTCTGTTTCTAATCTCCTAAGCAACTAATGTGATGTTATACAAATCTGTTCTAGACAACATTCCTCTTGTAGCTAAAAGTGGTTTAGTTGTGCCATGTATTCCCGAGCTGCATGGTACTGCCTTACCTTTTCTTGACCTTGTGAAGAATTTGATGCCACCAGGTGAGGTAGATGGGTTAGAAGTTGAGGATGTAGAGTCTTTGGAAGAAGATCTGAAAATGCCACTAAAGCTCATACGCCGAGGTGAACGAGGAGGGGACTCCAAGTATGGGAAGGGGAACAACGTTTTTGGGGATCCAGGGCTATATCTTGCTTTCGCAGGGGCGGACAATGGACTAGATGGTCGGTTTTGTAGACCTTTTGGGAAAAAGCTTTTTGAGGGGCTCCCAGTGCAGGTAGATTCTTCTGTCTGTAGGAGGCAAAGATAAAATGACAGTAGGTTGAACAGATGAAATGCTCAATTGCTCTTAATGGTATACTTGACATTTATAAAGAGGCATTGATGTGTTTTAATCATGTCTTGAACTTCTGACTTTTTTTTTCCAACTTTTCTTATCGCTGTTCCCAACGCTCTAAATGTGAAGACATTGCTTAAGCAGAAGCACAACAAAATTATGGGCTATATATAGGATATAGTTCAAACAATTAAAAATAAAATGTCAGTATTTTGTTCTTGGCTGATCGTTAGGTCTGTATATGAACAGTAAAGAAATCTTTTATGACGTTTAGGGACATTATAGAGAGGGAAACCCCTGGATGGGTGCCAACAGGTAGATATTTTTGCAAGCCCAACTGCCTAGGGAAGCCAATCGTGGAGCCAACTGGAGGTGGAGTGATGGTGAGGAGACTGCAGATGGGTATTACCAACCAGCTGGTTATCAACTTAGGATGGGACTCCACACAATTGCGGCCAAAGGGGTGGGCTGACAAGGCCATTGCCTGGGGCACAGGCCCATGGAGGGCACAACTGAATACCCATGCAAAAAAAAGAAGAAGAATGTTCTTCAGGTACAAGGTATTAATGGTGACAGGTGCCCACTATGCTGGCCATACTGAAAGTTCACACTGCTGCTCTGTCCCCTACCTCCTGCTTGCTTGGGCTGACATCTGTGCTGTGATACCAGAGCAGGCGTCAGTCCTCATTACTCCTCCCCTTCTCTCGCCTCCACTTTTCTAGGAGACAGTTGACACTACTTACTGTATGCAAATGTATATTTGATTATATGTGCATGGATGGGTAAAATCAGGTATCACCCAAAGCATTTTGTCCGGTTGGACTTCATCAAGGGTGCTCCCCTTGATGAATATGTATATATGTGTGTACCTAAACTGTATGTTTGTGTACATGTAAGTAGCTATGTATATTGATATACAGTATGTGTGCCTATGTACAGTATATTAGTATGTGTGTGTTTATGTATACGAGTATACAGTGCATCCGGAAAGTGTTCACAGCGCTTCACTTTTTCCACATTTTGTTATGTTACAGCCTTATTCCAAAATGGAATAAATTAATTTTTTCCTCAAAATTGTACACACAATATCCCATAATGACAATGTGAAAAAAGTTTTTTTTTAGATTTTTGCAAAATGTATTAAAAATAGAAAACTAAGAAATCACATGTACATAAGTATTCATAGCCTTTGCTCAATACTTTGTTGATGCACCTTTGGCAGCAATTACAGCCTCAAGTCTTTTTGAATATGATGCCACAAGTGTGGCACATCTATCTTTGAGCAGTTTTGCCCATTCCTCTTTGCAGCACCGCTCAAGCTCCATCAGGTTGGATGGGAAGCGTCAGTGCGCAACCATTTTTAGATCTCTCCAGAGGTATTCAATTGGATTCAAGTCTGGGCTCTGGCTGGGCCACTCAAGGACATTCACAGAGTTGTCCTGAAGCCCCTCCTTTGATATCTTGGCTGTGTGCTTAGGGTCATTGTACTGCTGAAAGTTGAACCATTGTCCCAGTCTGAGGTCAAGAGCATGGAACAAGTTTTCATCCAGGATGTCTCTGTACATTGCTGCATTCATCTTTCCCTCTATCCTGACTAGTCTCCCAATTCCTGCCGCTGAAAAACATCCCCACGGAATGATGCTGCCACCACCATGTTTCACTGTAGCGATGGTATTGACCTGGTGATGAGCGGTGCCTGGTTTCCTCCAAACATGACGCCTGGCATTCACACCAAAGAGTTCAATCTTTGTCTCATCAGACCAGAGAATTTTGTTTCTCATGGTCTGAGATTCCCTTCAGGTGCATTATGGCAAACTCTAGACGGGCTGCCATGTACTTTTTACTAAGGAATGGCTTCCGTCTGGCCACTCTACCATACAGGCCTGATTGGTGGATTGCTGCAGAGATGATTGTCCTTCTGGAAGATTCTCCTCTCTCCACAGGGGAATGCTGTAGCTCTGACAGAGTGACTATCGGGTTCTTGGTCACCTCCCTTACTAGAGCCCTTCTCCCCCGATTGTTCAGTTTAGACGGCTAGCCAGCTCTAGGAAGAGTCCTGGTGGTTCCGAACTTCTTCCATTTATGGATGATGGAGGCCACTGTACTCATTGGGACCTTCAAAGCAGCAGATCTTTTTCTGTACCCTTCCCCAGATATGTGCCTCGAGACAATCCTGTCTTGGAGGTCTACAGACAATTTCTTTGACTTCATGCTTGGTTTGTGCTCAGACATGCACTGTTAATTGTGGGACCTTATATAGACAGGTGTGTGCCTTTCCAAATCATGTCCAATCAACTGAATTTATATCCAATTTATATCCAATTAAGCTGTAGGAACATCTCAAGGATGATCCGTGGAAACAGGATGCACCTAAGCCCAATTTTTAGCTTCATTGCAAAGGCTGTGAATACTTACAGTATGTACATGTGATTTCTTAGTTTTTTATTTTTAATAAATTTACAAAAATCTCAAAAATACTTTTTCATGGTGTCATTATGAGGTATTGTGTGTAGAATTTGGAGGGAAAAAATTAATTTATTCCATTTTGGAATAAGACTGTAATATAACAAAATGTGGAAAAAGTGAAGCGCTGTGAATACTTTCTGGATGCACTCTATGTGTACCTATGTAAGAGTAAATTAATAAGCAGTTTATTTTCCACTATAAAAGCAACTATATATGTGTCTGAATGTGTGTTTCTATATATATGAATGTATGTACCTATGTATCTATATATTTTGAAATATGACCAAATATGTATATTAGGGTCTGTATGTGTGCGTTTATCTATGTACTGTATATGAGTAAATGTAAATAAGTGTACTGTATGCGTACCTATGCCATAAAGCATGTACAGTATAAATAAACAAGTGGCAGCATAATTGCCACTTCTGCAACACATAACGATCCCCATATGTATTAAAAAGGGTCTGCAGCAGATATCAGTAGTGTAGCTTATAAAGGGATCAGTAATGTAGTGTGGGGTATAGAGGGATTAGTAGTGTAGTGTAGTAATGTAGTGCAGTGTATAGAGGGGTCGGTGATGTAGTGTGGGGTATAGAGGGGTCAGTGATGTAGTGAAGGGTATAGAGGGGTCAGTAATGCAGGATAGGGAATAGTGGGAACAGTAATGTAGTGGTAATATAGAGGGGTCAGGAATCCAGTGTAGGGTAGATGGGGTCAGTGCTGTATTGTAGGGTGTAGAGGGGTCAGTGATATAGTGTTGGGTATAGAGGGATTAGTAATGTAGTGTTGAGTATAGAGGGATTAGTAATGTAGTGTAGGGTATAGAAGGGTCAGTAATGTAGTGTAATCTATAGAGCAGTCAGTGATGTAGTGTAGTGTATAGAGCAGTCAGTGATGTAGTGTGGGGTATAGAGCATTCAGTAATGTAGTGTGGAGTTTAGAGGGATCAGAGCTGTTGTGTAGGTGTAGAGGGGTCAGTAAAGTATTATAGGGTATAGTGTGGTCAGTAATGTAGTGTAGGGTGTGTGAATGCCAAATTGCTTTCTCACAAATATTTAAAATGCAGTTACATACAGTTACAGTTACATACAGTTACAGGCCAGTTATACAATTACCATATTTTTTCAATGCATCCTCCTCTTAATATCTCTCTCTCTCTCTCTCTCTCTCTCTCTCAGCAAATAAATACAGGAACTGATCTGGCAATAACTCCATCATCGTCTAGTCCAAAACAGCAACTGCTCTCCTGTGTGATCAGCAATGTGTTATCTAGTTTGGGGGGAGGGAACTTCCTCATTCATGATGAGTCACTAGTCTCTTTGTATATGCTAATCAGGTTCAGCCTTGAAGACATCCAAAGGGCTGGCCTAAGCTTCCTGTCCACTACCTGTTTGGAATATCTATTGTTCTAATAAAAGTGATTTTAGCTTACATACATTTAATCATAATTATTTGTTGCAATGTCCTACAACTAATAACAAGTATCAAATTAATCTACACATTAATCTGCTTGCTTTAATACCAAATATGACAGGTGTATCTGGTTTCGTTCAAATAATACACATACATGACATTACTTCATTTCATAATTTTAAATCATCATGATGTCTGGCGCTTGATATTATTATAATTATGTACTGCATGAAATAAGTGTCGAATCCATCTCTGTGGCATGTCCGTGTAAATGCGTGTGTTACCATATATTGCTGTGCTCGCTGCGCGTATTTGCAAGTATAGCGACTCATAATGTGTGTAGTTTGTATGTTCTTTTTATGTAATATTTTTGACTTCGACAGGTGTATAGGGGTCAGTAATGTAGTATAGGGTTTAGTGTGGTCAGTAATGTAGTGGCAGTATAGAGGGGTCAGAGCTGTAGTGTAGGGTGTAGAGGGGTCAGTAAAAATACTAATCCATGTATAGTACACTATTATTGAATTAAGATGCAAAACGCAGGACAAAGTATGCAATCTGAGTAAAGAAAAGTCAAAGGTTATTGGTCTGATAAGAGTAACCAGCTCCATGCCTTGCACCACGTATCGTTATGAATAAACTGAGATTGCCTGGGCTCCGGTTGGCTTAGAACCCGACCCTGACTCACATATTATTTTTTGAGAGATATGTGCAGTGCTCTAAAACCACAGCGGAATTTCATTGGGTTTGCTGCAGATAGGCATTTAGGAAATGATGGTTGATCAACGTCAGTTTTCCAAACACAGTCTAAAGCTGGGTACACACTAGGCAACAAGCCAATGATATAGGGCCTGATTCAGCACTGAATGCAGAAGTGCTAAAATTTCTATTTGGCGATTTCAGCACTTCTGCGCATGCGTGCAAACCACTGTGCGATTGCAGTCCAAGTCCCGGCAGGGGGGGTGGGTGGGAACGGGGTGTCAATGCAGTGTTTTGTAGGTGGCAACGCGCAGTTCGGGGGGCGCGACCTGGACAATGGAGGCTTGCCCGGACTGTTTGTGGAGCGGGCCATGGCGGCTGCGTGATGTCACATGCAGCCGCTGTGACCCGAAACATAGCTGCACGCGACTGCCTTCGCAGCTATGCTGCACAGAAGGCAACCCTTAAAATGATGCGCTCAAATTTTAGCAGGAAGGGGGGCGGTATGCAGGGCGACCTTGCCCTGTGCTGGGTGCCCCCGCACTAGCTAGAGACATGAGTAGTAGTTTTGCGATTACTCATGCTGAATTAAGGCCATGGTGCATACACACTGTGCAATCTTGCTGACGACCGAACGCTATATCGAGCATTGTTCAGTAGTGTGGTCCTTAACATTATATCAGGTATAGGTAGGTAATGCGTACACAATGCACAATTTGCTTAACATCGTTAACGTCACTCTCAGATTGTACAGCATGTAGGGCTGACAAAAAGATGCGACAAACGACTCACGGGAGCGCGCAGTAGTGCGTACACACTGGACGATGTGGATGATTTCTTTATCGCTGAACGACAAATCATCCAAAAAAATCATCTAGTGTGTACCCAGCTTAAACCAATGCTTAACAAGTAGTTGAGCTGTACTATGCCAAGCCTGCTGTGAGTCTACACACTTACTATTTACTTTCTATGCTTAGAATGACTGTTGGCAACAGCACTAGCTCAGGAAATGCTCAGTCAAAGCAGATCTATTGTTTGTATTGTGTATTGTGTATCCACGGATTCAGCAGCAATGAATTTATGCGTATTTGTACTTAAATAATGACTCCACTATAGCAATATACCCTGAGAAAACTGGGTAAAAATCCATACATAGTAAGAGAGCTGGTTATGCAATTGTTTTTAGACAGTCTGTCACAACCACTGCTACTCTTGCAGGGGCAAATGCAGGGTTTGTAGGGGTGGGGGGTCCATAGAGGGAAGCAGCCAAGCAGGGGAGTGGAGATTGATGTGACCCTGTATATACTGGGACCGTTAAACAAGTATATATAATAGATACACAAAGTGTGTGTGTGTGTATGTGTGTGTGTGTATATCTGGTCATCAGGAGAGACATACCCATTCTGTGAAGCTAGTTCAACACTAATGAGATTGTGGCTAATAGTGAACTCAGCGTTATTGTTGGCTTGATCCATACAAACGTGATAGTGAATAATTGTGAACTCAGCGCATTTTGTTTTATTATTGTATTTTTATATCGATTTTTTATTTTGGGTACAACACGACCATATGATTTATCATTTGCCCCATAGAGCTCTTCCGATCCATTTAATATGAGCCCCTGATGAAGTCCATTTGGCCGAAACGCGTAGGGTTTGGTTCGGATGCGAGAACATCAGATATGCATTAATTAAGAAACACTGGATTAAGAATCTGTTTCATCATTGATCCATCTGATGTTTGTATTTTAATGTGGATGTGTTAGCCATTTGACATTGACGCAGGAATTGTATTCACTGCAATATATTGTTAAATGCTAATATGTAAATAAATTGAAGTTTTCAAGTAAATAGTGGTCAAAATTTGGAAGAGGACTCATATGTAAAGGTCTAAAGATTATGGCCCAGATGCATCATCACTTGGAAAGTGATAAAATGTAGAGTGAAAAAGAGCCAGCCAATCAGCTCCTAACTTCCATGTCACAGGCTGTGTTTGAAAAATGGCAGTTAGGAGCTGATTGGCTGGTACTTTTTCAGTCTACATTTGATCACTTTCCAAGCGATGATGCATCTAGCCCTATATTGTATAGCTCCCTTGGACATTCTATATATATATATATATATATATATATATATACATACATACTTATATATATATACATACATACACACACACACACACACACAGTGCATCCAGGAAGTATTCACAGCGCGTCATTTTTTCCAACTTTTGTTATGTTACAGCCTTATTCCAAAATGGACTAAATTCATATTTCCCTCAAAATTCTACACAAAATACCCCATAATGACAATGTGAAAAAAGTTTCTTTAGATTTTTGCAAATTTATGAAAACTAAAAAACTAAAAATTACATGTACATAAGTATTCACAGCCTTGCTCAACACTTTGTTGATGATTGTTTGGCAGCAATTACAGACTCAAGTCTGTTTGAATATGATGCCACAAGCCTGGCACACCTATCTTTGGGCAGTTTCGCCCACTCCTCTTTGCAGCACCTTTGAAGCTCCATCAGGTTGGATGGGAAGCGTGGGTGCACAGCCATTTCCAGATCTCTCCAGAGATGTTCTCCAGAGATGTTCACTCGGATTCAAGTCTGGGCTCTGGCTGGGCCACTCAAGGACATTCACAGAGTTGTCCTGAAGCCACTCCTTTGATATCTTGGCTGCATGCTTAGGGTCGTCGTCCTGCTGTAAATGAACCGTCGCCCCAGTCTGAGGTCAAGAGCCCTCTGGAGCAGGTTTTCATCCAGGATGTCTCTGTACATTGCTGCATTCATCTTTCCCGATTAGTTTCCCAGTTCCTGCCGCTGAAAAACATCCCCACGGCATGATGCTGCCACCACCATGCTTCACTGTAGCAATGGCATTGGCCTGGTGAGGAGCGATGCCTGGTTTCCTCCAAACAGGACGCCTGGCATTCACGCCAAAGAGTTCAATCTTTGTCTCATCAGACCAGAGAATTTTGTTTCTCATGGTCTGGGAGTCCTTCAGGTACATTTTGGCAAGCTCCAGGGAGCTGCCATGTGCTTTTTACCAAGGAGTGGCTTCCATCTGGCCACTCTACCATACAGGCCTGATTAGTGGATTGCTGCAGAGATGGTTGTCCTTCTGGAAGGTTCTCCTCTCCACAGAAGAATGCTGTAGCTCTGACAGAATGACCATCGGGTTCTCGGTCACCTCCCTGACTAGGGCCCTTCTCCCCCGATCGCTCAGTTTAGACAGCTGGCCAGCTCTAGGAAGAGTCCTGGTGGTTCCGAACTTCTTCCATTTATGGATGGAGGCCACTGTGCTCATTGGGACCTTCAAAGCAGCAGACATTTTTCTGTACCCTTCCCCAGATTTGTGTCTCAAGACAATCCTGTCTCGGAGGTCTACAGACAATTCCTTTTACTTAATGCTTGGTTTGTGCTCAGACATGCACTGTCAAAGTGTGGGACCTTATATCGACAGGTGTGTGCCTTTCCAAATCATGTCCAATCAACTGAATTTACAGTAGGTGGACTCCAATTAAGCTGTAGGAACAGCTCAAGGATGATCAGTGGAAACAGGATGCACCTGAGCTCAATTTTGAACTTCATGGCAAGGTCTGTGAATACTTATGTACATGTGATTTCTTAGTTTTTTATTTTTAATAAATTTGCAAAAATCTAAAAAAAACTTTTTTCATGTTGTCATTATGGGGTATTGTATGTAGGGAAAAAATTTAATTATTCCATTTTGGAATAAGGCTGTAACATAACAAAATGTGGAAAAAGTGAAGCGCTGTGAATACTTTCCGGATGCACTGTATGTATGTATGTGTGTGTATGTATATATATATATATAGAGGAACAGAGACTGAACTGTATCTACTACACATCAGATAAGCTATTTTTACATTATTTTGATGTATGGGTATTTGCTTTGTTTTTTAACAATTAAACTGGTGTTAAAACTTTATTACACTATTTCGGCTACCTTCTTTCTTTTCATTGGTGATCATTGAGCATTAGAAGTACCATGAGGTTCTGGAGCTGAAGGGAGAAATCTATCTAGTTCGGGAATTCCCATTTTGAGAGCGTGCAATTTAATTAAGTGGTTAACTCCACTCATGATGGTACTTGCGTTTTTCTAAGGGTGTTATTGAACTGGTGGAGGTTTTCATTTGAAGGATCCTAATATACTGCACTAGTAGGCGCTGTTTTCACCTTCTTTATATATATATATAAAATAAGATTTTAAACCTACCGGTAAATCTTTTTCTCCTAGTCCGTAGAGGATGCTGGGGACTCCGTAAGGACAATGGGGTAAAGACGGGCTCCGCAGGAGACATGGGCACCTAAAAGAACTTTCTAGTATGGTGTGCACTGGCTCCTCCCTCTATGCCCCTCCTCCAGACCTCAGTTAGAGAACTGTGCCCAGAGGAGATGGACAACACGAGGAAAGGATTTTGTTAATCTAAGGGCAAGATTCATACCAGCCCACACCAATCATACCATATAACCCGGAATACACATAACCAGTTAACAGTATGAACAAACAACAGTACCGGTCCAAGACAGAGTCTAACTGTAACATAACCCTTATGTAAGCAATAACTATATACAAGTCTTGCAGATTTTCCGCACTGGGACGGGCGCCCAGCATCCTCTACGGACTACGAGAAAAAGATTTACCGGTAGGTTTAAAATCTTATTTTCTCTTACGTCCTAGAGGATGCTGGGGACTCCGTAAGGACCATGGGGTTTATACCAAAGCTCCCAATCGGGCGGGAGAGTGCGGATGACTCTGCAGCACCGACTGAGCAAATGCTAGGTCCTCATCAGCCAGGGTATCAAACTTGTAGAATTTAGCAAAAGTGTTTGACCCCGATCAAGTTGCTGCTCGGCAAAGCTGTAATGCCGAGACGCCCCGGGCAGCCGCCCAAGAAGAGCCTTTTACTGAATGCGGTAACGGCAATCCAGCCGTAACATAAGCCTGCTGAATCGTGTTACAGATCCAGCGAGCAATAGTCTGCTTCGAAGCAGACGCGCCAATCTTGTTGGCAGCATACAGGACAAACAATGCATCTGTTTTCCTAATTCTAGCCGTCCTGGCTACATACATTTTTAAGGCCCTGACTACATCCAGGGACATGGAATCCTCCACCACCTTGGGTAAAAATTGAGGACGAGTCCTCAATTCCGCTCTATCTACGTGAAAAATCAAGTAAGGGCTCTTGTAAGACAAGGCCGCCCATTCTGACACACGCCTCGCAGATGCCAAGGCTAACAACATGACCACCTTCCAGGTGAGAAATTTCAAATCCACCGTTTTAAGGGGTTCAAACCAGTGTGATTTAAGGAACTGCAACACCACGTTCAGGTCCCATGGTGCCACCGGGGGCACAAAAGGAAACTGGATGCATAGTACTCCTTTTACAAATGTCTGGACTTCTGGGAGAGAAGCCAATTCCTTCTGAAAGAATATTGACAAGGCCGAAATCTGTACTTTAACAGAGCCTAACTTTAGGCCCATATCCACTCCTGTCTGTAGGAAGTGGAGAAAACTACCCAGATGGAAATCTTCCATAGGAGCATTCTTGGTTTCACACCAAGAGACATATTTCCGCCAGATACGGTGATAATGTTTTACCGTCACCTCCTTCCTAGCCTTTATTAGAGTAGGTGTGACCTCCTCCGGAATACCCTTCTCCGCTAGGATCCGGCATTCAACCGCCATGCCGTCAAACGTAACCGCAGTAAGTCTTGGAACATGCAGGGCCCCTGCTGTAACAGGTCTTCCCTTAGAGGAAGAGGCCAGGGATCTTCCGTGAGCATCTCCTGAAGATCTGAGTACCAGGCCCTTCGAGGCCAGTCTGGAACAATGAGTATTGTTTGTACTCTTTTTCGATTTATGATCCTCAACACTTTTGTGATGAGAGGAAGAGGAGGAAACACGTAGACCGACTGGAATACCCACGGTGTTACCAGAGCGTCTACTGCTATTGCCCGAGGGTCCCGGGACCTGGCACAATACCTCCGAAGCTTCTTGTTGAGGCGTGACCCCCTCATGTCTATTTGAGGAACTCCCCAGAGATCCGTTATCTCTGCAAAGACTTCTTGATGAAGTCCCCACTCTCCTGGATGGAGATCGTGCCTGCTGAGGAAGTCTGCTTCCCAGTTGTCCACTCCCGGAATAAAGACAGAGCGCTTACGTGATTTTCCGCCCAGCGAAGAATCCTGGTGGCTTCCGCCATCGCGACTCTGCTTCTTGTCCCGCCTTGGCGGTTCACATGAGCTACTGCTGTGACATTGTCTGATTGAATCAGAACCGGTAGGTTGCGAAGAAGAATCTCCGCTTGTCGAAGGCCGTTGTATATGGCCCTTAGCTCCAACACGTTGATGTGTAGACAGGACTCCTGGTCTGACCATAGTCCCTGAAAATTTCTTCCTTGGGTGACTGCTCCCCATCCTCGGAGGCTCGTGTCCGTGGTTACCAGGATCCAGTCCTGAATGCCGAACCTGCGACCCTCTAGAAGGTGAGCACTTTGCAGCCACCATAGAAGATACACCCTGGCCCTGGGGGACAGTGTTATTTTTTTTATTTTTTTTTAATGTAATTGTAGATGGGACCCAGACCATTTGTCCAGAAGATCACATTGAAACGTCCTTGCATGGAACCTGCCGAAGGGAATGGCCTCGTAAGTTGCCACCATTTTCCCCAGAACCCGAGTGCATTGATGAGCTGACACTCTTTTCGGCTTCAGTAGTTCTCGGACCATGTTCTGGAGGTCCTGGACTTTTTCCAACGGGAGGAAAATTTTCTTTTGTTCCGTGTCCAGTATCATGCCAAGGAAGGCTAGTCAAGTTGTCGGAACCAACTGTGACTTTGGTAGATTGAGAATCCACCCATGTTGCTGAAGCACTCTCTGAGAGAGTGCCACGTTCTCCAGTAATTGCTCTCTTGATCTCGCTTTTATCAGGAGATCGTCCAAGTATGGGATAATTGTGACTCCTCGCTTGCGCAGGATCAACATCTTTTCTGCCATTATCTTGGTGAAAATCCTCGGGCCGTGGACAGCCCAAACGGCAACGTCTGAAACTGGTAATGACAATCCTGTACCGCGAATCTCAGGTACTCCTGATGAGAGGGATATATGGGGACATGATGGTAAGCATCCTTTATGTCTAGTGACACCATAAAATCCCCCCCTTCCAGGCAGGCTATCACCGCTCGGACCGATTCCATCTTGAATTTGAATCTTTTCAGGTACAGGTTCAGGGATTTTAGGTTTAAAATGGGCCTGACCGAACCATCCGGCTTCGGGACCACAAATAGGGTTGAATAATACCCTTTTCCCTTTTGGCTCAGGGGAAACCTGATAATCACTCGCTGTTGACACAGCGTTTGAATTGCAGCTAGCACTACTTCCCGCTCTGGAGTAGAAGCTGGTAAGGCCGACTTGAAAAATCGGCGTGGGGGCACCTCTTCGAATTCCAGCTTGTAGCCCTGGGAGACTATTTCTATCACCCAAGGGTCCACGTCTGACTGAACCCAGACTTGGCTGAATAGTCGAAGGCGTGCCCCCACCTGAGCGGACTCCCGCAGGGGAGCCGCAGCGTCATGCGGTGGACTTAGCGGAAGCCGGGGAGGACTTCTGCTCTTGGGAACCAGCCTTAGCAGGTGTCCTCTTGCCTCTACCCTTACCTTTGGCGAGGAAAGAGGAGCCCCGACCTCTTCTGGATCTATGCGACCGAAAGGACTGCATCTGATATTGTGGGGGTTTCTTTTGCTGTTGGGGAACAAAAGGTAAAAAGGTCGACTTACCCGCGGTAGCTGTAGAGATCAGGTCCGCGAGGCCGTCACCAAACAATACATCACCTTTGTAAGGTAAAAACCTCCATATGCCTTTTTGAGTCTGCATCCCCCGTCCATTGGCGGATCCACAAGGCTCTTCTTGCCGAAATAGCCATAGCATTGGCTCTTGAACCCAGTAAACCAATGTCTCTTTGAGCGTCCCTTATATATAAGACTGCATCCTTAATATGAGCTAATGTTAACAAAATTGTATCCCTATCTAGGGTATCAAGGTCAGCTGACAGTGTATCTGTCCAAGCTGCTACTGCACTACATACCCATGCCGACGCAGTTGCCGGTCTAAGCAAAGTATCAGTATGAGTGTAGATAGACTTTAGTGTAGTCTCTTGCCTGCGGTCCGCAGGGTCCTTGAGGGCCGCTGTGTCAGGGGACGGTAGCGCCACCTTCTTGGAAAGGCGTGTTAAGGCTTTGTCCACTGTGGGAGAGGATTCCCAACGTACCCTGTCCTGTGTAGGGAAAGGGTACGCCATAAGAACCCTTTTGGGAATCTGCAGTTTCTTATCTGGAGTTTCCAAAGCTTTTTCACATAACTCATTAATTTCATGGGAAGGAGGAAAGTTTATAACCTGTTTCTTTCCCTTAAACATGTGTATCCTCGTGTCGGGCACCGAGGGCTCATCAGTGATATGTAACACATCTTTTATTGCAATAATCATGCACTGAATACTATTTGTCACCCTGGGGTGCAACCTTGCTTCATCATAGTCGACACTGGAATCAGAGTCCGTGTCGGTATCTGTGTCCCTTATTTGTGAGAAGGGACGTTTCTGAGACCCCAACGGGTCCTGTGAGTTGGCACAATCTGTAGATTGATTACCTGCCGACGCTCTGGACTCTGATTTGTCCAGTCTTTCATGCAGTGAAGCTACACTAGCATTTAACATATGCCACATATTCATCCAATCCTGAGTCGGCACCGCCGACTGAGACACACCACTCATCTGTTCCACCTCCTCTTTGGATAAGCCTTCCGTTTCAGACATGCCGACACACGTACCGACACCCCACACACACACTGGGATATAACTATAAGGGGACAATTCCCCAAAGAAGGCCCTTTGGAGAGACAG
The DNA here is from genome assembly GCF_028390025.1 of Pseudophryne corroboree. NCBI lineage: Eukaryota > Metazoa > Chordata > Amphibia > Anura > Myobatrachidae > Pseudophryne > Pseudophryne corroboree. Next base: position 164,329,189 of record NC_086448.1, read on the forward strand.
AGAGAGAGTATGCCAGCACACACCAGCGCCAACTGACCCAGGGGGAAAAAAAACAGATAGTGCTTTTACATATAAATGTATACAGAATTCCCCACTCACTGCGCTTTAAATATGTGCCCCCCTCTCTTATTTTCAGCCCTCTGATGCTCAGCAGGGGAGAGTCTGGGGAGCCAGCGTTTTTTTTAAATGGCGGGGATTCGTAGTTTACTGCCCCGCAGCCTAACTACATGCTTCTTGCCTAAAAACGAGGTTTATTGCTGCCCAGGGCGCCCCCCCGTGCCCTGCACCCATCAGTGCCATGTGTGTGTGTAAATGTGGGAGCAATGGCAGCTGCGCGCTTACCTCATGAAGATCTGAAGTCTTCTGCCGCCTGACGTCTTCTTATGATCTGTCATACTCACCCGGCTTCTTTTATCCGGCATCTGTGAGGAGGATGGCGGCGCGGCTCCGGGACGAACCCCAGGGTGAGACCTGTGTTCCGACTCCCTCTGGAGCTAATGGTGTCCAGTAGCCTAAGAAGCAGAGCCCTTAACTCTTAAGAAGTGGGTCTGCTTCTCTCCCCTCAGTCCCACGATGGAGGGAGTCTGTTGCCAGCAGAGCTCCCTGAAAATAAAAAAAAACTAACAAAATTATTTTTACAGAAAACTCAGGAGAGCTCCTGTAATGCACCCTATCTCCTCTGGGCACAAGATCTAACTGAGGTCTGGAGGAGGGGCATAGAGGGAGGAGCCAGTGCACACCATACTAGAAAGTTCTTTTAGGTGCCCATGTCTCCTGCGGAGCCCGTCTATACCCCATGGTCCTTACGGAGTCCCCAGCATCCTCTAGGACGTAAGAGAAATATATATATATATATATATATATATATATATATATATAGAATCCCAAAATAGAAAGCAGCGGCACTCAGGGAATTTCAAATCAAATAGATGTATTCAAAGTGTACAAGAAAGCCGACGTTTCGGGGCTCACCCGCCCCTTTGTCAAGGTGTGTAACAATACTTAAAAGCAAGCACATACCTTATATCTAGAAGAAGCCCGCCAGTGTTCGTGCGTGGACCGGAGACGCGGCTTCCAGCTGTACTTCCGGTCCCTCTGTGATGACCTCACAGGCTGCGAGGACACAATCTGTCACTGATGTTTTTATTTATAGAAAGACCTGTCCACGGAGGAACGTCTGGGTTGCCTAGACGACCAAAAGGCGCAGCCGTGGTGAGGTCATCACAGAGGGACCGGAAGAACATTAAAATTATACTGAAAGAGGAATGAAATAAAGCCCTTACAAGTTCCACCGGGAGCGGACTGTAGTGAGCCACAGCTATGTGGACACACAGCACGGAGAGACCTGCTGCACAACCTGTGATTCGCAGGAGTTTGAAGATGGGACGGAGTCAAATGCCACGAGGATGGGCATAAAATCACAGACCACAGCAGGCAGCTCCATTACATGAAAAAAAATTGGTCCATCAAGGAGGATTTGTGGGTACTCAGAAACACCCCCGTGGGCTCCACAGGTGTTTTTTTCTTGATGGGTTTTCCTAGGGTTGAAAAGCCCTTTAATAAACAAGAGGGCACTGTATCACTTTAAAGGGTTACGAGTCTCCCTTTTGCCAGTGATAATGTTTTTACAGTATTTCAGATTATGTGATAATGCTTTTACAGTATTTCAGATTTTGTGATAATGCGGTTATTTCTGATAATGTGATAATGCCATTGTTTCGCTTGATGGCAGAAAGATTACAATTGTATGTGGAAGAGTACTGCAGTACTTGTACCACGGCAATACCTGTTCTGGTATAACCATTCTAGGCATTGGCCCTGCTTGCCACCACTGACGCTAGGGGTAATGGTGTGCTATCCATATATACAATTGTTTTGGTCCCACCTACATAAGTCTATTGTCCAGATCCCCCTGACCCTTGCTGTGAGCATACCTTGCGCTGAGCATTTTTGTCTGCACTGTCCAGGTCTCCATCCAGAAAGGGCATAGCAAAGGAGCTGAGGTCCTAGAAGACAAATAAGAACATTTGTGACTGCTGCGATCCCCGCTTGTACACATTATAACAAATAAGCTTGTGGCTATATAACAATGCACATGTGGCAATGTAACCCTAACCTAGGATTATACATAGACAAATATAACTCTTACTGGTGAGAGATATGGATATTACCAGTCAGCAAGAAGTCCTACAACATAAAGGGCCTGAGTATACAGGTGGCCTGAGAATACATAAAGTCACAGTACAGATATGGACACACGGTACCAGAAATGTCAGCGGCGTTCCTGAATGGCGCATGGCTGGTAACATGGGGGTGGCTAAAAAGACAAACTTCGATTCTGCATGTTCGCAGGCATGTCGCTGAAAGCAGATGCGTACAAAGATGCTGAGGCGCTCACACAGGAGGCCATACTCAGATGGAGTAAGTGCTCCTAGCATAGGGCAGGTGCAAGATTCCATGGTGCAACAGACGGTGCATCTACCAAAGCTGACAGTGGGCGTCTCAGTCCTTGCACACTCAGACACACAGATGTACACCATGGAAGGACTTTGCAGCGACATTAGCATGCAGATACAGGCGCGACTGACCAGCAATCTCTGTCTTTAGATAGTGCTGGTTGTCAGCGGAGAGAAGTGCTTGGCAAGCTGGCAGGCATTCTCTGAATGCAAGAGAACCCAGTGATTATCAGTGATGTATCCTAAAACCATTGCAAGTGTGTTATGTTCTAACAGACTGCAGCAGAGTTTATGGAAATTAATATATACATCACTTATAGAAGTCTATAAGTCCATTAAAGAATTGTTACTTATCACTATAGAGCTTAGCTAAGTAGCAATTCATGTGTACTTACCTTTCCGTAAAAGCGATCCGGTATCCAGGGCTCCGGCAATCCTGTCTTCAGAGTCGGCAGTCAGGTCCGACGGCTGAGATCAGGTGAGGCTGCAAGGGCTGCTGGGATATCAAGAGGGCGGAGCAAGTGCCGAGTGCCAGGCAGAGTGCAGGGATGTATTAAACCTCTCTTCCGTTTTCGCACAGAAGTTCAGATTACGCTATCCTGAGATGGTGAATCTGAGCTGAGCTTTCCATCCTTGAATGAATCGCACTCATCATACTAAAGTTTGGTAATGCGATTCAGGCATGGAGCGGGCGTGCCGCTTTAGAAGTCAGGAACTTCTCCACGGAAACCCGTTCCGCAATACAGGGCTTTTCTCTGCTTTATGAATAGACCCCACAGCTAGGAGGGGAAATGAGTTGTCTGTGAAGCCCGCACTTTCATACGACCTAGACGAGAATATAGGCTGACAGTGATGGAATGACAGGTACGCTCAGACAGATAGCTGTCACTGTACAAGAAGGTGGCAGTGTATTATGAGGAGAAGGAGCAGTACTATTCCACGCCATCCAACATTACAAGCCATGTATGATATTGTCCTGTAAACATATTTTGGACAAAGCAGAAATACACCAGTGCAGCAACATGTTGTTTTATGTTTTGTATCAGGCGGGAACATGGTGTGTATATCTAATAATGACATGTTGCAGTACAATAAACATGACTGCTAAATAACCTCTGCAGCTCGCATACTATAGTTTGCTTTTGCTGGAGGAATACTTGTCTATGTTTCCTAGCCTACTTCAGGAAGATTTGGAGGCCAGGTAAGAAAAGAAGAGGGGGTATGGCTAAAATTTGATGTAGCAATTGCATTGTGATGCCCGCCCACCTCAATGCACTGCGTGGCAGTTGACTGATGAACTGACCACGTCATTGTGTGGTTACTTAGTGGGCAGAGATTGGTGGCAAGGTTTGCGTCATGCAGGGCCATCTAAACATAAAGGGAAGGTGGGCAGATGCCCAGGGCCCCACTATTCTAGGGGCCAAGGGGGCATCTGATGCCAATGGAGCAACCTTGGAGACAGAAGTAGAATGCTGCCATACCGCCCAACTGTCCTGATTTTCACGGGACAGTCACGTTTTTTTGGGACTGTCCCGCTGTCCCACCCGCAGGCCGCAGTGTCCCGCGTGGGGGGTGGGGGGGGCAGTTGTGAGGCTCCTGTCACTTGCTGCCCTGCTTAGCAGAACAGCAGTAAATATATGTTGTGCGCATGCGCACAGCGTCTATTTACGGAGACAGGGACTGGGGGCATGCCAGCAGCTCACAGAGCGCTGGACATGCCCCCATAGTGACGGGAAAATGGGGGTGTAGCTCGCGATCGTGACATTACTGCCCCCTTCACTGAGATCATAACCCTTTTTCCTGGCGGTCGCGCCTACGCTGTGCTTCAGTCTCTCTTTCATTATCCTTAAAGTTGGGAGTATGTGTTGCCATGCTCCTGATTGTGAACTACACACAAGCAGAGTGGCCAGACAGCATTCTCTACCTGCCTCCGAGCCTGCAGCCAGACAGTGATTTACTATCAGCATGCTGATTGGTGGATGGCTCGAGCTACCCACCAATCAGAGTGCGAACAGCCATTCTCTCTATGGAAGCCTGTAGACTAGAGAGACGATGCTGGACTGCAGGAGGGGTAAGTTACAATGTTTTTTTCCTTATATTTATTCCTGTGAATGGGTGCCTATAGGCCCCAGTGCATTGCTTTGCCCCATGGCCTACAATGCTGTTAAGACGGCCCTGGATGGCCACTCCCACTTTTGACAAATTAATTCTCTCAGAAAAATCACTAGCTATCTTGGGAGTATGGGTTTCCTTCTAATACTGGAGTCTCCCGGACATTCCGGGAGGGTCTACAGTTATTATTTAGGGGAGATTCAATTAGACACATTGCTTAGATATGTGCTTATAGCCTTGAGCTTTAACAGCCATAGATTCCGGGTTAAGTGCACAGAGCTATGGGTTAATATGCTCACAGTGTGCTTGGTAAGGGCAGAAAGCCCTGCTTACCATGGACTTCTGATTGCTGTCTGGGATACTAAGGAGGAAAAATAGGCAAGAAACATATGAAAAGAGAGGTGAGAAGGGCACAGGGCTGATCCCTGGGGATGGCCAGCCCACAGTAACTAGCTACACACTGTAGGGGCTGGACCTGGGAGCAGGGGAAAGTAGGGCCCATATTAGCTGTACACAGTGACCGTACTGCGCCCTGTAACCCAGTACTTTGACTGGCTCCTCTAAAAGCACCTATCACAGCTAGGCATTCCACAATCTCTGCAGTAAACTGGCTGTCTGACTCAGGGGCGTATCAACCCATTGGCCAGGATGGCACTCGCCAGGGGCGCCAGCCGAGGAGGGGGCACCACCCAGCAGTGCTACCCTCGGCAAATGGGTGAAATCACTTAGGCAGGAACAGTAGGCAGGAACAGGCGCTGGTGTTTGGCACCACAATGCACTAGTGAAGAATGTGAAAGTAAACTGCAGTTCCCAGCAGCCCTTGCTGTCGGGAGCTCCTGGCAGCAAGGGTTGCTGGGAGCTATAGTTTACTTTCACTTTCTTCATGAAGTGTGGTGCGGTGCCGAAGTGTGGTGTTCCTGCCTACTGTGTAATCCTCCAGCCCAGGCGATGCCCAACTCATCACACTAGGTACTGCAACATATTAATTGATATGTGCTTTGAGGGGGGAGGACTATATGCAGGGAGGGGAAAGGACTATATGCAGGGAGTGGGGAGACTATGTACTGGGAGGGGAGGGGACTATATGCAGGGTGGGGAGACTCTGTACTGGGAGGGGAGAGGACTATATGCAGGGAGTGGGGAGACTATGTACTGGGAGGGCAGAGGACTATATGCAGGGTGGGCAGACTCTGTGCTGGGAGGGCAGAGGACTATATACAGGGAGGGGGAAGACTATGTACTGGGAGCGGAGAGGACTATATGCAGGGAGGGCGGAGACTATGTGCTGGGAGGGGAGAGCACTACATGCAGGGAAGTGGGAAAATATGTACCGGGAGGGGAGAGGACTATATGCAGGGAGGGGAGAGGACTATGTGTATGGGGGGAGACTCTGTGCTGGGAGGGGAGAGGACTATATGCAGAGGGGGGCGACTCTGTGCTGGGAGGGGAGCGGACTATATGCAGGAAGGGGGGAGGCTTTGCGATGGGAGGGGAGAGGACTATATGCAGGGAGGGGGAGACTCTGCTGGGAGGAGAGAAGACTATAGGCAGGGAGGGGGGAAACTCTGTGCTGGGAGGGGAGAAGACTACAGATGGGTCCACGGTTATCTTGACTGGTTTTGTGCGCCTAGGCACAACATGATTTATTAGCATAAACCCCTCATCTATTGTTCTCAGCTGCATTACAATACAGAGAACAATACAGCAGGGGATTAAGTCATTACAGCGGGGATTAAGTCCGACTGGCCAGTCTCAGTTAATTCTATTAAAGGTCAAGATAAATGTGGACCCATCTGTATATGCAGGGAGGGGACCACAGCTATGTGCAGGGAGGGGGGAGACCATGGCTATGTGCTGGGAGGGGGGAGACCATGGCTATGTGCTGGGAGGAGGGGGACTACGGCTATGTGCTGGGAGCGGGATGGGGACTACTTCTGTGTTCTGGGAGGGGGTGGGGACTATGTGCTGGGGACAGGAGGTTATCTTTCCATTGGCCAGGATGGTACTCACAAGGTGCACTGGCCAAGGGGGTGCTGCCTGCTGGTGCCACCCTTGGCCAGGGAGTGGAATCACTTAGTAGTGGCAGTGCCTGGGCTGGTGGTTCGCACAGCAGCCAAGAGCTGGCGCCGGTGTTCGGCACCACAATGCACCAGAGTGAAGAAACTCAAAGTAAACTACTAGAATGCTATTCTTAATATATCACTACATCACCACTACTAGGTAGTGCGCAGATATACCTTTTCACTGCCATTAATATTTGATTATACCCCCTGAATGTGGGTGGCATCGCTGGGCAGTGCCCCTCCTTGGCCGTGCCAGGCACTGCTGATTTCTCCACAGCGTGACAAGGATTACTGTGTGGGCATGATGTGTAAGGGGCACTAGTGTGTGACATAATGTGTATAAGGGGTACTACTGTGTAACGTAATTTGAATTGGGAGTACCATTGTGTGCCCCTTTCCCACAAGATCATGCCCCTTTTTTGCACATGCACCATCCCTATTTCAAATATTGGGGGGGAAAGGCGCCAGTTCCTTACTTTGCCAGGGTCGCCCGGTCCCCTAGATACACCTCTGGTCTGACTGGCAGAATGATGGAGATGATGAACCATTAACATCTGCAGGACTGTACTTGCCCTTATGATAGAGAAATTCTAAATTATTATACCAAGGAGAAAAAGATAAATCGGAGGTCTGTTGTGTTACTGGTGCCAATAGGATACAGTTCTGTTTCTATCAGATTCCTGAACTTTGCCCCGTTAGTAGCAAACACTGAGCTTTTGGATCACGGCCATTCTGGCACCTGGCACAAATAAAGTGTTTTTGTACTGCTAGAAAGGGACAATCCCCTTCAGACAGACCATTAACTCCTTAACAATGCTACATGGATAAAACAACACTCAGTACGTTTATGCACAAGTGTAGTTATATTGCTGAGTTATACTGGGTACACACTAAATGATGTGTGTACCGAGCTGACGGCACGACCGATATAACAATACATTGGTCAGCCGTACACACTGAACGATATATTGCTCTATATATCGTTCGAGACTGCAAATAGGATGCATGCAGTCGTTGCCAGGATCAACCCATTTGGCATGCAACACATCCAACGGCCTAGCAAACAACCCTTGGGAGCGCACAATCTCAGTTATCGGATGATATATCATCTAATGTGTACTCAGCTTTTGTTAACATTTATATAAACAATATTTGAATGAGAAACCACTGCATTCCGTAACTGCTTCCTGTGTTTATAATTGATAAGTACTCCATATATTGTACAATAGGCCTGATTCAGGAAGGTACACAAGGTAGCTCAACGATGTCACTCGCACTGAGGATTTATTCACAAAGTGTTTGGCAGTCATGGACCTTTTGTGGGAGATAACGAGGGGGGGGGGGGGGGGAGCACAGGCGTGTCCTGACCGTGTTTGGGGTGACACCTGAGCCTCAATTCCCACTGCCATGATGCGGGGCCGCATGGGTTATTAGGGCAGTCTATTACAGAAGAATCTGCGACCACTGCTGCGTGTTTGTACGCAGTTGCTTGGATCTCTGGTGGGTTCCTCAATACATTTCCAGGCGTGTAGCAGCAGCAGCATTCGCAAAATGTAGCACATCCGCTGCATACGAGATTGCAGCTACAAATGCATTATGGGGGCGATTCTGAGTTGACTGCAGCAGGAACTTTGTTAGTAGTTGGGCAAAACCATGTGCATTGCATGGGAGGCAGATATAACATGTGCAGAAAGAGTTAGATTTGGGTGGGTTATTTTGTTTCTGTGCAGGGTAAATACTGGCTGCTTTATTCTTACACTGCAAATTAGATTGCAGATTGAACACACCACACCCAAATCAAACTCTCTCTGCACATGTTAAATCTGCCTCCCCTGCAGTGCACATGGTTTTGCCCAACTGCTAACAAGGTTCCTGCTGCGATCAACTTGGAATTACCCCCTATATTACATCTATGGGTGCATACACACGGTGAGATTTGGACTTATCCGATTCTCACCGTGCGACAGGGGGCCGGGTCGGCACTTAGCCAGTATCGCAAGCACATAATGAGTGTGCTTGCGATGCTGGCTATGTGCGATGTCAATCCTGACTATCTCTTCTATAGAGATAGCCAGGATTGACTTGCCTGCACAGCCTATTTTTTCTGCCGATGCCGACCGCGCGGGGCCGCGCATCGGCATCGGATCGGGATCGCAAGGTGACTGTCACCTTGCGATCTGCACTATCTTTTCTTCCGATTCTGACTATATAGTCAGAATCGGAAGAAAATATCTTACCGTGTGTACACACCTTATCACTCAGGCCCAATGTTACTCATGTCTAGATTGATTATTTATTACCAGTTATTTATATAGCGCAGACATAGTTCGCAGCGCTCACGCAGGTCTCCAGGAAAATGGTGCAGTAGCCATTTTCCTGATGATTTTCCATACTGCACATGCCCAGATGACATGAAAATGTCCGCTGAGCCATTTTCCCAGAACCCTGCACACCGGTTGAACTTGTGTGACCCTGTCGACCTTTTGCATTTTGACTATTTGAGGTCTACCTATTGAATGTCTATCTTTTTACTGTAGATATATCAACCGGATACCAATTAAAGCATAGCAGTGCAGGAAAATACATCAGGATAGTCAGGGTGACCTCTCTACACGAGTTAAAAACTTTCCCTAATATGTTTGTTGATGATCTGCAGTGTTTTTCTTCCTCTCCGCACAGACTGTGCTATGGCTGGCACGCATTCTAACAACATACTACAGGAATTTTCAGATAAAACATGTTTGTTGGAAGAGGCCTTCAGCAAAATACCTTTTTAGCAAAAGGAAACATTAAACATGAAGTGAGTACAAATGTGCACTAAGACCTGTAAATGTTTGTGTCTGCGCACATTGTAGCTCTGCATTTTATCTACTACTATTCTCTACAATAACAGAGACTCTGGAGAAACATGGAACAATATTTACATTCACTGATCTTAGTAGCCGTTGTTACCTGTTATGTAGGAAAACAGGGATTGTCTATCCTGAGGTAGAGCATAGTCATGCGATACAAATAACTAATATATTACAGTATATTATAGTGCTACATGACACAGTAAAAGTAACTTTGCACATTTGCAACAATGATGCTGAAGGTACAGTATTACAGTCTACCTCTAGCACTTAAGGAGCTGATTCTCATGAGTAAAGCATAAACAGCAAGTACAGCATCTGTGCACCTGGATAAACCATGCTGCAATGGCAGGAGTGCAAATGCATGTCATTTCTTTTTTCTTTTTGCATGCAGGTATAGGTGTAAAACATTACAGAGGCGCCAATGGGGGTCATTCCGAGTTGTTCGCTCGCAAGCTGCTTTTAGCAGCTTTGCACACGCTAAGCCGCCGCCTACTGGGAGTGAATCTTAGCTTAGCAAAATTGCGAACGAAAGATTAGCAGAATTGCGATTAGACACTTCTTAGCAGTTTCTGAGTAGCTCCAGACTTACTCGGCATCTGCGATCAGTTCAGTCAGTGTCGTTCCTGGTTTGACGTCACAAACACACCCAGCGTTCGCCCAGACACTCCTCCGTTTCTCCAGCCACTCCCGCGTTTTTCCCAGAAACGGTAGCATTTTTTCACACACTCCCATAAAACGGCCAGTTTCCGCCCAGAAACACCCACTTCCTGTCAATCACACTCCGATAACCAGAACGAAGAAAAATCCTCGTAATGCCGTGAGTAAAATACCTAACTGCATAGCAAATTTACTTGGCGCAGTCGCACTGCGGACATTGCGCATGCGCATTAGCGACTAATCGCTCCGTTGCGAGAAAAAAATAACGAGCGAACAACTCGGAATGACCCCCAATGTACTGGGTCAATGTCAGGATGGAGACAATCCCCTTTTCGACTGCTCAACTTCCTCCCTCCCCACAGCCCTTCTCCACCTGTGTACAAGGCCCTTCTCTGCCTGACTCCAGGTCCGTCCGCCCCCTCCTTGCACCCAGCTCTAGCCCCTACAGCGTGTGACTAGTTACTGTGGGACCAGCTCTGCACCTTTCTCACTTCCCACTTCCTATCTTCCTTCCCTTTTGCCTCTCAGCTCCCCCTGCATCCTTTCCAGCCAGTCCTTCCCCCTCCCTCCTCACAGCATCCCCAAATAGTGGCACTTTTAGAAATGCTATACATTGTGTCTAAAACTCAATAAATAATAAATGAGCCCCTTATTGTGGTCTAATACACTATTATAGTGTCCTCTATGCTGTTTGTTTACATAATTGTGTGCCTTTGTATGTGGATGGATGGATGGATGGAGAGAGAGAGAGAGAGAGAGAGAGAGAGAGATATCATCAGTTAGGTATTGTAGCTGGAAAGTTCCGCAGCAACATTCAACGGCTTAGAGGTGCAAAAATGAAATTATATCTTAGTCCCCCCCCCCCCCACCTAAAAACATGGCGCCACTAATCTAATACTTATACAAATCAAATTACTTCCTATTCTTTGGCTGTTGTATACTGCATATAACTCATTTGTATAGTCTAATTGTTACTTATAACTCTTTTACACCACATAAACCGGGTCAAACCTGGGATTGGTACATGGTTCTTTCCCAGGTGCGACCCGGCTGAGACCCCTTTCAGACTGGTGGCCCGATCTGTCTTATTGCTGGGTTGGTGACGTCATCGCCGCTGTGTCCACATGAGATGACCTCTAAGCGTCGCCTCTTCCTGTGGTGTGCCCATGTTCAACTCTGCTCGCTACCCAAGTTGAAATACTGGAACGCTCTACTCGGATCATTTTAACTGGCCCCTTTCAGACTGCGCCACAACCTGGGTTGCTGCGCGCTCACGTGCAATAACCCGGGGGTTAATACTGGTGGTCTGAAATGGGTATTACTGACAGAGGCATTTCAATAGTTCACTGTAGAATTTGCAATGAATCAGTTTTAGGCCATACCAAAGGCTAGACAGATGTTGAATGTAGCTTGTCCTAGCTCTGATTCGTCTGGCATTAGGTTGGAGTGAATCCGGGGCGTGGGAATGGGGGAGGGGAGTCAACTCATGTTCCCAAACATGAGTGAGGTGGCGATACTAGAGGAGCGGTAGGTGGTTAGATTAAATACTGCTGCCACACTTCACACATCCGCAGCAGCAGTGCAGGGGTGGTGCGGCTGGAGCCTATGCCTATAATGCACAGCCACTCCTGCTTCCCAATAGTCCCGGCGGCTGGACCTCCCCCATGGTGCTGTTACTGTGGCAAGGTACCACTGTCAGCCACCTCCTCCTTCCATCATACTGCTACCCATGTCTCCTGTTGTCTCACTCCTGGTCTCTCCATGGTGCCGCCTCCTTCTCTCTAGTAGCTCGGCCCCTTTCTCGGCAGTGGCTCTGCCCCCAGGACTTTTTGAGGACTCCTCACATGCACCATAATCAACCCATAAGCAGGCCAGAAGCTAGGGGTGCCAAAGTGAGATTTTATCTTACACCCCCCCCCCCCTCCCTCCCAACCTAAAAACATTCTGACACCCTGGAGTGAATGGACTATAAACAAAACATTATAATAGTGATCAATTAATCCCTATTTTGACACTTGCCTAAGCTGAGTTCAGGGGACATAAACAACCCATCAGTATGTGCCATCTTTGTATATGTGTGTCTTTGCACCAGCATCCAGTACCTGCAAAAGATGCATTTCCTAAGAGGTTTAGCTATGGATACAACCATGTCTGATTACAGGAGGTACTGCTTTTGGTATTCCAATAATACTACTCTTTTCAATGTGTGGTACTTTATGTTCATTAGTTTCAGTGGATTTTGTGGTCACCCAAGGAAGGAGATCAACTAACCAGTGGCACTTGTGGGCCTTCCTGTATGTTACAATTACACACCCTTAGGGATGAATTCAATTGCAGGCAAAGACATGCGTCCGGCTGAATCAGTGCAGCAACAGCCGCACTTTACAGCAGCCCAAATTTGCACAAATTCCCATAGGGGAGCAATCCGTTTTGTGTGAATTCGGGATTCAGGCAGGCGGGGTGCGAGATGCGATGCTGTTGCTGGCGTTTAAACGCTGTGGCAACAGCAATTCCCACACTTCACCCGCAATTGAATTACCCCCTTAAAATATTTAGCCAACACCCCCTCCCGCTCCTTATTTATTACTATTCAGCTATAAGGTGACGCAAAACAGTAAAATGGTATGTGCGTGTGCAAGATGCCCAATACAAACAAAATGACAGAGTGAAAAGAAAACATATACAGTGTAGACAACCTCTAAAAAACTTTGAATATTTATTCATATAAATTACTAAGAAATATCAGTCTCATTTATCTCAGTCATCTGTCTTTTTAATAATTTATATGAATAAACATTCAAACTCTTGGAAGTTGTCTGCGCTATATATATTTTATTTTCTTCTTTTTGGGATGCATATTGGAGGAACTGTTCAACCGACAAGTCGTTAGTGGAGAAGTGAATGGCATTTTGGATTTTGGAGTTTGACTTTGCAGAAATTCTCTGTCTACCAGTATTGCTGTTTGTGGTGAACAAGTAGTGCCTAAGCCGTTTTCTAACTATGACTGTGTTGTGTGTTCTATGGTTGGGTAACACTGGATGACGTTTTGGGCTGCATAACTAGGAACATCAGTACTGTTTCTGTATTTATAGTTTATGTTTTAAGGAATATACTTTAGATATCCCCACTCTCTCTTTCCTGATTATCTGCATTTATGTTTGATTACTTTATTTGTATCACTGATCCAGGTAAAATAGTGAGCACTCTGTGACACCGTAAACGTGGGTAAGGTAGAAATTTAACCCCAGTCATCAAACTCGTGTTTTGGTTAGTATCCTGTTATGATAAACAGATCACACAATTGCCAAAATAAGGATGAAAAGCAGCACAGAAAAACAAGAGGCAACACTATACTGCATGAGACATAAACAAGTAGCCAAAGAACGTTCAGGAAAAGTTTATCTTTTCTCAGTATTCTGCAATAAACAGTATTTCAGGGACGTATCAGACAAATACTACAAGGATGAAGCTTCTTGTGTAAAGAGAAAACTCTACAGCAGGAATTTGTGACCTTCGCATGCCTTGAAACATATTTTATTTCATTTTAATCTCTCAATTATTTCATAAATTAAAAGAAATAAAAGGAATCCGTCTCTGTAGGTGTACTAATAACATGATTCATCACAAGCACAGAAAATATGTTTGATCATTCCAAACACACACACGCGCAGAACATGATTCATCACTGCAGGATTAGATCATCCTGTGAAAAAAGTCTACAAGTAAACATCTGATGGTGAATTATAAGATAAAATAACAACTGTAATTCCTCAAGTCACAAGGTTTAACGAAAACTGCACTACTTTCCTGGCAAGAGCTACAGCTAGTTGGTAACGCCAACTAAAACTATGAAGGGTGTGCAAGAAGTTTCCGAATGCACAAAAAGTATTATTTTCTACAAACAAAGGCCCTGAATCAGCATGGATCGCTTTTGATACTAAAAGTACAATTTTATGCCAACTCAATTGCAAAGAAACGCACAGTTAGTTGCCACCCAGAAATGGAAAAAGAAGCCTATTGCAGTGTTTGTGATGCATAGCGTATGCATAGCAATCCATACGCAAAATCGGGAACATCGAAGGGGTAAATTCAATCTGTACCAAGCCAGAGCATTCACAAATCTGCACATGCTGTTGCGAGTGATCGCAGATAATGTCAGCGACCTGCCTGCCAAACGGGCATGACACACCTGCGTTTTTGCCACCACTACCACAAATCACCATGTTACCACCATTAAACGCACACTTCTTATCAATCACTGTGCGATCAAGTCACTTTAATATTACAAACACACCCACACACCAAGATCGCAATGCAGCACTGGTGCATGCGCATTATGTTAATGCATTTCGATAAATGTCCAAATTGCAAAAAAATATCAATTGCAATCCATATTAAATCAAAGTGAACATTACTTTTTTTTCAACGTATTCAACAGAGGAGTCTATGCAAAGTTGCATGCGCTCAAACCGCTTGGTGAAGCAACTGGACCAATAGTCCCCTTATTCATGTTATGTCACACAGTAGTGCCCATTATTCACATTATGTCACACAGTAGTGCCCATTATTCACGTTATGTCACACAGTAGTGCACCTTATTCACGTTACACCAGAGTAGAGCCCATTCACGTCACGCCGCACAGTAGAGTCCCTTATACACATTATGCCACCAACAGTAGTGCCCCTTATAAAACATTATGCCATGCAGTAGTAGTGCCCCTTATATGTTATGCCTCACAGTAATGCTCCTTACACATTAAGTCACACACAGTAATGCCCCTTATAAGTTATAACACAATATGCCACACAGTAATGCCCCGTACACAATATGCCACACATTAATTCCCTTTACAAATGATGCCACACAGTAATGCCCTCTATAAATGATGCCATACTGTAATAGTGCCCCTTATACTTTATGCCACACAGTAATGTCAGTTACACATTGTGCCACACACACAGTAATGCCCCTTACACATTATTCCACACAATAATGACCTTTACAAATTATGCCACACAGTAATGCCCTCTACAAATTATGCTACGTAGTAGTAGTGCCCCTTACACATTATGCCATATAATAATGGTGCTCCTTATAACATTATTCCCCACAGTAAATCCTCCACCATGCCCTCCCATTTGCCCCTGCAGCCTCTAACCCCCCCCCCCCCCCCCTGTGTCGCATCCTCTCACCTCCCCCTCATATGTTAATTTGCTGCTGAGCCCAACAGACATCCATGGATAGATAGCAGCACAGCGCAGCCATAATTTTGAATTTGGTGCTGTCCGCGAGCCAATCAGAGCTTGTGGACCAGCAGCCATTCAAAAGCTGCCATTATAGCCAAATCTGCAATCTCCGATTGGTTCGTGGACAGCGCCAGATTCGAAATGATGGCAGTGCTGTGGTCTCTCCGTGGATGCCTGCCGGTGTGCCAGCTGTAATCAGCTGGAGGCCCGGTACCAAATCCCCTTTCGTGTCCTTGCTAGATGGACAGTCTAGCCCTGGTATAGGGGCATAGGGAAGAATGTGCTGCTATAGGGGGAGACGGTAGACTGAGTTGCTATTAGGGGAAGAATTTGTTATCATAGGAGTAAGAGAGAAGGACATGTTGCTATAGGGGGAGAAGAGAGAATGTGTTGATATAGGATGAACGCATGAGGAGAATGTAGAAGGAATTCGTTATTACAGGAGAGGGAGGATGTTTTATAACAGAGATTATGAGGGATGGGTTATATAAGAGCTGATGTTTTACTAGATAAGTGAGTGATTGTTGTGTTATTACAGAAATGAGGGATCATCGTGTTACTAGAGAGGTGAGGGACTGTTGTGTTAGTAGAGAGATGAGGGACTGTTGTGTTACCAGAGAGGTGAGGGATTGTTGTGTTACTAGAGAGGTGAGGGATTGTGGTGTTACTAGAGAGGTGAGGGACTGTTGTGTTAGTAGAGAGGTGAGGGACTGTTGTGTTAGTAGACAGGTAAGGGATTATGGTGTTACTAGAGAGGTGAGGGACTGTTGTGTTACTAGAGAGGTGAGGGACTGTTGTATTAGTAGAAAGGTGGATTGTGGTGTTACTAGAGAGGTGAGGGATTGTTGTGTTAGTAGAGAGGTGAGGGATTATGGTGTTACTAGAGAGGTGAGGGAGTGTTGTGTTAGTAGAGAGGTGAGGGATTGTGGTGTTAGTAGAGAGGTGAGGGAGTGTTGTGTTAGTAGAGAGGTGAGGGATTGTGGTGTTAGTAGAGAGGTGAGGGATTGTTGTGTTACCAGAGAGGTGAGGGACTGTTGTGTTACCAGAGAGGTAAGGGATTGTTGTGTTACCAGAGAGGTGAGGGACTGTTGTGTTAGTAGAAAGGTGATGTATTGTGGTGTTACTAGAGAGGTGAGAGTCTTGTTATATTATTAGAGAGGTGAGGGATTGTGGTGTTAGTAGAGAGGTGATGAATTGTGGTGTTACTAGAGAGGTGAGGGATTGTTGTGTTACTAGAGAGGTGAGAGTCTTGTTATATTATTAGAGAGGTGAGGGATTGTGGTGTTAGTAGAGAGGTGATGAATTGTGGTGTTACTAGAGAGGTGAGGGATTGTTGTGTTACTAGAGAGGTGAGATCTTGTTATATTATTAGAGAGGTGAGGGATTGTGGTGTTAGTAGAGAGGTGAGAGATTGTGGTGTTAGTAGAGAGGTGATGGATTGTTGTGTTAGTAGAGAGGTGAAGGATTGTTGTGTTAGTAGAGAGGTGAGGGATTGTGTTGTTACCAGAGAGGTGAGGGATTGTGGTGTTAGTAGAGAGGTGAGGAACTGTTGTGTTTGTAGAGAGGTGAGGGACTGTTGTGTTAGTAGAGAGGTGATGGATTTTGGTGTTATTAGAGAGGTGAGGGATTGTGGTGTTACTAGAAAAATGAGAGGTGAGGGATTGTTGTGTTAGTAGGTGAGGGATTGTGGTGTTAGTAGAGAGGTGAGGGGTTGCAGTGTTATTAGACAGGTGAGGGATTGTAGTGTTACTAGAGAGGTGAGCGATTGTTGTGTTACTAGAGAGGCAAGGAATTTTTGTTATACTAGAGAGGTGAGGGATTGTGGTGTTAGTAGAGAGGGGAGGGACTGTTGTGGTAGTAGAGAGGTGATGGATTGTGGTGTTACTAGAGAGGCAAGGGATTGTTGTGTTACTAGAGAGGCGAGGGATTGTGTTACTAGAGAGCTGAGGGATTGTGGTGTTAGTAGAGAGCTGAGGGACTGTTGTATTAGTAGAGAGGTGATGGATTTTGGTGTTACTAGAGAGGTGAGGGATTGTGGTGTTACTAGAGAGGTTAGGAAGTCCAAATATGTTACAAGTGAGAGGAGTGTCTCACTCCCTATGTCATGTGACCACACCTGCTACATAGCATGGCCACACCTTCTACGATGGCGCTACTTTGCAATGGTGAGCACACTTCTGTCCTCAAGGGGACATTTTTACAATGTTGAAAGTCATAGTACAATTGAGATATGGCATAACTGTAAAGAGATTCCTCTTTTCCTGTCGTTTAAGCAAGTCATATTATATCTCTTTGAAATGAGTACTAACTCCCAATAAATTCCTTGGGCAAAAATAGTTTGTACACCCTTTAGGACTTAAAAACAATAAACAGGAAAGTGATGCAAATTGGTTATACCGTATACAGTATGAATGTTCCATCAGGCTGCAAATAATAATGAATTTACCATTTCCATCATCTTACTGAATTAGTAATCTAAAATTGCTTTATATGTATTCCTGAAAAGCTCTGGAGGAGCCAATTACCTCTTTAGCACTACTACGTACTGTATACCATGCAGCTTCACCTTCTAGGCATGATAACAGACCATGCTGTAAACTAGAGGTAAGCCATGCGCGGCTTCCTAGCTCTGGTAGAACCACAAATCCAAGCATACCCTGCCAATCTAGGGCAGCTCACTGCAAATAAACTGCTGTGTCATGCCAAGTATAATAAGTAAACTAGTTGGTGACTTACAAAGCTGGAGTGTCCTCAAGGGTAGCTGGTGCTGCCTATGGGAAGAAGTTAGTGAGAGTTTCGCTGTTTGCCTGGACTCCTGTTGCATCATTATGCCTGCAACAGATGGGCATCAACTCCGAGTGTGTTTCTACTTCTCAACACTGAGTGAAAGGAAAGGGAAGCAGTGAGCACACAGCTCAAGTAACTCTGTATATTACAGGCAGTCAGCTCTCTCCATCTATCCCTGTTACAAGAATGTTTCAGGCCTATAGCAGGACAGGATCCTGTTACATGAATACAGCAACCTGTCATGTTAACCCTTACTAATACCAAAGTGGCCTGCTACTACAGGATGTCAGTGCCATTATTACTGTGTTCCCGCTGGAATCATAATATAACTGTTCTGGGAAAGAAATCTGGCTTCTGTGTTGCACTAGTTCTGTTAGATTCTCAAGAAATCTGAACCCAGTGTTCCCCTGTTATCCATGCGCTATGCACTAAACAAGGTCACATTCATGTGAACATGCCTTACTTATGACGAGCGTGTTATCAGTAAACAGTAGAGGTACTGGAGAGGAAATGGAAGTGGCTACTGTGTAACAGACAGGAGTATAAATATTGTGGATGGCCAATGGAATAAATAGGAAGAGCTATTAATAATGTGGTAGATGATGTTAGCTGAGCTCAGTCTCCCATGGTTGGTTTCATGTGTCTAATTATAATTCTCAGCATTATGTGGAGTATTCCCTTGTTTTGGTGCAATAACCTGGTCCGAAGTCTGTGCAATAATGTGTCCCTATGTGTAGCAATAACCTGGCTCTAGGTGCGTGCAATAACCTGGTCCTAGGTCTGTGCAATAACCTGGTCCTAGGTCTGTGCAATAACCTGGTCCTAGGTCGGTTCAATAACCTGGTCCGAAGTCTGTGCAATAATGTGTCCCTATGTGTAGCAATAACCTGGCTCTAGGTGCGTGCAATAACCTGGTCCTAGGTCTGTGCAATAACCTGGTCCTAGGTCTGTGCAATAACCTGGTCCTAGGTCTGTGCAATAACCTGGTCCTAGGTCTGTGCAATAACCTGGTCCTAGGTCGGTTCAATAACCTGGTCCTAGGTCTGTGCAATAACCTGGTCCTAGGTCTGTGTAATAACCTGGTCCTAGGTCTGTGCAATAACCTGATCCTAGGTCGGTTCAATAACCTGGTCCTAGGTCGGTTCAATAACCTGGTCCTAGGTCTGTGTAATAACCTGGTCCTAGGTCTGTGCAATAACCTGGTCCTAGGTCGGTGCAATAACCTGGTCCTAGGTCGGTGCAATAACCTGGTCCTAGGTCTGTGCAATAACCTGGTCCTAGGTCTGTGCAATAACCTGGTCCTAGGTCTGTGCAATAACCTGGTCCTAGGTCTGTGCAATAACCTGGTCCTAGGTCTGTGCAATAACCTGGTCCTAGGCCTGTGCAACAACCTGGCCCTAGGTCTGTGCAACAACCTGGCCCTAGGTCTGTGCAACAACCTCACCCTAGGTCTGTGCAACAACCTGGCCCTAGGTCTGTGCAACATCCTGGCCCTAAGTGTGTGCAATAACGTGGCCCTAAGTGTGTGCAATAACCTGGCCCTAGGTCTGTGCAATAACTTGGACCTAAGTGTGTGCAATAACCTGGCCCTAGGTCTCCATTAACCTGGCCCTAGGTCTGTGCATTAACCTGGCCCTAGGTCTGTGCAATAACCTGGCCCAAAGTGTGTGCAATAACCTGGCCCTAGGTCTGTGCACAGTGGCGGAAGTACTGGAGACAATAGAATTGGTTGCGCCAGCCCTAAAGGGGCACCTCCTCCATTGCTCCGGTGTCAGGGAAGGAATGCCTGCATTATGTGCCCCGTATGGCTGTTCAGATGGAGGGAGCAGTGGGAGGGTCACCTGCTGAGCCTAGAGCTCAGAGCCTGAGATCAGTGGTCCCATACAGGAGGTCAGAGAGGCGCTCGCGGCTCCTGCTATGCCCACACCATGTCCCCAGTATGGATTCACTGATCTCTATGTCCAGTACTTCAAGTGCAGCAGGTGATCCTTACCGCAGTGGCAGTGAGGAGTTAGACTTGGAGGGGACAGAGGAGTAGATCAGTGTCTGTGAGGGTATAACCTATAAAGCCACATGAAGAACACATGTGAAAAAGGGGGGTGGGGCCATCAGCATCAGGGCGTGCAGCACTGCCCGGAGTGTTCTGAGGGTGCTCCGAGCGTCTGTACAGACTGCAGGGTGCCTGTCTGGGGCATCCAAAGATGCTACAGGCAGCACTGCAGCAGCGATACTGGCTACAGGGTGCTGTTCCAGACACCATGCTAGCCGGAAGCAAGGGACGTGGGGCCTCGATGGTGCTGCCCACAGAGCCTGCGCTCTGTATGACAGCACCACTCTCACACCCCTAGTTATGGGCAAGCACAGTATATAACAAGTATATAGTCAGGCGCTGTGATGAGTCGTCTCGCCTAGCAGATGTAGTAGATTAGGGGTAGTCAGACCCTTTAGAAGTAGACAACTGTAGAAAAGGGGAGTATACAGCGCTTAAGACACATAATAATGTTAAATACACATTTTATTACTATATCAGAGAAATTATTTTTCCCAAATTAAAAGCTGCCTGGTGCAGCGAAACGCGTCAGGTTCTACGACCCTAAGTGGACACCTTTGACCAGCGCCACCATTGCGCCACTGTTCAAAACAGTCAGTATTTTTAACCTAACAGTTCCCTTGCTGTGGACCAAGACTCCATTGCCAGCTGCTGCTGCCGTATGAATTATACACTACTGTGGACCAGGACTCCATTACAGGTTGCCGTTGCCGTACGAACCATACATCATCGGAGCCTTCTAAATTGGAACACGGAAGTGGTAATCACATCCAAGTGGATGAATTATTAACATTCATTGTCAATTTCTGGACATACTCAATGACTGTATATATACTAGCAAATTCACACCTTTTTTTGGTGATATTACAAATCTGGTCATAATCAAATTATCTCCACTAAGGGCACGCTTCTGAGACTTATCTTTACTACTAAGGAATTCCTTTTTAATAATTTTATTGAATATTAATTGTTTTTTAATTTGGGAAACGTATTTTCTCTGATTTAGTAATAAAATGTGTATTTAACATTACTCTGTGTCTTAACCCCTAGTTACGGCCCTGGCACATTTGCTACTTCTATAAAAAAAAGGTAATTTGTGCTAAGTGCTGCTTAGTGCATTTCATTATCTAAACATCAGGAAGTGGTATTTCCTACAGAATGTAGTAAGGCAGAGCCTGTGGCTGTGCATTTAGATCATTTTAGGATTGTTCTAACACCACAGGTGGGATGCATCAAGCATCGGCCAGCCCGCCACTCTTCACAAGCATAACTGTATTTATTAATGCCATATACCTGAAGATAATCACAAAGGACAGCTCTTGCGGTAAGAGCTGTCCAGTGGCGCACCCAGGGGGGGTTTCCGAGTACCCAGAAACCCCCCTCCACTAAAAAAAAAAAAAAAAAATTTTTTTTTTTTAGCTGCATGTGTATTATTAATGACTGTCTAGCATCCTCTGCAGCCTGCTGTCTTCCTGGTGGCACTTGCAAGTGCAATAAAAGTTTACTTTATTTTAATTATAGTACATATATATCCATGTGCCTACATATATACACGTATATACATACATACATATAAACACACACACACATATGATATATATATATATATATATATATATATATACATGTGTATATATATGTGTACTGTATGTGTGTGTGTATATATATATATATATACAGGTTGAGTATCCCATATCCAAATATTCCGAAATACGGAATATTCCGAAATACGGACTTTTTTGAGTGAGAGTGAGATAGTGAAACCTTTGTTTTTGATGGCTCAATGTACACAAACTTTGTTTAATTCACAAAGTTATTAAAAATATTGTATTAAATGACCTTCAGGCTGTGTGTATAAGGTGTATATGAAACATAAATGAATTGTGTGAATGTACACACACTTTGTTTAATGTACAAAGTTATAAAAAATATTGTCTAAAATGACCTTCAGGCTGTGTGTATAAGGTGTATATGAAACATGAATGCATTCTGTGCTTAGATTTAGGTCCCATCACCATGATATCTCATTATGGGATGCAATTATTCCAAAATACGGAAAAATCCGATATCCAAAATTCCTCTGGTCCCAAGCGTTTTGGATAAGGGAGACTCAACCTGTATATGTATGCATGTTTAATATGCTATGTATATGTGTATATGGGTTCACTACGATCTCCCGGCGGCTGGCCTCCCGGCGACCAGCATACCGGCGCCGGGAGGCCGGCCGCCGGCTTACCAACAGTGTGGCGAGCGCAAATGAGCCCCTTGCGGGCTCGCTGCGCTCGCCACGCTACGCGCGCCACACTATTCTATTCTCCCTCCAGGGGGGTCGTGGACCCCCACGAGGGAGAACAACTGTCGGTATGCCGGCGGTCAGGCTCCCGGCGCCGGTATGCTGGTCGCCGGGAGCCCGACCACCGGCATTCTGAAGACCACCCGTGTATATGTATGTGTATGTATGTATATATATGTGTGTGTGTGTGTGTGTGTGTGTGTGTGTGTGTGTGTGTGTGTGTGTATATATATATATATATATGTGTAGATATATATATATATATATATATATACACACACACACACACACACACACAGACACACAGACACACTAGTTTTACGGACCCAGCATATACTGGGTCACCTCAGTCCCCACCCCCGTGATTGGCTCCGCCCAGTTCTGGAAACCCCCCCCATGCAAATCCTGCGTTTGCCACTGCTGTCCTTTGCAATGATACGACTTCCGAGTTTATGGCCCGAGGGTCGGATCTGTGCATGTGTCATATGATGCACGTGCCATGGGGGTGCTGGGAGGGATCTGATTGGATGTCCCTCAGAGGGAAATGTGGAAGCACGTAGGCTTTTATTGTGTGACACCATCTAAATATAGCATTACCCTCTAGAATATATTGCATTCATGAGCTCGATGCGTATAAGAAAAGCAGCCAAACTTCCGAAAACTGTATTTTTGGAGGCTTGACCGCAAAAAAAAAACATTAATGCATCCCAGCAAATTCACACTAGGATCAGCCAATATGTGGCGAGAAATCACAACTATTCGAAAAGTTGTATCTAATACTAGGCATAATCTGCCAGATCTGGCTGGTTGGTTGGAAAGAAAATCTGGTAATGGATGAGAGCAAGTGACAATTGAATATTTGTTCCCAAACATGGGAAAACTGACAAAAACGGTAATGCACACAAATTGGTTAAGTCTGTGATTTAAACAATTTGTCTGAACAACAGGTTTTGTCCATTTCCCAGTGATTGGGAGCAAATATTCGATTGTCATTTGCTCTCATCCATTAGGAGATATTCTTTCCAACCAGGCAGATCTGGCAGATTAACTGACAGATAATTGTATAGTGCATACCTCCCAACTGTCCCGATTTTCGCAGGACAATTCCTTTCTTTGGGGTTGTTCCGCTGTCCCAACCGTGGGCCGCAGGGGAGGGGGGGCGAGCAGAGCAGCAGTGAAAAGATGCTGTGCCCACGCGCACAGCATCTATTCATGGGTCGTGGCTCGCGATCGTGGTACTGCCGCGAAGCCATGCCCCCTTTCCTATAGGCCACTCCCCCTTTTCAGGCAAGTCCCTCCTTAGCATCTCCCAGTTCTGATAGTGTATGCCCAGCATAACATCAGATAAAGACCGGACAGGTATTGCTTTCATAGAAGGGTAGAGATCAGGAGCGGATCTAGGCACGGACAAGCCGTGGGCTCTGTGGTCACCCGCTGCAGCCGGGGCCATTGGCAGACGCCAGAGGTCATAATTGACCTCTAATGTCTGTGCGGCGCTTTGGGAGAGATGTCATGACGTCTCTCCCATAGAGAGGAGCGGGCGGCCAGAGACAGAGCAGCAGCAGCAGTCGGGAAGCAGGAGCGGGGCTGGTGAATATTTTTGTTTTGTTTGTTTTTGGTGTGTGTGTGTTTTGTTGTAAGCGGCGCAACTAGGGGGCATAACTACAGGAGGCATAACTTCTGGGGACACAGCGACAGGGGGCAAATCTACTGGGGGCAAATCTACAGGGGGCACAGCTACAGGGGGCATAGCTACAGGGGGCACAACTACTGGGGTCATAACTGTGGCCACGCCCCTTCCATATGAAGCTACGCCCCTATTTTTTGACGTGTACTAACTCTGTTTTACCTGTCAGGGAGGGAGGCACCAAAGGAAATGTTCGGCCTGGGCACACAAGGTCTAGAACAGGTAGAGGTGTATCCTGGGGAAAGCTTCTTCTCTCCATAAAAATTAGTACTCTATAACTTAGGTTTCAAAGCTGCATCTGATCAAGAGACACAACTTCTGAGAGATTGGTGAGATTTTGACTATTTTCGATTTTGACTTTGCGATTTCCCTTAAACTCCCCCAGAGTCCAGAATCACCAATTTTGATTTTGATTTCGATTTTGACTGTGCGATTTTGACTAAGTGACAATTGTGACTATACTTTGTACTAGATAGTACACAATATAGTCAAGATTGACTTGCCTGCACAGTCTATCTTTCCTTGCAGGAATGTGCATTGGTATCGCAAGCTGCCTAACACAGGGCCTAATTCAGTAAGGACTGCAAATTCTGCTTATTTGTAGTTTGAAAAGAAAAAAGAAAGACTCTGTGTTGGGGCAAGCTTGTGTAAATGTGAAATATGTTAAAGCTTTTATTAAGGTTGATCTAAAAAAGGATCAGCACAGGCTGTTGATCCTTATTTATGATCAACCTTAATAAAAGTTAAGTTTTAACATATTTCACATTTACACAAGAGTGCCCCAACACAGAGTCTTTATTTTTAAACTACAAACTGTATTACGGACTCTGGGAGCACCACCAACACATACATATACAACAGATATCCCCAGCAGGGATCTTTTAATTGTCACATACAGTTGGTCTTTGCAAAGGGATATACACAATCCTCCGCAATCAGAAGTTCAGTGCGGTGCCCAACCCACCTAAGCCCAAAATCCACTACTTAACAGAGGAGCAAATTCAGTACGAAGTAGCGATTCATACGGAATTTTTGCTGTGGGGCCGCGGGCGCATGCGCAGCAGGCCCTACTGCGCCTGTGCCCGCAATTTCTGCGGGGGGCCGCAGAACTTACGATTACCTCTGCCTGTCAATCAGGCAGAGGCGGTCGCGGGGTGGGAGGGGGTCGGCAACGGTCCGTTTTCTGGGTGGAAACGGAGCGTTGCGGGGGAGTGCCAGCCCAAACGGTGGGCTGGTATGCGCGAACGGGGGCGTGTCGGGAGTGCGACCGCAGTGCGTGCTGTTCACAATTTCTGCTTGAAGCAGGGGTGAGGCGCCGGTCAGCATGCTGGGCGGCCTTACCCAGCGCTGGGTGGCCCCCAGCATGCGTGCTAATGGTTAGCAAATTCTGCTGATTAGCAAAATTTGCTAACCTTACTGAATTGGCCCCAGAATTTGGAATCCTGCTGGGGCTGACCGCTGCCCCCCCCCCCCCCCCCCTTGATAAAGCAGAAATTGCGATCGCATCACAATTTCTGCTTCATTGTATAAAATAACCACTTGTCTGACAATTTGTTTCCCCGAAAACCGTTTAGAAATTGTCAGTTTTTTTAATAAGTGAATTAGGTGAAGAACATGAATTTAACCCAATCCAAAATGATTTTAGTTAAAGAAAAAAAAAAACAACTAAAAAATATTATTTTTTATCCCCCCCAAACATCGTGACCATCGGAACATCGGTAACGTCACAACTTTAGTTTTTAGAGCAAGGACAGCTGCCAGGTACACAGGGGGCGCTTGGGGGCGATGATTTTCACTTACCAGCGGCTGCTATTGTGTGCAGCTGCTGGGTGGGGGATCCTGCCGTGCTGACCGATCAGCAGTGATCGGCAGCACGGCAGACACAGGGGGAGAGTGCAGGGAGGCAGAGGGACTAGGTCAGATAAAGCACTTGCAGGTATGGTCGCATCTGATGTGACCATGCCAGGCAAGTTGTTAAGGTTGCCCACTTCCAGCGCAGCTTGGCTGCGCCCGCAGGAGGCCCGCCGCCATCTAACTGATCATGGCGGCTGCATATGACGCCATGCAGCTGCCATGATCACGCCCCCTGTTTTCATGCTGCAGCCTCCGTTTGCCCGCCCCCGAAATGCTCCATATCCGCCTAGGAAACGGAGCGTTGCTGCACCCCCCGCCTCCCCGCGAACGGCTTTGCCTGATTGACAGGCAGAGGCGATAGCATTTTCTGCGGCGCCCCAAAGAAAATGCGGGCGCATGCACAGGACGGGCGCTGTGCATGCACTCGCATACTTTTAGTAATTTTTACGGTTGGATCGCGATTAGTGATCCAAACTGAATCAGCCCCACAATGCGATTTGCACTACCTTTCCTTGAGATTATGACTATATAGTCAAAATCGCAAGGATAAATCTCACTGTGTGTACACACCTTTAAGCTGCATACACACTATGAGATATTGCATACAATATTGCTGACATTGTATGATTGTATACAATATTGCATATTGTGTACAGACGAGTTATCATATGATATGCGCTCCCATGAACATCCAACATCTGACCTGCATGCAGCCTTGATGGTGCAATATCATGAGCTTTTTTGTAGTGTGTACATACAACCATACGATTTTAGGATGTTGACGTCAGCCTGGACCCTCCTCCTCCTTCTTCTACTTGTGCTCCCTTAAAAAACAACTCCAGCCCCATAAGATATAATATCATCTTATCTTATTGTTTTATTGTATAGTGTGTATGCCCGATATTGTTTGTCGGGAAATTGTATACAATATCGCATGCGGTGCACATCGTACTAGTGTGTACACAGCTAATCTCTTTTGGATAGACTAGACCAAAAAGGAGTTGTTGGGACTTCATGCACACAGCCAAACAAAGTGTGTACACATTATATAACCAAAAGAACCTCATACAAACCATCAAGGATTGTGGCAGAAGATAATTTATGGGTTGTTTTCTAGTCCACAATTAACTTCTATTTATACCAGAGTATTCTAAAGGAAGATGTGATGCCATTTGTCCGACAACTCAATACTGGCCAAAACCTGCTCATGTAACAGGAGAATGACCCTAAGCACCAACAAATCTATAACAAACGCTGAAAAGAAGATCACAGTCTAGACCTAAACCTCACTGAGATTCTGTGGCAAGACCTAATGGGCATATTTACAAACCATTGGGGTTCAGACACGATAAATAGAATTTCTTATCGTTGCTATAAGAAAGCAATGCGAAATTAGCTTTCACACACCTGTACTAAAAATCACATACATTAACAGGGGCTCCGAAATCAGGGTGTGGATCATTAGATCGGCCATGTCTAGATAAACAATAATAGGTCGACATCGGTAGACAGACAGGCTGTTTACATAATATAGATAGACAGTAACATAAAATAGACAAATACAGTCGAACGTATTAATAGATCGATATGTGCTACATCGAAAATATAAGATAGACAGGTATCTTAGGTCGATAGTACTTAGACAGGTAATAGTTAGACAATGTAAAGTCCGACAGACATAATAGAACAAAACTAAATAGGTAGACATTATATACTGTACATCGACATTTGAATTATTGACGCGTCTTAGATCGAATGAAATAGGTAGACATTAAAAATCGACATTTAAAAGATCGACATGTCTTAGATCGATTGAAGCATCTTGAATCGACATTAAATAATAAGACTAGAATAGGTCTAAAATTAGGGGGGTCATTCCGAGTTGTTCGCTCGTAAGTGAATTTTAGCAGATTTGCTCATGCTAAGCCGCCGCCTACTGGGAGTGAATCTTAGCATCTTAAAATTGCGAACGATGTATTCGCAATATTGCGATTACACACCTCGTAGCAGTTTCTGAGTAGCTCCAGACTTACTCGGCATCTGCGATCAGTTCAGTGCTTGTCGTTCCTGGTTTGACGTCACAAACACACCCAGCGTTCGCCCAGACACTCCCCCATTTCTCCAGCCACTCCCGCGTTTTTTCCGGAAACGGTAGCGTTTTTTCCCACACGCCCATAAAACGGCCTGTTTCCGCCCAGTAACACCCATTTCCTGTCAATCACATTACGATCGCCAGAACGATGAAAAAGCCGTGAGTAAAATTCCTAAGTGCATAGCAAATTTACTTGGCGCAGTCGCAGTGCGGACATTGCGCATGCGCATTAAGCGGAAAATCGCTGCGATGCGAAGATTTTTACCGAGTGAACAACTCGGAATGACCCCCTAGATTAGAATAGGTCTAAAATAAAAAAAGACCGTTATATAATAGATCGACATGTTATAGACAATACTAAAAAGGTATACATTATAGACGCTGCCCTGCTATAAGCGAAACCTCCGGCGCTACATTTTTACCATGGAACTACAGGTCCCAGCCAGCCCTTTTATCGCTGCAAGCTCTGCTGGCAATGCAAGCCCCAACAGCCACCCTACAGTGCCTGCCCTAAAGTACTGGGCACCCCCAGTCCCTGCAGCGCACCCCTTTTCCTCCTTCATTCCCTCCTTTGTCCTCCCCGCAAAAACTGGGAGCTTGGACCTGGACGCATTGTCACCCCAGCAACAGCAACCTGTCTAGGTTAAAATGCTGCCCCGCTAATAGTGCAAACTGCACCTACAGTAAGTGCACCTTAGGCAAAAAAAAAGGGTGTGGTCATATATTATTACCCCCAAAAGTACAGGGAGACAGTGAGTGACAGGAAGATAGCAGGTTACTGGGGACATAGTGGATGACAGGGAGACAGTAGGTGACAGGGAGATAGTACCTGACTGGGGACATGGTGGGTGAAATGGAGATGGTAGGTGACTGGGGACATAGTAGGTGACTGGGGACATAGTGGATGACAGAGAGATAGTGGGTGACTGGGGAGGCAGGGGTGACGGAGATGGTGGGTCACTGGGGAGGCAGGGGTGAAAGGGTGATGGTGGGTGACAGGGAGATAGTGGGGGCTGGGGAGGCAGGGGTGACAGGGAGATAAGCGTTTTTTGATGGAGCCTTTATTATGGAAGCAGTTCCTAGCATGAATTTATAAAAATGTCTGGCAGTGTCTCACTGACACTGTAGCAGTAAGCACTCTTCTGGCTTCTCTAGCGCTGACCTAATGACTGTCACGCTTGGCTGAGTTTGAGGATCCGGCAACTGAGATTTGCCCGAGGAAGTGATTGCCTGCGGATGAAGAAGGCGAGGGTGCTGGATATAGTTCCTTCTCATGGGACACGAGACCAATGAAGAACGTAAACAGGACTAGGAGACGGGTAATAGTAGTTTAACAGATAACAAGACTGAAGACAAAGAACTGTGGACTAGTAGGTTGTGGCTTTGAAAGACGAGGCTGAACTGCGAACTTGTGGACTGTGGTTAGAATGACGAGGCTGAGGCTAAAGAACTGCGGACTGGTGAACTGTGGCTTGAAAGACGAGGCTGAACTGCGAACTTGTGGACTGTGGTTAGAATGACGAGGCTGAGGATAAAGAACTGCGGACTGGTGAACTGTGGCTTGAAAAACGAGGCTGAACTGCAAACTTGTGGACTGTGGTTTGAAAGACGAGGCTGAACTGCGGACTTGTGGACTGTGGTTTGAAAGACGAGGCTGAAGAGCACGAGGACTGTCCATGACCTGAGACCCTTACTGGGTCGGGGTTCCCAGGAACGCTCTCACAAGCGGCAGTAGGTTAGAAACTGCAGTCCTGCGGCAACAAATAAATGATGGCAGAGCAGAGCCAGGGAGTAACCAGGACACGGAAGGAATCCTTGGAGCACAGAGCTATAGCACCTACACCTTGGTAGTAACTTGAAGCACTGGCGCCCCTGTCATAAACCAGCCCCTTTTTATAAGGAGAGATCTCCCTGGGTTGGCTTGATACAACAGGGAGCCTGCACCATTGCTCATAATTGGTCTCCAACATGGTGGCTCCCTGTAAGGCAGACATTCTTGCTGGTGTTTAGACACTCCATTGTCCCTGGCCTCCCAGCAACTGCATTCAGTGAGATCCGCTGCAGCAGCATCCCGCCACCGTGAGCGGACCCACCACAGCCGCCTACCCGCCGCAAGCGGACCCGCCGCAGCAGCCCTCCTCTGCCGCTGCCCACCTGCCGCCCGCACGGCAGATTCTGCGGCCCCGGCGTCCAGGTAAGACCCCGGACGCTGACAATGACTCAGCCAGGGGAAAGAAGTCAACGGTGTCCAGAATGGAGCACCATCTCAGCGCTGCGTCCTCTAGTGAAGCAGGTTACGGCCAGACACAGCAGCGTCGGCACCCTCCACAGTGTGGCGCTCTACGCACCAGTGTTCCTCGCCTAATGGTAGGAAAGGCCCTGTGTACACTAGTGCTCAGCCTCCTCCTGCATCAGTTCTCCTGTTTTACTCCCAATTGCCAACACTTCTGCAATTCTCTACAAGTGCTGGATCCAGGGGCGTATCTACAGAGGAGGGGACCCGTGTGCAGTCTCCGTGTGTGTGCCCCCTCCTCCTCCGTAGCCAGCAGCGCAGTTAGTGCTCTGAGCACTAGAGGGACAACAGCGCTTGGGCAGGTGTCTGGGAAAATGGCGCAGTGGCCATTTTTCCGAAGACCTGCACAAGCGCTTTAGACTCTGGCACAGTGCCAGAGTCTCTCTAGTGCTCAGAGCACTAACTGCGCTGACGGCTACAGAAGAGGACGGGGCCCACACGCAGAGACGGCGATGGACACCAGAAAGGTAAGTAAAGACTAAATGGGTGCAGTGTGTGCGGTGTAGGCCCCCTCTGGACCCAGGGGCCCGTGTGCACCGCATACACTGTACCCACTATAGATACGCCACTGGCTGAATCGGGATTTCTGTTATATCAGGTCTCCTGCTGTATCTACATGTACCACAGAGAAAAAATAGAAAATGCAGGTGCACACTAAGAACACTGAAGCAATGAAAACAGACTCTGCAATTTAATATGGAATAAAATTGAGGAAACCTTATCAAATGGGTCCCTAACATTCCTAAGGTTGAAGTACAGAGCACAGGACCCCCCAGGCCATCACAACCTAACTGCCCCAAGGCATCACACAAGTGAGAAATAGCAATTTAAAGTTTTAAAAGGTGTTATATTAATAAGTGTCACAACTGAGGGTTTAGGCTGACGGGAGGAAGCCTCAGTTGTAGGGGCTGAGATGAAGTTAAACCTGGGAGGTTTAATCAGACCCCTGGACATGTAAGTGCAGATTGATTACCCGAAGGTGTGACCATGACAACCAGTTTAAAATTCTAAATAAAAGTTTATTTAACAGACTCCGTGAAATGACAAGCAGCATTCAAAGTAAAACAAAGACAGTGGCAAATAACACAGTTCCTGGAACACGTAACCGTAGAAGGTATTGCAGAGCACTGGTAGGTTAGAACAGATGTTAAAGTCCTTTGATAGAAATCCTTACCAGGCCTGGTTGTAGTAGTGGAGATAGCCGAGGAACATGCCAGTAGTTGTAACAGGTGAATCTGGTAATTTGAGTAAGCTGCTGTATCAGCTGGATGGAACCAGCCAGGTGGTAAAACACGGAGTGGATGCTGAATGGAATCAGCCAGGTAATGAAACACAGAGTGGGTGCTGAATGGAATCAGCCAGGTACTAAAGTCACAGAGTGGGTGCTGGATGGAACCAGCCAGGTGATGAAACACAGAGTGGATGATGTGAGATGCTAGTGAGCGAAGAAACAGAATAGCTGATAGATGATTACCGGTGGTAGTGGATGCTGCTGGTAAGATAGGATCCGCTGGATCAGCACCGGTGTTTTGTAGAAGCTGGAATCTGTTTGAAAGCTGGCTGCTGGAAGCAGATTGTAGATAGCTGGAAACTGGACAGCCACGGAGGACTGTAGAGTCAGGCTGCACCGCAGGATGGAAAGCAGGTGCGGGTCTCTTTGTGGATGCTGGAGACAGGAACTGGAACCTGGAGAAACAAACCACAGAAGAGAGAGACTGGAACAAGGTATGACATTCAAAGCACTGACATCTATCTGGCCCAGACACAGGATACTTATACCTGCTGCTATGCAGGCATTCGCTGGGCAATTATGCAGATTCCAGAGACGGTGGATTGGAGGAATTGGAGCATGTGATCAAATCCAACATGGCTGCGCCCATGCTGGAACCTGGAGGGAAAACTGGTTTGAAATGAAATGTGCAAACATAATGATAATGGCGGCGCCGGCCGCGGAGGACAGGAGACGCCAGATGACAGTTATATGCTGAGACACTTGGAGGGCAGCAGAGGCCGCGGCAGGCATGATACACGATTCTGAGAACCTGCAACAATAACACAGTAACGGCGGCGGAGGCCGCGGAGGACGGGAGACGCCATGTTGGATTCAAACATGGCGCCGCTGTGGTAGTGTCTCAGAATGACAGGAGGGATGTGCAGAGTGTTGACACAGATGAGATCCGGACTTGGAACGCTGGGCCAGTCTCAGAAGACACCTAAACGGCAGGTAATGGCGTCCAGATACCCGGATCGTGACAGCACCCCCCCCCCCCTTTAGGAGTGGCCCCAGGACACTTCTTAGGCTTTAAAGGAAACTTTGAGTGGAAATTTCGGACCAAGGAAGGAGCATGGACGTCTGAGGCATTGGTCCAAGAGCGTTCTTCAGGACCATAGCCCTTCCAGTCAATGAGATACTGTAACTGACCGTAACGGAAAAGTGAATCCAAAATCTTGGCCACCTCGTACTCGACTCCCCGTTGAGTCTGAACTTTGGGAGATGGAGGAAGTGCGGAATGAAACCGATTCAGGATCAGCGGTTTCAACAAGGAAACATGAAATGTCCTGGGTATTTTCAAGAAGGGTGGTAACTGTAATCTGTAGGCAACAGGATTGATGACTTGTTCAATCTTGAAGGGACCGATGTAGCGAGGTGCAAATTTCATACTGGGAACTCTCAACCTCAAATTCTTCGTGGACAACCACACACGATCACCCACCTTGAGAGCAGGAACCGCTCTACGCTTCCTATCGGCAAACTTCTTATACCTGGACGAGGCTTTAAGCAGGGCTGCGCGGAAGTTCTTCCAGTAATTTGAAAACTGACGCAAGGTGACATCCACTGCTGGAACAGAAGTTGCGGGAAGCGGTTGAAATTCTGGGACTTTAGGGTGGAATCCATAATTAATGAAGAATGGTGTCGAAGAAGATGAGGAATGGTATTGATTGTTGTGGCTGAACTCGGCCCAAGGAAGGAGTTGAACCCAGTCATCTTGAGAGGAAGACACATATATACGGAGGAAGGCCTCCAAGTCCAGATTCACCCTCTCGGTTTGACCATTGGTCTGAGGATGGTAAGCTGTGGAAAACTTTAACTTGACTTGGAGGGCTTGACACAAACTTCGCCAAAATTTGGCTACAAATTGTACTCCACGATCCGAGATGATCTCTTCAGGAAGACCGTGAAGTCGGAAGATCTCTTGTATAAACACTTGAGCCAACTTGGAAGCTGACGGAAGACCGGTGAGAGGGATGAAATGTGCCATCTTGGTGAACCGGTCAACTACCACCCAGATGGTATTAAACTTGTTGCAGATAGGTAGATCGGTAACAAAGTCCATCGACAAATGGGTCCATGGTCGACGGGGAACAGATAATGGAACCAGTTGCCCCGCAGGCGACTGGCGGGAGACTTTGTGTTGGGCACACTTTGGGCAGGAGGCAATAAATTCCATAACGTCCTTCTTCAGAGTTGGCCACCAGTAGGACCTAGAGATAAACTCCAGGGTTATCTGAATGCCTGTATGTCCAGCAAAGCGGGAAGCGTGGGCCCAATGCATGAGCTTCTTCCTTAGAACTGGCTTAACAAAACTTTTCCCTGGCGGGGGCATAGAGTCCATCCCTACCGTGGAGAATGCCAACGGATTAATAATAGGATGCTTGTCTGCAGACTCGGACTCATTTTCTTGCTCCCATGAGCGGGAAAGGGCATCGGCCTTACGATTCTGAGAACCCGGACAGAACTGGAGTTTAAAGTCAAACCTAGAGAAGAAAAGTGCCCATCTGGCCTGGCAAGGGTTCAGACATTGTGCGCCTTTGAGATATAAAAGATTTTTGTGGTCGGTAAGTATGGTGATTGAATGAGAAGCTCCCTCCAACAGGTATCTCCACTCCTCCAGAGCGAGCTTGATGGCTAGCAACTCCTGATCGCCAATGGCATAGTTGCGCTCAGCTGGGGAGAACTTCCGGGAGAAGAAACTGCAAGGATGTAGATGTCCATCTTTGGCCCTCTGGGATAACACCGCTCCTACTCCAACGGAGGAGGCATCTACCTCTTAAGATAAAAGGAGAGTCGGGGGCGTGGCCTGGCTGGAGAGACGGCTGGAAGCAGGGAAGCAGAGCTCCTGCTAAAATCACCCAAATTCCCCTGCTATAATCCTCTCAGCTGCCCCATTCCTGCCCCTGCAACCCCCCCTGGTGCTCTGGTTACCTGGGCACTTGGTCGCGGAGCCGGGAGACCACTTTTGCGGTCTCTGCGGGTTGGGGCCTGTGCCGGGTGCCGGAGCCGCGGGCTGGATTTTCGGCCAAGGCCCGTCGGGAGGCTTCGTGGGCAGAAGGAGAACCGGATAGAATTACAGCGGTCGGAGCGTGTGGACCCCCCTCACCATCGTGTGTCGCGAGACCGCTGGGACCCCCTCAGTGACGGGACCGGTGCGGTGTCCAAGCCCTGCTGTTGCCTGGCGCCCGGGCGGTGAGGAGACGGAGAGACCCGCGGGGCCGCCCTTCCCATCTTGCAGCGGCGTGAGAGGTGAGCACAAACACCAGAGCCTCGGATCATCATCCGGAGCTCCAGTGTCAAGGGGAGTGTGCCGCGGAACGGGGACGAGGCTCTGTCCGAGTCTGCGGATTGCGGCCCTCCCTTCTGAGTGAAGCCGGGGCCTCGATTTTGGGGACGTCCAGACCGGACGCCGAGAACGCGCGCGGGCTGCGGAGCCCGCCTGTGGAGACAGGCTGATGATCTGGGCCCCCTGCATTGAGCCTATGCTCTACCTGGACATTCCTCTGGCGACTGGGAATAACAAGAGCTGCAAGGAAGAATCCCTCTAGCTGAGAGCACATGGAGGAGGCAGCCATCTTGGGTATTGCAGTGTGAGGTGGCATTATAAACCCAGCATCTGGTGATTCTGCCTGACTGACAGGACGTTATCCCCTCTAACCTAACCTAACTCCTGGCTACTCAAATTCATAAAGTCAGCTAAGTACACCATTCATTTTCTCTGCCTGATACTGCAGGTCCTCTGTTCCCCAGGGCAATTATACTGATAACAGAGCTGCCTAAATAGATTATACGGAGTCTACCATCTCATAAAAGATTTTATTTTATCTTTGTCTGCAATTTGCATTGCTCCCGACTTTTATGCAGAGCTTTAACTAATGCCAGCCGTACACCATATACCATAGTGTGATACCACCTTCACACACCCCCCACTCACCCTGTTTCGTGCGATATCTCCTCCAAAGTCAAGAGTATATTAGTCTCTTTGGGTCTGAAGCGGCGCTGCTGGACGGGTCGCTACCCTTGTAGCTATATACGCTCTATCACATGGTCCTGCACACAGTGGTGTATACATTATGTATCCATCTCCTCACCCTGATGTGATATATATGGAATAATGTCTCCCACCTAGCGGTAGCCGTGGATGCC
Source organism: Pseudophryne corroboree (assembly GCF_028390025.1). Lineage (NCBI taxonomy): Eukaryota > Metazoa > Chordata > Amphibia > Anura > Myobatrachidae > Pseudophryne > Pseudophryne corroboree. The sequence goes on from NC_086448.1 coordinate 164,365,054, forward strand.
TCTCTTGCGGGGAGTGATACCGAATGTCTTCCGTCCTGTCAGAGTGTAAGTAATTGAGCTCCTTGGATGTGTTATGGACAAATTTATTACCTTGTCGGCCCCTCAACCTCAACGTCTCAGAGGCGGAGCTAAGAGATTTGCTCATTCTCCGGCTCTACCCTCCACTCCGGAGCCTTGCGACATCTCTATACTACAATCTGAGGTGTTGGACACCATGCCACCAAAAGCACCCCCCACTCCCCCCTCCTACGCGGAGATTGTGAAGGCTATCAAGGAAACAGTGGAACCCTTACTTCAGACACAAGCCGACAAGCTTATGTCGGCAGTCTCCGATATTAAATCGGAATTACATTCCATGTCGAGAAAAATTTCTATTAATGAAAACCGCATAGGAGCTAACTTTCAGGAGATCGCGGACCTAAAACAACAAGTGTCACACCTGTCATCGTCTCGGCAGCATATGATGTCCAAACTAGATGATCTCGAAAACCGTTCGAGACGAAATAATTTGAGGATAGTGGGCCTCAGAGAATCCGTTAAAGGTCCCGACCTACTCAAATTCCTGCTTTCAGATCTGCCCGTCCTACTCGGAATTCCGGAAGAATTATCCTCCTTAGAAATAGAGAGGGCACACCGTCTGGGACCACCGAGGGAATCTAATCAAGCACGACCCCGTCCGGTAATATTTCGGTGTTTAAACTTCCGCCACAAGGAACTGATTTGGTCCGCGGCAAGATCCAGGGGCACACTAAAGTGGGATGACCAAAGAATATTCCTTTTCCAAGACTATTCCGCGGAAGTATCCAGAGCCCGTCGCGAAATGTCTGCTGTCTGCTCACAACTGATACAATCGGGCACGAAGTTTGCATTACTTTATCCGGCCTGCCTACGTATATTCTCATCCCAAGGCCCGAAGGACTTTACTAATGTGGATGACGCAAAAGCATTCGTATCAGAGGAAATGGCTCCCCCGGAATCCAGTGCGATGGACGATAATGAGTGATTACTTGCTCAGGACGCTAAATTCTGATTACCACCTCATAGACCAGGGTCTTGTCCTCTTTTAATATATGTCGTAACATGTATTAGACAGTTAGAAGGTCAAAACTCATTAAGATCTTTAGGACCCATTGAGTGAGTCAATTGTCTGGTTACCACGAGTTAGTATAGTCTTGGGGGTACACTCCTCCATTTTCCCGTGCTACTGGCCTATACCCGTTTATATAGGCTGTGTTATTATTATTATGGTATAGGCTCATATATTATGTTCTTTTGCTATTACGAATATTTGACTGCTCACATAGAGTTTACTGTGTAATACTTGTAGGTGTATTTTCTAGTCGACTCTTGATAGGCCTACATCTTACCCTAATAAGGTTTCCGGATAGTGAGGCTCCCACTATAATTAGAGGATGGTGAGGTCACACTGTTTGTTCTTATATCTCCCACTCCTGTAGCTGGGAGGTGTCCACGGTTACGGCAGATCGTTATGTTATGGTTGTGATGTGTTTGCCTCACCGCCGTTTCATTTCTCAGATATTTTTCTTTGTTCTCTACTCTGTCTATCTTTTCCTTTTCCCCTTCCCTGTCTTTTTCCCTCTAGGGAGCCGGAGGAATACACCCAATACAGTTGTACTATTGACACCATTACGTATGTATATGCAAATGTTCCTTATTGATGATGTACACTACAAATGTGGCCTTTCAATTATTGTGACACCTCTTCCACCTCCTTTCTTTGATCATGGCTGACCATCTAAAAATTTACTCATGGAACGTAAGAGGTATACATTCCCCTGTCAAACGTAGACGAATACTTACTTACATGAACAAAGTAAAGGCTGATATAATCCTGTTACAGGAGACGCATCTGACTCCAGATGAACACTTAAAGCTTTCCATGCTTCGCCAGAAGATGGTTGCTTCGTCTTCTTACACATCGAAAGCGAGAGGGGTAGCTATCCTCATCCGCAAAGGAATCTCTTATGAGATACATAGCCAGAAAATCGACACACAAGGTAGATTTATCATTTTAGACATTACGTTGGAGGGATCTAGATACATTCTTTGTAACATCTATGCCCCCACCAACTATGATAGGTCATTCTACGTAAAACTCATCAACCTATTGCGACCTTACACGGACACGCCTATTATTCTAGGAGGCGACATGAATCTAGTCTCGTCTGTAGTGCTAGATAGGAAAACAACTTCCTCTTGCAAATATGCTCTTCCAAAGACTAATCTGACATACTTGTCTAATCAGCTCGGCCTGGTTGACATTTGGAGACTTCATAACCCTATAGAACTTGATTACACGTATTACTCCGCTACCTTCAATTCCTTCTCTCGCTTAGACTACTTTTTCGTTTCTGATACACTATCAGACAAAATCACAGACACTAGCATAGAACCAATATTGATCTCAGACCATGCACCCATCTCCATTACGCTCCAAACTAAATACGTGCTAGGCACCTCCTCTCAGTGGAGGTTTCCGGCTCGTCTGGCGGGATCCCAACATTTTCAAGATAAGTTAACTGCCGCCTGGGATTCGTATTGCCTTAATAACTCGGCACATGAATCGAACCCAGCTCTGTTTTGGCAAACTGCCAAGGCGGTGCTGAGGGGAGAGATTATAGCATTTGTCGCTAAATTTAAAAAAGAAATGAACTCCACATATCGTGCTGCTCAATCCAAGCTTACCTCCTCCTTTCAGGAGTTTAAAGCATCTCCTACATTGGATAGAAAAATAATTTACACTAAGGCTAAACAACATTTTGATCAAGTCCTTACGCAAATATCTAACAAATTTCTGGGGGCAGGTAGACATAACATATTCCGATTTGGCAATAAATCTGGAAAACTATTGTCTAGTCTCCTTAGGGCGGATACTGGCCCACGCCACATAACGGCCTTGAAGGATGAAAAGGGGAAATGTTACTTCCGGGGAAATAAGATAGCTGACATTCTACATACCTTTTATAAAAATTTATACTCCCAAGACCCAATTGACATTACGGCTAAACAAAACTTTTGGAAGGAGATGGAGTTGCCCCAACTCAGTCACACACACTCAGATTCACTCGTGGCCCCTATCACCGTACAGGAAGTACAGGATACCATCCATTCCCTTAAAAACCTTAAATCCCCAGGCCCTGACGGATTGTCGGCAGAATTCTATAAGATTCTTGAGACAAGAATTAGCACCCCCCTAGCATCCTTGTACAACTCCATTTACTCCCTTCACAAGATCCCACAATACTTTAATTCAGCCTCCATTAGAGTACTGCCCAAACCAGGGCGAGACCTGCTGACGCCTTCCTCATACAGACCTATAGCGCTACTTAACGTAGATTATAAAATATTTACCAAACTTTTGTCAAATAGGATAAAAACAATGATCCCACAGCTTATTCATGAAGACCAAACTGGCTTTGTGTGGGGGAGGCATTCAGTAACAAATATTAGAAAAGTTCTTACTATTATGCAGGCCCTGGAGTCCTCTCGGGTGAATGGTCCTGCTTTCCTGCTTTCATTAGATGCCGAAAAGGCCTTTGATTTGGTTACGTGGGATCACTTGTTCGAGACTCTCCGGAGGTTTGGTTTCCCCCCCACTTTTATTTCCACGCTGCAGGCCCTCTATCACGAACCCCTCACTCAAATCTTCGCTAACAAATTCCTATCCGATTCCTTCCTTACTCAAAGAGGTACAAGACAGGGTTGCCCACTTTCCCCCCTCTTATTTGCGCTAGCTTTGGAACCCCTGGCTATCGCGCTTCGGCATCTTCGTTCCTTCTCAGGTGTTGTAGTAGGCGATGTACACAATAAATTAAGTTTATTCGCTGACGATATGCTCTTATTTGTGCGAGACCCACTAACATCTATCCCAGCCATATTCGATACTATAGCTAAATTCGGATCGTTTGCGGGATACAGAGTGAATGTTGACAAATCCGACTTGCTCCCTATAGGTCCCCAATCGACTTCATAAAGATCTCACGAACCTTGCCCCGCGTCTCAAACTTAACTTGGTCTCATTAAAATATTTAGGAATCAATATCCCCACACGAACCTCTCAAATTTATACTTGTAATTTCACGCCAATCATTCAGAAAATAAAGCGCCAATCGGAAAACTGGATTGACCTCCCCCTCTCCGTACTGGGTAGGACCGTAGTGGTGAAATCAGTGATCTTCCCAAAATTAGCATATTTACTCCAGATGCTACCTGTAACAATACCTAGATCAGACGCCTTAACATGCTCCAGAATTTTTTCCAAATTTATTTGGAAGAATGGAAAACCACGCATGCCAAAATCTCGCACATTCCTTCCTAAGCATAAGGGAGGACTCAGTGTCCCTAATGTCCAAATATTTGCTAGAGCAGCCCTATTTCGATATGCCTCGGATTGGATCCTCAACCAATCATCTTATGTCAACCTCCTCCTGGAGGAAGCACTTTTCTCCCCATATTCTCCGGCTGCACTCCTACACACACGCCTGAGAGACATCCCGAGAGAGATTAGGACCAATATCCTATTCTATGACACCTATAAGGCCTGGGTATCTATTCATAAAAATTTACAGTCGGATCCATATGTCACTCCTTATCTCCCCATTTGGGGGAACCCTAATTTCCTCCCATCATTACACAACAAAATGTTTTACACATGGAAAATGCAAGGCATCTCTGCAATTAAAGATGTCTTTGACCCTGGAGGACAGTTTCTCTCCTTTTCCCAACTACAGGTTAAATTCTCTTTACCACACAAACAATTCTTCATGTATCTCCAACTTAGGCACTATATTACAGCTCTCAAAGGCCCTGTTTGTATGTCCCCCTCTTCTCACGTAATATTGAAAGTTCTAGCTTTTTGCCGTTTTCATCCTTTCAGAATTAAATATTTATATGCTGATCTAATCGACGCAAACACTCCCTCATGGCTCCCCCTCTCCTTGGCTTGGAGGAGGGAGGTCTCAGATCTCCCAGACATCACTCACATACTGCACAACACGAAACATGCTCTTAAACATCTGAAGCCGGCAAAACTACAAGAGATTCATATCAGAACCATTAATAGAATGTATGTATCACCGGCACAGAGGAAACATTTTAACCCTTCAGAGTCAGGGATATGTGTCAAGTGCTCCATGCTAGAAGCCAATTTCACTCATAACTTCTGGTCCTGCTGCAAAATTAAGAAATTTTGGCACAAAATCTGTACCTACTTTAACAAAGTGTTTGTTTTAAAATTGTCGTTAAATATCCGAGCAATGTTATTTGCTGATTTTTCAGATTGGCTGGGGATTCCTGGTCTTTCTCCTATGGTTCCGGCCTTGACGGTTATGGTAACCGTGGCAAAGCAATTGATACTTTCCCACTGGATTCACCCGACGGCCCCAACTATACAAGAATGGGAATCTGCTGTATTAGAAGTTATATACCATGAACGCCGAACAGCGAATGTATTTAACACTAACGGTATTAGCCATTTTCTTAAAAAGTGGGGCCTAGTATTAGGTAACATGCCTTCACATACCCAAGATCAGCTACATAGCCTTTTTGACCCTGTTCCCAGGCGCGAACAACTGGCTCCTTCTTCTAGAAGTTTACAGTTGTAGTTCAACAGAGTTGTTCTTTCATCACTTATGGGGAGTACCGACATGACTCTATGGTTATTGTACTATGTAAGGCTCTAGCTCCCTACCCCAGTAACCTCCGCCTTCGTACCTTCTTCTCGCCTCCTTTCTATTTCCCTTTCACACCTTCTTTCTCCCCCTTCCTCCTTTTCTCTTTTTCTCTTTTCTGATCTCCTTATTCTTTTCCTTGACTTACTTATATAAAAGAAAAATAGATCAGCCACTTTGTGGATTATATAGAATGCAGGATCTGTATTTATATATCGTGTTAATATCTATTTCTGTATCCTTCAGATGTTTATATGTTTTATTTCATGTATTTTCGGCTGATCAATAAACAAATTATTAAAAAAAAAAAAAAAAAAAGATAAAAGGAGAGTCGGTGTCGGGCTGTTTCAGAACTGGTGCAGAGATGAACCGTTGCTTCAGAAGGTGAAAGGCAGTGATAGGCGCCACAATGGTGGAAAAGTCTCGTATAAACTTTCTATAATAATTGGCGAACCCTAAGAACCTCTGGACCCCTTTGAGGGTTAAGGGTATAGGCCAATTTTGGATTGCTTGGAGTTTCTCAGGATCCATCTCTAGTCCGGAACCGGACACAATGTAACCTAGAAACGGAATGGTTTTAACTTCAAACATACACTTCTCCAATTTACAATAGAGGTGGTTGACACGGAGACGGGAAAGAACCTCCTTTACCCAGAAACGATGATCTTCTAGATTACCCAGAAACGATGATCTTCTAGATTATTAGCAAAGATGAGGATGTCATCTAGTCAAACCACGACATGGCGGTATAAGATGTCCCTGAAGATCTCATTCACGAAGTGCTGGAAGACTGCTGGAGCGTTGCTCAATCCGAAGGGCATGACGAGGTACTCATAATGTCCGTCACGGGTGTTAAAGGCGGTCTTCCACTCGTTACCCTCACGGATCCGGATGAGATTGTAGGCACCCCTCAAGTCCAACTTTGTAAAAGTGGTTGCACCACTAACTCTATCGAAGAGTTCTGTAATCAGGGGTAAAGGGTATCGGTTCTTAACGGTAATGTCGTTCAGACCTCTGTAGTCGATACACGGACGCAGACCACCGTCTTTCTTCTTAACGAAGAAGAAGCCTGCGCCGGCTGGAGAAGAAGATGGTCGGATTAAACCCTTCGCCAGGTTCTCTTTGATGTACTCTTCCATGGAGTGTGTCTCAGGCAGAGACAACGGATAAGTTCGGCCTCGCGGTGGAACCTTCCCTGGAATGAGGTCGATTGGGCAGTCCCATTCTCTATGAGGAGGAAGGATATCAGCAGAGGCTTTACTGAACACGTCCGTGAAGTCTTGATATGGAGGAGGTGGAACATCAGATGACCTGGGGAAGGAAGAACAAACAGGAAGAACTTTGGCTAAACAAGTCTCAGCACAGGAGGGACCCCATGCCAGTATTTGCGTAGTCGTCCAGTCAATCGATGGGTTGTGGAGACGGAGCCATGGAAGGCCTAAAACCACTGGACGTGTGGCTCTTGGAATCACTAGAAAATAAGAATTTACTTACCGATAATTCTATTTCTCGTAGTCCGTAGTGGATGCTGGGAACTCCGTAAGGACCATGGGAATAGCGGCTCCGCAGGAGACTGGGCACAAAAAGAAAAGCTTTAGGACTACCTGGTGTGCACTGGCTCCTCCCCCTATGACCCTCCTCCAAGCCTCAGTTAGGATACTGTGCCCGGACGAGCGTACACAATAAGGAAGGATTTTGAATCCCGGGTAAGACTCATACCAGCCACACCAATCACACCGTACAACTTGTGATATGAACCCAGTTAACAGCATGATAACAGAGGAGCCTCTGGATAGATGGCTCACAACAACAATAACCCGATTTGTTAACAATAACCATGTACAAGTATTGCAGATAATCCGCACTTGGGATGGGCGTCCAGCATCCACTACGGACTACGAGAAATAGAATTATCGCTAAGTAAATTCTTATTTTCTCTGACGTCCTAGTGGATGCTGGGAACTCCGTAAGGACCATGGGGATTATACCAAAGCTCCCAAACGGGCGGGAGAGTGCGGATGACTCTGCAGCACCGAGTGAGAAAACTCTAGGTCCTCCTCAGCCAGAGTGTCAAATTTGTAAAATTTTACAAAAGTATTTGACCCTGACCAAGTAGCAGCTCGGCAGAGTTGTAAAGCCGAGACCCCTCGGGCAGCCGCCCAAGATGAGCCCACCTTCCTTGTGGAGTGGGCTTTTACAGATTTTGGCAGTGGCAGGCCTGCCACAGAATGCGCAAGCTGAATTGTACTACAAATCCAGCGAGCAATAGTCTGCTTAGAAGCAGGAGCACCCAGCTTGTTGGGTGCGTACAGGATAAATAGCGAGTCAGATTTTCTGACTCCAGCCATCCTGGAAACATATATTTTCAGGGCCCTGACAACGTCCAGCAACTTGGAGTCCTCCAAGTCCTTAGTAGGTACCACAATAGGCTGGTTCAGATGAAACGCTGAAACCACCTTTGGGAGAAATTGAGGACGAGTCCTCAATTCTGCCCTGTCCGTATGAAAAATCAGGTAAGGGCTTTTACAGGATAAAGCCGCCAATTCGGACACACGCCTGGCTGAAGCCAGGGCCAACAACATGACCACTTTCCATTTGAGATATTTTAATTCCAAAGTGTTGAGTGGTTCAAACCAATGTGATTTTAAGAAATCCAAAACAACATTCAGATCCCAGGGTGCCACTGGAGGCACAAAAGGAGGCTGTATATGTAGCACTCCCTTAACAAAAGTCTGGACTTCAGGCACTGAAGCCAGTTCTCTCTGAAAGAAAATCGACAGGGCCGAAATCTGGACCTTAATGGATCCTAATTTTAGGCCCATAGACACTCCTGCTTGCAGGAAATGCAGGAATCGACCCAATTGAAATTCCTCCGTCGGGGCCTTTTTGGCCTCGCACCACGCAACATATTTCCGCCAGATGCGGTGATAATGCTTTGCGGTTACATCCTTTCTGGCTTTTATCAAAGTAGGGATGACTTCGTCTGGAATGCCTTTTTCCTTTAGGATCCGGCGTTCAACCGCCATGCCGTCAAACGCAGCCGCGGTAAGTCTTGGAACAGACAGGGTCCCTGCTGGAGCAGGTCCCTTCTCAGAGGTAGAGGCCACGGGTCCTCTGTGAGCATCTCTTGAAGTTCCGGGTACCAAGTCCTTCTTGGCCAATCCGGAGCCACGAGAATAGATCTTACTCCTCCCCGCCGTATAATTCTCAGCACCTTGGGTATGAGAGGCAGAGGAGGGAACACATACACTGACTGGTACACCCACGGTGTTACCAGAGCGTCCACAGCTATTGCTTGAGGGTCCCTTGACCTGGCGCAATACCTGTCCAGTTTTTTGTTGAGGTGGGACGCCATCATGTCCACCTTTGGTTTTTCCCAACGGTTTATCATCATGTGGAAGACTTCTGGGTGAAGTCCCCACTCTCCCGGGTGGAGGTCGTGCCTGCTGAGGAAGTCTGCTTCCCAGTTGTCCACTCCCGGAATGAACACTTCCGACAGTGCTATCACATGATTTTCCGCCCAGCGAAGAATCCTTGCAGCTTCTGCCATTGCCCTCCTGCTTCTTGTGCCGCCCTGTCTGTTTACGTGGGCGACTGCCGTGATGTTGTCCGACTGGATCAGCACCGGCTGACCTTGAAGCAGAGGTCTTGCTTGGCTTAGAGCATTGTAAATGGCTCTTAACTCCAGGATATTTATGTGAAGTGATGTCTCCAGGCTTGACCACAAGCCCTGGAAGTTTCTTCCCTGTGTGACTGCTCCCCAGCCTCGCAGGCTGGCATCCGTGGTCACCAGAACCCAGTCCTGAATGCCGAATCTGCGGCCCTCTAGAAGATGAGCACTCTGCAACCACCACAGGAGAGACACACTTGTCCTTGGGGACAGGGTTATTCGCTGATGCATCTGAAGATGCGATCCGGACCATTTGTCCAGCAGGTCCCACTGGAATGTTCTTGCGTGGAATCTGCCGAATGGGATTGCTTCGTAGGAAGCTACCATTATTTCCCAGGACCCTTGTGCATTGATGCACTGATACTTGGCCTGGTTTTAGGAGGTTTCTGACTAGCTCGGATAACTCTCTGGCTTTCTCTTCCGGGAGAAACACCTTTTTCTGGACTGTGTCCAGGATCATCCCTAGGAACAGAAGACGTGTCGTCGGGATCAGCTGCGATTTTGGGATATTGAGAATCCACCCGTGCTGCCGCAGCACTACTTGAGATAGTGCTACTCCGACTACCAACTGTTCCTTGGATCTTGCCCTTATCAGGAGATCGTCCAAGTAAGGGATAATTAAAACTCCCTTCCTTCGAAGGAGTATCATCATTTCGGCCATTACTTTGGTAAAGACCCGGGGCGCCGTGGACAATCCAAACGGCAGCGTCTGAAACTGATAGTGGCAGTTCTGTACCACAAACCTGAGGTACCCTTGGTGAGAAGGGTAAATTGGGACATGGAGGTAAGCATCCTTGATGTCCAGAGACACCATATAATCCCCTTCTTCCAGGTTCGCGATCACCACTCTGAGTGACTCCATCTTGAATTTGAACCTCTGTATGTAAGTGTTCAAAGATTTTAGATTTAAAATAGGTCTCACCGAGCCATCCGGCTTCGGTACCACAAACAGCGTGGAATAATACCCCTTTCCCTGTTGCAGGAGGGGTACCTTGATTATCACCTGCTGTGAATACAGCTTGTGAATGGCTTCCAATACCGCCTCCCTGTCGGAGGGAGACATCGGTAAGGCAGACTTTAGGAAACGGCGAGGGGGAGACGTCTCGAATTCCAATTTGTACCCCTGAGATACCACCTGAAGGATCCAGGGGTCCACTTGTGAGTGAGCCCACTGCGCGCTGAAATTCTTGAGACGGGCCCCCACCGTGCCTCAGTCCGCTTGTAGAGCCCCAGCGTCATGCTGAGGACTTGGCAGAAGCGGGAGAGGGCTTCTGTTCCTGGGAACTGGCTGTTTGCTGCAGCCTTTTTCCTCTCCCTCTGCCACGGGGCAGAAATGAGGAGCCTTTCGCCCGCTTGCCCTTATGGGGCCGAAAGGACTGCGCCTGATAATACGGCGTCTTTTTATGTTGAGAGGCTACCTGGGGTAAAAATGTGGATTTCCCAGCAGTTGCCGTGGATACCAGGTCCGATAGACCTACCCCAAATAACTCCTCCAGTATCACCTGACCACTGCCGCGTCCATAACCCTCTTCTGGCAGATATGGACAGCGCACTTACTCTTGATGCCAGTCGGCAAATATCCCTCTGTGCATCACGCATATATAAAAATGCATCTTTTAAATGCTCTATAGTCAGTAATATACTGTCCCTATCCAGGGTATCAATATTTTCAGTCAGGGAATCCGACCAAGCCACCCCAGCACTGCACATCCAGGCTGAGGCGATTGCTGGTCGCAGTATAACACCCGTGTGAGTGTATATACATTTTAGGATATTCTCCAGCTTTCTGTCAGCAGGTTCCTTAAGGGCGGCCGTATCCGGAGACGGTAGTGCCACCTGTTTTGACAAGCGTGTGAGCGCTTTATCCACCCTAGGAGGTGTTTCCCAACGTGCCCTATCCTCTGGCGGGAAGGGGTATGATGCCAATAACTTTTTAGGAATTATCAGTTTTTTATCGGGAGAAACCCACGCTTCATCACACACTTCATTTAATTCCTTAGATGCAGGAAAAACTACAGGTAGTTTTTTCTCACCAAACATAATACCCTTTTTAGTGGTACTTGTACTATCAGAAATGTGTAAAACATTTTTCATTGCCTCAATCATGTAACGTGTGGCCCTACTGGAAGTCACATTCGTCTCTTCATCGTCGACACTGGAGTCAGTATCTTTTGTAAAGAGCTGACACTTTCACGTAAATCCTTCCATAAGCTCATCCACTCAGGTGTCGACTCCCTAGGGGGTGACATCACCATTACAGGCAATTGCTCCGCCTCCACATCATTTTCCTCTTCATACATGTCGACACAGTCGTACCGACACACAGCACACACACAGGGAATGCTCTGATAGAGGACAGGACCCCACTAGCCCTTTGGGGAGACAGAGGGAGAGTATGCCAGCACACACCAGAGCGCTATATATATGTTGGGATAACACCAACAGAGTGTTTTTCCCTTTATAGCTGCTGTGTATATTATACTGCGCCAAATTAGTGCCCCCCCTCTTGTTTTACCCTTTTCTGTAGTGCAGGACTGCAGGGGAGAGTCAGGGAGACGTCCTTCCAGCGGAGCTGTGAGGGAAAATGGCGCCAGTGTGCTGAGGAGATAGGCTCCGCCCCCTTCTTGGCGGACTTTTCTCCCGCTTTTTTCAGGAATCTGGCAGGGGTTAATATACATCCATATAGCCCTGGGGGTTATATGTGATGTAATTTAGCCAGCCAAGGTGTTTATATTGCTGCTCAGGGCGCCCCCCCCCCCCCCCAGCGCCCTGCACCCATCAGTGACCGGAGCGTGTGGTGCATGAGGAGCAATGGCGCACAGCTGCAGTGCTGTGCGCTACCTTGGTGAAGACTGATGTCTTCTGCCGACGATTTTCCGGACCTCTTCTTGCTTCTGGCTCTGTAAGGGGGCCGGCGGCGCGGCTCTGGGACCGGACTCCGAGGCTGGGCCTGTGTTCGGTCCCTCTGGAGCTAATGGTGTCCAGTAGCCTAAGAAGCCCAAGCTGGCTGCAAGCAGGCAGGTTCGCTTCTTCTCCGCTTAGTCCCTCGATGCAGTGAGCCTGTTGCCAGCAGGTCTCACTGAAAATAAAAAACCTAAAACTAACTTTTCCTAAGAAGCTCAGGAGAGCCTCCTAGATTGCACCCAGCTCGGTCGGGCACAAAAATCTAACTGAGGCTTGGAGGAGGGTCATAGGGGGAGGAGCCAGTGCACACCAGGTAGTCCTAAAGCTTTTCTTTTTGTGCCCAGTCTCCTGCGGAGCCGCTATTCCCATGGTCCTTACGGAGTTCCCAGCATCCACTAGGACGTCAGAGAAAAGAAATATACTCAGAATGAAGAACTCCCACTCTCAGACGAACTGGAAGAGTCCTTAAGGAAATGACTGCGTCAAAAATCTTGCTGCCATCCACGGCAGTCAAAGAGATGGACGAGGACAGTCTCTCGGTGGGTAGGGACCACCGTTTAACATAAGCTTCGGTTATGAAATTCCCAGCTGCTCCGGAATCAAGGAGGGCAATGACGTTCCTGTAACGTTGAGCAATTTGGAGCGACACTGGGAGGTTACAATCATGAGGAGATGGAGAGGAGATCATTACTCCTAGCCGGCCCTCTCCTTGGCGAGCTAGGATCTGGAGTTTCCTGAACGTTTGGGACAGGCGTTGATAGTGTGCGACGGAGCTGCACAGTAGAGACATAGAGACTCAGAGAGGCGTCTTCGGCGCTCAGCGGGAGATAGACGGGAACGACCAATTTGCATAGGCTCATCCTTGGATGGAGATGGTTGACGAGGAGGAGGAGCAGAAGATTTAGGAGCGGATGATCTTCCTCGCTCGGTTGCTCTCTCTCTGAACCGTAGATCAACCTTCGTGCATAGTGAAATTAGCTCATCCAACTTAGAAGGCAAGTCTCTGGTAGCTAACTCATCTTTAATGTGTTCTGACAAGCCATGCCAGAATGCAGCATACAGGGCCTCGTCGTTCCAGACCAGTTCAGATGCCAGGATTTTAAACTGTATAAGATACTGTCCCACAGTACATGTTCCCTGGCGTAGACGGAGAATCTCAGATGAAGCAGAGGAAACCCGGCCCGGCTCGTCGAAGATGCGCCTGAATGATGCTACAAAGTCAGTATAGGAGGACAGCAGGGGCTCAGACTTCTCCCATAACGGTGATGCCCAATCAAGTGCTGAGCCACTGAGGAGAGAAATAATATAAGCAACTTTGGTACGGTCACTGGGGAAGTTGCCAGGTTGAAGCTCAAAATGGATTTTGCATTGGTTGAGAAATCCCCTGCAGAGCCTTGGAGATCCGTCAAATTTTGCTGGCGTTGGAAGATGAAGACGTGGTATGGAAATGGGCAAGGTGGGTGGGGTTACAGCTGGAGTCACTGTGGTGGACGCAACAGACGTGCCAGGTCCACGGAGGGTCGTCTGAATCCCATCCAGCCGAGTAGAGAGATCCTGGAGACAGCGGATGATGTGACCTTGTGCAGCCTCTTGATGTTCGAGTCTGGCTGCCAGTTCTTGCATAGGTCTAGCCGCTTGATCCTGGTCTCCGGCTGGATTCATATAATCAGTGCTTACTGTCACAACTGAGGGTTTAGGCTGACGGGAGGAAGCCTCAGTTGTAGGGGCTGAGATGAAGTTAAACCTGGGAGGTTTAATCAGACCCCTGGACATGTAAGTGCAGATTGATTACCCGAAGGTGTGACCATGACAACCAGTTTAAAATTCAAAATAAAAGTTTATTTAACAGACTCCGTGAAATGACAAGCAGCATTCAAAGTAAAACAAAGACAGTGGCAAATAACACAGTTCCTGGAACACGTAACCGTAGAAGGTATTGCAGAGCACTGGTAGGTTAGAACAGATGTTAAAGTCCTTTGATAGAAATCCTTACCAGGCCTGGTTGTAGTAGTGGAGATAGCCGAGGAACATGCCAGTAGTTGTAACAGGTGAATCTGGTAATTTGAGTAAGCTGCTGTATCAGCTGGATGGAACCAGCCAGGTGGTAAAACACGGAGTGGATGCTGAATGGAATCAGCCAGGTAATGAAACACAGAGTGGGTGCTGAATGGAATCAGCCAGGTACTAAAGTCACAGAGTGGGTGCTGGATGGAACCAGCCAGGTGATGAAACACAGAGTGGATGATGTGAGATGCTAGTGAGCGAAGAAACAGAATAGCTGATAGATGATTACCGGTGGTAGTGGATGCTGCTGGTAAGATAGGATCCGCTGGATCAGCACCGGTGTTTTGTAGAAGCTGGAATCTGTTTGAAAGCTGGCTGCTGGAAGCAGATTGTAGATAGCTGGAAACTGGACAGCCACGGAGGACTGTAGAGTCAGGCTGCACCGCAGGATGGAAAGCAGGTGCGGGTCTCTTTGTGGATGCTGGAGACAGGAACTGGAACCTGGAGAAACAAACCACAGAAGAGAGAGACTGGAACAAGGTATGACATTCAAAGCACTGACATCTATCTGGCCCAGACACAGGATACTTATACCTGCTGCTATGCAGGCATTGGCTGGGCAATTATGCAGATTCCAGAGACAGTGGATTGGAGGAATTGGAGCATGTGATCAAATCCAACATGGCTGCGCCCATGCTGGAACCTGGAGGGAAAACTGGTTTGAAATGAAATGTGCAAACATAATGATAATGGCGGCACCGGCCGTGGAGGACAGGAGACGCCAGATAACAGTTATATGCTGAGACACTTGGAGGGCAGCAGAGGCCGCGGCAGGCATGATACACGATTCTGAGAACCTGCAACAATAACAAAGTAACGGCGGCGGAGGCCGCGGAGGACGGGAGACGCCATGTTGGATTCAAACATGGCGCCGCTGTGGTAGTGTCTCAGAATGACAGGAGGGATGTGCAGAGTGTTGACACAGATGAGATCCGGACTTGGAACGCTGGGCCAGTCTCAGAAGACACCTAAACGGCAGGTAATGGCGTCCAGATACCCGGATCGTGACAATAAGAAGTAGCAGCTCAGTAATAAAAGTGTTACATAGGTGACAGTGCCGTAACTAGACATTTTAGCGATGTGTGCAAGCAAAAGCATTGATGCCCCCCCCATATATAAAACAGGGCCAGTACCAAAAATATAGGGGCGTGGCCACAGAGCTCCCTTTTACACATTATGGCAGGCAGAGCTCCCTTTTACACATTACGTCAGGCAGAGCTCCCTTTTACACTTTACGGCAGCAGCAGAGTTCCCCTTTTTACACATTACGGCAGCAGAGTGCCCTTTTTACACATTACAGTTCATCAGCAAAGTTCCCCTTTTTACACATTACGGTAGGCAGAGTCCCCCTTTTTCACATTGTGGCAGCAAAGCCCCCTTTTTTTACACATTAGGCAGGCAGAGTCCCCTTTTTTTACACATTACAGAGCAGAGTCCCCCTTTTTACACATTACAGTAGACAGAGTCCCCTTTTTACATATTAGGCAGCAGAGTCCCCCATTTTTACACAGTATGGCAGGCAGTCCCCCTTTTTTACACTATATGGCAGATGGCGAGAGAGTTATACTCACCTGTGACAAGCCGGCATTCCTCTCCTCTTCCCGCCCTACACTGCGCTTTTTGCAGTGGAAGGCATTGTGGGTGGGCTGGGAGAGACGTAATCTCTCCCAGCACACGGGAAGGGAGCGGAGGGGGGAGCTACAGCGCTGCCCAGCTACCTATGTAAGAGGTAGCCAGGCAATGCAGCTGGGCACCGGGAGTGCCGGTAGGTGAAGGCCGGGGAGGCGGCCTGTACCACACACTGCAGCGGCAACGGAGCGGCCAGGCGGGTGTTGCCGGTGGTCCTGCACCTCCAGCGCATCTGCTGGATGTTAAAAAATGTTTACATTAGTGAAAAGCAGTTTAAGTACTAAAAAGTGTTAGATTAAGTGTTACAATAATGATGCCCGAAGCAACCCAGCCACACCAACGCATGCCCTGAATCCATTCCCAATACTGATATATTATATAAATGTATCCAGGACTTACCATTCATAGTGCCTATTCCTATATGTAAATGAAAGGACCCTATACTAATTAAAATCAAGGACTCGATACAAGAACCCTATACTAATTAAAATCAGCCAAGAGCAGGTGGGAGGGGTGCTAGTCCAAGCTAAGTCTCTGTCTAAATGTACACACATGTACACAGTATTGAATAAATGATTTAGTTATTCATAAAACAATTCAAAGTTATTGTTGCTAGATATGGTTCTACAATCTACTAAATTATTTAATCATTAACACAGTTTCTTATATAGCACATCATATTCTGTTACGCTTTACAATGGGAAACAACAGTGATAAAACAAAACTGGGTAATAACAGGTAGGAGAGTCCTGCTCGCAAGTTTACAATCTATCCAGGGCCGGTTCTAGACCTTGTGGCGCCCAGGGCGAAAGTTTCCTGGGGCGGCTTCCCCCCCCCCGGCAAAATAGAGCTGGAAGTGCGCCAAAGGCGTGCGCCCAAAAATAGGGGCGTGTGGCCAGTAGCAGATCTTGCCACGGGCAAGCAGTACTTTTTCCCGGGGCGCCGCCTTCCCGAGGGCGCTGGCGCCATCCGGAGGGCGCCGCACCATGGCAAGATCCACCACTGTGCCCCCCGCAGTGCCCGCCGCTGGTCCCCCGCTTTGAAGGGAACCAGACGCTAAGCGTCTAGTTTCCCTTCATGGAGAGGACTGTGCTGTGCGGTGCGCGATGACGTCATCGCGCACCGCACAGCATAGTGGCACAGACACTAGGGGTCATAATTGACCTCTAGTGTCTATGCTGTGCTATGGGAGAGACGTAATGACGTCTCTCCCATAGATCCGAGGACAGACACAACCATCCGAGGACAGGAGAAGAGCGGCACCGGCGGAGGAGGAGGTCTGGAATCAGGAGCGGGGATTGTAAGTATACTTTTATTTTTTTCCCCAGCTGTGCTACAGGGGGCACAAATGGGGGCGTAACTGACCATGCCCCCATATGAAGCCACACCCCTATTTTGCCCTGGGCGCCACAAGGGCAAGATCCGGCTCTGCGTGCGGCCACAGTTGTCCCCCTGTACTTGTGCCCCCCTGTAGCTGTGGTCCCAGTAGTTGTGACCCCAATAGTTGTGCCCCCTGAAGTTGTGCCCCCCTGTAGCTCTGCCCCCAGTAGATTTTCCCCTTGTAGCTGTGCCCCCAGTAGCAGTGCCCCCTGTAGCAGTGCCCCCTAGCTGTGCCCCCTGTAACTGTGCCCCCAGTAGATTTGCCCCTTGTAGCTGTGCCCCCTGTAGCAGTGCCCCCAATAGCTGTGTCCCAGTAGCGCCGCTTACAAACACACACAATAAAAAAACACAAAAACTACACAATACTTACCAGCCCCGCTCATGCTTCCGGACCGCTGCTGTGCTGCCCTCCGTCTCTGGCCGCCGGCTCCTCTCTATAGCATAGCAGTGCCGCACTGACACTAGAGGTCAATTATGACCTCTAGTGTCTGTCAGTGGAGCCTGCTGCAGCAGGCGCCCACACAGCCCACGGCGCCTGCTGCAGCCAGGGAGGAGGGGAGAATTTTCTTTTTCACATTACTGTATGTAGATACTTCAAATTTGCTTAAATATTTTGCTAATTTCCCCACATTAAACAAACCCTTGTGTCACCTGAGGGCGCTAGACAACACTTCATGCTGCATTACATACCTGTCTATAAATCAATAATAGAGCTCTATGCAAGTACTTCCACACAGGTCTTGGAGCTCTGGCTAGACTAGTTGTACTCTAGTGATGATCCTCAGCTGTGTTTATTATATAAACCACATTGAATATACTGTCTACTGAAGGTTATATTCGTAGGTACATAACACTTCACAGATAAATAACACTTCTAAGAAGTCTCTTTGTAAGGTGAGATTTATCTTTGAAATCATTTACAGCCTCCAGGAAACAAGACAACCACAAGTCTTTCCTTCCCGTCGCAGCCAGCGGGATAATCTTATGTAATAATGTTTATCACAGATGTTCTGCAGCAACATACTTTTACTTTCACCATGCACACTGTATCAGAGTAGATGGCATACAGGGGATACGTCATTAGGTCGACACCACTTAGGTCGACAGTCATTAGGTCGACCACTATTGGTCGACATGCATTAGGTCGACAGGGTCATTGGGTCGACGTGGTCATTGGGTCGACAGTTCAAAAGGTCGACATGAGTTTTTCTAATTTTTTCACAATTTTTGGACTTTTTCATACTTTATGATCCACGTGGACTACAATTGGGAACTGTAACCTGTGTCGAGCGCAGCGAGGCACCTTGCTGAAGCATGGCGAGCAAAGCAAGCCATGTGAGGGGTCACGGTGCACTAATTGGGGTTCCCCGTCACTTTACAAACAAAACAACACCAAAAAAAGAAAAAAGAAAAAACCTCACGTCGACCTTTTGACCTGTCGACCTAGTACATGTCGACCTAATGCATGTCGACCAAAAGTGGTCAACCTAATGACTGTCGACCCAACGACCCATACCCGCATACAGTATAACTAAGATAGCTATTGTAATACATGTATACAAACAGAATTGTTTTAGGCACCAACACTTCCAAAAAGAGAGTTAATTAGGAACATAAATAAAATAAAAGTCAATTTTAATATGGAACAGAATAGTAGGGCTTTTGTAATGTGGTAATACCATTTGCCAACAATTGCTATATTAATATGGGGTGATTCAATTATTTTTACCGTGGGTATTTCTTTTGTGTGCCCGATGGAACAATTCGATTATTGCTTTGTACAAGGGCGAGATTAGCCGCAGGTGCACCCAATTCAGCTTCAAGCCTCCTCAGGGGGAAGGGGGGCTGTTTAAGCGCCTAAACATGACTTTTCGCGCCGCATCTATTAGTTTAGACATGTTTAGCTTCTTTATGCAGCCAAAAATGGTCAGTTTAGCTGCAATGTGCACAAAAAGTCCATTTGAATATCGCCCAATAATTTCCCGTCACTGTAATCGGGAAATTGGGCACAAAAAAACAACTGAATTGCCTCCATAATGTCTTATACTATATATTTTCTGTACAGCACATGGGCCCTCATTCCGAGTTGTTCGCTCGCAAGCGGATTTTAGCAGATTTGCTCATGCTAAGCCGCCGCCTACTGGGAGTGAATCTTAGCATCTTAAAATTGCGAACGATGTATTCGCAATATTGCGATTACACACCTCGTAGCAGTTTCTGAGTAGCTCCAGAATTACTTGGCATCTGCGATCAGTTCAGTGCTTGGCGTTCCTGGTTTGACGTCACAAACACACCCAGCGTTCGGCCAGACACTCCTCCGTTTCTCCGGCCACTCCTGCGTTTTTTCCGGAAACGGTAGCGTTTTTCCCACACGCCCATAAAACGGCCTGTTTCCGCCCAGTAACACCCATTTCCTGTCAATCACATTACGATCGCGAGAACGATGAAAAAGCCGTGAGTAAAAATCCTAACTGCATAGCAAATTTACTTGGCGCAGTCGCAGTGCGGACATTGCGCATGCGCATTAAGCGGAAAATCGCTGCGATGCGAAGATTTTTACCGAGCGAACAACTCGGAATGAGGGCCGTGGTTATAATTACAAATAATTACATGATTTCCCTTAATATATTATCAATTATGTAATCTGCATATTTAACTTGACAGTGATAGAATGCGGAGAACTGCCAACTGTGCCACCCTTCATCAGGACTGGTTGTTTTTTTTTTAAATGTATTTATTCAAATTTTTCAATAATAAACATACACTTTGAAAAGGTACATTCTCCATAGCACAATCATTTGTAGCCACATAATACTCCCAGAATTGGAGAAATAATACAATATACACATCCAATACTTAATAAACAAGACATTCAAACGACAAGACAAAGACAGGGGGGGAAGGGATACGCATACTTTGAATCAGGCTACACATTTCCCGCCAGGAAGGCTACATAACAAAGCGCGCCATGGCCAATAGCTCCATCGAGTTGGAGCTCTAGTGGTGTTAAGGTTAACGAAAATCACAAAATATATCAATCCAGCTAGGGTCTTATATAGTGGGTTGTGGGGGGGTGCATAGGCGTACACAGGGGGGGTGCCTGGTGCGCACAGGCACCCCCTAATGTCCAGCACCCCCCACATGCATGCACATTAGGGCGGTGCAGCACAGTGATCCCCGCAGAGCCTGCTGCTCAGTCCTGTGCTATTCCTCGCTGCCAGTAGTGCATTTACCAGTATGCTCGCTGACTTCCTAGGACGCGCAGCTAGAGAACCTCAGGCAGTCTGGGCAGCGGGCTCCTCTCTTACAGAGTACTGCATCAGCTGCCGCCGCGTCTCTGCTTATCTCCCTCCTCCTGCATCTCTTGCCTGGCTGCGGTGACCCCGACGGAGCCACTACACATCCCACCACGCCTGACTGGAGGGCCGCGGAGCCTCCTCCCAACCTCCAGGTAAACTGCTCTCCCACTCCCTCCCTCCCTCCCATACCCCTCTCTCTATCCCCCCGTGCCTCTCACTCTCTCCATGCCCCCTCACCCTTCATACCACCCCTCTCCATGCCTCTCACTTTCTCCATGGCCCTTTCTCCTCATGCCCCCTGTCCCAATGCCCCTCTCGCTATTCATGCCTCTCTCTCCTTGTGCCCCCGCCCTCTCCATGCCTCTCTCTCTCCAATATATATATATATTGCTCATACTGTATGGCATAATGTCAACTTTTGCTCATACCATGTGACATAATGTAAATTTCGCCTCATACTGTGTGGTGTAATGTGACTTTTGGCTCATACTGTTTGGAGTAATGTGATTAAGCCATGTGATTTTACTGAGAGAATGTAAAATAGTGCTAGACATGTCCTTGGGCGGTGCTAGACACGCCCATCCAGCGGTGCACCCCCTAATATAATTAGCTGCGCACACCTATAGGGGGTGCATATCTCTCTCAGGGTCGTTCTTTTCAGCGAGTCAAAAAATGTAAGAATATGAGACCTAAGCATGGGATCCAGAACTTCAATAAACGGTCCCCACTTCTTATAGAACAAATGAGCATGCTTGTCTACATCGTATAGGGCAGATTGTCTATCATAATACATAGTCGACTTCACCATATACAGAAGTTGCTCTAGTCTGGGGGGGGGGATCTATGGATCCATTGCGTCAGAATAGCCTTCTTTGCCAGTGTGAGAAACACGTAGAGGAAGGGGCGTAGGGGGAGGGTCTCAGCCGGTAAATCCCCATAAGAGAGATGCAAACCCAGCACTGCCTTAGGTGATAAGGGGAGAAGCAACCCAAATTTACTGTTTAAATATCATAGAATTTTATTCCCAAATCTTTGTATCTTGGGGCAGCTCCAAAATACATGCGTCAGGGTTGCATGGGGTGCTCTGCATTTAAGACATTGTCCGGAATCCAAAGGCACCATATGACTCCTCTGACTAGGGGATATATATGCTCGGTTTAAAAATTTTACATGGATCTCCTGTAGGTACGAAGAGTGTAGAGCTTTAAAAATACCGGGTAGAGGGCGGAAAAATCAGTTATGGACCCTTGCATAGAGAAGTCTACCATCCATATTTCGAACAGTTGACTCCATAACCTATCCACAACACTAGGGAGAAGGTCCCAATATAGCCATTTTGTTTTATAGAGTAACTTAGTAGTTCGAGTGAGTAAGGAGGTGAGGGAGTCAGAACCACCGGGGTGGAGCAATGCGTCGGGCAGGGATTGTACATAATGCCTAACTTGGAGATGCATGAAGAACTCCGATCGATGTACACCATACCTCTCCACCAGCCCAGAAAAAGAATACACCAAACCTCCAGGATCAAAAACATCTCTGATGCTACTGATTCCCTTAGCTCGCCACACTTCGAAATTTGCATTCTCCAAGGGAGGGTTAAAACAAGGATTCCCACAGATAGGAATAAAATCAGAACGGCCAAAATTCCTGTGCAGTGCTTTATTTATTACTTTCCAAGCAATATAAGTGTTCCAAAATAAGGGATTCGTTTTCGCTTGTATGGGAAGCAGGGTGAGCGGAGTGTATAACAAGGCCTTCAAGTCATAAGGTGACACTAAAGCCTGCTCAATGTGGTCATTCGTGTATGTGGTTTTTGCCGTAAGCCAGTCATTTATATATCTGAAAGCCACCGCCCTAGAGAAAGTAAGCAGGTCCGGGATCGCAAGACCCCCCTCCTCCCTCCGCAACTTAAGTTTAGCTAATGCTATTCTTGGTTTTTTGTTTGCCCACCGGAATTTTGTGCACATTTTATCATAAACAAGAGCATCCGCTCTGGAGATTTTTAGGGGCAATAACTGGAGTGAATAGGAAAATTTGGGGAAAATAATGCTCTTGAGGACCGCCGCGCGGCCTAGCAAAGACAGAGGGAGCGCTGACCACGATTGGAGCTGGGTAGAAATAGCCCGTAGTATGGGTGTAAAGTTCATCTTGCACAGATCCGATAAATTGGGCGGTAAATAAATCCCAAGATACTTCAACTTGGTTTTGTTAACAGTAAACTGGGAGAGGAGAGGGAGGGAGGACATATTAAATGCTGTCTGAGTTAAAGGGAGTAATTCAGATTTTAAGGAATTCACCTTATATCCAGCAAAGAGACCGAATTCTCGCATTTTTTCCATTATGGCTGGCATGGATACTTCAGGGCGGGATATAAAGAGTAACATATCATCTGCAAATAAGCTTATTTGTAGTTCCTGGTCAAAAATTGAAATACCTGAGAATGAAGGGAGCCCTCGCAACGCCAGAGCTAGAGGTTCTACAGCCAGCGCAAATAATAGGGGCGATAATGGGCAACATTGCCTGGTGCCCCTTCCCAACCGTACTGGATCCGAGAGAAATCCATTACATAGGATACAAGAACTAGAATTGGAGTATAAAGCCGGCAGCACATTGGCTAGGCCCGACGGGAACCCAAACCTCACTAGAGTGGTATATAAATGATCCCAACTCACCAGATCAAAGGCCTTTTCGGCATCCAGCGAGAAGAGAAAATGTGGGTCCACATTCCCCGTGTGGCCCAGCCAGTGCGCCACAGCCAGTATCTTACGAATATTGCTAGTGGAGTGTCTCCCAGAGATAAATCCCGTTTGGTCGGGGTGGACTACAGAAGGGAGGAGGGGTTTCAGTCTGTCCGCGAGAATCTTAGTAAACAATTTATAGTCTACATTTAAGAGCGAAATCGGTCTATAGGACCCAGGGAGTTGTAAATCTTTGCCTGGTTTAGGTAAGAGACGTATAAAGGCATCATTAAAATATGAGGGTATTTTATGAGATATTAGGATGACATTAAAAAGGGAAGTAAGGGGGGGGGATCAATTTTGCAGAAAGCAGTCGATAATATTCCCCAGAGAAGCCATCCGGCCCCGGGGATTTTAAGGGCTTCAGGTGTTTAATAGCCTTCTCAACCTCAGACTCTGTTATGAGTGAGCAAAGACGTTCTGTCAAAGAAGATTCCACCCGAGGCGGAGAAATAGAATCCCAGAATGACTGTTTAGCATTCTCATTAACAGGTTTCATAAACAGTATTGTAAAAATCAGATAGGACCTTCGCTATGTCTTTAGATTTGGAAGCCAGAGCTCCATCTGATTGTTTAAGTGGATGAATGAGAGAATTAGAAGTAGACCCTTTCAATAAGTGTGATAACAATTTGCCTGTCTTGTTACCAAAACTGTAAAATCTATGGTTCTTATGAAACGTGTGTTTATCCCCCAACGCCTGCAGAACTGCATTAAAAGCCACTTTAGCATCCAAATATTGATTCTTTATAGCGGGGGAGGGGTTCTGTTTGAATCTCTGATAGGCCTCAGTCAGTCTCTGTTGTGAGTTCTTAAAATTAGAAGCGAATGTCTTTTTCCTTCGGGAGACATATTCAATGAGAAGTCCCCTAATGACCGCTTTAGAGGCCTGCCAGAAAACCAAAGGATCGTCTCGTGCCATTTGGGCATTAGTGGCGGAATAATCATCCCAAAATGACTCCAGGTCCTTACGAAATTCTATAGAGGAGGAGAAATCTGTGGGAAAACGCCAGCGCTTAAAGGAACCTACATCTACCTTAGTGGACATGGAAGCCCAAACAACAGAGTGGTCCGACAACGCCATTGGTTCAATAGAAGAATCAAGGGCATGTAGAACCAGGGAGTCAGAGACCATCAAGTAATCGATCCTGGATAGGGAATGATGGGCAGCGGAGAGGCAGGTGTACTCCCTATCCGTGGGGTGTAAAAATCTCCAAATATCTGTTACCTGGAGCTGTTGCTCCATATAAGGGATGCCAAATTTAGGGGGATTACGGGTAGAGGTGGAGGACTGAACATCCATGTACTTTGAAGCAATAACATTAAAATCACCCCCTATAATCAGGGGTGAGGTGGAATAAGGATATAAGGCAGTAAGCAGAGAACGGAAAAAGGCTTTTGAATACTGATTTGGAGCATAAACCGTACACAGCACATATCTAGCATCCCAAATGGTCACTTCTAAAATAAGATACCTGCCTGCCGGGTCCACCACAGATGAGACCACCTCCAGTCCCAAGGAGCGCTTAGCCAGGACGAGGACTCCTCTGACCTTCGAAGAGTAGGGAGCATCAGCCACAACACGCCAGCCGAGCGTGCCTAATTTCTGAGCTTCTGGGGAGAGGAGGTGAGTCTCCTGCAAGAAAACCAGATCTAAACGCAGTTTATTAAGATACAAGAGTATTTTCTTCCTCTTTATAGGGGAGTGGATACCCCCCCCAACATTCCACGTAGCCACCTTGAAACTAGACATTAAACTACAAATCTAATGGTATGTATTTCCCTCCAATGGAGAGAGGGCCTGCCATCAGGCTCCCAGAAGGAAACCAAGTAGTAGTAGTAATGTACACCCAGTAGGAACAGTAACCTAATATCCAAACCCAAGGACACATTAGGAGGGGAGGGAGGGGAAGACACAAGACAACAAGAAAAACAACAAACAATATGACAGAAACACCAAACATGTGTCTCTATCATAGATATCCAATAAGGACTTCACAGTGTGAACAATTTAGGCTGATAAAGCAGGGAGTATTAGGGATCCTAGCCTCAACCACTTATCAAATAAGAGGTATAAAATCAATACCGCAAGCATTTTAAGAACTAGAAAACGAAAACATGGGGGGCATAGATATGATCTCGAGCTCGCAAGAGGAGGGGAGGGGGAGGGGGGGGGGGGGTTGGTCAAGGTACATTCCGGGCCACAAGTCTAGCATCAGGATAGGAATCCGGACACGCAGTTCAAAGGCCTAAGTCGATAGGCATTCAGGGCATGACAGCTGAATATATATAGATTAGTTCCCTTCTTCTTCCATCCTGTCATTTCCCTCCGATAGGAAACTCTCAGCATCCGCAGGTGTGGAGAAATCTTTAAAGGAGTTTCCAACAAAGATTCGTAAGCGTGCAGGGTACAACAGCGCAAATTTACGACCGGCCGACACCAGTGATGAACATATGGGTGTAAAAGCTTTCCGCAGTCGTGTTAATTCCGGAGAGTGGTCTTGGAACAACAGCAGTTTATTCCCGTCCCACGAGATATCCCTGAGGCGACGAGATGCCGACCACAGCGCTTCCTTATGGAGGAAGTTAAGGCACTTAAACAGGACCGCACACGGTCTGGAACTGGAGCCCAAGGGCCTGGAAGGGCCGGTTCTATGAGCACGTTCTACGACTAAGTCTGCACACCCTTCCTGTACATCCAAGAGTTCAGGCAACGTGTGACGCAAGAATTTGTACAACTCAGGGCCGCGAATGGACTCTGGTAAGCCGATGAGGCGTAGATTACATCTGCGCGAGCAATTCTCCAAATCATCTAGCTTCGCCCAAACCTGCGTATCAGATTTCTGCAGACCGGCCACAGTGTCTTTTAAATCAGCTACATCCTGAAAATTAGAGCCTGCAGTTTGTTCCACATGTGCCAGTCTCTTAGTAAGTTGCTTATATTGGCTTTTTATATCTAGCACTGCTTGCTGTAATGCAGCTGCCTGTGATTGAGCTTGCTCCTGCAATAAAGGTTGCACTGTCTCCTTAACAGCCCGCATAATGGCCCTCATTCCGAGTTGTTCGCTCGCAAGCTGCTTTTAGCAGCTTTACACACGCTAAGCCGCCGCCTACTGGGAGTGAATCTTAGCTTCTTAAAATTGCGAACGAAAGATTCTCAAAATTGCGATTACACACCTCTTAGCAGTTTCTGAGTAGCTTCAAACTTACTCGGCATCTGCGATCAGTTCAGTGCTTGTCGTTCCTGGTTTGACGTCACAAACACACCCAGCGTTCGCCCAGACACTCCTCCGTTTCTCCAGCCACTCCCGCGTTTTTCCCAGAAACGGTAGCGTTTTTTCGCACACACCCATAAAACGGACAGTTTCCGCCCAGAAACACCCACTTCCTGTCAATCACATTACGATCACCAGAACGAGGAAAAAATCGTGAGTAAAATTCCTAACTGCATAGCAAATTTACTTGGCGCATGCGCACTAAGCGGAAAATCGCTGCGATGCGAAAAAATTTACCGAGCGAACAACTCGGAATGAGGGCCCATAGGATAAGGCAGGGTTTAGTGTGGCACTTGGTGCTGCGTCTATAGCAGGAACCTTGCGAGGTTGTTTTTGTACCTGTAGTTCCACGGAATGAGCAGTGTCTGGATGTCCAGGATTAGGAGCAGCTGCGGTGGCCATCTTGGATGTGGCATTTCTGTCCCCGTCCCTTCCTGATTTCTGCTGCTTCTGAGGCATGCTGCCGGCCAGGTACCTCTCCATATAGAGGAGGGGGGACCCCAAAGAGGCTTGAGGGGGTAATTGGTTGCGGTGGGGTTGCCTAAGGAGGCAATACGCCGAGTATAGAAGCGGCGGGCACCGGAGCTTGAGAGGAGCGCTGCTATTCCATGCGCCGCCGGAACCGGAAGTCCCATCAGGACTGGTTTTAATAAAAGGACATTTGCTTTGGGGTCACCCAGATACGTGGCTCACTCACTAGTGATGAAGCCTGGAAGGGGCCCTGAATGTTGCCTATTTTGGCACACTAGGAAGACAACTATTGGATCAAAGCTGAAAATAAGTATCTATTTCTATTAGACTATGTCCCTGATCCTACCAAGTCATGACCCAGTCCACGCAATTACACATACAATCAGACGTGACCAAATACAAGTCTGCTTTTATTGCTAAAATTCAAGACTGTTCTGCAAAAATGCAACAAGTGTGTTTATCATTCAGTTGTATCCCAATAGTCATAATTCCACCTCCTGAGTTGAAGGTGTTGTGTTCTGTGATCTACTGGGGTTATTTTTAGAGGTCGTGTGGTGAGCTATGGAACATCGGATCTATATAATCTATGAGGGTTATTCAATTTTGTTAGCAGACCAAAAAAGCACACCAATGGGCAAAACCATGTTACACTGCAGGTGGGGCAGATATAACATGTGCCGAGAGATTGAGGAGCCGTCTCAGCAGAAGAGATGCCTCCTGCATGTAGCTGCGATCCCAGGACTGCGACCAATGTCATTAGCTGGGGTCCAATTGACGTGATGTTCTACGCAGAGGGCCAACAGGGTTTGCCAGGCTAGGAAGTCTGTGTGGTAACATGCAGACCTTGGACTCTCCCCTCCAAGAAAATGGGGGACAACAGGCCCCTGCTTCTGGAAACGCAGGCCTCCCCTCACCCTCAAACCCTCAACACTGCTGCCTGTCAATCAGCCAGTGACAGAGGGGAACTGCGGGCGGCAACGCATGGCCCATTCTGCGCATTCGCAAATCAGACCTTGCGCTACTGCAGATTCACGATAATTGTGAATCTGCGTGGGATGCAGTATAATTTGGGCTCCCCTCCTCCAATGTAACCCAAGTTCACAATATGCCAAATGGCAATGGGTGACAGGGAGAGGCAGAGAGTGAAAGCATAAGGAAAGGGAAGGCAGAGGTTGACATAGAGAGGTAGAGGGTGACCACAGAAGGCAAGGGGAGGCAGTGGTTGACAGGGAGAGGCAGTGGGTGACAAGGAGAAGCATTGGGTGACAGATATACAAACACAATGTCCTGCATGGGGCAAAAAATAGGGGGCATGTACCCTGGTGGGGGCAGGAACAACTTGGCCTCTGCTCTGTGACAGTGGTCACCGCCCCTTGTGCTTTCTCCAGTTTGACACTTGGTCAGGCAGACTCTGACAGTGGTGGTTACACCAGGTGTGAGCTGCCTTTAATTCATAGACAGCAGTGAATCAGAATCCAATATACAGCTGTCTGTAACTTAGAGGCAGTATGTGGCTGTATTCATCAGCGCTGATAGGTGGCAGGACTCCTCTATCAGTCCGGCACACACAAGATCAGCCCTGCCTCCCTGAGGTAAGGGGCAGGTCCCTTAGGCAGTGGGGCCCACCCTGCTCTCTGCACTGGGCCATTCAAAATTGTTTAAAATGGTCTACAGGGGGCGCCAGGGGATAGGTCATTGCTGGTCTGGGCAGCAATGGGCCCCTTAGTTCTCAGGGGCTGCGATGAAATGCACCTGTTGCACCAATGATAGTTCCGCCCCTGAGTAAAGTCACTAGATAGATAGATAGATAGATAGATAGATACGGTAGGAGAAGCAGGGAGGATGAGGAGATGTGTGCTGTACATGATTTGTACAATTTCACTCAGACTTGCTGTCTGTAGTTATATAACTGTATATGAAATAAAATGACATATATGTTCTCAGAGCCCTTACTTCCCAAGCTATGGCTACTCTCTAATCTATTACTAATAGGCGGCTCATTTGACGATGTTCCCACCAGAGCCACTATAATAGTGATTCCAAAGCCACAGCACGACTCTGTGGAGATGGGAGACTACAGGCCTATCTCTCTTTTAAATGTTGACCTGAAGCTTTTTGCAAAGATACTGGCCACCCGACTAGCCTCATTATTATTACTCGTTCACCCAGACCAAGTGGGATTTATTTCTAACAGACAAGCATCCGACAATACAAGACGGCTGATAAATCTTCTAAAGTAGCTACCAAACAATCCCTATAGTGGTGCCGTTCGATACAGAAAAGGCCTTAGACAGCGTGGCCTGGCCCTTCTTGCCACATATCCTTCAAATGATGGGATTCAATGGTGCGGCATCACCTCACCCTACCTTAATACCTGTGCCTTTGTATTAGTGAATGGCCATTCCAATGGCACAAGTCAAGGCTGCCCTCTCTCCCCACTCCTGTTTTCCTTGGTGATGGAACAGTTAGCTGCAAGGATCCGCCTTAATAATAATATCTCAGTTATCCTGGTAGACCACATAGATCACAAGATAGAATTATATGCTGATGATGTGGTTCTGACACTGCCAACCCCCGTCTATCCCTCCCAACTCTATTCGAAGAAATTCATACTTATGGTTTATTCTCTAATTATAGCTTAAACACTGATAAATCTGAAATTCTAGATTTAAATATGCCACAGTCCGATCTTCATCACCTTCAGGCTGAGTTCCCTTTTAGATGGCAACCAAACAAACTTAAATATCTGGGAATAGATCTTACCAAATCATATACCCAATTATATGCCGCTAATTTCCCTAAATTGCTGGCTTCAATCAAATTTTCTGACCTTTTGGGACAAACAGTTTATCTCCTGGTTCAGTCACACAGCAGCTATCAAGATAAATATTCTTCCCGTTTGCTGTACCTCTGGCAGTTCACATCCCTGCAAGAACCCTCAAACACCTACAGAGAGAAATCTCTGACTTCTTTTAGATCTGGAAAAGCCTAGGGTTAGATGCGTATACTGCGGAAGCATTAAACATCTGGAGGCGTTGGCGCTCCTGATCTTCTCAAATATTTCAGCGCTGTGCAGCTGACCTCGTGTGTACTATGGCATGCTCCCCCAGACCATATAGCCTGGGATGCCATTGAAGCTCATACGCTCTTAGTACAGTATATGCTCCCTCTAGCCTTTTGTGGTGCTCTCCAGCTCACCGCCCACCCTTACTTCATTGCTCCCGACAATAGAGTTCACATTGGCAAACTGGGGCTTTTGTTCTCGGTTTTACAAACTCCATTCTTTTCATCCACTTTTGGTTGCTCAGTGGAATAACCCTGCCTTTCCTCCAGGCATGGACCACCCTCAGTTTCATCTTTGGGCCCATCATAATGTTCTCTTTCCCTTTGACATTGCACCTTTAAGTACATTCCCAACTTTGCTAGTCGGAATTTCCTCTTTAGTCTCCTACACAAGGTCTTCTATCAATTTCTGCATTTTTATTATACCCTCAAGCGTCCCACTTCTGTAATTCTTACTTCACCCATGGAATCCTTGTGCCGCCATCATATATCATCTAAGTGACTTATCTCATCCATATGTCAAATTCTGTTATCCCACAATCGGCCTATTAAAGAGGCTCACAAAGTGGCATGGAAGGGTGATCTGGGTGAGACTCTGAACCCCGGGGAGTGGTCCCAAATCAATCGGGCAATCTCTAAGTGCTCTAGCTCGGTGCATATTAAAGAAAATGAGTATAAACTCTATGCTCGCTGGTATCTTGTAAATACCTGTCTTTTCACTATCTATCCCAATGCCTCGAAGAAATGTTGACGTTTATGTGGCCAGAGATGTCCACTGCTGCACATTGGTGTTCTTGCCCCTGTATACAACATTATTGGAAAGAGGTTCATGAACGTATTAGAAAAATAGTTGGTGTTTCTATGCCAACTTCCCCTCTATATACCCTCCTAGCTCAACCGATCCCACACATCCTGCGACCAACATATAAATTGATCACTCACATTTTAAACACAGCAAAATGCCAAATTGCATCACTGTGGAAATCCCCCACTACTCCATCATTACCAGCCATTAACGCTGTGTGGTCAACCTGTAGGATGGAACGTATTTCCACAGTTATTAACGACACACCTACTCACTTCATAAGTATCTGGACTCCCTGGACGGATTATTTTGAGGCTGAACCCCCTCTATCAACTATATAGCTTCGTCTTCTCTCTATTCACACTCACTGTTGTGGCTATAACACACCTACTGGCTTCACGCCCCCCCCCCCCCCTTTGTTTTTCTCCTTCCTGACTCTTACGTGTTTTACTTTGCTCGTATTGCAAATTTTTGTTTATATCGACTATAACGGTTTGCACCAAGTTCTTACCTAAATGCTAGAAACATAATTGTTTTTTATTTCAATGTCATTTTGTCAATACTAGTAATGCAGAACTCAATTCTCCATAAGTTACTGATTTTAATTATTGCGTTTTATTTTATTGTACAATAAACAAATAAAAAAAACAATAAAAAATAAATAAAATGACATGTACATGCTGCTCAGAATATCAATATAACACCAAACAGTGCCCACTGTACAGCAGTATGTCCTGTGGTGTCATACATATGGTATTATATACTGAACATAGCCACAAACTGCAAAAGAAAATGATATCCTTTGACTTGTAACAAACTATCATTCTTTGTAAACATTTTAGTACAGTACCTTTAGAAAAGTAGAAATTGAGCTAATACTAAACCCTGCTCTATGGGGGTAATTCCAAGTTGATCGCAGCAGAAATGTTTTTTAGCAGTTGGGCAAAACCATGTGCACTGCAGGGGAGGCAGATATAACATGTGCAGAGAGAGTTAGATTTGGGTGTGGTGAGTTAAATCTGCAATCTAAATTTCAGTGTAAAAGCAGCCAGTATTTACCCTGCACAGAAACAAAATAACCCACCCAAATCTAACTCTCTCTCTGCAAATGTTATATCTGCCTCCCCTGCAGTGCACATGGTTTTGCCCAACTGCTAACAAATTTCCTGCTGCGATCAACTTGGAATTACCCCCTATCTGCATTATCTTGTCCCCTCAGTGGTTAGCAACCTGCTCGAAAAATCCTAAAGTGAACACCTTACAGTCCTGTGTATGTAATAATATTATTATTACCAGTTATTTATATAGCGCACACATATTCCGCAGCGCTTTACAGAGAATACTTGGCCATTCACATCAGTCCCTGCCCCAGTGGAGCTTACAATCTATATTCCCTACCACATGTATACACACACACACACATTCACGCTAGGGTCAATTTTTTTGTTGGGATCCAATTAACCTAACAGTATATTTTTGGATTGTGGGAGGAAACCGGAGTACCCAGAGGAAACCCACGCAAGTACGGGGAGAATATACAAACTCCACACAGTTAGAGCCATGGTGGGAATTGAACCCTGCTAGGGTTAATTTTTTTTGTTCAGATCCAATTAACCTACCAGTATATTTTTGGATTGTGGGAGGAAACTGGAGTACCCAGGGGAAACCCACGCAAGTACGGGGAGAATATACAAACTCCACACAGAATCATGGTGGGAATTGAACCCATGACCTCAGTGCTGTGAGGCAGTAATGCTAACCACTACACCATCCATTCTGCCCCACACTAATATATATACACTGCTCAAAAAAATAAGGGGAACACTAAAAAAACACATCCTAGATCTGAATGAATGAAATATTCTTATTAAATACTTTGTTCTTTACATAGTTGAATGTGCTGACAACAAAATCACACAAAAATTATCAATGGAAATCAAATTTATTAACCCATGGAGGTCTGGATTTGGAGTCACACTCAAAATTAAAGTGGAAAAACACACTACAGGGTGACCCAACTTTGATGTAATGTCCTTAAAACAAGTCAAAATGAGGCTCAGTAGTGTGTGTGGCCTCCACGTGCCTGTATGACCTCCCTACAACGCCTGGGCATGCTCCTGATGAGGTGGCGGATGGTCTCCTGAGGGATCTCCTCCCAGACCTGGACTAAAGCATCCGCCAACTCCTAGACAGTCTGTGGTGCATGGAGCGAGACATGATGTCCCAGATGTGCTCAATTGGATTCAGGTCTGGGGAACGGGCGGGCCAGTCCATAGCATCAATGCCTTCGTCTTGCAGGAACTGCTCACACACTCCAGCCACATGAGGTCTAGCATTGTCTTGCATTAGGAGAAACCCAGGGCCAACCGCACCAGCATATGGTCTCACAAGGGGTCTGAGGATCTCATCTCGGTACATAATAGCAGTCAGGCTAACTCTGGCGAGCACATGGAGGGCTGTGCGGCCCCCCAAAGAAATGCCACCCCACACCATTACTGACCCACTGCCAAACTGGTCATGCTGGAGGATGTTGCAGGCAGCAGAACGTTCTCCTTGGCGTCTCCAGACACTGTCACGTCTGTCACATGTGCTCAGTGAGAACCTGCTTTCATCTGCGAAGAGCACAGGGCGCAGTGGCGAATTTGCCAATATTGGTGTTCTCTGGCAAATGCCAAACGTCCTGCACGGTGTTGGGCTGTAAGCACAACCCCCACCTGTGGACGTCGGGCCCTCATACCACCCTCATGGAGTCTGTTTCTGATCATTTCAGTAGACACATGCACATTTGTGGCTTGCTGGAGGTCATTTTGCAGGGCTTTGGCAGTGCTCCTCCTGTTCCTCCTTGCACAAAGGCGGAGGTAGCGGTCCTGCTGCTGTGTTGTTGCCCTCCTACGGCCTCCTCCACGTCTCCTGATGTACTGGCCTGTATCCTGGTAGCGCCTCCATGCTCTGGACACTCGCATTGATGTGCCATCCTGGATGAGCTGCACTACCTGAGCCACTTGTGTGGGTTGTAGACTCCGTCTCATGCTACCACTAGAGTGAAAGCACTGCCAGCTTTCAAAAGTGACCAAAACATCAGCCAGAAAGCCTAGGAGCTGAGAAGTGGTCTGTGGTCACCACCTGCAGAACAACTCCTTTATTGGGGGTGTCTTGCTAATTGCCTATAATTTCCACCTGTTGTCTATTCCATTTGCACAACAGCATGTGAAATTGATTGTCAATCAGTGTTGCTTCCTAAGTGGACAGTTTGATTTCACAGAAGTGTGATTGACTTGGAGCTACATTGTGTTGTTTAAGTGTTCCCTTTATTTTTTTGAGCAGTATATATATATATAGAGAGAGAGAGAGAGAGAGAGAGAGAGAGACTGTGTTCAGGCAGCACTCCCAATTAAATGTTGAAAAGTCCCGGTGCCCTCCTTGGGTAACCTGGCGTGGTTAACCATATGATAGCTTTTCAATGCAGGCGGCACACGGATTGAAGACAATGACACAGGTTGATTTCAACGTTTCGAAGTCATTTAATACCTCGTCGGCAGGATACACAAGTGAATACAAACAGCCCTTAAATAGGGTAAAGAACCACGTGATTTACTGCAGTTGTTCAGGTGCGGTAGGGAATGCAATTAAAATGCATCTCCACCTCCTCAGCAGCTGTAGATAACTGCAACACGCCGGGCAGCCTTGCCCACATTATGGTGGTAAATCTGCTACTGGCCATCGCCAGTGCCCGCTACTGTACTGCCTCGCCTGCCAGCGGCCAATGCCGGCTAAGGTTGCTGCTAGCTATCTCCCCCTCCACTAATTCTTAATTCCGATGCCGTCTCAAATGTCTGGGGAGCAGCAGCAGCCAGGGTCTGGGCTGCGGCAGTGAGTGCACCCAGAGTTGGCCCTAACAAATTTGGTGCCCTAGGCAAGATTTTGGCTGGTGCCCCCTAGCAGATAATTCCGCCACCAAGTTTACAGTAGAGGGCCCCAGGTAGCGGCAGGGCCAGCCTGAGCTTATTTTTTTTTTTGTATCCATAAGAGGATAAACTTTTTTTTCTTCCCATTAATGACAGGGGATGCACCGCCTCACCTGCCTCCGCTGACTGCATGTCCCTGCTAGCCACAGCTAGATTGCACGTAAAAATCCTGGACTGGTGTACTGTTTTCCTAGCTGCTGTGTGTTTGGAGGTGCCCATATCAGGAGAGGGCACCCCTACCCTGAGCTCCTTACAATATATATATATATGTATCTATATATCTATATCTATATATATATATATATATATCTCAAATGGAGTGCAGCGCAGTACTTAGGTGAGGACGAAACACGTTGGGAAAAGGGACTAAACACTCACCCAGGACTTCCCATATCGGACAGATAAACTGTTTTAATACTTTTATCTTGTACGTTTGCTACCTGCATTTGCTACTGGATTGTGTACATTAAAATTGTGTATTTTTTAGCCTGCTCTTAAAGTTTTATTGGGACTGGCATGGTTCCTAAATAAGAGCTAGAATGCCAATTGGATCGAAACAGTACACACTATGTTCTATTCGCTTTGTTTTTTAATTTATGTGTTCCTGCATCTATGGATCACATGACCGAAGAAATTGCCTAAACGAGCTATGTCATTGGTTTTAACACCACTTCTTGCACAATTCACAGGGTGATTTTTTTTTACTACAGAAATTGCTGAACACTAGTAGGCGCTCCGCTGCATTCCACTTGCTTTATCTACACATATACACTGGGCAGGAGCTGCCACTCATCTACCTGTATGAGGAGTGTTGAACTGTATTTGAAAGAAAGCACCGCTTTAGCATATAGATATTTTAGTCCTGCGAGGAGTCACCTGGGTGCTACTCTCCATTTTTTTTCTATAATAAATATATTTTTATGGCTATGAATTAGGGAGCATTATGTCACTCCTCACATTAAAGGTAACATAGTTTATTTATTTATTTTAAAATAGAAAGTTTTCCTATTAATGGGACAGGAAGTGATGTAACGTTCTGGGACTGATATAAGGGATATCCTGTGCTCCCAGGCCTCATCTCACTTCCTGAATACTGCAAACATATCCAAGCTGGTGTGCTGTATCTGCATTGCATTTAAGTAAGTTTTCCCTTTTTCAATCTCACTTGTGGTTATATACATTATTATGTTACTGTGTTTTTTATGTTTAGTTGTCTTTGTATTAATTTATTGAACTGAATTTGATCAGTTTGAACCTATTAAGGTACTGATTATATTTAAACAAGGGAGCGCTGAAAACAGGGTCAATTTAAATCACACATTTATTACAATCCACATATAGAAAGCAAATAAAATCAAGGATAATGGGGGTCATTCCGAGTTGTTCGCTCGTTATTTTTTTCTCGCAACGGAGCGATTAGCCGCTAATGCGCATGCGCAATGTCCGCAGTGCGACTGCACCAAGTAAATTTGCTATGCAGTTAGGTTTTTTACTCACGGCATTACGAGGTTTTTTCTTCGTTCTGGTGATCGTAATGTGATTGACAGGAAGTGGGTGTTTCTGGGCGGAAACAGGCCGTTTTATGGTAGTGTGTGAAAAAACGCTACCGTTTCTGGGAAAAAACGCGGGAGTGGCTGGAGAAACGGAGGAGTGTCTGGGCGAACGCTGGGTGTGTTTGTGACGTCAAACCAGGAACGACAAGCACTGAACTGATCGCAGATGCCGAGTAAGGGTGCATACACACGGTGAGATTCGGACTTATCCGATTCTCACCGTGCGACAGGGGGCCGGGTCGGCACTTAGCCAGTATCGCAAGCACATAATAATAACTGTGCTTGCGATGCTGGCTATGTGCGATTTCAATCCTGACTATCTCTTCTATAGAGATAGTCAGGATTGACTTGCCTGCACAGCCTATTTTTTCTTCCGATGCCGACCGCGCGGGGCCGCGCATCGGCATCGGATCGGGATCGCAAGGTGACTGTCACCTTGCGATCTGCACTATATTTTCTTCCGATTCTGACTATATAGTCAGAATCGGAAGAAAATATCTTACCGTGTGTACACACCTTAAGTCTGGAGCTACTCATAAACTGCTAAGAAGTGTCTATTTGCAATTCTGCTAATCTTTCGTTCGCAATTTTGATAAGCTAAGATTCACTCCCAGTAGGCGGCGGCTTAGCGTGTGCAAAGCTGCTAAAAGCAGCTTGCGAGCGAACAACTCGGAATGACCCCCAATATCCGGATATTAAAACAATATAGTGCACTTTTTATTCAGTCCCATGCCCTGAGCTCAAATTAATAAATGTCTATTCACGTAGACAGATCCGTTCAATCTCCGCTGGTTCACATTAATTGTGTCTAGCTGTAACCATGTTGTTTTGAAAATAGGATTGGTTTAGACAAAACAACCTTTTTAATATTTGTATCCAGCCAAGTTGTATCAATCACTGGAGAGGCTCCTTAATATGTAACAGTAGGGGGAGAGCGGTGTGTAGTGAGTGAATACACAGCGGTATGCTACGACCCCTACGTCCCAGCCGCAGCGCGTCCTTGAAGGGATACTCACAGCCGTCTCGGCTTCCGGACCGTTTTTCGCTCGGTCCTGCTATTGCTTTGTCCCCAGTCAGGTTTCCACAACACTCTGTGCGGCAATGGGATCAGTTTGTGAAGGAGCTCCGGGCACCGGAGGGGCGTTCACTACTTGGATTCCGGTGCCCGGAGCTCCTTCACAAACTGATCCCATTGCCGCACAGAGTGTTGTGGAAACCTGACTGGGGACAAAGCAATAGCAGGACCGAGCGAAAAACGGTCCGGAAGCCGAGACGGCTGTGAGTATCCCTTCAAGTATCCCTTCAAGGACGCGCTGCGGCTGGGACGTAGGGGTCGTA
This sequence comes from Pseudophryne corroboree, assembly GCF_028390025.1. NCBI lineage: Eukaryota > Metazoa > Chordata > Amphibia > Anura > Myobatrachidae > Pseudophryne > Pseudophryne corroboree. Next base: position 164,402,896 of record NC_086448.1, read on the forward strand.
GCATACCGCTGTGTATTCACTCACTACACACCGCTCTCCCCCTACTGTTACATATTAAGGAGCCTCTCCAGTGATTGATACAACTTGGCTGGATACAAATATTAAAAAGGTTGTTTTGTCTAAACCAATCCTATTTTCAAAACAACATGGTTACAGCTAGACACAATTAATGTGAACCAGCGGAGATTGAACGGATCTGTCTACGTGAATAGACATTTATTAATTTGAGCTCAGGGCATGGGACTGAATAAAAAGTGCACTATATTGTTTTAATATCCGGATATTATCCTTGATTTTATTTGCAGTCTATATGTGGATTGTAATAAATGTGTGATTTAAATTGACCCTGTTTTCAGCGCTCCCTTGTTTAAATATAATCAATGCTTCTTGGGAATTGGTGGAACAGTACCACCGGTGGGAGCAGCAGAGATTAGGTGCTTTTAATTATTGGTAGTAATTAACAGATTTCTTGGTGGTATAAATAATCATAGAGCGCTGTGTTTTTTAGATTTATTTATTAAGGTACTGACTAAATTATAACTCAATTCCAGTATACGTTCTAGAAAGGACACATTGTTGCCCTTATTTTTGCTGTGTTTTGACACTATCAGTAAGATGTAATTGTAATCTTTACTGTTTAGGGTGCTAGTCATTGGATTGTCACTACATACCATTGTTCCTGTATGCAATATCAGTTTATCAAGCTGTGGTATGTACACATTTTGTTGTTGTTAAGTAAACACTGGTTTATAATATATTGATAAACCTTACGCAAATGATTCCTCTGTTGCAGTCAGGAAGAGAATCTTCTACATTTATTTATTGTTGGTTTTTCAACCCTTGATCCTGGTCGCCGCCAGCCACTATGGATCTTTTGTTTCTCTAAACCAGAGGTTCTCAAACTCGGTCCTTGGGAGCCCACACAGTGCATGTTTTGCAGGTAACCCAGCAGATGCACAGGTGTATTAATTACTCACTGACACATTTTAAAAGGTCCACAGGTGGAGCTAATTCTTTCACTTGCGATTCTGTGAGGAGACCTGCAAAACATGCACTGTGTGGGCCCCCGAGGACCGAGTTTGAGAACCTCTGCTCTAAACGGTATGGATATAATCCATCTTTTTTCCCCTTAATTTTGCTTCAAAATTAAGGAGTACTTCTCCTTTATTTATTATAGGAGGCCGAGTGTATTTATCACCCTCTACAGCTTTTAACTAATGCGAACTAATGCGGTCCACATCCCTCTTTTAGGTCAGCATCAGCCATCATTTCTTTAGATGGCCTTACATATCTAAAATATTTAAAATGTTTAATGAGTCGTTCAAGTATTCCCAACTAGATCCAATTGTTACTAGCGATACATTGATTTCCAGCCACTTACTTCTAAATCACAAGTCTCATTTGGCTGAATAATTTTTAGGTAGGTACCCATATTATGCCATTTTTTCACTTTGTGCATATATATTCAATTATGGACTCATACAAATTAAATGTTCAATAACTATTCCCAACCAGATCCAATTCCATTTGTGCTACACTGAATTCCAGCCATTTACTTCTGAACCACAAAGGTTTTTTGGCGGAATTCTCTATACCATAATTTTAGGTAGGTACTGTTTATACGTCACATACTTCTAATCAAAAGGTCCCACATTCCCTCTCTATTTTCTTGAATCAAATTTTCTCTGACGTCCTAGTGGATGCTGGGTACTCCGTAAGGACCATGGGAAATAGACTGGCTCCGCAGGAGACTGGGCACTCTAAAAGAAAGATTAGGTACTATCTGGTGTGCACTGGCTCCTCCCTCTATGCCCCTCCTCAAGACCTCAGTTAGAATCTGTGACCGGCTCGAGCTGGTTGCACACTAGGAGCTCTCCTGAGCTTCTAGTAAAGAAAGTATTTGTTAGGTTTTTTATTTTCAGTGAGATCTGCTGGCAACAGACTCACTGCTACGAGGGACTTAGGGGAGAGAAGCGAACCTACCTGCTTGCAGCTAGCTTGGGCTTCTAGGCTACTGGACACCATTAACTCCAGAGGGATCGAACACAGGCCCAGCCTCGGTCGTCCGGTCCCGGAGCCGCGCTGCCGTCCCCCTTGCAGAGCCTGAAGCAAGAAGAACATCCTGGAAATCGGCGGCTGAAGACTCCGGTCTTCATTAAGGTAGCGCACAGCACTGCAGCTGTGCGCCATTGCTCCCTATGCACACCACATACTCCGGTCACTGATGGGTGCAGGGCGCTGGGGGGGGGGGCGCCCTGGGCTGCAATTAGAGTACCTTACATTGGCAAACAGCACATAATATAGTCTAAAAAACTATATATGTGCAAAAATCCCCCGCCATAATATAAATATAAGAGCGGGAGAAGTCCGCCGAGAAGGGGGCGGGGCTATCTCCCTCAGCACACTGGTGCCATTTCCTCTTCACAGCTCCGCTGGAAGACAGCTCCCCAGGCTCTCCCCTGCAGTTTCCAGGCTCAAAGGGTAAAAAAGAGAGGGGGGGCACTAAATTTAGGCGCAAACTGTATATGTAAAGCAGCTATAGGGAAAAATCACTTTGTGTTAGTGTAAATCCCTGATTATATAGCGCTGTGGTGTGTGCTGGCATACTCTCTCTCTGTCTCCCCAAAGGACTTTGTGGGGTCCTGTCCTCAGTCAGAGCTTTCCCTGTGTGTGTGCGGTGTGTCGGTACGGCTGTGTCGACATGTTTGATGAGGAGGCTTATGTGGAGGCGGAGCAGGTGCCGATAAGTGTGATGTCACCCCCTGCAGGGTCGACACCTGAGTGGACGGATATGTGGAAGGTATTAACCGACAGTGTCAACTCCTTACATAAAAGGTTCGATGACGCAGCTTTGGGACAGCCGGCATCTCAGCCCGCGCCTGCCCAGGCATCTCAGAGGCCGTCAGGGGCTCAAAAACGCCCGCTACCTCAGATGGCTGACACGGATGTCGACACGGAGTCTAACTCCAGTGTCGACGAGGATGAGTCAAATATACAATCCACTAGGGCCATCCGATGTATGATTACGGCAATGAAAAATGTGTTGCACATTTCTGACATTAACCCGGTTACCACAAAAAAGGGTATTATGTTTGGGGAGAAAAAGCAGCCAGTGACTTTTCCCCCATCTGATGAGTTAAACGAATTGTGTGAAGAAGCGTGGGGTTACCCAGATAAGAAACTAGTAATTTCTAAGCGGTTACTAATGGCGTACCCTTTCCCGCCAACGGATAGGTTACGGTGGGAGACATCCCCTAAGGTGGACAAAGCGCTCACACGCTTATCAAAAAAGGTGGCACTGCCATCTCAGGATACGGCCGCCTTAAAGGAGCCTGCAGATAGAAAGCAGGAGGCTATCCTGAAGTCTGTGTATACACACTCAGGTACTATACTGAGACCTGCTATTGCTTCAGCATGGATGTGTAGTGCTGCAGCAGCATGGTCTGATTCCCTGTCGGATAACATTGATTCCCTTGACAGGGACACTATTTTGCTAACTATAGAGCATATTAAAGACGTAGTCTTATATATGAGAGATGCACAGAGGGACATTTGCCGGCTGGCATCTAGAATTAATGCAATGTCCATTTCTGCCAGGAGAGTATTATGGACTCGGCAGTGGACAGGTGATGCTGATTCTGAAAGGCACATGGAAGTTTTGCCTTATAAGGGTGAGGAATTGTTTGAGGACGGTCTCTCGGACCTCGTGTCCACAGCAACAGCTGGGAAGTCTACCTTTTTTACCTCAGGTCCCCTCACAGCCTAAGAAAGCACCGTATTATCAAGTACAGTCCTTTCGGCCACAGAAAGGCAAGCGGGTCAGAGGCGCGTCCTTTCTGCCCAGAGGCAGGGGTAGAGGGAAAAAGCTGCACCAGACAGGCAGTTCCCAGGAACAATATGCTCCCCTGCTTCCACTAAGTCCACCGCATGATGCTGGGGCTCCACAGGTGGAGCCAGGTGCAGTGGTAGCCCGTCTCCGGAACTTCAGCGACCAGTGGGTTCGCTCACAGGTGGATTTCTGGGTTCTACAGGTATCTCGGGGATACAAGCTGGAGTTCGAGATGTCTCCCCCTCGCCGTTACCTCAAATCAGCCTTGCCTGCTACTCCCAAGGAAAGGGAGGTAGTACTGGCGGCAATTCACAAGCTGTACCTCCAGCAGGTGATAATCAAAGTTCCTCTCCTTCAACAGGGACGAGGTTACTATTCCACAATGTTTGTGATACCGAAACCAGACTGTTCGGTGAGACCCATTCTAAATTTGAAATCCTTGAACACTTATATAAGGAAGTTCAAGTTCAAAATAGAATCGCTCAGGGCGGTTACTGCAAGCCTGGAAGAGGGGGATATTATGGTGTCACTGAACATCATGGATGCTTACCTACATGTCCCCATTTACCCACCTCACCAGGAGTACCTCAAGGTTGTGGTACAGAACTACCATTACCAATTCCAGACGTTGCCGTTTGGTCTGTCCACGGCACCGAGGGTGTGTTCCAAGGTAATGGCCAAAATGATGATACTCCTTCGAAAGAAGGGAGTTATAATTATCCCGTACTTGGACGATCTCCTTATAAAGGCGAGGTCCAAGGAGCAGTCGTTGATCGGAGTAGCACTATCTCAGGAAGTGCTACAACAGCACGGCTGGATTCTGAATATCCCAAAGTCGCAGCTGGTTCCTACGACGCGTCTGCTGATATTGGGCATGTTTCTGGACACAGAACAGTAGAATGTGTTTCTCCCGGAGGAGAAGGCCAAGGAGTTGTCATCTCTGGTCAGAGACCTCCTGCAACCAAAACAGGTGTCGGTGCATCATTGCACGCGAATCCTGGAAAAGATTTCAGTGGGACCTGTTAGACAAGTGAGGATCGCATCTTCAGATGCATCGGCTGATCACCCTGTCCCCGAGGGCCAGGGTGTCTCTGCTGTGGTGGCTGCAGAGTGCTCATCTTCTCGAGGGCCGCAGATTCGGCATTCAGGACTGGGTCCTGGTGACCACGGATGCAAGCCTCCGAGGTTGGAGAGCAATGACTCGGGGAAGAAACTTCCAAGGACAATGGTCGAGTCAGGAGACTTCCCTACACATAAATATTCTGGACCTAAGGGCCATTTACAATGCCCTAAGGCAAGCAGAACCCCTGCTTCAAAACCAGCCGGTGCTGATTCAGTCAGACAACATCACGGCTGTCGCCCATGTAAACCGACAAGGCGGCACAAGAAGCAGGATGGCGTTGGCAGAAGCCACAAGGATTCTCCGATGGGTGGAGTATCACGTGCTAACACTGTCAGCAGTGTTCATTCCGGGTGTGGAAAACTAGGAAGCAGACTTCCTCAGCAGGCACGACCTCCACCCGGGAAAGTGGGGACTTCATCCAGAAGTCTTCACGCAGATTGTGAACCGTTGGGAACGGCCACAGGTGGACATGATGGCGTCCCGCCTCAACAAAAGCTAAAATAGTATTGCGCCAGGTCAAGAAACCCTCAGGCGATAGCTGTGGACGCACTAGTGACACCGTGGGTGTACCAGTCGGTTTATGTGCTCCCTCCTCTTCCTCTCATACCCAAGGTACTGAGGATAGTAAGTAAGAGAGGAGTAAGAACTATACTCGTAGTTCCGGATTGGCCAAGAAGAACTTGGTACCCGGAACTACAAGAAATGATCTCTGAGGACCCATGGCCTCTGTCTCTCAGACAGGACCTGTTACTGCAGGGGCCCTGTCTGTTCCAAGACTTACCGCGGCTGCGTTTGAAGGCTTGGCGGTTGAACGCCGGATCCTAACGGAAAAGGGCGTTCCGGATGAAGTGATTCCTACGCTGTTAAAGACTAGGAAAGACGCTGCCTGAAGTTCAGACGTTGTTAAGGGAGTGCTGCATATTCAGCCCCCTTTTTGTGCCTCCAGTGGCACCTTGGGATCTCAACGTAGTGTTGGATTTCCTAAAATCACATTGTTTTGAGCCACTTCAGAACGTGGAGTTGAAGTATCTCACGTGGAAAGTGGTCATATATATATTTGGCCTTGGCTTCGGCTAGGCGTGTGTCAGAATTGGCGGCTTTGTCGTGTGAAAGCCCTTATCTGATCTTCCATAGGGACAGGGCAGAATTGAGGATTCGTCCCCAATTTCTCCCTAAGGTGGTATCAGCGTTTCATTTGAACCAACCTATTGTGGTGCCTGCGGCTACTCGGGACTTGGAGGCTTCCAAGTTGCTGGATGTAGTCCGGGCCCTGAAAATCTGTTTCCAGGATGGCTAGAGTCAGAAAATACTGACTCGCTGTTTCTCCTGCATGCACCCAACAAGCTGGGTGCTCCTGCTTCTAAGCAGACTATTGCTCGCTGGATCTGTAGCACGATTCACCTTGCACATTCTGCGACTGGACTGCCGCATCCTAAATCGGTAAAAGCCCATTCCACGAGGAAGGGGGCTCTTCTTGGGCGGCTGCCCAAGGGGTCTCGGCATTACAACTTTGCCGAGCTGCTACCTGGTCGGGGTCAAACACGTTTGCAAAATTCTACAAGTTTGATACCCTGGCTGAGGAGGACCTTGAGTTTGCTCATTCGGTGCTGCAGAGTCATCCGCACTCTCCCGCCCGTTTGGGAGCTTTGGTATAATCCCCATGGTCCTTACGGAGTACCCAGCATCCACTAGGACGTCAGAGAAAATAAGAATTTACTCACCAGTAATTCTATTTCTCGTAGTCCGTAGTGGATGCTGGGAGCCCGTCCCAAGTGCGGATTGTCTGCAATACTTGTATATAGTTATTGCTTAACTAAAGGGTTATTGTTCTGAGCCATCTATTCAGTGAGGCTCAGTTGTTATTCATACTGTTAACTGGGTATAGTTATCACGAGTTGTACGATGTGATTGGTGTGGCTGGTATGAGTCTTACCCTGGATTCCAAATCCTTTCCTTGTAGTGTCAGCTCTTCCGGGCACAGTTTCCCTAACTGAGGTCTGGAGGAGGGGCATAGAGGGAGGAGCCAGTGCACACCAGATAGTACCTAATCTTTCTTTTAAAATGCCCAGTCTCCTGCGGAGCCCGTCTATTCCCCATGGTCCTTACGGAGTACCCAGCATCCACTACGGACTACGAGAAATAGAATTACCGGTGAGTAAATTCTTATTTTCTCCTCACCCAGACATGTTTTACCCCTGAAAAAGTCTGACTGAACGAAACGCGTAGGGTTTATCAATTATTGTACACTATCCCTTTGCTTCAATCATTCCTCCAAGAGCTCACACCGTTAAGGTGAGGAGGATCAATATTGTAACATCTCTAGCATTACGGTGTGTTCAATTAATTGGAAAGAACATTTTCTCATTATGTTTTATGCTGTGTCAGATACATGACTATGGATTAAAAATTATTTTTATATATAAAATTCTTTTACTAAACTGTGAATTCTTGTCGGGTGATTTTTTTTGGTGTGAGGATTTCTCCATAGGCTCCAATCAGGAGTGCCGTAAGGGGAAAGAACCCAAGTGAAGATGTATGTTCGTTCGTTCGTTCGTTCGTATCGTTCGTTCGTTCAAGCTTTATGGTTCCAACTCTATGGAATTCTCTTCCCCCGCACAGTTCGAGAAGCTTACCTACAGTATTTACTCACAAATTTCACTAATCTCTACTGTTAAGCTTGTTTTGTATTTTGAGCTGTAATAGGCAAATGTAAAGCACTTTGAGTCCTATTAGGAGAAAAGTGCTATATAAATAACTATTATTATTAGTGTGGAGACGGTATTGGGAGTCTGGCTGCTATATATTTATGACCTCGCAGAAGTCCCAGGAGATTAAGTATTTCATGCTTTATGTCCTGTTTTAAAATCTAGAATGGTAAGTGTCCAAATTCTACATCTACAAGAATGCGGCTTGAAACAAAATTCATGATTTAAATTCACTGCATTGACAGACGTACATAACCAGCATAACAATAGCACATGGATAACAGCACGCATAATTGCGGAATACACGTTTTTCTGCATGTGTGAAAGGCATGCCAGCCAGCACACCTTCCACACCTATGGTAAGTATGTCCAGCAACTTACCCTGATTAATGACCCAATTTCCCTATTGTCCAGAATTTCACCAGTATAACATAATGACATAATTGCTTGTGCAGGCAGCCTGCTGCTATAAGGTATTGGTACTGTAGCTGTGTGAATTGTGTTGCTTATAAATGAGAAAAGGTTAATTGAAAAAAAGCTAATAATGTGATATAAATCTGGATGATTTCTCATGATTCATACAATAAAATAACAAAAACAAAATGTGCAATACACTTTTTTTTTTTTCCTGCAAATAGATACAAAAAAGTATAATATCGAAAATTATTAAAATTATTAAATAGGATCATGTGCAGGGGATGTGTTGTCTAAAAGTCCAACGCATGTCTGAAAATTTAGTAAATAGTGTTGATGTAGGGCAGCCGTTTGGTCTGGCCCACGAGCATTTGTCAGTGAGACACGCTGCCGCTCAGTCCGGCGGCAGCGTGTCTCAGCTGTCAGAACAGGGAGGAGAGCGCGGCTGTCGAGTGGGAGCGGCGGCGTGTAGTACTTCAAACCAGCCGCCGGTCCGTGAGCCAATCAGAGCTTGCGGACCGGCAGCCAATCGGGAGCTGCGGCTGCCGGCCCGCGAGCTCTGATTGGCTCTGGTTTGAAGTACTACACGCCGCCGCTCCCACCCGACAGCCGCGCTCTCCTCCGTGTCCCATGGTAAGCAGCATGGAGGGGAGGGCATCTGTATACCTGGCACTGTGGGGGGGATCTGTATACCTGGCACTGTGGGGGGGCATCTGTATACCTGGCACTGTGGGGGGGGCATCTGTATACCTGGCACTGTGGGGGGCACACACAGTACCTCCTAAGGGGCAGACCTACTGGGGGGCAGGGTAACTTTTTAAGTTGGGAATTTTTGTATGGCCCCCGAAGGACTTTATAAATATCCAAATGGCACTCGGTAGAAAAAAGGTTCCCCACCCCTGATGTAGGGGGTAATTCAGACCTGATTGTAGCAGCAAATTTGTTAGCAGTTGGGCAAAATCATGTGCACTGCAGGAAGGGGCGGGGGGGGGGGGGGGGGGCGATATAACATGTGCAGAGAGATTTAGATTTGGGTGGGTTATTTTGTTTCTGTGCAGGGTAAATACTGGCTGCTTTATTTTTACACTGCAATCTAAATTTCAGTTTGAACACACCCCACCCAAATCTAACTCTCTCTGCACATGTTATATCGGCCCCCCTGCAGTGCACATGGTTTTGCCCGTTAGCTAACCAATTTGCTGCTACGATCAGGTCTGAATTACCCCCCTAGTTCAATAGCAATTCCAGTAATGTAATCCACTTCACTGTGTCAAATTCAGTGTTGCCTGCAGCACTCGGAGACCTCTCAGTCCTGTATAATGGACGCAGCAGAACATACTGTAGCACAATACCTGCAGAGAAACCTTAAAGGGTTTAAAATGTTCTGCTAAAAGCACGGACAGATAATACAGTTATGTCTACACTTTCATTGGGTGTTTTCCAAGGGCTCCATGCAAAAACCAATACAGGGCTTATTATAAACAGTAGTCTACTATAATGTTATCAATCTAACAATAACATATTATAAATTTTATTTTATTTTGATTTTTGTTTTACAAAATACTTTTAGAAATATATTATGTTCACTTGTGTTCTACCTAACAAACTGTGGGGCATATAGGTAAAAGCTTGGAGAGAGATGACTTAGAAATAGATAAAGTACCAGCCAATCAGCTCCTAACTGCCATATTACAGGCTCTGTTTGGAAAATGACAAGAGCTGATTGGTCGGTACTTTATCTCTCTCTAAGCTTTGATACATATGTCTCTGTGTTTTCAGAACAGGGAAATGAGAGGAGGATGGTTCCGTGCATCATAAGCGTGGGTCAAGCCCCCATGAAGCGTCACCACTCCCGTCCTTGTCCACAGTAAATGTTGGGAAGTATTTGTTACTAGCCCGTCACTTTTAAAATAAACACACAGATTAAATCTGATGGTCAGTTTTAATTGTATCATGTTAGTTTCTTCAGACACACCTACAAAACACACACCCAATACACAGATAATACACAGAGGGCGCAGCGCTCGTCACCGAATTCACTTCCTGCTCTCAACCAATTACATGGACGTTTCCGAATGTCTGGGAGCTCTGAATGACTGATCTATGCTCTCTAAAGCGCTGCACAATATGTGTGCGCTAAATAAATAACTGCTAATGGTGATCACGTGACTGCTTATGGCAGTATTTCCCAACCTTGGTCCTCAAGGCACATTAACAGTCCAGGATTTAGTGATGTGCATGCTTGAGCACAGATGGGTAAATTAAAATAACTGAGGTACTAATTAAGTTACCTGTGCTGAAGTATGGCTATCCTTAAAACCTGGACTGTTAGTGTAGCAGCTGCATAGTCATAGAATAAGAAATGGCACCTACAGTACTTCTGTCTGAGTCCCAGTTCTTGAGTCACTGATGTGCCTCTCTGTCTCCATCTCCTAGTTAACCCCGGACAGTAATACCCCTTTCAGATCTCCAATGCCGGATCCCACCCGGGAATTGGAAACGGGTCCTCCCTGGGTGGTATCCGGCATTGGAGACTCTCTTACCCCTTTTTCTGGCTGTCCGACCTGGCAATATGCCGGGTTGGTTGCCATAGCGGTGGGGGATGGAGTCGGCAGCGGGGGCGGCGCAGGGAGATGAGCTCATCTCCGCGCCGCCTCTCCCTATCTAGTAAACGGGTCCCGGGTCGCATCGACCCGGGAATCCGTTTACGCAGCCACTGACCCGGTATTCAACCCAGGAATAACACTGCGTATAACCCGGGTTGAATTACCAGGTCAGGCGACCAGGGAATTCGGACTTGGCGCTTTCACACCGCACACTGACCCATGTTGACCCAGCAATATGCCGGGTCGATACCGGGTTATTTGTGTGATGTGAAAGGGGTATTACTGGGTAACTAAGCACTAGTAAATGTTCTCAGCTATGAGGAATAATGACTAAACACGAAGAGCAGCAGTAGCCTGGTTTTTGGCATTTATTTTGTCTTTCAGCCTCATACAGTAGTACTGTACTGTAATTAATTACTACGGTAGGACAATGATAAGGCTCTGCCCTACCTTAGTAATATTGTTAACAATAGAAGGAAACTCCATTGCACCCACACTGTTCTCTGAAATTACAATTTTCTCTTCCTGTGACTGATGAAATTTACTTTCTCTGCCTTGCGCTCCTCACTATATGGTGCAAACAAACTCCAGCACTTTGTATCGCTATTAGGTAAAAACTGTAACGGTCCGGACAGGGGCGCTTTAAGAGAGGAGGAGGCCCGGGTGCAGCCTCCTCCGTTCTGGCCCCCTCCTCCCTGCCGGCAGCGCTGAGAGTCTGTGCACTAGAGCGCTCAGACTCTACTACACATACGCAGATCCCTGGGAAAATGGCGTGTCGGCCATTTTCCCAGTGATTTTTGTACTGCGCATGCACAGAACTCTGTGAAAATGGGTGCTGAGTCATTTTCATGGTGTTTAACACCGGCATGGACAACGGCGTAGGACTCCCGAGGGGTGAGTATTTAAAAAATGGGTGCGGTGTGGGCCTCCTCTGGACTCAGGGGCCTGTGTGCACCGCACACAGTGCACCCATTATAGATACGCCAGTTGGTCCAGACCCGGAATGCTGAACCAGACCAGCTCCCTGCAGCAAACTCTGTCATTCTGGAGCTTGAACCACTCTCTGTCTGTCCATCCCCCAGAGGGCGTCATGTCTGCCAGGGTACTTGTGACAGTTGTCACCAGGGAGGCAGGGATGCAGAGATTACAGCCTCTCTGTATGATCCGAGGTTGGGGTAATAACCAGAACGATCCGGACCATATGGGGGAGCTGTAATCTCTCCCTCCCATGCCTCCCTGGTAACAGCTGTCACAGGCACCCCCCTAGAAAAGGATACCCCCCCAGACGGGAACAGAAGGGGACGAGCACTATATGGTCCAGAATGGCAGAGTTTGCAGCAGGGAGCCAGTCTGGTGTTCCGGGGTCCAGACCGTATTTTTACCTAATCCCATTTTGTATCCTGTTAGCAGAGACCAGTAAGTCAGCAGTTATGCCTAAAGACTTTAGTACAGACACTTTGATTCCAGTGCCCAGACCGCATTATCTAATAGGAAGTTAAGCTGTAAGGGAGGAAGCAGATAGGCTTAGGCACTGCTGGGGGTAACCGGCACTTCCAGATAAATCCAATGCTCTTTTGCAACTTTTACTAAGTGCATTGCTTTTTCATTCTTGTTTCCTTCATGTACAGTATTTACATCATTTGTAACATTTTTTTTATATTGGTTGTTAGCTGGTGGAAAATTCCTTTCTGAACACAATGCTTGTCAACTAGCACAAAGCTTGTTCATTAAAAATACACCCAATATTAGCATACATGCTAACTACTCCAAACTACTGTACAAGGGGGGTAATTCTGAGTTGATCGCAGTAGGAATTTTGTTAGCAGTTGGGCAAAACCATGTGCACTGCAGGGGAGGCAGATATAACGTGCAGAGAGAGTTGGATTTGGGTGGGTTATTTTGTTTCTGTGCAGGGTAAATACTGGCTGCTTTATTTTTACACTGCAATTTAGATTGCAGATAGAACACACCACACCCAAATCTAACTCTCTCTGCACATGTTATATCTACCCTCCCTGCAGTACACATGGTTTTGCCCAACTGCTAACAAAATTCCTGCTGCGATCAACTCAGAATTACCCCCAATAACAGAAGGAATAACTGAAGTGTAGGTAAGTTTGTCGGTTGATAAGAAGAGGTTGTATACTAGAGAATAAATATATATAGTATTTTTGATATTGGATTTTTCCGTATTTTGGCATATTTGCATAACATAACGAGATATCTTTGGTATAAATCCAACGTCTAAACACAGAATGCATTTATCTTACATATATAGGAGCAACTGCAACATCTCAGCAACTGCATTCATTCACATTCGCAGCATCGATTCGACCCCATGAGTGTGCCCGAGGTCTCGCAGAGTGCTCACAAAAGCTGCGGTGCTGGTGCCATGTTTTCAGCATGCGCAATCACAGATGTAAGCAGAGACATACCCTGAAAATAGTCATGACGTGCCTGCGTTTTTGCCTCCATTCCCACGTTTCCTCTAGCAAGCAGTCTCTGACTGTCAATGACTCTGAGAATAAATAGTCACTGCAAGTGGCATTGCAAAAGGTACCTTGGTGTGTACGCAATGCAGCCATGACACAAGCGCAGTCTTCCGATATTCGCTCAGCTACGCAAATACCGGCATTGCATACAAATTGGAAACAGGTCCTATATAGTAACCAGACAGTGGCATTTCTTGGGGCGGGCGAGCAAGCCGTGCAACCGCATGGGGTGCCTGCCGCGGCACTTCTGCAGGTCCTCTCTTCCCCCTCCTCCCTCTTCCAGAGTACTCCGCTCGGGGGTGGGTGGAGTTTCGCAGAATGACTGGTTGTGACGCCACGACGCAATTGCGTCATTCTGCAAAACTCCGCCCCCCCCGAGCGGAGTACTGATGACCAGAGGAGGGGGAGCCAAGCTTCTAGAAGGACGAGAGGTGGCCGGCGCGAGGAGGGAGAGGCGGGCCGAAGAGTGGGAAGAACCTCTGCAAATGTAAGTCTCTCTCCCCCCCCCCCCCCCCCCCTCTTGACACTTGCCTGCCTAATGTGTAAAATGGGGACACTTGCCTGGGTAATGTGTAAAATGTGGACACTTGCATGCGTAATGTATAAAGTGGGGACACTTGCCTGCGTAAATGTGTAAAATGGGGACTCTTGCCTGCCGTAATGTGTACATGGTTTTTCTTTTTATATCTATGGGCGTCAATTTTTTTTTCTTTTAAGGTCAATGGGGGGGGGGGGGGGGGGGGCGCATTTTTAATTCTCTCACTGGGAGCCAAATTAGCTAGAAACAGCCCTGTTACCAGATAAGAGATTACTGCTGACCTGCTTAGATTTATGCTACCCAGACTGTGTTACCCTGTACACACACACTTACCATATCTGTTTGCTACTGTTTGTTACCTACAGTAGTGAAGTGCTAATTAGTTACAGAAGAGTGCTATTAGTCTGCATGACTGCTACTACTCTACATTGCATTGTTACCGGTTTTCACTACCAAAGCCTTATTTGGACTTTGGGGGTCATTCCGAGTTGATCGTAGCTGTGCTAAATTTAGCACAGCTACGATCATTCACACTGACATGCGGGGGGATGCCCAGCACAGGGCCAGTCCGCCCCGCATGTCACTGCCGCCCCCCATCCCCCCCCCCCCCCCGTAGAAGTGCAAAGTCATCGCACAGCAGCGATGCCTTTGCACTTCAAGAGTAGCTCTCGACCAGCGCAGCTTTAGCGTGCTGGCCGGGAGCTACTCGTCGCTCCCCGGCCCACGGCGGCTGCGTGTGACGTCACGCAGCCACCGCGGCCCGCCCGCCCCAATGGTCCCACCCAGCGACCCGCCTCTGCCTCAGGGGTGATCGCTAGGCAACGACGGCTGCCATGCGCAGTTCCAACCCGATCGCTGCGCTGCAAGAAACTGCAGCAAGCGATCGGGTCGGAATGACCCCCTTTATTCCCAACATAGTTTAGTACCCAGTAGCCATCCCAATTCAGCTGCTAATAAATATGCCAATCCAATTCGGGTGGAGACACTGCACAAAGATACAGAGGCGGCAGAACTCTAAATTGACAGAAATATAGAGACTCATATGACTTGAATCCTGAAATCCTGAAAGTCCCTCAGGTTGTACAAATATTAGGAATATAAAAATAAGAATTTACTCACCGGTAATTCTATTTCTCGTAGTCCGTAGTGGATGCTGGGAACTCCGTAAGGACCATGGGGAATAGCGGGCTCCGAAGGAGGCTGGGCACTCTAGAAAGATTTATGACTACCTGGTGTGCACTGGCTCCTCCCACTATGACCCTCCTCCAAGCCTCAGTTAGGACACTGTGCCCGGACGAGCTGACATAAGGAAGGATTTTGAATCCCGGGTAAGACTCATACCAGCCACACCAATCACACCGTACAACTCGTGATACTATATCCAGTTTGACAGTATGAAAACAACTGAGCCTCTCAACAGATGGCTCAACAATAACCCTTTAGTTAACAATAACTATTTACAAGTATTGCAGACAATCCGCACTTGGGATGGGCGCCCAGCATCCACTACGGACTACGAGAAATAGAATTACCGGTGAGTAAATTCTTATTTTCTCTGACGTCCTAGTGGATGCTGGGAACTCCGTAAGGACCATGGGGATTATACCAAAGCTCCCAAACGGGCGGGAGAGTGCGGATGACTCTGCAGCACCGAATGAGAGAACTCTAGGTCCTCCTCAGCCAGGGTATCAAATTTGTAGAATTTTGCAAACGTGTTTGCCCCTGACCAAGTAGATGCTCGGCAAAGTTGTAAAGCCGAGACCCCTCGGGCAGCCGCCCAAGATGAGCCCACTTTCCTTGTGGAATGGGCATTTACAGATTTTGGCTGTGGCAGGCCTGCCACAGAATGTGCAAGCTGAATTGTACTACAAATCCAGCGAGCAATCGTCTGCTTAGAAGCAGGAGCACCCAGCTTGTTGGGTGCATACAGGATAAACAGCGAGTCAGATTTTCTGACTCCAGCCGTCCTGGAAACATATATAGCAACTTGGAGTCCTCCAAATCCTTAGTAGCCGCAGGCACCACAATAGGCTGGTTCAGGTGAAACGCTGACACCACCTTAGGGAGAAACTGGGGACGAGTCCTCAATTCTGCCCTATCCATATGGAAAATCAGATAAGGGCTTTTACATGATAAAGCCGCCAATTCTGACACTCGCCTGGCTGAAGCCAAGGCCAATAACATGACCACTTTCCACGTGAGATATTTTAGATCCACGGTTTTTAGTGGCTCAAAGCAATGTGATTTTAAGAAACTCAACACCACGTTGAAATCCCAAGGTGCCACAGGGGGCACAAACGGGGGCTGAATATGCAGCACTCCTTTCACAAATGTCTGAACTTCAGGTACTGAAGCTAGTTCTTTTTGAAAGAAAATCGACAGAGCCGAGATCTGTACTTTAATGGAGCCTAGTTTTAGGCCCATATTCACTCCTGCTTGCAGGAAATGCAGAAATCGACCCAGCTGAAATTCCTCTGTTGGGGCCTTTTTTGCCTCGCACCATGCAACATATTTCCGCCATATGCGGTGATAATGCTTTGCCGTAACATCTTTCCTGGCTTTAATAAGCGTAGGAATGACTTCTTCCGGAATACCCTTTTCCTTCAGGATCCGGCGTTCAACCGCCATGCCGTCAAACGTAGCCGCGGTAAGTCTTGGAACAGACAGGGCCCCTGCTGTAGCAGGTCCTGTCTGAGCGGTAGAGGCCACGGGTCCTCTGAGAGCATCTCTTGAAGTTCCGGGTACCACGCTCGTCTTGGCCAATCCGGAACCACGAGAATTGTGTTTACTCCTCGCTTTCTTATTATTCTCAATACCTTTGGTATGAGAGGCAGAGGAGTGAACACATAAACCGACTGGTACACCCACGGTGTCACTAGATCGTCCACAGCTATCGCCTGAGGGTCCCTTGACCTGGCGCAATATCTTTTTAACTTTTTGTTGAGGCGGGACGCCATCATGTCCACCTGTGGTTTTTCCCAACGGTTTACCAGCATCTGGAAAACTTCTGGATGAAGTCCCCACTCTCCCGGGTGGCGGTCGTGTCTGCTGAGGAAGTCTGCTTCCCAGTTGTCCACTCCCGGAATGAACACTGCTGACAGTGCTAGAACATGATTCTCCGCCCATCGGAGAATTCTTGTGGCTTCTGCCATCGCCATCCTGCTTCTTGTGCCTCCCTGTCGATTTACATGGGCGACTGCCGTGATGTTGTCTGACTGGATCAGCACCGGCTGGTGTAGGAGCAGGGATTTTGCTTGACTTAGGGCATTGTAAATGGCCCTTAGTTCCAGAATATTTATGTGAAGGGAAGTCTCCTGACTCGACCATAGTCCTTGGAAGTTTCTTCCCTGTGTGACTGCCCCCCAGCCTCGAAGGCTGGCATCCGTGGTCACCAGGACCCAGTCCTGTATGCCGAACCTGCGGCCCTCTAGAAGATGGGCACTCTGCAGCCACCACAGTAGAGACACCCTGGTTCTTGGAGACAGGGTTATTAAGCGATGCATCTGAAGATGCGATCCGGACCATTGGTCCAACAGGTCCAACTGAAAGATTCTGGCATGGAACCTGCCGAAGGGAATTGCTTCGTAAGAAGCTACCATCTTTCCCAGGACCCGCGTGCAGTGATGCACTGATACCTGTTTTGGTTTCAGGAGGTCTCTGACTAGAGATGACAACTCCCTGGCTTTCTCCTCCGGGAGAAACACTTTTTTCTGGACTGTATCCAGAATCATACCCAGGAACAGTAGCCGTGTCGTCGGAACCAGCTGTGACTTTGGGATATTCAGAATCCAGCCGTGCTGGTGCAGCACTTCCTGAGATAGTGCTACTCCCACCAACAACTGTTCCTTGGACCTCGCCTTTATTAGGAGATCGTCCAAGTACGGGATAATTAAAACTCCCTTTTTTCGAAGGAGTATCATCATTTCCGCCATAACCTTGGTAAATACCCTCGGTGCCGTGGACAGTCCAAACGGCAGCGTCTGGAATTGGTAATGGCAATCCTGTACCACAAATCTGAGGTACTCCTGGTGAGGATGGTAAATGGGGACATGCAAGTAAGCATCCTTGATGTCCAGGGATACCATGTAATCCCCTTCGTCCAGGCTTGCAATAACCGCCCTGAGCGATTCCATCTTGAACTTGAATTTTTTTATGTATGTGTTCAAGGATTTCAAGTTTAAAATGGGTCTCGCCGAACCATCCGGTTTCGGTACCACAAATAGTGTGGAATAGTAACCCCGGCCTTGTTGAAGTAGGGGTACCTTGATTATCACCTGCTGGGAATACAGCTTGTGAATTGCCGCTAGCACCGCCTCCCTGTCTGAGGGAGCAATCGGCAAGGCAGATTTTAGGAACCGGTGGGGTGGAGACGCCTCGAATTCCAGTTTGTACCCCTGAGATACTATTTGAAGGATCCAGGGATCCACCTGTGAGCGAGCCCACTGATCGCTGAAATTCTTGAGGCGGCCCCCCACCGTACCTGGCTCCGCCTGTGGAGCCCCACCGTCATGCGGCGGACTTGGAAGAAGAAGCGGGGGAGGACTTTTGCTCCTTGGAACCTGCTGTTTGTTGCAGCCTTTTTACCCTACCTCTGCCTCTGGACAGAAAAGACCCGCCTTTTCCACGCCTGTTTTTCTGGGTCCGAAAGGACTGAACCTGATAAAACGGCGCCTTCTTAGGCTGTGAGGGGACATGGGGTAAAAATGCTGACTTCCCAGACGTTGCTGTGGAAACTAGGTCGGAGAGACCATCCCCAAATAATTCCTCACCCTTATATGGCAAAACTTCCATGTGCCTTTTAGAATCTGCATCTCCTGTCCACTGGCGAGTCCATAAGCCTCTCCTAGCAGAAATGGACAATGCACTTTCTTTAGATGCCAGTCGGCAGATTTCCCTCTGTGCATCTCTCATATATAAGACTGAGTCTTTGATATGGTCTATGGTTAGCAGGATCGTGTCTCTGTCTAATGTGTCAATATTTTCTGACAGTTTATCTGACCACGCAGCGGCAGCACTGCACATCCATGCTGACGCAATAGCTGGCTTAAGTATAATGCCTGAGTGTGTGTATACAGACTTCAGGATCGCCTCCTGCTTTCTATCAGCAGGTTCCTTGAGGGCGGCCGTATCCGGAGATGGTAGTGCCACCTTTTTAGACAAACGTGTGAGCGCTTTATCCACCCTAGGAGGTGTTTCCCAACGTGACCTATCCTCTGGCGGGAAAGGGAACGCCATTAGTACCTTCTTAGGAATTACCAATTTTTTATCAGGGAAAGCCCACGCTTCTTCACACACTTCATTTAATTCATCTGATGGGGGAAAAACTACGGGTAGTTTTTTCTCCCCAAACATAATACCCTTTTTAGTGGTACCTGTATTTATATCAGAAATGTGTAACACCTCTTTCATTGCCTCAATCATGCAGTGAATGGCCTTAGTGGGCATCAGGTTAGACTCATCGTCGTCGACACTGGCGTCAGTATCAGTGTCGACATCTGGGTCTGCGGTCTGAGGTAGCGGGCGTTTTAGAGCCCCTGATGACCTGTGAGACGCCTGGACAGGCACGAGCTGAGAAGTCGGCTGTCCCACATTTGGCATGTCGTCAAATTTCTTATGTAAGGAGTCTATACGTGCACTCATTTCTTTCCATAAGCTCAACCACTCAGGTGTCTGCCCCGCAGGGGGTGACATCCCTTCTAAAGGCATCTGCTCCGTCTCCACATCATTATCCTCATCAAACATGTCGACACAGCCGTACCGACACACCGCACACACACAGGGAATGCTCCAACAGAGGACAGGACCCACAAAAGCCCTTTGGGGGGACAGAGTGAGAGTATGCCAGCACACACCAGAGCGCTATATAATGCAGGGACTAACTGAGTTATGTCCCCTATAGCTGCTTTTTCTATATAATTGTATACTGCGCCTAAATTTAGTGCCCCCCCTCTTTTTTACCCTTTTCTGTAGTGTAGACTGCAGGGGAGAGCCAGGGAGCTTCCTTCCAGCGGAGCTGTGAGGGAAAATGGCGCCAGTGTGCTGAGGGAGATAGCTCCGCCCCTTTTCCGCGGACTATTCTCCCGCTTTTTCCTATATTCTGGCAGGGGTATTTTCCACATATATAGCCTCTGGGGCTATATATTGTGGTATTTTTGCCAGCCAAGGTCTTTTTATTGCTGCTCAGGGCACCCCCCCTAGCGCCCTGCACCCTCAGTGACCGGAGTGTGAAGTGTGTATGAGGAGCAATGGCGCACAGCTGCAGTGCTGTGCGCTACCTTAGTGAAGACTGACGTCTTCTGCCACCGATTTTCCGGACCTCTTCTTGCTTCTGGCTCTGTAAGGGGGACGGCGGCGCGGCTCCAGGACCGAACACCAAGGCTGGGCCTGCGGTCGATCCCTCTGGAGCTAATGGTGTCCAGTAGCCTAAGAAGCCCAAGCTGGCTGCAAGCAGGCAGGTTCGCTTCTTCTCCCCTTAGTCCCTCGCTGCAGTGAGCCTGTTGCCAGCAGGTCTCACTGAAAATAAAAAACCTAATTTCTATCTTTCTTTCTAAAGGCTCAGGAGAGCCCCTAGTGTGCATCCAACCTCGGCCGGGCACAAAATCTAACTGAGGCTTGGAGGAGGGTCATAGTGGGAGGAGCCAGTGCACACCAGGTAGTCATAAATCTTTCTAGAGTGCCCAGCCTCCTTCGGAGCCCGCTATTCCCCATGGTCCTTACGGAGTTCCCAGCATCCACTAGGACGTCAGAGAAATAATGGCTTTACTCATTACTCTTTAAAGAAATGAATTAACTTTTGTACCACATTTCTCTGACGTCCTAGTGGATGCTGGGAACTCCGTAAGGACCATGGGGAATAGCGGGCTCCGAAGGAGGCTGGGCACTCTAGAAAGATTTCAGACTACCTGGTGTGCACTGGCTCCTCCCACTATGACCCTCCTCCAAGCCTCAGTTAGAATTCGTGCCCGGCCGAGGTTGGATGCACACTAGGGGCTCTCCTGAGCTCTTAGAAAGAATAGACTTAGGTTTTTTATTTTCAGTGAGACCTGCTGGCAACAGGCTCACTGCAGCGAGGGACTAAGGGGAGAAGAAGCGAACTCGCCTGCTTGCAGCCGGATTGGGCTTCTTAGGCTACTGGACACCATTAGCTCCAGAGGGATCGACCGCAGGCCCAGTCCTTGGTGTTCGGTCCCGGAGCCGCGCCGCCGTCCCCCTTACAGAGCCAGAAGCAAGAAGATGGTCCGGAAAATCGGCGGCATGAAGACTCTGTCTTCACCAAGGTAGCGCACAGCACTGCAGCTGTGCGCCATTGCTCCTCTCACACTTCACACTCCGGTCACTGAGGGTGCAGGGCGCTGGGGGGGGGGCGCCCTGAGGCAGCAATAATAACACCTTGGCTGGCTAAAATACCTCAATATATAGCCCCAGAGGCTATATATGAGGTAAATACCCCTGCCAGAATTCCATAAAAAGCGGGAGAATAGGCTCCGCCCCTTTTTTGCGGCCTATCTCCTCAGCACACTGGCGCCATTTTTTCCCTCACAGCTCGGCTGGAAGGAAGCTCCCTGGCTCTTCCCTGCAATATACAGTAACAGTAAGAGGGAAAAGAGAGGGGGGCATTAAATTTGGCAGTATATATACATATATTATATGAAAAGCAGCAATTAGGGACATAACTCAGTTAGTCCCTGTGTATGTATATAGCGCTCTGGTGTGTGCTGGCATACTCTCACTCTGTCCCCCCAAAGGGCTTTTTGTGGGTCCTGTCCTCTGTTGAGCATTCCCTGTGTGTGTGGGGTGTGTCGGTACGGCTGTGTCGACATGTTTGATGAGGATAATGAGGTGGAGGCGGAGCAGATGCATTTTGAAGGGACGTCACCCCCTGCGGGGCAGACACCCGAGTGGATGAACTTATGGAAAGAAATGAGTGCACGTATAGATTCTTTACATAAGAAATTTGACGACATGCCAAATGTGGGACAGCCGGGATCTCAGCTCGTGCCTGTCCAGGTGCCTCAGGGGTCGTCAGGGGCTCTAAAACGCCCGCTACCTCAGTTTGCAGACCCGGATGTCGACACGGATACTGATAAGTGTCGACGACGATGAGTCAAACCTAATGCCTGTCAGGGCCATTCACTGCATGATTGAGGCAATGAAAGAGGTGTTAAACATTTCTGATTTACATCCAGGTACCACAAAAAAGGGTATTATGTTTGGGGAGAAAAAACTACCCGTAGTTTTTCCCCCATCAGATGAACTAAATGAAGTGTGTGAAGAAGCGTGGCTTTTCCCTGATAAAAAATTTGTAATTCCTAAGAAGGTACTAATGGCGTTCCCTTTCCCGCCAGAGGATAGGTCACATTGGGAAACACCACCTAAGGTGGATAAAGCGCTCACACGTTTGTCAAAAAAGGTGGCACTACCCTCTCGGGATACGGCCGCCCTTAAGGAGCCTGCTGATAGAAAGCAGGAGGCAATCCTGAAGTCTGTATACACACACTCAGGCATTATACTTAGGCCAGCTATTGCGTCAGCATGGATGTGCAGTGCTGCCGCTGCATGGTCAGATAAACTGTCAGAAAATATTGACACATTAGACAGAGACACGATCCTGCTAACCATAGACCATATCAAAGACTCAGTCTTATATATGAGAGATGCACAGAGGGAAATCTGGCATCTAAAGTAAGTGCATTGTCCATTTCTCCTAGGAGAGGCTTATGGACTCGCCAGTGGACAGGAGATGCAGATTCTAAAAGGCACATGGAAGTTTTGCCATATAAGGGTGAGGAATTATTTGGGGATGGTCTCTCCGACCTAGTTTCCACAGCAACGTCTGGGAAGTCAGCATTTTTACCCCATGTTCCCTCACAGCCTAAGAAGGCGCCATTTTATCAGGTTCAGTCCTTTCGGACCCAGAAAAGCAAGCGTAAAAAAAGGAGGGTCTTTTCTGTCTAGAGGCAGAGGTAGGGGAAAAAGGCTGCAACAGACAGCAGGTTCCCAGGAAAAAAAGTCCTCCCCCCGCTTCCTCTTCCAAGTCCGCCGCATGACGGTGGGGCTCCACAGGTGGAGCCAGGTACGGTGGGGGCCCGCCTCAGAAATTTCAGCGATCAGTGGGCTCGCTCACAGGTGGATCCCTGGATCCTTCAAGTAGTATCTCAGGGATACATGCTGGAATTCGAGGCGGCTCCACCCCACCGGTTCCTAAAATCTGCCTTGCCGATTGCTCCCTCAGACAGGGAGGCGGTGCTAGCGGCAATTCACAAGCTGTATTCCCAGCAGGTGATAATCAAGGTACCCCTACTTCAACAAGGCCGGGGTTACTATTCCACACTATTTGTGGTACCGAAGCCGGACGGTTCGGTGAGACCCATTTTAAATTTGAAATCCTTGAACATGTACATAAAAAAATTCAAGATGGAATCGCTCAGGGCGGTTATTGCAAGCCTGGACGAGGGGGATTACATGGTTTCCCTGGACATCAAGGATGCTTACCTGCATGTCCCCATTTACCATCCTCACCAGGAGTACCTCAGATTTGTGGTACAGGATTGCCATTACCAATTCCAGACGCTGCCGTTTGGACTCTCCACGGCACCAAGGGTATTTACCAAGGTTATGGCGGAAATGATGATACTCCTTCGAAGAAAGGGAGTTTTAATTATCCCGTACTTGGACGATCTCCTAATAAAGGCACGGTCCAAAGAACAGTTGTTGGTGGGAGTAGCACTATCTCAGGAAGTGCTGCACCAGCACGGCTGGATTCTGAATATCCCAAAGTCACAGCTGGTCCCGACGACACGTCTACTGTTCCTGGGGATGATTCTGGACACAGTCCAGAAAAAAGTGTTTCTCCCGGAGGAGAAAGCCAGGGAGTTGTCATCTCTAGTCAGAGACCTCCTGAAACCAAAACAGGTATCGGTGCATCACTGCACGCGGGTCCTGGGAAAGATGGTAGCTTCTTACGAAGCAATTCCATTCGGCAGGTTCCATGTCAGAATCTTTCAGTGGGACCTGTTGGACAAGTGGTCCGGATCGCATCTTCAGATGCATCGCTTGATAACCCTGTCTGCAAGAACCAGGGTGTCTCTTCTGTGGTGGCTGCAGAGTGCTCATCTTCTGGAGGGTCGCAGATTCGGCATTCAGGACTGGGTCCTGGTGACCACGGATGCCAGCCTGCGAGGCTGGGGGGCAGTCACAAAGGGAAGAAACTTCCAAGGACTATGGACAAGTCAGGAGACTTCCTTTCACATAAATATTCTGGAACTAAGGGCCATCTACAATGCCCTAAGTCTAGCAAAATCCCTGCTCCTACACCAGCCGGTGCTGATCCAGTCAGACAACATCACGGCAGTCGCCCATGTGAATCGATAGGGCGGCACAAGAAGCAGGATGGCAATGACAGAAGCCACAAGAATTCTCCGATGGGCGGAAAATCATGTACTAGCACTGTCAGCAGTGTTCATTCCGGGAGTGGACAACTGGGAAGCAGACTTCCTCAGCAGACACGACCTCCACCCGGGAGAGTGGGGACTTCATCCAGAAGTCTTCCAAATGATTGTACATCAGTGGGGTCGTCCACAGGTGGACATGATGGCGTCCCGCCTAAACAAAAAACTAGAGAGGTATTGCGCCAGGTCAAGAGACCCTCAAGCGATAGCTGTGGACGCTCTGGTGACACCGTGGGTGTACCAGTCAGTTTGTGTTCCCTCCGCTGCCTCTCATACCAAAGGTATTGAGAATAATAAGAAAGCGAGGAGTAAACACAATTCTCGTGGTTCCGGATTGGCCAAGAAGAATATGGTACCCGGAACTTCAAGAGATGATCTCAGAGGACCCGTGGCCTCTGCCGCTAAGACAAGACCTGCTACAGCAGGGGCCCTGTCTGTTCCAAGACTTACCGCGGCTGCGTTTGACGGCATGGTGGTTGAACGCCGGATCCTGAAAGAAAAGGGCATTCCGGAGGAAGTCATTCCTACGCTTATTAAAGCCAGGAAAGAGGTTACAGCAAATCATTATCACCGCATATGGCGGAAATATGTTGCATGGTGTGAGGCCGAAAAGGCCCCAACTGAGGAATTTCAACTAGGTCGATTTCTGCATTTCCTGCAAGCAGGAGTGAATATGGGCCTAAAACTGGGTTCCATTAAGGTACAGATCTCGGCTCTATCGATTTTCTTTCAGAAAGAACTAGCTTCAGTACCTGAAGTTCAGACATTTGTAAAGGGAGTGCTGCATATTCAGCCCCCATATGTTCCTCCTGTGGCACCTTGGGATCTCAACGTGGTGTTGAGTTTCTTAAAATCACATTGGTTTGAACCACTAAAAACCGTGGATCTGCAATATCTCACGTGGAAGGTGGTCATGTTATTGGCCTTGGCTTCTGCCAGGCGAGTATCAGAATTGGCGGCTTTGTCTTATAAAAGCCCTTATCTGATTTTCCATATGGATAGGGCAGAATTGAGGACTCGTCCCCAGTTTCTCCCTAAGGTGGTGTCAGCGTTTCATTTGAACCAGCCTATTGTGGTGCCTGCGGCCACTAGGGACTTGGAGGACTCCAAGTTGTTAGACGTGGTCAGGGCCCTGAAAATATATGTTTCCAG
The DNA here is from genome assembly GCF_028390025.1 of Pseudophryne corroboree. Classification (NCBI taxonomy): domain Eukaryota; kingdom Metazoa; phylum Chordata; class Amphibia; order Anura; family Myobatrachidae; genus Pseudophryne; species Pseudophryne corroboree. Next base: position 164,428,203 of record NC_086448.1, read on the forward strand.
GACGGCTGGAGTCAGAAAATCTGACTCGCTGTTTATCCTATATGCACCCAACAAGCTGGGTGCTCCTGCTTCTAAGCAGACTATTGCTCGTTGGATTTGTAGTACAATTCAACTTGCACATTCTGTGGCAGGCCTGCCACAGCCAAAATCTGTCAATGCCCATTCCACAAGGAAGGTGGGCTCATCTTGGGCGGCTGCCCGAGGGGTCTCGGCTTTACAACTTTGCCGAGCTGCTACTTGGTCAGGGGCAAACACATTTGCAAAATTCTATAAATTTGATACCCTGGCTGAGGAGGACCTGGAGTTCTCTCATTCGGTGTTGCAGAGTCATCCGCACTCTCCCGCCCATTTGGGAGCTTTGGTATAATCCCCATGGTCCTTACGGAGTTCCCAGCATCCACTAGGACGTCAGAGAAAATAAGAATTTACTCACCGGTAATTCTATTTCTCGTAGTCCGTAGTGGATGCTGGGCGCCCATCCCAAGTGCGGTTTATCTGCAATACTTGTACATAGTTATTGTTAACTAAATCGGGTTATTGTTGAGCCATCTGTTGAGAGGCTCTATTGTTTCATACTGTTAACTGGGTTTCATATCACGAGTTGTACGGTGTGATTGGTGTGGCTGGTATGAGTCTTGCCCGGGATTCAAAATCCTTCCTTATTGTGTACGCTCGTCCGGGCACAGTATCCTAACTGAGGCTTGGAGGAGGGTCATAGTGGGAGGAGCCAGTGCACACCAGGTAGTCTGAAATCTTTCTAGAGTGCCCAGCCTCCTTCGGAGCCCGCTATTCCCCATGGTCCTTACGGAGTTCCCAGCATCCACTACGGACTACGAGAAATAGAATTACCGGTGAGTAAATTCTTATTTTCGATACTTGTCTCCTTACACAACAATAGTAAATATGAGTATCATGGCAATAGTGGAACAAGGGTCACCATCTACACAAATGAGCTAATTAGCATCTCTTACAGTGAATTGTAGCAACATTGCGAACTTACCCAGATGAAATCTCAACTCTGGAACCAACGGCAACTAAATTGTATACTATGGGGGATATCCAATTAGCCCCGGTAATTTACCCGCCGGGGGCTATCCTATTACCTCGGATAAGCCAGCACAAGCGGTGGCTTATCGGTGGTTACCTGACACTGCACCGGGTGCCGGCTCCTGACAGCTCCCGGTGCAGCGTGCTGCCGCAGACTGCCCGTGAGACACACAGGCACGGCGCGGAACGCAGACCCCCCCAGCAGCAGTGACCCGGCGGCTTCCCCCAGCCAGCGGCCACACAGAACCCGCGTCATCGGGACACCGAAGCCGCACAGAGATCCCCAGCGGCAGCAGTCACCTGGCGGAACGGATCGACTCCCCCTGAGGAGACCAGGTTTTGGTTTGGGTCCAATCTATAAAATTCGGGTGGATTTGGTTTTATACATATACATTCTAGCATTTGCCCGCGTGGATGTCTGTTATTACTTAGTGGATAATTTTACAAAGACAGTAGTGCCATATAATATTGTGAAAATTGCTATGTAAAGACAACCCTTCCCACTTTATTATATCTATAATATGTTATTTGCTCTCTCTCCTATAGGTTCCAGGCTAGTACTTCCAAGATCTGAATGTTTTTTTGCTCCTGGCCTTTCTGCATGACGAATCAGCCCTGGGTACAGACTCATTTTATGGACCGTTTAATCAGACCGGATTTGGGTCACAGCTCAGGACAACAGCAGAAGTGGGCGATGCTACCTGTCCATTTGAATGATTGTAATCAGTGGATGGGAGCGTAAGGTAGAGATCACAACATTATACAGAAGGAGGGATTTCTCACATGATTCTCTTCCGGGACACAAGTAAATGCATTACAAAGGAAGATGAAGGAAAAATAAAATGTAAACACTGATAATTAAAATGAAACATAAATTCCTTTTTTTTTTTTTTATTTCAGCTAAAATATTTCATTAGATTAATTATATATTTCTGCAACTGGAATGTTTGCTTCCTATAGTTATCACCTGATATTTTATTGAAAACAAAACCAACATGGCGGCCCAGACGCAACTGATGCCTGGATGAGGTAACAGGCGCACTTCTTGTGCCATTCACAATCACTGTGCCACCAGTATTCGCTCCCTTAGATGCTACTTAGACAAAGGTGGAATAGGGTAATGCTTCTCTTCAGCACAGAACCTCCACAGGACAAGCATGCTATCTACCTGGAGGTTCCAGTGTGATGTCCTAAGCATAACCGCTGCTATCATTCAATCACCAGTAACCTCAATGTAATCATTACCAAAGGCAAGAATACCTTACCTCCTGGTCCTACCTAATAGTCATCTTTGCCAGAGGTGGATTTAGGGGTGAGGGCGCCCCTAGGCACAACAGTAATGACCACCCCCACCCACCTGCATACAGGTTGAGTATCCCTTATCCAAAATGCTTGGGACCAGAGGTATTTTGGATATCGGATTTTTCCGTATTTTGGAATAATTGCATCCCATAATGAGATATCATGGTGATGGGACCTAAATCTAAGCACAGAATGCATTTATCTTTCATATACACCTTATACACACAGCCTGAAGGTCATTTTAGCCAATATTTTTTATAACTTTGTGCATTAAACAAAGTGTGTCTACATTCACACAATTCATTTATGTTTCATATACACCTTATACACACAGCCTGAGGGTTATTTAATACAATATTTTTAATAACTGTGTGTATTAAACAAAGTTTGTGTACATTGAGCCATCAAAAAACAAAGGTTTCACTATCTCACTCAAAAAAGTCCGTATTTCGGAATATTCCGTATTTCGGAATATATGGATATGGGATACTCAACCTGTAATTTTATTATTTTTATTGATTGGTTATCAGCCCTCATTTGATGATAGCAAAATTAATAGAATAATAAAAAAAAGCCTTTTTTTATTTTAATTATGTATACATATTTACTAAGTGGGACAGCTTACAGGGGCAGAATGTGCATGTCCCATTTATACTCCATTCAAGATGGCATATGGTACAGTACAGTGGATATATTTTGCAGATACTGGTACTCTTTGGGCTGACAGTACCAACACAAGCATCCAAGTGCCACCGCCCAACAAGTGCCCCCACTAGGCATGTGCCTAATGGGAAATTTGCCTCTGCTCTTTGTCCCTCTTCAACTTGCCCCCATAATGAGGAGATACCATATATGATAATATTCATGTTGATAATATAATTGTCAACATGAATGTCGACAATATCTGTTTAAGGTTTGTCTAACCTTCTAACCTCACCAGTAGCCCTAACCACTAAACTTAATCCTATTGTTCGACATTTTCACAATGTTGACATTTAATACGTTGAAGTTCTGTCCATGTTGATATTTTCCAGGTGTTGACACTGTTTTAATTTTAACCCTGTCATAACTGTCGACATTCTGTTGAATTATGAATGTCAGCATTGTAAGCGACAGAGGTCTAGATCAGAGATTTTCAACCTTTTTCAACTCTCAGCACACTGAACAAGATTTAAATATTGCCAAGGCCCACTCAAATATAACGGTGATGCATGGTGCAATTGCGTGTCCTAGGATGTCGTCGCAGCTTCTCCATAGGTAATACCTGAACCACATCTGAGAAAGCCAGTGTCACGGTCCGGCGGGAGACTGTGCAGGGGAGCCGGCTCTTACCTGTCCGGTCCCTTTGGAGAGGTCCAGCTGGTGGAGGTGCGGGCTGATGGTGCCAAGCAGGGTGTGCTGGGAGGACAGGCAGGGGCACTGGTTGGCAGCTCAGCAGACTGGCAGCATGTCCCTCCGGCAGGGGTTAGCAGTGCTGCTGTGGAGCCAGGGCTTCTGTGAACAGACTGGGCTGTGTTCCGGGTGGCCATCTTGGATGTGGGCAAAAAGCCTGTCTTGCCCACACTTCACCAATTTATCACTTCCCTGTGGCCAATTAGCTCCGAGCAGCTGCTATAAGACAGTAAGGCCTGGAGGAGGGAATTTGCCAGTGCAACGTCTTTCACAGCATCTGTGAAGCTAATCTTTCACAGCATCTGTGAAGCTAGTTTTCTGTGCTCCAGCAGCGTCTCCAGTGTCAGGTTCTTGTTACAGCAAAGTACCCAAGCCTCCTGATATAGCCTTACGCAGACTGCCGACTCTGTTCCCGTGTCCTACCTAGCTACCTGTTCCAGACGCCGCAGTAACCAACCTTCGGAATTCCTCCTTTTAAAGTACTGGATCACGGTTCCGGTATCCTCAGCCACCCGCTAACCTATAGTCGTATCTCTATTCAACTGTCTTTGGCAAACCCTGTTAAACTACTCCAAGTAATAAATGCGCAAGACCTTCATCCGTCCCGCTCGTTTGTTATTCAGAGATCCAAGTGCACCAGAATCATCTACCCCAAATCCGGATCCACAAGAATCCTTAGACGTGACAGCCAGAAGAGCCCAACACTGCCTGGGCCCAAAATTAGAACTGGCTCCTCCACCCCCTTGCAGCCGGAAGGACCTCCGGCTGCGTTGCTAGGGGGAGGAGGAGGAGATTACCTTCCGGGTCCAGGGCAGCCTGGAGGAAGGTAAGCCGGGGGGAAGGCGGTGTCGGCGGGTTGCAGCGGGTGGCGATAAGAAGCCCATAGGCTTCCATAGGGTATCGCCATCCAGAGATGGCGATTCCATGGCTGGCGAAAACGCGGCAGTAGGGTATTAGTAAATTTTAAAATGCGGTAAACCCCCGTTTTCGGGGGTTTTACCGCATTTTTCCTTTAGTACATCCCGCCCTCAGAGTACAGTATGTTTGGCTTCCATCTCAACCATATACGACAGGCTGTCAAAAGGTTCATAATCATCTAAGCACATTGATCAAAGCAAAGTACATAAACCGTGCAAGTATTCCGGGATCCGGGCTTTAGGTTGACACTCAGGTCGACCACTATTGGTCGACATGGTCACTAGGTCGACATAGACAAGGTTGACATGGAAAAAGGTCGACATGAGTTTAAAAAAAAAACTTTTTTTTTTTTTTTTTACTTTATGATCCACATGGACTACATTTGGGAATAAAATGACACCCATTTTTTTTTTAAAACACTCATGTCGACCTTTTTCCATGTCTACCTAATGACCGTGTCGACCTATTTCAGATGTCGACCTAGTTACTGTCGAACCTATGATTCACACACACAGTATTACGACCCGCGGTCGGATGTAATGATGTCCAAGTTCGGCGGCCGTGTGACTGCCCCTTTAAAAAAACATCTGAGTTCGGCCGTCATCCCGCATGGCCGCCTAGCTCAGGCATCATTACTCAATGGAAACCTCATTAGTGTGGCCTATTACTGATGCTGGGAAGGTGTGCGCTTCAGGAACAAATGTGACTTTTCAGGAACAGTACACGATTACAATCTCTAGTTAAAAAGTTACTTTATATTAGTAGAATGTTATTCCCAACTCTTACTGTAACAGCAAATTGTTTATCTTGATTAAAATCACTGTATTAACCTGCCTATTCCTTTGCGACTTATATTTCATTTAGTAAAGAGAAACCGCAAATTTCGCATAAGACACATAATATAAAAAAAATAAGATTTTAAACCTACCGGTAAATCTATTTCTCCTAGTCCGTAGAGGATGCTGGGGACTCTGTAAGGACCATGGGGTATAGACGGGCTCCGCAGGAGATAGGGCACCTAAAAAGAACTTTGACTATGGGTGTGCACTGGCTCCTCCCTCTATGCCCCTCCTCCAGACCTCAGTTAGAGAACTGTGCCCAGAGGAGATGGACAATACAAGGCAGGATTTAGCAATCCAATGGCAAGATTCATACCAGCCCACACCAATCATACCATGTAACCTGGAACATACATAACCAGTTAACAGTATGAACAGACAACAGTAACGGTCCAAGACCGATGTCAACTATAACATAACCCTTATGTAAGCAACAACTATATACAAGTCTTGCAGAGTTTCCGCACTGGGACGGGCGCCCAGCATCCTCTACGGACTAGGAGAAATAGATTTACCGGTAGGTTTAAAATCTTATTTTCTCTTACGTCCTAGAGGATGCTGGGGACTCCGTAAGGACCATGGGGTTTATACCAAAGCATCCAATCGGGCGGGAGAGTGCGTATGACTCTGCAGCACCGACTGAGCAAACTCTAGGTCCTCATCAGCCAGGGTATCAAACTTGTAGAATTTAGCAAAAGTGTTTGACCCCGACCAAGTCGCCGCTCGGCAAAGTTGTAAAGCCGAGACGCCTCGGGCAGCCGCCCAAGAAGAGCCCACCTTCCTAGTGGAATGGGCCTTAACCGAATTTAGTACCGGCAATCCAGCCGTAGAGTGAGCCTGCTGAATCGTATTACAGATCCAGCGAGCAATAGTCTGCTTCGAAGCAGGAGCGCCAATCTTGGCCACATACAGGACAAACAGAGCCTCTGTTTTCCTAATTCTAGCCGTCCTGGCTACATAAATTTTTAAGGCCCTGACTACGTCCAGGGATCTGGAATCCTCCAGGTCACTTGTAGCCACAGGCACCACAATAGGTTAATTCATATGGAACGAAGAAACCACTTTAGGCAAAAATTGCGGACGTGTCCTCAATTCCGCTCGATCCACATGAAAAATCAAGTAGGGGCTCTTGTGTGACAAAGCCGCCAATTCTGACACTCGCCTTGCTGATGCTAAGGCCAACAACATGACCACCTTCCAGGTAAGAAATTTCAACTCAACCTTGTTAAGCGGTTCAAACCAATGTGATTTTAGGAACTGCAACACCACGTTCAGGTCCCATGGTGCCACTGGAGGCACAAAAGGGGGCTGGATGTGCAGCACTCCCTTTACAAACGTCTGGACTTCTGGAAGAGAAGCCAACTCCTTCTGAAGGAAAATCGAGAGGGACGAAATCTGTACCTTAACAGAGCCTAATTTCAGGCCCATATCCACTCCTGTCTGTAGAAAGTGGAGAAGACGACCCAGATGAAAATCTTCCGTAGGTGCATTCTTGGTCTCACACCAAGACACATACTTTCGCCAGATACGGTGATAATGTTTTATCGTCACCTCCTTCCTAGCCTTTATTAAAGTAGGGATGACCTCTTCCGGAATCCCCTTTTTTGCTAGGATTCGGCGTTCAACCGCCATGCCGTCAAACGTAACCGCGGTAAGTCTTGAAATACACAGGGCCCCTGCTGCAACAGGTCTTCCCTCAGAGGAAGAGGCCAGGGATCTCCTGTGAGCATCTCTTGTAGATCCGAGTACCAGGCCCTTCGAGGCCAGTCTGGGACAACGAGTATCGTCTGTACTCTTCTTCGTCTTATGATCCTCAACACTTTTGTGATGAGAGGAAGAGGAGGAAACACGTAGACCGATTTGAACACCCACGGTGTTACCAGAGCGTCTACTGCTACTGCCTGAGGGTCCCGAGACCAGGCGCAATACCTCCGAAGTTTTCGTTGAGGCGTGACACCATCATGTCTATTTGAGGAGTTCCCCAAAGACGTGTTACGTCTGCAAAGACTTCTTGATGAAGTCCCCACTCTCCTGGATGGAGATCGTGTCTGCTGAGGAAGTCTGCTTCCCAGTTGTCCACTCCCGGAATGAAGACAGCCGACAGAGCGCTTACATGATTTTCCGCCCAGCTGTTAGGTGCCGCGGTCCGCGTCGCCGCTCGGTCTGCTTCCGAGCGACGCTCACGGCCGCCGCACCTCCCTCCCTGCCCGCCCGGCGCCTAGCAACGCCAGGACGCCGTGCGTACTGTAGCCGCCGGGTCCCTGGCAACGCTAGGACGCCGGGCGTCCTCAGCCGCTGGGTCCATAGCAACGGGGACGCCATTGGCGGACCGCGTTCCCCGTTGCCAGATAGGATTGATTAGTTGCTCGTGCAGCAGGGCAGCTGCACGGCAACTAGTAATTAGCGTCTGGGGGCTGGTCTTGCTGGCCCTCCTGTCATTGGCCAGCAGGGTCTTTTTATGGGAGCCAGCACACTGCAGCCTCGCCGGTGATAGCTTCCTGTATGAAAATCATTTATACGCCAAACTGGAGAAATGTGATTTCCACATCACAGAAGTGTCCTTCCTGGGGTATATTATTTCTGCTAAGGGGTTTTTCATGGAACCAAAAAAACTCCAGGCCATCCTAAATTGGGCACAACCCACGAACTTAAAAGCAATTCAGCGCTTTTTAGGGTTTGCAAATTACTATAGGTGTTTTATTCATACCTTCTCAGATTTGGTTGCTCCTATTGTGGCATTGACTAAAAAAGGAGCGGACCCTTCCAATTGGTCGCCTGAAGCCAAGTCTGCCTTCCTGGCCTTAAAGCAGGCCTTTGTCTCAGCTCCAGTACTCAGACACCCTAACCCGGATCTCCCCTTTATTGTCGAGGTAGATGCCTCAGAGGTTGGAGTGGGGGCTATCCTTTCTCAGGAAGACACGGAGTCTCAGGAATTACACCCATGTGCCTTCATGTCCAGAAAATTCTCCTCCGCAGAATCCAACTATGATGTTGGTAATTGAGAATTGTTGGCAGTTAAATGGGCTTTCGAGGAGTGGAGGCACTGGCTGGAAGGAGCAAGGCATACCATTACGGTGTTTACGGACCACAAGAACCTGCAGTATATTGAGTCAGCTAAACGGCTTAATGCTCGACAGGCACGTTGGGCGCTGTTTTTTACTCGTTTCAGGTTTATTATCACCTTCAGGCCCGGTTCCAAGAATACAAAAGCCGATGCCCTGTCACGTTGTTTTCTTCTGGTTCACAATAACCACCCGGCTACTACCCCCATAGTCCCATCGTCTGTCATCCGGGCTGGCCTCACACAGGATTTATTTACACAGCTAGTCCAGCTTCAGCAGCAGGCTCCCAAAGTCACTCCTGCAGATCGTCTCTTCGTCCCTGAATTTCTGAGAGGCACTGTTCTAGCTGAGTTTCATGATAATAAGGTTTCTGGTCATCCGGGTATCACTAAGACCTTGGAGTTAATCTCTTGCTCAGTGTGGTGGCCTAATCTTTCTAAAGATGTAAGGGAATTTGTCCGTTCCTGTCAGGTTTGTGCTCAGTACAAGGTATCTCGATCGTTGCCGGTCGGACAACTCATGCCTCTAGCCGTTCCTCTCAGGCCATGGTCACATATATCCATGGATTTCGTGGTGGACCTTCCTCTTTCAGCTGGATTTCGAGTCATTTGGGTGGTAGTAGACCATTTTAGTAAGATGGCCCACTTCATTGCTCTCCCCCGATTACCCTCTGCTCAAGGGTTGGCAGTTTTGTTTCTCCGCCATGTGTTCAGGCTCCCAGGGATATTGTCTCTGATCGGGGACCGCAATTCATCGCCCGTTTCTGGAAACGTTTTTGTGCCTCATTAAATATGAAACTCTCTTTAACATCTGGGTACCATCCACAGTCTAACGGACAAACTGAACGTGTTAATCAGTCGTTAAAACAGTATTTACAGCTATATTCGGCCAAACTTCAGAATGATTGGTCTGAATTTCTTCCTTTGGCCGAGTTTGCCTATAATAACTCTTGTCATTCTTCCACCAAGGAGTCCCCATTCTTTTCGGTCTTGGGGTTTCATCCTAGAGCCAATTCTTTTTACCCTCATTTTCCAGTCTCCTCGTTGACCTTAACTTCCCGTCTCAGAATGATTTGGAAAAAGGTGCACCTTGCCCTTAAGAAGGCTGCCTTCCGAGAAAAAAAAAATTTCTGATCGGTTCCGACGCCCATGCACTTTTAAGGTGGGAGATAAGGTGTGGTTGTCAACCCGCAACATCAAGCTCCGACAACCCTCGGCTAGATTGGGACCCAAATTTATTGGACCGTTCCTTATCGTTAAGAAGGTCAACCCAGTTGCTTTTCGGCTACGCTTGCCTAAATCACTCAAAATTGGCAATACTTTTCACTGTTCCCTTCTGAAGCAGTATTTTTCTTCCAGGAGATTCCCTCGGAAGACTTCCCAGGGTAGACCTCTGGTGGATGTTCAGGGGCAACAAGAGTTCTTGGTGGAGAAGGTTTTAGATTCCAAAGTTTCTCGGGGCCGGCTTTATTTTTTGGTTCACTGGAAAGGCTATGGCCCGGAAGAAAGGTCTTGGGTCCTGGATAACAATTTACATGCCCCTAAACTTGAGATTATTCTTTCAGGAATTTCCTCAGAAACCCGGCTTTAGGGGTTCTTTAACCCCTCCTCAAGGGGGGGGGTACTGTTAGGTGCCGCGGTCCGCAGCGCCACTCGGTCTGCTTCCGAGCGACGCTCACGGCCGCCGCACCTCCCTCCCTGCCCGCCCGGCGCCTAGCAACGCCAGGACGCCGTGCGTACTGTAGCCGCCGGGTCCCTGGCAACGCTAGGATGCCGGGCGTCCTCAGCCGCTGGGTCCATAGCAACGGGGACGCCATTGGTGGACCGCATTCCCCGTTGCCAGATAGGATTGATTAGTTGCTCGTGCAGCAGGGCAGCTGCACGGAAACTAGTAATTAGCGTCTGGGGGCTGGTCTTGCTGGCCCTCCTGTCATTGGCCAGCATGGTCTTTTTATGGGAGCCAGCACACTGCAGCCTCGCCGGTGATAGCTTCCTGTATGCTGTTCCTGCCTTGCAACGTCTGTTCCTGGTCAGCTGTATCTGGTCGATCCTGCTCCCTGTGCTCCTGAGTTCTGGAGTTCTGAAGCTGGTCCTGGGAATCCTTCCTGTCCAAGTGAACCTGTTGCAGTCATCTGGGGGTTCTCGCTTGTTGTGGTTCTCTTCCGGTTTCGTGAGTAGCAGCTTCTGCCGCGTGTTGCGGCCTAGGCCGCTTAGTCCTTGTGTTAATTTTGTATTGGTGGTTTTTGCGGAGGTTTCCGCTTTTCACTGTCCTCCCCGGAACTCGGCGGTGCCGTGTGGGGGAGTCGACAGTGGTATCTTTTGTTGTTCTTTTCCTTTGGCGGCGTGCCGCACATATATTTAGTTTTAGGGTAATTAGTAGCCCCTAGCTTTCTGTTTGCTTTAGTTAGAGGTCCCCTTGTTGTTTTCCTGTCTCGGTTCACGCCTTGTCTCACTCTAAGACCTGGGGACATCGGAGTTGGGCAGACCTAATCCGCCCTTCAAACGCGGCTGCCGTGGGCCCAAGAAACCATAGTCACTCAGGCATGAACTGACCACACGGGTAAAACAATGGAGGTAGGGTGCTAGGGGCTATTCCCGTCCCACCCCTTATTTCAGCGTCACGTCCTGGTGCTCTGGACTCACTACGCAACATCTCTCTAGTTCTGAGCATCAGGAACGTAACACCAGCGAAGGATCCTTGTGGCTTCCGCCATCGCGACTCTGCTTCTTGTCCCGCCTTGACGGTTCACATGAGCCACTGCTGTGACATTGTCTGATTGAATCAGAACCGGTAGGTTTCGAAGAAAACTCTCCGCTTGTCGAAGGCCGTTGTAAATGGCCCTGAGTTCCAACACACTGATGTGTAGACAAGACTCCTGGTCTGACCAAAGACCCTGAAATTTTTTTCCCTGTGTGACCGCTCCCCAACCTCGGAGGCTCGCGTCCATGGTAACCAGGATCCAATCCTGAATTCCGAACCTGCGACCCTCCAGGAGGTGAGCACTTTGCAACCACCACAGGAGGGACACTCTGGTCCCTGGGGACAGAGTTATTTTCCGATGTAAGTGCAGATGGGACCCGGACCACTTGTCCAGAAGGTCCCATTGAAAAGTCCTTGCATGGAACCTTCCGAAGGGAATGGCCTCGTAGGCCGCCACCATTTTTCCCAGAACTCGAGTGCATTGGTGAACTGACGCCCTTTTCGGTTTTAGCAGGTCTCTGACCATGTTCTGGATGTCTTGGGCTCTCTCTATTGGGAGGAAGACCTTCATTTGTTCCGTATCCAGTATCATACCTAGGAATGGTAGTCGAGTTGCCGGAATCAACTGTGACTTCGGTAGATTTAGAATCCAACCGTGTTGCTGGAGCACTCTCAGAAAGAGCGCCACACTGCTCAGCAATTTCTCCCTTGATCGATCTCGCTTTTATCAGGAGATCGTCCAAGTATGGGATAATTGTGACTCCATGCTTGCGCAGGACCACCATCATTTCCGCCATTATCTTGGTGAAAATCCTCGGGGCCGTGGAGAGTCCAAACGGCAACGTCTGAAATTGGTAATGACAATCCTGTACAGCGAATCTCAGGTATTCCTGATGGGGGGCATATATGGGGACATGAAGGTACGCATCCTTTATGTCCAGAGACACCATAAACTCCCCCTCCTCCATGTTGGCTATAATCGCCCTGAGAGATTCCATTTTGAATTTGAATCTTTTTATGTACAGGTTTAGGGATTTCAGATTTAAAATAGGTCTGACCGAACCGTCCGGTTTCGGGACCACAAATAGGGTTGAGTAGTAACCTCTTCCCTGCTGGTGCAGGGGAACCTTGATTATCACTTGCTGTGTACACAGCGTTTGAATTGCAGCTAACACTATATCCCTTTCCGATGTGGAAGCTGGTAGGGCCGAATTCCAATTTGTAACCCTGGGAAACTATTTCCAACACCCAGGGATTCAGGTCCGAACTGACCCAGGCCTGACTGAAAAGTCGAAGACGTGCCCCCACTGGTGCGGACTCCCTCAGGGGAGCCCGAGCGTCATGTTGTGGGTTTTGGAGCAGCCGGGGAGGACTTTTGTTCCTGGGCACCTGCTGAAGCAGGTGCTCTCTTGCCTCTGCCCTTACCTCTGGCGAGGAAAGAGGAACCCCAACCTCTTTTGGACTTGTGCGACCGAAAGGACTGCATCTGATAGGGTGTTACTTTCTTTTGCTGCTGGGGAATATATGGTAAAAAATTTGATTGCTGTAGCTGTGGAAACCAGGTCCGTCAGCCCAACCCCAAACAATACATCACCCTTATAGGGTAGTACTTCCATATGTTTTTTGGAATCCGCATCACCCGTCCATTGGCGAGTCCATAAGGATCTTCTCGCTGAGACAGACATGGCATTGGCCCTAGAAGCTAGTAATCCAATGTCCCTTTGAGCATCCCTCATAAATACGACTGCGTCTTTAATATGGGCTAGAGTTAGGAATATAGTATCCTTATCCATATTATCAAATTGATCTGTCAGCTCATCTGTCCAAGCTGCAATTGCGCTACACACCCATGCCGACGCAATTGTCGGTCTTAGCACAGCACCCGTATGAGAATAAATACACTTTAAGGTAGTTTCTTGCCTGCGATCTGCAGGGTCCTTAAGGGCTGCTGTGTCAGGAGACTGTAGCGCCACTTTCTTGGACAAGCGCGTCAGGGCCTTGTCCACAGTGGGGGGTGATTCCCAAATCTCCCTGTCCTGCTTAGGGAATGGGTATGCCATATAAATTCTTTGGGGATCTGCGGTCTCATATCCGGAGTCTCCCAAGCTTTTCCAAAGAATTCATTTAATTCATGAGATGTGGGAAAGTTAATAATCTGTTTCTTTTCCTTAAACATGTGTACCCTTGTGTCGGGGACCGAGGGTTCATCCACAATATGCAACACATCCCTTATTGCCACAATCATACACTGAATGGTTTTAGTCACCCTAGAGTGCAATTTTACTTCGTCATAGTCGACACTGGAATCAGAATCCGTGTCGGTAGTAGTATCTTGTGTTAAGGGACGCTTTTGAGACCCCGACGGGCCCTGTGAGTCGGTCCAATCCGAGGATTGACCCCCTGATGTCCCCCCTAATTCAGCCTTATCAAGCCTTTTATGTAAAGATGCCACACTTGCATTCAACATATGCCACATGTCCATCCAATATGGAGTCGGCACAACCGACAGGTACACACCACTCATTTGCTCCACCTCCTCCTTGGAGAAGCCTTCCACCTCAGACATGTCGACACAAACGTACCGACACCCCACACACACAGGGATTAACCTATAAGGGGACAAAACCCCAACCAGGCCCTAAGGAGAGACAGAGAGAGAGTATGCCAGCACACACCAGCGCTTAAAAACACTGGAAAAATATGTCCAGATAGCGCTTTTCTATATATAATATGCCAATTCCCACTCACTGCGTCGCTAATGTGCCCCCCTCCTCTTTTTTCCAGCCTGTGAAGTTCAGCAGGGGAGAGACCAGGGAGCCAGCGTTTTCCTCATGCAGCTTCTGTGGAGAAAATGGCGCTGGCTAGTGCTGAGGATCAAGCCCCGCCCACCCGACGGCGGGCTTCGGTCCCAGTGATTTCTCAATTAAAATGGCAGGGGATCATAGATTTACTGCCTCCGCAGCCTAATCAATGTATATTTGCCCAAATGTGAGGTTTATTGCTGCCCAGGGCGCCCCCCCTCCCTGCGCCCTGCACCCTTCAGTGCTGCTCTGTGTGTGTGTGACTGGGAGCAATGGCGCGCAGCTTACCGCTGCGCGCCTTACCTCATGAAGATCTGATGTCTTCTGCCGCCTAAGATGTCTTCTGCCTTCTCATCCGGCTTCTATCTTCGGCATCTGTGAGGAGGACGGCGGCGCGGCTCCGGGACGAACCCCAGGTGAGACCTGTGTTCCAACTCCCTCTGGAGCTAATGGTGTCCAGTAGCCTTAGAAGCAGTGCCCAACTTGACAAGCCAGCTCTGCTTCTCTCTCCTCGGTCCCACGATGCAGGTAGCCTGTTGCCAACAGGACTCCCTGAAAATAAACAAAATTCTTCTTCAACAGAAAACTCTGGAGAGCTCTCTGCAGTGCACCCATTCTCCTCTGGGCACAAGATCTAACTGAGGTCTGGAGGAGTCCCCAGCATCCTCTAGGACGTAAGAGAAAAAAAATGTAAATGTGGCACCGGCCTTGTCCAGACTCCCGGTGGGCCCCCTCCTGTCTGCGGCACAGTAGGCTACGGTATTGTGCTGGAGTCTACTGTGCATACACAGGTCTCCAGAAACATGGTGGCCGCAATGTTCCGGAGACTAATTACTGATGAGCATCTGCAGCGGCCAATTTGGCCGTGAGTTTTGCTGCGACTGCAGCGTCCGCCGTGGGACTCCAGAAAGGTATGTATTAAAACATGGATGCAGTGTGTGGACTGCACACATTGGAACTATTATAGAAACGCCAATGGATAGAGCACACATACCAGTTAGATTAGGCAACGTCAGGCACTTTCTGCAGATTTTTTACCATCTGATAAACCAAATGATTGCTATAACAAATGATGTAGTTTAAACCTATAGGATGGTGGCTGGCAGGAAGTAATATCAAATGACTTAGCCCACCTATGGTGTGGCAGAAGGTGTTATATAACTTGTCATTTGCACCTTTAAATAAAAGAATATATATCTACAAAAGAAAACTAGACTATGAATACCTAGATTACCTCACATTCTACTCCTTAGACCAGTGGTCTCTAACCTTACTTGGGGTGTGAGTTACTCGAAAAAAATGAAACCTTCTGAGGATGTACTTAAGTTTTTTTAAAAAATGCTGTACTTGGATGGTTGCTGGGACTCTCTCAGTGTTAAGACCAGACTCGTTGGCAGTGACGTAAATATAAATTTTGAACCCCACTGCCAAAAAAGTTTCTGGCACCCCCTACTATTGTCATATGAAAAGTAAAGAATAAGCGCGTGCAACACTCCAAAAAGAGAGTGTGGCTTCACTGCAATGGGCGTGGCACTGCAGGAAATGACTACCTTATACCCCAGTTTTGCAACCTACACACCCAGACGTTGGCCACCACAGGTAAAAAAAAATCATCATGATTAATGCCCCTTACATTAGTTGTCATTTTTCTTCCTTATAGTAATGCCCGTTACACATTATTCTACACACCATAATGCCTGTGACACATACCACACACCGTAATGCCACTTATACAATATGCCACACACTGTAATGCCCATTACACATTATTATGCACACCGCAATGCCCATGACACATTATGCAATGCACCGCAATGCCCCTGGCACATTTTTCCACACACAGTAATGCCCGTGACACATTATGCTGCACACCGCAATGCCCATGACACATTATTCCACACACCGTAATGCCCCTGACACATTATTACAAACACTGTAATGCCCATGACACATTAAGCCACACACAGCAATGGCCGTGATATATTATGCCACACAACGTAATGCCTGTGACAAATTATGCCACCTACTGCAAAGCCCTTGCTAAATTATGCCATACACTGCAATGCTCATGATACATTATGCCACACACCGTAATGCCCATTACACATTATGCCCCACAGTAAGGCTTCTATTTACTTATAAATTACCTGCTCATTGCTAGGGGTCTCATGCTCGTTGTTAGGGGTTTCATGCTCACTGTCAGGGGTTCCAGGTTCATTGCATAGGGGTTTCATGCTCGTTGCCTGGGGTTTCATGCTTTGGGTATCATGCTTGTTGCCAGGGGTGTAATGCTCTAGATGTCATGCTCGTTGCCAGAGGTGTAATGCTCTGGGTGTCATGTTCATAGCCAGGGGTGTAATGTTTGTTGCCATAGGTCTTGTTGCCAGGGGTGAAATGTTCATTGTCAGGGATGTAATGGAAGTACAATTCTGGGTAGCTATAGTGATGTGCTGCCTCACTGACGCTAGAGGTCAAGTATGTCCTCTAGCGTCTGTCTGTCCAGTGGCAGAGGAGAGCTACAGACTGGCGGGGGGAGTCAATTGCAGACTACTCCTGAAGTTTGGCAGCAGCCAGCAGGGGTTGAGCGACCTGGAATGCGGCTGCGAGCTACCCTTCGTTTGCAAGCGACGGGTTGGCGACCGCTGCCTTGGACGATAGGTGATTCTCCCCCTTAAGATCTATGTATTTCTATTATCTGGGGCGTATACTGGTTGTATACAGATTGACACAAACAAAGAGAGAAAAACGATCTGTTAGGTGGTGCACAAGATTTAAAATATAACTTTTATTAGCGTCCTAAAAATGGATAATATATCACACTGGATAAAAGAACATTTATGCGAAATATTACAAACATATATTGTGAAAAGATAACTACAATGTTCACAATATATGTTTGTAATATTTCGCATAAATGTACTTTTATCCAGTGTGATATATTATCCATTTTTAGGACACTAATAAAAGTTATATTTTAAATCTTGTGCACCACCTAACAGATCGCTTTTCTCTCTTTGTTTGTGCTTGTACCATACACGATCTGTGGTTGCACCCCCATTTCTGAATTAAGTAATTAATTATATCCTTATCAATTAAAAAGGTCTTTTAATACCACCTGTTTAGGTAAGGTACTATTATTTCCAGTGCAACAGAACTTCCCCTTCCCTTTTACCCCCATTTCTTGAATATAATGTATACAGATTGAGACTGACGCTAATGCCATCGTAGCTGCAAATGTGTACACAGTGATTGAGAGAAGTTATGCAAATGCTGCAGCAACCTGGATCTGTACTGAGACACCCATCGACTGCTGTGCGGGTCCCAGCAGCTGCGTAGAAAGAAGTTTTACTGCATACAGTATGGCAGTGGCAGGATCAGACAAACCCCTAAAACAGTCCCGACACGCCTGCATTTTTGCCGGCAATTCCTGTTATCTCCCCCAAATGGTCCTTGATTGTCAATCACTGTGCAAATAAATCCTCACTGAGACTTCCACAGCAAGACCATCGCGGCACATGTGCAGTAATACTCAGATGCTTGCACGGTTGGCCGATAATCGCTCAACTTGGGGAGGGGGGGAATCATAATACAGTTATAAAAAGGCCTCTTATTCTGTCTGTGCTTAAACAGAGGAACAAGACATTAAAAAGCTGGTGCCTTGGATAAAGGGGTCTATTAACTAAGCCTTGGAGAGGAGATAAAGTGGATGGAGAAAAAGTCCCAACCAACCTGCTCCTGTCATTTTTCAAACACAGCCAGTAACATGACATTTAGGAGCTGATTGGGTGGTACTTTGCTCTGCCGGCTACAGGGGAGGGGGCCCAGACACAGATTGCACATGGGCCTCCTCCTGTCTTGAGGCGCCCCCTGCTCTGAAATATTGATAAAATAAATCACAAAAACCGGATGGTTTTCCTAGTTCACCAGTTCTATCTGGCTCTCAAGCAGAATACCTCATTAAAATACCATCATTAAATACATTATTATAATACAGGGTGTGACTGTTTTATCTGACAATTACAATTTCTCATGTTATTAACATAACTAGTTTCCAGCTGCAAATTATAAAGAGGTCAGTATGTGTTTGGATCATGGCAGGAAGTGGGAATGTGGGAAATCTCAAACCTTTGTACTATCTATCTTTAATGTTTGCACTCTAGCTGTTTATTACTGTAGTTTAGATCACAGCTACAGTATATTTGTACAGACAAAATATCCCATGCTTTTAGAACTTTTGTGCTAGATAAAAGCATATTCTAGCAGTCACAACATGCTGCTATTGAAACTATACAACCATTGTTGCTACATCTTAATGGCTCTACACACTGGACGGTATTAAGAACCATATGAACGATTTTGTTCAAAAAGGAATGATATATCGTTCAGAGTGGAGGCACCGACGATGGACGATGCACGTCCCCACGATCATTCATCATTGGCCTTTCATCGTTTATCATTGCAGGCAGGGCCGTCTTAACAGCAGTGTAGGCCCCTGGGCACAGCAATGCACTGGGGCCCCTACCCATCCTCCAGTGGTAGGGGTGGGAGATGCTATCAGCAGCAGCCCTGATGTCCCGCTGGCGGTAGGGGGTGTTCTATCTTCTGCTCAGCATGTAGGACCTGGAGCAGTAATTTCTGCTAATAACTCCTTTACTGCAAAGATGGGACGGGAGGGAGAACACTAAACTGTAGAAGGTGGCATAGTGGAGTGGGCTTAATATTCATAATTTTCTGGTAGGAGTGCAGCTTGCTTAACTGTAGATATCTCAAGTTCCTAGAAATAGATTTTGTAGCTTTGAATGGGATAAAAAAAAATCTAGAGGGTCCCGCCTTTCAGGAGGTACTGGGAACCTGGGAATCAGAGTTCAGGAGCCAGAGCAATCCACCGACGAAAATATAAAACTGCATATTAGGTATGTGGAGCTGGAGCAGAGACCAGCTGCTTAAAGGCTGATATCTCTGATTCTGGGCATAGTAGAGACAAGCTGCCAGAGTCCACTGAAAGGGGAGAGTCCCAACTTTTGGAGCGCACCCTCAGAAAAACTCGGACAGAGCCTGAGATATCTGGCTGGGAAGAGCAATTAACAGGTTTGGATGGGGACCTCAAATATCTCCAGTTCCCATTGGGCGATCTGGTACCCCTGGAAAGAGTGGACCCTCAGCTATCAGCCTATGGTCGATGCAGCACCTAAAAACCACTACCTGGACACTCCCTCTCTTCCATTCCCAAACTACAGGAGGAGTACAGCACAGGGCTGGGGAGCGTGGCGCAGTACTTAATTAAAAAAAAAGGTACAGAGCAGATATGCAATGATTTAAAATGGGAGCTGCTATTTATTGTACCCAGAAGTCCTGCCCACTCTTCTATTAAACCACGCCCAGTATTTAAAGGAACCAGAATAGTTCAAATCGTTCATACAAATCGTTTAGTGTGTATGCTCAAAATCGTTACTAAAAACTACCTAAAAAATCGTTCGTCTTTCATATCATTTAAATCGTTCAGTGTGTAGGGCCCTTTAGACGCTATAATAAAATTCATACCATTTCCAAAAAAATCAATAAACTTTTAATATAAAATTTCCTCTGAGATCACTAAAATGTTCAAAGAATAAGTGTGTATCATGTTGGTGATGTATCAATAAAGAAATAAATCTACAAAAAAGAATAAGAAAATGACACTCATGCTAAAAAAAAAAAGTACATCAAGGATAAAACGGGGTATTCAGCTTCAGACAGTACAGAGATGCGATCGCATCTCCCCGTCTGTCCAAGTCTCACTTATATGAACGCCTCTGCCTGATTGGCAGGGGGTGGTGAGTGGGTGACAAAAACGGGGGCGAGTTCGGGGCTGCAGCGACCCAGAAAATGGCCGCTCTGCGCATGCCTTCGCAGCCTGGCTGCGGAGGCAGGGGGTCTTCCACTAATCAGCAAGTACATTGCGATTCCATCGCTGCCAGGTATTTGCATGCTGGGCGGCCTTGCCCTGTTCTAGGCGACCCCCAGTATGTGATTGCAGCCAGTTGCAGTTTTGCTAAAAATAAGAATTTACTTACCGATAATTCTATTTCTCGGAGTCCGTAGTGGATGCTGGGGTTCCTGAAAGGACCATGGGGAATAGCGGCTCCGCAGGAGACAGGGCACAAAAAGTAAAGCTTTACGATCAGGTGGTGTGTACTGGCTCCTCCCCCTATGACCCTCCTCCAAGCCTCAGTTAGGTACTGTGCCCGGACGAGCGTACACAATAAGGAAGGATTTTGAATCCCGGGTAAGACTCATACCAGCCACACCAATCACACTGTACAACCTGTGATCTGAACCCAGTTAACAGTATGATAACAGCGGAGCCTCTGAAAAGATGGCTCACAACAATAATAACCCGATTTTTGTAACTATGTACAAGTATTGCAGACAATCCGCACTTGGGATGGGCGCCCAGCATCCACTACGGACTCCGAGAAATAGAATTATCGGTAAGTAAATTCTTATTTTCTCTATCGTCCTAGTGGATGCTGGGGTTCCTGAAAGGACCATGGGGATAATACCAAAGCTCCCAAACGGGCGGGAGAGTGCGGATGACTCTGCAGCACCGAATGAGAGAACTCCAGGTCCTCCTTAGCCAGGGTATCAAATTTGTAGGATTTTACAAACGTGTTTGCCCCTGACTAAATAACCGCTCGGCAAAGTTGTAAAGCCGAGACCCCTCGGGCAGCCGCCCAAGATGAGCCCACCTTCCTTGTGGAATGGGCATTTACATATTTTGGCTGTGGCAGGCCTGCCACAGAATGTGCAAGCTGAATTGTATTACACATCCAACTAGCAATAGTCTGCTTAGAAGCAAGAGCACCCAGTTTGTTGGGTGCATACAGGATAACAGCAAGTCAGTTTTCCTGACTCCAGCCGTCCTGGAACATATTTTCAGGGCCCTGACAACATCTAGCAACTTGGAGTCCTCCAAGTCCCTAGTAGGTGCAAGGCACCACAATAAGCTGGTTCAGGTGAAACACTGACACCACCTTAGGGAGAGAACTGGGGACGAGTCCGCAGCTCTGCCCTGTCCGAATGGACAAACAGATATGGGCTTTTTTGAGAAAAAACCACCAATTTGACACTCGCCTGGTCCAGGCCAGGGCCAAGAGCATGGTCACTTTTCATGTGAGATGCTTCAAATCCACAGATTTGACTGGTTTTAAACCAATGTGATTTGAGGAATCCCAGAACTACGTTGAGATCCCACAGTGCCACTGGAGGCACAAAAGGGGGTTGTATATGCAATACTCCCTTGACAAACTTCTGGACTTCAGGAACTGAAGCCAATTCTTTCTGGAAGAAAATCGACAGGGCCGAAATTTGAACCTTAATGGACCCCAATTTGAGGCCCATAGACACTCCTGTTTGCAGGAAATGCAGGAAACGACCGAGTTGAAATTTCTTTGTGGGGCCTTCCTGGCCTCACACCACGCAACATATTTTCGCCACATGTGGTGATAATGTTGTGCGGTCACCTCCTTTCTGGCTTTGACCAGGGTAGGAATGACCTCTTCCGGAATGCCTTTTTCCCTTAGGATCCGGCGTTCCACCGCCATGCCGACAAACGCAGCTGCGGTAAGTCTTGGAACAGACATGGTACTTGCTGAAGCAAGTCCCTTCTTAGCGGCAGAGGCCATAAGACCTCTGTAAGCATCTCTTGAAGTTCCGGGTACCAAGTCCTTCTTGGCCAATCCGGAGCCATGAGTATAGTTCTTACTCCTCTACGTCTTATAATTCTCAGCACCTTAGGTATGAGAAGCAGAGGAGGGAACACATACACCGACTGGTACACCCACGGTGTTACCAGAACGTCCACAGCTATTGCCTGAGGGTCTCTTGACCTGGCGCAATACCTGTCCCGTTTTTTGTTCAGACGGGACGCCATCATGTCCACCTTTGGTATTTCCCAACGGTTTACAATCATGTGGAAAAAACTTCCCGATGAAGTTTCCACTCTCCCGGGTGGAGGTCGTGCCTGCTGAGGAAGTCTGCTTCCCAGTTTCCATTCCCGGGATGAAACACTGCTGACAGTGCTATCACATGATTTTCCGCCCAGCGAAAAGTCCTTGCAGTTTTTGCCATTGCCCTCCTGCTTCTTGTGTCGCCCTGTCTGTTTACGTGGGCGACTGCCGTGATGTTTTTCCCACTGGATCAATACCGGCTGACCTTGAAGCAGAGGTCTTGCTAAGCTTAGAGCATTATAAATTTACCCTTAGCTCCAGTATATTTATGTGGAGAAAAGTCTCCAGACTTGATCACACTCCCTGGAAATTTTTTCCTTGTGTGACTGCTCCCCAGCCTCTCGGGCTGGGCTCCGTGGTCACCAGCATCCAATCCTGAATGCCGAATCTGCGGCCCTCTAGAAGATGAGCACTCTATAACCACCACAGGAGAGACACCCTTGTCCTTGGATATAGGGTTATCCGCTGATGCATCTGAAGATGCGATCCGGACCATTTGTCCAGCAGATCCCACTGAAAAGTTCTTGCGTGAAATCTGCCGAATGGAATTGCTTCGTAGGAAGCCACCATTTTTACCAGGACCCTTGTGCAATGATGCACTGTTTTTAGGAGGTTCCTGACTAGCTCGGATAACTCCCTGGCTTTCTCTTCCGGGAGAAACACCTTTTTCTGGACTGTGTCCAGAATCATCCCTAGGCACAGCAGACGTGTCGTCGGGATCAGCTGCGATTTTGGAATATTTAGAATCCACCCGTGCTGTTGTAGCAGTATCCGAGATAGTGCTACTCCGACCTCCAACTGTTCCCTGGACTATGCCCTTATCAGGAGATCGTCCAAGTAAGGGATAATTAAGACGCCTTTTCTTCGAAGAAGAATCATCATTTCGGCCATTACCTTGGTAAAGACCCGGGGTGCCGTGGACAATCCAAACGGCAGCGTCTGAAACTGATAGTGACAGTTCTGTACCACGAACCTGAGGTACCCTTAGTGAGAAGGGCAAATTTGGGACATAGAGGTAAGCATCCCTGATGTCCCGGGACACTATATAGTCCCCTTCTTCCTGGTTCGTTATCACTGCTCTGAGTGACTCCATCTTGATTTGAACCTTTGTAAGTGTTCAAAAAAATTTTTTTTTAGAATAAGTCTCACCTAGCCTTCTGGCTTCAGTACCACAATATAGTGTGGAATAATACCCCTTTTCTTGTAGTAGGAGGGGTAATTTAATTATCACCTGCTGGGAATACAGCTTGTGAATTTTTTCCCATACTGCCTCCTTGTCGGAGGGAGACCTTGGTAAAGCAGACTTCAGGAGCCTGCGAAGGGGAAACGTCTCGACATTCCAATCTGTACCCCTGGGAAACTACTTGTAGGATCCAGGGGTCCTGTACAGTCTCAGCGCCATGCTGAGAACTTGTCAGAAGCGGTGGAACGCTTCTGTTCCTGGGAATGGGCTGCCTGCTGCAGTCTTCTTCCCTTTCCTCTATCCCTGGGCAGATATGATCTTATAGGGACGAAAGGACTGAGGCTGAAAAGACGGTGTCTTTTTCTGCAGAGATGTGACTTAGGGTAAAAACGGTGGATTTTCCAGCAGTTGCCGTGGCCACCAGGTCCGATGGACCGACCCCAAATAACTCCTCTTCCTTTATACGGCAATACACCTTTGTGCCGTTTGGAATCTGCATCACCTGACCACTGTCGTGTCCATAACATCTTCTGGCAGATATGGACATCGCATTTACTCTTGATGCCAGAGTGCAAATATCCCTCTGTGCATCTCGCATATATAGAAATGCATCCTTTAAATGCTCTATAGTCAATAAAATACTGTCCCTGTCAAGGGTATCAATATTTTTAGTCAGGGAATCCGACCAAGCCACCCCAGCTCTGCACATCCAGGCTGAGGCGATCGCTGGTCGCAGTATAACACCAGTATGTGTGTATATACTTTTTATGATATTTTCCAGCCTCCTGTCAGCTGGTCCTTGAGGACGGCCCTATCTATAGACGGTACCGCCACTTGTTTTGATAAGCGTGTGAGCGCCTTATCCACCCTAAGGGGTGTTTCCCAACGCGCCCTAACTTCTGGCGGGAAAGGGTATACCGCCCATAATTTTCTATCGGGGGGAACCCACGCATCATCACACACTTTATTTAATTTATCTGATTCAGGAAAAACTACGGTAGTTTTTTCACATCCCACATAATACCCTCTTTTGTGGTACTTGTAGTATCAGAAATATGTAACACCTCCTTCATTGCCTTTAACGTGTGGCCCTAATAAGGAATACGTTTGTTTATTCACCGTCGACACTGGATTCAGTGTCCCTGTCTGTGTCTGTGTCGACCGACTAAAGTAAACGGGCGTTTTAAAACCCCTGACGGTGTTTTTGAGACGTCTGGACCGGTACTAATTGTTTGTCGGCCGTCTCATGTCGTCAACCGACCTTGCAGCGTGTTGACATTATCACGTAATTCCCTAAATAAGCCATCCATTCCGGTGTCGACTCCCTAGAGAGTGACATCACCATTACAGGCAATTGCTCCGCCTCCTCACCAACATCGTCCTCATACATGTCGACACACACGTACCGACACACAGCACACACACAGGGAATGCTCTGATAGAGGACAGGACCCACTAGCCCTTTGGAGAGACAGAGGGAGAGTTTGCCAGCACACACCAAAAACGCTATAATTATATAGGGACAACCTTATATAAGTGTTTTCCCTTATAGCATCTTTTTTATATATTTCTAACGCCAAATTAGTGCCCCCCCTCTCTGTTTTAACCCTGTTTCTGTAGTGCAGTGCAGGGGAGAGCCTGGGAGCCTTCCCTCCAGCCTTTCTGTGAGGGAAAATGGCGCTGTGTGCTGAGGAGATAGGCCCCGCCCCTTTTTCGGCGGCCTCGTCTCCCGCTCTTAACGGATTCTGGCAGGGGTTAAATATCTCCATATAGCCTCCGGAGGCTATATGTGAGGTATTTTTAGCCAAAATAGGTTTTCATTTGCCTCCCAGGGCGCCCCCTCCCAGCGCCCTGCACCCTCAGTGACTGCCGTGTGAAGTGTGCTGAGAGGAAAATGGCGCACAGCTGCAGTGCTGTGCGCTACCTTTAGAAGACTGAGGAGTCTTCTGCCGCCGATTCTGGACCTCTTCTTACTTCAGCATCTGCAAGGGGGCCGGCGGCAAGGCTCCGGTGACCATCCAGGCTGTACCTGTGATCGTCCCTCTGGAGCTGATGTCCAGTAGCCAAGAAGCCAATCCATCCTGCACGCAGGTGAGTTCACTTCTTCTCCCCTAAGTCCCTCGTTGCAGTGATCCTGTTGCCAGCAGGACTAACTGTAAAATAAAAAACCTAAGCTAAACTTTTCTAAGCAGCTCTTTAGGAGAGCCACCTAGATTGCACCCTTCTCGGCCGGGCACAAAAATCTAACTGAGGCTTGGAGGAGGGTCATAGGGGGAGGAGCCAGTACACACCACCTGATCGTAAAGCTTTACTTTTTGTGCCCTGTCTCCTGCGGAGCCGCTATTCCCCATGGTCCTTTCAGGAACCCCAGCATCCACTAGGACGATAGAGAAAAAGAAAAACTGCAAATGAAGTTGAATGAGGTTCTTAGTACATTAGACCCCTAAATGATAAATGAGGAAAAATTACTTTTTCCCTAGCCAGAGCCAAGCTCTCCTGTAGCCAACTTAGTAAGACTCTATCATAAATAGTAGTACAGCTGTAAGGGATAAACATAGTTTGTTTATGTGTGTTATGATAGTTATTATCATGATTATTAATAGTACTGAATTGCATGCAATAAATAACTGCGCAATTAAAAAAAATAAAAACAGGACTACCATGTGACCTCAGGCCATAAAATCCAACTCATGCTTCCTTTTAGGTCTGATATAAGACAAAGCATTAACAAGAACCTATTACTTCAGTACTTATCCTTCTAGATCAGGGGTGGGGAACCTTTTCTCTACCGAGGGCCATTTGGATATCTATAAAATCCTTCGGGGGCCATACAAGTCTGCCCCCGCGCGCCAAAAAAATGGGTGTGGCCAGTTAAAATGGGACGTGATACACATATGCCCCCAATAGTGCAGTGCCAGATCCACAATTGCCCCCACAGTGCCAGGTATACAAATGCCCCTCACAGTGCCAGGTATACAGATGCCCCCACAGTGCCAGGTATACAAATGCCCCTCACAGTGCCAGGCATACAAATGCCCCTCACAGTGCCAGGCATACAAATGCCCCTCACAGTGCCAGGCATACAGATGACCCCACAGTGCCAGGTATACAAATGCCCCCACAGTGCCAGGTATACAAATGCCCCTCACAGTGCCAGGTATACAGATGCCCCTCACAGTGCCAGGTATACAGATGCCCCCACAGTGCCAGGTATACAAATGCCCCTCAGTGCCAGGTATACAGATGTCCCCACAGTGCCAGGTATACAAATGCCCCTCACAGTGCCAGATATACAGATGCCCCTCACAGTGCCAGGTATACAAATGCCCCTCACAGTGCCAGGTATACAAATGCCCCTCACAGTGCCAGGTATACAGATGCCCCCACAGTGCCAGGTATACAGATGCTCCCACAGTGCCAGGTATACAAATGCCCCTCAGTTCCAGGTATACAGATGTCCCCACAGTGCCAGGTATACAAATGCCCCTCACAGTGCCAGGTATACAAATGCCCCTCACAGTGCCAGGTATACAGATGCTCCCACAGTGCCAGGTATACAAATGCCCCTCAGTTCCAGGTATACAGATGTCCCCACAGTGCCAGGTATACAAATGCCCCCACAGTGCCAGGTATACAAATGCCCCTCATAGTGCCAGGTATACAGATGCCCCCACAGTGCCAGGTATACAGATGCTCCCACAGTGCCAGGTATACAAATGCCCCTCAGTGCCAGGTATACAGATGCCCCCACAGTGCCAGGTATACAGATGTCCCCACAGTGCCAGGTATACAGATGTCCCCACAGTGCCAGGTATGCAGATGACCCCCACAGTGCCAGGTATACAGATGCCCCCCCCCCCCCGTCCAGCTTACCGCTCCTTTCGGCGGGTACACGGAGGAGAGCGCGGCTATGTTGGGCGGCGGCGTGTAAGACTTAAAACCAGCCGCCGGTTCGAGAGCCTATCAGAGCTCGCGGACCGGCAGCCGCGGCTCCTGATTGGCTGCCGGTCCGCGAGCTCTGATTGGCTCACGAACCGGCGGCTGGTTTCAAGTCCTACACGCCGCCGCCGCCACCCAACAATAGCCGCGCTCTCCTCCGTGTGGTGACAGCTGAGACACGCTGCCGCCGGACTGTGCAGCGGTGTGTCTCACTGAGAGGAGCGGGTGGGCCGGACCAAACGGCTTCGCGGGCCTTATACGGCCCGCGGGCCGGAGGTTCCCCACCCCTGTTCTAGATTTTTAAAAAAGTACTGTACAGTAGTTAATAATTTGGGAAGGACAAAGGTAGTTTTCTGGAGAACGGGGACACTGCTATAC
The DNA here is from genome assembly GCF_028390025.1 of Pseudophryne corroboree. Taxonomy (NCBI): domain Eukaryota; kingdom Metazoa; phylum Chordata; class Amphibia; order Anura; family Myobatrachidae; genus Pseudophryne; species Pseudophryne corroboree. Next base: position 164,455,752 of record NC_086448.1, read on the forward strand.
ATCTAGCATACTATATTTAAGTCAAATGAAATGCACTTCTTGTATAACATACAGTAGTCTGTCCAAAATAAAGTTCTTTGCTCACAAAGGGCTTCATGAGCTGGATGTAAAATGGTCTGCACTGCGCATGCTCCAGGACCAAGTGTATGCAGCTATGGGCGTGGTGTGACCTACGCAGCTTAAAGGCAGCTCCACTTACCAATAAGAAGGCATAAGAGGGTGTTTTGGCTGCAGGGACAGACTGGGGCTTTATTACAGCCTGGCATTTCTGTGACCGCGCTGTGCTCTCGAAAAGGGGTGTCGTTACAGTTCATGGGGTGTGGCCTCACAGCAGGGCAGTAACTAGGTGTGTGCGGAGGGGGCGCCGCACATAGCGCTGCAGGTTAGGGGGCGCTGTTGGCGGCACTTGTCAATTATCTGTTTTAATTACTCTCACTTGCAGCTTCCCCCCTTTTTGAAGCGCAGCAACTCCTGACCACCCCTGTCTCTTACCCTGACCCCTTCTGTCGCTAATACCTACACAACTTTCATGGACTCACCTTGAGATTTCTTTGTTATTCAGTCACAGTGACCTTTATTACATTTCAAGATGCTGACATACCTGGGATACAAACCCATTGCCTGTGGCATGGCATTCGGACACTCTATTCATTGAGCTATCTGCCCTTGTATACTAAGCTAGAGAATTCTATCTATTTGAAGCTTACCTTGTACTATGTGAAAAAAATGATCAGCATTGCGGCTGAGCAGATATGTGTTCTGTGTGACTGATGGTAGCAATGTTGTTCCGATGCTGCATATTTGGAATCAGGCAGCAGATCAGAGAAGTCGACAAGGGGCTTATTTTTTCATAAGACGCCTCCTGCAGCTTTTGCATAGTTTAGCACAACCGCTGCGTAAAAAGATGCAGTGGTAGCGTCATTTGCAACCACATCTAAATTAGGCCCAGTGATGACCACATATATCCCAACTGTCCTGATTTTGGTGGGACAGACCCAAGTCCTGAACCTTCAAAGGATGGGGTTTTACACCAAAGTGAATGGTTCTGTGTGGACATGTCCTAGGTTTCAGTGGATCTGGGGTGGGGCTTACTGTGTCATGCATCTATATGCTGGGAGGTAAGACCTTCTGCTATTATTTAACTTGATATCTGCTCTCCCTCTTCACTCTTTTTTCTTTTTAGCATCCCATAAATTCTCTAAACATTTATAAAAATAATAAAGTAAAAATTAAATATAAAGCATTTACAAAGCATATGTTGCTAAAAGATAGGCTTCACTTACTTATAAGTAAATTAGTTGTAGGCAATGGACGCTGTCATATAATAGGATTTTAATACTTACCGGTAAATCCTTTTCTCTTAGTCCGTAGAGGATGCTGGGGACACCAATAGAACCATGGGGTATAGACGGGATCCGCAGGAGACATGGGCACTTTAAGACTTTCAAAAGGGGTGTGCACTGGCTCCTCCCTCTATGCCCCTCCTCCAGACTCCAGTTATAGGAACTGTGCCCAGGGAGACGGACATATTTCGAGGAAAGGATTTATTGTTAAACTAAGGTGAGATTCATACCAGCACACACCTCAAGCATGCCGCACAACGTGGCAATCAACAAAACACATGCCAACGGCATGAACGATTTCGGCAACAGGCTGACAATAAACGTAACACAACATGCGTGTAACCACACTAATGACTGCAGATACAGTACGCACTGGGACGGGCGCCCAGCATCCTCTACGGACTAAGAGAAAAGGATTTACCGGTAGGTATTAAAATCCTATTTTCTCATACGTCCTAAAGGATGCTGGGGATACCAATAGAACCACGGGGCACCGATTGACCAAACTTGAGGTCTTCATCGGCCAGGGTATCAAACTTGTAAAACTTCGTAAAAGTGTTTGAACCCGACCAAGTAGCAGCTCGGCAAAGTTGTAACGCCGAGACCCCTCAGGCAGCCGCCCAGGACGAGCCCACCTTTCTAGTAGAATGGGCCTTTACTGATTTCGGCAACGGTAATCCGGCAGTGGAAAGAGCATGCTGAATCGTGTTACAGATCCAGCGTGCAATTGTCTGTTGGAAGCAGGACACCCAATCTTGTTGGGAGCATACAGGACAAACAGAGCCTCGGTTTTCCTAATCTGCGCCGTTCTGGCGACATAGATTTTCAGAGCTCTGACCACATCCAAAGACTTTGACTCAACGAAAGCGTCAGTAGCCACTGGCACCACAATAGGTTGGTTCATGTGGAAAGATGAAACCACCTTCGGCAGAAAATGCTGACGAGTCCTCAACTCTGCTCTATCTTCATGAAAGATTAAATAAGGAATCTTGTGAGATAAGGCCGCTAATTCAGACACCCGCTTTGCGGATGCCAAAGCCAACAGGATGACCACTTTCCAAGTGAGGAACTTCAACTCCACCTTTGGTAAAGGTTCAAACCAATGTGATTGAAGGGACTGCAACACCACGTTAAGATCCCATGGTGCCACTGGAGGCACAAATGGGGGTTGGATGTGCAACACACCTTTCACAAACATCTGAACTTCTGAAAGGGAGGCCAATTGTTTTTGAAAGAAAACTGATAAGGCTGAAATCTGTACCTTAATTGATCCCAACCTTAGGCCCGCATCCACACCTGCTTGTAGAAAATGGAGGAAACGTCCTAGCTGAAACTCTTCCGCAGGAGCCTTCTTGGATTCGCTCCAAGACACATATTTTCTCTAAATACGGTGGTAATGTATTGACGTAACCCCCTTCCCGGCCTGAAGAAGTGTGGGAATGACTTCACTGGGAATACCCTTTCAGGCTAGTATTTGGCGTTCAACCTCCATGCCGTCAAACGCAACCGTGGTAAGTCTTGGTATACGTACGGCCCCTGCTGTAACAGGTCCTCGCGTAGTGGAAGAGGCCAGGGATCTCCTATGAGTAATTCCTGAAGATCTGGATACCAAGCCCTCCTTGGCCAGTCCGGGGCAATGAAGATCGCTTGAACCTTTGTTCTTCTTATGATCTTTAGAACTTTTGGAATGAGAGGAAGTGGAGGGAACACATACACCGACTGAAACACCCATGGTGTCACCAGTGCATCCACTGCCATTGCTTGAGGGTCCCTCGACCTGGAACAATACCTCTGAAGCTTCTTGTTGAGACGCGATGCCATCATGTCTATTTGAGGAATTCCCCAATGACTTGTCACCTGGATGGAGATCGTGTCTGCTGAGGAAGTCTGCTTCCCAGTTGTCCACTCCTGGAATGAAGATCGCTGACAGAACGCTTGTATGCTTTTCCACCCAGCGGAGAACCTTTGTGGCTTCTGCCATTGCCGCTCTGCTTTTTGTTCCGCCCTGGCGGTTTATGTACGCTACTGTTGTTACATTGTCCGACTGTATCAGTACGGGCAAACTGCGAAGAAGATGTTCCGCTTATAGAAGGCCGTTGTAAATGGCCCTTAACTCCAGAACATTTACGTGGAGACAAGTTTCCTGGTTTGACCATCTTCCTTGGAAGTTTTCCCCCTGTGTAACTGCTCCCCAGCCTCGGAGACTTGCATCCGTGGTTACTAGGATCCAGTCCTGGATCCCGAACCTGCGCCCCTCTAGGAGGTGAGAGCTGTGCAGCCACCACAGGAGTGAGATTCTGGTCCTCGAAGACAGGATTATTCTTTGGTGCATGTGCAGGTGGGATCCGGACCACTTGTCCCACTGAAACACTCTGGCACGGAATCTGCCAAACTGAATGGCCTCGTAGGCCGCAACCATCTTCCCCAGCAACCGAGTGCATTGATGGATTGACACTCTTGCTGGTTTCAGAATTTGTTTGACCATTCTCTGGATTTCCAGAGCCTTTTCCACTGGAAGAAAAACTCTCTGTAGTTCTGTGTCTAGTATCATTCCTAAAAATGACAACCTCGTCGCCGGAATCAACGGTGATTTCGGCAAGTTTAGGAGCCAAACATGTTGTTGAAAAACTGCCAGGGACAGTGCAACGTTTTTCACCAACTGATCCCTGGATCTCGCCTTTATCAGGAGATCGTCCAAGTATGGGATTATTGTGATTCTTTGCTTGCGAAGAAGAACCATCATCTCCGCCATTACTTTGGTGAAATTCCTTGGAGCCGTGGACAGCCCAAACGGCAACGTCTGAAATTGGTAATGACAATCCTGAATTTCAAATCTCAGGTAAGCCTGATGCGGAGGATAAATGGGAACATGCAAGTAGGCATCCTTTATGTCCACCGACACCATAAAATCCCCTTCCCCCAGATTAAAGATCACTGCTCAGAGAGACTTCATCTTGAATTTGAATTTCTTTAGGTAGAAATTGAGGGATTTCAGGTTTAGGATTGGTCTGACCGAGCCATCCTGCTTCGGGACCACAAACAGGCTTGAATAAAAGCCTTCTCCCTGTTGTGACTGGGGAAACCTGACGATGACCTGATTTTGACACAACTTTCGTATTGCGTCGCAAACTACCTTCCTGTCCGGAAGAGAAGCTGGTAAGGCCGATTTGAAAAATTGTCGAGGGGGAACGTCTTTAAACTCCAGTTTGTACCCTTGGGATACTATTTGTAAAGCCCATTGGTCCAGATCCGAACGAACCCAGGACTGACTGAAGAGTTTGAGACGTGCCCCCACCGGTGCGGACTCCCGCAGAGGAGCCCCACCGTCATGCGCTGGATTTGGCAGAAGTCGGGGAGGACTTCTGCTCCTGGGAACCCGCCATGGCTGGCGATCTTTTACCCCTTCCCCTCTAGTAGCAAGGAAGGAAGAACCTCGCCCTTTCTTGTATTTACTGGGCTGAAAGGACTGCATCTGATAGTGGTGTGTTTTCTTTTGTTGTGAAGGCACATAAGGCAAAAAGGATGACTTACCCGCGGTAGCCGTAGATACCAAATCAGCGAGGCCGTCACCAAACAAGACCTCACCTTTGTACGGTAGAGACTCCATATTTTTCTTGGAGTCAGCATCTGCATTCCATTGATGAATCCATAATGCTAGATGAGACTGCCATAGCATTGGCCTTTGATCCCAAAAGGCCAATATCTCTCGCAGTTTCCTTCAGGTAAGCTGTAGCGTCCTTGATATAACCCAGCGTCAAGAGGATGCTATCCCTATCTAGAGTGTCTATATCAGATGACAAGTTATCTGCCCACTTTTCGATAGCACTACTCACCCACGCAGATGCAATGACCGGTCTGAGTAGCGTACCTGTGGTCGTATAAATGGATTTGAACGTACTTTCCTGCTTACGATCCACAGGGTCTTTAAGGGCTGCCGTGCCAGGTGACGGAAGAGCCACCTTTTTTGACTAACGCGATAGGGCCTTGTCTACAATGGGGGGGTGACTCCCACTTTTCCCTATTCCCAGAGGGAAATGGATAAGCCACCGGAATCCTTTTGGGAATCTGAAACCTTCTGTCAGGGCTTTCCCAGATTTTTTCAAATAGAGCGTTCAATTCATGAGAGGGAGGAAACGCTATCTCGGGTATCTTTTCCTTATACATACAGACCCTTTTATCAAGAATAGCAGGGTCCTCAGTGATATGTAATACCTCTTTAACTGCCACAATCATGTACTGAATGCTCTTTGCCAATTTTGGATCTAATCTGGAATCGCTCTAGTCGACACTGGAATCAGTGTCCGTGTCGGTATCCGTGTCTGCCAACTGGGCAACGTACGTTTCTGTGATCCCGAGGGGACCTGGACTTGTAAAAACATATCCTCCACAGATTTCTTCCACGCCTGGGTCTGAGACTCAGACTTGTCCAATCTCTTACTAATACGGGCCACATTAGCATTCAAAACATTTACCCAATCAGGCGTCGGCGGTGCAGACATGGTCACCCCCGTCGCCTTTTGTGTCTCTAATACAGCCTCCTCCTGTGACGAGCACTCAGCCTCAGACATGCCGACACACCTGTAAGAAACACCCACAGACACACTGGGCTTATAGGGGACAGACCCACAGTAAAGCCTTTCAGAGAGACACAGAGGGAATTTGCCAGCTCACACCCCAGCGCTCAATCAGCGGTTCTGAGGCGCCTAATAAAATGCCCCAGACCTGTAGCGCTTTTTATATCAAAGTATATTGCACCAAATAACCTGCCCCCCCCCCACCCACCCCCGTTTTGCACCCTGATACTTGTCAGCAGTGTTGAGGAAGGACCAGCGTCTCTGCAGCCAGTGGAAAAGAAATGGCGCCGAGTGAGCTGTGGGGACAAAGCTACGCCCCCTTAATGGCGCGCTTCCGTCTCGCTTCTTTTAATAACTGATTATACTGGCGGGGGTATGGGACAGTGCCCTCGCACTAATGTCCCTTCTTGCCAGTTTATGCTGAGGATTTTAACCCCCCCACCCCCACCCCGCCCTGCACCCTGTAGTGCTTTGTGTGTGTGTGGGAGCCTGGTGCGCAGTGTCCGTTCACTCCGCGGTACCTCAGAGAATGCCGTCACTGAAGTCTTATCTTCTTCTACTCACCTTCTGGCCCTGTAAGGGGGTGACGGCCGGCTGCGGGAGTGAGCATCTAGGCGTACCCAGCGATCAGCACCCTCAGGAGCTAATGGTGTCCTGTAGCCAGAATCAGAGCCATTAACTCACTGGAAGTTGGTCATACCTCTCTCCCCTAAGTCCCACGAAGCAGGGAGACTGTTGCCAGCAGTCTCCCTGAACATAAAAAACCTAACAATAAGTCTTTTTTCAGAGAAACTCAGTAGAGCTCCCCTGTAGTGCGTCCAGTCTCACTGGGCACAATTCTAAAACTGGAGTCTGGAGGAGGGGCATAGAGGGAGGAGCCAGTGCACACCCCTTTTGAAAGTCTTAAAGTGCCCATGTCTCCTGCGGATCCCGTCTATACCCCATGGTTCTATTGGTGTCCCCAGCATCCTCTAGGACGTATGAGAAAAATAACTGGATAATAATTTCAAGTTATCTGAAGAGTTAATTAGCAGTTTTGGAAAAAAGACAAAGCGGACAAGTTACAACTTGCTAGCTAAGCGATAAGTGAGTCTGGAGTAAAGGTTAGGGATTAATATTTAAACCATGTAACATTTCCAGTTTTTTGTTACACTAATTTTACTGTATACAATTTATATCATCTAAATAGTAACATAAATAAATATGTATTTATTGATTCATTGTACACAAAACCATACTGTGTTTTTATTTTATATTTTATATAAATGCCCTTTTAGTTTTAATTCACATTATTTTTCAATAAATAAGGCTTATATAGTTTACTTTATTTACAGGAGCATTTTTTTGGATGAATAATGTGCGGATATTTTTTGGGATGTGTAGTATTCTATTACTTAGATAAATTGTAATGTATGGCCCTTGTGTATGTGGATGACTGAGTGCACCTGCAGCCCTAGAGGTGTATCAGATTGGCGACAGTACTTACCAGAGGCCTCCCCTCCCCGTTCACACAGCCATATATGCACAGTCACACACACACATATACATGCACATAGCCACATATACATACAGAGTCACATATGCACACGCAATCTCATATACGCAGACAGCCACCTACATATGCACACATACAGACACATATACAGTACACAGTCACATATACACAGACAGTCACATACAGTATACACAGACAACCAGATACAGTAAACACAGTTGTATATACAGATATATATATATATATATATACACACACACACACACACACACACACAGCCACATATGCACAGTCACATATACACACCCACATTTAGCATGCACACACAGTCACATATACACAGTCATATACAGTATACATAGTCACATATAAGCAGAGAGCCACATATACAAACACAGTCACATACTATATACAGACAGCCAGATACAGTATATAGTCACATATACACGCACAGCCACATATGCGCAGACAGCCACATACAGTATACACAGTCACATAAGCACAGACTGCCACATATACACACACAGCATATATACACAGACAACCACATATGCACCCTTACACAGGTACATATACACACACAGCCACAGAATGTTAAAACATTAAAACACTACCCTCCCATTCCTATTCTTTTTTTGTGCCACATTGTTATACACTCCTCATTGCACCCTGCTGCGCATTACCTGCTGCTCTCCCGCCCATCTGGTCAGTGACAGCTGCATCATCTTCTCTGCATGCCCGCACACACTGCTGACGGCTCCTCAGTTAGGCTCTGTGTCGTGGTCGGCTGTCATGTGACGTCTGCGACCAAAACACAGAGAGCACTGACACCAGGTCACACAGGAGCGAGGGCGTGATGGTGATGGGCACTGCGCTCGGCAGCTCCAGAGTCCTCTCACTCTACTTACAGCAGAGGGTACAGGCGGAATGGGAGACAGCGAAGGAGGTGCCCCCTTTATGTATGGCTGGAGCCTGGCGGCAACTGACTCCGTTGTCTCTGGCCACTGGTACTTAGGTACAAAGCTGAGGCATGGCCTTACAAACACTGTGTTGTCACTGTGATATTATAATCTACAGATGTGTCGTCATACATCTAGCCTCTATACGGCATGTAGCAGGTGATGCCTGGAGAGAGTAAACTGACAGGTCCAGTACAACGCCACTAGCGTCGGGGGGTCTATTTTGGATGCACCAGGAGACTGTGCTGGTTAATGTGATATGCAACACTTGCATATCTGTGTGCGATTTAGATCGTTAATACTAAAGTTACCAGTGTTCAGTTGAATCTGGAAATGTGCTTTTTGCCAATGACTTTGAAAAATAAAAATTCTAAAAAGCCTGTAAAATAGACAATGGAAGAAAAGATTGCAGCAATCATCTCTGACATTTCCGTGTATCAATGTGCAATGAAAAACACGCATTGAATTTTTCCAATTTAAAAAAATAAAAAATACAGGGGGAATAAAGGGAACAGCATTCTGTACAAGGTTATGTTAAAACTGTCGCAACATAATGATAAATGTATTCATGGAAACTTTTTGACGTTTTAAAAGGCCCTGGAAATAGCTTTTGCTTAAAGAAGCAGTTTATGGGTTATTTTTTTATTCGGTGAAATACAATGATAAATGCAATGCACAGGCAATGTTCCTGGAATATGAACAGCCCGTGTTTTCATGTCAAAGTATCAAAGCAAGAGGTCAGCCCCATTATAAAAAAAACAAAGATGTAAGTGGACACTTCTGTATATCAGTGGGGGTCATTTGCTTCCACAGAATAGGGCACCTATGAGAGACAGTGACATTTTCCCTGTTGGGAAGTCTCACAAGTGCTTTGTGCCAGGGTATGACCTGCATGGGTTTACACATCAAGACGACCGCTTTAGAAGAGGATAAAATTTGACTCTGGATGATTATAAGATCAAAGCACTTCCGATGATGCTAAATTGTTTTCCATAAAAAGAGGGGAAAAAGAACTGCGCAATTGCAACAAGAATAGAAATCCAATATTTGTATAATTTATTCAATGCACATACAATAAAAAGTTTGTTTGTGGTACAGTATGTGCATTGAATAAATGATACAAATATTGGATTTATATTCTTGTTGCAATTGTGCAGTTCTTTTTTTCCTCTTTATATATTCTATTACTGGACTCTACACTGTGGGTCCCTGCAGCACCTGCATCAAGTTGATTATTTACTTATTTGTGTGTATATATATATATATATATATATATTATTATTATTATTATTATTATTTTTTTTGAAAGATATAAGACCTTTATCGCGCTAAAGGTGTGAAAGCTTCAACTTAGGGAAGATACCCCCTGTTAGATGGGGTATAGAACAACAGATAGTGTAAAAAGAGATTTCCCCAGGGAGCTGATATCGTACTTTGGTATGTACAAGTTTTGTATAATAAAACAATCTTAAAAAATAAATTGTTTATTTTTAAAATACAGTGAATAAGACTGTTTACAATTTGCCAAGAATAACAATAAATGATGTTTGTACAGACAATAGTTGTGTTGGTAATTCAAACATCAAAAATGATCTTCCTTGAAGAAGTGTCAGAGAACAATAATTTAACCCAACGCGTTTCGTCCTACAGACTTCATCAGGGGTGTATTAATCTAAATAATACAAAAACATTCATAAACAACTTATCTTATCTAGTTATAATACAATTATCTCTCTTCAAAAACTTATTGAATACATACCAAAGAATCACAATATGGACATACATCTTATCGTGTCTTCAAAAAGGCAAATTAACAATACTTAAAATAGTATTGGACCAAATTACTTATTATTAGTAGCGCTGTAGGATTTTTTTTGATGTTTTAAATTGTTTTCCGTGACTATTTACAGGACTATAAAATGCAAAAGCCAATGAGCTGCCATCTATTATTACTGTCTTTCAGTTATAGGGCACCATCAGTTTTACAGAGAATATATACGTCATTCATATACAGGGCCTTATTAAGGGTTCCAGCCGCCCTAGGCTAATACAGAAGTAGCCGGCCCACCCCCATTTTTTGGCTTAGCTTTTATTCGCTCATATTCAGTGGGGGGCAACGGACGGTTAGGCACACTCTGGGAATGTTAGGGTTAGGCTGCAGGAAGGGGAGGTCAGGATTAGGTGTGTGTGTGTGTGTGTGTGTGTGTGTGTGGTGTTGGTGGGGATGAGGGTTAGGGTCAGGCTGCGGGAAAGGCTTGTTAGGGGGTTAAGGGATCAGGTTTACCTTACTTAATAGTAGCTGTCGGGATCTTAATCGCTGGGATGCCGCCGTCTGTATTTTGACAGCTGGCATCCCAAGCGCCAGGAATAGATCCCGTATCCAATCCATCCAAACTAAAGAGCACTCTCCAGCGTTATACAAACCAGTATTTATTATCACTTGATACTACCCAACATTATGTAAGCTGCAAGTAATGGTTATGAATTTGTATTTACAGGATGGTTATAATATATGACTGTTAATATAGTATTGAAGAGTGATCCTCTCTATGGATATATACACACACTACAAACACACACACACACACACACACACACACACACGTGTGTGTGTGTGTGTGTGTATACATATATATCTCATCTGTATCTGTTCAATAGTATTTTTTTTTTTTAAACTTTTCTTTTTATTGAAGCAATAAAGGTGAAGTATAACAAATACATGTGTGTGGTTATGAATCTATTAAACACAAAAATAAAGTACATCAGAGAGCTCAGTACAATATATATGGAAAGAATAAATCAAACATTATACATGTTATACATGTTATATATATGTGTAGTAATAGGAGTCAGAGAACACGGAGATGCAATCAGTTTTATCAAATAGTGATAGGAGGGTCCCGAAGAAAGACACGGGTTTCATACCATATGGTATCACGGAAGCATTTAATAATGGTTTCTTTAGTGGATAAAGGAAGGACCTCAATGAAACTTTCCCAAGTGACAAAAAAAAATTCAGTACGGGATTCTTTTTGGAGAGAAGCCTCCAACCAATCCATGTGACAAATAAAAAATAGTTTATCTGTGAACATATCTAAACTTGGTATTGAGCTTTGTATCCACATGTGTAGGATCGATTTACGGGCTGCAGATGATATTGCCAATAATAATTTCTTAACCGGTTTGGGCACTCGAATATTTGGCGGTATCAGACCAAATATTGCCCACTCCGGTGTTTGGGGAATATAATTTACTAAGTGTTGAGAGGCAAAGCGCCATACCATTAGCCAAAATTGCCTTAAGGAAGGACATGCCCAAAAACAGTGGTAAAGGTCAGTGGATTGGTGTCCACATTTAGGGCAGCAAGGACTGTCCAAGAGGCCCATTATATGACCCCTGTGCGGCGAAATATAAGATCGGTGAAAGATATTAAGGTACATCTCAGCATACTTGGCAGCTGGGAATGTGGCAATCGAGGTCTGTAACATTTTTAATAAAATGTCTACTGTAAGGGATGGGAAATGTTCCAACCATTTAGCAATACCAGTTTTGAGGGATGAATGTTCCAGTGAGGTTCTCAGGTAATTATAATAAGAGGAAATAGCCCCTTTAGATAGAGGCGACTTTAACAACATGTCGTCCAGAGGGTTGCCCCAATCGCCCGCCGGGATTAATTTAGAAATCTCGTTCGCATAATGTTGAGCTTGTAAAAATATAAGGTTGTGGGGACCAAGAAATGTAAATTTAGTCACTGCGTCTGAGTGTGAAAGCGGTTTATGAGTTTTATAATTAATCAGTTGGCCTACTCTATATAGTCCTTCTTGGTTCCATACATAAAATGGATGAGCAGCATTACCATGTTGGAAATTTGGATTCAATAAAAAGGGTAAGTGTATGGAGAAGTTTTGATGGGTTTTATATTTGTGTCGCAAGAGCAGCCAAACTTTTCTAGTGGTAAGAAGAAGAGGGTTGTTGGTCAAATCCAAGGGTAGTTCTGTATCTTTAGTGTGCAAAAAGGCTGCCAGTGATAATGTAGGGATGAACTGTTGTTCTAAGGACGTGTTAGTATATGTTTGCTCGTGGTGTAACCAGTCCTTGATATAACGGACGTGGGCAGCATAATTGTATGTTAGAATGTCAGGAAAATTGATTCCTCCGTTAGATTTGGGCTGACACAACTTTATTAATCCAATGCGTGCCCGTTTATTATTCCAGATAAATTTTCTAAAAAGGGAAGTTAACTGCAGCAAATCGTTTCGGGATAATAATATAGGAAGAACCTGTAATGGGTATAATATTTTAGGAAAATAAATCATACGAAGTATGTTAGCTCTACCTAAGAAAGACAATTGGAGATGGCTCAATCCCCCGATCCCCGCTTTAATCTGCAGTATTGTTTTTTTAATATTAATGTTGTATAAATTAGATATGTTCTTGGGGAGGAGAATACCCAAGTACGGAAGTTTCATTTTTGCCCATTTCAAAGATAATTGTTCAGCCCATTTTGGGCGATGAAATCCTTGTTTTAACTAAAAAGCTTGTGATTTTTCAAAATTAACAAGAAAACCAGAAATAGAGCCTATCCTATCAATCAAGTCCAAAAGAGGTCGTAGAGAGATTTTAGGATTTGATATATGGATGAGGACATCATCAGCAAAAGCTGTAATTTTTATTTCAGAGGCTCCTACACGTATACCTTGTAATACAGGCCAAGAATCTATGATCCTGAGCAGGGGATCTAGTGATAAGTTAAATAGAATTGGGGAAAGAGGGCATCCCTGGCGAGTACCTCGGGACATTACTATCGGATCAGTTCTTGTACCATTAATCAGAAGGGATGTGGTAGGAGAATTGTAAAAAAAAGTTATTAAGTTAATGAAGTGGGGGCCAAAATCCCTAGTTAAGAGAATTTTAAATAGAAAGGGCCACGATACTGTGTCGAATGCTTTTTGGGCATCAAGGCTCAAAAGCATATTGGGAGCAACGGGATCAGTATTTGCTGCTACTATGGAGGCTATGGCCGTACGAATGCCTTTGACCGAATGTCTGCCACGCGTGAATCCCAGTTGATGTGACGTAAATAGGGTAGAGGAGAATAATTGTAATCTAGTAGAAAATATTTACGAAATAATTTTAAAATCCACATTTAACAGGGTAATGGGGCGGTAAGATCCGAGCAGTGTTAGGTCTCTATCTGGCTTTGGAATTAGAGTGGTAAATGCATTGTTAAAAGAAGGGTAAACTGGACAAGATTTGTGTATATTACGATAGAGTTCCAGTAGAGCAGGGGTTATGTCTAGTTTTAGAAGCTTAAAGTATTCGCCAGATAGGCCATCTGGGCCTGGTGCTTTGCAAGTGTGAAGGGAGGATATTGCCAAGCTAATTTCTTCTTCTGTTATGTCAGAGTCTAAAAGTTCCTTTTGTTCGTTTGTCAAAGTAGGCAATTTAGCTTCTCGAATGATTTCCTCTAAGGAATCTGGGACCAAAGGGTCCGCCGAGTATAGTTTACTATAATATTCATGAAAGGCCCTTGAAATATCAGAGGTCCGCGTTAGGGGGGAGGTGGTATTTTTTTTTATTGAGACTATATGATTTTTTCGTTTATGTGTTCTGGTTAAAGAAGCCAATAGGCGTCCTGGTTGTGTGCCCCAACGATAATATCTATTTTTTGTAAAGTCTATGCGTAATTGTGCTTGGGCCAGCAAAAAATTTTCTAGTAAAGCTTTGGCTTGAGTATATGTAGAGAATTTTTCCTCTGAAGGGTTATCAACATACAGAGAGAAGGAGTTTTGCAAAGCCTTATATAGGATGTCATATTGTTTTTTCTGCGATTTATTGCGTTGGGAGACATATGAGATGATATGGCCTCTCATTACCAATTTGGATGCTTCCCAAAATAAAATAGGAGTATCCCAGTGGCCAATATATTATTCCACATAATCCAGCCAGTGAGTTTTTAAATAATCACGGAAATGTTCAGAGTGAAAAAGGTATGTTGGAAATTTCCATGAACGATGTAAGGGGCCCATAATCGGCAATTTAAAGGAGAACTCAATAGGTGCATGATCGGAGATTACTATTTCCGCTATGTTGGCAGAAGATACCTCCGTTATCAAAGTATTAGCAACCAGGAAATAATCTATTCGAGAAACTGAGTGATGAACGCCTGAATGAAAAGTGAAAGTTTTATCCGAGGGGTGAAATAGTCTCCAAACATCAGTTAGTTGCAATTTCAACATGAATGTATTAAGAGCTGTCCAAGGGGGGGAGTGTAAGGAAGGAGGTATAGGAGATTTGTCTAATATTGGGTCCTTAACTGTGTTAAAGTCTCCGCCAATAATGAGGGAAAAAGTTTCACGTTGTTGTAATAAAAGAACAATGTGGTTTAAAAATTCTGACACCCTAATGTTCGGAGCATATATATTCAAAATTGTATATGGGGTATCGCCAATCTTAACATCAATTAAAATATATCTCCCGTTGGGATCTAGAACTGTGTCTAAGATAGTGTATGAAAGTCGACGTGCAAATAAAACGGCAACACCTCTGGTCTTTTTAGTATAAGAGGCCGAAAAGCAGTCACTAATCCAATTAGCCCTAAGAGATGAGCCATCTCCAATCCTCCAGTGTGTTTCCTGTAGAAAACTAATATCTGGATCAAGTCGGTGTAAATGTGTAAGCACTTTTTTACGCTTGATAGGAGAGTTAAGTCCTCCAGTATTCCATGAGACGCAACTAAGTGATGCACAGGGAGACGAGTATGGTAAAGATTTCGCATTATGGGGCATTATCCAATCCCAATTTTTGTCCAAAGGTTAGTTTTATATTTCAAATCCCAATAAAGGGACCCACCATCCCAGCAAGTGGAGGGCAACCCCCTGGACGACACCATGATCTCTGAACTCCACATCACATACATGGCAATGTATAAGAAAAAGAACAATTTGCGTATGATCACTACTCCGAATGTACAATATATAAGGAAAAAAGTGTTAAAGGTATGCTTCAATTTCGTTTTCCAATTTTTCTCAAACCATAAACATTCTTGGTGGACCTCGGAGAGATCACCGAGGTCAACCTGAGATATTTTCATAATATGTAGAATGAACAAATAAAATAAACATAGTTGTGGAAACATGAACTGTGTTATATCAAAAAACAGAAAGAATATTCACTTTAGAGGGGAACATTGTATCAAATGAGGTGCAGTATTATTGCAGCAAGGATAAGTTGTCAAGTAGTCAACATTAAAAAAAAAGAAGAGAATCAAGATATGTATATATCAACTTTTCTCAAGAAATTCCCAAACAAATATCTACCACATAGATGTCTGTGTAATCGCCTTGTCCATACCCCTACCTTCTCCCATGTCTAACAGTAAACATTTAGTAAAAGCATAACCATAAATCACTAAGGGGAAGATAAGCAGTAAAATACAGCACCTAAATGTTAGATGAGTTTACGTGGAGAGTATGTGTTGGGATCGTATCAAGTCACCTCATCTATTGGGCGATTTCATGGAAGAGGGTGCTGGTGAGCTCAATGATGTGGGAGAGGATAGAAAATGCTTACGAGCATCATCAGGGTCATCAAATGTCATGGTGCGTCCATTATCCGTGACTCTTAGTTTGGCAGGATAAAGGAGCGCAAATCTTTTTTGTGATTCCACTAAGAATTTACAAACCGGGGAAAAAGCTTTTCGCTTTTGGGTCACCGCTAGTGAAAAATCCTGAAATATTAAAATACGATGTTCATCAATGACCAATTGGCCTTGTCTCTTATAGGATCTCAAGATCAATTCTTTGGTTCTATAATCAAAATACCGGGCTATCACAGGTCTTGGATGGGTAGCGGTGTCTTCCCTTTCTATCCCTATTCTATGTGCCCGTTCAATCTGAGGGAATTCTATTGTGTCGGAGATGTGTAATGCTCGAGTTAGTTTGGACGACAAAAAATCCCCCAAGGCTGATGGTTTCACTTGTTCAGGAATGCCGATAAATCGCAAATTGTTTCTACGATTTCTATTTTCAAGATCATCTAACTTTTCCTGGAGTTCCCTGATCATAGTAATGGAAGAATCAGCCGAGGATTGCACGGCCAGGGCCGAATCTTCAATGTCACTCACCCTCTGTTCTAATTCTGATACTCTTGAGGTATTGGAAGCTACTTCACGTAAGGTGGATTGGAACGAATCTTTAAATTCGTCCATTTTTCTATCAATGTGTGGCATAAGTACAGATAAAATTTCCCGAGCAGTTTGGGAGATGGGAGCTAGGGAATCCAGTTGCATGACTGGATCAGGGACCTCAGCCGTTGGGTCTGAGTGTTGTGAGTCTTGTTTGTTAGATTTTGTTTTACCCATGGTATTTGGAGTGTTTCTCAGCGTAAATCTAGTTTGAGAATGAGAAGTCAAAAATTTCTCTATTAATTAGTCAAATCAGACAATTGAAGTCTGATAGATGCGAGTAGAGCTCACCAGCAAGATATTATTAGAAGATCAAATACATTTTCAGAAGTAGGGTACAATCCCCCTAAAGGATATATTCAATAAAAATAAAAAATAAAAGAGGTCACATTTTAATTGTTGGGTAAAGCTATCCTGAATGGAAAATATCTAAAATCGTCTAATGAGAGATATAATTTTTTCAGTATATCATATAGATATATTTTTCTAAAAGATATACGTTTGTGATTTAACCGCGAGGGCAAGCGATCTACTAAAATTGACTAAATCAATAATGGGTGAGAGGGGGGGGATAGAGAGGAGTGGGAAAAAAAGGAGAAAAAAAAAAAACTCTTATTCTCCTTTACACACTCAATGACAAATCAGATATCACCAGTGTGAGATTATGTGGTGGGATTAAGGCAATTCAGCAAAATGACCCCCAGATGGCGTCTGTGGCCAATATGTTGTGCACAGCAAATCCTATGTCTTGAAATGCACACACCAAAGCAGCAATGACAGGCTGCAGTAGAAATTAGTGTAGGTACTTAACATAAAAGGTGAGTGATATGCACAACTAGAATCCCGCATGCGTTAAAGGCAACCCAATTATGCACCAAACAATCAATCACTGTAGGTGACCTGCATTCAGGAGATGAGCAGTAGGTTCATCCAAAGTCAGCAATGGTGTGAGCTGGGAGCACAGAGGGTTGAATAATTCAACAGGACCCCTATGTGCACATCAATATTACATGGAGTCTTCAACGTCACTCAGCCACAGTGTTCCCCCTAGTCAGTGGCCACAATATGCACCACAAAGCCAGTCATCGGGTGTATAGAGCTAATGGCCAGGAGGAGATAAAAAAAAAAAAAAAAAGTAGCCAGAGTGTTTGCGGCTGCAATTAGTCCACCCTAGCGAGCACTCAAGGCTTCCAGGCGCACGACACCCGTCCGTCTGGGCACAGCCGCTGTGTATGAGCGGATCACGAGCACCCTGTCAGCGAGCGGCCAGCACTTCACCCAATGCAGCTTCCTCCTCAGCACAGTACCTGCAGGTCGCAGGGAGTCTCAATCAGCGGCAAGAGGGGATCCGACCAGAGCGAGACGCCGGGGGAGCTCCGTCCCACAGCAGACGATGGTCCCGCCTCAAGTCAGTTGATCCGAGCGGGGCGACCTCACAGCGGACAAGCAGCCACGGCCAGTCGGATCCAGGGAAGCATCTCCGCGTACGGCCAATAGAAGCGTCCATCACAGAGGTAAGGCAGCCAGGTGGGGGGGCATCAGACACAGGAGACTCCGGTCGTCACCACGCGGCGGCCCGATCACGGGCCTGACTCCGGGGAAGAAAGCCTCCCGTCACTCCACCCCGCCAAGTCGGGTATGTTTGGGTTCCAGCAACCCTCTGGGAGCGATTCCAATATAGTATGCTGTGCCAGCTGTTTTAGAAATTTGTGGATGACGAAGTAAGGAGCAGGTTTGAGCGGAGCTCTGTTAAAACGTGGCCATCTTGGATGCGCCACCCACCGGAAGTTCTGTTCAATAGTATTAAAAAAACATAATTTAACCTATATTGACAATATGTTAAAATATATGTTTTTTTATAATCATATCATCCTGATCCTCCTAAACATTAACTGAATTATTTTACTTCCATTTTCCCGGAGACCTGCACAAGTGCACTTCACTCTGAGACAGCACTAGGGTCTCCTAGAGTCTTCTGCTCTGCTGTATACAGAGGAGGGGGCTCAGACTGAGACTGCACACGGACCCCCTCCTGTCTTGATACGCCCCTGGTAAAATTGCTAGATTAATCTGCACTTTTGGCAGCTTGGAGGTTATTACAGTTGGCTCAAATGACTTTATCCCTATCCCCATTATACCCAATTTATCATCCAGTGCCCAGGAGTCACTTCAGGCTAAGTATAGCGGTTTACCATTTCATGCAAAGAAGACTGCATTATTGCCAACACTTTACAGTCACTGTAAGTGGTGCATTGCTGCTGATGTGATGCGGCTCAGCACACCACACACACACACATGATCCACAAATGATAAAGAGTAAATAGTACTTTTGCCTTGTAAATACCCCTATTCAATATAAATTCACTTTTAAATACTATTAAAAAAAATAGATTTTAACAATAACAATAATAATAATAAATAATAATAATAATAATAATAATAATATCTAATCTGCAGAAAAAGAGGGATCTTATTGTGCAGTTTGTCAGGACTGAAAAATAGGGACAAAATTTCATGAGTGAAAGCTCTTCAGGACTACCTGGAAATAGAAACAGCGCTAGCAACTATGGCCTGATTCAGTGTTGTATGCAATACTGATATGTACGTAGCTGAGCAATTATTGTCAGATGCCGTTCGCAGTAAGGATTTATTTGCAAAGTGAGGGACCATTTGTGGGTGGCAACGGGGAGTGGTGGCAAAAATGCAGACATGATGCGACAACTGCGATCCTGTACGCATAAAACATAGAGCCAGCATCTCAATTCCCACAGCAGTCGATTATACAAATATCTGTGACCACTGCTTGGTAAGCAACTGCTTGGATCTGCAAAGCCACCTGTGGGTGTCTCAGTAGAAATCCAGGCATCTGTGTAATTTGCATATTTTTGCACATGTGCTGGTTGTGTGATCACAGCTGTGATTGCTGTAGAGCAAGGATGGGGAACCTTTGGCCCTCCAGCTGTTGTTGAACTACACATACCAGCATGCTCTGCTACAATTTTGCTTCTTGGCCATGCTAAAACTGTTGCAAGGCATGCTGGGATGTGTAGTTCAACAACAGCTGGAGGGCCAAAGGTTCCCCATCCCTGCTGTAGAGTACAGCTCTGAATCAAGCCCTCTGCCATTATAATGTACAATCATAATTCCACATCTCCTCTTGCAACTGAAGGGGCATATCTGGGCTGCAATGGAGCATTCTCATGTACGCAAAGGTAACTAAACAGAGGTGATGGCATTTTGGGTTATTTAGAGTTGTGCAGATGCACCAAGATTAGGATTGGTGCAAGTGACACTTGGGTTGGATTAAGGGCCACAAGGGTCTGGGGGGCTGAAGACCTATTGTGGGAAGGGGAGGAGCTATGACTAGTGCGGTGTGGGTGTGGTCAGTGCCATGCATGTATACCCCCTATAGTATCTGCCCCAATGTCTCCCTAAATCATACTTGCCTACCTTCCCACATTGGCTGGGAGGCTCTCGAAAATCGGGTGGTGCTCCTGGCCCACCAGAAAGGCAGGCAAGCCTCCCGGAACTGGACGCAGCCTCCCCCCCCCCCCCCCCCACCAAACGCATGTAATGTGGGCATTGCATAGCGGGGGCATGGCCACGATGATGCGATCACTGACCGCCCCTTTATTTCAGAGCCCTGCCCTCATTTCATATCCCCGCCCCCTGTTCAGCCGACCAGGCTGCTCGACTTTCAAGTCTGCCCTAAATATGTAAAAGGGTTGCACCATAATTTTTTGTGGAAAATAGAAATACTATTTGTTTACAGTACTTAGGATTTATGGATGACTATATAACCAGCTGGGTAGCTGGCTATCCTCATACTGTCATGATGATGTGCCTAATTAAATGGGGAGGCCTGGAACTGTAGTCCCACGTGCCTCATTGTTAGTCTGGTCCTGAGCGATACTGATGAAAAGGGTGTGAGACCAACCACACGGATAGGGGGTGGTCCGGCCGCAGAGATGCGTACTCTGGCTGAATATACACATTTACTTGCATACAATGAAGGAGCAAATACAGACAACTATTGTTCAGCTGTTTATCAACCCCCTAATGTGCATATTCTGCTGTGTGATACAAACATGCACACACATGATCCTCACAGTAGCAATAGAGAGTTACTGACTTCAGGTAAAGCAAGTGCAGAATTCTACAACGATCTACTGACAAACATTGTCACTGAGGGGCATATGTACTAAGTCTTGGCGAGTGATAAAGTGGAGAGAGATAAAAGGGGCATATTCAATTACCCGCACTGACTGTGGGTGTAAAAGTATCGCTGGGGGGGCTATCTAATTAGCCCTGATAAGCCGGCGCGTGCCGTGGCTAATCAGGGATTCTGTTTCACCTGCCTCCGGCAGGCGAAGCAAAATCCCCAATAACAGCCCTGTTTTAATCCGAAAACGGGGCTATTTCACCCGAAAACACACAGGTTTCACTGAACCTGTGTATTTTTGGGTGAAAATGCACTTTTTAATGGCTGGTCAAATTGAATATTCCGACCACAAAACCGAAGAAACATCGGGAATTTTTACTCCCGATGTCTCTTCGGTGGCTAACTGAATATCCCCCAAAGTACCAACCAGCTCCTAAATGTCATTTTACAAACTCAACCTATATCATGGCAGGTCGGAGCTGAATGGCTGGTACTTTATCTCGCTCCACTTGATTACTCCCAAGGCTTAGTACATCTTCCAGTGAAAATGAAAATCAATGAATACACCAGACAACAAACTTCACGCATTTACTTACCACGCAGTGATACCTGACCATTGTGATTACGGTCTACAAGAATTTGAAAGACGGTGATATTATGTAGCATCACCTACTGGATGAAAATGAGGACTACACCCAGTGAAAATGTAAACTATGAAAAGTAATGTTCCTATATCAAATATCAGAGCAACAGAAGAAGCTTTAATTATAAAATCATATCCCTTTTAAGGCTTTCAGATAAGGAATAATAGCATACAATAAACCTACTGTACCATATGTATTGTATACGAATTTGTATGGTTAGTTTATGCTATTGCTAAAATAAATGGGGACTAATCAGCCCTTAGGATAAGTTCTAGGTTATCTAAGTACCCATACTAATAAGAACCTTGTTGTGTATACATACTGTATCAAAAGAATCAAAGCTCTCATTATCCTCATTTGCCCACAAATATGGTGTTACATTTTCACCAACAGCTTATTCAAATTATTTTATTTTGGATAGAGTTTCAAGACTTATTGGGGGAGATGTATCAAGTCTTGGAGAGAGCTAAAGTACCAGCCAATCAGCTTCTATAATTTTTCAAACACAGCTTGTAAAATGACAGAAGCTGACTGGTTGGTACTTTATCGCTCTCCAATTTATCTCTTTCGAAGGCTTGATACATCTCTCCCATAGGAGCAGATGTACTATGCCTTGGAGAGAGTCAAATAACCAATCAACCAACCAACCAACCTGTCCCTGTCATTTTTGGAACACAGTCTGTAACATGGCAGTTAGAAGCGGATTGTCTGGTACTTTATCTCTCTCCATGGCTTAGTACATTTCCCCCTAATATGACAAATCACAACACTTTTATATTAAGCACCAGCCAAAGTAATAGGTCTATGCACTGAAGACACTGATTAAAATAAGAATTTACTCACCGGTAATTCTATTTCTCGTAGTCCGTAGTGGATGCTGGGAACTCCGTAAGGACCATGGGGAATAGACGGGCTCCGCAGGAGACTGGGCACTCTAAAGAAAAGATTAGGTACTATCTGGTGTGCACTGGCTCCTCCCTCTATGCCCCTCCTCCAGACCTCAGTTAGGGAAACTGTGCCCGGAAGAGCTGACATTACAAGGAAAGGATTTTTGGAATCCAGGGTAAGACTCATACCAGCCACACCAATTACACTGTACAACTTGTGATAACCTTACCCAGTTAACAGTATGAACAACAACTGAGCCTCACTCAACGGATGGCTCATAACAATAACCCTTATTTAAGCAATAACTATATACACGTATTGCAGAAAGTCCGCACTTGGGACGGGCGCCCAGCATCCACTACGGACTACGAGAAATAGAATTACCGGTGAGTAAATTCTTATTTTCTCTGACGTCCTAGTGGATGCTGGGAACTCCGTAAGGACCATGGGGATTATACCAAAGCTCCCAAACGGGCGGGAGAGTGCAGATGACTCTGCAGCACCGAATGAGCAAACACAAGGTCCTCCTCAGCCAGGTTATCAAACTTGTAGAACTTTGCAAAGGTGTTTGAACCCGACCAAGTAGCCGCACGGCAAAGCTGTAAAGCCGAGACCCCTCGGGCAGCCGCCCAAGAAGAGCCCACCTTCCTTGTGGAATGGGCTTTTACTGATTTTGGATGCGGCAATCCAGCCGCAGAATGAGCCAGCTGAATCGTGCTACAGATCCAGCGAGCAATAGTTTGCTTTGAAGCAGGAGCACCCAGCTTGTTGGGTGCATGCAGGATAAACAGCGAGTCAGTCTTCCTGACTCCAGCCGTTCTGGAAACATATTTTCAAAGCCCTGACTACGTCCAGCAACTTGGAGTCCTCCAAGTCCCGAGTAGCCGCAGGCACCACAATAGGTTGGTTCAAATGAAACGATGATACCACCTTTGGGAGAAATTGGGGACGAGTCCTCAATTCTGCCCTGTCCATATGGAAGATCAGATATGGGCTTTTACAAGACAAAGCCGCCAATTCCGACACACGCCTAGCCGATGCTAAGGCCAACAGCATGACCACTTTCCACGTGAGATACTTTAGTTCCACGGTCTTAAGTGGCTCGAACCAGTGGGATTTCAGGAAATCCAACACAACGTTAAGATCCCAGGGTGCCAGTGGTGGCACAAAAGGGGGCTGAATATGCAGCACTCCCTTAACAAACGTCTGAACCTCAGGCAGTGAAGCCAGTTCTTTTTGAAAGAAAATGGATAGGGCCGAAATCTGGACCTTTATGGACCCCAATTTTAGGCCCATAGTCACCCCTGACTGTAGGAAGTGCAGGAATCGACCCAGCTGGAATTCCTCTGTAGGGGCCGTCCTGGCCTCACACCAAGCAACATATTTTCGCCATATACGGTGATAATGCTTTGCTGTCACGTCCTTCCTAGCCTTTATCAGCGTAGGAATAACTTCATCCGGAATGCCTTTTTCCGCTAGGATCCGGCGTTCAACCGCCATGCCGTCAAACGCAGCCGCGGTAAGTCTTGGAACAGACAGGGCCCTTGTTGCCTGGAGGAGGGGCATAGAGGGAGGAGCCAGTGCACACCAGATAGTACCTAATCTTTCTTTTAGAGTGCCCAGTCTCCTGCGGAGCCCGTCTATTCCCCATGGTCCTTACGGAGTTCCCAGCATCCACTAGGACGTCAGAGAAATAGGGACAAAATTTCATGAATGAAAGCTCTTCAGGACTACCTGGAAATAGAAACAGCGCTGGCAACTATGGCCTGATTCAGTGTTGTATGCAATACTGATATGTACGTAGCTGAGCAATTATTGTCAGATGCCGTTCGCAGTAAGGATTTATTTGCAAAGTGAGGGACCATTTGTGGGTGGCAACGGGGAGTGGTGGCAAAAATGCAGACATGATGCGACAACTGCGATCATGTACGCATAAAACATAGAGCCAGCATCTCAATTCCCACGGCAGTCGATTATACAAGTATCTGTGACAAAACAAACAGGAGTGGCACTGCGCTATAGATCGAGAATAGGTTAGTGCTGCTGCAGGGAGTGGGGCTACTACCAAGCTCCACTAAAATACAAACACAGAAAAACCAAAAAACTTCCCCAGCGCACAATACAGTATATAAGGGGAAAAGCTAACAACAATTTTGTCACTTTCCTCAACCCTTTATTGGATATTTAAAGAAACCAAAGACTAAAAATCCAGTTCATTCAATCTTTTATTTAGTTTGAATGGTAAAACAGAATTGTTTAATTATCTAAAAGACAATAAATAGATTATAAAGGGGTGACTGCCTATTACCGGTAAACAAAAACCACCACAAATACAAACATATAACATATAAAGCAGAATGTGTAGAGTGGTATTTCACTATGCCCCACTGCACTTTAGTAGTCTCCAGGGCATAGGTGGAAATTGAAATAGTCCTGAATAGACTGGATGCGCTGATCTGCGTCTTACTCCCTCTATATTTTTTCAGTCAATGACTGCAGTTATTATTTCATGGAGAGTCCTTATTGGGGAACGCACTACCGATGGTGTAGACCGTGCTAATGGCAATCTGTACTTCTCCCAATTCATAAGGCACGTCCCTTTAATCACTGGCGTCCTATATAATCTTATGAGAGGAGATGGAGCGACAACTCTGTATTCCTGACGAAGCCTGACGCAGGCGAAACGCGTCGATTCCAGAGATCATCGATCCCGAGCACGCTGAGTAGCGCTACAAGCAGCGTGTACGGGACTTCCGCCGGCGGACTCCATTCCTCCCCCTCTCATCAGCGCTGAGGACCGGATAGCCAGTGAGCAGTTTTCGCTCTAAAGAACAGTCCTGGGACATTTGTATAAGGTAAATTCCTTATCAAAAAAGGATTCTTTTTACCCAGCAAAAAAACAGTGATTAAAGGGACGTGCCTTATGAATTGGGAGAAGTACAGATTGCCATTAGCACGGTCTACACCATCGGTAGTGCGTTCGCCAATAAGGACTCTCCATGAAATAATAACTGCAGTCATTGACTGAAAAATATAGAAGGAGTAAGACGCAGATCAGCGCATCCAGTCTATTAAGGACTATTTCAATTTCCACCTATGCCCTGGAGACTACTAAAGTGCAGTGGGGCATAGTGAAATACCACTCTACACATTCTGCTTTATATGTTATATGTTTGTATTTGTGGTGGTTTTTGTTTACCGGTAATAGGCAGTCACCCCTTTATAATCTATTTATTGTCTTTTAGATAATTAAACAATTCTGTTTTACCATTCAAACTAAATAAAAGATTGAATGAACTGGATTTTTAGTCTTTGGTTTCTTTAAATATCCAATAAAGGGTTGAGGAAAGTGACAAAATTGTTGTTAGCTTTTCCCCTTATATACTGTATTGTGCGCTGGGGAAGTTTTTTGGTTTTTCTGTGTAAGTATCTGTGACCACTGCTTGGTAAGCAACTGCTTGGATCTGCAAAGCCACCGGTGGGTGTCTCAGTAGAAATCCAGGCATCTGTGTAATTTGCATATTTTTGCACATGTGCTGGTTATGTGATCACAGCTGTGATTGCTGTAGAGCAAGGATGGGGAACCTCTGGCCCTCCAGCTGTTGTTGAACTACACATACTAGCATGCTCTGCTACAATTTTGCTTCTTGGCCATGCTAAAACTGTTGCAAGGCATGCTGGGATGTGTAGTTCAACAACAGCTGGAGGGCCAAAGGTTCCCCATCCCTGCTGTAGAGTACAGCTCTGAATCAAGCCCTCTGCTATTATAATGTACAATCATAATTCCACATCTCCTCTTGCAACTGAAGGGGCATATCTGGGCTGCAATGGAGCATTCTCATGTACGCAATGGTAACTAAACAGAGGTGATGGCATTTTGGGTTATATAGAGTTGTGCAGATGCACCAAGATTAGGATTGGTGCAAGTGACACTTGGGTTGGATTAAGGGCCACAAGGGTCTGGGGGGCTGAAGACCTATTGTGGGAAGGGGAGGAGCTATGACTAGTGCGGTGTGGGTGTGGTCAGTGCCATGCATGTATACCCCCTATAGTATCTGCCCCAACGTCTCCCTAAATCATACTCGCCTACCTTCCCACATTGGCTGGGAGGCTCTCGAAAATCGGGTGGTGCTCCTGGCCCACCAGAAAGGCAGGCAAGCCTCCCGGAACTGGACGCAGCACCCCCCCCCCCCCCACAAACGCATGTAATGTGGGCATTGCATAGCGGGGGCATGGCCACGATGATGCGATCACTGACCGCCCCTTTATTTCAGAGCCCTGCCCTCATTTCATATCCCCGCCCCCTGTTCAGCCGACCAGGCTGCTCGACTTTCAAGTCTGCCCTAAATATGTAAAAGAGTTGCACCATAATTTTTTGTGGAAAATAGAAATACTATTTGTATACAGTACTTAGGATTTATGGATGACTATATAACCAGCTGGGTAGCTGGCTATCCTCATACTGTCATGATGATGGGCCTAATTAAATGGGGAGGCCTGGAACTGTAGTCCCACGTGCCTCACTGTTAGTCTGGTCCTGAGCGATACTGATGAAAAGGGTGTGAGACCAATCACACGGATAGGGGGTGGTTCGGCCGCAGAGATGCGTACTCTGGCTGAATATACACATTTACTTGCATACAATGAAGGAGCAAATACAGACAACTATCGTTCAGCTGTTTATCAGCCCCCTAATGTGCATATTCTGCTGTGTGATACAAACATGCACACACATGATCCTCACAGTAGCAATAGAGAGTTACTGACTTCAGGTAAAGCAAGTGCAGAATTCTACAACGATCTACTGACAAACATTGTCACTGAGAGGCATATGTACTAAGCCTTGGCGAGTGATAAAGTGGAGAGAGATAAAAGGGGCATATTCAATTACCCTCACTGACTGTGGGTGTAAAAGTATCGCTGGGGGGGGCTTTCTAATTAGCCCTGATAAGCCGGCGCGTGCCGTGGCTAATCAGGGATTTTGTTTCACCTGCCTCCGGCAGGCGAAGCAAAATCCCCGATAACAGCCCTGTTTTCATCCGAAAACGGGGCTATTTCACCCGAAAACACACAGGTTTCACTGAACCTGTGTATTTTTGGGTGAAAATGCACTTTTTAATGGCTGGTCAAATTGAATATTCCGACCACAAAACCGAAGAAACATCGGGAATTTTTACTCCCGATGTCTCTTCGGTGGCTAACTGAATATCCCCCAAAGTACCAACCAGCTCCTAAATGTCATTTTACAAACTCAACCTATATCATGGCAGGTCGGAGCTAAATGGCTGGTACTTTATCTCGCTCCACTTGATTACTCCCAAGGCTTAGTACATCTTCCAGTGAAAATGAAAATCAATGAATACACCAGACAACAAACTTCACGCATTTACTTACCACGCAGTGATACCTGATCATTGTGATTACGGTCTACAAGAATTTGAAAGACGGTGATATTATGTAGCATCACCTACTGGATGAAAATGAGGACTACACCCAGTGAAAATGTAAACTATGAAAAGTAATGTTCCTATATCAAATATCAGAGCAACAGAAGAAGCTTTAATTATAAAATCATATCCCTTTTAAGGCTTTCAGATAAGGAATAATAGCATACAATAAACCTACTGTACCATATGTATTGTATACGAATTTGTATGGTTAGTTTATGCTATTGCTAAAATAAATGGGGACTAATCAGCCCTTAGGATAAGTTCTAGGTTATCTAAGTACCCATACTAATAAGAACCTTGTTGTGTATACATACTGTATCAAAAGAATCAAAGCTCTCATTATCCTCATTTGCCCACAAATATGGTGTTACATTTTCACCAACAGCTTATTCAAATTATTTTATTTTGGATAGAGTTTCAAGACTTATTGGGGGAGATGTATCAAGTCTTGGAGAGAGCTAAAGTACCAGCCAATCAGCTTCTATAATTTTTCAAACACAGCTTGTAAAATGACAGACGCTGACTGGTTGGTACTTTATCGCTCTCCAATTTATCTCTTTTGAAGGCTTGATACATCTCTCCCATAGGAGCAGATGTACTATGCCTTGGAGAGAGTCAAACAACCAATCAACCAACCAACCAACCAACCAACCAACCAACCAACCAACCAACCAACCTGTCCCTGTCATTTTTGGAACACAGTCTGTAACATGGCAGTTAGAAGCGGATTGTCTGGTACTTTATCTCTCTCCATGGCTTAGTACATTTCCCCCTAATATGACAAATCACAACACTTTTATATTAAGCACCAGCCAAAGTAATAGGTCTATGCACTTAAGACACTGATTAAAATATGTTTTTACTGTAATTAGGACTTGGGTTAAGAAGCGACTAGTAATCCTGCCGACATTACAGCAAGTTCCATGTCATAACATGTTCAGCTGTAGGGATGTGGAGGTTACATCAAGGTTAAGCTGAATCTCTGTGAGAACCAAGGCGCAGTCACAGAAATCTATCTAATTAGTATGAACATGCAAATATATAACCCACATTTTATGCAATGATTTATACCAGGCAAAATGATTTGAGCGGCTAACTTTTTTTTTTAAACTTATACAGCTGAGTATAAACTGCGGAGTTGGACACATTTTACATAATTTTACATAAATAAAGTGTCATAAGCAGAAGGTGTGATAGTGTCTGCACTGGGAGTGGGGTGGAGTGGGGTGGAGGCATTCAGTTGCGGATGCTCCAGCACCCCTCGTTGCAAAGTATAGACACAGGCCTGCATCAGACTGGCATTGATTGACAATCTGAAGCTGCTTCGGAGGCGGCGACAGGCTCCATTTTTTCCCCAAGGGGTATATGCAATTGCGGTCGAATTCCCGAAAATGTCGAAAAACTGGACATTTTCGCAAAAAAAAAAATCGACAATGCAATTCAGTACTTTTCGTCAAAAAAACGGACTTTCCAAATTCGACTTTTTGAAATTCGACATTTGTCAAATTCGACATTTCTGCAATGGTACAAATGCGGCAATTCGACAAAAGTATATTCAATTGAAGATTGTAAATTCGACAACAGTGCTTTTAGACAGTAAATTCGTCATTTTCAATCCGCCACACTTTGCTGGCGGAATCTAATAAAAAAAATAAAAAAAATGTTTTTTTTTGTGTTCGTTTTTTATTGGTAATAGCATATCTATTTATATTAGAAGGGATTAGGTACTTGGTTTGTCTATTTTGGAGGGACAAGTATTATTTATATATTTTTAAAAATATTATTATTAGAGGTTTTTTTTTTTTTTTTAATGGAATGGTAAAAATCTGGAAAAAAAAAATGCGTGGGGTCCCCCCTCCTAAGCATAACCAGCCTCGGGCTCTTTGAGCCGGTCCTGGTTCTAAAAATCTGGGGGAAAAACTGACAGGGGATCCACGAAGTGGCGCTTCCTGATTGGCTGAAGGGACCTTTCTGTGACAGGAGTCACGGGGGGTCTCTGCATTCGGGGAAAGGGGTCCCATGTGTAAACATGGGACCCCTTTCAGTCCGTGTGGTCCGGGTGTTCGTTTGTTTTTTTTTGCCAAGTACGTGGATTATAATAAAAGACCAGGACACTGGATCAGTGAGTATAATTTTATTCACAGGTACCCCGGATCGTCGGCAACATTGGAGACGTGGCAGTCGGCGGGTCAACATAGGTAAGTATGTATGTGTCGGCATGTATGAAATAAACTTTTACTTATACGGTGTCTGTGTCCTGTTTTTATTTGGGTATTTTTTTCCAGTAGAACTACAGGTACCAGCGGGCCCGTTTTTCTCCCGCATGCTGGTACTTGTGGTTCTCCAAGTACCAGCTTACGGGGGAGGCTTGCTGGGACTTGTAGTACTACTGGAAAAAACAATATTCTTTCATTTTTCAAAAGGCTATCAGCCCCCCATCCGCAGCCCTTGGATAGGGGGGACAGCCTCGGGCTTTACCCCTGGCCCTTGGGTGGCTGGAGGGGGGACCCCTTGATTGAAGGGGTCCCCACTCCTCCAGGGTACCCCGGCCAGGGGTGACTAGTTGCGTATTTAATGCCACGGCCGCAGGGCGCTGTATAAAAGTGACCCCCGGCTGTGGCATTATCTACCCAGCTAGTGGAGCCCGATGCTGGTGTAAAAAATACGGGGGACCCCTACTTTTTTTGTCCCCCATATTTTTTGCACCAGCACCAGGTGCAGAGCCCGGTGCTGGTTTTAAAAATACGGGGGATCCCCTGTCAGTTTTCCCCCCGGATTTTTAGAACCAGGACCAGCTCGAAGAGCCCAAGGCTGGTTATGCTTAGGAGGGGGGACCCCACGCAATTTTTTTTCGGGTTTTTTTACTGTTTTTCCCCGTTTTTTTTTTTTTTTAATTTAAAATCTAATCAAAATCCGTCAAATCGGCCGTTTTTCGACAGCAGGACTGTCGAATCCGTTTTTTATTGAATATGTTGAATTCCGGCACCCACCTGCCAGAATTCGACGGTCGAATTGTGTCGAATTAAAAAACGGGCGAAAGATTGCCGCGATTCGCCGGCAATTGCATATACCCCTTAGCGTCTCTATACTCAGTTTGCACACAGTCTAGTTCTCTGCCTTCATGCCGGTGGGTTATCAGTCTGCCAAGTCCTGAAACCCATTGTACAATGCTGTATCTGATAGTACTAACTGCAAAATGTATTGTAATTCTGATTAGTAATGTTTAGAAAGTGCATCAGCATTCTTTCTTTGTGTGGCACTAAAAGTCTCAGCATGTTAGCACCGCTCATCACATGTAGTTAGGGTGTGCAGTGTACACCCCATACAACATAATGAAGCAGAGAGCTCTGGGAAGCCAGTCAGTACTCAGGCAGGGGAACAAGACTATGAGCAGAGCAGCAGATAGCAAAAGCAGTCAGCGCTCAATAGCTGCAAAACACACACATAAAAAAAGAACAATAAAGTTACACTGTAAATATAAATTACAACTCGTCATAAACATTTTACTGGTCTGTTATCAGATAGAAGAGATCTACATACTGTATGAGTGTTTTCATCAGAGATAGGCCTCTCTCTAGGCCAATAAGCCTGGCATGTATGCTAAAGCGCAGATACACATTGATAACTTGGTCACAAAGTATTTATTTTATACATATATTGTTAGCGTGACCTGTATTACTGAGTCACTGGATTTATCCTTCCAAAGTTGGTTCATGAATTTTCATGATGAAATATACTACACTAACAATATATTTAAAAAAACAAACCATTGGTTTTCTATATTGCTCCTGGCAGACAAGTTACTGTACTTCTGTCAGAACCCTTCTATCGCAGCCGCTGGCAGACCAGTATACAGGTGAGTCCTGGCTCATCTATGCGGCTAATAGTGTGTCTGCGGCTGTGCACGGCAACTGTACATGCACCCAGTTCTATAGGAATACATTGTGCGTACGCTCCCTGCGACTAGTCGTAGCAAGGTGCAAATAGCCGCATCTGCGATCTATTTGCAAGATGAATGGGACACATCTGTAGCACGTCAACCATGATGGAGGAACATGTTAAATGGGTTACCTTATACTTATACTGCACCCAGAGTATACTTACCTTGTGCTGGCAAGCGCGCCCTTCCTCCTCTGTGGCATCATTCCAAGTGAAATCTTCGGGAAGATGGCACTGTGCAGTGAAAGCAAAGACTGTGGCACTGTGAGAGACTTTGCTCTCTTGTGCACAAGCGTCATCTTCCCAAATATCACTGGGAATATGGTGCTGCAGAACAGGAGGGAACTGCTTGTCGGCGCAAGGTAAGATGCGGTGGGGTTGGGAGGCCGGATGCTCAGTGATGGGGCGGGGTGGCAGCTGCACATGGACCCCACAGGCATTAAAGCGCATCTGGCTTTTCTCTAACAGGACTGAAGCTGGCAAATGCTGCTGCTGTGTATTGCTGGTGATGGCCTCTGCTAACTGTCTCTGGTGACAGCTTTCCCATGTAAAGCATAGGGAAGCCTGGTTCATACTTGCCTACCTGACCCTCTCCATGAGGGAGAAAATGCTCTGTTCCTGGACTTTCCTGGTAATGTATGATTGCCATCACCTGTGGTGAGCTAGTGAATTGATAAGAAAGGTGTTTCACCACAGGTGATGGCAATCATACATTACCAGGAAAATCCAGGAACAGAGCATTTTCTCCCTCATGGAGAGGGTCAGGTAGGCAAGTATGCCCTGGTTATGAAAGACCTCAACATTAGCTGTACTGTAGCACTCATCTTAGGATGATGATAGAGGGGGAAAAAAATACTTTAATAAAATAAATACTGGTTATATTAATATTATGTTGGCTCTTATTATACAGTACAATGTGATTAGGGATTTTTCCAGTCTTTTGTCATTTAAAAAAAAAAATCTGTAAATAGAGGCCAGGGCACTGCACATGTGTGACTTGGCAAAGCTGGGAAGCGCATGCGCAGAACAAACCTAGACTTGGGGGTGAAATGGTACATTTTTGCTCCCCCCTGCCAGCCAGTATTAGATAGTAGCTGAGCATCACTACGGTGGCCTGTATAATTTGCATACCTCCCAACATGACCCTCTCCAGGATGGACAGACTGCTCTGCTCCTGGACTTCCCTCTTAATTTATGATTGCCATCACCTGTAGTAAAACACCTCTCTTATCCATAAACCTGTTCAACACAGGTGACGGCAATCATACATCAAGAGAAAAGTCCGGAAGCAGAGCATTTTGAACCCTCCTGGAGAGGGTTATTTTGTGAGGTATGAATTTGTAATTATAGTTTGTGGCAATAGAGTTTCTTTTGTGATGATAAACGCCAATAGAAAATCTCTTCTATCACCACATAGTAATAAATAGACCCCCAAAATTCCACAGAACAGCGTCCAGTAAGCTTTATAAAAGATTAATTGCATTGAATTTAGGAACCAACTTACTGTATTATATAAATAAATAATTCTTCAAATCACAAGGTTATGCATATGGTAGACTGAAAGACTGTGTAGACCAAATCAGCCAGTTGTATAGCTGTATAAATTACAGTTGCCACAAATCTGGCTTTGCTGGGACACTTGGCTTAAATAATATCACAATGCCGCAGGCTTCCACAATCAGCGGACATTCCAATTTTATTAACCATTTCATAACATGTCTCTCAGCAATGGAAGTACCACTGTTTTCATTAGCACCTAGAACATTACCACATACCTATACATTCACTTCAAACTGATACAGTGTTATAATTGTTTTGTGTGGCTTTATTAACTGTTACAAAGAAACAGGTACCTTTTGGGGCAATTCCTATTTATTAACTCCAGGAGATGTATCTCCTTCTCATTCAGGGGGAGATGTATCAAGTCGTGAAGAAAAATATAGAAATAAACGTTGCCCAAATAACCAGCTTCTATTATATCAATTAAATTACGGTTTAAAACCAATTTGTTGCTTTTGGCATTCTTTACTTTATCTCTCTCCAAGGCTTGATATATCTCCCCCTCAAACTGTAAGAGGCAACCCATTTAAAATACTTGACCGTCAAGCTTCCAGTAGGATTCACAATTGATGTGCTATATAGTTTTGCCATTGGCACAGATGGAAGGCTTCTGGCAGAAGTACAGTAACCTGCATGCCAAGGGCGATCTGAAAAAAAAAAGTTTTGTTTTTAATTAAATATATTTTTTATTAAAGTATATTGCATCATGCAAATAAATAAACCAGCTTAGCAAGGACAAATACTAACTAGGGTATTCAATTATCCGCAAATTCGCGGCAATTTTTCGCCCGAAAATTTTTCGCGGCAATCGGCCGAAAATTGCCGCAAAAACGCTCCGTTTTTAAATTTTTCGCAAATTCGCGGCAATTTTTCGCCCGAAAATTTTTCGCGACAATCGGCCGAAAATTGCCGCGAAAACGCTCCAATTTTCGACCTATTCAATTCCGACCGGGTTTCACGTGAAAATTCTTGCAGTGAAAAGTGCAGGTGAAAATGGGGAAATCAGCCTGTACCCCAAAAAATGCTAAACTAACATAGGAAAACAGAAGAGAAGTGTGTTAGAGATCACATTAGAGAGTTTTTGGGGACTTAAATTGTGTGAAATGGCGGTTATATGCATTTTTTTTTTAAATGCAAAAAAATGATAGAAAGCAAGTTTTTTTGAGCAAAATAAATGCTCTCACTAAATTTGGGGTACATGAAAATGGGTACAAGTATATATTTGGGTCATTTTAGGGTACTTTAAAAAAAAGTGGAAACAGACCGATTACTCCCATCTGCAAGCCTAAAAAACACCTGTCCCACTCATAAAGCACCCCAATTTCCATCACTTTTTACTTTTTCACCCCAAAAATGACATGTCATTATTGGCCAATTAAAAATAATTCAAAACTTCAACGTGCCTAATTAGTCATAAAGGGGGGTGTCCCAGGAGTTCTGTACCATATCCAAACATTTTTACCTTAAAATAGTGACTTTTCCCAACTTTTCACCTGCTTCAGAGAAGGTGAAGTGAAATTAGTGAAAACATGATCACCGATAAATTTTCCAGGATAATTGAATAGGCTGTAATTGCATTTCACGTGAAAAGTCCGGTTTTTCACCCGAAAACCGGACTTTTCACGTGAAAAGTCCGTTATCACTGCTAATTGAATATGGCCCTATGACTCAAACTAACAATATGTCTATCAAATGAATACTCTGTGACAAAATGATCAATGTGTATCTCTTTGCTTTAACACACGTGCAGTGCTTACACTTTCATTCTTCATACAAGTGTGTTCCAGCACAGTGATTTCCTGCATGTGCCAGGAACAGCCGATATCTTTTTACCACCTGCAATCATTTGTTTTTATAGAAACAAAGCTTGTAAGGTAATAAAATGCTTGTGAGCTTTAATTCCTGGCATCCTATTACAGCTGAGATAGCAAAGGTGCACGGTACGCCTATTGGCTCCTGTAGGGACAGGATTCAGCCCAAGGATTAAACTTTAATTATTTCACAAGCTTGGTTAAAGGAATTATACTAGTTACAGTGCTTAGGGAATGAGGCACATAAACCCAAGGTACAGCTTATAAACTACAGAGAGAAAAAAAAAATCTAGACAATTATTATAAAGTATAACTTTGTCTGTTGGATAGAACATAAACAACTGGTTATCTTAAACAATAAATAACCCTTGATTTGTAATCCATATTTCCCTACTGATAATGGGCTAATTTGCAAATCAAGGTTATTAAGTGTTTTATGGCCTTATTAGTGAAATACAGCACTTGCTAGTACTTCATAAACACACCTGTCATACCATATCTCGGTCAGCTGATGCCAATCCTGAGAATTTTTTTTACTAGTGTTCAGAAAGATAAACACATTTTGAATAGTAGATAATATAAATTTATGGGTCCTACACATTGGCCGATCCGCCGCCGAGCTGCCTGACGGTGGATACGGCCGACGGGCGACCCGGTGGCGGAGGGGCAGTGAAGTTTCTTCACTCCCCCCCGTCACCCGGCTGCATTGAAGTGCAGGCAAATATGGACGAGATCGTCCATATTGGCCTGCATGTACAGCCGACGGGGGACCAGCGATGAACGAGCGCGGGGCCGCGCATTGTTCATCGCTGGAGCCTCCACACTCAAAGATATGAACGGTATCTCGTTCATTTATGAACGAGATCGTTCATATATTTGACTGATGTCGGCCAGTGTGTAGGGCCTATGGCCCTCATTCCGAGTTGTTCGCTCGCAAGCTGCTTTTAGCAGCTTTGCACACGCTAAGCCGCCGCCTACTGGGAGTGAATCTTAGCTTATCAAAATTGCGAATGAAAGATTTGCAATATTGCGAAAAGACTTCTCTGTGCAGTTTCTGAGTAGCTCAAGACTTACTCTTCCAGTGCGATCAGTTCAGTGCTTGTCGTTCCTGGTTTGACGTCACAAACACACCCAGCGTTCACCCAGACACTCCTCCGTTTCTCCAGCCACTCCCGCGTTATTCCCAGAAACGGTAGCGTTTTTTCAAACACTCCCATAAAACGGTCAGTTTCCGCCCAGAAACACCCACTTCCTGTCAATCACATTACGATCACCAGAACGAAGAAAAAACCTCGTAATGCCGTGAGTAAAATACCTAACTGCATAGCAAATTTACTTGGCGCAGTCGCACTGCGGACATTGTGCATGCGCATTAGCGACTAATCGCTCCGTTGCGAAAAAAAAATAACGAGCAAACAACTCGGAATGACCCCCTATAAGTTTTACCCTATGGCAGAGGTTCTCAAATGCGGTCCTCGGGGCACCCCAACGGTCCAGGTTTTAAGTTTATCCATGATTGTCCACAGGTGATTTAATTAGCACCTCAGTAAATTTGATTTAACCATCTGTGCTGAGCCAAGGATATACTTAAAGCTGGCCATACACTTAAAGATTTATTGTCCGATCTGGCTGGTTGGAATGAAAACCTGGTTATGGATGAGAGCAAATGGCAATTGAGCATTTGCTTCTAAATGCCGTAAAACTGACAAAAAGGTGGTTCAGACAAATCAAATGAATTTAACCAATTTGTCTGATTGACCATTTTTGTCTGTTTTCCACTGTTTGGGAGCAAATGGTCAATTGTCATTTGCGCCCATACATTACCAGATTTTCATTCCAACCAGCCAGATCAGCCAATAAATCTTTAGGCGTATGGCCAGCTTTAAACATGGACCGTTGGGGTAAATTGAGGACCACGTTTGAGGACCTCTGCCCTGTATGGTATAGTGCACAGGTTCTCAAACTCGGTCCTCAGGACCCCACACAGTGCATGTTTTGCAGGTCTCCTCACAGAATCACAAGTGAAATCATTTGCTCCACCTGTGGACCTTTTAAAATGTGTCAGTGAATAATGAATACACCTGTGCACCTGCTGGGTTACCTGCAAAACATGCACTGTGTGGGGTCCTGAGGACCGAGTTTGAGAACCACTGGGATAGTGTATTTAGTGGCATTAATAATAAAAGAGAACCTACAATGATGAGGCCGAGAGCAAGGACCAGTGTAGTGTCCTGGCTCATCTTTAATAGATAAAGGGGGGTATTCAATTGTAGTCGGAAAGACATCAGTTTCTGACTTTTTTAGGTCGGAAACTGTTCCGACCTATTCAATCCCCCTTCCGTTTTTTTCAGACAAGTCACAATTCCGATTTGTCGGGAAACACGTGGAGCAGCGGATCCATGTGTTCTGTTGGAAGCGCAGCCAAATCCGACAGGTTTTAGCCCTGTTTCCAGCAATGTCAATCCAACTTTAAAAAAACTCGGATTGGCATTGTCGGGAACGGCCAAATCCAACAGGATCTCATTGAATACTGAGATGTCGGATCCTTTCCATTGGAAAGGATCCAACATCAATTGAATATACCCCAAAGTAGGGAGCAAGTGCTATATAAATATTATTAATAATCTAAATATGCAACACTCTTTGTGGAGTCTCGTCACTTCCCTGCTTTTTCTGGAACACTGCACCTTTATTTCACTACTAAGATTGTCCGTTGCAGCTTTATAGCCAAGGCCAGGAAATCTGTGTTGGAAGACGCTGACCCCGATTTCAGCACTCCCAGAAAATGGGGGCATTAAGCCCCCATTTGCTGGAACACTGGCCATCCCTTCCCCATCCCCAAATGGCCTTCGGCTTTGGGAACTGTAATAAATCTCGCAGTAGAAGACCGATCTTTTAACATCGGAGTAGTACACAGACCATCTGGATAAAGACCAATGTTCTTTATTTCTACTACAATGCAGCTTATTAAGGAAATAATGTAGTGTTTGCCTTTCCTAAGGCATTGTATGCTGCAATAGTTCTATGGCCCATGGCGCTGCTGTAACTGACTTAGACATATCTGCTAAAAGTCCCAATTTGTGTGGGTGGCCCCAATATAAAGGAACTACTTTCATTACTAAAGATTTGGGCTCATCTGTATGGTGGTGCTAGAGGTCTACAGTTTCACTCTTGGATTTAAGTGGAGATGCAGTGCTTCCTGGCAGTCCCAAAGGAAAGTGCAACACCCTGGAGACCACAGGGATCAACAGGGACAGCAAACACAGACTGCTGTCCTAGGATCTGGCCACCCACCCTCTGGAGCCATTTACAGCATGTAGATCCTGGTCTCCAGGAAGTAATATCGTTAAGTCACCCAACCTACACTTAGTGGTGCAAGGGTAGAGAAAGGTCCGAGTTCCCACTCATCCTGGTGTCATATGGACATGGGGAAGGAACACCACATGATCACAGTGTTAAAATGTATGAAAATATCCGGCTGAATCGAATAAAGATTTGTGAAGCAACCTGGATTTGTATAACGGGCAAGGAGGCTGGAATATCCCTTGCCAATGTATAATTGCCCTAAAGGGCTGTAAAGCCCCTGTGCATACTCTTAAATTCCACTTGTTATACCATCACTACCACAAAGTAATATGAGCAATAAGTACCATTGTTAGCCTCAAGATCCTGCACGCTTCCTTTTATTTGTTTTAATCCTGTGCCCAGCAGAAATAACAGCTAGCAATGAAGTCATGAAGTCCATTTGCCAGCTGTCCTGTGTTGAATTCAGCTCTCTGGGTCAATGCTCTGCCTGATACAATGCAGTTATGACCCTAAGTTAAAAGTCAGAAGAGAGAACATAACTGTTTGTACATGTTAGGGTACCTTTTTACTCTTTATCTATACATTAAAATACCAAAAATTGGACGCTAGACAATTATTGATTCTCCTTCAACTCTAACGTTTTGTTTATTCAAGCTCATCATCTCTTATCACCCTCCGAAATACCATTAATACATCATTAATACTCCTTTCAGACCGCCTGAGGCGGATAGTACCCGGGAGCCTGACATGGGAGCTCCCAGGGTGCGACCCGCCTCAGGTTGGTGACATCAGCGGTGATGCTGTGGGGCGGTGCTTGGAGATCACATGATCTCCAAGCACCGCCCGTCCACACACAGTGAATGGGAAATGGGTCGCATCAACCCGGCTCCCATTCACACCGCACAGCGAGCCGAGTTGAAAACGTGTTCAACCCTGCTTGCTACCTGAGTTGGAATACCGGGTCGCTCGACCCGGTATTTCAACACTGGCACCTTTCCAACCGCACATAAACATGGGTTATGTGCGTTCATGTGCCAATAACCTGTGTTCAAGCTGGCAGTCTGAAAGAGGTATTAGTCAGAAGAAATCAACTTCAGTCAACAGAAACAAGGTGCTGCATAAGCTTTATCAAACACTCATAAATAAGAGTTTCC
Organism: Pseudophryne corroboree; assembly: GCF_028390025.1. Taxonomy (NCBI): domain Eukaryota; kingdom Metazoa; phylum Chordata; class Amphibia; order Anura; family Myobatrachidae; genus Pseudophryne; species Pseudophryne corroboree. The sequence goes on from NC_086448.1 coordinate 164,495,222, forward strand.
AGGTGCTGGTAGAGGCACCTGGTGGTGGCAGGGGCTACTCTCCTACAACTGGTGTGCAGTACTCATGGTTGGTGTATGTGAAACATAGGAACTGCCACAAATGTGGCAGGATTGGTTGAGTCGATGTCCTTTTGGTCATTAATGACCCAGCAGCTACTGTATACACAGCACTACTGAAAATAATGAGACATAATAACATGTAGGGTTAGAGGCACATACTATATAATAAGAGGTTTTCAAACGCAGTCCTTAAAGCACCCAAACGGTCCAGGTTTTAGGTGATGAAATAAAATTGTCTAAAACCTGGGCTGTTGGGGGTGCTTTGAGGACCGCGTTTGAGAACCTCTGCTATACATCTTGGTAACTATGTGACTTTTCTGTCAGCGACCATCTTTACCCGGTTTTTCTCCTCTCTATCTATGGCCACCAGCCCCAAGTAGTACGATGATTACTCCCTTGCTACTTACATCTTAGCTGTATTATGGTGGTCAGTCCGAGTTGTTCGCTCGTTGCCGATTTTTCGCTATGCTGCGATTTGTTGCTAAATGCGCATGGTACGCAGCGTGCATGCGCTTAGTTATTTAACTAAAAACTTAGCAGTTTTGCTGTTGTCTGTGCGGCGCTTTTCAGTCGCTCTGCTGATCGGTGAGTGATTGACAGGAAAGGGGCATTTCTGGGTGGTAACTGAGCGTTTTCCGGGAGTGTGCTAAAAAACGCAGGCGTGTCAGGGAAAAACGCGGGAGTGTCTGGAGAAACAGGGGAGTGGTTGGCCGAACGCAGGGCGTATTTGTGACGTCAAACCAGGAACTAAACGGACTGAGCTGATCGCAATCTGTGAGTAGGTCTGGAGCTGCTCAGAAACTGCAAGGAAGTATTTATTAGCAGTTCTGCTAATCTTTCGTTTGCTATTCTGCTATGCTAAGATACACTCCCAGAGGGCGGCGGCCTAGCGTGTGCAATGCTGCTAAAAGCAGCTAGCGAGCGAACAACTCGGAATGAGGGCCAATGTTTTGAGAATTGTGGTGCTCTTTGTTACCTGTACTCTATTTTTGTTATTTATTTACTGTCTCCCTGTACTGTCCTTTGTAAGGCGCTGCGAAACACTTGTGGCGCCTTATAAATAAATGGCCTGCAGCCAGCGTCGGATGGGGAGTGTGTGTGCGGCTCTGGTGTCGCTGCGCGGTTGGGAAAGGAAGAGACTGTGGAGGGAGGAGGAGATGGTGGAAGGGGGATGTTTGCTCGCGGGTGTCCTTGCTTCCCAAGTGGGGAAGGGGGGAGAGGCGGCTGCAGTGCTCCGTGTGAGAAGGAGGCGGAGGGTGGCGGCTTCGTAACGGTAAGAGGGCTATTAGCGCAGCGCAAAGCAGCTCAGCGCAGTGTAACATCTTAGTACATCCCGTCCAAAGTAGCAGCCAACCACACCCTCACTGCCATGTTACAGGCTTTGTTTGAAAAATTACAGTTAGGAGCATCTCCCCTAAGATGAGATTGGTGATGGATGTAGGAACACTTGCAAACTTGAGAGAGAAATTGAAGCTTCACTTATATAGGAGAGTAACTATAGAGCACATGCGGTGTGGCAGGACTGCTGGATCAGTGTTGGACAATATGTACAGGAGATGCTGCGGGTCTGCTGAAGTAAAGAAAGGGTCAATGCACAGGTGGTGCTGCAGGACTGCAGGAGCAGTGTGAGACTCAGGGGTCTATTAATGAAGTAGTGAAAACTGTGGAGAAGAGAACCAGTGGAAAAGAACCAATCAGCATTGAAGTAACATTTATAATTTGCTTTCTATAAAATCATACAGAGCAGCTGATTGGTTGCCATGAGCATCTTCTCAGCTGGCTCACTTCTCCACCACAAGGAGATTCCAGGAAGAAACACAACCACTGAAGATCTGGAATGCCAGGAACCGAATACTGCAGCAAAGCCTCAGTAAGTCCTGCAAGAGGACTCCAGAAGGAGACACAGGAACACCAGAGCATTTAAATATCTAGGAACTGGGAGCAGTGTTCATTTTGTTGACAAAATGTTTGACTAAAAGTATTCATCGACTATAATTTATTTCATGACTAAATTATACTAAATTAGACAAAAATAAAAACCGAGATCCACTGACTAAATCCTGACTAAAACAAAAGCAAAAAGAGAGCGACTAAGACTACAATAAATGTAAAATCCCTGAAAAAAATCAACACTGGAAATTTTACATTTTTAAAGAACAAATAAATGTTCTAGATATTTGCAGAATTAAATACGACCTGCTATGAAGGAAATATGATTGCGTATTGCACTTGTCTGTTCTAACAACGTAAGACATTCATTTGTATATGATATACTAGGTGATTCATCGCGTCCTACGGGCACTCTTCACACCGTCGTAAGGGGCTACGCCCCCTTAACACTTGCACGCCATTGTGGTGTGCAATATTTTTATTATTTACAGTAATACCTCCAATCATAATTGTGTGAGTGGTTATATTGCACAGACAAAGGGCGTGCGATGGTTAAGGGGTCATAGCTCCTTGCAACGGTATGAATAGCGCACGCAGGGCCTGATGACCTAGTAGGTGCTGTGGTTGGGGGAGTGGCGGCTGCGAGGGAGACGCGGATGGAAGAGGGGGTCCAGGGAAGATGCGGATGGGGGAGGGGCGGTTTGCGGGAGTGCCGCGGGTGGGTGCGGTGGTGCCGCGGATGGGGAAGGGGGTCCGGAGCCACCGCGGGTGGGGGAGGAGCAGTTGCAGGGGTGCCGCGGGTAGGGGAGGGTGCGGTGGTGCCATGGGTGGGGGAGGGGCAGGTGTGGGGGTGCTGCGGGAGGGGGTTTGGAGCCACCGCGGGTGGTGGATGTGGGGTTTGGGGGTACCGTGGATGGGGCCGGAGGTACTGCGAGTGGGGGAGGGGTGGGTAGTGCTTCTCATGCTTCTCCTCCTGGAAGCAGCTAAGCTGCCCTTTGGCAGTGTCCCAGCGCGCCGCATTACAGGGAAGAAGATGCACTCAATAAACTACAGCTCCCAGCAGCCCTTAGTACCGGAATGCTGTAGTTTATTTAGTGCTTCTACTTCCCTGTAATGCGGCGCGTTGGGACACCAGCACTAACAATAGTGACTGGCTGGCAGAACTGACTGACTGGCTGAATCAATGTAAATGGTGAGTGCTGTGCAGTGTCAGTGACACTGCACACCCACTGCACTGCACTGCACAGCATTGTCACCTTTTACAGTGCTTCAGCGTCCAGACATTACCCTCCGCGATATCACCCACTCTATCAGTTACATTAGCCATCTCGGGGCTTCCAGGCTGGCAGCCCAGGTGCTGTGTTGTGGAGTCAGGGCCTCTGGGCGTGGTTGTGTCGGGGAAGCACTTCTGTGACATCATGCGTAGAGGAAGCTCCGGGGCTCAGAGAGTATGCGGCGCAGGGAGGGCTATGAAAGCCTTCCGCTGTACCGCTTTCATACACATCTATGCCGGTGGCTGCAGCACCTTTTGTTCCACCTGTACCGCAGCTAGGGAGTGGGGATTGTTGATGCCAAAGGGGGGCAGACGGACTGGCAGCAGGACATAGGACGCTGCAGTAAAAGGTTGGGTTTTTCCCCCCTATCTACAGCGCAGAGACTTGCTGCAGATGCAGTGGCATACCCTCCAACTGTACCTTTTTGGCAGGTACAGTACTTTTTATGTTCTGTCCAGATTTTTGGCTCTCCAAACTTCCATTGAAAGTATAGGAAAAGGGGGTGTGGCCTCACCTCGGTACCATTGACCACGCCCCTTTTCGAATTTGTACCAATTTTTATGTGTAAATTGTTGGAGGGTATGTTGCTGCAGATGCAGTGGGCCTATTTTGGGGTGTGGAGCTGGAGCTGCAGCTCCATCAGCCCCATTGTTAATCCTGCTCTGGGAACACACAGCAGCGAAAGGGCAGAGCCTCCCATTGGATGTAACCTGTGTGGGAGGGCGTTTCTCGCCCAATCAGCTGTGGACTGGGTGTGATAGACCTGCTGCTAACCCAATGAGAGCTCCTAGCCACACCCAGCGTTATACACACAGGCACAGAGTCACAGATCTGGGCTATTACAGTATATAGGAGATGACGGTAAGTCAGACTCTGTATGCATCACATTCTCAGCCTAGTGAGCCTAGATTACTAAACACATAGTTAAAGATATGCAAACTTCTCAAGAGAATTTTAGAGAAACGTTCTTCAGCAAAATCCATTACAATATTAAAACTGTTGGCAAAAGTTATGACTAAAACATTGACTAAAATTAGCCAAAAATGGAAACTGAGATCCACTGACTAAATCTTGACTAAAACTAAAGAATAAAAAAATACTAAAATGTGACTTTAAACCAGCTCAATTTTAAGGGAATTAGACTAAAACTAAACTCAAATTCTTGCCAACATTTATGGTGTGTACACGGTGAGATCCTTGCTATGCCCGATTTTCACTTTGCGATTTCCCCTGAACTCCCCGGAGCCCAGCACCACCGATTTTGACTAACTTTTCTTGAGATATGGACTATGTGTGCTTACGATTTTGGCTTATGTGAGATTTTGGCTTATGTGAGATGTAACGGACATGCGAGATGAACTAGATAGTACACCGATCTAGCAAGGATTGACTTGTCTGCACAGTCTATCTTTTCTAGCGATACCGACCTGGCGGGACCGCGAATCGGGATCGAATCGGGATCGCAAGTGGCATAACACCTTGCGATTTGTACTAACTTTTCTTGCGATTTTGACTATATAGGACTGTTGGACTGCTAGTGCTGCCTGGGACTAGAAGGAGGTACAGCTTAGTAGGGAGAGCTTCTGTTAAAACAAAACCCCTATATACTCTGTTATGTGCCTTCCATAGAAGGTCCTATATGGTACGCATGTTTTTGGCATTCTGATATAAGTTTTAAACATTAAATTATGTTGGTATACACTATGGTCTCTCCACCTTTTATGTTTTACATAAACTTACCCAAAAGAGGTTGATAACAACAAAGGTGTACCAGTGACCGGGTGAATACTGCATTCAAATCTGAAGGGATCCAGAGAGTGTTATCACGGAAAGAAAAAGGATTGAGACTGCTGATTGCTTGGTTTAAGGATACTAACCAGGTTTTACCTTATGGGGATTACCCCCTTTTTCACCAGTTGACTTTATTTTATGTTTTGGACATATATGATTTAAGACTTGAAGATACCTTTAGAAAAGTGTGCAGGACTCTATTCTCTTAAAAGAGGGGAGTGTGCAGGAGCCATTTCAATAGGCTGCATCTTAAGTGTCTAACCAGGTGCCACTCAGCTGATCACACGACCAGAAATTGTCCCACTGCAGAGGGGATGTAAATCCAAGATGGCGATGCGCATGGGACATTGAGGTTAATAGGTACCGGTGGAGCAGAGCCCTGGCTTGGCGAACTGTGCTGTGAGAGAAGGAAGGACTAGTCCGGCAGTTTGTGTGTGTGTGTTTGTGTGTGAAATCTGGGACACTAATAGCCCCCCCCCCCTCAAGAATAAATAAATAATATTGATACTTAATTTAGGTCACGAGTAAGGTTAATGTCTTACAGGAATCTATTTCCTCTTTCCATCATGTAAATATGGTTCCCCTGAATTATGGTGTATAAAAAACAAAGTGCTGGCACACCGGGACACATGGGATCACCATACAATCGGATGCTGCAGCTGTTAATACTGAACGTTTTCCTCCTCACCGTAAACAGCTGATATCTTTACAGATAACGCTAATCACTATGTAGCTGTATTATCTCTTATGGGCCGATTGTGCTGCAGCAGGTAGCTAGGCAAACCTTCGTCAGAGATAGGGGACCGACCTACATACAATGATTAAAGTCAAAACAAAGACGTAATATGTATGTATCTGTTGCATTGCCTGCATTGTGTGCTATGTATAAAGGGACTGTATAAGACAAAGATAATAAACATCATTAACAGATCACTGAGGGTTAATGCTCTAGGCGACCTGTTTGTTTTGGCATACCTGATAATCTGCCTACTTTACAGTGTGCTAATTTGTTCTGCGTTTCACACTAATTTTCAGCTGAAAACCGATAAAAGATGTTTAAAAAATGCATATAACCTTAGATAATGTCTTAGCCCAGGATAATTAATTCAGTTCAGGTAATTGTGGTGTGAAACGAGGGTGAAAATCAAATTTACACAGTTCGGACACTGCAAAAGGAAATGGAGGTGGCTGGTATATTGTGGCCACAAGTACCCGCTGAATGTATGTCTATGGCCGCCTTACTCGCTGACTTCCTATCACTCACTGTGCTTTTCTCTTGTCAATCCTGCTGTCAACTATAATAAGTGAATCAAGCAGGAGGGAGGAAGAGGAGGTATGCTGGAATCTATAGAAGGCACATGAGTGACAGTGGAAACCAGCCAATCGTACGTGAGTAGCAGAAGAACTCTCTCTGCACTGTGATCTGACATTGGGGGTCATTCCGAGTTGATCGCTCGCTAGCAGTTTTTAGCAGCCATGCAAATGCATTGTCGACGCCCACCGGGGAGTGTATTTTCGCTTTGCAGAAGTGCGAACGCTTGTGCAGCAGAGCGCCTGCAAAAACATTTTGTGCAAAACAAGACCAGCCCTGTAGTTACTCTTCGTGTGCGTTGATTCTAACGTTGGAGGATTGGCTTTTGACGTCACACACCCACCCAGCGTTCGCCCATCAACGCCTGTGTTTTTCCCTGGCACGCCTGCATTTTTCTAAGCACTCCCTGAAAACGGTCGGTTGACACCCAGAAACGCCCCCTTCCTGTCAATCTTCTTGCGACCGCCAGTGCGAATGAAAACATCGCTAGAACCTGTGCAAAACCACAAAGGACTTTGTACCCGTACGTTGCATGTGCGCATTGCGGTGCATGCGCAGAAATGCAGATTTTTAGCCTGCACGCTGCGCTGCGAACAACGGCAGTTAGCGATCAACTCGGAATGACCCCCATTTTCATTGTATGTGCTGCTGTTCAAGAATGAACATCTTAGCTCAACATAACGAGGAACAATAAATAAAGTTTTCCTATTTAAATGAAAAGCTCCATATTCACTGTAGTTATTGTACTAACCCACATCCTTTTATTTGTTATGGAATAATTCCTTTTAAACAGTAAAGCACAAACACTTATGTTATTAACATGTCGGTAACGCATACCCAAACCCTTTAAAGATACCTTAGAGAGGTTAGATACACATGGATCTAACCAGGGGTGTTTTAAGAGAGGAGGGGACCCGTGTGCAGCCTCCTTTGCAGGCCCCCTCCTCTCCGGCCACAAGCAGACTCTGCCATAATGCCAGAGTCTACTGCGCATGTGCAGGTCGCCAGGAACATGGCACCCATGTCTTGTTCCCGGGGTCATATCCAGTGCGCAAGCACAATTCACTTGGAAATGGCGGCTGGACTCCGGAGGGCTAAGTATAATGTATGGGTACACACTGCACCCATTATAGAAACGCCTTTGGATCTAACATTACCTTATCTTCAATAAGCTGGGGAGTATCTATAGTTCTGAGTTGAATCGTTTTCACAAATAGATATTTCACATTGGGATTTTACAAACGGCAGAATGTTAGGAACCAGGAGTAGGAATCAGACTGTAGCCCAGATCAAGCCTTAGAGAGTGATAAATTGCACGGTGATAAAGTACCAATCAGCCAGCTCCTAACTGTCATATTACAGGCTGTGGGGCAGATGTATTAAGCCTGGAGAAGTGATAAAGCAATGATAAGTGGAAGGTGATAACGCACAGCCAATCAGCTCCTAACTGTCATTTTTCAAACCCGTAATCCTTGGCTGGTGCGTTATTCACTTCTCCAGGCCTAATACATCTGCCCCTGTGTTTGAAAAATGACATTTAAGAGCTGATTGGTTGGATAAATCTGGGCCATATGATCCTTTTTCCAGTTAATGGAAAAAATCTTCATGCATGGAGAACGTTAGATATGCTTTGTTAGAGAGTGCATCTAACCAACTACAAAAAGTCAGGGACATATCATTTTTTTGTATTCATTTTTTATTTGCAAGAGTAATTTTCAAAACAGGAAATCAATATAAAGATCAAATATAAACAATAATACACAGAGAGGAAACGAAGCAAAAAAAAACTCCATAATATATACTGTAGTCAATAATCATAGCGGACCAGAACAACAAAGAAGCTAATGTCAAAAGCACAATGACAAATAAGAATAATAAAACAAATACAAAAATAATAATAATAATAATAATAATAATAATAATAATAATCTAGTAGAAGGGAAGAAAGAGGGTAGGGAGAAGAAGAGGAATCGTTTCCACACGGCAAGTGCTAGTATTTCTCAAGAACAGTCTGAAAGACTGGTGGAAATTGCAATTAATGGAATATCAATCAGGATCTATGGAGTATGTTAATTTTTATCACATTTATACGACCCAACCATGTACATGCGGAAGCCAGTGTGTCAGCTCCTTACGTATCCTTCTAAGCATGGGGGCATAGTTCAATGGGGGTCATTCAGAGTTGATCGCTAGCTGAAATTGTTCGCTGCGCAGCGATGAGGAAAAAAAAACGGCACTTCCGCGCATGCGTATGCGGCGCAATGCGCACGCGCGACGTACTTTCACAACGTCCGACGTAGTTTCACACAAGGTCTAGCGATGCTTTTCAGTCGCACTGGCTGCCGCAGAGTGATTGACATGAAGTGGGCGTTTCTGGGTGGCAACTGACCGTTTTCAGGGAGTGTTCGGAAAAACGCAGGCGTGTTTGTGACGTCAAATCCGGAACTGAATGGTCTGAAGTGATCGCAAGCGCCGAGTAGGTTTTGAGCTACTCCAAAACTGCACAATTTTTTTTGTAGCCGTTCTGCGATGGAAGCGTTCGCACTATTGCAAAGCTAATATACACTCCCAGAGGGCGGCGGCTTAGCGTTTGCATGGCAGTGAAAATCTGCTAGCGAGCGATCAACTCGGAATGACCCCCAATGTAAACAACTTGTCAAGCTTATTTAGAATCTGTATACCTAGATACTGTAAGTGTGACTCATAGGTGTTTCTATAAGGGGTGCAGTATGCGTAGTGCACAGGGGCCCCTGGCACCACACCGCACACCCTGCACTCATATATTTACCCCTCCAGAGTCCCACGGCGGGCCATTTTAGAGTGATTGGCGCATGTGCATTGGAGGTGTCCCCAGGAACAAGGCGTGGGCGTTATGCCAGAGTCTACTTGCTGCTGGAGAGGAGGGGGCCCACAACGGAGGCTGCGCACGGGTCCCCTCCTCTCTTAAAACGTCCCTGGAGTGACTGATTCCATTTAAAACTAAATGAGGTATCAAGGGCCGAAACTGTTTCGCCCAAGGCAGTGACATTCAGGGCAACAGACTTGGAATATTTGATCTTGAAGTTGGACAAGGTATTAAAGCGGTGGCTTTAATACCTTGAGGTTTGTAATAGAAATCATCGGATAGGGATATATAATTTAAAGATTGACTCACTGCATACGTTATGAACAATTAAGTAACAAAAAGTGTGGTATATAATATACAAAACTAATATTTATTCCATTGTTAATTATTTATTTTGAAACGCAACAGAAAACAGTTGTATTGAATGTGTACTGTATGTAAAAAAAGATTATATACCATAACAAAGCAGATGAGCAGATCACATGATCAAATCAGTGAGCAGGACATTTTAGAGGTTCCACAAGCAACTTCTACATGTCTATATACACTATACACTGTATAATCGCTACCAAAGCACAAGTGGCTACCCTTGGATATCTGGTTGTCTTAGTAATACGGTGCATTTTTTAATACGCAATTAAAATATGAAAGTTAATTCCCCCCCCCCCCCCCAAAAAAATAAAATAAAAAATCAACGTTTACTGAAAGAGCCGTTGGAAAATTCCAGTGTCACACATTCCACTTGTTCACTGCAATTAAAATCAGTTACTTGTTGCTATGGCCAGAACAACCGCTTAACACTGTGAATAGCTGGAATGACAAATAGTTGTATAAATGTACTCTAATGGAATGGCATGAATACATTATATGGGATAACAAGAATTTACATGGTGGCTATAAGGGAAGATATTCGAGCACATTTGTTTTTGTTTATTTCTAAAATATGTCAGATCATTCAGTAATCAGGTTTCACAGAAAATAGGAATTTAATACCTACTGGTAATTCCTTTTCTCGTAGTCCGCAGTGGATACTGGGGAACTGTACTGTAGTACCATGGGGTATAGATCGGGTACACTGGAGCCTGGCACTTTAAAACCTTTAGTGAGTGTATGTGCTGGCTCCTCCCCTCTATGCCCCTCCTACCAGACTTAGTCTAGGAAACTGTGCCCGAGGAGACGGACATACCATGAGAGAAGAAAACAGATACAACAGCGGTGAGGCACTAAGCCAACACACAACCATAACCGAAAAAGGGTATAGCTACACCAATCACAACAAGGATAGCAAAGCTACCCCAACAACATAAGAGGACCACAACGACGGGCCAACCAAACACCTACACAGATAAGCAGTAATTCGAAGCACTGAGGTGGGTGCCCAGTATCCACTACGGACTAGAAGAAAAGGAATTACCGGTAGGTATTAAATTCCTATTTTCTCTTACGTCCTAGTGGATACTGGGGAACTGTACTGAAGTACCATGGGGAAGTCCCAAAGCTCCCAAACGGGTGGTAGAGTGCTGAGACTCCTGCAAAACCGCCTGACCAAACTGAAGATCATCCTTGGCCAAGGTGTCGAACCTACAGAATTTAAAAAAAATAATTGTTTGAAACAGACAAGTAGCAGCTCAGCACAGCTGTAAGGCAGAGACACCCCAGGCAGCCGCTCAGGAAGAGCCCACAGATCTCGTTGAGTGGGCTTGAATAGACAGAGCCGCCGAAGTATAGGTTTGTTGGATGGTCAACTTGAGCCAACGAGCAATAGACTGCCTAGTAGCCGGACGACCAATCTTGGAGGCATCATAAAGGACAAACAGCGAATCATTTTAAAGATGACGAGCACTCCTTTTGACATAAACCTTCAGAGCCCTCACCACATCCAAGGACTCTGGGCCAACAGAAGCGTCAGGCAACACTGGAACCACAATGGGTTGATACAAGTGAAAAGCTGACACCACTTTCAGCAAAAACTGAGGCCGGGTCCTGAGTTCCGCCCTATCTCCATGAAAAATCAAATAAGGGCTCTTACAGGATAAGGCCCCCCAATTCAGAGATACGTCTGGCAGACGCCAATGCTAGTAACATCACAGTCTTCCAGGTGAGAAATTTAAATTCCACCCTAGGTAAGGGTCCAAACCAGTCCAACTGAAGTAAGGACAAAACCACATTCAGATCCCACGGAGTCGTGGGAGGTACAAAAGGTTGCAAATGAAGAACCCCTTTCAGGAAGGACTGTACTTTTGGCAAGAGAGCAAGTTGTTTCTGGAAGAAAATAGAAAGCGCCGAAATCTGCACTTTTATGGAGCCTAAGTGTAGGCCCATATCCACTCTCTCTTGTAGGAAAAGTAGAAAACGACCAATTCAAAATTCCACGGGAGACACCTTTCTATTTTCACACCACGAAACATACTTTTTCCAGATACGATGATAATGTTTTGACGTAACCATCTTCCTGGCCTGGACCATAGTGGAAATAACACTGGAGGGAAGACCTTTTCTGGCTAGAATCTCCCTCTCAACTTCCAAGCCATCAAACGTAGCCGCGGTAAGTCTGGATAGACGAATGGACCTTGCTGAAGAAGATCCTTTCGGAGCGGCAGAGGCCAGGGATCCTCCAGAACCATGGTTAGGAGGTCCGAATACTACACCCATCAAGGCCAATCCGGGGCAATCAGAATTGCTTGAACGCTTTCCCTTCTTAGTCTTTTTAGAAGCCTTGGGATTAATGGTATTGGAGGGAACAGGTACACAAACTGGTACGTCCGTGGTGTCATCAGCACGCCCACTGCTACAGCCTGCGGATCCCTCATTCTGGAACAGTAACGGCATAGCTTCTTGTTGAGATGAGAAGCCATCAGATATATCTGCGGACAGCCCCACGGGTGAATCAACTGTTGAAACACCTGAGGATGTAGGCTCCACTCCCCTGGATGGAGGTCATGTCTGCTGAGGAAGTCTGCCTCCCAGTTGTCCACTCCTGGAATGAAAATGGTTAAGATGGCCTTCGCATTGGCCTCTGCCCAGAAGAGTATGTCACGATCCGGGTTATTAGTCCCCATTATTTACCTGCTAAGTGCCTCCTGAGACTGGCACGGCGTTCCATGTCTGGATTCCACCTGCACTGTCTGCGGGCAGCGCGCTGCATGTCTGTGTCTCAAGGTTCTCTTCAGCGATCGCAGCAGCGCTGGCATGGCAACAGGATACAAAATATCCATTTGTTTAAAGTATGGCATCTCCTGCCCTCCGCGGCCATTACTGCCGATTCCCACATGTAAAGTACAAACAGACTTTCCCTCCAGTGTCAAACTTGGGCACAGCCATGTTTGTTTGGCATCACATGTTGTATTCAGCCTATCCACTGCAGTCTGGACTCTGTCTAATTATCCAGCCAATCCCCACTCACCAGCTGGTATAAATATCCTGCTTCAGGGCTGGATAATAGTCAGTGCTTTGGTTGTCAATCCTTGCATACATGTCTCTCCTGTTTGGTGAATTTACAGCTTGACTTTCCAGGTATTCCAGCTCCTGTGATTCAGCTTCTCCAAGAGACCAGCACCAAATTACCACCTGCGATGCAGCCTGACTGCTGCAGTGTTCCATCAGCTTCCAGCTTTGGACCTACTCTGCTTCCAGCGGTGTTCTGGTATCGTTGCTACTTCCATTATCTACAGCATCGCTCACTAACCCCTATGGTAAAGTTATCACTGGCTTCCAGCGTTTCATTCACGTCGCTTCCAGCTTCCAGCAGTGCTTGGTGTTACCCTCTGGCTACAGCGGTGCTTCACGTCATCTCCAGCAGTATTCATATATCACCCGGCATATCCTTCTACACAACATCGGACCACAGTATTCATTGATGCTCACCATCGATCTTTTGCTCCAGCGGTGAGTTCAGCACATCTTTCCTCACACCGGTTTCGTACGGTAGTCTCTGGCAATTCTAATTACATCTCTTGAACCTCAGTGTATCAGTGCCTATCCCAGTCTCCTGTCAAACACCTACTGGGCAGTACTTGCTTGTTCCTCATTACAACGGTTAGCTGTGGCCATGTACTTTTCAACTCCGGAGTTTGGCAAGGACTTTTAGTCATCTTGTTCTGCATAGCCACAGTCTCAAATACCTTTTGCATTCTTAGGAACTGTACTGCATTTCTCTCTGCACTTAACTGTTGAAGATATCGCATTGCCAAGATACATACTGTGTATTCAATAAATTTACTTTTATATTTTACTTCGTTGTCGTGGTCACGCCAACGGGTTAATAGTGTTCAAACATCCTATATGTCTAGGAACCTAATCCTACCTCTTCGGTTCACCTACACGCCAGCCCCTACACCTGAGGCTTCCCTAAGTCAGCCTCAGCCCTCAGTTGTGACAGAGTATCTTTGACACTTCTCACATCACCGCTCTGCTTCTTGTTCCTCCTTGTCGATTTATGTACGCTACTGCCGTGGCGTTGTCCGATTAAACCTGGATCGCCTGATCCCTCAGGAGATGGGAAGCTTGCTGAAGGGAATTGTAAATTGCCCTGAATTCCAGGATGTTTATCGGCAGAGCAGATTCTTGACTTGACCATATCCCCTGGAACTGTGCTCCTTGGGTCACAGCCCCCCAACCCCAGAGGCTGGCATCCGTTGTCAGTAGAATCCATGAGTGGATATTGAAACTGCTGCCTTCTACTAGGTGAGGGACTTGTAATCACCATACTAGAGAAATCCGGGCTTTTGGAGATAAGATCACATCCTGATGCATGTGAAGGTGAGATCCTGACCATTTGTCCAGCAAATCCAATTGAAATGGCCAGGCATGAAACCTGACGTATTGGACTGCCTTGTAAGCAGCTACCATCCTGCCTAGCACACGTATGCAAAGATGTATTGTTATCCTGCGAGGGCGAACTACCGAGCGGACCATAGCTTGGATAGACAAAGCCTTGTCCATCGGAAGAAACACCTTTTGAGACACTGTATCCAGTTTCATTCCCAGGAACTGAAGTCGTTGGGCTGGTTCCAGGTGATATTTCTGAAAAGGTTATATCCACCCATGATCCGTAAGTAGTCGAGTTGTCAGATCGATGCTGTGCAGGAGACGTTCCCTGGACATAGCCTTTATCAGGAGATCATCCAAGTAGGGGACTATGTTGACTACCATCATGCGCAGCTGCAGCATCCTCTCTGCCATGACCCTGGTGAAGACCCACGGAGCTGTGGAGAGGCCAAAGGGTAAGGCCTGAAACTGGAAATGGTTGTCCAATATGGCGAACCTGAGGTAAGCCTGATGAGGGGGCCACATGGGAATGTGCAGGTAGGCATCCTTGACATCTAGAGATACCAGGAATTCCCCCTCCTACAGACCGGACACCACTACCCGCAGGGATTCTATCTTGAATTTGAACACCTGTAGATACAGGTTTAGGAACTTCAGGTTCAAGATGGGTCATTTTGGAATGACAAAAAGACTGGAGTAAAAACCCCTATTGTGTAACGAAGGAAGTACTGGAACCACCACTCCCGTCTGCAAAAGTTTTTGAATAGCCAGTTGTAAGGTAACTTTTGCTGCGGGTGAAGCTGGTAAGCTCGACTTGAAAAATCTGTGAGGCGGAAGGGCTTGAAATTCTAGCCGGTATCCCTGGGAAATGAGGTCCCTTACCCAAGGAACCTGGCAGGACTTTGCCCACACATGGGCGAAGTGTTGAAGGCAAGCACCTACCTGAAAGTCGACCTGCTGTTGGGACCAACCGTCACGCGGAAGGCTTAGTGGCAGGGGATCCAGTGGTCGGGTCCAGAGATGCAGCAGCTGCAGGTTTTCGGGACCTACCTCGGGATCCTCTAGGAGTAGTGGAGACCCCTCTGCCTCTGAACCTTGCCACAGAAAAGGACTGCAAGGAGGATCCTGAGTAAGAACGTCTGGCAGGTAGCGCAGCCGACGGCAGATATGTAGACTTACCCACCGTTGCCTGAGAGATCCATTTATTTAACTTGTCTGCAAACAAGGCATCACCTGTAAAAGGGAAGATTTCCTACAGCTCTGCAGGCCGAAACCACCATAGTAGTATTGCAGCCATTTATCTAAATTCTTTTATAGCTTCACTCATAAAATTTGCAGCATCCTGTATGTGTTGCAGCAGAGTAATGACCTCATCTTGGGGTAGAGTGTCCAATCCATTAATAATATTATCAGACCACTTGACTACTGTCCTTGAAATCCAACCACAAACTATTGTGGGGCGCTGCGCTACACCTGCTGTCGTATATATTGCCTTGAGAGTGGCCTCAATCTTACGGTCAGCAGAGTCTTTTAGGGATATAGCCCCTGGTACCGGCAGTACCAACTTTTTAGACAGTCTGGACACAGACTTATCGACTGATGGGGGGTTTTCCCATACCTTCCTGTCATCAGCTGGGAGGGGAAATGTAGATAAGAACCTGAGGAGTTTTTAATTTTTTGTCAGGGTTCACCTGGCCAGGGAGTTTAATTCCTTAGACACAGGAAACGTGGCTGAGGTTTTGGGTTTTACATTAAAGTACAACTCCTGCCTCCTGATCGGGTATGTGATGAACCTTGCTTACAGCAAAATTGAGGGCTTCCACCCCGGGGGACAGAGAGGTGTCCTCATTCATATCATCAGTGTCATCTACATCAGGCAGGTCAGAATCAGAATCAGACTGGAGCACCTGTGCAGTGAGCGTTTTCGTGAAACTAACAGAGAGGGCTGAGAAGCCTTTCTGGTATCTGCTGCTTTAGCCATACAATCAACAGACTGTTTTAACACCTGTCTCTCCTTCCTAGCGGCAGCTAATTCTGAATTCACATTTGTGAATCATGCTCTTAAAAGTATTTAGCCAGTCAGGTGCCTGTGAACTGTTCACACATGAGGGACCCCGCAGAAGAAGGGGTAGAGGTACAAGCAGTACACGTAACCTTGTCAACAGATATGATGTACACAATGATAATGAAGCGAAAAACCCACTGAAACACCTCTACACAGACCCCAGAGAGCCCCTGAAGTGACACAGAGAAAACGGAGACCAGCACACAAACACAGCAGCAGTGTGTAAAAGCATGTGTATCAACTAAACTTATGTGCAGCGGCGCTACTGCTGATGTGCTCCCCCCCTGCTATGATCCCCTGGTACCAGTACAGAGTCTGTAACAGTGTGGGTCCGTGGAGGAGCAGCGTGCATGCAGCAGCAGGAAATGGCGCCTTCCCACCTCTGGTCCCGCTCTCTGGGAAGCCCTGCCCCCGTCATGGCGCGTGGTCCCACTTACTTTTATACTGGCAGAAAGGATTATACACAGTAATCACAATGCCTACTGACAGTGAGCACCCTGTGGAGCATAATGCCCTGCTGGGCCAGTGTAGTCCGCGGCGGGCACCGCAGCTCGAGGTCCGTGACCGCCGCGTGACATGCCGCCAAACCGCACCGGGGACCCGCTAACCGGGACCCCGGTGTTAACACTCACCGCACCAGCGACTCTTCAGCATCTGTTAGAGGGTGGCGGCTAGCTGCTGGTGTGGGCACACACAGTGTGGTGTGTGAAACAGCACCTCAGGAGCTCAGTGTCCTGTCAGCTGGGATTACAAACCATTAACCCTCAGGAGGTTGGTTCGGTCCCTCCTCTAAGTCCACAAAGCAGGAAACTCTCTGGAGCTCCAGAGAAATGCACCCGGCTCCTTGGGCACATTTTTCTAAACTGAGTCTGGTAGGAGGGGCATAGAGGGGAGGAGCCAGCACACACATACACACACTAAAGGTTTTAAAGTGCCAGGCTCCAGTGGACCATATCTATAACCCATAGTACTACAGTACAGTTCCCCAGTATCCACTAGGACGTAAGAGAAAATAAGATTTTACTTACCGATAAATCTATTTCTCGGAGTCCGTAGTGGATGCTGGGGTTCCTGAAAGGACCATGGGGAATAGCGGCTCCGCAGGAGACAGGGCACAAAAAGTAAAGCTTTTCCGATCAGGTGGTGTGCACTGGCTCCTCCCCCTATGACCCTCCTCCAGACTCCAGTTAGGTACTGTGCCCGGACGAGCGTACACAATAAGGGAGGATTTTGAATCCCGGGTAAGACTCATACCAGCCACACCAATCACACCGTACAACTTGTGATCTAAACCCAGTTAACAGTATGATAACAGCGGAGCCTCTGAAAGATGGCTTCCTTTAACAATAACCCGAATTAGTTAACAATAACTATGTACAACTTATGCAGATAATCCGCACTTGGGATGGGCGCCCAGCATCCACTACGGACTCCGAGAAATAGATTTATCGGTAAGTAAAATCTTATTTTCTCTATCGTCCTAGTGGATGCTGGGGTTCCTGAAAGGACCATGGGGATTATACCAAAGCTCCCAAACGGGCGGGAGAGTGCGGATGACTCTGCAGCACCGAATGAGAGAACTCCAGGTCCTCCTTAGCCAGAGTATCAAATTTGTAAAATTTTACAAACGTGTTCTCCCCTGACCACGTAGCTGCTCGGCAAAGTTGTAATGCCGAGACCCCTCGGGCAGCCGCCCAAGATGAGCCCACCTTCCTTGTGGAGTGGGCCTTTACAGATTTAGGCTGTGGCAAGCCTGCCACAGAATGTGCAAGTTGGATTGTGCTACAGATCCAACGAGCAATCGTCTGCTTAGACGCAGGAGCACCCATCTTGTTGGGTGCATACAATATAAACAACGAGTCAGATTTTCTGACTCCAGCTGTCCTTGCAATACATATTTTTAATGCTCTGACAACGTCCAGTAACTTGGAGTCCTCCAAGTCACTTGTAGCCGCAGGCACTACAATAGGCTGGTTCAGATGAAATGCTGACACCACCTTAGGGAGAAAATGCGGACGAGTCCGCAGTTCTGCCCTGTCCGAATGGAAAATCAGATATGGGCTTTTGTAAGATAAAGCTGCCAATTCTGACACTCTCCTGGCAGAAGCCAGGGCTAGAAGCATGGTCACTTTCCATGTGAGATATTTCAAATCCACCTTTTTTAGTGGTTCAAACCAATGAGATTTTAGGAAGTCCAAAACCACATTTAGATCCCACGGTGCCACTGGAGGCACCACAGGAGGCTGTATATGCAGCACTCCCTTAACAAAGGTCTGGACTTCAGGGACTGAAGCCAATTCTTTTTGAAAGAAAATCGACAGGGCCGAAATTTGAACCTTAATAGATCCCAATTTGAGACCCATTGACAATCCTGATTGCAGGAAATGTAGGAATCGACCCAGTTGAAATTCCTCTGTCGGAGCACTCCGATCTTCGCACCACGCAACATATTTTCGCCAAATTCGGTGATAATGTTGCACGGTTACTTCCTTCCTTGCTTTAATCAAAGTAGGAATGACTTCTTCCGGCATGCCTCTTTCCTTTAGGATCCGGCGTTCAACCGCCATGCCGTCAAACGCAGCCGCGGTAAGTCTTGAAACAGACAGGGACCCTGCTGAAGCAAGTCCCTCCTTAGAGGTAGAGGCCACGGATCTTCCGTGATCATCTCTTGAAGTTCCGGGTACCAAGTCCTCCTTGGCCAATCCGGAACCACTAGTATCGTTCTTACGCCTCTTTGCCGTATAATTCTCAATACTTTTGGTATGAGAGGCAGAGGAGGAAACACATACACCGACTGGTACACCCAAGGCGTTACCAGCGCGTCCACAGCTATTGCCTGCGGATCTCTTGACCTGGCGCAATACCTGTCCAGTTTTTTGTTGAGGCGAGACGCCATCATGTCCACCATTGGTCTTTCCCAACGGGTTACCAGCATGTGGAAGACTTCTGGATGAAGTCCCCACTCTCCCGGGTGAAGATCGTGTCTGCTGAGGAAGTCTGCTTCCCAGTTGTCCACTCCCGGGATGAACACTGCTGACAGTGCTATCACATGATTCTCTGCCCAGCGAAGAATCCTTGCAGCTTCTGCCATTGCCCTCCTGCTTCTTGTGCCGCCCTGTCTGTTCACATGGGCGACTGCCGTGATGTTGTCCGACTGGATCAATACCGGTTTTCCCTGAAGCAGAGGTTCTGCCTGGTTTAGAGCATTGTATATTGCTCTTAGTTCCAGAATGTTTATGTGAAGAGACGTTTCCAGGCTCGTCCATACTCCCTGGAAGTTTCTTCCTTGTGTGACTGCTCCCCAGCCTCTCAGGCTGGCGTCCGTGGTCACCAGGATCCAATCCTGTATGCCGAATCTGCGGCCCTCCAATAGATGAGCACTCTGCAACCACCACAGAAGAGACACCCTTGTCCTTGGAGACAGGGTTATCCGTAGGTGCATCTGAAGATGCGACCCTGACCATTTGTCCAACAGATCCCTTTGGAAAATTCTTGCGTGGAATCTGCCGAATGGAATCGCTTCGTAAGAAGCCACCATTTTTCCCAGGACTCTTGTGCATTGATGTACAGACACCTTTCCTGGTTTTAGGAGGTTCCTGACAAGCTCGGATAACTCCTTGGCTTTTTCCTCCGGGAGAAAAACCTTTTTCTGAACCGTGTCCAGAATCATCCCTAGGAACAGCAGACGAGTTGTCGGCATTAACTGGGATTTTGGAATATTCAGAATCCACCCGTGCTGTTTTAGCACTTCTTGAGACAGTGCTAATCCCATCTCTAGCTGTTCTCTGGACCTCGCCCTTATTAGGAGATCGTCCAAGTATGGGATAATTAATACGCCTTTTCTTCGAAGAAGAATCATCATCTCGGCCATTACCTTTGTAAAGATCCGAGGTGCCGTGGACAATCCGAACGGCAGCGTCTGAAACTGATAGTGACAGTTTTGTACAACGAACCTGAGGTACCCCTGGTGTGAGGGGTAAATTGGAACGTGGAGATACGCATCCTTGATGTCCAAGGATACCATAAAGTCCCCCTCTTCCAGGTTCGCTATCACTGCTCTGAGTGACTCCATTTTGAACTTGAACTTCTTTATGTACAGGTTCAAGGACTTCAGATTTAGAATAGGCCTTACCGAGCCATCCGGCTTCGGTACCACAAAAAGAGTGGAATAATACCCCTTCCCTTGTTGCAGAAGAGGTACCTTGACTATCACCTGCTGAGAGTACAGCTTGTGAATGGCTTCCAACACCGTCTCCCTTTCGGAGGGGGACGTTGGTAAAGCAGACCTCAGGAAACGGCGAGGTGGATCTGTCTCTAATTCCAACCTGTATCCCTGAGATATTATCTGCAGGATCCAGGGATCTACTTGCGAGTGAGCCCACTGCGCGCTGTAATTTTTGAGACGACCGCCCACCGTCCCCGAGTCCGCTTGAGAAGCCCCAGCGTCATGCTGAGGCTTTTGTAGAAGCCGGGGAGGGCTTCTGATCCTGGGAAGGAGCTGCGTGTTGCTGTCTCTTCCCTCGACCTTTGCCTCGTGGCAAATATGAATAGCCCTTTGCTCTCTTATTTTTAAAGGAACGAAAGGGCTGCGGTTGAAAAGTCGGTGCCTTTTTCTGTTGGGGAGTGACTTGAGGTAGAAAGGTGGATTTCCCGGCTGTAGCCGTGGCCACCAAATCTGATAGACCGACTCCAAATAACTCCTCCCCCTTATACGGCAAAACTTCCATATGCCGTTTTGAATCCGCATCGCCTGTCCACTGTCGCGTCCATAAAGCTCTTCTGGCCGAAATGGACATAGCACTTACCCGTGATGCCAGTGTGCATATATCCCTCTGTGCATCACGCATATAAAGAAATGCATCCTTTATTTGTTCTAACGACAGTAAAATATTGTCCCTGTCCAGGGTATCAATATTTTCAATCAGGGATTCTGACCAAACTACCCCCGCACTGCCCATCCAGGCAGTTGCTACAGCTGGTCGTAGTATAACACCTGCATGTGTGTATATACTTTTTTGGATATTTTCCATCCTCCTATCTGATGGATCTTTAAGTGCGGCCGTCTCAGGAGAGGGTAACGCCACTTGTTTAGATAAGCGTGTTAGCGCCTTGTCCACCCTAGGAGGTGTTTCCCAGCGCTCCCTAACCTCTGGCGGGAAAGGGTATAATGCCAATAATTTCTTTGAAATTATCAGCTTTTTATCAGGGGCAACCCACGCTTCATTACACACGTCATTTAGTTCTTCTGATTCAGGAAAAACTATAGGTAGTTTTTTCATACCCCACATAATACCCTGTTTAGTGGTACCTGTAGTATCAGCTAAATGTAACGCCTCCTTCATTGCCAAAATCATATAACGTGTGGCCCTACTGGAAAATACGGTTGATTCGTCACCGTCACCACTGGAGTCATCGCCTGTGTCTGGGTCTGTGTCGACCGACTGAGGCAAAGGGCGTTTCACAGCCCCTGACGGTGTTTGAGTCGCCTGGACAGGCACTAATTGATTGTCCGGCCGTCTCATGTCGTCAAACGACTGCTTTAGCGTGTTGACACTATCCCGTAGTTCCATAAATAAAGGCATCCATTCTGGTGTCGACCCCCTAGGAGGTGACATCCCCATATTTGGCAATTGCTCCGCCTCCACACCAATATCGTCCTCATACATGTCGACACACACGTACCGACACACAGCAGACACACAGGGAATGCTCCTAATGAAGACAGGACCCACTAGCCCTTTGGGGAGACAGAGGGAGAGTTTGCCAGCACACACCAAAAGCGCTATATATATATCAGGGATAGCCTTATAATAAGTGCTCCCCTATAGCTGCTTTGTTATATAAAAATATCGCCATAAATTTGCCCCCCCTCTCTGTTTTACCCTGTTTCTGTAGTGCAGTGCAGGGGAGAGACCTGGGAGCCGTCCTGACCAGCGGAGCTGTGAGAGGAAATGGCGCCGTGTGCTGAGGAGATAGGCCCCGCCCCTTTTCCGGCGGGCTCGTCTCCCGCTATTTTGAGAAATCAGGCAGGGGTTAAATATCTCCATATAGCCTCTAGGGCTATATGTGAGGTATTTTTAGCCTTTATAGGTACTCATTTTGCCTCCCAGGGCGCCCCCCTCCCAGCGCCCTGCACCCTCAGTGACTGCCGTGTGAAGTGTGCTGAGAGGAAAATGGCGCACAGCTGCAGTGCTGTGCGCTACCTTTAGAAGACTGCAGGAGTCTTCAGCCGCCGATTCTGGACCTCTTCTGTCTTCAGCATCTGCAAGGGGGCCGGCGGCGCGGCTCCGGTGACCATCCAGGCTGTACCTGTGATCGTCCCTCTGGAGCTTGATGTCCAGTAGCCAAGAAGCCAATCCATCCTGCACGCAGGTGAGTTGACTCCTTCTCCCCTCAGTCCCTCGCTGCAGTGATCCTGTTGCCAGCAGGAATCACTGTAACATAAAAAACCTAGCTAAACTTTCTCTAAGCAGCTCTTTAGGAGAGCCACCTAGATTGCACCCTTCTCGGCCGGGCACAAAAATCTAACTGGAGTCTGGAGGAGGGTCATAGGGGGAGGAGCCAGTGCACACCACCTGATCGGAAAAGCTTTACTTTTTGTGCCCTGTCTCCTGCGGAGCCGCTATTCCCCATGGTCCTTTCAGGAACCCCAGCATCCACTAGGACGATAGAGAAATGATTACTATTACCAGTTATTTATATAGCGCACACATATTCCACAGCACTTTACAGAGAATATTTTTGATCATTCAGATCAGTCCATGCCACCAGTGGAGTGTACAATCTATATTCCCTACCACATGTACACACACACACATTCACACTAGGGTTAATTTTGTTGTGAGCCAATTAACCTACCAGTATATTTTTGGAATGTGTGAGGAAACCAGAGTACCCGAAGGAAACCCACGCAAGTACAGAGAGAATATACAAACTCCACACAGTTAGGGCCATGGTGGGAATCAAGTCCTGTGAGGCAGTAATTCTGCCCAAATGTGACATTGGCCCTGTAGAGTTGATGCATGATGATTGGTCCATGGAGGTAACACAATTGCTTGGGACAGTATACACACTGGAGCCGATGCAGAGAAAGGGCCTAATTCATATTTATACTCAAACCCAATGGTCTGCATACAAATACGGTTTGGAGGTCTGCGCATTTGCAAGAAATGTTCTGTGCATGTGCAGAACTGGTCTTGAGATATTGCTTGCAGCCCCGTCAGCATTTGGGGGCAGAGCAGGGGAATCCCCCGCCAAAGTTCTTTAAAATGGGGAGCGTGTCAACCCCGTATTGAAGGGGTGACGGGTCCAGGGTCTGCGTCATTGGACGCAGCCTTCCTGTACCCAAGTGTCCGGATCCGACAGCCATCCTGCCTTAGCTCCAGTTTACGCAGGCTGTCTGATGCCTAAAACCAGCGCAAATTGCAACATTAGACGTAGCACTTGGGTCATCCCTAATGCAAACAGGAGGCATCTATCGCCTACAGTCGCCTTCTGCTGCATTTGCATTTTAATGACATGGAACTGCACAGCCACTTCGTTGACATTACCTGAATCAAGCCCTTAATCACAAAATAGGTATCATTTATTGGAAAAGAAAAAAAACATCTGGAAAAACACAGCACTTTCGCCGTAGGCGGAGCCATACACAGGTGCAAATCTACCGTTTGGCCAGGATGGCACTCGCCAGATGTAGAGGGGTGCTGCCCAGCGGTGCCACCCGCGGCCAAAGGGTAGTTTCAGTTTGTACAAGCAGCACCAGTTCTCCCCTCCGCGTGCAGTCCCTGAGCTGCAGGGACGCCCGGCAATGACTAAAGCAGGCAACAGCGGCAGCCAGTGTTATTTGTGCTGGTGTCTGGCGGCTCCGCGCAGCACTACAATATAGAAACTCTGCATAAACGACAGCCCTATCAGCCCTTACTGCCAGAACTCACAGCAGCAAGGGCTGATGGGAGCTGTAGTTTATGCAGTTTCTTTATTGCAGTTCTGTGCTGAGCCGCCGGACACCAGCGCAAATAACACTGGCTGCCGCTGCTGCCTGCTTTAGTCATTGCCGGGTGTCACTGCACTTCACCTTCACTTAGCCCGCCTCCCCCTGTCTCACTCCTGGAGGCGGGAATGAGAGCACACAGTGACATTGTCAATTCTGCCGCCCGCAGAGGCGTCTCCCCGCTCCTGAGAGGAGTGAGGACCGATGCAGCACCCACATGTGGTGGGAGGAAGATTACGGAGCAGGACGAGTAGCCCAAAAGAGTGGTAGGAAAAAGCTGCATGGAGGGCAATGCAGCATTTCCCACTAATTACATTTTACAAACAAAACTGACTGTAGAGAATAAATTGGTAAGGCACCAATCCCATGCATCCATTTATCAGTGCCCTAATGGTGTCCTACGCTTCTGCTAAGCGGTACAACTATTATATGTAATAATTCCAATATTGGCATAAACTACTGATTGCATTGACCTGCTTCATTCCATTCCAGATTATAGAAAGGCAGCACAATACAGTTGTAAAGTGCAGAACAGGGGAATGACACTTCCTATGTCCCAGCAAGTACAGGAGGAGATGACATTCCGGTGGGAGCTGGAGTGCACACACAGTGTGCAAGTGGCATAATGTGTATAAGGGGTACTACTGTGTAGCGTAATGTTAATAAGGGGCTCAAGTGTATGGCATAATGTATATAAGGGTTACTACTGTGTGGCATAACATGAATAATGGACAGTACTGAGTGGTGTAATATGTATATGGGGCACTGCTGTGTGGTGTCATTTGAATTGGGGGTAATATTGTGTGGCCATGCCCTTTTTTTTGGCACACGCACATTCCCCATTTCAAATATGGGAGGGGCACCAGTCCCTTACTTTGCCGGAGGTGCTCGGATCCCTAGATACACCCCTGGCCATACATATCTCTCATCAGCAGCAAATGCACACGGTTTATGTCCGGTATAATCACATACACAAACACCCGTGTTTTTAACTATTTGTTTAGCACGTGAAATGCACATTTTCTATTGGGTATCAACAAACCTTAAAAAATAATATGGCTTTCTTATTCTGGGCATACATGCTTTGATTATCTGCCAGATAATTGCAGTGTGTATGTGGGCGACCAATCCGAAATACGGATTGGTCAGACACGCTGGATCATCCCATGGGAAGGAATGGGGAATTGTCTCCTCCCCGGGAGCGGAGCGCCGATATCACGTGACATACACTGTGAGAGATCTCACAGTGTATGTCCCGGATATCGGCAGGGTCTGAGACTGTCAGATATTTGACTGTCGGTCTGACAGGCATTTTACCTTGTACGTGTGTGCCTGGCATTAGACGTATATGTTTGCTTGTCGGATAGAATGTGTTTTCATATATATTAGAGGTCTGAGAGACAGCAGCACAATCAACTGCTGTCGGTATCGGTATGAAAAACCATCCGTATACCGACAGCGTGATCCCGGCCACCTTGCGGGCTTGCTTTGCTCGCCATGCTGTAGGTATCCCTTATGGGTGTTATGGACACCCATAGAGTGATAAAATCCTGTGGAGCCGGGATTCCGGTGGCGGTATTTCACCGCTAGTCGGGATTCCGGGGACTGCATAGTGCCATCCGAGATCCCGACTAGCAGTATTGTAACTGCTTCCCATCCTGTCCCATCCCATCCCAGCAGAATACAGGATACCTCCTTAGGTGGGTCTATAGGAGAATTGCGATTCTACAAAGAGAAGGTCAACAATGAAGTAAAGACAAATAAATATCTACTCCATAATTGTTCTGTGGCAGAAACTCAATACTGGCATGTCTGCTTTATATTCATAATTTAGCTTTAGCTACAGTTGCACTCTCTAACAGGCAAAGCCTCTCCCTCCTGTAGTGAAAGCTCTACCTGCGCCATTACAAAGGGGTAGAACCCTGGACAGTGCGGAAGCCAGGTTCCCCACAACACACAACTCTTTTTAAACACTGACACCATCATTTAGAAATAATACCCTGAGATTTCTCCCTGTAGTATGGACAACTGGTCGGTAAGTGTGTGGTAATAGTAAAAGCGAAGTCTGCGGTATCAGCAGCTAAGTGATGAGCCATTGATAAGGTGCTTTTTGCTCTTTTATTAAACAAGCCCTTTGCTTGGTCCTGCAATTAATATTCATTATTTGCATGTGTCCCGCTATGCTGGCAATAAGCCTGTTCTATAATTGATTGATAACCCTACTCACTGAACAGGATATGTGTTGCCAGGATCCACTTTGGAGGTGGAATACTCTCTTGAACAGGTTTTAAACCTGAGTCATTTTGACAATAGAGTTAATAGTAAAAAAAAAAAGTCGCCCTGCCAACTCTGTGCCAGCCACAACAGGTCTGAATAGAAGGCAGACACACTGTACAGAGGCTGCACAAGCTTGGCACATGAATGCCAGGCGTTTCCCTGGGAAACGCATCTTAGCTCACGAAACGAAGAAGCTTTTCAAGAAACTCCAGATTCCACATTTCCTAACAATTACTTCATCTACCATTTATTTACATAGTAACATAGTTAAAAGAGGCAAAATGCCCGTCGGGTTCAACCTGTATTCTGTATTAAACTGTGCACATTATAATGCACCAGCTGAAGTAATGGTTTAGTACCAATTAACAACTATATTTCATACCACTCCCAGATATATAATGTCAATATATTAAATGCTATAGCCTTGGATACTTTTTTCAGCTAGAAAATTGTCCAATCCATTTTTAAATGCATTTACAGAGTCCGCCATTATTACCTTCTCTGGCAAGGAGTTCCAAATCTTTATTGCCCTTACGGTGAAAAACCCTTTCCTACAATTTGTACAGAATTTTCTCTCCTCTAGCCTCAGTGAGTGCTCACGTGTCCTATACTGAGTTCTATTAATAAATAAATCCCCTGCTAACTCTTTGTTATGACCCTTTAGATATTTGAAGATATTAATAATGTCTCCTCTTAGTCTCCTCTTTTCTAGTGTATAAATATTTAACCTAGTAAGCCTTTCCTTGTACTCCAGTGTCTCTAAACTTTTAATCAGTTTAGTAGCTCGCCTTTAAACTCTTTCGAGTTCCCCGATATCTTCTTTAGAACATGGTGCCCAAAATTGAACACAATATTCCGGGTGCGGACGTACCAATGATTTTTACAGTGACAGGATTACATCCTCGCCCTTTGTCTCAAACCCCCAATTTATGCACGCAAGGACTTTACTTGCCTTCTTTGCTGCATTTTGACATTGTGTACTGTTATTAACCTTATTATCTATGAGCACCCCCAAATCTTTTTCACTACTGTTACCCCTATATTTTCCCCATTAAGTGTGTAGGATGCAAGTTTGTTTTTATCCCAAAATGCATAGCTTTGCATTTTTCAATATTGAACCTCATTCTCCATTTAGACACCCAGGTTTCAAGTTTAAATAAGTCATTCTGTAGAGACTCCACATTGATTTCTGAATTACCTTACACAGTTTAGTATCATCTGCAAAGATTAACACTGTGCTTCCCAGGCCTATTCCTAGATCATTAATAAATATACTGAACAGTAGCAGGCCAAGTACGGACCCTTGTGGTATTCCGCTGACTACTGGTGCCCAGCTGGAGCACATCCCATTGACCACTACTCGTTGTACCCTGTTATCCAGCCAATTACCTATCCATGTACAAATAGCATTTCCTAGGCCAAGCTCCCGTAATTTGATGATCAGTCTCCAGTGAAGCACTGTATCGAAGGCTTTTGCAAAATCTAAATACACCACACCCACTGCTTTTCCCTGGTCAAGATGATTGCTGACTTCCTCGTGAGGACCATTACTGACCATTACAATGGTGTGTTGGACATTATGAAAATATTATTTTGAATATATCTTGTTTTCTAACAAAACAGGGGTACTCTTGTTTTATATTTATACCAGGGGTTCTCAAACTCGGTCCTCAGGACCCCACACAGTGCATGTTTTGCAGGTCTCCTCACAGAATCACAAGTGAAATAATTAGCTCCACCCGTGGACCTTTTAAAATGGGTCAGTGAGTAATTAATACACCTGTGCACTTGCTGGGTTACCTGCAAAACATGCACTGTGTGGGGTCCTGAGGACCGAGTTTGAGAACCTCTGATTTATACTTTATTCAAAAAGTTCAGCAAACAAAGCAATACATAGGGGGGCATATTCAATTGTGCACAGAATTTTTAAACCCCCGCTGCACAGGGTTTTACCTACAGACGCAGGGCTTTTCCTTTCATCTGAAGGAGAGCAAAATGAGTCGCACCCCCAGAGTAATGGGCCCTACACACTGCACGACCCGCTGCCGAGCTGCCCGACCGCCGATTCGGCAGATGGGCGACCAGGCTGCGGGGGGAAGGTGACGGGGGGAGTGAAGTTTCTTCACTCCCCCCGTCACCCGGCTCCATAGCAGTGCTTGCAAATATGGACGAGATCATCCATACTGGCCTGCATGCACAAGCGACGGGGCACCAGCGATGAACGAGCGTGGAACCGCGCATCGTTCATCGTTGCTGCCTCCACACTGAAAGATATGAACGGTATCTCGTTCATTAATGAAGTAATATCGCCCAGTGTGTATGGCCCATAAGTCTGATTTTTCCTAAAATCTGTATTTTTAGGAAAAATCATTGGGACTTTTTCTGGCACCCTTGCTGCCCCCCGTTAATGACTAATGAAGAAATTAGAAGTTTCCAATTAGCTTAATTAGTCCTTAATTACTCATCTTCTGAAGCGGTGTCTTCTTCCTCCAGCCTGTCAGGATCCGATCTTCTGCAGCAGCGGTGTGTAAGTATGTGACCCCCCAATATGTGTAACTCCCCCAATCTGTGTGTGACCCCCGTGTGTGTGATCCCCATGTGTGCCCGGAGGTAGCAGCAGGGAGAACTACATCTCCAAGCAGCCACCACCCCTCCCAGCATCTACTGTACCTGCGCAGTGGAAAGATGGAGAGGAGATGACCGGGAGCCATACAGACCACCGGGGTGTATTCAAAGCAAGAAAACCTAAAATATTTTTTAAATTGGATACCGCATGTATTGTACCCGTGGTAATCCAAAATTGGACGCAGTTTTTGTTTTTTTTGCGTACAAAAATTGGATACTCCCCATGTACTCAAATACCCGATTATAAAAAAGTAGATGATGAGGGAAAACAATAAAAGCATTGAGACATGGAAGACCATGGAAACACAATGAAGCAGGCCTATAAAGCCTGCAGGTTTAAGCGGTTAGCTGCACCACATACAGAAAGGATAAATTATAATCCACAAAAATCAATAGAAAATTCATGTCCTAGCAGAATACCTCAACTACATCATAAAATTCAGAACTCTAAAATTTATAACAGCTGTATATCTAATCCCAATAAAGAAGGTCACCTAAAGTAGGACATAAATTTTCAATCCTCTATTAATCAGTATATCGTTGAAGTGAACATGGGATCACACTGATGCTTACACTGGAATACAGAGAGTAAGAAGTTCCAAAGCAATTTCTGACATAACTCTGGCCTGAATCACCTATACCACCTGATAAGTTACGTAGAAGCCAATATGCAGTGCTGTCACAGCTGGGAAATCTCCCTGGAGGGAATACAAATCACACCTTTCCCTCACTACCCTGTCAGCACAGTGCTACTCGTCAGTGGCTCTGTCGGAAATTCCAGCTGTTAAAAGTCTCTCGCAGAACATCATCACATTCCCCAGTATGTTACTACTATGGCTTGCATGGTAACAGAGAAATCAACACAACACTGTATCAGTGTCTGGCCCAACCAGAGGGGATCCGGTCTGAAGATCGACAGTATCTAGGTCGACAATGTTTAGGTCGACAGTCACTAGGTCGACATGGATGGAAGGTCGACAGGGTTTCTAGGTCGACATGTGCTAGGTCGACAGGTCTAAAGGTCGACATGAGTTTTTCACATTTTTTTTCTTTTTTTGAATTTTTTCATACTTAACGATCCACGTGGACTACGATTGGAACGGTAAAGTGTGCCGAGCGAAGCGGTAGCGGAGCGAAGGCACCATGCCCAAAGCATGGCGAGCGAAGCGAGCCATGCGAGCTGACGCGGTGCACTAATTTGGGATCCCGATCACTCTACGAAGAAAACGACACAAAAAATAAAATAAAATCCTCATGTCGACCTTTAGACCTGTCGACCTAGCACATGTCGACCTAGAAACCCTGTCGACCTTCCATCCATGTCGACCTAGTGACTGTCGACCTATAGTGGTCGACCTAAACATTGTCGACCTAGATACTGTCGATTTGATGAACCACACCCAACCAGAGATCCCACTGGTATTACCTGCCTAGATCGGTGACAGCACTTCAGCCTAATGGAGTGTGACACTGTTACACGAAGCATCTGTTAGTTACACTATTTTGTGATTGCCGGTTTAAATGCTCATGTTTCATATTATAACCATCTGCAAGTGGCCATGCTACATGATAGGTAACACTACACTGTTACTCGCAAATAGTAGGGTGACGCACAACAGATACTGTATGTAACGTGTTCCTTCACTCAGATAGACTGACACGTTCAGCATCTGTCATTTGATAATCTGTGTTCGATAAATGATAGCCACAAGCTGGTTGCTATCGGCAACTGCTCCACTTTATTTCTCTTGAAGGTTTGATACATCCTCTCTATAGTATCATAACAAAGAGGGCAGATATATCTGGTTATATGTATTGCTGTCACTGTCAAGAGAAGATTCCCTTACTGCCTGAGAACAACTACACACTTATATAAAGAATACACATTAGAGGACAGTGAAAGCTTGGTCAATATAGTAAGGCAAAAAAAAACAAAAAAACACAAACCTATTATTCCAGTAACTAAGGACAGAACAATAGGTACTAGCCATACTAGTCCTACGAAAATCATATCCAAATTCACAACCTATTATGATCCATTATACAGGGGAGCCATAGAAAACCCAGGGTTAACGCAAGAAAACTATCCAAGAAAACTGCAGGACAGAGGCCCAGGTGAATTGCTAAATTCACAGAAGAAACTTTTACTGTTGCTAATTTAGCAACAACAGGGCAAATGATCTTACCACCAATTACTATAAAATATCAAAATCCAATACTGGCCCTATTATTTCATAAGATGCAATCAGATGAAATCACCCCTTATCATCTCATCTTATTACCCTAATCATGCTATTTCATACAATATAAACCAGCCATAGGTGTATCTATAGTGGGTGCAGGGTGTGCGCTGCACACAGACCCTGGACAGCACAAGATAAGATAGGGAGGGGCTGGGGACCCTCTGCGCACAGAACCCATTGGGCATTAATATGCCCCTGAAATTATAAAAAAAAAAAAAAACAAATAGGTGCCCATCTTCAGTAAGCATCTTACTAAGCTTAGATGGTGAAAAAGCATTTCACAAGGTTTCCTGGGCCCATCTGAAGAACTCATTGCAAATCTGAGTATTGGGACAAACTTTCTCACAGTGGGGGTAATTCCAAGTTGATCGCAGCAGGATTTTTTATAGCAACTGGGCAAAACCATGTGCACTGCAGGGGAGGCAGATATAACATGTGCAGAGAGAGTTAGATTTGGGTGTGGTGTGTTCAAACTGCAATCTAATTTGCAGTGTAAAAATAAAGCAGCCAGTATTTACCCTGCACAGAAACAAATAACCCACCCAAATCTAACTCTTTCTGCACATGTTATATCTGCCTCCCCTGCAGTGCACATGGTTTTGCCCAGTTGCTATCAAAAATCCTGCTGCGATCAACTTGGAATTACCCCCCATGTGCACTGCAGGAGAGGCAGATATAACATGTGCAGAGAGAGTTAGATTTGGGTGGGGTGTGTTCAATCTGCAATCTAATTTGCAGTGTAAAAATAAAGCAGCCAGTATTTACCCTGCACAGAAATAAAATTACCCACCCAAATCTAACTCTTTCTGCACATGTTATATCTTCCTCCCCTGCAGTGCAAATGGTCTTACCACCAATTACTATAAAATATCAAAATCCAATACTGGCCCTATTATTTCATAATATGCAATCAGATGAAATCACCCCTTATCATCTCATCTTATTACCCTAATCATGCTATTTCATACAATATAAACCAGCCATAGGTGTATCTATAGTGGGTGCAGGGTGTGCGCTGCACACAGACCCTGGACAGCACAAGGTAAGATAGGGAGGGGCTGGGGACCCTCTGCGCACAGAACCCCTTGGGCATTAATATGCCCCTGAAATTATATAAAAAACAAAAAAAATAAGATTTTACTCACCGGTAAATCTATTTCTCGTAGTCCGTAGTGGATGCTGGGAACTCCGTAAGGACCATGGGGAATAGCGGCTCCGCAGGAGACTGGGCACAACTAAAGAAAGCTTTAGGACTACCTGGTGTGCACTGGCTCCTCCCCCCATGACCCTCCTCCAGACCTCAGTTAGGATACTGTGCCCGGAAGAACTGACACAATAAGGAAGGATTTTGAATCCCGGGTAAGACTCATACCAGCCACACCAATCACACCGTATAACTCGTGATACTATACCCAGTTAACAGTATGAATAATAACTGAGCCTCTCAACAGATGGCTCAACAATAACCCTTTAGTTAAACAATAACTATCTACAAGTATTGCAGACAATCCGCACTTGGGACGGGCGCCCAGCATCCACTACGGACTACGAGAAATAGATTTACCGGTGAGTAAAATCTTATTTTCTCTAACGTCCTAGTGGATGCTGGGAACTCCGTAAGGACCATGGGGATTATACCAAAGCTCCCAAATGGGCGGGAGAGTGCGGATCACTCTGCAGCACCTAATGAGCAAACTCAAGGTCCTCCTCAGCCAGGGTATCAAACTTGTATACTTTTGCAAAAATGTTTGAACCCGACCAAGTAACAGCTCGGCAAAGTTGTAAAGCCGAGACCCCTCGGGCAGCCGCCCAAGAAGAGCCCCTTTCCTCGTGGAATGGGCTTTTACAGATTTAGGGTGTGGCAGTCCAGCCGCAGAATGTGCAAGTTGAATCGTGCTACAGATCCAGCGAGCAATAGTCTGCTTAGAAGCAGGAGCACCCAGCGTGTTGGGTGCATACAGGATAAATAGCGAGTCAGTTTTCCTGACTCCAGCCGTCCTGGAAACATATATTTTCCAGGCCCTGACTACGTCCAGTAACTTGGAGTCCTCCAAGTCCCACGTAGCCGCAGGCACCACAATAGGTTGGTTCACATGAAAAGCTGATACCACCTTAGGAAGGAATTGGGAACGAGTCCTCAATTCCGCCCTATCCATATGAAAATCAGATAAGGGCTTTTGCATGACAAAACCGCCAATTCTGATACACGCTTGGCCAACGCCAAGGCAAACAGCATGACCACTTTCCACGTGAGGTATTTTAGCTCTACGGATTTAAGTGGCTCAACCCAATGCGGCTTCAGGAAATCCAACACCACGTTGAGATCCCACGGTGCCACTAGAGGCACAAACGGGGGCTGAATATGCAGCACTCCCTTAACCAAAGTCTGAACTTCAGGCAGTGAAGCCAGTTCTTTTTGGAAGAAAATGTACAGAGCCGAAATCTGGACCTTAACGTAACCCAATTTTAGGCCCGTAGTCACTCCTGACTGTAGGAAGTGCAGAAATCGACCCAGTTGAATTTCCTCCGTTGGGGCCTTCCTTGCCTTACACCAAGCAACATATTTTTGCCATATGTGGTGATAATATTTTGCGATCACATCTTTCCTAGCCTTAATCAGCGTAGGAATGACTTCCTCCGGAATGCCTTTTCCTTTAGGATCCGGTGTTCAACCGCCATGCCGTCCAACACAGCCGTGGTAAGTCTTGGAACAGGCAGGGCCCCTGCTGTAGCAGGTCCTGTCTGAGCGGCAGAGGCCATGGGTCCTCTGAGATCATTTCTTGAAGTTCCGGGTACCAAGCTCTTCTTGGCCAATCCGGAACCACGAGTCTAGTTCTTACTCCTCTCCTTCTTAGTATTCTCAATACCCTGGGTATGAGAGGCAAAGGAAGGAACACATACACCGACTGGTACACCCACGGTGTTACCAGAGCGTCTACAGCTATCGCCTGAAGGTCCCTTGACCTGGAGCAATATCTTTTTAGCTTTTTGTTGAGGCGGGACGCCATCATGTCCACCTGTGGCCTTTCCCAATGGTGTACAATCATTTTGAAGACTTCTGGATGAAGTCCCCACTCTCCCGGGTGGAGGTCGTGCCTGCTGAGAAAGTCTGCTTCCCAGTTGTCCACTCCGGGAATGAACACTGCTGACAGTGCTAATACATGATTTTCCGCCCATCGGAAAATCCTTGTGGCTTCTGCCATCACCATCCTGCTTCTTATGCCGCCCTGCTGGTTTACATGGGCGACCGCCGTGATGTTGTCTGACTGGATCAGCACCGGCTGGTGTTGAAGCAGGGGTCTAGCCTGACTTAGGGCATTGTGAATGGCCCTTAGTCCCAGAATATTTATGTGTAGGGAAGTCTCCTGACTTGACCATAGTCCTTGGAAGTTTCTTCCCTGTGTGACTGCCCCCCCAGCCTCGAAGGCTGGCATCTGTGGTCACCAGGACCCAGTCCTGTATGCCGAATCTGCGGCCCTCTATAAGATGAGCACTCTGCAGCCACCACAACAGCGACACCCTGGCCCATGGAGACAGGGTTATCAGCCGATGCATCTGAAGATGCGACCCGGACTACTTGTCCAACAGATCCCACTGGAAGATCCTTGCATGGAACCTACCCAATGGAATTTCTTCGTAAGAAGTTACCATCTTTCCCAGGACTCGCGTGCATTGATGCACCGACACCTGTATTTGTATTAGGAGGTCTCTGACTAGAGATGACAACTCCTTGGCCTTCTCCTCCGGGAGAAACCCTTTTTCCTGTTCCGTGTCCAGAACCATACCCAGGAACAGTAGACGCGTCGTAGGAACCAGCTGCGACTTTGGACTATTCAGAATCCAGCCGTGCTGTTGTAGCACTTCCCGAGATAGTGCTACTCCGACCAGGGCCGGCTCCAGGCATGTTCCAGTCGAGCGGCCGCGCAGGGCGCCACCCTTAAAGGGCGCCGCTATTTGGGGCTGTCATATTGTGTCCACATACCTGGAGCCGACTCTGCCCTGATCACAGCTGTCCGCCCCGTCTCTCAGCAGAGGCCGCAATGATGGGGGAGTGTTGTGGGCGGGCCAAGGCCAGGCTCAGTGAATTTGTGTGCGGCGCCTGACCAGCCCGAGCAGCCCTGCCTCCCTCTCGACACACCCACCGCCTATCACCAGCCACAGTGCTCTCCTCATCCCCCTCACCTCCCCAGAATGCCGGTGCAGACACAACGTCATTGCGCACGGCTGTCTGGGAGAGGAAGTGTTGGTGGGAGAAGAGAGGACCGAGGAGCGGGAAGAGTGAGGAGCAGCGGCATCCCCAGTGACGGTGCATCATGTATTGCATAAGCCCCTGGCCCCATGGAGGCATCCTGTCAGACCAGGATCCCGGAAGCAGCACAGCACACGGCCGGCATGAGCACTTCAGGGAGAGTGCTGCCCCCAGCCAGGGTAAGTCCGGATGTATACATGCCCTGGCTGAATCTCTGTCCTCACCCCCCTCTCTCTCTTTCCTTGTTCTCACCCCCCCTTCTCTTTTGTATTCACTCCCCCCTTTCTCTTTTGTCCTCGTATCTCTCTTTTGTACTCAGACCCTGTCTCTCTCTTATACTAACCCTCCTCTTTGTCGTTACCCCCTCTTTGTCGTTACCCCCTCTCTCTTTATCGTTACCCCCTCTCTTTGTCGTTACCCCCTCTCTCTTTATCGTTACCCCCTCTCTCTTTATCGTTACCCCCTCTCTCTTTATCGTTACCCCCTCTCTTTGTCGTTACCCCCTCTCTTTGTTGTTACCCCCTCTCTCTTTGTCGTTACCCCCTCTCTTTGTCGTTACCCCCTTTTTATCGTTACCCCCTCTCTTTGTCGTTACCCCCTCTCTCTTTATCGTTACCCCCTCTCTCTTTATCGTTACCCCCGCTCTTTGTCGTTACCCCCTCTCTCTTTGTCGTTACCCCCTCTCTCTTTGTCGTTACCCCCTCTCTCTTTGTCGTTACCCCCTCTCTCTTTGTCGTTACCCCCTCTCTTTTTATTGTTACCCCCTCTCTCTTTATCGTTACCCCCTCTCTCTTTGTCGTTACCCCCTCTTTGTCGTTACCCCCTCTCTTTATCGTTACCCCCTCTCTTTGTCGTTACCCCCTCTCTTTGTCGTTACCCCCTCTCTCTTTGTCGTTACCCCCTCTCTCTTTGTCGTTACCCCCTCTCTTTGTCGTTACCCCCTCTCTCTTTGTCGTTACCCCCTCTCTTTGTCGTTACCCCCTCTCTCTTTGTCGTTATCCCCGTCTCTTTGTCGTTACCCCCGTCTCTTTGTCGTTACCCCCTCTCTTTGTCGTTACCCCCTCTCTCTTTATCGTTACCCCCTCTCTTTGTCGTTACCCCCTCTCTCTTTGTCGTTACCCCCTCTCTTTATCGTTACCCCCGTCTCACTCTTTTGTCCTTAACCCCTCTCTTTTGTCTTTACCTCCCTCTCTTTTATTGTTACCCCCTCTGTCTCTTTTGTCATTACCCCCCTCTGTCTCTTTTGTCATTACCCCCCTCTGTCTCTTTTGTCCTTATCCCAAACTCTTTTTGTCCTTATCCCACCCTCTCTCTCTTCTTCTCACCTCTCTCTCATCCCTCTCGACACACCCACCGCCTATCACCAGCCACAGTGCTCTCCTCATCCCCCTCACCTCCCCAGAATGCCGGTGCAGACACAACGTCATTGCGCACGGCTGTCTGGGAGAGGAAGTGTTGGTGGGAGAAGAGAGGACCGAGGAGCGGGAAGAGTGAGGAGCAGCGGCATCCCCAGTGACGGTGCATCATGTATTGCATAAGCCCCTGGCCCCATGGAGGCATCCTGTCAGACCAGGATCCCGGAAGCAGCACAGCACACGGCCGGCATGAGCACTTCAGGGAGAGTGCTGCCCCCAGCCAGGGTAAGTCCGGATGTATACATGCCCTGGCTGAATCTCTGTCCTCACCCCCCTCTCTCTCTTTCCTTGTTCTCACCCCCCCTTCTCTTTTGTATTCACTCCCCCCTTTCTCTTTTGTCCTCGTATCTCTCTTTTGTACTCAGACCCTGTCTCTCTCTTATACTAACCCTCCTCTTTGTCGTTACCCCCTCTCTTTGTCGTTACCCCCTCTCTCTTTATCGTTACCCCCTCTCTTTGTCGTTACCCCCTCTCTCTTTATCGTTACCCCCTCTCTCTTTATCGTTACCCCCTCTCTCTTTATCGTTACCCCCTCTCTTTGTCGTTACCCCCTCTCTTTGTTGTTACCCCCTCTCTCTTTGTCGTTACCCCTTCTCTTTGTCGTTACCCCCTTTTTATCGTTACCCCCTCTCTTTGTCGTTACCCCCTCTCTCTTTATCGTTACCCCCTCGCTCTTTGTCGTTACCCCCTCTCTCTTTGTCGTTACCCCCTCTCTCTTTGTCGTTACCCCCTCTCTCTTTGTCGTTACCCCCTCTCTCTTTGTCGTTACCCCCTCTCTCTTTGTCGTTACCCCCTCTCTTTTTATTGTTACCCCCTCTCTCTTTATCGTTACCCCCTCTCTCTTTGTCGTTACCCCCTCTTTGTCGTTACCCCCTCTCTTTATCGTTACCCCCTCTCTTTGTCGTTACCCCCTCTCTTTGTCGTTACCCCCTCTCTCTTTGTCGTTACCCCCTCTCTCTTTGTCGTTACCCCCTCTCTTTGTCGTTACCCCCTCTCTCTTTGTCGTTACCCCCTCTCTCTTTGTCGTTACCCCCTCTCTCTTTGTCGTTATCCCCGTCTCTTTGTCGTTACCCCCGTCTCTTTGTCGTTACCCCCTCTCTTTGTCGTTACCCCCTCTCTTTGTCGTTACCCCCTCTCTCTTTATCGTTACCCCCTCTCTCTTTATCGTTACCCCCTCTCTCTTTGTCGTTACCCCCTCTCTTTATCGTTACCCCCGTCTCACTCTTTTGTCCTTAACCCCTCTCTTTTGTCTTTACCTCCCTCTCTTTTATTGTTACCCCCTCTGTCTCTTTTGTCATTACCCCCCTCTGTCTCTTTTGTCATTACCCCCCTCTGTCTCTTTTGTCCTTATCCCAAACTCTTTTTGTCCTTATCCCACCCTCTCTCTCTTCTTCTCACCTCTCTCTCATCTTGTCCTCACCTCACCTCTATCTCTCTCATCCTCACCACTATCTCTTGATCTATCTCCCCCGCTCTCATCCTCACTCCCTCTTTTTTGTCCTCACCCTCTCTCTCTTGTCCTCACCCCCCCCCCCATTTTGCCCTCACCTCCCTCTCTCTCTCGTCCTTACCCCTCTCTCTCTCTCTCTCTCTCTATATCTCTTTCATCGTAGCATTCAGCAGGGAGAGAAGTCCTAGGAGCAGCAGCACGGCGTTGAGCGATGTCGCGTGGTACTATATGCGGCTGGCCGCCCACAAGCACACGATCTGCAGCCTGCCTGAGACCCTGGTCCTGAGGAGGAGTCTAGCCAACCATGCATTCCGGGATCCCAGCACAGCACACAGCCAGCAGCAGCACTGCAGGGAGAGTGCTGCCCCCCTAGCCAGGGTGAGTGTGGATGTATACATGCCCCGGCTGACTCTCTCTGTCTTCACGCACACTCTCTCTGTTCCTCTGTTCTCACTCCCCCTCTCTTTTTTTTTTTTTTTGTCCTCACCCCCTCTCTCTCTCTTGTCCTCACCTCTCTCTCTTGTCTGCATCCTTCTCCCTGATGTCCTCACATCTCTTTTTATTGTCCTCACCCCCTCTCTTCTCTCTTTTCCTAACCCCTCTCTCTTTTGTCCTCACTCACTCTCTCTATTTTGTCCTCACTTCCCCTCCTTCACTCGTCCTCACCCTCTCTCTCTCTTGCCTCACCTCTCTTTCTTTCTCTCTCTCTCTTTCTGGTAATTGTCCACAATTCACAGCTACTTCCATAGCGGCTCTACTGTGGTGTATAAGGAGCTCTACTATGCCGTAATGTGTGTAAGTGACTCTACTGTGGTGTAACATGTACAGTATAAGTGGCTCTACTGTGGTGTAATGCAGGGCCGGCTCTAGGCATGTTCGAATAGAGCGGCCGTGCAGGGCGCCACCCCTAATGGGCGCCGCCATATTCGAACATGGAGCCGGCCCTGTGCACTGCAGCATCGTGTGACTTGAGTGCGCTATACGTGCTGAGCGGCGCCGGTGTCTAACGTCAGACGCCGGCAGCGCGCACAGTGCACTCAAGCACCTTGGAGGCTTCCTGGCCGCCTTCCCGCACCCCCGCACCCGACCTGCACTGCCGCACTCGGACAGCAGTACTCCTCCCCCTCCAACGCCGCAGGTATTTGGGGGGGGCTGAGTGAATAATTGATGGATGGCACTGTGGGGGCATTTATCTGGCACTGTGGGGGCATTTATCTGGCACTGTGGGGACATTTATCTGGCACTGTGGCCATTTATCTGGCATTGTGGGGGCATTTATCTGGCACTGTGGCTGTGGGGGCATTTATCTGGCACTGTGGGGGCATTTATCTGGCACTGTGGGGACATTTATCTGGCACTGTGGCTATGGGGGCATTTATCTGGCACTGTAGAGACATTTATCTGGCACTGTGGGGGCATTTATGTAGCACTGTGGGGGCATTTATGTAGCACTGTGGGGTCATATCTTGCACTGGGGGCATTTATCTGGCACTGTGGGGACATTTATCTGGCACTGTGGGGACATTTATCTAGCACTGTGGGGGCTTTTCTGTATCTACATATCTGGCACTATGTGGCCATTTATGTATCTGGCATTGCTGGGGGGCATGTCATGTGTTGCTGGCACTGCTGGGGGGCATGTCATGTGTAGCTGGCACGGCTGGGGAGCATATCATGTAGTGTTCCCGCTAGGCGTCTGTGGCTAGGCAATGTGTCTAACGTGCTCTGCCTGGCGCAAAGTGTCTAACGTGCTCTGCCTGGCGCAAAGTGTCTAACGTGCTCTGCCTGGCGCAAAGTGTGTAGGAGGTTCTACCTGGTGCAGTCTGTATTAACTGCACTACTGTGTGGTGTAATGCGAATTGCCACTATTATGTGGCCACGCACCTTCCCCACGAAGCAACGCTCCTAAATTTTTGCTGCGCGCCTTCGGCGCGCACTGTCCATGCTTTACCGTGTAGGTAGATGAGCACCAAGCATTACAGTATGCACATCATTTTGCCCTCCTAACTTAAAAATGTGCCCTCCCTGCCCTAAAAAGTGAACACTATCGTGTAGCTGGCACTGCTGGGGGGCATATTGTGTGTAGCTGGCACTGCTGGGGGGCATATCATGTCTATCTGGCACTGTACATTGTGTATCTGGCACTATACTGGAGACATTATGTGTATCTGACACTATACTGGAGACATTGTGTGTAAGGAACACTACTGTGGCTGTTATGTGTAAGGCTGCTAATTGTGTGCGTAGAGGGGGTGTGAAAACATATTTATATATAGTCTAATAATATGAAGTTATGAGGCCACGCCCACTTTCCAAGAGGCCACACCCACTTTTCCTGGGGCGCGCGCGTCTTCGGCACGCGCATAGGGGGGGAGGGGGGGGGGCGCTTTTACATGTTTTCGCTCAGGGTGCTAGTAGGCCTGGAGCCGGCCCTGACTCCGACGAACAACTGCTCCCTGGACCTCGCCTTTATAAGGAGATCGTCCAAGTACGGGATAAGTATAACTCCCTTTTTTTGAAGGAGTAACATCATTTCGGCCATTACCTTGGTAAATACCCTCGGTGCCGGGGACAGACCAACGGCAACGTCTGGAATTGGTAATGACAGTCCTGTACCACAATTTTGAGGTACTCCTGGTGAGGAGGGTAAATGGGGACATGCAGGTAAGCATCCTTGATGTCCAGTGATACCATGTAATCCCCTTCGTCCAGGCTTGCAATAACCGCCCTGAGCGATTCCATTTTGAACTTGAACCTTCGTATATAAGTGTTCAAGGATTTCAATTTTAGAATGGGTCTCACCGAACCGTCTAGTTTCGGTACCACAACATTGTGGAATAGTAACCCCGGCCTTGTTGAAGTAGGGGTACCGTGATTATCACCTGCTGGAAGTACAGCTTGTGAATTGCCGCCAGTACTACCTCTCCACGAGGGCAGCAAGCAAGGCTGATTTGTAACGGCGAGGGGGAGTCGCCCCGAAACTCCAGCTTGTATCCCTGTGATACTACTTGCAGAACCCAGGGATCCACCTGTGAGCGAGCCCACTGGTCGCTGAAGTTCCCGAGACGCACCCCCACCGCACCTGGCTCCACCTGTGGAGCCCCAGCGTCATGCGGTGGACTCAGAGGAAGCGGGGGAAGATTTTTGATCCTGGGAACTGGCTGTCTGGTGCAGCTTTTTCCCTCTTCCCTTGTCTCTGTGCAGAAAGGAAGCGCCTTTAACCCGCTTGCTGTTCTGAAGCCGAAAGGACTGTACCTTATAATACGGTGCTTTCTTAGGCTGTGAGGAAAACTTGAGGTAAATTTTTTTCCTTCCCAGCTGTTGCTGTGGATACGAGGTCCCAGAGACCATCCCCAAACAATACCTCACCCTTAAAAGGCAGAATCTTCATGTGCCTTCTAAAGTCAGCATCGCCTGTCCACTGCCGGGTCCCTAATACCCTCCTGGCAGAATGGACATTGCAATAATTCTGGATGCCAGCCGGCAAATATCCCTCTGTGCATCCCTCATATATAAGACGACATCTTTAATATGCTCTATGGTTAGCAAATAGTATCCCTGTCCTGACAGGGTAATAGACCACTGTCAAAGTCAGAAAAATATCTCTATGCACACTGCCATATTTGCACCTCACACAGGTCTGCGCTGCGCATGCGTGCGCTCTCCCGTGCGTGCGCATGCTCGCTGTTGCGGGCACCCGCGGGCGCGCGGTATGTGCATTTACGGTAGAGTTCATGTGTTCGTAGCGTGCGACTCAATCGTTACATATTTTCACTATATAATGTATTTTGTAGATCATGGTCCCTTTGATAGATTCTGAAAGTTTGGTTAATGTAGAATGTTCATGAACAGAGAAATCCCCCTTTGTTTGATACGAAGGGTCAGACAGGAGTAATACAGTGGTGTTTAGTATCCATCGGAAGAGTATCTAATTAGCAATATTCCGGTGTTGGTTTGAAGCGGATTAATCGCTCGTGCGAATAGTTATGGACATAAGAAGTTTATGAACATTTACTGTATTTGCACTTACTTATCCATGCGGCGGGAAACCCAGTTTCCCTCCCACCTGAGCTGTTGGAAATAGTCACAGCCCACCTGTATGAATCAACTTATGACCTTTTGTTATAATGCGAGGAGGAATTCCTGTGTCCAATGAACAATGAGATTGTAGGGACCATTGAATTGTATTGTGTGTGGGGCATAAATAGACAAGCCGATCACATCCAGCTCTCACTCTTCAACGGTTATCATTGCTGAAAATCGGGAGCTGGATGTCCAGAGGCGCATGCGATCGTTTCCTTTGTGCGTAAGTTTTCTCCGCAATCATATGTTCTTTCTTGTTGTTATGGGCCATATCTCTCTCTCTCTCTCTCTTCTCTTTCTCTCGTATTCTCTTAAACGTAATAGTATTGTATTGTATTTCATGTGTAGTTATCTGGTTAGGTAGTCTATGTTATATTGTAGTGTATGACTTGTATTGTATTAATTCTTTTGCAAGTATAACATTCATAATATATATATTAGGCGTTGGACCCTAAGCACGGTATCTGTGTATTTCTTATAGTGTTAAGTATTCTCAGAGCGTCGGTGACGCTCAAACAGCTTTTAAGTTAATAAGGTTACACTGTGTTGCATCTACACCCTATCTCTACACAAAGGTTTTACAGCATAGTACATTGTTTATGGTTTAGATATAAAGGTTTAACATTGTGAGCGTCTGCGCCGCTCGTGATCTCCTCGTGGTCTCGAGCGTCCGCTACGCTGATAGCGTAGCATTACGGTAGTCGCTCACCTATAAGTGTGCCCGATACCAACAGCGTATTCTCGTGAGCGTCTGTATCGCTCGAGCAGCCCGCTCCCGATACAGCGCCCGTTACGCTATAGTGAACCATTACGTTAGTCGGCAGCCAATAGCGTGCCTGCCTGTGATCTCTTGGCCGTGAGCGAACGTGACGCTTGAGCGTCTCGACCACGGCTAAGCGATTGTTACGCAACGAGCGTACCCTTACGGTACTCCATACGTAAATAGCGTACAGTGTTCTTAGACCTCATAAAGGGTTTTATATAAGATAAATATTTAGCTTTATCACCACGCTGCAGCAGCACTATCCATGCTGAGGCAATTGTAGGTCTCAGTATAGTACCTGAGTGTGTATATACAGACTTCAGGATAGCCTCCTGCTTTTTATCAGCAGGTTCCTT
The DNA here is from genome assembly GCF_028390025.1 of Pseudophryne corroboree. Classification (NCBI taxonomy): domain Eukaryota; kingdom Metazoa; phylum Chordata; class Amphibia; order Anura; family Myobatrachidae; genus Pseudophryne; species Pseudophryne corroboree. The sequence continues at coordinate 164,538,677 of NC_086448.1, forward strand.
CAAAGTGGCCGTATTCTAAGACGGCAGTGCCACCTTTTTTGACAAACGTGTGAGCGCCTTATCCACCCTAGGGGATATCTCCCAACGTGACCTATCCTCTGGCGGGAAAAGGTACGCCATCAGTAACTTTTTAGAAATTACCAGTTTCTTATCGGGGGAACCCACGCTTCTTCACACACTTCATTCACTCATCTGATGGGGGAACAAAACACTGTCTGCTTTTTCTCCCCAAACATAAAACCCCTTTTTCAGCCCCAAACATAAAACCCCTTTTTTGTGGTACCTGGGTTAATGTCAGAAATGTGTAACACATTTTTCATTGCCGAGATCATGCAACGGATGTTCCTAGTGGAATGTGTATATGTCTCAACCTCGTCGACACTGGAGTCAGACTCCGTGTCGACATCTGTGTCTGCCATCTGAGGTAGCGGGCGTTTTTGAGCCCCTGATGGCCTCTGAGACGCCTGGGCAGGCGCGGGCTGAGAAGCCGGCTGTCCCACAGCTGTTACGTCATCCAGCCTTTTATGTAAGGAGTTGATACTGTCGGTTAATACCTTCCACCTATCCATCCACTCTGGTGTCGGCCCCGCAGGGGGCGACATCACATTTATCGGCATCTGCTCCGCCTCCACATAAGCCTCCTCATCAACCATGTCGACACAGCCGTACCGACACACCGCACACACACAGGGAATGCTCTGACTGAGGACAGGACCCCACAAAGTCCTTTGGGGAGACAGAGAGAGAGTATGCCAGCACACACCAGAGCGCTCTATAATGCAGGGATTTACACTACCCACAGTGATTTTTCCCTTATAGCTGCTATAATACACAGATTTGCGCCTAAATTTAGTGCCCCCCCTCTCTTTTTAACCCTTTGAGCTTGAAAACTACAGGGGAGAGCCTGGGGAGCTGTCTTCCAGCTGCACTGTGAAGAGAAAATGGCGCCAGTGTGCTGAGGGAGATAGCCCCGCCCTTTTTTCGGCGGACTTTCTCCCGGTTTTTATGGATCTCTGGCAGGGGTATTTTTTCACATATATAGCCTCTAGGACTATATATTGTGATTAATTTGCCAGCCAAGGTGTTAATATTGCTGCTCAGGGCGCCCCCCCCCCCCCAGCGCCCTGCACCCATCAGTGACCGGAGTGTGAGGTGTGCATGAGGAGCAATGGCGCACAGCTGCAGTGCTGTGCGCTACCTTGTTGAAGACCGAAGTCTTCTGCCGCCGATTTTCAGGACCATCTTCGTGCTTCTGGCTCTGTAAGGGGGACGGCGGTGCGGCTCCGGGACCGAACGATCGAGGTCGGGTCCTGTGTTCGATCCCTCTGGAGCTAATGGTATCCAGTAGCCTAAGAAGCCCAAACTATCTCCAGTCAGGTAGGTTCGCTTCTTCTCCCCTTAGTCCCTCGTAGCAGTGAGTCTGTTGCCAGCAGATCTCACTTAAAATAAAAAACCTAAAATATACTTTCTTTTCTAGGAGCTCAGGAGAGCCCCTAGTGTGCATCCAGCTCAGCTGGGCACAAGATTCTAACTGAGGTGTGGAGGAGGGTCATGGGGGGAGGAGCCAGTGCACACCAGGTAGTCCTAAAGCTTTCTTTAGTTGTGCCCAGTCTCCTGCGGAGCCGCTATTCCCCATGGTCCTTACGGAGTTCCCAGCATCCACTAGGACGTCAGAGAAAAACAAATAGGTGCCCATCTTCAGTAAGCATCTTACTAAGCTTAGATGGTGAAAATGCATTTGACAAGGTTTCCTGGGCCCATCTGAAGAACTCATTGCAAATCTGAGTATTGGGACAAACTTTCTCACAGTGGGGGTAATTCCAAGTTGATCGCAGCAGGATTTTTGTTAGCAATTGGGCAAAACCATGGGGGTAATTCCAAGTTGATCGCAGCAGGATTTTTGATAGCAACTGGGCAAAACCATGTGCAATCTAATTTGCAGTGTAAAAATAAAGCAGCCAGTATTTACCCTGCACAGAAACAAATAACCCACCCAAATCTAACTCTTTCTGCACATGTTATGTCTGCCTCCCCTGCAGTGCACATGGTTTTGCCCAGTTGCTATCAAAAATCCTGCTGCGATCAACTTGGAATTACCCCCCATGTGCACTGCAGGGGAGGCAGATATAACATGTGCAGAGAGAGTTAGATTTGGGTGGGGTGTGTTCAATCTGCAATCTAATTTGCAGTGTAAAAATAAAGCAGCCAGTATTTACCCTGCACAGAAATAAAATAACCCACCCAAATCTAACTCTTTCTGCACATGTTATATCTGCCTCCCCTGCAGTGCACATGGTTTTGCCCAATTGCTATCAAAAATCCTGCTGCGATCAACTTGGAATTACCCCCAGTATACACTTACTTCCCAGCCATGTTACATATTAGCTAATTAATGATTATTAGATCCAATGTTAGGAATTCGGCAGTGGTCAGAGTTTTAAAGACGGAACATAGCAGGATGATAGGAAATATCAGATTGCTGCATTTGCAGATAATCAGATGTTATATATTTCAATTCGTAAGACTTCAATCCCTTTATTATTACATGTATTCAATATATATCGAATGGTCTCTGATAAATGAGTATGAGAAGATCATCTAACTTGGATAAAACACTCTGTAATATGTTTGGTTATACCTTTAGGGGCAGTGAGAGGAGGTGGAGTGGTGGGAGCTGGCCGAGGTTGTGCAGCCATATTACCAACATGACAAGGCCATGCCCCCTTCAGCACCGAACTGCAGGGAAGGGACTGGAACTGCTCCAACCCCACATGCTGCATTTCTCTTGCTGGCCCTGTATAAGCTTACCTAAAAGTTTTCACAAGCTATGGTCACAATTTTTCACAAGATAATTTATAGATCCTCAATAGCGTATCCCAAGGAGGTAGTGTGTGTGTGTATATATATATATATATATATATATATATATAGGGGTGTGGTTCATCAAATCGACAGTGTCTAGGTCGACAATGTTTAGGTCGACCACTATAGGTCGACAGTCACTAGGTCGACATGGATGGAAGGTCGACAGGGTTTCTAGGTCGACAGGTCTAAAGGTCGACATGAGGATTTTTTTTTTTTTTGGGTGTCGTTTTCTTCGTCGATTGACCGGGATCCCAAATTAGTGCACCGCGTCCCCTCGCATGGCTCGCTTCGCTCCCATGCTTCGGGCATGGTGCCTTCGCTCCGCTACCGCTTCGCTCGGCACACTTTACCGTTCCAATCGTAGTCCACGTGGATCGTTAAGTATGAAAAAATTCAAAAAAATATTTTTTTTTGAAAAACTCGTGTCGACCTTTAGACCTGTCGACCTAGCACATGTCGACCTAGAAACCCTGTCGACCTTCCATCCATGTCGACCTATTGACTGTCGACCTATAGTGGTCGACCTAAACATTGTCGACCTAGACACTGTCGATCTTCAGACCGGATCCCATATATAGATAGATAGAGAGAAATAAGTAAAATGTTAATGATTACTTATTCACCACACATGGCCTGATTCAGTACAGCATGCAATGCAGTCACGTTTCATGCATAGGAGATAAATGCGATTATCAGAGTTGGCTGCATCTATGTGACTGAACCTCCTGCATCCATTGGCTTGCAAAAGAAGCCGTTAGTAGTCTGACCTTGCACCAGTCCTATCCTTGGTGCAAGAGACATGTCTGAAATCAGCTGCATATATCTCTGAAAAGAAATTCCGTCCACAAGGGCACATCAAGGGAGGGATGTACCCACGTGCAGACTCCATTTTGCCCCAACCCCTTCTCACTGGGTTTTTCCGCAGTAGACTCCTGTCACGTGCCATTTTTCCATTGACTTCTGTAGTACACACGTGCAGATCTCTGGAATTCTATATGACGCTTACACTATGTTCCTGGTGATAAATGTGGCACCGATGGAGATATAGGGGTATATGCAATTGCGGTCGAATTGCCGCAAATGTCGAAAAACTGGGCATTTTCGACACAAAAATAAATAAATCGACAATGCAATACAGTACTTTTTGACAAAAAAACGGATGTTTTAGATTCGACTTTTTGAAATTCGACAGTTGTACTGTTTTTATTTGGGTATTTTTTTTGTAGTAGAACTACAGGTACCAGCGGGCCCATTTCCCCCCCCCCGCATGCTGGTACTTGTGGTTCTCCAAGTACAAGCTTGCGGGGGAGGCTTGCTGGGACTTGTAGTTCTGCTACAAAAAACAATACTCTTTATTTTATCACTTGGCTATCAGCCCCCCATCCTCAGCCCTTGGATGGGGGGACAGCCTCGGGCTTCACCCCTGGCCCTTGGGTGGCTGGAGGGGGGGACCCCTTGATTTAAGGGGTCCCCACTCTTCCAGGGTACCCCGGCCAGGGGTGACTAGTTAGTGATTTAATGCCAGGGCCGCAGGGACCTATATAAAAGTGTCCCCCGGCTGTGGCATTATCTCTCTGCCTAGTGGAGCCCGGTGCTGGTGTTAAAAATACGGGGGACCCCTACGCTTTTTGTCCCCCGTATTTTTTGCACCAGGACCGGATGCAGAGCCCGGTGCTGGTTGTGAAAATACGGGGGATCCCCTGTCAATTTCCCCCCCGTATTTTTACAACCAGGACCGGCTCAAAGAGCCCGAGGCTGGTTATGCTTAGGAGGGGGGACCCCACGCAATTTTTTTCTGGGTTTTTTAATCATTTTTGTGCCGTCCAAAAAGTCGAATCCAGGACGCACATATCTGTCAATTGGTCCGTTTTTCGACAGCGGGACTGTCGAATCCGTTTTTTATTGAATATGTCGAATTCGGGTCCCGGCGGGAGGGTATGTGACTGTCGAATTGTGTCGAATTTAAAAACGGTCGAATTCTAGCCGGAATTCGACCGCAATTGCATATACCCCATAAGATTCTGATTGGGTGCAAAAGGTCCATGTGCACACCCTGCACCTATGATAAATACACTGTCCGTATTAGCTCAGAGTTGTGTATGCAGGCTCTGACACTTGCACAGTTCTCAAAAATCATAAGATCTGTCCACAGAGAACACTTGCATGCAACTCTGATACTGTTCAGAGTGAAAATCCGCATTGCTGCATGCTATCCCAATATTAGAATGGTGCAACTTGCTGACACTGTATCAATCCTTTTGTTTAGACTTTAAAATTGTTTAAATCCTGACTTATTTAGCCTAATATCTATTTAACTCTTTTGTGGTTGAATAATTTTATTACAGTGGTCGAAAGTGTTTAGAACTGTGTGTTTTATTGTTTCTTTATTTGTATATTGAAGAGACTGGCTTTCCAGCTGTTGGGAACTACAAGTGCCAAGTAGTCCTGACAGTTGCTATGCTATAAGAAATACTATAGTCTCAATTTCTTTATCATCAGATTATTCACCTGTTAAAAACACCCATTTATTTATTTTTTCAAATAACATACAATTTGAAGGGATTGTCACCATGCTGCTATTAAGGGGTAGTCATCCATGACATACTGTACATCTGTGGGTATTTTTGGAAACCCCCCCTAGAACTAAATGAAATTCATCCCCCTAGTGTTTGACAGGTGGAGAGCAGAAGTCTGGCAGAACTGAAACAGTCAACCTGCACCAGGTGTTCAAGTAGGCAGGATGGTGAATGTAGTGGCACAGCTCATGGCTGGAATGGCTATAGCTTCTTTTCTATTATGATCTGAATTGGTTCCCATTTGTAACATTTAATTGTCGTACTGGTTGCCATGAGTTACATGACCTGGTCTTACTGGCTGTCATGGTTACATGTCCGTGTCTTACTGGTTGCCATGGGTTACAGAACCTGGACTTCCTGGTTGCCATGATTACATCACCTGGTCTTACTGGCTTCCTTGGGTTACTTTTAAAGTAAAAGTACCTATGGGGGTAATTCCAAGTTGATCGCAGCATCAAATTTGTTAGCAGTTGGGCAAAACCATGTGCACTGCAGGGGGGCAGATATAACATGTGCAGAGAGAGTTATATTTGGGTGGGGTGTGTTCAAACTGAAATCTAAATTGCAGTGTAAGAATAAAGCATCCAGTATTTACCCTGCACAGAAACAAAATAACCCACCCAAATCTAACTCTCTGCAAATGTTATATCTGCCCCCCCCCCCCTGCAGTGCACATGGTTTTGCCCAACTGCTAAAAAATTTCCTGCTGCGATCAACTTGGAATTACCCCCTATGTAAATACCCCCCGCCAAATAATAACACTTACTGTGGAGAGGGGGCCTGGAGGAAACCAGAGTACCCAGAGGAAACCCATGAAGGTACTTGGAGAACATACAAACTCCACATAGTTAGCGCTGTGGTGGGAATTGAAGTCGCAAACTCAGTGCTGTGAGGCAGTAATGCTCACCATTACACCATCTGTACTGCCCAAGTATAATATATATATATATATATATATATATATATATATACACACACATACACACACACACACACACACACACACACACACACACACACATATGCAGGTGAAACTCAGAAAATTAGAATATCGTGCAAAAGTTCATTTATTTCAGTAATTCAACTTAAAAGGTGAAGCTAATATATTATATGGACTCATTACATTACATTGCCAAGAGAAAGATGTGACATGAGACCGAACAATGCAGAAGAGCTGAAGGCCGCTATTGAAGCATCCTGGTCTTCCATAACACCTCAGCATTGCCACAGGCTGATAGAATCCATGCCACGCCGCATTGAGGCAGTAATTCATGCAAAAGGGGCCCAAACCTAGTACTGAGTACATATGCATGATTATACTTTTCAGAGGGCCGACATTTCTGTATTTAAAATCCTTTTTTTATTGATTTCATACAATATTCTAATTTTCTGAGGTTTTGGATTTGGGGTTATCTTAAGCTGTAAACCACAATCATAAAAATTCTAACAAATAAAGGCTTGATATATCTCACTTTGCACGTAATGAGTCTATATAATATATTTCTTTCACCTTTTAAGTTGAATTACTGAAATAAACTTTTGCACAATATTCAAATTTTCTGAGTTTCACCTGTAGTACAGCAGCTCCCTCCGGACATTCTGTAAGCAGAGAGCTACATAGCTACTTAGCTCTCTGTTGCTGTAGCTCCGCGTCGCAATAAAAAGTAAAAAAAATCAGCTCATTAGAGGGTGTCTAGGTACCCAGAATACCCCCTGCGCATTCTCAATGTCTGAAGGTCATACATAACATAAATGAATATAGATGTATCTAACAACTCTCATACATGAAATAAAGATTCTTGAAAAAAAGAATGTAAATAGATGGAATTAAACTAACGTACATAGAAGTACAAAACAACAAATGTTTGAGGTCAAGGAAAACCATCAGTCTTCATATATACCACTGCTACTACATAAATCTTGATATTACATAACAGCTTCTAGTTATGAGATTGAGCATTATGACTTTTGAGCTCTTTAAACAAATGTAAATAAAATCACTCATGAATGACATCATCTGATTGGCTTGTTCCCAAGTCACATGGAACTAGAGGCTTGTAAAATGAACAGTTCTGGCCGCCTTAGCTAAATGTTTACAGTATGATTGGGCCTCAGATGACAGATTGTGGAGTTACAAGATTCTACTCCATCATGAAGTTGCATGATTTAAATCAGGTACAGTAAGTCTGGGTAAAAGGGTTGAGATAATTATAGAGCTTAATTATTGGATGATACAAACAAGGACAGTTCAATATACAATTGTAATTATTTATTATTGTTTTTCAAATTACACAATCATGGACGGGCTAGTGTCTACTTGTTTACTATTATTGATATGTTTTGCTTCACAAAGTACATGGAAGCATTATAATATTATGAAGAGTATATCATTTTGTTTTTGATAATAAGATTTTACTCACCGGTAAATCTATTTCTCGTAGTCCGTAGTGGATGCTGGGACTCCGTAAGGACCATGGGGAATAGCGGCTCCGCAGGAGACTGGGCACAACTAAAGAAAGCTTTAGGACTACCTGGTGTGCACTGGCTCCTCCCACCATGACCCTCCTCCAGACCTCAGTTAGGATACTGTGCCCGGAAGAGCTGACACAATAAGGAAGGATTTTGAATCCCGGGTAAGACTCATACCAGCCACACCAATCACACCGTATAACTCGTGATACTATACCCAGTTAACAGTATGAAATATAACTGAGCCTCTCAACAGATGGCTCAACAATAACCCTTTAGTTAGGCAATAACTATATACAAGTATTGCAGACAATCCGCACTTGGGATGGGAGCCCAGCATCCACTACGGACTACGAGAAATAGATTTACCGGTGAGTAAAATCTTATTTTCTCTGACGTCCTAAGTGGATGCTGGGACTCCGTAAGGACCATGGGGATTATACCAAAGCTCCCAAACGGGCGGGAGTGCGCGGATGACTGCAGCACCGAATGAGCAAATTCTAGGTCCTCCTCAGCCAGGGTATCAAACTTGTAGACTCTTGCAAAAGTGTTTGAACCCGACCAAGTAACAGCTCGGCAAATTAGTAAAGCCGAGACCCCTCGGGCAGCCGCCCAAGAAGAGCCCACTTTCCTCGTGGAATGGGCTTTTACAGATTTAGGGTGCGGCAGTCCAGCCGCAGAATGTGCAAGTTGAATCGTGCTACAGATCCAGCGAGCAATAGTCTGCTTAGAAGCAGGAGCACCCAGCTTGTTGGGTGCATACAGGATAAATAGCGAGTCAGTTTTCCTGACTCCAGCCGTCCTGGAAACATATACTTTTCAGGGCCCTGACTACGTCCAGTAACTTGGAATCCTCCAAGTCCCAAGTAGCCGCAGGCACCACAATAGGTTGGTTCACATGAAAAACTGATACCACCTTAGGAAGGAATTGGGAACGAGTCCTCAATTCCGCCTTATCCATATAAAATACAGATAAGGGCTTTTGCATGACAAAGCCGCCAATTCTGATACACGCCTGGCCGACGCCAAGGCCCACAGCATGACCACTTTCCACGTGAGGTATTGTAGCTCCACGGATTTAAGTGACTCAACCCAATGCGACTTCAGGAAATCCAACACCACGTTGAGATCCCACGGTGCCACTGGAGGCACAAACGGGGGCTGACTATGCAGCACTCCCTTAACAAAAGTCTGAACTTCAGGCAGTGAAGCCAGTTCTATTTTGGAAGAAAATCGATAGAGCCGAAATCTGGACCTTAATGGAACCCAATTTTAGGCCCATAGTCACCTCTGACAGTAGGAAGTGCAGAAATCGACCTAGCTGAAATTCCTCCATTGGGGTCTTCCTGGCCTCACAGCACGCAACATATTTCCGCCATATGCGGTGATAATGGTTTGCGTTCACTTCTTTCCTAGCTTTAATTAGCGTAGGGATAACTTCCTCCGGAATGCCCTTTTCCTTCAGGATCCGGCGTTCAACCGCCATGCCGTCAAATGCAGCCGCGGTACGTCTTGGAACAGACAGGCCCCCTGCTGCAGCAGGTCCTGTCTGAGCGGCAGAGGTCATGGGTCCTCTGAGATCATTTCTTGGAGTTCTGGGTACCAAGCTCTTCTTGGTCAATCCGGAACAATGAGTATAGTTCTTACTCCTCTCCTTCTTATTATTCTCATTACCCTGGGTAAGAGAGGCAGAGAAGGGAACACATACACCGACTGGTACACCCACGGTGTTACCAGAGCGTCCACAGCTATCGCCTGAGGGTCCCTTGACCTGGCGCTATATCTTTGTAGCTTTTTGTTGAGGCGGGACGCCATCATGTCAACCTGTGGCCTTTCCCAACGGTGTACAATCATTTGGAAGACTTCTGGATGAAGTCCCCACTCTCCCGGGTGGAGGTCGCGTCTGCTGAGAAAGTCTGCTTCTCAGTTGTCCACTCCGGGAATGAACACTGCTGACAGTGCTAACACATGATTTTCCGCCCATCAGAGAATCCTTGTGGCTTCTGCCATCGCCATCCTGCTTCTTGTGCCGCCCTGTCGGTTTACATGAGCGACCGCCGTGATGTTGTCTGACTGGATCAGCACCGGCCGGTGTTGAAGCAGGGGTCTAGCCTGACTTAGGGCATTGTAAATGGCCCTTAGTTCCAGAACATTTATGTGTAGGGAAGTCTCCTGACTTTTCCATAGGCCTTGGAAGTTTCTTCCCTGTGTGACTGCCCCCCAGCCTCGAAGGCTGGCATCCGTGGTCACCAGGACCCAGTCCTGTATGCCGAATCTGCGGCCCCCTAGAAGATGAGCACTCTGCAGCCACCACAACAGCGACACCCTGGCCTTTGGAGACAGGGTTATCCGTCGATGCATCTGAAGATGCGACCCGGACCACTTGTCCCACAGATCCCACTGGAAGATCCTTGCATGGGACTTGGCGAATGGAATTTCTTCGTAAGAAGCTACCATCTTTCCCAGGGCTCGCGTGCATTGAGGCACCGACACCTGTATTTGTATTAGGAGGTCTCTGTCTAGAGACGATAACTCCTTGGACTTCTCCTCCGGGAGAAACCCTTTTTATCCTGTTCTGTGTCCAGAACCATACCCAGGAACAGTAGACGCGTCGTAGGAACCAGCTGCGACTTTGGAATATTCCGAATCCAGCCATGCTGTTGTAGCACTTCCCGAGATAGTGCTACTCCGACGAACAACTGCTCCCTGGACCTCGCCTTTATAAGGAGATCGTCCAAGTACGGGATAATTATTTCGGCCATTACCTTGGTAAATACCCTCGGTGCCGGGGACAGACCAATGGCAACGTCTGGAATTGGTAATGACAATCCTGTACCACAATTTTGAGGTACTCCTGGTGAAGAGGGTAAATAGGGACATGCAGGTAAGCATCCTTGATGTCCAGTGATACCCTGAAATTCTCCAGGCTTGCAATAATCGCCCTGAGCGATTCCATTTTGAACTTGAACCTTCGTATCTAAGTGTTCAAGGATTTCAATTTTAGAATGGGTCTTACCGAACCGTCTGGTTTCGGTATTACAACATTTTGGAATAGTAACCCCGGCCCTGTTGAAGGAGGGGTACCTTGATTTCACCTGCTGGAAGTACAGCTTGTGAATTGCCGCCAGTACTACCTTTCTCCGAGGGCAGCCGGCAAGGCTGATGTGAGGTAACGGCGAGGGGGAGTCGCCTCGAACTCCAGCCTGTATCCCTGTGATACTACTTGCAGAACCTAGGGATCCACCTGTGGCAAGCCCATTGGTCCCTGAAGTTCCCGAGACGCGCCCCCACCGCACCTGTCTCCACCTGTGGAGCCCCAGCGTCATGCGGTGGACTCAGAGGAAGCGGGGGAAGATTTTTGATCCTGGGAACTGGCTGTCTGGTGCAGCTTTTTCCTTCTTCCCTTGTCTCTGTGCAGAAAGGAAGCGCCTTTGACCCGCTTGCTTTTCTGAAGCCGAAAGGACTGTACCTGAAAATACGGTGCTTTCTTAGGCTGTGAGGTAAAAATTTTTACCTGAGGTAAAAAAATTTCTTCCCAGCTGTTGCTGTGGATACGAGGTCCCAGAGACCATCCCCAAACAATTCCTCACCCTTATAAGGCAGAATCTCCATGTGCCTTTTAAAGGCAGCATCACCTGTCCACTGCCGGGTCTCTAATACCCTCCTGGCAGAATGGACATTGCATTAATTCTGGATGCCAGCCGGCAAATATCCCTCTGTGCATCCTTCATATATAAGACGACGTCTTTAATATGCTCTATATTAGCAAAATATTATCCCTGTCTAGGGTATTAATATTATCTGACAGGGTATCAGACCACGCTGCAGCAGCACTATTTATGCTGAGGCAATTGCAGGTCTCAGTATAGAACCTGAGTGTGTATATACAGACTTCAGGATAGCCTCCTGCTTTTTATCAGCAGGCTCCTTCAAGGTGGCCGTATCCTAAGACGGCAGTGCCACCTTTTTTGACAAACGTGTGAGCACCTTATCCACCCAATATAAAGATATACTATATATTGTTGCTGTTCTGCACATGTGTTTGATTAGATCTAATGGCTATTGGTCCATTAGAGTCATGTGATTTAGCTGTCATAGGGGCAGTCAGTGGGCATTTCTCTAACGTCCTAAGTGGATGCTGGGGACTCCGTAAGGACCATGGGGATTAGCGGCTCCGCAGGAGACTGGGCACAACTATAAAGAAAGCTTTAGACTACTGGTGTGCACTGGCTCCTCCCACTAAGACCCTCCTCCAGACTTCAGTTAGATTCTTGTGCCCGGCTGAGCTGGATGCACACTAGGGGCTCTCCTGAGCTCCTAGAAAGAAAGTATATTTAGGTTTTTTATTTTACAGTGAGATCTGCTGGCAACAGACTCACTGCAGCGAGGGACTAAGGGGAGAAGAAGCGAACCTACCTAACAGGTGGTAGTTTGGGCTTCTTAGGCTACTGGACACCATTAGCTCCAGAGGGATCGACCGCAGGACCCGACCTTGGTGTTCGTTCCCGGAGCCGCTCCGCCGTCCCCCTTACAGAGCCAGAAGCATGAAGAGGTCCGGAAAATCGGCGGCAGAAGACTTCGGTCTTCACCAAGGTAGCGCACAGCACTGCAGCTGTGCGCCATTGCTCCTCATGTACACCTCACACTCCGGTCACTGATGGGTGCAGGGCGCTGGGGGGGGGGGGGGGGGGCGCCCTGAGGGCAATATATGACACCTTGGCTGGCAAATCTACATCATATATAGTCCTAGAGGCTATATAGATGTAAAAATACACCTCCCAGTATTCCAGAAAAAGCGGGAGAAGTCCGCCGGAAAAAGGGCGGGGCCATCTCCCTCAGCACACTGACGCCATTTTTCCCTCACAGTTCCGCTGGAAGGAAGCTCCCTGGCTCTCCCCTGCAGTCTGACAAGCTACTGAAGGGTAAAAAAGAGAGGGGGGGCACAAAATGTAGGCGCAGGATATATATATATATATATATATATATTTCTCTGACGTCCTAGTGGATGCTGTGAACTCCGTAAGGACCATGGGGAATAGCGGGCTCCGAAGGAGGCTGGGCACTCTAGAAAGATCTTAGACTACCTGGTGTGCACTGGCTCCTCCCACTATGACCCTCCTCCAAGCCTCAGTTAGATTTTGTGCCCGGCCGAGGTTGGATGCACACTAGGGGCTCTCCTGAGCTCTTAGAAAGTAATAGTCTTAGATTTTTTTATTTTCAGTGAGACCTGTTGGCAACAGGCTCACTGCAGCGAGGGACTAAGGGGAGAAGAAGCGAACTCGCCTGCTTGCATCCGGATTGGGCTTCTTAGGCTACTGGACACCATTAGCTCCAGAGGGATCGACCGCAGGCCCAGCCTTGATGTTCGGTCCCGGAGCCGCGCCGCCGTCCCCCTTACAGAGCCAGAAGCAAGAAGATGGTCCGGAAAATCGGCGGCATGAAGACTCTGTCTTCACCAAGGTAGCGCACAGCACTGCAGCTGTGCGCCATTGCTCCTCTCACACACTTCACACTCCGGTCACTGAGGGTGCAGGGCGCTGGGGGGGGCGCCCTGAGGCAGCAATAAAAACACCTTGACTGGCTAAAATACCTCAATATATAGCCCCAGGGGCTATATATGAGGTAAATACCCCTGCCAGAATTCCATAAAAAACGGGAGAATAGGCCGCGAAAAAGGGGCGGAGCCTATCTCCTCAGCACACTGGCGCCATTTTCCCTCACAGCTCCGCTGGAAGGAAGCTCCCTAGCTCTCCCCTGCAGTCTACACTACAGAAAAGGGTTAATAAAGAGAGGGGGGGCACTAAATTTAGGCGCAGTATACATTATATATAAAAACAGCAGCTATAGGGGACATAACTCAGTTAGTCCCTGCATTATATAGCGCTCTGGTGTGTGCTGGCATACTCTCACTCTGTCCCCCCAAAGGGCTTTTGTGGGTCCTGTCCTCGTTTAGAGCATTCCCTGTGTGTCTGCGGTGTGTCGGTACGGCTGTGTCGACATGTTGAATGAGGAGGCTTATATGGTGACGGAACAGAGGCCGATATATGTGATGTCGCCCCCTGTGGGGCCGACACCAGAGTGGATGGATAGGTGAAAGGTATTAACCGACAGAGTCAACTCCTTACATAAAAGGGTGGATGACGTAACAGCTGTGGGACAGCCGGCTTCGCAGCCCGCGCCTGCCCAGGCGTCTCAAAGGCCATCAGGGGCTCAAAAACGCCCGCTCTCTCAGATGGCAGACACAGATGTCGACACGGAGTCTGACTCCAGTGTCGACAAGGTGGAGACATATACACAATCCACTAGGAACATCCGTGACTTGATCCCGGCAATAAAAAATGTGTTATACATTTCTGACTTTAACCCAAGCACCTCTAAAAATGGGTTTTAGGTTTGGGGAGAAAAAACAGGCAGTGTTTTGTTCCCCCATCAGATGAATAAATGAAGTGTGTAAAAAGCGTGGGTATCCCCGTTAAGAAACTGGTAATTTATAAAAAGTTACTGAGGGCGTACCCTTTCCCGCCAGGAGGATAAGTTACGCTGGGAGATATCCCCTAGGGTGGATAAGGCGCTCACACGTTTGTCAAAAAAGGTGGCACTGCCGTCTTAGGATACGGCCACTTTAATAGGTACCTGTTGATAAAAAACAGGAGGCTATCCTGAAGTCTGTATTTACACACTCAGGTACTAGACTGAGACATGCAGATAGTGCTGCTGCAGCGTGGTCGGTGACCCTGTCAAACAGGGATACTAGTTGGCAAACATAAAAACATATTAAAGACGTCGTCTTATATATGGGGGATGCACAGAGGGATATTTTGCCGGCTGGCATCCAAAATAAATGTAATGTCCATTCTGTCAGGAGGGTATTAGAGACCTGTCACTGGACAGGTGATGCTGACTTAAAAAGCGCATAGAGAGCCTTATAAGGGTGAGGAATTATTTGGGGATGGTCTCTGGGACCTCGTATCCACAGCAACTGCTGGGAAGAAATAATTTTACCTCAGGTTTCCTCACAGACAAGCAAGCGGGTCAAATGGCGCTTCCTTTCTGTACAGAGACAAGGGTAGAGGGAAAAAGCTGCACCAGTCAGCCTGTTCCCAGAATCAAGATTCTTCCCCCGCCTCCTGTGAGTCCACACCATGACGCGGGTGCTCCACAGGTGTAGCCAGGTACGGTGGGGGGCCGTCTCAAAAATTTCAGCAATTAGTGGGCTCGCTCACAGGTGGATCCCTGTTTCTTTCAAGTAGTATTTCAGGGGTACAAGCTGGAATTCGAGATGTCTCCCCCCAGCCGTTTCCGAAAATATGCCTTGCTGACAACTCCCTCAGGCAGGGAGGCTGTGCTAGAGGCAATTAATAAGCGGTATTCCCAGCAGGTAATACTCAAGGTGCCCCTACTTCAACAAGGACGGGGTTACTATTCCACACGGGTTGGGGTACCGAAACCGCATGGTTCGGTGTGACCCATTTTATATTTAAAATCCTTGAACACATACATAAAAAAATTCAAGTTCAAGATGGAATCGCTCAGGGCGGTTATTGCAAGCCTGGACGAGGGGGATTACATGGTATCCCGGGACATCAAGGATGCTTACCTGCATGTCCCCATTTACCATCCTCGCCAGGAGTACCTCAGATTTGTGGTACAGGATTACCATTACCAAGTCCAGACACTGCCGTTTGGACTGTACATGGCACCGAGGGTGTTTTATCAAGGTAATGGCCGAAATGATGATACTCCTTCGAAAAAAGGGAGTTGTAATTATCCCGTACTTGGACAATCTCGTTATAAGGGCGAGGTCCAAGGAGCAGTTGGTAGTCAGGGTAGCACTATTTTGGAAAGTGCTACAACAGCATGGTTGGATTCTAAACAGTCCAAAGTCACAGCTGGTTCCTATGACACGTCTACTGTTCCTGGGGATGGTTCTGGACATAAACCAGAAATAGTGTTTCTCCCGGAGGAGAAAGCCAAGGAGTTGTCATCTCTAGTCAGAGACCTCCTGAAGCCAGAATAGGTAGCGGTGCATCATTGCACGCGAGTCCTGGGAAAAATGGTAGCTTCCTACGAAGCAATCCCATTAGGCAGGTTCCATACAAGAACTTTTCAGAGGGACCTGTTGGACAAGTGGTCCGGATCGCATCTTCCGATGCATAGGCTGATAACCCTGTCTCCAAGGACCAGGGTATCTCTACTGTGGTGGCTGCAGAGTGCCCATCTTCAAGAGGGCCGCAGGTTCGGCATACAGGACTAGGTCCTAGTGACCATGGATTCCAGCCTTTGAGGCTGGGGGGCAGTCACACAGGGAAGAAACTTCCATGGACTTTGGTCAAGTCAGGTTATTTCCCTACACATAAATATTCTGGACCTGAGGGCCATTTACAATGCCCTGAGGCCGGCAAGGCCTCTGCTTCAAAACCAGCCGGTACTGATCCAATCAGACAACATCACGGCAGTCGCCCATGTAAACCAACAGGGCGGCACAAGAAGCAGGATGGCGATGGCAGAAGCCACAAGGATTCTCCGATAGGCGGAAAATCATGTGTTAGCACTGTCAGCAGTGTTCATTCCCGGAGTGGACAACTGGGAAGCAGATCTTCTCAACAGACACGACCTCCACCCGGGAGAATGGGGACTTCCTCCAGAAGTCTTCCAATAGGATTGTACACCATTGGGAAAGGCCACAGGTGGACATGATGGCGTCCCGCCTAAACAAAAAGCTATAAAAGATATTGCACCAGGTCAAGGGACCCTCAGGCGATAGCTATGGACGCTCTGGTAACACCGTGGGTGTACCAGTCGGTTTATGTGTTCTCCCCTCTGCCTCTCATACCAAAGGTACTGAGAATAATAAGAAGACGAGGAGTAAGAACGATACTCGTGGATGGCCAAGAAGAGCTTGGTACCCAGAACTTCAAGAATTTATATCAGAGGACCCATGGCCTCTGCCACTCAGACAGGACCTGCGGCAGCAGGAGCCCTGTCTGTTCCAATACTTACCGCGGCTGCGTTTGACGGCATGGCGGTTGAACGCCGGATCCTGAAGGAAAAGGGCATTCCGGAGGAAGTCATTCCTACGCTTACTAAAGCCAGGAAAGAGGTTACAGCAACTCCTTATCACCGCATATGGCGAAAATATGTTGCATGGTGTGAGGCCGAAAGGGCCCCAACAGAGGAATTTCAACTAGGTCGATTTCTGCATTTCCTGCAAGCAGGAGTGACTATGGGCCTTAAATTGGGTTCCATTAAGGTACAGATCTCGGCTCTGTCGATTTTCTTTCAAAAAGAACTAGCTTCAGTACCTGAAGTTCAGACATTTATAAAAGGAGTGCTGCATAGTCAGCCCCCGTTTGTGCCTCCTGTGGCACCTTGGGATCTCAACGTGGTGTTGAGTTTCTTAAAGTCACATTGGTTTGAGCCACTAAAAACCGTGGATCTGAAATATCTCACGTGGAAGGTGGTCATGTTATTGGCCTTGGCTTCGGCCAGGCAAGTATCAGAATTGGCGGCTTTATCATTTAAAAGCCCTTATCTGATTTTCCATATGGATAGGGCAGAATTGAGGACTCGTCCCCAGTTCTCCCTAAGGTGGTGTCAGCGTTTCACCTGAACCAGCCTATGGTGGTGCCTACGGCTACTAGGGACTTGGAGGACTCCAAGTTGTTAGACGTGGTCAGGGCCCTGAAAATATATGTTTCCAGAACGGCTGGAGTCAGAAAATCTGACTCGCTGTTTATCCTATATGCACCCAACAAGCTGGGTGCTCCTGCTTCTACGCAGACTATTGCTCGTTGGATTTGTAGTACAATTCAGCTTGCACATTCTGTGGCAGGCCTGCCACAGCCAAAAATCTGTCAATGCCCATTCCACAAGGAAGGTGGGCTCATCTTGGGCGGCTGCCCGAGGGGTCTCGGCTTTACAACTTTGCCGAGCTGCTACTTGGTCAGGGGCAAACACGTTTGCAAAATTATATAAATTTGATACCCTGGCTGAGGAGGACCTGGAGTTCTCTCATTCGGTGTTGCAGAGTCATCCGCACTCTCCCGCCCGTTTGGGAGCTTTGGTATAATCCCCATGGTCCTTACGGAGTTCCCAGCATCCACTAGGACGTCAGAGAAAGTAAGAATTTACTCACCGGTAATTCTATTTCTCGTAGTCCGTAGTGGATGCTGGGCGCCCATCCCAAGTGCGGTTTATCTGCAATACTTGTACATAGTTATTGTTAACTAAATCGGGTTATTGTTGAGCCATCTGTTGAGAGGCTCAGTTGTTTCATACTGTTAACTGGGTTTCATATCACGAGTTATACGGTGTGATTGGTGTGGCTGGTATGAGTCTTACCCGGGATTCAAAATCCTTCCTTATTGTGTACGCTCGTCCGGGCACGGTGTCCTAACTGAGGCTTGGAGGAGGGTCATAGTGGGAGGAGCCAGTGCACACCAGGTAGTCTAAGATCTTTCTAGAGTGCCCAGCCTCCTTCGGAGCCCGCTATTCCCCATGGTCCTTACGGAGTTCCCAGCATCCACTACGGACTACGAGAAATAGAATTACCGGTGAGTAAATTCTTACTATATATATTTTTAGAAAGTGAAGTAAAGGGCGCCTGTTAGTGTCTAATAAAATTATAGAGCTGATGTGATTGAGAACAGGATACTACTTATCTGTCATAAATAGACTTTTGCTTCAGTCATAGGACCAGTACAGGTACATGAAAAAAGAAGAACAAAATAACATAGCGCGTACTGTTTTTACGCAATCACAATCTACAGATCATATAAACCAATTGTGTGTTAAAAAACTTTCTGGGTAAAGGTAAATCCCACAAATTTAAAATCCACAGCCAGGGATTTTGTTTTAAAAGTTTTTCACCATAAAACACACATAAAACATAAAGGTAGAAGTATAAAATATACAGTGTTCAATCTATAGATAAAATGGACCAATTATGTGTTTAAAACTTTCTGGGTATATGCAAGTCCCAAAAATTTAAAATCCACAGCCAGGGATTTTTTTAAAAGTTTTTTCACAAAATTTAATAAAACACATAAAACATGAAAGGTAGAAGTAATGCGAGCGTACAAGATAAAATTGAATGACAAGCTTATCTGTCCATATTAGGACTGGGATACATCAGATCTTTCGTAAGCATCCAAGATAAATAGTAAAATTTCAAACGTACAAAAATTAAATATTAAAACAGCTTATCTGCCCATAAGGGAAGTTCAGGTGCATCAGTCCCAACGCGTTTCGTCCTTAACTAGACTTCATCATGGGGATCCCCATGATGAAGTCTAGTTAAGGACGAAACGCGTTGGGACTGATGCACCTGAACTTCCCTTATGGGCAGATAAGCTGTTTTAATATTTAATTTTTGTACGTTTGAAATTTTACTATTTATCTTGGATGCTTACGAAAGATCTGATGTATCCCAGTCCTAATATGGACAGATAAGCTTGTCATTCAATTTTATCTTGTACGCTCGCATTACTTCTACCTTTCATGTTTTATGTGTTTTATTAAATTTTGTGAAAAAACTTTTAAAAAAATCCCTGGCTGTGGATTTTAAATTTTTGGGACTTGCATATACCCAGAAAGTTTTAAACACATAATTGGTCCATTTTATCTATAGATTGAACACTGTATATTTTATACTTCTACCTTTATGTTTTATGTGTGTTTTATGGTGAAAAACTTTTAAAACAAAATCCCTGGCTGTGGATTTTAAATTTGTGGGATTTACCTTTACCCAGAAAGTTTTTTAACACACAATTGGTTTATATGATCTGTAGATTGTGATTGCGTAAAAACAGTACGCGCTATGTTATTTTGTTCTTCTTTTTTCATGTACCTGTACTGGTCCTATGACTGAAGCAAAAGTCTATTTATGACAGATAAGTAGTATCCTGTTCTCAATCACATCAGCTCTATAATTTTATTAGACACTAACAGGCGCCCTTTACTTCACTTTCTAAAAATTTTGTTTATGTGTTTTCCAAGCACATATCTATTGCTTAAGGTTGCAGCCACTCTTACTTTAGAGGAAGTGTCACTTATTCTATACACTTGATTTCACAATTTTACTATTTATTAGTGGTAGTGCACCGTGACATCTGAGCGCCCCCGTTTCTCTTTTCGACTATATATATATATATATATATATATATATATATATATATATATATATATATATATATATATATATAAAAGCAGCTATAAGGGAAAACACTCATTTATAGTGGGATCCCTGTGTTATATAGCGCTCTGGTGTGTGCTGGCATACTCTCTCTCTGTCTCCCCAAAGGGCTTTGTGGGGTCCTGTCCTCTGTCAGAGCATTCCCTGTGTGTTTGCGGTGTGTCGGTACGGCTGTGTCGACATGTTTGATGAGGAGGCTTATGTGGAGGCGGAGCAGATGCCTGTAAATGTGATGTCACCCCCTGCGGGGTCGACACCTGAGTGGATGGTGCTGTGGAAGGAATTTACGTGACAGTGTCGACTCCTTGCATAAAAGGTTTGACGACATACCAAATGTGGGACAGCCGGCTTCTCAGCCTGTGCCTGCCCAGGCGTCTCAAAAGCCATCAGGGGCTCTAAAACGCCCGCTATCTCAGATGGCAGACACAGATGTCGACACGGATACTGACTCCAGTGTCGACGACGATGAGACTAATGTAACTTCCAGTAGGGCCACACGTTATATGATTGAGGCAATGAAAAATGTGTTGCACATTTCTGATGTTACCCCCGGTACCACAAAAAATAAGATTTTACTCACCGGTAAATCTATTTCTCGTAGTCCGTAGTGGATGCTGGGAACTCCGTAAGGACCATGGGGAATAGACGGGCTCCGCAGGAGACTGGGCACGATTAGGTACTATCTGGTGTGCACTGGCTCCTCCCTCTATGCCCCTCCTCCAGACCTCAGTTAGGATACTGTGCCCGGAAGAGCTGACACAATAAGGAAGGATTTTGAATCCCGGGTAAGACTCATACCAGCCACACCAATCACACCGTATAACTCGTGATACTATACCCAGTTAACAGTCTGAAATATAACAGAGCCTCTTAACAGATGGCTCAACAATAACCCTTTAGTTAGACAATAACTATTATAATAATACAAGTATTGCAGGCAATCCGCACTTGGGATGGGCGCCCAGCATCCACTACGGACTACGAGAAATAGATTTACCGGTGAGTAAAATCTTATTTTCTCTGACGTCCTAGTGGATGCTGGGAACTCCGTAAGGACCATGGGGATTATACCAAAGCTCCCAAACAGGCGGGAGAGTGCGGATGACTCTGCAGCACCGAATGAGAGAACTCAAGGTCCTCCTCAGCCAGGGTATCAAATTTGCAGAATTTTGCAAACGTGTTTGCCCCTGACCAAGTTGCAGCTCGGCAAAGTTATAAAGCCGAGACCCCTCGGGCAGCCGCCCAAGATGAGCCCACTTTCCTCGTGGAATGGGCTTTTACCGATTTAGGATGCGGCAATCCAGCCGCAGAATGCTCCAGCTGAATAGTGCTACAAATTCAGCGAGCAATAGTCTGCTTAGAAGCAGGAGCACCTATTTTGTTGGGTGCCGACAGGATAAAAAGCGAGTCAGTTTTCCTGACTCCAGCCGTCCTGGAACTATAAATTTTTAAGGCCCTGACTACGTCCAGTAACTTGGAATCTTCCAAGTCCCTAGTAGCCGCAGGCACTACAATAGGTTGGTTTAAGTGAAAAGCTGATACCACCTTAGGGAGAAACTGGGGACGAGTCCTCAATTCTGCCCTATCCATATGGAAAATCAGATAAGGGCTTTTACATGACAAAGCTGCCAATTCTGACACACGCCTGGCCGAAGCCAAGGCCAATAACATGACCACTTTCCACGTGAGATATTTCAAATCCACAGTTTTAAGTGGCTCAAACCAATGTGATTTTAGGAAACTCAACACCACGTTGAGATCCCAAGGTGCCACAGGAGGCACAAAAGGGGGCTGAATATGTAGCACTCCCTTTACAAATGTCTGAACTCCAGGCAGTGAAGCCAGTTCTTTCTGGAAGAAAATCGACAGAGCCGAAATCTGGACCTTAATGGAACCCAAGTTTAGGCCCATAGTCACTCCTGACTGTAGGAAGTGCAGAAAACGACCCAGCTGAAATTCCTCTGTTGGGGCCTTCCTGGCCTCACACCACGCAACATATTTTCGCCAAATACGGTGATAATGGTTTGCGGTTACTTCTTTCCTGGCTTTTATCAGCGTAGGAATGACTTCCTCCGGAATGCCTTTTTCCTTTAGGATCCGGAATTCAACCGCCATGCCGTCAAACGCAGCCGCGGTAAGTCTTGGAACAGACAGGGCCCCTGCTGTAGCAGATCCTGACTGAGCGGTAGAGGCCATGGGTCCTCTGATATCATTTCTTGAAGTCCTGGGTACCAAGCTCTTCTTGGCCCATCCGATACCACGAGTATCGTTCTTACTCCTCGTTTTCTTATTATTCTCAGTACCTTTGGTATGAGAGGCAGAGGAGGGAATACATAAACCGACTGGTACACCCACGGTGTCACTAGAGCGTCCACAGCTATTGCCTGAGGGTCCCTTGACCTGGCGCAATATCTAGTTTTTTGTTTAGGCGGGACGCCATCATGTCCACCTGTGGCCTTTCCCAACGGTTTACCAACAGTTGGAAGACTTCTGGATGAAGTCCCCACTCTCCCGGGTGTAGGTCGTGTCTGCTGAGGAAGTCTGCTTCCCAGTTGTCCACTCCCGGAATGAACACTGCTGACAGTGCTAAGACGTGATTCTCCGCCCATCGGAGAATCCTTGTGGCTTCTGCCATCGCCATCCTGCTTCTTGTGCCGCCCTGTCGGTTTACAAGGGCGACTGCCGTGATGTTGTCTGATTGGATCAGTACCGGCTGGTTTTGAAGCAGAGGCCTTGCCAGACTTAGGGCATTGTAAATGGCCCTCAGTTCCAGAATATTTATGTGTAGGGACGACTCCTGACTTGACCAAAGTCCTTGGAAATGTCTTCCCTGTGTGACTGCCCCCCCAGCCTCGAAGGCTGGCATCCGTGGTTACCAGGACCCAGTCCTGTATGCCGAATCTGCGGCCCTCTTGAAGATGAGCACTCTGCAGCCACCACAGTAGAGATACCCTGGTCCTTGGAGACAGGGTTATCAGCCGATGCATCTGAAGATGCGATCCCGACCACTTGTCCAAGAGGTCCCACTGAAAGGTTCTTGCATGGAACCTGCCGAAAGGAATTTTTGCTTCGTAAGAAGCTACCATTTTTCCCAGGACTCGTGTGCAGTGATGCACCGATACCTGTTTTGGTTTCAGGAGGTCTCTGACCAGAGATGACAGCTCCTTGGCTTTCTCCTGTGGGAGAAACACTTTTTTCTGTTCTGTGTCCAGAACCATCCCCAGGAAGAGTAGGCGTGTGGTAGGAACCAGCTGTGACTTTGGAATGTATAGAATCCATCCGTGCTGTTGTAGCACTTCCCGAGATAGTGCTACTCCGACCAACAACTGCTCCTTGGACCTCGCCTTTATAAGGAGATCGTCCAAGTACGGGAAAATTAAAACTCCCTTTTTTCGAAGTATCATCATTTCTGCCATTACCTTGGTAAAGACCCTCGGTGCCGTGGACAGTCCAAACGGCAGTGTTTGGAATTGGTAATGGCAATCCTGTACCACAAATCTGAGGTACTCCTGGTGAGGATGGTAAATGGGGACATGTACTAAGCATCCTTGATGTCCAGGGATACCATGTAATCCCCCTCCACCAGGCTTGCAATAACCGCCCTGAGCGATTCCATCTTGAACTTGAATTTTTTTATGTATGTGTTCAAGGATTTCAAATTTAAAATGGGTCTCACCGAACCGTCCGGTTTCGGTACCACAAACAGTGTGGAATAGTAACCCCGTCCTTGTTGAAGTAGGGGCACCTTGACTATCACCTGCTGGGAATACAGCTTGTGAATTGCCTCTAGCACAGCCTCCCTGCCTGAGGGAGTTGTCGGCAAGGCAGATTTGAGGAAACGGCGGGGGGAAAACGCCTCGAATTCCAGCTTGTACCCCTGAGATACTACTTGAAGGATCCAGGGATCCACCTGTGAGCGAGCCCACTGATCACTGACATTTTTGAGGCGGCCCACCACCGTACCTGGCTACGTCTGTGGAGCCCCCGCGTCATGCGGTGGACTCAGAGGAAGCGGGGGAAGAATTTTGATTCTGGGAACTGGCTGACTGGTGCAGCTTTTTCCCTCTTCCCTCGTCTCTGTGCAGAAAGGAAGCGCCTTTGACCCGCTTGCTTTTCTGAAGCCGAAAGGACTGTACCTGATAATACAGTGCTTTCTTAGGCTGTGAGGAAACCTGAGGTAAAAATTATTCTTCCCAGCTGTTGCTGTGGATACGAGGTCCCAGAGACCATCCCCAAACAATTCCTCACCTTTATAAGGCTCTATGTGCCTTTTAAAGTCAGCATCACCTGTCCAGTGTCGGGTCTCTAATACCCTCCTGACAGAATGGACATTGCATTAATTCTGGATGCCAGCCGGCAAAATATCCCTCTGTGCATCCCTCATATATAAGACAACGTCTTATGTTCGCAAAATAGTATCCCTGTTTGACAGGGTTACAGACCACGCTGCAGCAGCACTATCTGCAGGTCTCAGTCTAGTACCTGAGTGTGTACATACAGACTTCAGGATAGCCTCCTGCTTTTTATCAGCAGGTACCTTCAAAGTAGCCGTATCCTAAGACGGCAGTGCCACCTTTTTTGACAAACGTGTGAGCGCCTTATCCACCCTAGGGGATATCTCCCAGCGTAACTTATCCTCTGGCGGGAAAGGGTACTTTTTTAGAAATTACCAGTTTCTTATCGGGGGAACCCACGCTTTTTCACACTTCATTCACTCATTTGATGGGGGAACAAAACACTGCCTGCTTTTTCTCCCCAGACATTAACCCAAGTACCACTAAAAAAGGGTTTTATGTCAGAAATGTGTAACACATTTTTTATTGCCGGAATCAAGTCACGGATGTTCCTAGTGGATTGTGTATATGTCTCAACCTCGTCGACACTGGAGTCAGACTCCGTGTCGACATCTGTGTCTGCCATCTGAGGGAGCGGGCGTTTTTGAGCCCCTGATGGCCTTTGAGACGCCTGGGCAGGTGCGGGCTGAAAAGCCGGCTGTCCCATAGCTGTTACGTCATCCAGCCTTTTATGTAAGGAGTTGACACTGTCGGTTAATACCTTCCACCTATCCATCCACTCTGGTGTCGGCCCCACAGGGGGCGACATCACATTTATCGGCATCTGCTCCGTCACCACATAAGCCTCCTCATCAACATGTCGACACAGCCGTACCGACACACCGCACACACACAGGGAATGCTCTGACTGAGGACAGGACCCCACAAAGCCCTTTGGGGAGACAGAGAGAGAGTATGCCAGCACACACCAGAGCGCTATATAATGTGGGGATTAACACTATAACTGAGTGAATTTTCCCCAATAGCTGCTTGTATATACAATATTGCGCCTAAATTTAGTGCCCCCCCTCTCTTTTTAACCCTTTGAGCCTGAAAACTACAGGGGAGAGCCTGGGGAGCTGTCTTCCAGTTGCACTGTTTAGAGAAAATGGCGCCAGTGTGCTGAGGGAGATAGCTCCGCCCCTTTTTCGCGGACTTTTCTCCCGCTTTTTTATGGATTCTGGCAGGGGTATTTATCACATATATAGCCTCTGGGGCTATATATTGTGATTATTTTGCCAGCCAAGGTGTCATATATTGCCCTCAGGGCGCCCCCCCCCCCCCCCAGCGCCCTGCACCCATCAGTGACCGGAGTGTGAGGTGTACAGAGGAGCAATGGCGCACAGCTGCAGTGCTGTGCGCTACCTTGGTGAAGACTGAAGTCTTCTGCCGCCGATTTTCCGGACCATCTTCATGCTGCTGGCTCTGTAAGGGGGACGGCGGCGCGGCTCCGGGAACGAACACCAAGGACGGGTCCTGCGGTCGATCCCTCTGGAGCTAATGGTGTCCAGTAGCCTAAGAAGCCCAAGCTAGCTGCAAGCAGGTAGGTTCGCTTCTTCTCCCCTTAGTCCCTCGTTGCAGTGAGCCTGTTGCCAGCAGGTCTCACTGTAAAATAAAAAACCTAAAATATACTTTCTTTCTAGGAGCTCAGGAGAGCCCCTAGTGTGCATCCAGCTCGGCCGGGCACAGAAATCTAACTGAGGTCTGGAGGAGGGGCATAGAGGGAGGAGCCAGTGCACACCAGATAGTACCTAATCGTGCCCAGTCTCCTGCGGAGCCCGTCTATTCCCCATGGTCCTTACGGAGTTCCCAGCATCCACTTAGGACGTCAGAGAAAAGGGTATTATGTTTGGAGAGAAAAAACTACCAGTAGCTTTTCCTCCATCTGAGGAGTTAAATGAAGTGTGTGAAGAAGCGTGGGCTTCCCCTGATAAGAAGCTGGTAATTTCTAAGAGGTTACTAATGGCGTACCCTTTCCCGCCAGAGGATAGGTCGCGTTGGGAAACATCCCCTAGAGTGGATAAAGCGCTCACACGCTTGTCAAAGAAGGTGGCACTACCGTCTCCGGATACGGCCGCCCTGAAGGAATCTGCTGATAGAAAGCAGGAGGCTATCCTGAAATCTATACATACACACACAGGTGTTATACTGAGACCAGCTATTGCTTCAGCATGGATGTGCAGTGCTGCAGCTGCATGGTCCGATTCCCTGTCAGAAAATATTGATACCCTAGACAGGGACACTATATTGCTAACCGTAGAGCATATAAAAGACGCACTTTTATACATGAGGGATGCACAGAGGGATATTTGCCGGCTGGCATCAAAAATTAGTGCAATGTCCATTTCTGCCAGGAGAGGGTTATGGACTCGGCAGTGGACAAGTGATGCAGATTCCAAAAGGCACATGGAAGTTCTGCCTTATAAGGGTGAGGAGTTGTTCGGGGATGGTCTCTCGGACCTCGTTTCCACAGCAACAGCTGGGAAGTCTACATTTTTACCCCATGTTCCCTCACAGCCAAAGAAAGCACCGTATTATCAGGTACAGTCCTTTCGGCCCAATAGGGGCAAGCGGGTTAAAGGCGCGTCTTTTCTGCCCAGAGGCAGAGGTAGGGGAAAAAAGCTGCAGCATACAGCCAGTTCCCAGGAGCAAAAGTCCTCCCCCGCTTCCTCTAAGTCCACAGCATGACGCTGGGGCTCCACAGGCGGAGCCAGGTACGGTGGGGGCCCGTCTCAAATATTTCAGCAATCAGTGGGCTCGCTCACGAGTGGATCCCTGGATTTTTCAGATAGTATCTCAGGGGTACAAGCTGGAATTCGAGACGTCTCCCCCCCGCCGTTTCCTCAAATCTGCCTTGCCAACCACTCCCTCAGGCAGGGAGGCAGTGTTACAGGCAATTCACAAGCTGTATTCACAACAAGTGATAGTAAAGGTACCCCTACTTCAACAAGGACGGGGTTACTATTCCACAATGTTTGTGGTACCGAAACCGGACGGTTCGGTGAGACCCATTTTAAATTTGAAATCCTTGAACACATATATAAAAAAATTCAAGTTCAAGATGGAATCGCTCAGGGCGGTTATTGCAAGCCTGGACGAGGGGGATTACATGGTATCACTGGACATCAAGGATGCTTACCTACATGTCCCCATTTACCATCCTCACCAGGAGTACCTCAGATTTGTGGTACAGGATTGTCACCCAATTCCAGACGTTGCCGTTCGGTCTATCCACGGCTCCGAGGGTCTTTACCAAGGTAATGGCCGAAAATGATGATACTCCTTCGAAAGAAGGGAGTTTTAATTATCCCGTACTTGGACGATCTCCTGATAAAGGCGAGGTCCAGAGAGCAGTTGTTGGTCGGGGTAGCACTATCTCGGGAGGTGCTACAACAGCACGGCTGGATTCTAAACATTCCAAAGTCACAGCTGGTCCCTATGACACGTCTACTGTTCCTGGGGATGGTTCTGGACACAGAACAGAAAAAAGTGTTTCTCCCGGAGGAGAAGGCCAAGGAGCTGTCATCTCTAGTCAGAGGCCTCCTAAAACCAAAACAGGTGTCGGTGCATCACTGCACGCGGATCCTGGGAAAGATGGTAGCTTCCTACGAAGCAATTCCATTCGGCAGGTTTCATGCAAGAACCTTTCAGTGGGACCTGTTGGACAAGTGGTCCGGGTCGCATCTTCAGATGCATCGGCTGATAACCCTGTCTCCAAGGACAAGGGTGTCTCTGCTGTGGTGGCTGCAGAGTGCTCATCTTCAAGAGGGCCGCAGATTCGGCATACAGGATTGGGTCCTGGTGACCACGGATGCCAGCCTTCGAGGCTGGGGGGCAGTCACACAGGGAAGAAACTTCCAAGGACTATGGTCAAGTCAGGAGACTTCCCTGCACATAAATATTCTGGAACTGAGGGCCATTTACAATGCCCTAAGTCAGGCAAAAACCCTGCTTCAAAACCAGCCGGTACTGATCCAGTCAGACAACATCACGGCGGTCGCCCATGTAAACCGACAGGGCGGCACGAGAAGCAGGAAGGCAATGGCAGAAGCCACAAGGATTCTCCGATGGGCGGAAAATCACGTGTTAGCACTGTCAGCAGTGTTCAGTCCGGGAGTGGACAACTGGGAAGCAGACTTCCTCAGCAGGCACGACCTCCACCCGGGAGAGTGGGGACTTCATCCAGAAGTCTTTCAAATGATTGTAAACCATTGGGAAAGGCCACAGGTGCACATGATGGCGTCCCGCCTCAACAAAAAGCTAGAAAAGTACTGCGCCAGGTCAAGGGACCCGCAGGCGATAGCTGTGGACGCTCTAGTGACACCGTGGGTGTACCGGTCGGTTTATGTGTTCCCTCCTCTTCCTCTCATACCAAAGGTACTGAGGATAATAAGGAGAAGAGGAGTAAGAACTATACTCATTGTTCCGGATTGGCCAAGAAGAGCTTGGTACCCGGAACTTCAAGAAATGATCTCAGAGGACCCATGGCCTCTACCGCTCAGACAAGACCTGCTGCAGCAGGGGCCCTGTCTGTTCCAAGATTTACCGCGGCTGCGTTTGACGGCATGGCGGTTGAACACCGGATCCTGAAGGAAAAGGGCATTCCGGAGGAAGTCATTCCGGAGGAAGTCATTCCTACGCTGATTAAAGCTAGGAAAGAAGTAACCGCAAACCATTATCACCGCATATGGCGAAAATATGTTGCGTGGTGTGAGGCCAGGAAGGCCCCAACGGAGGAATTTCAGCTGGGCCGTTTCCTGCACTTCCTACAGTCAGGGGTGACTATGGGCCTTAAATTGGGTTCCATTAAGGTCCAGATTTCGGCTCTATCGATTTTCTTCCAGAGAGAACTGGCTTCACTACCTGAAGTTCAGACTTTTGTTAAGGGAGTGCTGCATATTCAGCCCCCTTTTGTGCCTCCAGTGGCACCTTGGGATCTCAACGTGGTGTTGGATTTCCTAAAGTCACATTGGTTTGAGCCACTGAAAACCGTGGATTTGAAATATCTCACGTGGAAAGTGGTCATGTTGTTGGCCTTAGCTTCGGCCAGGCGTGTATCAGAATTGGCGGCTTTGTCATGTAAAAGCCCTTATCTGATTTTCCATATGGATAGGGCAGAATTGAGGACTCGTCCCCAGTTTCTCCCCAAAGTGGTATCAGTTTTTCATCTGAACCAACCTATCGTGGTGCCTGCGGCTACAAATGACTTGGAGGCTTCCAAGTGTTTGGACGTAGTCAGGGCCCTGAAAATCTATGTTTCCAGGACAGCTGGAGTCAGAAAGACTGACTCGCTCTTTATCCTGTATGCACCCAACAAGTTGGGTGCACCTGCTTCAAAGCAGACTATTGCTCGCTGGATCTGTAGTACGATTCAGCTTGCACATTCTGCGGCTGGACTGCCGCATCCTAAATCAGTGAAAGCCCATTCCACGAGGAAGGTGGGCTCTTCTTGGGCGGCTGCCCGAGGGGTCTCGGCTCTTCAACTTTGCCGAGCAGCTACTTGGTCGGGGTCAAACACGTTTGCTAAATTCTACAAGTTTGACACCCTGGCTGAGGAGGACCTAGAGTTTGCCCATTCGGTACTGCAGAGTCATCCGCACTCTCCCGCCCGTTTGGGAGCTTTGGTATAATCCCCATGGTCCTTACGGAGTCCCCAGCATCCACTTAGGACGTTAGAGAAAATAAGAATTTACTCACCGGTAATTCTATTTCTCGTAGTCCGTAGTGGATGCTGGGCGCCCATCCCAAGTGCGGATTGTCTGCAATACTTGTATATAGTTATTGCTTAACTAATGGGTTATTGTTGAGCCATCTGTTGAGAGGCTCAGTAGTTATCATACTGTTAACTGGGTATTGTATCACGAGTTATACGGTGTGATTGGTGTGGCTGGTATGAGTCTTACCCGGGATTCAAAATCCTTCCTTATTGTGTCAGCTCTTCCGGGCACAGTATCCTAACTGAGGTCTGGAGGAGGGTCTTAGTGGGAGGAGCCAGTGCACACCAGTAGTCTAAAGCTTTCTTTATAGTTGTGCCCAGTCTCCTGCGGAGCCGCTAATCCCCATGGTCCTTACGGAGTACCCAGCATCCACTACGGACTATGAGAAATAGAATTACCGGTGAGTAAATTCTTATTTTTGTACCTTTTGTTTTGGTACTGTAACTTTATGAAAGTACATGTTAACATTTAAAAAAAATATTATCTTAAATGAGACATCCTAGTCACCCTAGCCTAATGTGAGAGCATGTAACACATGCTGTAGGATGGTGAGGCACAGATACGTCTACTAGACTCAGATTACTTATTATATACAGGAAACTCGGGCTAATTGAAACAGTGGGGCTATTCAATTAGTGCCACAGGCTGAAGTTAATAAGAATTTTTTTTTGTGCATGGGTAGGCTCAAAAAGAAATCTGCGTTAAATAGCCTGTTTACGATTTCCACAACTGTGTTATCCCATAGGACTGGTAATTTATCCCAGATTCTATGGGTTAACACGCCTTAATGCGGTCATTTATCAGGCAAGAAAAAGGGACTCTAACTATATTGCTCTGGGCGTTAAAGCCAGAGGCTACCACTCTTTTTCACACGCAGTAATTTACAGCGGATAATTGAATTCCCCCCTTAGTCATCATATCACTGATGGTGCTTAGTTATGCATGGGGAAAGCAATGACTAACAATTTCCCCATTTGTATAATTAGTGATTGGGTGTCTAGGGGAACACCTGATGACTATTTACATGTACTTATCAGTAAAATTATAAATTGGAGCGAATGATCTTTTGCAAATGATCTTTTTTAAAATCAATGTTTCTTTTTTCACTCAAGTGTTCCAAACAAATGGACGATCTACCTACAGTATTATCATTTCAAGAAAGATTTCCAAGCAGTTATGAAATCCAATCCCAAGAATGTCCGAGCATCTATAGTTCAAAATGCACTGATCCTTTCACAGCCAGCTATGGTGATTGAGTGTAAGCATGAAATCTGTTTCATAACAATAGTTTATTTATCCAGGCAAGACATACTGTATAATCGTACTGATAAACAGGCGGTGGAGGTTTGGTGGATGGTTAATCATTGGCATTTTGGTTACTATGGGTTTTGATTCTGAAACCCTTCTTTGGGATAATGGTAGATTTACCAAACTGGGCAGTTTTGAGGGTGATGTCCTCTGTCCTCTATTCTACCCTGTAGTCACAAATTTACCAGGTTTACTGCTATCACTGAAATGTAAATGGGAGGAGAGTCTGGAGGCCCAGAAGGAGGAACAGTGGTTGTACCCATGATGCTATGTCATGCACTAGATATCAACAAATACACTTTTATGTTTTCTACAGAATGTATTACAGCCCTCTCAGTCTCCTCCATATGGATCGGTCAGATTCCTGTTACTTGAGATGTGGGACCTCTTATGCTGATTATTGGCACCTACTCTGGCCATGCAGGGATGCTTAACTGTTCTGGTTCAGGGTCTTGGGGTGCATATATGGTGCTGTTCCTGCCCCGCCTACACTTGAACCTCTTGTGGTTTTATTTGGGGTTTCCCTGGAAGAGTCCTTCAATGTTATCACTTATAAATATGTATCTGAACGGTTGTCACTAGATAGGATTATTGTAGCCAGGCAATAGCTTGGGGCTCCTACTCTTGACCACTGTAAATGGATTTCCCAGAGAGGAGACGCTGCTTGCACTTTGGGAGTGTCAGTCACTAAGCTGTCAGTCACTACGTCCTGGCCCCAAATGACACAATCTGTGCGTAGCGACATTTAGCCTCGCCCCTCCATACGGTGCTGCAATTCCAGGCATAATCTCCTCGTCTTTCGTGGATGTAGGGGACTGCCCGAAATATCGGGAGTCTCCATGCAGGAGAGTAGGTAAGTATGGGAGCGACTGGTCCTACTAAGATCCCGGGGGCTTCAGGCACACTTTCCTTGTTTCCTAGTCTTACTGTACTGTTGAGTATGATATTTTATATTTTATATGTCCCATATGATTTTGGCAGCAAATGTGTTTACCTTTGCCATCAGCCTTTTAATGTCAGGATGCTACTACTATGGGGCCTATGTTACTTTGGCTCTGGTTTGTGTTATGATCATTCAATTAGTTTATAGTTATAAAAATTCAAAAAAATTCTGTCAGTCGGGCAGAGGCGTTCTCATCAATGCGTTGCGATCGCATTGCCCTGCTAGTGCACGAGCAGAACGGGCCATACTGAATAAGGCCCAAATGTGTGCACTTTTTTAGATTCCAAAAGAAAATAATGATGATTTTATATACACTTATTATGTATTTATATTATGTATTTTACCAATGAAAGCCTTAATAAGGGGGTTGCTAGGATAGGTCTAGAGTTGCCACATTGACATCAGTTTTGCAATATCAGCCTAACCTGACTGTAATGATGTTCTGATGTAACTGCTGTTCCATATATGCTTGGAGTAAGAGGAATGTTACAGTGATGAGAATATCTTACTAGTGACTGTCCAGATTGTAGTATTGTAATATCTTATCAGTAATAGGATGTAGGAATTAATACACTACAGACTGGTAACCATTGATGGTCGATGGTCAGCCCTACTACAGTCTGCAGTAGTGTTGGCCATTGATCATTGATGATTGTTTTCTCCCGATGGTTGATAGTTTTAATACTGATGGGGGAGGTCTGATGATAAAAAGCCCACTGTTTCTATGTATTGTGCCTTCGTTACTGTGTTGCCTTTAATCTGCGCATACAAGGGTTGCGACCATTGATGGTTTCACCAGCAAATTGTTTTTTTCTCCTGATGACTAAGGTTACCCAATCAATGGAAACATTTTGGAAGGGTTCAATTTTGGAAGGTACCAACTGAAAAACTCACATATTAAGATGACTGTTTGGCCAGGGCGATGAACCCATTTAGCAGCGCGGCTGTAGCTGTACCTTCGGCTAATATGAGTCACTTACTTGTGTTTGCATTAGAAAAAAACAAAAACAAAAAAAAAAAAACTTCCCACTGGCGGTATCAATGCATAGTAAAAGGGAAAATAATGGAATGAAAAATTATAATCGGCACATTTCGCACTCAAAGAAACCATACTCATTGATTGGTTAGTCATTGAGTAAGAATGTGGGACAGACTTTCACAGAAATATGGCAGCAATCAGCTGTTCTGGCACCCATGGCGCGATAAGACAATATAATGCACCCTCACCTATAACATAATGCGATATATTATTAGAGTGTAGTGTCTTTTGATGTTGAACATTTGCTGATAAGTACTAAGGACTCCCCTGTGCTCTCATGGGTTACCAATAACCTTGCACTTTTTAGATAATTTTCATTTTTTTTTGTGCTGACAAAAGTTAGTGTCAGCACAAAAAGTATAGCACAGATTGTGGTGTATTACAAAACAAGAAATTTCAACACGCATCATTCATTGCGTAAATCACATCAAGGGATATATGTACTGTATGGCTCATGGCCAGCAAATGTGGAAAGAGGCTTCTGAAGAGAATGTTTTACCTGTGGTTGCATCAGCAGAATGTGTGATGTGCTGTGGCAACTGCTGCCTTCATCTCATTTCACCATGGACAGAGGGAAAGGATTGCACTCTAAGTTTAGCGACACTTACTAAGTGTATGATAAAGAAAACCTGTTTAGCTGTTTTACCACATTCATACGACCTTCCACAGAGCTGCTGTACCTATGTATGTATGTATGTATGTATGTATGTATGTATGTATGTATCTCTTATCAGTCAATCAATCTCCTATCTATCTACCTACCTACCTACCTCGTATCTGTCAATATATCTAAAGTTCATACTGTATCTAATCTATCTATCTATCTATCTATCTCACATCTGCAGAGCTGATGCTGTGGCTCTGGAGCAGCGGTGCTAAGTTAGCGGCCAGAGGCTGAGAGACATTCCACTTGTTACAAATCAACACAACTAGTATTATGTATCACTACTAGGAGATGACAATGCGGGTTTCCATGACATTAACACCTGCTGTGCTGGAAGAAAGCAGTAAAGCATGTTGTTAATGTTAATGCCGCCAGGCAGACTTTGTATGGTAGGCTGTACATTGCCAGGCTTGCTGCGCACCTCTATGCGAGGGATAACTCGCCATGTTGATGGCCGCAATGTGCCATTCTGGAATTGAATTGTCCCCCTTAAGATTTGCATCTTGCTCGGTCCTTCCACACATAATGTAGAGCAGGGAATGTTCAACATGCGACCTTCAAGCTGCTGTGGAACTGCACATTCCAGCATGCCCTACCAGAGATTTTCTATTAGGGAATGGCAAAACTGGCAGGGCATGCTGGGATGTTCAGTTCCACAGCAGCTGGAGGGCTGCATGTTGAATACCCCTGATGTAGAGTGCACAATGAATATCTATTCATCATCGGAGGCTATATAAGGCATTGCGCTGGTGCTGGGACACCCGCTCCAAAAAAGCAGCTGTGCCCGCGATCAGTAACACTGATACTTACATTCATACTTCATACTTACTGCTACATACATTCATGCCACCAACTGCTGCACTTGTGTGACCTGAAGTAACTCATGTGTAGAGTCACTGAACACACAGTGAAGAGGGACCCGCTCGGATCCCTCTTTGCAAACCTCCGGAACTCCTTCCCATAAGAAGTGGCGGGGCTCCGAGAATAAGTGCAGTCTGAAGATGGCATTTGTTCTCGCAGGCAAACTCCGAGAACTTAAAGTTCTCAGAGTTTGCTGAATATCAGGTGGTCCTGTCGGACCCCTAATGATGAATGGACATTACATAAAATATGCGTAAACTGTGTGATGGGCTATTTAAGGGATGATGAATAGTCCCCATAGAGAGAAAAATAAATATTGTCTCTATGTCCAGCACATTTTTAATCAATTCAATTATAAGTTAAGTATTAGATATGTAGAAATAATGACACAAAGTTGTACAAATCAAAAAGTAGTTGTAAGAATAATGGTCTCTTTAGTTACAGGAGAAAGGAAAGCTGGCTGTTTACCAACATTTAGTTGGCCATTCTTGTGCTTTTAATACTGAATTGTGCTGCACTTAAAGCTGCAGTACCCAGTAGAATTGCTATTCATTTATATTCTCCATTTAAAAATGGCTGCAGAGTGGGTGTGACTGAGAAGACCAATCTCTGTGATAATGTCTTCCTATTGGCCCGTGTGGACACTCCTCCTGGCTGCATCACACAACCCTACATGCCGAATCAAATAGCCCAAGAAAAAAGGGCAGCATGCACCTCCATGGCTCCAGGGGGGGGTTGCCTGGGAAATGTGAGACCACATGTTTGCAATGCCGGTGGGTTATTCCGGTTTGCGTGTTTTTGTCATAATGTGATATCTAAGAATGTAAAGACTGGGATAGCAGACTTGCAGTATCCAAAATGCCTCAAAAGGGACTCATAAACTGAAGTAAATGTGGCATACATTAACCTGAATTCCAGCCACTGCCAGGGCGTAACTAGGTGTGTGCGCGGAGGGGGCACTGCACATAACTGATAAGTGCCGTTAACAGCGCTATCTTTTTTAATTTGTTTCACTTGCAGCTTCCCCCCTTTTTGAAGACCATCATCTACTGACCGCTGCTGTCTGCTACCCCCACCCCTTCCGTCACTAATACCTATACAACATTCATGAACGCAACTTGAGATTTCTTTGTTATTCAGTCACACTGTCCTTTACTACATTTCAAGATGCTGACATACCCAGGATTCAAACCCATTGCCTGTGGCATTGCAGACAGGCAATCTATTAATTGAGCTAGAATTCTATCTATTTGAAGCTTACCTTGTACTTTGTTAAAAAATTATCAGCATTGCAGCTGAGAAGATCTATGCAGTATGTGGCTGGAAAGAGACTGGATGTGTGGCTGCACACTACATAGAAGGGGCATCATAGCGTGGACTTTCTCTGGGATCAATCTTTTTATGCCCTTTCCCCACAAGGCATGCACCTTATGTCCCTATTGAAAAAAATGGAGGGGGAGGCGGGCAATTCTCTCTCTGGCACAGGGCACCAAAAAGTCTAATTAAGGCTCTGGCCACTGCAAAATCTGTAAGATTATTTTGGATTGCTAAATTGTGTGATACTAAAATTTTGGAAGCACTATTGCATTATGACTGTAAAGACAGTTGTCTATACGTACAATTGAAATAAATACCTGGATGACACCAATCCCAAAGCAATCATTTCAGCTAGAGATCATACTATCACAAGGGCCAGTGCAAGGTCTCTCAGACTCTGCACCCTAGGCAAAGTTTCAGCCTAGCTCCCCCTAACCTGCAATCCCCAGGGCTGGTGCAAGGTTTCTAGGCCCCCTAGGCAAAGCTACACAATACTGCCCCTGCCTCCCCCGTAACCTCCCCCCAGCTGCTCACATACAGATGTAGCCATGCTCATCTATGCCGCGATGCATACGCATGTGTGCATGCATCGCGGCATAATGCGAGCGCGCCACACTGCTGCAGAGAGTCGCAGCGCAGCACTATCTTTCCAAAGACGGCGGCACTCTCTGGACTATACAAATGAAAGTCAAAGACACTAAGGTCTGTCCACCGCTTTGGTCCGTTGGACCTTTATCAGGAACCCGGATTATTGATAACGGTCCAGCGGATCGAAACGCTGAACAGGCCTTAGTGTCTTTGACTTTTATTTATATAGTCCTGAGAGTGCCGCCGTCTTTGGAAAGCTTGTATGTGGTGTGAAAATACCTTGGAGGGCACCAGGGCAGTTAAAATTGTATAGTATCAGGAGACTGCCATATTTTTAATTGCTGTATTGACACTCAATTTAGAAACAGTTACATGCATCAAAAGAACACGTACTGTATGATGAAATCATTTTGGGGATTAGAATAATAATAATAATAATAATGTATCATTCTAATGGCACTTGAGTTATGATATTCAGTTCTAGCAAACGTACTATTGTCATATGCAAATCACACAAAATATTAGGGTTTAAACAAACAACACACTTCATTTTATGAAGAAGTCTAATTACCTGTTTTGCTTTAAAGTCACTTTCACTGCCAGTAATTAAACAGTGACCGTAGGGTTAGGCTGCAGGGAAGGGAGGGTTAGGTTTAGGTTCTGGGGAAGGGGGGCTAGGGTTAGGCACCACCTGGGAGGGTTAGAACTTGGGGAAGGAGGGTTAGGCACCACTGGGGAGGGTTAGGGATAGGCAGCGGGGGATAGAGGGTTAGGGCTAGGTTGTGGGGAGAGTGGGTTAGGGTTAGGCTGCAGGGAGGGGAGGTGGTATGGTCAGGCTGCAGGTAAGGAGGGATAGGGAGGTTAGGGATTAGGGGTAGCATACTCATCTAGTAGGTGTCTGGTTTCTGAGCACTGGGATGCCGCTGACGGTATTCTGACTGCCAGCATCCCAAGTGCTGGGGTCCCGATACCATCCCCCAGGCACAAAGGCAGCCCACAATGAAGCTGTTAGGAGTATAAACATCTTCGTACTAGCCATCCAGTAATATTTGTTTGGAGCTATTAATTTTTAATAAAATAAAAAAAATCAGTATTGTCCCACTGTTTTAGGTAAGGTGTATGTGCACTTTTTTTTTGGGTTAAAGTACCTCCCATGTGGCTTAATAGTACTGTCAGCTGTCTTACAGCTAGGTAACCGTATATGGGATTTTTTTTTCTTTAGTATTTTTGTAGATGTTTGTTCGTGCATCTAAATACAGATAACTTTTTGCCAATTGTGATGATAGTTGATGTGACTGGAATATAAAAACATTTGAAAGGAAAAAGGTTTTGAATGTAGCATGGGGAGGGGGTGAGAGAATATATGTGGGGTATGTGATCGCAGGGTGGGTGGTGTAATCACATGGGAGGGTCAAATTAATATGCAGGATGATCAGGCAATCGTGGGGGTTTTAGATATACGGGATGGATTGGCAGGGGGGGTGTAATATGCGGAGGCAATCGCGGGAGGGGGTGTCTTATATGCGGGAGGCAATCACAGGAGAGGGGGCGGGTAACATGCGGGACTTAGAAGGCTATCGCGGGGGGAAGGGGTGTAATATGCTGGAGAGAGATGGCAACATGGAGGAGGCAATCGGGAGGATGCAGTCGCGGGAGGGAGGCAATCGTGGGGGGGATTGTCTGTGTTTAAAATGTGGTATGCAATCGCTGGAGAAGTGTAGCCGGCTGTCGGGTAACATGAGGGTTTCCGCATTACCAGGGTGCTGTTGTGGTGCGAGGCGGGAAAATGCTGGGTTCTATCGTGGGGATGGGGGGTATTGCAGACAGAGGAGCAGTCAGCAGACAGTGCTACCCATGTTACACTGACTGACATCAGTGCCGTGGCGGTTGATAACAGCTGGGCGACCACGGAATCCCTGCTTCTCAGTCTCTCTCTAAAGGAAGAGCTCAGCTGACCTAAGGGAATGAACTAGGATGCAATCTTTCAGCAGAAGTGTGCAACGCCGCCCCCCAGTGGCCGGCGCCCATAGGCAGCTGACTAATGCTGCCTAATGGTAGCGCCGGCCCTGAAAATCCCCCCCATCACCACCTCTCGGAAAGGAGATGCAGGTGGCCACTAGGTGGGCTGGGGTGAATTGCATCATTATACATATACAGAGAAAAGGAACAACACTCAAGGACTTTTAAAGTGAAAAAAAATAAGATTTTAAACCTACCGGTAAATCTTTTTGTCGTAGTCCGTAGAGGATGCTGGGACTCCGTAAGGACCATGGGGATAGACGGGCTGCGCAGGAGACATGGGCACTTTAAGAAAGACTTTGACTCTGGGTGTGCCCTGGCTCCTCCCTCTATGCCCCTCCTCCAGACCTCAGTTAGAGAAACTGTGCCCAGAGGAGACGGACAGTACAAGGAAAGGATTTTTGTAATCCAAGGGCAAGATTCATACCAGCCACACCAATCACACCGTATAACTTGTGATATACTATCTAGTTAACAGTATGAAGAACAACATATCATCGGCCCAAAACCGATGAAACTATAACAAAACCCTTATGTAAGCAATAACTATGGGGGTCAT
Source organism: Pseudophryne corroboree (assembly GCF_028390025.1). Classification (NCBI taxonomy): domain Eukaryota; kingdom Metazoa; phylum Chordata; class Amphibia; order Anura; family Myobatrachidae; genus Pseudophryne; species Pseudophryne corroboree. The sequence goes on from NC_086448.1 coordinate 164,578,129, forward strand.
TCCGAGTTGTTCGCTCGCAAGCTGCTTTTAGCAGCTTTGCACACGCTAAGCCGCCGCCTACTGGGAGTGAATCTTAGCTTATGAAAATTGCGAACGAAAGATTAGCAGAATTGCGAATAGACACTTCTTAGCAGTTTCTGAGTAGCTCCACACTTACTCGGCATCTGCGATCAGTTCAGTGCTTGTCGTTCCTGTTTTGACGTCACAAACACACCCAGCGTTCGCCCAGACACTCCTCCGTTTCTCCAGCCACTCCCGCGTTTTTCCCAGAAACGGTAGCGTTTTTTCGCACACACCCATAAAACAGCCTGTTTCCGCCCAGAAACACCCACTTCCTGTCAATCACATTACGATCACGAGAACGAAGAAAAAACCTCGTAATGCCGTGAGTAAAATACCTAACTGCATAGCAAATTTACTTGGCGCAGTCGCACTGCGGGCATTGCGCATGCGCATTAGCGACTAATCGCTCTGTTGCGAAAAAAAAAATACAGAGCGAACAACTCGGAATGACCCCCTATATACAAGTCTTGCAGAAGTAGTCCGCACTTGGGACGGGTGCCCAGCATCCTCTACTGACTACGAGAAACAGATTTAATGGTAGGTTTAAAATCTTATTTTCTCTAACGTCCTAGAGGATGCTGGGACTCTGTAAGGACCATGGGGATTATACCAAAGCTCCCAAACGGGCGGGAGAGTGCGGATGACTCTGCAGCACCGATTGAGCAAACAGGAGGTCCTCCTCAGCCAGGGTATCAAACTTATAGAACTTTGCAAAGGTGTTTGACCCCGACCAAGTAGCAGCTCGGAACAGCTGTAATGCAGAGACCCCTCGGGCAGCCGCCCAAGACGAGCCCACCTTCCTAGTGAAATGGGCCTTAACCGATTTTGGTAACGGCAATCTTGCCGTAGAATGCGCCTGCTGAATGGTGTTACAGATCCAGCGAGCAATAGTCTGCTTTGAAGCAGGGCCACCAACCTTGTTGGCTGCATACAGGACAAACAGTGCTTCTGTTTTCTGATCCTAGCCGTTCTGGCCACGTAAATTTTCAAAGCCCTGACCACATCAAGTGACTCGGAATCCTCCAAGTCACGTGTAGCCACAGGCACGACAATAGGTTGGTTCATATGAGAGGATGAGACCACCTTAGGTAGGAATTGAGGACGGGTCCGCAACTCCGCTCTATCCATATGGAAAACCAGATAGGGGCTTTTATGTGATAAAGCCGCCAATTCCGAAACTCGCCTAGCCGAAGTCAAGGCTAACAACATGACCACCTTCCAAGTGAGATATTTCAACTCCACTGTTTTAAGTGGTTCAAACCAATGTGACTTAAGGAAACTTAACACCACGTTAAGGTCCCAAGGCGCCACCGGAGGTACAGTACAAAAGGAGGCTGAATATGCAGTACTCCCTTCACAAAAGTCTGTACTTCAGGTAAAGAGGCCAATTCCTTTTGAAAGAAAATGGATAAGGCCGAAATCTGAACTTTAATGGAGCCTAATTTTAGGCCCAAATTCACTCCAGTTTGTAGGAAGTGAAGAAAACGGCCTAGATGGAATTCTTCCGTAGGAGCATTCCTGGCCTCACACCAAGAAACATATTTTCGCCATATTCGGTGATAATGTTTAGACGTCACGTCCTTCCTAGCCTTTATTAGCGTAGGAATTACATAATCCGGAATACCTTTTTCCGCTAGGATCCGGCGTTCAACCGCCATGCCGTCAAACGCAGCCGCGGTAAGTCTTGGAACAGACAGGGACCTTGTTGTAACAGGTCCTGCCTTAGAGGAAGGGGCCACGGATCTTCTGTGAGCATTTCTTGCAGATCCGGATACCAGGTCCTTCGTGGCCAATCTGGAACAATGAGAATTGTTCTCACTCCTCTTTTTCTTATTATCCTCAACACCTTGGGTATGAGAGGAAGAGGAGGAAACACATATACCGACTGGAACACCCATGGTGTCACTAGGGCGTCCACAGCTACCGCCTGAGGGTCTCTTGACCTGGCGCAATACCTTTGTAGCTTTTTGTTGAGACGGGATGCCACCATATCTATTTGGGGTAGTCCCCACCGACTTGCAATCTGCGCGAAGACTTCCTGATGAAGTCCCCACTCTCCCGGATGCAGATCGTGTCTGCTGAGGAAGTCTGCTTCCCAGTTGTCCACTCCCGGATTGAACACTGCTGACAGAGCGCTTACATGATTCTCCGCCCAGCGAAGAATTCTGGTGGCTTCCGCCATTGCCACTCTGCTCCTTGTGCCGCCTTGGCGGTTTACATGAGCTACTGCGGTGATGTTGTCTGACTGGATCAGAACTGGCCGATTGCGAAGTAAGATCTCCGCTTGACGTAGGGCGTTGTATATGGCCCTTAGTTCCAGGATGTTGATGTGAAGACAAGTCTCTTGACTTGGCCAAAGTCCTTGGAAATTTCTTCCCTGTGTGAATGCTCCCCAACCTCGGAGGCTCGCGTCCGTGGTCATCAGGATCCAGTCCTGAATGCCGAACCTGCGGCCCTCTAGAAGGTGAGCACTGTTTAGCCACCACAGGAGAGATACTCTGGCCCTGGGGGACAGGGTGATCCGCTGATGCAGGTGCAGATGCGACCCGGACCATTTGTCCAATAGGTCCCATTGGAAGGTCCTTGCATGGAATCTGCCGTATGGAATGGCTTCGTATGTTGCCACCATCTTTCCCAGAACTTGAGTGCAATGATGTACTGACACTTGTTTTGGTTTCAACAGGTTCATGACTAGAGTCATGAGTTCCTGCGCTTTTTCCGTCGGAAGAAAAACCCTTTTCTGGTCTGTGTCCAGAATCATGCCCAAGAAGGGCAGACGAGTTGTAGGATTCAGCTGCGACTTTGGAATATTGAGAATCCAGCCGTGTCGCTGTAACACATTCAGTGAAAGTGATACGCTGTTCAGCAACTTCTCCCGTGATCTCGCTTTTATGAGATCGTCCAAGTACGGGATAATTGTGACACCCTGCTTGCGCAGGAGCACCATCATTTCCGCCATTACCTTGGTGAAAATTCTCGGGGCCGTGGAAAGCCCAAAAGGCAACGTCTGAAATTGGTAATGACAATCCTGTACCGCAAATCTCAGGTACGCCTGATGAGAAGGATATATGGGGACATGCAGGTATGCATCCTTTATGTCCAGAGATACCCAAAAATCTCCCCCTTCTAGGCTGGCGATGACCACCCTGAGCGATTCCATTTTGAACTTGAACCGTTTTAAGTAAAGGTTCAGGGATTTTAAATTTAAAATGGGTCTGACCGAACCGTCCGGTTTCGGAACCACAAACAGAGTTGAGTAGTACCCCTGCCCTCTTTGAAGCAGGGGAACCTCTACCACCACTTGTTGAAGACACAATTTGTGAATCGCATGTAACACTATCTCCCATTCCAGGGGTTGTTTCAGTAGGGCCGATTTGAAAATCCGGCGAGGAGGCACTTCTTCGAATTCCAGCTTGTAACCCTGGGAAACTATTTCTATTGCCCATGGATCCACCTGTGAGTGGACCCAGACGTGGCTGAACAGTCAAAGACGTGCCCCCACAGGAGCTGACTCCCTCAGGGGAGCCCCAGCGTCATGCGGTGGATTTTGCAGAGGCCAGGGAGGACTTCTGTTCCTGGGAACTAGCTGTGTTATGCAGCTTTTTCCCTCTGCCCTTACCTCTGGCAAGAAAGGACGATCCACGTGCTCTCTTGCTTTTATTGGAACGAAGGGACTGCATTTGATAATGAGGCGCTTTCTTAGATTGTGAGGGAATATATGGCAAAAAATTTGATTTACCTGCCGTAGCCGTGGAGACGAGGTCCGAGAGTCCCTCTCCAAACAATTCCTCACCCTTGTAAGGCAACAACTCCATATGTCTCTTGGAGTCGGCATCACCAGTCCACTGTCGGGTCCATAAGACACGCCTAGCAGAAATAGACATAGCGTTTATCCTGGAACCCAGTAAACTAATGTCTCTTTGAGCATCCCTCATATACAAGACCGCATCTTTTATATACCCTAGGGTCAATAAAATGGTATCCTTATCAAGAGTCTCAATATCCGTTGATAAGGAATCTGTCCATGCTGCTACAGCACTACAAACCCAGGCCGACGCAATAGCCGGTCTGAGTAACGTACCAGAATGTGTGTAAATGGACTTCAGGGTAACCTCCTGCTTGCGGTCAGCAGGATCCTTGAGGGTAGCCGTATCTTGGGATGGAAGCGCTATCTTTTTTGATAAGCGCGTCAAGGCCTTGTCCACACTAGGGGAGGATTCCCACCGTATCCTGTCCTGCGACAGGAAAGGATACGCTGTTAGGATCCTTTTGGGAATCTGCAGTTTTTTGTCTAGAGTTTCCCACGCTTTTTTACATACTTCGTTCAGCTCATGTGAGGAGGGAAAGGAGAGCTCAGGTTTCTTTCCTTTATACATGTGTACCCTCGTGTCAGGGACAGGGGGTTCCTCAGTGATATGCAACACATCTTTTATTGCGATAATCATATATCAAATACCTTTAGCCACCTTTGGCTGTAATTTTGTATCATCGTAATCGACACTGGAGTCTGAATCCGTGTCGGTATCTGTGTCAACTATTTGGGATAGTGGGCGCTTCTGAGACCCCGAAGGTCTCGGCGACACAGGGACAGGCAGGGGTTGACTCCCTGACTGTGCCCCAGCTTCGGCTTTGTCTAGCCTTTTGTGCAATAAATTAACATTTGCACTTAAAACATTCCACATATCCATCCAGTCCGGCGTCTGCACCGCCGACGGAGACCTAACATTCATAAACTCCCCCTCCTCCTTAGGTGAGCCCTCAACCTCAGACATGTCGACACACACGTACCGACACACCACACATACACAGGGAAGCTCTTTTTCTATATACATCTGTGTCATAAGAGAGGTTTATATTGCTGCCCAGGGCGCCCCCCCCCCCCCCCCCTGCGCCCTGCACCCTTACAGTGACCGGAGAGTGTGAGGTGAAGGGGAACAATGGCGCACAGCTGCAGTGCTGTGCGTTACCTGAGTGAAGATCCAAGTGTCTTCTGCCGCCTCAGATTGGTCTTTTCCTCACATACTCACCCGGCTTCTTTCTTCCGGCTCTGCGAGGAGGACGGCGGCGCGGCTCTGGGACGGACGGCGAGGGTTAGACCTGCGTACCGATCCCTCTGGAGCTAATGGTGTCCAGTAGCCTAAGAAACAGAGCCCTGAACTCAGAGAAGTGGGTCTGTTTCTCTCTCCTTAGTCCCTCGATGCAGGGAGTCTGTTGCCAGCAGGCTCCCTGAAAATAAAAAACCTAACAAAAATGCTTTCTTACAGGAAACTCAGGAGAGCTCCTGAAATGCACCCAGTCTCCACTGGGCACAGTATCAAACTTAGGTCTGGAGGAGGGGCATAGAGGGAGGAGCCAGTGCACACCCAGAGTCAAAGTCTTTCTGAAAGTGCCCATGTCTCCTGCGGAGCCCGTCTATCCCCATGGTCCTTACGGAGTCCTAGCATCCTCTAGGACGTTAGAGAAATATATTATAAACAAAGTCACTTGTTCACAATATACTTTCAAATGTTTGAGTGATGACCATTCTTTCTGCCTATGTATACATACTAGCTGGCATGTTATGAATTGTACAGGACACTGAGGCAATTTTCATACGCTGCATCTGCATATGGGGTCTGGTGGGGATATTTAATTATATGTGTATACACATATATCTGTATGCTCCTTATTGTGTTCCATCCCCTCATTTGTAAGTTCATTACTGACCCCCCTCACGATCTGTACTGTATTGTGCCCCAGTGCCTGAGTTTACCCTATTATGTTGTTTGCAACTGCAAACCGCCCATTGGGCTAGAAGAGCTGCACTGTCTGTGGTCCTACAAAACCCCCCATAGGTTACTAACCTAAAAGTTGTGTCCTTGTTTTCCTTGGTAATTGGCATGGTTCCCCTTACAGGTGGCAGCAGCATTACAGCGACTCTGCTGGGTACATACATGTAGTCAGGTGATGCTTGCTGCTGGAGAGTCAGGTTCCAAGGGCCTGGATGAGGTTCATCAAGGCTATGAGAAGTAGCGCGGGGGCACCTCTTGGGAGCCATAGTTACATCTGCCTCCTATGTGCCTTCACATGAGTTGATGTTACACATGTCAGCAGCACAGAGGAAGCACTGAGACACTGTGGTACAGCCCAATAGTGGCGGCTGCACCTGATTAGACCTGCAGCAGCAGCTACGGCAGTGTTAAAGGAGGAGGTCGCATACAGAGACATCCTACAGTTTTTAGCTAGACGTATTCAGTGGTGCCCCCCAGGGGCCTGCGCCCCTAGGCATCAGGGCCGGTTTGGGGGCCCTCGGCGCCCCGGGCAGGGAATGGGGGCGTGGCTTAATACAGGGGGTGTGACCAGTTACGCCCCCTGTACAGTAGAAGCGCCGCTTAAATGCTGAGCGGTGCGCGATGACGTCATCGCGCACCGCACAGCAAAAGGTCCTCTCCACAAAGGGAAACTAGACGCTACACGTCTAGTTCCCTTCACAGGGGACCACAGCCGGGACCACAGCCGCAGAGCCGGGGGACACAGCGGGCAGCGGAGGGCACAGCAGTGGCGGATCTTGCCATGGTGCGGCGCCCTCCGGATGGCGCCAGCGCCCTCCGGAAGGCGGCGCACCGGGCAAAAGTCCTGCTTGCCCGTGGCAAGATCCGCTACTGCTAGGCATCAACCTAAAGCTGCTTAATATAGTAGAGCCAGCCTTGACTATATTATACCCCTATTTCTCATCTTCATGGAGGCATTAAGTTGGGACCTGGTGCGCCCACAGCTGGATAGGGGGTGGGGCCTAATGTGGAGGGGTGGAGCCTCACCATCCAACCACTGCTTTCATCATTTTGGGGGCGTGCCCAGCACTCCGAGCAGCTCTGGGCAGCCCCCAGCTCACCTCCCTGCACTGATAGATGCCCATCTATTCAGCGATCACTGGCTGCTTTGCAGGGCAGGGCAGCGGTGATCACTGGCTCTCCCAACCAGGAATCCGGACAGTTGGGAGGAATGCTATACCCACTGGTGTTTTAATAGTACTTCATTTGTTTTTTCTTTGGAATGCTCCTTCTGTTTGTGTGTTTACTGCTGGTAAACGGAATGAGGAATCCTACACTGAGCACCACACACACTAGTAACAAACATTGAACATGCATTTCATACTAACATTTTTAAACTGTAGAAAAAGAGAAAAAAAGCCAATGGCTAAGGAGTCCTTAAGGTTTTATTAGGTTACATTCAATAGCCGCACATGAAAATAGTGATTAGCCTATACGCCTGATGTATGTAAATGACGATTATTTGTCCTATGTACATGATGATGAAAATAAGGAGATTTATGGTAGACTTACAATGGTTAAATCTCTTTCTGCAAGGTACACTGGATTCCACAGGGAATACATCAGGGTGTAGAGTTGGATCTTGATCCGAGGCACCAACAGGCTAAAGCTTTGACTGTTCCCAGGATGCATTGCACCGCCTCCTCTATAACCCCGCCTCCAGGCACTGGAGCTCAGTTTCGTTAACCAGTCCAATGCAGTAGCAGGTAAAAGAGACGGTAGATGTTAGTCACATCGAACCACATTCTCATGACAGGAGAAGGGACTAGCAGCTAATGCCATATAAACCCAAAGAAGCTAAGTGCGTTAGGCTGGGTGCCCTGTGGAATCCAGTGTACCTCGTAGACAGAGATTTAACCATGGTAAGTCTACCATAAATCTCCTTTTCTGCAGTGGCGTACACTGGGATTCCACAGGGAATACATTGGGGAAGTCCTAAAGCAGTTCCTAATGGGTGGGGACGCACCGTAGCGGGCACGAGAACCCGGCGTCCAAAGGAAGCATCATGGGAGATGGAAGTATCAAAGGCATAGAACCTGAGTACCACGTAGCCGCCTTGCACAATTGTTCAGCTAACGCGACTCGGCCAACAGACTGAGTAGAATGGGCTTTGATAGCAGCAGGAGCTGGGAGACCAGCCTGCGCATAGGCTTGTGCAATCAGCATTCTAATCCATCTGGCCAAGGTTTGCTTATTTGCAGGCCAGCCAAGTTTGTGACAACCAAAAAGTACAAAAAGGGTATCTGACCTCCTGTGGGTGGCAGTCCTCTATGTAAATACAGAGAGCCCATACCACATCCAAAGATCGCTCTTTGGAGAACAAACCAGAAGCGATAAAGGCCGGAACCACAATCTCTTGGTTAAGATGAAAAGATGATACCACCTTAGGTAGATAACCAGGGTGAGTTCGAAGAACTGCCCGGTCACGGTGAAAAATCAGAAAGGGGTGGACGACCGGACAAAGCGCTTAAGTCCGACACCCTCCTAGCAGAGGCAATTGCCAGTAAAAACACGACCTTAAGTGTAAGACATTTAAGATCCACAGACTCAAGAGGTTCAGATGGAGACTTTTGCAGGACCTTTAAGATAACAGACAGATCCCATGGAGCAACATAGGGAGGCTGAATCCGTTAAACACCCTGAGTGAAAGAATGAACATCAGGAATAGATGCAATTTTCCTCTGAAACCACACAACAACAAGGCAGATATATGAACCTTGAGAGAGGCCAGACGAAGGCCTAAATCTAGGCCTTGTTGCAGAAAAGCCAAAAGCCTAGAAGTTCTGAACAAATAGGCATCATAATTCTTAGCATCACACCATGTGAAGTAAGAATTCCAGACCCTGTAATAAATCCGTGCTGAAGCCGGTTTGCGGGCCTTCAACATAGTTTGAATAACCGCCTCAGAGAATCCCTTGGCCCTCAGGAGTGAAGCTTCAAGAGCCACGCCATCAAATCCTGTCTGGCCAGGTCTGGATAGACACAAGGGCCCTGAACGAGGAGGTCTGGGCGTTGAGGAAGTAGAAGAGGACTCTCTATCGACAGACCCTGCAGGTCTGAGAACAAATGCCATCTGGGCCACGCTGGAGCAATGAGAAGTAGTATTCTTCTTTCTTGCTCGAACTTCCGAAACACCCTGGGCAGGCGTGACACTGGAGGGAACAAGTATGGCAGCTGAAAGTTCCATGGAATTGCCAGTGCGTCCATGAATGCTGTTTGAGGATCCCTTGTCCCGTGTGTCGAGACGCCATCAGGCCTACGTCTGGTATGCCCCACTTGTCCACTAGAAGTTGAAAGACTTTCGGATGAAGAGTCCACTCTCTGGTGTGAACGTCCTGACGACTGGGGAATTCAGTTCCCAGTTGAGGACTCCGGGGATGAACACTGCCGATATTGCTGACAGATGGGTGGAACACCAACGGAGGATTTTTGATATTTCCAGCATTGCCATGCAGCTTCGAGTGCCGCCTTGATGATTTATGTACGCCACCGTGGTGGCGTTGTTTGATTGTACTTGAACAGACCTGTTCTGTACTAGAGGCAGGGCCAGTGTCAACGCATTGAACACCGCCCACACTTCCAGAATGTTTATCGGGAGGAGAGACTCCTCCCTGGTCCACCGACCCTGGAGAGAGTGTTGCTCCAACACCGCGCCCCAACCCCGCAGACTGGCATCCGTTGTCAGAACGACCCAGTTGGAGATCCAGAAGGGACAGCCCCTGCTCAACTGCTGGTCCTGTAGTCACCCATTCAGTGACAGATGAACCTCCGGAGTTAAGGAGATCATTTGAGACCTGATCCAATGAGGCAGGCCGTCCCACTTGGAAAAGATTAACCTCTGCAGAGGGCAGGAATGAAATTGAACATACACTACCATGTCGAAAGTCGACACCATGGGAGAGAGAGGAAATATCTGATCCTGTCCTGAACTTTCAGGACTTTCTCTGGAGACAAAAACAATCGTTGGCTGTGTGTGTCCAGTAGTGCCCCCAGGTGCACCACGCTCTGAGCAGGAACCAGCGAGGACTTTTTCCAGTTGATGAGCCACCTGTGGGCTTGTAGGAATTGGACCGTCAGTTCCAGATGACTGAGTAGAACCTCTTGGGAGTTCGCCAGGATCAGCAAGTCGTCCAGATACGGCAGGATCCTGATTCCCTGACGGTGGAGAAGAGCCGTCATCACGGCCATAACCTTGGTGAAGATCCGAGGGACCGTGGCCAATCCAAACGGCAGTGCCTGGAATTGATAATGTAGGTTGCCAATAGCAAACCGCAGATATTGCTGATGCGACATGGCAATAGGTATGTGCAGGTAAGCATCCTGTATGTCCAGGGATACCATATAGTCTTCGGGTTCCATGGCCAGCATTACAAAGCGCAGAGTTTCCATACAGAATTTGGGTACTCTCACAAACTTGTTCAATGATCTGAGGTTGAGTATATGCCAGAAAGACTCATATGGCTTCGGAACTAGAAACAGGGTCGAATAGTATCCCCTGCCTCTCTGAGACAGAGTTAACGGCACTACCACGCCTGTATCCAGGAGGGATTGTACAACTAAGTGTAGAGCTTGCACTTTTAACGGATCTGCAGGGATAACCGTTGTGCAAAACTGGCGAGGGGGACGTCTCTTGAAGGAGATCCCATGAGAGGCAACTTCCCGCACCCAGGCGTCCGTAGTGGTCTTTAACCAGGCCTGGGATCGGCCTCCCGCCCTGGGGTCCCCCAGGTGAAGGCCCGCCCCGTCATGCAGCAGGCTTATCTTGTTTGGAAGCAGGCTGACGTGCGGCCCAGGATTGTTTTGATTTAGGCTTAGTGGTTTTAGAAGCACGAGCCTGTCGCGGATACACCTGACCCTTTGCCTTCCCAGGAGGTCAAAAGGAACGAATGGTGGTACAGAAGGAACAGAAGGATTAGTATTTGGGAGACACGCAATCTTGGCAGTAGCCAAGTCAGTTACAATCTTGTTCAAATCCTTCCCAAATAGGATGTCTCCCTTAAAAGGTCTTTTTGGAGTCCAGGTCCACCTTCCAGGACCTCAACCACATAATTCGACAAGCAAGGATAGACACAGTAGAAGCCTTGGCCACCATTACACCTGCATCAGAGGCCGCCTCCTGAATATAATGGGAGGCTGTGGTAATATACGACAGATATTGTCTGGCAGTGTAAGAAAAATCCTGAGGCAGCTCATCCTCAATTGCCTGAACCCATGCTTCGATTTCTTTCGTAACCCAGGAGGCTGCCATAGTGGGTCTATGTACCGCACCAGTAAGGGAGTAAATAGACTTCAAGCATCCCTCCACATGCTTATCCAACGGTTCCTTCAGTGAGGTGACAGTGGTGACAGGCAGAGTAGATGACACCACAAGACAGGAGATATGAGAGTCCACCAGCGGTGGAGTTTCCCACTTGTTATTCAACTCCGCAGGGATAGGATAACGAGCTAGCATCTTTTTAGACAGGAAAATTTATTTCTTGGAGACTACCAGGATTCCTGACGTATGTCAATTAAGTGGTCAGAATATGGTAAGACTACTTTAGCAACCTTCTGACATTTGAACTTATCAGGTTTCTTAGACGCAGTAGTAGGCTCAATGTCATCATCTATTTGAAGAATTAGCTTAATAGCCTCCACTAGGTCAGGAACATCAACCTGGGTTGTAGATTCCTCATCAGAAGCAACTGTATCAGTGTCTGACAGATCAGTATATTCCCCATCCTCAACGGAAGAATTATCTGAAATATTAGTGGTTTGTGAGGAAGAAATGGCCCGTTTAAGAATACCCCTTGGCTTGTGGGGTAGACTTTTGTCTAACCAAGGATTGATTTCATTGTTGTAATTGGGTAGACAGAGTATCCGCCCAGGGCGGATTAACATCAGGGACAATATGTGGCTGCAATGGCACTGGAGGTCCCACAGGGGGCGTAAGATGTGTCAAAAGTGTACTCCGCATACTTGAGAACACTGCCCAAGGTGGGTCCTGATTGGCCACAGGTGCTGCAGGTTGACTGTCTGTATGGCACTCAGCACCTGAACCATCAGCTAAAACTTCCCCCTCAGGTAAATCCATGGTGCCAGTACTGCAGGATGCAGAAGCGTCCGCGGATTTTCGCGCCCTGTGTTGCAGACAGTACAAGGAATGTAGCCTTAGGACATAACAGTACAATATAGTCAGTCAAACACAATACCTGCAAAAACCCCCTATGTTATGTGACAGTAAACACAGGACACAAAACAGAGGATTTAGGGGGGCATTTACTAAGCAGTGATAAGAGCGGAGAAGTGAGCCAGTGGAGAAGTTGCCCATGGCAACCAATCAGCACTGAAGTAACATCTATAATTTACATACTATAAAATTATACAGAGCTGCTGATTGGTTGATGGGGCAACTTCTCCACTGGCTCACTTCTCCGCTCTTATCACTGCTTAGTAAATGTCCCCCTACAGCGGTATGAGATGACTGAAACACACAGTAAAAATGCTAAACTGTATATTGTGTAACACTATATATATATATATATATATATATATATATGTATATATAGGACCCTGACGCACCTAGCCCCTCAGGGTGCAGAATATAGTGACAGCAATATGTGATACAGGATAATGGAATCCTACACATCAGCTACAGCCACACACAGTCACAGAAGTTGTTACATGTAAACAATACAACTGCACTGGATTAGTACATTTACATATAAATATGTTTGAGTATAGATATAACAATGCACAGTAGATACTGGATGTATATCACAGAATACTTGTACTAAAAATTCAGATAGCAGTACACTTGTTCTTAACTAACACTGTCTAAAATGACATTTAGAATAATTAAGTGCCTGTAAGTGCACAGCACTGATGACACAGGCGGCTTTACAGAGGAGACAGTGCCCTGCAGTTCCGGAGATCAGCCCAGCTAGTAATGAAGATGGCGCCAAAATCTCTGTCAGGGAGTGAGGGAGAGTGAAATGCAGCTCCAGGGCGGGAACACCAGCAGTAGATGGCGCCCGGAGCTGGGGGAGGGGCTACAGGTCAGCACTTTATCCCCTATGCTGGTCCTCACCACTGGGTACTGTGGAGCCTATAAGAAATGGATTTTAGTAAATCCGACCTGTGCTCCCTTGCCCTGGTGAATATAGTGGGGTTCCTGTGCAGTACAATGTCCACGCCAGTGGCGTGGTCCGTCTCCTGGGACCGCGATTAACCAGCGGGTCCCACCTGGGGGACCCTCTTACTTCCGCCCTGATGTGCAGCCACGCGATCCTGGAGAGCGTCAGCGGTGGTGTGCCTGATGACTGGTGCGCCTCTACTGCAAGTTCCCGGGAACCCGGCCGCGGGAGTATGCAGCGCGGATGCGGAGGTGATGGAGCAGCAGCACAGAATGTCAGCATGACAAATAGTGCTGCTGCCCTTGAAGGCTTCATAAAAAAGCTCTTTTCAGGGCTGCCTAGCGCAGTCCCACCTGTTAGTGACCTGCACTGCAGGCACCAACTTACAAACTGAGCTCCAGTGCCTGGAGGTGGGGATATAGAGGAGGCGGGGTTATGCATCCTGGGAACAGTCAAAGCTTTAGCTTGTTGGTGCCTCGGAACAAGATCCAACTCTACACCTCGATGTATTCCCTGTGGAATCCTAGAGTACCCCACTGCAGAAATCAACAAATATAGTATTACGGTTAATCCAAAATTGCAGAACAGAATAGCTATAAACCTTTTCATCACAGAATAAATACAGCAACATCACACATGTGTTCCATATACACTGTAGTTTCTTTCTCCCAAATCTCATTTACATGTATCATTAATGTGCAACACCACTGTAATACTATGTAACATAATAAACCCACAATATTTTGCACCATCCCAGAAAAAGGGATGTAGTTATTATGTGACCACCGGTCACAATATCTCCCCCTACATCCAGCCCCCTCACAATCCCGACGGTCGGCATGCCGACCAACAGGTACTAATCCCACTCGCAAGTCGCCACCGGGCCCGCAAGGGGCTTGTTGCGCTCGGTCCCCCCCCCCCCTGCTGGAATTCCACTGCCGGGATACCGGCGTCGATATGCTGACTGGTGGTCACACATACCCCACCCCCAGAAAACCACTGTTGCATACTACCCAACATGACAGGAGGGACAGAATGTCCTGCTCCTGGACTTACCACTTAATGTATGATTGCCATCACCTATGGTGAAACACCTTTCTTATCCATTAACCTGTTCAACACAGGTGCCGACAATCATAAATTAAGAGGAAAGTCCAAGAGCAGAACATTTTGTCCCTCCTGGAGGGTCATGTTTGGAGGTATGCTGTTGCAACACAAACCCTCAGCTAACTGCTATGAGTCATAATATGCAGAACACGTGGGTTCCTGAATTCTCATCACAAACACACACTGACAACAAGCATCCAGTTGTTATAGGACCTATGGCCACCTGCGGAGGAAGCCTGCAGGACAGGAGGCGCCAGGTGTGCAACAGCTGCACCACAACACATGCACAGTACACACACAGGAGCACAACTTACAGGTATATGGACCCTCAGCATCCTCCTCTTCTGGCTGCTGCTCTTCTTGGGAAGCTCTTTCTTTTTCTTGGTATCCATGGCTGTGCTTCCCATTCTCTGAACCGTCTTCCAAGAACCTTTGCAAACTTGTCTGCTCCTGACACCTGGGCAGATTTTCCTCCAGTGCTGGGGGACAGAGTCCTGTCAATTGCAAGAGCAGAGCTTGGGAGTCCAGGTGACTAGTTGGAGCTCATCCAGCAGCAGCACGCAGCTCCCATCCTCTCCATGCTGGAGAATGCACACCAGCCAGCCTCACACCCCCTCAGTGGAAGTAGCTGCTGCACCACCTCACCCCAAGAGAAGAGTTTGGAGACTAAGCTGCTGCCCTGGGGGATCAGCAGCAGCTGCAGGCAGTAATCAGCTCAGGACTGTCACTTACAGTTTGTGCAGATCAGCAGCACAGCAGCAGCCCAGTGCAAATCCGTCCCCTCACTGAGGGGTGGTGCCAGCACGTTTCCTACATTTCAGGCAGTCAGGAGCCAGACAAACAGGAAGTCAATGCAAGTTTCATATCTCTATATGTGCATTGCAGGCTGCTGTGTGATCTCAGTCTATTGCTGGTCATTTCCAGCCTCCAGCATCCCAGGCAGCTGCCACTGACCCTCAGCTCTGCCTTTTAACCCTATTCGCTTCTCTTGCAATCAGAGAATTTAAATATGCGATCACTGCCAGTTATTGCAATGTGCACGATACTAGATCCCTGTTGAGAAGTACAATCTGGGTGATGATGAGGTGTAAAGGACAATTTAATTGAGCTGCGTGTCCAAATGCTTTCCATAAACACCCAGTCTCATTTCTTGCCTTTGCAGACTTCCCAGAAAGAGCAGGTAACGTGGAACATGGGCTGTTGCTCAGCTATTGCTAATATATGTGGTTAATGTGCAATGGCAGCACACATTACTTTGATAACGCCATAAGGGTATACGCAGTTACGCACG
Source organism: Pseudophryne corroboree (assembly GCF_028390025.1). NCBI lineage: Eukaryota > Metazoa > Chordata > Amphibia > Anura > Myobatrachidae > Pseudophryne > Pseudophryne corroboree. The sequence continues at coordinate 164,593,515 of NC_086448.1, forward strand.
CTGCTATGGGTTGGTTTGGCATAGTGATAGTCCCTGTATTTGCGCACGTGTGCTAGATGTGTATACAGCAGGCACATCTGCAGGCTGCGTATCGTATTTTCTACAGCGGAATCACCAGTTGCGCAATGATTTCTGCAAACCTTTGCAGAGGTGGGTGCAGCAGAGCGGCGCTGTCAGCGGTAGGTGGCGCTGGAGGGGAGAACACGCTACTATGATACATGCGCTGTCAGAATTGTTTTTAATGTCACTGCTTATCACGCTTAACCCGCTCAGCGCCGGCTGAGTGTATACAGTGTTTATGGAGCAGGCGGTCTCTGCTCATATTTCTGGCCTGGGCTCGAGCGGAAGGCACATGACGACTGAAGGTCACAGGCTCTGTAGTCAGTGTCCCTTTTATAACTGCATTTCTTTTGTCCCGCATAAGATCCCATAGGGGCATTTGCACCCATATAAACCCAAATAAAACTTTAAAATCAGAGGAACATTACTAAACCCAGGAAGTATAAGAAATAGTTAAGCACAAAAATAGAATGGTATTTTATGTGCATCTACACCCCTCCCCTGTCTATGGTAAGGTGTTACTTGGCGCACACACTCCTGGAAAAATTGGCGTGGTCTTGCAACAAGGAGCATGTCCTCAATGGGAATGCTATGTCATATATTAGAATGACGTGGAGAAGGTGATGCCTTGGAGAGGCAGAGCGTGACAGGAGCGAGAGGGTGATGGGGAGATAGTGATGCAGGGGAGAAGCAGAGTGTGAGACATTGAGTTGCCCCTTACACACATCACACACAGTAGTAGTGCCCCTTACACATTACACCCTCCCAGTACTTGCCTACTCTCCCGGAAAAGCCGGGAGTGCCACCTGCATTTTGGGAGCCTTCCGGCCTTTCCGGGAGAGAAGGCAAGTCTCCCGCATGCCGTTCACTGCAGCTTCCCGTCGCACAGGTAATGAGGCCATTTTAAAGCAGGGTTGGGGTTATGATGCCGCAAATGCGTTAACACGACCCCGTACTGCCCCCTCCATGCCCCCTCCTGTGTGATCTGGCTGCTCCCTCCCATAGGGAGCAGCCAAAAGGTAGGCAAGCCTGCACAGTAGTAGTGCCCATAACACATTACATCCATTCCACACAGTAGTAGTGTCTAACCCTAAACTCCCACCGCAGCCTAACCCTCCCGGTAGTGTCTAACCCTAACTGTCATCATCCTTAGAATTTTGACATTCCACATCTGACAATCTGTTCCTGTCGACAGTTTGAGGATGTCCGAGTGAACATTGTGGTGGTGACGTCAAGTATGTCGACCATTCGACCAGATACCGTTTAGAACCGCTCTCCCATCAATACAATACCTCCACGTGGCTGTCCCACATCATTTAACCCATTATTGAGCTTTTTAGAGAAATGTACCTGAAAACTGACGTGTCTTTGGCCAAACTTTGCTATTTTTAAACACCTTCAAGTGCATGGTTATACATAAGGACGGGTGTACCTAAAGGTTCTGCATGATGTCCCGATATTTTTACCTCAGAAACAAAGATTTTCCCTCATTTTTCACCTGCTCAGAGCGATGCGCACTTAAAGACGTGAATTTTATCTAGAAAATCGATGCAAGTTTGGAATTGAATTGAAAATGTTATTCGCAGTACGAGTTTGCTGTGAGAACGTGAGGACCCAACTCACACTTAATTGACCTCTATGAATCTTGCGTAGTCACACTGAAATTCGTCACTTCCATAGCAGTGATTGACAATGGATGAACTAGGGTTTAATTCAGTAAGGATTGCAAATTCTGCTAATTAGCAGAATTTGGAATCCTTCTGAATGCATGCCGGGGTCCACCCATCGCAGGACAAGGACGCCCAGCATGCTGACCGCCGCCCCTCCCCCCTTCCTTGATGAAGCAGGAATTGCAATTTACTCGCAATTTCTGCTTCATCATAGAAATGTATGTTGCCTCCTGCCGGCACAGCTTGGCTGCGCCCATAGGAAGCCCGCCACCATATTTCTGATCGCGGTGGCTGCGTGTGACATCACACAGCCGCTGCGATCACGCTCCCCGTTTCCACATCGCCGCCTCCGCCTAGGAAACGGAGAGTTGCCACCCCCGCCCCGCAAATGCAATCAGGCAGAGGTGTTTGCATTTTCTGCAGCCCCCGCAGAAAGTGCGGGCACATGTGCAGGATGGGCGCTGCGCATGCTCCCGCGTCCTTTTAGCAATTTTTGCAGTTGGATCGCGGTTTTGCGATCCAATCTGAATTAGGCCCGAAGTCAGGGAAGTCATGGCATGAAGTTCCTGCACAATAAGTACTGGAATGGCATTAAGTTGTATTTCTGGTTGACTGTAGCCTTTGAAGGAAGGCTAATAGGCAACATAACAGCATAATATATTACAGAAAGACTGCTAGATACATATAATGTCATCCAGGCAGATACGTGGATTATTACAGTAAAGTTATTTTAAAAAAAGTAAGGTAGAAATATAATGGAAAATGGATAAATGACCAAAAGTAAAAAAACAATAATAATTATATGCCATAATCCAGAATACATTACACAGGAAACAAACATCCTCAATGAGCTTGGCAGGAGCCCAGCAAATTCCTACCTATGTCTAGGCAACAGCACAGTAAACATACTACAAATCACAATACAAATATAATTATTATAATGAAAAGAAAAGCACATGCCATTGGGTATGGGAAAGTTGTACGACATTTCTTCTAAGGTAAATCCTAAAAGATCAGTTCATACAGTGAAACATTTTGTACAGAGAGAACATTGATTAGTGGGGTTGTGAAAATGCAGAGATGAGTGACTGTATTTGGCGCAAATGATACTTATAGCGGAGGAATATAAAAGTGATCTCCACCCCATCATGACAAGAGGTGATTTTATCTTAGTCACTAGAACAAGTGTCAGTATTTCTGTGCTGCATTGTCTTTGTTGGGAAAACATTTTTTTTAACTCTGTATTTAAGATAATTTTATTTCTAGTGTTTCAGAAGAGATAGGACTTTCGTTGTGTAGGATATTTAATAACTGTATTTTATGCTTACTAGAGTAACATGGACAAATTCCTATCAAATAAAAACAAAGCAAATTATTCCCATTGTACTGAATCTTCTATTTCTCTATCGTCCTAGTGGATGCTGGGGTTCCTGAAAGGACCATGGGGAATAGCGGCTCCGCAGGAGACAGGGCACAAAAGTTAAGCTTTAGGATCAGGTGGTGTGCACTGGCTCCTCCCCCTATGACCCTCCTCCAAGCCTCAGTTAGGTTTTTGTGCCCGTCCGAGAAGGGTGCAATCTAGGTGGCTCTCCTAAAGAGCTGCTTAGAAAAGTTTAGCTTAGGTTTTTTATTTTACAGTGAGTCCTGCTGGCAACAGGATCACTGCAACGAGGGACTTAGGGGAGAAGAAGTGAACTCACCTGCGTGCAGGATGGATTGGCTTCTTTGGCTACTGGACATTAGCTCCAGAGGGACGATCACAGGTACAGCCTGGATGGTCACCGGAGCCTCGCCGCCGGCCCCCTTGCAGATGCTGAAAAGAGAAGAAGGTCCAGAATCGGCGGCAGAAGACTCCTCAGTCTTCTTAAGGTAGCGCACAGCACTGCAGCTGTGCGCCATTGCTCTCAGCACACTTCACACGGCAGTCACTGAGGGTGCAGGGCGCTGGGGGGGGGCGCCCTGGGAAGCAATGTAAACCTATTTTTTGGCAAAAAATACCTCACATATAGCCTCCGGGGGCTATATGGAGATATTTAACCCCTGCCAGAATCCGTTAAAGAGCGGGAGACGAGCCCGCCGAAAAAGGGGCGGGGCCTATCTCCTCAGCACACAGCGCCATTTTCCCTCACAGAAAGGCTGGAGGGAAGGCTCCCAGGCTCTCCCCTGCACTGCACTACAGAAACAGGGTTAAAACAGAGAGGGGGGGCATTAATTTGGCGTTAGAAATATATATAAAGATGCTATAAGGGAAAACACTTATATAAGGTTGTCCCTATATAATTATAGCGTTTTTGGTGTGTGCTGGCAAACTCTCCCTCTGTCTCTCCAAAGGGCTAGTGGGTCCTGTCCTCTATCAGAGCATTCCCTGTGTGTGTGCTGTGTGTCGGTACGTGTGTGTCGACATGTATGAGGACGATGTTGGTGAGGAGGCGGAGCAATTGCCTGTAATGGTGATGTCACTCTCTAGGGAGTCGACACCGGAATGGATGGCTTATTTAGGGAATTACGTGATAATGTCAACACGCTGCAAGGTCGGTTGACGACATGAGACGGCCGACAAACAATTAGTACCGGTCCAGACGTCTCAAAAACACCGTCAGGGGTTTAAAACGCCCGTTTACCTTAGTCGGTCGACACAGACACAGACACGGACACTGAATCCAGTGTCGACGGTGAATAAACAAACGTATTCCTCATTAGGGCCACACGTTAAGGGCAATGAAGGAGTTGTTACATATTTCTGATACTACAAGTACCACAAAGATGGGTATTATGTGGGAGTGAAAAAACTACCGTAGTTTCTCTATCGTCCTAGTGGATGCTGGGGTTCCTGAAAGGACCATGGGGAATAGCGGCTCCGCAGGAGACAGGGCACAAAAAGTAAAGCTTTAGGATCAGGTGGTGTGCACTGGCTCCTCCCCCTATGACCCTCCTCCAAGCCAGTTAGATTTTTGTGCCCGGCCGAGAAGGGTGCAATCTAGGTGGCTCTCATAAAGAGCTGCTTAGAGAAAGTTTAGCTTAGGTTTTTTATTTTACAGTGAGTCCTGCTGGCAACAGGATCACTGCAACGAGGGACTTAGGGGAGAAGAAGTGAACTCACCTGCGTGCAGGATGGATTGGCTTCTTGGCTACTGGACATCAGCTCCAGAGGGACGATCACAGGTACAGCCTGGATGGTCACCGGAGCCTTGCCGCCGGCCCCCTTGCAGATGCTGAAGTAAGAAGAGGTCCAGAATCGGCGGCAGAAGACTCCTCAGTCTTCTTAAGGTAGCGCACAGCACTGCAGCTGTGCGCCATTTTCCTCTCAGCACACTTCACACGGCAGTCACTGAGGGTGCAGGGCGCTGGGAGGGGGGCGCCCTGGGAGGCAAATGAATACCTATTTTGGCTAAAAATACCTCACATATAGCCTCCGGAGGCTATATGGAGATATTTAACCCCTGCCAGAATCCGTTAAGAGCGGGAGACGAGGCCGCCGAAAAAGGGGCGGGGCCTATCTCCTCAGCACACAGCGCCATTTTCCCTCACAGAAAGGCTGGAGGGAAGGCTCCCAGGCTCTCCCCTGCACTGCACTACAGAAACAGGGTTAAAACAGAGAGGGGGGGCACTAATTTGGCGATATACTTATATATAAAAAGATGCTATAAGGGAAAACACTTATATAAGGTTGTCCCTATATAATTATAGCGTTTTTGGTGTGTGCTGGCAAACTCTCCCTCTGTCTCTCCAAAGGGCTAGTGGGTCCTGTCCTCTATCAGAGCATTCCCTGTGTGTGTGCTGTGTGTCGGTACGTGTGTGTCGACAGGTAGGAGGACGATGTTGGTGAGGAGGCGGAGCAATTGCCTGTAATGGTGATGTCACTCTCTAGGGAGTCGACACCGGAATGGATGGCTTATTTAGGAAATTACGTGATAATGTCAACACGCTGCAAGGTCGGTTGACGACATGAGACGGCCGACAAACAATTAGTAAGGTCCAGACGTCTCAAAAACACCGTCAGGGGTTTTAAAACGCCCGTTTACTTTAGTCGGTCGACACAGACACAGACAGGGACACTGAATCCAGTGTCGACGGTGAATAAACAAACGTATTCCTTATTAGGGCCACACGTTAAAGGCAATGAAGGAGGTGTTACGTATTTCTGATACTACAAGTACCACAAAAGAGGGTATTATGTGGGATGTGAAAAAACTACCATAGTTTTTCCTGAATCAGATAAATTAAATAAAGTGTGTGATGATGCGTGGGTTCCCCCCGATAGAAAATTATGGGCGGTATACCCTTTCCCGCCAGAAGTTAGGGCGCGTTGGGAAACACCTCTTAAGGTGGATAAGGCGCTCACACGCTTATCAAAACAAGTGGCGGTACCGTCTATAGATAGGGCCGTCCTCAAGGACCAGCTGACAAGGCTGGAAAATATAATAAAAAGTATATACACACATACTGGTGTTATACTGCGGCCAGCGATCGCCTCAGCCTGGATGTGCAGAGCTAGGGTGGCTTGGTCGGATTCCCTGACTAAAAATATTGATACCCTTGACAGGGACAGTATTTTATTGACTATAGAGCATTTAAAGGATGCATTTCTATATATGCGAGATGCACAGAGGGATATTTGCACTCTGGCATCATGAATAAACGCGATGTCCATAACTGCCAGAAGATGTTATGGACACGACAGTGGTCAGGTGATGCAGATTCCAAACGGCACAGTATGGCCGTATAAAGGAAGAGGAGTTATTTGGGGTCGGTCCATCGGACCTGGTGGTCACGGCAACTGCTGGAAAATCCACCGTTTTTTACCCTAAGTCACATCTCTGCAGAAAAAGACACCGTCTTTTCAGCCTCAGTCCTCTCGTCCCTATAAGATCATATCTGCCCAGGGATAGAGGAAAGGGAAGAAGACTGCAGCAGGCAGCCCATTCCCAGGAACAGAAGCGTTCCACCGCGTCTGACAAGTTCTCAGCATGGCGCTGAGACCGTACAGGAACCCTGGATCCTACAAGTAGTATCCCGGGGGTACAGATGGGAATGTCGAGACGTTTCCCCTTCACAGGCTCCTGAAGTCTGCTTTACCAAGGTCTCCCTCCGACAAGGAGGTAGTATGGAAAAAAATTCACAAGCTGTATTCCCAGCAGGTGATAATTAAATTACCCCTCCTACTGCAGAAAAGGGGTATTATTCCACACTATATTGTGGTACTGAAGCCAGAAGGCTAGGTGAGACTTATTCTAAAAATATTTTTTTTGAACACTTACAAAGGTTCAAATTAAGATGAAGTCACTCAGAGCAGTGATAACGAACCAGGAAGAAGGGGACTATATAGTGTCCCGGGACATCAGGGATGCTTACCTCTATGTCTCAAATTTGCCCTTCTCACTAAGGGTACCTCAGGTTCGTGGTGCAGAACTGTCACTATCAGTTTCAGACGCTGCCGTTTGGATTGTCCACGGCACCCCGGGGTCTTTACCAAGGTAATGGCCGAATTGATGATTCTTCTTCGAAGAAAAGGCGTCTTAATTATCCCTTACTTGGACGATCTCCTGATAGGGGCATAGTCCAGGGAACAGTTGGAGGTCGGAGTAGCACTATCTCGGATACTGCTACAATCAGCACGGGTGGATTCTAAATATTCCAAAATCGCAGCTGATCCCGACGACACGTCTGCTGTGCCTAGGGATGATTCTGGACACAGTCCAGAAAAAGGTGTTTCTCCCGGAAGAGAAAGCCAGGGAGTTATCCAAGCAAGTCAGGAACCTCCTAAAAATAGTGCATCATTGCACAAGGGTCCTGGTAAAAATGGTGGCTTCCTACGAAGCAATTCCATTCGGCAGATTTCACGTAAGAACTTTTCAGTGGGATCTGCTGGACAAATGGTCCGGATCGCATCTTCAGATGCATCAGCGGATAACCCAATATCCAAGGACAAGGGTGTCTCTCCTGTGGTGGTTATAGAGTGCTCATCTTCTAGAGGGCCGCAGATTCGGCATTCAGGATTGGATGCTGGTGACCACGGAGCCCAGCCCGAGAGGCTGGGGAGCAGTCACACAAGGGAAAAATTTCCAGGGAGTGTGATCAAGTATGGAGACTTTTCTCCACATAAATATACTGGAGCTAAGGGTAAATTTATAATGCTCTAAGCTTAGCAAGACCTCTGCTTCAAGGTCAGCCGGTATTGATCCAGTGGGAAAAACATCACGGCAGTCGCCCACGTAAACAGACAGGGCGACACAAGAAGCAGGAGGGCAATCGCAGAAACTGCAAGGACTTTTCGCTGGGCGGAAAATCATGTGATAACACTGTCAGCAGTGTTTCATCCCGGGAATGGAAACTGGGAAGCAGACTTCCTCAGCACGACCTCCACCCGGGAGAGTGGAAACTTCATTGAGAAGTTTTTTCCACATGATTGTAAACCGTTGGGAAATACCAAAGGTGGACATGATGGCGTCCCGTCTGAACAAAAAACGGGACAGGTATTGCGCCAGGTCAAGAGACCCTCAGGCAATAGATGTGGACGTTCTGGTAACACCGTGGGTGTACCAGTCGGTGTATGTGTTCCCTCCTCTGCTTCTCATACCTAAGGTGCTGAGAATTATAAGACGTAGAGGAGTAAGAACTATACTCATGGCTCCGGATTGGCCAAGAAGGACTTGGTACCCGGAACTTCAAGAGATGCTTACAGAGGTCTTATGGCCTCTGCCGCTAAGAAGGGACTTGCTTCAGCAAGTACCATGTCTGTTCCAAGACTTACCGCAGCTGCGTTTGTCGGCATGGCGATGGAAAGCCGGATCCTAAGGGAAAAAGGCATTCCGGAAGAGGTCATTCCTACCCTGGTCAAAGCCAGAAAGGAGGTGACCGCACAACATTATCACCACGTGTGGCGAAAATATGTTGCGTGGTGTGAGGCCAGGAAGGCCCCACAAAGAAATTTCAACTCGGTCGTTTCCTGCATTTCCTGCAAACAGGAGTGTCTATGGGCCTCAAATTGGGGTCCATTAAGGTTCAAATTCGGCCCTGTAAATTTTCTTCCAGAAAGAATTGGCTTCAGTTCCTGAAGTCAAGAAGTTTGTCAAGGGAGTATTGCATATACAAACCCCTTTTTGTGCCTCCAGTGGCACTGTGGGATCTCAACGTAGTTCTGGGATTCCTCAAATCACATTGGTTTAAAACCAGTCAAATATGTGGATTTGACGCATCTCACATAAAAAGTGACCATGCTCTTGGCCCTGGCCTGGACCAGGCGAGTGTCAAATTGGTGGTTTTTTCTCAAAAAAGCCCATATCTGTTTGTCCATTCGGACAGGGCAGAGCTGCGGACTCGTCCCCAGTTCTCTCCCTAAGGTGGTGTCAGTGTTTCACCTGAACCAGCTTATTGTGGTGCCTTGCACCTACTAGGGACTTGGAGGACTCCAAGTTGCTAGAAGTTGTCAGGGCCCTGAAAATATGTTCCAGGACAGCTGGAGTCAGAAAATCTGACTCGCTGTTTATACTGTATGCACCCAACAAGTTGGGTGCGCCTGCTTCTAAGCAGTCGATTGCTCGTTGGATTTGTAACACAATTCAACTTGCACATTCTGAGGCAGGCCTGCCACAGTCTAAATCTGTTAAGGCCCATTCCACAAGGAAGGTGGGCTCATCTTGGGCGGCTGCCCGAGAGGTCTCGGCATTACAACTCTGCCGAGCAGCTACGTGGTCAGGGGAGAACACGTTTGTAAAATTCTACAAATTTGATACCCTGGCAAAAGAGGACCTGGAGTTCTCTCATTCGGTGCTGCAGAGTCATCCGCACTCTCCCGCCCGTTTGGGAGCTTTGGTATAATCCCCATGGTCCTTTCAGGAACCCCAGCATCCACTAGGACGATAGAGAAAATAAGAATTTACTTACCGATAATTCTATTTCTCGGAGTCCGTAGTGGATGCTGGGCGCCCATCCCAAGTGCGGATTATCTGCAATACTTGTACATAGTTACAAAAATCGGGTTATTATTGTTGTGAGCCATCTTTTCAGAGGCTCCGCTGTTATCATACTGTTAACTGGGTTTAGATCACAAGTTGTACGGTGTGATTGGTGTGGCTGGTATGAGTCTTACCCGGGATTCAAAATTCCTCCCTTATTGTGTACGCTCGTCCGGGCACAGTACCTAACTGGCTTGGAGGAGGGTCATAGGGGGAGGAGCCAGTGCACACCACCTGATCCTAAAGCTTTACTTTTTGTGCCCTGTCTCCTGCGGAGCCGCTATTCCCCATGGTCCTTTCAGGAACCCCAGCATCCACTACGGACTCCGAGAAATAGAATTATCGGTAAGTAAATTCTTATTTTTTCCTGAATCAGATAAAATAAAATGAAGTGTGTGATGAGGCGTGGGTTTACCCCGATAGCAAATATTGGCGTTATACCTTTTCCCGCCAGAAGGTAGGGCGCGTTGGGAAACACCCCTTAGGGTGGATAAGGCGCTCACACGCTTATCATGTGGCGTTACCGTCTCCAGATACGGCCGCCCTCAAGGAGCCAGCTGATATGAAGCTGGAGTAATATCCTAAAAAGTATATACACACATACGGTGGTTATACTGCGACCAGCGATCGTCTCAGCCTGGAAATGCAGTGCTGGGTTGGCTTGGTCGGATTCCCTGACTGAAAATATTTTAGTGATATAGAGCATTTAATAGGATGCAGTCTATATATATATATATATATGCGAGATGCACAGAGGGATATTTGCACTCTGGCATCAAGATAAGTGCGTTGTCCATATCTGTCAGAAGATGTTATGGACACGACAGTGGTCAGGTGATGCAGATCCCATACGGCACATGAAAGTATGGTCGTATAAAGGAGAGGAGGTACTTGGGGTCGGTCCATCGGACCTGGGGGCCACGGCAACAGCTGGGAAATCCAACCTTTTTACCCCAAGTCACATCTCAGCAGAAAAAGACACTGTCTTTTCAGCCTCAATCTTTCCGTTCCCATAGGGGCATGCGGGCAAAAGGCCAGTCATATCTGCCCAGACATAGAGGAAAGGGAAGTAGACTGCAGAAGGCAGCCCCTTTCCAGGAACAGAAGCCCTCCACCGAGTCTGCCAAGTCCTCAGCAGGACGCTGGGGCCGTGCAAGCTGACTCAGGTGAGGTGGGGGGTCGTCTCAAGAGTCTCAGCGTGCAGTGGGATCACTCGCAAGTTGACCCCTAGATCGTACAAAGTATTATCCCAGGGGTACAGTTTGGAGATTCGAGACATTTTTTCCTCGCAGGTTCCTGAAGTCTGCTTTACCAAAGGCTCCCTCCGACAGGGAGGCAGTATTGGGAAAAAATTCACAAGCTGTATTTCCAGCAGGTGATAATCAAAGTACCCCTCCTACAATCAAGGAAAAGGGTATTAGTCTTCCACACTATATTGTGGTACTGAAGCCAGACGGCTTGGTGAGACATATTCTAAATCTGAAATCTTTGAACACTTACATACAAAGGTTCAAATCAAGATGGAGTCACTCAGAACAGTGATAGCGAACCGGAAAAAAGGGGACTATATGGTGTCCCTGGACATCAAGGATTACCTACATGTCCAAATTTGCCCTTCTCAACAAGGGTACCTATGGTTCGTGGTACAGAACTGTCAATATCAGTTTCTGACGCTGCCGTTGAATTATCCACGGCACCCCGGGCCTTTACCAAGGTAATGGCCGAAAAGATGACTCTCTTCAAAAGAAAAGGGCATCTTAATTATCCCTTACTTGGACGATATCCTGAAAAGGGAAAGGTCCAGAGAACAGTTGGAGGTCGGAATAGCACTATCTAAAGTAGTTCTACGACAGCACGAGTGGATTCTAAATATTCCAAAAATCGCAGCGTTTTTCCGACGATACGTCTGCTGTTCCTAGGAATGATTCTGGGCATAGTCCAGAAAAAGGTGTTTCTCCTGGAGGAGAAAGCCAGGGAGTTATCCGAACTAATCAGAAACCTCCTAAAACCAGGCCAAGTATCAGTGCATCAATGCACAGGAGTCCTGGGAAAAATGGTGGCTTCTTACGAAGCAATTCCATTCGGCAGATCTCACGCAAAAAATTTTCAGGGGGATTTGCTGGACGAATGGTCCGGATCGCATCTTCAGATGCATCAGCAGATAATCCTGTCTCCAAGGACAAGGGTGTCTCTTCTGTGGGGGCTGCAGAGTGCTCATCTTCTAGAGGACAGCACATTCAGCATTCAGGACTGTGTTCTGGTGACCACGGATGCCAGCCTGAGAGGCTGGGAAGCAGTCACACAGGGAAGAAATTTCCAAGGAGTGTGATCAAGTCTGGAGACTTTTTCTCCACATGAATATACTGGAGCTAAGAGCAATTTACAATGCTCTGAGCCTAGGAAGACCTCTGCTTCAAAGTCAGTCGGTGCTGATCTGGTCGGACATCATCATGGCAGTCGCCCACGTAAACAGACGGGGCGGCACAAGAAGCAGGAGGGCAATGACAGCAAGAACTTCTCGCTGAGCGAAAAATCATGTGATAACACTGTCAGCAGTGTTCATTCCGGGAGTGGAAAACTGAATTTCCTCAGCAGGAATGAATTCCACTCGGAAAAGTGGGAACTTCATCTGGAAGTTTCCACATGATTGTAAACCGTTGGGAAAGACCAAAGGTGGTCATAAGATGGCGTCTCACCTGAAGCGCCAGGTCAAGAGACCCTCAGGCAATAGCTGGGTCGCTCTGGTAACACCGTGGGTGTACCAGTCGGGTATGTGTTCCCTCCTCTGCCTCTCATACCCAGGGTATTGAGAATTATAGGAAGGAGAGGAGTAAGAATTATACTCGTGGCTCCGGTTTGGCCAAGAAGGACTTGGTAACCGGAACTTCAAGAGATAAGAGGTCATCCCTACCCTGGTCAGAGCCAGGAAGGAGGTGACCGCACAACATTATCACAGTTTAGGTGAAAATATGTTCCATGGTGTGAGGCCAGGAAGGCTCCACGGAAGAATTTCAACTAGGTTAATTCCTATATTTCCTGCAAACAGGAGTGTCTATGGGCCTCAAATTGGGGTCCATTAAGGTTCAAATTTCGGCCTGTCGATTTTCTTCCAGAAAGAATTGGCTTCAGTTCCTGAAGTCCAGAAGTTTGTTAAGGGAGTACTGCATATACAACCCCTTTTGATGTCTCCAGTGGCACTGGGGGATCTCAACGTAGTTTTGGGGATTCCAAAAATCACATTGGTTTAAACCACTCAAATCTGTGGATTTGATATATCTCACATGGAAAGTGACCATGATGTTGGCCCTGGCCTCGGCCAGGCGAGTGTCAAAATTGGCGGCTTTGTCTCACAAAGCCATATCTGATTGTCCATTCGGACAGAGCAAAGCTGCGGACTCGTCCCCAGTTTATCCCTAAGGTGGTGTCAGCGTTGCACCTGAACCAGCTTATTGTGGTACCTGCGGCTACTAGGGACTTGGAGGACTCCAAGTTGCTGGATGTTGTCAGGGCCCTGAAAATATAGTTTTCCAGGTCGGCTGGAGTCAGGAAATCTGACTTGCTGTTTTATCCTGTAGGCACCCAACAAGCTGGGTGCCCCTGCTTTTAAGCAGACTATTGCTCGTTGGATTTGTAGTACAATTCAGCTTGCACATTCTGTGGCAGGCTTGCCACAGCCAAAAATATGTAAATGCCCATTCCACAAGGAAGGTGGGCTCATCTTGGGCGGCTGCCCGAGGGGTCTCGGCTTTACAACTTTGCCGAGCGGCTACGTGGTCGGGGGAGAACACGTTTGTAAAATCCTACAAATTTGATACCCTGGCTAAGGAGGACCTGGAGTTCTCTCATTCGGTGCTGCAGAGTCATCCGCACTCTCCCGCCCATTTGGGAGCTTTGGTATAATCCCCATGGTCCTTTCAGGAACCCCAGCATCCACTAGGACGATAGAGAAAATAAGAATTTACTTACCGATAATTCTATTTCTCGGAGTCCGTAGTGGATGCTGGGCGCCCATCCCAAGTGCGGATTATCTGCAATACTTGTACATAGTTATTGTTAACTAAATCGGGTTATTGTTGTAGTGAGCCATCTTTCAGAGGCTCCTCTGTTTTCATACTGTTAACTTGGTTCAGATCACAGGTTGTACAGTGTGATTGGTGTGGCTGGTATGAGTCTTACCCGGGATTCAAAATCCTTCCTTATTATGTACGCTCGTCCGGGCACAGTATCCTAACTGAGGCTTGGAGGAGGGTCATAGGGGGAGGAGCCAGTGCACACCACCTGATCCTAAAGCTTAACTTTTGTGCCCTGTCTCCTGCGGAGCCGCTATTCCCCATGGTCCTTTCAGGAACCCCAGCATCCACTACGGACTCCGAGAAATAGAATTATCGGTAAGTAAATTCTTATTTTTTACCCAGGGGCCTTTGAGGAATACCCTGAGAATCTAGAGGGCCAATTCAAGCCAGAGCAATAAGGGAAATATTTTGCTCGCATGAAAATGTTCACACCCAACAGTCCACGTATGGCACCCTTATTTCTGATCCAATTAAATACATTTTCATATTTGCTGAACTTCGCCAAACATTTTACATTTTAGGGAAACATTTTACATTAGACAAGCAATCCTTCTGCACTCTTTGGAGGTTTGCCGCATACTCTACAGATGGGTCCACGGTTATCTTGACTAGTTTTCTGCGCCTAGGCACAACATGACTTATTAGCATAAACCCTTCATCTATTGTTCTCAGCTGCAATACAATACAGAGAACAGGGGGGCGTGGCTTGGACGTTGTCCTGCTCAGACATCTTGGGCTGGAGCTTCTGCAATTAAGGACTCCAAAACGCTGAGAAAAGTGCCCAATATAGCCTCCATCAGCCCCTACTGTGACCTGGTGAGCTGCTGACAGTGGTGGACTACCTGGAGAGAAGTCCCGCAGCGCTGAGGGGTCATTTCCGTTGCTACGAGATTGCGGCCTACTAAACTTCCAGAAGCCGGGGCCTCGAGTTTGGAAGCATCCCGGCGACGAGCTCCGGGACCCGTTCGCGGCCGCTGCGGGACCCGGCGGACCTCCTGCGGGCACCCCACACGACGTCCGACCAGTGGACACCCTTCCCCAGACCCTCAGGTACCTGCAGCTCTCCTCCTGTGCCTGGAATAGCGGGTGGAGGGAGTGTCTCTCTCCGCAGTGCGCGCCGAGGGCTCCCGGCCGGACGCACTTTAAACACACTGCCACGCTCAATCTCCGGCCCCCGGTGGCTCCTGCACTCGTACTGTGCCTCCCCGCACCTGAGACCCCACCGCAGACCGCTATCTCTGAGCTGCAGGGCGGCCTGGACGCTCCCGCGGGCTGAGGCCTAGCCCCCCCTCCAGAGCCGGGGACTCGATTTCCACGGCATCCGGCACGTCCCTCCCGCGGCCCCGTTCACAGACGCAGCACGGCCCGAAAGGCTCCATCCGACCCGGCAACTCACCTGTGGCTGCACCCATCAGGAAGAGGGACCCCTCCGCACCCGGTATCCAGTGCTGCGACGGCCCGGAGATGTCTATAAGGTGAGCTACCTTGATCTCCCTGTCTGCGGCGGCCATCTTGAAAGCTTATATATGGGAAGGCACCCTGTTGCTGATCACGGAAGCCTGTAGTGGGGACACTTAACACTCTGCCTGACCCCTCATGGACATATTCCTCCCTGTGCATTTACAAGATTACTGGCTCTGTGCTTGGCCTTACATCCTCTGCCCCTCTGGATACAGTGGACTGTCCTATTTCAATACCTCCACACATCGTGAGATTACTGGGCTTCGATTGTCCCTGGGCTCTCGGGGAATAGGAGTCACCGCTGGCCGGGTCTCTAGTTCTTCCTGTGTAGCTCCTTCGTGATGTCCATGTGAAACACCTTTATTTTTCTGCAAGACATTGGGCTATACCCCATCTTCTTCACAGGTTTTTCTATACATCTATACATTGCCGCTCTGAAATATAGTGGTCATGTCTAACAGAAACCGTAAAGCTCCCCCTGGAGACTCCTCGTCTTTCTTTGGCCCTAAACGGGGCAAAAATGAGAATTAGCACCCGGTCTCGCCTGGGTCTCTGCAGGATGCGGGGTCCTCCCCGTCCAGATCTGACTCGGCTCTCACTGTTGACGCTGATCCCTATGACTCTCTAGTACAGAGGATTGCGACCACATTCAGAGTTGAGCTACGTGCGGCCATCCAGGAACTTAAAACGGAGATATCCTCCCTGGGCTCTCGTACTGACGCTTTAGAACGTAAGACTGATGGAAACGCGTCAGGACTCCTCCCCCTTTTGCAATTCACTGAACACCTGTATCCAGGACGCTCTCAGGCCACAGCTATCTCATCCGGCTCTTACTAACAGCAGCCGCGGGCGGCTTTCTATTTGGCTTCACGATCAGCCGCAGGCGCTGCACGGTCACGGCAATTGTCTCCAGCATCTTCCATCTCGTTCTCTACCGGCGGACGGTGCACGTCCAGGTAGTCTGGAAGGAAGTTTTCCTCATACAGCTGGGCTTAAGATACCATCCGATTCAGCAGCCATATACCTGCCGCTCACGATTATCTGCACAGCACTTGCAAGGTGGAACCAGCAGGTTAATTAAATAAACCTTGCAGCCGGCTGACGTATCCAGATACCACACGTACCCTCCAGCTTCTCTACTAACTGGGCAAATTCTTGGACTCACCCGGGGACGCTCGGGTTCACCAGCCCTTAGGGAGAGGTATTTCATATATTAACCTATGCTGACAATTATCAATACGTGCAGCCATTGTGACATGTTCAGGATTTACATCTAGCAGCTGTGGCAACAGTGCTTCTAAAAAGACTGCAACATTCTGATACATACTCTTTGAATGTTCAAATCATATAGTTCAGTGATATTTCAAGGATACTTAATATATTATCAAGGTTTAGATAATTCATGTGTTTTTTAAATTTCTGTATCTCACAAATCATGCTAAAATCATAAGGAATATTATTTGTGAATTATCTATTATGAAATAGTTTTTTATATTATTATTAATAAATATATATATTTTATATTTATATATTTTTGATTCTTTGGTTGATACTGAACCTGTGAAATTTTGGTGTGTGATTTTCATGAGCGCCTCTATTTATATTCTCTATTTGGTTAACCCTGTAGGAGTACTGCACATCTCCTTATAGTGGCGAACGTGTTTTTCCACGCCACAAGCTCCAGGTTCAATTTATCTACAATAGATTATTATACACAGGCGCAGCAAAACATTCTTTACTTTTTGTCTGGTAAGACTGATGATATCTGTAATTATCAGGATGTGGTTACTCAGGAAGTCTCGGAATTGCGGTCGGAAGTTGACCTCATGCGCGAACAAGTCGAGGATCTGGAGAATCGCTCGCGCAGAAACAATTTGCGAATACGCAACGTACCAGAGTCGATAGATACAACTGCGCTGTCTGAGTATCTACTGGGCCTATTTCAGCAACTACTCCCGGACCTCTCGGAAGACCAATTCCTGCTGGATAGAGCACATAGAGCTCTCCGTGCAAAACCACCCCCGGACCAACCCCCGAGAGACATCGTCCTCCGCATGCACTTCTTCCACGTCAAAACAAAAGTGCTCAATGCTTGCCGGGGCACCCTTGCTATCCCATATAAAGGATCACCCCTCCTCATTTTCCAAGATCTGGCCCCCTCCACACTCAAAAAACGGAGGGAAATGTTACCCGTCACTAAGGCCCTACGCAATCGCCAGATTCTATACAGATGGGGATTTCCGTTTGCCCTGCAGTTCACCTTCAACGGTCGGAATCATGTGAAGAACCCTGACGATGGCTTGTCGACTCTCAGACGACTGGGGCTCTTCTCGACTTCTCCTCCTGCACCATCCTCAGACTCCCCTGAGGGCCCCAAGTCGAGATCGCCCCCACGTGCCGAATGGTCGACCGCCCGTTGATTACACTACTCGCTCTCAAGACTTTCAGGTTTTTGTTACAAGGACTTGTAGCATATCTTTTTCTGACTTAATATTATAGAGATGATGTTTGTTTTCTTAATTATACGGTATCTGTGCCTTTTGCCCTTTCTCCCTGCGCAGCGGCATGGGGTTCCCCCTTTACACCTTCACAGCCTGCCTCCCCGGCTCATTGTTTCACTGGCCTTGTGATGCTATCACACGAGTGGCCCGGGGTCGCCCCATGCCGCTGTTCGGCGATACTACGATTTACTTTGTTGATGATAATTGTCCATCTCTATTACCTGCTACATGTTTTTGTCCTTTTATGTTCATATATTATACTGTGATAGTTTATCCTGACACACTAGGGTATTGTTCGTCCCTTTGCTGGGGTCACTCCGTTACTGGAATAGACCCTCCCTAGTTAGAGTTCGTCCAGACCCTATCTACGAGTTATTGGGGTTCCCCCCCTTTGCCTTGCAGACTTCCGTCCCCCATGCCCAAGTTAATGGCCCACGTTCTATTGTTATTTTGGCTGGTTGACAGCTGGCACACCTCTGTTCTCCTCTCGGCCTCACCCCCACAACACCCGGATCTCCTCCTGTACGGATGTGGTCCTATGGTGGTGTTGTATGTCGTGTCCTTAGGACTGCGACCTTTTCCAGATACTCGGTTGGCCATACGGCCTCCGTTACCCTCGTTTTTTCCCCCTAACTTCTCCTGCCCTACCTCTACCCCCCCCTACTCGGCTTTGCACTACATTTTGGGTGGTCAGACTTCCCTCGAGCCGAATCTTGCACTGGAACCCCCCATGACTCTTAATATTGTATCACTGAATGTCAACGGATTCAACTCCCCCCAAAAGCGAACCATGGCCATCCAATTTTTTAAAAAACAGAAAGCTGACATAATTCTTTTACAGGAAACACATTTTAAAACTGTACATCCCTCCTTGGCCTCGAGAGCCTACCCTCAGGCCTTCTACTCTACAACCCCCCAAAAACGTAAGGGTACTGCTATCCTGCTTCATGCCTCACTTCATTATGCCATTGAGAACTCTTTTTCAGATCCCAAGGGTCGCTTCAATATTGTTGTCTTAAAGTTTGGGAACTCCTTTCTGACTGTCGCCTCGATTTACTCCCCTAATATGGAGCAGGGTGCCTTCCACAGCGATTTCCGCTCCCAACTTGATAAACTAACAAAGGGACGGGTGATAATTGGTGGGGACTTCAATGCCGTGCCTGATTTAGTGTGGGGCCGTACCCAATCTCGTATACCTAGTCCTTCGACAGTTAGGGAATCCAGACGATTAGCTGACTACATAACGTCCTCGGGATATTACGACGCTTGGAGGGTATTGTACCCGTGTGAACGTACGTACACTCATTACTCTATTCCCCATGACCTTCACTCTAGACTTGACCTTTTTCTAGTAGACTCTTCCACTGTAGTGTGGTCAGATCATTTAGCAGTTTCATATTCCGTTGATTCCTCCCCTTCACCTCCCACAACTTTCCATTGGAGATTGAACTCTGCTCTCCTTCTGAAAAAGGAATATCTCATCCAGACTGCTGGAGCCCTGGAGGAATTCTTCTCCTTGAATTCCACGGACGATATTTCTCCCGCAATAGTATGGGAGGCACATAAGGCTTCCATTCGGGGTCACTTTATTTCTTTAGCTAAGCCCAAAAACTGAAGGATCGCCAGGCGGTTGCGGATCTTGAGCACCAAATCAAAGAGCTAACGATCCGACATCAACAGACGCCCAGATGCTCTTTATACAGCAAACTCCTGGCTCTCAAAGGCCAACTATACCAAATCTTATCTGCCAAAGCCGCTAAGACCATGCGATGGTTACAACATAAGTTCTACTCTAAGGGTGACAAGGCTGACTCCCTTCTAGCCTCCCGCTTACGCGCTCGTAAACAGAGGAACAGGATCCTCTCGCTAAAAGACCAACATCACAAGCTGACTTATGACCCTCAGAAAATAGCCCACTGTTTCAAAGAATATTACCAATCCCTGTATAACCTGCCTACTCAAGACGACTCCGTTAGTCTGCAGGAGCGCATAGACAACTTCCTTTCTTCCTGCCCCCTCCCGGTACTTTCTAAACAACAGATAGATTTGCTCAATGCAGAGATCACTGCGGAGGAAATTGATCTTACAATCAAATCATTGAGGAATGCCTCAGCTCCGGGTCCGGATGGTCTACCGGCTTTATATTATAAGAAATTTAGTGGAACTCTGACCCCGGCCCTGACAGTATTGTTCAATGCGATTCTAGCCGGTACACCCTTCGATGGCTCTACTACTAGAGTTGAAATAGTAGTCACACCTAAACCTGGACGCGACCTCACGGACTGTGGCAGCTATCGCCCAATATCGCTGCTAAATTCTGATCTGAAATTATTTGCGAAAATACTTGCAAACCGCCTTGCGGGGATGATCTCCTCCCTGGTTCACCCGGACCAGGTCGGATTTATCCCTGGCAGACAGGCCTTTGACAACATCAGGCGGGCGATCGATACCCTGCACTTTGCTGACTCCTCTAAGATTCCTTCCCTGGCGATGGGGCTGGACGCTGAAAAAGCGTTCGACCGCATATCTTGGGTGTATATGGATTGCACCCTTGATTGGAAAAAATCCCGCTTGAAATACCTAGGCGTATATCTCACCAGACAATATTCCCAACTATATGCAGCTAACTATCCTGGGTTGATTCATAGTGTTACTGGTGATCTCCTGAGGTGGTCTGGTCAGTTCATTTCATGGTCTGGCAGAGCCAATGCCCTGAAAATGAATGTCTTACCTCGCCTCTTGTACCTCTTTCAAGCGCTCCCGGTGCGGATCCCCTCCCATGTGTTTTTGGAGTTGCAGAGGAAATTCTCACACTTTTTATGGTCGGGTAGGAGACCTCGTGTTCGACTCAAGACGCTGTACAACAGGGCCAGGGAGGGTGGACTTGGAGTGCCCAATATTAAATTGTATTATTATGCAGCCCATCTATCCCAGGCCGTTCTCTGGCACTCGCACATATCTTCCCGTAGATGGGTTCAATTGGAATCCGAACTTGTCCGTGTGCGCTCCATCTCCACCCTTCTATGGATCCCTCGCTCTCACAGGCCCCCTGAATATACTAATTTCCCTTCTATAACATTCACTGTCTCGCTATGGGACAGGCTCACTAAGATCTTTGCTCTATTGTCCTCCCCTCCCGCTCTTGCACCTCTATGGGACAACCCACTGTTTGCCGGAGGACGAGCCTCACATGCCTTCCAGCATTGGTTGGCTCATGATCTCCTGTTTATTAACGATATAGCATTGTCACGCTTTTTTCCAGCTTTCTCAGATCTACAGAGTCGATATGGACTTCCCCCACAATGTTTCTTCCAGTACCTGCAGCTACGTAGCTTTCACTTAGCTTTTCTCCAATCGCATAGTTCTTTTTCCCGATCCCCTCTGGAATCATTATGCTTCCTTCGCTCCCCCTCTAAGGGCCTTTTATCATCGATATATCGACTTATGCTTACTCATAACCTACCCTCATTGGCCCCTCACAAGATAGCTTGGGAAACTGACTTGCAGGACCACATAGAGACAGACACCTGGGAACAGATCAAACAGAACTTAGTTTCCTCTGCGACCTCTATTAGACATAGAGAGAATTCATTTAAACTATATTTCCGTTGGTACTTGGTTCCGACGCGACTGAGTAGAATATACCCTTCCGCCTCGGATAAGTGTTGGAGGGGTTGCAGATCGGAGGGTACCCTGCTCCATATATTTTGGGATTGTCCCAGGATAGCACCACTCTGGAAGGTCATTTGGAGATTGATTTTGCGAATCACTGGAGTGAGCATGCCCTCTTCCCCGTCCTTCTTTCTTTTCCCGAGACCCATCCCCGGAACACCGAAATCTTCACAAAAGCTCATCTGGCATATCACGACCGCACTGAAATGTAAAATAGCTTTCCACTGGAAGTCGCACACAATTCCATCCATTGCGGCTGTGGTTGCTGCCGTCTGGGATACCTACCATATGGAATTCCTCTCTAGTGTGGTTGAAAGCAATGCATCAGTCCTTACTGATATCTGGTCCCCATGGCTGGCGTACTATAAATGCCCCCCCCCACCCCCCCGGTTGACATACGTTTTTTGATATACTCGCATATTTTATATCATATGTATGCATTGCTGTACCCCACTCTCTCTCCCCTCCCTCCCTTTTTCCTTCTGTCTCCCCCTCCCCCATCCAACTGTTCAATGTCTATTGTACTATGACAAAAATTTCAATAAACAGTATTTACAAAAAAAAAAAAAACAATACAGAGAACAATACAGCAGGGGATTAAGTCCGACTGCCCAGTCTCTGTTAATCCTATTAAAGGTGTCACGGGGACTGGGTTTTGTGAATCCGGAATTGTGGCGTGCGGTTTGGTATCGGTGACTTTAGGCAGGAAGAGCCGAGCAGGTTGAATGAAAGTCTTTTCATAGAGCTTTAAAGGAGGTTCCACAGGTGCCCTAGCTGTTTACTTGTTAGAGCGGTTGCGTCGGCAGGACCTGTACGTCTGTGGACGAACGTCTGGCGGAAACCCGGATAGGAAGACTGTAGACTGGGGTAACTGAGACTCGCTGAGAGGGATGGTGACTCGGAGAGGTCAGCATACGAGGAGAAATAACCGGGTGTAGATCCAGCAATCCAGGTGAGAACTCAGGGAACAGGATGCTTTAGAAGCAATGCTGTGGAGCACAGGGAACTAGCACACACAAGGCTGTGTGAGAGACGTTGCACTGGCAATTTGCTTACCCAGAAATCCCTAGATTTATACCTGCAGACTGTTTCCCATTGGTTTTGCAAACCTTGCAGGTGACTGAGTGTTTTAGATTAGCTGACCCTTCCAAGGCGGCGACGCCCATCCCGGACCTCTGCAGCTGGAAGCTGCACAAATGTTTGCTGCTGCCTCTGAGCCCTCTCCTCCCAGACATGCCTGCAAGTTGTGCCCCTCGCCAGCAGCCCGCACCCCCACCGGAGGGACCGCGCCAGAGCATCCGGACAGGTAAGTACCGCTAGTCCCGGAACCCGATCCGCCGGACCGTGACATTACCCCCCCTTTTAGGGATGGCCACTGGACAGCCACCAGGTTTGTTGGGATTTTCTTCATGGAACTTGTGAAGTAAAGCGGGAGCATGAACATCCAAAGAATCCTCCCAGGAACGCTCCTCAGGACCGTAGCCCTTCCAATCCAGAAGATATTGTAGATGTCCATGTCTTACTCGGGAGTCAAGGATCTTCTTGATCTCGAATTCAATACCACGATCCGTGACAACCTTTGGAGAGCGAGGAAGGATCTTACAAAACTTGTTTAACACTAAAGGCTTCAAAAGAGAAACATGAAAGGCTGGGAAGACTTTCAGGTATGGGGGTAACTTAAGCCTATAAGTTACAGAATTGATGATTTGTTCAACTGGGAAGGGCCCAATGTAGCGAGGAGCGAACTTCATAGATGGAACACGTAACCTTAAATTGCGCGTAGAGAGCCAGACCTGATCTCCAACTGCCAATTTAGGTACCACCCTTCTCTTCTTATCAGCCCAGAACTTATAGCGAGCGGAGGCTGTTTGTAGATTTTGGTGAACTTTTCGCCAAACTCCGGAAAGTCTCTTGAGAGATTCCTGAACCGCAGGAAGATCTTGAGCTGGTAAAGCCAGGAACTGAGGAACTCGAGGATGGAAGCCATATACGGTATAGAAAGGGGTATGACCTGTAGAAGAGTGGTAGGAGTTGTTGTGAGCAAACTCTGCCCATGGTAGTAGTTCTAGCCAGTCGTCTTGAGAAGAAGAGACATGAATTCTGAGGAACATCTCCAAGTCTTGATTGACTCTCTCTGTACTTCCATTGGTTTGAGGATGATATGCCGTTGAGAATTTTAACTGTACCTGTAGGGCAACACATAGAGCCCTCCAGAATCTAGCCACGAACTGGACTCCCCGGTCAGAAACTATTTCGGTCGGAAGACCGTGGGACTTGAAGATCTCTGCAATGAAAAGCTGAGCTAACTCGGGTGCGGTGGGAAGACCCTTAAGAGGTACGAAACGAGCCATCTTAGAGAAGCGGTCTATGATTACCCAAATAGTAGTAAATCCTTTACAAGAGGGTAAATCCGTGATGAAGTCCATAGAAAGGTGGGTCCATGGCATCTTAGGAATAGTTAGGGGTATTAGCTCTCCCGCTGGCCGAAGACGAGGGATCTTATGCTGTGCACACTTGGTGCAGGAGGCGATATAAGAGGAAACATCAGACTTCAGTGCAGGCCACCAATACGAGCGTTGGATAAGGTCGGTTGTCTTATGGACTCCAGCATGACCGGAAAACTGAGAGGTATGGGCCCTGGTCAGTAATTTCTTCCGAAGGTGAGGAGGTACGAACACTTTTCCCAATGGAGGCTGTAGTTTAGTGGAGGCGAAGTTCCGAGACTCCAATACAGGCTGAGGAGAAGGAGAGTCGTTGGAATCCTCAGAGGAGTAGGATCGGGGAGAACATCTGCCTTCTGGTTTTGAGAACCAGGTCGAAAGGTTAGGGAGAAATTAAATCTTGAGAAGAACATTGCCCATCGGGCTAGACGAGGATTCAAACACTGAATATTCCTGAGAAAGATTAAATTCTTGTGATCAGTGAAAATAGTGATAGGAAACTTAGCCCCCTCCAAGAGATACTGCCACTCTTCCAATGCTAACTTAACAGCCAGTAGTTCTTGCTCTCCTATCGTATAGTTCCTTTCTGCTGGTAAGAACTTCTTGGAAAAGAACCCGCAAGGATGAAGTTTGTTGTCATTCAGACGTTGGGAGAGAACTGCTCCCACAGCATCGGCCGAAGCATCTACTTCTAAAACAAAGGCTTTATTGACATTGGGTTGCCTCAACACTGGAGCTGTAGTAAAAGCCTGTTTTAATCGTTGGAAAGCTTCGTCTGCAGATGTTGACCATTCTCTGGGATTAGCCTCCTTTCGAGTGAGAGCGGTGATAGGTGCCACTATAGAGGAGAATCCTTTGATAAATCTCCGGTAGAAATTTGCAAAACCCAAAAAGCGTTGGATTGCTTTAAGGGTGGTGGGTTTGGACCAATTTAGAACCGCTTGTACCTTGGCTGGATCCATCTCTAATCCTGAACCAGATATTATGTAGCCCAGGAAGGGCATGGAGGATTGTTCGAAAATAAATTTTTCCAATTTGCAGTACAAATGATGTTGGCGAAGCCTCCGCAGCACCTCTTGGACTTGAGAATGGTGATCTTTCAGGTTGGTCGAGAAAATTAGTATGTCATCTAAATAGACTACTACAGAACTATAGAGTAAATCACTGAAAATTTCATTTACAAAATTTTGGAAAACTGCTGGTGCGTTGCTAAGCCCGAAGGGCATGACTAAATGCTCGAAGTGCCCATCACGAGTGTTGAACGCCGTTTTCCATTCGTCACCCGCTCTGATTCGGATCAGGTTGTATGCTCCCCTGAGGTCCAACTTGGTGAAGACAGAGGCACCCCTAACCCGGTCAAATAGCTCTGAGATCAAGGGCAACGGGTAACGATTTTTTATTGTTATGTCGTTCAGACCCTGGTAGTTGATGCAGGGACGAAGACCACCATCCTTTTTTTGGATGAAAAAGAACCCCGCACCGGCTGGAGAGGTAGAAGGCCGAATAAATCCTCTAGCTAGATTTTCCTTGATGTATTGCGACATGGAGTCGGTCTCAGGGGCTGATAGAGGATATATTCGCCCTCTAGGAGGAATCTTTCCCGGAATCAGGTCAATAGGGCAGTCCC
Organism: Pseudophryne corroboree; assembly: GCF_028390025.1. Taxonomy (NCBI): domain Eukaryota; kingdom Metazoa; phylum Chordata; class Amphibia; order Anura; family Myobatrachidae; genus Pseudophryne; species Pseudophryne corroboree. The sequence continues at coordinate 164,618,975 of NC_086448.1, forward strand.
AGGGTATGTGGGGTGGTAAGACTTCTGCTGCCTGTTTGCTGAAGACATCAGAAAAGGAGGAATACTGAGACGGAATTTGTGGTAGGATCTCCAGTTGGCTCTTATTCACATGTTTAACACTGGTAAGACAAGTTTGAGCACACGACTCTCCCCAGGCCAAAATTTGCATGTTCACCCAATCGATTCTTGGGTTGTGCTTCTGGAGCCAAGGAAGTCCCAAAACAATTTCATGAGTAGCTATTGGAATGACTAAGAAATTAAGTAACTCCTTATGGAGAGCTCCTACACATAGCTGAAGGGGAAGAGTCTGGTGGGTAACTACTCCACTGCAGATTCGACTTCCATCTACAGCGGAAAGGGCAATTGGTCGGGAAAGCTCAACTGTAGGAATCCGTAGTCGCTGTACCACATCTGCCGTGATAAAGTTTTCAGCAGCCCCCGAATCTAGGAGAGAGAAAAACACTTTAGAACCTTGTGGCAGGCCCAAAGAAACCTCTAGGACAGGCTCAGAACGAGATGGAGACGATGTCACCACTCCTAATCTAATGTCTCCTCTTCTGGTTAGGAGCGCTAGTTTTCCGGACGCTGGGTACAAGAGGCTACCAAATGTCCTGAACCGCCGCAGTATAGGCACAAGTTCTCCCTGCGCCTTCTCTGACGCTCCTCTGGCGAGAGACGAGCCCTATTGATCTGCATAGACTCATCCTGGGACGCTTCAGCTGACAAACTCGAGGAAGAAGGCGGAGGAGGACGTAACCTTGGGCGCTCCCCACGATTCTTCTCTAACTGGCGCTCTCTAAAACGAAGGTCAATCTTGGTACAAAGGGAAATCAAGTCGTCTAATTTGGGCGTAAGGTCTCGGGTAGCCAACTCGTCCTTGATTTTGTCAGACAGACCTTTCCAGAAGGCCGATACTAGTGCCTCCTCATTCCACCGTAATTCTGAAGCATAGGTCTGGAATTGTACTACATACTGTCCCACAGACCGGTCTCCCTGCCGGAGGCGCATTATCTCGATTGATGCCGAAGTGGTTCTTCCGGGCTCATCGAAAATTTTTCGGAAGGTAGCGATGAATTCATCATATTTGTCAAGTAGAGAATCAGCTCTCTCCCACAGGGGTGACACCCAATCCAGGGCTGGACCGGCCAGGAGGGAGACTATATATGCTACCTTTGCCTTCTGTGATGGGAAGTTAAAGGGCTGTAAAGAGAAATGAATCTCACACTTGTTTAAGAACCCGCGGCACATCTTCGGGTTCCCGTCGAATTTGGTGGGCGTCAGTAGTCACAGGGATGAAAGGGAAGCTACCATAGGAACTGGGGCGGTCGGCACTTGCTGAGTCTCTGGGCGTCGACCAGTGGCGACATGAGCAATGTCGGCTTTCATGAAATCCTGGCGGGTAGCCATCCCTTGAATAAATTGAGCTAATTGGCGCTGGGATTCCTCTAGACTCTCCAGACGAGCTGCTATGCCCTGCAGAAGATCCGTACCGGAACCATGAGCACCCTCCGGATCCATATGGCCAGTGCAAACTGTCACGGGGACTGGGTTTTGTGAATCCGGAATTGTGGCGTGCGGTTTGGTATCGGTGACTTTAGGCAGGATTAGCCGAGCAGGTTGAATGAAAGTCTTTTCATAGAGCTTTAAAGGAGGTTCCACAGGTGCCCTAGCTGTTTACTTGTTAGAGCGGTTGCATCGGCAGGACCTGTACGTCTGTGGACGAACGTCTGGCGGAAACCCGGATAGGAAGACTGTAGACTGGGGTAACTGAGACTCGCTGAGAGGTCAGCATACGAGGAGAAATAACCGGGTGTAGATCCAGCAATCCAGGTGAGAACTCAGGGAACAGGATGCTTTAGAAGCAATGCTGTGGAGCACAGGGAACTAGCACACACAAGGCTGTGTGAGAGACGTTGCACTGGCAATTTGCTTACCCAGAAATCCCTAGATTTATACCTGCAGACTGTTTCCCATTGGTTTTGCAAACCTTGCAGGTGACTGAGTGTTTTAGATTAGCTGATCCTTCCAAGGCGGCGACGCCCATCCCGGACCTCTGCAGCTGGAAGCTGCACAAATGTTTGCTGCTGCCTCTGAGCCCTTTCCTCCCAGACATGCCTGCAAGTTGTGCCCCTCGCCAGCAGCCTGCACCCCCACCGGAGGGACCGCGCCAGAGCATCCGGACAGGTAAGTACCGCTGGTCCCGGAACCCGATCCGCCGGACCGTCCCAAAAGGTCAAGATAAACGTGGACCCATCTGTATATGCACTAAAGAGATAACCACTGCAGCCTGCCGGCACTACAGTCTGCATAGAATTCCAAACTTTCCAGGGCGTGTTCCCGCACAATGGGGGTCATTCCGAGTTGTTCGCTCGCTAGCTACTTTTAGCAGCCGTGCAAATGCATAGTCGCCGCCCACGAGGGAGTGTATTTTTGCTTTGCAAGTGTGCAAACGCCTTTGCAGCCGAGCACAGCAAAAAACATTTTGTGCAGTTTCAGAGTAGCACTGGACTTACTCAGCCCTTTCGAACACTTCAGTCTTTTTGGCCCCGGAATTGACATCAGACACCCGCCCTGCAAACGCTATGCCCTGTGATCAAGCTCATTATGCGAAACGTACGTCAGGAACAGGAACCACGGTCACGTGATGTACACACGTGACCGCACCAGCCGGAAACCATAGGAGGCATCAGGCATCAGCCGTGAGAGCTACGCTTCACCCACCAGTGGGTACAACGACTTCACGCCGCTGCAATCCTCGGAGCTCCGGCACGGCGGGGAGCGGGACTTCCATCATCAATACCAATCTTGGTTGTGGTATCGTATATACCCCGCATTTTTTCAATCTGCCAGCACACAATTCTGGGCTACCTGCATCTGTCAGAATACTTCATGTATGACAAATGTTTCGAACACCTCAGACTGAGTATATACAAAACTAGGTTGTAATTACATTATTAACCTTCAAGCAATTCATTTTGGCTTATCAGTACCTGTCAGAGAACTGTGTGCATGCTCAGCAAACTTGTATAACGACTAGGAGGAATAGTACTAGATACTTTGTTTCCTTCCAAATAGGATCAGGAGCAATTCTTTAATCATTCTTTCAAATCAGTAACAGCTGAAGGATACAATTGTTTCTTTCTTAAATAATCAAGAGGAGCATATTCTTCAATTATTCTTTCAAATCAGTAACAGCAGAAAGGACACAATTGTTTCCTTCCTAGACAATTAAGAGGAGCATAGTGCCGGGTTAAATTCACAATGCTATGATTAACAGCAGCAAGCTATAATACCTATATAGCACCGAGCACTTACCCCCCCCCCCCTTTTTCTCGTATACCAGCGTAGTGTTAGCGCTACAGGTTTGGGTGTAAGAATTATATCTTGGAATTTTTTATTTCAGTGCCAAGATACTAATAATTAAACATTTTTTTTTTATTATTGTAGCTCATATACTACTGTGTAATTTTACTGCTATATGTGCAGTTTGTGTGGAGCATTTATACTCAGCACTTATACATAGTGTATTTTGACACGGTCATACTGGTGTCTCCCGAGTTTTTCTCTATGAGTAAAAAGCAAGTCCTATGTGTGGATGCTGTGTGGTTTTGAATAATTTTCCCGCACAGTAGGTTTTCTACTCAGTGTTGTACTTATTTGTGCCTGACGTGTCACTTATTGACTAAGTCAGGCGATTGCATCTATTCTCATATGCTTTTGGCATTTGTGCCACATATGCCTATAATATTTACCAATGTGGATATACAGTGATCACACTACAAACATATAGGTGACCAAAAAAGGTGAGCTCAATAATTGCGGTCATACCTCACTGGAGATGCCCAATCTCTTCTGACCTTGGAAGCTAAGCAGTGAAAGGCCGGGTTAGTAATAGGATGAGAGACCACCTCTGAACACCCTGGTACTGCAATAAATTGTCTAGGTGACAGTCTATTCGGGAGCCAATTTATTGCAGTACCAGGGTATTCAGAGGTGGTCTCCCATCCTATTACTAACCCGGCGTTTCACTGCTTAGCTTCCAAGGTCAGAAGAGATTGGGCATCTCCAGTGAGGTATGTCCGCAATTATTGAGCTCACCTTTTTTGGTCACCTTTACGTTTGTAGTGTGATCACTGTATATCCACATTGGTAAATTTTATAGGCAATCATAGGTCATATGAAACCGAGTACCTCGTGGTATTTGTCTAGGTGACAGTCTATTCGGGAGCCAAATACCACGAGGTACTCGGTTTCATATGACCTGATTGCCTATAAAATTTACCAATGTGGATATACAGTGATCACACTACAAACATATAGGTGACCAAAAAAGGTGAGCTCAATAATTGCGGTCATACCTCACTGGAGATGCCCAATCTCTTCTGACCTTGGAAGCTAAGCAGTGAAAGGCCGGGTTAGTAATAGGATGGGAGACCACCTCTGAACACCCTGGTACTGCAATAAATTGGCTCCCAAATAGACTGTCACCTAGACAAATACCACGAGGTACTCAGTTTCATATGACCTATGATTTAATTTTCTGCGGCCAAAATGATCCATAATGGATATATGCAGAATAAATGATGGTCACATTCTATATGAGAAACAATGTGCAATGATGATTTAATCCTGGTACAATAGCCATTAATTTCCGGCATTTCGCAAATTGTGATATTGTGATCACTTATGATTTATAATTCACTTTCATATGTTCGCGAGGCTATTTCACTCAAATATTTACACTCCTTAAATTCAACTTAAACATTAACCTAATAAAAATGATTTTACCAGTGATATGTTACAATTTTTACCTCTGAATTAGAGTGCTCCCAAAAAAAAGTCTACTTTCCTATACTTCTTTGTTTTTGTTTTTTCGGTTAAACCCTTGAACACGCCTGCGTTTTCCCAAACACTCCCAGAACACGGTCAGTTGACATCCATAAACTTCCTCTTTCTGTCAATCACCTTGCGTTCGGCTGTGGAATCTTGGCTAAACCCATCGCCCAGCACCGATCCTCTTTGTACCCGTATGACGCGCATGTGCATTGCGGTGCATATGCATGCACAGTTTTGCAGTTTTTTTACCTGATTGCTGCGCTGCAAAAATTGGCAGCGAGCGATCAACTCGGAATGACCCCCAATATATCTATAGATGGCATTGCCTATGGAAGCCTCTGGGCTTCTTAACAAAGACTTTCCCTGAGAGGGATCTGAGTTTTCCCTCTTTGTCCCCCCTCTCTCTAGTATTTTTACCCCTTTCCTAACTCTCTGGGGGTGGCGGCTAGGACTAACTGTCTGGGGATGGTGGCTAGGGCTAACCTTTGGGGGGTGTCGGCTAGGGCTAACTCCATCCAGAGTGCGTAACACTAACCCCCCTAGTGCCTAACCCTAACCCCCCCTCCCCCAGTAAGAGTAACCCAAATACTTACCTTTGGGATGTCGGCTGTCAGTCTTCTGGCGCCGGACTCTAGAGTGGTGTCAGGATTCCAGCATCAGTCACATGACCACCGGCATCCCATGCATCAGGATGCTAAACGCATCCCACATATAGCATTACTACACACTACTATGCATGCAGTAAGTGGCAGGATGTATTGCATTCAAAATGGAATACAGTACGTGATACATCCTGCAACAAGATGGAAGCGAGTAGATCCAAGATAGGCAGTGTTTAATCTTGGTAAACACTGAGCAATATATCTGCCGTTCAATTCCATCGACGGGTGTGTGACCCCAATATGTGCGTGTGTGAATGGTAACGTTCATGGACATATCGCATCGGGTCTGCAGTACAGCCAGTGCCCAAAATATCTACAGATATACCGGCCTTATCTGGCGGTGTGTACAGGGATCTGCCAACAGCCCATACACTTGCTGCAGGGACCACCGGTGGCTGACATCTCAACTGGGCAGGCACATTTAAATGCCCAGTCATGATGTCAGGCAGGACACACTGGCTGATGATTGGAAAGTATGTATGCACTTACCAATTGTTGTCAGTTGAAAACTCAAGCAACCAGGTTCTGGGCTACAATGTGTATGGAGACTGACATAGGACATTTCAAAAAGGATAAACATTTGAATATCTAAGTTACAACAATAAAAACATACAAGTAATAACAAGTTATAGTCAGTTACAATAACAAAAGAAAACAAGTTAAATACAGTAATCTGTTTCTCTCAGAAGTTTTAAGGTCTGTCCCAGATGATGGTCATTGATTAAGCAGGTTACATAATAAAGTTCAGTTGAATCTTCAGGGTCCAGTGTAATAACTTTGTTGCAAGTTAAAAGCTGGAGGGGATTTGTAGAAGACTGGATCCACTGCAGCCACTACCAGCTTCAATGGGAACTGATTTGCTATTTGCAAATTTCTAGGTTTATAGCCCTCCTGAAGGAATACGCTAACATTTTCTTAAAAGATATTACATTCAGTGTCTGTGAAGCTGGGTGCAGTAGTCGTTCACATAAGATAATTTATCGTAGACCTGACAAGTTTCCCTTTAACCCTCTTATGAACACAATACCCTAAAGAGCGTACTAGACAGTTTCCATCTGAGATACTGATAATAGGTACATATATTTATTATACTCAGCCAGCCTAAAAGCTGTGTACACTCCCCACTCACTATGTCCTTCGCACTTGGTCAAAGGTGAAAGACAGCTGTGGAGCTATATTTCTAACTGGTGCCTATATGTCTGCAAAAGCACTTATCCTAATAAAAAGTACATATACTGTATAAAGCATTGAAGTTGTACATATACAAAATGTCATTAAAAAGTAGTTAAAAATATCACCCCCATACACCAATCGTCAGATAGGTTGGTGGATCGGCCAAATGGGCGATCTGTCAGCCAGATGTGTACCCGGCTTTAGGAACATGCAATGTCTGATTATATGTATCAACTCTGATCAGCTTAAGTGTGGCAATTGTATTTTCTCTATTGTGTTTAATTATTTTTCAGTATTGTGTTGTCAATACTTTGTTATTCATGTGTTGTACACTCTTTCCCATTAGGATACAGTGCAGTCACTCTAATAACGTAACAACATAGGCCCTCATTCCGAGTTGATCGGTCGCAAGGCGAATTTAGCAGAGTTACACACGCTAAGCCGCCGCCTACTGGGAGTGAATCTTAGCTTCTTAAAATTGCGACCGATGTATTCGCAATATTGCGATTACTAACTACTTAGCAGTTTCAGAGTAGCTTCAGACTTACTCTGCCTGTGCGATCAGTTCAGTGCTTGTCGTTCCTGTTTGACGTCACAAACACACCCAGCGTTCGCCCAGGCACTCCCACCGTTTCTCCGGCCACTCCTGCGTTTTTTCCGGAAACGGTAGCGTTTTCAGCCACACGCCCCTGAAACGCCGTGTTTCCGCCCAGTAACACCCATTTCCTGTCAATCACATTACGATCGCCGGAGCGATGAAAAAGACGTGAGTAAAATTACTTTCTACATAGCAAAGTTACTTGGCGCAGTCGCAGTGCGAATATTGCGCATGCGTACTAAGCGGATTTTCATTGCGATGCGATGAAAAATACCGAGCGAACAACTCGGAATGAGGGCCATAATCAACAAATGTTGAACCATATTGTTAAATCACTACATGGCGACAAAAGAAGCTGGGCTCCAATCTGTCATAACAAGTCCATTTTTCCCTGTGAACTATTTCACTGTTATACAATATCTGTGAAGCAGAAAATGCAGAAAATACAAGATGTGTACAGTGTGAAAAGGCTGAGTGAAATGTGTTTTTATACCCTGTGTGGCTATTATTGTAATATTAAGTATAAAAGAAAAATTATGTTAATTTTGAGAGATGATGATTTCCTCCAGCTCTTGAACAATACAGGTTTGTGGAATAGACGGAAATCCAAAATTACAATAATCTGTTTATTCAAGGCCAGTTTCTCTCCCAAACTGTTCCCCAAACAGTAGAATACATATTAACCATTCTTGCATACTCTCCCAGAGTTTTTGTGAGACTCTCATATCTCAGGTGGCTCACAGCGAAGAGTGGGCAAGTTTCCTGGAGGCCGCCCGAGGATGCCCACTTCCTCAGTGAAGTGAGAGGTCCGGGTGGCCAATGGCACAATTTGTGCTGAATAACATCATCATGGCCCCTCCCCCACCTTTACAATGCTAGTAATCATGGGAATTAATAGTGGTGAGTGTGGCCAGGGGCATAATTCACAGAGGCAATGGAGTCACCTGCCTCTGGGCTCCAAGTCCTGAAGGGGCACCTGCAGGTACAGCAGCACCTGTGTGGTTCACAGCGGGATCCAAGTGTGATGGCTGCTCTTCCAATATAGGGGGTCATTCCGAGTTGTTCGCTCGCAAGCGGATTTTAGCAGATTTGCTCATGCTAAGCCGCCGCCTACCGGGAGTGAATCTTAGCATCTTAAAATTGCGAACGATGTATTCGCAATATTGCGATTACACACCTCGTAGCAGTTTCTGAGTAGCTCCAGACTTACTCGGCATCTGCGATCATTTCAGTGCTTGTCGTTCCTGGTTTGACGTCACAAACACACCCAGCGTTCGGCCAGACACTCCCATATTGGCCTGCATGTACAGCCGACGGGGGACCAGCGATGAACGAGCGCGGGGCCGCGCATTGTTCATCGCTGGAGCCTCCACACTCAAAGATATGAACGGTATCTCGTTCATTTATGAACGAGATCGTTCATATATTTGACTGATGTCGGCCAGTGTGTAGGGCCTATGGCCCTCATTCCGAGTTGTTCGCTCGCAAGCTGCTTTTAGCAGCTTTGCACACGCTAAGCCGCCGCCTACTGGGAGTGAATCTTAGCTTATCAAAATTGCGATCAAAAGATTCGCAATATTGCGAAAAGATTTCTCTGTGCAGTTTCTGAGTAGCTTGAGACTTACTCTTCCAGTGCGATCAGTTCGGTGCTTGTCGTTCCTGGTTTGACGTCACAAACGCACCCAGCGTTCGCCCAGACACTCCTCCGTTTCTCCGGCCACTCCTGCGTTTTTTCCGGAAACGGTAGCGTTTTTTCCCACACGCCCATAAAACGGCCTGTTTCCGCCCAGTAACACCCATTTCCTGTCAATCACATTACGTTCGCCAGAACGATGAAAAAGCAGTGAGTAAAATTCCTAACTGCATAGCAAATTTACTTGGCGCAGTCGCAGTGTGGACATTGCGCATGCGCATTCAGCGGAAAATCGTTGCGATGCGAAGATTTTTACCGAGCGAACAACTCGAAATGACCCCCATAGCTCTGCAATGCATCCGCTGCTGCTGCAGAGTTAATCAGCTCTGTCACAGGAACCCTGCTAACACATGCAATATCTGTGAAAAATCTGAGGTAGTTTTAGACCAAAGTTCATCCTATTCCCACTTGGCCACACCACACATCTCTGACCTGGCTGCCTGCTCCCAATGCTGGCAGCTAGAAAGTTGACAGCTATGATTTTAACTCTGTGGTGTCATAATGCATACATTCTATATACAAGTTTAGGTAGACTAATTGGATGAAGGTATCATCAATTGTTTCTTGACTTTATGGGGTAGATGTGATCCTATGATAAAATGTTTATGGGAAGGTATGAGTGTGCTCAACAATGCATATGAATTATGGTTACAGTTGTGCCCAGTGGTGGCTCATACCATTACAATAGCGGTAGATTGAAAGTATGCACATGATTCATGCATACATACACATAGTACCTCCCAACTTTGAAGAGAATAGACCCGGGACTCCCATGCGGGTCGAAAGCCGTGCCCGCTCGAAAAGGGGGCACGGCTTTGAGGGGGTGTGCCCAGCACTCTATGAGCTGCTGGCATGCCCACAGCATCTATTCACCGCTGCTCTACAGCAGAGCAGCGAGTGACACGAGCCTCCCAACTTACCCCCACCTCAGGACACTGCGGCCCGTGGGTGAGACAGCGGTATAGTTCCATGAAAATCGGGACAGTTGGGAGTTATGCATACATACATACAGGGGTTAAAGTGAGCTGGAACGGGGCGGAACTGCGTTCCGTCAGTTCCACTTGGAGACAGAACGCAGTTCCGCCTCCTCCAGCTCACCTAGCCCGCTGTGTGCCGCCGCCGCTAGAAGATGCCGGGCGCCCGCTGAGATTGTGTTACCAGCAGGCGCCCGGATCTCTCCACAGCGTCAGACGGAGGCAGGAGCTCAGTACTGAGCTCCGGCTTCCGGCTCTGTCACTGTGTGCTATGGGAGAGACGTCATGACGTCTCTCCCATAGTGCCGAGGAACGGATGCCCAGAGGACTGCAGCGGTCGGACGCGAGAGCGGGGCACGGTGAGTACGGTGATTTTTTTCCCCCTATGTGTAGTGGCGCTTCTATTGGGGGGCATTACTACTGGGGGCTTTACTACTGGGGGGCATTACTACTGGGGGCAAACTACAAGGGGGCATTACTAATGGGGGCTAACTACTGGGGGCAAGCTACAGGAGGGCATTACTACTGCGGATATAACTACTGGGGCATTACTGGGGGCATAACTACAGGTGCATTACTACTTGGGGGCATTACTACTGGGGGCTAAACTACAAGGGGGCAAACTACATGGGGGCTAACTACTGGGGCATTACTAACGGGGGCTAACTACTGGGGGCATTACTAATGGGGGCTAACTACTAGGGGCATTACTAACGGGGGCTGACTACTGGGGGCAAACTACAGGAGGGCGTTACTACTGGGTCAAACTACAGGAGGGCATTACTACGGGGAGCAAACTACAGGAGGGCATTCCAACTTGGGGGCATTACTACAGGGTGGCTAAACTACTGGGGGCATAACTACAGGGGTTAAACTACTGGGGGCATTACTACTTGGGGGCAAACTAGAGGAGGGCATTACTACTAGGGGTATAACTAGAGGGGTATTACTTCTTGGGGGCATAACTACAGGGATTAAACTACTGGGGGCATAACTACAGGGGCTAACTACTGGGGGCATAACTACAGGGGTTAAACTACTGGGGGTATAACTACTGGGGACATTACTACTGGGTGCTAAACTACAAGTGGGCAAACTAAAAGGGGGCATAACTACAGGGGATAAACTACTGGGGGCATAACTACAGAGGTTAAACTACTGGGGGCATAACTACAGGGGCTGAACTACAAGGGGGCAAACTACAGGGGGCATTACTACTGGGTGCTAAACTACAAGTGGGCAAACTACTGGGGGCATTACTAATGGGCAAACTACATGGGGGCTAAACTACAGGGGTTAAACTACTGGGGTCATTACCACTGGGGGCATAACTACTGGGGCTAAACTACATGGGGCTAAATGACTGGGGCATTACTACAGGCAACATTACTACTGGGGGCAATACTACCCAGGGGCATTACCATTAAGGGCATTACTACTGGGGGCACTACTAATGAGGGCATTGTAAAGGGGGAACTTCATAAGGGGCATCATGCCTGGGGACATAAGGGGCACTACTATTGCGGGCATTGCAAAGGGGCACCACTACTATTTGCTCTATATAAGGGGCAATACCACTGTGGGCACTACCAGTACAGTGGACATTGAATAAGGAGCACTACTCCTGTGGGCATTGTAGAACGGGTGCTACTGCTGTGGGCATTATGTGTATTACGGGGTGCTACTACTGTGGGCATTATAACTATTGTGTGACCACGCCCCTTTCTTTTTTGCGGTGCACGCAATAAGTTTATTGCATTTTCTCCTTGGGGAGGGAATGGGGGGGCGGGGATGAGTTCCACCTCCTCTCTAGGACCACTTTAAGCACTGCATACATACATACATCCATACTGTACATACAAACCTGCTAGGGACTGTGAGCCTGATTCTGAATTGTTCATAAAGTAAGAAAGAACCAGTAAATGTGCACCTTGGTAAAACCATGTTGAAATGCAATTGGGGCAGATTTAAAATGTGCGACATTTAGGGGGTAATTCAGAGTTGAATTGCAGCAGCAAATTTGTTAGCAGTTGGGCAAAACCATGTGCACTGCAGGGGGGGCAGATATAACATTTGCAGAGAGAGAGTTAGATTTGGGTGGGTTATTTTGTTTCTGTGCAGGGTAAATACTGGCTGCTTTATTTTTACACTGCAATTTAGATTTCAGTTTGAACACACCCCACCCAAATCTAACTCTCTCTGCAAATGTTATTTCTCATACATCCTAGAGGATGCTGGGCTCACATCAAGAATCATGGGGTATAGACGGGATCCGCAGGAGACATGGGCACTTTACGACTTTCAAATGGTGTGACCTGGCTCCTCCCTCTATGCCCCTCCTCCAGACTCCAGTTTATAATCTGTGCCCAGGCAGACTGGATGCACACTGAGGAGCTCTACTGAGTTTCTCGGAAAAGACTTATGTTAGGTTTTTTATTTTCAGTGAGAACTGCTGGCAACAGTCTTTCTGCTTCGTGGGACTTAGGGGAGAGAAGTCAGACCTACTTCTGTGAGTTTAAAGGCTCTGCTTCTTTGGCTACAGGACACCATTAGCTCCTGAGGGTTTGGAACACTAGGTAAGCCTAGGGGTTCATTCCCAGAGCCCGCCGTCACCCCCCTTGCAGAGCCAGAAGTCAGAAGACAGGTGAGTAGAAGAAGATCAGAAGACTTCAGTGACAGCTTTGAGGTACCGCACAGCAATCACAAGCTGCGCGCCATGCTCCCACACACAGCAGCACTACAGGGTGCAGGGCGCGGGGGTGGGGCGCCTTGGGCAGCATATGGACCTCATATCAGACTGGCAGAGTGATTTAAGTGCCAAGGCACTAATTCCGGACCCCCGCCAGTATAAATATTTAAAAAAATAGTGGGGCTGAAGCGCGCCATTAAGGGGGCGGGGCTTAGCCCTCACAGCTCACATCAGCGCCATTTTCTCTCCACAGAGCTGTAGAGACGCTGGTCCTTCCTCACACTACTGTACATATAACAGGGTGAAAAACGGGGTGTGGGGGGGGGCCACAGTTGATTTGGTGCAATATAATTTAACTATAAAAGCGCTACAGGTCTGAGGCATTATATAAGGGTTTCAGAACCGTGATTGAGCGCTGGATTGTGAGCTGGCAAACTCCCTCTGTGTCTCCCTGACAGACTTTACTGTGGGTATGTCCCCTATAGCCCAGTGTAATGTCGGTGGGTGTTTGGTACACGTGTGTCGGCATGTCTGAGGCGGAGTGCTCTTCCCACAAAGTCGGCACTGCCGACTCCTGATGGTACTTGGTACATGTGTGTCAACATGTCGGTAGAGGAATGTTTTTCCCAAGATAAAACTATATGGGGGACACAGACGTGTGTGGATGGCCCTGTCGGCACCACCAATATCTGACTGGGTAAAATTTTGCATGATAATGTGATACATAAGAGCTATACATATATATATATATATATATATATATATATATATATATATATAGTTATAGTAAGGTTGCACAAATCTGTGTCCCAGACACAGACGTAAAAATATCTATGGAGGATGTCATGTTCATAGCTATATTTCCCTCAGACCCCTCGGGGTCGTAAAAGAAAAAAAAAGGTTATTTTGCCCAGTTGCTACTCCCTGTTTTCGACACGGGTACTGTTTCCTATGTCGACCGTAATCTTTCCTGATTAGATCCAAAAAAAAAAAATATATATATAGCATTCAGTACATGAAGAATGTATTAACATCACTAAGGACCCTGCTGTTCCTGACAAAAGGGTCTATATATGAGGATGTGTATATATGTATATATATATATATATATATATGGATTGGGTAGTGGGGGTATGGCGCCACAGGTATGTGTGAGCAGATACTTATTAAAACAATATATAATATGTTATTTATAGACACTCCTTTTGAGGATGTAAGGTGTCAGCTAACCCCTAAATAATCAGCAGTGATAAGCTGCCTTTAAAATGTGGTAAAAGAAGGGGGGGAATAGGGGTACCAGCGACTTACAGTGTCTACCAAATTAATATATCTATGAAGAATATAGCAGGATACGGTTTTAAAAAAGGGGTAACAATATATTTATTTATACAATTTATAACATAATGATGGGATAAAAAAGTAGGTAAAAACTTGATATGCAGTAAAAAAGATTTTTTTAAAGGGGTCTTTGATGAAGTCTGAGGACGAAACGCGTTGGGTGTACCTCCACTGACTCTCCATCTTCAAAGATAAGCATCATTTTTACCATCCTAAAATACTCTTTATCAGTATGAAATTGCTTTTACTGATTTTACGTGATTTTGGATTCTAGCTAAATTATACATTCAATTTTTATTACATCCGTTTGTTTTTTTTAAAAATCTTTTTTACTGCATATCAAGTTTTTACCTACTTTTTTATCCCATCATTATGTTATAAATTGTATAAATAAATATATTGTTACCCCTTTTTTAAAACCGTATCCTGCTATATTCTTCATAGATATATTAATTTGGTAGACACTGTAAGTCGCTGGTACCCCTATTCCCCCCCTTCTTTTACCATATATATATATATATATATATATATATATATATATATATATATATAACAATTATAATGGAAGCTGAGGTAACGTTACTCCTTCTCATGTGCTGAGCGCTCTGTTTAAAAAAAGTCTGGGTCAGCCCTGACAAGATGGTTTCAAATCCTCAAAAGGATTCCGATGGTTTATTCTTTTCCCGCCGCGGATGGAATAAACTGTGAGTCACTCCCTGTTTTGCACGGGGTCCTGTCACAAAGCCAGCGGATCGTATACAGGAAGCTACGTTATATTCTAGTTATGTGTCCACGCGTGCGTTAGTTAGACCTGCCATTACATACGCATGGGGGAGTAGTAGTATTCAAAAATGGTCGGTTACCTTGTCATCCGATATAGATACCCTGGGGAGAGATGGGATACTCCTTACGTTGGGTCATATCAGGGACACTGCAGCATACCTTCATGCGACTGCAAGGGATATAGGACTCTTGGGTTCGCGGGCCAATTCCATGGCGGTCTCGGCTAGGAGGGAGTTGTGTATTCACCAATGGAATGCTGATGCTGAATCCGAGAAGAAATGGAGTCTCTTCCCTATGAAGGTGAAGCCTGGTTTGGTGACGGCCTAGTTAATTCGATCTCGGCAGATGCTGCTGGTAAGTCTACCTTCTTGCCCTATGTTCCCTCACAACGGATGATGACGCATCATTGTCGGATGCAGTCATTTCGGGCCAATAGATACAGATTCCTCTATTCTGCTGCGGGGTACACTGGGCTCCACAAGTCTGGACAATGGGGTGTAGAGTAGGATCTTGATCCGAGGCACCAACAGGCTCAAAGCTTTGACTGTTCCCAGAATGCACAGCGCCGCCTCCTCTATAACCCCGCCTCCCAGCACAGGAGCTCAGTTTGTCAGTTGGTGCTGCAGTAAGCAGGCACTTAACAGAGGGGCTGCTCCAGGCAGCCCTAAGAAAAGCTTTTTATGAGGTAAAAAGTGAAGACTTCAAGGGCAGCAGCAGGGGTAAATGTCTTCTGACATTCTCTGCTGCAGCTCCAGCTCTCCCCAGCGGCGCTGTACACTCACGAGCCCTGGTTGCCGGGTACCTGCAGCGGAGGCTCCGGTTTACTTCACATTAGGCACACACGGCTGGGGCTCTCCAGGATCGCGTGGCCACGCTTCAGGAGGTGGTAAGTGGGTCCCGCTCGCGGGACCCGGTCTTTATCGCGATCCGGCGCGGTCAGTGGGAGGCGGGCCGCGCGCGCTGGCGGTGGACACTGTGGATAGAGGCGATCCCACTAGATGGGCGCAGGTCAGGTTTTCTCTTAAAACCGATTTCTCTGACGTCCTAGTGGATGCTGGGGACTCCGTCAGGACCATGGGGATATAGCGGCTCCGCAGGAGACAGGGCACAATAATAAAAGCTTTAGGATCAGGTGGTGTGCACTGGCTCCTCCCCCTATGACCCTCCTCCAAGCCTCAGTTAGATTTTTGTGCCCGACGAGAAGGGTGCAATCTAGGTGGCTCTCCTGAGCTGCTTAGAATAAAAGTTTAAGTTAGGTTTTTTATTTTCAGTGAGTCCTGCTGGCAACAGGCTCACTGCTACGAGGGACTTAGGGGAGAGAAGAAAACTCACCTGCGTGCAGGATGGATTTGCTTCTTAGGCTACTGGACACCATTAGCTCCAGAGGGAGTCGGAACACAGGTCTCACCCTGGGGTTCGTCCCGGAGCCGTGCCGCCGACCCCCCTTACAGATGCCGAAGTTGAAGAGGTCCAGAAACAGGCGGCAGAAGACTTTCAGTCTTCATAAGGTAGCGCACAGCACTGCAGCTGTGCGCCATTGTTGTCAGCACACTTCACCAACAGTCACCAACTGTCACTGAGGGTGCAGGGCGCTGGGGGGGGCGCCCTGGGCAGCAATGTATAATACCTTTTTTATGGCTAAAATACATCACATATAGCCCTTGAGGCTATATGGATGTATTTAACCCCTGCCAGATCTCACAAACTCCGGGAGAAGTGCCCGCCGAAAAGGGGGCGGGGCCTATTCTCCTCAGCACACGGCGCCATTTTCCTGCTCAGCTCTGCTGTGAGGAAGGCTCCCAGGCTCTCCCCTGCACTGCACTACAGAAACAGGGTTAAAACAGAGAGGGGGGGCACTTATTTGGCGATATGATTACATATATAAAAATGCTATAAGGGAAAACACTTGTATAAGGGGTTGTCCCTGTATAATTATAGCGTTTTTGGTGTGTGCTGGCAAACTCTCCCTCTGTCTCCCCAAAGGGCTAGTGGGGTCCTGTCCTCTGTCAGAGCATTCCCTGTGTGTGTGCTGTGTGTCGGTACGTGTGTGTCGACATGTAGGAGGACGATGTTGGTGAGGAGGCGGAGCAAATTGCCTGTATTGGTGATGTCACTCTCTAGGGAGTCGACGCTGGAATGGATGGCTTATTTAGGAATTACGTGATAATGTCAACACGCTGCAAGGTCGGTTGACGACATGAGACGGCCGGCAAACAAATTAGTACCTGTCCAGGCGTCTCAGACACCGTCAGGGGCTTGTAAAAACGCCCATTTACCTCAGTCGGTCGACACAGACACAGACACGGACACTGACTCCAGTGTCGACGGTGAAGAAACAAACGTATTTTCCTTTAGGGCCACACGTTTCATGTTAAGGGCAATGAAGGAGGTGTTACATATTTCTGATACTACAAGTACCACAAATAAGGGTATTATGTAGGGTGTGAATAAACTACTTGTAGTTTTTCCTGAATCAGATAAATTAAATGAAGTGTGTGATGATACGTGGGTTTCCTCCGATAGAAAATTATTGGCGGTATACCCTTTCCCGCCAGAAGTTAGGGCGAGTTGGGAAACACACCTTAGGGTGAATAAGGCGCTCACACGCTTATAAAAACAAGTGGCGTTACCGTCTCCAGATACGGCAGCCCTCAAGGAGCCAGCTGATAGGAAGCTGAAAAATATCCTAAAAGTATATACACATATACTGGTGTTATACTACGACCAGCAATCGCCTCAGCCTGGATGTGCAGCGCTGAGGGGGCTTGGTCGGATTTCCTGACTGAAAATATTGATACCCTTGACAGGGACAAGATTTTATTGACTATAGAGCATTTTAAGGATGCATTTCTATATATGCGAGATGCGCAGAGGGATATTTGCATTCTGGCATCAAGAGTAAATGTGATGTCCATATCTGCCAGACGACAGTGGTCAGGTGATGCAGATTCCAGACGGCACATGGAAGTATTGCCGTATAAAGGGGCGGTCCATCGGACCTGGTGGCCATGGCAACAGCTGAAAAATCCACCTTTTGTTACCCCAAGTCACATCTCAGCAGAAAAGGACACAGTCTTTTCAGTCTCAGTCCTTTCGTCCCCATAAGGGCAGGCGGGCAAAAGGGCCAGTCATATCTGCCCAGGGGTAGAGGAAGGGGAAGAAGACTGCAGCAGGCAGCCCATTCCCAGGAACAGAAGCCCTCCACAGCTTCTGCCAAGTCCGCAGCATGACGCTGGGGCCGTACAAGCGGACTCAGGTGCGGTAGGGGGTCATCTCAAGAGTTTCAGCACGCAGTGGGCTCACTCACAAGTGGACTCCTGGATCCTACACGTAGTATCCCAGGTGTACATTGGAAATTCGAGACGTCTCCCCCTCACAAGTTCCTGAAGTCTGCTTTACCAACGTCTCCCTCCGACAGGGAGGCAGTATTGGGAACAATTCACAGGCTGTATTCCCAGCAAGTGATAATCAAAGTACCCCTTCTACAACAAGGGAAGGGGTATTATTCCACACTATATTGTGGTACTGAAGCCAGACGGCTAGGTGAGATCTGAAATATTTGAACACTTACATACAAGCGTTCAAATCAAGATGGAGTCACTCAGAGCAGTGATAGCGAACCAGGAAGAAGGGGACGATATGGTGTCACTGGATATCAGGGACGCTTACCTACATGTCCAAATTTGCCCTTCTCAACAAGGGTACCTCAGGTTCGTGGTACAGAACTGTCACTATCAGTTCAGACGCTGCCGTTTGGATTGTCCACGGCACCCCGGGTCTTTACCAAGGTAATGGCCGAAATGATGATTCTTCTTAAAAGAAATATGGACGCTTTCCTGATAAGGGCAAGGTCCAGAGAACAGTTGGAGGTCGGAGTAGCACTATCTTAAGTAGTTCTACGACAGCACGAGTGGATTCTAAATATTCCAAAATCGCAGTTTTTTCCGACGACACGTCTACTGTTCCTAGGGATGATTCTGGACACAGTCCAGAAAAGGATGTTTTCTCCCGGAGAAGAAAGCCAGGGAGTTATCCGAGCTAGTCAGGAACCTCCTAAAACCAGGAAAAGTATCAGTGCATCATTGCACAAGGATCCTGTGAAAAATGGTGGTTTCTTACAAAGCGATCCCATTCGGTAGATTTCACGCAAGAACCTTTACGTGGGATCTGCTGGAAAAATGGTCCGGATCGCATCTTCAGATGCATCAGCGGATAACCCTGTCTCCAAGGACAAGGGTGTTTCTTCTGCGGTGGCTGCAGAGTGCTCATCTATGAAAGGGCCGCAGATTCGGCATTCAGGACTGGGTCCTGGTGACCACGGATGCCAGCCTGAGTGGCTGGGGAGCAGTCACACAAGGAAAAAATTTCCAGAGAGTGTGATCGAGTCTGGAGACTTCTCTCCACATAAATATACTGGAGCTAAGGGCAATTTACAATGCTCTAAGCTTAGCAAGACCTCTGCTTCAAGGTCAGCCGGTATTGATCCAGTGGGACAACATCACGGCAGTCGCCCACGTAAACAGACAGGGCGGCACAAGAAGCAGGAGGGAAATGGCAGAAACTGCAAGGATTCTTCGCTGGGCGAAAAATCATGTGATAACACTCTCAGCAGTGTTCATTCCGGGAGTGGAAAACTGGGAAGCAGACTTCCTCAGCAGGCATGACCTCCACCCGGGAGAGTGGGGACTTCATCGGGAAGTCTTCCACATGATTGTAAACCGTTGTGAAAAACCAAAGGTGGACATGATGGCGTCCCGCCTGAACAAAAAACTAGATATTGCGCCAGGTCAAGGGACCCTCAGGCAATAGCGGTGGACGCTCTGGTAACACTGTGGATGTACCAGTCAGAGTATGTGTTCCCTCCTATGCCTCTCATACAAAAAGTACTGAGAATCATAAGAGGGAGATGAGTAAGAATGATACTCGTGGTTCCGGATTGGCCAAGAAGGACTTGGTACCCGAAACTTCAAGAGATGTTCACGGAAGACCCGTGGCCTCTACCTTTAAGAAAGGACCTGCTCCAGCAGGGGCCTTGTCTGTTCCAAGACTTACCGCGGCCGCGTTTGACGGCATGGCGGTTGAACGCCGGATCCTGAAAGGGCATTCCAGATGAAGTCATCCCTACCCTGGTCGAAGACAGGAAGGATGTAACCGCAAAACATTTTCACCGCATTTGGCGAAGATATGTTGCGTGGTGTGAGGCCAAGAAGGCCCCTACAGAGGAATTCCAACTGGGTCGTTTCCTACATTTCCTGAAAACAGGACTGTCTATGGGCCTAAAATTAGGGTCCATTAAGGTTCAAATTTCGGCCCTGTCGAATTTCTTCCAGAAAGAACTGGCTTTAGTGCCTGACGTTCAGATGTTTGTAAAAGGGGTACTGCATATACAGCCTCCTTTTGTGCCCCAGTGGCACCTTGGGATCTCAATGTTGTTTTGAGTTTCCTAAAGTCACATTGGTTTGAACCACTCACCACTGTGGACTTAAAATATCTCACATGGAAGGTGACGATGCTATTAGCCCTGGCTTCAGCCAGGCGTGTGTCAGAATTGGCGGCTTTATCATATATAAAGCCCTTACTTAATTTTTCATTCTGACAGGGCAGAATTGAGGACTCGTCCTCAATTTCTCCTTAAGGTGTTTTCTGTTTTTCACATGAACCAACCTATTGTGGTACCTGCGGGTACTAGGGACTTGGAGGACTCCAAGTTACTTGACGTTGTCAGGGCCCTGAAAAATATGTTTCCAGGAAGGCTGGAGTCAGAAAATCTGACTCGCTGTTTAGCCTGTATGCACCCAACAAGATGGGTGCTCCTGCTTCTAAGCAGACGATTGCTCGCTGGATTTGTAATACAATTCAGTTTACACATTCTGTGGCAGGCCTGCCACAGCCAAAATCGGTAAAAGCCCATTCCAAAAGGAAGGGGGCTCATCTTGGGCGACTGCTCGAGGGGTCTCGGCTTTACAACTTTGCCGAGCAGTTACTTGGTCAGGGGAAAACACGTTTGCTAAATTCTACAAATTTGATACCCTGGCTGAGGAGGACATGGAGTTCTCTCATTCGGTGCTGCAGGGTCATCCGCACTCTCCCGCCCGTTTGGGAGCTTTGGTATAATCCCCATGGTCCTGACGGAGTCCCCAGCATCCACTAGGACGTCAGAGAAAATAAGATTTTACTTACCGATAAATCTATTTCTCGTAGTCCGTAGTGGATGCTGGGCGCCCATCCCAAGTGCGGATTGTCTGCAATACTTGTACATAGTTATTGTTACAAAAATCGGGTTATTCTTGTTGTGAGCCATCTTTTCAGAGGCTCCTTCGTTGTTATCATACTGTTAACTGGGTTCAGATCACAGGTTGTACGGTGTGATTGGTGTGGCTGGTATGAGTCTTACCCGGGATTCAATATCCTTCCTTATTATGCACGCTCGTCCGGGCACAGTATCCTAACTGAGGCTTGGAGGAGGGTCATAGGGGGAGGAGCCAGTGCACACCACCTGATCCTAAAGCTTTTATTATTGTGCCCTGTCTCCTGCGGAGCCGCTATATCCCCATGGTCCTGACGGAGTCCCCAGCATCCACTACGGACTACGAGAAATAGATTTATCGGTAAGTAAAATCTTATTTTTAATATCGCCCACAGTACCCGGTGGTTTTGTCAGCAAGGGGGATAAGGCTTAGACCTGAAGTCCCATCCCCCAGCCCCAGGGCGCCATTTCCAGCAAGTGTTCCCGCCCTGGAGCTGCATCTCTGTCTTTCCTCACTCCCTGTCAGTGTCTGCGGCGCCATTATTCCTCAGCTCACTGTTCCTGGGACTGCTTGGGCAAATCCTCCTATGTAAAGCCGCCTGGTTGTCAGTGCTGTGACTTTACATGACACTTAAGTATTCTACCTGCCTTTTTAGTCAGTGTTAGTAAGAAAGAGTGCATTTAGTCAGGAGTTTATAGTACAATTACCTGTGATATACATCCAGTTTTTTACTGTGTAGTGTTATATCTACTGTTATATAGCTGTGTAAGCTAGTCCAGTGCAGTATTATTGTCTGTAATAACCTCTGCATTGTACAAACTGTGACTATTTGTGTGTGCATTGATAGCTGAGTGGTGCCCATCTCGTGTCTTTCACTCAACTTGCTATCCCTATATTCTATAGCCTGAGGGGGCTTGGTGCGTCAGGTGTTATTTAATATAGGATTTTCACAAAGATATACTGTATTACGTATTTTTCTCTGTGATTTAGTCACCATATCTCTCCTTTATCTCTTCTGGTGCTGACTACACTGCGCAGGGGTTTGGGTTTAGGGATAAAGTGCTGCTAATAATTGTACTGTGTTACCTCATACTGCAAGTTACATCATGTCTGCTTCTGAGGGTAACGGTACTGGGACGGAACACACTGCTGGTGTTCCTGATGCCACAGGCACATATGGGGAGAATATAGCAGCTGTGGGCCTGTGGCAACGGAGGCACATACTGACCCTCCGTGGGCCACTTTTTCCACGCTTCTGCATATGCTAGTTCATAAACTAACAGCCGCTGTTGGACCCCCAATGCCGGTACAACCGTATGTGGTCCCTGCAGCTAACCCGCCGTGGGCGGACGATTTATCTGCTCAATTGAAGAAGTTGAACTAGTCCCTGACTACTAAAAAGTCTGACCAACGCTCGCCTAAGTCCAAGAGGTCCTCTAAGCGAGCGCTCATCTCCTCACAATCCACTGCTGTCACTGACACCTAGTCTGATGAAGACAGCACATACACTGACCCCACAGGTTCTGACTCAAAGACGGCTGATGGGGAGGGTAGTTCACATGTGGATGTTCCTGATCTTTTGGAGGCTATTAAGTTAATTCTGCAGATTACGGATGATCCCGAGCCATCCGTTCCTCCTAAGAAACCAGATAGGTTCAAGCGTCAGAAGGTGATTAAACAAGTTTTACCTCACTCTGACCACCTAGTGGATATACGTCAGGAACCCTGGCAAAGCCCGGGTACGAAGTTTGTGCCCCAAAAGAAGATGCTGGCTCGCTATCCCCTCGCGCCAGGGCTGTCTAAGAATTGGGAAACGCCTCCTCCAGTAGACTCACATGTGGCTAGGATGGTGGCTTCCTCAGCTCTACCTGTCACTACCGTCACGTCTCTAAAAGAGCCTACGGATAAACGTGCCGAGGGTTGTCTAAAAGTGATTTACACCCTCACGGGTGCTGCACAAAGGCCCACTATTACAGCTACATGGGCGGCAGAGGCTATTGAAGCATGGGCCTTGGAGTAACAGGCTGAAATCTCCTCTGACCATGCTAGACAATGCTTGTCATATATTGTCACAGCTTCTCGCTATATTAAAGAGGCGGCTTCTGATGCCGGTATCCTAGCAGCCAAGACCTCTACTACGTCAGTCCTGGCTCGCAGGATATTGTGGCTGATATCCTGGTCTGTGGACCTGGACTCTAGAAAAATCCTGGAGGTACTCCCTTTCAAGGGGGATATTCTGTTTGGGGAGGACTTAAATAAGATAGTGGCTGATTTGGCTACTGCCAAAACTGCCTGTCTGCCTAATACAGCTCCTTCTGTGTCGAAGGCCAAAGGCACGTCCTTTCGCCCCTTTCGTCCTTCAGGTAAAGCAAAAGGTCAGGCGTACCATAAGCAGGCCCGCACTTCCAAACCTGGTAAGCCGAAGCCCAAAAGAGCCTGGGCTGCCCGTCAGCCAGCAGCCAAGACCGATAAGCCTGCCGCATGACGGGGCGGGCCTCCCCCAGGGTGATCCCAGGGTGGGGGGCCGGCTTCTAGGGTATACCCAGGAATGGTTGAAGACCACTTCAGATGCCTGGGTACGGGAAGTCGTCACTCGAGGTTACGCCATAGCCTTCAAAAACCGACCCCCTCATCGATTTTGCCAGACAGACGTCCCGTCGGACTAGACAAAGGCAAACACTCTGCATTCGGTGGCACAGACCCTTCTGGATACAGGAGTCGTAGTACAGATGCCTCTTGCTCAGAGGGGCCGGGGGTACTATTCTCCGCTGTTTCTAGTCCCGAAACCGAATGGGTCCTCCTGGCCCATTCTCAACTTCAAGGCACTGAACAAATTTGTGAAGGTTTCCAAGTTCCGTATGGAAACCATATAGTTCTGGCCTTGGAACCTGGGGACTACATGGTCTCCCTGGACATACAGGATGCTTACCTGCATATTCCTATAGCAGTGTCACATCAACAATACCTGAGGTTCGCTATTGGCAACCTCCATTACCAGTTTCGGGCATTACCTTTTGGTTTAACAACGGCTCCGCGAGTCTTCACCAAATGTGCATCTGGGAGCGCTGTTGGACACTCACAACCAGAGGTTGTTCTTATCTCAGGAGAAAGTCCTAAAATTTCAGGACAGGCTTCGTTGCTTCCTTTCTCGTCCGCAAGTGTCGATACATTCGGCTATGCAGGTGCTGGGCCTCATGGTGTCAGCATTCGACATGGTGGAGTATGCTCAATTCCATTCTCGCCCCCTCCAGAAGCTGATTCTAGTAAAGTGGGACGGCCTGCCTCACCGGATCAGGTCTCACATGATCTCTTTGACTCCGGAGGTCCGTCTGTCGCTGCTCTGGTGGCTCCTGGACCGACAATTGTGCAGAGGCTGTCCCTTCTGGATTTCCAACTGGGTCCTGTTGACGACAGATGCCAGTCTAAGAGGTTGGGGCGCGGTGCTGGAGCAGCACTTCTTGCAGGGTCGGTGGACCAAGGAGGAATCTCTCCTCTCGATCAACATTCTGGAATTGCAGGCGGTCTTCAATGCGTTGAACCTAGCCCAGCATTTGATTCAGAACCGTCCTGTTCAAGTACAGTCAGACAACGCCACCACAGTGGCTTACATAAATCATCAAGGCGGCACTCGAAGCCATTTGGCAATGAAGGAAGCCTCACGGATTCTACGTTGGGCAGAACGCCATCTACCGGCAATATCGGCAATATTCATTCCGGGAGTCCTGAATTGGGAAGCGGACTTTCTCAGTCATCAAGACGTGCATGCCGGCGGGTGGGGCCTCCATCCAGAAGTGTTTCAACTCCTCGTGGAAAGGTGGGGTCTTCCAGATGTGGATCTGATGGCGTCTCGACACAATCACAAGGTTCCGGTCTTCGGAGCAAGGACAAGGGATCCTCAAGCAGCATTTGTGGATGCGCTGGCAGTGCCGTGGAGGTTTCGGCTGCCGTACCTGTTCCCTCCGGTGTCACTCCTGCCCAGGGTAATTCGGAAGTTCAAGCAAGAAAAAGGAAATCTGCTTCTCATAGCTCCGGCGTGGCCCAGACGGCACTGGTTCTCAGACCTGCAAGGCCTATCATCAGAGCGTCCACTTCTACTTCCACAACGCCCAGACCTCCTCGTTCAGGGCCCCTGTGTCTACCAGGACCTAGCCCGGCTGTCTTTGACGGCGTGGCTCTTGAAGCTTCCGTCTTGAGGGCTAAGGGTTTTTCTGAAGAGGTCATTAAAACTATGTTGCGGGCCCGGAAACCGGCCTCTGCTCGGATTTACCATTGGGTCTGGCATTCCTACTTTGTTTGGTGCGCATCTAACCATTATGACGCTTCCAAGTTTAGTACAGCCAAACTTTTGGCTTTTCTACAGCAGGGCCTAGATTTAGGCCTGCGTCTTGCTACCCTCAAGGTTCATATTTCTGCCTTGTCGGTGTGGTTTCAGAGAAAAATTGCGACTTTACCTGGTGTTCATACTTTCACTCAGGGTGTGTTGCGTATCCAACCTCCCTATGTCCCGCCTGTGGCTCCTTGGGACTTGTCGGTGGTTTTGGAGGCGTTGCAGGAGACTCCATTTGAACCTCTTGGTTCAAGCTGACCTTAAGTGGCTTTCCCTTAAGGTGGTGTTCTTGCTGGCTATTGCCTCTGCTAGAAGAGTGTCGGATTTGGGTGCCTTGCCTTGTAGTTCCCCATATCTGATTTTTCACCATGACCGGGCGGTTCTTAGGACTCGTCCCGGATATTTACCTAAGGTGGTTTCTTCGTTCCACCTTAATCAGGAGATTGTGGTTCCAGCTTTTGTTTCTCCTGATTTGTCTCCCAAAGAGCGGTCTTTGGATGTGGTACGGGCTCTCCGTATCTATGTGAAGAGAACTGCTTCTATTCGAAAGTCTGATTCTCTCTTTGTTTTGTTTGGATTTCACAAACGTGGCTGGCCTGCTCACAAGCAGACCCTGGCCAGGTAGATTAGAATGGTGATTGCGCATGCTTATGTGAAGGCTGGTCTGTCAGCTCCTGTTCACATTACGGGCCATTCTACTCGGTCTGTTAAACCTTCTTGGGCGGCCCAACGTGGTGCGACCCTTGACCAATTGTGTAAGGTGGCTACGTGGTCCTCCGGGAACACGTTCATAAGGTTCTATGCCTTCGATACTGCCGCTTCCCAGGATGCTTCCTTTGGACGCCGGGTTCTTGTGCCCGCTACAGTGCGTCCCCTACCATAAGGAACTGCTTTAGGACATCCCCATTGTCCAGACTTGTGGAGCCCAGTGTACCCCGCAGCAGAAAACGAGTTTTATGGTAAGAACTTACCCTTGTTAAAACTCTTTCTGCGAGGTACACTGGGCTCCACAAGGCGCCCACCCTGACGCACTTAGCTTCTTTGGGTTGATATGGCATTAGCCGCTGACACTTCTCTTGTCGTGAGAGTGTGGTGTATGTGGCTACTAACCGTTGTCATCTCTTTTCCTGCTACTGCATTGGGCTGGTTAACTAAACTGAGCTCCTGTGCTGGGAGGCGGGGTTATAGAGGAGGCGGCGCTGTGCATTCTGGGAACAGTCGAAGCTTTGAGCCTGTTGGTGCCTCGGATCAAGATCCTACTCTACACCCCATTGTCCAGACTTGTGGAGCCCAGTGTACCTCGCAGAAAGAGTTTTAACAAGGGTAAGTTCTTACCATAAAACTCGTTTTTTCTTTGCAGGTGGAGGTAGAAGAAAAGGGAAGAGGTCAGCAGCCTTTTCAAGATCACAGGAGCAGAAATCATCCTCTGTTTCTGCCACATCCACCGCATGACGCTGGGACTCTCTTGCGGGAGCCCATACAGGTGGGGACACGTCTAAAACTCTTCAGTCAGTCCTGGAACGTACTTGGACCCGTAGGTTTTAAGAATAGTGTCCCAAGGGTGCATACTGGAGTTTCCAGACGTTTCCCCTCACCAATTATTCAAATCGGCCTTACCGATTCTCCTCCGGACAGGGAGGTAGTATGCAACGCAATACAAGGGTTGTGTCAGGATCAGGTCATTTTCCTGGTTTCCCCTGTCACAATAGGGAGAAGGCTGTTGTTCAAGCCTCTTTGTGCTCCCGAAACAAGACGGCTCGGTCAAACCAATCCTAAATCTGAAATCCCTCAATTTCTACTTAAAGAAATTCAAATCCAAGATGAGATCTCTCAGAGCAGTGATCTCCAATCTGGAAAAAGATAAAGGAGGTCTAATTACGGTTTTTCCTCCGCATTAGGCTTACCTGAGGTTTGCAATTCAAGATTGTCATTACCAATTTCACCAGGGTGATGGCGGTAATGATGGTTCTCCTTCGCTACTAAGGAGTCACAATTATCCCGTACTGGGACGGTCTCCTGATAACGGCAAAATCAAGAAATCAGTTGGTGCAAAATGTGGCACTCTCCCTGATAGTTCTTCAACAACATGGTTGGCTCATGAACTTGCCAGAACCACTGTCGGTCCCAGCGACGCGGTTGTCGGTTTTGGGAATAATACTAGATACAGAACTACAGAGAGTTTTTCTTCCAGTGGAAGAGGCTCTGAAGATCCAGAGTCTGGTCTGTCAAAGTCAGAAAAATATCACGATGCACACTGCCATATTTGCACCTCATACAGGTCCGCGCTGCGCATGCGTGCGCTCTCCCGTGCGTGCACATACTCGCTGTTGCGGGCACCCGCGGGCGCGCGGTATGTGCATTTACGGTAGAGTTCATGTGTTCGTAGCGTGCGACTCAATCGTTACATATTTTCACTATATAATGTATTTTGTAGATCATGGTCCCTTTGATAGAATCTGAAAGTTTAGTTAATGTAGCATGTTCATGGACAGAGAAATCCCTCTTTGTTTGATACGAAGGGTCAGACAGGAGTAATACAGTGGTGTTTAGTATCCATCGGAAGAGTATTTAATTAGCAATATTCCGGTGTTGGTTTGAAACGGATTAATCGCTCGTGCGAATAGTTATGGACATAAGAAGTTTATGTCCATTTACTATTATTTGCACTTACTTATCCATGCGGCGGGAAACCTAGTTTCCCACCCACCTGAGCAGTTGGAAATCGTCACAGCCCACCTGTATGAATCAACCTATGACCTTTTGTTATAATGCGAGGAGGAATTCCTGTGTCCAATGAACAATGAGATTGTAGGGACCATTGAATTGTATTGTGTGTGGGGCATAAATAGACAAGCCGATCACATCCAGCTCTCACTCTTCAACGGTTCTCATTGCTGAAAATCGGGAGCTGGTTGTCCAGAGGCGCATGCGATCGTTCCCCTTTGTGCGTAAGTTTTCTCCGCAATCATATTGTCTTTCTTGTTATTATGGGCCATATCTCTCTCTCTCT
The DNA here is from genome assembly GCF_028390025.1 of Pseudophryne corroboree. NCBI lineage: Eukaryota > Metazoa > Chordata > Amphibia > Anura > Myobatrachidae > Pseudophryne > Pseudophryne corroboree. The sequence continues at coordinate 164,647,306 of NC_086448.1, forward strand.
CTCTTCTCCTCTTTCTCTCGTATTCTCTTAAACGTAATTGTATTGTATTTACTGTGTAGTTACCTGGTTAGTTAGTCTATGTTATATTGTAGTGTATGACTTGTATTGTATTATTCTTTTTCTCAAGTATAACATTCATATAAGGCGTTAGACCCTAAGCCCGGTAGTTGTGTATTTATTATAGTGTTAAGTATTCACAGAGCGTCGGTGACGCTCAAACAGCTTTTAAGTTAATAAGGTTACACTGTGTTGCATCTACACCCTATCTCTACACTAAGGTTTTACAGCATATTACATTGTTTATGGTTTAGATATAAAGGTTTAACATTGTGAGCGTCTGCGCCGCTCGTGATCTCCTCGTGGTCTCGAGCGTCCGCTACGCTGATAGCGTAGCATTACGGTAGTCGCTCACCTAAAAGTGTGCCCGATACCAACAGCGTATTCTCTCGAGCGTTTGTGTCGCTCGAGCGACCCGCTCCCGATACAGCGTCCGCTACGCTATAGCGAACCATTACGTTAGTCAGCAGCCAATAGCGTGCCTGCCTGTGATCTCTTGGCCGTGAGCGAACGTGACGCTTGAGCGTCTCGACCACGGCTAAGCGATTGTTACGCAACGTGCGTACCCTTACGGTACTCCATACGTCAATAGCGTACAGTGTTCTTAGGCCTCTTAAAGGGTTTTAAATAAGATAAATAATTTAGCTTTATCAATTGGCGGATCGTCCTGTCCTTCACATATCTCTGCTAGGTAATTTCAGCAGACATTACCCATCAGCAAAGGGCGGGAGATCATATTCTTCGCAGTGCTGACGGGATAAGCGTCTGCTTCGCTTAGTAAAGGGTGCTGAAGGAAACCGGAACCGGAGGTAAGAACAACACGCTAGTGTCTTTTAAAACTGTTTATTTCTGTCTTGCGTACGCACGCACATATCTGCATTTCTTTTTCATTCGTGTATTTTCATATATCACTCTCCTGTTTGCCATTTTATAATTGATAAAACGTGCTAAGAGAGATTTGTCGCTATTTCATAGTTAAAGTGTAAAAGTAATGCGTTAAGGGATAAAGTGTAAAGCACACACGCAGCTCTACCTAAAGACAAGGAGAGATTGGTGTGGGGTTCAGTAGAGGATCGAGGATCATCTACATTGATAAACGTGTTAGTTGTGTTACGGTGGACATTGGTTTTGTGTACACGTGTCTCTAACAAAGGGCTGAGACTCGCGTACGCAAAGGCCGTGCACGCAGCGTAAATTACGCTACGGAGCGTCTGGGTACGCCCACGTAACTCAAGTCACACGATAGTGTTGATTTTCAACAGGCGATAAATAGCGCAACAGGCGATAAATAGCGCAACAGGCGATAAATAGCGCAAATCTATTTTAATATCCGAAATTTAAATTAACAGATCCTTCTCCAAATTTACAACACATCTGGTCTAAAGGAAAAAAAATTCTGCGCAGAAATAGAAATAGAAACAAAAGTGTACATGTGGTGAGTGAGTGTTTGCAATTATATAAGTTTTACAATTTTGGGGATTGAACCACAGAAATCATCGAGTTCTCGTGAAGTACATACGTGTAAGTGACATACATGGTGGCTAGGGAGGCATCCCTTGTTAAACATATAAAGAGCATTAGAGAGTAGCAGACCAGGAGGTCATACTGTAACAGACCAGGAGGTCAGACCAGGAGGTCGCATAACAGACCAGGAGGTCCAGGTACAGCAGACAAGGAAGTCCGCTATAGAGTCAAGTAGCCCAACACCAAGAAGGGTTGGAGCGTAACCCATATAGGCCATAAAGCTCAGGCTGAAGGAATTCGCAGCTGCTGAATGTCGATTCCACTGGTCGCTCCGTACATAAGATTAGTTGCTTATGTACTGAACGATTGTACCGCACGTAATTGTGTGCATTAGTTAGTCTGACCAGTACCATTTGTGTACGAACCCGGTCATAAACACTATTTGTACATTCTGACGTGATTTGTGTAATTTTTTATTTTTAAAAGGGAAGTTCGCTGGTCACTCAGGAATTATCCAACAACCCCACAGTTACTGGAAAGGGTTAATGCTCTGCGGATCACACCCACATGTTCCAGTAAACAAAGGTTCATAGGGGCCCTGGGTCGAGTACGCCAGCACTATATCAGTGTGTGGGCGTATTGGTCGGCGTGGGCGAGTGAGTGGGGTACTCGGTAAACCACCACCGTCAACCTATCGTGAATATTTTGGTTTTTTGTAAGGGTTCGCTGAAGACCCTGATATAAAGGTCAGAGGTAGAGCAAGCAACACCTGCAAATTATGGGGGCCAGTTGTTCAGGAAGGGGGCGATCAACCTCGGTTCGGGTTGATTCTATAAACCGACCAATCGGGTCGGCAAGGTACGTAATGTGTGAAAAATACGGCTCACACACAGAAGTTTTATGTGGTGAATGGGAGAGAATGACAATGCATGACGGGGAGAAATTCCCAAGAGTAGGTAGCTTCAGCCCAGAAGTGTTAATGAATTTAAGGAGGAGGATATGTCTCATTAAATCAACAAAGAGACGAATCCAACATTATGATTATTTGCAGCTATGGCAACAGGAGGGTGAAATACAGAGAGGATTGGCTCTGGCGGCGGGATCTAATCCTATCAAGAAACTGATAGCCACGGCCCCGCCGCCACCATACATATCAGGAGAGAAATTGGTTGCGGAGAATGACGCATCAGGGGGTAACAAACAGGCACTTAGCAACTGTATAAATGTTAAGGATAATGTTAATAAGTTAACCAATGCAAGTATTAACCCGTGCAAGTTGTACCCTGTTTTGAACTTTCCCCAGGAGTGTGATCAAGAGGACGAATCGGCAACAATATCGGCTCTCTCTCTAGCAGCCACCATATCAGAAACAACAGTAGGCACGGCCCAACCCATAAGATTAGTAACAAAGCCCCCTAGCGGAGGGACAGGTGAGGTCGTATCAACGGGTAAGTACGGCACCATACACTATGCTGAAACCATTTCACCACAGACTGTAGAATCTACACAGAATGATGTTGTTAAACTTGCTCCCGTGAGGGTAATAGCTGTTCCAAATGGGAAAACGGACACTACAGGAGTCACTCCTATCAGGAACATTGCCATGTACAGCCCGTTTTCCCGAATGGAATTAAAAACCATAGTGTCTGAATTCCCTGATCCTAGAAAAGACTTAGTTGCTAGCCAGAAATACATCAGAGACCTAGGGAACACTTTAGAGCCCAATAACAAAGACTGGCAGATATTGCTGAGGGCATGTTTACCCTCCAATGTCGACGCAGCTCAATTCTTAGCTGACTGTGGACTGGATCAGGATGTACCTCTTACAGATGTGTACAACAAAGATAATGTAAAAAGGATAAATTTACAGTTAAAGGAGTATTTCCCAGCTGTAGCCAAATGGAATAGAATTTTTTCCATTAAACAAAAAGAGTCAGAAACAGCTGCTGATTATTTTCACCGGGCATTATTAGAAATGGCAAAATACACTGGCATAGAGGACATTAGGACCAATGCAAATCATCAAGAAGTAGCAGTATCTGTGCTAATGGATGGTTTAAAAGAAGCATTAAAGACAAGGGTACAGACCACGCAACCATGTTGGCGAGGTCTGTCAGTGGCTACTTTGAGAGAGGCTGCTATTGATCACGACCGGAATATCACCAGACACAGGGAGTCACAAGGTGATAAGTTAATGGCCGTAAGTATACAGGCCCTGACCACAAAGCAGCCTTTGTATAGATCACCAAACCCTGTGGGTAAGTCAAATGTGGTAACATGTTATTTTTGTCATAAACAGGGACACATAGCACGAGACTGTAGAGCGAAAAATTCACAAAGATCATACCAACCCCCTAGACAACGACATGACACACGAAATTGGGATCAGGGTCCACAGAGACGGAGTTATGAGCCACCTACAGGGGAAACAAAAAGATATCCCCCAACAGGAGACTGGCAAACTCCTGGCAGTTCCCATTTAACCCCTTCACAGGTAGTTGCTGCCAGCGGGATTCAGGGAGGTCACCATACCCAATAGGGGTGTGGCCATACCTGGAATCTGCAGCCAGTAAAATTGATTGCAAATCTTGGAAGTGAACCCGAAATTGCAATCAATGTAGCTGGTAAATCATTAAACTTTCTTGTAGATACGGGGGCGGCCAAATCAGTGATAAATTCGACAGTGGGCATGAGAACCACTGGTAAGACAATTCCAGCCATAGGGGTAACGGGAGTAGTCCAGCACTACCCTGTTAGCAAACCAGCCGAGATTACAATAGGGCCTTTACATACCAAGCATTCCTTTTTGCTGGCTGCATCGGCACCGACTAACCTCCTGGGAAGAGACTTATTGTGTAAAATGGGGTGCGTCATTTATTGTACTCCTGAAGGTGTATTCTTGGACATACCTGAGAATCACGCTCAGGAAGTGCGAGACATGTTAGACTCCCCATCAAAATTAATGTCACATACCATTATGACAAATAGGACTCCATCCCAAGTAGAAGAAATGACATCCCAGATACCAGAGTCACTTTGGACAAAAGATGGACAGGACACTGGATTAATGGCAAACGTAGCTCCGGTAGTTGTACAAGTAAAAGATGGTAGGATAGCTCCAAAAATCCCACAGTACCCTCTGAAGCCAGAGGTGGAGTTAGGAGTTTATCCCGTAATAGAGCGCTTGCTACAACAGGGCATTCTGGTAAGAACGTCCAGCACTGCCAATAGTCCCATCTTCCCTGTGAAAAAGAGTGGGGGGAGGGGTTACCGGCTAGTGCAGGATCTAAGGGGGATTAACAAAATAGTTGAGAGTCAGTTCCCCGTAGTGCCAAATCCAGCTGTCATCCTTATGCAAATCCCTCCCACTGCGAAATTTTTCACTGTTATTGACCTCTGCTCCGCTTTCTTTTCGGTACCTTTGCACCCTGACAGCCAATATTTGTTTGCATTCACATACAGAGGAGTCCAATACACATGGACTCGATTACCACAAGGTTTCATAGACAGTCCAAGTATATTTTCCCAGGCTTTGCATGATTGTTTACAGTCTTTCCAACCAGAGAGTGGATCAGTATTGATACAGTACGTGGATGATTTACTACTGTGTTCTGATTCATTGGAAGCATCCCTGAAGGATACGAAACAGCTCCTGTTTCATCTTTCAGACACAGGACACAAGGTTTCCAAAGACAAGTTACAATTATGCCAAACTAGGGTAAAATATTTGGGACACTGTCTAACACAAGGACTGAGACACCTGACCGCTGATAGAATTCAAGCAATTAGAGACATGACTCTGCCACAAACCCAGCAACAGATCAGAACATTTTTAGGAATGTGTGGGTATTGCCGTAACTGGATCCCAGGGTTTTCCATTCTAGCGTTACCTTTGCAGGAGATGGTCTCCTCAAACAAACCTGATCGGATTTCGCTTACAGACGAGTCCGAGATGGCATTTGAGAGACTTAAACAGTGCCTAACGCAGGCACCAGCATTAGGTATGCCAGACTATGGGAAACCCTTTGAGCTGTACGGAACAGAAAGTGCTGGTTGCGCGGCAGGCATCTTAACCCAAAAGCACGGTGATGCCAGCAGGCCAGTAGCATACTACAGCACTCAGCTAGATACGGTAGCGCGATCCCTCCCCACATGCTTGCGAAGCGTTGCTGCGATAGCATTGCTAGTAACGAAAAGCGAAGATGTAGTGCTAGGTCACAACCTCACAATTCATACACCACATGCAGTGTCAGCCTTGCTAAATTCTGCCCAAACCAGGCACGTCTCATCAGCGCGGTTTACAAGATGGGAATTGGCACTAATGGCCCCCGTAAACATCACCATAAGGAGATGCAGTGCATTAAATCCTGCAACATATCTCCCAGGTGTGCCTGGACAGGCACAAAGGGTGGAGGATGAGAGTGGTGGGGAAGGAGAATTTAATACAAAGGAGGACACACATGATTGTATGGAATATTTGACCCAAAATTTTACCGCAAGGCCTGACATCAGTGACAACCCACTGGAAGATGTAGATCTAACTTTCTACACGGACGGTAGTTGTCACAGACAGTCAGACTCGGGAGACTTGTGTACTGGATACGCAGTCGTAGATGACCAAGGCACCATAGAAGCGGAACCGCTAGGCCCACCTCACTCAGCCCAGGTTGCTGAACTGGTCGCCCTAACCAGAGCATGTGAATTGGCTAAGGGCAAATCAGCCAATATCTACACCGACTCTAGATACGCATTCGGGGTAGTCCATGATTTCGGAGCCCTATGGCGCCTCAGAAATTTCATGACGGCAGCTGGTACACCGGTAGCGCATGCAGCTCTCATCAAAAGGCTTCTAACAGCGATACAGGAACCCGACAGAGTGGCTGTTATCAAGTGTAAAGCACACACATATAGCCAAGACCCAGTATCACTTGGTAACAGCCGAGCAGACGAAGCAGCTAAGTTAGCAGCTGGTACCCCCAGACAGACAGACACCACACAACTGATGGTATTTAATACCATCAACACACAGAAGTTGTGTGAGATGCAAAATTTGTGTTCCACACAGGAAAAGGCAGTTTGGAAGGCAAAGGGATATGGCCAGGAGTCCTCAGGACTCTGGACGGATGGACAAGGTAAACCGGTGGCCCCCAGAGCATATCTTCCATGTTTAGCTGAGGCAGCTCACGGGCTGACTCATCTGGGCAAGGAAGGAATGTGCAAGTTGGTAAGAGCATATTGGTGCGCCCCAGGATTTTCATCTCATGCAAGTAAGAGAGCAATGTCATGCCTTACATGCTTGAGAAAGAATATCGGAAAGGCAATACCAACAGAACCATCTCATATCCCACCTACAGGCGGTCCTTTTCAGGTAATACAGATTGACTTTATTCAATTACCCCCTTGTCGAAATTTGAAATATGTACTTGTTTGTATAGATGTGTTCTCAAATTGGGTCGAAGCATTTCCTGCGGCCACAAATACCGCTATGTTTACTGCTAAGAAAATTGTGCAGGAATTTGTATGTAGATATGGTATCCCTAGAATAATTGAAAGTGATAGGGGTACCCATTTTACAGGTGATGTCTTTCAAGGAATGTGTAAGTTGATGGGAATTGATAGCAGGCTGCACACTCCATACCGTCCACAGGCGAGTGCGAAGGTGGAAAGAGTGAACAGCACTATTAAAAATAAACTGAGCAAAGTTATGGCAGAGACAGGATTGACATGGCCAGAAGCTTTACCCATTGTACTGTACAGCATCAGAACCACTCCCAGGTCCCCTCTTAATCTGTCTCCCTTTGAAATCTTGTTTGGTCGACAACCGCATGTTATGATTAACCCTCAGGATGATTTGAAGTGTAACAATGAAGTGACTGTAAAATACTTGATTAACATGAGTAAACAGTTAAGGAATCAGAATGATAATTTGAAGTTAGTGATTCCTGATTTACCAGATAGTAATTGTCATGACATTGAACCTGGGGATTATGTAATGATACGGAATTTTCTACGCTCAGGTTGCCTTATTGATAGATGGGAAGGACCATACCAAGTCTTATTGACTAGCACTACAGCATTGAAGGTTGCCGAGAGAGAGACTTGGGTTCATTCGTCCCATTGTAAGAAGGTTGCTGATCCAGAGAGGTCCCGTGATAAGGAACAGACGGTAGAGGAAGTTGTATCACTGGAGTGTCTGTTCCAGGAGGACTGAGGCGGCACCTGAGCATCGAGAATCACAAGATCAAAAGCAGTTGTCGATCCCCTGTTCCCTTTTATTGTTTTTCTCCACTTCCCATCCCCTCCCCCTCAAATCATTTTTTCCCCCTTCTCATTCTTCTTCGTTTCCTCCTAAGATGGACTTGCCTCAAGAGACTGTGATCCGGATTTTCCTGTTGGCCATGATGTTGACCAGAGCAGTCTGTTCCGGCGAGAGTACCATGGAGGTCGAGAGAGGTTCTGGAATGGGTTCTGATGACAGAGATGGAGGCGTAGTTTCCCAAGAACAACATAATCAACAAGCAAAGGCGAGTATCAGAAAACGATCCGATAGCATTGACCATAGAAGGAATTGTGAAGGATTGTTAGCTGAAGAAAACTGTATCTGTAGGCTCTGTGACAATGTAGTTGAGGATGGGTGCATCAAGAAATGCCAATCCAGTTTTAATATCCACATGGACCGGCACCCCTTGAGTGACTATCACTCCTTAGTGGGTAGTGTGTTAAATCAAACAGATTGTTGGGTATGCTCTCAAGTACCTCAAGGTCATAGCAAATCAGGACTAGTACCATTTCCTTTAACGATAGGGGAGGTACTTGAGCTAAGTGGTGGGAGGCCGGTGGACAGGAGGTTTAATATCTCCAGTCCTCCTAGTTTGAAGCTCCACCAATATCATGTGGATAGATCCCTAATATGTTTTAACATTTCCAATCTCCGAAAGCCGGGAAATTGGGAAGTGTCATGGAGTAACCAAACCATGACCTTTTCATATAGAGCAGATAGAATGCCGACAGATACAGAGCTTATACGCCACATAGCCAGTAGAGGAAAATCTTTCCGATATAGGTATACCCTAGGAAGTAGGATTACGAGAGTTGGAGAGGTATCACCAGGATACTGTGCACATATCGTACAAGCTGGTACGTGTACTAGACAGATGGGAGAATTAGGGTTAGGAGATTTCACATGGAAGATGTGTAATATGGTTATGTCCTACTCCGTCCCATATGTTCTCCCCGATGATGCATATTTCATATGCGGGAGGAAGGCGTATAAGTGGCTTGCCCCAAACTCTGAAGGATTGTGTTATATTGGAAAAGTACTGCCTGAAGTAATGACTGTATCACATGCCAAAATGAAAGATATACACCGTGTTGCCCAAGCTCCTTATACTCATACCCATTACGAGCACGTAGTTAAACGGCACCTGATAGAAAGAACAGAGCATCCGGCCTCTGACATGATCCATGAATCCACCGGGATTCAGTTTCTAATCGCGTTAGACATCACTCGCACCGCCAGAGGAGTGTTGAATTATAAATACATATCTGCGCTCGCAAATTTGTTAGACAATATCACAGAAATGTATGATGACACTTTTAGGTATACTGGAAGAGAGCTTCAAGCTTATAAAACAGAACTGGTTCAGCATAGAATGGTTCTCAATTATCTCACGGCAGTGACAGGTGGATATTGTGTCACACTGGCAACGCAGTACGGCGTGAAATGCTGCACATATATAACAAATAGTACCGAGGACCCGGTCGAGGTCATAGACCAAAAGATGGACGATATTCTCCAACTGAAGTGGGAATTTCGCAGGAGACACAATCTCACTCTTGCTGCTGTAGGTAATGAGCTGACTGGTTGGGTGTCATGGTTGAACCCGCGGAATTGGTTCTCTGGTTTAGGAGAATGGGCTCAAGGAGTCATAATGGATGTTGGGAAGTTTCTCCTATGTATCTTAGGTGTTATCATAACGATTGGCTTGATATTTAGATGCGGTCAGGCTTTAACGAAGTGTAAACGAAGTACCAGGGTGATGAGTTTAAGGAGTGAGGAAATTGTAATTCCAATGGATTTGATTTATGACCCAAATGTAGAAACAATGATGTGATGAAAATGCGATTTCTACGGTCCGTTTCTTTCACCTGTTTTTCCGTTTTCTCCAAGGTAAAAAGACCCACTTGGACGAGGAATTTGATGATCCTGTATACAGACAACTGATGGATTAAAGAAGAAGTTTTGACAACCTTATACACAGATATTTGATGAACTTTGCCATAGACCCCCAGTTTCCCTAGAAATTTTAAAATTACGCTAGCCCAACACTTTTGTAAGTCTATGGACATTGACAAAGCTTTTTGCCCACACGCCTTTTGGCAAAAGCACAAAGAAGACTGCATTCAACAGACACCGAACAAGACTTCAACCGACAAATGTTCATTTACCTGACATAGAATACCACTGCATTTACCGTAATTATGTCTTTTCTTCATCTCTACAACCTCCAGGTAATTACACACATAGTCGATAGGGAATACAGGCACAGATATCAGCAATCACATATTCCCCCATTCAGGTATCATCAACTAAAATGTGCTCCCCATTTTGTTACAACCACAGCCGAAAAGAGCTCGGTAAAGTTTGACAGCCCATCCACAGACCCGTACCACGGGATAAGAAGGAATTCGAATGTATACTTCGCAATACCTCGAAGCTTGATTTAAAACACGTACGGCACGATGATACATGACCCCCAAGCACGGATTCATACACACATGCTTCTGCTATCTCACTAGGTCATACCCTTTTCCTACCTTCTCCTCTCCTCCCCTACCCAACCATGTAAATGTATTAACCCCTGACATATATTTTTCTCTTTTTGAAATGTTTTAGGAAGTGGCAGTTATTGTTGACTGCCAAAGGGTGGTGTTACGATTCCTGTACTCCAGACTGGAGAAGATCTTATGGCAGAGATCTGAGTACAGGAATGAAATACAGGTTGTGGGAGCTGGAGAGCCTAGTAACCCCTGGCGCCCTAACTCCGTTGTCTCGCCCGTGTTATCAGAAATCCCCTGCGAGACTATGGTTGCTTGAGCCCATGGCAGCCGCGTTCGAAGGGCGGATTATGTCTGCCCAACCCCGATGCCCCCGCAGGTCTTAATGGGAGACAAGGGGAAGTCCGAGACAGGGAGATAACAAGGGGCCCTCTGACTAAGCAACCAAGCCAGGGGTTACAAGCTAACTTAACTAAATCAAAAGGTATGTGCGGACTAGCCGCCAGGGAAAAGGACAACCAAGGATCCACGGATCCGACACTCCTATCCAGCACCGCTGGACACCAGAGTGGATCTTGTGGAAGCGGAATCCTCCGCAAAGCTCCAGAACTCAAAATAAACACAATAATAAATAGTAGCGGACAAGCCGCAACACACGGCTGCGCCGCGACTCACGAACACCACCAGATGTTAAAGGTGCTCGGTCAGACTCCAGGAACAGATGGTAACTTCCGAGTACTGGATCACTGAGAACAGGAACAAACGAACAGACCGGGACTGGGAACTCTCTCTGCAGCAGAATCAGGCAAACAGGAAGCTATCACCGGCGTCTGTGAGGAGTCCTGGGAGTGCTTTTAACAGAGAGTCTTCCAATCAGCTGTTTGGAGGCTGATTGGATTAAATCCCATGCAGCTGACAAGCTGCATGGCCAGGGAAACAGATGAGTGATAATTACAACATGCCGTGCAGCTGCATGCTACACAGCCAGGAAACCAGTGATGATATAAACTTAGACCCAGCAACGGGGAACACGATCCGACAGTGGCGTCCCCGTTGCTAGGCGCCGGCCGCACTGACGAGCGGACCCTCGGCGCCTAACAGTACCCCCCCCTTGAGGAGGGGTCAAGGAACCCCTAAATCCGGGTTTCTGAGGAAATTCTTGAAAAAATGCCCTTTTGAGCCTTGGGGCATGAAGGTCCTCATCTAGGACCCACGACCTTTCCTCAGGACCATAACCTTTCCAATGCACCAAAAAATAAAGCCGACCCCGGGACAGCTTGGAATCGAGAACCTTCTCAACCACGAACTCCTGCTGACCCTGTACATTAACTGGTGATCTCCCCTGAGGTTTTTTACGAGGAAATCTGCTAGATGAAACATATGGTTTGAGCAAAGAGCAATGGAAGGTATTTCCGATTCGTAACGTTTTTGGTAGCTGTAATCGGAAAGCAACTGGATTGACTTTTTTGATAATGAGAAATGGTCCAATAAATCTAGGACCCAATCTGGCTGAGGTTTGTCGAAGTTTGATATTGCGAGTCGACAGCCACACCCTGTCTCCTACTCTAAAAGTGCACGGCCGCCGGAACCTGTCCGAAAAATCTTTTTCCTTGAAAGCTGCTTTTCTGAGAGCTAAGTGCACTTTTTTCCAAATAAGTTTAAGATGAGAGGTCAGGGCCAGAGAGGAGACAGAGGAATGTTGGAAAAATGAATTAGCTCTGGGGTGGAAACCAAAAACTGCAAAAAATGGAGACACATTGGTGGAGGAATGACAGGCATTATTATAAGCAAACTCTGCCAATGGAAGAAACTCAGACCAGTCATTTTGGAGTTTGGCCGAGTACAAACGCAAATATTGTTTTAAGGATTGGTTCACTCGCTCAGTCTGTCCATTTGATTGTGGATGATAACCGGAGGTTAATGATAATTTCATTTTTAACGAAGCACAAAAAGACTTCCAAAACTGTGCAATGAATTGTGGACCCCTGTCAGAAACAATATCAGTGGGTAACCCATGGAGTCTGAAGACATGACGGAGGAACAAGACTGCCAATCCCTGGGCAGATGGCAATCGGGGAAGACCAATAAAATGAGCCATCTTACTAAAACGGTCCACTACCACCCATATGACTGTGCATCCAGCTGACAGAGGGAGATCCACCACAAAATCCATGGAGATATGCGACCATGGTCTAAGAGGAACATTCAATGGCATAAGTTGACCAATAGGCAAAGAACGGGGAACTTTATGCTGTGCACAGACCTGACACGAAAAAACAAACTCTTTAATGTCTTTAGAAAGACCAGGCCACCACACTGAGCGGGATACCAATTCAAAAGTTTTAGCGACTCCCAGATGCCCTGCAACTTTGCTATCATGAAATTCCTCCAAAACAGTTGCTCTCAAAAACTCAGGAACAAAAAGACGACCAGCAGGAGTATTTCCCGGAGCTTGATGTTGAAGCAGCTTCAATTGAGAAAAAACATCCTGTGTGAGACCTGCCTGAATGACTGAAGGCGGAAGTATGAGAGTAACAGGACTGTTGTCTTGAGCGGGAAGAAAACTGCGTGAGAGGGCATCTGCCTTGGTATTCTTGGAACCAGGTCTGAAGGTGATAATGAATTTGAAACGAGTGAAAAATAAAGCCCAACGAGCCTGTCGGGCATTCAGTCGCTTAGCTGATTCAATGTATTGAAGATTTTTGTGATCTGTCAAAACAGAAATGGTATGGGTCGCTCCTTCAAGCCAATGTCTCCACTCCTCAAAAGCCCATTTAATAGCCAGCAACTCCCGATTACCAACATCGTAGTTGGATTCAGCAGATGAGAATTTCCTGGACATAAAGGCACAAGGATGTAACTCAAGGGAATCTGGATCCTTCTGAGAAAGGATAGCCCCTACACCAACCTCCGAGGCATCTACCTCAACGATGAAAGGCAATTCTGGGTTGGGATGTCTAAGGACAGGGGCTGAGACAAAGGCTTGTTTCAAGGCCTGAAAAGATACTTTAGCTTCACATGACCAATTGGTAGGATCTGCTCCCTTCTTAGTGAGTGCCACAATGGGAGCAACTATGTCAGAGAAAGAGTGAATAAACCTTCTGTAGTAGTTCGCAAACCCTAAAAAGCGCTGAATTGCTTTTAAGTTGGTGGGTTGCGCCCAACTCAGGATGGCTTGGAGCTTCTTAGGTTCCATTCGGAATCCCCGAGGGGAAATAATGTACCCTAAAAAGGATACCTCCGTGACGTGAAATTCACACTTCTCCGGTTTGGCATACAAGTGATTTTCACGTAATTTCTTAAGTACCTGACGCACCTGGGTAACATGTTGTTCTATAGAGTCAGAATAAATCAAAATGTCGTCTAAATAGACCACAACGAATCTTCCCAGAAACTCACGGAGCACATCATTAATGAGATCCTGAAAGACTGCCGGAGCGTTAGATAGGCCGAAAGGCATGACCAGATACTCATAGTGACCTGATTGAGTACTGAATGCCGTTTTCCACTCATCCCCCGATCTGATTCTAATGAGATTATATGCTCCTCTCAGGTCAATCTTAGAAAAAATAACAGCCGAACGTAGCTGATCAAAGAGGACAGAGATCAGAGGCAGAGGGTAAGTATTCTTTACTGAGATTTTATTCAGGGCTCGAAAGTCAATGCAGGGTCTGAGGGAACCATCCTTCTTCTCTACGAAGAAAAAACCTGCACTTAAAGGGGATTTAGATGGCCTGATAAACCCTTTCTCAAGACTTTCTTTCACATACTCATTCATGGCCACAGTTTCAGGACCAGACAATGCATATAACCTTCCTTTAGGCAACGTGGCACCAGGAATTAACTCAATGGTACAATCATAAGGCCTATGGGGAGGCAAAATATCCGCATTGCCCTTGGAAAACACATCCAAAAAATCTTGGTACTCTCCAGGAATATGTGCGGACCTGGCAGCAGCTACTCGGATAGGAAGTGTAATACATTCTTTATCACAGATGGTACTCCATTGTAGAATCTCCCCAGACTGCCAATCTATGATGGGATTATGAAAGGCCAGCCAAGGGTGACCCAGAACCACAGGAACTGCTGGACAATGGGTAAGAAAAAACTCAATCTTTTCAGAATGTAGAGCTCCCACCGAGAGCAAAACAGGAGGTGTACATAGAGAAATAACCCCATTGGATAAGGGACTCCCATCTAAACCATGCATGGTGATACACCTACTTAAGGTTAACTGAGGAATACCTAAGGCCTTGGCCCATGTTAAGTCCATAAAGTTTCCTGCAGCCCCACTGTCCACAAAAGCAGAGACCGAGGAACAGAGGCTGTCATAAGAAACTTTAGCAGGAACCAATAGTGAATTATTTGAGGAGATGAGCTGTAGACCAAAGTGAACCCCCTCACTATTCACTTGGTCAGGAAGTTTCCCGACTTGTTTGGGCAACTACGGGCAAAATGTCCCTTACCTCCGCAGTACAGACACAGACCAGAATTTTGCCTCCTGGTTCTTTCTTCCGGAGACAATTTGGAGAGACCAATCTGCATAGGCTCCTCCATGTCTATCGGAACGGAAGAAACACAGGGAAAAGAAACTACAGATGCCCCTTTCTCAGTCCTCCGCTCTCTGAGCCGACGATCTATTTTAATAGAGAGCTCCATGAGTTTATCAAGGTTCTCAGGAGCGGGATACTGAAGGAGGCTGTCTTTTATAGATTCAGATAAGCCGAGGCGAAACTGACTGCGCAGGGCAGGATCATTCCAGCCACAGTCGTTCGACCAACGGCGAAACTCCGTACAATAATTCTCTGCAGGATTCCTACCCTGTCTTAGAGCACGCAACTGACTTTCTGCGGATGCCTCTCTATCAGGGTCGTCATACAATAGCCCTAAAGATTTCAAAAAAGCGTCTACAGACGATAAGGCCGGATCGTCTGTCTTTAAACCAAAAGCCCAGGTCTGAGGATCCCCCTGAAGCAGAGAAATTATAATTCCAACCCGCTGAGCCTCCGTACCTGAGGAAACTGGTCTTAAACGAAAATACAGTTTACAAGACTCTTTAAAATTAAAAAACTGTTTTCTATCCCCAGAAAAACGGTCAGGCAGATGCATTTTTGGTTCAGGGATGACCCTCGGGGAAGTCCGTAACAGATCTTCCTGTGAGCTCACCCGGAGGGACAGATCCTGAACCATCTGGGTAAGTTCCTGAATCTGACTAACCAAAAACTGGCCAGGATTTGGCCCAACACCGGTGGGATTCATGAGGCCGACAAAATTCTCCCTACTGGATAAGTGAAAAAATTAACTCCTGTTGAAATTTTTTCTTTTGTCTGGCCGGTGATAATGTTACGATTCCTGTACTCCAGACTGGAGAAGATCTTATGGCAGAGATCTGAGTACAGGAATGAAATACAGGTTGTGGGAGCTGGAGAGCCTAGTAACCCCTGGCGCCCTAACTCCGTTGTCTCGCCCGTGTTATCAGAAATCCCCTGCGAGACTATGGTTGCTTGAGCCCATGGCAGCCGCGTTCGAAGGGCGGATTATGTCTGCCCAACCCCGATGCCCCCGCAGGTCTTAATGGGAGACAAGGGGAAGTCCGAGACAGGGAGATAACAAGGGGCCCTCTGACTAAGCAACCAAGCCAGGGGTTACAAGCTAACTTAACTAAATCAAAAGGTATGTGCGGACTAGCCGCCAGGGAAAAGGACAACCAAGGATCCACGGATCCGACACTCCTATCCAGCACCGCTGGACACCAGAGTGGATCTTGTGGAAGCGGAATCCTCCGCAAAGCTCCAGAACTCAAAATAAACACAATAATAAATAGTAGCGGACAAGCCGCAACACACGGCTGCGCCGCGACTCACGAACACCACCAGATGTTAAAGGTGCTCGGTCAGACTCCAGGAACAGATGGTAACTTCCGAGTACTGGATCACTGAGAACAGGAACAAACGAACAGACCGGGACTGGGAACTCTCTCTGCAGCAGAATCAGGCAAACAGGAAGCTATCACCGGCGTCTGTGAGGAGTCCTGGGAGTGCTTTTAACAGAGAGTCTTCCAATCAGCTGTTTGGAGGCTGATTGGATTAAATCCCATGCAGCTGACAAGCTGCATGGCCAGGGAAACAGATGAGTGATAATTACAACATGCCGTGCAGCTGCATGCTACACAGCCAGGAAACCAGTGATGATATAAACTTAGACCCAGCAACGGGGAACACGATCCGACAGTGGCGTCCCCGTTGCTAGGCGCCGGCCGCACTGACGAGCGGACCCTCGGCGCCTAACAGGTGGACTGTCAAAGTCAGAAAAATATCACGATGCACACTGCCATATTTGCACCTCATACAGGTCCGCGCTGCGCATGCGTGCGCTCTCCCGTGCGTGCACATACTCGCTGTTGCGGGCACCCGCGGGCGCGCGGTATGTGCATTTACGGTAGAGTTCATGTGTTCGTAGCGTGCGACTCAATCGTTACATATTTTCACTATATAATGTATTTTGTAGATCATGGTCCCTTTGATAGAATCTGAAAGTTTAGTTAATGTAGCATGTTCATGGACAGGAAATCCCTCTTTGTTTGATACGAAGGGTCAGACAGGAGTAATACAGTGGTGTTTAGTATCCATCGGAAGAGTATTTAATTAGCAATATTCCGGTGTTGGTTTGAAACGGATTAATCGCTCGTGCGAATAGTTATGGACATAAGAAGTTTATGTCCATTTACTATTATTTGCACTTACTTATCCATGCGGCGGGAAACCTAGTTTCCCACCCACCTGAGCAGTTGGAAATCGTCACAGCCCACCTGTATGAATCAACCTATGACCTTTTGTTATAATGCGAGGAGGAATTCCTGTGTCCAATGAACAATGAGATTGTAGGGACCATTGAATTGTATTGTGTGTGGGGCATAAATAGACAAGCCGATCACATCCAGCTCTCACTCTTCAACGGTTCTCATTGCTGAAAATCGGGAGCTGGATGTCCAGAGGCGCATGCGATCGTTCCCCTTTGTGCGTACGTTTTCTCCGCAATCATATTGTCTTTCTTGTTATTATGGGCCATATCTCTCTCTCTCTCTCTCCTCCTCTTTCTCTCGTATTCTCTTAAACGTAATTGTATTGTATTTACTGTGTAGTTACCTGGTTAGTTAGTCTATGTTATATTGTAGTGTATGACTTGTATTGTATTATTCTTTTTCTCAAGTATAACATTCATATAAGGCGTTAGACCCTAAGCCCGGTAGTTGTGTATTTATTATAGTGTTAAGTATTCACAGAGCGTCGGTGACGCTCAAACAGCTTTTAAGTTAATAAGGTTACACTGTGTTGCATCTACACCCTATCTCTACACTAAGGTTTTACAGCATATTACATTGTTTATGGTTTAGATATAAAGGTTTAACATTGTGAGCGTCTGCGCCGCTCGTGATCTCCTCGTGGTCTCGAGCGTCCGCTACGCTGATAGCGTAGCATTACGGTAGTCGCTCACCTAAAAGTGTGCCCGATACCAACAGCGTATTCTCTCGAGCGTTTGTGTCGCTCGAGCGACCCGCTCCCGATACAGCGTCCGCTACGCTATAGCGAACCATTACGTTAGTAATGGATCTGTTACAACAGGGGCTGTGCGTGTTCCAAGACTTACCGCGACTTCGTTTGACGGCTTGGAGGTTGAACGCCAGATCCTAGCCCGAAAGGGTATTCCCAAGGAAGTCATCCCTACTCTTATTCCGGACAGGAAAGGAGTAACGTCTAAACATTACCACCGTATTTGGAGAAAATACGTGTCTTGGTGTGAATCCAAGAAAGCTCCTACGGAAGAATTTCAGTTAGGACGTTTTCTCCATTTTCTACAAGCCAGTGTGGATGCGGGCCTAAAGTTGGGCTCAATTAAAAGTAAAAATTTCGGCTTTATCAGTTTTCTTCCAAAAACAATTGGCCTCCCTTCCAGAAGTTCAGACCGTTGTGAAAGGTGTATTGCACATCCAACCTCCTTTTGTGCCCCCCTGTGGCACCATGGGATCTTAACGTGGTGTTGCAGTTCCTTCAATCTCATTGGTTTGATCCTTTACAGGAGATAGAGTTGAAATTCCTTCCTTGGAAAGTGGTCATGCTGTTGGCTTTGGCATCCGCAAGGCGGGTGTCTGAATTGGCGGCCTTGTCTCACAAGAGCCCTTATTTGATCTTCCATGAAGATAGAGCAGAATTGAGGACTCGTCAACAGTTTTTGCCGAAAGAGGTTTCATCGTTCCACTTGGACCAAACTATTGTGGTACCAGTGGCTACTGACGCCTTGCTGGAATCGAAGTTTTTCGATGTAGTAAGAGCTTTGAAATTTTATGTCGCCAGAACGGCTCAGTTTAGGAAAACAGAGGCTCTGTTTGTCTTGTATGCTCACAATAAAATTGGAGCTCCTGCTTCCAAGCAGTCTATTGCGAGCTGGATCTGTCATACGATTCAGCAGGCTCATTCTACGGCTGGATTGCCGTTACCGAAATCGGTGAAGGCCCATTCTACCAGGAAGGTTGGCTCGTCCTGGGCGGCTGCCCGGGTGGTCTCGTCATTACAACTTTGCCGAGCAGCTACTTGGTCGGGTTCAAACACCTTTGCGAAGTTCTACAAGTTTGATACCCTGGCTAATGAGGACCTCATGTTTGGTCAATCGGTGCTGCAGAGTCATCCGCACTGTCCCGCCCGTTCTAGAGCTTTGGTATAAACCCCATGGTTCTTGATGTGACCCCAGCATCCTCTAGGACGTATGAGAAAATAGGATTTTAATACCTACGGTAAATCCTTTTCTCTTAGTCCGTAGAGGATGCTGGGCGGCCGTCCCAGTGCGTACTGTATCTGCAGTTATTGGCTGTGGTTACACACAGGTTGTGTTATGATTTTTGTCAGCATATTGCTGCAAATTCTTAATGCCGTTGGCTTGTGTTCTGTTGAATGCCACGTTCTGCGGCATGCTTGAGGTGTGAACTGGTAAGATGCTCACCGTGGTTTAACAATAAATCCTTTCCTCGGAATGTCCGTCTCCCTGGGCACAGTTCCTTAAACTGGAGTCTGGAGGAGGGACACAGAGGGAGGAGCCAGGTCACACCATGTGAAAGTCTTAAAGTGCCCATGTCTCCTGCGGATCCCGTCTATACCCCATAGTTCTCTACGGACTAAGAGAAAAGGATTTACCGGTAGGTATTAAAATCCTATTATCTGCCCCCCCTGCAGTGCACATGGTTTTGGCCAACTGCTAACAAATTTGCTGCTGCAATCAACTCTGAATTAGGCCCCTAGACTTGGGAGAAAATCTTAATTGCAGTGTAAAAATAAAGCTGTCCAGCATTTGTGGGCTAAATGCAAAAGAAGACAGTATTTACCCTACATGTAAAAAATGTATGTATTTACCATACCTCCCAACATTAGAAGAAGCAGACTCGGGACTCCTGCCTTCGTCGAACGCCCGACAAGAGTGTGTGGCCTCATTAACTCCCATTTTTGTCATAGTGGGGGCATGCCCAGCACTCTGCGAGCTGCTGGCCATGCCCCCAGACCCTCTGTCTCCCGTGAATAGACACTGTGCGCATCATCTAGCAGAGCAGCGAGTGACAGGCAGTCTCCCAACTTCCCCCCCACCAGGTGGGACAGTCCCAAAATAACGGGTCTGACCCTCGCGAAGCGGGATAGTTGGGATGTGTGATTTACACCACTGGCATTGTAACATGGGGGCAGATGTATTAAGCCTGGAGAATTGATAAACCAGTGATAAGTGCAAGGTGATAACACACCAGCCAATTAGCTCCAATATGTAAATTGACAGTTAGGAGCTGACTGGCTGGTGCATTATCACCTTGCACTTATCACTGCTTTATCCCTTCTCCAGGCTTAATACACCTGCCCCATGATTTGTTCATTTGAACAATTATTAGAACCAGGCCCTGTATCAGCTGCAGCCTTGAGAAGCATAATAAGGCTGCCATAGGGATGGCCATCGACCATCAATGATTCAAAATCAGCGATGATCTATGTCCGATGTCAAATACTTTTACCATTGATGAGGGAGAACTGGATGGTTTCCCGCCATCGATTGTTCAGTGCTACTGAATTATTATTTTATTCTCAAAGTGTCAGGGCACAGAGCTTAGCCCCACCCCCTGACACCTACGAATCCATGCCCGGTCTTTGGCCATTTCATTACACAGCAATGCAGGGATGACCATCGATGGATCTCTTCAAGATGGTTTTACACCATCGAGGTTATCAATCAATGGTACCATCGATGGTGTGACAATAGATGGATAGCCCACTGATGGCCATCCCTAGGCTGCCAGAATAGAAGGGGGAGTGGCTTCATATTGGAAACACTTTCTGATAATTGCAATCTGGACTGGCTGGAGATGGATTTTTGCTGGTTGAGTGCAGACCCTATATAAAATCTGCCACTGATTATGCTTGAAGAGCCAGAAAATAGCACAAACCACAATTAATGAAATATTGTTGTCAAACATCATTGTGACATTTTGATACTAGGGGGTTCCTGATAATAGGAGGATTCAGAAATTAGTAATTACCTTATCAGGTAACTCTTGTTACTAGGGTAATCCTAGTACATGTATTCCACATGTGCTTGCAATCCTGTAGATCTTTAGTAGAGTAGCTGTATGTTTTAATTATTGTTTAAATGGACTCTAACACTATATTTCTTAATATTTAGGAATTAATGCATAAAAATATAATATTTTCTTGTACTACCTAATTTGCCAGACTCATGAGGTTAGATAAGTTTAGTTCCATTATTTGCTTTCTCTTTCTCTTCCTTTGCTCCCAGAGCTATCCTGACAATCTAACTTGAGATGTTATAATCTTTTAACAGTGCAGTAGCTTGGGGGCGCAGTCTAATGGCAGGGGTTATGTGTGACATTATTAGTGGTGTGCTATGATCATGAACATGGTCCAGACTAGAAAGGTATGAAAATATGGTAATAGCTTGCACTGGGGTTGGGATTGATTTACCTGCGTTTGGGATGGCAGCGGTCAGAATACAGAGTGTGGCATCCCGATGATCGGAATGCCGCCAAGGGAAGATAAGCATACCTACCCCCCACCCCGGCCCCCAAACCCCACCTTCCTACAGCCTAAACTTAATCCCCCCCTTCATGCAGCCTAATGCTCCCCAGTGGTGCCTAAACCTAACCCGCCCCCTCCCTGCAGCCTAAACCTAACCCTCCCCCTCGCAGCCTAACCCTTCCTGGGGGTTGCCTAAACCTAACCCCCCATCCCCAAAGCATAAACGTCCCCCCTAACTGCCCCCACACGTCGGCATTCCAAATAGTGTCGGGATTCCAGCATCGCTTTTCTGAATGCCGGGATCCTGACCGAATCTCCTTGCACAGAGGGACAGCATAAACTAATTACTCTAGCATATAGTGAAGCTGTAATTTCATTTACAAGTGACTATGTGCAATACAGTTGCTAACAGTCATAGGGTAGAATTCAAATGTTTGAAAAGTCGGTTGAGTGTCTGTTTTCTCCTATTAGATAGGAAAAAACAGACTGCCAACTGACTTTTCAAACATTTGAATCTCCCCTATAGAGTGGAATTCAATTGTTTGAAAAGTCGCTTGAGTGTCTGTTTTTTCCTGTCTATTAGACTTTTCAAACAATTGAATACCCCCCATTGAGTTTTCAAGTACAATTGGTAATTTTACGTGGCTAAAGGTATGTGGACACCACTTCTAATTAGTATAAGAAAATCCATCAGTAACTACACTGCTCAAAAAAATAAAGGGAACACTTAAACAACACAATGTAACTCCAAGTCAATCACACTTCTGTGAAATCAAACTGTCCACTTAGGAAGCAACACTGATTGACAATCAATTTCACATGCTGTTGTGCAAATGGGATAGACAACAGGTGGGAATTATAGGCAATTAGCAAGACACCCCCAATAAAGGAGTTGTTCTGCAGGTGGTGACCACAGACCACTTCTCAGCTCCTATGCTTTCTGGCTGATGTTTTGGTCACTTTTGAAAGCTGGCGGTGCTTTCACTCTAGTGGTAGCATGAGACAGAGTCTACAACCCACACAAGTGGCTCAGGTAGTGCAGCTCATCCAGGATGGCACATCAATGCGAGCTGTGGCAAGAAGGTTTGCTGTGTCTGTCAGCGTAGTGTCCAGAGCATGGAGGCGCTACCAGGAGACAGGCCAGTACATCAGGAGAGGTGGAGGAGGCCGTAGGAGGGCAACAACCCAGCAGCAGGACCGCTACCTCCGCCTTTGTGCAAGGAGGAACAGGAGGAGCACTGCCAGAGCCCTGCAAAATTACCTCCAGCAAGCCACAAATGTGCATGTGTCTACTCAAACGATCAGAAACAGACAACATAAGGGTGGTATGAGGGCCCGACGTCCACAGGTGGGGGTTGTGCTTACAGCCCAACACCGTGCAGGACGTTTGGCATTTGCCAGAGAACACCAAGATTGGCAAATTCACCACTGGCGCCCTGTGCTCTTCACAGATGAAAGCAGGTTCTCACTGAGCACGTGACAGACGTGACAGTCTGGAGACGCCAAGGAGAACGTTCTGCTGCCTGCAACATCCTCCAGCATGACCGGTTTGGCAGTGGGTCAGTAATGGTGTGGGGTGGCATTTCTTTGGGGGGCCGCACAGCCCTCCATGGCCAGTATTTACTAAAAATCCGAGTTTGGCCGATTTGTGTTTTTTTTTCTAAGTCCCAATCCGGGAATTCACTAAGCACCAATCTCGGCAGTGTCTGGTCTATTCGTAATGGTTTGAATGACAACGTTCCGAAATACGAATGAATAGACCATCGGTCAAACGCGGCTGTTATTTCATAGAATACAGGAATTCACTATTCATTCGTATTTCGGTGTTAGCCTCTGAGTGCTCAAATGCGGTCGTATTTTTTTGCGATTCGTAAAAAAAAGCGGCAAAAAAATAGACCTGCTTTTTTCAGTCGTGTTTACATGTGTTGCAAATAAAAAATCACTCACACCTGAATTAGGATGCCTATAAAAGGATGTTAGGCCCATTTCAATACACCTACACTCAGAAATGGCAGCAGGACTGTGGGCCAGTGATCTTTTGTGTGCTGTGGGATTCCTCAGACTCAGACATCAGCCTGTAAGTACCCAGGGCCAAGAAACTGAACATGGTCAGCAGATTGTACAGGTTCCGCGGAGGCTGCGCAGGCCTCGTTTTTTTAGGGGGCGTTTAAACTTGAACGCATTGTCCGATGATAAGGTCATACAGATGTTCCGTCTAAATCATAACAACATTTTCCATCTGTATGACCTTGTCAAACTGAGCCTAGACCCTGAGACAGCACGCTCTCGCCCTGTCTCAGGCCTGCACAAACTCCTGGCTGTGTTGCACTTTATGGCTACTGGCAGCTTTCAGGCTGTGTCTGGGGATGTCATAGGAATCTCACAGCCCTCATTTTCCAGAATCTTAACACAGGTGATGTATACCTAATGACCTCTTCTGTTTTGTGTTTGTTTTAATTTCTCGGTGGCCAGTTCTGTCCTAAAATCTCATGTTTATTGTTCTTCAAAATGTACACACAGGTGTTGGCTGTTTTGCAGCCCCACATCGAGGCCTCAATCTGCTTCCCTACCCAGGAGTCTCAGTGGCATGCCGTCAGGGTAGATTTCTATGAGCTGGCTGGCATGCCCAATGTGCTTGGAGCCATAGATTGCACACACATTCAGCTGAGACCACCTAGGGGCAGGCAGCACATATATACAAACCGCCATTTCGAACACTCCACAAATGTGCAGGTGGTTTGTGATGCAAATCTCAAAATAATGAGTGTTGTTGCTGGTTACCCTGGGGGCTGCCATGACTCCTTCATCCTCAGTCAGTCATCCCTCTTTGATAAGTTTGAGGACGGACAAATGCCAGATGGATGGCTGCTGGGTATGTAATTTGATATGTGTAGGCCTGCGTATATTTTGTCCAAATACAGGTGCAGATGTATTAACCTGTAGAAGGCATAAGGAAGTGAGAAACCAGTGATCTGTGCAAGGTGATAAAGGCACCAGCCAATCAGCTCCAATATGTAAATTAACATTTAGGAACAGATTGCTGCCTTTATTACCTTGCACATATCACTGGTTTTTCACTTCCTTATGCCTTCTACAGGTTAATACATCTGCCCCACAGTGTGTTACTTATGTGTTGCTGTATCTTAACACGAATCACGTTACTATATCTGTCTTTTAGGTGATGGAGGATATGACTGTCTCTTGGTTTCTAACTCCATTGTCCCGACCTGATACCCCTGCTGAACACAATTACAATCATGCACATAAGTCCAAACGATAGAAAGATGTTTTGGTGTGCTGAAATCTAGGTTTCGGTGTCTGGATAAGTCTGGTGGCCTTTTGTTGTATAGTCCCTCCAAGGTGACTCAAATTGTGTTCTGCTGCTGCTTTCTTCATAACATGTGTTTGCAACAACATCTGCCACATGTTGAGGAGGAGGAGGAGGAAGAAAGCAGCCAGCAAGCAGAGGAATTAGAGACATCTGGTGATACTTGGAGTACTGATGTAGGGAGGCAGGTTAGGCAACAGATCATCAATCGCTATTTCTAAGGTAAGCTTGGTTTGCTTATTTCATTTGTTGTGTAATCATAAATAGATGCTTTGCCTTTTTTATCAAAAACCATTACTCAGAATGCGTCTGTTTCCTTGACACATACAAACATACCCTCGCTATATGAAAAACAAATGTCGCATGTGTATTGTGTGTATTTTTAATCTCAAAACAACAGATTATGAGTGGCATGCATTAAGTCTGGATAAGTGATCGTAAACTTGCAGTGCTAATTTCTTACAAGCCCACATCATCCATTTAGTATTTCACTTTATCATTGTGTGTAACGTCCTAATGCACAGGTTCACAAACTCGGCCCTCAGGACCACACACAGTGCATGTTTTTCACGTAACCCAGTAGAAGCACAGGTGTATGAATTACTCACAGACATATGTTAAAAGGTTCACAGGTGGAGCTAATTATGTCACTTGTGATTCTGTGAGGAGACCTGCAAAACATGCACTGTGTGGGTTCCTGAGGGCCGAGTTTGAGAACCTGTGTTCCCAAAAAACACTCCTCAACATATAATATGTTAGCCTTGAGGAATACATGTGTCCCTATGTGTGATGCATCATCATATTTAAGACTCGCAAACTTTACTGTAATCATGAATAATTTATTTCTTAATGTTTGATGCTGTAAACTTGATGTGTAAGTAAATACACAGTTGCCACACATATACATTATTATACACATTTTTTTGTTTTGTTGTAAAAGTACATATTTGTTTGTTTCAGCATCATGTGTAAAAATATTCTTACTAATTTTTAACACACACAAACATGTCCCAACAATACTGACATTCATTTGGACAATGTTTTTCAAACAAAACAAAGCCAACATATTACAAGCTTTTTACGCAACTCAATTGTGTTCTTCTTGTAATGTTGTATAGATAAGAAAGCTAAGATATGTATCACTAACATTGTAATTTGGATTGTCTGCAGGCAAAGAGAATGATTGGAATCTAGAAAGAGTAATGATTAGAAAAAAATCAAGTGGTCAGTTTACTTCCTGCTAAAGACGTTCTGCCTGGCTGGCAATTATTGTATCTGCAGGCAAAGAGAATGATTGGAATCTAGAAAGAGTAATGATTAGAAAAAAATCAAGTGGTCAGTTTACTTCCTGCTAAAGACATTCTGCCTGGCTGGCAATTATTGTATCTGCAGGCAAAGAGAATGATTGGAATCTAGAAAGAGTAATGATTAGAAAAAAATCAAGTGGTCAGTTTACTTCCTGCTAAAGACATTCTGCCTGACTGGCAATTGTTGTATCTGCAGGCAAAGAGAATGATTGGAATCTAGAAAGAGTAATGATTAGAAAAAAAATCAAGTGGTCAGTTTACTTCCTGCTACCATGTATGTGTGGCTCCATCAACATTTCCCTCCTCCAATACAAAAAAAAAATGGTAATGAATAAATGTGCGTACAAATTTTATGTTTTTTGTTTGTACCACTTATAATTAATGATGTTGAAAAAAGTGTCAAGGAGCTAAGTGTTATATTTTTTTATCAACAAAAACACTTGCTAACTATTTTGAGTTACTTATCACAAATGTCTAACTTGTTTTTTTTCACGTTTTTTTGGATGGCTGCTTGTCCTGCCCTTTGCCTTTAGCACTGTCATGTTGTCGTGTTCTGGTGGAGCGTCTTGGTGGGGATGAGACTGGCGTGATATTTGGAGTAGTCGTACCAGAACTGCTGCTTGTTTGCTGTTGGTGCATGCATCTGAGTGTTTCATTCAGGTTAGTGAGGGTGGCATTGAGTTCACGTGTAGCAGCATTTTGATTGTCTACTATTCGGAATAAACTTTCATTAATCTTTTGATTGTTTTGAAAAATGCTCATATAACTGCTGTTGTCTGTGCTGTTCTTCCATTATGCGCTGTAAGTTGCCCATGACCTGTGTAATGTCTGTACGCATGAGTTCCATGGTATTGCCTATTCTGGTTGTTTGTTCATTTTGTCTATTCAGATTTCTTGATATTCTTCTGAGGTGAGATGGTAGGCTTGCAAGCATTTGTGTCTGCTTACGCAGGCAATCTTCATTAGTGGCCTGCTGTCTAGTCCAAAACACCTGATCAGGGCCTTGTGTTCCTGGTGTTGTTGGACTGTGTTGTGGTGGTGGTGTGCTTTGCTGTGGTGGTGTACTAACAGGTGCTGTGGGGCTCATTCTTTGCATTAATGGCTGCATTTCTAAGATGTTTGTCTCCTCCATGTCACTGTGTAGGTGTTGTTGCGGAGGGATGCTGTTCCCAGGACTCGAAGCTGAAATGTTAAACAAATCTCCGTTAGCTATCCATATGTTTGTGAAATGTTAAAAAATCACTACACATGGAACACATGTCATTCACTGTTGCTTTCAACTATTCTGGCTACCAACATCATCACTCATAGCTTAAATACATACATATGCCTGTTTGAGGCAAATGTGTCTGGTTACTTAATTGTGAAAGCAAACACTTTAGTTTTATTGTAGCTCACACATACTCCACCATAAAAACACATTGGAATACATAATGTGTTACCTTATAGCTTTGTTCAAACAAACATAGTAATGTTTTTATATGTATTTTGCAATGTTACCTCAAGCACACGTGAAATTTGGAAAAACAACCTTACTTTTTGCAAACAAACCAACATGCTTTTTTGTTGCAGCATCTTACACACAATGTCATACTGTATGGCTCAAGTGGACATGCATATCTTTACTGGATGTGGACAAGGCCATTTAGCTTAGATTCCATTTCAGCTTTTACTTACTGCGGTAAGTATTTTAGTTTTTGATGTGTTTTGACTTAATGTGGTTATGAATGATTTTGAATATGTTCTGACATTTTACACATTTTTTTAAGTATGATACTCACAATCAAGATGAGGGGAGTGTGGATGACGTCTTGGAGGTGTGTCCAAAATTTGGAGTGGGGGTACAGAACATACGGACGATAATCTTCGTGGCGGGGTAGCCTGCTGTGTTTGTGCCGGGACATACGACCTTGCTTTCTTTTTGGCCACAGGTTTTTTGTGGTGATGTCTTACAGAAGTGCCACTTCTGCTGCTCCATACTTCTTTTGATGGACCTTTTAATGAAAGTGCAATTTTGTTATGCCCATTCCTTTACAAGCATACCCTATACTACAATGGACACTTTACCTGCTTCCGCAGCGTCGTCATCATCATCAGATGTGATAGGAGTTACTGGCCGACGAGTAGTACTGCTTTTTTCCGACACTGTATAAAATAAATTATAAATAAAATTCATGCTATTGTGTATACATCCACCCATTATGCTTATAAACATTTATTCTTTTAGAAATGCTTGGTTTTTATTTAAAACAAACATAAGGACCAGAAATAAAAAAATAAAAAAACATTGACCAAAACACATATGCACTATGGCAACATCAACACAGGAAAACATGTACAGGACACTGACCTAGGCCACAAGTTCAAGAAAAGATAAAAAAAAAAACACACACAACTTCATTTTGTATTGAAAGGAAAAATATTACAGATGCAATATATAATTTGCTCTGTGATGTGGCACTCCAAAGACACATTACCACTATATGAGCAAATCAAAATGCAGCAATTTATATAAAAATTACACTGCAGTGTGGTGTCACGGTACAAATACAAGCAAAAAAAATAAATAAATATTGTTTTTAAAATTAAATAATTAACATTATCTAAAGATGACATTACACATGTAAGTGGTTTCCAAACCACTTTCCAGTACTCCAGCCTCTAACATGACAACCACTGTTTTTAAAACATTGCACATGGATCACTTAAATATAAAACATAGTCACAATTTAAAAAAAAAAAAAAACGCCCAAAAGGAAAACATTATTGCAGGACAATTCAGAGACACACCAAGTCCAAACTACACATGCAAAATATCTGTCTGAAAAACACATGACATACAATAAAGTAAGATGTTACATTAACTTTTGTATAAAACATTAACCAAAACAATGTATTTGCTGACACACACTTGAAGATGGGAGTAATATGCAACGTCACATGACACACATTTAAAAAACAAAAACATAGAATGTAAATGCAAATACACATGCTCACCATTCTTCCTGGGCCTATCTGAATCCCGGACATGGGTTGCAGAGACAACTTCTGGAGGGATTACACTCCGCATGGGCTCCTCATACTCCAAATAAATTGCAATATAAGGCTGCCCACCACCGGTTTTCCGAGCCGACTTGGCCTCCTTGGCCATTTTGGACTTGACATGTCGCTTTATGTCATAGTACCGTTTGCGGCACGTGTCCTCCGTCCGCTTGACCACCCCAATCACTATTGACAGCAGCAACAACTTTTGCCCACAACACCGTCTTCCTCTGTGTTGGCACCTTGGCGGACTCAGGGCCAAATAGCTGCCTCTGATACTTCATAAGCTCACGCACCAATGCCACATTTTCAGCAAAACTAAACTTTACATTCCGCCCAGTCTTAGTAGAGGTGCGTGGCTGCGGAGCAATCTGACTGTCACTATCACTTGAGGCTGCTGCAGCAACCTCACCCACCTCCTCCACCTCACTAACCTCACTAACACTCACCTCCTCCACCTGACCAACCTCCTCCCCCTCACTCACACCCTCCACCTCTGAGTCACACATAATTGTGTGTCTAAACAGTTAACACGGAAAAAAAAAGACAAACAACACACTCCTCCACTACCACTACACAACTCACACACACACACACACACACACACACACACACACAAACACTGACAAGGGACTATAAAGAAAAATAACTTGGACTAAAAATGAGACAAAACCACAAAATACAAGACAACAAGAATGACAAGGCGACTTTCAAACACAATACCACACTCAGAAATCGCTACCAACACTCCTCACCAAACCACAAATTCACCTACCTCCAAAGCACAACCTCCCTCCTCCTCACCACTAACTAAACCCACGAGGTGCGGACGGTTTGGGGCGTATTTATATGGTTGCGCACAGACACTCCTACCATCTGAAACACAACCAATCACGGACGGGGATGAAAATCGAAACTGAAAGTGAAAATGCGGCCGCTGGAAAAATAAAACCCTGCCGCGTTTAACTTAGGAAAAAACCCAGCAAATACAACAAAAACACGTACGCAAACGACAATGACGGCCGTAAATGTGCCAAAAAAAAAAACGACTTGCATCGACATAGGAAAACACGACAACCATAAAGTCGACTGCTTCGTAACTTTGCGTATATGGATTCAAAAAGTTGCATGAAAATGCACCCGATACAAAACGAGTTTAAACACTACACAAACCGACTCAAACACGAATATTAGTAAATATTGCCCCATGTGCTCACCAGAGGTAGCCTGACTGCCATTAGGTACCGAGATGAGATTCTCAGACCCCTTGTGAGACCATATGCTTGTGCGGTTGGCCCTGGGTTCCTCCTAATGCAAGACAATGCTAGACCTCATGTGGCTGGAGTGTGTGAGCAGTTCCTGCAAGACGAAGGCATTGATGCTATGGACTGGCTCGCCCGTTCCCCAGACCTGAATCCAATTAAGCACATCTGGGACATCATGTCTCGCTCCATCCACCATTGCACCGCAGACTGTCCAGGAGTTGGCAGATGCTTTAGTCCAGGTCTGGGAGGAGATCCCTCAGGAGACCATCCGCCACCTCATCAGGAGCATGCCCAGGCATTGTAGGGAGGTCATACAGGCACGTGGAGGCCACACACACTACTGAGCCTCATTTTGACTTGTTTTAAGGACATTACATCAAAGTTGGATCAGCCTGTAGTGTGTTTTTCCACTTTAATTTTGAGTGTGACTCCAAATCCAGACCTCCATGGGTTAATAAATTTGATTTCCATTGATAATTTTTGTGTGATTTTGTTGTCAGGACATTCAACTATGTAAAGAACAAAGTATTTAATAAGAATATTTCATTCATTCAGATCTAGGATGTGTTATTTTAGTGTTCCCTTTATTTTTTTGAGCAGTGTATAACTGGCCCTAATAGGATACATTAAAATTATAAATGAAACATCTGCAGCATCTTTGAGGTCCTGACCTTTATAAAAAAAATGTAAACCAAAGAACTGAAAGGAAATGCTGATAGATCATAATCAAAATCTCAATACATTACTTGAAAATTAAATTACATTTCATAAAACAATCACTACCTATAGTGATATATGTATATATAACTTTCCCTTTCAAAACAGAAATTGATTAGAAAGTCCTGGATCCAATACACTCATGAAGACTCTAATGTGTAGAGATGCTCAAGTCACAGCTCACATCAGTAGCAATGCTATTAGGATAACTCAATTCTCTGACAATAAATTCACCTGGGAGTGTCCTTACAAAAAGTGCAATATCATAAATAATGTCTTAGCCCAGGGGTGGCCAGACTTTTGGAGTCGGCGATCTACTTTGAAAGCTAAAAAGCTTTTGTGATCTACCTAGGAGGAATAATAGCGCGCGCCGCAGCACAAAAAGGGGTGTGGCATAACAAAGTGGGCGTGGTATAACAAAAAGTGGGCGTGGTATAACAAAAAAAGGGACGTAGCCTTACTGCACAGAGTGTAATGACTGCCTCACACGAAATAACACATTGGCCCCCACAGGTAAAAACCTCAAACACATATGCCCCCACAGTGCCAGATACACACATGCCCCCACAGTGCCATGTGCCCACAGTGCCAGATATGCCCCCACAGTGCCAGATACAGATATGCCCCCACAGTGCCATGTGCCCACAGTGCTAGATATGCCCCCACAGTGCCATGTGCCCACAGTGCCAGATATGCCCCCACAGTGCCAGATATGCCCCCACAGTGCCAGATTACAGATATGCCCCCACAGTGCCATGTGCCCACAGTGCCAGATATGACCCCACAGTGCCAGATACAGATATGACCCCACAGTGCCATGTGCCCACAGTGCTAGATATGCCCCCACAGTGCCAGATACAGATATGCCCCCACAGTGCCATGTGCCCGCAGTGCCAGATATGCCCCCACAGTGCCAGATTACAGATATGCCCCCACAGTGCCAGATTACAGATATGCCCCCACAGTGCCATGTGCCCACAGTGCCAGATATGCCCCCACAGTACCAGATATGACCTCACAGTGCCAGATACAGATATGCCCCCACAGTGCCATGTGCCCACACTGCTAGATATGCCCCCACAGTGCCAGATTATAGATATGCCCCCACAGTGCCAGATACAGATATGCCCCCACAGTACCAGATATGACCCCACAGTGCCAGATACAGATATGCCCCCACAGTGCCATGTGCCCACAGTGCTAGATATGCCCCCACAGTGCCAGATTATAGATATGCCCCCACAGTGCCATGTGCCCACAGTGCCAGATATGCCCCCACAGTGCCAGATTACAGATATGCCCCCACAGTGCCATGTGCCACAGTGCCAGATATGACCCTACAGTGCCAGATACAGATATGACCCCACAGTGCCATGTGCCCACAGTGCTAGATATGCCCCCACAGTGCCAGATATGACCCCACAGTGCCAGATACAGATATGACCCTACAGTGCCAGATTATAGATATGCCCCCACAGTGCCAGATATGCCCCCACAGTGCCATGTGCCTGCAGAGCCAGATATGCCCACACAGTGCCAGATATGCCCACACAGTGCCACATATGACCCACTTTGCCAGATATACCCCCACTGAGCCATGTGCCCACAATGCCAGATATGCCCCCATAGTAGAGCTCACCATTGCTGTGTGGTGAGCGCAGCGCAGCGCGCGCTTCTCCTGCCTGCCGCCCTGCTTTTCAGTCTGATCTCCGGCGGTGACGGCAGCGTGTATAGCTCAAATCAGGCGCCGGTCCGCGAGCTCTCATTGGCTAACGAACCGGCACCTGATTTGAGCTATACACTCCGCCGTCACTGCCGGAGACCAGACAGAGGGGCAGGGCGACAGGCAGGAGAGGCGCGGCTTTGGGTGGCTGGGCGGAGGATCGCGATCGACTGGTCGCATGTCCGCGATCGACCAGTCGATCGCGATCGACTGTTTGGCCACCCCTGTCTTATAGGCCCTACACACTGGCCGATTTTCTGAAAGATATGAACGATCTCGTTCATAAATGAACGAGAACTCGTTCATATCTTTCAGTGTGGAGACTCCAGCGATGAACGATGCGCGGCCCCGCGCTCGTTCATCGCTGGTCTCCCGTCGGCTGTGCATGCAGGCCAATATGGACGATCTCGTCCATATTTGCCTGCACTTCAATGCAGCCGCGTGACGGGGGGAGTGAAGAAACTTCACTCCCCCCGTCACTGCCCCCCCGCCGCCGGGTCGCTCGTCGGCCGTTTCGGCCGTCGGGCACCTCGGCGGCGCATCGTCAAATGAGTAGGGCCCTATAGCCCATCCAGCCAACTTTCTCATGCAGCATATAGATGTTAGTGTAGCGTTAGTGGTATAAAGCTAGAATAGCCCTTGATGGTATAAACTTGTCATACATTCTGTGACAATCTAGGGTATGGACATACAGTATGTGGGTTATGAACATACCTGGACTGTCTTCACATGGCAGCACATAGGTGTGTTCGCTTCCTATTTCTTACTTGTGTGTGCGGATCCCTCCAGACTCACAGAGTCCATAGCTCACTATCTATCATGATGCACAATGTAATTTAGAATAGCAGCTCCAATCAATGACTATGAAATGCACATTTTTAAAATAATCTGCAGGGTCTTTCCGGAAAGTAATGAAACTAAATCCGGGAAAAAATTTTTATTGAACTTTCAGATACATAGGGTTAATAATCTTCAAAGTATGACCCTTGAGTATCGATACACCGTTGCCAGCATGTCTGCCAAGCTTGGTACGCCTCCTGGAAGGCATTAACCGGATCGTCTGTGAGAGCCCTTGTCAAAAAAAAAAATGGGGCCAGATTTGGATTGTAGGGTTGTTGAGGCAGCGTTGTCATGTTGTGCTTGGCCATAAACTCCCTCACTTGCAGCGATGTGTGACTTGGTGCATTGTTGTGATGGAGGACCCAAGTAGTGGCAGTCTCCTTGCGGACGTGGAGGGCCCTGTTTCTCAACCGATTGAGCACTCCCACTTAAAATGCACCGTTGACCGTTTGGCCAGTAGGTAGAAATCCTTGTGGACCACACCCTTCGAGAAGAAAAAGACAATGGCCCTCATTCCGAGTTGTTCGCTCACTAGCTGCTTTTAGCAGCATTGCACACGCTAAGCCGCCGCCCACTGGGAGTGTATCTTAGCTTAGCAGAATTGCGAACGAAAGATTAGCAGAATTGTGAATAGAAAATTCTTAGAAGTTTCTGAGTAGCTCCAGACTTACTCAGCCATTGCTATCAGTTCAGTCAGTTTCGTTCCTGGTTTGACGTCACAAACACACCCAGCGTTCGCCCGGACACTCCCCCGTTTCTTCAGACACTCCCGCGTTTTTCCCAGAAACGCCAGCGTTTTTTCGCACACGCCCAGAAAACGGCCAGTTTCCGCCCAGAAACACCCACTTCCTGTCAATCACACTCCGATCACCAGAACGATGAAAAATTCTCGTTATGCCGTGAGTAAAATACCTAACTTTTGTGTAAAATAACAGAGCGCATGCGCTCTGCGAACCTTGCGTATGCGCAGTAAGCGACTAATCGCAGTATAGCGAAAATCGGCAACGAGCGAACAACTCGGAATGACCACCAATGAGCATGGATTTGGTCTTTGATTTGCTCATTCGGCCCTTGTTGAGGCGAGGTGACGATGGTGTGTGCCACTCTGCACTTTGCCTTTTGGTTTCCGGATCCAAGTTTCGTCACCTGTTATCACTCTGCCAAAACAAATTTAGGCTCACTTTGCACACGCTCCAAAAGTTCGCAGGAAATCACCACAGACTTGTCTTTTTGATCATGAGTCAAAACCTTGGGAACCAATCAGGCACACACCTTTCGCATCGCTAATTCGTTTGTCAAGATTTCTTGCACAGTAGTTTTTGGAAGTCCCAACCCAACTCCGATACACGTCTGGCTGAGGCAATGGCCAAAAGGAAAACAACCTTGAGTGTTAGGAATCACAATTCTACAGATTACAAAGGTTCAAACAATGATTTCTGAAGAGCCGTAAGAACTAAATTCAAGTCCCAGGGAGGAACCGGGGGAACTAAAGGTGGTTGAATCCGAAGTACTCCCTGCATAAATGTCTGGACCTCTGGAATGAGAGCCAATCTCCTTTGAAAAAGTACAGATAAGACAGAGACCTGCCCTGTAAGCGAGGAGAGTCGCAGACCTTTAGTGAGATCCTCCTGAAGTAAAGACAACAGGCGAGGCACCTTAAATAGGTCCGGTGTCAATCCACGTTTTTCACACCAAGCAATGTAAATACGCCACACCCTGTAATAAATTCCAGAAGTTACCGGCTTCCTGGCCTGAATCATCGTTTGTACGACTGGCCGAGATAATCCTTTAGCCCTTAAAATGCTGGATTCAAGAACCATGCCATTAAAGCCAGCCAATTTAAATGTGGGTGGCGACATGGTTATTGAAGAAGAAGGTCCGGTCACAGAGGTAGACGGAAAGGTTCCCCGACTACCATGCTGCACAGAAGAGTGTACCACTGGCAACGCGGGCAATCCTGAACTACCAGAATAACCGGTAGGCCATCTCGCCGGATGCGTTGAAGCAGACGTGGAATCAGCAGAATTGGTGGAAACACATATCCCAGTTGAAACTGCCATGGAGCTGTCAAGGCATCGACCAGAGTTGCTTGAGGGTCCTGAGTGCGCGACCTGTAATGAGGAAGCTTGTTGTTGAGACAAGACAAGAAAGGGGTTTGTGGGAGCCGCACCGGTCTAGCAACAATTTTTGTACGAAAAGCAATCTGAGTAATGTCCTCTGAGAAACTGAAATTTATGTTATAGAATTGCTTCAGATTAAGGTAACTGTGCATATAGAAAGATAGTATGTCTTTTAAGGAGCACTAAATATAGTTACCATTCAGTGGTGCTCCCATGAGTCAGAAATATATTGAGAAAAAGTACCAAATAAGAGAAATGGAAAAAGAAGTAGACTCTTGTTTGGGAGCACTCTAACTCAGAGGAACTAGGTTGTATACATGTTTTAAACTGGTAAAATCATGATTTTAATAGATTCTTGTTAAAAATATATAGAATTATCGGAGTTCAAAGCTTATTCTATGTGATTCAAGACTATTGTGCAAAAAATATCTATATCAATTTAGTAAATAATTAGCGAAAATTGCTATAATATAATGTAAGCCGGAAAAGCTTTAGAATTCACAAAAAAGGGGGGGGGGGAAACACCTACTAGTCTCAATGGTGTCTGTCAAGTGAATATATGACCATCATTCATACTGCAAAAATCCCAAATGGAAAAAATAGTTGCAGGGAATTAAATCATAGGCCATATGAATCCGAGTACCCATCTGTGACTTAGAATTGGGCAGCAAAATTTATTTGCAGTACCAGGATGTTCCAAGGTGGTCTCCCATCCGAGTACTGGTCCGGCCCTCCACTGCTTAGCTTCCAAGATCGGAAGAGATTGGGCATCTCCAGTGGGGTATGTCCGCAATTTCTTAGGCTAGCCCTTTCATTTGTCACTTTATATTGGAAATGGAATCGTTCATATTTTCAACAAGAAAAATGAAAGAAGGACAGACACACATGTGAACGGCAGGCTCAAAAAGTGCAGATTGGATATGACAATTGTATGGCAAACAAGTATCAAGGCCATAAATATCCAATCAAAGTGAATCCTTCCTTATTTGTATTGTACTATACACCAGTCAATTGTATATAGATAACAAAATCATTCTTGGTTGTGCTGTCTAAATAAGACAGTAATAAGCATAAATGAATCACCAAGAAAGAATAGGGGAATTACTACAAAGAATCCTTTATAGTTAGTGGGTTAGTATCTGTGTTTTACTCACAACCAAAGATCCACCATTGGTATACAAAATCTCTGAAATAAACAAAAATGAGAACAAATATTGTAGTATCAGGGTATTCCAAAGTGGTCTCATCCAAGTACCAAACCTGTCCACCGCTATATAGCATAAATGCTCAGATGCAATTAAGCACCATTCGTGGAATACATCTGCAATTAGATGCTTGTCACTGATTGGTATGGTCACCTTCAATCATAGTTTATGGAAAAAGCATATGTTAGAAGGGCAAATAATAATTAGATGAGTATACCATATATGTGTACCTATGCAGGGTATGCAGTTGGTTAATTACCACAGCATTTAGCATATTACCCTGCAAAAGAGTATATGGTCAGAACACAGCAGGTGTAAGCTTGTAAGGCAAAACCATCAAACACATATTGATCCAAGCCTAAAAGACTTGGTAATGTAAGAATAATATTACCACTAACCAGTAATGTAGCAGAGAGCTTATTTGCTAATCACCCTAGATAAAGATTGTTAAATAAATAAAACATGACAGGTGCTATTGTACCAGACACTTGGTTAATTTCATACAATACCAAACTGTAGACTTTGATATCCCAGGTTTTCTCGTGCAGGCAGTGGGAATGTGAACAGCGGGATAGGTGCAGCTGATCCCCGCTGCTCCTGCTGAGACAAGACGCATGAGATCTATGTCAGGCGTTCCCCACAGGGACACTAGAGTAAGAAACACCTCCTGGTGAAGCTCCCACTATCCTGGGTGAACTGTGTGATGGTTTAAGAAATCTGCTTCCCAGTTGTCAACTCCCGGAATGTGAATCGCGGAGATGGCTGGAACCCAACACTCCCCTACCTGAGAATATGAGCGACCTCTTTCAGCTCCGAGTTCCTCCTTGTCTGTTTATGTAAGCCACAACTGTGGCGTTGTCGGACTGAACACAAACTGGATGGCCCTGGACCATGGATTGTATTTGAATGAGCGCATACCGGATCACTCGCAGTTCCAAAATGTTGATCTGCAACAATGACTCCTGACTGTTCCAGAGTCCCTGAAAATTATGAGATTGAAACACCGCACCCCAACCCGTGAGGCTGGCGTCCGTGGTGACCATCATCCAAGACCAAATCGCAAAGGGAGCTCCCTTGGTCAGATTGTGGCTGTGAAGCCACCAATGAAGCGATTGACGAGTCTGTACCGACAGGTGGAACAATTGTAATTCGAGGTGTGGTCCCATCCGGGTCCAACAGCGAAGGATCTGAGCTTGAAGGGGTCGGGCATGAAATCTGGCATATGGGACTGCCTCAAAGGTTGCAACCATCTTGCCCAACACCTGCATGCATCTGAGAACTGAAACTCTTGGTAATTGTAACAGTGTTTGAATTCAGGACTGTAGGTCCTGAATTTTGTCCTGAGGCAGAAACACTCTCTGATTCCTGGTGTTGAATAAGAGTCCCAGAAATATCATCTTCTGGGAAGGGAGCAGTGACGATTTTGGGAAATTTTTTATCCATCCGAATGACTGCAGGGTGTCTATTGAGAGTTGCAAGTGCTGGCGAAGAATCGCCTCCGATGGGGCTTTGATTAAGAGATCGTCCAAGTAAGGAGTAATGTTGACTCCCTGACACCTCAGAACTGCCACAATATGGCCCATGATCTTTGTAAACACCCGAGGGGCAGTGGAGAGCCCGAACGGGAGAGCCTGAAACTGAAAATGCCAAGGGCCGACTGCAAATCTTAAAAGATATTGGGTGACCTGTCCAAATGGGAACATGCAGGTATGCATCCTTTATGTCTATGGAAGCCAAATATTCCTCTAGC
The DNA here is from genome assembly GCF_028390025.1 of Pseudophryne corroboree. Taxonomy (NCBI): domain Eukaryota; kingdom Metazoa; phylum Chordata; class Amphibia; order Anura; family Myobatrachidae; genus Pseudophryne; species Pseudophryne corroboree. The sequence continues at coordinate 164,685,962 of NC_086448.1, forward strand.
TCCATGGCCATGATGATTGAACGAATGGATTCCATTTTACATTTCTGGCTAGAGAGATACGGATTAAGGCATTTGAGATTTAAAATGGGTTGAAATGAACCGTCCGGTTTGTTTACGAGAAAAAGACTCAAGTAAAATCCCTGACCTCTTTGTTGGTCTGGAACTGGAAGAATTACACCATTGTGTAAAAGGGTGGCCGATGCTTGAAGAAGAGCTCGACGTCTGGAGGGATCACTAGGGAGAGGGTTGACGAAAAAATTATGTGGGACTGGTTCCTCGAGATCCAAGATATATCCTCTGGATATGACCCCCGTCACCCACCGATCGGGTTTCGACAGGAGCCACACATCCATGAACTGTAGTAACCGAGCCCGACCACTATTGATCCCTCCGAAGACCGCGAGGCGTCATGAAGTAGGTTTGTCGGTAGGCTTAATGGCCGGTCTACGTGTTGCCTGTGTTCCTCTACCTCTGAATGCTCCTTTTCATGGAAATCTGGAGAAAGCCTGAAAGGACTGGAAACTTCCTCTGCCTTGAGTATGAAAAGACCGAAACTTCACGGATTTCGTTTTTGAGGGGCAACTGGAAGAAAAGGACTCTTGCTGCCAGTAGTATCCGAAATAATCTTTTTTAGTTCCGATCAAAAAAGAAACTCTCCTTCAAAGGGCACAGCTGTTAAGGTCTGTTTTGAATCTGAGTCAGCATTTCAAACCCTAAGCCAGAGAGACCTTCTTGCCGTTACAGCCAAGGCAGAGACACGCGACTGCAGTGCAGCAGAGTCCAACTAGGCTTCTCCAACATAAGTCAGAGCCTCAGAAATTTGTTCTGCCAATTGAATAGCTTTCAAGGTCACAGACTGTACGGAGGGAATAACCGTAGCTTTCGCCAAGTGTGTAATGGGGGCATCTACCTTTGGGGTCGTTTCCCAAAATATTGTGTCTTCCTCCGAAAAAGATACAGAAATCTCAATTTCTTAGGGGCCTGGAAACGAGAGTCCGGCTTAAGCCAGGGATTCCTTCAATATATCTGCAAAGTGCCAATAGGAAGGGACAACAGCAACCTGTCTTTTCTGTCTTTCAAAAAAGGCAATTGAAGTCTCCGCCACCGTCGCATCCTGGAGATTAAGAGTCTGACGGATGGCTTCTATCAGTCTGACACCTGAGCTCGTAGATAGCTCCTCTTCTTCCCAAGCCGAAGTATCCTCCCATTCTGGGTCTACTTCACCTTCCTCTAAGGGAGATGTCATAGAATCTTAATTCCTCCCCTGGAAAGGTTATAGCGGGTAATGGCTGTGGCCAGTATGGTTCAGCATAAAGACAGAGACTGACTCATCCCATACAAAAACAAAGGTGTTGGATTTTAGGAAGGCTGATTTTGTAGGGATGGGAATATGTGTAAGCGATTCTTTGGCAGAGTGGAGGAATTTGGAAGCGGGAGAGGTGGGAAACATTAAAATGTGCAATATTAAAGGCAACAGACCTTTGTATCGAAAGTGTTAGGAAAAACACAAGAAAAAGGAAGCCAGTGTGGTTTGCGAAAGAAGTAGCAAATATTGTGAAAGCAAAAAAGATGGCTCTTAGGAAATATAAGCAGACACAAAATAATGAAGACAAAGAGATATATCTTGTTAGAAAGAAGGAGACTAAGAAGGTAATCAGATGTGCATAGGCACAAGCTGAGGAGAAAATGGCTCAGTCAGTGGGTAAAGGAAGCAAAACTTTTTTTAGGTATATAAGCGAAAGGAGAAAAACAAAAGGCGGAATAATAAAACTAAAGACAGAGACTGGGGCCAGTATTTACTAAAAATCCGAGTTTGGCCAATTTGTGTTTTTTTTTTCTAAGTCCCAATCCGGGAATTCACTAAGCAGAAAACTCGGCAGTGTCTGGTCTATTCGTAATGGTTTGATTGGCAAAGTTCTGAAATACGAATGAATAGACCATCGGTCAAACGCGGCTGTTATTTCATACAATACGGGCATTCACTATTCATTCGTATTTGGGTGTTAGTCTCTGAGTGCTCAAGTGCGGGTCTATTTTTTTTCGATTCGTTGAAAAAAGCTGCCAAAAAATAGACCTGCTTTTTCCAGTCGAGTTTGGATAACTATGCACGGATCAGTGAGATCTGTGCATGGTTATCTATGGGAAAGGGTCTGTTTAGTGTAAAAACTGAAAGAAAAAAAAAATTGCGTGGGGTCCCCCCTCCTAAGCATAACCAGCCTTGGGCTCTTTGAGCCGGTCCTGGTTGAAAAAATATGGGGGAAAAATTGACAGGGGTTCCCCCATATTTAATCAACCAGCACCGGGCTCTGCGCCTGGTCCTGGTTCCAAAAATACGGGGGACAAAAAGCGTAGGGGTCCCCCGTATTTTTGAAACCAGCACCGGGCTCCACTAGCCAGGTACATAATGCCACAGCCGGGGGACACTTTTATAGTGGTCCCTGCGGCCCTGGCATTACATACCCAACTAGTCACCCCTGGCCGGGGTACCCTGGAGGAGTGGGAACCCCTTAAATCAAGGGGTCCCCCCCTCCAGCCACCCAAGGGCCAGGGGTGAAGCCCGAGGCTGTCCCCCCCATCCAAGGGCGGCGGATGGGGGGCTGATAGCCTTTTGAAAAGATGTGAATATTGTTTTTAGTAGCAGTACTACAAGTCCCAGCAAGCCTCCCCCGCAAGCTGGTACTTGGAGAACCACAAGTACCAGCATGCGGTGGAAAACCGGGCCCGCTGTTACCTGTAGTACTACTACTAAAAAATCCCCCCCAAAAAACAGGACACACACACCGTGAAAGTATAATTTTATTACATACATGCACACCTCCAAACATACATACTTACCTATGTTCACACGAGGCTCTGTCCTCTTGTCCATGTAGAATCCTTGGGGTACCTGTGAAAAAAATTATACTCACATAATCCAGTGTAGAATCAGACCTTTGTATAATCCACGTACTTGGCAAAATATTAAAACGGAAACCCGACCACGCACTGAAAGGGGTCCCATGTTTACACATGGGACCCCTTTCCCCGACTGCCAGGACCCCCCCTGACTCCTGTCAAAGAGGGTCCCTTCAGCCAATCAGGGAGCGCCACGTCGTGGCACTCTCCTGATTGGCTGTGTGCTCCTGTAGTGTCTGTCAGGCTGCACACGGCAGAGATACAATGTAGCGCCTATGCGCTCCATTGTATCCAATGGTGGGAACTTTGCGGTCAGTGGTTGACCGAAAGTAACCTCACCGCTGACCGCAAAGTTCCCACCATTGGATACAATGGAGCGCATAGGCGCTACATTGTATCTCTGCCGTGTGCAGCCTGACAGACACTACAGGAGCACACAGCCAATCAGGAGAGTGCCACGACGATGCGCTCCCTGATTGGCTGAAGGGACCCTCTTTGACAGGAGTCAGGGGGGGTCCTGGCAGTCGGGGAAAGGGGTCCCATGTGTAAACATGGGACCCCTTTCAGTGCGTGGTCGGGTTTCCGTTTTATTATTTTGCCAAGTACGTGGATTATTCAAAGGTCTGATTCTACACTGGATTATGTGAGTATAATTTTTTTCACAGGTACCCCAAGGATTCTACAGGGACAAGAGGACAGAGCCTCGTGTGAACATAGGTAAGTATGTATGTTTGGAGGTGTGCATGTATGTAATAAAATTATACTTTCACGGTGTGTGTGTCCTGTTTTTTGGGGGGTATTTTTTTAGTAGTAGTACTACAGGTACCAGCGGGCCCGGTTTTCCACCGCATGCTGGTACTTGTGGTTCTCCAAGTACCAGCTTGCGGGGGAGGCTTGCTGGGACTTGTAGTACTGCTACTAAAAACAATATTCACATTTTTTCAAAAGGCTATCAGCCCCCCATCCGCCGCCCTTGGATGGGGGGGGCAGCCTCGGGCTTCACCCCTGGCCCTTGGGTGGCTGAAGGGGGGGACCCCTTGATTTAAGGGGTTCCTACTCCTCCAGGGTACCCCGGCCAGGGGTGACTAGTTGGGTATGTAATGCCAGGGCCGCAGGGACCACTATAAAAGTGTCCCCCGGCTGTGGCATTATGTACCTGGCTAGTGGAGCCCGGTGCTGGTTTCAAAAATACGGGGGACCCCTATGCTTTTTGTCCCCCATATTTTTGGAACCAGGACCAGGCACAGAGCCCGGTGCTGGTTGATTAAATATGGGGGAACCCCTGTCATTTTTCCCCCCATATTTTTTCAACCAGGACCGGCTCAAAGAGTTCGAGGCTGGTTGTGCTTAGGAGGGGGGACCCCACACAATTTTTTTCAGATTTTTTAAGACTTTAATCAACTTTTTAAGGTACACAATGAAGCCCTGCACGGATCTCACAGATCCGGCCGGGATTCCTTGTGTTTTGTCAGGCAGTGTTTTACTCATCACTCCCGTAAAACACTGATATTACGAATCACATCAACATCGGAAAAAACGAATGTGCAAAACTCGGCAGCTTAGTGAATGATCATATCAGGATTAAAAAAGTTGCAGTAATATGCACCCGATACCATTCGAGTTCAAACACCCTTCAAAACGGCCAAAACACGAATCTTTGTAAATATACCCCTGGGAGTCTTGTTGAGGGAGACAATGTAATAGCAGATCATCTTAATAATTATTTTTGCTCAGTATTTACTACTGAAAGAGAGGGGAAAGGGCCACAGTTAAGTTGCAGGGATATTCAGGAAAATGAAACAAGTACATTTACAGAGGAGAAGGTTCTAACAGAACTCTCAAAGCTGAAAGTGGACAAATCTATGGGGCCAGATGGGATACATCCAAGGATACTAAGAGAACTTAAAGAGGTGCTGGTAGCACCACTGACAGAATTATTCAACCAGTCATTAGCTACAGGAGTCATTCCAGAGGACTGGAAAAGAGCAAACGTAGTCCCACTGCACAAAAGTGGAAGCAAGGAAGAGGCAAACAACTACAGACCAGTGAGTCTTACAACAGTAGTAGGGAAATTGATGGAAACACTCTTAAAAGAAAGAGTTGTAGATTATCTAAAATCCGGCAATTTACAGGATCCCAAACAGCATGGATTCACTGGGGGGGGATCATGTCAAACAAATCTTATTGACTTTTTTGACTGTTTGACTAAAGTGATGAATAAAGGTGGAGCTATGGATATAGCTTATCTAGACTTTAGTAAGGCTTTTGACACTGTTCCACATTGCAGACTGCTAAATAAACGTGAAAGTTTGGGATTGGATATTAGGATTATTGAATGGATAAGATCTTGGTTGAAGGATAGAAAACAGAGAGTTGTGGTAAATGGAGTGCATTCACAGGAGGGAAATGTTACCAGTGGAGTACCCCAGGGATCTGTACTTGGACCTGTGCTTTTTAATATCTTCATTGGTGACATTGAAAATGGCATTAAAGGGAAAGTATGCCTTTTTGCAGATGACACAACGATAAGCAACAGGGTAGACACACCAGGTGGGGTAAAACAAATGATTGAGGATCTAGGTAGACTAGAGGAATGGTCAAGAGTGTGGCAATTACAGTTTAATGCCAAAAAAATGCAAAATCATGCACTTGGGTCTCAAAAATCCAATGGCTAAATATAGTATTAATGGCACTATGCTGGAAACTACTGAGGAGGAAAGGGATCTAGGAGTCACTATTTCAGGTGACTTAAAGGCAGGTAAGCAATATAACAAAGCAATGAGGAAGGCTAGTCAGATGCTTGGCTGCATTGGGAGAGGAATCAGCAACAGAAAGAAAGAAGTAATAATGCCACTGTATAGGTCATTGGTACGGCCTCATCTAGAATACTGTGTTCAATTCTGGAGGCCATATCTTCAAAAGGATATTAATACATTAGAAACTGTACAAAGAAGGGCAACTAAAATGGTGCATGGCCTACATCACAAAACATACCCAGAAATACTAAGAAATCTCAATATGTATCGTTTGGAGCAGAGAAGGGAAAGGGGATACATGATAGAAACTTTCAAATATATCAACTGTTTTAACAAAGTCCAGGAGGGAAACATTCTCCAAATGAAGAGAAATTTGAGGAAAATTTACTTCACAGAAAGGGTAGTGTATAAGTGGAATAGCCTCCCATCAGAGGTGGTAGAGGCTAAGACTGTGGAGCAATTTAAACATGCATGGGACAGACATAAGGATATCCTTACAAAGAAATAAGGATCAAACAAGGTTAGAGAAAAAAATAATGTAAAAAAAAGAAAAGGGGGCAGACTAGATGGGCCAAGTGGTTCTTATCTGCTGTCAACTTCTATGTTTCTATGTTTTGTAGCAGCAGAACCGCTTGAAGAGCTTACAAACTTATTCAAGGACTGAGTCAAATCAGAGAGACACTTGCCCATATTTTTCGCCCACAGTGGCTCCTCGGGAGTCTGACTGGGATCAGCACCCTATTGGGACTGACGTAAGTCTGAAATGGCATCGGCCATGTGTTTGGCCCACAGAGGCATAGACTGATCTGTAGAACATCCCTGCTGGTCCGCTACTGGTGCACGCCGTACAGAGAGTACCCACGTCCATGCTACCTTTTGAAAGCTTGGAACCACATTGTGAGCAGGCAAAATAAACAACCGAGGCTGTTTTCCCTTTTGTAGATTTGTCCAGCTTATTTGCCATATTTCTATTTTAAAACTGTGGAACAATAAGTAATAAAAGGTCTTCTCAGAACCAAATTGTTCCTATATGCCCTTTAGAATAACAGAGTGAATTTGTATTCTATTAGTGAAGCCCACTCTGAGTGTAACACTAAGTAACAGGTTTTGTCAATATATCATAATATCATAATAATACAATGCAACTAATATACTTGCTGTTGCCTGGTCCCCGTCTGTACCAAACAGAGTGAGAGCTGTCTTTGGTGTGTGTGTATGTGCTGCGCAGCATCCCCCGTACTGACTGCAGAAGATGGCGCTCGGAGCTCAATACCTCCCACAGAGGCTGGGCGGAATTGCACGCAGGTTTAACAAGGCGGGAAGTGTCTCCTTCCCCTCAGCCTCACAGCCGCGTCTAGCCATGCCCCTGTAGCCGTAAAGGCCGCGGTTCCCCTTCCGGGGGCGGACCGCGGCATCTATACACAGAGTATCCGGCGGCAGCGGGAAGGTATTAACCTCCCTTCACACCCTCTCCGTTTTCAGTTAAAAAAAAAATCGGTAACAGAGATAATTAATCCTGTCACCCTGCGCCGTACTCTCCCCCTGAAAGGGGGGGAGCGGAGTGAGGGCTAACATGCGAAGCACAGCAAATTGTAAAATCCAGTACACACACACGCACCTAGATGTATAAGGAACAGTCCAATGCTGTCAAAGACAGATTGTGACTGTTCTGTACCTTGTCAATGCCTCCTCGGATTCCTGACCGGATAAAGAGAGCCCCAGTGACCAAGTATGGTGACCCTTCCAGAGGCAGCTGAGAGTGGGTGAATAACATACACTAACTAACCCCACTCTAGTAGCACTTGTCACCTGTATGCAGCGACTAGGTACCTCAGAAAAACTAAAGAAAATAATGAAAAACCTAACTAAAAGCTATAGGTAAGAAAACTGTGTCTGTACTCCACAGGCACAAAACTAAAACTGAGATGCTGGTTAGTCAGGCTGGAGATGGGAGGGGTTAGAGGGGGGAGGAGTTAGTTTTCTATAGGTTCTGTGCCAAACTCCATTACCCACACACTCTAACCCAGCAGTAACTGCGCAGCGTCCACCAGATGGATGAAGGAGAAACATTGTGCACTTTTTCCACATGTTGCTCATTTCGGCTTGTTGAAGGTCGTCCAGAGAGTGGTTCGTCTTTACCTTTTTTTCCTTGCCCTTCTCGAAGAATTTAAACTGGCGGTAAACGTGCGCTTTGGACAAAGATTCCTTGCCAAAGGCCTTTTGAAGCATGGCAAGCGTTTCGGTACCCGATTTCCCGAGTGTAACACAAAACTCGATCGCATATCGTTGCTCGATGGTACACTCCATCTCGAACCTCGAACCAGGTAAGAAAGGAAACTTTGTTTACAGCTCAATCCGTATTCTGTAAAGGCTTACAGGCAACTCCCACTGCCGGGAATGTGTAGCTGAGACACCCCTCCACCCATCCCGCCCTCAGGCCCGCCATCAAGGGGGAATGGTGGGTACTGCAGTCCCGGGCCCGGACTGAGATGGGGCCCGGGTGCTTGTAGTCAGGACTCAGGATCAGGGACACAGGTCAGTTGCCTGCCTGCACATCTACAGGCAGCAATGGAGGGACAGAGGCAGAGCCGCGGTCCACGGCCATATTCTTAATACAGAGCCGGCCGTGAGGCAATCGGTGCTCATGGACCGGTCCGTGAGCTCCGATTGGCTCACGGCCAGCTCTGTATTAAGAATATAGCAGCGGACCGCGGCTCTGCCTCTGTCCCTCCGTGGCTTCCCCTCCGATGCGCTCTGTCCATCCGTGGTTGTGTGACCTGGCCCCCTGATCCTGACTACAACCACCCCGGCCCCCTCAAAAGGTACAGTTTGGGAGATGCAGGGGAGGAGTGGGAGCGGACAGTGGGGGTGGGTGGGCCTTGTGAGGGTTCGTCCCAGGCCCCATCATTTCTGGTGGCAGCCCTGCCCGCCCTACAGCACCGCCATGCGCCTGTTCTGCGTGTCATGAAAAAAACAGTCTCATTACTTTCCGGACAGACCCTGTACAACCAAGAAATCTCCGTAGTTAAGCATTAGCAGTATCCTGAGTCATACTGCAGAGCTCACTGACTTCCAGCAATGCATTGCCCTGCTGAAGCTGCTCCACTCAACTATAAATGCTGTTATTGTAAAGTATATACATTTAGGTCAGCTGCAAAGTGGCGTACAACGTCTCAGAATGGGACCATTGATTGTTGAAGGGTGTAGTGCATAAAAAAAATCATCTGTCCTCTGTAGCAGCACTCACTGCTGAGTTCTAACCTACACACGGGGGTATATTTACTACGATTCAGGTTTTTGCCGATTTCAGCCGAGATCAATCGGTTTGAGAGTGCAACTTTTTGAGAAAAAACAGTAATTTACTAAACTACCGCGTTTTTTCAATATCAGTTCACCGATGCCAATGAAATTTGCATTGCCAGCAGTGTTTTACGGGAGAGAATAGTAAAACACTGCCGGATTTAACACAGTGAAGTCCGGCCGGATCAGTGAGATCCGTGTAGGGCTTCATTGTGTAAAAGTGTCTGAAATAGTTAAAAATAAAAAAAAAATATGTGGCTAACCGAGAGGTTAATTGAGGTCACCCACCACAGTGACCTCAATTAACCTCGCGGTTAGCCATAGACCGCAGTTTTCTCACCATAGACTATAATGGACGACCGCGATCCTCCATTATAGCCAGAGCGCTCCACCTGATTGACAGGCCAGGAGCGCACAGCCAATCAGGAGAGCACTATGACGTGGCGCTCCCTGATTGGCTGCTGGGTCCTCTAGTGACAGCAGTCATGTGGGGTCCCGGCCATTCGGGGAAAGGGGATCCATATGTAAACATGGATACCTTTTAGTGGCGTGGACCGGGTTTTTTGCGGTTTGTTATTTTTAACCCTATGGATGCCTACATGGACAGAAGAGGACCGATCTACACAGGATAATAGTTGAGTATATTGGGGGGGGGGGGGTTTACAGGTACCCCATAGATTCTACGTTGACAAGAGGACCGATGGGCTCAGTGGGACACTAGGTAAGTATGTGTGTAAGTGTACATGTTTGTGTAAATAAACTTGTACTATCACGGTGTGTGTGTGGTGTTTTTTTTTGGGTATTTCTGTGGTTGTGGAACTACAGGTACCAGCGGGCCCGTTAATTCCCCATATGCTGGTACTTGTGGTTCTCCAAGTATCAGTATGCAGGGAGGCTTGCTGGGACTTGTAGTTCCACAGCAAAAGACAATATTCTGTTTATTACACTTTTAATGGCTATCAGCCCGGCACCCACCACCCACAGATGCTGCGGACAGCCTCAGGCTTCACCCCTGGTCCTTGGGTGCCTGGAGGGGGGATCCCCACTCCCACAGGGAACCCCGGCCAGGGATGACTAGTTGGGGGGGGGTTAATGCCATGGCCGCAGGGACCAATATAAATGTGTCCCCCGACTGTGGCATTATCTCCCTGGCTAGTGGAGCACGGTGCTGGTTTAAAAAATATGGGGATCCCTACATCTTTTGTCCCACATATTTTTGGAACCAGCACCGGATCAAGTGCCCGGTGCTGGTTGTATAAATACTGGGGGACCCTATACATTTTTTCCTAGTATTTTAACAACCAGGACCGGCTCAAAGAGCCCGGGGCTTGTTATGTTTAGGAGGGAGGACCCCATGCAATTTTTTTTATTTTTTTTAAACTATTTCAGACACTTTTACACAGAGAAACACGCCAGCCAAAATCAGTTCTATTTGAAAGCTTTATTTCTGTACGAATTCCATGCTTTCCCGGCAGTGTTTGGCTATTGTCGGTAAACTTCCTGTGTTGTATAAAATAACAGCCGTGTTTGACCGATGGTTTATTGATTCATATTTGTGTGTTCGGCAGTGTATCTCAATACGAATTGCCCCAACACTGCCGAGATTTGTGCTTAGTAAATTACCTGCCATTTAGAAAAAAAAAGCAAACTCGAATGGATTCGGGACCTTAGTAAATTTCCACCAAGGACTGCTTGTAAGTAGCTTTATGTTTTGGTTTTCCATGTCTGAGCGAGTGTGGTTCGTTGGGTCGACAGTAACTAGATTGACCAATATCGGTTGACAGTGACTAGATCGACACATGAAATACGTTGACACGGTCATTAGGTTCGACATGGAAAAAAGTCGACATGAGGTTTTTTACAAAAATGTTGGTGTAGTTTTCGTTGTAAAATGACCAGGAACCCCATGTTCCCTCGCATGACTCGCTTCATTCACTATGCTTCGGGCAAGGTGCCTCGCTCCGGTACCGCAGGGCTCGGCACAGTCTATTCCCAATCATAGAGCCTAATTCAGACCTGATCGCTAGGCTGCATTTTCGTACAGCCAGCGATCAGGTCTGACCTGCGCATGCGTATACACCACAATATGCAGGCGCGTCGGTCCGCAGTGACGGAGATCGGCCGGCAGCAATGGGATAGTGCGAGGAAAGCGATCGCTCGGGCGATCGCAAGGTGACTGACAGGAAGAGGCCGTTTGTGGGTGGCAACTGACCGTTTTTAAGGAGTGTCTAGAGAAACGCAGGAGGGACCAGGCGTTTGAAGGGAGGGTTTCTGACGTCAGCTCCGGCCCCGATCATCGCACTGGAAGAGTAAGTCCTGGGCTGTGCGATCGCACCCCTGCACAGCGATTTTCCCCTCCCCCCTGTAGGCGATGACTACCTGATCGCAGGGATGCAAAAAAACGCAGCCTAGTGATCAGGTCTGAATTAGACCCATAGTCCACGTAGATCGTAAAGTATGAAAAAGGTTAAAAAAAAATGGGATTTTTTGGGGGGAAAACTCAGGTCGACCTTTTCATGTGTCGACCTTTGCCATGTTGACCTAATGACCATGTTGACCATTAGTGGTCAACCTAATGAGTGTCGACCTTAGTGTTGTCAACCTAAATACCGGATTCCGTCTGAGCAGCCACACATACAAGCCTCAGCTTGTCATGTGCAATTCCCAAATTCCGCTTCATTAGTGTAAAGAATACTGCTTTTGGAATCTGATGCAGTAAAAAATAATTTCAGAAATTACTACTCACACGTCACAATCTGGATTTGGGGGATTCCAGGAGAATGCTAGTCGAAGAGCCTGGGCCACTTGCTTGGGTTAGTTCCCAGACCAATAGAAAAAACAGCCAGTCCCTGAATATATTATAAAGAGGGTGATCATTGCCTTCAAAATGACAGACAAATAATCTTTTTCATCCTGACGTGGACTGGAATCCATGAGATTATTGCAGCACAATACACACAAGCAGATATTGGGCCTAATTTAGTAAGGATAGCAAATTCTGCTAATTAGCAGAATTTGCTATCCTTTGGAGCACATGGTGGGGCCCGCCCATTGGTGGGCAAGGCCGCCCAGCATGCTGACCGGAGCCTCCCCCTTTCAACAAGCAGAAATTGCGATGCGATCGCAATTTCTGCTTCTTGAAAGGGGGGAGGCTTGTTAGCAGAAATAGAGGAATCCTCCTGCCGGCACAGCATAGCTGCGCCCACAGGAGACCCGCCGCCATCTTCCTGATAGCGGTGGCTGCGTGTGACGTCACGCAGCCACCACAATCACGCCCCCAACAAACCCCTGTTCGCACCGCCCTTGTCCTTCCTGCTTCGCCCCCGCAACGCTCCGTCTCCGCCCTGGAAGCGGAGCATTACCCGCGACCGCCTCTGCCTGATTGATAGGCAGAGGCAATCGCATTTTCTGGATGGGCGCTGCGCATGCGCCCACATTTTTTTCTCAAAACTTCCGGTTGCGATCCAACCTGAATTAGGCCCATTGTGCCTTATTCAGCTTTGTTAGCAAACCAAAAAAGCACACTAATGGGCAAAACCATGTGCACTGCAGGGGTGCAGATATAACATGTGCAGAGAGAGTTAGATTTGGGTGTGGTGTGTTCAAACTGAAATTTAAATTGCAGTATAAAAATAAGGCAGCCAGTATTTACCCTGCACAGAAACAATATAATCCACCCATATCTAAACCTCTCTGCACATGTTACATCTGCCCCACCTTCAGTGCAACATGGTTTTGCCCATTTGGTTGTTGTTTCTTTTTTCCCGTTTGCTAACAAACCTGAATAACCCCTGTGGAGAAAGTTAATTTTGTAGGTTTTTTTCTACTCTTTTTGACCAACTGAAAATCCCTAACTCACAAACACTGACTGTGTTTGAATGGATAGTATTGGGGTTTTAAAAAACCTGTATTTGCAGATCTGTTCAACACTTCATAGCAGGTGCTCCCTGCTAGGCAAGGGCGTAGCTACCATAGGTGCAAGCAGTGCAGCTGCTATGGGGCCCAGAACTGAGAGGTGTCCATCTTCCCTGTCAAAGTTACATGTGTTACTGTATATACATTTTTTTGCCATTGGGTGGTATGTAGGGGTCCTTTCAAACTTTTTCTTTGGGGCCTGCAATACTGTATATCTAGGTATGCCCCTGGACCTGCTCATTGTAGTGTGGTATAAAATGAACTGGAGGACATTGTAATGTTATATAATATGAACCGGGGCTCTGTAATGAGGCACAATATGAACGGGGAGCACTATACATCATAATGTGAATTGGGGGTACTGTGTGGCATAATGTGTACTGGCAGCTCTGAAATGTGACATACTGTATGTGAACTTAATCACTACTACGATTCATAAAAAAAACTAGGGCACTACTATGGAGCATACCATTAAATAAGGCTCTACTATGGTTCAGAAAATGAACTACAGTACTGTAGGACACTATTATAGGGCATAAAATGAACAACTGCTGCAGAGAAGTGTCTCTCTAGAACAGGGGTGGGTAACCGTATAAGGCACACAAAGCCGTTTGTTCCGGCCCACCCGCTTGTGTGTCAGCGAGACACGCTGCCGCTCAGTCTGGCGGTGGCGTGTCTTAGCTGTTAGGGCAGGGAGGAGAGCGCAGCCATGTCCGGCGGCAGCAGCGGGTAGGATCTCAAACCAGCAGCCGGTTTGTGAGCCAATCAGAGCTTGCGGACCGGCAGCCAATCAGGAGCCGCTGCAGCTCTGATTGGCTCAAGAACCGGCGGCTGGTTTGAGGTCCTACACGCCGCTGCCGCCCGACATAGCCATGCTCTCCTCCCTGCCCTGACCCCGGACAGCTGAGACATGCCGCCGGATGGAGCAGCAGCAGCGGTGAGCAGCACAGTGGGGTGGGGTGGGGGCATGTGTGGGGGCATTTGTGTATCTGGCACTGTGGGGGCATTTGTGTATCTGTCACTGTGGGGGAATTTGTGTACCTGGGACTGTGGGGGCATTTGTATATCTGGCACTGTGGGGGCATTTGTGTATCTGGCACTGTGGGGACATTTGTGTATCTGGCACTGTGGGGGTATTTGTATATCTGGCACTGTGGGGGCATTTGTGTATCTGGCACCAGGGCCGGACTGGGACTAAAAATAGGCCCTGGAATTTTTGAAGCACACAGGCCCACGTCTGTGACTCCTCCCCTTACTATTCCTGACTCCTCCCACTTATTAGTCTATGTTCTTACAAATATAATTAATATTCTAACAACATACAGGCGTACATCATTCTCTATTAAAATATACACAACCAGTGGTTGAAGTGGAAATTTTTAAGTGGGGGTATGGAAATGTGAGGTTTGTAATTAAGCGTGCGCGTTCCGGAAAAGGGGGCGTGGCCACTCAAAGGGGGCGTGGTCTTCAGTGTAGTTTACCACACCATACACCCCTTATACGCATTATGCACCACAATAGTAGGACCCCTTATACTATCTAGTACTGCTGCCCCTTTCACATTATACCACACAGTATGAGCCAAAATTCACATTACAGCACCCAGTGTGAGCCAAAATTCACATTACAGCACCCGGTATGAGCCGAAATTTACATTATATGCCCCCGATAGTGCAGTGCCAGGTATACAAATGCCCCCACAGTGCCAGGTATACAAATGCCCCCACAGTGCCAGGTATACAAATGCCCCCACAGTGCCAGGTATACAGATGCCCCCACAGTGCCAGGTATACAGATGCCCCCACAGTGCCAGGTATACAGATGCCCCCACAGTGCCAGGTAAACAATTGCCCCCACAGTGACAGGTAAACAATTGCCCCCACAGTGCCAGGTATACAAATGCCCCCACAGTGCCAGATCCACAAATGCCCCCCACAGTGCCAGGTATACAAATGCCCCCACAGTGCCAGGTATACAAATGCCCCCACAGTGCCAGATCCACAAATGCCCCCACAGTGCCAGGTATACAAATGCCCCCACAGTGCCAGGTATACAGATGCCCCCACAGTGCAAGGTATACAGATGCCCCCACAGTGCCATGTATACAGATGCCCCCACAGTGCCAGGTAAACAATTGCCCCCACAGTGCAAGGTATACAAATGCCCCACAGTGCCAGCCAATTGCCCCCACAGTGCCAGGTATACAGATGCCCCCACAGTGCCAGGTATACAAATGCCCCCACAGTGCCAGGTAAACAATTGCCCCCACAGTGCCAGGTATACAAATGCCCCCACAGTGCCAGATCCACAAATGCCCCCCACAGTGCCAGGTATACAAATGCCCCCACAGTGCCAGGTATACAAATGCCCCCACAGTGCCAGATCCACAAATGCCCCCACAGTGCCAGGTATACAAATGCCCCCACAGTGCCAGGTATACAGATGCCCCCACAGTGCAAGGTATACAGATGCCCCCACAGTGCCATGAGTACAGATGCCCCCACAGTGCCAGGTAAACAATTGCCCCCACAGTGCAAGGTATACAAATGCCCCACAGTGCCAGCCAATTGCCCCCACAGTGCCAGGTATACAAATGCCCCACAGTGCCAGCCAATTGCCCCCACAGTGCCAGGTATACAGATGCCCCCACAGTGCAAGGTATACAAATGCCCCCACAGTGCCAGGTATACAGATGCCCCCACAGTGCAAGGTATTCAGATGCCCCCACAGTGCCATGTATACAGATGCCCCCACAGTACCAGGTAAACAATTGCCCCCACAGTGCCAGGTATACAAATGCCCCACAGTGCCAGCCAATTGCCCCCACAGTGCCAGGTATACAATTGCCCCCACAGCAGCCAGTGCTGCAGCTGCTTACCGCTGCTGCACTGCTGCTGCTGCTGCTCCTCCTCCTCCTCCTCCGGGCTGTGAGGGACGGGGGTGAGAGTGCCGGGCGCCCGCCTGCGCGGCTGCTGTGTCTGGCGCGGCAGCGTATAGCGTTCAAACCAGCCGCCGGTTCGTGAGCCAATCAGAGCTCGCGGACCGGCGGCTTCTGATTGGCTGCCGGTCCGCGAGCTCTGATTGGCTCACGAACCGGCGGCTGCTTTGACGTCCGCTATACGCGCCGCGCCAGACACAGCCGTGCTGGCGGGCGCCCGGCGCTCTCACCCCCGTCCCTCACAGCTCTCCAATCCTGACAGCTGAGACGCGCTGCCGCCGGATTGAGCGGCAGCGCGTCTCAGTGACCGCTGGACCGGCCCACGTGGCCATCGGCCCTTCTGGCATTTGCCAGAAGTGCCAGATGGCCAGTCCGGCCCTGTCTGGCACTGTGGGGGCATTTGTGTATCTGTCACTGTGGGGGAATTTGTGTACCTGGGACTGTGGGGGCATTTGTATATCTGGCACTGTGGGGGCATTTGTGTATCTGGCACTGTGGGGGCATTTGTGTACACTGTGGGGGTATTTGTATATCTGGCACTGTGGGGGCATTTGTGTATCTGGCACTGCACTATTGGGGGCATATATGTATCACGTCCCATTTTAATTGGCCACACCCATTTTTTTGGCATGCATGCGCCTTCGGCGCGGGTACTCGGTACCTCTAAGGGGCATAACTACTGGGGGGCAGGGTAATTTTTAAGTTGATAGTTTTTGTATGGCCCCCCGTAGGATTTTATAAATATCCAAATGACCCTTGATAGAAAAAAGGTTCCCCACCCCTGCTCTACAAGCATTGGGACGGGGGTTCCTTCAAAATGTTGCTATGGGGCCCACAAAGCACCCCTGCTGCTAGGCTTAATACATGATTACATTTGATAGTAATACTGAATCTAGGATATTGTGCCTAATGAAGTGGCTTTAACACATTTTGATATTTAGTTTTGGGATTAACATATTAGGTTTGTTTTGTGACATTTGCATTAGCAGCAATCCCATATACTTAAAAAAAATGAGCCGTGACCTCTTTTTGTTCAGACTAATGCGGTGAAAGGATATAAAAGCAGTATTTGCTTCAGACAGCAGTACAATTAATGATACAGTTTATTTTTCCCTGCAAAGGACTAGAAATTGTTATTTTATCGTGTACTGTTCTGCACCACCTAGACGCATCCTATATTCCCATGACAACATTACCGTTACCTGACTCTTGAAATAATCTGTAAACTTTATAGTCTCATTATAGCGTTGAGGCACAGTGATCAATGAAAGAATTTGGTGAGCATACTAATTTCCACTTTCTAGTTTCAATGTTTAAATTTGTGGCTACATTTATTCAGATAAAATTGCTAAAAATGTCATTGACAAAAGACGCATATCTGACAAAAGATGCTAATCAGCAGAATTTGCTATCCTTTGGATCGCATGCTGGGGACCGCCCATCGCTGTGCAAGGCCCCTCAGCATGCTGACCGGCGCCTCCCCCCATTGATGAAGCGAGCGCCTCGCAATTTCTGCTTCACCGTAAAATTTCTTGATGCCTCCTGCTGGTGCAGCTTAGCTGTGCCCGCAGCAGACCCAGCGCCATTTTACCCATCGTGAGCGTTGCCGCCCCCCCTCCCTGCCCCGCGACAGCCTCTACCTGATTGACAGGCAGTGGCGATCGCTTTTTCTGCGGCCCCCCTACAGAAAGTGCGGGTGCATATGCAGGACGAGCGCTGCGCATGCGCCCGCGGGGCCATTGTAAAAATTCTGGTTGGATTGCGATTTGCGATCCAACCTGAATTGGCCCCATCATTACCATGAGGGTGTCCAAACAACCATTCTCATTATTAAGTCTAATTGGATTGGATTTGATGAGAAAATAAGAACAGCAGAATTAACTGATAACCCCTAACAATTTGTACTTTAAATCAATCAAGCAAGAAAGGCATTTTCCCAAGGCAGATAAAAAGTAGAGATGAGCGGGTTCGGTTCCTCGGAATCCGAACCCGCCCGAACTTCAGGTTTTTTTACACGGGGCCGAGCGACTCGGATCTTCCCGCCTTGCTCGGTTAACCCGAGCGCGCCCGAACGTCATCATCCCGCTGTCGGATTCTCGCGAGGCTCGTATTCTATCGCGAGACTCGGATTCTATATAAGGAGCCGCGCGTCGCCGCCATTTTCACACGTGCATTGAGATTGATAGGGAGAGGACGTGGCTGGCGTCCTCTCCGTTTAGACTAGAGTACTAGAGAGAGACACAAATTTTGGGGAGCATATTATTAGGAGGAGTACTACTTGCTGCTGATAGTGTGACCAGTGACCACCAGTTTAATTAATCCGTTCTCTGCCTGAAAAAAAACGATACACAGTGTGACACAGTCACATACCATATCTGTGCTCAGCCCAGTGTGCTGCATCATATGTAATACTGTATATCATTATCTGACTGTGCTGAGTGCTCACTGCTCACACAGCTTAATTGTGGGGGAGACTGGGGAGCAGTTATAGCAGGAGTACATATTTTAAGTACAGTGCACACTTTTGCTGCCAGAGTGCCACTGCCAGTGTGACTGACCAGTGACCACTGACCACCAGTATTGTGATTGTCTGCTGACCACCAGTATATTGTGATTGTCTGCCTGAAAAAGTTAAACACTCGTCGTGTGGTGTTTTTATAAACGCATTCTGCAGACAGTGTCCAGCAGGTCCGTCATTACATAATATATACCTGTCCGGCTGCAGTACTAGTGTGATATATATATATTTTAATTTTATCTCATTATCATCCAGTCTATATTAGCAGCAGACACAGTACGGTAGTCCACGGCTGTAGCTACCTCTGTGTCGGCAGTCGCTCGTCCATCCATAATTGTATACCACCTACCCGTGTTTTTTTTTTTTTTTCTATCTTCTTGATACTAGTAGCTTACTTTAGGAGTCTGCAGTGCTGACAGACAGTGTCCAGCAGGTCCGTCATTACATAATATATACCTGTCCGGCTGCAGTACTAGTGTGATATATATATATATTTTAATTTTATCTCATTATCATCCAGTCTATATTAGCAGCAGACACAGTACGGTAGTCCACGGCTGTA
Organism: Pseudophryne corroboree; assembly: GCF_028390025.1. Lineage (NCBI taxonomy): Eukaryota > Metazoa > Chordata > Amphibia > Anura > Myobatrachidae > Pseudophryne > Pseudophryne corroboree. The sequence continues at coordinate 164,704,846 of NC_086448.1, forward strand.
GCTACCTCTGTGTCGGCAGTCGCTCGTCCATCCATAATTGTATACCACCTACCCGTGTTTTTTTTTTTTTTCTATCTTCTTGATACTAGTAGCTTACTTTAGGAGTCTGCAGTGCTGAGTCTGACAGACAGTGTCCAGCAGGTCCGTCATTACATAATATATACCTGTCCGGCTGCAGTACTAGTGTGATATATATATATATTTTAATTTTATCTCATTATCATCCAGTCTATATTAGCAGCAGACACAGTACGGTAGTCCACGGCTGTAGCTACCTCTGTGTCGGCAGTCGCTCGTCATCCATAAGTATACTAGTATCCATCCATCTCCATTGTTTACCTGAGGTAAACAATTTTTTGGAAGGGCCATCCTGCGTGACACTGCAGTGCCACTCCTAGATGGGCCAGGTGTTTGTGTCGGCCACTAGGGTCGCTTAGCTTACTCACACAGCTACCTCATTGCGCCTCTTTTTTTCTTTGCGTCATGTGCTGTTTGGGGAGTGTTTTTTTGAAGGGCCATCCTGCGTGACACTGCAGTGCCACTCCTAGATGGGCCAGGTGTTTGTGTCGGCCACTAGGGTCGCTTAGCTTAGTCATCCAGCGACCTCGGTGCAAATTTTAGGACTAAAAATAATATTGTGAGGTGTGAGGTGTTCAGAATAGACTGAAAATGAGTGGAAATTATGGTTTTTGAGGTTAATAATACTTTGGGATCAAAATGACCCCCAAATTCTATGTTTTAAGCTGTTTTTTGGTGTTTTTTGAAAAAAACACCCGAATCCAAAACACACCCGAATCCGACAAAAAAAATTCGGTGAGGTTTTGCCAAAACGCGGTCGAACCCAAAACACGGCCGCGGAACCGAACCCAAAACCAAAACACAAAACCCGAAAAATTTCAAGTGCACATCTCTAATAAAAAGGTATCTCTTCAATTTTTTGTGCAGTCAAATTAGCTGCAGGTCTGGTGATGTAGTTATCAAGTTAGCTGGCTAGAAAACACAGTATGGCACTAGTTTTTATTCCATGTCTCCAACATTTAGAAGTTAAGAAACGGTACATATGAGGAAAGGGGGTGTGGTCACTGGTAAAGGAGGCATGGCCATGGGTAGAGGGAGCGGCATGATAAGTCTGAGTCTGGTGCGCTGATTGTTTAATGCTGTTCCTGGGGGATAGGGGCAGCCAGTGCTGGCAGGTTACTGTTAACCGGAAAGACGAAGGGAGCTGCCTGTCACTGAGCAGTATTGCGGGAGTCCGTGTCCCTGCAGCACTGCTATATAAATCTGGATGCTGCACTCAGTACAAAGCCCCTGTTTGGTACAGTTGGAGGGTGTGCAAAATGACATGGGGAGCACCACAATAGTAGAGGTGTATGTGTGGGGGTTATTTTGCACATGCAGAAGGTGGATGCACTCCTGGGAAAATGGGTGTGGCCTCATAACACAAGGAATGCTGTACCCATGAGCCATGGCCTTGTTTTCATCACACTGGGGGCATCGCGTACCGGGCTGGTGGGTGACAGGGTGACTGTGTGTGGACAGGACTGGTAGGTGACAGGGTGAGTGTGCGAGGACAGGTCTATTGGGTAACAAGAGGAGTGTGCAGGAACCAGCCTGGTAGGTGACAGGGTAAGTGTGCTTGGACAGGTCTGGTGGGTGACAGGGTGAGTGTGCAGGCACAGGTCTGGTGGGTGACAGGGTGAGTGTGTGTGGACAGGACTGGTAGATGACAGAGTGAGTGTGCGGGGACATGTCTAGTGGGTAACATGAGAAGTATACAGGAACCAGTCTGGTAGCTGACAGGGTAAGTGTGCTTGGACAGGTCTGGTGGGTGACAGGTGAGTGTGCAAGCACAGGTCTGGTGGGTGACAGGGTGACTGTGTGTGGACAGGACTGGTAGATGACAGAGTGAGTGTGCGGGGACATGTCTAGTGGGTAACATGAGAAGTATACAGGAACCAATCTGGTAGGTGACAGGGTAAGTGTGCTTGGACAGGTCTGGTGGGTGACAGGATGAGTGTGCAAGCACAGGTCTGGTGGGTGACAGGGTGACTATGTGTGGACAGGACTGGTAGGTGACAGGATGAGTGTGCGGGGTCAGGTCTAGTGGGTAACAAGAGGAGTGTAAAGGAACCAGTCTGGTAGGTGACAGGGTAAGTGTGCTTGGACAGGTCTGGTGGGTGATAGGGTGAGTGTGCGGGCACAGGTCTGGTGGGTGACACAGTGAGTGTGCTGGGACATGTCTGGTGGATGACAGCGTGAGTGTGCAAGGGCAGATCTGGTAGTTGAGAGGGTGAAGCTGTTAGGCGCCGGGGTCCGCTCGGCCGTGCGGCCCGGCGCCTAGCAACCAGGGACGCCGGGCGCGTTCAGCCGCCGGCTCCCTGGCAACGCTGAGACGCCGGGCGCACGGAGCCGCCTCTGCGACCCTCGATAACCTCATGGAGCTCTCTATTAAGATAGATCGTCGGCTCAGAGAGCGGAGGGCTGAAAAAGGGGCATCTGTCGGGTCCTCTTCCTGGGTTCCTTCCATTCCTGTAGACATAGAGGAGCCTATGCAGATAGGTCTCTCCAAATTGTCTCCGGAAGAAAGAACCAGGAGGCAAAATTCTGGTCTGTGTTTATACTGCGGAGGTAAGGGACATTTTGCCCGTAGTTGTCCAAACAAGTCGGGAAACTTCCTGACCAAGTGAATTGTGAGGGGGTTCACTTTGGTCTGCAGCTCATCTCCTCAAATAATTCACTGTTGGTTCCTGTTAAAGTTTCCTATGGCAGCCTCTGTTCCTCGGTCTCTGCTTTTGTGGACAGTGGAGCTGCAGGAAACTTTATGGATTTAACATGGGCCAAGGCCTTAGGTATTCCTCAGCTAACCTTGAATAGGTGTATCACCATGCATGGTTTAGACGGGAGTCCCTTGTCCAATGGGGTTATTTCTCTATGTACACCTCCAGTTTTGCTCTCGGTGGGAGCTTTGCATTCTGAAAAGATTGAGTTTTTCCTTACCCATTGTCCAGCAGTTCCTGTGGTTCTGGGTCACCCTTGGCTGGCCTTTCATAATCCCATCATAGATTGGCAGTCCGGGGAGATCCTACAATGGGGTACCATCTGTGATAAAGAATGTATTACGCTTCCTATCCGAGTAGCTGCCGCCGGTTCCGCACATATTCCTGGGGAATACCAGGATTTTGTTGATGCGTTTTCCAAGGGCAATGCAGATATTTTGCCTCCCCATAGGCCTTATGATTGTACCATTGAGTTAATTCCTGGTGCCACGTTGCCTAAAGGAAGGTTATATGCATTATCTGGTCCTGAGACTGTGGCCATGAATGAGTATGTGAAAGAAAGCCTTGGGAAAGGGTTTATCAGGCCATCTAAATCCCCTTTAAGTGCAGGGTTCTTCTTCGTAGAGAAGAAGGACGGTTCACTCAGACCCTGCATTGACTTTAGAGCTCTGAATAAAATCTCAGTAAAGAATACTTACCCTCTGCCGCTGATCTCTGTCATCTTTGATCAGCTACGTTCGGCTGTTATTTTCTCTAAGATTGATCTGAGAGGAGCATATAACCTCATCAGAATCAAGTCAGGGGATGAGTGGAAAACGGCATTTAGTACTCAGTCAGGCCACTATGAGTATCTGGTCATGCCATTCGGCCTATCTAACGCTCCGGCAGTTTTCCAGGATCTCATTAATGATGTGCTCCGTGAGTTTCTGGGAAGATTCGTCGTGGTCTATTTAGACGATATTTTGATATATTCTGAATCCGTGGAACAGCATGTTACCCAGGTGCGTCAGGTGCTAAAGAAATTACGTGAAAATCACTTATATGCCAAACTGGAGAAGTGTGAATTTCATGTCACAGAAGTATCCTTTTTAGGGTACATTATTTCCCCTCGGGGATTCCGAATGGAACCAAAAAAGCTCCAGGCCATCCTTAGTTGGGCGCAACCCACCAATTTAAAAGCAATTCAGCGCTTTTTAGGGTTTGCAAACTACTATAGAAGATTTATTCACTCTTTCTCTGACCTAGTAGCTCCTATTGTGGCACTTACTAAGAAGGGAGCAGATCCTACCAATTGGTCATGTGAAGCTGAGTTATCTTTTCAGGCCTTAAAACAAGCCTTTGTCTCAGCCCCTGTCCTTAGACATCCCAACCCAGAATTACCTTTCATTGTTGAGGTTGATGCCTCGGAGGTTGGAGTAGGGGCTATCCTGTCTCAGAAGGATCCAGATTCCCTTGAATTACATCCTTGTGCCTTTATGTCCAGGAAATTCTCATCTGCAGAATCCAACTACGACGTTGGTAACCGGGAATTGCTGGCTATTAAATGGGCTTTCGAGGAGTGGAGACATTGGCTTGAAGGAGCGACCCATACCATTTCAGTTTTGACTGATCACAAAAATCTTCAATACATTGAATCGGCTAAACGACTGAATGCCCGACAGGCTCGTTGGGCTTTATTTTTTACTCGTTTCAAATTCATTATCACCTTCAGACCAGGTTCCAAGAATACCAAGGCAGATGCCCTGTCACGCAGTTTCCTTCCGGTTCAAGACAACAGTCCTGTTACTCCCATACTTCCGTCTTCAGTCATTCAGGCAGGTCTCACACAGGATGTATTTTCCCAATTAAAGCTGCTTCAACATCAAGCTCCTGGAAATACTCCTGCTGGTCGTCTTTTTGTCCCTGAATTTTTTTTTTTTTTTAATTCAACAATTTTTATTGATATTTTCCTTTTTTGTACATATTACAAATCAATAAAACAACTTTAAACCTAAAGCATTGCTGTCGGCATTAATATTGAGCAACATGTAAGGTATCAATCACAAGCATATGGTCTTAAACAAAATCAGTTAGCATCTGATATTTAGCCCGGCAGACACAACACTTCTCCCGTATACATATCTATACGCCTATATCAATTCACCTGCACTTATATATACATATACATATACATTCGCATCCCCATTTACAGAGAAATATTAAAAGGTATAAAAGTGTAGTTCTCCGGGGCCACCGGATGCGGTCATATCAAAATATAGGTAACGGTGTCCCGGGTGAGTCACATAGCACATACCTATATTGCGCCAATTTCACAATTTCCTAGACTCGTCAGGTAGCTTCGGGGTGATTATGTTGAGGCTAAACTTGCATCCGCAGCTATTGTTATGCCGGCGCCCCTAACATATGGTGATGACAACCATCTATCCCATATCGCGTAATATTTAGTAATGGCTTTCCTGGACACATAGACAAATTTTTCATGCGCCACTGTAGTATTCACTAAGGCAATCCATGAGTCAATATCTGGGCCATCAGGTGCCATCCACGATCGGGCTATAGAAACCTGTGCAAGAGCACACAAGTTGATAACGTAACGCCTGGAGGGGGCATCCAGCAACTCCTCATCCACCACCGCCAACACACATACAGGGGGAGTCATCACATCCGCAGGTATGCCAGTGGAGACCATAATCTTGAGTACATCCTGCCAGAAGGTATTAACTATCCTACAGGACCAAATCATGTGCCAGAAGGTGCCCCCAACTAGAGTACACTTGGGGCATTTAGAATCCATTCTTCCTCCGAATCTCATTAACCTCTCAGGGGTAATATAGACTCTATGTAAAACAAACAGATGCACCTGTTGGTAACGGGCCGCTGTGGTCGCCAATCTAGAGGCACCCAGTGCATCTTCCCAGGTATCATTAGATATGGGCCCCAGATCATTTTCCCATTTAGATTTAAGAGAAAGAAGGGTCTCACAATGATAGGTACGTAGTAGAGCCGAATAGAATATGGAGATAGTACAATTTTGAAGCTTATCAAATAGTTCCCTTACTGGTGTGTCCCGGAGCATCAGGGGGGCGTTCGCAAATTGAGTTTGGCAAGCATGACGGAGTTGTAGATATCGATAAAAATAAAAGGTAGGAATATTGTAATTCTCCTGCAATTGTTGGAAAGACTTAAATACACCCATATGATACAATTGCCCAAGAGACTGCACTCCCCGGCTGCTCCATACCTCCCTCATCTGTAACGATGCAAGCTCTCCAAGAGATTGTGCATAGGCTAGAGGCGTCTCCGGATCCCAACCCTCTCCATGAAGCAATCTATGCGCCTGTCTCCATACCATAATTGCTTGCTTGACAACTGGAAGATTAAGTAGCGATACATTGTCACTCAGCAGTAGTTGTAATGGGGTGCAGTTCCGATCGGTTATATAGAGAATTCGGGATATTAATTCATCTCTACCAGGATCATGTAACCACTTACTAATATGCACCATTTGTGCCGCTAAGTAATATAATCTGAATTTAGGGAGGCCCAGGCCTCCAGAGTCACGTGGGCGTGTGAGGGTATCTAATTTTATTCTGACTCGTCGTTTAGACCATACGATAGAGGACAGAAGACTATCTATTCTCCTAAAGGTTTTTAATGGGAGATATACAGGGGAGTACTGTAGCGCATATAGTAACTTAGGCAGGGCCACCATTTTCACTAAATTAATTCTACCCGTTATAGTTAGCGGTAGAGTCCCCCAGACCGCAATACGGGAGTGCAAATAGTCCATGTGAGGTTTTATGTTTAGGGAAAAGTATTGAGAAGGATTATTTGTGACCCAGATTCCCAAGTACTTGAATGAGTCCACCCAGCGTAGAGGTAGGGTCACAAGCGGAGCCCCAGGACAAGTACCCTTGAAGGGCATTATGCAGGACTTATCCCAATTTATGGATAAGCCAGAATACCCGCCATAAGTGTCTATAACACGCAGCACGTGCGGCATGGTATTGCAATAGTCTGATATGAACAGCAGAATATCATCCGCGTATAGAGCAATCTTGTCCGTGGTGGGGCCCACCCGGAACCCCCCCACTCGCAAGTCAGAACGCAGCAAGCACGCCAAGGGTTCCACTGCTAGAGCAAAAAGGATAGGGGATAGCGGGCAGCCCTGTCTTGTACCCCTAGCCAAAGGGAATGCAGAGGAAGTGAACCCATTTATCGAGACCCTGGCTGATGGTGCGGAGTATAGTAACTTGACCCACCTTATAAAGCGTGGTCCTATACCGAAGCGGGCCATGGACCCCCACAAGAACGCCCACTCCACTGAATCAAAAGCTTTAGCAGCGTCGAGAGACACTATCACAGAAGTGTCGGCGTCCTCGCGGGGGGCCTGTAGGTGCGTAAACAAGCGCCTAAGGTTAGTTAGAGTGGACCGCCCCGGCACGAAACCTGTCTGATCTGTGTGTATAATTTGGGTAATAACGGAGTTGAGTCTAAGTGCCAGGATCTTTGCTAACACCTTGATGTCAGTTGTAAGTAGCGAAATAGGTCTATATGAATCTACCCGCTCTGGGTTCTTATCCGGTTTCAATAGCACTATTATCAAAGCCTCAGTCATAGAATCCGGCAGCGACCCCAACTCCAACAGGTCATTGAACAGAGCAAGTAATCTAGGGCCATATAAATCAATATGTTTCTTATACAGCTCAATAGGAATTCCATCTAACCCTGGTGCCTTGCCTCCAGGAAATGATTTGATGGCTGTTTCAATCTCCGTCAATGACAAAGGGGAGTCCAGGAATTCAACCGCCACATTAGAGAGCGAGGGCAATGGTAAACCAACAAGATAATCATTTATTTCCGCTGAACTAGCCGATAGTCTCGTACTATACAGATTTTTATAATAAGCAACAAATTGGTCTGCTATTTCCGGGGTCTTTACATAAGTTACACCATCATCCCCGCCTATCGTAAGGACAGTATTAGATGATTTATCTGCCGCCGCTAAATATGCTAGATTAGTGCCAGGTCTATCGCCTGTAGCATAATATGAGTGTTGGGCATACAACAAACGGTATTTAGCTTTATCAGATAGACAGCACCTCCATTTGGACTGCGCAAGCAACCATGCGTCCTTGGAGGCATCCAACCCATCCTGCAAATATTGGATTTCTAGGGACCTACAGGAAGCCTCAAGTTCCACTTCTTGGCGTTTATAGCCATTCTTTAAGGTAGCAACCCGTCTAATTAGGGAACCACGTATAAATGCTTTAAATGCGTCCCAGAGAATTGCTGGTCCAGCAGTACCCCCATTCAGCTCCAAAAACTCCCGCCAAGCAAGCTCAAGCTCCGCTCCAGTGCCCATCTGTGAAAGCCAGAATGGGTTAAGTTTCCAAAACAACTGTCCCCGGGTACCCCCAGTATCCAGATTCAACAGTACTGGTGAGTGGTCAGAGATTCCTCTAGTTGCGTACTGGATATCAACAATCTTGGGAACTAAACAGGGGGAGACCAGGGCCATGTCTATCCTAGAAAATGAGGAGTAAATAGGGGAGAAGCAGGAGAACTGTCGAGCAGCTGGATGCCGCAACCTCCAGACATCCACCAAACCCATTCCCTCCACTAACAGAGCGAAGTTGCCTGGACGTGGGCGAGGCACAGCAGCACTGGCGCTAAATCTATCCACTCTATGATCCATAATATTATTAAAGTCCCCAGTGCAGACGGTGGGAGTATTGGGGTAAAGGGACATAAAATCAGCAGCCTTGCGTAAAATCTCCGGGGAATACGGTGGAGGTATGTAGATAGCCAGTAATAATAAAGACATGGAGTTTATTTGACATTTAAGAAAAATGTACCGCCCCCACTGATCTACCTGGGCCTGGTCCAAAACAAACGAGAGAGATTTACGGATAAGAATGGAGACGCCCCTGGAGTGTGAGGTATGAGTGGAATGATATAGCCACCCAATCCATGGCTTCTTAAGAGATAAAACTTTGGCTCCCTCCAGGTGCGTCTCCATAAGACAAACAACATCTGCGGAGTACTGCCTCACCTGCCGAAGCACCAGGGCCCTTTTAATTTTGTCATTAAGGCCCCGCACATTCCAGGATAAAATTTTTAGACTAAGTGATGCCATAATACATAATAGCACCAAGTGCTAGATGTGCCCACAACATTGAAGGTATCTGAAATAGACAGAGAAGTAACCGCCTGCAATAAATTTCTCTAAACAAGTCGCCACAGCAATGCTTATAAAACAACCACCCATTAAATCCTCCCTTCTCCCCCAAACAACCCCCCACCCTGTATACCGACCCGAACTGTGGCATACCTAATCCCAAAAAGCCCCCTCCCCACAACTAAACAACTAGTAAAGAGGACAAAAAATACAGCGGTCGGAAGCAGGCATTGCTCCCCCGCCATAACCTAACCCCCCCCCAGGACCAGACAAGTACCCGACCTCCGATCATGGAAGGACCGGATATCAAGTGCAGCAATTAGTATATTACCACGTCAACAAACATTAATACATTAGCTGTATACACAAATACTTAATGACATAAATCGCAGCCCAGCCACCGGGCAGTTGCAACATTCAGTCATTTGCCAGGGGGCGCCCTGCCGGGAACTGCCTGTCAAGCCACGTCGCCGCCTCCCGCGGGGTCAAGAAAAATTTAGTCTCTCCTCCTGCGACCACCCTCAACTTTGAAGGAAAAAGCATAGCATAAGGGAGATTAAGCTCCCGGAGACGTCTCTTAATTGGAAGGAACTGGGCTCTCTCCTTCTGAACGTCAACCGCAAAATCAGGAAATACAGAGATCCGGGTACCATTCCACTTAAGTGGGCCTTTGGTGCGTGCCAGGTTGAGTACCTTGTCCCGATCCTTGAAGTGGAGGAATTTAGCTATAAATGTACGGGGAGGAGCCCCCGGCGGCAGCGGTCGCATAGGGATTCTATGTGCTCGTTCCACCGCGTAGTGTGATGTAAAAGCATCCGTCCCAAAAAAATCTGTAAGCCACTTCTCCAAAAACTGCTCAGGTGCATCTCCCTCCTCCTTTTCCGGCAAGCCCACGAACCGAATGTTATTTCGTCTCAGACGCCCCTCCATATCGGTCAGTTTTTTCTGCACTTCCGACATCTGGGATTCAAGGGCAGTAGTGCGTCGGCCAAGCGGGGCCACAGTGTCCTCGACCGTAGAAATGCGCGTTTCCGCTTCCCCCACTCTCTCTCTAACACGTTGTAGATCCTGGTGAATCAAGGAGAGATCTGATTGCACCTGAGTGATCTTTTCAGCCAGTCTGCCCTCGCTAGCATTTACTGCGTCCAGTACCCTTTGGATAGCATCCTCCGAGGTCTCTGGGGGGCCGGAGCATGCACTTGTAGCCGGGGAGGGGGGAGAGGATCCATCCCGCGACCCCCCCGTTCTCTTGTCTTGCGCGGGAGGGTTTCTAGCGTATTTTTCGAGCTTGGCCGCAGCTTGAGAAGTCTTCCCCATAGTATTCGTTATAGGCACCCTACAGGGAGTTGCAGCAGTTATATGAGAGAGTTATGGTGAACCAATCCGGTATGCCTCCAGACCGTTCTGCAGCAGCAACTCAGGAGTCACCCAATGGTAAACTAGTGGCCTCCCGCCGGATATATATAATGAAAAGGGAAACAGGGGAGGATGTAATTATATGTAGCTGAGCAGCAGGGTCAGAGCCTCCTAATGTGATGCCGTGTGACCGCCTGATGGGGCAGGGAGTCAAGCAGTGTCCCCCCAGATCAGAGCTGTGCGGTAAAGATAAAGATAAATAGCCCCTACTGTACACCTCCAGTCAGGGTGATATTCGGAGTGTTCAGTCAGGGGTGTGCAACAGGAGGATGAGTGAGTGGAGCAACAGATGGCCAGGTCAGTGACCGCAGCAGCCAGAAGCCTGGTGTGATCAGAGCGGACCCCCAGGCTCCCCAGAATGTACCTGATAGTGCTGCAGCCCAGCCCCACTCTGAGGTCTCAGACGGTTGCAGTGATCACGGGAGCCGCACTTCCGGTCCCCCGGGTGTATGGCTGTGTAGTCAGGCTCAGGGGTGTTCTGGGACCCTCCAGCAGGCAGATAGGGCGGCAGCCAGATTCCCCTCACTCTCTTCCCCAGGGCCGCGGGTAGCGGTGGAGAGCCGGAGCCGAACTTCCGGTCCCCAGGGCGGCTCAGGTACGTGGCGGTGCAGGGCGCGCTGTGCCCCAGGCGCCACAGACGTCTCTCAGGTCCCCCAGCAGGCGCTCCAGGACGGCAGACGAGCGCTCCCTCTTTCCTCCACGGCGACGCGGGTCTCAGCGGTGTTTGGGAGCCGAACTTCCGGTCCGCGGTAAGCGCGCGGCGGCGGCTCCAGCGCCGGGCAAGGCCCTCCAAGTGAACAGGGCTGCAGGAGTCAGAGTGGCAGCGGGACTCGGTGCAGATTCACTCCATGGGGGTAGGGGAAGTTCATGCAGCGTTAGGGATAATATCAGACCCTGGGGGGGAATATAGGATAAGTTTCAGGATATAACGGCAGGAGAGCTGCACAGTTCAGGTGCTACTCCATGCTCGTCCAGGCCACGCCCCCTTGTCCCTGAATTTTTGAGAGCAACTGTTTTGGCAGAGTTTCATGATAGCAAAGTTGCCGGGCATCCTGGAATCGCCAAGACTTTGGAATTGGTATCCCGCTCAGTATGGTGGCCTGGTCTTTCCAAAGACATTAAAGAGTTTGTTTTTTCGTGTCAGGTCTGTGCACAGCATAAAATTCCTCGTTCTTTGCCTATTGGTCAACTTATGCCCTTGAATGTTCCCCTTAGGCCATGGTCGCATATCTCCATGGATTTTGTGGTGGACCTCCCTCTGTCAGCAGGATGCCGAGTCATATGGGTAGTGGTGGACCGTTTCAGCAAAATGGCCCATTTCATTGCTCTTCCCCGATTGCCATCTGCCCAGGGATTGGCAGTCCTGTTCCTCCGTCATGTTTTCTGACTCCATGGGTTACCCACCGATATTGTTTCTGACAGGGGTCCACAATTCATTGCGCAATTTTGGAAATCTTTTTGTGCTTCGTTAAAGATGAAATTATCATTAACCTCCGGCTATCATCCACAATCCAATGGACAGACTGAGCGAGTTAACCAATCTCTAAAACAATATTTGCGTTTGTACTCGGCCAAACTCCAAAATGACTGGTCTGAGTTTCTTCCATTGGCGGAGTTTGCTTATAATAATGCCTGTCATTCCTCCACCAATGTGTCTCCATTTTTTGCAGTTTTTGGTTTCCACCCCAGAGCTAATTCATTTTTTCAACATTCCTCTGTCTCCTCTCTGGCCCTGACCTCTCATCTTAAACTTATTTGGAAAAAAGTGCACCTGGCTCTCAGAAAAGCAGCCTTCCGGGAAAAGAAATTTTCTGACAGGCTCCGGCGGCCGTGCACTTTTAAAGTAGGAGACAGGGTGTGGTTGTCGACTCGCAACATCAAACTTCGACAAACTTCAGCCAGATTGGGTCCTAGATTTATTGGACCATTTCTCATTATCAAAAAAGTCAATCCAGTTGCTTTCCGGTTACGTTTACCAAAAACTTTACGGATCGGAAATACCTTCCATTGCTCATTGCTTAAACCATATGTTTCGTCCAGCAGATTTCCTCGTAAAAAATCTCAGGGGAGATCACCAGTTAATGTACAGGGTCAGCAAGAGTTCTTGGTTGAGAAGGTTCTCGATTCCAAGTTGTCCCGGGGTCGGCTTTATTTTTTGGTGCATTGGAGAGGTTATGGGCCAGAGGAAAGGTCGTGGGTCCTGGATGAAGACCTTCATGCCCCGAGGCTGAAAAGGGCATTTTTTCATGAATTTCCTCGGAAACCTGGCTTTGGGGGTTCCTTGACCCCTCCTCAAGGGGGGGGTACTGTTAGGCGCCGGGGTCCGCTCGGCCGTGCGGCCCGGCGCCTAGCAACCAGGGACGCCGGGCGCGTTCAGCCGCCGGCTCCCTGGCAACGCTGAGACGCCGGGCGCACGGAGCCGCCTCTGGCCTTAGCAACGGGGACGCCACGTGCAGCCGCGTTCCCCGTTGCTGGGTCTATCCTCATTGCCCTGATTATGTGCTGGCCGTGCAGCATGCAAGCTGCACGGCATTTCTTTTGATTGTCCTGTCTGGATCTTGATTGGAGGATGCCTGAATAAAGGCATCCTCAGGACTTCCTACAGACGCCGGTGATAGTTTCCTGTTTGCCTTGTCTGCTGCAGAGAGTTCCCAGTCCCGGTCTATTCGGTTGTTCCTGTCCTCAAGAGATCCTGTACTCGGAAGTTACCATCTGTTCCTGGAGTCTGACCGAGCACCTTTAACATCTGGTGGTGTTCGTGAGTCGCGGCACAGCCGTGTGTTGCGGCTTGTCCGCTACTGTTTATTATTTTGTTTATATTGTGTTCTGGAGTTTTGCGGAGGATTCCGCTTCCACAGATCCACTCTGGTGTCCAGCGGTGCCGGATAGGAGTGTCGGATCAGTGGATCTTTGGTTGTCCTTTTCCCTGGCGGCTAGTCCGCACATACCTTTTGGTTTAGTTAGTCAGCTTGTAACCCCTGGCCGTGTTGCTTAGTCAGAGGGCCCCTTGTTATCACCCTGTCTCGGACTTCCCCTTGTCTCCCATTAAGACCTGCGGGGGCATCGGGGTTGGGCAGACATAATCCGCCCTTCGAACGCGGCTGCCATGGGCTCAAGCAACCATAGTCTCGCAGGGGATTTCTGATAACACGGGCGAGACAACGGAGTTAGGGCGCCAGGGGTTACTAGGCCTTCCAGCTCCCACAACCAGCTTATTTTCCTGAACTCAGATCCCTGTCATAAGATCTCCTCCGGTCTGGAGTTCAGGAATCATAACAGAAGCTGGGTGACCGAGCCCAGGGAGGGAAACGCGTTAAGCACAGCATTCTGCCAAAATTGCTTTTCACTAACCACAAAGGGATCCGGATATGGACTTTTGATTCATCAAACTCCTAAGGACTGACCTGCCTAAGAGGACACCTCTCTGCACACCAGCAGCATCTATAGGAAAACCCACTGAACCACATATTACAGCCAAGACAACTGCCTTTGTCTAAAGATCGTGCATCTTATCTACGTGGATGGGTAAAGGGGAGTACTCACGGAGCGATATTCTAAGCAATCTGACTAGATTGCGAAGAATTTAAGCATTATCACACTGTGTGTACCCCCTACAGCGATAGCGATGCGCAGCCCCGCGCATCGCTATCGCTGGTGCTAGACTAGGCCAATCTAGCGGGTCGCTCACTTCACCCGCTGGGTGAAAGGAGTGCCCCTCCGTCTCCCCCCGCACGCTCAGCACAGATCGCGCTGTGCTGAGCGGCGGGAGAGATGTGTGCTGAGCGGTTCGCTCAGCATACATCTCTCCCACGTCGGCCCGTCTATATGGGCCTTAACACCAGCTGCTTGTATTTACTAAGTGCTTGCACAGTGGAGTAAACCTTATATCATTAAGTCTGGGAACCAAACTGTAGATTATTACCTTGATGACAGAACTGTATAATTCTATCTACAGTATATGATTCTCAGAGTAGTGCTTTTTTTATTATATGTGTATTTTTGATTGTTTTTAAATTATACATAAAATCTCTTTTTAATCTCATCCATCATATGTGATTATTTTAGTTAAACAATTTGGCACCGGTCTCATTACATTATCTGTGGGGAAAATGTTGTGGGTGACAGGGTGAGAGAATCTGCAGGCAGTTCTGGGAAAAGCATCTTGACCCCCCCCCCCCCCCCAATGTCCACCTCTTACAGCACTCCCTCCCTTCAATGCACTCTCCCTCCCTTCACCACATCAAAGCTCCCCAACTCTGCCTTCAGTATTCACCACACATTGCTCCCCCCTCCTTTAATATTCACTGCATCACAATATCCTCCATTATACACCTCACAACGTTCCTCAAACTGCTTACCTTCAAATTAACGCCCCAGATGCAGGTGCTACTGCAGGGATGTTCATTTGAAAGTGAGCAGTCTGAGGTGACACTGCTGAGGAAGAGGGGAGATAAGGAAGGCTGTCACAGGGTCGCCGGGGACACATCCTCCCTGTCTGCTTCCTGCGGTCAACCATGCACCTGGGGCTGCAGATTTATTATTTATTTATTAACAGTTTCTTATATAGCGCAGCATATTCTGTTGCGCTTTACAATTAGAACAACAGTAATAGAACAAAACTGTGTAAAAACAGACAGATATAGAGGTAGGAAGGCCCTGCTCGCAAGCTTACAATCTATAGGGAAATAGGCATAGATACACAAGGATAGATGCTACCTATTGCATAATGGTCCACCAGATTGCTAGGTTCTTAATGGGTTGTATGATGATACCCCACAAAGTTGGCCAAGTGTCAGGAGGGTGTGAGACTAAAGAAAGACAAGATATGTGATGTTATGAATACTCTACAGAGGATGTAATTAGACAGGGAAGCACTGAAGGTTATGTGGGTGGGTCTGGAATTTGATAGGCTTGTCTGAAGAGGTGCGATCAGATGGCCCTTGATCGCACCATTGCATGCCTAGCCCCGAATGCAGGAGGCAGAGCTGGGCTGAGATCAATCATAGCCGTGCACCTACAATGAAAATAAATATAAAATCTAAATAACATAAGGAAGGGGAGGGGGGGAGGCTGGCTATCAGTGAGTGAGGGGCAGATGTATTAACCTGGAGAAGGCATAAGGAAGTGATAAACCAGTGATATGTGCAAGGTGATAAATGCACCAGCCAATCAGCTCCAATATGTAAATTAACAGTTAGGATCTGATTGGCTGCTGCCTTTATCACCTTGCACATATCACTGGCTTATCACTTCCTTATGCCTTCTCCAGGTTAATACATCTGCCCCCAATTGAGAAAACGGGATGGGACTCCAGCTGTTGCGCTGCACAAACTATATTGGCTGAAGGCTCAGCGGCACAGGAGAGGAGGGCTCTTACAGCATAGCAGCTGACAGGAGGCAAGCTGCGGCTCCAGTTTCATAAATCAGCACAGGTACCGTACCCGCCTACTACCTTACTAATTAAAGTAAGAGAGGATCAGAGGTCTAAATTAACAGGAGGAGGGGCCATTACATGATTACGGGGGAGAGAGGCTACCAATTCTCTTTCTGGTACAGGGCACCAAAATGTCTTTTTCATCCACTGTTACTACTCAGTTACGGAGAATGTGTCATGCAGAGTTCTTATTTCTCAAGATGAGGTAATGGCTGAATAGCTTAAATAAAGCAAAGTGGGCTATATAGGAAATACATATGATTTACCGGCATCCTGTCTACAGCTATGTGACTGGGATACAGTTACATTGCTGGCAGTTGGTATCCAGGCGGTCAGGACACCGACACCAGAATCCCCACCACTGACAATGCCGGCAGCCGTACTCGTTGCTGACAGGGGCTATTCCCACTCGCAGCGAGCCACTGAGCCCGCAATGGGCTTGCTAGCGCTCACACCACTTCCGGCATTCTGACGTCGGTATGCTGACCACCGGGATCCCGGCCGCCAGGATTCCAAACCTAACGCATGTTACTTGCAATGTTTAAACTTTTTTTTTTAATGACTAGTTTTTTTTCTATTTACCGGTAATACATATCATTGTTTATTCAATGACATTTATTTTGTAGGATTTTGTTCACAGGATGCAATAAAGTAGGTTTGATAGAATTTGTAATTTTGTCATGTTGGTAAAGTATATTAAACAAGTGGTTTCCGTATTAGAGATAATTTGACAATGCCACATACTGTAGTAACTACTGAACACTGCACTTTATACATTCCTTTATTTAGTGCTGTGGTAAAAGATTAGATAAAGGTGACATGTTTGCAGGATAAATGGTGTTTATTTCTGATACTGTAGTTTGACATTAATCTTTTAAAGTGACACTGAAGAACATACAGACTGAAGTGCCTGGTGTAGTTGCAATGAAATATTTCCAGTTATTTCCTCCAAATTGTGAACCACATGTAGAAACAAATTAATCTTGATCGATGGTAATCTGCAAATGATGAGATACGAACAACTGTCTACATAATGGGGGTCATTCTGAGTTGATCGCTCGCTAGCTAGTTTTAGCAGCCGTGCAAACGCTATGCCGCCGCCCACTGGGGAGTGTATTTTAGCTTAGCAGAAGTGCTAACGCATGTGCAGCCGAGCTCTGCAAAAACAGTTTGTGCAGTTTCAGAGTAGCTCTGAACCTACTCAGCGCTTGCGATCACTTCAGCCTATTCGTGTCCGGATTTGACGTCATACACCCGCCCAGCGAACGCCCAGCCACGCCTGCGTTTTTTCAGACACGCCTGCGTTTTTGCAAACACTCCCTGAAAACAGTCAATTGACACCCAGAAACGCCCCTGTCCTGTCAATCTTCTTGCGGCCGTCAGTGCGACTGAAAACTTTTCTAGAACCTGTGCACAACCACAACGGGCTTTGTACCCGTACGACGCGCATGCGCATTGCGGGCCATACGCATGCACAGAAATGCAGATTTTTTGCCTGATCGCTGCGCTGCGAACAAAGGCAGCTAGCGATCAACTCGGAATGACCCCCAATATTTTACATTCAGTTCAGCAAAGACTGTTGTTTCAACAATGTCCACTAGGTGGCGGTGAAGGAGCATAAATTGTGTTTTTGTATTTTGTACCTCCTTGGCACCCTGGAAGGGAAAGGAAGGGGAGCGGTGACACTTGCAGGGATGACCTGGGTTGGTGGTCCAGGACCAATTACAATTATTTATTGTCAATGTGACAGGCAAAACCAGTGCTGATGGCTGTCAAACAGAAGCATAACTTGTCCCTCACCTCACAATTGAACCTAATGATGACATATAAACACAATTGACTTAATTTAATATTGCTTTCAAAATTTCTCAATAAGAAACTTTTGGCTAGGATGCCGTGAAAAAAATTCTGATACTTTAGGGCACTATGATTCAAAAAGTTTGGGAACTACTGCAGTTTAACCACTTAAGTGACACTTTCCCCCCACAAAACCACTGAGAAATTGTAATTAAAAAAAAAAAATACTTAATAAAGATTAAAAAGTATTTTTTTTTACTTGTGTAATTTTTTTTATTGATTTTATCACAAAAAGAAAAAAAAACATACAAAACAAAGAAAAAGAACAAAGCACAGAGAAAAAAAGATGCAATGTACATGTTACATTGTCATATAAACATCAATAAAGAACACCATGTAAAACCAGTTTGTGGTATTAATCATGTATACATCGGGGGGAAAAACAAACACATTTATATGAAACGTAAGGTGTAGATAAGCAGCGCAGGAAAATAAGTACCTACCATTCAGAAATAGGACGGATTGAGAAGAGATACCTCACTCTATCTCATCTTACATTCAATTAGTCAGAGAGTTGAGCTGGAGCCGCCATATATGTAGCAAGACGGGAGGTATTCCATCTATCCCATTTGTTAAGATAATTATGTTTCTCAAAACCCTTTTTTATATTATGTGTGTTTTTCACCCCGTCTTTCCTGAAGTGATCTTGATGTGCGCCCCACGTACTGTAAATTACAACTGCATTGAATCATATAAATGCAATTTTTGGTATTGCATGTGATAAATTCCTTTATCGGGTATTTCCTACCACTGGCTGTGGATGTGAATTCTAAAACCTTCTTTTGGGTATCCTTATGTGTTTTGCACATTAAGCAGTCTCCACACCTATGGAAACCAATAGTTTTCACTCTACCCATTTTTTTCTCTGGAAGAGCGCTTTTCACTAAACAATGGCTAAGCCCCCAGTTCAGTACAAGGAGGGGGACGCCAAACATACCCTTGCTCCAGGCACCATGGCACCGAGCTACACCTCTGGAAGCCAGTGAGAGAACACATGGTTAATAAATAGAGATGAGTGGGTTCAGTTCTCAGCAGGGGCATAGGGAGGGCGGTTCCGGCAGAGTGTGAGCGCCGGTGGGTACTGGAGCTGCAGGAGCTTGAGGAGAGCGGCGGGTCCCGGAGCTGCAGGAAGCGTGAGGAGAGCGGCGGGTCCCGGAACTGCAGGAAGCGTGAAAAGAGCGGCGGGTCCCGGAGCTGCAGGAGCGTGAGGAGAGCGGGGCCCAGAGCTGCAGAGAGTGTGAGTAGTGGAGCGGCAGGTGACGTGTTCCGGAGCTGCAGGGAGTGTGAGTCACACACTCTCACTCCAGTCCTGGCTACCTGGTGCAGTGTGTTTATGGGGCTACCTGATGCAGTGTGTTTATGGGGCTACCTGGTGGTGTGTTTATGGGGCTACCTGGTGCAGTGTGTTTATGGGGCTACCTGCCGCAATGTGTATAAGGGGCTCTACTGAGGAAGGTGATGGGGCTGAAGATGAAGCTGTGGCTGAGGAAGATGAGGGTCTAGGGGCTGAGTGTCACTGACCTAGGTTGGGGGTGTTGTGAACTCGGGGGTTCTCCCGATGGTAGGGGAGAGGAACCACAGTTGGGTCGGAACAGGGATGGCTTGATATAGGTCTTCCTCATACAGGACTCTGACAGTAAAGCTTGGTGAAAATATTAAAGAACTTTATTGCAGGAAGGGAGCAACACAATGTCACATAGCAGAGAAGGAACGTATGGGGGGAATGTCCAGGTCTATAGGAGAACTTGTAAGCAATGTTAAAGATTCCTGGAAAATAAGTACTAGTGAGTGTTGGTACAAGATAATAGTGACTGAAGAACTTGTGAGTGATGTTTTTAAAGATACTGATGATTTGAAAAACTGGTGAACGGTGATTAAAGACTCTGATGATTTGAAACACTTGTGAGCGGTGGTTAAAGACACTGATGATTTGTATGACTTGAGAGCGGTGACTAAAGATACTGATGATTTATAGAACTTGAGAGCGGTGCTTAAAGACACTGATGATTTGTATGACTTGAGAGCGGTGATTAAAGACACTGTAGAACTTGAGAACGGTGGTTAAAGACACTGATGGTTTGTATGACTTGAGAGCGGTGGTTAAAGACACTGGTAACTTGCAAAACTTGGGAGCGGTGGTTAAAGACACTGGTAACTTGCAAAACTTGGGAGCGGTGTTTAAAGACACTGATGACTTGTAGAACTTGAGAGCGGCGTTTAGCCCGCAGCCCACGCTGACTCCAAGAAGCACTGGTGACTGGATTGCAGAGGAACACTCCAGCCGCTGTATACGATGGAACTGTGCAGCAACTGGCACCTGGAAGTGCCGGAGACACTGGGGTACGACTGCAGAGAGATTCACCGGGAACAAGAGCACTGGCATCCACTTCAGGGGAAAAGACGATACTCAGGCGCCGAGGCTCTGCCCGGCGTCTGCCTTTGAATCTCCCGCCTCCGCTGGATTGGCGGAACAGTCTGATGACGCCACCTGCTCCCCGCACACGTGATGCCGGGTGTCATGGCGGCGCCCCTGCCCCGGGGAACCGCCGGGAGCAGCGCCAGCCAGACGGACCAACGAAGGCGGAGGCCACAACACAGACCAGCAGGGATGCAGGGGTAAGTGCGGTGAACGCCGCCTATGGCGTGTGACACTGAGGAAGATGATGGGTGCTGTGTCTGAGGAAGGTGATGGGTATGTGTTTGAGTATATATGGGGGGGGGGGCGCTGCGACCTGAGCTTGCTCCGGGTGCCATGGCAACATGCTACGCCTCTGGTTCTCAGAGAACCGGAGCCTCCTGGACTTCACGTCTCGAGCCCGGATCCGAGTCAGGCTCGGGTTTTCCCACCTGTCTCGGAAACCAGAACGAGGCAAAACGTCATCATCCCGCTGTCGGATTCTTGCGTGGTTTGGATTCCATATAAGAAACCGCGCATCCCCGACATTTTCATTCCGGCATTGGAGAGTATAGAGAGGACGTGTCTCCGTCCTCAGTGTCCTCAGTGGTAGTATCTTGTGCTGCATCTGTCTAGTCACAGTGGTGATGTCCTCTGCTGCCATATGTCCAGTGCTGCTGTATAAGTCCAGTCCAGTGGTGCTGTGTTGTGCTGCATCAGTCTAATGGTGGTGTATTGTGCTGCATCAGTCCAGTCACAGTGGTGGTGTCCTCTGCTGTCATATGTCCAGTGCTGCTGTATAAGTACAGTCCATTGCAGTAGTCTGGGTTGTCCTGCATCAGTCCAGTGGTGGTGTCCCTGTGCTGCTGTATATGTCCAGTGATACTGCCGTATATGTCCATTGATACTGCCGTATATGTCCAGCGGTACTGCCGTATAAATCCAGTGATCCTGCCGTATAATTCCAGTGGAACTGGCGTAGAAGTCCAGTGATACTACCGTATAATTCCAGTGGTACTGGCGTATAAGTCTAGTCCAGTGATACTGCCGTATATGTCTAGTGATACTGCCGTATATGTCCATTGATACTGCCGTATATGTGCAGCGGTACTGCCGTGTAAAACCAGTGATCCTGCCGTATAATTCCAGTGATCCTGCCCTATAATTCCAGTGGTACTGGCGTGTAAATCCAGTGATCCTGCCGTATAATTCCAGTGGTACTGGCGTATAAGTCCAGTGATCCTGGCGTATAAGTCCAGTCCAATGATACTGCTGTATATGTCCAGTGATACTGCCGTATATGTCCAGTGATACTGCTGTATATGTCCTTTGATACTGCTGTATGTGTCCAGCAGTACTGTCGTATAAATCCAGTGATCCTGACGTATAATTCCAGTGGTACTGCCGTATAAGTCCAGTGATCCTGGCGTATAAGTCCAGTCCAGTGATACTGCCGTATATGTCCAGTGATTGTGCCGTATAATTCCAACGGTACTGGCGTATAAGTGCAGTCCAGTGATACTGCCATATATGTCCAGTGATACTGCTATATATGTCCAGTGATACTGCTGTATATGTCCAGTGATACTGCTGTATATGTCCAGTGATACTGCTGTATATGTCCAGCGGTACTGCCGTATAAATCCAGTGATCCTGCCATATAATTCCAGTGATCCTGCCATATAATTCTAGTGGTACTGGCGTATAAATCCAGTGATCCTGATGTATAATTCCAGTGGTACTGGCATATAAATCTAGTCCAGTGATACTGCCGTATATGTCCAGTGATACTGCCGAATATGTCCATTGATACTGCCGTATATGTCCAGCGGTACTGCCGTATCATTCCAGTGGTACTGGCATGTAAATCCAGTGATCCTGCCATATATGTCCAGTGATACTGCCGTATATGTCCATTGTTACTGCCGTATATGTCCATTGTTACTGCCGTATATGTCCAGCGGTACTGCCGTATATATCCAGTGATCCTGCCGTATAATTCCAGTGAACCTGCCGTATAATTCCATTGATACTGGCGTATATGTCCAGTGATACTGCCATTTATGTCCAGTGATACTGCTGTATATGTCCATTAATACTGACGTGTATGTCCAGCGGTACTACTGTATAAATCCAGTGATCCTGCTGTATAATTCCAGTGATCCTGCCATATAAGTCCAGTGATCCTGCCGTATAATTCCAGTGGTACTGGCGTATAAGTCCAGTCCAGTGATACTGCTGTATATGTCCAGAAATACTGCCGTATATTTCCATTGATACTGCTGTATATGTCCAGCCGTACTGCTGTATAAATCCAGTGATCCTGCCGTTTAATTCCAGTGATCGTGCCGTATAATTCTAGCGGTACTGGTGTATAAGTCCAGTCCAGTGATACTGCCGTATATGTCCGGAGATACTGCCGTATATGTCCATTGATATTGCCGTATATGTCCAACGGTACTGCCGTATAAATCCAGTGATCCTGCCGTATAATTCCAGTGATCCTGCCGTATAATTCCAGTGGTACTGGCGTATAAATCCAGTGATCCTGCCGTATAATTCCAGTGGTACTGGCGTAGTATAAATCCAGTCCAGTGATACTGCTGTATATGTCCAGTGATACTGCCGTATATGTCCAGCGGTACTGCCATATAAATCCAGTGATCCTGCCGTATAATTCCAGTGATCCTGCCATATAATTCCAGTGGTACTGGCGTATATGTCCAGTGATACTGCCGTATATGTACAGTGATACTGCCGTATATGGGGGTAATTCCAAGTTGATCGCTGCAGGAAATTTTTTAGCAGTTGGGCAAAACCATGTGCACTGCAGGTGTGGCAGATATAACATTTGCAGAGAGAGTTAGATTTGGGTGGGTTATTTTATTTCTGTGCAGGGTAAATACTGGCTGCTTTATTTTTACACTGCAAATTAGATTGCAGATTGAACACACCACACCCAAATCTAAATCTCTCTGCACATGTTATATCTGCCTCCCCTGCAGTGCACATGGTTTTGCCCAATTGCTAACAGAATTCCTGCTGCGATCAACTTGGAATTACCCCCTATGTCCATTGATACTGTCGTATATGTCCAGCGGTACTGCCGTTTATGTCCAGTGATACTGCCGTATATGTCCAACAGTACTGCCGTATAAATCCAGTGATCCTGCTGTATAATTCCATATAAGTCCATATAATTCCATATAAATCCAGTCCAGTGGTGCTGCTGTAAGAGGTGCGGCGGTGCGTGTGGTGGTGCCTGCTGCCGTGCAGGTGTAGTTTCGGTACTCACCAGGCGCCGCTCTCTCTCACCTTCAGGTACCGGAACCTTCAACGGACCTGGCAATCTTCAGTCGGATCCGGACACGGCGATTCCCTCTCGGAGCTGACCGACGACCGAGCTGAGGAGAAAATAGTCTACCTTAAGGGGGGGGTATCAACCCTTCTCCACCAGAAAAGGGGATACCCCAGGGGTGACGGCGACCTTCACCGGTTGGGTGAAAGGTCATCACTGGCACAAAGCCTCAGCCACCCAGATTTCACACACTCGCACTCTCGCGCGTAGTGTGATGAAGGGGATTCTCACGTCCGTGAGCAATCCCTATTCCGGCGCTCGGGGACAGACAAGGGACAAACGCACACCGATGCTACTCACCGTCAGTTCCGCACTGCGAATGTCTTCTTCTCTAACAGGTCCCTGTAAGGAGGCAAACAAACAAGCAAACAGCCGTGCAGGGCCTAACTCTAACCTAGTGTCACACCCCTAAACTAACTACAACGGCAGAGCCCTCAAACTAGCTCTGTGGGTGTGGTGCAACAAAACTAAACACACTTAACAAGCTCACACTTTGCCCCGCACGGTAACAACATACATCACGATACACAGTGCAAGCAACTACCACGGTGTTGTCCCTTAAAGTATCTGAATCAGAACACCAGGTAGTGGGGGCCGCACAGCTCACCCACCTCCCGTCCTCTCTTTCCAGGGGCTCAGGCCGAGCGGGCCTGCCTGCCTAAACACCTTGGGGTGGACTGGGCCTAGTGCCCAGCGCCACCTCTATTACTTCGGGGGAACCGCTTATTTATTGGGCCTAGCGCCCCCTATTAGCACACGGACCCGAGGCCCGACATTAGCCACGGGCCTATCGCCCGCCTAACTCGTCGCCCGTTGGGTGACCTGGGCCTAGTGCCCAGTGTCACCTTATAGAGTGGGGCTCAGGCTTACAAGCCTGCCTACTCTGTGCACGTCGGGATGGCCTGGGCCTAGCGCCCAGTACCACCCTTATTCATCTGGGGGGCGCACCTATTAATCTGGGCCTAATGCCCACTATATGCCCAATTACAGTGGCCTGGGCCTAATGCCCAAACCACCAAATCAGGGGGGTGACGAACTCCTCACTGCGCAACAGGCCTAGTGCCTGAACTGTGCCCCCGGGCCTAATGCCCGTCCCTGGTGGTCTAGGAAGGAAGGGGGTTGGGATAAGCCTCACTGAGGCCTCACCTGGTCCAAGGATCTCCGGCACCCTCTTCTGCCGCTGACCCGTCCTGGCCAGCGGCGCCGCCGTCTCTTCTCCGCGTCCAGCCGCCGCTGGACATCTTCCTCCTGCAGGCCGACGTCTTCCGGCCTCTTCAGCGGCCACCGGAGCTCTTCTCCCCACGGCCGCCGTCTTCTTCCTTGTCCACGCCGCCTCGGCTCCCCGTCCGGCTCTTCTGCGCTCTTCCGCGCGCTTCTTCTCTTCGGCTCCCGCCCGGCGTCTGACGTCAGACGCCGGGGGCGGGGCCTATGACGCGGCGAGCGCCGATTGGCTCGCCGCGCCCCTCTCTGATTGGCCGCCGCTCCGGGAGCCGCGATTGGCTCCCGGAGGGCGCCAATATTTGAATGCCCCTGCAGCCTCCGGTCCGGTGCAGGGGAAAGGGTAATCCCTGCACCAGACACCCGCCGCTCCTGCACACTGACAGGCGCTAGGGACAGACAAGCTGTCCCAGCGCTGTCAGAGACGCCCTCCCCCAGGTGGAATGTGTCCTGTAAAACAGGACACATCTCCACACTGCCATATAAATTCAGTGGTGCTGTCCTGTGCTGTATATTATTTACTCCAAATAAAGGGGTTATATTAGTATTTAATCCAAATAATTTTCACAGGGTTTGCCCAGTGTGGTGTAGAGATACACTCTCCTGTGCCGCATATTGTTATATAACTCCAGAAAAATAATGGAGAACAAAAATTTGGAGGATAAAATAGGGAAAGATCAAGAACCACTTCCTCCTAGTGCTGAAACTGCTGCCACTAGTCATGACGCAGATGATGAAATCCCATCAACGTCGTCTGCCAAGGCCAATGCCCAATGTGATAGTAGAGGGCATGTAAAATCCAAAAAGCCAAAATTCAGTAAAAAGACCCCCCCAAAAAAATTTAAATGGTCTGAGGAGAAATGTAAACTTGCCAATATGCCATTTACGACACGGAGTGGCAAGGAATGGCTAAGGCCCTGGCCTATGTTTATGACTAGTGGTTCAGCTTCACATGACGATGGAAGCCCTCATCCTCCCGCTAGAAAAATGATAAGAGTAAAGCTGGAAAAAGCACAGAAAAGAATTGTGCATTCTAAGACGGTATCACAAATCCCCAAGGAGAGTCCAAGTGTGTCGGCAGTTGCGATGCCTGACCTTCCCAACACTGGATGGGATGAGGTGGCTCCTTCCACCATTTGCACGCCCCCTGCATGTGCTGGAAGGAGCACCCACAGTCCAGTTTCTGATATTCAAATTGAAGATGTCACTGTTGAACTACACCAGGATGAGGATATGGGTGTTGCTGGCGCTGAGGAGGAAGTTGAGGATGAGGATTCTGATGGTGATGTGGTTTGTTTAAATCAGGCATCGTGGGATGAAGAAGCCCATTGTGATGCCTGGACAAACTACCAAAAAAGCCACCTCTTGGTGTGGAATTATTTCTCCACGAATCCGGACAACAGGTGTTAAGCCATCTGTTGCCTCTGTCAATCTGTAATAAGTAGGGGTAAGGATGTTTACCACCTAGGAACATCCTCCCTTATACGACACCTGCTGCGCATTCATCAGAAGTCAGTGTCAAGTTGTGAAACTTTGGGTAAGACTGTAAGCAGATCACTGACACCTAAATCTCCTTCCTCTTGTACCCAAGCTCCTGCAAGCCACACCACCAACTCCCTCAACGTCAACTTCCTCCTCAGTCAGGAACATCAGTAGTCCTCCAGGCCATGTCACTGGCAAGACTGAGGAGTCCTCTCCTAACCGGGATTCCTCCGGAGGATCCTTGAGTGGTACGCCTGCTGTTGCTGCCGCTGCTGTTGTTGCTGCTGGGAGTCGATCATCATCTCAGAGGGGAAGTCGGAAGACCACTTGTACTACTTCAACTAAGCAATTGACTGTCCAACCGTCCTTTGTGAGGAAGATGAAATATGACAGCAGTCATCCTTTTGCAAAGCGGATAACTGGGGCCTTGACAGCTATGTTGGTGTTAGACATGCGTCCGGTATCCGCCATTAGTTCAGTGGGACTTAGAGAATTGTTTGAGGTACTGTGTCCCCGGTATCAAATCCCATCTAGGTTCCACTTCACTAGGCAGGCAATACCGAGAATGTACAGAGACGTCAAAAAAAGTGTCCTCCGTGTCCTAAAAAATGCAGTTGTACCCACTGTCCACTTAACCACGGACATGTGGACAAGTGGAACAGGGCAGACTAAGGACTATATGACTGTGACAGCCCACTGGGTAGATATATGGACTCCCGCAGCAACAACAACAGCAGTGGCACCAGTAGCAGCATCTCGCAAACGCCAACTCGTTCCTAGGCAGGCTACGCTATATATCACCGCTTTCCGTAAGAGGCACACAGCTGACAACCTCTTACGGAAACTGAGGGACATCATTGTACAATGGCTTACCCCAATTGGACTCTTTTGGGGATTTGTGATATCGGACAACGCCACCAATATTGTGTGTGCATTACATCTGGGCAAATTCCAGCACATCCCATGTTTTGCACATACAATTAATTTGGTGGTGCTGAATTTTTGGAAAAATGACAGGGGCGTGCAGGAGATGCTGTCGGTGGCCCGAAAAATTGCGGGCCACTTTCGGCATTCAGCCACCGCGTGCCGAAGACTGGAGCGCCATCAAACACTCCTGAACCTGCCCCGCCATCAACTGAAGCAAGAGGTGGTTGTCATGACTGTGGTTTTTGTGAACCCGGTGTTAGTGAAGTCTGTGCGGGCAACTGGAGGACTATGGCCCTCATTCCGAGTTGTTCGCTCGCTAGATGCTTTTAGCAGCATTACACACGCTAGGCCGCCGCCCTCTGGGAGTGTATCTTAGCTTAGCAGAATAGCGAACGAAAGATTAGCAGAACTGCTAATAAATAATTCTTTGCAGTTTTTGAGTAGCCCCAGACCTACTCACCGATTTCGATCAGCTCAGTCCGTTTTGTTCCTGGTTTGACATCACAAACACGCCCTGCGTTCGGCCAGCCACTCCCCCGTTTCTCCAGACACTCCCGCGTTTTTCCCTGACACGCCTGCGTTTTTTAGCACACTCCCGGAAAACGATCAGTTACCACCCAGAAACGCCCCTTTCCTGTCCTGAAAAGCGCCGCAGAATCCACAGCAAATCTACTAAGTTAAATAAGTAAGTGCATGCGCCCTGCGTGTTTTGCGCATGCGCATTTTGCAACAAATCGCAGCATAGCGAAAATCGTCAACGAGCGAACAACTCGAAATGACCCCCTATGTGAATATTAGTCTGGTCTGTAGGAATCAGTGAGAAGAAGGAGCAATCCCTGACAGGGGATCGAACCCGGGCCTCGGCAGAGGAAGCCGTATCCTGACCACTGGATCACCAGGGACTTTGATAGCAGGATGATGAATGTATAGGTGAGACTGTACTGGATATAGTGTCACAGGAGTTGGTGCTGATGTACTCATGATTACTGGCAAGATAGTAAGACGGACTGGTTACTGGTGAGACTGATAACCGGGCTGGTTACCGGTGAGACTGGGATGCAACTGTAATGCGGGCTGGTACCGGATATAACTGGAAACGCAACTGAAAGTAGAATGACGACCGTGGCCGTAACCCCAGGACGAGGCCGAAGAACCCTGCGGCTGTGGTTTTAAGTTGAGACTGTGGACTACTGCGACTGTACCTTTAAGATGAAACACTGCAACTGTGCCTTTAAGTTGAGACTGTGGAATACTGTGACTGTGCCTTTAAGATGTAACACTGCAACTGTGCCTTTGAGTTGAGACTGTGGAATACTGTGACTGTGCCTTTAAGATGAAACTGTAGAAATACTGGATATCAATGGCAACACAAATGTAATCCAAACTGGGTAGCAAAGGAACAGAGTTTTTCCAGGAACTGAAGTACAAGGGTTATCTTTAGGGAGCTCAGCTTCAAAGCTCACACACAGCTGTGTGTGACACGAGGAACTGGCAGAGTTTCCAACTCCAGTCTTCAGACTTATACTTCCTGGTCCTTGGTGATTGGTGAGCAGTGTCAGGTAATTCAGAGAGTCTCAGGCTGGCACAGGATTGGACAGCTCTGGGTCAGGTGAACAGTAACTGTCATGTGAGTACTCTAGACTAGGCTGTGAAGTGGAGTGAGGCCTAGCAGGCCGAGAGAACACTGAAGCCTGAACTTCTTGCAAACAAACAGAGGATGCTGGCTTTTAGGCCTAACCTTCAGATTGCTGAATTCAGACTCACACAGAAGATCACCTCAGGTGGAGCTCGTTAACTATTACCTTCCAGGCAGAGAACTCAGGACTCAGGAAACTCATGGTATTGGCAAGCTGTTTATCCCAGTGAGCAGAAAGATGCAGGATCCAGGATAGAGATGGCAGAGGTAAGTCACCAAATATGAAAACTACAGATAGGATCGTGACAGTGGTAACGAGGTGGAATTCAACACTCTATATGCTTTAGAGGATGGAGGAGCAGCAAAAGGCCATTCAAGCCTATACATCCACCTACGATATAGACAAAGGAGGGGTAATGCACCTAACTCAAGTGCAGTGGATTATGATTTCCGTCTTGTGCAAGGTTCTCCAACCCTTCGAACTTGCCACATGTGAAGTCAGTTCAGACACTGCAAGCTTGAGTCAGGTCATTCCCCTCATCAGGCTTTTGCAGAAGCAGCTGGAGAAATTGAAGGAGGAGCTAAGACGGAGCAATTCCGCAAAGTATGTGGGACTTGTGGATGGAGCCCTTCATTCGCTTTCCCAGGATTCAAGGGTGGTCAATCTGTTGAAATCAGAGCACTAACTACATTTTGGCCACCGTGCTCGATCCTAGGTTTAAAGCCTGCGTTGTATCTCTCTTTCTGGCAGACACACGTCTGCAGAGGTTCAAAGACCTGCTGGTGGGAAAATTGTCAACTCAAGCGAAACGTGACCAGTCAACAGCTCCTCCTTCATTTTCTCCCGCAACTGGGGCTGCGAGGAAAAGGATAAGATTTCCTAGCCCATCCGAAGGCAGTGATGCAGCAGGGCAAGTCCTGACATTTGGTCCGGACTGAAGGACCTGCCAACGATTGCTGACATGTCTACTGTCACTGCATATGATTCTGTCACCATTGAAAGAATGGTGGACGATTATATGAGTGAAAGCATCCAAGTGGGCATGTCAGACAGTCCGTACGTATACCTGCATGAAAAAGAGGCAATTTGGATGCCCTTACACAAACTGGCTTTATTTTACCTAAGTTGAAAGAGTGTTTAGTGCAGCCGGTAACCTTGTCAGCAGTCGGTGTAGGAGGTTACTTCCACAAAATGTGGAGAAGATGATGTTCATCAAAATGAATTATAAATTCCTCTGGGAAGACCTTGACCAGCAATTGCCTCCAGAAAGTACACAGGGACCTGTGATGGTGGATTCCAGTGGGGATTAATTAATACTCTGTGAGGAGGAGAATGTACACAGTGAAAGGGGTGAGGAATCAGAGGCTGAGGATGAGGTCGACACCTTGCCTCTGTAGAGCCAGTTTGTGTAAGGAGAGATTGACTGCTTCTTTTTTGGTGGGGGCCCAAACAAGCCACTCATTTCAGCCACAGTCGTGTGGCAGACCCTGTCGCTGAAATTATTGGTTTGTTAAAGTGTGCATGTCCTGTTTATACAACATAAGGGTGGGTAGGAGGGCCCAAGGACAATTCCATCCTGCACCTCTTTTTCTTCTGTGCTGTTTGGGGCCTAGTTTTTTTTAAGTGCCATCCTGTCTGCCACTGCAGTGCCACTCCTAGATGGGCCAGGTGTTTGTGCCACAGACTTGTGTCGCTTAGCTTAGCCATACAGCTACCTCATTGCACCTCTTTTACTTCTTTGCATTATCTGCTGTTTGGGTACTAGTTTTTTTAAGTGCCATCCTGTCTGCCACTGCAGTGCCACTCCTAGATGGGCCAGGTGTTTGTGCCGCACACTTGTGTCGCTTAGCTTAGTCATACAGCCACCTCGGTGCAACCTTTTGGCCTAAAAACAATACTGTGAGGTGTGAGGTGTTCAGAATAGACTGGACATGAGTGGAAATGAAGATTATTGAGGTTAATAATAGCGTAGGATCAAAATTACCCCCAAATTCTGTGATTTTAGCTGTTTTTATGGGGTTTTTTTCAAAAATCATCCAGATCCAAAACCAAAACACGAAAAGGGTGGTTTTGGCAAAACCAATCCAAAACCAAAACACGTGCGCGGAATTATAACCAAAATCAAAACATGAAAAAAAGTGCCCGCCACACATCTCTGCTAATAAATGCTATTTGCCAATTCTTTCCATATGGTTTGGACCAGAAGATGGCAGTGTTGTTTAGTTTTACAATATTAGAATTTTATTAGCATGATAAATATCATATTTTAAGTATTGTGTCATTAATAAAATCAATTAATTGTATTTTTTGAATGTTACAAAAATAATTTTGCTCAGTGGTTACAGAATATTTTTTTTTTTCAAAAGAGGAAAAGTATTCCAATTTGGGCACTCATAAGACTCCCAAAAAAAAGTTAAAACTTAACCTTTGTTAATATCTGTTTAAAATATATAATAAAGGTTAAATTTTAACTTTATTTCTTTTAGGGAGACCTACTGTATCAATACAATAAGATCTACTTTATCAATATATATATATATATATATATATATTTAAAAAATGAAGTGCAATAGAGTGCCTAATGGTGTTTTAGAAATTCTGAAATTATAGGATTTCTATGTAACCAATTCACCATGTGAAAAGTGCAAAGTGCAAATTAAGAAGGATCGACTTAGCTTCCTTGGGAGACAGCTTCAGTCTGATGACACATTCATCTTACAGTTATAGATACTTTCGCATTCATCATACTCTGATTGGTTCATGTTAGTGACAACCAAGGTCCATGTATGGTGTTCAGCTCAGAGATGTTGAGCCAAAAGTCCATAGGAAATGCACTGCAGCTGACTGGCAAGTGGTTACAATTTTACAGTTTGAAAGTTAAGAGTTAAAAGATCTGGGACAAAGTTTCAGTATTTCAGAAACTCCTAAAAGCGTTCACCCAGCAAGAATACTGCCTCGTTCTGCATTGCACTTTTCACATGGTGAATTGGTTACATAGAAATCCTATAATTTCAGAATTTCTAAAACACCATTAGGCGCTCTATTGCACTTCATTTTTTAAACATTTTATCCATATACTGGGCAGGAGCTGCCACCCATTGACCTATGGGGGGGTGTTAAAATATTTTTTTTTATCTAATCACATCCATTATATTTCCTTTTGTGTGTCTAAATTCAGGATTAGCCTAGGCGCTATTCTCCGCTTTTTCTATATATATATATATATATATATATATATATATATATATATATAACTCCTCCAATTACCGGCACTCCGTTATCAACAGTTATTGCCCCCGGTGCCCATCCTTGCTAACATGCAGAAATATACCGTGTAATCGGATGGCACTCCAGGAGGACTTTTTTTGGAAATAAACACAGAGACAATGCTCCTCTTCTGCGGTAACGTTTCAGTTGTAACGAAAGTTGTAATACAACTGAAACGTTACCGCAGAAGAGGAGCATTGTCTCTGTGTTTATTTCTCTGACGTCCTAGTGGATGCTGGGAACTCCGTAAGGACCATGGGGAATAGACGGGCTCCGCAGGAGACTGGGCACTCTAAAAGAAAGATTAGGTACTATCTGGTGTGCACTGGCTCCTCCCACTATGACCCTCCTCCAGACCTCAGTTAGATTTCTGTGCCCGGCCGAGCTGGATGCACACTAGGGGCTCTCCTGAGCTCCTAGAAAGAAAGTTTATTTTAGGTTTTTTATTTTACAGTGAGACCTGCTGGCAACAGGCTCACTGCATCGAGGGACTAAGGGGAGAAGAAGCGAACCTACCTGCTTGCAGCTAGCTTGGGCTTCTTAGGCTACTGGACACCATTAGCTCCAGAGGGATCGACCGCATGGAACTGGCCTTGGTGTTCGTTCCCGGAGCCGCGCCGCCGTACCCCTTACAGAGCCAGAAGCAAGAAGAGGTCCGGAAAATCGGCGGCAGAAGACTTCGGTCTTCACCAAGGTAGCGCACAGCACTGCAGCTGTGCGCCATTGCTCCTCATGCACACTTCACACTCCGGTCACTGAGGGTGCAGGGCGCTGGGGGGGCGCCCTGAGGGTAATATATGACACCTTGGCTGGCAAATCTACATCATATATAGTCCTAGAGGCTATATAGATGTAAAATTACCCCTGCCAGTATTCCAGAAAAAGCGGGAGAAAGTCAGTTGAAAAAGGGGCGGGGCTTCTCCCTCAGCACACTGGAGCCATTTTCTCTTCACAGTGCAGCTGGAAGACAGCTCCCCAGGCTCTCCCCTGTAGTTTTCAGGCTCAAAGGGTTAAACAGAGAGGGGGGGGGGGGGGGCACAAAATTTAGGCGCAATATTGTATATACAAGCAGCTATTGGGAAAAATTCACTCAATATAGTGTTAATCCCAAAATTATATAGCGCTCTGGTGTGTGCTGGCATACTCTCTCTCTGTCTCCCCAAAGGGCTGTGTGGGGTCCTGTCCTCAGTCAGAGCATTCCCTGTGTGTGTGTGCGGTGTGTCGGTACGGCTGTGTCGACACGTTTGATGAGGAGGCTTATGTGATGGCAGAGCAGATGCCGATAAATGTGATGTCGCCCCCTGTGGGGCTGACACCAGAGTGGATGGATAGGTGGAAGGTATAAACCGACAGTGTCAACTCCTTACATAAAAGGCTGGATGACGTAACAGCTATGGGACAGCCGGCTTCTCAGCCCGCGCCTGCCCAGACGTCTCAAAGGCCATCAGGGGCTCAAAAACGCCCGCTCCCTCAGATGGCAGACACAGATGTCGACACGGAGTCTGACTCCAGTGTCGACGAGGTTGAGACATATACACAATCCACTAGGAACATCCGTTACATGATCCCGGCAAACTAAAAAAGGGTTGTATGTTTGGGGAGAAAAAGCAGGCAGTGTTTTGTTCCCCCATCAAATGAGTGAATGAAGTGTGAAAAAGCGTGGGTTCCCCCGATAAGAAACTGGTAATTTCTAAAAAGTTACTGATGGCGTACCCTTTCCCGCCAGAGGATAAGTTATGCTGGGAGATATCCCCTAGGGTGGATAAGGCGCTCACACGTTTGTCAAAAAAGGTGGCACTGCCGTCTTAGGATACGGCCACTTTGAAGGTACCTGCTGATAAAAAGCAGGAGGCTATCCTGAAGTCTGTATTTACACACTCAGGTACTAGACTGAGACCTGCAGATAGTGCTGCTGCAGCGTGGTCTGTAACCCTGTCAAACAGGGATACTATTTTGCGAACATAAGACGTCGTCTTATATATGAGGGATGCACAGAGGGATATTTTGCCGGCTGGCATCCAGAATTAATGCAATGTCCATTCTGTCAGGAGGGTATTAGAGACCCGACACTGGACAGGTGATGCTGACTTTAAAAGGCACATAGAGCCTTATAAGGGTGAGGAATTGTTTGGGGATGGTCTCTGGGACCTCGTATCCACAGCAACAGCTGGAGAAAAAAAAAATTTTTACCTCAGGTTTCCTCACAGCCTAAGAAAGCACTGTATTATCAGGTACAGTCCTTTCGGCTTCAGAAAAGCAAGCAGGTCAAAGGCGCTTCCTTTCTGCACAGAGACGAGGGAAGAGGGAAAAAGCTGCACCAGTCAGCCAGTTCCCAGAATCAAAATTCTTCCCCCGCTTCCTCTGAGTCCACCGCATGACGCTGGGGCTCCACAGGCGTAGCCAGGTACGGTGGGGGGCCGCCTCAAAAATTTCAGCGATCAGTGGGCTCGCTCACAGGTGGATCCCTGGATCCTTCAAGTAGTATCTCAGGGGTACAAGCTGGAATTCGAGGCGTCTCCCCCCCGCCGTTTCCTCAAATCTGCCTTGCCGACAACTCCCTCAGGCAGGGAGGCTGTGCTAGAGGCAATTCACAAGCTGTATTCCCAGCAGGTGATAGTCAAGGTGCCCCTACTTTAACAAGGAAGGGGTTACTATTCCACACTGTTTGTGGTACCGAAACCGGACGGTTCGGTGAGACCCATTTTAAATTTGAAATCCTTGAACACATACATAAAAAAATTCAAGTTCAAGATGGAATCGCTCAGGGCGGTTATTGCAAGCCTGGAGGAGGAGGATTACATGGTATCCCTGGACATCAAGGATGCTTACCTACATGTCCCCATTTACCATCCTCACCAGGAGTACCTCAGATTTGTGGTACAGGATTGCCTTTACCAATTCCAAACACTGCCGTTTGGACTGTCCACGGCACCGAGGGTCTTTACCAAGGTAATGGCAGAAATGATGATACTCCTTCGAAAAAAGGGAGTTTTAATTATCCCGTACTTGGACGATCTCCTTATAAAGGCGAGGTCCAAGGAGTAGTTGTTGGTCGGAGTAGCACTCTCTCGGGAAGTGCTACAACAGCACAGATGGATTCTATACATTCCAAAGTCACAGCTGGTTCCTACCACACGCCTACTGTTCCTGGGGATGGTTCTGGACACAGAACAGAAAAAAGTGTTTCTCCCGCAGGAGAAAGCCAAGGAGCTGTCATCTCTAGTCAGAGACCTCCTGAAACCAAAACAGGTATCGGTGCATCACTGCACACGAGTCCTGGGAAAAATGGTAGCTTCTTACGAAGCAAAATTCCATTCGGCAGGTTCCATGCAAGAACCTTTCAGTGGGACCTCTTGGACAAGTGGTCGGGATCGCATCTTCAGATGCATCGGCTGATAACCCTGTCTCCAAGGACCAGGGTATCTCTACTGTGGTGGCTGCAGAGTGCTCATCTTCAAGAGGGCCGCAGATTCGGCATACAGGACTGGGTCCTGGTAACCACGGATGCCAGCCTTCGAGGCTGGGGGGCAGTCACACAGAGAAGAAATTTCCAAGGACTTTGGTCAAGTCAGGAGTCGTCCCTACGCATAAATATTCTGGAACTGAGGGCCATTTACAATGCCCTAAGTCTGGCAAGGCCTCTGCTTCAAAACCAGCCGGTACTGATCCAATCAGACAACATCACGGCAGTCGTCCATGTAAACCGACAGGGCGGCACAAGAAGCAGGATGGCGATGGCAGAAGCCACAAGGATTCTCCGATGGGCGGAAAATCACGTCTTAGCACTGTCAGCAGTGTTCATTCCGGGAGTGGACAACTGGGAAGCAGACTTCCTCAGCAGACACGACCTACACCCGGGAGAGTGGGGACTTCATCCAGAAGTCTTCCAACTGTTGGTAAACCGTTGGGAAAGGCCACAGGTGGACATGATGGCGTCCCGCCTAAACAAAAAACTAGATATTGCGCCAGGTCAAGGGACCCTCAGGCATTAGCTGTGGACGCTCTAGTGACACCGTGGGTGTACAAGTCGGTTTATGTATTCCCTCCTCTGCCTCTCATACCAAAGGTACTGAGAATAATAAGAAAACGAGGAGTAAGAACGATACTCGTGGTTCCGGATGGGCCAAGAAGAGCTTGGTACCCAGAACTTCAAGAAATTATATCAGAGGACCCATGGCCTCTACCGCTCAGACAGGATCTGCTACAGCAGGGGCCCTGTCTGTTCCAAGACTTACCGTGGCTGCGTTTGACGGCATGGCGGTTGAATTCCGGATCCTAAAGGAAAAGGGCATTCCGGAAGAAGTCATTCCTACGCTGATAAAAGCCAGGAAAGAAGTAACCGCAAACCATTATCACCGTATTTGGCGAAAATATGTTGCGTGGTGTGAGGCCAGGAAGGCCCCAACAGAGGAATTTCAGCTGGGTCGTTTTCTGCACTTCCTACAGTCAGGGGTGACTATGGGCCTAAAATTGGGTTCCATTAAGGTCCAGATTTCGGCTCTGTCGATTTTCTTCCAGAAAGAACTGGCTTCACTGCCTGGAGTTCAGACATTTGTAAAGGGAGTGCTACATATTCAGCCCCCTTTTGTGCCTCCTGTGGCACCTTGGGATCTCAACGTGGTGTTGAGTTTCTTAAAATCACATTGGTTTGAGCCACTTAAAACTGTGGATTTGAAATATCTCACGTGGAAAGTGGTCATGTTATTGGCCTTGGCTTCGGCCAGGCGTGTGTCAGAATTGGCGGCTTTGTCATGTAAAAGCCCTTATCTGATTTTCCATATGGATAGGGCAGAATTGAGGACTCGTCCCCAGTTTCTCCCTAAGGTGGTATCAGCTTTTCACTTGAACCAACCTATTGTAGTGCCTGCGGCTACTAGGGACTTGGAAGATTCCAAGTTACTGGACGTAGTCAGGGCCTTAAAAATTTATATTTCCAGGACGGCTGGAGTCAGGAAAACTGACTCGCTTTTTATCCTGTAGGCACCCAACAAAATAGGTGCTCCTGCTTCTAAGCAGAATATTGCTCGCTGAATTTGTAGCACAATTCAGCTGGAGCATTCTGCGGCTGGATTGCCGCATCCTAAATTAGTAAAAGCCCATTCCACGAGGAAAGTGGGCTCATCTTGGGCGGCTGCCCGAGGGGTCTCGGCTTTACAATTTTGCCGAGCTGCAACTTGGTCAGGGGCAAACACGTTTGCTAAATTCTACAAAATTGATACCCTGGCTGAGGAGGACCTTGAGTTCTCTCATTCGGTGCTGCAGAGTCATCCGCACTCTCCCGCCCATTTGGGAGCTTTAGTATAATCCCCATGGTCCTTACGGAGTTCCCAGCATCCACTAGGACGTCAGAGAAAATAAGATTTTACTCACCGGTAAATCTATTTCTCGTAGTCCGTAGTGGATGCTGGGCGCCCATCCCAAGTGCGGATTGTCTGCAATACTTGTATGTAGTTATTGCCTAACTAAGGGTTATTGTTGAGCCATCTGTTGAGAGGCTCAGTTATATTTCATACTGTTAACTGGGTGTAGTATCACGAGTTATACGGTGTGATTGGTGTGGCTGGTATGAGTCTTACCCGGGATTCAAAATCCTTCCTTATTGTGTCAGCTCTTCCGGGCACAGTATCCTAACTGAGGTCTGGAGGAGGGTCATAGTGGGAGGAGCCAGTGCACACCAGATAGTACCTAATCTTTCTTTTAGAGTGCCCAGTCTCCTGCGGAGCCCGTCTATTCCCCATGGTCCTTACGGAGTTCCCAGCACCCACTACGGACTACGAGAAATAGATTTACCGGTGAATAAAATCTTATTTTCCAAAAAAAGTCCTCCTGGAGTGCCATCCGATTACACGGTATATATATATATATATATATATATATATATATATATATATATAGTATATACAGATGTAGCCATGCTCTTCATTAATAATTTAGCGCTCACCGGCTGCTAATAGTCGCAGCCTGGCATGCCATGCAGCAAGCTGTGTTGCAGCAAAGATGAGCATGGCTACACCTGTGTGTGTGTGTGTGTGTGTGTGTGTGTGTGTATATATATATATATATATATATATATATAGAGAGAGAGAGAGAGAGAGAGAGAAAACATGACCCACCCGAACTTTGCAATCCGAATCCGGCTCGGGACTTCCCATCTTACTCAAATCCCAAAATGAGGCAAAAACATCATCATCCTGCGGTCGGATTTTTTTTGTATTCCCCGGTGATTGGCGCCATCTTCACTCCTGCTGTGGAGAGTGTACTGGACGGACGTGTCCGTTTCAGTACTGTGTTGTCTGGCATTGGGCGGGTGCTCTGTCTGCTGTATGTGAAAAAGGGGTGCTTTGCTGTATCAGTCCAGGCGGGGTGCTTTGTCTATTGTATCTGAAAGGGGTGCTCTCTCTGCAGTATCTGAAAAAGGGGTGCTCTGTCTGCTGTATCTGAAAAAGGGGTGCTTTACTGTATCAGTGCAGGCGGGGTGTTCTGTCTGCTGTATCTGAAAGGGCTGCTCTGTCCAGGGCCGGTTCTTGCCCTTGTGGCGCCCCGGGCAAAAGTTAGGGGCATGGCTTAATGCGGGGGCGTGGTCAGTCACGCCCCCATTTGTAGCGCCGCTGAAAGGAAATTAAAAAACAAACAAACAAAGTATACTTACTATACCCCACTCCAGATTCCAGACATGCAGACCTCCCCCCGGCGCCGCTCTTCTCCTCGGATCTATGGGAGAGACGTCAGTCATGACGTCTCCCCCATAGCACAGCATAGGCACTAGAGGACAATTATGACCCCTGGCGTCTGTGCTACAATGCTGTGCGGTGCGCGATGACGCCATCGCGCACCGCACAGCAAAGGTCCTCTCCATGAAGGGAAACTAGACGCTTAGCGTCTGATTCCCTTCACAGCGGGGGGGGGACCAGCGCCATGAAGGGAAACTAGACGCGTAGCGTCTGGTTCCCTTCTCACAGCGGGGGGAGGCACAGCGCGGGGGCACTGCTGGGGGGCACTCTGCACAGTGGCGGATCTTGCCATGGTGCGGCGCCCTCCGGAAGGCGGCGCCCCGGGCAAAAGTCCTGCTTGCCCGTGGCAAGATCCGCCACTGGCTCTGTCTGCTGTATCTGAAAAAGGCATGCTCTGTCTGTTGTATCTTAAAGGGGTGCTCTGCTGTATCAGTCCAGGTGGGGTGCTCTGTCTGCTGTATCTGAAAAAGGGGTGCTCTGTCAGCTGTATTCGAAAAAGGGGTGCTCTGTCGGCTGTATCTGAAAGGAGTGCTCTGCTGTATCAGTCCAGGCGGGATGCTCTGTCTGCTGTATCTGAAAGGAGTGATCTGTGTAAAATTAAAATAATAAAAGCTAAAAACAAAAAGCCTAAAAATCTAATAAAAAAAAATATTTTTTCTGCTGCGGGGTACACTGTGCTCCACAGGGAATGACATTGAGGTGTAGAGTAGGATCTTGATCCGAGGCTCCAACAGGCTAAAAGCTTTGACTGTTCCCAGAATGCATAGCGCCGCCTCCTCTATAACCCCGCCTCCGTGCACAGGAGCTCAGTTTTGTAGTTGGTGCCATGCAGTGCAGGCATACAACAGGGGGCTGCTCCAGCAGCCCTGAGAAGAGATTTTTAAAGTGAAAAATGAAGACTTCAGGGGCTGCAGTAGAGACACTGTGAGTGTTAGAGGTCAGTCAGACATCTCCTGCTGCAGCTCCATCACCTCCCCCAGCGGCGCTGTATACTCCCGCGCCCTGGTTGCCGGGTACTTACAGCAGAGGCTCCGGTTTTCTTCTGTCAGGCACACACACCACCGCAGCTCTCCAGGATCACGTGGCCGCATTCAGGGAGGAGGTAAGTGGGTCCCCCAGGCGGGACCCGCTGTAAACCGCGATCCGGCGCGGACACTGTGTTAGTACAGGGACCCCACTAGAACACCAGGGCAAGGGCACAGTTCGGATTCTCTCAAAAATCCATTTGCTAAGGCCCACAGTACCCGGTGGTGAAGTCCAGCAAGGGGATAAGGCTCTGTCTGACCTGTAGCCCCTCCCCCAGCTCCAGGGCGCCATTTAGAGTAAATGTTCCCGTCCTGGAGCTGCATATCTCTCTCTCCCTCACTCCCTGTCAGCGTTTGTGCACCATTAAGACAATCTGAGCTTATCCTGGGACTGTTTGGGCAAATCCTCCTCTGTAAAGCCGCCTGCATGTCAGCACTGTGCATT
The DNA here is from genome assembly GCF_028390025.1 of Pseudophryne corroboree. NCBI lineage: Eukaryota > Metazoa > Chordata > Amphibia > Anura > Myobatrachidae > Pseudophryne > Pseudophryne corroboree. Next base: position 164,744,996 of record NC_086448.1, read on the forward strand.
TTACAGGACACTTAAGTGTTGACAGTGTTAGTTAAGAAAAAGTGCATTTAGTCAGGGTTATTTAGTACAAGTACCCTGTGATATACATCCAGTCTTTACTGTGCATTGTTATACTGTATCTATTGAGTGTATAGCTATACTTAGTATTACTCTGTATTGCTAGTCCAGTGCAGTTTTATTGCATGTCATAATTTCTGCATTGTACAATGTGACTATGGGGGTCATTCCGAGTTGATCGTAGATGTGCTAAGTTTAGCACAGCTACGATCGTTAACTCAGACATGCGGGGGGACGCCCAGCACAGGGCTAGTCCGCCCCGCATGTTAGTGTCGCCCCCCCCCCCCCCCCTCCCGCACAAATACAAAAGCATCGCACAGCGGCAATGCTTTTGTATTTCAGGAATAACTCCCGGCCAGCGCAGCTCCTGCGGCTGGCCAGGAGTTGCTTGTCACTCCCACTGACATGTCACGCAGCCGCCGCGGACCGCCCCCCCAACGGTCCGGCCACGCCTGCGTTGGCTGGACCGCTCCCCCTAAACGGCAGCTTAACGCCACCGTTCAACCCCCTCCCGCCTAGCGACCGCCTCTGTCTCAGAGGCGATCGTTAGGTAACGAAAGCTGCCATGCGCCGGCGCACTGCGGTGCTGGCGCATGCGCAGTTCTGACCCAAACGCTGCGCTGCGACAAACTTCAGTGAGCGATCGGGTCAGAATGACCCCCTATGTGTGTGTGCATATAGCTGCTGTGTGACCGACCTCCATTTCGTGTATCTCACTCAGATTGCTATCCTTATATTCTGTAAACTGAGGGGGCTAAATGCGTCAGGATTATTACTTAATATAGATGTTTCACAAGATATACTTATTGTGTATTTTTCTCTGTGATTTTTAGTCACCATATACCTCTGGAACTCTCTGTTTGTACTACACAGGGGGTTCTTGTCAGGTGTTGTGCTGCTGATATTGTATTGGGTTGCCTTGAATTGAGCTATCAGACATGTTAGCTACAAGAGGCGATGGAGCTGGGGCTGATCCCACATTGTGTGGTGATGATGCTGCAGACACATTTGAGGAAAACATAGCAGCAGAGGGTTCAGGTCCTAGGGGTTCCCTACCCCCCAGTGGGACCGTAGCAACGGGGGTACACAATGACCCACCTTGGGCTACTTTCTCCCCCTATGGGACGTAAGTCTAGTTACCAGCGTCTCTGAAGGAACTGACGGATAAGCGTGTGGAGGGTTGTTTAAAGGCGATTTACACCCTAGCATCGGCCCACCATTGCAGCGACTTGGGCTGCCGAGGCTATTGAAGCGTGGGCTTAGGAGTTGGAAGCTGAGCTGCCTTCCAACGTTTCTGATCATGCTAGACAATGTCTGTCGTATATTGTCACAGCTTCTCATTACATTAAGGAGGCGGATTCCGTATTCTGGCGGCCAAGGCTTCTACTACGTCCATTTTGGCTCACCGGAATCTCTGGTTGCGGTCCTGGGGGGTCATTCCGAGTTGTTCGCTCGTTATTTTTCTCTCGCAACGGAGCGATTAGTCTCTAATGCGCATGCGCAATGTCCGCAGTGCGACTGCGCCAAGTAAATTTGCTATGCAGTTAGGAATTTTACTCACGGCATTACGAGGTTTTTTCTTCGTTCTGGTGATCGTAATGTGATTGACAGGAAGTGGGTGTTTCTGGGCGGAAACTGGCCGTTTTATGGGAGTGTGTGAAAAAACGCTACAGTTTCTGGGAAAAACGCGGGAGTGGCTGGAGAAACAGAGGAGTGTCTGGGCGAACGCTGGGTGTGTTTGTGACGTCAAACCAGGAACGACAAGCACTGAACTGATCGCACTGGCAGAGTAAGTCTCGAGCTACTCAGAAACTGCACAATATTGTGAATCTTTCGTTCGCAATTTTGATAAGCTAAGATTCACTCCCAGTAGGCGGCGGCTTAGCGTGTGCAAAGCTGCTAAAAGCAGCTTGCGAGCGAACAACTCGGAATGACTCCCCTGGTCTGTAGATCTGGACTCTAAGAAAACCCTGGAGGTACTCCCTTTTAAGGGACACATTCTTTTCGGAGAAGACCTCAATAAGATAGTGGCTGACTTAGCTTCTGCTAAAACAGCTTGTCTACCTAGTACTTCTCCTTTGGTACCGAAGGCTAAGAGTACTTCCTTTCGCTCCTTTCATCCTTCAGGGAAAGCAAAGGGTCAGGCGTACCCAAAAGAGGCTCACACTTCCAAACCCAATAAGCCCATTCCTAAATGGTCCTGGGCTGCCCGTCAGCCTGCTTCCAAAACTGACAAGCCTGCTGCATGATGGGGCGGGCCTCCCTCTGCGGTATCCCAGGGTGGGGGGCCGACTTCTAGGGTTTACCCAGGAATGGTTGAAAACCACTTCCGATGCCTGGGTACGGGAAGTTGTCACTCGAGGTTACGCCGTATCCTTCAAGAATCGTCCCCCTCATCGATTTTGCCTAACAGACGTCCCTTCGGATCAGGTGAAGGCAAAAACTCTTCATTCTGTGGTACAGTCACTCCTGGACACAGGAGTGGTAGTACAGGTGCCTCTGGCTCAGAGAGGCAAGGGGTACCATTCACCGCTGTTCCTAGTCCCGAAACCGAATGGGTCCTCTCGGCCCATCCTTAATCTCAAGTCCTTGAACAAATTTGTGAGGGTCTCCAAGTTTCTTATGGAAACTCTTCGCTCTATTGTTCTGGCCTTGGAACCTGGGGGTTATATGGTCTCCCTGGACATACAGGATTCTTACCTGCATATTCCCATTGTAATGTCGCATCAGCAGTACCCAAGGTTTGCGGTTGGCAACCTCCATTACCAATTTTGGGGCGTTACTTTTGGTTTGACCATGGCTCCGCGAGTCTTTACCAAGGTCATGGCGGTAATGATGGCTGTACTCCGCCGTCAAGGGGTCAGGATCCTGTCGTATCTGGACGACTTGTTGATCCTGGCGAATTCGCCAGAAATTGTCCTACACCATCTGGATCTGACGCTCCAGTTTCTGTAAGCCCACGGGTGGCTCATCAACTGGAGGAAATCTTCCCTGGTCCCTGCTCAGAGCATGGTGCACCTGGGGGCGTTGTTAGATACTCACAACCAGTGGTTGTTCTTGTCTCAGGAGAAAGTCCTGAAACTTCAGGACAGGATTCAATGCTTTCTATCTCGTCCGCAAGTGTCGATACATTCGGCGATGCAAGTGCTAGGTCTCATGGTGTCGGCTTTCGACATGGTGGAGTACGCTCAATTCCATACCCGCCCTCTACAGAAATTGATTCTTGCCAAGTGGAATGGCCTGCCTCACCGGATCAGGTCTCAAATGATCTCCTTGTCTCCGGAGGTCCGTCTGTCACTGAGCTGGTGGCTGCAGGACCAACGATTGAGCAGGGGTCGTCCCTTCTGGATCTCCAACTGGGTCCTTCTGAGGACGGATGCCAGTCTGAAAAGTTGGGGCACGGTGTTGGAGCAATACTCCCTTCAGGGTCGGTGGACCAAGGAGGAGTCTCTACTTACAATAAACATTCTGGAACTGCAGGCAGTGTTCAATGCTCTGAACTTGGCCCAGCATTTAATACAGAACAGACCTGTTCAAGTACAATCGGACAACGCCAACACGGTGGCGTACATAAATCATCAAGGCGGCACTCGCAGCCGCATGGCAATGTGGGAAGTATCAAGAATTCTTCAGTGGGCAGAATGCCATCTGCCAGTCATATCGGCAGTGTTCATTCTGGGAGTCCTAAACTGAGAAGCGGACTTCCTCAGTCGCCAGGACGTACACGCCAAAGAGTGGAGCCTCCAACCAGAAGTATTTCAACTCCTAGTAGACAAGTGGGGCCTCCCAGATGTGGACCTGATGGTGTCTCAACACTATCAAAAGGTTCCGGTCTTCGGAGTAAGGACAAGGGATCCTCAAGCAGCGTTCGTGGATGCACTGTCAATTCCATGGAACTTTCGGCTGCCCTACATGTTCCCTCCGGTGTTATTCCTGCCCAGAGTACTAAGGAAAGTCAAGCAAGAAGGAGGAATCCTACTTCTGATCGCTCAAGCGTGGCCCAGACGGCACTGGTTCTCAGACCTTCAGGGTCTATCGTTCAAGCGTCCTCTTCTGCTTCCACAACGACCAGACCTCCTTGTTCAGGGCCCTTGTGTCTACCAGGATCTGGCCCGGCTGGCTTTGACGGCGTGGCTGTTGAAGTTTCCATCTTGAGGGTCAAGGGATTTTCTGAGGCGGTCATTAAAAACTATGTTGAAGGCCCGGAAACCGGCTTCTGCTCGGATTTATCATTGGGTCTGGAATTCTTACTTTGCTTGGTGGGCCACTTGTAATCATGATGCTTACAAGTTTAGTACGGCCAAACTTTTGGCCTTTCTACAACAGGGCCTGGACTTGGGCCTTCGTCTGGCCTCCATCAAGGTTCTGCCTTGTCGGTTTGGTTCCAGAGTAAAATTGCGACTTTACCTGATGTTCATACGTTCACTCAGGGTGTGTTGCGGATTCAACCTCCTTATGTCCCACCTGTGGCTCCTTGGGACTTGTCGGTGGTTCTAGAGGCATTGCAAGAGTCTCCGTTTGAGCCCCTTGAATCTGCAAACCTTAAGTGGCTTTCTCTTAAGGTATTGTTTCTGCTGGCTATTGCCTCTGCTAGACGGGTGTCGGATCTGGGTGCCTTGTCTTGTAGGTTCCCATATCTGAATTTTCACCGTTACCGGGCAGTTCTTAGAACGCGTCCTGGATACTTACCTAAGGTGGTGTCTTCTTTCCACCTTAATCAGGAGATCGTGATTCCGGACTTTGCCTCTCCTGACTTGTCTTCCAAAGAGCGGTCTTTGGATGTGGTAGGGGCTCTCCGTATCTATGTGAAGAGAACTGCATCCCTTCGGAAGTCTAATTCTCTCTTTGTACTGTTTGGTTTTCACAAATGTGGCTGGCCTCCTCACAAGCAGACCCTAGCCAGATGGGTTAGAATGGTGATTGCACATGCTTATGTACAGGCTGACCTTCCAGCTCCTGCTACTATCAAGGCCCATTCTACTCGGACCTTCTTGGGGGGCACACTTTGGTGCGACCCTTGAACAATTGTGCAAGGCGGCTACGTGGTCCTCAGTGAACACGTTCATAAGGTTCTATACTTTCGATATTTCCGCCTCTCAGGATGCTTCCTTTGGACACCGGGTTCTTGTGCCCGCTACAGTGCGTCCCTTCCCATGAGGAACTGCTTTAGGACATCCCCAATGTCATTCCCTGTGGAGCCCAGTGTACCCCGCAGCAGAAAATGAGATTTATGGTAAGAACTTACCGTTGTTAAATCTCTTTCTGCGAGGTACACTGGGCTCCACAGGGCGCGCACCCTGACGCACTTAGCTTCTTTGGGTTGGTATGGCATTAGCCACTGACACTTTCTCCTGTCATGAGAATGTGGTGTATGTGGCTACTAACCAGAGGCGTCACTAGGGTTGGTGTCACCCGGTGTTGTAACACATGGTGTCACCCCCCACCACCGACCTACTCTCGTATCAGTCCATATAGAAACCCTGAGAGCAGAGGCCAGTGCTAGGGTGTTTGGAACCCCCAGCAAATGACAAATTTGCGCCCTCCCTCCATACGCAATAAAGGGACCGTGCGTGCTGAAGGCACACACAGCAGAAAGAGAGGTGTGGTCTAATAAGTTAGGGGCGTGAACACCAATAGTACCCCCAATTCAAATTACGCCACACAGTAGCACACAATAGCATACAATCTTATTCACATTACACTGCACGTAGTGCCCATGAACCATATTGCAACATACAGTAGTGGCCCTTATACACAATACCCACAGTCAGGGCTGGAAACAGAAATGGGGGGCCCTATACACTGATATCTCTGGGGCCCCCACCCCCTAAACTCCCCCCCCATAGGGCAGGGTTTGTAAGGAGGGTTCCAGATATTTACTCTATAGATAGTATTTGTGTTGGCGGGCCTGATAATAATTTTCTTGTAATTAATTTGTGGGCAGCCCAGAGTGCATACTTTAAAAAGCACTCTTAAGCACTGTGTCCCCATTTATTGTTCCCCTGATCCTAGGGACCCCTCTGGGGACTTGGGGCCTGGTATGGGTGTCCCCTTTGATCCCCCTGTTGCCGAGCCTGCCCATAGTACTAGTTTCCCTTAGAAAACATAATGCCCACAGTAGTAGTGCTTGAAGACCCTCCCAACCCTTTCCATATATATATTTAGCGATTTTGTGCCCCGTATTCCCCTTCCCTTATATTTATTTAGAATTTTATACTACCCCTTATGTTTTTTATGCTCATTATTACCCATATATATTTTATATCCATCACCCTCCACTCCTATTTTTGCCCATCAACACCTTAACCCACCCCTAATATATTTTATGTCCATCAGACCCCAACAGTTATATACTTTTAGCATATCAGCCCCCCCACCATCCCCTTATATAATGAATACACATCTACCCCTTATCTATCCTACACTACCACACACTTTTTTAATGTACCTTTACTTGGCTGTAACTTGGGGCAGTTCTTCAAGGAATCCAGCAGGTTGCTTCAGGCAGCAGAGTGCTGGGGATGTAGTGTCAGTCGGGGACATATAGATGCAGGTAGCCAGAGACAGCCGAAGCCAGGGCAGCGCACTGCTGCATTATAAACATACATCAGCTGTGGTAGACAACCCACCCCGCGACCCTCCCCACATACTGCCAGCACGGCCAGTTAGACAGTCACTGGAGCCTGCGCTGGATGGCAGAGGAAGTAGCTTCTATGATAGGGCCGCGCAGGGGGGGAGTAGGGTAGCAATGTGTTATGTCAGCTGAGGGGGACACAGTGCAGAAATGAGTGTGACATCCGAGGTGCGCACTCCACTGCACTCCAGGTCCTTCCTCTTTTAACGCAGCAGCAGCACTCAAATCTCCTTCCGTTTGTCCCTCCCTCCCAGAAAGGTATGCGGTGCCGGAGTGCGCGATTACATCACAAGGAGTGACGTACAGCACCCGGCATCATCTCCAGAGAGATTGCGTCGGCGGCGCGCAGCGGTCAATGACTATGACAGTCCAACAATGAGCTCATAAGTCGGCAGGGGTGTGGGAGCTTGGTGCCCCAGGGAGGAGTGGATGCTGCCACGGGCATGTCAAGTCAGTGTTTGGGATGGCGGTGCGTGTGTGCAGCTCCTTTTGGTGTCAGCCCATTGAAGGGTGACACCTGGGTGCGGACCGCACCCCCCGCACCCCCCTCATGACGCCACTGCTAACAGTTGTCGTCTCTTTTACCTGCTACTGCATTGGACTGGTTAACAAAAACTAAGCTCCTGTGCACGGAGGCGGGGTTATATACGAGGCGGCGCTATGCATTCTGGGAACATTATTCTTCTTCATTGCTGAGCGGCAACTCATTGAGGAACTCTAATACAAAGTAACTCCCAAGGATATTATTTGCTATGTGGGTTCATACCACAGCTGGTATTTGATTTTTTTTTTATTGAATTGAATATACGGACTGAGTTTTACCTGTTTACTATTATATTATATTTATCTGTGCACAGAGTATGCTTTGATCCACCTCCTTAGGAAGTTTATAATATTATATATGAATATTTAGTGTTAAGGCCCGTACACACTGGTCGATATATCGGCCGTTCTCTTGAACGGCCGATATATCGTGGGACCGTCGGCCAGTGTGTACGGCCGATACGTCTGTGAACTCCGTCGTTCACAGACGTATCGCGTCGGCCGCGCAGCACAGCCGACGGCCAATATATCTACCGATATATTGGGGCGTCGCTGTGTGTGTACGGGGCGTACACATGCTGCGGCGGCCGGCGGTGATTGACAGCTGAACTGGGCAGGCGTGTGTACACGCCCGCCCAGTTCATGACGTCAGTCCCCGACGGAACGGGCAGTGTGTATGCTGAACACAATGCCCGATCCGTCCATAGATATATCTGCAGATCAATTGATCTGCAGATATATCTACTAGTGTGTACCCACCTTTAGTTATTTTATTGACCGGTCAAGTTTTTTATTTGTGAAATATATATTTTTTATGTATTAAAATATATCAAATATATGGAATAACAGGTTTGATTTATTGAACTCTCAGCCATACCATATCATTTCTAGCGCAAGAGGGGATTTGTTAGAGTTTTCTGGTTATTGGCACTCGGGATTTCCAAGTGCTGGTTCTTTTTGACTTGTTAACCCCAAGTCAAGCTCTCTCCTGCAGCATATTGAATTTATCTTAAATTATTGATACACGATCACCAGTTTATGGTGGTTATTTATTAGCGCCTGGTGTCAGTTCTTTTTACTTAACTGGATGAAAACAATTTTGTGAGCTGTGAGGTGGTCAAAATTGTCTGGAAATGAATGTTATTGAGGTTAATTATACTGTAGGAACAAAAGCAGGCCCAAATTCTATGATTTTAGCTGTTTTTATGATTTAAAAATAATAATAATACAGATCCAAAACAAATACAGATCCAAAACTCGCAAAGGAGGTTTTGGCAAAACAAATACATATCCAAAACATGAAGGAGATACAGAAACCCCGAGATTTGGGTCTGCGCACATCCCTACACAGAACATATGTGATATCTAAAAGAATATCACAATAAGCGCTTTAAGATATACCATTAGAATCTCACATGGATTGCATATCCCGTGGTGGCACAGCGTCACATCCTCTTCAGCCACACCCAGACGCGTCTCGTACTATCCTGACTTCGTCAGTTCTCACAGAATAAATAGCACAAAAAGGTCATTGTCATAGTATAAATAGCACAAAGCTCCAATCACATGACCACTAACAGCCAATCGATGGCCACAGTAATAAACATAGAAACAGCACACATAAGAGAGATACTGTTGGATAGGCTGATGTGTTACACATTGAAAAGAAGAAATCCCCGGGCACTAGGCTGATGCGCTGTGGAAGGCTGACAGGGATCGCCGGAGGTTTTCACTCCTCTCTCAGGCAGCCATGCTAGTGCTTCCTGCTTCTCTTTGATAAAGAGGCGAAGCGGGAAGACTGATATCGGCATGATATGTGGTGGTATCATACATTTTTCCCTAAGAATTGTATGGCGTTGATTTTGGAACAATGAATTTTGTTGCTAGTTTGTCATCCAGAGAAAACTATAGTTTGATTGTCACCTCTTTAATATTGCTATGAATTTATTATTTGGATTGGAAAAAATATACATTGCCGTGTCTGAGTGTGTGCACAGATGTTAGTACATTGCTACTGTAGTAAACCAGAGAAAACTGGTCTGGGAACACCAGCATCAACAGCTGATTCTATGGTCTATAACATGGTGCTTACTATCCCCAGAGTAATACCTCTGTGTGATCACCATCTCCTCAGCCTGGAGTTCTACTTATCAACTACCTTTCATCTACAGCCCTTCTACCCTCTTTTATCTGGCCGCCAGATGTTCAAAGCCCAGTGAATATGGAAGATATTTCTTTGATCTCGTTCATATTTCTCATTTTCTCCTGTTCAATTTTCTCTGTCAGTAATATTTATATTGTACATTTCCACTGAAGTTATGTCACACCTTGTGTTTGGTATGTACCGTATATTTTCTCTACACAGTATTACAGTTCCAAATGTCAGAGATATAGTGGGGTAGTAAATCTAATATACGTTCCAGCACAGGTGTTGGTATGATCTATAAGGGAGGGTTCAAGAGAGGAGAAGGGTCCTTGTGCAGTCTGTGCGGACCCTCCCTCTCTTTCGCCAGTGCATGTGCCAGAATCTGCTGCCCGTGTGAAAGTCTCCTAGTCATTTCTGCAGCACGCGGCAGAATAGTAAGTATAATCTATTGGTGCACTCATAATAGATACGCCCATGTATACTTGAACAGCTTAATAACCAACATATTTTATGATATGTTTTGCTGAATCAGCAGTTGATAACATTATAAATAATGACTGTGTTAGTAAACTCTTGAATATAATTAGATCTATATTTGGATGGTTTGATATGTACATACATTGGGGCCTATTTATCATTAATCCTGTGACTGAGTTGTTGTAGATAGATTGCGGCAACTATGGGCATTTCTACAGAGGAGGGGGCCTGTGTGCAGGCTTTGGGTGGGCCCCCTTCTCTTAGCGGCACACTAGACGCTGGCATTATATCAGTGTCTACTGCACATGCGCAGACTCCGGAAACATGGCGCCCACCATGTTTCGGAGTCTAAATCTCTACTGCGCATGCGCGGCAGCCATTTTGGCAGTGATTTTTGGACAGCGGCAGCAGCTCTGATGCAGGACTCCGGAAAGGTAAGTAATAAAAACAAGGATGCACTGTGTGCGGTGTGGGTCACTTTGACAACAATACATATTGCAAAGGGCTGTTTACCTTTGATAAATAAGCCCTATATTCCTGTTGCCTATGCAGTGTAAACACTTCACCCTGTTGAAACCACCATGGGTGCACATAATGTGCTGGCTTTGCTGTGGCGGTGTATGGAGGCTACTTAGCAGCGGCAGTATCTTCTGCCTGTGCAAGGAAGGGGGAGCATGCATTCATTTGTATACATTAATTTGTGTGAGGTGTTGCCATGCCTCCTGCGATTAGGCCACACCCACAAAAATGTACAAAGGCCCCACACGGCTCTCTACACCCCTGGGATAGTTGTCACATTTTTTCTCTTGATGCAATAAACTTTTTTCTTTTCTTTTTTTATTGCTGTTTTTCAGTTTCTAACATTCATTCCTTCAATAAACATTCATATATAAAGCCCATAGAATGAGAATTTATCATGAAAATTGCATTCAAGGAATACAGAATTTTACTGCCCTAATCAGAAAATGCCAACTAGATTACATACAGGGCAGTAGAGAGCCTGACAGGGCCCAGGTACTTTTCAGGGGGTGTGGCCTACTCACAGGAGACACGGTCATGCACCCCTAGAAAAAATACAGTAAAATTGTATTTCAAGCGCCTCCCTGGCCACACTGCAGACCAGCGCACAGTAGCATGTGCTGGGCTGAGGAAAAGAGCTGATACTGCCAGGTATGAGGGCCTCCCTGGGCCCCCACTGGGCTCCTCCATCAGACCTGGGCCCGGGTAATTAGTACCCTCCCTCTCAGCGACACTGATTACATAATGAGAAAGTAATTAAGCATTGGGAGTTAAAAGGGAAAAAAAATGTACCAGTTTTGGAAGAGAAGGGACATATGGAAGCCCTAGGCCTGACCTGAAGTTTAAAGTGAACTCCAACAGAAATTACAAGTTTAACACAAACATCAAAAACATCAATAAAATTCTCCAGCAACCTGCAAGTCTAACAGGTATAGCTCAGGATGAACAATACCAGCTGTACGACTTACCAAAGTGTCAGGCACAATTGATATAGGGGGTCATTCCGAGTTGATCGCTAGCTGCCGTTGTTCGCAGCGCAGCGTTCAGGCTAAAAATCGACATTTCTGTGCACGCGCGACTGTGGTTTTGCACAGGTTCTAGCGACGTTTTAATTCACACTGGCGGCCGCAAGAAGATTGACAGGAATGGGGTGTTTCTCGGTGTCAACTGACTGTTTTCAGGGAGTGCTTTCAAAAACACAGGCGTGCCAGGGAAAATGCAGGCGTGGTTGGGCAAACGATGGGCGGGTGTGTGACGTCAAAAGCCAACCCCCCAACATTAGATTTAACGCACACGAAGAGTAAGTTCAGGGCTGGTCTTGTTTTGCACAAAATGTTTTTGCAGGCGCTCTGCTGCACAGGCGTTCGCACTTCTGCAAAGAGAAAATGCACTCCCCAGCGGGCGGCGACAATGCGTTTGCACGGCTGCTAAAAACTGCTAGTGAGCGAACAACTCGGAATGACCCCCATAGCTTTAATGTGGAATCAGCAATTTACCATGGATTTTAATTTGTCATGGTTAGCCTCAGTCTACAAAACCCATGAAAGCAATAGGCTTTTGCAGATATATTATAGATAGAAGGCCCCTGGCCCGGTAACATAGCCATCAGAGAGTCTCCAAGGTCAATCTTTGTCTAGGAGATCAGGACTTAACCGTGTAGTGATAAAAACTGTGAAGCAGAAAATATTGGAATTGACTGTGTGGGGGCAACTGAAATCCATCCTTGAGATTTGCAAAGGAAGGGACTCTCAGAATTGAATGATATCTGGCAGCAAAAGAAAACTGCTCCAAATCCTATAGTGAAAGCTGTAGGTTCTCTTCAAGGGAGAACATTATTGAGGGATGATGGTTGTAATCAGATTGTCTGCTTGAAGGAGGAATCTAAAGTTAGAAGCACACCGAAATGAAATGAAACAAAACAGTTGAAAATGCGGCAGAGTGCCATAGTAGCCCCTGTGCAAGGTGGGCTGCTAAGAAATACAGTTGTAGGTGAGGATCTTCGAAGTTGCTCAATTTGCAGACCTTAAGAGAATCCACATTATCACACACGGTAGCATCCAAGGCCACAAAAAACTGCAAAATCTTGCGCTAATGATCCCAGAATGTATTTTAGGGGGAATATGAATTGGAAGGTCCTGGGAAACTTAAAGCAAGTGCAAGAGCACATTAATTCGAACAACATTCGCCCGAACCATCCAGGAGATTAATGGTTTGAGTCAGTGTCTGCTCTATGCCTGTTGCTGGAGTCACAGGTGCTGTAATATGCAAAATCTAGTTTCAGCCATCCTGTTGTAGCATGTTCCCGAGTGTACAAGCACTGAGAGACCCACTTTATGTGCCCTTTCGCTGTAACCCCACTGGTGGTCCTAGACAGTCCACCATCATGTCCACCATCACTACTTGTACCTGCCATAGGCAGCGTCTCTGTGTGAACATGGACTCTCTGGACGCAGCTATATGCCTGAGAATGCAGCCCACTTGCAGTAACACATAATCAGATAGATCCGTTGCTATGCTGTTTAACCAAAATAATTACATAAGATGGATGCAATAAGATTAAAAAGAACAATTTTTTTTATATATCTAGAATTTCATAAAAATAGTAAAAATTTACACATAACAAAACACACAAATCTGAGAATCAAATAAAAACTGGTCTAGACAATTCTGTCATATGGATAATTATCCCCAACTTTGGATTCCAGACTTATGGTGCCTCTACACCGTACTAACCTTCGATTTCGACTGGATCTGTGAGAGAAATCGGGGGATTGTATGCACATTTTAGGTACCTTTCGACGCAATGCGCGGGCACACCGGTCGAATCTCGCATCTCAAGATAGTTTGTGCTGCACTTAATATTTCTCGAATCGCGGCGTGATCGCATGCTGTTTTTTACCACTTTCGATGTATCACACCGGTATGTGCGATATGTGAAGACAGGAGCCGACTTCCTGGACACTCCTCTTCCCCTCACTGCGCACATGACTGGAGAGGAGGCTGCAAGCACGCTGCTGAGCTCCCAAACACCGCACAAGGTAGGCAGGCTATACCACTGGCCACCAATGATTATTCCTTTTTACCAACACTGCCCACCGTTTCTGCGTCTCTACCCACGTTTATATAGGCCCCTGCCCAAAATGCTGCTCCACTGTAATCCCCAGCCAGCCACGCCCTAAACGCCATTATACTGCACCACTGACCACCAATGACTACTATTCTTTTTTAACAACACTGCCCACTGTTTCTGCTGCTCTACCCACAATTATACCCTGCCCAAAATGCTGCACAACTGCAAGCCCCATGCGGCCGCACCCTAAACGCCATTATACTGCACCACTGCTACCCACATCCCACCGTTATGCTGCTGCACCCTGCACACCAATGTATTCTCACTACATATTTCAGATAACTCACACTAGTAACTAGAAAACAAACTTTATTTAACCTGAATAGTTTAACTTTTTTCATGTTTTTTAATTTTCCTTTTTTTGCATTCTGCAGATGTCCAATGAGAACCGCGAATTTCTTTCCGGCTTCATCAGCCTGTACCGCGAGGAGAAGAGTCTGTGGCTGATGTCCTCACCAGACTACAGCAACAAGCAGAAGAGGGGGAGGCTGCTTATACGCGAATGGTGGAGTACTCCAAGCCCACCTTCTCTGCTGCCTCGGTGGCCTGGGTCCGAAAGAAGATTGCCAATCTACGACAGTCTTTGTCAAAGAAAATCGCAAGGTGGAGGAGTCCAAGAGGTCAGGGGCTGGTGCAGACAAGGTGTATGTGCCGCAGCTGTGGTACTTTAAAGATTTCAACTTCCTCCTGGAGAAAAGGTCAGCTAAGGAGTCCATGGTGGTGATGGCCGATTTCAAGGAGGGAAGTCTGGACGTGGAGGAGGCTGAAGGGGAAAGTTGCTTTTTAAATTGTTTTAACCTAATACATTCCTCCTGCCATGCACAGCTCCTTCCCCATTGAAGAAGGCATTATATTTTTCCCGGACCTCTTTTGCCCTTGCAGTGCCACGTAAAGTTGCTGCAGGTGGTCCCACCGAGGAAATTGGCACTGTAGTCACAGGCTGGTTGGGATCTTCTGGTCCTGCTGGGAGCAAAGGCATTTGCCTCATGGACTTGCAACGGAGCATGTTGTGTAGTACACAACATGCTGTTACTACACAGTCAATTTTGTCCAGCCTCATGTTAATGGGTTTGTGGAAGATCCTGAACCGGTTGCTGAGAATGCCAAATGCATTCTCAACAACCCTGCGGGCCCTAGAAAGGCGGTAATTTAAAAATGCGCCTATCGTGGTTCAGGACTCTTTGTGGGTAGGGCTTCATTATGTGTTCGTGCAGTGCGAAGGCCTCATCTGCCACGAACACAAATCCCAGGCCATTCTTTGTTTGCTCCACAGGCGGCAGATGAATGGAGTTGGTGGTGAGCCTATCATAGAAGCACGGATTTCTCAACAATCCACCATCCGAGCAACAACCATTTTTCCCAACATCCAGGAAAATAAACTCATAGTTTGCATTGACCACCGCCATGAGAACAATGCTAAAGTAGCCCTTGTAATTGTAGTAGTCTGACCCGCTGTTGGTGGGTTTGGTGATGCGCACATGTTTCACTTCTATTGCACCACCACAGTTTGGGTAATTCCAGCGCCTGTCAAAGTCCTCTGCAATAGCTTGCCATTCTGCCATCTTGTAGGGAACTGTAAAAGAAAAAAAATAAGAATTTACTCACCGGTAATTCTATTTCTCGTAGTCCGTAGTGGATGCTGGGGACTCCGTCAGGACCATGGGGAATAGCGGCTCCGCAGGAGACAGGGCACAAAATTTAAAAGTTTGACCACTAGGTGGTGTGCACTGGCTCCTCCCCCTATGACCCTCCTCCAAGCCTCAGTTAGGATACTGTGCCCGGACGAGCGTACACAATAAGGAAGGATATTGAATCCCGGGTAAGACTCATACCAGCCACACCAATCACACTGTACAACTTGTGATCTGAACCCAGTTAACAGTATGATAACCGAAAAGAGCCTCTTAAACGAAGGCTCCCAACAATAATAACCCGATTTTTGTAACAATAACTATGTACAAGTATTGCAGACAATCCGCACTTGGGATGGGCGCCCAGCATCCACTACGGACTACGAGAAATAGAATTACCGGTGAGTAAATTCTTATTTTCTCTGACGTCCTAAGTGGATGCTGGGGACTCCGTCAGGACCATGGGGATTATACCAAAGCTCCCAAACGGGCGGGAGAGTGCGGATGACTCTGCAGCACCGAATGAGAGAACTCCAGGTCCTCCTTAGCCAGGGTATCAAATTTGTAGAATTTTACAAACGTGTTCTCCCCTGACCACGTAGCTGCTCGGCAGAGTTGTAATGCCGAGACCCCTCGGGCAGCCGCCCAAGATGAGCCCACCTTCCTTGTGGAGTGGGCATTGACAGATTTAGGCTGTGGCAGGCCTGCCACAGAATGTGCAAGTTGAATTGTGCTACAAATCCAACGAGCAATCGTCTGCTTAGACGCAGGAGCACCCAGCTTGTTGGGTGCATACAGTATAAACAGCGAGTCAGACTTCCTGACTCCAGCCGTCCTTGAAATATATATTTTTAATGCTCTGACAACGTCCAGCAACTTGGAGTCCTCCAAATCGCTAGTAGCCGCAGGCACCACAATAGGCTGGTTCAGGTGAAACGCTGATACCACCTTAGGGAGAAACTGAGGACGCGTCCGCAGTTCTGCCCTGTCCGAATGGAAAATCAGATATGGGCTTTTGTACGATAAAGCCGCCAATTCTGACACTCTCCTGGCCGAAGCCAGGGCCAGTAGCATGGTTACTTTCCATGTAAGATATTTCAAATCCACCGATTTGAGTGGCTCAAACCAATGGGATTTGAGAAAATTCAAAACTACATTGAGATCCCACGGTGCCACTGGAGGCACAATCGGGGGCTGTATATGTAGTACTCCTTTTACAAAAGTCTGGACTTCAGGAACTGAAGCCAATTCTTTCTGGAAGAAAATCGACAGGGCCGAAATTTGAACCTTAATGGACCCCAATTTGAGGCCCATAGACAATCCTGTTTGCAGGAAATGTAGGAATCGACCCAGTTGAAATTCCTCCGTCGGGGCCCTCCTGGCCTCACACCACGCAACATATTTTCTCCAAATGCGGTGATAATGTTGTGCAGTCACCTCCTTCCTGGCTTTAACCAGGGTAGGGATGACCTCTTCCGGAATGCCTTTTTCCCTTAGGATCCGGCGTTCAACCGCCATGCCGTCAAACGCAGCCGCGGTAAGTCTTGGAATAGACACGGTCCCTGCTGAAGCAGGTCCCTTCTTAGAGGTAGAGGCCACGGATCTTCCGTGAGCATCTCCTGAAGTTCCGGGTACCAAGTCCTTCTTGGCCAGTCCGGAGCCACGAGTATCGTTCTTACTCCCCTTTGCCGTATAATTCTCAGTACCTTGGGTATGAGAGGCAGAGGAGGGAACACATACACTGACTGGTACACCCATGGTGTTACCAGAGCGTCCACAGCTATTGCCTGAGGGTCTCTTGACCTGGCGCAATACCTGCTGAGGAAGTCTGCTTCCCAGTTGTCCACTCCCGGGATGAACACTGCTGACAGTGCTATCACATGATTTTCTGCCCAGCGAAGAATCCTTGCAGCTTCTGCCATTGCCCTCCTGCTTCTTGTGCCGCCCTGTCTGTTTACGTGGGCGACTGCCGTGATGTTGTCCGACTGGATCAACACCGGCTGACCCTGAAGCAGAGGTTTTGCCAGGCTTAGAGCATTGTAAATTGCTCTTAGTTCCAGTATATTTATGTGAAGAGACGTTTCCAGGCTTGACCACAAGCCCTGGAAGTTTCTTCCCTGTGTGACCGCTCCCCAGCCTCTCAGGCTGGCATCCGTGGTCACTAGGACCCAGTTCTGTATGCCGAATCTGCGGCCCTCTAACAGATGAGCACTCTGCAACCACCATAGCAGAGACACCCTTGTCCTTGTCGACAAATTTATCCGCTGATGCATCTGCAGATGCGATCCGGACCATTTGTCCAGTAGATCCCACTGAAAAATTCGTGCATGGAATCTGCCGAATGGAATCGCTTCGTAAGAAGCCACCATTTTTCCCAGGACTCTTGTGCATTGATGCACAGACACTTTCCCTGGTTTTAGGAGGTTCCTGACGAGTTCGGATAACTCCCTGGCTTTCTCCTCCGGAAGAAATACCTTTTTCTGAACAGTGTCCAGAATCATCCCTAGGAACAGCAGAGGTGTCGTCGGGATCAGTTGGGATTTTGGAAAATTCAGAATCCACCCGTGCTGTTGGAGCACTACTTGGGTTAGTGCTACTCCGACCTCCAGCTGTTCTCTGGACCTTGCCCTTATCAGGAGATCGTCCAAGTAAGGGATAATTAATACGCCTTTTCTTCGAAGAAGGATCATCATTTCGGCCATTACCTTGGTAAAGACCCGGGGTGCCGTGGACAATCCAAACGGCAGCGTCTGAAACTGATAATGACAGTTTTGTACCACGAACCTGAGGTACCCTTGGTGTGAAGGGCAAATTGGGACATGAAGGTAAGCATCCTTGATGTCCAAGGACACCATAAAATCCCCTTCTTCCAGATTCGCTATCACTGCTCTGAGTGACTCCATCTTGAACTTGAATTTTTGTATGTACAGGTTCAGAGATTTCAGATTTAGAATAGGTCTTACCGAGCCGTCCGGCTTCGGTACCACAAATAGCGTGGAGTAATACCCCTTTCCCTGTTGTAAAAGGGGTACCTTGACTATCACCTGCTGAGAATACAGCTTGTGAATGGCTTCCAATACCGTCGCCCTGTCGGAGGGAGACGTTGGCAAAGCAGACTTTAGGAACCGGCGAGGGGGAGACTTCTCGAATTCCAACCTGTAACCCTGAGATACTACCTGCAGGATCCAGGGGTCCACCTTCGAGTGAGCCCACTGTGCGCTGAAATTCTTGAGGCGACCCCCCACCGCCCCTGAGTCCGCTTGTAAGGTCCCAGCGTCATGCTGAGGCCTTTGCAGAAGCCGGGGAGGGCTTCTGGTCCTGGGAAGGAGCTGCTTGTTGCAGTCTCTTACCCTTTCCTTTGCCTCGGGGCAAATATGAATGTCCTTTTGCCCGCTTGTTCTTATAAGAACGAAAGGACTGCGGCTGAAAAGACTGTGTCTTTTTCTGCTGGGAGGTGACCTGAGGTAAAAAGGTGGATTTCCCGGCTGTTGCCGTGGCCACCAAATCCGATAGACCGACCTCAAATAATTCCTCCCCCTTATACGGCAATACTTCCATATGCCGTTTGGAATCCGCATCACCTGACCACTGTCGCGTCCATAAACTTCTTCTGGCAGATATGGACATCGCACTTACTCTTGATGCCAGAGTGCAAATATCTCTCTGTGCATCTCGCATATAAAGAAATGCATCCTTTAAATGCTCTATAGTCAATAAAATACTGTCCCTATCCAGGGTATCAATATTTTCAGTCAGTGACTCCGACCAAGCCACCCCAGCACTGCACATCCAGGCTGAGGCGATTGCTGGTCGCAGTATAACACCCGTATGTGTGTATATACTTTTTAGTGTATTCTCCAGCCTCCTATCAGCTGGATCCTTGAGGGCGGCCGTCTCTGGAGACGGTAACGCCACTTGTTTTGATAAGCGTGTGAGCGCCTTATCTACCCTAGGGGGTGTTTCCCAGCGCGCCCTAACCTCTGGCGGGAAAGGGTATAATGCCAATAACTTCTTTGAAATTAGCAGTTTTCTATCGGGGGTAACCCACGCTTCATCACACACTTCATTCAACTCCTCTGATTCAGGAAAAACTACAGGTAGTTTTTTCACACCCCACATAATACCCCTTTTTGTGGTACTTGCAGTATCAGAGATATGCAAAGCCTCCTTCATTGCCGTGATCATATAACGTGTGGCCCTACTGGAAAATACGTTTTTTTCTTCACCGTCGACACTGGATTCGGTGTCCGTGTCTGTGTCTGTGTCGACCGACTGAGGTAAAGGGCGTTTTACAGCCCCTGACGGTGTTTGAGACGCCTGGACAGGTACTAACTGGTTTGCCGGCCGTCTCATGTCGTCAACCGACTTTTGCAGCGTGCTGACACTATCACGTAATTCCATAAACAAAGCCATCCATTCCGGTGTCGACTCCCTAGGGGGTGACATCACCATTACAGGCAATTGCTCCGCCTCCACGCCAACATCGTCCTCATACATGTCGACACACGCGTACCGACACACAGCAGACACACAGGGAATGCTCTGATAGAAGACAGGACCCCACTAGCCCTTTGGGGAGACAGAGGGAGAGTTTGCCAGCACACACCCAAGCGCTATAAATATATAGGGACAACCTTAAATAAGTGTGTTCCCCTTATAGCAGCTTAAATATTATTAATATCGCCAAATAAGTGCCCCCCCTCTCTGTTTTTACCCTGTTTCTGTAGTGCAGTGCAGGGGAGAGCCTGGGAGCCTTCCTAGCAGCGGAGCTGTGTAGGAAAATGGCGCTGTGTGCTGAGGAGAATAGGCCCCGCCCCCTTTTCGGCGGGCTTCTTCTCCCGGTTTTTCTGAAAACCTGGCAGGGGTTAAATACATCCATATAGCCCCAGGGGCTATATGTGATGTATTTTAGCCAGAATAGGTACTTTTCATTGCTGCCCAGGGCGCCCCCCCCAGCGCCCTGCACCCTCAGTGACCGTTGGTGTGAAGTGTGCCGAGAGCAATGGCGCACAGCTGCAGTGCTGTGCGCTACCTCATGAAGACTGAGAAGTCTTCAGCCGCCGGTTTCTGGACCTCTTCTCTTTTCGGCATCTGCAAGGGGGTCGGCGGCGCGGCTCCGGTGACCCATCCAGGCTGTACCTGTGATCGTCCCTCTGGAGCTAGTGTCCAGTAGCCTAAGAAGCCAATCCATCCTGCACGCAGGTGAGTTCACTTCTTCTCCCTTAAGTCCCTCGTTGCAGTGAGCCTGTTGCCAGCAGGACTCACTGAAAATAAAAAACCTAACAAAACTTTTTCTAAGCAGCTCTTTAGGAGAGCCACCTAGATTGCACCCTGCTCGGACGGGCACAAAAACCTAACTGAGGCTTGGAGGAGGGTCATAGGGGGAGGAGCCAGTGCACACCACCTAGTGGTCAAACTTTTAAATTTTGTGCCCTGTCTCCTGCGGAGCCGCTATTCCCCATGGTCCTGACGGAGTCCCCAGAATCCACTTAGGACGTCAGAGAAAATAGTTTGACTATCCACTAAATATGTTTCTCTTTACCCTACAGACACCTGAAGAAGACCTCAGCCGTACCCCTGCCAACATCAACACCTCCCCAGAGGAACCAACCTCTCCGCCGCGACCTACTGGCAAGAGGAAGCCACGGAAAACAAAATTTGTAGAAGACCCTCTCCTAGCGGAGGCCCGTTCACAGCTGCTACGTAAACCAGATGAGTTTGACTACTTTGCTTCATATGTGAACAAAACTATGCGGAAGGTTTCTGCGCAGCAGCAAGTAGAGTGCCAGCGCCTGGTGTCACAGGTTTTGTACCAAACACTCTCAGGGCATCTGACACCAGAGTGGAGCGTTCATGAGCCAGAACCTCAAGCACCTGCTCCTCATC
This sequence comes from Pseudophryne corroboree, assembly GCF_028390025.1. NCBI lineage: Eukaryota > Metazoa > Chordata > Amphibia > Anura > Myobatrachidae > Pseudophryne > Pseudophryne corroboree. Next base: position 164,766,019 of record NC_086448.1, read on the forward strand.
TCCCATTGACCTTCAGTTCACCACCACCCACCTACCCTACATCTACTACTCCACATCCCAGCTATCATTCTGGTTATCCGCAACCGCAGGCCCAATCCAACAACCCTTCCTCCACTTTCCATCCTCCTCAAACCCCTCCTCATCAAACCATCCACCCTCCCCGTTTTCGTCAACCCCCAACCCCATCCACGCACACTTCCCCCACTTTCCAATCTCCTCAAACCAGCTACCCTTCCCAAGCCAGCCACACATCCACCGTCTCCTTCGCAATTATGACCTCCTTGATGTCACAGGGGGGACAAGTGGAGGAGGAGGAGGAGACAAGTCTCTTTCAAATGTAGGGTGATTCTCAATTACTGGTGCCTTTGTTATATATACCAACAGATGTGGTGCAGTCTGATACTACGGTGAGTGTCATCGCTTTCAGGCGGACAATGCACACATGCTGCTAGGGACAGGTTGATGGTACCGGAGACCCATCTTCCTGCCCCTAGCTGCATATGTGCATTGTGCCCCTGGCTGCTGTGCCGCTCAACACTGCAGTATCAGAATGCACCACATCTGTTGGTATATATAACCTTCCTGTTGCCCTGGTATATACTGTGATAGATCTGGTGTACTATGATATAATGCGTTTTAGTGGCGCCACTTTTAGGTGGACAATGCACACATGCAGCTTGGGTCCGGTTGATGGTGCGGGGAGCCTGAAGCCGGGCCTACCTGCATGTGTGCATTGTGCCCCTGAAAGTGCTGCCACTCAAAAAACACTATATATCATACTGCACTGTATATCATACTGCACTTATATATTGCACATTGCAACAGATGTGGTGCATTTTGATATTACGGCGTTGAGTGGCACCGCAGCCAGGGGCACAATGCACACATGCAACTTGGTGCAGGTTGATGGAACCGGGGACCCATCTTCCTACCCCAAGTTGCATGTGTGCATTGTGCCCCTGGCTGCGGTGCCACTCAACGCCGTAGTATCAAAATGCACCACATTAGTTGTTATATATAGATTTTTTTTCATAATTTAATACATGTAATGATGCACATGTGGCGCATCATGAAAACTTTATACTATTAGCTGACGTTTAGCCATGTTGGCCACATATGTCTTGAAATAAAAAGCACATTTTTTCAAAGCAATTTCATGTGCTTCATCATGAAAACTTTATACTGTTTGGAAAAGTTCAGCCATGTTGGCTGCATATTTAAAAAAAGTTACAGGCATTTTAATACGTTTCTCAAATGGGAATGCTGACCTTGATATATATAGCAACAGATGTGGTGCATTATGATACTACGCTGTTGAGTGGCACCGCAGCCAGGGGCACAATGCACATATGCAACTTGGTGCAGGTTGATGGAACCGGGGACTCATCTTCCTACCCCAAGTTGCATGTGTGCATTGTCAGGGCCGAAACTAGGAGTTTTGGCACCCGGGGCGAGCCATTAACTTAGCGCCCCCCTCGCATTCATATATTTATCAACTTCATAAGGGCAAAGGGGATAGCTCGGCATTTTCATACTTTTTATTTTCATTTTTTATTTATTTGGGGTACGGATGAAGGAAAAATAAAATAATAACCCATATATTAATACATACATAAAATCACACACCAATACAAAATACATACTGTCACACATACATACAATCACTCACATACATACATACATATAATACATACATATAATCACACACCGGTACAAACATGTATACTGACACATATATACAGTGACACACAAGCACACATACAGATGGGATGTAGTTATGTGACCGCCGGTCACAGTATCTCCCCCTATATCCCGCCCCCTCACAATCCCGACGGTCGGCATGCCGACCAACAGGGACCACTCCCACCCCAGCGTGGCGAGCGCAGCGAGCCCGCAAAGGGACTTGCTGCGGTCACAACACCCCCTTCCCGCCGACAGGCATTCCGCTCCCGGTATACCAGCGTCGGTATGCCCGGTCACGCATACCACACCCATACAGATATGTAGTCACACACCTATTCACATACAATCACACACATGCACACATTCATACAAACATATAGCAGTCACACACATACAGTGCTCCTTCCCTGAGTTATATACAGTACTCACTGTTTAGGCTGTGCTGCTCTTCTCCCCTCCTCTCTCCCATGCTGTTGCTGGCCGGCATGGCACTGTGTGTACAGTGCCGTTTAGCCCCGCCCCCTTTTCGGACCTCTGAATTTCTTGTTCACTGCAGCAGTGGCTGCAGACTTGATTAAAGGCACTAGCAGTGGGGTGGGGGGTGGGAGGGGGGTTAGTAATTTGTCCCCTTTACCCCCTCTTGATGCGCTGCAGAGATGAAACTGAAAGTAAAGTACAGCTACCGGCAGCAAGGGCTGCTGGGAGATGTAGTTTATTTTCAGTGTCATCTCTGCGATGCGGTTCGTGTGCCTGCCTGGCTAGGCGGCAGCTAGCAGAGCCTGGAGCTCGAGCTCCGCCGGCTCCAAGCTATCGCTGCCGCATAGGGAGGGGGCGTTAGGGGGGATTAAGTGACAGTCTCGGCACCCTCTCCAGTCTGGCGCCCAGGTCACATGCCCCCCTAGCCCCCCCCTAGTTTCGGCTCTGGCATTGTGCCCCTGCCTGTGGTGCCACTCAACGCCGTAGTATGAAAATGCACCACATTTGTTGCTATACAGTATATAGCATTTTGTTATCATGTCCTAAATGTAATGCTGCATAATGAAAAATGTATACTGTTTGAAAAAGTTCAGGCATGTTGGCTGCATATACAATTATGTCTTGAAATAAAAAGCATATCTTTTTTTTACGCAATTTAAGTTAGCAAAATAAAACATTTTGTTACACGACAAGCAATGTGTGGTGTAATTTTCTTACCTTGCAGTACTTATACTGAAGCACTTTGATAATACCCTTGCAGGTTTCAGGTATGATGTGTCCCAAAGCCTGCACAGAGATACGGGTCCCATACTTCAGGTCCTCAAACAACTGTCCAGTAGCAAGGAACCGCAGGGTTTCCACAAGCCTCTCCTCAGCAGGGATAGGAACCCGCCATTTGGTATACCGCTTCTGTATGAGGGGGGTCACCAGACGCAGCAACTCCTGGAAGGTGTCATCATTCATGCGCAGGAAGTTGCGGCAGTCATCCAGGTTGTTCTCCCTGATCTCATCCAGGAGGGGCATGTAGGACCGAGTAGGCCTTTCACGTAACCAGTCCTTGGTCCAGCAAGATCTCTCCCTCCGCCTTTGCTGGGCCCTCTCCGTCTCCCCTCACCTTCAGCACAGAGTAGCACATGAGAGCCTGATAGCGAGTAGAATCCATCTCTACACACACACAGCAGTATAGAAACACTTTGTAATGCAAGCAGAACAAAGCAGTGCACGGTAGCTAGCAATGTGGAACGAGCAGCAGGTATAAACCAAACTTCTCTAGTCACAGAGCAAACAGAAGTGCACAGAGTTAAAATGGCTGCTTGTTTATATATCCCCAAGATAGGCCAGCCCTCTATTTAATTTTTTCTTAATCTGGCAGATAAATCTGGTGTGCTTTTGGGCAGCATGAGATGTGCTCGAATTCGATCATCCGATACCACCCGATTTCCGGTCGTAAGGGGCATGAGATAAATCTCAGGATTGTATACGCATCGAATGCACTAAAAATGCACTTTCGATGAGATTTGTCTCAAAGTGAGCTTCAAGGGAAATCGGGCCCGATATCGCGTTGACAGCAATCGCACAAGTGTATGGGCACCATTAGTACTAATATTTACTCCACTGTGCAAGTTGCTGGTGCTACTCGTCCATGTAGATCAAGTGCACAATCTTTAGACACAGGCAAATGTCATGACTGTAATAGGTGGTTTGGTGGGTTTCCCTGAGAATGCTGCTGATATGTAGAGACTTGTCCTCCTATGCAGGTCAGTTTTTCTGGGACTATAGTGAATCAAAAGTCCATATCCGGAACCCTTGAGTTCATGGAGAGCAGTTGTTTCCAATGACAGAATACTGTTCCTTAACGTGTTTCCCTGGGCACGGTCACCCAGCTTCTTCAAGTGATTCTCAGTCAAACTTTCAAGCTATTTAAACCCACTTAATGGGCTGATAATTATCAGGTGTTTTTATTACAATCAACTCATCCATCTTTCATGTTAATTTCAAAACATATTTGGGAGGCAATCCTATATTGCACATATTTATAACCATCACTTTACATTTTGTAAAGGAAAAACATACTAAAAACATATATATTGTATTCTTAAATTTAATGCGGTAAGTCACTTACATTTTCAACAGGTGGGTGTTCAGGTGTGTCTCTGGGCCGCCATGAGTCCCAGCACGCATTTGGGCGTCCTCCTTTAGGAAAGAGAGAGGCCATAACCACTAGAAGCCCCAGCTGGCGTGAGAAGTCCATGGGTTGCGCCACCGGAGAAGCCGGAAGTGGCCCGTGGGATGCTCTACTGGAACGCACAAGACACATGCTGGGAACTCTAGTCACGTGTCACAGAGTTGACACGTGACCGGCGCTCAGCACCTGAATGGGAGTAGGAGAGGCGTGTCGTGGGGAGTATGTAGTATAGTTTAAAGTGCTGCTAAGCAACATTGGAAGCAATAATGTTTGTTCACATTAGCAGACAGTGTACTCTAATCTTATTCATACAGTCATACAACACTAGCCACATAGTTTGTTAGAGGGCAACATTAATGGATACTAGAAAATAATAGTAGTGATGAAGAATTTTCCCGGTCTTTGTCACATTATGGGGTATATTCAATTCAAGTCGGATCCTTTCCGACAAAGCACTATTCAATTAAAGTTCTCGACAATGTCATACCGATATTTTTTAAAGTCGGAATGACATGGAAATGGAGCACTGTCTGCACATGCCTAGTACCCTATATGCACGGAGAAGTGTCGGCGGCACAGGCTGCAGCAGGGCATACAGTAGTCCCACACACCACCAGCATTGGCCGCTGCTCTGACACAGATGGGGGCAGTGCCGTAACTACGTGTGTGCCAGGTGTGCCTGTCACACAGCGCAGTTGCCCTGACGGCGCAACGGCCCCCATTCCCTAAAGTCAGGGGCTTGTAATGAGTCAAATTGACTCATAACAAGCCGTCTGTGCCGGAGGATGAGAGGAGCAGCGGAGAAGGAAGAGGAGGGAGGGGAAGGAGGGAGCCACAGCAGCGCTATGTAATTGCTGGCGGCACCACTGCAGAAGTCCCTCTCCTTCCACATAGGCTGGCCGCCGCTGCTGTGAATGCTGGGATGCGCTTCCCTCATCCCAGCACTCACAGCGGCGGCAGCCAGCCAATGCGGAAGGAGAGGGACTGCTGCAGCGGCGCCACCGGCAATTACAGTGCGTTGCTGTGGCTCCCTCCTCCCCCTCCCTCCTCTTCCTTCTCCCCTGCCCCCAGAGTTGCCAGCACCAAGGAGCCTGACTGCCTGAGCCAGCGGAGAGATGGTAATGGTAAGTATCATCTATTCTATCTGTTTATCTGTCTATCTATCTATCTATCTATCTATCTATCTATCTATCTATCTATCTATCTATCTATCTATCTATCTATCTATCTATCTATCGGTCTGTCTACCTAATGTGTAAAAGGGGGACGCTGTCTGCCGTAATGTGTAAAAGGGGGACGCTGTCTGCCGTAATGTGTAAAAATGGGACTCTGTCTGCCGTAATGTGTAAAAAGGGGATGCTGTCTGCCGTAATGTGTAAAAAGGGGAAGCTGTCTGCCGTAATGTGTAAAAGGGGAATCTGTCCACCTTAATGTGTAAGAGGGGCTCTACCTGGTGTAGTGGTGCTACCGTGCGGCGTAATTTGAATAATGGAGACTACTATAACATGTAAAATAAATTGGTTTTATTTCTGCTGTGGGGTACACTGGGCTCCACAAGGATAGACATTGGGGTGTAGAGTAGGATCTTGATCCGAAGCACCAACAGGCTCAAAAGTTTTGACCTTCTTCCCAAGATGCATAGCGCCGCCTCCTATATCACCCCGCCTCCGTGCACAGGAGCTCAGTTTGTAGTTGTTGCTTGCAGTGCAAGCATGTATACAACAACAAGATGTTTTCTCAATAAGTGCAAGCATGTGACAGGAAGCGCTGCTCACAGCAGCTCTAGAAAAAAGCTTTTTCTGAGGAAAAAAGAAGACTACAAGGGCTGCAGCAGAGGCACAGATTGTGCTGGATGTCAGTAGACATTGCCTGCTGCAGCTCCATCTCTCCCCCAGCGGCGCTGTACACTCCCGAGCCCTTGTTGCCGGGTACCTACAGCGGAGGCTCCGGTTTTCTTCATGTTAGACACACACGGCTGGGGCTCTCTAGGATCGCGTGGCCGCGCTTCGGGAGTCTTTATCGCGGTCCGGCGCGGTCAGTGAGCGGGCCGCGCATGTTGGTGGTGGACACTGTGGCAGTACAGGCGATCCTACTAGATCACCAGGGCATGGGCGCAGGTCAGGTTTTCTCTCTAAAGCAATTTTTATATCGCCCACAGTACCCGGTGGTTTTGCCAGCAGAGGGGTAAGGCTTAGACCTGAATCCCCTCCCCCAGCCCCCATGCGCCATTTCTAGTAAGTGTTCCCGCCCTGGAGCTGCATATCTGTCTTTTCCTCACTCCCTGTCAGTGTCTGCTGCTCCATTATTCCTCAGCTCACTGTTCCTGGGACTGCTTGGGCAAATCCTCCTATGTAAAGCCGCCTGGTTGTCAGCGCTGTGCCTTTACATGACACTTAAGTATTCTACCTGCCTTTTTAGACAGTGATAGTTAAGAAAGAGTGCATTTAGTCAGGGTTTTATAGTACAATTACCCTGTGATATACATCCAGTTCTTACTGTGCAGTGTTATATCTATTCACTATTTAGCAATATAAGCTAGTCCAGTGCAGTATTAGTGTCAGTAATAACCTCTGCATTGTACAAACTGTGACTATCTGTGTGTGCATTTGATAGCTGAGTGGTGTCCATTTCGTATCTTTCACTCAACTTGCTATCCCTATATTCCATAACATGAGGGGGCTTGGTGCATCAGGTGTTATCTAATATAGGATTTTCACAAAGATATACTGTATTACGTATTTTTCTCAGTGATTTAGTCACCATATCTCTCCTTTATCTCTGCTAGTGCTGACTACACTGCGCAGGGGTTTGGGTTTAGAGGTATAGTGTTGCTGATAATTGTACTGTGTTACCTCATACTGCAAGTTATATCATGTCTGCTTCTGAGGGTAACGGTTCTGGGGCTGAACACACTGCCGGTGTTGCTGAAGCCACAGGCACATATGGGGAGAATATAGCAGCTGTGGGCTCTGGTTCTGGGGGCTCCTTGCCCTCCAGTGGGACTGTGGCAACGGAGGCACATACTGACCCATCGTGGGTCGCTTTTTCCACGCTTCTGCATATGCTAGTTCATAAACTAACTCCCTCTATGGGACTCCCAATGCCGGTAGAACCGTATGTGGTCCCTGCAGCTAACCCGCCGTGGGCGGACGATTTATCTGCTCAATTGAAGAAGTTGAACCAGTCCTTCACTACTAAAAAGTCTGGCCAACGCTCGCCTAAGTCCAAGAGGTCCTCTAAGTGAGCGCTTGTCTCCTCACAATCCACTGCTGTCACTGACACCTCGTCTGATGAAGACGGCACATACAGTATACTGACCCCACAGGTTCTGACTCAGATACGGCTGATGGGGAGGGTAGTTCACATGTGGATGTTCCTGATCTTTTGGAGGCTATTAAGTTAATTCTACAGATTACGGATGATCCCGAGCCATCCGTCCCTCCTAAGAAACCAGATAGGTTCAAGCGTCAGAAGGTGGTTAAACAAGTTTTACCTCACTCTGATCACCTAGTGGATATATGTCAGGAACCCTGGGAAAACCCGGGAACGAAGTTTGTGCCTCAAAAGAAGATGCTGGCTCGCTATCCCCTCGTGCCAGAGCTGTCTAAAAATTGGGAAATGCCTCCTCCAGGGGACTCACATGTGGCTAGGATGGTGGTTTCCTCAGCTCTACCTGTCACTACCGTCACGTCTCTAAAAGAGCCTACGGAAAAACGTGTGGAGGGTTGTCTGAAAGCGATTTACACCCTCACGGGTGCTGCACAAAGGCCCACTATTGCAGCTACATGGGCTGCAGAGGCTATTGAAGCATGGGCCTTGGAGTTAGAAGCTGAAATCTCTTCTGACCATGCTAGACAATGCTTGTCATATATTGTCACAACTTCTCGATATATTAAAGAGGCGGCTTCTGAAGCCGGTATCCTAGCAGCCAAGGCCTCTACTACGTCAGTCCTGGCTCGCCGGATAATGTGGCTGAGATCCTGGTCTGTGGATCTGGACTCTAGAAAAACCCTGGAGGTACTCCCTTTCAAGGGAGATATTCTGTTTGGGGAGGACTTAAATAAGATGGTGGCTGACTTGGCTACTGCCAAAACTGCCTGTCTGCCTAATACCGCACCTTCTGTGTCGAAGGCTAAAGGCACGTCCTTTCGCCCCTTTCGTCCTTCAGGTAAAGCAAAAGGTCAGGCGTACCATAAGCAGGCCCGCACTTCCAAACCTGGTAAGCCGAAGCCCAAAAGAGCCTGGGCTGCCCGTCAGCCAGCTGCCAAGACCGATAAGTCTGCCGCATGACGGGGCGGGCCTCCCCCTGGGTGATCCCAGGGTGAGGGGCCGGCTTCTAGGGTATACCCAAGAATGGTTGAAGACCACTTCAGATGCTTGGGTACGGGAAGTCATCACTCGAGGTTACGCCATAGCCTTCAAATACCGACCCCCTCATCGATTTTGCCAGACAGACGTCCCTTTGGACCAGACAAAGGCAAAAACTCTACACTCGGTGGTACAGGCCCTCCTGAATACAGGAGTCGTAGTACAGGTGCCTCTTGCTCAGAGGGGCCGGGGGTACTATTCTCCGCTGTTTCTAGTCCCGAAACCGAATGGGTCCTCCCGGCCCATTCTCAACCTCAAGGCATTGAACAGGTTTGTGAAGATTTCCAAGTTCCGTATGGAAACCCTTCGCTCTATAGTTCTGGCCTTGGAACCTGGGGACTACATGGTCTCCCTGGACATACAGGATGCTTACCTGCATATTCCAATAGCAGTGTCACATCAACAATACCTGAGGCTCGCTATTGGCAACCTCCATTACCAGTTTCGGGCATTACCTTTTGGTTTAACAACGGCTCCGTGAGTCTTCACCAAAGTCATGGCGCGGTGGCACTCCGCCGTCAAGGGGTCAGGATACTGCTGTATCTGGATGACTTGTTAATTCTGCCACATTCCCCAGATCTTCTCCTACGTCATCTGCAGATGACGGTCCGGTTTCTACAAGCCCACAGGTGGCTCATCAACTGGAAGAAATCCTCCCTGGTCCCTGCTCAGAGCATGGTGCACCTGGGAGCGTTGTTGGACACTCACAACTAGAGGTTGTTCTTGTCTCAGGAGAAAGTCCTGAAGCTTCAGGACAGGATTCGTTGCTCCCTTTCTCGTCCACAAGTGTCGATACATTCGGCAATGCAGGTGCTGGGCCTCATGGTATCAGCATTCCACATGGTGGAGTATGCTCAATTCCATTCTCGCCCCCTCCAGAGGCTGATTCTAGCCAAGTGGGACAGCCTGCCTCACTGGATCAGATCTCAAATGATCTTATTGACTCCGGAGGTCCGTCTGTCGCTACACTGGTGGCTCCGGGACCAACAATTGTGCAGGGGTCGTCCCTTCTGGATATCCAACTGGGTCCTGTTGACGACAGATGCCAGTCTAAGAGGTTGGGGTGCGGTGCTGGAGCAACACTTCCTTCCGGGTTGGTGGACCAAGGAGGAATCTCTCCTCTCAATCAACATTCTGGAATTGCGGGCGGTCTTCAATGCGTTGAACCTGGCCCAGCATTTAATTCAGAACCGTCCTGTTCAAGTACAGTCGGACAACGCCACCACAGTGGCTTACATAAATCATCAAGGAGGCACTCGAAGCCGTTTGGCAATGAAGGAAGTCTCACGGATTCTACGTTGGGCAGAACGCCATCTACCGGCTATATCGGCAATATTCATTCCGGGTGTCCTGAATTGGGAAGCGGACTTTCTCAGTCGTCAGGACGTGCATGCCGGCGAGTGGGGCCTCCTTCCAGAAGTGTTTCAACTCCTCGTGGAAAAGTGGGGTCTTCCAGATGTGGATCTGATGACATCTCGACACAATCACAAGGTTCCGGTCTTCGGAACAAGGACAAGGGATCCTCAGCAGCATTCGTGGATGCGCTAGCGGTGCCGTGGAGGTTTCGGCTGCCGTACGTGTTCCCTCCGGTGTCACTCCTGCCCAGGGTAATTCGGAACTTCAAGCAAGAAGAAGGAAATCTGCTTCTCATAGCTCCGGCGTGGCCCAGACGGCACTGGTTCTCAGACCTGCAGGGCCTATTGTCAGAGCGTCCAATTCTACTTCCACAACGCCCAGACCTCCTCGTTCAGGGCCCCTGTGTCTACCAGGACCTAGCCCGGCTGTCTTTGACGGCGTGGCTCTTGAAGCTTCCGTCTTGAGGGCTAAGGGTTTTTCCTGAAGAGGTCATTAAAACTATGTTGCGGGCCCGGAAACCGGCTTCTGCTCGGATTTACCATAGGGTCTGGCATTCCTACTTTGTTTGGTGCGCATCTAACAATTATGACGCTTCCAAGTTTAGTACAGCCAAGCTTTTGGCTTTTCTGCAGCAAGGCCTAGAGTTAGGCCTGCATCTGGCCTCCGTCAAGGTTCATATTTCTGCCTTGTTGGTGTGGTTTCAGAGAAAAATTGCGACTTTGCCTGATGTTCATACTTTCACTCAGGTTGTGTTGCGTATCCAACCTCCCTATGTCCCACCTGTGGCTCCTTGGGACTTGTGGGTGGTTTTGGAGGCGTTGCAGGAGCCTCCGTTTGAACCCCTTGGTTCAGTTGACCTTAAGTGGCTTTCCCTTAAGGTGGTGTTCTTGCTGGCTATTGCCTCTGCTAGAAGAGTGTCGGATCTGGGTGCCTTGTCTTGTAGTTCCCCATATCTGATTTTTCACCGTGATCGGGCGGTTCTTAGGACTCGTCCCGGATATTTACCTAAGGTGGTTTCTTCGTTCCACCTTAATCAGGAGATTGTGGTTCCAGCCTTTGTCTCTCCTGATTTGTCTCCCAAAGAGCGGTCTTTGGATGTGGTACGGGCTCTCCGTATCTATGTGAAGAGAACTGCTTCTGTTAGGAAATCTGATTCTCTCTTTATTCTGTTTGGATTTCACAAACGGGGCTGGCCTGCTCACAAGCAAACTCTGGCCAGATGGATTAGAATGGTGATTGCACATGCTTATGTGAGGGCTGGTCTGTCAGCTCCTGCTCACACTACGGCCCATTCTACTCGGTCTGTTGGACCTTCTTGGGCGGCCCACCGTGGTGCGACCCTTGAACAATTGTGCATGACGGCTTCGTGGTCCTCAGTGAACACGTTCATAAGGTTCTATGCCTTCGATACTGCCGCTTCCCAGGATGCTTCCTTTGGACGCCGGGTTCTTGTGCCCGCTACAGTGCATTCCCTCCAATAAGGAACTGCTTTAGGACATCCCCAATGTCTATCCTTGTGGAGCCCAGTGTACCCCGCAGCAGAAAACGAGTTTTATGGTAAGAACTTACCTTTGTTAAAACTCTTTCTGCAAGGTACACTGGGCTCCACAAGGCGCCCACCCTGACGCACTTAGCTTCTTTGGGTTGTTATGGCATTAGCCGCTGACACTTCTCCTGTCGGGAGAGTGTGGTGTTTGTGGCAACTGGCAGTTGTCGTCTCTTTTACTTGCTACTGCATTGGGCTGGTTAACAAAACTGAGCTCCTGTGCACGGAGGCGGGGTGATATAGGAGGTGGCGCTATGCATCTTGGGAAGAAGGTCAAAGCTTTTGAGCCTGTTGGTGCTTCGGATCAAGATCCTACTCTACACCCCAATGTCTATCCTTGTGGAGCCCAGTGTACCTCGCTGAAAGAGTTTTAGCAAAGGTAAGTTCTTACCATAAAACTCGTTTTTGTGGCCACACCCCTTCCCCATGAAGCCATGCCCTTATAGTTTTTGCGCTTGCCTACGGCGTGCACTGCCCCTGTTTTACATGGAGCGCCCTGAGGAAGCCTAAGGTGGAACGGCCGTGGGCTGCTTCCGGGTGGTGTTTAAACTCAAAGTTAAACTAAAGATAATAATGTGTCTATAATTGTATTATAATTGTGTTGTCCTCCCTCTGAGATAAGCAATAGACCTCAAGATCGCTCCCTCTCACGATCTCCGCTGCCAGCAGCGGCTTCGTGTGTGAAGCCGTCAGACGGAGAGAGAGAGCGGGGAGTCCCGGCGTCAGCCCGCACACACGCTGAGCTCAGCGCGGCCAGCGGTATTAAGACGGGCGGCCGGCTTCTAGTGCTCACCTGTATTATCTATGATCACAGCCTATAAAGCTACATAGTGCTGTGATCGCAATACATCAAATTTAATCATTATCTACAAACAATCAGTATTATCAGACAGACTAATAAATGAATTGAAAATATTACTGATACTGAGGGATTGTAATGAAATAACAGTGTTGTGCACGGCTGCTTAAAATATATATAATTACTCTGATGGGATGGAATTGTGATGGTTAATATATACAGGCTAACGGATTGCTTATAGCTTATAAGATAACACACTAGATATGGTGGGAAAGACATCCCTTGAATAATATAGAAAGGATGGTGTGTTAATCACAGATAACTGGGCAATACATATTAAAATCAAGCTAATATCAAATAGCTATAGCATATAAGAATATATCTGCAAGTTTTGCATCAATCAAGGATAATTAGTGGAGGAAATATCTCCCCTGCATGAAAGACTAGCAGTGACACATCCTTGGAATAAAGCCAGCAACATTTATAAGCTACAATTTATAAGAACAGCAAAGTAGCTACATTGTATAAGAGCATACTTGAAATTGTTGCAAAAGGATAAGCAATAATACTGCTAGCCTGTTGTACCCATTAAAAAGCAGTTTACAGGACAATACTAATAAAAGACACGAATACTGCGTTATAGGCAATATAGCCTTTATTGAGTTAACACTTTGAGGGATCACCATTCGGAAACGAGTAGTTTTTATTATCACATTCTGTTTTTCTTATTCACACTATATTTTAATATTTCACCAATTCCTTACATTTTAATGTATATCTAGTAAAGAATAGACATTTTAAGTAAACAAATAGTGGTTGAGTGCGTCCAAGAAAATGCTTCTTTCTTCTTTTTTCTTTGGTAGCTTCATATGAGTCTAGGACTCAAAAGCATTTGGAGGGCACCTGCATACAGGGTCATATAGGGTCGAGAAAACCCAAAATATTTTCAGCAACGCAGAAGGTACCACAATACATTTGAATTGTATACACAAGAAAATTATAGTTAAAAAACTGGTGCGGGATTACACAAACTATATGTATATCCCCTCCTCTGTCTGTTGGGGAAATGTATTCTAATTCTACAATTGACAAACCCTAGGATTCCCATTGTGTAGAGAATTAAAGTGTTGTGGTACGCTATGTTTCATATAGCGCTTTATTATGTTCCTTTAATGTTCCAAAAAGTGTTTTCGTAACGGTATTGTGGTGCGTTCCACATAGTGGAGACGACAACTACAAGATAGAAGGTAAATAACGTAGTATGAATCACAGTTCATGAGGTCTTAATTTGATAAGGCTTCTGTTTGGGTTGGCATCTCTAATGTAGTAACTTTTCTTGACATATGTTGACACATAACACGTGACGTCTACTGTATCTTTCCCACATTTGAAGAAACCTGATGGTCTTTTAATCAGCCAGTTAGAACCATTAGCAGCACTAGTTGGTTATTTTAGTTGGCTCAAATGTCTTAGGGCCAGTATAGTTTTCAGAGACCTGTTTTTCTTATATATTATTTTTGGTTGGGGTGGGAGTATATTCCCCAATATATTGTCTTGTCTCAGAATCTTGTTGTATTTACATATATATGAGAGAGACTTATCATCATTACTACAGAATCAAATTTTTTGTCATTTGGTTTTGTTGTTAACAGAATACTTCTGTCTACGAGCCAAATTCAGACCTGATTGTAGATGTGCTAAATTTAGCACATCTACGATCAGTCACACAGACATGCGGGGGGACGCCCAATAGTCCGCCCCGCATTTCAGATCCGAACCCCTCCTCCCCCCAAGGAAGTACAAAAGCATCGCACAGCGGCAATGCTTTTGTACTGGAAGAGTAGCTCCCTGCCAGCGCAGCTCCTGAGCGCTGGTAGGAGCTACTCGTCGCTGTGAGGGTCGCAGTGGCTGCGTGTGACCCCCACCCACCAATTATCTGGGCGATCGCAGGGCTGAGACAGCCGTAGGTTGTCTAGCATGCGCCAGCGTACTGCGGCACCAGCGAATGCGCAGTTCAGACCTGATCGCTGCTGTGCGAAAACACACATCACCGATCAGGTCTGAATTAGGCCCAATATCCTTTACTTCTTTTAGTGCTTTCTGTAGTGTTGATTCTGGGTATCAACTGTTTCAGGATGAATTTAGCAGAGTGTTAGCTTTAATGGCAAATGAAGTTGTAATGAAAACAGAGGTCAGAATATTTCAGCAGTAAAAAACATATTTTAGTTTGCTGTGGTTTTCTTACAAATCAACCACTGTGTTTATAAGGAACAAGCTTTCTTGGGATAAAATCATTTCCCCGAAACAGAAGCAAAAGTTTTGACCAAATACTCAATTGGTTGCTATAATTCCAGAGTTCACTAATACCCCTTTCAGACATGCATCAAATTCCCAGGTTTATGCACTTGAACACGCATCAAACCAAGATTTTGGTATGTCTGAATGAAAACAACCCTTCTCCTGACCAGGGTCATAGAGCTCAGACCTGGCAATTTCTCAGGTCTAATGTCTGAAAGGGGTAATATTTATTTAAAGGGGTATAAATAAATATTATCGTGCTTCGGAGTGACCTCCCAGTAAACTATGGCATACAATGGTCTCTGTTATTTCGGAAATGGCTGCAATCTCCTTGGATTGTGCGTATACTGTTAACAGGTGTTCTGTCATATGGACAGCAGATGAAAAACATTTTTTTTTACTTTATTACTACTACAGTATATCTACCTAGATCACAGAAAAGATAAACATTGCATCGTAACAAAACAATTGCTTTTCCTTTGCTGTTCATCAGCTTCTGATGACTTGTTTTAGCTATTGGAAAATAATAATATTTAAAAAAAATTATTAACGTCCAAGAGATTAACTTCTATGCAATATGTTAATGACCATTTAAATAACTAATTCTAATAATGAACTCCTTACAAATCGTAGTTTCCGCTTACCCAGAAGGCCTTTCCCTTTTTTTCTCCTGAATAAAAACATTAAATCTTTCATTGGACATAATGTAAAACTATATCGTATTCAGCCTCACTCACATGCTAGCATAAATATACTATACTTGGGACAGTTGTACATAAAATATGTATAATTTCCTTGCAGACTCTTAAACAGATAATGCTATACAATTACAGTATACATTAAAAAAAGATAGCCACCTATGTTTAGAGACACATAACACATCAGATGGAAACCTATACTTAGGAGAGTTTTTGTGCAGACTTAGAACATAATCTAAGATATTATAAATATACATTAACATATAAGACATTATTATATATCTAAAAATAGTTTAGCAGATGGTAGAGTGTATGATCGAGTTTCCCTTAGTCTGAAATGAATGTATTAATGTAATACAAGTGGTGCCATTGCTATGGGGCCTGGAAGCTTTGGGAGCCTGGAACCAGGTTATAAAGTTGCATACCAAATTCGCAGATTTGCCTGCTAAGCAAATGGGTCTGATCCATTGTCTGAAATGTGTGACATTACATTTTCAGTGAGAGGAGTGTGTAGTGGATATAACTGTATAATGGTAATGTGGAGGGCACTATAATGTTACATAATTAGAACTGGGGCACTGTTGTATGGCACAGTATGAAATGGAGGCACTATAATGTGGCATAATATGAACTGGGGCACTGTAACGTGGCATAATTTGAACTGGAGGGCGCTCTTACGTAGCACAGTATGAACAGAGGGTTCTGTAATGTGGCATAATATGAACTGGGAACACTGTGTGTCATAGTGGGAATTGGGGATACTGTCTGGCATAATCTGTACTGGCAGCCCTACAATGTCACATGATGTAAACTATGGAACTACGATAGTTCATAAAATAAACTAGGGCACTACTATGCTGCATAATTTTAACTAGGGCAATACTATGGTTTAGAAAATGAACTAAGGCACTATTATGGGTCATAAAATTAATAACTGATGCGGAGAGGTGTCTCTGAAGAAGCATTGGGATAGGGGCTAATGCAATATGTTGCTATGGGGCCCACAAAGTTCTGGTTACTCCCCTGCATGTGTGCAATCAGGCCCGGCGCTACCTGCTCAGCAAAGGGATGCAGTGCAGGTAGGCGCCGGGTAGGAGAGGCGCCTTCACTGCTCTGCATCCAAGCTGAAGCGCCGTCCTGTCCCCCCCTGCTGCTGCTGCTGCGCCTGCCCTGTCACACTGACAGGCATCCGCAGCAGCGTCGGCAGCATGAAGCCTTCTCCTCTCTCCCCTGTGACAGGGAGAGGAGTGTCAGTGATTGGTCGGCTTAAAAGGGGCGGAGCTACACGGACCAAGGGGGCGGAGCTACACAGGATCATGCTATTGAAGATCTGGCCAGCACAACTGTGGTAAGTGGATGTAAAAAGAGTGAGAGAGAAAGTGTGTGTGTGTGTGTGTGTGTGTGTGTGTGTGTGTGTGTGTGTGTGTGTGTGTCTGGGTATGTGTATGTATGTATGTGTTTGTATTTATGTATATGCTGTCTGCCGTAATGTGTAATAAGGGGGATGCTGTCTGCCGTAATGTGTAATAAGGGGGACACTGTCTGCCGTAATGTGTAAAAAAGGGACACTGTCCGCCGTAATGTGTAAGAAGGGGGACGCTGTCTGCCGTAATGTGTAAAAAGGGGACGCTGTCTGCCGTAATGTGTAAGAAGGGGGACGCTGTCTGCCGTAATGTGTAAAAAGGGGACGCTGTCTGCCGTAGTGTGTAAGAAGGGGACGCTGTCTGCCGTAATGTGTAAAAAGGGGACACTGTCTGCCGTAATGTGTAAAAAGGGGACGCTGTCTGCCGTAATGTGTAAAAAGGGGATGCTGTCTACCGTAATGTGTAAGAAGGGGACTCTGTCCGCCGTAATGTGTAAAAAGGGGGACGCCAGGGCCGTCTTTTCGTATGGGCTCAATGGGCTCTTGCCCAAGGGCCCCAGGAGTAAAAAGGCCCCAGGCTGATAGCTGAGGGTCCCCTCTTTCCAGGGGTACCAGATTTTTTAAAATCGGCCCTGGGGAACCGGAGATATCCGACTTCAAAGCAGTGGTCCCCATCCAAGCCTGTTAATTGTTCTTCCCAGCCAGATATCTCGGGTTCTGTCTGATGTAAGGGGGGTACTCACGGAGCAATCTCTGCTTAAAATCTAAGCAATCTGACTAGATTGCTTAGATTTTAAGCAGTGATCTCTCCGTGTGTACCCCTCACAGCGATAGCGATGCGCAGCCCCGCGCATCGCTATCGCTGGTGCTAGATTGGCCTGCATGCAGGCCAATCTAGCGGGTCGCTCACTTCACCCACTGGGTGAAAAGAGCCCCCCCCCCCCCCCCCGCTCCCCCCGCACGCTCAGCACACATTACGCTGTGCTGAGCGGGGGGGAGAGATGTGTGCTGAGCAGTTCACTCAGCACACATCTCTCCCCACATCTGCCAGTGAGTACTGGCCATTAGAGTTTTTCTGAGGGTATACTCCAAAAGCTGGGACTCTCCCCTTTCAGTGAACACTGACAGCTTGTCTGCACTATGCCCAGAATCAGAGATATCAGCCTTCAAGCAGCTGGTCCCTGCTCCAGCTCCACACACCTAATATGCAGTTTTATATTTTTGTTGGTGGACTGCTCTGGCTACTGAAGTCTGATCCCCGAGTCCCCAGTACCTCCTCACAGGTGTCCCCAGTACCTCATGAAAGGTGGGACTCTCTAGTTTTTTTTTATCCCATTAAAGCTAAGGAATCTATTTCCAGGAATTGGAGATATCTGCAGTAAAGCACGCTGCCCTGACCCCTGGAAAATGATGAATATTAAGCCCACTCCACTATCCACCCCTCCCCTGTGCATTAAACACCTCCTACCACCCTGGAAGTCATGTACCAAGGCCTCTTCATTCAGCACAATGTCCCCTTCTACAGTTTAGTGTTCTCCTTCCCGCCCCATTTGTGCAGTAAAGGAGTAATTAGCAGAAATTATTTCTCCAGGTCCTACATGCTGAGCGAAAGATAGAACCCCCTACCCCCCGCAGAACATCAATGCTGCCGCTGATAGCACCCCCACCCCTACCGCTGAGGTGGGTAGGGGCCCCAGTGCATTGCTGTGCCCAGGGGCCTACACTGCTGTTAAGACGGCTCTGGGGGACGCTGTCTGCCGTAATGTGTAAAAAGGGGGACGCTGTCTGCCGTAGTGTGTAAGAAGGGGACGCTGTTTGCCGTAATGTGTAAAAAGGGGGGCGCTGTCTGCCGTAATGTGTAAAAAGGGAAATCTGTCCGCCGTAATGTGTAAAAGGGGCTCTACCTGGTGTAGTGGCGCTGCTGTGCGGCGTAGTTTGAATAATGGAGACTACTATAATATGTAATATGAATTGGTATTATTTTGTGGCCACACCCCTACCCCATGAAGCCATGCCCCCAATTATTTTGCGCGCGCCTGCGGCGCGCAGAGCCCCTATTCTACATACAGGGAGGCCGCCAATGCCCTCTCTTGCACACAGCGCTAAAATGTCTAGTTACAGCACTGTCTGTGTGTAGGGCCGTAACTAGCGCTGCACAGGGTGTGTATGGGCAGAGAGTTCACATCCATAGGCTTACACGGATCTCCTGCAGCTCAGGGGCTCAAGAGGCCATGGTAACCCTCCGGCCCTGCATGTAAAGTATGGGAGGGAGCAAATTTATATTTTGCAGGAGGGCGCCGAACACCCTAGCACCGGCCCTGTGTGCAATACCTCTAAATCAGTGCCAGATTCTTGAGACTACATGTGTGGGTATGTACAAGGACCAGGTCCGGGCCATGAACAGAAAAGCAAGCTTTTAGACAAATTCTCCCCTCAGACACAAAGACCAACAACAGTTTTTCTTCAAAAACAGATTATCAATTTAATAAAATAAAATGAGCAGTACACTTTTGTGCAATTACCAATTTTGAGCAGGAATATAACAATAAAATCAGTTTATTGACACATAATACAACCACGTGAAATGGACCACACCGAACACCTGCAACTCCTCCTGCTCTACCATGCTGTTTAGCTTGTTGTTCCCACAGTAAAAAAAAAATATGTACGCTACATCATTAGCAGTAGTAGACCCTAAACTCCCATTTGGGTTAATGGGGCAGATGTACTAAGCCTTGGAGAGTGATAAAGTGGAGAGAGCTAAAGTACCAAACTATCAGCTTCTAGCTGTCATTTTTTCAAACACAGCCTGTAATATGACAGCTAGGAGCTGATTGGCTGGTACTTTATCTCTCTCCATTTTATCACTTAGTACATCTTCCTCAATTTATCCGATGTAAACCCCTGCAGCTTCATGTGCAATCTTATGCCTGGAGACAGAGGGATGTAGAAGCAGGCAATAATGTATCATATTTCCATCTTTGCTTCTCAACACACTGCTTCATCTCCAGTCAGCTTCACTCTTCTAGCCGTGAGTCTTTGTTGTGTTTACCATGGGTTGGCTCCCTGAGAACCACTGAGGAAAACACACTCACAGGTAAAGAGGATAAGCTACAGTATTTGGCATGCTTACTGGAATAAAGGCCCAGCAGCTTATGGCCTGACAGTAGTGACACATGGGTCATGTTTGTAAATGATTTATAGTAACAAATATGTAAAACGGTATTGAGTGGTATAATGTAGACCCCCCCCCAAGTGGTGCTAGACACGCCCCTGAGTGGTGCTAGACATGCCCCTGAGTCAAGGGCATAGCTACCATAGGTGCAGGCAGTGCAGCTGCTATGGGGCCCAGGGTTGAGAGAGGCCCTTCAGTGGCAAACGCAGGATTTGCATGGGGGGGGGGGGGGGTTTCCAGAACTGGGTTGAGCCAAGCCAAGCACAGGGGTGGGGACTGAGGTGACCCAGTGTATGCTGGGTCCGTAAAACTAGTGTGTCTGTGTGTGTATTTATATATATATATATATATATATATACACACATATACATATCTACACACATATATATACATATATATATATATATATACATACACATATACACATAGCATATTAAACATGCTAATATATATATATATATATATATATATATATATACACATACAGTACACGTATATTTACACATGTATATATATAATATGTGTGTGTCTAGAACACTAGACAGCCATTAATAATACTCGGCTCGCAAAATGCAGCAAAAAAATAAAGAAATAATAATAATAATAATTAAAAAAATGTGCGTGGAGTGGGGGGGGGGGGGTGTTTCTGGGTGCTCGGAACCCCCCTGCGTGCGCCACTGCCCTTTTACCTGTCAAAGTTACATGTGTTATATACATATTTCATTATTCAGTGGTACATAACTACATAGTGGCACAAATATTTGCCTTGGAGCCTGCAATCCATCTAGTTACGCCTCTGGACCTGGTCATTGTAATGTGGTATAAAATTAACTGGAGGGGAAATATAATGTTGCATAATATGAACTGGGGCCCTGAAATGTGGCACAATATGAAGTGAAGGCACAGTAGTGTAGCATAATAAGAGCTGGGGTCACTGTATGTCATAATGTGAATTGATACTGTGTAGCATAATGTGTATTAGTAGCCCTACAACTAGAGCACTACCATTGTTCAGAAAATTAATTAAATCACTGCTACGGGGCATAATATAAACCAGGGCACTACTATGGTCCAGAAAATGAACTAGGGCATTATTATGGGGCATAAAATTAGCAACTGCTGTGGAGAGGTGTCTCTCTAGAACAGTGGTTCTCAAACTCGGTCCTCAGGACCCCACACAGTGCATGTTTTGCAGGTAACCCAACAGGTGCACAGGTGTATTCATTACTCACTGACACATTTTAAAAGGTCCACAGGTGGAGCTAATTATTTCACTTGTGATTTTGTGAGGAGACCTGGAAAACATGCACTGTGTGGGGTCCTGAGGACCGAGTTTGAGAACCTGTGGTCTAGAACAATCATTACTGTATTATAAAATATGAGCTGGCTGGAGAAGAGAAAAAAACTTCAGTGGCGTATGCAGTATATTTCATTTGGGGGATGCACCCAGGGAATCCTAAAGCAGGATACTCTGCAACCAGGGGTGTGTCTAGCACCACTCAGGGCAGGGGCATAGCCAGAACTTTGCAGTCCCCATAGCAACATTTTGAAGGGTCCCCTATCC
The DNA here is from genome assembly GCF_028390025.1 of Pseudophryne corroboree. Lineage (NCBI taxonomy): Eukaryota > Metazoa > Chordata > Amphibia > Anura > Myobatrachidae > Pseudophryne > Pseudophryne corroboree. The sequence goes on from NC_086448.1 coordinate 164,787,531, forward strand.
AAATGTTTCTAGAGCAGGGGTGGGCAATTATTTCAGCTGGGGTCCGCTTAACACTTCCAGCGAATATTCGAGGGCCACACACAAAATACTCAAAAAGAGATCCCTTTTTACACATTACGGCAGACAGCGTGCCCTTTTTACAGGGTTCACTACGGCTGGCCGGCGGTCGGGCTCCCGGCGACCAGCATCCCGGCGCCGGGAGCCCGACCGCCGGCTTACCGACAGCTTGGCGAGCGCAAATGAGCCCCTTGCGGGCTCGCTGCGCTCGCCACGCTACGGGCGCGGTGGCGCGCTACGCGCGCCACACTATTTTATTCTCCCTCTATGGGGGTCGTGGACCCCCACGAGGGAAAATAATTGTCGGTATTCCGGCTGTCGGGCTCCCGGCGCCGGTATACTGAGCGCCGGGAGCCCGACCGCCGGCAAACAGAAGACCACCCCTTTTTACACATTATGGCAGACAGCGTACCCCTTTTTACACACTACGACAGACAGCGTCCCCTTTTTACAGATTACGTCAGACAGCGTCCCCATTTTTATAATTACGGCAGACAGCGCCCCCGTTTTTATACATTACGGCAGACAGCGCCCCCGCTTTTATACATTACGGCAGACAGCGCCCCCGCTTTTATACATTACGGCAGACAGCGCCCCCGCTTTTATACATTACGGCAGACAGCGTCCCCGTTTTTATACATTACGGCAGACAGCGCCCCCGTTTTTACACATTACGGCAGACAGCACCCCCGTTTTTACACATTACGGCAGCAAGTGCCCCCGTTTTTACACATTACGGCAGACAGCATCCCCTTTTTACACATTACGGCAGACATCGCCCCCGTTTTTATACATTACGGCAGACAGTGCCCCCGTTTTTACACATTACGGCAGACAGCACCCCCCGTTTTTACACATTACGGCAGATAGCACCCCCGTTTTTACACATTACGGCAGACAGCGCCCCCGTTTTTACACATTACGGCAGACAGCATCCCCTTTTTACACATTACGGCAGACAGCGCCCCCGTTTTTACACATTATGGCAGACAGCGCCCCCGCTTTTACACATTACGGCAGACAGCGCCCCCGTTTTTACACATTATGGCAGACAGCGCCCCCGTTTTTACACATTACGGCAGACAGCGCCCCCGTTTTTACACATTACGGCAGACAGCACCCCCCGTTTTTACACATTACGGCAGAAAGCATCCCCCGTTTTTACAAATTACGGCAGACAGCGCCCCCGTTTTTACACATTACGGCAGACAGCATCCCCTTTTTTACACATTACGGCAGACAGCGCCCCCGTTTTTACACATTATGGCAGACAGCGCCCCCGCTTTTACACATTACGGCAGACAGCGCCCCCGTTTTTACACATTATGGCAGACAGCGCCCCCGTTTTTACACATTACGGCAGACAGCGCCCCCGTTTTTACGCATTACGGCAGACAGCGCCCCCGTTTTTATAATTACGGCAGACAGCGCCCCCGTTTTTATACATTACGGCAGACAGCGCCCCCGTTTTTACACATTACGGCAGACAGGGCCCCCATTTTTATACATTACGGCAGACAGTCCCTACCCCCCTTTCCCCACCCTCCCCTAAACCTATATAGCAGTCCTTACCCTCCCCCCCCTCCCCCTCCCCTAAACCCATATAACCGTTTTTAACTCCCCTCCCCTGAACTTATATGGCAGCTTTAGCTTTATCCAGGACAGGGGGTTTACCTATTTGTCAGTGGCAGACGATCCCCGCTGTCTGATGATCCGCGCTGCTGCTGCTGCTGCCGCCGCTGCTGCCGCCGCCGCTTCTCCTCACTGGCCGCCGCTTCTTCTCCCCGCTGGCCGCCGCTTCTTCTCCCCGCTGGCCGCCGTTTCTTCTCCCCACTGGCCTCCGCAGTGCTCCCCACTGGCCGCTTCTGCTCCGAGTCCCCACTGCAGTGCCCGCCCAGCGCCGCCCCCGTGACGCCCAGCGCCGCACCCCGTGACGCCCAGCGTATGATAGAGGAAATCCCGGTCAGCTGACCCTGTGACGTGACCGGGATTTCCTCAGCGGCGCCGCGTCTGAGAGCAGTGCAATGACAAGCGGCCTGTCGGGCCTCTTGTCATTGCACTCTGGTGGGGCACAGCGGGCCAGGCAGGATCGGTCCGCGGGCCGCATCTGGCCCGCGGGCCGCCTGTTGCCCATCCCTATTCTAGAGCATAGGTTCTCAAACTCGGTCCTCAGGACCCCACACAGTGCATGTTTTGCAGGTAACCCAGCAGGTGCACAGGTGTATTAATTACTCACTGACACATTTTAAAAGGTCCACAGGTGGAGCTAATTATTTCACTTGTGATTCTGTGAGGAGACCTGCAAAACATGCACCATGTGGGGTCCTCAGGACCGAGTTTGAGAACCTGTAATCTAAACCATTTGATATGAATGTAGTCAGTGGCACAACTATGGGGGCAATTCAGTTAGACCAGATAATTTATCGGGGGTGAAAAAAGGTGGTAGTTTCGGCCTTTAACTACTGGGGCTATTCAAATACAGCCCTTTTTTCTCGCCCAATAAATTATCTGTTATCGGGCGTTAACACATAGAATCTGGGAAAAGTTCCTGGACCTGTGCGTTAATCCACTGTTTGCGCCTGATAACAGGCTAATTATCACATATAAATTTTCAAGTCTGTAAGGGGTACCATACAAAAATAAATACGCATTAAGTGCAGTGCTGCTGCCAACTGACTTTTGGGGGTAATTGAATTAGCCCCGGGGGATCAATTAGCCTGCGGTAAAATACCATGGCTAATTGAATTCCCCCTATATGTGACCGCACTGTGCCCAATGGCTTTAGATCTCCCCAATGCTTAAATATCCCGTCAGGGCCGGTTCCACACCTTGTGGTGCTCAGTGCGAAAGTTTCCACTGGCACCCCTCCCCCCCTCGCGGCAAAACAGTTAGTGCGCACCAAAAAAAATAGGGGTGTGGCTTCATAGGGGAGGGGCATGGTCACAGTTATGCTCCCAGTAGCTGTGCCCCCAGATTTGCCCCAAGTAGTTGTGCCCACCAGTTGATTTGCCCCCAGTAGATATGCCCCCTGTAGCTGTGCCCCCAGTAGATATGCCCCCTGTAGCTATGCACCCTGTAGATATGCCCCTTGTAGCTGTGCCCCCAGTAGATATGCCCCCTGTAGATTTGCCCCAGTAGTTGTACCCCCTTGTAGCTGTGCCCCCAGTAGATATGCCCCCTGTAGATTTGCCCCAGTAGTTGTGCCCCCTATAGCTATGCCCCCAGTAGATTTGCCCCCAGTGGTTGTGCCCCATTGCTGTGCCCCCAGTAGTTGTGCCCCCTGTTGCTTTGCCCCCAGTTGCTTTGCCCCCAGTAATTGTGCCCCGTTTCTTTACCCTCAGTAGTTGTGCCCCCTCTTTCTTTGCCCCCAGTAGTTGTGCCCCCTGTTGCTTTGCCCCCTGTCGCTGCTTATAAACACACACACACACACACACACACACACAAAAAAAAAACAATACTTACCACTGCCCCGATCCTGCTTCCCGACCGCTGCTGCTGCTGCTCCGTCTGGCCGCCGGCTCCTCTCTATGGGAGAGACGTCATGACGTCTCTCCCATAGCAGCGCCGCACAAACACTAGAGGTCAATACTAGTGATGAGCGCCTGAAATTTTTCGGGTTTTGTGTTTTGGTTTTGGGTTCGGTTCCGCGGCCGTGTTTTGGGTTCGACCGCGTTTTGGCAAAACCTCACCGAATTTTTTTTGTCGGATTCGGGTGTGTTTTGGATTCAGGTGTTTTTTTCAAAAAACCCTAAAAAACAGCTTAAATCATAGAATTTGGGGTCATTTTGATCCCAAAGTATTATTAACCTCAAAAACCATAATTTCCACTCATTTTCAGTCTATTCTGAATACCTCACACCTCACAATATTATTTTTAGTCCTAAAATTTGCACCGAGGTCGCTGTGTGAGTAAGATAAGAAACCCTAGTGGCCGACACAAACACCGGGCCCATCTAGGAGTGGCACTGCAGTGTCACGCAGGATGTCCCTTCCAAAAAACCCTCCCCAAACAGCACATGACGCAAAGAAAAAAAGAGGCGCAATGAGGTAGCTGTGTGAGTAAGATTAGCGACCCTAGTGGCCGACACAAACACCGGGCCCATCTAGGAGTGGCACTGCAGTGTCACGCAGGATGTCCCTTCCAAAAAACCCTCCCCAAACAGCACATGACGCAAAGAAAAAAAGAGGCGCAATGAGGTAGCTGACTGTGTGAGTAAGATAAGCGACCCTAGTGGCCGACACAAACACCGGGCCCATCTAGGAGTGGCACTGCAGTGTCACGCAGGATGTCCCTTCCAAAAAACCCTCCCCAAACAGCACATGACGCAAAGAAAAAAAGAGGCGCAATGAGGTAGCTGTGTGAGTAAGATTAGCGACCCTAGTGGCCGACACAAACACCGGGCCCATCTAGGAGTGGCACTGCAGTGTCACGCAGGATGTCCCTTCCAAAAAACCCTCCCCAAACAGCACATGACGCAAAGAAAAAAAGAGGCGCAATGAGGTAGCTGACTGTGTGAGTAAGATAAGCGACCCTAGTGGCCGACACAAACACCGGGCCCATCTAGGAGTGGCACTGCAGTGTCACGCAGGATGGCCCTTCCAAAAAACCCTCCCCAAACAGCACATGACGCAAAGAAAAAAAGAGGCGCAATGAGGTAGCTGACTGTGTGAGTAAGATAAGCGACCCTAGTGGCCGACACAAACACCGGGCCCATCTAGGAGTGGCACTGCAGTGGCACGCAGGATGGCCCTTCCAAAAAACCCTCCCCAAACAGCACATGACGCAAAGAAAAAAAGAGGCGCAATGAGGTAGCTGACTGTGTGAGTAAGATAAGCGACCCTAGTGGCCGACACAAACACCGGGCCCATCTAGGAGTGGCACTGCAGTGTCACGCAGGATGTCCCTTCCAAAAAACCCTCCCCAAACAGCACATGACGCAAAGAAAAAAAGAGGCGCAATGAGGTAGCTGTGTGAGTAAGATTAGCGACCCTAGTGGCCGACACAAACACCGGGCCCATCTAGGAGTGGCACTGCAGTGTCACGCAGGATGTCCCTTCCAAAAAACCCTCCCCAAACAGCACATGACGCAAAGAAAAAAAGAGGCGCAATGAGGTAGTGTTAGGCGCCGGGGTCCGCTCGTCGGTGCGGCCCGGCGCCTAGCAACCAGGGACGCCGTGCGCGTACAGCCGCCAGCTCCCTGGCAACGCTAGACGCCGGGCGCACGGAGCCGCTCAGACCCTAGCAACGGGGACGCCACGTTCGGGCCGCGTTCCCCGTTGCTGGGTCTTTTCTAATTGTATAATGGTGTGCTGGCCGTGCAGCATGCAAGCTGCACGGCATTACTTGTGATTACCCAGTCTGGCTCCTGATTGGGGAGCTCACAGTTATAAGCACCCTTTGGACTTCTCACAGACGCCGGTGATAGCTTCCTGTTTGCCTGTGTTGGTTACAGAGAGTTTCCAGTCCTGCTCAATCCGGTTGTTCCTGTCCTCAGTGATCCTGTACTCGGAAATTGTCATCTGTTCCTGGAGTCTGACCGAGCACCTTTAACATCCTGTGGTGTTCGTGAGTCGCGGCGTAGCCGTGTGTTGCGGCTTGACCGCTTACTGTTTATTATTTTGTATCTTTGTGTTCTGGAGCTTTTGCGGAGGATTCCGCTCCCCCTGATCCACTCTGGTATCCAGCGGTGCTGGATAGGAGTTACGGATCAGTGGATCTTTGGTTGTCCTTTTCCCTGGCGGCTAGTCCGCACATACTTTTTGGTTTAGTTAGTTAGCTTGTAACCCCTGGCCTGGTTGCTTAGTCAGAGGGCCCCTTGTTATCACCCTGTCTCGGATTTCCCTTTGTCTCCCATTAAGACCTGAGGGGGCATCGGGGTTGGGCAGACATAATCCGCCCTTCGAACGCGGCTGCCATGGGCTCAAGCAACCATAGTCTCGCAGGGGATTTCTGATAACACGGGCGAGACAACGGAGTTAGGGCGCCAGGGGTTACTAGGCTCTCCTGCTCCCACAACCAGTATATCTTTCCAGTACTCAGACCTCTGCCATAAGATCTCCTCTGGTCTGGAGTACGGGAATCATAACATTATCACCGGCCAGACTAAATTTAAAATTAAACAGGAGTTAATTTTTTCCCTTGTTCAGTTGGGAGATTTGTCGGCCTCATCAATCCCACCGGTGTCGGGCCAAATCCTGGCCAGCTTCTAGTTAGCCAGATTCAAGAGCTTACTCAGATGGTTCAGGATCTGTCTCTTCGGGTGAGGTCACAGGAAGATCTGTTACGGACTTCCCCGAGGGTCATTCCTGAACCAAAAATGCATCTGCCTGACCGTTTTTCTGGGGATAGAAAACAGTTTTTTAATTTTAAAGAGTCTTGTAAACTTTATTTTCGTTTGAGACCAGTCTCCTCAGGTACGGAGGCTCAGCGGGTTGGAATTATTATTTCTCTGCTTCAGGGGGATCCTCAGACCTGGGCTTTTGGTTTAAAGACAGACGATCCGGCTTTATTTTCTGTAGACGCCTTTCTAAAGTCTTTAGGGCTATTGTATGACGACCCTGATAGAGAGGCATCCGCCGAGAGTCAGTTGCGTGCTCTCAGACAGGGTAGGAATCCCGCAGAGATTTATTGTACGGAGTTTCGCCGTTGGTCGAACGACTGTGGATGGAATGACCCAGCCCTGCGCAGTCAGTTTCGCCTCGGCTTATCTGAGTCTATAAAAGACAGTCTCCTTCAGTATCCCGCTCCTGAGACTCTCGATAAACTCATGGAGCTCTCTATTAAGATTGATCGTCGGCTCAGAGAGCGGAGGGCTGAAAAAGGAGCATCTGTCGGGTCAACTCCTTGTGTTTTTTCCATCCCTGTGGACATAGAGGAGCCTATGCAGATAGGTCTCTCCAAACTGTCTTCTGAAGAAAGAACCAGAAGGCAAAATTCTGGTCTTTGTTTATACTGTGGAGGTAAGGGACATTTTGCCCGTAGTTGTCCGAACAAGTCGGGAAACGTCTCGACCAAGTGAATTGTGAGGGGGTTCACTTTGGTCTGCAGCTTATCTCCTCAAATAATTCACTGTTAGTCCCAGCTAAAGTTTCCTTTGGCAGCCTCTGTTCCTCGGTCTCTGTTTTTGTGGACAGTGGAGCTGCAGGGAACTTTATGGATTTGACATGGGCCAAGACCTTAGGTATTCCTCAGTTAGCCTTGGGTAGGTGTATCACCATGCATGGTTTAGATGGGAGTCCCTTGTCCAATGGGGTTATTTCTCTCTGTACACCTCCTGTTCTACTCTCGGTAGGAGCTCTGCATTCTGAAAAAATTGAGTTTTTCCTCACCCATTGCCCAGCAGTTCCAGTGGTTCTGGGTCACCCTTGGCTGGCCTTTCATAATCCCATCATTGATTGGCAGTCGGGGGAGATCTCACAATGGGGTACCATCTGTAATAAGGAATGTATTACGCTTCCCATCAGAATAGCTGCTGCCATTCCCGCACCCATTCCTGTGGAATACCAGGATTTTGTTGATGTTTTTTCCAAGGGCAATGCGGATATTCTGCCTCCCCATAGGCCTTATGATTGTGCTATTGAGCTAATTCCTGGTGCCACTTTGCCTAAGGGAAGGTTATATGCATTGTCCGGACCTGAAACTGTGGCCATGAATGAGTATGTTAAAGAAAGCCTAGGGAAAGGATTTATCAGGCCATCTAAATCCCCTTTAAGTGCAGGCTTCTTCTTCGTAGAGAAGAAGGATGGTTCACTCAGACCCTGCATTGACTTTAGAGCCTTGAATAAAATCTCAGTAAAAAATACTTACCCTCTGCCACTGATCTCTGTCCTCTTTGATCAGCTACGTTCGGCTGTGATTTTTTCTAAGATTGACCTGAGAGGAGCATATAACCTCATCAGAATCAAGTCAGGGGATGAGTGGAAAACGGCATTCAGTACTCAGTCAGGCCACTATGAGTATCTGGTTATGCCATTCGGCCTGTCTAACGCTCCGGCAGTTTTCCAGGATCTCATTAACGATGTGCTCCGTGAATTTCTTGGAAAATTCGTTGTAGTCTACTTAGACGATATTTTGATTTATTCTGACTCTGTAGAACAACATGTTACCCAGGTGCGTCAGGTTCTAAAAAAATTACGTGAAAATCACCTATATGCCAAGCTGGAGAAGTGTGAATTTCATGTCACGGAGGTATCCTTTTTAGGACACATTATTTCCCCTCGGGGATTCCGTATGGAACCAAAGAAGCTCCAAGCCATCCTTAGTTGGGCGCAACCCACCAACTTAAAAGCAATTCAGCGCTTTTTAGGGTTTGCGAACTACTATAGAAGATTTATTCACTCTTTCTCTGACCTAGTTGCTCCCATTGTGGCACTGACTAAGAAGGGAGCGGATCCTACCAATTGGTCACGTGAAGCCGAGCTATCTTTTCAGGCCTTGAAACAAGCCTTTGTCTCAGCCCCTGTCCTCAGACACCCCAACCCAGAATTGCCTTTCATTGTTGAGGTTGATGCCTCAGAGGTTGGAGTAGGGGCTATCCTATCTCAGAAGGATCCGGATTCCCTTGAATTACACCCTTGTGCCTTTATGTCCAGAAAATTCTCTTCTGCTGAATCCAACTACGATGTTGGTAACCGGGAATTGCTGGCTATTAAATGGGCTTTCGAGGAGTGGAGGCATTGGCTTGAGGGAGCGACTCATATCATTTCAGTTTTGACTGATCACAAAAATCTTCAATACATTGAATCAGCTAAACGACTGAATGCCCGGCAGGCTCGTTGGGCTTTATTTTTTACTCGTTTCAAATTCATTATCACCTTCAGGCCAGGTTCCAAGAATACCAAGGCAGATGCCCTGTCACGCAGTTTTCTTCCAGTTCAAGACAACAGTCCTGTTACTCCCATACTTTCGTCTTCAGTCATTCGGGCAGGCCTCACACAGGATTTATTTACCCAGTTAAAGCTGCTTCAACATCAGGCTCCTGGAAATACTCCTGCTGGTCGTCTTTTTGTCCCTGAGTTTTTGAGAGCAACTGTTTTGACTGAGTTTCATGATAGCAAAGTTGCCGGGCATCCGGGAATCGCTAAGACTTTGGAATTAGTCTCCCGCTCAGTATGGTGGCCTGGTCTTTCCAAAGACATTAAGGAGTTTGTTTTTTCGTGTCAGGTCTGTGCACAGCATAAAGTTCCCCGTTCTTTGCCTATCGGTCAGCTTATGCCCTTGAATGTTCCTCTTAGGCCATGGTCTCATATCTCCATGGATTTTGTGGTGGACCTCCCTCTGTCAGCCGGATGCCGAGTCATATGGGTGGTAGTGGACCGTTTTAGTAAAATGGCCCATTTCATTGCTCTTCCCCGATTGCCATCTGCCCAGGGATTGGCAGTCTTGTTCCTCCGCCATGTTTTCAGACTCCATGGGTTACCCACTGATATTGTTTCCGATCGGGGTACACAATTCATTGCACAGTTTTGGAAATCTTTTTGTGTCTCATTGAAGATGAAATTATCTTTAACGTCAGGCTACCATCCCCAATCCAACGGGCAGACTGAGCGAGTTAATCAATCACTAAAACAATATTTGCGGTTGTACTCGGCCAAACTCCAAAATGACTGGTCTGAGTTTCTTCCATTGGCGGAGTTCGCTTACAATAATGCCTGTCATTCCTCCACCAATGTGTCTCCATTTTTTACAGTTTTTGGTTTTCACCCCAGAGCTAATTCCTTTTTTCAACATTCCTCTGTCTCCTCACTGACCTTGACCTCTCATCTTAGGCTCATTTGGAGAAAAGTGCACCTGGCTCTCAGAAAAGCGGCATTTCAGGAAAAGAGATTTTCTGACAGGCTCCGGCGGCCGTGCACTTTTAAAGTAGGAGATAGGGTGTGGTTGTCGACTCGCAACATTAAACTTCGACAAACCTCAGCCAGATTGGGTCCTAAATTTATTGGACCATTTCACATTATCAAAAAAGTCAATCCAGTTGCCTTCCGGTTACGTTTACCAAAAACTTTACGGATCGGAAATACTTTCCATTGCTCATTGCTGAAACCATATGTTTCGTCCAGTAGATTTCCTCGTAAGATATCTCAGGGGAGATCACCAATTGTTGTACAGGGTCAGCAGGAGTTCTTGGTGGAGAAGGTTCTCGATTCCAAGTTGTCCCGGGGTCGGCTTTATTTTTTGGTGCATTGGAGAGGTTATGGTCCAGAAGAAAGGTCTTGGGTCCTGGATAAGGATCTCCATGCCCCGAGGCTCAAGAGGGCATTTATTCGAGAATTTCCTCGGAAACCGGGCTTTAGGGGTTCCTTGACCCCTCCTCAAGGGGGGGGTACTGTTAGGCGCCGGGGTCCGCTCGTCGGTGCGGCCCGGCGCCTAGCAACCAGGGACGCCGTGCGCGTACAGCCGCCGGCTCCCTGGCAACGCTAGACGCCGGGCGCACGGAGCCGCTCAGACCCTAGCAACGGGGACGCCACGTTCGGGCCGCGTTCCCCGTTGCTGGGTCTTTTCTAATTGTATAATGGTGTGCTGGCCGTGCAGCATGCAAGCTGCACGGCATTACTTGTGATTACCCAGTCTGGCTCCTGATTGGGGAGCTCACAGTTATAAGCACCCTTTGGACTTCTCACAGACGCCGGTGATAGCTTCCTGTTTGCCTGTGTTGGTTACAGAGAGTTTCCAGTCCTGCTCAATCCGGTTGTTCCTGTCCTCAGTGATCCTGTACTCGGAAATTGTCATCTGTTCCTGGAGTCTGACCGAGCACCTTTAACATCCTGTGGTGTTCGTGAGTCGCGGCGTAGCCGTGTGTTGCGGCTTGACCGCTTACTGTTTATTATTTTGTATCTTTGTGTTCTGGAGCTTTTGCGGAGGATTCCGCTCCCCCTGATCCACTCTGGTATCCAGCGGTGCTGGATAGGAGTTACGGATCAGTGGATCTTTGGTTGTCCTTTTCCCTGGCGGCTAGTCCGCACATACTTTTTGGTTTAGTTAGTTAGCTTGTAACCCCTGGCCTGGTTGCTTAGTCAGAGGGCCCCTTGTTATCACCCTGTCTCGGATTTCCCTTTGTCTCCCATTAAGACCTGAGGGGGCATCGGGGTTGGGCAGACATAATCCGCCCTTCGAACGCGGCTGCCATGGGCTCAAGCAACCATAGTCTCGCAGGGGATTTCTGATAACACGGGCGAGACAACGGAGTTAGGGCGCCAGGGGTTACTAGGCTCTCCTGCTCCCACAACCAGTATATCTTTCCAGTACTCAGACCTCTGCCATAAGATCTCCTCTGGTCTGGAGTACGGGAATCATAACAGGTAGCTGACTGTGTGAGTAAGATAAGCGACCCTAGTGGCCGACACAAACACCGGGCCCATCTAGGAGTGGCACTGCAGTGTCACGTAGGATGGCCCTTCCAAAAAACCCTCCCCAAACAGCACATGACGCAAAGAAAAAAAGAGGCGCAATGAGGTAGCTGACTGTGTGAGTAAGATAAGCGACCCTAGTGGCCGACACAAACACCGGGCCCATCTAGGAGTGGCACTGCAGTGTCACGTAGGATGGCCCTTCCAAAAAACCCTCCCCAAACAGCACATGACGCAAAGAAAAATAAAAGAAAAAAGAGGTGCAAGATGGAATTGTCCTTGGGCCCTTCCACCCACCCTTATGTTGTATAAACAAAACAGGACATGCACACTTTAACCAACCCATCATTTCAGTGACAGGGTCTGCCACACGACTGTGACTGATATGACGGGTTGGTTTGGACCCCCCCAAAAAAAGAAGCAATTAATCTCTCCTTGCACAAACTGGCTCTACAGAGGCAAGATGTCCACCTCATCATCATCCTCCGATATATCACCGTGTACATCCCCCTCCTCACAGATTATCAATTCGTCCCCACTGGAATCCACCATCTCAGCTCCCTGTGTACTTTGTGGAGGCAATTGCTGCTGGTCAATGTCTCCGCGGAGGAATTGATTATAATTCATTTTAATGAACATCATCTTCTCCACATTTTCTGGATGTAACCTCGTACACCGATTGCTGACAAGGTGAGCGGCGGCACTAAACACTCTTTCGGAGTACACACTTGTGGGAGGGCAACTTAGGTAGAATAAAGCCAGTTTGTGCAAGGGCCTCCAAATTGCCTCTTTTTCCTGCCAGTATAAGTACGGACTGTGTGACGTGCCTACTTGGATGGGGTCACTCATATAATCCTCCACCATTCTTTCAATGGGGAGAGAATCATATGCAGTGACAGTAGACGACATGTCCGTAATCGTTGTCAGGTCCTTCAGTCCGGACCAGATGTCAGCATCAGCAGTCGCTCCAGACTGCCCTGCATCACCGCCAGCGGGTGGGCTCGGAATTCTGAGCCTTTTCCTCGCACCCCCAGTTGCGGGAGAATGTGAAGGAGGAGATGTTGACAGGTCGCGTTCCGCTTGACTTGACAATTTTCTCACCAGCAGGTCTTTCAACCCCAGCAGACTTGTGTCTGCCGGAAAGAGAGATCCAAGGTAGGCTTTAAATCTAGGATCGAGCATGGTGGCCAAAATGTAGTGCTCTGATTTCAACAGATTGACCACCCGTGAATCCTTGTTAAGCGAATTAAGGGCTCCATCCACAAGTCCCACATGCCTAGCGGAATCGCTCCGTGTTAGCTCCTCCTTCAATGTCTCCAGCTTCTTCTGCAAAAGCCTGATGAGGGGAATGACCTGACTCAGGCTGGCAGTGTCTGAACTGACTTCACGTGTGGCAAGTTCAAAGGGCATCAGAACCTTGCACAACGTTGAAATCATTCTCCACTGCGCTTGAGACAGGTGCATTCCACCTCCTATATCGTGCTCAATTGTATAGGCTTGAATGGCCTTTTGCTGCTCCTCCAACCTCTGAAGCATATAGAGGGTTGAATTCCACCTCGTTACCACTTCTTGCTTCAGATGATGGCAGGGCAGGTTCAGTAGTTTTTGGTGGTGCTCCAGTCTTCTGTACGTGGTGCCTGTACGCCGAAAGTGTCCCGCAATTCTTCTGGCCACCGACAGCATCTCTTGCACGCCCCTGTCGTTTTTTAAATAATTCTGCACCACCAAATTCAAGGTATGTGCAAAACATGGGACGTGCTGGAATTTGCCCATATTTAATGCACACACAATATTGCTGGTGTTGTCCGATGCCACAAATCCACAGGAGAGTCCAATTGGGGTAAGCCATTCCGCGATGATCTTCCTCAGTTGCCGTAAGAGGTTTTCAGCTGTGTGCGTATTCTGGAAACCGGTGATACAAAGCGTAGCCTGCCTAGGAAAGAGTTGGCGTTTGCGAGATGCTGCTACTGGTGCCGCCGCTGCTGTTCTTGCGGCGGGAGTCCATACATCTACCCAGTGGGCTGTCACAGTCATATAGTCCTGACCCTGCCCTGCTCCACTTGTCCACATGTCCGTGGTTAAGTGGACATTGGGTACAGCTGCATTTTTTAGGACACTGGTGACTCTTTTTCTGAGGTCTGTGTACATTTTCGGTATCGCCTGCCTAGAGAAATGGAACCTAGATGGTATTTGGTACCGGGGACACAGTACCTCCAACAAGTCTCTAGTTGGCTCTGCAGTAATGATGGATACCGGAACCACGTTTCTCACCACCCAGGATGCCAAGGCCTCAGTTATCCGCTTTGCAGTAGGATGACTGCTGTGATATTTCATCTTCCTCGCAAAGGACTGTTGGACAGTCAATTGCTTCGTGGAAGTAGTAAAAGTGGTCTTACGACTTCCCCTCTGGGATGACCATCGACTCCCAGCAGCAACAACAGCAGCGCCAGCAGCAGTAGGCGTTACACGCAAGGATGCATCGGAGGAATCCCAGGCAGGAGAGGAATCGTCAGAATTGCCAGTGACATGGCCTGCAGGACTATTGGCATTCCTGGGGAAGGAGGAAATTGACACTGAGGGAGTTGGTGGGGTGGTTTGCGTGAGCTTGGTTACAAGAGGAAGGGATTTACTGGTCAGTGGACTGCTTCCGCTGTCACCCAAAGTTTTTGAACTTGTCACTGACTTATTATGAATGCGCTGCAGGTGACGTATAAGGGAGGATGTTCCGAGGTGGTTAACGTCCTTACCCCTACTTATTACAGCTTGACAAAGGGAACACACGGCTTGACACCTGTTGTCCGCATTTCTGTTGAAATAGTTCCACACCGAAGAGCTGATTTTTTTGGTATTTTCACCAGGCATGTCAACGGCCATATTCCTCCCACGGACAACAGGTGTCTCCCCGGGTGCCTGACTTAAACAAACCACCTCACCATCAGAATCCTCCTGGTCAATTTCCTCCCCAGCGCCAGCAACACCCATATCCTCCTCATCCTGGTGTACTTCAACACTGACATCTTCAATCTGACTATCAGGAACTGGACTGCGGGTGCTCCTTCCAGCACTTACAGGGGGCGTGCAAATGGTGGAAGGCGCATGCTCTTCACGTCCAGTGTTGGGAAGGTCAGGCATCGCAACTGACACAATTGGACTCTCCTTGTGGATTTGGGATTTCGAAGAACGCACAGTTCTTTGCGGTGCTACTGCTTTTGCCAGCTTGAGTCTTTTCATTTTTCTAGCGAGAGGCTGAGTGCCTCCATCCTCATGTGAAGCTGAACCACTAGCCATGAACATAGGCCAGGGCCTCAGCCGTTCCTTGCCACTCCGTGTGGTAAATGGCATATTGGCAAGTTTACGCTTCTCCTCCGACAATTTTATTTTAGGTTTTGGAGTCCTTTTTTTTACTGATATTTGGTGTTTTGGATTTGACATGCTCTGTACTATGACATTGGGCATCGGCATTGGCAGACGACGTTGCTGGCATTTCATCGTCTCGGCCATGACTAGTGGCAGCAGCTTCAGCACGAGGTGGAAGTGGATCTTGATCTTTCCCTAATTTTGGAACCTCAACATTTTTGTTCTCCATATTTTAATAGGCACAACTAAAAGGCACCTCAGGTAAACAATGGAGATGGATGGATACTAGTATACAATTATGGACGGACTGCCGAGTGCCGACACAGAGGTAGCTACAGCCGTGGACTACCGTACTGTGTCTGCTGCTAATATAGACTGGTTGATAAAGAGATGTAGTATGTATGTATAAAGAAGAAAGAAAAAAAAACCACGGGTAGGTGGTATACAATTATGGACGGACTGCCGAGTGCCGACACAGAGGTAGCTACAGCCGTGGACTACCGTACTGTACTGTGTCTGCTGCTAATATAGACTGGTTGATAAAGAGATGTAGTATGTATGTATAAAGAAGAAAGAAAAAAAAACCACGGGTAGGTGGTATACAATTATGGACGGACTGCCGAGTGCCGACACAGAGGTAGCTACAGCCGTGGACTACCGTACTGTACTGTGTCTGCTGCTAATATAGACTGGTTGATAAAGAGATGTAGTATGTATGTATAAAGAAGAAAGATAAAAAAACCACGGGTAGGTGGTATACAATTATGGACGGACTGCCGAGTGCCGACACAGAGGTAGCTACAGCCGTGGACTACCGTACTGTACTGTGTCTGCTGCTAATATAGACTGGTTGATAAAGAGATGTAGTATGTATGTATAAAGAAGAAAGAAAAAAAAAACCACGGGTAGGTGGTATACAATTATGGATGGACTGCCGAGTGCCGACACAGAGGTAGCTACAGCCGTGGACTACCGTACTGTACTGTGTCTGCTGCTAATATAGACTGGTTGATAAAGAGATGTAGTATGTATGTATAAAGAAGAAAGAAAAAAAAACCACGGGTAGGTGGTATACAATTATGGACGGACTGCCGAGTGCCGACACAGAGGTAGCTACAGCCGTGGACTACCGTACTGTACTGTGTCTGCTGCTAATATAGACTGGTTGATAAAGAGATGTAGTATGTATGTATAAAGAAGAAAGAAAAAAAACCACGGGTAGGTGGTATACAATTATGGATGGACTGCCGAGTGCCGACACAGAGGTAGCTACAGCCGTGGACTACTGTACTGTGTCTGCTGCTAATATAGACTGGTTGATAAAGAGATGTAGTATGTATGTATAAAGAAGAAAGAAAAAAAAACCACGGGTAGGTGGTATACAATTATGGACGGACTGCCGAGTGCCGACACAGAGGTAGCTACAGCCGTGGACTACCGTACTGTACTGTGTCTGCTGCTAATATAGACTGGATGATAATGAGATGTAGTATGTATAAAGAAGAAAGAAAAAAAAACCACGGGTAGGTGGTATACAATTATGGATGGACTGCCGAGTGCCGACACAGAGGTAGCTACAGCCGTGGACTACCGTACTGTACTGTGTCTGCTGCTAATATAGACTGGATGATAATGAGATGTAGTATGTATAAAGAAGAAAGAAAAAAAAACCACGGGTAGGTGGTATACAATTATGGATGGACTGCCGAGTGCCGACACAGAGGTAGCTACAGCCGTGAACTACCGTACTGTGTCTGCTGCGACTGGATGATAAATAATGATATAAAAAATATATATATATCACTACTGCAGCCGGACAGGTATATATTATATAATGACGGACCTGCTGGACACTGTCTGTCAGCAGAATGAGTTTTTTATAGAATAAAAAAAAAAAACACCACACAAGTCACACGACGAGTGTTTAACTTTTTCAGGCAATCACAATATAGTATACTACTAACTATACTGGTGGTCAGTGTGGTCAGGTCACTGGTCAGTCACACTGGCAGTGGCACTCCTGCAGCAAAAGTGTGCACTGTTTAATTTTAATAATATGTACTCCTGGCTCCTGCTATAACCTATAACTGGCACTGCTCCCCAGTCTCCCCCACAATTATAAGCTGTGTGAGCACAGTCAGATATATACATAGATGATGCAGCACACTGGGCTGAGCAGTGCACACAGATATGGTATGTGACTGAGTCACTGTGTATCGTTTTTTTCAGGCAGAGAACGGATTATATTAAATAAAACTGCACTGTCTGGTGGTCACTGTGGTCAGTCACTAGTAAACTCTGCACTCTCTACAGTACTCCTAAGCTCCAGTAAATCAAGTGTCTCTGTCTCAAATCAATCTCACTCTCTCTCTTCTAATCTAAATGGAGAGGACGCCAGCCACGTCCTCTCCCTATCAATCTCAATGCACGTGTGAAAATGGCGGCGACGCGCGGCTCCTTATATAGAATCCGAGTCTCGCGATAGAATCCGAGCCTCGCGAGAATCCGACAGCGTCATGATGACGTTCGGGCGCGCTCGGGTTAACCGAGCAAGGCGGGAAGATCCGAGTCGCTCGGACCCGTGAGAAAAAACATGAAGTTCGGGCGGGTTCGGATTCAGAGGAACCGAACCCGCTCATCTCTAGTCAATACTGACCTCTAGTGTCTGTCCCTGGAGCCGGCTGCAGCGGACGCCCGCACAGGCCACGGCGTCTGCTGCAGCCGTGGAGCGGGGTGCGGGTAGGCAGCGGTGCCTGCGGGGCGAAGGCACTGCTTGCCCGCACCAAGAACTGCTCCTGTATCCCGTGTAACCTCAGGACTATATATATATATATATATATATATATATATATATATATATATATATATATAATTGTGCTTTTCTTGTACACAGCCTCAAAAGGCAACAATTGTATCTTTCAATCACTGGCAGACAGTCAATGGAAACATTGTAAGGGGTACCATACAAAAAGAGAATGATACTTTGATTACAACTGGTGTGAATGTAAACTTTCTGAATTCAGATAATTACTGTGTTATAATGATACTTCAGATACATGATCTATATACTATAAACAGCAGAAATTTTATTTTTTGACACATTTACAGTATTTGTGAAGCAACGTGATAAATTGGTGACATTTGCTTGAATATTTTTTTTAAGATTTTTTCTTCGGGAGGACGTCACTTATATATGGAAACCGGTTTTATGCTGTAGCGCAGTGATTTTCAACCTTTTTAAATTCGTGGCACACTAAACAAAATGTTTAAATTGCCAAGGCACACCATCAGTTTTTTTGGCCCCGCAGTAATAGCACACATTGGCCCAGCAGTAATAAAACAGATTTATATTAATGCCACACACCTGCCCCCATAGTAATTATACACACATGCCCCATTCTAATTCCACACACATGCCCCCCCATAGTCAAGCCACACACATGCCTCCATTGTAATTCCTTACACCTGTCCCACCCATAGTAATTATACATACCTGCCACTCATTGTCATTCCACACACCTGCCCCCCACCATAGTAATTTCTCGCACATTAATGTTATATATATACACACACACACACATACATATACATATATATATATATATATATATATATTTATTTCTAACCTTAACTCTTTCCCTCTCAGTGGGGAGAAGTGAGGAGCGCTGGGGCGAGAAGGCAGCATGGAGCAGGAGCAGCACAGAGTGTGTGTGTGCACTGCAGGCGGGGAGAACGCAGCGTGCGGGCTGGCTGATGCGGAAGTGCAGCGTTGACCGGCGAGCACAGTTACATCTGCCTGGCGGCTGCGGCGGTTCTGTGGGCGGGCGGCAGTGCCGGGTCTGTGTGCGGGCGGCAGTGCCGGGACTGTGTGCGGGCGGCAGTGCCGGGACTGTGTGCGGGCGGCAGTGCCGGGACTGTGTGCGGGCGGCGGCGCCGGGTCTTTGTACGGACGACGGCAGGAGGCGGGCATCTCTGGTGGGCTACGGTGGCGGCACACCTGGCAACTGCCTGCGGCACACACTAGTGTGCCGCGGCACACCTGTTGAAAAAGGCTGCTGTAGCGGTTACGATAAAGATATTTTACTGCTAGGTTAATTGGCCAATTACTTCATTTAGCGCCAAATGTAGTAGAGTGGTGAATTTTCTGTGTGTCAAAATTTTATTTACCCTTCAAATTTAAGGCATCATTACCTGGGTCATACAACTTGTCTTTCAGGCCATTCAAATCCGAAACATAGGGCCAAATGTAATAGAGTGACAGTTTCAAAAAGTGAGATTTGGTAAGGTTTTGCAGGTTTTATTAAAAGTGGCAATCATTTACACAGCAAGATCAACCTGGTTTTGCAGTGTAAATGATTGCCACAAAAACGTCAAAACCTTACCAAATCTCTCACTTTCTGAAACTCTCACTCTATTACATTTGGCCTTATGTTTCAGATTTTAATGGCCTGAAAGATTAAGTTGTACATTTTGACACACACAGAAAATTCACCACAGAGACAAAGAATGTCTTTTTCATTATGTTTTATTGAATCTACAGTAAAACAGTGGTGACTAATATCTATTTACTATCAATAGTCATATGGAGTGTATATATATTTCTTTCACTCTACCCCATTTATTTTAAGGAAAAGTATTAAAAGCTATGTTTTAATAATAATAATAATAATCATATTGAAGCAATTGATAAAATACATATTAAAAGAGTGCTCCAAAAGAGCTACCGCCTTTCTCTTACGTCCTAGAGGATGCTGGGGTCCACATTAGTATCATGGGGTATAGACGGGTCTGCTAGGAGCCACTGGCACTTTAAGAGTTTGAGAGTGTGGGCTGGCTCCTCCCTCTATGCCCCTCCTACCAGACTCAGTTTAGAAACTGTGCCCGGAGGAGCCGGTCACAGCTAGGGGAGCTCTCCAGAGTTTCTCTAGTAAAGTTTATTTTTAGAGTTTATTATTTTACAGGGAGGCTGCTGGCAACCCCTGCGGGGTCTGAGCCACTATCTCCGCTGACAGGACACTGAGCTCCTGAGGGTGATGATTGTTAGCCGCCCTAGGCGACCGCTCACTCCCGCAGCATGCCACCACCCCCTTACAGAGCCAGAAGATCAGTGGCGAGTGAGTCACTGTCTAACCTCCCCTGTGTGTGTGTGTGTGTGGAGTGTTTGGGGTCTCATTTTAGCTATGTCTAGGGACTCTGGGGTATATTTACTAAGGTCCCGATTTTGACCGAGATGCCGTTTTTTCTTTAAAGTGTCATCTCGGTAATTTACTAAGCAAAAATCACGGCAGTGATGAGGGCATTCGTAATATTTTGGAAGTCCTAGGAAAAAATCACGAATCAATACACCATCGGTCAAATACGCCTGCAATTTGATAGAAATCGTGAATTTACTAAAAAGTGCAAAACACAAACACTGCCGACAATAGCCAAACACTGCCGTGCTAAAATACAAATCGTGAAAAAGTGCTAAAAAAAAACAGACCTGCTTTTTTATCCCGTGTTTGTATAGGCATGCACGGATCCATGAGATCCGTGCATGTTTTTCAGTGGGAAGGGGGGGGGGGAAATGTTATGAATTTTCATGAAAAAAATTGCGTGGGGTCCCCCCTCCTAAGGCAAACCAGCCTCGGGCTCTTTGAGCCGATCCTGGTTGCAAAAATATGGGGAAAAAATGGACAGGGGTTCCCCCATATTTAAGCAACCAGCATCGGGCTCTGCGCCTGGTCCTGGTTCCAAAAATACGGGGGACAAAAAGAGTAGGGGTCCCCCGTATTTTTGAAACCAGCACCGGGCTCCACTAGCTGCACAGATAATGCCACAGCCGGGGGTCACTTTTATACAGTGCCTTGCGGCTGTGGCATCAAATATCCAACTAGTCACCCCTGGCCGGGGTACCCTGGGGGAGTGGGGACCCCTTCAATCAAGGGGTCCCCCCCCCAGCCACCCAAGGGCCAGGGGTGAAGCCCGAGGCTGTCCCCCCCATCCAATGGGCTGCGGATGGGGGGCTGATAGCCTTTGTGAAAAGTGATTGATATTGTTTTTAGTAGCAGTACTACAAGGCCCAGCAAGCCTCCCCCGCAAGCTGGTACTTGGAGAACCACAAGTACCAGCATGCGGCGGAAAAATGGGCCCGCTGGTACCTGTAGTACTACTACTAAAAAAATACCCCAATAAAGACATTACACACACACCTTGAAAGTATAACTTTAATACATCCATCCACACCTCCATATACACATACTTACCTTATGTTCCCACGCAGGTCGGTCCTCTTCTCCAGTAGAATCCATGGTGTACCTGTAGAAAAAATTATACTCACATAATCCATGGTTGAAGGCTCCTCAGTAAATTCTTTTGTAATCCACGTACTTGAAAAAATAAAAAAACGGTTACCCGACCACGAACTGAAAAGGGACCCATGTTTTCACACGGGACCCCTTTCCCCGAATGCCAGAAACCCACTCTGACTGATGTCTAAGTGGGTTTCTTCAGCCAATCAGGGAGCGCCACGTTGTGGCACCCTCCTGATCGGCTGTGTGCTCCTGTACTGTATGACAGGCGGCACACGGCAGTGTTACAATGTAGCGGCTATGCGCTCCATTGTAACCAATGGTGGGAACTTTCAGGTCAGCGGTGAGGTCACTTTCGGTCAACCGCTGACCTGAAAGTTCCCACCATTGGTTACAATGGAGCGCATAGGCGCTACATTGTAACGCTGCCGTGTGCCGCCTGTCATACAGTACAGGAGCACACAGCCGATCAGGAGGGTGCCACAACGTGGCGCTCCCTGATTGGCTGAAGAAACCCACTTAGACATCAGTCAGAGTGGATTTCTGGCATTCGGGGAAAGGGGGCCCATGTGAAAACATGGGTCCCCTTTCAGTTCGTGGTCGGGTATCCGTTTTTTTATTTTTTCAAGTACGTGGATTACAAAAGGATTTACCGAGGAGCCTTCAACCATGGATTATGTGAGTATAATTTTTTCTACAGGTACACCATGAATTCTACTGGAGAAGAGGACCGACCTGCGTGGGAACATAAGGTAAGTATGTGTATATGGAGGTGTGGATGGATGTATTAAAGTTATACTTTCAAGGTGTGTGTGTAATGTCTTTATTGGGGTATTTTTTTAGTAGTAGTACTACAGGTACCAGCGGGCCCATTTTTCCGCCGCATGCTGGTACTTGTGGTTCTCCAAGTACCAGCTTGCGGGGGAGGCTTGCTGGGCCTTGTAGTACTGCTACTAAAAACAATATCAATCACTTTTCACAAAGGCTATCAGCCCCCCTTCCGCAGCCCATTGGATGGGGGGGACAGCCTCGGGCTTCACCCCTGGCCCTTGGGTGGCTGGGGGGGGGACCCCTTGATTGAAGGGGTCCCCACTCCCCCAGGGTACCCCGGCCAGGGGTGACTAGTTGGATATTTGATGCCACGGCCGCAAGGCACTGTATAAAAGTGACCCCCGGCTGTGGCATTATCTGTCCAGCTAGTGGAGCCCAGTGCTGGTTTCAAAAATACGGGGGACCCCTACTCTTTTTGTCCCCCGTATTTCTGGAACCAGGACCAGGCGCAGAGCCCGATGCTGGTTGCTTAAATATGGGGGAACCCCTGTCCATTCCCCCCCCATATTTTTGCAACCAGGATCGGCTCAAAGAGCCCGAGGCTGGTTTGCCTTAGGAGGGGGGACCCCACGCAATTTTTTTTTAACATTTAAACTTTTTTTTTTTTTAAACAAAGTGCACAATGAAGCCCAGCACGGATCTCTCAGATCCGGCCGAGATTCATTGTATTAAAGTCAGCAGTGTTTTACAAGTCACTCACGTAAAACACTGCCAAAAAAACCGAATGACATCGACATCGGAAAACCCGAAAATGCAGAATACGGCAGCTTAGTAAATTAGTCGTAATCAATTCAAAAAGTTGCATATTTACACTTTCGATGTCATTCGTGATTGAACTTTGACCTCAAACGGAAAAATACGAATCTTAGTAAATTTACCCCTCTGTGTCATATGCTGCAGAGGATGATCTCATTCCAGGTAATCAGGATTGCACTGTTTTAGCGCAGATACCAGCAAGGGAGCCTGAATGGTTTTCCTCTTTTAAATCTATGATGGCTGAGATTTCTACTAGGGTTGCACAGAATGAATCTGCAACTCAGGTTTTACAGAACTCTATGGCAGTTTGGTCCGGTTCTGTTACCTCAGGACCTCCCTCTGTAGGTTCCCATAAATGTGCTCTTGCCCAGATTATGCAAGATGACACGGATACCGATTCTGATATGGCAGACGGTGATGGAGATGTGCTCAGGGGGACCGCATCGCTTGCTAAAGGCGTGCCATTGATGAGAGAGGCTATTAGGGATGTGTTGAATAAAACTGATACAACACTTGAGCAGGTTGAGGAGGCTTTCTTCACAGACAGTAGGAAAGCCTCGCTAACCTTCCCTGCGTCCAAAGAATTGAATGCTATCTTTGAAAAAGCGTGGGAAAACCCGGAGAAAAAATTCCAGATCCCTAAAAGGGTTCTAGTTGCTTTTCCCTTTCCTGAGGAGGATAGAAAAAAATGGGAAAACCCACCCATAGTGGACGCACTAGTATCCAGTCTGTATCCAGACTCTCAAAAAAGGTGGTTTTGCCGGTTCCATGATCTACCACCTTAAAGGAGCTGGCTGATCGCAAAGTTGATGCTACGCTCAAATCCATATACATGGCTTCAGGGGTGATACTACGTCCTACTATGGCCTGTGCATGGATTTCCAAAGCTATAGCAAAGTGGTCAGGCACTTTACTAGAGGATTTGGATACAATGGATAAAAGTGACGTTGATTTGTTTTTACGTAACATTCAGGATTCTGCAGGATTTGTGGTGGAATCCATGAAGGACCTGGGTTCAATGGCTGCAGGAATTTCTTCCATGTCTGTCTCAGCTCGCAGAGGACTATGACTGCGCCAGTGGTCTGCCGACGCGGAATCCAGAAAAGATGTGGAGACCCTACCCTACACAGATCAGGCTCTCTTTGGGGAAGCGTTGGATACGTGGATTTCCACGGCTACAGCGGGTAAGTCACCCTTTCTTCCCTCAGCTGCACCTGCTGCAAATAAACCTTTTTCTTCAGCTGCTTCACAGTCCTTTCAGGTTACTAAAGCAAGAAAGGCCAAACCATCCAACACCTTCTTTAGAGGAGGTCAACCAAAATCCAAGAAACCTGCTGCTGTGGGTTCCCAGGAACAGAAACCTGCTTCAGGTACGCCGAAGTCCTCAGCATGATGGTGGACCGCGCGGCCTGGAGGTAGGGCCGGTGTGGGCAAGACTTAGACAGTTCAGTCATGTCTGGGTGTCGTCCGGCCTGGATCCCTGGGTACAAGATATTGTGTCCCAGGGGTACCGGCTGGAATTTCAAGATCTCCCTCCGCACCGGTTCTTCAAATCAGGCTCGCCGGCTTTGCTGGCAGACAGGGCTATCCTACAGGGAGCCATTCAGAAGTTGGTGGAGACATGAGTTATTGTACCGGTTCCTCCACAGATGCAAACCAAGCCTTACTATTCAAACCTTTTTGTGGTACCGAAACCGGTTGGATCCTGAATCTTCCAAAATCACATTTGGAACCAACCAGGAGGTTGTCCTTTCTGGGAATGATCCTTGACACGAAAGTGCAGAGGGTGTTTCTTCCATAGGAAAAAGCGTTGGTGATACAAACAATGGTCCTGGATGTCCTGAAGCCAACCCGGGTGTCGGTTCATCAGTGCATTCGCCTTCTGGGGAAGATGGTAGCCTCTTACGAGGCTCTGCAGTATGGGAGGTTTCATGCTCGGTCCTTCTAACTTGATCTCCTGGACAAGTAGTTGGGATCCCATCTACATATGCCCCAGAGAATACATCTCTCACCAAAGGCCAGGATTTCACTCCTCTGGTGGTTGCAACTGCCTCACCTTCTGGAGGGCTGCAGGTTCGGGATTCAGGACTGGATCCTTCTAACCATGGATGCAAGTCTCCGGGGCTGGGGCGCAGTCACTCAAGGGGAAACCTTCCAAGGAAGGTGGTCAAGTCTGGTGCTGATAAACATTCTGGAACTAAGAGACATCTACAACGGTCTTCTCCAAGCGGCCCATCTTCTGAGAAATCGGGCCATTCAAGTGCAGTCGGACAATGTAACGACAGTGGCTTACATAAACCGTCAGGGTGGTATGAAGAGAAGAGCTGCAATGTCAGAGGCAACAAGAATCATTCTCTGGGCAGAAAAACACGCGTTGGCGCTGTCAGCAATCTTCATTCCGGGAGTAGACAACTGGGAAGCGGACTTCCTCAGCAGACATGATCTCCATCCAGGAGAGTGGGGTCTCCATCCGGAGGTGTTCAAGGAAGTAAACAGCACTTTGGGGTGAAGTCTTACGAAGGTTGTGTCAGCATTTCATATCAACCAACCTATTGTGGTGCCAGTTGCAACTGACTCCTCAATTTCATCAAAATCCTTAGATGTTGTAAAGACTCTAAGAATCTATGGGAGGAGGACTGCTCGTCACAGAAAATCGAACTCTCTGTTTGTCCTGTATGATCCCAAGAAAATTTGGTCTCCTGCTTCTAAGCAGACGATCTCTCGCTGGATCAGGTTCAATATCCAGCATGCGTATTCTACGGCAGGCTTGCTGTGTCCTTCGTCTGTTAAGGCCCACTCTACTCGTAAGGTGGGTTCTTCCTGGGCAGCTGCCCGGGGTGTCTTGGCTTTGCAACTCTGCCGAGCAGCTACTTGGTCGGGGTCGAACACATTCGCAAAGTTCTACAAGTTCGATACTTTGGCCTCTGAGGACCTTAAGTTCGGTCAATTGGTTCTGCAGGAGCCTCCGCGCTCTCCCTCCTGTTCTGGGAGCTTTGGTACATCCCCATGGTATTAATGTGGACCCCAGAATCCTCTAGGATGTAAGAGAAAATAGAATTTTAATTACCTACTGTTTAATCCTTTTCTCGTAGTCCGTAGAGGATGCTGGGAGCCCACCCAGCGCTTTGTTTTCCTGCAGTGGTTATCTTGTTCAGTCCAACTTTGTTTTTAGTTGAGTACTGCATTGTTACTAATACCCCTTTCACATCGCACAAATAACCCGGTACCGACACGGCATATTGCCGTGTCGAACCGGGTCAGTGTGCGATGTGAAAGCACACTGGGCGATTTAGCGGGTCGCCTGACCCGGTAAATCAACCCGGTAAAAAAGAAGGGTTTTACCCGGGTTGATTACCGGGTCAGGTGCGGTGTGAATGGGAGCCGTGTCGATGCGACACGGTTCCCATTCACAAGATAGGGAGAGGCGGCGCTGGAGATGAGCTCATCTCCCGACGCCGCCTCCACCCCCGCCCCTGCTGCTGCGGCCTCCGTTGTCATGGCAACCGACCCGGTATATTGCCGGGTCGGGAAGCCTGCAACGGAGCGCAAATGCCGGATCCCACCCGGTAAGTACACGTTTGTCTTACCGGGTAGGACCCGGCATTTGTGGTGTGAATGCAGCATAAGTAATGTTTCAGCCGTTGCTGTGTTTCAAGCTAGTTAGCTTGGTTTGCCTTGTATGTGTGAGCTGGTGTGAATCTCGCCACTATATGTGTTTAATCCTTCTCTCGAAGATGTCTGTCTCCTCAGTTCAGTTTCTAGACTGAGTCAGGTAGGAGGGGCATAGAGGGAAGAGCCAGCCCACACTCTCAAACTCTTAAAGTGCCAATGGCTCCTAATGGACCCGTCTATATCCCATGGTACTAATGTGGACCACAGCATCCTCTACGGACTACGAGAAAAGGATTTACCGGTAGGTAATTAAAATCCTATTTTCTACGTCAACTGCCAATGCACTAAGTCAATGGGTAACCTCAGGACTGTTTGGGTCATTCCCACATTGTACAGACTTGGTGCCATATTTCTAAAAAAGATTTTGTGGGAAATTGTTGTTTTTGGAGGATACCCACAAAAAAATTAAGTATCACCACAATATATAGGGGTGTCACTGATATATCCCTGCATTTTTGTTTGAGAAATAAGCTCCCATAGGTTTCTATGGGTGCTGTTAACTTGCCCCAATTGCTAACGTCATCCGTACATTACTTCCTGCACATGCGCAGTCATGTATAATGTTCTAATGCCGGAACAGTTAAAATGCTTCATCTAGATTTACAATCGTGTCGGCATAATTTCACCAACATTCTCCCATCAGCATTTTCCCTGTTGACATATTGGTTGGCAACTAAAGGTACTGTATGTATTCCATCTGAGCACTGTCACGATCCGGGTATCTGGATGCCATTACCTGCCGTTTAGGTGTCTTCTGAGACTGGCCCAGCGTTCCAAATCCGGATCTCATCTGTGTCAACACTCTGCACATCCCTCCTGTCATTCTGAGACACTACCACAGCGGCGCCATGTTTGAATCCAACATGGCGTCTCCCGTCCTCCGCGGCCTCCGCCGCCGTTACTGTGTTATTGCTGCAGGTTCTCAGAATCATGTATCATGCCTGCCGCGGCCTCCGCTGCCCTCCAAGTGTCTCAGCATATAACTGTCATCTGGCGTCTCCTGTCCTCCGCGGCCGGCGCCGCCATTATCATTATGTTTGCACATTTCATTTCAAACCAGTTTTCCCTCCAGGTTCAAGCATGGGCGCAGCCATGTTGGATCTGATCACATGCTCCAATTCCTCCAATCCACCGTCTCTGGAATCTGCATAATTGCCCAGCCAATGCCTGCATAGCAGCAGGTATAAGTATCCTGTGTCTGGGCCAGTTAGATGTCAGTGCTTTGAATGTCATACCTTGTTCCAGTCTCTCTCTCCTGTGGCTTGTTTTTCCAGGTTCCAGTTCCTGTCTCCAGCATCCACAAAGAGACCCGCACCTGCTTTCCATCTTGCAGTGCAGCCTGACTCCACAGCCTTCCGTGGCTGTCCAGTTTCCAGCTATCTACTATCTGCTTCCAAGCAGCCAGCTTTCAACTGATTCCAGCTTCTACCAAACACCGGTGCTGATCCAGCGGATCCTATCTTACCAGCAGTATTCACTACCACCGGTAATCATCTTTCAGCTATTCTGTTTCTACGCTCCCTAGCATCTCACATCATCCACTCTGTGTTTTATCACCTGGCTGGTTCCATCCAGCATCCACTCCGTGACTTTAGTACCTAGCTGATTCCATTCAGCATCCACTCTGCATTTCATCACCTGGCTGATTCCACTCAGCATCCACTCCGTGTCTTACCACCTGGCTGGTTCCATCCAGCTGATACAGCAGCATACTCAAGTTACAGATTCACCTGCTACAACTACTGGCATGTTCCTCGGCTATTTCTACAACTACAACCAGGCCTGGTAAGGTGATTCCATCAAAGGACTTTTACATCTGTTCTAAACCTACCAGTGCTCTGAGAAACCTTCTATGGTTATGTATTCCAGGAACTGTGTTATTTGCCACTGTCTTTGCTAAACTTGAATACTGCTTGTTATCACACGGAGTTTGTTAATAAACTTTTATTTTGAATTTTAAACTGGTTGTCATGGTCACACCTTCGGGTAATCATTCTGCACTTACATGTCCAGGGGTCTGATTAAACCTCCCAGGTTTAATTTCAACTCAGCCCCTACAACTGAGGCTTCCTCCCGTCAGCCTAAACCCTCAATTGTGACAAGCACATTACAGCCAACTGCCCAAATAAGAACAGAAATATGGTTCACCATTCACTTCAGGGACCTAGAATTATTTCTAACTGACTGCTGTTACCAGAGCTATGACAAAGGAGCAACCGTGTGTCTTCTCAATGCTGGAATAATCTCATAGAATTATTGTCAGGCACAATATGGGACTGTGGTGTACATTATAAAAGTAGTTCACTATCAATGTCACTTGGCAATGTTCTTAATGTAATTGCAGGTAAGGTCCCATTATGCAAAGTGAAGTATCTTCTTCATTGATAGCTACATTGTGTGTTCAGAAATAAATGTGTATCTTTCTGTCTGAGCTGGCCTAACCATGCGGGGAGGGGGGTTTACTGAGTACCCAAAAACCCTCTACCTTTGACAGACCAAATGAGAAGTGTGCATGTATTCAGTGCCAGGAGGTGTGCAGGGGACTGCCCAGCTGCCCAGGGAGCGCTGGGCCCCATCCCACCCACCCCCCCAAAAAATGAAGAAAATTGGGTTGGCGTCATGAGGCCACTGTCACTCACTGGAAGCCACACCCCTCATGTCCTAGGCCACACACCCTTCTTGGTTCGGGTGCGGCTTTGCCGCACAAGGGTCCCGATTCTCAAGTTTCAAAAGTTGGGAGGTATGCTACTCTATTGCTCTAAATAATTATTGTACATTTTTAAATTAATCTTTTTGTGATCACATTTTTTCATGCACCCTGTTTTAACTTAATTATAATTTACAGTATGTCAGCTGTTTTCCTAGGTCAGGGGTGGCCAACCAGTCAGAGACAAAGAGCCAGGAAATCTTGTTAGGTACATCAAAGTGCTGACTTCGAGCCGAAGGAGCACATGCAAAAATGGG
The DNA here is from genome assembly GCF_028390025.1 of Pseudophryne corroboree. Taxonomy (NCBI): domain Eukaryota; kingdom Metazoa; phylum Chordata; class Amphibia; order Anura; family Myobatrachidae; genus Pseudophryne; species Pseudophryne corroboree. Next base: position 164,816,804 of record NC_086448.1, read on the forward strand.
GTGTGACCTTGTGTCTGCTAGGCCACGCCCATGGTATAAAATACATTTAAAAGGCCAGATCCAACATAAAATACAACGAAAAAGCCACTTCTACATCAAATAATTGAAAAAGCCAGATCCGCATAAAATATATTGAAAAGCCAGATCCACATAATACACTTCAGTTGCCCCATGTGTCACTCCAGCCAACACCAGCCTGTGTGTTACTCCAGCTAGCACCCGCCTGTGTCACTCCAGCCAGCTCCCCCTTGTGTATTTGGCTCCCTCAGTTCTCAGTCTACATAATGCTGCTGCATGTCTGGCTGGAGTGCCGCGGTTTACAGATCTCTTGTGGTCACGTGACTTTGAGTGTTGGGAGTCACATTTGAATAAAGAAAGAGCCACGTGTGCCACCACTGTCCTAGGTGCTTTCCATCAGGTGTGTTGGTAACTGTCTCCCCTATATAAGCAAAGTTGCTGTGAGCTTTAAACCAGATAGCATACCTTAAGTTTAACATTAATGTGATAGCTATTTTCATGATAATTATTTAGAGCAATAGAATAGGACCAGTAGTACAGTGAGGTCCCTTGTCAGGGCTGCAGACTTAAATGCATTGATCAATACATGAACTAAAACGCCACTGTTTATTATTGTGACTTAATATTGTGAGTGCACAGCCCCTGTGAGATATGTATCATATGCATGCATACAAGGACCCTCCCCCCTTCCAAATCTTGCATTTGCCACTGCCACTTCTATTCATCCATTTTTTAAAGTGGCATCATCACTATCATTGTGCATATGCACCAACCCTATAACTGGTGCAAGAAATCTATCTGAAATCAGACAGATCCCTGCAGATCCTCACCTCTGATTAGCTCACAGTCAGGGCTATTTTAACAGCAGTGGAGGCCCCTGGGCAAAACAATGCACTGAAGCCCCTAACCATCCTCCAGCAGCAGGGGCTGGGGGTGCTGTCAGCAGCTTTGATGTCACGCGGGCGGTAGGGGTGTTCTATGTTCCGCTCAGCATGTAGGAACTGGGGCAGTAATTTCTGCTAATTACTCCTTTACTGCACAGATGGTGGGAGAGGCGGCAGGAGGGAGAACACTAAACTGTAGAAGGGGGAATTAGGAATGAAGGAGCCCCAGTACATGACTTCCAGGGTGGTAGGGGGTGTTTAATATGCAGGAGAGGGGTGGATAGTGGAGTGGGCGTAATATTCATAATTTTCTAGTGGGAGGGCAGCTTGCTTGACTGCAGATATCTCCAGTTCCTAGGAATAGATTTCTTAGCTTTCAATGGGATAAAAAAAACTAGAGAGTCCCACCTTTCAGGAGGTACTGGGGACTTGGGGATCATAGTTCAGGAGCCAAAGCAATCTACCAGCAAAAATATAGAACTGCATACCAGGTGTAAGGAGCTCGAGCAGGGACCAGCTGCTGGAAGGCTCTGGGCATAGTAGAGACAAGCTGCCAGTGTCCACCAAAAGGGCAGAGTCCCAGCTTTTGTAGTATACCATCATAAAAACTCTTAAGTCAGACAGCAACCAAGGTATCTGGCTAGGAAGAGCAATTACCAGGCTCGGTTGGGACCACTGCTTTGAAGTCGGATATTTCCGTTTCCCCTGGGCCGATTTTCAAAAATATGGTACCCTGCTAACTTCGGAGGCACCAAATACATTCACTTACCCAATGGAGAGTAAGAGAGCAGCATACCTTCCAACTGTCCCGAATACAGCGGAACAGTCCCGCTAATTGGACACTGTCCTGCTGTCCTACCCACGGGTTGCAGTGTCCAACTGCCCATTGAGCCCATACGAAAAGACGGCCCTGCTCACAGTTCTGTGTACATGCCCATGGTACACTTAACTAATGTGCAAACTACTGAGATTAGTGATGTTCAGATGGAATATTAGTACACACAAGAGTACTTTTCCAGGAATATTGGTTGGGGGGGACAGTTGGGAGAGCCAGTAATCACCGCTGCTCTGCTCTGCAAAGCAGCCAGTGATTGCTGAATAGATGCCGTGCGCATGACATCTATTAGTGTAGAGAGTGGAGCCAGGGGCTGCCCAGCTGCTCAGGGAGCGCTGGGCATGCCCCCAAAATGATGAAAATGAAAATGGGGATCGCGGTGCTACTTATGGCCTGCCCCTTTCCGGTCACAGCTGCGCCTTTGACACGGCTTGTCCCGAACTCTAATGATAAGATGTTGGGAGGTATGGAGCAGGGTCACACTGATGACTTCAGCGCGACTCCTTTACATAGGGCATGCACCAGGGAGCGTACACTGGAGCACATCTTTAACATAAATGTTCCATTGCCAACCAGTTGCACCCTCTCAGCCGAATTGCTGTTCATCTGGATCAGAATGAGAAGGTGAACCAACAATAAGATCTCTGCTCAAAGTGGAACTTTCTGCTTTATGAGTATCTCCCTCAGGTAGGGATACTTCCACCTCCCCTGTCTTTATACTCACTATAAACTGCAATCTTCTCAGCTCTGAAGGCCATGCAGATATGGGGCTGCTGTGTAAAGCTGCCATTAGGGATGGAGCACTTGAAACATCGCCATCTGCAAATAAGGTCAGATAAGATAAGAGGTCAAAGGGATATAGGGGTAGATGCATAAAACAGTGTTAGGGGGAAACGTGGTATCAGCACACCGTGTGTGCTCTGATACTAATTCTCCCCATGTATTAAAGTGGGGATGTGTGTGAAATAAGAGGGGTGGTATGCTCCTCTGTCATTATCGGCGCCGCTATCTGTAAGATAGCATTCAGATGTGCCACCCTATGTATGAATGGTCAGTGGCACTGCCATTTCGACAACTGCAGCAGTCGTTACCCCATAACCTCAGCAGGGACAGCACTATCCCTGGCTGCGGTGGCTGCCAGCTCTGGGCTGCACAGGAAATCTCACGACTGTAGTGGGATCTCACACATGCCCAGTGGAACTGGCTAGGAGGAGAGACACAGCACTTCAGCACTAGGCTGATGCGATGTGCTCTCTGGCGGGGATCGTCGGAGGTGGAGGTTTTCATTCCCCACTCCAGCAGATGAGATGTTAATACATCTCGTCAGTGTTGCTTCCTGCTTCACCTTTTCACTGGCATGATATTGTGCTATAATACATCTCTCCCATGATATTTTACCAGACTACTATGTAGGATAATGCTGCCTAATGGGGTGACATTCCATTTTCAGTGAAGTGGTATATGTAGTGAATGTTATACTGGTAAAATTGATGTTATAATGTACTGGGGGCACTGTAATGTGTAATAATATGAACTGGAGGGCACCGTAATGTGACAAATAAACTGGGGCACTGCAAGGTAGCACAATATGAACGGGTGGTTTTCAGTTTGCCGGCTGTCGGGATCCCGGCGCACAGTATACAGGTACCAGAATCCCGACAGCCGGCATACCGACAGCTTTTCTCCCTCTTGGGGGTCCACGACCCCCCTGGAGGAAGAATAAATAGCGTGGCGCACATAGCACGCCTCCGTGCCCGCAGCGTGGCGAGCGCAGTGAGCCCGCAAGGGGCTCATTTGCACTCACCACGCTGTCAGTATGCCGGCGGTCGGGCTCCCGACGCCGGTATGCTGGTCGCCAGGAGCCCGGCTGCCGGCATACCATACTACACCCATATGAACTGTGGGTACTATAGTGAAGCATAATATAAACTGGGAGAACTGTAATGTGGTATAGGCTTAACTGGAGGCACTATAGTCTGGCATAATATGAACTGGTGGCATGGTAATTATTATTAACAACGGTTACTTATATCACCAACATAGTTGCACTTTACAATGCCAGTTAACAATGGCTTTGGTAATGTTAGACTGAAGTTATATGTATTTAAACATACTGATGAATTAATGTCTGTATGCTTATATGAGTTGTAGTGCCCAGCAAGTGATCAGCAGACAGATAAGTGCAGTGTCGGACCGGGCATGAAGCGCCCACCGGGAAAATGCAGTGGTAGGGGCCCATGTTTAGGAGTTTGCCCAGTCTCTAGCTGGGGTGCATGGTCTGGGCCCCATGATAAATATATATTGTAAATACTGCTCGTGCATGCATGATAATGTAGCAGATTAATACCAGAAATCTACTGTAGAAAATATACCATAGTCCTGTGCAGTATAAGGTAACATATGTATAATGTATAATTCAAGTGCACAGTCTGGAACCTGATCCCTAAAGGAGAAGGTGGGGCCCCAGGCAATAGGGCCCACCGGTGTTTTCCCCTGTGGGCCAGTCCAACCCTGGATAAGTATGTCTATATGCTGGGAGTCCTGGTTTCAGAGATGCAAAGGCAAACAGTTGCTTTTCTTTGCTATTAACCATCCCAGTGGGATCAGTACGTAATCGCGCTGGACGGGATCCCGGCGGTCGAAATCCCGACGCCGGAATCCCGACCACACAATCTCGACAGGGGTGGCGAGCGGAACAAAGCCCCTTGCGGGCTCGCTTCGCTTGCCACGCTGCGGGCACGGTGCCTCGCTACGCTCGGCACACTGTTATATTCTCCCTCTATGGGTGTCGTGGACACCCACGGAGGGAGAATATGTCGGGATTGTGGCGGTCGGGATTGTGGCGGTCGGGATTCCGGCGTCGGTATTTCGACCGCCGGGCTCCCGTCCAGCGGGATGTTGACCGCATCCCATCCCAGTAATTGCTGTGACAGCTAAAGATAGACTTTCACAATTAAAGCTAATTAAAAGTTTTAAAACACACCTCTTGAACTACCATGTAACAAAATGTAACAAAATTGTTAAAGTACTGCAGCCTGGCTGTTGTGTCTTTGGAGAATGACCTCGCTAATAAACTTGAAACTGAAGATTTCAGTTCTAAGAAATATCTACTGAGAGTTACAATCCAAGTTAAATTGTAACATTCAACTGAGCTACTCAGTCTTCTCTGTTAAAATGTAACCCCCATTAGCTTTGGCAAAATTATTCAGCTGGTTAACACTACAGTTCCTGGGACTCTGCGAATAGGAAAGAGCACGGGCGTATCTAGAGAGGAGGGGACCCGTGTGCAGTCTCCATGTGTGGGCCCCCTCCTCTTCCGTCCCGTAGCTGGCAGCGGCTGGCAGCGGCGCTGTTAGCTCTCTGAGTGAGCACTAGAGACTCTGGCACTCTACAGCGCATACGCAGGTCTCCGAAAAAATGGCAGTCTCTAGTGCTCTCTAAGAGCACTAACAGCAATGCCGGCTATGGAACTCGGGATAGGAGGGGGCCCACACATGGACACCAGAAAGGTAAGTATAGGAGAAATTGGTGCAGGGTATGCGGTGTGGGCCCCCTCTGCCCCCTGTAGCAGTGACACATATATACATAATGTTCCCTGTAGTAGTGCCGCTTACACACGTAACGCCCCCTGTACCAGTGACGCTTACACACGTAACGCCCCTGTAGCAGTGATGCTTACATATGTAACGCCACATGTAGCAGTCATGCTTACACACATAACGCCCCCTGTAGCAGTGATGCTTACACGCGTAATGCCTCTTCTATCAGTGATGCTTACACACGTAACGCCCCCTGTACCAGTGACGCTTACACACGTAACGCCCCTGTAGCAGTGATGCTTACATATGTAACGCCACATGTAGCAGTCATGCTTACACACATAACGCCCCCTGTAGCAGTGATGCTTACACGCGTAATGCCTCTTCTATCAGTGATGCTTACACACGTAACGCCCCCTGTAGCAGTGACACTTACACACGTAACGCCCCTGTAGCAGTGACGCTTACACACGTAACGCCCCTGTAGCAGTGATGCTTACACATGTAATGCCCCCTGTAGCAGTGCCACTTACACACGTAACACCCCCTGTACTAGTGACACATACACATGTAACACCCCCTGTACTAGTGACACATACACACGTAACGCCCCTGTACCAGTGACGCTTACACACGTAACGTTCCCTGTACCAGTGACGCTTACACACGTAACGCCCCCTGTAGCAGTGACGCTTACACACATAACACCCCCTGTACTAGTGACACGTACACACGTAATGCCCCTGTACCAGTGATGCTTACACATGTAACACCCCCTGTAGCAGTGACACTTACACACGTAACGCCCCCTGCAGCAGTGACGCTTACACACGTAACGCCCCCTGTAACAGTGACGCTTACACATGTAATGCCCCCTGTAGCAGTGCCACTTACACATGTAACACCCCCTGTACTAGTGACACGTACACATGTAACGCCCCTGTACCAGTGACACTTACACACGTAACACCCCCTGTAGCAGTGACGCTTACACACATAACACCCCCTGTACTAGTGACACGTACACACGTAATGCCCCTGTACCAGTGACACACACGTAATGCCCCCTGTACCAGTGACGCTTACACACATTATGCTGCACAGTCACACATACACACACACACACACACACACACACACACACACACACACACATACTGTACATACATTACACACATACACAGTCACACATATATTACACATACACACACATACATACATACATACATACACACATACTTTCACTCACTCACTCACTCACTCACTCACTCTCTTTCCATCCTCTTACCTAAGGAAGTCTGGCAGGCCGGAGCTGGAGCAGATCATCCTCCTGTTCAGCCTGGCCCGTGTAGCCCTGCCCCCCATAGCTCCACCCCCTTTTAGGTCCACACACTGTACTGACACAGGGGAGGAAAGAGGAGGCTTCATGCTGCCGGCACCACTGCCTGTCATAACGCATGACAGGTGCAGCAGCAGCCGGCAGCAGCAGGGGGACATCAGCTCAGTACAGGGATGCAGTGCAGGGAGAGCGCCTCTCCAGCCCCTGGCGCCTCCCTGCACTGCATCCCTTTGCGGAGTGGCTTGCGCCGGCTCTGCTTACACCCTTTCACACATGGGTGACGGACCCGGGCTATTCCCGAGTCATCACCGATCACATCAGACCCGGGTCTTCCAGTGACAGACAACCTGGGTCAATCCCGAGAATAATCCTGGTACCGAGCAGGCTCATCGACCTGGGATGGGTCTAGTCACACATAGCTGAGACCCAGGCGAAAAAAACACGGGCCGAAAGGCTATGTGGAAAATGGGCATGAGACTCTCCACATCAAGCAATGCACCAGCATACCTACCAATAGACAGTCCTGATATAGAAAGGACAGGTGAGGAGTGGTCTACCAGAAAAGGGGAAGAACATTATGGGAATCGGGCATGACACAGGTGAATCGCACAGTTCGATCTGGTTTGAAATTCATTTTCAAAAATGTTCGTGGTACGATTGTCAATTGTAATTAACCATTTGCATCTAAAATTGTTAAAAAACTAACTGACTCAAAGATGATCAAACAGAATCGAACACAGTCAAATGTTTCTCGCGTTTAACATGGTTTTTTTTTATCAATCAAAAATTCTAGAAATTCCAGTAATTTTTTACATTTTGTAGCAATACTATGAACCATTAGAGAATCAATTTGCAAAACCATTACGTATCTCTAATCTGGTGTTGTATTTGCATACCAAAGGTGTAACCTAATTTACCCAAATTATCTAAATGGGAATGTCAAACAAATCTTGATAATAAACAGTCAGTTCTATTTGGCACAGTTTCAGGCTGGGCACACACTATGCCGACAGGTGGATCCGCCGACATAGCTGCCCATTTGGTAAACATAAACACTTACCAATCGACCAGTAGATTTGTCCTTCCAAACGTCTCAACTGTGCATTTGAATTTGCCCGTCCAGCTGTTATTATACAAAAAGAAAGATTACTCTGCGCTAAGTAACACTGTATCAAACAGAAGTGTGCAGTCTGTCATAAAGAGTAATTGACTCAGTAAGACTCCAATATATGTAAACAATTTATATTCAATCTGTTAAAAGTAACAAATGTGACAAACGTTTAACATGCAATTTGCAACAATTGTCTATTCTATCTTAAGAGCAACAATTGATGTATCAGACAATATATATTTAAAACTAATTTGTTGGTTCTGTTAGGTGAATAATAATTTAAGAAACACTGGCGTCCCAGTGTCTATTTATATAAAAGGTCCCGCAATAAATAATCACAATCCCATGGTGAATAGCTTAAGAAGATTGCAGTATATAATTACCCACGTGTTGGTTCCTGAGACAAATTGTAGACAGGGTCCGTTTTGTAAAATAATGCACGTATGAAGGAATAACTTGCTCATATAGCTGTTCAATGCAATATAGAACTACCGCTCCATTATAAGCACAGCACCGCTCCAGAGTAAAATGATAAATTGCTGGTCATATAACACTGTAGGCGGACCGCAAAGGGCTCTCTCCACGTAACGGATGTTAGACCTCTCGGCGGAGGCCAGTAGCATTCACCCGGTAAGGGCAGATGAAGTCCTGCGATATTGCAGTGCGCCTGCAGGGAGCCGTGAGCGGTCTTGATCAGCGGGTAAGCGCCGGCTGGAATGCCCGGCGTGTAGCATGCAGGGATGTGCTGTGGCTGTGGAGAGCCGTGAGCGGGCTCAATTAGCGGGTTAACACCAAACAGAGAACCAAACGTGGAAGGTGGGCGTCAACGCGTTTCATCTCCTAGCAACCGGAGACTTGTCTTGAGGAAGTCATCTTGAGGAAGTGCATTATTTTACAAAACGGACCCTGTCTACAATTTGTCTCAGGAACCAGCACGTGGATAATTATATACTGCAATCTTCTTAAGCTATTCGCCACAAGATTGTGATTATTTATTGCGGGACCTTTTATATAAATAGACACTGGGACGCCAGTGTTTCTTAAATTATTATTCACCTAACAGAACCAACAAATTAGTTTTAAATATATATTGTCTGATACATCAATTGTTGCTCTTAAGATAGAATAGACAATTGTTGCAAATTGCATGTTAAATGTTTGTCACATTTGTTACTTTTAACAGATTGAATATAAATTGTTTACATATATTGGAGTCTTACTGAGTCAATTACTCTTTATGACAGACTGCACACTTCTGTTTGATACAGTGTTACTTAGCGCAGAGTAATCTTTCTTTTTGCATAGTTCCTAGTTGTTGGCAACCTAGCAAGTTGCTTTTACTCAGCTGCTATAAACCTCTAATCTTGAGTCATATTCATTATTAGCGCCGGATAGTATCAAGTCTGTGACATCTGTCCAGATTTGTTTTTATAATTTGTTCGTCCAGCTGTGATGTCAGTCACTGCAGCCAGTGTACCGGGCAGTCGGCGGGTTGCCCATACACACAACCAGACATGTCGATATATCTTCAAGCTATATTAGCATTGGCTGTGCTGCTGATCTAATATGCCTGTTAACAATGTCATTCACAGACACACCCGCTGATGCACTACAGATATATCGCCCGTTTACTGATCTACCAGTGTGAACCCAGCTTAAGTCATTCTCCTGATAAATCTGACCCCCCCCGTCCCAATCCGACTACACTCATTTTAATCTTGGAAAGTATTATTGGCTGGTACTGTAAATAAATATCATACAAAATAGTCTGGAGGAACACAGTAGTAGGAAATAGGGGTGCCATGCTTCAGAGGTGCCCTGCCAACCATCCTACTCGTACACCAACTCAACTACTGAATGTTTTGAGGAGCACCTGGACACTATGGAACCCTCCTGCCCTCCAGCTTTGTGTACGTTGTTGGGCTGTCTTGGCATGATGACTGACTGGTCCCCCTCCCTCCCATACGACGGGCTACTTTTTGGCAAGTTTTTTTTTGTGCTGTCATTATGATAAGGTGAACTCACCATCACAGTGACTAAATCTACCTGTTACTCCCACAATGAAGATTACACAGACTAGAGCACTTCACTCACCACCACCCTATCCCAGCAGCACATCCATAATGTTTTCCTTCTGCATCTCCCTCAACATGTGATATTCTCTACCTTTCTCTACTCCTGGAGGACACAGCAGCCCCTTGTCAGATACAGCGGACGACAGACAGAGCACCCCTGGACTGATACACAGCAGCCACCAGTTCTACGCCCCACATCCCAGCACTGAGATGGACACATCCGTTCAGTATACTCTCCATAGCCAAAGTAAAAATGATGCAGATCACCGGGACCTTTAAAGAATCCAAAACCCGCGAGAATCTGACAGCGGGATGATGACGTTTTGCATCGTTTTGGGTTCAGAGTCTGGCAGGAAACCCCGAGCCAGACTCAGATACGGAAAAGGATCCCACAGTTTGGGTGGGGCCACATACTGTATGGTAGTAATGGATGCTATTGATTTAATGTCAGGGCTGGGTGGGGACAGTGGTGGCAAGACTGACTACTTTTTGCTTTGCTTTCCAGGAAGTCAGTAGTACCAACCATTTTTTTCTAACAAAGTCCCGACATTGAAGCCTTCAACCAATCAATAACTGAGCGTGAGGCACTGCAGTGGAACAACTGCCACATACATGACAAGGTAGATAAAATGTGAGCTTCTTAATTATGATGCTCGTATGTCACCTTATAAAATTTTTACTTTTTCCTGTTATAGCTACAGTATTTGAGTTTTTGGTACATGACACTGTTTTCAGATGTTGACGACTGGCAGATCTTGTATGCGCCACATTGTAAAATGCTTATAACAATAGAATTGTTAGTAAAATAATGATTGTTAGCTGTACCTTACTGCACTTTAATACATATCATTATTTTTTTAAATACAGTAATACAATACTATAAAAATAGGTATTTGTTCCCTTCAATCATATGATTTCTGTTTTGATATTTCATTGTCAGCAGAATTGTGTTTTTCAAGTGAGAGCTTCAACATGAAAGTTAATATTAAGCAACTCGAAACTGTCTGGGTAGAAATGTAACTATTATTCCATGCCAGCCATTTACTGATAATTAAATTGCCTCATTTAATCTTGATTTGTGTGAAAATATTCATCTTGAGCTGGGTACACACTAGAGCGATGTCGGCACAATATGCCGTTTCGTAACAACATATTGCGCACTCCTGCAGTTGCTAGCGACGGACGCTTGATTGGATGTGCTGCACGTCCAGCCAAGCATTGTCGCTAGCGTCCTGTAGTATGCTGATGAAGAACGGAACATGTTTGATCCTTCCTTCATTAGCATTGCCCCAGTGTGTACACACAATCTGGGCTGACGGAGATTTGTTCCGACATCGGAATGAATCCCTGACACTCTAGTGTGTATCCCGCTTTACATTTTGCTATTTCACAAATTGAAAAGAACTAAAAGGCTTCTATTATATAAGATGATATTTGGAACTGAGGGTCAGACAATGTGATTGCTTTTAAATGTGTTTGGAGACACAAAAAATGTGTTGTAAATTGTTAAACATTAAATTTAAGGACGGATGTGTAACTTGGCGAGGGGAGAAGGTACGGCTTCCTTAACTATTAAATGAAAAACAAGCACACCCATGTGACCTGACATTTACACAGGCCAGAATAATTCCTATGGGTGCCAAATAATTGAAAAAAAAAACAAAAAAACTTTATAGACATGCTATTTACCTTGTTATATTTGATGCATCAGGAGTTAAGGAGACAGCCGAGATAGAATGGCTTCTCTAAGGCAAATTCAGATCTGGGGCCGGATGTAATGACTCTCGAGATCACCAGAGGTGCGAGATACCGTCTGATCTCGGTATCTCGCACCTCCTGCAATCTCGAGCGTCATTACATATGGCCCCTGGTGTGGGAAATTTACCAAAAGTTCCTCTGTAACCATCTTCAGTTTAGAGATCCCAGCTACCATACTGAGATGTTATATATTTCTGTCCCAGCAAATGAAATTCCCTTGAATGGACAGATTGTCGCAATGAGTACTTTCCCAAATAACATAGGATTCCAAATTTCTTAAAGCCTCTCCTCTATCAACAGAGATCATCAATGGACTTGCCATCACAACTACATGTTAGAATTACCTTTAATCACATAGAACAATTTGGACCTCTTGTGGTGTTGATATAAGTGGTTTATCCTTACAGCACATATGACCCCAAGATGGATAAGAACACGTCCAGTTACAGATTCAGCTTTATCTCACACTTATGGCTCATTACAAAGCAGGAATGGTGTAAGGGACACCCAATTTTATATCGAAATGGACACAATTAAAATTTGTATTATTCTGATTGATGTATCAATGTACCAATGTATTATACCAGTTAAATGTCTTTGCATGTCAAATGGTAGAAACTTAATTGATCTGCAGGCATAGAGCTTGTTTACAGTGCAGAGGTGTCAGATACCCTTTGATGCAGGGAATCAGAGATGGCTTGGAGAATGCATTTAAGTGCCTGGGGGGAATCCCTCAGAGATGCTTTGGCCAGCAGGGTGTGACCTGCTCTTCCTGGGTTCCAGTTGTAAAAGGCCAGGATGTGTACACAGGCCTCATACTACAGCTGTAAAGGCAATCCATAAAATATGAGAAACTCCATTCACTCTGGCTTTGGAAGGGTTAAAAGAATCCCAAGAGGGAGGGGGTGCTTGGGGGAGCTGCAGCATGTGGTTAAATATGAGAAATTCTTGCTGCAAATTGTCATTATCATGAGGTGGCATCCAGTGAGAGATTGGATCCTATAATGTCCAAGGTATGCAGAGAGACCGCACTCAACCAACGTTAAGACTCTTCAGGTGATATGAGCTTTGGCCCTTTTTCTTTCCTTATTTTTATTTCTTGAGATTGTAATTACTTGTGTGACTATTTAAACTATTACATTCTTGTAACTTTCTTTTTTCTGTAACAATAAGCTTTGAAGTGTTTTACTTAAATTATCTTAATTTTAGATCTGGTTGTCTATATTTTCACACCAAAAGCCTCGAGAGGCTCATGTTACCTCATTTTTTATGCATTAATAATTTTGTGTGCGGGTGAGAGCAGAAGCTCGCCCCGGGCATGGTCCCTCAAAGTAATTTGGCCTGGCTGGCGCAGTGACTGGTACATCTGCAGGTGGCAGTTACCAAGTGGATTTACCACACACGCTGAGGTAATCAGTAAGGTGTCATAGGCAGTGTTCTCAGATTGGCGTATCTGAAGAATCGTTGCGCCAGAATCGTGACAAATGGGGATGGAAAAAGTAGACAAATATGGGTTTGAGCGCTTAATTCATAGCATTATGCAACTGAGCTATTGATGCACTTTGCCGATGATTTTTGCGTTTCGCATATGCAATGGATGCGATGACGGTCACAGTGCCCTGTAAGCCTATTTTGGAAAGAGGATGGGGCAGCAATGGGTAGCGTTCTCAAAAACAGGTGTTTGTCCGCCCTGTTTTCAAGGTGTGCCAAGTCCAGTGTGTGCATCTTTCGACACAGCATCACTTGCCCTGGAAAGTATTATCTTTTTCGGTCATCCTGAGTAACATAAGGGATACTCAGATGACAGATGCTGCGCCTTCAGACACAGCAGCAGATCACAGAAGTCAGCAGGAGGTATCTTTCTACACTAGACGCATCCTACAGCAGTTACATATTTTAGCAAAGGTGCTGGGAACAAAGACACATCACTGTGCTATTACATCCATCTCTTAATTAGGTCCTGAATACAGTAGAGACATGCTTATTTAATTGTGATTAAATTAGTGGTGTACACATCCACAGACACACCTGACAGTAGATACATTGGTAGAGGGTACTTGACCCATGGTGCAAAGACCCTGTCTGGTTACTGCTAAAGTAGGGGGTGAAACTTATGGTTCCACTACAAAAGGTACAAAGGGTGTGATTCAGAGCTGATCGTAGATGTGCTAAATTTAGCACATCTACGATCAGTTTCTCTGACATGCGGGGGAATGCCCAGCACAGGGCCAGTCCGCCGCGCATGTCAGCCCCCCCCCCCCTCTTCCCCCTCTGCTTTCTGGGTTGCAGTGACTGTTCGTGACATCATGCAGCTGCCGCGGCCCGCAACGGTCCAGACACACCTGCATTGCCCGGACCGAGCCCCACCAACGGCATTCCAATGCCATTGGCGTGCCCCCTCCCGCCCCGCGACTGCCTCTGCCTGTCAAGCAGGCGGAGGTGAACGCACCAGTGAGATGCTTTCGCATCTCACTGGCTGCACATGCGCAGTGTGCCCGCCGCATGTGAACACTGTGTAAAGGGCTTCAGAGTGCAATCACTGTTGTAGCAGCTATCGCCTCTGAATTAGGCCCAAATGTAGTATTCTGTGTATTACTGTCTGCTTCAGGAAGCTTGACTTTTGCTCCACCTAATGTCTGACTCTGTGTCTGCCGCCATACATCTGCTCCGCATAATGTCTGACTCTCTGTCTGCTGCCATGACCTCTGCTCTGCATAATGTCTGTCTCTGTGTCTGCTGCCATGACCTCTGCTCTGCCTAATGTCTGTCTCTGTGTCTGCTGCCATGACCTCTGCTTGGCCTAATGTCTGTCTCTGTGTCTGCTGCCATGACCTCTGCTCCGCCTAATGTCTGACTCTGTGTCTGCTGCCATGACCTCTGTTCCGCCTACTGTCTGTCTCTGTGTCTGCTGCCATACCTCTGCTCCGCCTAATGTCTGACTCTGTGTCTACTGCCATGACCTCTGCTCTGCCTAATGTCTGTCTCTGTGTCTGCTGCCATGACCTCTGCTCCTCCTAATGTCTGACTTTGTGTCTGCTGCCATGACCTCTGCTCTGCCCAAGGTTTCAACAACTTGACATCTTCAATTTTGCAGTTTTTTTAAAAGCATTCTGTGACATACCCCAAATGAATTGCCACCACTCTACAGCCTACCGTCCACAAACTAATGGAGTGAACCAAACTCTGTAACAATATCTATTGGTCTACAGGAAATTTGGCACATTTACTGCTAATTGCTCACTGTTTATAATACATCTTTGTAAATCAATCCACCAAATAGACCAGTGATAGTTTCCATCTATAGTACATGCTTATCCTGCTTCATGGGCTGGATTTTACTTTACTAGGTATATCTATCCATGAACCCATCCAAGACAATTGTACCAATGTACACAAAACACTACAAGGAGCATGTGTCAAAGTCAATAATAGGATTTTGGTTACCTACCGGTAAATCCTTTTCTCGCAGTCCGTAGAGGATGCTGGGGTCCACATTAGTACCAATGGGTATAGGCGGGTCCACCAGGAGCCATTGGCACTTTAAGAGTTTGAGAGTGTGGGCTGGCTCCTCCCTCTATGCCCCTCCAACCAGACTCAGTCTAGAAACTGTGCCTGAGGAGGCAGACATCTTCGAGAGAAGTATTATACACAGATAGTGGCGAGATTCATACCAGCTCACACATACAAGGCACATCAATCTAACTAGCTTGAACTACTCAGCAACTGCTGAAACATTACTTACCAAGTAACAATGCAGTACTCAACTAAAACGAAGTTGTACTGACCCAAATAACATTTGCAAGAAAACGAAGCGCTGGGCGGGAGCCCAGCATCCTTACGGACTAAAAGGATTTACCGGTAGGTAACCAAAATCCTATTTTCTCTTATGTCCTAGAGGATGCTGGGGTCCACATTAGTACCATGGGGATGTACCAAAGCTCCCAGAACGGGAGGGAGAACGCGGAGGCTCTTGCAGAACTGAAGGTTCGAACTTGTAAAACTTTGCAAACGTGTTCGACCCAGACCAAGTTGCAACTCGGCTAAGTTGCAATGCCGAGACACCCCGTGCAGCCGCCCAGGAAGACCCCACCTTATGAGTAGAGTGGGCCTTAACAGATTTTGGACACAGCAATCCTGCCGTAAAATAAGCGTGCTGGATAGTGAACCTAATCTGGCGAGAGATCATCTGCTTAGAAGCAGGACACCCAATTTTCTTGGGATCATATAGGACAAACAGAGAGTACGACTTTCTGTGATGAGCAGACCTCTTCACATAGATCTTCAAAGCCCTCACAACATCTAAGGACTTTGATGTAATTGAGGAGTCAGTAGCCACTGGCACCACAATAGGTTCGTTGATATGAAATGCTGACACAATCTTCGGAAGAAACTGCTGACGTGTCTGAAGCTCAGCTCTATCTTCGTGGAAGATCAAGTAAGGGCTTTTACAGGATAAAGCCCCCAATACGGATACGGGATGAGTGGGAGTGGTGGAAACACATACACTGACTGGAACACCCACGGAGACACCAGGGTGTCCGCTGCCACTGCCTGTGGGTCCCTCGACCTGGAACAATAACGCTGAAGCTTCTTGTTGAGATGGGAGGCCATCATGTCTATTTGGGGTAATCACTAATGGTCTGTTATTTCCTTGAACACCTCTGGATGGAGACCCCACTCCCCTGGATGGAGATCGTGTCTGCTGAGGAAGTCTGCTTCCCAGTTGTCTACTCCCGGAATGAAGATGACTGACAGCGCCAAGGCGTGTTTTTCTGTCCAGAGGAGTATTCTTGTCACCGCTGACATTGCCGCTCTGCTCTTCGTTCCGCGCTGTCGGTTTACGTAAGCCACTGTTGTTACATTGTCCGACTGCACTTGAATGGCCCAATTTCTTAGAAGAGGGGCCGCCTGAAGAAGACCATTGTAGACGGCTCTTAGTTCCAGGATATTGATGGACAGGCCGGCTTTCAGGCTTGACCACCGACCTTGGAAGGTTACTCCCTGAGTGACTGCTCCCCAGCCCCGAGGGCTCGCATCCGTGGTTAGAAGGACCCAATCCTGAATCACGAACCTGCGGCCCTCCAGAAGGTGAGGTAATTGTAACCACCAGAGGAGCGAAATCCTGGCCCTCGGCGACAGACGAATTCTCTGGTGCATGTGGAGATGAGATCCCGACCACTTGTCCAGAAGATCCAGTTGGAAGGTCCGAGCATGGAACCTCCCGTACTGGAGAGCCTCGTAAGAGGCCACCATCTTTCCCAAAAGGCGAATGCATTGATGAACCGACACCCGGGCTGTTACGTTCTTTGTGCTTCGAACGAATGATATGGAGTGGTAAGTCCCGAGCACAAGAACGTGATGCTGAAATGATGACTTGGTATAAATAATAACCCCTACCAACCTAACTCCGTTGTTTCACCCGTGTGGTCCGTCTACGCCTTAGAGACTATGTGTTCTTGGGCCCACGGCAGCCGCGTTTGAAGGGCGGATTAGGTCTGCCCAACTCCGATGCCCCCCGGTCTTAGTATGAGACAAGGTGTAAACGGAGACGGGATGATAACAAGGGGACCTCTAACTAAACACAAAAGCTGAGCTAGGGGCTACTTCAGAACAACAAACTAATCGTGTGTGCGGCACGGCCACTAAAGGGAAAGGAAACCAAGGTACGCTATTCAAACCCTACACGGCACCACAGTATACCAGGAAGGACACCGCCGCAAAAACACCAAAAGGAACAAGAATAAACGGAATTCCACGGGCAAGGCCGCAAGGCGTGGCTGAAGGCCGCTACTCACAACATCGGGAACAACCGTAAGCAAACCGGAATCTTCGGATCTCTAATGCAGGAGACGACCGGCAGGAAGGCAGGGAGAAGTACAAGGATTGGCTTTCGACACCAGGAGTCAGGACCACCGGAACAATATGACTGGACTACAGAACACTGGACAGGGAATTTTCTCCAGAGCAGGAACAGCTCACAGGAAGCTATCACCGGCGTCTGTGTAATGCACAGAGACAGAATATAACAGGGAGCCCTCCAATAGCTGCAGAGAACCTAATTGCTGCATGACTCAGAGCTAAACAGGTGTACTTGATTTACTGTGGCGCCCCCGTTGCCATGGACCCGGCGGCTCGGCGTGCATGGCATCCTAGCATTGCCAGGGACCCGGCGGCTCAGCGCGCCCGACGTCCTGGCGTTGCTAGGCGCCCGGCTGCTCAGCGCGCACGGCATCCTGGCATTGCCAGGTGCCGTGCCGGGAAACAGGGAGGTGCGGCGGCCGAGACTGTTACTCGGTGAGAGCCGCCGTGCCTAACAGTACCCCCCCTTGAGGAGGGATTAAAGAGCCCCTAGATCCGGGTTTCTGAGGAAATTCCTGAAAAAACAACCTCTTAAGTCTAGGGGCATGTAAATCCTTGTCCAGGACCCAAGACCTTTCCTCCGGGCCATACCCTTTCCAATGAACCAAAAAATAGAGCCGACCACGAGAAAACTTAGAATCTTAGACTTTCTCCACAAGGAACTCTTGTTGACCCTGAACAACCACCGGAGGTCTACCCTGGAAAGTCTTCTGAGGAAATCTCTTGTAAAAAAATATATGGCTTCAAAAGAGAACAGTGGAAAGTGTTGCCGATTTTAAGTGATTTAGGCAACCGTAGCCGAAAAGCTACTGGATTGACTTTCTTGACAATAAGAAATGGTCCAATAAATCTGGGTCCCAATCTAGCCGAGGGTTGTCGGAGCTTGATGTTGCGGGTTGACTACCACACCTTTTCCCCCACCTTAAATGTGCACGGGCGTCGGGACCTGTCAGAAAAAATTTTCTCTCGGAAAGCAGCCTTCTTAAGGGCAAGGTGTACCTTTCTCCAAATAACTCTGAGATGGGAAGTTAAGGTCAACGAAGAAGCTGGACAATGAGGAGTAAAGGAATTGGCTCTAGGATGAAAGCCCAGGACCAAAAAGAATGGAGACTCCTTGGTGGAAGAATGGCCAGAGGAAGAAAATCTGACCAATCGTTCTGAAGTTTGGTAGAATAAAGACGTAAATATTGTTTTAATGACTGATTAACACGTTGAGTCTGTCCGTTAGACTGTGGATGGTATCCAGACGAGAGAGTTTCATGTTTAATGAGGCACAAAAACGTTTCCAAAAACGGGCAATGAATTGTGGCCCCGGTCTGAGACTATATCCACGGGTAAACTATGAAGCCCGAAGACATGGAGAAACAGAACTGCCAAAACTTGAGCGGAGGGTAATCGGGGAAGAGCAATGAAGTGGGCCATTTTGCTAAAACGGTCCACCACTACCCAAATTACCCAGAAAGAGGAAGATCCACCACAAAATCCATGGAAATGTGTGACCATGGCCTGAGTGGAATTGCAAGAGGCATGAGTTGCCCGACCGGCAGAGATCAGGATATCTTGTGCTGAGCACAAACCTGACAGGAAAGGACAAATTCTCTTACATCCTTGGAAAGATTAGGCCACCACACCGAGCGAGAGATTAACTCCAAGGTTTTAGCAATACCCGGATGACCAGAAACCTTACTATCATGAAACTCAGCAAGGTCAGTGCCTCTCAAGAACTCAGGGATGAAGAGACGATCAGCAGGAGTATCACTGGGAGCCTGCTGTTGAAGCTGGACTAGCTGTGTGAACAAATCCTGTGTGAGGCCGGCCCGGATGACGGGTGATGAGACAAAGGGGGTTGCGGAAGAGTGGTTATTGTGAGCAGGAAGAAAACAACGTGACAGGGCATCGGCTTTGGTATTCTTAGAACCAGGCCTGAAGGTGATGATGAACTTGAATCGAGTAAAACACAGCGCCCAACGTGCCTGCCGAGCATTTAGCTGCTTTGCTGATTCAATATACTGTAGATTCTTGTGGTCAGTGAACACAGTAATGGTATGCTTCGCTCCTTCAAGCCAGTGCCTCCACTTCTCAAAAGCCCATTTAACTGCCAGCAACTCTCAATTACCAACATCATAGTTGGATTCTGCGGAGGAGAATTTCCTGGACATGAAGGCACAAGGGTGTAACTCCAAAGATTCTGGGTCTTCCTGCGAAAGGATGGCTCCCACTCCAACCTCTGAGGCGTCAACCTCGACAATAAAGGGAAGATCTGGGTTAGGGTGTCTGAGTACTGGAGCTGAGACAAAGGCCTGTTTTAGGGCCTGGAAGGCAAACTTGGCTTGAGGCGACCAATTGGAAGGATCAGCTCCTTTCTTAGTCAACGCCACAATAGGAGCAACTAAATCTGAAAAGGCATGAATAAAACGCCTATAATGATTCGCAAAACCTAAGAATCGCTGGATAGCCTTTAAGTTAGTGGGTTGTGTCCAGTTTAGGATTGCCTGGAGTTTCTTTTGGTTCCATGTAAAACCCCTTAGGAGAAATAATATACCCTAAAAAGGACACATCCGTAATGTGGAAATCGCATTTCTCCAATTTGGCGTACAAGTGATTCTCCCATAATCTCTGAAGTACTAGTCGCACATGGACCACATGCTGTTCGGAAGACTCAGAATAAATCAAAATGTCCTCTAAATAAACGACCACGAACTTCCCTAGAAAGTCGCAGAGGACATCGTTAATAAGATCCTGAAACACCACAGAAGCATTAGACAGACCGAATGGCATTACAAGATATTCGTAATGTCCAGATTGTGTACTGATTGCAGTCTTCCACTCATCCTCACATCTTATTCAGATGAGGTTGTAAGCCCCTCTAAGATCAATTTTGGAAAAAATAACCGCAGTTCGGAGCTGATCAAACAGTACCGAAATCAACGGCAAGGGGTAAGTGTTTTTAATAGAGATTTTATTCAAGGCCCAAAAATCAATACACGGTCTAACTGGGATCCGTCTTTTTTCAAAACAAAAACCCCCCCTGCACTTAACAGAGATTTCTAGGGCCTAATAAACCGCTTCTTCAGACTCACCTGTACATACTCATTCATAGCCTTAGTCTCGGGGCCAGATAATGCATATAGTCTCCCTTTTGGCAGAGTGGCACCGGGGACTAAGTCAATGGCGCAGTCATATGACCGATGAGGAGGCAGAATATCCGCATTACCCTTAGAAAAAACGTCAGCAAAATCCTGATATTCCGAAAGTATAAGTTCCGGAGTGACAGCCGCGACCTGGACTGGACGAGAAATACATTCTTTAACACAAAAGGGACCCCACTGGGAAATTTCCCCAGACCGCCAATCTATGGTGGGATTATGAAAGGCAAGCCAGGGGTGACCTAAAACAACAGGCACAGTCGTACAATGGGTAAGATAAAACTCGATTTTCTCGGAATGTAAGGCCCCCACTGTCAGTTAAACTGGAGGGGTGTGATGAGTAATTACTCCATTAGAGAGTGGACCACCGTCTAACCCGTGCATGGTGATAGGTCTATCTAAATGAAACTGTGGAATTCCCAAAGCCTGAACCCAGGCAAGATCCATTAAATTCCCAGCAGCTCCACTGTCAATGAAGGCTGACACAAACGAACTGCGACTTCCAGAAGAAATTTTTACAGGAACTAACAAGGAATCATTTGAGGAGATTGACTGCAGACCCAAGTGAACCCCCTCACAATTCACTTGGTCAGAGCGTTTCCCTGCTTATTTGGGTAGTTACGCGCCACGTGTCCCTTCCCACCACAATATAAGCAGAGCCCCGAATTTTTGCCTTCTGGCTCTTTCTTCTAGAGACAGCCGGGAGAGACCCACTTGCATAGGCTCCTCGACGTCCTCAGGGAAAGCATATACACATGGACTAGACCTGAAATTAGCCCCTCTTTCAGCCCTCCGTTCTCAGAGACGACGGTCAATCTTAATAGCAAGCTCCATGAGCTTATCCAGAGTCTCCGGAACTGGATACTGAAGAAGACTATCCTTAATTACTTCAGACAAACCGAGGTGAAACTGACTGCGCAGGGCAGGATAATTCCAGCCACAGTCGTTCGACCAACGGCGAAATTCCGTACAATATGCCTCGGCGGGATTTTTACCCTGTTTAAGTGCACGTAAGTGGCTTTTCGGCCGATGCTTCCCTATCTGGATCATCATACAACAAGCCTAACGATTTAAATAAGGCATCTACTGTTTGCAAAGCTGCATCATCAGATTTTAACCCAAAAGCCCAGGTTTGGGGATCTCCTTGAAACAAAGACATGACAATGCCCACCCGCTGAGCATCAGTACCTGAAGTACCTTAACCGAAAATACAGTTTGCAGGCTTCCTTAAAATTATAGAAATCTTTTCGGTTACCCGAAAAGCGATCAGGAAGGTGCATTTTTGGTTCAGGAGTCACACCCGGGGAAGTCCGCAGAAGATCTTCCTGCGACCTTACCCGAAGGGTAAGATCCTGCACCATCTGAGTGAGTTCCTGAATCTGATTGGCCAAAAGCTGGTTGGGATTCATGAGGATAGAATTCCAACCCCTCCCTAGTTAGAATACCGGATTAGATTTTGCTTATGTTTAATTTTTTTTTTTCTGCCCAACTCCGATGCCCCCCGGTCTTAGTATGAGACAAGGCGTAAACGGAGACGGGATGATAACAAGGGGACCTCTAACTAAACACAAAAGCTGAGCTAGGGGCTACTTCAGAACAACAAACTAATAGTATGTGCGGCACGGCCGCCAAAGGGAAAGGAAACCAAGGTACGCTATCCAAACCCTACACGGCACTGCCGTATACCAGGAAGGACAGCTATGGCGGAACACCTCCGCAAAAACACCAAAAGGAACAAGAATAAACGGTATTCCATGGCCAAGGCCGCAAGGCACGGCTGAAGGCCGGTACTCACAACACCGGGAACAACCATAAGCGAACCGGAATCTTCGGATCTCTAATGCAGGAGACGACCGTCAGGAAGGCAGGGAGAAGTACAAGGATTGGCTTTCGACACCAGGAGTCAGGACCACCGGAACAAGATGACTGGACTACAGAACACCGGACAGGGAATTTTCTCCAGAGCAGGAACAGCTCACAGGAAGCTATCACCGGCGTCTGTGTAATGCACAGAGACAGAATATAACAGGGAGCCCTCCAATAACTGCAGAGAACCTAATTAGTGATGTCATGCAGCTGCCTTGCTGCACGACTCAGAGCTAAACAGGTGTACTTGATTTACATGGAAATGGGGAACGCGGTCCGCCTGTGGCGTCCCCGTTGCCAAGAACCCGGTGGCTCGGTGCGCACGGCGTCCTAGCGTTGCCAGGGACCCGCGGCTCAGCGCACCTTGTCTCCTGGCGTTGCTAGGTGCCCGGTGGCCCAGCGCGCATGGCGTCCTGGCGTTGCCAGGCGCCGTGCGGGGAAACAGGGAGGCGCAGCGGCCGAGACTGTTACTCGGTGAGAGCCGCCGCGCCTAACACGGGCTGGCTTCAGGACATCCCGGACTATAGTTTGTATCACCAACGCATTTTCCTGCGGAAGAAACACCTTCTGCACTCCTGTGTCCAGGATCATTCCCAGAGAAAACAACCTCTGGGTTGGTTCCAAATGTGACTTTGGAAGGTTCAGAATCCAACCATGACTCTAGAAGAGGCGCTGCAGCAGCTTCTCCTTGGATGATGCCTTTATCAGCAGATCGTCCAGATATGGAATGATGTTCATCCCTTGTTTGCGGAGGAGAACCATCATTTCTGCCATCACCTTGGTAAACACCCTTGGTGCTGTGGAGAGGCCGAATGGTAGGACCTGGAACTGGAAATGACAGTCCAGCAATGCGAAACGGAGATAAGCCTGATGCAGCAGCCAGTGATACCAGGAATTCCCCCTCTTCCAGACCTGATATCACCGCCCTGAGATACTCCATCTTGAACTTGAACTCCTTTAGAAAGGGGTTCAATGATCTTAGGTTCAGAATGGGCCTGACTGAACCATCCGGTTTCGGTACCACAAAAAAGGTTTGAATAGTAATCTTCATTCTGCAAGTGAGGTGTGTAAATGTTGATTTACTTACAGGACTAAAAGCTATACTTTAAACACACTTAATACACTTTAATATTGAGCCGCTGCGGCCGCTGTATTTAACCTTTCACCCTTATATTGTTCACAAACCTTACGAACACAAGATCGTACCGTGTACGCACTCTGCGTACGTACGCCAAAAGGGCGTAGTGACTACACAGTTTGCGTACACAGGCCTACACGCTGTTAGTACAATGCAGCAGCCCGAGTGGCTGTAAATGCACTTTAAACCTTAGCAAGGAAATGGGACACGACACCAATTGTAATTCAAAAACTATGTAGAGGTCCAACCCACAATGGTTATCTTGTACAATACAATTAGAGAAAAAGGCTACAGTCAATGGTACATACGTTTGTTCGCCTGCGCTTCCCGGTCCGGTCCTCAATCATCAAGGTAGATGATCTTGAGAGATTGTGAGAGTGACCTGGCCTGCAGCTGGCCTTTTATACATTTGTCCAAAACCTAACACAATGGAAACTGTAATCTCTTTGTCCATTGGACACAGGGATGGTCATTTACAGTACAGGAGAGGTCGTAGGTCGGTTTGAATAGGTGGGCGATGTCTGGTCAAGGTGCACTTGCAGATGTTCTCCTCTGGGTTCCCGCCGCATATTAAGTGTACAGTAAATACAGTTAATATTTATATTCTGCTCCTGCGCATAACTATTCGCAGGAGCGTGCGAAGTCCTGCAAACCAACGCCGGAATATTGCTCTTAAAATACCCTACAGCTGTATACCAAACACCACTTTATAATCTAGTTCTGTATCCTCCTATCCTGTAAAGGTGAATCCCTTTGTTCTTATACCCTTTAAGCAAGTGTAACTCGCTGGTGTGGTGCAGGGAGACTATGTGTACATTGTGCACTATTTGGATTAAATATGTAATATGTTTTTTATGGCTTTTCCATGAGATCACAAATACTACCATAATTACTCATACCACGCGCTAATACGCAGGACCGCGGGAGCGACCATACGCAAATTGTGAATATGCGCACGCATGGCAGAACAAGTACGCGCACGGAGGCCATCTGTGTGTAGTTTGTACGTGATGTGTGTACTGAAATATTTTCGACTTTCGACAGTCCACCCTTTGGCAGTCATCAATAACTGCCACACTTTACTACTAAACAGAAAATATTATACGCACAATATATACAAGTTTGGATGATCGAGGGGAGAGCAGTAGGTGGGAAATGTGTAACCTAGTGGGATAGTAAAAAGCATGTATGTATGAATCAATGTCTGAGGGGCCTGTATCATCGTGCCGTACATGTTCTAAATAAGCTTCGAGGTATTGCGAAGTATACATTAAATCCTTCTCATCCCTGTCACAACTGAGGGCCTGAGCTGACGGAAGGCAGCCTCAGTTGTAGGGGCTGAGATGTACCGGAACCTGGGAGGTTGTATCAGACCCCTGGACATGTAAGTAACATGAAGAGAAACCGCCCGAAGGCGTGACCACGACAACTTGAGTAAAAGTCAATGATATTTATTTATGACAAACTCCATGCATCACAGTAGCAGTAAAAAGAAACATAAAAATCAGCAGAGAAATAATAATACAGTTCCTGGGTACTACAGGGTGGCAGGGGCCACAGAGCTCTGGTGGTACGAGACAGTTCTTATCTGCAAGTTGGAAAGTCCTTACCAGGCTCAACTGTAGCAACGAGGAAAGCCCAGGGTCGTACCAGCTGGTGTTCCAGGGAAAGCTGGACTGCTGTAGATAAAATGCTGCTGTGGATACTGGTTAGAACCAGACAGGTGTTGGCACGGAGTGGATACTGGCTGGAACCAGTTAAATAATAAATAAAGCTTGAGAGCGATGCAATATAGATGAAATGTAGAATTTGAGAGCGGAGAAATAATAATACCGGTGGAGAGTGGTAAACTGCAGAAAGGACACCGGCCCTTTAAGAGAAGCTGTACACTGCTGGAAGCTGAGCTGGAAGCAGGTGATGTTGTAGCTGGAAACAGGTGAGTCCAGAATGGATCGGAGAGTCAGGCTACACCGCAGATGGAATGCTGGTGCGGGTCTCTATAGCAGAAGTCTGGAGACAGGAGCTGGAACCTGGAAGACAATCACAGGAGAGAGACAAACTGGAACTAGGTTTGACAACCAAAGCACTGACGCCTTCCTTGCTCAGGCACAACCTATTTATACCTGCAGCAAGGAAGGCATTGGCTAGGCAATTATGCAAATTAATAATACTGACAACGGATTGGTAGGAAAGATCAGCTGACAGAATCCAAGATGGCTGCGCCCATGCAGACACTTGGAGGGAAGTTTGGATTGTAATCCATGTGGTCTGGAAAACAATAATGGCGGCGCCGGCCACCGGAGACAGGAGACGCCAGGCTGACAGATGCACATCCGACCACGCGGACACAGCGGAGGCCGCGGCTGACGTAATCGCCACTCTGAATGCAGAAGCTCAGGGACGGCGGCGGAGGCCGCGGGAGACGCCATGCCAGATGTATAAGGCGTTACTGTGACTGCGTCCAGAGAAACAGGAGAGGATGCGGGAATGTGCACATCAGGATAACAGATGGGATCCGGTCCTGGAACGCTGAGCCAGCCTTAGGAGGCATCTGATAGGTAAGAAATGGCGTCCAGATACCCGGATCGTGACAGCACCCCCCCCTTTAGGAGTGGCCCCAGGACACTTCTTTGGCTTTTGAGGAAACTTGGAATGGAATCTCCGGACCAAGGCAGGAGCATGGACATCAGAAGCATTGGTCCATGAACGTTCCTCAGGGCCATAACCCTTCCAGTCAATAAGATACTGAAGTTGACCGTAACGGTGACGTGAGTCCAGGATCTTGGCTACTTCATACTCAACGCCTCGTTGAGTTTGGACTTTCGGAGTTGGAGGAAGTGAGGAATGAAACCGATTCAAGATTAGCGGTTTCAACAGGGAAACATGGAATGTCCTGGGTATTTTTAAGAAGGGAGGCAACTGGAGTCTGTAAGCAACAGGATTGATGACTTGATCAATTTTAAAAGGACCGATGTAGCGAGGTGCAAACTTCATACTGGGAACTCTTAACCTCAAATTCTTCGTGGATAACCATACCCGATCACCCACCTTGAGAGCAGGAACTGCTCGACGCTTCTTATCCGCAAACTTCTTGTACCTGAACGATGCCTTGAGCAGAGCCGATTGTACGCTCTTCCAGATATTGGCAAACTGATGCAAGGTGATATCCACTGCGGGAACAGAAGTTGCTGGAAGCGGTTGGAACTCAGGGACTTTAGGGTGGAATCCAAAGTTGGTGAAGAATGGTGTTGAAGAAGATGAAGAATGATACTGGTTGTTATGACAGAACTCGGCCCAGGGAAGTAATTGAACCCAGTCATCTTGAGAGGAGGACACATAGATGCGGAGGAAGGACTCCAAGTCCTGATTCACCCTCTCAGTTTGACCATTGGTCTGAGGATGGTAAGCCGTGGAAAACTTTAGCTTGACTTGGAGGACTTGACATAAACTTCGCCAGAATTTGGCTGTGAATTGAACTCCTCGATCTGAGATAATTTCTTCTGGAAGACCGTGGAGTCGAAAGATCTCTTGTATGAATACTTGAGCCAACTTGGAAGCTGACGGAAGACCGGTAAGAGGAATGAAGTGTGCCATCTTGGTGAACCAGTCAACTACCACCCAGATGGTATTAAACTTGTTGCACATGGGCAAATCTGTAATAAAATCCATCGACGAATGGGTCCATGGTCGACGGGGAACAGATAGTGGAACCAGTTGCCCCGCAGGCGACTGGCGGGATACTTTATGTTGAGCACACTTTGGGCAAGATGCAATAAACTCCAAAACGTCCTTTTTCAGAGTTGGCCACCAATAGGACCTAGAGATAAACTCCAGGGTTTTTTGGATACCTGTATGTCCGGCAAAGCGGGAAGCATGGGCCCAATGCATGAGCTTCTTCCTTAGTGTCGGCTTCACAAAACTTTTCCCTGATGGGGGCGTAGAGTCCATCCCTACCGTGGAGAATGCCAACGGATTTATAATAGGATGCTTGTCTGAAGACTCTGACTCATTTTCTTGCTCCCATGAGCGGGAAAGGGCATCGGCCTTGCGATTCTGAGAGCCCGGACAGAACTGGAGTTTAAAGTCGAACCTGGAAAAGAAAAGTGCCCATCTGGCCTGACGAGGGTTGAGACATTGTGCGCCTTTCAGATATAGAAGGTTCTTGTGGTCTGTAAGGATGGTGATTGAATGAGAAGCTCCATCCAACAGATATCTCCACTCCTCTAGAGCGAGCTTGATGGCTAGCAACTCCTGGTCGCCAATGGCATAGTTGCGCTCCGCTGGGGAGAGCTTCCGTGAGAAGAAACTGCAAGGATGTAAATGGCCATCTTTAGCCCTCTGAGATAACACCGCTCCTACTCCAACGGAGGAGGCATCCACCTCTAAGATGAAAGGAGAGTCGATGTCAGGCTGTTTCAGGACAGGCGCAGAGATGAACCTCTGTTTTAAAAGATGAAAAGCTTGCATGGCTTCTTCAGACCACTTGGACGGGTTAGCACCCTTCTTGGTGAAAGCAGTAATAGGCGCCACAATGGTGGAAAAGTCTCGTATAAACTTTCGGTAATAATTGGCGAACCCTAAGAACCTCTGGACCCCTTTGAGGGTTAAGGGTACCGGCCAATTCTGGATTGCTTGTAGTTTCTCAGGATCCATCTCTAGTCCGGAACCGGACACAATGTACCCTAGAAACGGAATGGACTTGACTTCAAAGACGCATTTCTCTAATTTGCAATAGAGATGATTGACACGGAGACGGGACAGAACCTCCTTTACCCAAAAACGATGTTCCTCTAAATTGTTGGCAAAAATGAGGATATCATCTAGATAGACCACGACATGACGGTATAGAATGTCTCTGAAAATCTCATTGACGAAATGCTGGAAGACAGCTGGAGCATTGCTCAATCCGAAGGGCATGACGAGGTACTTATAATGTCCGTCACGGGTGTTAAATGCGGTCTTCCACTCGTCACCCTCACGGATCCGGATGAGATTGTATGCACCTCTCAAGTCCAGCTTTGTAAAGATGGTAGCTCCGCTAACTCTGTCAAAGAGCTCAGTAATCAGGGGTAAAGGATAGCGGTTCTTGATGGTAATGTCGTTCAAACCTCTGTAGTCGATGCACGGCCGCAGACCACCATCTTTCTTTTTTACAAAAAAGAAGCCTGCGCCGGCTGGAGAAGAAGAAGGTCGAATGAACCCCTTTGCTAGGTTCTCTTTAATGTATTCCTCCATAGAATGCGTCTCAGGCAGAGACAACGGATAAGTTCGGCCTCGAGGTGGAACCTTCCCTGGAACGAGATCAATCGGGCAGTCCCATTCTCTATGAGGAGGAAGGATATCAGCAGAAGCTTTACTGAACACATCCGTGAAATCTTGATATGGAGGAGGTGGAACATCAGACGACCTGGGGGAGGAAGAACAGACAGGCAACACTTTAAACAAACATGTCTCAGCACAGGAGGGACCCCATGCCAGAATTTGCGTAGTCGTCCAATCAATTGTAGGATTGTGAAGACGGAGCCATGGAAGGCCCAGGACCACAGGATGTGTGGCTCTTGGAATCACTAAAAGTGAAATAAGTTCGGAATGAAGAACTCCCACTCTCAGACGAACTGGTAGAGTCCTTAGAGCAATAACTGTATCAAAAATTTTACTGCCATCCACGGCAGTTAAGGAAAAGGAGGAAGGAAGTCTCTCGGTGGGTAGGGACCACCGTTTAACATAGGCTTCGGTAATAAAGTTCCCAGCTGCTCCGGAATCCAGGAGGGCAATGACGTTCTGATAACGTTGAGCAACTTGAAGCGAGACTGGGAGATTACAATCTTGAGGAGATGGAGAGGAGATCATTACTCCTAGCCGGCCCTCTCCTTGGCGAGCTAGGATTTGGAGTTTCCCGGACGTTTGGGACAGGCATTAATAGTGTGAGACGGAGCTGCACAATACAGACAGAGAGACTCAGAGAGACGTCTTCGGCGCTCAGCAGGAGTTAAACGGGAACGGCCAATTTGCATGGGTTCATCTTTAGTTGGTGACAGTTGGCGAGGAGGAGGAGCAGAAGATTTTGGAGCAGATGATCTTCCACGCTCAGTTGCTCTCTCTCTGAAACGTAAGTCAACTTTCGTACAAAGTGAGATTAGCTCATCTAACTTGGAGGGTAAGTCTCTGGTAGCTAACTCATCTTTAATACGCTCGGATAAACCATGCCAGAATGCAGCATACAGGGCCTCGTCGTTCCATGCCAGTTCAGATGCCAGAATCTGGAACTGTATAAGATATTGTCCTACAGTACGTGATCCCTGGCGTAAACGGAGAATCTCAGACGAAGCTGAAGTTACCCGGCCTGGCTCGTCGAAGATGCGCCTGAATGTTGACACGAATGCAGTGTAAGAAGATAGCAGGGTGTCGGACCTCTCCCATAACGGTGATGCCCAGTCGAGGGCTGAGCCACTGAGAAGAGAGATGATGTAGGCAATTTTTGTACGGTCACTGGGAAAATTGCCAGGTTGTAGCTCAAACTGAATCTCACACTGGTTGAGAAATCCCCTGCAGAATCTTGGAGATCCGTCAAATTTTGCTGGCGTTGGAAGATGAAGACGTGGAGCAGAAACGGGTAAGGTGGGTGGGGTTATAGTTGGAGTCACTGTGGTTGACGCCCCAGATGCGCCTGATCCACGGAGAGTTGTCAGAATCCCATCCAGCCGAGTAGAGAGATCCTGGAGACAGCGGATGATGTGGCCCTGTGCAGCCTCCTGATGTTCAAGTCGGGCTGCCAGTTCTTGCATCGGCCTGGCCGCTTGATCCTGGTCTCCGGCTGGATTCATTTGGTCAGTGCTTACTGTCACAACTGAGGGCCTGAGCTGACGGAAGGCAGCCTCAGTTGTAGGGGCTGAGATGTACCGGAACCTGGGAGGTTGTATCAGACCCCTGGACATGTAAGTAACATGAAGAGAAACCGCCCGAAGGCGTGACCACGACAACTTGAGTAAAAGTCAATGATATTTATTTATGACAAACTCCATGCATCACAGTAGCAGTAAAAAGAAACATAAAAATCAGCAGAGAAATAATAATACAGTTCCTGGGTACTACAGGGTGGCAGGGGCCACAGAGCTCTGGTGGTATGAGACAGTTCTTATTATCTGCAAGTTGGAAAGTCCTTACCAGGCTCAACTGTAGCAACGAGGAAAGCCCAGGGTCGTACCAGCTGGTGTTCCAGGGAAAGCTGGACTGCTGTAGATAAAATGCTGCTGTGGATACTGGTTAGAACCAGACAGGTGTTGGCACGGAGTGGATACTGGCTGGAACCAGTTAAATAATAAATAAAGCTTGAGAGCGATGCAATATAGATGAAATGTAGAATTTGAGAGCGGAGAAATAATAATACCGGTGGAGAGTGGTAAACTGCAGAAAGGACACCGGCCCTTTAAGAGAAGCTGTACACTGCTGGAAGCTGAGCTGGAAGCAGGTGATGTTGTAGCTGGAAACAGGTGAGTCCAGAATGGATCGGAGAGTCAGGCTACACCGCAGATGGAATGCTGGTGCGGGTCTCTATAGCAGAAGTCTGGAGACAGGAGCTGGAACCTGGAAGACAATCACAGGAGAGAGACAAACTGGAACTAGGTTTGACAACCAAAGCACTGACGCCTTCCTTGCTCAGGCACAACCTATTTATACCTGCAGCAAGGAAGGCATTGGCTAGGCAATTATGCAAATTAATAATACTGACAACGGATTGGTAGGAAAGATCAGCTGACAGAACCCAAGATGGCTGCGCCCATGCAGACACTTGGAGGGAAGTTTGGATTGTAATCCATGTGGTCTGGAAAACAGTAATGGCGGCGCCGGCCACCGGAGACAGGAGATGCCAGGCTGACAGATGCACATCCGACCACGCGGACACAGCGGAGGCCGCGGCTGACGTAATCGCCACTCTGAATGCAGAAG
Source organism: Pseudophryne corroboree (assembly GCF_028390025.1). Taxonomy (NCBI): domain Eukaryota; kingdom Metazoa; phylum Chordata; class Amphibia; order Anura; family Myobatrachidae; genus Pseudophryne; species Pseudophryne corroboree. The sequence continues at coordinate 164,848,319 of NC_086448.1, forward strand.
CTCAGGGACGGCGGCGGAGGCCGCGGGAGACGCCATGCCAGATGTATAAGGCGTTACTGTGACTGCGTCCAGAGAAACAGGAGAGGATGCGGGAATGTGCACATCAGGATAACAGATGGGATCCGGTCCTGGAGCGCTGAGCCAGCCTTAGGAGGCATCTGATAGGTAAGAAATGGCGTCCAGATACCCGGATCGTGACAATCCCGTATTAAGGGTCTGTAAATGGGCAAACAAACACTACCGAGCTCTTTTCGGCTTCTTATTCCAACAAATGGGGTGCACATTTAGTTGATGATACATGGAGGGGGAACATATGTTAGTGCTAGTATATGTGGCTATCACCTGTCGACTATGTGTGCCATTAACTAAGGTTGCAGAGATGAAGATAAGACACATATATAAAAATACATTCACATAAATATTTTGGGTAGGGTTGACGTCTTTTCCGGTTGTATGTATCTGGGCAGAGGGGGAGACAGAGAAAAACGGGTGAAAGAAACAGGCTATGAAATTCATTTTTAAAATCCTTATCATATCACAGTTTCTATTGAGGGGTCATAAATTAAATCTGCTACTGTAACAGCGCCCTCGCTCCTTAGACTCATCAAATTTGTGCTGTGCTTGCGCCGCGTTAGAATTCGAACACACCTGAATATCAGACCAATAATTATGATGACTCCCAGGATACAAAGGAGAAACTTCCCCACACTCATAATGACATTTTGAGCCCACTCTCCTAACCCTGAGAACCATTTGCGTGGGTTCAACCATGAGACCCAGCCAGTCAGTTCATTACCCACAGTCGCTAAGGTACGATTGTGCTTCCTCCTGAACTCCCACTTCAACTGTAAGATCTCGTCCATCTTCTGATCGATGATCTCCGTGGGGTCGTCAGTGCTGTTCGTAATATATGTACAGCACTTCACACCATGTTGAGTTGCCAGGGTAACACAGTACCCACCTGTCACGGCTGTGACGTAATTAAGGACCATCCTGTGCTGGATCAGTTCCTTCTTGTAGGCTTGTAACTCCCTTCCCGTATACCTGAAGGTGTCATCATACATCTTAGTGATATTGTCTATCAAGTTCGCTAGCGCGTGGCTATACCTATAATTTATAGTTCCTCTGGCAGTACGGGTGATATCTAATGCGAGAAGGAACTGAATCCCGGTGGATTCATGGATCAAATCAGAGGCTGCTTGCTCTGCCCTATCTATAAGGTGTCTCTTGATGATGTGTTCATAGTGGGTATGAGTATAAGTAGTCTGAGCGCTGCGGTGAACGTCTTTCATTTTGTCGTGGGTTATGGTCATGACCTCTGGTAGTACTCTCTAAATATAACACAATCCCTCAGAGCTCGGAGTAAGCCACTTGTACGCTTTCCTGCCACATATGAAATAGGCATCATCTGGGAGAACATAGGGGACAAAATGTAACATCACCATATTGCAAACTTTCCAGGTAAAGAAACCAATCCCTAGTTCTCTCATTTGTTCAGTACAAGTATCGGGCTGGATGATATGGGCACAATACCCTGACGATACTTTTACAACCCACATGGTCTTGCTTCCACATGTATACCTATACCGAAAATACCTCCCACTGTTGGCTATCTGGCGTACAAGTTTAGAGTCAATAGGAATCCTATCAGCTCTGTGTGAAAAAGTCATTGTCTTGTTATTCCAAGTCACTTCCCAATTTCCGGGTTTTCGGTAATTGGAAATATTGAAACACAACAGGGACCTATCTACATGATACTGGTGGAGCTTCAAGCTAGGGGGCCTAGATATATTGAATTTCTTGTCCACCGGTCTCCCACCCCGTAATTCGAGTACCTCATCTATTGCTAAAGGGTACGGCACTAATCCTGTCTTACTCTGTCCTTGAGGTACTTGTGAGCACAACAACATTCCGTCTGGTTTAAGACCTTACCCACTAATGAGTGGTAATCACTCAACGGATGTCGGTTCATATCGATATTAATGTTGGACTGACATCTTTGGATGCACCCATCTTCAACTAGATTCTCACAATTCCTACAAATACAATATTCATCAGACAATAACCCTGCACATTGTCTCCGAGCTCCATGACTACCAGAGCGCTTACTGATACCAGCCTTTACTCGAGTGATGTGCTGCTCCTGAGATCCTACAAATTCGTACTCGCCATCAGAACCCATTCCAGATCCTTGCTCGACCTCTCTGGGACTCTCACCAAAACAAATTGTCCTGATCAAAAACAGAATTACTAGTAGAATCCGAAACGCAGTCTCTTGAGATAGATCCATTTTGTTAGGGAAAGAAGGAAAATAAGGAGGAGAAAAGGAAGGAAAATGCAGGGGGGGGGGGGGGGGGGCTGAAAAAAGAAAATGGTGCGACAACCATCCTATATTTTGTTGCTCTCCGTGCTCAGATGCCTTTCAACAGTCCTGCCTCTCAACTTTCCCGGAACAAACACTCTAGTGATACGAGGTTCTCTTCACCTTGCTCTTTGTCACGAGTTCTCTCCGGGTCAGCGACCTTCTTGCAGTGGGACGAGTGGACCCAAGTCTCTCTTTCAGCGACCTTTAGTGCTGTCGTGCTGGTTAACAAGACTTGGTATGGTCCTTCCCACCTGTCTATGAGGCAACCTGAGCGTAAGAAATTTCGACTCATCACATAATCCCCAGGCTCAATGTCATGACAATTACTGTTCGGTAGATTTCTTTGTTGATTTCTCAGCTGCCGGCTCATCCTAACCAAATATTTCACAGTTATTTCATTATTGCATTTCAAATCATCCTGGCGGTCTATCATTACATGAGGTTGTCGACCAAAAAGAATTTCAAAGGGTGATAAGTTAAGCGGAGACCTGGGAGTGGTTCTGATGCTGTACAACACTAATGGCAAAGCTTCTGGCCACAATAATCCAATTTCAGCCATCACTTTGCTCAGCTTGTTCTTAATAGTGCTGTTCACTCTCTCTACCTTCGCACTCGCCTGTGTTCGGTACGGAGTATGTAGCTTGCCATTAATTCCCATCAGTTTGCACATGACCTGAAAGACTTCACCTGTAAAATGGGTACGCCTATCACTTTCAATCATTCTAGGGATACCATATTTACACACAAATTCCTGCACAATTTTCTTTGCAGTGAACGTAGCATTATTTGTGGCAGCAGGGAATGCTTCTACCCAGTTGGAAAACACATCGATACATACTAACACATATTTAAAATTCCTACAGGGTGGTAACTGTATGAAGTCGATTTGTATTACCTGGAAAGGTCCGTCTGTGGGAGGGATATGGGATGGCTCTGTTGGTATTGTCTTACCAATATTCTTCCTCAAGCAAGTAAAACATGTCATTGCTCTCTTACCTGCATGAGAAGAGAATCCTGGCGCACACCAGTAGGCTCTTACCAGCTTGCACATACCCTCTTTGCCCAGATGAGTCAGACCATGTGCCGCCTCAGCTAGACTTGGAAGATATGCTCTGGGGGCCACTGTCTTACCGTGTCCACCTGTCCAAAGTCCTGGCGTTGCCAGGCGCCGTGCGGGGAAACAGGGAGGCGCAGCGGCCGAGACTGTTACTCAGTGAGAGCCGCCGCGCCTAACACGGGCTGGCTTCAGGACATCCCGGACTATAGTTTGTATCACCAACGCATTTTCCTGCGGAAGAAACACCTTCTGCACTCCTGTGTCCAGGATCATTCCCAGAGAAAACAACCTCTGGGTTGGTTCCAAATGTGACTTTGGAAGGTTCAGAATCCAACCATGACTCTAGAAGAGGCGCTGCAGCAGCTTCTCCTTGGATGATGCCTTTATCAGCAGATCGTCCAGATATGGAATGATGTTCATCCCTTGTTTGCGGAGGAGAACCATCATTTCTGCCATCACCTTGGTAAACACCCTTGGTGCTGTGGAGAGGCCGAATGGTAGGACCTGGAACTGGAAATGACAGTCCAGCAATGCGAAACGGAGATAAGCCTGATGCAGCAGCCAGTGATACCAGGAATTCCCCCTCTTCCAGACCTGATATCACCGCCCTGAGATACTCCATCTTGAACTTGAACTCCTTTAGAAAGGGGTTCAATGATCTTAGGTTCAGAATGGGCCTGACTGAACCATCCGGTTTCGGTACCGCAAAAAAGGTTTGAATAGTTATCCTCATTCTGCAAGTGAGGTGTGTAAATGTTGATTTACTTACAGGACTAAAAGCTATACTTTAAACACACTTAATACACTTTAATATTGAGCCGCTGCGGCCGCTGTATTTAACCTTTCACCCTTATATTGTTCACAAACCTTACGAACACAAGATCGTACCGTGTACGCACTCTGCGTACGTACGCCAAAAGGGCGTAGTGACTACACAGTTTGCGTACACAGGCCTACACGCTGTTAGTACAATGCAGCAGCCCGAGTGGCTGTAAATGCACTTTAAACCTTAGCAAGGAAATGGGACACGACACCAATTGTAATTCAAAAACTATGTAGAGGTCCAACCCACAATGGTTATCTTGTACAATACAATTAGAGAAAAAGGCTACAGTCAATGGTACATACGTTTGTTCGCCTGCGCTTCCCGGTCCGGTCCTCAATCATCAAGGTAGATGATCTTGAGAGATTGTGAGAGTGACCTGGCCTGCAGCTGGCCTTTTATACATTTGTCCAAAACCTAACACAATGGAAACTGTAATCTCTTTGTCCATTGGACACAGGGATGGTCATTTACAGTACAGGAGAGGTCGTAGGTCGGTTTGAATAGGTGGGCGATGTCTGGTCAAGGTGCACTTGCAGATGTTCTCCTCTGGGTTCCCGCCGCATATTAAGTGTACAGTAAATACAGTTAATATTTATATTCTGCTCCTGCGCATAACTATACGCAGGAGCGTGCGAAGTCCTGCAAACCAACGCCGGAATATTGCTCTTAAAATACCCTACAGCTGTATACCAAACACCACTTTATAATCTAGTTCTGTATCCTCCTATCCTGTAAAGGTTAATCCCTTTGTTCTTATACCCTTTAAGCAAGTGTAACTCGCTGGTGTGGTGCAGGGAGACTATGTGTACATTGTGCACTATTTGGATTAAATATGTAATATGTTTTTTATGGCTTTTCCATGAGATCACAAATACTACCATAATTACTCATACCACGCGCTAATACGCAGGACCGCGGGAGCGACCATACGCAAATTGTGAATATGCGCACGCATGGCAGAACAAGTACGCGCACGGAGGCCATCTGTGTGTAGTTTGTACGTGATGTGTGTACTGAAATATTTTCGACTTCGACAGTCCACCCTTTGGCAGTCATCAATAACTGCCACACTTTACTACTAAACAGAAAATATTATACGCACAATATATACAAGTTTGGATGATCGAGGGGAGAGCAGTAGGTGGGAAATGTGTAACCTAGTGGGATAGTAAAAAGCATGTATGTATGAATCAATGTCTGAGGGGCCTGTATCATCGTGCCGTACATGTTCTAAATAAGCTTCGAGGTATTGCGAAGTATACATTAAATCCTTCTCATCCCGTATTAAGGGTCTGTAAATGGGCAAACAAACACTACCGAGCTCTTTTCGGCTTCTTATTCCAACAAATGGGGTGCACATTTAGTTGATGATACATGGAGGGGGAACATATGTTAGTGCTAGTATATGTGGCTATCACCTGTCGACTATGTGTGCCATTAACTAAGGTTGCAGAGATGAAGATAAGACACATATATAAAAATACATTCACATAAATATTTTGGGTAGGGTTGACGTCTTTTCCGGTTGTATGTATCTGGGCAGAGGGGGAGACAGAGAAAAACGGGTGAAAGAAACAGGCTATGAAATTCATTTTTAAAATCCTTATCATATCACAGTTTCTATTGAGGGGTCATAAATTAAATCTGCTACTGTAACAGCGCCCTCGCTCCTTAGACTCATCAAATTTGTGCTGTGCTTGCGCCGCGTTAGAATTCGAACACACCTGAATATCAGACCGATAATTATGATGACTCCCAGGATACAAAGGAGAAACTTCCCCACACTCATAATGACATTTTGAGCCCACTCTCCTAACCCTGAGAACCATTTGCGTGGGTTCAACCATGAGACCCAGCCAGTCAGTTCATTACCCACAGTCGCTAAGGTACGATTGTGCTTCCTCCTGAACTCCCACTTCAACTGTAAGATCTCGTCCATCTTCTGATCGATGATCTCCGTGGGGTCGTCAGTGCTGTTCGTAATATATGTACAGCACTTCACACCATGTTGAGTTGCCAGGGTAACACAGTACCCACCTGTCACGGCTGTGACGTAATTAAGGACCATCCTGTGCTGGATCAGTTGCTTCTTGTAGGCTTGTAACTCCCTTCCCGTATACCTGAAGGTGTCATCATACATCTTAGTGATATTGTCTATCAAGTTCGCTAGCACGTGGCTATACCTATAATTTATAGTTCCTCTGGCAGTACGGGTGATATCTAATGCGAGAAGGAACTGAATCCCGGTGTATTCATGGATCAAATCAGAGGCTGCTTGCTCTGCCCTATCTATAAGGTGTCTCTTGATGATGTGTTCATAGTGGGTATGAGTATAAGGAGTCTGAGCGCTGCGGTGAACGTCTTTCATTTTGTCGTGGGTTATGGTCATGACCTCTGGTAGTACTCTCTCAATATAACACAATCCCTCAGAGCTTGGAGTAAGCCACTTGTACGCTTTCCTGCCACATATGAAATAGGCATCATCTGGGAGAACATAGGGGACAAAATGTAACATCACCATATTGCAAACTTTCCAGGTAAAGAAACCAATCCCTAGTTCTCTCATTTGTTCAGTACAAGTATCGGGCTGGATGATATGGGCACAATACCCTGACGATACTTTTACAACCCACATGGTCTTGCTTCCACATGTATACCTATACCGAAAATACCTCCCACTGTTGGCTATCTGGCGTACAAGTTTAGAGTCAATAGGAATCCTATCAGCTCTGTGTGAAAAAGTCATTGTCTTGTTATTCCAAGTCACTTCCCAATTTCCGGGTTTTCGGTAATTGGAAATATTGAAACACAACAGGGACCTATCTACATGATACTGGTGGAGCTTCAAGCTAGGGGGCCTAGATATATTGAATTTCTTGTCCACCGGTCTCCCACCCCATAATTCGAGTACCTCATCTATTGCTAAAGGGTACGGCACTAATCCTGTCTTACTCTGTCCTTGAGGTACTTGTGAGCACACCCAACATTCCGTCTGGTTTAAGACCTTACCCACTAATGAGTGGTAATCACTCAACGGATGTCGGTTCATATCGATATTAATGTTGGACTGACATCTTTGGATGCACCCATCTTCAACTAGATTCTCACAATTCCTACAAATACAATATTCATCAGACAATAACCCTTCACATTGTCTCCGAGCTCCATGACTACCAGAGCGCTTACTGATACCAGCCTTTTCTCGAGTGATGTGCTGCTCCTGAGATCCTACAAATTCGTACTCGCCATCAGAACCCATTCCAGATCCTTGCTCGACCTCTCTGGGACTCTCACCAAAACAAATTGTCCTGATCAAAAACAGAATTACTAGTAGAATCCGAAACACAGTCTCTTGAGATAGATCCATTTTGTTAGGGAAAGAAGGAAAATAAGGAGGAGAAAAGGAAGGAAAATGCAGGGGGGGGGGGGGGCCTGAAAAAAGAAAATGGTGCGACAACCATCCTATATTTTGTTGCTCTCCGTGCTCAGATGCCTTTCAACAGTCCTGCCTCTCAACTTTCCCGGAACAAACACTCTAGTGATACGAGGTTCTCTTCACCTTGCTCTTTGTCACGAGTTCTCTCCGGGTCAGCGACCTTCTTGCAGTGGGACGAGTGGACCCAAGTCTCTCTTTCAGCGACCTTTAGTGCTGTCGTGCTGGTTAACAAGACTTGGTATGGTCCTTCCCACCTGTCTATGAGGCAACCTGAGCGTAAGAAATTTCGACTCATCATATAATCCCCAGGCTCAATGTCATGACAATTACTGTTCGGTAGATTTCTTTGTTGATTTCTCAGCTGCCGGCTCATCCTAACCAAATATTTCACAGTTATTTCATTATTGCATTTCAAATCATGCTGGCGGTCTATCATTACATGAGGTTGTCGACCAAAAAGAATTTCAAAGGGTGATAAGTTAAGCGGAGACCTGGGAGTGGTTCTGATTCTGTACAACACTAATGGCAAAGCTTCTGGCCACAATAATCCAATTTCAGCCATCACTTTGCTCAGCTTGTTCTTAATAGTGCTGTTCACTCTCTCTACCTTCGCACTCGCCTGTGTTCGGTACGGAGTATGTAGCTTGCCATTAATTCCCATCAGTTTGCACATGACCTGAAAGACTTCACCTGTAAAATGGGTACGCCTATCACTTTCAATCATTCTAGGGATACCATATCTACACACAAATTCCTGCACAATTTTCTTTGCAGTGAACGTAGCATTATTTGTGGCAGCAGGGAATGCTTCTACCCAGTTGGAAAACACATCGATACATACTAACACATATTTAAAATTCCTACAGGGTGGTAACTGTATGAAGTCGATTTGTATTACCTGGAAAGGTCCGTCTGTGGGAGGGATATGGGATGGCTCTGTTGGTATTGTCTTACCAATATTCTTCCTCAAGCAAGTAAAACATGTCATTGCTCTCTTACCTGCATGAGAAGAGAATCCTGGCGCACACCAGTAGGCTCTTACCAGCTTGCACATACCCTCTTTGCCCAGATGAGTCAGACCATGTGCCGCCTCAGCTAGACTTGGAAGATATGCTCTGGGGGCCACTGGCTTACCGTGTCCACCTGTCCAAAGTCCTGAGGACTCCTGACCATACCCCTTCGACTTCCAGACCGCCTTTTCCTGTAGGGAACACAAATTTTGCATTTCAATTAGCTGTTGTGTGTTGACCGTGTTAAATGTCATCAGTGATGTGATGTTCGTCTGTATGGTGGTGCTTGCTGCTGATTTAGCAGCTTCGTCTGCCCGGCTGTTACCAAGTGAAATTGGGTCTTGGTTGTAAGTATGTGCTTTGCACTTGATAACAGCCACTCTGTCTGGTTCCTGTATTGCTGTCAGAAGCCTTTTGATGTGGGACGCATGCGCTACAGGTGTGCCAGCTGCCATCATGACATTTCTGAGGCGCCACAGGGCCCCAAAATCATGCACCACTCCAAAGGTGTACCTAGAGTCTGTGTATATATTAGCTGGCTTACCTTTGGCTAATTCACATGCTCTGGTTAGGGCGACCAGCTCAGCAACTTGTGCTGAGTGCAGTGGGCCAAGGGGTTCAGCTTCTATGATACCTTCATCATCTACAACTGCATATCCGGTGCACAAGTCTCCCGATTCCGTCTGTCTGTGGTAACTACCGTCAGTGTAGAAGGTAAAGTCTACTCCCTCCAGTGGGTTATACTGATGTCAGGTCTTGCAGTGAAAGTTTGGTTCAGGTATTCCATACAATCATGAGTATCAGTATCTGCACTAAATCCTCCTTCACCATCATTCTCATCCTCCACCCTTTGTGCATGACCAGGCACACTTGGCAAGTAAGTTGCAGGATTTAGTGAGCTGCATCTCTTAATGGCGATGTTTACAGCGGCCATCAGTGATAATTCCCACTTTGTAAACCGAGCAGATGAGACGTGTCTGGTGTGGGCGGAGTTTAGTAAGCTGATACTGCATGAGGTGTATGGATGGTCAAGTCGTGTCCTAACACTACGTCCTCGCTTTTACTTACCAGCAAAGCTATCGCTGCAACACTTCGCAAGCAAGTGGGGAGAGACCGTGCTACAGTGTCCAGCTGTGCACTGTAGTAGGCTACCGGTCTGCTGGCATCACCATGTCTCTGTGTTAAGACTCCTGCCACGCACCCAGCACTTTCAGTACCGTACAATTCGAAGGGCTTCTCATAATCTGGCATACCTAATGCATGTGCTTGTGATAGACACTGAGTCTCTCAAACGCCAGTTCGGACTCATCTGTGTGAGAGATCCGTTCTGGTTTGTTCAAAGAGACCATTTCTTGCAAAGGTAAAGCCAGTATAGAGAACCCTGGAATCCAGTTTCGACAGTACCCACACATTCCAAGGAGAGTGTGGCTCTGTTGCTGAGTTTGTGGCAGAGTCATGTCGCGTATCGCCTGTATTCTATCAGCGGTGAGGTGTCTCAGTCCTTGTGTCAAGCAGTGTCCCAAGTATTTGACCCTGGTCTGGCACAACTGCAACTTATCCTTTGAAACCTTGTGTCCTGTATGGGAAAGATGAAACAGAAGCTGTTTCGTATCTTTCAAGGACGATTCGAGTGAGTCAGAACACAACAATAAGTCATCGACATACTGTATTAGTACTGATCCACTCTCAGGTTGAAAGGATTGTAAACAGTCATGCAAGGCCTGGGAGAAAATACTCAGGCTGTCAATGAAACCTTAGGGGAGACAAGTCCATGTGTACTGTACTCCCCTGTATGTAAAAGCAAAGAGGTATTGGCTGTCAGGGTGAAGAGGGACAGAAAAGAAAGCAGAGCGGAGATCAATGACAGTGAAGAATTTTGCGGTAGGGGGAATTTGCATGAGGATGACAGCTGGATTGGGCACTTCGGGGAATTGGCTCTCAACTATTTTGTTTATTCCCCTTAGATCCTGCACTAGCCTGTAACCCCTCCCCCCCACTCTTTTTCACAGGGAAGATGGGACTATTGGCGGTGCTGGACATCCTGACTAGGATGCCCTGCTGTAGCAGCCGCTCTATGACGGGGTACACTCCTAACTCTACCTCTGGCTTCAGAGGATATTGAGGGATTTTTGGAGCTATCCTGCCATCTTTTACTTGTACTGCTACTGGAGCTACATTCGCCATCAATCCAGTGTCCTGTCCATCTTTGGTCCAAAGGGAACCCGGTATTTGTGAGATCATTTCCTCTACCTTTGATGGACACGTGTCTATAACAGTAGAATGCGACATTAGCCTTTGAGGGGTGTCTAGTATATCTTGCACTTCTTGAGCATGGTTCTCAGGTATATCCAAGAAGACACCCTCAGGAGTACAATATATGACACACCGCATTTTACACAATAGGTCTCTGCCGAGTAGATTAGTCGGAGCCGATGCAGCCAACAGAAAAGAATGTTTGGTTTGCAAGGGCCCTATCGTAATCTCTGCAGGTCTACTCAAAGGGTATTGTTGCACCGTTCCTGTTACTCCCATTGCCGAAATCGTTTTACCCATGGTTTTTACACCTGATGTGTAATTCAACACTGACCTGGCCGCCCCTGTATCTACAAGTAAAGGTAATGGTACACCAGCTACATCAACCATGACCTCAGGTTCACTACCAAGGCTAGCAATCAACTTCACTGGCTGTAGACTACAGGTATGGCCTGACCTCTATTGTGTAGTGGGACCTTCCCGCAGTGCGCTGGCAGCTACGATATGTGAGGGGGATAACTGAGAGTTTTCAAAGGTCTGCCATTCCCTCCTAGGTGGATACCTCCGTGTTTCCCCTCTATGTGGTCCCTGTTCCCAATTATGTGTGTTATAGCGTGGTTTGTATCCTGGTCTAGGGGGGTCTGTATACATTATGTGTCCCTTTATTCCTACATTCCCTTGAGTAATGTCCTTCCTTCTGGCAATTATAGCATACTATTACATGTGACTTACCATCAGGGGTCTGGGATCTTGGCTGATGTGGTTTTGTTGTAAGAGCCTGTATACTTACCGTCATCAGCCTATCCCCTTGCGACTCCCTGTGTTTAATTATATTCCGATCATGCTCGATAGCGGACTCTCTCAACGCAGCCACCTAGATACCTCTCCAGTTTGGTAGAGAGGTTTGCACCCTTGTCCTTAGTGCCTCCTTTAAACTGTCCATTAACACAGAAACAGCTACCTCCCTGTGATGTGCATTATCCTTAATGTCCTCGATCCCAGTGTATCTAGCTATTTCCTGCAGTGCTCGGTGGAAATATTCAGATGCCATTTCACCTTCCTCTTGTCTTATGGAATTTTTTTTATTCCATTTAACAATAGTAGGGAAATACACTCCTAATTGCAGATTGATTTGCTTTTTGCACTGTTCACCAATCTTTGTTTGTGGGTTCATGAGCGTTACCTAACTCTCTAACGAATTTCTGGCATCCGACTAGATCTCTTCTGGTATCGGGAAATTCTGACATAATTGACCTTAACTCTGCTCGGGACCAAGGACAATGCATGGCAATGTTCCTGACGGGAGTTACTCCCTGAGTGTCAGTTCTCCCGTTGGGAACTGCAATCACCCTGACAGGATTTAATTCAACTACATCATTCTGGCTTGACTCTATAATGCGGGGAGCTATTGTCTCTGCATAGTGTATGGTGCCGTACTTACCTGTGGACACAACCTCACTTATCCCTTCGCTAGGGGGCCTTGCTACAACCCTTGGTGGTTGGGCCGTGCTCACCTGAGTATTCTGTATGGTGGCTGCTAGAGAGAGTGCCGATATCGTGCTGAGCTCATCTTCCTGCTCACAGTCCTGGGGAAAATTTAAAACGGGATACAGTTGGCAAGGGTTAGCGTTAGTACATTTATCAATTACTTTCCTATCCTGTACCAATGCATCATTGCTTGTAGCCAATTTCTCCCCATCAACATATGGTGGTGGTGGCGCAGTCCCCATTGTTTTCCCGCTAGGTCTAGAACCTGCTGTGCGAGCCAGTTCCCTCTGCACATCCCCCTCTTGCTGCCACAAGTTTAAACAATCTGTATGTCTAATCCTTTGTTTTCTGGATTTTATCAGACATATCCTAGTCCTTATGTTCTGTAATACCTCTGGCTCAAAGCTGCCCACCCTACGGAATGATACCCTATCTTCTGCAGTCATACGTACCCATTCAGAACAAAAAGTCTCCGCGTGTGGACCATATTTCCCACACATAATAAACCTCGCTGATCCCTTGGGCTGCGGCTCTTCAGCCTGAACCCTGGCTACCATACGTTCACCGCTTGTGCAATTGGATCCCATCGCAGACTTTTTCCTTTTACGCAATCCCCAATGCACGACACGAATAGACGGTGAAAGTTCCTAGAGCACTTTCACCCACTCCTTCTCCGCTGGTGTACTACGACTTACTCCAATAGTGACCACCGCGTACCCAGTGAGGGCCATAACTGTTTTTTATTCACTGGAAGTGTTAGGAGTGACTTACCATTTCCAGTGAATATCCACCGTTGGAGATTTTCCTGAGAGAGACCAGCAAAAACTCCCTATGCACTTATACACAAATCACGCTTGCATATGCTCTACACGGCGCTAATGATACAGCGGTTTTGTGCAAAAAAAAAGTTTGCACAAGAGTATCAAGTTGCGTCACGTATCACACTTACAAACGCGCGGTCCAATCGCACAGCGTATAGGTATTTGTTACCTATCCGCTCTACGACCACGAGTCGAATGTACAAACCGACCCTCAGCCGGAGCGTAACAAAAAACTTTTAACTTCAATACTACACAATGCACAATTCCCTACTATGCTCCTCTGCAAATCTCCTCATGATTTGCGTACTTTACTATCTATACTAACGTGAGTCAGCCGCCACACGCCGCCAAGCCTCCACTTACTTGGTGTACCAAACGACGGGATCCCAAATTCCGGGGTTCAAACCCACTCACTCCTGCTTTCAGCTCACACAAATACACAGTGTTTTTCTGTACAGAAAATTTCCACTCTTTCTGATCGGCAGCTTTTACCCAAGAGGCAGTATAGGTTAAACAAAAGTCTTATACTAATCTGCTTTTGAAATTGGATAGTTATGTGCTATTGTGTTTAAAGTATACTATCCCACGTTAATTGAACAACTATTGTGTGGTTTTATTATGCGCACACAACCCTACGCAAGGTTGCGTAATTACGCAACCGTGCTTACCTCTATGCCACGTGAGCGGCCTTGCGCCACGTGCACTTTTTTGTATGCTGTCCTCACGTTCCATACCACGTGTACCGATGTGCGTATACAATAAAACAAATCACACAAATTCGATAAATGTGAGCAATAAAAACTACTATTGCCCACTAAACACAACCCACACTTTTTCTGTGTAACCCTTTATGACTGGGCCAGAACTGCGTTTGATTTCACACAGATCTAACCTGGCCTAGCAATCTATACCTTGTGGCAACAATATGCGAGAGGGTATGCGAAGTATCGGTGCCCTTTGTGTACGCTTTTGGCGCCAAAACAAATTATACAGATTTTTTAAATAGCTTTTTACCTGTTTACCTATGGGTTCTTTCAGCACCTCTGCAGACCAGACAGAGCAGATGCAATCTAACAGCACACAAATAGGGTTTTTAGAACATCCAACAACCAGAAAAAGGTTTAACGTAGATATCTTTCCACCCTTTGCTGATAAAGTCTGCTATGACCTGCTAGCCTGTGAGCATGTGAAAACCGGATCGAGCCCCCAATTGTAAATGTTGATTTACTTACAGGACTAAAAGCTATACTTTAAACACACTTAATACACTTTAATATTGAGTCGCTACGGCCGCTGTGTTTAACCTTTCACCCTTATATTGTTCGCAAACCTTACGTACACAAGATCGTACCGTGTACGCACTCTGCGTATGTACACCAAAAGGGTGTAGAGACTACACAGTTTGCGTACACAGGCCTACATGCTTTTAGCACAATGCAGCAGCCCGAGTGGCTGTAAATAAACTTTAAACCTTAGCAAGGAAATGGGACACGACACCAATTGTAATTCAAAAACTATGTTGAGGTCCAACCAACAATGGTTATCTTTACTAGCAGGGGGTTACAACGATAATACAATACAATTAGAGAAAAAGGCTACAGTCAATGGTACATACGTTTGTTCGCCTGCGCTTCCCGGTCCGGTCCTCAATCATCAAGGTAGATGATCTTCAGAGATTGTGAGAGTGACCTGGCCTGCAGCTGGCTTTTTATACATTTGTCCAAAACCTAACACAATGGAAACTGTAATCTCTTTGTCCATTGGACACAGGGATGGTCATTTACAGTACAGGAGAGGTCATAGGTCGGTTTGAATAGGTGGGCGATGTCTGGTCAAGGTGCACTTGCAGATGTTCTCCTCTGGGTTCCCGCTGCATATTAAGTGTACAGTAAATACAGTTAATATTTATATTCTGCTCCTGCGCATAACTATTCGCAGGAGCGTGCGATCTTCTGCAAACCAACGCCGGAATATTGCTCTTAAAATACCCTACAGCTGGATTCCAAACACCACTTTATAACCTAGTTCTGTCCCCTCCTATCCTGTAAAGGTGAATCCCTTTGTTCTTATACCCTTTAAGCAAGTGTAACTCACTGGTGTGGTGCAGGGAGACTATGTGTACATTGTGCACTATTTGGATTAAATATGTAATATGTTTTTTATGGCTTTTCCATGCGATCACAAATACTACTGTAATTACTCATACCACGCGCTAATACACAGGACCGCGGGAGCGACCATACGCAAATTGCGAATATGCGCACGCACGGCAGAACAAGTACGCGCACGGAGGTTATCTGTGTGTCATTTGTACGTGATGTGTGTACTGAAATATTTTCGACTTTGACAGGTGGTACTGGCACAATGACCTGTGTCTCCACCAACTTCTGGACAGCTGCTTGTAGTACACTGTTGTCTGCCAACAGAGTTGGCAAGCCTGATTTGAAAAAACGATGAGGGGGGAGACTTTGAAATTCCAGCCTGCATCCATGGGATACAATATCTATCACCCAGGGATCCAGGCCGGACGATACCCAGACGTGACTGAAGTGTCTGAGTCTCGCTCCCACCTCCAGGCGCGCGGTCCACCGCCATGCGGAGGGCTTTGGCAAACCTGAAGCAGGCTTTTGTTCCTGGGAACCTGCAGCATCAAGTTTCTTGGACTTAACTCGACCTTCCCTAAAGAAGGTATTGGACGGTCTGGCCTTTCTAGGCTTGTTAGGCCGAAAGAAGCAGGTGCTGCTGAGGGAAGAAACGGAGACATACCCACTGTAGCAGTTGATATCCACGCGTCTAGAGCTTCCCCAAAGAGAGCCTGAACTGTATAGAGTAGGGACGCCACACTTTTTCTGGATTCCGCGTCGGCCGACCACTGGCACAGCCACAGTCCCCGACGAGCTGAAACAGACATGGAAGAGATTCCCGCAGCCATGAAACCCAGGTCTTTCATGGATTCTACCATAAAACCTGCTGAATCATGTATGTTGCTTAAATATAATGCAATATCATCCCTATCCATTGTATCCAAATCCTCAAGTAAGGTAGCCGACCACTTTACAATTACCTTTGCAATCCATGCCGTAGCAATAGTGGGACGCAATATGGCCCCTGAAGCAGTGTACATTGAGTTAAGTGTGTTATCAATTTTTCTATGAGCCGGCTCCTTTCAGGCGGTAGATCCTGGAACAGGCAAAACCACCTTCTTTGAGAGTCTGGACACAGATGGGTTAACAATCGACGGGTTTTCCCATTTTTTCCTATCCTCTTCAGGGAAAGGAAACGCCACTTGGACCCTTTTAGGGACCTGGAATTTTTTCTCAGGGTTTTCCCATGCTTTTTCAAATATAGCATTCAATTCCTTTGACACAGGGAAGGTTAGCAATGCTTTCTTATTTTCAGAAAAAGGCATCCTCAACCTGCTCAGGCGTGGTATCATTAACATTCAACACATCCTTGATAGCCTCTATCAACAATTGCACCCCCTTTGCAAGAGATGCGGATCCCCGCAACACATCCCCATCACCATCTGTGGTGTCAGAATCGGTATCCGTGTCGTCTTGTGTGACATGCACAAGCGCACCCTTATGGGGGTATATAGCGAAGTGTCCTGAGGTACCAGAAACCGGCCATACTGCCATAGAGCTCTGTAATACCTGGGATGTAGATTCATTACCTGCAACCCTATCAGAAATCTAAGAAATCCAAGCTTTGATAGAGGAAACCCACTCAGACTCACTTGCTAGAATCTGTGCTAAACCAGTGCTATCCTGATTACATTTAATGGGATCATCCTGGGAGGACAAATCCTCTGCAGCATATGACACAGTGTACCTGGACATAGCTAAAGGAGACCACCAAACACTCTACGCACACACAGGTGAGGGCAGACAGAGTTTCCCCCCAAGAATGGCAAGAGAGACACAGAGATTAGAGCCAACCCACACACAGCACTTTTACCAAAGGGAGACCCCCTTGTCAGCACTGACTGTGCACCTTAATAGGACACACAGTCATATTACAGCCTCCCCCCCCCCTTCTACAACCCCCTAGTACCGTTCACAGATAGCTGGAGTTGCTGTGGAGGGACCTGTTCTCCTTCTTAGCGCTGTGCAGGCAGGAAAATGGCGCTGAAACGCTGCTGGGTCTGCTCTGAGGAGAAGGCGGCCCCCTTCATGGCGCTGTTTTCTCGCTCTTCATGGATTATACCGGCCTGAGGAATTAGTGCTGGCTGAGATCCGGGGACCCCGAGAGGCTTCTGGACCAGTGTAGGGTGTCTGCGCTGGCTCAGGGCTCCCCTCACAGCGCCGCACCATATACTGCTGAGCCATCTCCGGAGCCTCCATCTTCACACCGATCCCTCGCTTGGTAGGGGGTCGGTGTCTCACTCGCCACCGAATCCTTAGCTCTGCAAGGGGGTGGCGGCATGCTGCTGGGGCGAGCAGTCCCCTGTGGCAGAGAACGATCAGACCCCTCTGGAGCTCAGTGTCCAGTCAGCAGAGACAGTGGCTTAGACCCCGCAGGGCGGACACTGCTCCCCCCCTTATTCCCACGCTACAGGGAGGCTGTTGCCAGCAGCCTCCCTGTAAAATAATAAACTCTAAAAAATAACTTTTCTTGGAAAATTTAGGAGAGCTCTCCTAGCTGTGACCGGCTCCTCCGGGCACATGTTCTAAACTGAGTCTGGTAGGAGGGGCATAGAGGGAGGAGCCAGCCCACACTCTCAAACTCTTAAAGTGCCAATGGCTCCTGGTGGACCCGTCTATACCCCATGGTACTAATGTGGACCCCAGCATCCTCTAGGACGTAAGAGAAAATATTTTATCCACACCATATCATGTTGGTTGGCAAGTGCTACTCTTGCCTGGGACGCCTTCTCATAAACTTACAGAATGCTATATAGGGCCTTTACAGAAAGACTATTCTTTACATTTGTGCTTACAGTTTTACCAGTTCCTGTGTTCCTTAGGTCAGTACCAGTAGAGGGGTAATCGGCCTTTTAGAACAGCTTCACAAGGTCATCACCTATAGCACGCCTCTTCCCATTAGAGCTATTCATGTTTACCAGTACTCAGAAGATGCCCACAAGTCTTCAACAACAGAAATTAAAAGCTAATCATCCCAATGTATTACCTAGGTTTAATTAAGGGCAGAAATCTAAACAAAGATATAACTAGGTGTTACGGGAAAAGGCAAGCAGCTGGCAGACGAATTAGAGCATGCAGGTAACAGCATTGGCAGCCGGTGGATAATATAGTATCTGCGATGGTGTGCAGGGTTACCGGTCATGCCCAGTATCTTACCCAATGACAGGGATAGCTGCAAACAAGACATACGATTTGGGATCAGAGGTGGCTATAATGAGTATACTATCCTGTGTAGGGACCTGTGTAAAGTACCAGTCAATCAGCTCCTGTCATTTTATAGGCTAAATACTGGCAGGGGCTCATTAGTTGGTACTTTATCTCTGCACACTTTGATAAATCTCCCCCATGGCCGAATTCAGGGCAGGAGACAGCAACAAAATCCAAATCACAACGGAGTCAGCAACAAGAAATAGAACACAGAAATACAGGATCAGCATCTAACAATACAGGAACTACTACAAAGTAAAACAACCTAATGGCTATATAAACCTCCAGCAGACAATCAGCTAAATACTAATGTTGAGTTCACAAGAGCACAACACCTGAGGCGGGATGCAGCAAACCTAAAAATGCGGGCAAGATAATGCTGTTTTTGGAGTTTTGACCGCTTTTCTCTTATGCACCAAGGTCTGGAATTTGTTACATTCCTGAGCTTGAACACTATGGGCTTCTATTTGCATTATGCCCTGAGAGTGTTCCATTCGGATCCCTACCAGCACCCCCCTTGGCGCAGGTCCTAAACCTCCAAGTCCCCACACCGCAAAGGACAGTTCTCTTTGGGAGACCTGTCCTTGCTAAAATCTTCATACATATGGCGTTATTAATTAAAAATGCGATGCATCATACAGCCCGCCCCTGTGGAGAGAGAGGTTGCCTAGGGGAATTAAAAGATGCTGGTGGGGTTTCCATGGCAACTGGTCCAGAAGCCTTAATAGCCTCATCAGTGTTTATTGCTTAGAGCAGGCCGAAGGGCATTGAGAACAGTTGTTGCTTCTCTAACAGTATCCCTATTGAAACCTGCATGTACACTGCCAGGTCACCTAAAGGCTTCATCATCTATTTAAGTTTAGCGATCTCTTGCGTATGTGGTCCAGGATATCTTTGACTCTGATAGGATCAAGTGACAGAGTACAGTCTGTCTGAAAGATCTTGGGAAGTTGCAGGACAAATTCCATGTACATCGGGTCATTGTCACCTTCCTCAGCCATGACCCAGGCAAACTTGTGGCACCTACAGTAGAAGTTGCCTTGGAAGACATCGGGTACTGGCAGGCTCCTTTATTTTTACAATGTTTGGCAGGTTTCTCCCTTAGGTCTTGAACCCTGCTACCACAAGGGACCAAGAAGAAAGCTGCTGTATATGCGATAAGTGCAGTGCGCACCACAGTGTACAGCAATTAAACAGTGTTTAATGGGGAGTATGGGGCAGTCTAGTGAGAAGCGCATACCCCATTTGTATTACAGACAGACCCCTTGTAACAATTTATGGATCTGAATTTCAGTGTTGGGAGGTATGTATTGGATCGGGGAGCTGAGGAGGGGAGGGATGGTAGTATACATGTCTGTTTTTGAATCTAGGCCTGCTGAGGCACAACTGTATTTCTAAGGGTTGGGTATGAAATCTCGGCTGTCGGGATCCCAACAGTCAGAAGACGAACAGTACAATGCCGTAACTAGACATTTTGGTGCCCTGTGCCAGAAAGAGCATTGGTGCCCTGACCATATTTTAAATAGGGACATCCTTCAGCACGCTCCCCCATAGAAAGGGAGGGTTACACCCACATTTGCTCCTACACACTTGTCATTCAGACAAACTGGTTAAATACGTGTTTAACCAATTTGTCTGAACAACGGTTTTTGGCCATTTTCCAGTGTATGGGAGCAAATGGTCGATTGTCATTACCGGATTTTCATTCCAACCAGCCAGATTGTACAGATGGTCTGCAAGATAATTGTATAGTGTATGCCCTGCTTAAGTATAAACATACAGTTATGAAATACCCCTTCTATTCAGCATCTTGACAGTTTCATATTATTAAATCATGCATATGTAGTGTCAAAGTCGAAAAATATCATGCTTCACATTGCCATATACTAACCCCATGCACATGCCCGCTGCTCGTGCATTCAGTCTGCCGTACGTGCACATGTCCGCAAATTGCGTACACTCGCTCCGGCGATTACGCGCGGTATATGCGTATTTACGGTAGAGTTTATGAGCTTGTAGCGGGCGACTCGTTTATAACATAGTTAACTAAAATAGTGCGTTTTGTAGATAATATTCCCTTTAATAATGTCTGCAAGTATGTTTAATGTAAATGGTTCGTGGACATGGGAATTCCTCTTTGCATGATACGAAGGGTCTGACAAAGGTTGAACAGTGGTGTCTAGTACCTAACTGAAGAGTATTTTATTAGAAACATTCCGGTGTTGGTTAGGAAGAGATTAATCGCTCCTGCGTATAGTTATGTCTATAAGAAGTTTATGGACATTTACTGTATTTGCAGTTCATTATCCATGCGGCGGGAATCCTGTGGATACCTCCCACCTGAGCAGTTTGAAATAGTCACAGCCCACCTGTTCAAATCCACCTATGACCTTTTGTTATAATGCAGAGAGACATTCCTGTGTCCAATGAACAATGAGATTGTAGGGCCCTTTGTAGTGTACTGTATGTTGTGTATATAAAGGCCACTGTCCCCTGACCGGCCAGTACTTTCTCTCATCAACAATTATCAGTCGGATAATTGGAGGACTGGATCCGGTTGCGCTAGCGAGTGTTCCCCCGTATGGTATGTTTCTCTGTGGCCACTTTGTTACCCGTTTAATGTAAGGCATTCATTCTTATTCTATGTATTTGTGTTTGCGTTCGTTCGCTATTGTGTATCTTACTGTTTAGTTATTCTGTTTAGGTATTACTGTTAGGTCTGTAGTGTATAAGCTGTAATCTGTATTCTTTTCCCTTTTACTTACTAAAAATCATCTGGTAAGGTGTTGGAACCTTAACAAGAGTTTGTGTGATTTACCATATAAGTGCTAAGGGTTTCAGAGCATCTCAATTGCTCAAACAGCTTGCATACTCACAAAGGTTCAGTGTTACACCATTATAGTACCACGGTATTAAGGTTTACAGTGTAAGCATATTCTGTGTTTAAAGTTTATAAAGGTTACTATCTGTGTGTACGCTCGCTGTGTGTATTCCGTACACCCAGCGCAGCGTGTGTACGTAACTTGCGTACCACGTGTGAGGTCTTTGTACGCAAACAGCGTACAAAGTACGTAGCCCGTGAATGAGGTTTAGCGGCCATTACGGCATTACGGTATTAGTAAATAGCTTATGTTAAAAGGTAAATATTTAGCTTTATCAATTGGGGACTCGTCCGGTCCACCTCATATCCGCAGTCAGGCGAAAACGCGCAGACTTTATCGATCAGCAAAGGGTGGAAAGGTAGTATCCCCTGTATCCGTGTTTGTGGTTGGGGATATTGTAGTGCTGATCGGATAAGCGTCTGCGTCTGCTTTGCTTGGTTTGTAGGGATGCTGGTGAGATCCGAGGAAGGTAAGAACATACAGCTATTGTTTTAAATCTGTTTCTCTCTCTCTCTCTCTCTCTCTCTCCCTCTCTCTGTTTGGCGCGAATTGCGCACACAATACACGCACACACACCTGTATTTTTATTTTGTGTATTGTCGCATAGTCACTCTCTTGTTGCCATTAGAATTGATTGTTAGACACGTGCTGAGGAAATTTGGTGCTATTTAGTTGAGATTATAAAAGTAATATTTAAGGGAATAATTGTAAAGGGCAGCACACAGCATAACAGATACTGTGTGGTGTTCGGTAAGCGATTACAGTTGAACATCGTTTACATTTA
This sequence comes from Pseudophryne corroboree, assembly GCF_028390025.1. NCBI lineage: Eukaryota > Metazoa > Chordata > Amphibia > Anura > Myobatrachidae > Pseudophryne > Pseudophryne corroboree. The sequence goes on from NC_086448.1 coordinate 164,870,592, forward strand.
TAGAAGCGTGTTATTTGTGTTACTGTGAACGTATCTGGACTTTGTGCATACGTGTCTCGGGCAACGTGCGAGATTACGTACGCGACGCAAAGGCGTACACACGTGGCGTATATTACGCAACGTGCGTACGGATACGCCCACTAAACTCAAATCACACGATAACATTGTTTTAGTGTGGGCGGTATAGTAGCCACGCGATAATAGCACAAGTTTGTTCAGTTTCCAAAAGTTTAAAGAGAACCTTTTTCTATTGCAAAACCTGGGGATCGAACTACTGCCTGAATGAAAGCGATTTCTGTACAGAAAAATCAGTGTGCATATGAGTGAATAGGAGTGAGTGTGCAAATAAAGGTATTCTTTTTGTGAACCCAAAAATCGGGATCCCGTCGGAGACCACATCAGGTGAGTGGACACTTGGTGGCGTGGGACTGGCTTGCCCACGTTAACATTGTATAAGGTAAAGGAGCAAGTAGTAGTCGCAGACAAAAAGAACTGCGAAGGTTAAAGCGCAGCCCAGGGGGTTGGCATAGCACCCATATAGGCACAAGTTGAGAAAACGCTCCGGCTGAAGGTTTCACAGCCTAATCAACCGATTCCATTGGTCGCACGGCGAATAAATAATAGTTATTTATACGAAGTGCGACTGGACCGCACGCTACTGTGTACATTAGTTAGGTCACCTTGATACCCACTAAAATTTGCTGTGGGATCATAGACACTATTTGTACATTTTAACGTGATTTGTGTAGGTTTTTGTTATTTTAAGGGAGTTTCGCTGTTCACTCAGGAAATCTCCAACAACTAATATTTACTGGGAAGGGTAGCATACTCCCACACGCCCCAGTAAATAGAGGTTACAAAAAGATCCCGAGATTGGGTATGACCAGTGGTGGGCACATTGCTGGAATTCGTATTGGCCAATAGGGGCGTGAGTGAGTGAAGGCACTCGTTGAACTTTCACCATCGCCTTATCTCTGGGAACTTGGTTTGTTTTGTAAGAATTCGCTGAGACAGCAATATCTGCAAACGATGGGGGCCAGTTGCTCAAGTAAGGGACGACCAACAAGGGTTCACGTTGGTAGTTGTTGGCCCAAAGGGTCAGCACGGTATATAATGTGTGAGAAATACGGATCACACACACAGGTATTATGCAAAGAATGGGAACGAATGACTGAGGATGATGGGGAACAGTTTCCCAGGGTGGGCAGTTTGAATCCTGAGGTATTGCAAAATCTAAGAAAGAGGATAGGTCTAATAAAATCTGCAAAACAGAGGATTAGACATCATGATTGTTTACAGTTATGGCAACAGGAGAGTGAAATACAACAGGAATTAGCTCAAAAAGCAAATTCAAATCCTGGTAGAAGTCTGATAGCAACGGCACCACCACCGTATATAGTAGGGGAAAAAGTGGCTGCAGAGAATGGCATACGGGTGTACGAAAAGAGTGCACTTAACAAATATAGTAGTGATCAGAGTAAAATGAATGTTAATACAAATGTTGATGCTAATGCTAACCCGTGCAAGTTGTATCCCATTTTAAACTTCCCTCAGGTATGCGACCAGGAAGATGAGCCCACTACGATTTCAGCTCTCTCTCTAGCGGCCACCATAAACGATACTCCAGTGGGCACGGCCCAACCAGTAAGAGCGGTATCGAAGGCCCATAGTGCAGGGACAGGTGAGGTTGTGTCAACAGGTAAGTACGGCACTGTACAATATGCTGAAACTGTTACACCACACACTGTAGAATCAACCCAGAGTGAGGTAATTGATCTTAATCCTGTTAGAGTGATAGCGGTCCCCAATGGGAAGACCGACGCAAATGGAGTCACACCCATCAGGAATATTGCAATGCATTGTCCCTGGTCCCGGGCAGAATTAAGAACAATTTTGTCTGAATTTCCCGATCCCAGAAAAGATCTAGCTGCATGTCAAAGGTTCATTAAGGACCTAGGTAACTCCGCTGAACCCAATAACAAAGATTGGCGGACACTACTGCGGGCATGTCTGCCCTCTAGTATTGACCCTGTTAAATTCATTACAGATTGTAAATTGGATGCTGAGGTACCCCTCACTGACGAGTACAATCAGGAAAATGTTAAACAGATCAATCTGCAGTTAGGAGTATATTTCCCAGCCGTTGTAAAATGGAACAAAATTTTCTCCATAAAGCAAATGGAAGGAGAAACTGCTTCTGATTATTTCCACCGGGCACTGGAGGAAATGGCTAGATATACTGGGATCATGGACATTTAGGCAAATGTACATCATAGAGAGGTAGCGGTGTCCGTATTGATGGACGGTTTAAAGGAAGTATTAAGAAATAGGGTACAAACCACTCAACCTAACTGGAGAGGTATGTCGGTGGCCGCTTTAAGAGAGACTGCTGTCGGGCACGACAGGAACATCACGAGACGCAGGGAGTCACAGGGTGATAAGCTGATGGCCATAAGTATCAAAGCCCTTACAACAAGGCCGCCTCAGTTTAAATCTCAGACCCCTGGTGGTAAGCCGTATATGGTAAAATGTTACAATTGTAATAGGGAAGGACATTTTACACGTAACTGCACCAAAAGAAACTCACATAATGTATATCGACCCCCTAGACCAGAGCATAACACACAGTATGGCACATGTAGATGGGAGCAGGGACCGCAGAGGAGGAGTGATGAGCCACACGCATGGGAAACTAGGAGGTACCCACCAAAAAGAGACTGGCAGATCTCTGAAAATTCCCAGTTACCTCCCTCACATATTGTAGCAACCAATGCGCTGCGGGAAGGTCACAATTTACAATAGGGGTGGGGCCACACCTGTAGTTTGCAGCCAGTGAAATTAATTGCGAGCCTTGGAAGTGAACCCGAGGTCACAATTGATGTAGCTGGTAGATCTCTACCTTTCCTTGTAGATACGGGGGCGGCCAAGTCAGTGATAAATTCAACAGTGGGTATGAAGACCACTGGTAAGACAATTCCAGCCATGGGAGTAACAGGAGTAGTACAATACTACCCGTTAAGCAAACCAGCAGAGATTACGATAGGGCCTTTACAGACTAAGCATTCTTTTCTGCTAGCTGCATCGGCTCCGACTAATCTACTTGGTAGAGATTTACTGTGCAAGATGGGATGTGTCATATATTGTACTCCTGAAGGTGTATTCTTAGATATACCTGAGAATCACGCTCAGGAAGTGCAGGATATGTTAGACACCCCACAAAAGTTAATGACGCATACTGCTGTTGCAGATAAGTGTCCGTCCAAGGTAGAGGAAATGATTTCCCAGATACCGGAATCACTTTGGACCAAGGATGGACAAGACACTGGATTAATGGCAAATGTAGCTCCTGTAGTAGTTCAAGTAAAAGATGGTAGGATAGCTCCAAAAATCCCACAGTATCCTCTGAAGCCGGAGGTGGAGTTAGGAGTTTACCCAGTAATAGAGCGCTTGCTACAACAGGGCATTCTGGTTAGAACGTCCAGCACTGCCAATAGTCCCATCTTCCCTGTTAAAAAGAGTGGGGGGAGGGGTTACAGGCTAGTGCAGGACCTAAGGGGGATCAACAAAATAGTTGAGAGCCAATTCCCCGTAGTGCCAAATCCAGCTGTCATCCTTATGCAGATCCCTCCCACTGCCAAATTTTTCACTGTAATTGACCTCTGCTCCGCCTTCTTCTCGGTACCTCTGCACCCTGACAGCCAATATTTGTTTGCATTTACATATAGAGGAGTACAGTACACCTGGACTCGTGTACCACAAGGTTTCATCGACAGCCCAAGTATTTTCTCGCAGGCTCTGCATGATTGTTTACAATCCTTTCAACCTGAGAGTGGATCAATATTAATACAGTATGTAGACGACTTACTGCTGTGTTCTGATTCACTCGAATCGTCCTTGAGAGATACGAAACAGCTTCTGTTTCATCTTTCTGATACAGGACACAAGGTTTCAAAGGACAAGTTGCAATTATGCCAGACCAAGGTAAAATATTTGGGGCATTGTTTGACACAAGGACTGAGACACCTCACCACTGATAGAGTACAGGCAATTCATGACATGACCCTGCCACAGACTCAGCAACAGATTTGCACGTTCCTAGGAATGTGTGGGTACTGTCGTAACTGGATCCCAGGATTTTCCATACTGGCCCTACCTTTGCAGGAGATGGTCTCATCAAACAAACCAGATCGGATCTCGCACACAGATGAGTCTGAGCTGGCGTTTAAGAGGCTCAAGCAGTGCCTAACGCAGGCACCAGCATTAGGTACGCCAGATTATGGGAAACCCTTTGAACTGTACGGTACGGAAAATGCTGGATGTGCGGCAGGTGTCTTAACCCAGAAGCACGGTGATGCCAGCAGGCCGGTAGCCTACTACAGCGCTCAGCTAGACACGGTAGCGCGATCCCTCCCCACATGCTTGCGAAGTGTTGCAGCAATAGCATTGCTAGTGAGTAAAAGTGAAGATGTAGTGCTAGGACACAACCTCACAATCCATACACCTCATGCAGTGTCAGCCTTATTAAATTCTGCCCAAACCAGACACGTCTCATCCGCACGGTTTACAAGGTGGGAATTAGCACTAATGGCCCCTGTAAACATCACCATAAAGAGATGCAGTGCACTAAATCCAGCAACGTATCTCCCAGGTGTGCCTGGACAGGCACAAAGGGTGGGGGATGAGAGTGATGGTGAAGGAGGATTTAGTATAGACACTGACTCACATGATTGTATGGAATATTTGACCCAAAATTTCACGGCAAGGCCTGACATCAGTGACAATCCACTGGAAGGTGTAGATTTTACTTTCTACACTGACGGTAGTTGTCACAGACAGACGGACTCTGGAGACTTGTGTACTGGATACGCAGTCGTAGATGACAAAGGTACCATAGAAGCGGAACCCCTGGGCCCACCTCACTCAGCACAAGTTGCTGAGCTGGTCGCCCTAACCAGAGCGTGTGAATTGGCTAAAGGTAAATCAGCCAATATCTACACAGATTCTAGGTACGCCTTTGGAGTAGTTCATGATTTCGGGGCCCTATGGCGCCTTAGAAATTTCATGACGGCAGCAGGCACACCCGTGGCACATGCAATACACATCAAAAGACTTTTAGCAGCAATACAAGAACATGACAGAGTGGCTGTTATCAAGTGTAAAGCCCACACGTACAGCCAAGACCCAGTGTCACTTGGTAACAGCCGAGTAGACGAAGCTGCTAAATCAGCAGCCAGTACCCCCATGCAGACAGACACCACTCAACTGATGGTATTTAATACTGTAAGCACACAGAAATTGTGTGAAATTCTAAATTTGTGTTCACCACAAGAAAAGGCAGTTTGGAGGTCAAAAGGATATGGCCAGGAGTCCTCAGGACTCTGGACAGATGGACAGGGTAAGCCAGTGGCACCCAGAGCATATCTTCCAAGTCTAGCAGAAGCAGCACATGGGCTGACTCATCTAGGCAAAGAAGGAATGTGTAAGTTGGTAAGAGCTTATTGGTGCGCGCCAGGATTTTCTTCCCATGCGGGTAAATGAGCGATGACATGTCTCACCTGCTTGAGGAAGAATATCGGAAAGACAATACCAACAGAACCATCCCATATCCCTCCTACAAATGGTCCTTTCCAGGTAATACAAATTGATTTCATACAATTACCACCTTGTAGAAACTTAAAGTATGTATTGGTTTGTATTGATGTGTTTTCAAATTGGGTAGAAGCATTCCCCGCTGCCACAAATACCGCTGTGTTTACTGCAAAGAAAATTGTGCAGGAATTTGTGTGCAGGTATGGTATCCCTAGAATAGTTTCGCGAGTGCGAAAGTGGAAAGAGTAAACAGCACTATTAAGAACAAGTTGAGCAAAGTGATGGCTGAAACAGGATTGTTGTGGCCGGAAGCTTTGCCAATTGTATTGTACAGCATCAGAACCACTCCCAGGTCCCCTCTTAATCTGTCTCCCTTTGAGATTCTGTTTGGTCGACAACCTCATGTAATGATTGACCCCCAGGATGATTTGAAATGTAACAATGAAGTAACTGTAAAGTATCTGGTTAAGATGAGTAAGCAGTTAAGGAATCAAAATGACAACTTAAAGCTAGTGATTCCTGATCTTTCAGACAGTAATTGTCATGACATTGAACCTGGGGATTATGTAATGATTCACAATTTTCTACGCTCAGGTTGCCTTATTGACAGATGGGAAGGACCATATCAAGTCTTATTGACCAGCACGACAGCGTTAAAGGTTGCCGAGAGAGAGACTTGGGTCCATTCGTCTCACTGTAAGAAGGTCGCTGACCCAGAGAGGTCCCGTGACAAAGAACAGACGGTAGAGGAAATTGTATCATTAGAGTGTCTGTTTCAGGAAGGTTGAGACGGCACCTGAGCACTGAAAACAATAAGATCAGAGGCAGTTGTCGAGCCAGATTTCTTTTTCCCTTTTGTTATTTTCTCCAGTTCCCGTCTCCCTCCTATTCTTCTTCCCCCTTCTTACTCTTCTCCTTTTCCTCCTCTAAGATGGACTTACCCCAAGAGACTGTGTTCCGGATTTTCCTGTTGACCCTTTTGTTGACCAGAGCAGTCTGTTTCGGTGAGAGTACCAGAGAGGCCAAAGAGGGATCTGGAATGGGATCTGATGATCAGGATGGAGGCGTAGAATTTCCAGAGCAACACAATCACCGAGCAAAGGCGAGTATCAGAAAACGATCTGGTAGCCATGACATTAGTAGACATTGTGAAGGATTGTTAGCTGAAGAGAACTGCATCTGTAGAAATTGTAAAAATATAGTTGAGGACGATTGCATCAAGGAATGTCAGTCCAGTTTTAATATCAACATGGACCGGCATCCATTGAGTGACTATCACTCATTGGTGGGTAAAGTGTTAAATCAGACAGACTGTTGGGTATGCTCACAAGTACCTCAAGGCCATAGAAAGTCAGGACTAGTGCCATATCCTTTAACGGTAGATGAGGTACTTGAGTTAAAGGATGGGAGACCGGTGGACAAGAGATTTAATATTTCTAGTCCTCCTAGTTTAAAGCTCCATCAATACCATGTAGATAGGTCCCTAATATGTTTTAACATTTCCAATCCCCAAAAGCCGGGAAATTGGGAAGTGTCATGGAACAACCAAACCATGACATTCTCACACAGAGCCGACAAAATGCCCCTAGACTCAGAACTTATACGCCAAATAGCCGACAGTGGAAAATATTTCCGGTATAGGTACTGTGGCCGGAGAGCCCCAGCCACGAGGCAAATGGCCGCCCTGGCACTGAAGGGGTTAACCCCTAGTGCCCGGCGCCATTTTTAAGGGACAATGGGCGCTTGGCGCCAGATTTGAAAATGTATTGGGCGCTAGGCGCCGTGTTGTAAAAAATGTTTAAGGAATGTATTTTAATATGTGCCGTGGTCCCGGACCCCTCCGGAGACCACGGCAGGGAGAACAGCCCCCCGGCGCGCTCAGCAGTGTGTGCGCGCCGGGGGAGAGGAGGCAGCCGCTGACCGCCGGAGTCCGGGAGCTCCGCTCCCAGCAGCGGTCAGTGTAGCCCCGGGCGCACTGGAGTGTGCGCGCCGGGGAGAAGGGTGAGCGCTGCGGCTGGGAGCTCGGCTCCCGCTGCAGTGCTCTATGTGAGAGCCGCCGCTGGGGGCCGGGAGCTCTGCTCCCAGCGCCTCAGCCCAGCACGGGTGGCCAGCCGCAGCAGCCGGGACGGACGTCCCGGGCTGCTAGCCGGCGAGGGGGGTGCGCTGCAGCCCGGCTCCCCGCCGGACGCTGCAGCGAGGCCACCAGACAGGCGCCGCTCATGGGGGACCGGGCTAGCCGGCTCCCTAGCGGCGTGGCTGAAATTAGGCTGCCCAGCAGGATGGTGAGCGCTGGGGTCCGGGAGCTACGCTCCCGGCGCCTCAGCGCTGAAACAAAGCCAGGGTCACGGCGGCCGGGACAAGTGTCCCGGGCCACCGGACTTCGATACAGGGGGGTGCGCCGCTGCGTGCGGCGAGGCCACAAAGGTAGTGCCACACTGGGGGGACAGGGAGAGCCAGCTCCCTGGACCCCAGTGGCAGGCAGACAGGCTGGAGGGTGGGGGAAGCCAGCCCCATACCTCCAGCACACAGAGAGCCCTAGCAGCCAGGAAGGCACTGCAGTGCCTGAGTATGTAGAGTCTGTGCAGGGCACAGGCTCAGTGTATAGTTACAGGGAAATGTACAGTGTGATTTAAAATGTAATGTATTTAAAGATAAAATGCACTTACTTGATTGTGTGTCCCAGGAGGGGGGAATCCATAGCTGTGCAGGCTGATGGATTCTCCCAGACCTTTTCCCTAAAAACGGAATGCTTTCCCATCCAGCCTCACAGTTCCAATGGGCACAGGGAGAAAGAGAAGCAGCTTAGCTATAAAACAAGCTGAGTGGTTTCTTGGAGCTCCATGGAGATCAGCCGTAGTGCCAAGAAACCTGGACCGGGGAGCCCGGCTGCCCAGCTCTGGAGCCCAAATCCAGGCTGCAGGCAGTGAGAGGGGTCCCGGGCAGGTTTCTGGAAGTCAGATTTAGGAGGGAAAACTTCCCCCCAGCCAGACTGGACGGCACCGGGGAGTATCCTGATTCTCCAAGGTAGGAGCGTCAAAGGAGACCGACCACTCCCCACTGTCCATAGGGAACAATGTTAGGTGTGCATGAGACCAGAGCATGCACAGCTCATGGGTAAACATTGATTGGTTGTACACCACAGGGCGGGCTTACCCCCTGTGGTAAGGGGTCTTGGAGAGGGATAAAAGAAGGGCAGTTGGCCCATAGGAGTGTGTATTGTAACATCTTCTTCTGCTGAAACATCTTGATTGTATGCTGTTGCCCCTAGCAATAGGGAGGAGCCTTTTTAAAGGTTATTTGAGCAATAAACACCTTTGCCTCAAGAAGACTGCTTCATCTTGTGACCAACAGGGTTAGGCCGAACCTAGCCCCGTTCTCCGGCTGTCCAGGGAAGCACCTGACGTCTCCAAGCTCCGCCTTCCGCCAGCTACCGGTAGAGGCCTAGCAAGTGGCTAGTGGGGATTCGTCGACACCACACAGGTGTGGTAAAGCAGTGCGTCGGCACATACAGAGCAGAACCGTGGTTCCAAACGCCACGGCAGGTTAGGAGTTTGGTGGTGGCAGCGAGAACCCGCCCACAGCGCAGTGGGTGGAGTCAGTAACAGGCGGTTACTGACGGTAAGCGGGAATCCCCTATGTGGTCAGGCCTCGTGCGGCTTGACCTTCCATTCTGTGCGCAGTCAACGGGACGCGGAAGCTGCGAGTGCTTCCGTACGGTATCGTCCTGTCACAGGTACACTCTAGGAAGTAGGATCATGCGAGTTGGAGAAGTATCACTAGGATACTGTGCACATATCATACAAACTGATACGTGTACTAGACAAATGAAAGAGTTAGGGATAGGACTGTTTTCATGGAAGGTTTGTAATATGGTTATGTCATTTTCCATCCCATATGTTCTCCCCGATGATGCATATTACATATGTGGGAGGAAGGCGTATAAGTGGCTTGCCCCAAACTCAGAGGGATTGTGTTACGTTGGAAAAGTACTGCCTGAAGTAATGACCATTGCCCATAACAAAATGAAAGACATTCACCGCAGTGCCCAAGCTCCTTACACTCACACTCATTACGAACACATTGTTAAAAGACACCTTGTAGATAGGACAGAGCATGCGGCCTCTGATTTGATTCACGAATCCACCGGGATTCAATTCCTACTCGCGTTAGATATCACCCGTACCGCCAGAGGAGTTATAAATTACAGGTATATATCTGCGCTAGCGAACCTGTTAGACAATATCACCGAGATGTATGATGACACCTTCAGGTATACTGGGAGAGAGCTGCAAGCCTACAAAACAGAGCTGGTCCAGCATAGAATGGTTCTCAATTACCTCACAGCAGTAACAGGCGGGTATTGTGTCACCCTAGCAACTCAGTATGGCGTGAAATGTTGTACATATATCACTAACAGCACTGAGGACCCAACCGAGGTTATAGATCGAAAAATGGATGATATATTGCAATTAAAGTGGGAGTTTCGAAGGAGGCACAATCTTACACTCGCTGCTGTAGGTAATGAATTGACTGGCTGGGTGTCATGGTTGAACCCACAAAATTGGTTTTCAGGTTTAGGAGAATGGGCTCAGAGCGTCATCATGGACGTAGGGAAATTCCTCTTGTGTGTCCTGGGAGTTATCATATTGATTGGTCTGGTATTCAGATGTGTTCGGAGTCTAATGAATTGCAAGCGTAGTACCAAGGTGATGAGTCTGAGGAGTGAGGGCATTGTAACAACAACTAATTTGATATATGATCCGTCAATGGAGACAATGTTGTGATAAAATGTGATTCCACGGTCCGTTTCTTTCACCCGTTTCTCCTTTGATTTTCCCCGAGGTACCAAGAGATCAGACTGGAAGAAGAATTTGATGACCATTTATACAAGACCACTGATGAACTGTGTCACAAGACACCTGATGAGCTTTTAGAGACTGAAATTTCTTTTTGACACCTGATGAGCTTTTTAGAGACTGTAATTCTTCTTATGGACACTTGAAGAAGCTTTTTGTTTGCCAATAAACCTCAAAGCTACAGTAAAGACCCGACGATCCCAACAAGACGTCAGACAAGACATCAACAAGACCACAATCGGCGACTGCATACTAAATCTCACAGTTATATGACTGCATTTATACCGCTTGTTTCTTATCTTCATCTCTACAACCTCCAGGTAGTATCCCACATAGTCGACAGGTGATTTTCACATATTAGCATCCACATACTCTCCCCCTTCATGTATCATCAACTAATGTGCACCCCATTTGTTGTAACCAAAAGCCGAAAAAAGCTCGGTAAAGTTTGACAGCCCATCCACAGACCCTTAATACGGAATAAGAAGGATTCAAATGTATACTTCGCAATACCTCGAAGCTTGATTTAGAACACGTACGGCACGATGATACATGACCCCTCAGACATGGATATCATACACACATGCTTTTACTATCTCACTAGGTTATATCTTTCCCACCTTCTCCTCTCCTCCCTCTACCCAATCATAAAAAGGTATTTACATGATGACATATATTTTTCTGTTTGAATTGTTTAGAAAGTGGCAGTTATTGTTGACTGCCAAAGGGTGGACTGTCAAAGTCGAAAAATATCATGCTTCACATTGCCATATACTAACCCCATGCACATGCCCGCTGCTCGTGCATTCAGTCTGCCGTACGTGCACATGTCCGCAAATTGCGTACACTCGCTCCGGCAATTACGCGCGGTATATGCGTATTTACGGTAGAGTTTATGAGCTTGTAGCGGGCGACTCATTTATAACATAGTTAACTAAAATAGTGCGTTTTGTAGATAATATTCCCTTTAATAATGTCTGCAAGTATGTTTAATGTAAATGGTTCGTGGACATGGGAATTCCTCTTTGCATGATACAAAGGGTCTGACAAAGGTTGAACAGTGGTGTCTAGTACCTAACTGAAGAGTATTTTATTAGAAACATTCCGGTGTTGGTTAGGAAGAGATTAATCGCTCCTGCGTATAGTTATGTCTATAAGAAGTTTATGGACATTTACTGTATTTGCAGTTCATTATCCATGCGGCGGGAATCCTGTGGATACCTCCCACCTGAGCAGTTTGAAATAGTCACAGCCCACCTGTTCAAATCCACCTATGACCTTTTGTTATAATGCAGAGAGACATTCCTGTGTCCAATGAACAATGAGATTGTAGGGCCCTTTGTAGTGTACTGTATGTTGTGTATATAAAGGCCACTGTCCCCTGACCGGCCAGTACTCTCTCTCATCAACAATTATCAGTCGGATAATTGGAGGACTGGATCCGGTTGCGCTAGCGAGTGTTCCCCCGTATGGTATGTTTCTCTGTGGCCACTTTGTTACCCGTTTAATGTAAGCCATTCATTCTTCTATGTATTTGTGTTTGCGTTCGTTCGCTATTGTGTATCTTACTGTTTAGTTATTCTGTTTAGGTATTAATGTTAGGTCTGTAGTGTATAAGCTGTAATCTGTATTCTTTTCCCTTTTACTTACTAAAAATCATCTGGTAAGGTGTTGAAACCTTAACAAGAGTTTGTGTGATTTACCATATAAGTGCTAAGGGTTTCAGAGCATCTCAATTGCTCAAACAGCTTGCATACTCACAAAGGTTCAGTGTTACACCATTATAGTACCACGGTATTAAGGTTTACAGTGTAAGCATATTCTGTGTTTAACTTTTATAAAGGTTACTGTCTGTGTGTACGCTCGCTGTGTGTATTCCGTACACCCAGCGCAGCGTGTGTACGTAACTTGCGTACCACGTGTGAGGTCTTTGTACGCAAATAGCGTACAAAGTACGTAGCACGTGCACGAGGTTTAGCGGCCATTACGGCTTTACGGTATTAGTAAATAGCTTATGTTAAAAGGTAAATATTTAGCTTTATCAGTAGCAACCTTCTTCTTAAAGATAAGAAACAAGTGTTCCCTGTATTCTCCCTAAGGGCGGGATGACCTAAGGGAAAAATGCGGTAAAACCCCCGTTTTCAGGGTTTTACCACATTTTCAAATATACTAAGACCTGGCCGCTGGTGTTTCGCCGCCCAGGGTATCGCCATCTCTGGATGGGGATAACCTATAGAAGCCTATGGGCTTCTTATTGCCGGCTGCCACAACCCGCCACCTCCTCCGCCCCCCGCCGCAGATGCCTCCCCCTCGGCATACCTTTCTCCAGGCAGCCTGGACCCGGAAGGTAAACTCCTCATCCCCCTAGCAACGCAGCCGGAGGTCCTTCCAGGTGCAGGGGGAAGGAGGAGGCGTCGGGGACAGCCTACTACCTTGTTCCCGGCAGCTGAGGAGAAGGAGAGCACAGGGAGGTGACCACCTTACAGGTATCACGGGGGGCCTCCGTCACCGCATTGCGATGTTGATCACATATGTTAGTACATATGCGATTAACATCGCTGCGATGGGCGGCGAGGGGCGGCGATGTAAGTTAACACATCCCGTCCTAACTGTGATGTGGAAGCTGATTTATGTATACTTGCTATGTACAGTATCTAAGGAAAGAGATAATTGCCTGCAGGACATTGTACAGCATTACTATATGCATAAGGTTAAAGCTTTCAGTGTCCAAAAATAGTTTGCGCAATGGTTTACTAGTCGGCAACATACATGGAAATTCCAGATGCAATATAGCACACACAGTCTGCTTCTTGTCTCACACAACTGACTCCCTTTGTTTAAGCTTGTGTTCATTTATCTTTTATCTGTGTTTGTGATATGGAGTACTGTGCACAGGACACATCGGCTTTTCTGATTGGATCTCATATTTAACCACCAAGTTTATTTCTTATGAAAATAGCAGCAGCTTGTAGACTCTCCCTGTGGTAAACCTGCGTGTTACCTCTAATGACCTCTTGTAATATGACATGCTCAAGCTGCGCTAAGCCTAAAAGCTGGTCACACATCCATAAGACCTAATTACTGCTACTATATATTTGTATTATGAATGCAAGGTATGTTTCCAGTCTGTGGTAAACATTCATTGTCAGCCTTCCTAATGGTTCCATGACAGGTGTTATTAATAAACAGAACACGTTGCAAATAACACATTCCATAGTATTGATATGCCCACTTTTACTGTGTTAATAAATAGTTGAAATATTTCCCTATGGCATTTATTGATATTAAAAGGGGCCTATTCATTAAGGTCTCTATGGTAACATATTGCAACCAGAGTCGGCCGACACACCAGTGTGCTATGACTAGTCATCACATGTGCTGTGAGGTCAAAGAGCATGCTCAGCACTGTAAGCCAAATATATTTTGAGGAGAGTAGAGTACCAGAAAGTTCCATGGTGAGTAGCAGTGGGAGGGTCTTAGTCTGAGAAGCATGTGAACTGGTGACAATGTGTTGCAGAATATGAACTGGGGTGCTGTGTCCTTAATGGGACTGGGAGCAATATGTGACAGATTGTGAACTGGGGACAGTTCAGTGTGGGCATAATGTGAACTGGGAGCACTACACAATGGCATTATGCAAAATGGAGGCACTGCATCGTGACATAAGGTGAACTAGGGGCACTACAGTGTGGTATAATGTGAACTGAGGACACTATTGTGTGGTATGATGTGAACTGGGGGCACTGCAGCGTGTACAATGTGAACTAGGATCACTACAGTACGGTATAATGTGAACTAGGATCCATGACCTTAGTGCTGTGAGGCAGTAACGCTAACAATTACACCATCCAAACTGCCCTAATTCTGGGTACTAAGGGGGTGATTCCGAGTTGTTCGCTCGTTAGCTGCTTTTAGCAGCATTGCACACGCTAAGCCTACGCCTACTGGGAGTGTATCTTAGCTTAGCAGATTTGCTAACGAAAGCTTCGCTAATTTTCTCGTAATGAGTACCCCGCAGTTTCTGAGTAGCTCCAGACTTACTCAGCCATTGCGACCAGCTCAGTCCTTTTCATTCCTGGTTTGACGTCACAAACACACCCAGCGTTTGCCCAACCACTCCCACGTTTCTCCAGCCACTCCTGCGTTTTTCCGCACACTCCCATAAAACGGCCAGTTTCCGCCCAGAAACACCCACTTCCTGTCAATCACACTACGATCAGCAGAGCGATGAAAAAACTTCGTTACGCCGTGAGTAAATGACCAAACTTTTGTGCTAATTTACTTGACCGAGGCGCGCTGCGTACATTGCGCATGCGCAGTTTGCGACTAATCGCTCCGTAGCAAAAAAAAATAACGAGCGAACAACTCGGAATGACCCCCTGAGTCGCTTACTCTACCACCATTAGGATGAACCTTTTCCTGGAGTTGCTAGGTGTGGCCAATGGCCTTATAATATACACAGCAATTCATTAGAAGGGTTACAGACAAAATGGCTGATTCAGACCTGGACGCGCATTCACACCCAGTGGCCACATCCACAGGGTCTGCGCAAGCGCAGCACATGTGTGACCCTTCACCATGCAACTACATCATGAATGGATGAGATTCCATAGTGATTGACAGCAGTGGTCGGTGGGGGCGTCGAAGCAGCATTTTGGTAGTTGCGTGGCATAACATGCAGCCTCTGCAAAACAAAAGATGGCGTCATACCGTCTGCAGCTAGGCTGCGCTGCCAGGGGTCGTCCTCTATTTGATGCATTCACAATTAAATTGCTAATGCATCACGGCGTAGTAGCCAATGGTGGGAACTTTGCGGTCAGCGGTGAGGTTACTTTCGGTCAACCGCTGCCCGCAAAGTTCCCACCATTGGCTACAATGGAGCGCATAGGCGCTACATTGTATCTGTGCCGTGTGCTGCCTCACAGAAACTACAGGAGCACACAGCCAATCAGGAGAGTGCCACGACGTGGCGCTCCCTGATTGGCTGAAGGGACCATCTTTGACAGGAGTCAGGGGGGGTCTTGGCAGTCGGGGAAAGGGGTCCCATGTGTAAACATGGGACCCCTTTCAATGTGTGGTCGGGTTTCCGTTTTTTAGTTTTGCCAAGTACGTGGATTATACTTTGGACACAATCTACACTGGATTATGTGAGTATAATTTTTTTCACAGGTCCCCCAAGGATTCTACATGGAGAAGAGGACCGAGCCTCGTGGGAACATAGGTAAGTATGTATGTATGGAGGTGTGCATGTATGTAATAAACTTATACTTTCACGGTGTGTGTGTCCTCTTTTTTTGGGGGTATTTTTTTAGTAGTAGTACTACAGGTACCAGCGGGCCAGGTTTTCAACCGCATGCTGGTACTTGTGGTTCTCCAAGTACCAGCTTGCGGGGGAGGCTTGCTGGGACTTGTAGTACTGCTACTAAAAACAATATTCACATTTTTTACACATGGCTATCAGCCCCCCATCCGCCGCCCTTGGATGGGGGGACAGCCTCGGGCTTCACCCCTGGCCCTTGGGTGGCTGTAGGGGGGGGAACCTTGATTTAAGGTGTTCCCACTCCTCCAGGGTACCCCGGCCAGGGGTGACTAGTTGGGTATGCAATGCCAGGGCCGCAGGGACCAGTATAAAAGTGTCCCCCGGCTGTGGCATTATGTACCTGGCTAGTGGAGCCCGGTGCTGGTTTCAAAAATACGGGGGACCCCTACGCTTTTTGTCCCCCGTATTTTTGGAACCAGGACCAGGCGCAGAGCCCGGTGCTGGTTGATGAAATATGGGGGAACCCCTGTAATTTTTTTCTCCATATTTTGTCAACCAGGACCGGCTCAAAGAGCCCGAGGCTGGTTGTGCTTAGGAGGGGGGACCCCACGCAATTTTTTTCGGATTTTTTACTACTTAAAACACCTTTTTAAGGTACACAATGAAGCCCTGCACGGATCTCACAGATCCGGCCGGGATTCCTTGTGTTTTGTCAGGCAGTGTTTTACTCATCACTCCCGTAAAACACTGCCTAACATTACGAATCACATCGACATCGGAAAATACGAATTGGGAAAAGTCGGCAGCTTAGTGAATGATCGTATCAGGATTCAAAAAGTTGCAGTAAAATGCACCCGATACCATTCGAGTTCAAACACCCTTCAAAACGGCAAAAACACGAATCTTTGTAAATATACCCCACAGAGTCTAAAGTATCTGTGGTCTTCACCTGGGACCTCCACAAGGGTTTGATGGTTACTACTTCAGTATGGTATATAGGAAACACTTTTGGTGACACTACAGTGTAGTATAATGTAAAATACTGACCCATTCATACCCTACACTAAATTACTGACCCCTCTGTAGCCTACACTACATTACTAACCCCATTGTACCCAACATTACATTACAGACCCCTCTAAAGCCTATACTTCATTACTGACCCCATTATAGTTAAAAACGCACACACATTAGCATGGATAGAAAAATAATAAAGCACATAGGCTTCCACAAGAAAATAATAAAACACACTGGATCTGATAGAAAAAGAATAAAGCACATAGGCCATAATAGTGAAAATAATAACTCACATAGACCACCACAGGGAAAATAATCAAGTAAATAGGCCACTACAGGGAAAATAATAAAACATATTGGCTTCACATGAAAAATAACACCCTCTGGAGGGTGTGACAAGAGGCAGTAGGAGCAGAAATAGCACAATCTATCATTCAAGTAAAGGAAGGATTAACATAATTGGTAGATTAGCTGGAACAATTCGTTTTTTACCCACCAAGATATATTTTTTAGTACATTTTTGGAAGAATAATAATTAGAAATACTGCATAAGTATGTTAAATGGTTGGGATGACTAATAAGACAAAATGGTATTAAAACAAGTGCAGATAGTTATAGTAATGAGAAAAATATTTTCCTCAGTAATGTGAGGTCATATCAGGCTTTTCTGCCATATGTCCTGATCAGCGCTGTCAGACTTCAATTAATGGAACTCTACAGTGCTGACATGGTTTAGCTCAGTGGAGACTGTTACAGGCTGTAATTTGTTTCCTGCAGATTATTAGGCAGAGAGGAGGGAATTTGGCAACTCTTCATCTATCCTGTACATTCTACATAGCGATTGGGGAAGACTGTCAGTAATTGTTTTCACCCGTGTACCCATCTGCTACAAAATAAATAGGGTTTCTGGTTTATATTGTTTCATTTTCGGGAATTCTGGGCCTTATTCACTAAGGATTGCAAATGCAAAGCTGTTCACAGCAGCAGTCCATAGCAATGCAAATGGCAGAGGAGGTGCATACCACCTCCTCCCTGCATTTGCGATGCAATTGCATATCAGATGAACATCGTAACCATGTTCATCTGCGACGGCAGGCTGAGTAAGTTTCAGCTTTCTCAATCTTGCCGTCGCAGTGTGGCTTCCAAAGCCAAGGTAACTGTCTTTCGCGACGCAGTCCTTGGCATCGCCACTCCTGGAAAACGGGGGCGACACACTCCATTTTCCCCAACGCCGGCTGCCCCCACCCCTCCCCTGTGAAATGCAGTAAGGGTCGAATCCTTACTGAATTAGACCTTCTGTGTTTATTATTCCTGTTTTGCATACCATTTTCAGCATCACAGAATATATACGCAATTAAAAGGTGAAAAAAAAATCAGTATGCAGTAAGTTGGTGACAGGATATTCGGTTCTGAGTCCTAGGAATGTGCTCTCTTTTTCCGTATACCTACGGGCAGTGAAACGATAGCGCAGCATGGTGCCCTGTGCCAGCCCCGCCCCTAAACTCTTGACATCATAATGTCACACCTGGGGAGTAGGGCCACCAACTCTGGGAAGTAAGCTCTGCCAGGATTGTGTCCTAAGGATGCCCCACAGGCTTCCTAAGGATGCTCCACAGGCTTCCTGTCCAGAGAGTTCCTTGGATGCTCTGGGCTCTGGTTCACTTCAAGCACCCTGCAAGTCAACTGCAGGTGCCGTGGGGCAGCGACATTACCGCTCCCAGGGTCCTGTGCGATGGCACCACTCGCACACCCCTGGCTATGGTCCTGCCCATGGCATTCTACTTACTTTCATATGTAAATGTAGGAATCTGCTGGAGTGTGCAAAAAAATCCATGTGACTGGAAGACTGGAAGTGGAAGCCTATCCCCCCCACTACTGAGTTTCTATCTGCAGACGCATCTGAGATCATTAGTATCTGGGATTGCACCAGCCCCATGCCAGGTCTAAATGGTCCATCAAAAACAGGCGTCCCATCTCCGTCCAAACGATGCAATCACGCATAGAAGTTGCTCATGACACTCTCACAACATGGGGCTGTTCTTTACCACCCAGAAACGCCCACAGAAAGTGTGGTCAGATAACAGGCAGATCAAACCGCTGGCAGGGGTGATCTACGTCAGTCAATGTAAGTCTTATCTGGTACATGTTAAGTTGCTGAGTTCTGTCTTTTGCACATGTGCATTATACTGACGTCCATAAGATCTGTCCATATCCAAAGACACATCCGAATTAGACCCAGAATCCTCTGGTAGGGAACAGGGAGAGGCTCCCAGACAAGTAAGGATGCCACAGAACAGTACTCCATAGCTAGGGGCAAGGCACCAGTGAACAGAGGAGAGGTTGCCAGACATCAGGATGCTAAGGTATAGGACAGCCGCGTGACATGTATATGATAATGCGTGTATGGGCGTGTAACCATGTAAGAATTAATTACTGTCCATTTTGCAAGTGTCTACTCTTGTATAGCTCATACTTTCCTACTTTCATACTGTACGTACCTCTCTTTTGGGAGATGGAAATGAATTGAAGATGTGGGTGGCACAAGTGGACGCAGCAGAGCATATGATGAGCATAATAAGGTCACCCTCCCTCTCCCACTCAGTGGTCACAGATGGTGAGACTTCATGTCACAAGTCATGCCATTGTATAACGCGCCTGTACAATTTGAGGGTATATCATTTGAGAATGTATGATAGTTCTAGTATATAGCAGATGCCAACACTCAGATGTACATATATACTGTATGTCTCCATGTGAGTCTGCCTAAGTCTGCATTTACGCACACATGCCCATATTGTCATGGCTGGTCCCAGGTCTACTGGTGACCTGCCTGAGAAAATTTGTAACATTATGCCCCAGAGTAGAGCCCCAGCCCAGAATATGCCTCTCAGTAGAGCCCCAGTCCACAATATGCCTCTCAGTAGAGCCCCAGCTCACAATATGCTTCTCAGTAGAGCTCCAGTCCGCAGTATGCCTCTCAGTAGAGCCCCAGTCCACAATATGCCTCTCAATAGTGCCCCAGCCCACAATATGCCTCTCAGTAGAGCCCCAGCCCACAATATGCCTCTCAGTAGAGCCCCAGCTCACAATATGCCTCTCAGTAGAGCCCCAGCTCACAATATGCCTCTCAGTAGAGCCCCAGTTCACAATATGCTTCTCAGTAAAGCCCCAGCCCGCAGTATCCCTCTCAGTAGAGCCCCAGCCCACAATATGCCTCTCAGTAGTGCCCCAGCCCACAATATGCCTCTCAGTAGAATCCCAGCCTACAATATGCCCCTCAGTAGAGTCCCAGCCTACAATATGCCTCTCAGTAGAGCCCATCCCACAATATGCCTCTCAGTAGAGCCCAGCCCACAATATGCCTCTCAGTAGAGCCCAAACTCACAATATGCCTCTCAGTAGAGCCCCAGCTCACAATATCCTTCTCAGTAGAGCCCCAGCCCACACTATGACTCTCAGTAGAGCCCTAGCTCACAATATGCTTCTCAGTAGAGCCCCAGCCCACAGTATGCCTCTCAGTAGAGCCCCAGCCCACAATATGCCTCTCAGTAGAGCCCCAGCCCACAATATGCCTCTCAGTAGAGTCCCAGCCCACAATATGCCTCTCAGAGTCCCAGCCCACAATATTCCTCTTAGTAGAGCCCAGCCTACAATATGCCTCTCAGTACAGCCCATCCCACAATATGCCTCTCAGTAGAGCCCATCTCACAATATGCCTCTCAGTAGAACCCAGCCCACAATATGCCTCTCAGTAGAGCCCAACCCACAATATCCCTCTTAGTAGAGCCCAGCTCACAATATTCCTCTCAGTAGAGCCCAGACCACACTATTCCTCTCAATAGAGCCCCAGCCTAAAATATGCCTCTCAGTAGAACCCCAGCCCACAATATGCCTCTCAGTAGAGCCCAGCCCACAATATGCCTCTCAGTATAGCCCCAGCCCACAATATGCCTCTAAGTAGATACCAGCCCACAATATGCCTCTCAGTAGAGCCCAGCCCACAATATGCCTCTCAGTTGAGCCCTAGCCCACAATACGCATCTCAGTAGAGTCCCAGCCCACAATATGCTTCTTAGTAGAGTCCCAGCCCACAATATGCTTCCTAGTAGAGCCCCAGCAAAGTTCAGACCTGCATATGGGCAAAGGTGTATATTTTTGTGGGCATGCACAGTACAGATTTGTGTATGTTACACTAATCAAACAGGCATATGTCTAAATTAACATTTGCCACTATGAGGCTTATTCACAGATGAACAATAGTCTGCCTCAACTGCATTGGCAATGTGTGCCCTGAACAAAATGCATGTATTCACCTTTATGCAGAACACTTATCTATGCAAGTGCATCACCTACACTATTCAGTCACAAGTGGAGTTGCAACTGAGATGAATATAAACCACGTTTAGATACGTACACTCGGCTTAGGGGAATGCGCTGTACAAAAAAAATGACAAGATCCATCTGAAACTCTTAGCCCCACCAGTGCACTGATGCATAGAAATGCTGGCTGGCGTACTACTGTATCTAGCACTGCGTCTTGCCACATGTGCTTTGCATGTGAAATAATACATCTGCTCTTTTGAGGTTTAATTTAGAGTAACATGCCATTATGTATTATGTCTTCATGCTGTAGTTTAACCACTTAATAAAAAAAAAAAAAGAACTTTTGAGATGCAGTACTTTTTTGTTTGTCTTCTTATATTTGTATGAAGCGTGTTCCCGATATCTGCACAACGCCATAAGAAACAGGAGGTTTTGGCCATCATGGCAATGTCACAGGATAATTCTACAGTGCAGGACCTATGTGAAGTGCATGAGTGGGAAATTAGCCCGTGACGTTGACATGATGCCCACGATATGCTGTTTGTAGATGAGTTCCGTGGACATCAGGAGCTGACATAGGACCTGATTCAGAGATGGACACAGAAGGCTGCATACGCAGCTAGATCTGCGTCCACCTCCTCACATGCTGAGGGCCGCCCAACACTGGGAAAGGCCGCCCAGCATGTGTGACGGGCCACCTCCCAATGCGTCCTAATTGCGGACGCATCAAATTAAAGTTGACCCCTAGCAGCGCACCTATTTTATTGATCGGAGCGGATTCGTGTGACGTCACATAGTCACCCCAAAAATGGTTACGGTCACTCACTCCCCCAACGCCATAAAGCAACAAACAAGTTGCTTTTGGGGTAATTTGAGACTATTTTTTTAAGCCCCAAAAAAGGAGATGCAATTATTTGGACTAATTGAGTTAATTGCCTAATTAGTCATGAAGGGGGGGTCCAAGGGGTTCTGTGTTTAACCTTAAAATAAGGATTTTCCCTACCGTCTCTCACCCTCAGTGAGGTGCGAATGGAAAAAAGGTGAGTTTACTCTGTCTGGTTCAATGTGGGTTTATAATTGGATGGTAAAAGGAATTTGCATTGCAAATAAACAGAGACAATGGCAACTCACACCTCACATTCTGCAACTCACACCTAATTGTATTGACCCCTAAGGCTGGATACACACTGACACCACTTTTATACTTAAATGCCGAGTCTGGCAATATGCTGGGTTGGTGACATTACGCGTGTGGAGACGGCGCTTGTATGATCTCCAAGTGCCGCCTCTTCTCTATGCAGTGAACGGGTCTCGGGTTGCATCGACCTGACTTACCCATTTACACTGTACCGTGAGCTGGGTTGAACCCGTGTCCAACCCTGCTCGCTACCCGGATTGAAATGTCGGGTCGGTCGACCCGGGTAATTTCAACAGGGTGCTTTACACTGCACAATATCCTAGGTTACTGCTCCTTCACGAGCAAAAACCCGGGATATTAATTGCAGTGTAAAGGGGTATGATAGAGAAGCAGATTCAGGTAAGTATACACACTTACTGATTGGCTGCTTGATGTGTTGGACAGGACTCCCAGCTCCCAATTTGAATTTGCCGGCCCTGCTGTGACAACAGACCCTGCTGCAATTGTATAGGCAGTTGGCGCACAGCCGACATGACATGTCTGTGAACGACGTAATTCACAGACATATTGGGTGTACAAACCGCCAACGGGCTGAAGTTGCACATTCCAAAAGCCTGAAATTTAAAAGGGTAATGCTTTTAATAGCAAAACATGGGTTTTATTTTTAGAGATGAGCGGGTTCCGTTTACTTGGATTTACTCGAATCTCCTTATTGGATCTCGGATGTCACGTGTTTTGGTTAGCCAATAAGAAAAATCTGGAAAATCTGATTTTGCGATAATTCTGACGTTAAGAACCGAGTAAATCCGAACCCGCTCATCTCTATTTACTTTGTGTGATACGTGGCTGCCTATAGCATTGTTTGAGAGAAGTCAGGAGGCAGCTGAAAGCAGCTGGTTTATATGTCCTTGCTGTCTGTGTTGAGAAATATCCTTTTCATGGAGACTAATCCAATGCAATCCTAGAAGCACTGAAGATGGCTACACTCCTGACCATCTGCAGGTCATTGCCTAGAGTACACAAGGTCACTTTTACAAGGTCACATTTTTGTTGGAACTGTGTCAGCTCTTTGGAAAGGTCACATCCTCTCTGTAATTATTATTCAGCTCTATAAAGCAGAAGTAACGTGCAGATTTTCCATCCACTACAAAAAAACAACACATTGATAGGGTGTTAGCAGACAAATAAGGTACTTGAGCAAAACGTTACTTATTATTATTCCTATATATTCCTGCTTTTGTCATCCCCTTATCTCAACTCTATAGCTTAATAAATTACAGACTGTAATCATTTATTCCATACTCCGATGGTTTTCTCAATCTATAACAGATTGCAGAAGACTGAAAGTACACAGGCCGAATTCAGCACTTGTCAATGCTGCTTAGGTAATTTACCACTCAAGGGATAATGCAATCTTTCAATAATCTCAGAAATAAAACGAATTTATGTTCAAGAAATATGTAATACTTTCTAATACAGTGACCCCAGAAATATATTTTGTGGAAGCTTCTGTGGATCCTATGGGAAGTTTTCTGGCTTTGGGGCTATTCATCAAGGTGAACAAGTCCATTATACATGTGTAAACAACAGAGCCGGATTATGGATAAGCCAGTATAGGCCCTGAGGGACCTACTGTGCCTGCCTGCCACATTGCTCCATGGAGTTCTACTGTCCACTGTTAGACTGGCCATTGTGCTAGTGGTGAGCCACGGCGGGAGGCAGGGTTTGCGGGATTAGGGAGTGCAAGCTGTTTACTCCAAACTGATTGCTGTATATCCTGGCATCTGGCCCCTCCCCCTGCACCAACCACCAATGAACTGTCCCAGTCACACGTGGCATGTGTTCTGCTCCTCTTGACATATGTTTCCAGACCCTTTATTTGGCTGCGTGCAGAAGCTAACTAGAGCCTCTAACTAGGATGGCTCAAGGCACTGGAGGTTGCGCTTGGCTGCCGACCATTCCCGCAAAGGCACCTGTACTGAGTGGCGCCTATGTTAATGAAGATGATCCTGGCTTTGGATGCAGCAGCGATATCTAAAGGCTAATGTTGCATAAGGCGTCTGTAGTTTACAGACGCCTCCTGACAGCATCTGCAAACCGAGAACTGAGTCCGAAGATGCAGCATTGGATCACCATTCTGACAATCGGTCATGATGTTGGCAGCATCGGTCATCTGAGTAAGCTGAAACTTAGCAAGAAAGTGGGGGATTCCACACAGACCTGATCAGCTGAAACTCGGAACGGTTCAGCTGGGACCAAGAAATCTGCTCAGAACACACAGACCCTGGCCTCGGCACTCCCAGAAAACAGGAACGACATACTCCCATTTGCATTTATGCTGGCTAGCTCTACCCGCCCCAAACAGCGGCAGCCTGTCAGGCTGCGGCTTAGGGAGCATTGAGTAAGATGCAATGCAAGACGCATTCTGGATATGCACAATACAGGTCCTGAAGTTCACATACCGTTGGAGATATACTCAAACAATTGGGTTTGCATACATTTCTGAATCAGGCCCTATGTGCAAGATTGTGGTGCAAAACTACTACTCCCATTCAGTGACAGAAGTTGTAAGTGGTGCAAAAATATAATCCTTCCCCCCCTTATTTGGTTTATTATTATTATTTTTATTCTGTATACACTAATAGCAGAAGGATGACTTTTATGAGTAACATACTTATATGATGCCCTTGTTTCAGCGGGTGGGTGATAGGGGTACAGTTTGGCACTCAGTCAGGCAGAGTCAGTGCTAGTTACATCAGTTGCGAGCTGCCTTTAATTCACAGACCGCAATGAATCAGAAAACATGTACGGTTGCAGTGGAAGATTCAGGGGGGGGGGGGGGGGGGGCACCAAGGCACGTGCCCCCCCCCCCCCCCTCCCCTGTTGTTTAGCTTTTTTTTTTAATTATTGTTATTTTATTTAAACAACACTTCACCCCTGGGCCGTATTACCAGTGAATTCGAAAAATGCACTATGGAGGGAGAGAGGGATGCGGCAGCAGCGCTAGAGAGGGAGCGCTCCGTCGCTCCACCAGGCAGAAGAGCTAGTGAGCAAGAGGGAACCCCGTGGCACTAACCTTTGAATGCCTCTGACGGGACAGTCACTTACGTGTTCTCGATCTATGAGACGCGGCGGCTAGCATGGAACTTCAGGTACCTTCTATGCACACACCCCTATTGCGGGATCCTTACAGAACCCTCATACTATGAAACTGCTGAATAAAAAGTTAAATAATAAATCAATAAATCAATATCAATTATTTTATATATACAGTATATATATATATATATATATTCTTGGAAGGGGCTGGCACTCGTATCCCTGCAACATTATATACAGCCGGTGCCCTCACAAAAAAATGTTGATACTCATCTTGCGGGTGCGGCAAAAAGGTTAGAGGGCACACCAACAGCTCACAGCTGTCTACTACCAGCCTGAGACAAGTAAGCTTCCTGACTCTGCACTCTCAAGTTTTGCGTCACACGCACAGTGGAGACATTGGAGAGGAAAGAGGAGCCGGGATGCACCGACCCAAACTGTAAAAAGAAAAGAACTGCGTTTTTGCTGCATCTGCATGCTGCTATTAAATACTGTATAAAAAAAAACACAGACACACAGTTCACTGTTTTTCACTTTGTATATATCCGGGTGGCAATATAATTTATAGGGGCTGTCACTGATGGGTGTAATAATAAATATAAGGGACGGGGACCAGCTACAATCAGTGAAGGATGGGGGGGTGGAGGGGGGGGGGGCGGACTGCAACTGGCTGTCATAAAAATACACATTTTAGAGCCCAAATAGGGTTTACACTTGCATCGATGTGTAGATTTGGATGCATGTTCAAGAAGGTAATGGGGGCTTGGCTGTAGATGGTGATGTTGGCT
Source organism: Pseudophryne corroboree (assembly GCF_028390025.1). Lineage (NCBI taxonomy): Eukaryota > Metazoa > Chordata > Amphibia > Anura > Myobatrachidae > Pseudophryne > Pseudophryne corroboree. Next base: position 164,896,662 of record NC_086448.1, read on the forward strand.
GTGGCTGAGGATGCTGATGGGGTTGAAAAGGTGTTAAGAATGGTGATGAGGATGAGGAAGATGATGGTGATAGGGGCTGAGGATGGTGATGGGGCTGGGAGCTGATGAGGAAGATGATGGTGCTGAGGAAGGTGATGGGTCTATGGATGGTGATGGAGCTGTGACTGAGGATGTTGATGAGGGCTGTTGCTGAGAAAGGTAATGGGGGCTGTGGCTAAGAACTGTGATGGGGCTGTGGTTGAGGATGGTGATGATAGGCTGGGGATGGTGGTGAGGGACTAAGAATGGCGTTGAGGGACTGGGGAAGGTGATGAGATGCTGATGTGATAAGGGCTGCGGACAGGGAAGGAGGGAGTGGGACCAATTTTCAAGCCACTGGCCTGGTCTGGACCCTCTGAAGGAAGGCACTCACTCGTCTGGACTTTCTGGAGCGACTGGAGAATGGTCTCCTGCAGTTAGCTCTGCAGCTTTCTGTGACAGCCCAGCAAGTGAGGTCAGTTTTCTGTAGGGGGTTGGGGGAATCAGTGGTTGTTTCTTTTTTATTTCTAGCTGTGGGGGCGATGAATCAGTGTGTTGTTTTTTTTCCCCTGTGGTAACCAATGCTTATATATATGTGGGGGATGAGGTGCCGTGATATGAGCCTGCTCCGGGTGCCGTGGCTCCACGCTACGCCTCTGAGGGGCACCTTCTATTAGGTGGCATAATGTGTAAAGGACATCATTGTATGGCACAATGTGCATAAGGGGTAGTACTATATAGGGTAATGTGAATAAGGGGCTCTGATCTGAATCAGCATTGCTCACCATAGCCTTAGTTTCTGCCCTGACATAAGACTGAATACTGACAGCAGGTTCAGATAGTGTAACAGCAGTCGTCATACTGTCAGTAGTGGGATTTGGTGCTTCACCTCTGGGCAGTGTAAGCAGCCACCTAGGCCCGATAGATGGTAGAGGGTCTGCATGTAATCTGCCACTGCCACAGCCAACTCCCCCCCCCCCCCCCCCCCCCAAATCTAATATGTAATTCTGGGTCAGCTCCGAAAGGGTGGTGAAACAGTGCCATAGCACCTAGATGTGGCTGTTGCACTTAAAGTACCGGCAGGCAGTGGAGGTCCCTGTGGCCCTGACCTTCTCCCGGGCGTGATGCAGCAGGGTGGATGAGAGGGGTAGGTGTGATCAGGTGCATGAGTAGTACACTGCTGCTATGAGTGATAATTACCTGGGCTGAGGTGTATAGTGTATTTACGCTGGAGGTGTATTTTGAAGTATTGGGTATTTTGTTTTGGAAGGGGGATGGACATATACAGCGTCACCCGCTGCCTCTCACTATCACCCTTTCCTGTCACCCTCTGCCTCTCCCCTGATTCACTATTTCCCCATTTCCCTCTCTTTCCTGTCACCCTCTGCCTCTCCAATGCATCACCCTTTTTTCACCCTCTGCTTCTCCCTGTCACTTACTGTCTCTCCCCATTACCTTCTGTCACCCTTTCCTGTCACCAACTGCCACTCCATCTCCCACTCTCTCTCCCCGTCACCTCTCTCTTCTCTCACCCACTCTCTGTCACCCACTGCCTCCCCCTGTCATCACCCATTTCTTCCCACTGTCACATATTCCCTGGCATCACCCACTGCCTCACCCTGTCACCCATTTCCTGGTGTCCTCCTCTGCCTCCCCTGTCACCCTCTGTCTGTCTCCTGTGTCACTATCTCCCCATCACCCTCTGCCTCTTCAAGGCATCACAATCTCCCCGTCATATGGATATTTCATTCCTTTTGGGGCCACGCCCCTTTTGCAAGGCCGCACCCACTTTTACAGGAGCAAGACCCCCCTGTAATTTTGTTCTGGATCCATTCCCTGAACAGCTGTCTGTTAATTAGAGGCAGTATGTAGCTGTGATCATCAGCACTGACAGGTGGCAGGACTCCTTTATCAGCTGGCGCACACAAGGTCAGTCCTTAAGGGGCTGCTCCCTCAGGCAGTGGGGCCCACCCTGCTCTATGCACTAGGCCATTCATCCGACATTGCTCAAAATGGTCTGCGGAGGAGGAGGGGGGCAGGAGATAACTCATTGCTGGTCTGGGCATCAATGGGCCCCTGAGTCCTCAGGGGCCCTGAACAATGCAACTGCTGCACCAATGGTAGTTCCGCCTTTGCTACCATCTTCCAATTCAGGTATGCATCCATTAGCCGTGCTTAACAGTTTCTACTGTATATTTCTCTTGGTTGGAGCAACTAATGTTTGAATCTTATCTGCACAGAGCTAACAGCTGCAGAGAAGGTAACAAAATAAAGATGGATGTAGGAGTCAGACTGTCAGTCTTAGGACGACATAGAAGTGTCTGTTACCCAAACAATGTTCTGTGACTTCCACACACAGCCAAATTTCTCCCCGGATCTACTCTGTGAGACTTACTGAGGAAGTTGCATCATTTATATCTTGTGATTGTCAAACCAGCTATATACTCCTTAAATTATATTTTATACCACCTCTATGCTGATGACACACAACTCTACCTCTCTTCTCCTGATCTGTCCCCCTCTGTCCTCTCTCAGGTTTCCAGCTGCCTCTCTGCAATCTCCTCCTGGATGTCTGAACGCTCTCTGAAGCTCAACATGGACAAAACTGAACTCATCATCTTCCTCCCATCCAGAGCAACACCCCCGACCAATAACTCCATCATTGTTGACAACACCACCATCTCCACCGTTCGCCAACTCCGCTGCCTGGGCGTCACTCTTGACTCCTCCCTCTCCTTTGCACCCCACATCCAAGCTCTGGCACAATCCTGTCGCTTCCAGCTACGCAACATTGTTCGTATCAGGCCATATCTCTCCCAGAGTGCAACTAAACTCATCACCCACTCACTGGTCATCTCACGACTTGACTACTGCAATGTTCTCCTCACTGGCCTCGCTTGCTCCCATCTTGCTTCCCTCCAATCTGTCCTGAACTCCGCAGCTAGGCTTATCTTCCTCTCCCGCCGCACCACATCTGCCACTCCCCTTCGACAAAATCTGCACTGGCTCCCATTCCCCTACAGAATCCTCTTTAAACTCCTCACCCTCACATACAAGGCCATCTCTAAATTCCACTGCTCCCTACATCTCCAACCTCCTTTCCCTTCATACTCCCTCCCGCCCCCTACGGTCGGCCAATGGCCTCTCCACCGCCCTGGTCACTGCTTCCTATGCATGAGTTCAGGATTTTGCCCGTGCTGCATCAATGAGGCCTGAAATAAGAGCATGAATTCAGCCTCGTGAATCTGGTAACTCAGATTACAAAGAGCTCAAAATGGAAGCATTCGTATGAAAAAAGGGGAATCAGCAACTTCATGCACACATGGAAGACCTCAGAAGTCAAAATAAAGGTGAAAAATGCAGAAATATATACAGAGTCCTTATGGTATCCTATGGATATGATACCTTCCAAATAGTGATCAGCAGTGAGCCAGTAATCATGCTTTTGCCAGATTCACGAGGCTGAATTCATGCTCTTATTTCACGCCTCATTGATGTTTTGAAGACCACGTATGAACCGATTCGGCCAATGATCTAGGCTTATTACTTTCTTGGATAGACATTGCTATCTAAGACGCACCCCTGATGAAGTCTAGTCCCTAGACGAAACGCGTTTGGTTACCATATTTCTTGTTGATGCTATCTCTGAATATTTAATGAGGAAGAATAAGGATACAACAGAAAAGTTGCCTTCTTTCCTCTATATCCCATTGATGGATCTTTGTAGGAGAAATTACATCATAATGTATATGTAATAATGATGGACACACTTCATGTTTCTGTATAATTGTTTTAATAAATTTTTATGAAAAGAACAGTCCGTTATATGTTTTAAAAAACTTGTATAAATATTGATTGCAAAACTTGTTAAGCAACAGTCTTTGTATAAGAGTATTTGCAAATCCCTGGGCGCCATTTTTCCTCTATTTCTATATTCTATATATATATATATAGTTTGAATTGGTTGGTGCACTTTACCTTAGTGCGATTTGTTCACATACATCTGTAAGCCCTGTGATCCACGCAGTTTGAACCGAAATGCAATTTAAAAATAAAAAAATATATATAATTTGTTGTATAACAACAAACAAACAAACAACAAACCAGGTACCCCAGTACTCTGTAGCAATGTTTCATAGATGTGCTATAAACTGCTGGGTGTTTGTGCTGCTGCTCTGTTGTCTAGTAACTAGCCAGCTCGCTGCAGCCTTTGGCCAATATTCGTGAAAACAATATTGTGCGCTGTTATTGTGATTAATAATACTCTAGGAACAAAAAAGGCCCAAATTATGTGATTTAAAATTTTGTCAGTTATTTAAAAAAAAATCCATATCCAAATCCAAAACCAGTCACGGTGAGTTGGCAAATCCAAATCCCTTTCCAAAGCCGGATGACGAATCAGAGCCAAATCCAATTCAAAATCTACTTTAGATGGGTTTAGCCGCTTTGTGTGGCTAAATCCGTCATTTCTGGGCATGCACACACAGCACTCGCGCCCTGTTGGGGGGAACAACTAAATTACTCTGATGGGTCCCCATTACGTTTGGATGCTTTGCAAGAGTTATTACAGATTCACGCCCTGGGTATGATAGGTCGTCAATCATAATGTTGACACGAGATTTGCTGTGTCGCCATTAATCATGTATATGGTGATGAAATGGACATGTTAGAATGTTCACATATCATCCCTAGTGACTCAGCACTCACTTACCTTCTATTGGCTGCTGCAGCGGCTTCAGTGGCGTCTTCCGGGTCCAGGTGGTCATGTGATTAGTGGATCCGGCCAGGGCTACCCAATTAGCCCCAATATGCAGCCATTATCGGGGATTATGCTTTAGCTGCCTGAGGCGAGGAGCTGAGTGGAGCTATGGTAAATGGGAGTTAGATACCAAAAGATAAATAATTCTAGAGCTGGGATTGTGTGTTGAAGAATAATGTGTAAATTGCTTATCTAAATGTTGGTGGAGGTGCCACATATTAGTAAGTTGTAGGTTCTTGGAGATTTATTGAATACCAGCTGATATTACTGGGGAGGCCACGAGCAGTGGTTTATCTATAAATAAATTAGGAAGCTGCAATACTAAAGTCACCTCTGGCAATAAGGGGAGAATCAAAGTTTGGGTACAGGAAATTCACAACAGAAAGAAAAAACGAGATTTATGGTAAGAACTTACCGTTGTTAAATCTCTTTCTGCGAGGTACACTGGGCTACACAGGGAATGACATTAGGGTGTAGAGTAGGATCTTGATCCGAGGCACCAACAGGCTCAAAGCTTTGACTGTTCCCAGAATGCATAGCACCGCCTCCTCTATAACCCCGCCTTCGTGCACAGGAGCTCAGTTTTTGTTAACCAGTCCAATGCAGTAGCAGGCAAAAGAGACGACAACTGTTAGTAGCTACATACACAACATTCTCACGACAGGAGAAAGTTTCAGCGGCTAATGCCATACCAACCCAAAGAAGCTAAGTGCGTCAAGGTGGGCGCCCTGTGGAGCCCAGTGTTCCTCGCAGAAAGAGATTTAACAACAGTAAGTTCTTACCATAAATCTCGTTTTCTTCTGCGGGGTACACTGGGCTCCACAGTGAATAACATTGGGGATGTCCTAAAGCAGTTCCTTATGGGAGGGGACGCACTGTAGCGGGCACAAAAACCCGGCATCCAAAGGAAGCATCCTGGGAGGCGGAAGTATCGAAGGCATAGAACCTTATGAACGTGTTCACTGAGGACCACGTAGCCGCCTTGCACAACTGTTCAAGGGTCGCACCACAGCGGTCCGCCCAAGAAGGTCCAACCGACCGAGTAGAATGGGCCTTAATGGTAGCAGGAACTGGAAGGTCAGCCTGTACATAAGCATGTGCAATCACCATTCTAATCCATCTGGCCTGGGTCTGCTTGTGAGCAGGCCAGCCACGTTTGTTAAAACCAAACAGAACAAAGAAAGAATCCAAGTTCCTGATAGAGGCAGTTCTCTTCACATAGATACAGAGAGCCCATACCACATCCAAACACCGCTCTTTGGAAGACAATTCAGGAGAGGCAAAGGCCGGAACCACAATCTCCTGAAAAAGGTGGAAAGAAGACACCACCTTAGGTAGGTACCCGAGACGTGTTCTAAGAATCGCCCGGTCACGGTGAAAAATCAGATATGGTGACTTACAGGACAAAGCACCCAAATCCGACACCCATCTGGCAGAGGCAATAGCAAGCAGAAACAACACCTTAAGAGAAAGCCACTTAAGGTCTGCCGATTCAAGAGGCTAAAACGGAGATCCTTGCAATGCCTCCAGAACCACCGATAAATCCCAAGGAGCCACAGGCGGGACGTAAGGAGGTTGAATCCGCAACACACCCTGAGTAAATGTATGAACATCAGGTAAAATTGCAATTTTTCTCTGGAACCAAATCGACAAGGTGTCACTGGCCTAGACTGAGGGTGTTGTGAACTCGGGGATTCTTCCGATGGTTGGGAAGGGGAACCACAACTGAGCCGGAACAGGGGTGGCCTAATATAGGATTTCCTCATACAGGACGCTGACAGTAAGGATTGGTGAAATATTGAAGAGCTTTATTGCAGGAAAAGAACAACTTAAAGTCATATATCATAAAGGAACTTATGAGGGAATGTCCAGACCCATTGAAGGGTTAAGTGAGCAATATTAGAGATACTGGTGACTGAAGGAACTGTGGGTGATGTTTAAAAGTCACTGATAACTTAAAGAACTTGTAAATGGTGGTTAAAGACACAAATGGTTAAAAGAACTTGTGAGCGGAGATTAAGACACTGGTGATTTGAAGAACTTAAGTGCGGTGGTTTAGGACGCTGATGATTTGTAAAACTAGGGAACGGTGACTGAGACGCTGATGATTTGAAAAACTTAAGTGCAGTGGTTTTAGACGCTGTTGATTTGTAGAACTTGAGAAAGGTGACTGAGACGCTGACGATTTGAAGAACTTAAGTGCAGTGGTTTAAGACGCTGTTGATTTGTAGAACTTGAGAACGGTGACTGAGACGCTGATGGTGTGAAGAACTTAAGTGCAGTGGTTTAAGACGCTGTTGATTTGTAGAACTTGAGAACGGTGACTGAGACGCTGATGATGTGAAGAACTTAAGTGCAGTGGTTTATGACGCTGGCACCTGGAAATGCCGGAGACACTGAAGTACAACTTCAGAGATCCTTGCCGGGAACAAGAGCGCTGGCATCCACGTCAGGGAAAAGACGATACTCAGGCGCTGAGGCTCTGTCCGGCGTCTGACTTTGAATCTCCCGCCACCGCTGGATTGGCGGAACAGTCTGATGACGTCACCTGCCCCCGTCCACGTGATGCCGGGTGTCATGGCGGCGCCCATGCCCTGGAGAACCGCCGGGAGCTGCGCCAGCCAGACGCCGGAGCCTGTGGCCCACCGAAGGCCGCAACACTGACCAGCAGACACGCAGGGGTAAGCGCGGCGAACGCCGCCTCTGGCGTGTGACAGTACCCCCTCCTCCAGGAGTGGCCCCTGGACACTTTCCAGGTTTAGTTGGATGTCTGGAATGGAAGATCCGCACCAGTCGGGTAGCCGTAACTTCAGTAGCCTTGACCCAGCTCCTCTCCTCGGGGCCAAAACCTTTCCACTCCACCAAATACTGTAGATTCTTGTGAAGATAGCGAGAATCAAGAATAGCTTTGATTTCAAAGTCCGTACCCTCTTCAGCCTCTGCAGAGGTTGGCCTTGGGGACTTGGAATGAAACCGGTTCAAAACAAGAGGGCGAAGAAGAGAGACATGAAAGTAATTTGGTATCCGGAGATGGGAAGGCAATCCCAATTTGCAAACAACCGGATTCAGGACTTGTAACACGGGATAAGGACCAATGAACCTTGGAGCGAACTTCATAGTGGGCACCTTCAAACGGAGATTGCGGGTAGAGAGCCATACCCTGTCACTAACCTTGTATTGAGGAGCTTCCCGTCGCTTCCTATCCGCAAAGAACTTATAGCGGCCAGAAACTTTCTTGAGGTTGGCATGAACTCGACTCCAGATTTGACTGAAGTGCCGGAGAGTAGAGGCTGCAGCAGGAACTTCTTCCGGAGGACAAATGGGTAATTCTGGAACTTGGAGATGAAATCCATAATTAATGAAAAATGGAGACTCACCAGTCGAAGAGTGGTATAGATGATTATGGGCGAACTCAGCCCAGGGCAACAACTCCACCCAATTATCTTGCGAGGGGGAGAGATAAACACGGAGAAAAGTCTCTAAATCTTGATTGACGCGTTCAGTTTGCCCATTGGTCTGTGTATGGTAAGCGGATGAAAAGTTTAGTTTTATTTGTAAGGCCGTACAGAGGGCTCTCCAGAATCTTGCCGTAAACTGTACCCCTCGGTCAGAAACTATTTCCAGAGGTAACCCGTGCAGGCGGAAGTGTTCCCGAATAAATAACAAAGCCAACTTAGAAGCTGACGGTAACCCGGTCAACGGAACAAAATGTGCCATTTTAGAGAAACGGTCAATAATCACCCAGACGGTGTTATGACCCTTAGAGAGAGGCAGTTCAGTAACAAAGTCCATAGAAATATGAGTCCAAGGCCTCTTAGGAATGGACAATAGGTGCAACAACCCCGCAGTAGGCAGACGAAGAATTTTGTGCTGAGCACATTGTGAACACGAGTTGACATACTCTTGAACGTCCTTCTTCATAGTGTCCCACCAGTAAGATCAACTGTTCCAAGGAATCTGGCAGATCTCTAGTGATCAACTCGTCCTTTAAACGATCCGAGAGCCCGTTCCAAAAAGCAGCCCGAAGGGCATCATTGTTCCAGCACAGTTCTGAAGCTATGGTTTGAAAGTGAATCACATACTGTCCCACTGTACGAGAGCCTTGTCGAACTCGGAGCAAGTCAGCAGAGGCAGCGGTCGTCCTGCCGGGCTCATCAAAGATCCTTCGGAATGACGTGATGAAGTTGGTATAACTAGAAACTAACGGATCTGATCGCTCCCACAACGGTGACACCCACTCCAACGCTGAACCCTCAAGCAAAGATATAATGTATGCCACTTTAGACCGATCAGTAGGAAAGTTATGTGAGAGAAGTTTGAAATGTACCTCACACTGATTGAGGAAACCACAGCAATTCTTTCGATTCCCGTTATAACGAGGAGGAGCGGGAAGCTGAAGGCGTGACCTGGTTCCAGACAAGGACGGAACATTGCTAGAGACAACCACTGGAGCGGATACTGGAACTGGAGCTGGAACCACTGAAGACAGAGAAGTCTGGATTTGATCCAGGCGGCCAGATAATTCCTGGAGATAATGCATCACCTGATTCTGTGCTGCTTCCTGACTCTGTACTCGGGAAACCAGGTCCTGCATGGTGCTTGCCTCTGGGTTCCAATTCCCCGGGTCCATGGGGCCTGAGTATACTGTCACTGGCCTAGACTGAGGGTGTTGTGAACTCGGGGATTCTTCCGATGGATGGGAAGGGGAACCACAACTGAGCCGGAACAGGGGTGACCTAATATAGGATTTCCTCATACAGGACGCTGACAGTAAGGTTTGGTGAAATATTGAAGAGCTTTATTGCAGGAAAAGAACAACTTAAAGTCATATATCATAAAGGAACTTATGAGGGAATGTCCAGACCCATTGAAGGGTTAAGTGAGCAATATTAGAGATACTGGTGACTGAAGGAACTGTGGGTGATGTTTAAAAGTCACTGATAACTTGAAGAACTTGTAAATGGTGGTTAAAGACACAAATGGTTAAAAGAACTTGTGAGCGGAGATTAAGACACTGGTGATTTGAAGAACTTAAGTGCGGTGGTTTAGGATGCTGATGATTTGTAGAACTTGGGAACGGTGACTGAGACGCTGATGATTTGAAAAACTTAAGTGCAGTGGTTTTAGACGCTGTTGATTTGTAGAACTTGAGAACGGTGACTGAGACGCTGACGATTTGAAGAACTTAAGTGCAGTGGTTTAAGACGCTGTTGATTTGTAGAACTTGAGAACGGTGACTGAGACGCTGATGATGTGAAGAACTTAAGTGCAGTGGTTTAAGATGCTGTTGATTTGTAGAACTTGAGAACGGTGACTGAGACGCTGATGGTGTGAAGAACTTAAGTGCAGTGATTTAAGACGCTGTTGATTTGTAGAACTTGAGAACGGTGACTGAGACGCTGATGATGTGAAGAACTTAAGTGCAGTGGTTTAAGACGCTGGTGATTCGTAGAACTTGAGAACGGTGATTAGGGCCCGCAGCCCACGCTGATTCCTAGGAGCACTGGTGACTGGACCGCAGAGAGACACACCGGCCGCTGGATACACTGGAACCGGTGAAGCGAACTGGCACCTGGAAATTCCGGAGACACTGGAGTACAACTTCAGAGATCCTTGCCGGGAACAAGAGAGCTGGCATCCACGTCAGGTAAAAGACGATGCTCAGGCGCTGAGGCTCTGTCCGGTGTCTGACTTTGAATCTCCCGCCACCGCTGGATTGGCGGAACAGTCTGATGACGTCACCTGCCCCCCGTCCACGTGATGCCGGGTGTCATGGCGGCGCCCATGCCCTGGGAACCGCTGGGAGCCGCGCCAGCCAGACGCCGGAGCCCGTGGCCCACCGAAGGCCGCAACACTGACCAGCAGACACGCAGGGGTAAGCGCGGCGAACGCCGCCTCTGGCGTGTGACACAAGGCAGAAATATGAACCTTGATGGAGGCCAGACGAAGGTCCAAGTCCAGGCCCTGTTGTAGAAAAGCCAAAAGTTTGGCCGTACTAAACTTGTAAGCGTCATGATTTTTAGATGCACACCAAGCAAAGTAAGAATTCCAGACCCTATGATAAATCCGAGCAGAAGTCGGTTTCCGGGCCTTCAACATGGCTTGAATGACCGCCTCAGAAAATCCTTTGGCCCTTAAGACGGAAGCTTCAAGAGCCACGCCGTCAAAGCCAATCGGGCTAAATCCTGATATATACAGGGGCCCTGAACGAGGAGATCTGGGCGCTGCAGAAGTAGAAGGGGACGCTCTATCAAGAGACCATGAAGGTCTGAGAACCAATGCCGTCTGGGCCACGCTAGAGCAATCAGAAGTAGGATTCCTCCTTCTTGCTTGAACTTCCTTATTACTCTGGGCAGGAGTGACACCGGAGGGAACACGTATGGCAGCCGAAAGTTCCATGGAATTGCCAGTTGTCCACGAACGCTGCTTGGGGATCCCTTGTCTTTGCTCCGTAGACCGGAACCTTGTGATTGTGTCGAGATGCCATCAGGTCCACATCTGGAAGGCCCCACTTGTCCACGAGGAGTTGAAACTAGTGATGTGCACCGGAAATTTTTCGGGTTTTGTGTTTTGGTTTTGGATTCGGTTCCGTGGCCGTGTTTTGGATTCGGACGCGTTTTGGAAAAACCTCCCTGAAATTTTTTTGTCGGATTCGGGTGTGTTTTGGATTCGTTTTTTTTTTTTTTTACAAAAAACCCTCAAAAACAGCTTAAATCAGTGACACTCCAGCTGTTGTTGAACTACACATTCCAACATGCCCTGCATCAGTTTTAGCATGGCCAAATAGCAAAACTGATGCAGGGCATGCTGGGATATGTAGTTCAACAACAGCTGGAGTGTCAAGGTTAGCCATCACTGGCTTAAATCATAGAATTTGGGGGTCATTTTGATCCCATAGTATTATTAACCTCAATAACCATAATTTCCACTCATTTCCAGTCTATTCTGAACACCTCACACCTCACAATATTATTTTTTGTCCTAAAATTTGCACCGAGGTCGCTGGATGACTAAGCTAAGCGACCCAAGTGGCCGACACAAACACCTGGCCCATCTAGGAGTGGCACTGCAGTGTCAGACAGGATGGCCGATTTAAAAAATAGTCCCCAAACAGCACATGATGCAAAGAAAAAAAGAGGTGCACCAAGGTCGCTGGATGGCTAAGCTAAGCGACCCAAGTGGCCGACACAAACACCTGGCCCATCTAGGAGTGGCACTGCAGTGTCAGACAGGATGGCAGATTTAAAAAATAGTCCCCAAACAGCACATGATGCAAAGATAAATGAAAGAAAAAAGAGGTGCAAGATGGAATTGCCTTGGGCCCTCCCACCCACCCATATGTTGTATAAACAGGACATGCACACTTTAAGAAACCCATCATTTCAGCGACAGGGTCTGACACACGACTGTGACTGAAATGACTGGTTGGTTTGGGCCCCCAGCAAAAAAGAAGCAATCAATCTCTCCTTGCACAAACTGGCTCTACAGAGGCAAGATGTCCACCTCCTCCTCATCCTCCGATTCCTCACCCCTTTCACTGTGTACATCCCCCTCCTCACAGATTATTAATTCATCCCCACTGGAATCCACCATCTCAGGTCCCTGTGTACTTTCTGGAGATAATTGCTGGTGAATGTCTCGACGGAGGAATTGATTATAATTCATTTTGATGAACATCATCTTCTCCACATTTTCTGGAAGTAACCTTGTACGCCGATTGCTGACAAGGTGAGCGGCTGCACTAAACACTCTTTCGGAGTACACACTGGAGGGGGGGCAACTTAGGTAAAATAAAGCCAGTTTCTGCAAGGGCCTCCAAATTGCCTCTTTTTCCTGCCAGTATACGTACGGACTGTCTGACGTGCCTACTTGGATGCGGTCACTCATATAATCCTTCACCATTCTTTCAATGGTGATAGAATCATATGCAGTGACAGTAGACGACATGTCAGTAATCGTTGGCAGTTCCTTCAGTCTGGACCAGATGTCAGCACTCGCTCCAGACTGCGCTGCATCACCGCCAGCGGGTGGGCTTGGAATTCTTAGCCTTTTCCTCGCAGCCCCAGTTGTGGGAGAATGTGAAGGAGGAGCTGTTGACGGGTCACGTTCCGCTTGACTTGACAAATGTCTCACCAGCAGGTCTTTGAACCTCTGCAGACTTGTGTCTGCCGGAAAGAGAGATACAACGTAGGTTTTAAATCTAGGATCGAGCACGGTGGCCAAAATGTAGTGCTCTGATTTCAACAGATTGACCACCCGTGAATCCTGGTTAAGTGAATTAAGGGCTCCATCCACAAGTCCCACATGCCTAGCGGAATCGCTCTGTTTGAGCTCCTCCTTCAATCTCTCCAGCTTCTTCTGCAAAAGCCTGATAAAGGGGAATGACCTGACTCAGGCTGGCAGTGTCTGAACTGACTTCACGTGTGGCAAGTTCAAAGGGTTGCAGAACCTTGCACAACGTTGAAATCATTCTCCACTGCGCTTGAGTCAGGTGCATTCCCCCTCCTTTGCCTATATCGTAGGCAGATGTATAGGCTTGAATGGCCTTTTGCTGCTCCTCCATCCTCTGAAGCATATAGAGGGTTGAATTCCACCTCGTTACCACCTCTTGCTTCAGATGATGGCGGGGCAGGTTCAGGAGTGTTTGCTGGTGCTCCAGTCTTCGGCACGTAGTGGCTGAATGCCGAAAGTGGCCCGCAAGTCTTCGGGCCACCGACAGCATCTCTTGCACGCCCCTGTCGTTTTTTAAATAATTCTGCATCCCCAAATTCAATGTATGTGCAAAACATGGGACGTGCTGGAATTTGCCCAGATGTAATGCACACACAATATTGGTGGCGTTGTCCGATGTCACAAATCCCCAAGAGAGTCTAATTGGGGTAAGCCATTCTGCGATGATGTTCCTCAGTTTCCGTAAGAGGTTGTCAGCTGTGAGCCTCTTATGGAAAGCGGTGATACAAAGCATAGCCTGCCTAGGAACGAGTTGGCTGCTACTGGTGCCGCCGCTGCTGTTCTTGCTGCGGGAGGCAATACATCTACCAAGTGGGCTGTCACAGTCATATAGTCCTGAGTCTGCCCTGCTCCACTTGTCCACATGTCCGTGGTTAAGTGGACATTGGGTACAACTGCATTTTTTAGGACAATGGTGACTCTTTTTCTGAGGTCTGTGTACATTCTCGGTATCGCCTGCCTAGAGAAGTGGAACCTTGATGGCATTTGGTACCGGGGACACACTAACTCAATAAATTCTCTAATTCCCTGTGAATTAACGGTGGATACCGGACACACGTTTAACACCACCCAGGCTGCCAAGGCCTGAGTTATCTGCTTTGCAGCAGGATGACTGCTGTGATATTTCATCTTCCTCGCAAAGGACTGTTGGACAGTCAATTGCTTATTGGAAGTAGTACAAGTGGTCTTCCGACTTCCCCTCTGGGATGACGATCAACTCCTAGCAGCAACAACAGCAGCGCCAGCAGCAGTAGGCGTTACACTCAAGGATGCATCGGAGGAATCCCAGGCAGGAGAGGACTCGTCAGACTTGACAGTGACATGGCCTGCAGGACTATTGGCTTTCCTGTCTAAGGAGGAAATTGACACTGAGGGAGTTGGTGGTGTGGTTTGCAGGAGCTTGGTTACAAGAGGAAGGGATTTAGTTGTCAGTGGACTGCTTCTGCTGTCACCCAAAGTTTTTGAACTTATCAATGACTTCTGATGAATGCGCTCCAGGTGACGTATAAGGGAAGGTGTTCCTAGGTGGTTAACGTCCTTACCCCTACTTATTACAGCTTGACAAAGGCAACACACGGCTTGACAAATTTTGTCCGCATTTCTGTTAATATAATTCCACACTGACGAGGTGATTTTTTTTTTAATTTGACCAGGCATGTCAATGGCCATATTCGTCCCACGTACAACAGGTGTCTCCCCGGGTGCCTGACTTAAACAAACCACCTCACCATCAGAATCCTCCTTGTCAATTTCCTCCTCAGCGCCAGCAACACCCATATCCTCATCCTGGTGTACTTCAACAGTGACATCTTCAATTTGACTATCAGGAACTGGACTGCGGGTGCTCCTTCCAGCACTTGCAGGGGGCGTGCAAATGGTGGAAGGCGCAAGCTCTTCCCGTCCACTGTTGGGAAGGTCAGGCATCGCAACCGACACAATTGGATTCTCCTTGGGGATTTGTGTTTTAGAAGAACGCACAGTTCTTTGCTGTGCTTTTGCCAGCTTAAGTCTTTTCATTTTTCTAGTGAGAGGATGAGTGCTTCCATCCTCATGTGAATCTGAACCACTAGCCATGAACATAGGCCAGGGCCGCAGCCGTTCCTTGCCACTCCGTGTCGTAAATGGCATATTGGCAAGTTTACGCTTCTCATCAGACGCTTTTAATTTAGATTTTTGGGTCATTTTACTGAACTTTTGTTTTTTGGATTTTACATGCTCTCTACTATGACATTGGGCATCGGCCTTGGCAGAGGACGTTGATGGCATTTCATCGTCTCGGCCATGACTAGTGGCAGCAGCTTCAGCACGAGGTGGAAGTGGATCTTGATCTTTCCCTATTTTACCCTCCACATTTTTGTTCTCCATTTTTTAATGTGTGGAATTATATGCCAGTAATATATCAATAGCAATGGCCTACTGTACCGTACTGCTATATATTATATACTGGTGGTCAGCAAAATTCTGCACTGTCCTCCTACTATATATACTGCGCACAACTAAAATGCACCACAGGTATGGATGGATAGTATACTTGACGACACAGAGGTAGGTAGAGCAGTGGACTACTGTACCGTACTGCTATATATTATATACTGGTGGTCAGCAAAATTCTGCACTGTCCTCCTACTATATACTGCGCACAACTAAAATGCACCACAGGTATGGATGGATAGTATTCTTGACGACACAGAGGTAGGTAGAGCAGTGGCCTACTGTACCGTACTGCTATATATTATATACTGGTGGTCAGCAAAATTATGCACTGTCCTCCTACTATATATACTGCGCACAACTAAAATGCACCACAGGTATGGATGGATAGTATACTTGACGACACAGAGGTAGGTAGAGCAGTGGACTACTGTACCGTACTGCTATCTATTATATACTGGTGGTCAGCAAAATTCTGCACTGTCCTCCTACTATATACTGCGCACAACTAAAATGCACCACAGGTATGGATGGATAGTATACTTGACGACACAGAGGTAGGTAGAGCAGTGGACTACTGTACCGTACTGCTATATATTATATCCGGGTGGTCAGCAAAATTCTGCACTGTCCTCCTACTATATACTGCGCACAACTAAAATGCACCACAGGTATGGATGGATAGTATACTTGACGACACAGAGGTAGGTAGA
The DNA here is from genome assembly GCF_028390025.1 of Pseudophryne corroboree. Lineage (NCBI taxonomy): Eukaryota > Metazoa > Chordata > Amphibia > Anura > Myobatrachidae > Pseudophryne > Pseudophryne corroboree. The sequence goes on from NC_086448.1 coordinate 164,912,814, forward strand.
GCAGTGGCCTACTGTACGGTACTGCTATATATTATATACTGGTGGTCAGCAAAATTCTTCTGCACTGTCCTCCTACTATATATACTGCGCACAACTAAAATGCACCACAGGTATGGATGGATAGTATACTTGATGACACAGAGGTAGGTAGAGCAGTGGCCTACTGTACCGTACTGCTATATATTATATACTGGTGGTCAGCAAAATTCTGCACTGTCCTCCTACTATATATACTGCGCACAACTAAAATGCACCACAGGTATGGATGGATAGTATACTTGATGACACAGAGGTAGGTAGAGTAGTGGCCTACTGTACCGTACTGCTATATATTATATACTGGTGGTCAGCAAAATTCTGCACTGTCCTCCTACTATTTATACTGCGCACAACTAAAATGCATCACAGGTATGGATGGATAGTATACTTGATGACACAGAGGTAGGTAGAGCAGTGGCCTACTGTACCGTACTGCTATATATTAGATACTGGTGGTCAGCAAAATTCTGCACTGTCCTCCTATTATATATACTGCAGACAACTAAAATGCACCACAGGTATGGATGGATAGTATACTTGACGACACAGAGGTAGGTAGAGCAGTGGCCTACTGTACCGTACTGCTATATATTATATACTGGTGGTCAGCAAAATTCTGCACTGTCCTCCTACTATATATATTGCGCACAACTAAAATGCACCACAGGTATGGATGGATAGTATACTTGACGACACAGAGGTAGGTAGAGCAGTGGCCTACTGTACCGTACTGCTATATATTATATACTGGTGGTCAGCAAAATTCTGCACTGTCCTCCTACTATATATACTGCGCACAACTAAAATGCACAACAGGTATGGATGGACAGTATACTTGATGACACAGAGGTAGGTAGAGCAGTGGACTACTGTACCGTACTGCTATATAATACTGGTGGTCAGCAAAATTCTGCACTGTCCTCCTACTATATACTACAATGCAGCACAGATGTGGAGTGTTTTTCAGGCAGAGAACTTAGACATTTTCAGCACACTGAGCACAGATATTTGCAAGCACACTGAGCACAGATATTTGCAGCACACTGAACATAGAAACTGAGAGAACGCTGCACGTCCTCTCCCTATCATGTCCAATGCACGAGTGAAAATGGCGGCGATGCGTGGCTCCTTATATAGAATACGAATCTCGCGAGAATCCGACAGCGGGATGATGACGTTAGGGCGTGCTCGGGTTAACCGAGCAAGGCGGGAGGATCCGAGTCTGCCTCGGAACCGTGTAAAATGGGTGAAGTTCGGGGGGTTCGGATCTCGAGGAACCGAACCCGCTCATCACTAGTTGAAACACTTCTGGATGGAGGCTCCACTCTCCGGCATGTACGTCCTGATGACTGAGAAAGTCCACTTCCCAGTTTAGGACCCCCGGAATGAACACTGCTGATATGGCTGGCAGATGGCGTTCCACCCACTGAAGAATCCGTGATACTTCCCTTAATGCCATGTGGCTTCGAGTGCCGCCTTGATTATTGATGTACGCCACCGTAATGGCTTTGTCCGACTGTACTTGAACAGGTCTGTTCTGTATTAAATGCTGAGCCAAGTTCAATGAGTTGAACACCGCCTGCAATTCCACAATGTTTATCGGGAGGAGAGACTCCTCCTTGGTCCACCGACCCTGAAGAGAGTGTTGCTCCAACACTGCGCCCCAACCTCTCAGACTGGCATCTGTCGTCAGAAGGACCCAGTTGGAGATCCAGAGTCGTTGGTGCTGAAGCCACCAGCTCAGTGACAGACGGACCTCCGGAGACAAGGAGATCATTTGAGACCTGATCCGGTGAGGCAGGCCATCCCACTTGGCAAGAATCAGCTTCTGCAGAGGGCGGGAATGGAATTGAGCGTACTCCACCATGTCGAAAGCCGACACCATTAGACCTAGCACTTACATTGCCGAATGTATCGACACTTGCAGACGAGATAGGAAGCATCGAATCCTGTCCTGAAGCCTCAGGAATTTCTCCTGAGACAAGAACAACCGCTGGCTGTGAGTGTACAACAACGCCCCCAGGTGCACCATGCTCTGAGCAGGGATCTGGGAAGATTCCTTCCTGTTGAAGAGCCACCCGTGGGCTTGCAGAAACTGGTTAGTCAGATCCAGATGGCGTAGGAGAATTTCTGGGGAATTTGCCAGGATCAACAAGTCGTCCAGTTACGGTAGGATCCTGACACCTTGACGGCGGAGTACAGCCGTCATTACCGCCATGACCTTGGTGAAGACTCGTGGAGCCATGGTCAAACCAATAGGTAATGCCCGAAATTGGTAATGGAGGTTGCCAACCGCAAACCTCAGGTACTGCTGATGCGACACTGCAATGGGAATATGTAGGTAAGCATCCTGTATGCCCAGGGAGACCATATAATCCCCAGGAACCAAGGCCAGAACAATAGAGCGAAGAGTTTCCATACGAAACTTGGAGACCCTCACAAATTTGTTCAAGGACTTGAGGTTGAGAATGGGCTGGGATGACCCATTCGGTTTTGGGACTAGGAACAGCAGTAAATAGTACCCCTTGCCTCTCTGAGCCAGAGGCACCTGTACTACCACTCCTGTGTCCAGGAGGGACTGTACCACCGAATGAAGAGTTTTTGCCTTCACCTGATCCGAAGGGACGTCTGTCAGGCAAAATCGATGAGGGGAGCGATTCTTGATGGACATGGCGTAACCTCGAGTGACAACTTCCCATACCCAGGCATTCCTGGGTATACTCTAGAAGTCGACCCCCACCCTGGGATCCCCCAGAGGGAGGCCCGCCCCGTCATGCGATAGGCTTGTCAGTTTTGGAAGCAGACTGACAGGCAGCCCAGGCCCGTTTGGGTTTGGGCTTATTGGGTTTGGAAGTGCAAACCTGTTTCGGGTACGCCTGACCTTTTGCTTTCCCTGAAGGACGAAAGGAGCGAAATGGAGTACTCTTAGCCTTCGGCACCGAAGGAGCAGTAATAGGTAGACATGCTGTTTTAGCAGAAGCTAAGTCAGCCACTATCTTGTTGAGGTCTTCTCCGAAAAGAATGTCTCCCTTAAAAGGGAGTACCTCCAGGGTTTTCTTAGAGTCCAGATCCACAGACCAGGACTATAACCAGAGAATCCGGCGAGCTAAAATGGACGTAGTAGAAGCCTTGGCCGCCAGAATACCGGCATCAGAAGCCGCCTCCTTAATGTAATGAGAAGCTGAGACAATATAAGACAGACATTGTCTAGCATGATCAGAAGCGTTGGAAGGCAACTCCGCCTCCAGCTCCTGAGCCCATGCTTGCACAGCCTCTGCAGCCCATGTCGCTGCAATGGTGGGCCTATGCGCAGCACCAGTTAGGGTGTAAATTGCCTTTAAACAACCCACCACAAGCTTATCCGTCGGTTCTTTCAGAGACACATGACGGTAGTTACCGGCAAAGCTGAGGATACCACAAGCCGCGCCACCTGCGAATCCGCTGGCGGGGGTGTTTCTCAATTTTTACTTAGCTCCGCTGCGAGGTGGTAGCCAGCCAGCATCTTCTGGTGAGGAATGAATTTCTTTCCTGGATTTTCCCAGGACTCCTGATGTATGTCAACTAAATGGTCAGAATGAGGTAAAACTTGTTTAACCACTTTCTGACGTTTAAACCTGTCTGGTTTCTTGGGGCAGCATAAGGCACCTGGTCATCAGTAGTTTGAAGAATGGTCCTGAAAGCCTCCAACAAATCAGGAACACCCACCTGTGAAACAGATTCCCCATCAGAAGCGTCAGGATCAGAATCTGTGGGGTCAGTATAAACGCCATCCTCTTTAGACGAGGAGACTGGGACGATGGTGGATTGTGAGGAAGTAATGGCCCGCTTAGAGGACCCCATGGACTTAGGCGGGCGAGGGTTAGACTTCTGAGTAGACAGTGATTGGTTCAATTGCTGTAACTGAGCAGACAGTTGATCTGCCCATGGCGGGTTAACCGCGGGGACCATAAGCGGTTGTACCAGCACAGGAGGTCCCATAGGGGGCATTAGTCTAGTTACCAGCGTATTCAATAGCGTGGAGAAGGTAGCAAAAGGTGGGTCATTTTGAACCCTCGTTGCTACAGTCCCACTTGGGGGTAAGGATCCCCCAGAACCTGAACCCTCAGCTGATATGTTTTCCTCAAATGTTTCTGCAGCGTCACCACCACGCAATGTGATCAGCCCCAGCACCATTGCCCTTAGTAGCTGACCTATCCGAAAGCTCAATGCAAGGCAACACAGTACAATATCAGCAGCAGAATACCTGACAAGAATCCCCTGTGCAGTGTAACAGCACAAACAGGGAATTCAAGAGGTATATCTTGACTAAAAATCACAGAGAAAAATACACACTGGCCTATATTTACTAATAATCCGAGTTTGTCGGATTTCTGTTTTTTTTTTCCTAAGTCCCAACACGGGAATTCACTAAGCACAAATCTCAGCAGTGTTTGGGCTATTCATAATGGTTTTAACGGCAAAGTTCAGAAATACGAATGAATAGACCATCGGTCAAACGCGGCTGTTATTTCATACAACACGGGTATTCACTATTCATTCGTATTTGGGTGTTAGTCTCTGAGTGCTCAATTGCGCTCGTATTTTTTTGCGATTCATTAAAAAAAGCTGCCAAAAAAATAGACCTGCTTTTTTTCAGGCGTGTTTACATGTGTTGCCACTTACAAATCATTCACACCTGAATTAGGATGCCTATAAAAGGATCTTAGGTCCATTTCAAACAACCTACACTCAGAAATGGCTGCAGGACTGTGGACCTGTGATCTTTTGTGTGCTGTGGGATTCCTCAGACTCAGACATCAGCCTGTAAGTAACCAGGGCCAAGAAACTGAACATGGTCAGCAGGTTGTACAGGTTCCGCGGAGGCTGCGCAGGCCTCGTTTTTTTAGGGGGCTTTTAAACTTGAACGCATTGTCCGATGACAGGGTCATACAGCTGTTCCGTCTAAATCGTAACAACATTTTCCGCTTGTATGACCTTGTCAAACTGGGCCTAGACCCTGAGACAGCACGCTCTCGCCCTGTCTCAGGCCTGCACAAACTCCTGGCTGTGTTGCACTTTATGGCTACTGGGAGCTTTCAGGCTGTGTCTGGGGATGTCACTGGAATCTCACAGCCCTCATTTTCAAGAATACTAACACAGGTGATGTATACCTAACTACCTCCTTTGTTTTTGGTTGGTTTTAATTACTCTCAGTGGCCAGTTCTGTCCTAAAATCTCATGTTTTATTTTCTATCAAATATACACACAGGTGTTGGCTGTTTTGCAGCCCCACATCGATTCCTCAATCTGCTTCCCTACCCAGGAGTCTCAGTGGCATGCCGTCAGGGTAGATTTCTATGAGCTTGCTGGCATGCTCAATGTGCTGGGAGCCATAGATTGCACACATATTCAGCTGAGACCACCTAGGGGCAGGCAGCACATCTATACTATCGTCATCTAGACCACTCCACAAATGTGCAGGTGGTTTGTGATGCAAAACTCAAAATAATGAGTGTTGTTGCTGGTTACCCTGGGGGCTGCCATGACTCCTTCATCCTCAGTCAGTCATCCCTCTTTGATAAGTTTGAGGACGGACAAATGCCAGATGGATGGCTGCTGGGTATATAATTTGATATGTGTAGGCCTGTGGATACTTTGCCCAAATACAGTGTGTTACTTATGTGTTGCTGTATCTTAACATGAATCACGTTACTATATCTGTCTTTCAGGTGATGGAGGATATGGCTGTTTCTCTTGGCTTCTAACTCCATTGTCCCGACCTGATACCCCTGCTGAACACAATTACAATAATGCACATAAATCCACGTGGAATGTGATAGAAAGATGTTTTGGTGTGCTGAAATCTAGGTTTCGGTGTCTGGATAAGTCTGGTGGCCTTTTGTTGTATAGTCCCTTGAAGGTGACTCAAATTGTGTTCTGCTGCTGCTTTCTTCATAACATGTGTTTGCAACAAGATCTGCCACATGTTGATGATGACGAGGAGGATGAAGAAAGCAGCCAGCAAGCAGAGGAATTAGAGACATCTGGTGACACTTGGAGTACAGATGTAGGGAGGCAGGTTAGGCAAGACCTCATAAATAGTTATTTTTAAGGTAAGTTTTGTTTGCTTCTTTCATTTGTTGTGTAAGCCTAAATATATGTTGCCCCATTTTTCGTTTAAAAACTATTACTCAGAATATGTCTGTCTCCTTGAGACATACAAACATACCCTCGCTTTATGCAAAACAAATGTAGCATGTGCATTGTGTTTATTTAAAATCTCTAAACAACAGATTATGAGTGACATACATGAAGTCTGGATAAGTGTTAATAAACTTGTACTGATAATTTCGTAAAAACACACATAATCCACATAGTTATTTTTTATTATTTTACTTTATGAATGTGTGTAACGTCCTAATGTAACACTTCTCCACATATAATATGTTAGCCTTGAGGAATACATGTGTCCCTATGTGTGATGCTCCATCGTATTTAAGGGACACAAACTTAGTATCATCCAAAATTATTTATTTCGTTATGTTTGTTGGAGTAAACTTGCAGATTTGTAAGTCAATACACAGTTTTCAACATATATCCATTATTAGACACATTATTTTTGTACAATCAAATATTTTCAATTTCTTTGTTTCTGCATCATGTGTAAGAATCTGATTACTCATTTTTAACACACACAGACATGGCACAACAATAATGTAATTCATTTTGGGACTGAATTATCTAAATTTTTAGCCAACATATTAGGACCTTTTTAGCCAACTCAATTGTGTTATTCTTGTAATGTCGTCTAGAGAAGAAATGTTAAAGTTAAAATTCACATTGTAAGTTGTATTGGTCATGGATGAATCTGCATGGCTGCCAATTAGTCTGTCTGCAGGATATGAGAATGATTGGAATCAAGAAAGAGTAATTATTCTAAAAAAATCAAGTGGTCTGGTTTCTGCATTCTAATGACATTCTGCATGGCTGCTAATTAGTCTGTCTGCAGGATATGAGAATGATTGGAATCAAGAAAGAGTAATTATTCTAAAAAAAATCAAGTGGTCTGGTTTCTGCTTGCTAAAGACATTCTGCATGGCTGCCAATTAGTCTGTCTGCAGGATATGAGAATGATTGGAATCAAGAAAGAGTAATTATTCTAAAAAAATCAAGGTCTGGTTTTTGCATGCTAAAGACATTCTGCATGGCTGCCAATTAGTCCGTCTGCAGGATATGAGAATAATTGGAATCAAGAAAGAGTAATTATTTAAAAAATAAAAACAATTGCTATTGTTACTGCATGCTAAGATCAATGTGCAGATCAAAGAACTTTTTCCTCCTCCAAAAAAATACAAAGATGTTAATAAATAAATGTGTTTCAAAAAATCCTGTTGTTGTTTGTAACAGTTATAATTAATGATGTTGGACAAATTGACAAGGTGCTAAGTGTTATATATATTGTGACAATCCTACACTTACTAACTGTGTTTATTTTCTTCTCTATACAGAAATCGGTGTCTCTATTTTTTATTTTAATTGGGTTGGCTGCTTGGACTGGCCTTTGCCTTTACCACTGTCGTGTTGGCTTTCTGGTGGAGCGCCTTGGTGGTGAGGACACTGGCGATAGAATAGGAGTAGTCGTACCAGAACTGCTGCTTGGTTGCTGTTGGTGCTGGGATCTGAGTGTTTCATTGAGGTTAGTGAGGGTGGCATTGAGTTCACGTGTTGCAGCATTTTGATTTTCTAAAATTCTGGTGATAGATTCATTGATCATTTGATTGTTTTCTAAGATGTTGATGTAGCTTTGCTGTTGTCTGTGCTGTTCTTCCATTATGCGTTGTAAGTTGCCCATGACATGTGTAATGTCTGCACGCATGATTTCCATGGTATTGGCAATTCTGGTGGTTGGTTCATTTTGGCGACTGATATTTCTGCTGATTCTTCTGAAATGAGATGGTAGGCTTGAAAAAATTTGGGTCTGCCTACGCAGGCAATCTTGATTAGTGGCCTGCTGTGTAGCCCAACTGTCCCAAAACACTTGATCAGGGCCTTGTGCTACTGGTGTTGTTGGGCTGTGTTGTGGTGGTGTGCTTTGCTGTGGTGGTGTACTAACAGATGCTGGGTGGTTGATTCCTTCAATTACTGGCTGCATTTGTAAAATTATTGTCTCACCCATGTCACTGTGTTGCTGCTGTTGCGTCGGGATGCTGGTACCAGTACTAGAATCTGGAATTAGAATAATTTTGCCATTAGTTAGACATATGTTTGAGAAATTAAAACAAAGCAATAAACATGGAACACATGTATTTAAATGGTGCTTTCAGATATCCAGCATAGCAACATCATCACTCAGAACTTAAATACAGACATATTCCTGTTTGTGTTAAATGTGTCTGGTTACTTCATTCTTAAAGCAAGCACATGAGTTGTATGGTAGATCAGACATACTCCACCATAAAACACACTTTAAACCATAATGTGTTGCCTTATAGTGTTTAAATCAAAAACATAGTAATGTTTTTGCATGTTGGTGCCAATGTTAGGACAAACACATAAGTGAAATTGAGGGGAAAAAACGTACTATTTGCCAAGCTTACACATGTGTTTCTGTTGCAGCATCTTCAACACAATCTGCTGCTGTATGGCTGAAGTGGACATACATATCTTTACTGGATGTGGACAAGGCCATTTTGCTCAGAATCCATTTGATGTTTTATTGTTTTCGGTAAGTATAGCAGATATTGTTGTATTTTGAGTGAATTAGTCTAATTAAATGGGTTATTATGAGATGAGTAATTTTTTTATTCATTACAGTTTCTTACTCACAATCAAGATGAGGGGAGTGTGGTTGGCGTCTTGGAGGTGTGTCCAAAATTTGGAGTGGTGGGACCGAAGAAACTGTAGACAATCTTCGTGGCGGGGTAGACTGCTGTGGTTGTGATTGGACATCAGACCTTGCTTTCTTTGTTGCCACATGTATTATTGTTTGGTGTGGTACAGGAGTCCGCCTTCTGCTGCTCAAGACTTCTTTTGATGGACCTAGTATACTTTTGTTATGGCCATTCCTTTACAAACATAACCTATACTACAATGGACATTTTACCTGCTTCCGCAGCGTCATCATCATCAGATGTCATGGGCAGTAGCGGCTCTTGTCACGGGCAAGCAGTACTTTTGCCCGGGGCGCCGCAGTCCCAGGGGCGCTGCCGCCATGGCAAGAGCCGCTACTAACTAGGATGGCGGCGGTGGGTTTGAAAAGGTCGTCTCCGCGAAGGGAATCTAGACGCGCAGTGAGGTAGCGTCTAGTTTCCCTTCGCGGAGAGGACCTTTCTATGCAGCGCTATGAGAGAGACGTCATGACGTCTCTCCCATAGATCAGAGGAGCGGCACCGGCGGCGGAGACAGTGCAGTGTTAGGGAACAGGAACGGGGCTGGTAAGTATTTTTTATACAACTAATGGTGGCACAGCTGCAGGGAGCACAACTATTGGGGCCACAACTAATGGGGGCACAGCTGCAGGGGGCACAACTAATGGGGGCACAGCTACAGGGGCACAGCTGCAGGGGGCACACTAAGGGGGGCACAACTACTGGGGCCACAACTAATGGGAGCACAGCTGCAGGGGGCACACTATGGGGGGCACAACTACTGGGGCCACAACTAATGGGGGCACAGCTGCAGGGGGCACAACTAATGGGGGAACAGCTGCAGGGGGCACAACTAATGGGGGCACAGCTGCAGGGGGCATACTAAGGGGGGCACAACTACTGGGGCCACAGCTGCAGGTGGCACACTAAGGGGGGCACAACTACTGGGGGCACAGCTGCAGGGGGCACACTAAGGGGGGCACAACTACTGGGGCCACAACTAATGGGGGCACAGCTGCAGGGGGCACAACTACTGGGGCCACAACTAATGGGGGCACAGCTGCGGGGGGGGCACAACTACTTTTTATGCGCGTCTTGGGCGCGCACTAAACCTATTTTGCCGTCTCGGGGGGGGGGGGGGGGGATAAAGGAAACTTTCGCCCTGGGCGCCACAAGGTCATGGGAGTGGCTGTAGGCCGACCAGTACTGCTTTTTTTCAACACTGTAAATAATGAAACAAATAAAAGAACTCATTTATTCATGCTATTGTTGATACATCCACCCATTATGTTTATAAACATTACATCTTTCAAAAATGGATGTTTATTTATGTGGGAATAATTTTGGACCAAAAACATAAAAAAAAATTAAAAACACACACATTGGGCACTAGCCATATGCACTATGGAAAGTGCAACACAGGAAATAATGTACAGGACACAGACTTAGGACACAATTACAAATACATACACTAACAAGCCATAACACAGACATCTTCATTTAAAAATGTTATGTAATTAATGAAAGATGCAATATAGAAAATGCTCTGTGATGTGGCACTCCAAACACACATTAGCACAATATGAGCCAAAAAACAAACAAAAAAAAAACAACCCATCATAATAGTAAGGTAACTAATACCCCTTTCACACAGCCCAAAATTTCCCGGGTTAAAACACATGAACACGCATCAACCTGGGAAATTTCTCGGTGTGAAAGGGTACTGGGACAAAAACCCGGGATTTCTGTCCCTGCATTTCAACCCTGCAATCGACCAGGGTTGGTCCCGGGATGTTCCCTGGAACCTGGACAGTGTGAATGGTGCAGGGACATGTCCCACCTTCCCGGGTTGCCTATACTGATGCTGATTGGCTATTCAGGGCACTTCCTGGTCTTGTGTCTTTTCTGAGACACCCATTTTCAGAAAATCCAGGGCCATCCCAGGTTCAGTATGAAAGGTGCAGACCTGGGATGTCTCGGCTCCAAATGCTGGTATGAAAGGTGCCAACCCGGGAATGTCCCTGCATGAGCCCGTGGCAGAATTCCCGGGTTTTGCCCCTGCATTTCTGGTGTGAAAGGGGTAGTAGTCTGCAGTGTTGTGTCAGGGTACAAATACAGACTCAAAATGAACCAAAAAAATAGGGGGTTTGTCTTAAACAAGATTACATACAGTACTAATGAAATTACACATGTAACTGGCTTCAAAGCACTTTGCACTACTCCAGCCTCTAACATGTCAACTAGAGATGAGCGGGTTCGGTTTCTCTGAATCCGAACCCGCACGAACTTCATGTTTTTTTCACGGGTCCGAGCAGACTCGGATCCTCCCGCCTTGCTCGGTTAACCCGAGCGCGCCCGAACGTCATCATGACGCTGTCGGATTCTCGCGAGACTCGGATTCTATATAAGGAGCCGCGCGTCGCCGCCATTTTCACACGTGCATTGAGATTGATAGGGAGAGGACGTGGCTGGCGTCCTCTCCATTTAGATTAGGGTTGAGAGAGAGAGAGAGAGATTGACCTGAGGCTGTGATACTGTAGAAGAGAGTGCAGAGTTTAGTGACTGACGACCACAGTGACCACCAGACAGTGCAGTTGTTTGTTTTATTTAATATATCCGTTCTCTGCCTGAAAAAAACGATACACACAGTGACTCAGTCACATACCATATCTGTGTGCACTGCTCAGCCCAGTGTGCTGCATCAATGTATATATATATCTGACTGTGCTCAGCTCACACAGCTTATAATTGTGGGGGAGACTGGGGAGCACTGCAGTGCCAGTTATAGGTTATAGCAGGAGCCAGGAGTACATAATATTATATTAAAATTAAACAGTGCACACTTTTGCTGCAGGAGTGCCACTGCCAGTGTGACTAGTGACCAGTGACCTGACCACCAGTATATATAATATTAGTAGTATACTATCTCTTTATCAACCAGTCTATATTAGCAGCAGACACAGTACAGTGCGGTAGTTCACGGCTGTGGCTACCTCTGTGTCGGCACTCGGCAGCCCGTCCATAATTGTATATACCACCTAACCGTGTTTTTTTTTTCTTTCTTTATAGTCATACTAGTTACGAGTATACTATCTCTTTATCAACCAGTCTATATTAGCAGCAGACACAGTACAGTGCGGTAGTTCACGGCTGTGGCTACCTCTGTGTCGGCACTCGGCAGCCCGTCCATAATTGTATATACCACCTAACCGTGGTTTTTTTTTCTTTCTTTATACATACATACTAGTTACGAGTATACTATCTCTTTATCAACCAGTCTATATTAGCAGCAGACACAGTACAGTGCGGTAGTTCACGGCTGTGGCTACCTCTGTGTCGGCACTCGGCAGCCCGTCCATAATTGTATATACCACCTAACCGTGGTTTTTTTTTCTTTCTTTATACATACATACTAGTTACGAGTATACTATCTCTTTATCAACCAGTCTATATATTAGCAGCAGACACAGTACAGTGCGGTAGTTCACGGCTGTGGCTACCTCTGTGTCGGCACTCGGCAGCCCGTCCATAATTGTATATACCACCTAACCGTGGTTTTTTTTTCTTTCTTTATACATACATACTAGTTACGAGTATACTATCTCTTTATCAACCAGTCTATATATTAGCAGCAGACACAGTACAGTGCGGTAGTTCACGGCTGTGGCTACCTCTGTGTCGGCACTCGGCAGCCCGTCCATAATTGTATATACCACCTAACCGTGGTTTTTTTTTCTTTCTTTATACATACATACTAGTTACGAGTATACTATCTCTTTATCAACCAGTCTATATTAGCAGCAGACACAGTACAGTGCGGTAGTTCACGGCTGTGGCTACCTCTGTGTCGGCACTCGGCAGCCCGTCCATAATTGTATATACCACCTAACCGTGGTTTTTTTTTCTTTCTTTATACATACATACTAGTTACGAGTATACTATCTCTTTATCAACCAGTCTATATATTAGCAGCAGACACAGTACAGTGCGGTAGTTCACGGCTGTGGCTACCTCTGTGTCGGCACTCGGCAGCCCGTCCATAATTGTATATACCACCTAACCGTGGTTTTTTTTTCTTTCTTTATACATACATACTAGTTACGAGTATACTATCTCTTTATCAACCAGTCTATATTAGCAGCAGACACAGTACAGTGCGGTAGTTCACGGCTGTGGCTACCTCTGTGTCGGCACTCGGCAGCCCGTCCATAATTGTATATACCACCTAACCGTGGTTTTTTTTTCTTTCTTTATACATACATACTAGTTACGAGTATACTATCTCTTTATCAACCAGTCTATATATTAGCAGCAGACACAGTACAGTGCGGTAGTTCACAGCTGTGGCTACCTCTGTGTCAGCACTCGGCAGCCCGTCCATAATTGTATATACCACCTAACCGTGTTTTTTTTTTCTTTCTTTATAGTCATACTAGTTACGAGTATACTATCTCTTTATCAACCAGTCTATATTAGCAGCAGACACAGTACAGTGCGGTAGTTCACGGCTGTGGCTACCTCTGTGTCGGCACTCGGCAGCCCGTCCATAATTGTATATACCACCTAACCGTGGTTTTTTTTTCTTTCTTTATACATACATACTAGTTACGAGTATACTATCTCTTTATCAACCAGTCTATATTAGCAGCAGACACAGTACAGTGCGGTAGTTCACGGCTGTAGCTACCTCTGTGTCGGCACTCGGCAGCCCGTCCATAATTGTATATACCACCTAACCGTGGTTTTTTTTTCTTTCTTTATACATACATACTAGTTACGAGTATACTATCTCTTTATCAACCAGTCTATATATTAGCAGCAGACACAGTACAGTGCGGTAGTTCACGGCTGTGGCTACCTCTGTGTCGGCACTCGGCAGCCCGTCCATAATTGTATATACCACCTAACCGTGGTTTTTTTTTCTTCTTTATACATACATACTACTACGACATCTCTTTATCAACCAGTCTATATTAGCAGCAGACACAGTACAGTACGGTAGTTCACGGCTGTGGCTACCTCTGTGTCTGCACTCGGCAGGCAGTCCGTCCATAATTGTATACCACCTAACCGTGGTTTTTTTTTCTTTCTTCTTTATACATACATAGTTACATAGACATCTCTTTATCAACCAGTCTATATTAGCAGCAGACACAGTACAGTACGGTAGTTCACGGCTGTGGCTACCTCTGTGTCTGCACTCGGCAGGCAGTCCATAATTGTATACTAGTATCCATCTCCATTGTTTACCTGAGGTGCCTTTTAGTTGTGCCTATTAAAATATGGAGAACAAAAATGTTGAGGTTCCAAAATTAGGGAAAGATCAAGATCCACTTCCACCTCGTGCTGAAGCTGCTGCCACTAGTCATGGCCGAGACGATGAAATGCCAGCAACGTCGTCTGCCAAGGCCGATGCCCAATGTCATAGTACAGAGCATGTCAAATCCAAAACACCAAATATCAGAAAAAAAAGGACTCCAAAACCTAAAATAAAATTGTCGGAGGAGAAGCGTAAACTTGCCAATATGCCATTTACGACACGGAGTGGCAAGGAACGGCTGAGGCCCTGGCCTATGTTCATGGCTAGTGGTTCAGCTTCACATGAGGATGGAAGCACTCAGCCTCTCGCTAGAAAAATGAAAAGACTCAAGCTGGCAAAAGCAGCACAGCAAAGAACTGTGCATTCTTCGAAATCCCAAATCCACAAGGAGAGTCCAATTGTGTCGGTTGCGATGCCTGACCTTCCCAACACTGGACGTGAAGAGCATGCGCCTTCCACCATTTGCACGCCCCCTGCAAGTGCTGGAAGGAGCACCCGCAGTCCAGTTCCTGATAGTCAGATTGAAGATGTCAGTGTTGAAGTACACCAGGATGAGGAGGATATGGGTGTTGCTGGCGCTGGGGAGGAAATTGACCAGGAGGATTCTGATGGTGAGGTGGTTTGTTTAAGTCAGGCACCCGGGGAGACACCTGTTGTCCGTGGCAGGAATATGGCCGTTGACATGCCAGGTGAAAATACCAAAAAAATCAGCTCTTCGGTGTGGAGGTATTTCACCAGAAATGCGGACAACAGGTGTCAAGCCGTGTGTTCCCTTTGTCAAGCTGTAATAAGTAGGGGTAAGGACGTTAACCACCTCGGAACATCCTCCCTTATACGTCACCTGCAGCGCATTCATAATAAGTCAGTGACAAGTTCAAAAACTTTGGGTGACAGCGGAAGCAGTCCACTGACCAGTAAATCCCTTCCTCTTGTAACCAAGCTCACGCAAACCACCCCACCAACTCCCTCAGTGTCAATTTCCTCCTTCCCCAGGAATGCCAATAGTCCTGCAGGCCATGTCACTGGCAATTCTGACGATTCCTCTCCTGCCTGGGATTCCTCCGATGCATCCTTGCGTGTAACGCCTACTGCTGCTGGCGCTGCTGTTGTTGCTGCTGGGAGTCGATGGTCATCCCAGAGGGGAAGTCGTAAGCCCACTTGTACTACTTCCAGTAAGCAATTGACTGTTCAACAGTCCTTTGCGAGGAAGATGAAATATCACAGCAGTCATCCTGCTGCAAAGCGGATAACTGAGGCCTTGACAACTATGTTGGTGTTAGACGTGCGTCCGGTATCCGCCGTTAGTTCACAGGGAACTAGACAATTTATTGAGGCAGTGTGCCCCCGTTACCAAATACCATCTAGGTTCCACTTCTCTAGGCAGGCGATACCGAGAATGTACACGGACGTCAGAAAAAGACTCACCAGTGTCCTAAAAAATGCAGTTGTACCCAATGTCCACTTAACCACGGACATGTGGACAAGTGGAGCAGGGCAGGGTCAGGACTATATGACTGTGACAGCCCACTGGGTAGATGTATGGACTCCCGCCGCAAGAACAGCAGCGGCGGCACCAGTAGCAGCATCTCGCAAACGCCAACTCTTTCCTAGGCAGGCTACGCTTTGTATCACCGCTTTCCAGAATACGCACACAGCTGAAAACCTCTTACGGCAACTGAGGAAGATCATCGCGGAATGGCTTACCCCAATTGGACTCTCCTGTGGATTTGTGGCATCGGACAACGCCAGCAATATTGTGTGTGCATTAAATATGGGCAAATTCCAGCACGTCCCATGTTTTGCACATACCTTGAATTTGGTGGTGCAGAATTTTTTAAAAAACGACAGGGGCGTGCAAGAGATGCTGTCGGTGGCCAGAAGAATTGCGGGACACTTTCGGCGTACAGGCACCACGTACAGAAGACTGGAGCACCACCAAAAACTACTGAACCTGCCCTGCCATCATCTGAAGCAAGAAGTGGTAACGAGGTGGAATTCAACCCTCTATATGCTTCAGAGGTTGGAGGAGCAGCAAAAGGCCATTCAAGCCTATACAATTGAGCACGATATAGTAGGTGGAATGCACCTGTCTCAGGCGCAGTGGAGAATGATTTCAACGTTGTGCAAGGTTCTGATGCCCTTTGAACTTGCCACACGTGAAGTCAGTTCAGACACTGCCAGCCTGAGTCAGGTCATTCCCCTCATCAGGCTTTTGCAGAAGAAGCTGGAGACATTGAAGGAGGAGCTAACACGGAGCGATTCCGCTAGGCATGTGGGACTTGTGGATGGAGCCCTTAATTCGCTTAACAAGGATTCACGGGTGGTCAATCTGTTGAAATCAGAGCACTACATTTTGGCCACCGTGCTCGATCCTAGATTTAAAGCCTACCTTGGATCTCTCTTTCCGGCAGACACAAGTCTGCTGGGGTTGAAAGACCTGCTGGTGACAAAATTGTCAAGTCAAGCGGAACGCGACCTGTCAACATCTCCTCCTTCACATTCTCCCGCAACTGGGGGTGCGAGGAAAAGGCTCAGAATTCCGAGCCCACCCGCTGGCGGTGATGCAGGGCAGTCTGGAGCGACTGCTGATGCTGACATCTGGTCCGGACTGAAGGACCTGACAACGATTACGGACATGTCGTCTACTGTCACTGCATATGATTCTCTCAACATTGATAGAATGGTGGAGGATTATATGAGTGACCGCATCCAAGTAGGCACGTCACACAGTCCGTACTTATACTGGCAGGAAAAAGAGGCAATTTGGAGGCCCTTGCACAAACTGGCTTTATTCTACCTAAGTTGCCCTCCCACAAGTGTGTACTCCGAAAGAGTGTTTAGTGCCGCCGCTCACCTTGTCAGCAATCGGCGTACGAGGTTACATCCAGAAAATGTGGAGAAGATGATGTTCATTAAAATGAATTATAATCAATTCCTCCGCGGAGACATTGACCAGCAGCAATTGCCTCCACAAAGTACACAGGGAGCTGAGATGGTGGATTCCAGTGGGGACGAATTGATAATCTGTGAGGAGGGGGATGTACACGGTGATATATCGGAGGGTGATGATGAGGTGGACATCTTGCCTCTGTAGAGCCAGTTTGTGCAAGGAGAGATTAATTGCTTCTTTTTTGGGGGGGGTCCAAACCAACCCGTCATATCAGTCACAGTCGTGTGGCAGACCCTGTCACTGAAATGATGGGTTGGTTAAAGTGTGCATGTCCTGTTTTGTTTATACAACATAAGGGTGGGTGGGAGGGCCCAAGGACAATTCCATCTTGCACCTCTTTTTTCTTTTCTTTTTCTTTGCATCATGTGCTGATTGGGGAGGGTTTTTTGGAAGGGACATCCTGCGTGACACTGCAGTGCCACTCCTAAATGGGCCCGGTGTTTGTGTCGGCCACTAGGGTCGCTAATCTTACTCACACAGTCAGCTACCTCATTGCGCCTCTTTTTTTCTTTGCGTCATGTGCTGTTTGGGGAGGGTTTTTTGGAAGGGACATCCTGCGTGACACTGCAGTGCCACTCCTAGATGGGCCCGGTGTTTGTGTCGGCCACTAGGGTCGCTAATCTTACTCACACAGCTACCTCATTGCGCCTCTTTTTTTCTTTGCGTCATGTGCTGTTTGGGGAGGGTTTTTTGGAAGGGACATCCTGCGTGACACTGCAGTGCCACTCCTAGATGGGCCCGGTGTTTGTGTCGGCCACTAGGGTCGCTAATCTTACTCACACAGCTACCTCATTGCGCCTCTTTTTTTCTTTGCGTCATGTGCTGTTTGGGGAGGGTTTTTTGGAAGGGCCATCCTGCGTGACACTGCAGTGCCACTCCTAGATGGGCCCGGTGTTTGTGTCGGCCACTAGGGTCGCTAATCTTACTCACACAGCTACCTCATTGCGCCTCTTTTTTTCTTTGCGTCATGTGCTGTTTGGGGAGGGTTTTTTGGAAGGGACATCCTGCGTGACACTGCAGTGCCACTCCTAGATGGGCCCGGTGTTTGTGTCGGCCACTAGGGTCGCTTATCTTACTCACACAGCGACCTCGGTGCAAATTTTAGGACTAAAAATAATATTGTGAGGTGTGAGGTATTCAGAATAGACTGAAAATGAGTGTAAATTATGGTTTTTGAGGTTAATAATACTTTGGGATCAAAATGACCCCCAAATTCTATGATTTAAGCTGTTTTTTAGTGTTTTTTGAAAAAAACACCCGAATCCAAAACACACCCGAATCCGACAAAAAAAATTCGGTGAGGTTTTGCCAAAACGCGTTCGAACCCAAAACACGGCCGCGGAACCGAACCCAAAACCAAAACACAAAACCCGAAAAATTTCAGGCGCTCATCTCTAATGTCAACCACTGTTTTTGAAACATTGCACATGGATAACTGAAATAAAAAACATAGTCCAACTTTCAAATTGTAAAATGTGCAAAAGGAAAACATTATTGCTGGACAATTCAATGACACACCAAGTCCAAACTACACATGGAAAATGTACTGTTAAAAAACCACATGACATACAATAAAGTACTATGTTATATTGGCTTTTGTAGAAAACATTACCCAAAACAATGTCTTTGCTGACGCACACATGAAGATGGGAGTAATATGCAACGTCACATGACACACACTTACCCAAAAAATTACGACAGAAGTAATGTATTAGAATGTTAAGACAAATACACATGCTCACCATCCTTCCTGTGCCGATCTGAATCACGGACATGGGTTGCAGACACTACTTCAGGAGGTATTAAACTCCGCATGGGCTCCTCATAGTCCAGATATCTGGCAATATAGGGTTGTCTACCACCGGTTTTGCGAGCCGACTTTGCCTCCTTGGCCATTTTGGACTTGACACGTCGCTTTATGTCATAGTACCGTTTGCGGCACGTGTCCTCCGTCCGCTTGACCACCCCCTCACTATTTACAGCAGCAACAACTTTCGCCCACAACACTGTCTTCTTCCGTGTTGGCACCTTGGCGGACTCAGGCCCAAATAGCTGCCACTGATACTTCATCAGCTCCCGCACCAATGCCACATTTTCAGCTTAACTAAACTTTACATTCCGCCCAGTCTTAGTAGTGGTGCATGGCTGCGGAGCTGTCTTACTGTCACTATCACTGTCACTTGAGGCTGCTGCAGAAACCTCACCCACCTCCTCCACCTCACTAACCTCACTCTCACTCACCTCCTACACCTGACCAACCTCCTCCCCCTCACTCCCACCCTCCACCTCACTCACCTCAGCCACCTCACCCACCTCTGAGTCAGACATAATTGTGTGGTTCAACAATTAACACAGAAAGAAAAACACACCAACAACACACTCCTCCACTACCACTGCACAACTCACACACACACACACACACACACACACACACACACACACACACACACACACACACACACACACACACACACACTGACAAGGGACTATAAAGCAAAAAAACTTGGACAAAAAATGAGACAAAACCCCCAAAAAAAGACTACAAGAATGACAAGACTACTTTCAAACACAATACTACACTCAGAAATCGCCCAAAAAACTCCTCACCAAACCAACTACTCCACAACCTCCACAGCATGACCTCCCTCCTCACCACTAACTAAACCCACGAGGTGCGGACGGTTTGGGGCGTATTTATATGGTTGCGCAAAGACACTCCTACATCTAAAAGATAAAATGCGGCTGTGGTTGGTAAATAACCCTGCCGCATTTAACATAGGAAAAAAAAAACAGTAAAAACAACAAAAACACGTACGCAAACGACAATGACGGCCGTAAATGTGCCACAAAAAAAAAGACTGGCATCGACATCGGAAAACACGAAAACCAAAAACTCAACTGCTTTGTAAATTAGCGTATATAGGGGGTAATTCCAAGTTGATCGCAGCAGGAAATTTTTTAGCAGTTGGGCAAAACCATGTGCACTGCAGGGGGGGGCAGATATAACATTTGCAGAGAGAGTTAGATTTGGGTGGGTTATTTTGTTTCTGTGCAGGGTAAATACTGGCTGCTTTATTTTTACACTGCAAGTTATATTGCAGATTGAACTCACCACACCCAAATCTATCTCTCTCTGCACATGTTATATATGCCCCCCGGCAGTGCACATGGTTTTGCCCAACTGCTAAAAAATTTCTTGCTGCGATCAACTTGGAATTACCCCCATAGGGAGTAATTCTGAGTTGATCGCAGCAGCAAGTTTGTTAGCAATTGGGCAAAACCATGTGCACTGCAGGGGGTGCAGATATAACATGTGCAGAGAGAATAAGATTTTGGTGGATTATTTTGTTTCTGTGCAGGGTAAATACTGGCTGCTTTATTTTTACACTGCAATCTAAATTTCAGTTTGAACACACCCCACCCAAATCTAACTCTCTCTGCACATGTTATATCTGTCCCCCTGCATTGCACATGGTTTTGCCAAACTGCTAACATATTTGCTTCTGCGATCAACTCAGAATTAGGCCCATAGTTTCAAAAAGTTCCAGGAAAATGCACCCGATAAAAAATGAGTTTAAACACTACACAAACCGACTCAAACATGAATATTAGTAAATAAACCCCACTGTGAACTACCTATATTAAATGATAAACCTGATGCACTTAGCCCCCTCAGGTTATAGAATATAGGGAAAGCAATCTGAGTTAGATACACGAAATGGAGGTCATACAGCAGCTACATGCACACACACAGAGTCACATTGTACAATGCAGAAATTATGACATGCAATAAAACTGCACTGGACTAGCAATACAGAGTAGTACTATGTATAGCTATACACACAATAGATATAACAATTAGTGATGAGCGGATTCGGTTTTACTCGGTTTTACTCGGTTCTCAAAACGGCATATTATTGGCTCACGGATGTCACGTGTTTTGGATAGCCAATAAGATGCCGTTTTGAGAACCGAGTAAAACCGAGTAAAACCGAACCTCGCTCATCACTAATAACAATGCACAGTAAAGACTGGATGTATGTCACAGGGTACTTGTACTATATAACCCTGACTAAATGCACTCTTTCTTAACTAACACTGTCAGCAGACATGTAGAATACTTAAGTGTCCTGTAAAATGCACAGTGCTGACATGCAGGCGGCTTTACAGAGGAGGATTTGCCCAAACAGTTCCAGGATCAGCTCAGCTTGACCTAATGGCGCCAAACGCTGACAGGGAGTGAGGGAGAGAGAGATATGCAGCTACAGGGCGGGAACATTTCATCTAAATGGCGTCCTGGGGCTGGGGGAGGGGCTACAGGTCAAAGCCTTATCCCCCTGCTGGACTTCACCACCAGGTACTGTGGGTTTATATAAACGGTTTATGAGAGAAAACCGAACTGTGCCCTTGCCCTGGTGGTCTAGTGGGGTCCCTGTACTACCACAGTGTCCACGCCAGCGCGCGCGGCCTGCCTCCCGCTGGCCACGCAGAATCGCGATTTACAGCGGGTCCCGCCGGGGGTACCCACTTACCTCCTCCCTGAGTGCGGCCACGCGATCCAGGAGAACAGCGGTCATGTGTGTGACTAACAGGAAGAAAACCGGAGCCTCCACTGTAAGTACCCGGCAACCAGGGCGCGGGAGTATACAGCGCTGCTGGGGGATGTGATGGAGCTGCAGCAGGAGATGTATGACTGACATCTAACACAGACAGTGCCTCTGCTGCAGCCCTTGAAGTCTTAATTTTTCTTTTAAAAGCTTCTTCTCAGGGCTGCTGGAGCAGCCCCCCTGTTGTATGCCTGCTTACGGCATGCCACCAACTACAAAACTGAGCTCCTGTGCACGGAGGTGGGGTTATAGAGGAGGCGGCGCTATGCATTCTGGGAACAGTCAAAGCTTTGAGCCTGTTGGTGCCTCGGATCAAGATCCTACTCTACCCTGTGGAGCCCAGTGTACCCCATAGCAGAAAAAACTTGTTATAAACATTAGAGGCATAAATTTCTCTGACGTCCTAGTGGATGCTGGGTACTCCGTAAGGACCATGGGTAATAGACGGGCTCCGCAGGAGACAGGGCACTCTTAAAAGAAAGATTAGGTACTACATCTGGTGTGCACTGGCTCCTCCCTCTATGCCCCTCCTCCAGACCCCAGTTAGAATCTGTGCCCGGCCAGAGCTGGATGCACCTAGTGGGCTCTCCTGAGCTTACTAGAAAGAAAGTATTTGTTAGGTTTTTTATTTTCAGTGAGATCTGCTGGCAACAGACTCACTGCTACGAGGGACTGAGGGGAGAGAAGCAAACCTACCTGCTTGCAGCTAGCTTGTGCTTCTAAGGCTACTGGACACCATTAGCTACAGAGGGATCGAACACAGGGCCCGACCTCGATCGTCCGTTCCCGGAGCCGCGCCGCCGTCCCCCTTGCAGAGCCAAAAGACGGAAGAACCCGGAGAAAATCGGCGGCTGAAGACTCCGGTCTTCAATAAGGTAGCGCACAGCACTGCAGCTGTGCGCCATTGCTCCCACAGCACACCACACGCTCCGGTCACTGGTGGGTGCAGGGCGCTGGGGGGGGGGGGGCGCCCTGGGCTGCAATATGTATACCTTTTTGGCAAATGTGCACATAATACAGTTTTAAACTGTATATTTGCCTAATCCCCCGCCATACACATTATTAAAAAAGCGGGAGAAGCCCGCCGCGGAGGGGGCAGGGCTATCTCCCTCAGCACACCGGCGCCATTTTTTCTTCACAGCTCCACTGGAAGGACGCTCCCCAGGCTCTCCCCTGCAGTATACACTACAAGAAGGGTAAAAAAGAGAGGGGGGGCACATAAATTTAGGCGCAAAAGGTGATATAAGCAGCTATTGGGGGAAAATTCACTTTCTGTTAGTGTAAATCCCTCTGTTATATAGCGCTCTGGTGTGTGCTGGCATACTCCCTCTCTGTCTCCCCAAAGGACTTTGTGGGGTCCTGTCCTCAGTCCCTGTGTGTGTGTGCGGTGTGTCGGTACGGCTGTGTCGACATGTTTGAGGAGGACGCTTACGTGGACACGGAGCAAGTGCCGATAAGTGTGATGTCGCCCCCTGCGGGGCCAACACCAGAGTGGATGGATATGTGGAAGGTATTAACCGACAGTGTCAACTCCTTGCATAAAAGGTTCGATGACGCAGCTTTGGGACAGCCGGCATCTCAGCCCGCGCCTGCCCAGGCATCTCAGAGGCCATCAGGGGCTCAAAAACGCCCGCTACCTCAGATGGCAGACACAGATGTCGACACGGAGTCTGACTCCAGTGTAGACGAGGATGAGACAAATGTACAGTCCACAAGGGCAATCCGGTGCATGATTACGGCTATGAAAAATGTGTTGCACATTTCTGACATTAACCCGGTTACCACTAAAAAGGGTATTATGTTTGGGGAGAAAAAGCAGCCAGTGACTTTTCCCCCATCTGATGAGTTAAATGAATTGTATGAAGAAGCGTGGTGTTCCCCAGATAAGAAATTAGTAATTTCTAAGAGGTTACTAATGGCGTACCCTTTCCCGCCAACGGACAGGTTGCGTTGGGAAACATCCCCTAGGGTGGACAAGGCGCTCACACGCTTATCAAAAAAGGTGGCACTGCCGTCTCAGGACACGGCCGCCTTAAAGGAGCCTGCAGATAGAAAGTAGGAGGCTATCCTAAAGTCTGTGTATACACACTCAGGTACTATACTGAGACCTGCAATTGCTTCAGCATGGATGTGTAGTGCTGCAGCTGCTTGGTCTGATACCCTGTCAGATAACATTGATTCCCTTGACAGGGATACTATTTTGCTAACCATAGAGCATATTAAAGACGTCGTCTTATATATGAGGGATGCACAGAGGGACATTTGCCGGCTGGCATCTAGAATTAATGCAATGTCCATTTCTGCCAGGAGAGTATTATGGACTCGACAGTGGACAGGTGATGCTGATTCTAAAAGGCACATGGAGGTTTTGCCTTATAAGGGTGAGGAATTGTTTGGGGACGGTCTCTCGGACCTCGTATCCACAGCAACAGCTGGGAGTCGACTTTTTTACCTCAGGTTCCCTCACAGCCTAAGAAAGCACCGTATTATCAAGTACAGTCCTTTCGGCCTCAGAAAGGCAAGCGGGTCAGAGGCGCATCCTTTCTGCCCAGAGGCAGGGGTAGAGGGAAAAAGCTGCACCAGACAGCCAGTTCCCAGGAACTAAAATCATTCCCTGCTTCCACTAAGTCCACCGCATGACGCTGGGGCTCCACAGGTGGAGCCAGGTGCGGTGGGGGCGTGTCTCGGGAACTTCAGCGACCAGTGGGTTCGCTCACAGGTGGATCTCTGGGTTCTACAGGTGGTATCTCAGGGATACAAGCTGGAGTTCGAGGCGTCTTCCCCTCGCCGTTACCTCAACTCAGCCTTGCCAGCTGCTCCCAAGGAAAGGGAGGTAGTACTGGCGGCAATTCACAAGCTGTACCTTCAGCAGGTGATAATCAAAGTTCCCCTCCTTCAACAGGGACGGGGTTACTATTCCACAATGTTTGTGGTGCCGAAACCAGACGGTTCGGTGAGACCCATTCTAAATTTGAAATCCTTGAACACTTATATAAGGAAGTTCAAGTTCAAAATGGAATCGCTCAGGGCGGTTATTGCAAGCCTGGAAGAGGGGGATTTTATGGTGTCACTGGACATCAAGGATGCTTACCTACATGTCCCCATTTACCCACCTCACCAGGAGTACCTCAGGTTTGTGGTACAGGACTGTCATTACCAATTCCAGACATTGCCGTTTGGTCTGTCCACGGCACAGAGGGTATTTACCAAGGTAATGGCCGAAATGATGATACTCCTTCGGAAGAAGGGAGTTATAATTACCCCGTACTTGGGCGATCTCCTTATAAAGGCGAGGTCCAGAGAGCAGTTGTTAGTCAGCGTAGCACTTTCTCGGGAAGTGTTGCAACAGCACGGCTGGATTCTGAATATCCCAAAGTCGCAGCTGATTCCTGCGACGCGTCTGCTCTTCCTGTGCATGATTCTGGACACAGAACAGAAGAAGGTGTTTCTCCCGGTGGAGAAGGCCCAGGAATTGTCATCTCTGGTCAGGGACCTCCTGAAACCAAAACAGGTGTCGGTGCATCACTGCACGCGAGTCCTGGGAAAGATGGTGGCTTCTTACGAAGCAATTCCCTTCGGCAGGTTCCATGCAAGGATCTTTCAGTGGGATCTGTTAGACAAATGGTCCGGATCGCATCTTCAGATGCATCGGTTGATCACCCTGTCCCCAAGGGCCAGGGTGTCTCTGCTGTGGTGGCTGCAGAGTGCTCATCTTCTCGAGGGCCGCAGATTCGGCATACAGGACTGGGTCCTGATGACCACGGACGCAAGCCTCCGAGGATGGGGGGCAGTCACTCAGGGAAGGAACTTCCAAGGACAGTGGTCAAGTCAGGAGACTTCACTACACATACATATACTGGAACTAAGGGCCATTTACAACGCCCTGAGTCAAGCAGAGCCCCTGCTTCAAAACCAACCAGTGCTGATTCAATCAGACAACATCACGGCGGTCGCCCATGTAAACCGCCAGGGCGGCTCAAGAAGCAGGATGGCGATGGCAGAAGCCACAAGGATTCTCCGATGGGCGGAAAATCACGTGCTAGCACTGTCAACAGTGTTCAACAAAAAGCTAAAAAAATATTGCGCCTGGTCAAGGGACCCTCAGGCGATAGCTGTGGACGCACTAGTGACACCGTGGGTGTACCAGTCGGTTTATGTGTTCCCTCCTCTTCCTCTCATACCCAAGGTACTGAGGATAGTAAGAAAGAGAGGAGTAAGAACTATACTCATCGTTCCGGATTGGCCAAGAAGAACTTGGTACCCAGAACTACAAGAAATGATCTCAGAGGACCCTTGGCCTCTGCCTCTCAGACAGGACCTGTTACAGCAGGGGCCCTGTCTGTTCCAAGACTTACCGCGGCTGCGTTTGACGGCATGGCGGTTGAACGCCGGATCCTAACGGAAAAGGGCATTCCGGATGAAGTGATTCCTACGCTGATAAAGGCTAGGAAAGACGTGACAGCACAACATTATCACCGTATATGGCGAAAATATGTTGCTTGGTGTGAGGCCAGAAAGGCCCCTACAGAGGAATTCCAGCTGGGTCGATTCCTGCACTTCCTACAGTCAGGAGTGACTATGGGCCTAAAATTAGGATCCATAAAGGTCCAGATTTCGGCCCTATCTATTTTCTTTCAAAAAGAACTGGCTTCACTGCCTGAACTTCAGACGTTTGTTAAGGGAGTGCTGCATATTCAGCCCCCTTTTGTGCCTCCAGTGGCACCTTGGGATCTTAACGTTGTGTTGGATTTCCTGAAATACCACTGGTTTGAGCCACTTAAGACCGTGGAGCTAAAATATCTCACGTGGAAAGTGGTCATGCTATTAGCCTTAGCTTCGGCTAGGCGTGTGTCAGAATTGGCGGCTTTGTCGTGTAAAAGCCCTTATCTGATCTTCCATATGGACAGGGCAGAATTGAGGACTCGTCCCCAATTTCTCCCAAAGGTGGTATCAGCGTTTCATTTGAACCAACCTATTGTGGTGCCTGCGGCTACTCGGGACTTGGAGGATTCCAAGTTGCTGGACGTAGTCCGGGCCCTGAAAATATATGTTTCCAGGACGGCTAGAGTCAGGAAAACCGACTCGCTGTTTATCCTGCATGCACCCAACAAGCTGGGTGCTCCTGCTTCTAAGCAGACTATTGCTCGCTGGATCTGTAACACGATTCAGCAGGCTCATTCTGCGGCAGGATTGCCGCATCCTATATCGGTAAAAGCCCATTCCACAAGGAAGGTGGGCTCTTCTTGGGCGGCTGCAAATTCTACAAGTTTGATACCCTGGCTGAGGAGGACCTTGAGTTTGCTCATTCGGTGCTGCAGAGTCATCTGCACTCTCCCGCCCGTTTGGGAGCTTTGGTATAATCCCCATGGTCCTTACGGAGTACCCAGCATCCACTAGGACGTCAGAGAAAATAAGAATTTACTCACCGGTAATTCTATTTCTCGTAGTCCGTAGTGGATGCTGGGAGCCCGTCCCAAGTGCAGACTTTCTGCAATACATGTATATAGTTATTGCTTAACTATAGGGTTTTGTTATGAGCCATCTGTTAAATGAGGCTCAGTTGTTGTTCATACTGTTAACTGGGTATAGTTATCACAAGTTGTACAGTGTGATTGGTGTGGCTGGTATGAGTCTTACCCTGGATTCCAAATCCTTTCCTAGCTCTTCCGGGCACAGTTTCCCTAACTGAGGTCTGGAGGAGGGGCATAGAGGGAGGAGCCAGTGCACACCAGATGTAGTACCTAATCTTTCTTTTAAGAGTGCCCAGTCTCCTGCGGAGCCCGTCTATTCCCCATGGTCCTTACGGAGTACCCAGCATCCACTACGGACTACGAGAAATAGAATTACCTGTGAGTAAATTCTTATTATTACAGATGGTGCAGTTTGTACAATTAATACCCCTTTCACACCGCACAAATAACCCGGGTCGGCGTGCTGTGTGAAAGGGGCATTGCCGAAATCGCGGGTCACCTGACCCGGCAATTCAACCCGGGAATAAAGCAGTGTTATACCAGGGTTGAAAACCGGGTCAGTGGCTGCGTAAACGGGCTCCCGGGTCGATGCGACCCAGGACCCGTTTACTAGATAGGGAGAGGCGGCGCAGAGATGAGCTCATCTCCCAGCGCCGCCTCCACCTAACCCCCCCCCCCCCCCCCTGCTGCTATGGCAACCCTCCCGGCTTATTGCCGGGTCAGGAAAGCCTGCAGCAGCTGCTAATGCCGGATCCCACCCGGGAAGGACCCGCTTCCAATTCCCGGGAGGGATCCGGCATTGGCAGTGTGAAAGGGGTATAAGTTTAGCTAAGAGAGTAATATAGATACAGTAGCTATCTGGTGTAAAATCTCCAGCGGGAGCCCTGTAAACACCATGTGACCTGGAACTAAGAGACCAAAAAGCGACCACCTGTTGCCTTATCATAGAAAATTAGGGATGTTCCAATGCAAATAAATGTGTCTCTGGAAGGATAGAGACAGACTGTACTTGATTTAGATAGATGATCATTTTGTGTGGGAGTTGATCCCTTGGACATTCCAAGAGCAGATTGGAAAAGCTGCCATGGATGTGACAAAGGAGTAGGCAAAATAGAAACAAGACAGCTCTCAGAGAATAGGATACCATACATAATCTTACCCACTGCCCTATAGCTAAAGAGAACAACATATTATTATTCTGTCTATCTGTGCAACGCTGAGAGAAGGGGGTAACAGGAGAAGAAAAATGGGTAAAGGAATCTGAGGGAGCAAGGGGGGCAGGAACAGAACATAAACAGAAGCAACAAGGCCAGGGCCGGATTAACAATGGGGCGGGTGGAACTGCAGCTCCAGGCCTCCCCATGAAAATAGGCCCATCGGAGACAGGCAGAATTGACAGGGGAAAAAAAAGTTCCTGTGAAACAACTGCCAACGGCCGTCTTCCCAGGCCCCCACACCATGCAAACCCTGCTGGCTCTGGCCATCAACTCCCCTACCTACTATCCACCCAGAAGAATGCAGGTACCTGCATGTCCGCCTCCCCTCCTCCCAGCAAAGTTTACAGTGCTTCCGCGGGCACCCCACGGCCGCCCCAAGACCCAGAACTTAATGTTCAGTGTGACCACCCCTGTCTGGAGGTTACAATAAGCCCGGACCCCCTGACCCTCACCGGAGGTTACAGGAAGCTGCGGGCCATACAGTCTGATCCCCTCTACTCCAACCCCCAGAGCTTACAGTGCAGCCTTGACTCCCTTACCCTCACCGGAGGTTACAACAAGCCGCGGGCATTAATCACCGACACCCCCCCCCCCCCTTTCCCCCCAACCCCGGAGCCTACAGTGCTGGCCGGACCCCTTCTCCTCCACTGCACCGGAGGATATAGTGAGCTGTGTAGTGAGCTGTGGGCATTAAAGCCCGATCCCTTCCTGCTGCCGGAGCTTCCCCCCTAACCCTGAGGCTACACTACTGAATCAAGAGCAATCATGACAAACCCCCCATCTGATCGTCTATGCACCCCCCCCCCCATCTGTCTATACACTCCACCGTCCGTATATGTCCCCCACCCCCTGTCCGTTTGTCTATACCCTGCCCCCATATGGTGTTCTGTCCATATATGCCCCCAACCCCCATCCATCTATGGGGGTAATTCTGAGTTGATCGCAGCAAGATTTTTGTAAGCAGTTGGGCAAAACCATGTGCACTGCAGGGGAAGCAGATATAACATGTGCAGAGAGAGTTAGATTTGGGTGGGTTATTTTGTTTCTGTGCAGGGTAAATACTGGCTGCTTTATTTTACACTGCAATTTAGATTGCAGATTGAACACACCACACCCAAATCTAACTCTCTCTGCACATGTTATATCTGCCTCCCCTGCAGTGCACATGGTTTTGCCCAACTGCTAACAAAGATCCTGCTGCGATCAACTCAGAATTACCCCCATGCCCGGAACTTCTATGCCCCCATATTGTGCTCTGTCTGTCTATGCACCCCCCCAGGTCTGTCTGTCCTTCTATACTTTTATGCTCCTATATGGTGCTCTGTCCGTCTATGCCCCGTCCGTCCATCTATACACTCCATTGTTTGTCTATCCATCTATGCCCCCATGTGGTGCTCTGTCCGTCCATCTATGCCCCCATGTCTTTCCGCCTGTCTGTCAATGCACCATATGGTGCTCTGTCCATCTATACCCCCCGTCCTTTGTCGGTCTATCCATCTATACCCCATATGGTGCTCTGTCCATTTATGCTCCCCCTTCCGTCTGTCAGTCTATGACCCTATATGGTGCTCTGTCTATCCATGCCCCCTATCCATCTGTCCGCCTAACCCCCCTCCCTTCGTCTTGTGCTATAGTCAGGTAGTGTCTCCTGCTTGCTCCTCCCCCTTTTACTAACACTCTCTCTCCTCTCTCTTTCTTTCTCTCTCAGTCTTGCTCCTATATGGTGCTGTCTGTCTATGCCCAGTCCGTCCATCTATACACTCCATTGTTTGTCTATCCATCTATGCCCCCATGTGGTGCTCTGTCCGTCCATCTATGCCCCCATGTCTTTCCGCCTGTCTGTCTATGCACCATATGGTGCTCTGTCCATCCGTCTGTCCATCTATACCCCCGTCCTTTGTCAGTCTATCCATCTGTACCCCATATGGTGCTCTGTCCATTTATGCTCCCCCTTCCATCTGTCAGTCTATGACCCTATATGGTGCTCTGTCTGTCCATGCCCCCTATCCATCTGTCCGCCTAACCCCCCCTCCCTTCGTCCTGTGCTATAGTCAGGTAGTGTCTCCTGCTTGCTCCTCCCCCTTTCACTAACACTCTCTCTCTTGCTCCTCTCTCTTTCTTTCTCTCTCACAGTCTTGCTCCTATATGGTGCTCTGTCCGTCTATGCCCCGTCCGTCCATCTATACACTCCATTGTTTGTCTATCCATCTATGCCCCCATATGGTGCTCTGTCCGTCCATATATGCCCCCATGTATTTCCGCCTGTCTGTCTATGCACCATATGGTGCTCTGTCCATCCGTCTGTCCATCTATATCCCCCCGTCCTTTGTCAGTCTATCCATCTATACCCCATACGGTGCTCTGTCCATTTATGCTCCCCCTTCCGCCTGTCAGTCTATGACCCTATATGGTGCTCTGTCTGTCCATGCCCCCTATCCATCTGTCCACCTAACCCCTCCTCCCTTCGTCCTGTGCTATAGTCAGGTAGTGTCTCCTGCTTGCTCCTCCCCCTTTTACTAACACTCTCTCTCTTGCTCCTCTCTCTTTCTTTCTCTCTCACAGTCTCTCTCTCCCTGACAGTCTCCCTCTCTCCCTAGCACTGTTTTTCTCTGACACTGTCTCTCTCTCTCTCCTCCCTCTCTCCTTAACACTGTCTCTCTCTCCCCCCCTCTCTCTCCCTGGCACTCTCTCTCTCTCTCTCTCTCTCTCCCTGACACTGTCTTTCTCTCTCTGTGACATTCTCTCTCTCTGACACTCTCTCTCTCTTTCTCTCACCCCCTCTCCTTAACGCTGTCTCTATCTCTCTCCCTGGCACTGTCTCTCTCTCTCTCTCTCCCTGACACCGTCTTTCTCTCTCCCTGACATTCTCTCTTTGACACTGTTGCCTTCTCTCTCCCTGTCACTGTCTCTTTCTCTCTCTCTCTCTCTCTCTTTCTCTCTCCCTGACACCCTTTCTCTCCCTAAAACTCACTCTCTTTCTCCCCCTCTCTCCCTGACACACTCTCACTCACTCCCGCTCGCACCCTCCCTCTCTCTTGCTCCTCCCCCCTTTCTCTCTCTGACACCCTCTCTCTATCTCCCTGATGCCCTCTCTCTCCCCCCTCATCCTTTTCTCTCTTTCTACCTGACACCCTCTCTCTCACTCCTCTCTCTCCTCTCATTTCTTAATTTTTCATGAAACCCTCTCTTTCTCCCTCCTCTCTCTCTTTCTTCCCTTCCTCCTGCCCCGTTAAGAGGCACTGTTGTGACAATGGCAGGGGGCCTACAATGTTCTAGTTTTGCCCCTGACAGTAGTCCCTGGATCTGCTCACACTGAACCTACAATGTTGATTTCAGATAGAAGTAAGCAGCAAGCAACATCCAATGCAAAATAGAAAGAGTCTTTATATACCCCCCTCTCCTTCCCCCTCTGGAGGTACACAATAGGCCCTTCAGAAATGTCAGCTCCAGGCCCGTGTGGACCTTAATCTGGCACTGAACATGGCAATGGCTAACGTAAAGACCAAAAAGGCCTTGCAGAAAAAGGAAAATCAATAGCATACCCTCCAGCCAAACAAAAGGTACATTTGAACCACCAGAGGAAGTGTGTATTTGCCATCGAGAAGCTTTTCAGCTAGAGGATGTGTCTTACCCCACCCATGTCCCTAAGCTCATTTTCCATTTCTTTTAAATGTCATAATAATTCTTATTTATTAATTTAAAGACCATGTATAGGGTTAATGCAGAAACACCCAGGGAATGCAGGGGTAAACTCTGTAGTACAGTACACATACAGAGGTATTGCAGTGCAGAAGTGGCAGCCTAGTGTAAACAGGGTGTGCTGGGTATAGTAGCAAGGGCGTAGCTACCATAGGTGCAGGTAGTGCAGCTGCTATGAGGCCCAGGGTTGAGAGGGGCCCCTTTTACCTGTCAAAGTTACATGTGTTATATACATATTTCATCATTCAGTGGTACATAGTGGCACTTACAAATATTTGCCATGGAGCCTGCAATCCATCTAGTTACGCCTCTGGACCTGTTCATTGTAATGTGGTATAAAATTAACTGGAGGGGAAATATAATGTTGCATAATATGAACTGGGGCCCTGAAATGTGGCACGATATGAAGTGAAGGCACAGTAGTGTGGCATAATATGATCTGGGGTCACTGTATGTCATAATGTGAATTGATACTGTGTTGCATAATGTGTACTGGTAGCCCTACAATGTGAACTAGAGCACTACCATGGTTCAGAAAATGAATAAAATCACTGCTACGGAGCATAATATAAACCAGGGCACTACTATGGTCCATAAAATGAACTATGGCATTATCATGGGGCATACAATTAGCAACTGCTGTGGAGAGGTGTCTCTCTAGAAGCATTTGGATAGGGGCTACTTCAAAATGTTGCTATGGGGCCTGCAAAGATCTGTCTACACCCCTGTATAGTAGTGCACCTGGTGCATAATGCGCCTACAGACTGCGCACTTACTGTGATTAGTAGTAGTGTGCTCATGCACCTAAGTGGTGGTGATATAGGGGATAATTCAGAGTTGATCGCAGCAGCAAATTTGTTAGCAGTTGAGCAAAACCATGTGCACTGCAGGGGGGGGGGGCAGATATAACATGTGCAGAGAGAGTAAGATTTGGGTGGGGTGTGTTCAAACTAAAATCTAAATTGCAGTGTAAAAATAAAGCAGGCAGTATTTACCCTGCACAGAAACAAAATAACCCACCCAAATCTAACTCTCTCTGCACGTGTTATATCTGCCCCCACTGAAGTGCCCATGTGCCCTCATTCCGAGTTGTTCGCTCGTTATTTTTTTTTGCAACGGAGCGATTTGTCGCAAACTGCGCATGCGCAATGTTCGCAGTGCGTCTGCGCCAAGTAAATTTGCTAAAAAGTTTGGTATTTTACTCACGGCTTAACGAAGAAATTTCTTCGTTCTGGTGATCGGAGTGTGATTGACAGGAAGTGGGTGTTTCTGGGCGGAAACTGGCCATTTTATAGGTGTGTGTGAAAAAACGCTGCCGTTTCTAGGAAAAACGCGGGAGTGGCTGGAGAAACGGGGGAGTGTCTGGGCGAATGCTGGGTGTGTTTGTGACGTCAAACCAGGAACGAAACTGACTGAACTGATCGCAGTGACAGAGTAAGTCTCGAGCTACTCAGAAACTGCAAAGAAATTTCTTTTCGCAATTCTGCGAATCTTTCGTTCGCAATTCTGCAAAGCTAAGATTCACTCCCAGTAGGCGGCGGCTAAAAGCAGCTAGCGAGCGAACAACTCGGAATGAGGGCCATGATTTTGTCCAACTGCTAACAAATTTGCTGCTGCGATCAACTCTGAATTAGGCCCATAGTGGTCTTCTGAAATAGGGCTACGGCCACATCCGTAGGATGCCAGAGGAGAGACAGACTCACAGCAGAGTCATGCATGTGCAGCAGCGCATGTTGGAGGTCAGACCTCTGGAGTGAGCTGTAGCTGGTCCTAGTGCCCGCCGCCTCCAGCCAACGCACAATACAGTGGCAGCTCTCATAACAGGGAGGAGGGCTTTGCTGGGCCAGCATCGACAGTGCCATTCCCAGTACAAGTCTGTGCAGCCCCTTTTGCCAAAGCATACCGTTAAAAAACGATGTACCGGCCAAAAAGGTACAATTGGAGGGTCTGCAAAACTGACATTTTCGAAGAGTACCAAGGCTAGTTGCTGCATCTTTCAATGCAGCTTCACTAGCCCTGTAAGTGTGAAAACATTGGCCATCCAGAGTAACATGAGGGCTATTCCATACCCTCCAACATAGCTGAGCAGAAAACTTGTACAAATTAGGAAAGGGGGCATAGCCATAGAAATCAATAGGATTATTAGACACTGAAAACCCGGAACAAAGCCCTTTATGACCAGAACAGATCATAAAAAAACGGTACTGTACTGGCCAAGAAGGTCCAGTTGAAGGGTATGCTACTGGGATGACTGATGTTCATACAGATGACCCAATGTGCTGTCTTCGGACGCAGCAGCGGATTAGAGAGGCTCTGGCAGGAGGTGACTACTAACACATTAGCATATTGTTAGCCATACCTCCCAACATGACCCCTTTTCTCTATGATTGCCGGCACCTGTGTTGAACAGGTTAATGGATAAGAAAGGTGTTACAGCACAGGTGATGGCAATCACAAATTAAGAGGAAAGTCCAGGAGCAGAGCATTGTGTCCCTCCTGGAGAGGGTCATGTTGGGAGGTATGTTATTAGCTGCTGTGTAAACTGCGTCCATCTCTGTCACAAGCCCTGTGCCTTGATGGGTTAATGTCAGAGAAATCTCCAGGATCTTTAAGGGGCGAAGGTAGCCAAAGATGGCCACCACAGCCAGGTAAGGGGGAGGGGCACATGGCAGCTCGTGGGCCAACGGCAGGAACCCCCGGCAGGGGAGGAAGGGGGGAGGTGGCAGCCAGCACACCGGTCCCCCTTTTAGCACCTGGCCGGTCAGAACGGCCAGTGAGAGACAGCAGGGTTAATTGCAGGGGAGGGTGGCAGGCTTATAGGCTGGGAGCAGGGGGGGAGTTGAGTGCATTCACCCCCCGGCAAGCACAAGACGCAGCAGCTTACTTCCAACTCAGCTCACCTCCAGCCAGAACAAAGCAGATTCAGGGTCCAAAGCATATTCAGCAAGGGGGTTGCTTCCAGCCACATCCAGGTAGGCACAGGGAGCCCCAGCAGCAGCAGCTCACCTCCAGCCAGAGCAAAGCAGATCCAGAGACCAGGACATATTCAACAGGAGGGTTTGCCTTCAGACACAGCCAGGCAGACGCAGGGAACAGCAGCAGCTACATCTTATACAGGGAGAGGGCATGGAGGTTAATCGCACAGCCCCAGCAGTCCAGTGCAACAATCAGGTATTTGGAGATACAGAGGCTTGTCCTGGGAGGAGCAGAAATCGTCCAGCTCGCTACAGGAAGCATGAGGCAAGGGTAGATGCCATAATCCTAGTGGGCTAAAGGACCTGTGACGTCAGGGGGCGGAGCAAGGACGGCAGGATACTACTTTCAGTATCCACGCCACCAACTATTACCTTTAGTAATCAGGTGGAGAGCGAAGCGAGCCACCGTGCCCGACGCGTGGCGAGCGTCCATTTCTGGATACTCTGCTGAACTTGCTCCTCCCCTTCTCTTGCGTGTTACGTGGGTCAAATGTCCCTTAGCCCACTAGGAAATAGACACAACCATGAGGCAAGTGGGAACAAAGGGACTTTCTGTCCAGTGAGCCAGCAGCACAGCCAGAGGAAAGGGAGCAGAAGGGCACCATCTGGTGGTCGGAGGGCGGAAAGACGGACACAGGCAGATCGGCTGGGATGTCCGAGCAAGAGTGCAGGGCACAGAGGTTCAATCGCATCCAGGGCAGCGGAGGCAGCAATGGGAGGTGAGAGCCAGCGCATGCTGGTGGACGTGTTGCCAGAGGTTACAGAGTCAGACGGACACGAATCAGGGGAGGAAGAGCAAGGCAGCAGCAGGGTACAGCAGGCACGCAAGCAACTACTCACAGGATCGCATCGCCAGCAGCACTCACCTCTATCACGGGCAATCAGCAGGAACGTTTCGAGGCACAGGGAAGAGAGCAGGGGCGGCAGAGGGAGCCGACCACAGTCACCAGAGATGCAGGGAAAGTGGGTCCTTCTTGCGGAAACCCAGAAATACAACATTAAAGAACCAATCTTGGCGCACCAGAGGTTAGAAGAAGATAGAGAATAGGTCAGACTGATTAAATCTAAATATATTTCTTTTGTATTTAAAACACAATGAAAAAAAGGATCATGAAATTCCTTTAAAATATCAACATAATCTTATCTTTACATCACATAATAAAACAAGGTGGTATACTGGTCTTATTGATCTACTGCCTTATACAGACAATAATATACTGGTTTTAATATTCTAGTATCTTATACCAACATAATTGGATGGTCGCCTCAAAGGCGCAGACAAAAGTCCCGAGACCTGCTTGTCCCACGTTGATCAAGCTTAATGTCACTTAAGAGAACAGTCTCTATTGGTGTGAACTTTATTAGCCGTATATTGCCTTATCCCCCGCAGCTTAATGTATCACAGTTTTTGGTTGCTCAAAACCTTTTAAAACAGTTTTGGGTTATTTCACCCTTCACTGCAGCCGTATTTAATACACAAGTAGCTCCCAGCACTTCCTCTATTGCCCACTGTGTGATGTGTGGGCTAACGCTTATTTGGTGATGGTACCTATAGGCGTTTAAGATTTGAGTCCTCCGTCCACTCCTTTACCGGGTCCGTGCCTCGTTGTGCTCCGCGGACCTCCGGTAGAGCCGGCCAGCCGATTCCCAGAGCTCCGATACAGCCCGTATCGTCTGGCCCGCACGTGTGGAAGGCAGGCCAGTGGCTTCCGGTTTCGCGGCTTCCGGGGATGTGTCTCCTCAGCGGATCGGGTTTAGCGCAGGCTTCCGAACTCAGTATGCAGCGATCCAACGCGTTTCTCCCATAAAGGGCTTCGTCAGGGATAGATGCCATACCATAGACAGTGTCCTATATACCTTGGACTTCCCAATGATTGGTCCTTGCTGCGGGACCCTATTTCATATACATTAACTCCTTCCTCCCATATAGGGGAAAATTTCATACATACAGTATAATAAGAGTAATTCATATTATGAAAAATATTATATTTATAAAACCATAAGAGTTATTCATATATATAAATATTTATAAAAATATATTTTGAAAATTATAACAATTCTAATTATAAAAAATCAGTCTGACGAATTAGTAAAAGAAAAGGAGAAAAAGGGGAAAAAAGGGATAAAAGAGAAAGAGAAGGAGAAAAGACAGAAAAGGATTTTTTCTTTTCTGAATCTAATTTTCATAAAGAGGTCTAAAGGATCTATGCTTATCGGAGATGGAGCAATGCTCATTAAAATGTCTGGACTGGATGTTCATTCCAGGAAACTTGCCAAGTCGAAATCAATGTTAAGACCCTTTGGAGTGATGGTGTCCATTTGATAAATCCACTTCGCTTCTTCCTTTGATATTTCCGCCACTTTATCCCCACCCCTCCAGTTGTTTTTAATTTTCTTTATGCCTATGAATTTTAGATACGTGGGGTCACTCTTGTGATGATGTGCGAAATGTACAGGAATGCTGTGGGTCTCTATTTTATTTATGATGTTTCTAATATGTTCTGAGACACGGTTCTTCAACGGCCTGATGGTCCTTCCTATATACTGTAGTCCGCATGGACACTCCAGGAGGTACACTACACCCTTCGTGTCACATGTTATTTCTTCTTCTATCTTGAATTTCTTCTTATTGGCATTTGAGGAGAAAGTTTGAATATTCTTCATACTCGTATGTTTGGTATTTTTACAGTTCTGACATCTCAGACAGTGAAAGAATCCAGTTTTCCTTCCATTTTCTAACCAAGTGGGTCTCTCTTCTTTCTTCGTTACTGTTTCCATTGCCAGAGCACTTTTTACTAATGATGATCTAATGTTTCTTGCCTTTCTGTATATCATCTTGGGTTTCTTCAGAAGAATTTCACACAGTTTCTCATCCTTTAATAAAATTGTCCAGTATTTATTTAAAACTCCCTCCACTTTCTTTGATTGTGAACTGTATTGAGTGATGAAGGATATCTCATTCTTCTTACATCCTTGTTCTCCTTCTTTGACTCTTTCGGGATCATGAGGGTATTCCTTTCCAGATTCAAGATCTCTTCGTAATCATTTGTAAGACTTATTTCATCATATCCTTTTTCCATAAATCTGTTCTTCATCTCTTGTGCTTGTTTCTCATACTCTTCTTTCTTTGAACAGTTCCTTTTTATCCATTTGAACTGTCCCTTTGGGATGTTACGAAGCCAGTTCGAATGATGGGCGCTTGTCTTCTCAATATAGGTGTTGCAGTCTACCTCTTTGATGTGTGTCCGTTTTCAAGTGCTTTCTCTTCCACATAGATCTCCAAATCCAAAAAGACAATTTTTTCTCTACTGTAGTTTACGGTGAAGTACAGGTCAAGTTCGTTTTGATTTATGTATTTAATAAAGATGTCCAGATCTTCTTTACTACCTGACCAAACAAATAGAACATCGTCTATGAACCTTTTCCACAGTCTTATTTTATCCAACTTTGGATTGGTGTTCCATATCCTTTGGTTCTCCCATTCTGCCACGAACAAATTTGCATACCCCGGTGCAAATTTCGTGCCCATTGCGGTCCCACGGACCTGTCTGTAATACTCTCCTTCAAACCAAAAATAATTGTGGTCTAGGATGAACTTGATCGCTGCCATTATGAAATTTATCTGGCGGTGGTGCACATCACTGTCCTCACATAGGATTTTTTCCACATGTTCGCATCCTACTGTGTGCCTAATCACACTGTATAGAGAAGTGATATCACAGGTTACCAAAATATATCCTTCTTTCCACTCAAAACCATCCAAAATGCGTAGAACATCCATTGAATCTCTTAAATAGCTTTTTTGTTTTGCTACTAATGGTTGGAGAAATCCGTCAATGTACTATGACAGATTGCTCGACAGAGAATTTATTCCGGCCACTATTGGCCTGCCCGGAGGATTCGTCTTATCCTTATGGATCTTGGGCAGGATGTAGAACACTGTTAATATTGGATGTTCCTGGTTCGTGTACTCAAACTCTTTCTTATCCAAAAAACCTATATGGAGTGCTTCCTTTAACAACTCCTCCATTTCCAACTTGTATTCTTTCGTGGGATCCTTGGATAATCGTTCGTAGGTTGTGGTGTCCTGCAGTATCCTATTTGCTTCCTTTACATATTGCGACCTATCCATCACCACCAGGGCTCCTCCTTTATCTGCACGTTTAATACAGATTTCTTTATTAGCTTCCAATTCTTTCAGTGCTTTACATTCCTGTTTGGTTAGATTGTGCTGTACCTTTTTAGTACTCATATCCTCTATTTCTTTTTCCACCATTCGTTGGAATGTTTCCACAAACGGACCTTTCTGGTTACTTGGATAGAACTTTGACTGTTTTCTCAAGGCTGTAAGTTGATATAGTGAAACTGTTTTTTAATTTTCCCTTTTTACTACTTTTGTTCCCATGAAATGTTTTTTTCAGGGTTAATTTCCGTATAAACTTGTGAAGGCTTATGTAAGTCTCAAATTTGTTGAGGTTGTTTCTCGGAGCGTACTTCAACCTTTTACCTAGTACTCTTTCTTGATCCTTTGTTAAAACGGCACTACTGATGTTATATATTCCTTCTGTTTTCACTTCCGTATTTTTGGTCTTGCTCCTTGTAAGAATTCCTCCTTTTCTTCCTCATTTTGTCTTGATTTTCTTTTTTGAGTCGAGTTCATTTTCCAGTCTGTTTT
Source organism: Pseudophryne corroboree (assembly GCF_028390025.1). Taxonomy (NCBI): domain Eukaryota; kingdom Metazoa; phylum Chordata; class Amphibia; order Anura; family Myobatrachidae; genus Pseudophryne; species Pseudophryne corroboree. The sequence continues at coordinate 164,952,613 of NC_086448.1, forward strand.
TTTTATAATCACATCCTGTTTTGCAAGCCCTAAAAAACGGTCCATGTTCTCGTCTGCGCTGCCATATCCCTCTTGTTCTCCTCTCTTATTAGAATTTTCCATTTCTTTCTCTTTTCCTTTGGTGTATTTTTCTATATTTGAAAGAACTTCTATCTAGTTGTGGCGCTTTCTGGTTTTGCGTCGCTAACTCCTTTACGGTAACCCTCCAGTGCCCTAGTGAAATGTTGTTGGTAGCTGGTTCTTTTATCCTGATCATTTCTCTGGTATCTATAACTTGATCTAGTTCTATCCCTTCTATATCCATTCCATCTTGTGTCTTTGTTTCCCCATTCATTCTGATATTGACGCCGTCTTATTCTGGAGTGTTGTCTACCCCAACTGTCCTCTTATACCAAATAATGTTGGTATTAGATACTGGAATATTAAAACCAGTATATTATTGTCTGTGTAAGGCAGTAGATCAATAAGACCAGTATACCACCTTGTTTTATTATGTGATGCAAAGATAAGATTATGTTGATATTTTAAAGGAATTTCATGATCCTATTTTTCATTGTGTTTTAAATACAAAATAAATATATTTAGATTTAATCAGTCTGACCTATTCTCTATCTTCTTCTAACCTCTGGTGCGCCAATATTGGTTCTCTAAGGTCTAATATTGCTAGTCAGGGTACTAGTTCATCTATCGGCTGCACCACCTGGACAAATACTGCACTTCATTACCGCTGTTTCTCCATTTTTTCTATTTTTCTATCCTTCTATCTGTCACACTTTTCCCCTCCTGATTCCTCTCCAGAAATACAACAGCCCCGCGCGGCCCCCAGGATTTACCCCCAGCTGCCGGGGATATATGGAGCATCACCAGGTAGCATCAGAGGACAATGGATCGTGGGAGGGTAGTCAGGGGTACTTCACCCATTTCCCCCGGTTTATCTCCCCCCCAGGAGGGGTTACCATGACCTCGCTACCCCTTCCAGTGGGCAGTGGGCAATCGCAGCGGCGGCCATGGGGAAGCGATACATGCCCCATTGACGGAAGCCTGGGGGAAACGGCGAACCAAGGCGTACCCATGAGCGATGTGGCCCTCGCCTCGTCCAGCAGGAAAGCAGTGCAGTTAAGCAATGGATCGTCATCACACAGGAACGGTGAGATAGCAAATGCTTGTAATATATATGCTGTTAATGAAACGTTAGTGCAGGGTAATAGCACGCAAAGTGTGGTAGTTTCCAATATAGCGGGTGGAGCGCACGGCAGTACACAGAGCGCCGGGCAAAGCCCGGGGGTATTGGTGGCTAGTGTTAGCGGGCAGGTTGAAGTGGGGGAAAGCGTGTCTGAAGCAGAGGATGATGAGAAGTGTAAAGAGCTATGGGAGCGTCTGTGCAAGAATATTAAGAAAAACAAGTTGGCAGCCCCAGATGCTGACGCGGTATTGAGCAGAATAGGGCAAGCTGAGACGATTAAGTCAGGTTTCTTGCATCAGGAAGGAGCGGTGGACCATGCGCTAGGCGCGCTAGACTCGCACCTACCCATGCAGCTCAGGAAGGAGATTCTGAAGGGAGATTTTGTAGATATATGCTCCCTTACTGAGGAGGGCTGGTTGGAGAAAGAAAAATGTAGCGAGAAAGGGGGTTGGCAGAAAGAAACCTATAAAACCATTGAGCATTGGATATCCGGAATGTTGGCGTACTCAGGCTGTTATGTGCTTGCGTACCCCGATATGGCGATGAATATGATGAAATACATCAACCTCATCTATTCCATGTACAAGGAGCAAGGGGGACAAGCATGTTGCAGGTATGACGAGGCGTTTAGGCTCAGAGTGCAGGGGCAGAAGCCCATTAAGTTTGGGGCAAGAGATATTAGGGGTCATTCCGAGTTGATCGCAGCCAGCAACTTTTTGCTGCTGGTGCGATCAACTAATCCACGCCTATGGGAGAGTGTATTTTAGTATAGCAGGGCTGCGATCGCTTGTGCAGCCATGCTATGCTTAAAAAATTTCCTGCAAAACAAGACCAGCCCTACAGCTACTTACCCAGTGCGACGGCTCCAGCGATGAAGGTCCTGGTCCTGACGTCAGACATCCGCCCTCCGTTCGCCTGGACACGCCTGCGTTCTTCTTACCACTCCCGGAAAACGGCCTCCAACGGTGAGTATCCGCCCGGATCGCCTCTCCGCTGTCAATCTTCTTTCTGTCCAGCGCTGCGTCTTTTCTTCACGCTAGGCGCTCCGTTGCCTGGCGACATCTGTCGCTGGGCAACGGCGTGCGTGCACAATGCGCGCGTCGCTCATACTCAGTTATGACCCGTCCATACCGCAGCGAACAACTGCGTGCGAACGGGTCAGAATGACCGCCATAGGACTATGGTTTAGAGCGCAGGCAAGAGTCAGAGCCGAGAAAGGTAGCGTGATGCAAAAGCTAGCAGGGAGGCCTGTCACGCACAAGACAAGCTTAAATGCTATGCATTTAATGATGTGCGTTGTACGAGATCCTCCTGTAGGTTTAAACACGCTTGCACCCTCTGTAGCAGGAGTCATCCAGCAAAAGAGTGCTTTAAGCAGAAAGGGCAGCAAGGAGAGAAGGTATCCGGAGTGACTGTCTATGGCAAAAGCATCTAGCCCAGTGAGGCTAGGGGGAATCTGGGAGTGGCTGTCCAGATACCCCAAATGGGCAGAAGCCAAACTGCTGCTGGAGGGCTTCCTGGTGGGGGATTTAGGATCCCTATAAGGAAGCCTGTCACCCCAAGCGCATGCACCAGGAACCTGCACTCCATCTGCGTGCAGCCAGAGGCAGCACACAAAAAAATTGTTAAGGAATTGGTCCTGGATAGGATGGCGGGCCCGTCCGAAGCCCCTTCACTGCCGGGCTTAGGGTGTGTACACACGGTGAGATCCTTGCTATGCCCGGTTTTCACTTGCAATTTACCTTGAACTCCCTGGAGCCCAGATAGCACAGATTTTGACTAACTTTTCTTGAGATATGGACTATGTGTGCTTACGATTTTGGCTTATGTGAGATTTTGGCTTATGTGAGATGTCATTGACATGTGAGATGAACTAGATAGTACAATGATCTAGCAAGGATTGACTTGCCTGCACAGTCTATCTTTTCTTGCGATGCCGACCTGGCGGGACCGCGCATCGGGATCGAATCGGGATCGCAAGGACGAGGAGCAGTGTTCCGTGCAATACCATTTGATCAGGCAATTGCAATGGTGAAAGGGCAGGCGAAAGGAGCCTTGTTAGTAAAACTAGACATTGAATCAGCATTTAGGTTGCTCCCCTGCATCCGGAGAATTTCCATCTCATGGGGTTTTGCTTTGACGGATATTTTTTCATAGACAAATGCCTGCCCATTGGTTGCGCCATATCCTGCACATTGGGGGTCATTTCGAGTTGTTCACTCGTTGCCAATTTTCGCAACGGAGCAATTAAGGCGAAAATGCGCATGCGCATGGTACGCAGTACGCATGCGCTAAGTATTTTAGCTCAAAACTTAGTAGATTTACTCACGTCCGAACAAAGAATTTCCATCGTTGAAGTGATCGGAGTGTGATTGACAGGAAGTGGGTGTTTCTGGGCGGAAACTGGACGTTTTCTGGGAGTGTGCGGAAAAACGCAGGTGTGCCAGGATAAAACGCGGGAGTGTCTGGAGAAACAGGGGAGTGGCTGGCCGAACGCAGGGCGTGTTTGTGACGTCAAACCAGGAACGAAACGGGCTGAGCTGATCGCAGTGTAGGAGTAAGTCTCGAGCTACTCAGAAACTGCAAAGAATTTTCTATTTGCAATTCTGCTAATCTTTCTTTCGCAATTCTGCTAAGCTAAGATACACTCCCAGAGGGCGGCGGCCTAGCGTGTGCAATGCTGCTAAAATCTGCTAGCGAGCGAACAACTCGGAATGACCCCCATTGTTCGAAACATTCAGCTCATTCCTGCAAAGGTGCCTGGAGGCTTTTTTGCTGGCGGGTCCAGCGCAGCCTGATCAATGCGTCCGGTTGCTGCAGGAGCTAGAGCGTATGTTAGGCGAATTTGGGGTCCCAAATGCCGCAGAAAAGACAGAAGGCCCAAAAACAAACATTTCTTACCTGGGCATAGAGATTGACACAGTGAGAATGGAGTGCTGGCTGCCGGTCGAGAAGGTGCAGAAGCTGGGCCGCGAAATAAGGGCATGTGCCAGTGCTAGCAAAGTTACCTTAGAGAAGAGGCAATCGTTGCTAGGCCTCCTCAATTTTGCCTGATGGGTAATTCCCATGGGTAGAATTTTCAAGAGATGCTTGGAAAGGGCCACTGCTGGCGTGAAAAGAAGGCATCACCTCATACGCATCAATAGGGACCTGAAAGACAATTTGTTGGTATGGGAGGGTTTTTTGCAGCAGTTCAATGGGGTATGTATATGGCCTAAGGCTGCGCAGTCAAGCCACGCTTTGGAGTTGTTCACTGACGCGGTAGGGGCCATAGGTTTTGGTGCATATTGGTGTGCAGAGTCATGGCCAGACAGTTGGAAAGAGAAAGGCCTCACAAAGAACCTGGCAGCCTTAGAGTTATTTCCCATAGTAGTAGCGGTAGGCATCTGGGGCCATAGGCTGGCAAATAGACGCATTCAGTTTTGGTGTGACAACATGGGAGTGGTGCAAGCAATCAGGGGTGTAGCGAGGGTGGCTCCGGGCGCTGAAAAATTTAGAGGGCGCGCTGCTAACCGCCACTCACATTCCCGCAGGCCACTGTACTGGCAGCCACAGAGCAGGGGAGGAGAAGCACACTGACTCGGAGACTAGGTAAAGAACAGGGCAGGCCAGAGGTGACAACAGGAGACACGGACAGACAGCACATGCCGGAGTTCTGCCCACCCTCTTTATAGTGTTGTGAGGCAGTAATGCTAACCATTACACCGTCCATACTGCCATGCCCCTATATGTTGTTGTAAGCCTTTGGTATGCACTGACCCTAATTTAAACATGGGGGGCACCCAAAGGAAACTTTCGCCCTGAGCTCCACATGGTCTAGAACAGGCCCCCGTCACCAATTTAGGATTTTGAAATAGTTTATTTTCAAATGTAACATGCAACCACATGTTGGCTAGGCCCCCAATTCAGTACAGGGGAGGGGGGCGCCAAAACATACCCTTGCTCTGGGCACCATGGTGCCTAGCTACACCTCTGCAAGCAATAAACAATCAGTCCGCTTCGTCACCCCTGGTAGTAAAATTACTGCGAAGCTTAGTGGTGGCATGCCTCCGTCACAACATCACATTCAGGGCAAAGCATGTGCCCGGCGAGCAGAATGTGATCTCAGATGCGCTGTTGCGTCAGAAATGGGCGCTATTTAGGGCAGCAGCACCGCTTGCGCAAGAAAAAGGCTTAACTTGCCCTTCTCATCTTTGGCAGATAGTCGAGCCTGTCTAAGCGAGCTGGTGGAAAGGTCCCTGGCACCCAAGACATGGAAAGCCTACAGGGCAGCATGGGGGAAGTGGCGGAAATTTCAGGGGAGAGGAGCCTTTGAAGGGTAAGACCCCTTGCGGCAGTTACTGTCCTTCCTGGGTAAGATGAGGCAGGAAAGGGTGCCTAAAGCCTTGGCCAGCACCACACTAGCAGGTATTTCCTTATTTTCCAAGTTGCACTGCAAAGGGGATGATACTAAAGCTTTTTTAGTGCGCATCCTAATGAGGGGATGGGCCAGGGCAGAGCCAAGGAGGCCGGATACGCGCAAGCCGGTAACTGAGGAAAGGCTCAGGAGCATTACCCGCATCTTACCGGGTGTGTGTAGCAATAAGTACGAGGCAGAGCTGTTCAGGGCAGCTTTTACTATGGCATTTGGCTGAGCGATTAGAGTGGGGGAGCTGGTAGCGGAATCAGGCAGGACAGGAGGAACCGGCCTGCTATTCAAAAACGTGGTGGTCAATGAAGACTGGGTTTTGTGCAGTATTCACAGGTCAAAGACAGACCAAAGGGGGAATAGGGAGATGGATCTGGCTTGCGAGGCATCGGGACACAGCGGTTTGCCCGGTCGTGGCAACGTGTTGGGGAGGTCAGGCCAGCACACGGGGATAATTTTCTTATTCACGCAGATAGGGCGGCCCTCACCAGGTACCAGTTTGCAGCAGTTTTTAAGAGATGCGTCACAGCATTGGGCTGGAATGCAAGCAAGTACGGTACGCATTCCTTCAGGATTGGAGTGGCAACATCCGCAGCCATTCAAGGGTGCTCCGTGGGAGAAATAAAGGAGCTGGGGAGGTGGAGGTCAGACAGTTATAAAATGTATGTCAGGCCAGTGGTAGCGACAACGTCGCAAGAGCTATTGTTGTAACCTGCTGACACCTCCCTCACCCCCTCCGTATGCTTCACAGGGATCGATACGAAGAGGAAGATTTGGATCATGGGCCATTCATACGTGCATTGGGCAGAGCAGCGTGCTGCAGTAAAGCCATACGGGCGGCAGCTGGGGCTGCAACAGGAAGCAGGGAAAGTACTTTGGTACGGCAACAGGGGCATGGCATGGGCACAGGCCAGAGAGACATTGCGCAAGACCGAGCGAACGGCAGGGCGGCCGGACGCAATAGTGTTGCACCTTGGCGGGAACGATCTGGGCAAGATCAAGTCGTTAGATATTATTAGGATGGCTCGGGAGGACATTACGTGGCTAAAGGGGCAGTGGAGTAATGTTCACGTAGTGTGGTCAAAAATAATCCCAAGGCTGGCCTGGAGAGGAGCCAGTGTATGGTCGGGATTGACAGGGCCCGTAAGAAGGTTAATGCAGCCATCAGCAAGTTGGTCACAGCCAGCGGTGGTAGTGTCGTTCAGCACAATGAGCTGGCCGGGAAATGCAGAGATTTGTACAGGAGCGATGGGGTGCACTTGTCCGACATAGGCCTGGACATTTTCAACAATTCCTTGCAGGAAGCCCTGGAGCGAGTTAGTTGGTAGCGCAGGGTGGGGCTTCGGTCCCCGGCCTGTGGGGGCCTCCTGTGGTGGTGGGGAGGGAGCGGTGCACAAGGTATGAAAGTAGGGGATTTACAGAATGCCTCGCATATTCACCAATAGGTGGCCGCACGCCAGGGGCCATACGGGTTGCGCGCCAGGGTAGGCTGCTGTGCGGATGGTAGCTGGTCCCATAATGGTAGGGGGCGTGTTCCCGTAACCACATGGTGGGTTTGGGCACGCCCTGGGTAGTACCAAAATTGTAAGGGGCATGGTCGCGTACCCCCAAGGTGGGGACGGGCACGCCCTAGGTGGTACAACTAGGGTTGCCACCTCATCCCTTTAATCTTGGAGACCTGTGAATAATACAGGTTCTGTGGCTGATTGAATTCAAGCCTGCATTCCACCTGGTTTTAATCAGCCACAAAACCTGTGTAAATCACAGGTCTCCAGTATTAAGGGGATGAGGTGGCAACCCTAGGTACAACGTTGCGTGAGCCTGACGCACCGCTTCCCTTTTCCTGCCCTGCGGTTGTTTTGGTTTTGATTATATATTTAATCAATAAAGCTGTGACCTTTTGATTTGCCAAAGAAACAAAGTTGTCTTGTCTCAGTTATTGGTTAAACAAAGCGAAGCGCCGGTAAGTCGCCCTCTCCCTCCTTACCTGTTATCTGCCCGCTGCTCCTGTTATGTGCCCGCAGCTACCGTTATCTGCCTATTCTATGTGTATAGAGCGGGTTCGGATTTAACACCAGAATTAACGCCAGTTCGGTTTTATCCAGATTTTTCTTATAGGCTATCCAAAACACGTGACATCGGTGAGCCAATAAGGTGCCGTTTTGAGAACCGAGTAAATCCGAGTAAAACCGAACCCGCTCATCTCCACATACCCTCCAACATTTTACACAGAAAAATCGGTACAAATCCGAAAAGGGGCGTGACCGCGTGTAAAGGGGGCGTGGTCGCGTGTAAAGGGGGCGTGGTCACGCCCCTTTTCCTATGCTTTCAATGGAAGTTTGGAGAGGCAAAAATCGGTACAGACCATGAAAAAAAGGTACTGTACCTATTAAAAAGGTACAGTTGGAGGGTATGTCTCCAGTATATATAGTGTAGGGCAGATAACATTGGTACCTATGTGATTTTATAGCTCAGGGCAGATAATAGGAAAGATCTAATCTCTGATTTCTGTGGAGTTAACCCTTTGATAAATGATGCATAGCAGTTCAGTGCCTATTTTCCTTCTCTTCACTGCTATAATACAGCATTAAGTGACATGTAAAAGTGTGACAGCTGCTCTGGGCATCACGGGAATCACTAATACTGAGTACAGCGCCAGTGCACTTTCATGTAGTTTGCTCTCTGTATATGTTATGCTGTATAGCTACATGTATACAAGCCACACAACTAAAACGGAGCAAGTCTTTGGAATTGCATCTCTACTCTACCTCTCGCAAAACATTCGAAAACAACATCAGTGAGAACAAAAACATTCACGTGAAGTTAAGGTCGGCCATTTTCTTGGAGGGCAAACATCATTACTGAGCGGATCGGCCCCGGCAATATGTCTCCTTAACGGAGACACACACACAGACAACAATTTGACCTCTACGTCCACTTGCTTGTTTATAATGCCCATGAGCGTCGGGAAACCGCTGGCCACGCCCACACAGTGAATCGCCTCTCCTGATACAGCCTGGGGGCTGAGCCTCTGGCGCCGACGTCATGTAGTGGGAGGGGCTACATGTCTTGTCACCCAGCATTGGAGATCACGGGCAGTCTTCCCCAGACCACTCTGGAAAGGGGCCCAGGTAAGCGGCTGGCTGCAGGGCCCGGTTTTCGTGGTGTGTGGGCAGGAAGGGCATTTGGTGGGTGGCCAGTAGTTGCAGTCAGAGTTTGTGTAGCTGTAGCCCGGTCTGACATGATGTATCCCGGGATGCAGAGGCACATTAGTCCTGGAGACTGGGTTGTGTGACACATGGGCACCTGGGTGCCTGCCAGTGCCAGGTAGTATGTCAGTCAGAGCTTGCCAGGTTAATGTGCACACATAGTACAAGCCACTGATTAAGCTGACCTTGGTATATATTTGCAGGATGTTAACTCATGGAATGCAGATAATTCTAATTATGTGTTTTCTTTTTTATTTTATTCTGTCTCCTCTCTTCCAACCTTCTGGCAGGGAATTGAGAATGCACCCTCGACAATGCTAGGGGTACAATGGGCAGTGCCGCTCTCCGCTGTTTCTGCTATGGGTGCCTCTTCACCTCCGTGACCTGGACACTTCTGCTGTTTATTTATTTCAACTTTAGCGAGGAGAGCCAAGGCGTCAGATATGTGCCCATCAAGGGGCTAGAGCCATACCGACCACTGCCTAAGAAACCCTACCCCCGCTTCTCCCGGGAGTCCGCTGGCCTGCCTGATGGGTCCTACAAAGGTCGGGATAGAGAACCGTTTGGAAACCATGTTGGGGACTTTGTGGAAACCAATGGGAATTTCTCTCCAGAAATGGGTAAGGCATAGACTTTCTGCTGCCCGTTTTGCGCTCAGAGATGAGTTACTTGCAACATTTGTACAAGTGGTGGTGTAAGCAGTGAGGTGCAGGCTGGAAAGCCGTATCGTGAGTCAGTTTTTCAGAATGGGCCCTTTAAAACGTTCAATGTTCAGGGCATAAGCTGGCAAAAGTGTGCGCTGACTTGTGGTTTCAAGTTTCGGATGTTATGTAAAAATGTGTTTCACGTGGTATAGTTTGAACAGAGGGAATATTCATAAAGGGCTTGAAGGGTTACTCAATTGAAAATTCCTGATGGGTAGAGAGAGTCTGTAAAAATACAGGAATTTTGTAGATTATCATGGTCAATAGATAGAAAAAAAAAATGATTCCACGTTCGGCATTGTCTGTAACCAACCTGTGTTTTTCCTGTTGAAATAGTAATTTCAGCTGACAATATTCCTAGGCACAGCCAGTGATCATTTGGCAGGAGATAAATGATATGATTTATACCTGGTTTCAGTTCCCAAAACACTCTCTGTAACACAAATGCATCCATACTAATATTGCAACAGTATATAATGCAGCGGTTCTCAGCCTGGGGTATCCGCTGTGACGTGGAATGCAGTATGTAGGTGATAACTAGACACATAGGGAGAGCAGAGTCCCCACGATCTCTTCACCAGGTGTCTCAGTGGGACCCGGAAAATAAGGGAAAATCTTTTGACGGTATTTTCTGCACAGAAGAGATTACCTTGATTTATGAAATCCAGATGATTCTGTCACAGTGCCCCTAATGTCTGCATATGCTGCTATGGCATTGGCTGATAATATTGCATGTTACTACGTTTTACCAGTTTCTAGATAAATAATAAAGTTGTAAAACCATAAAAAGTTTTCAGTAAAGTTAAAAAAAATAAAAATTAAAAAGTCCATATATATTATATTTATAGAATGCGGTCACATGCCACTTCGCATCCCAAACCTGGGAATAGCAAGTGCAGGTTTGCACCCCAATCCTGGGAATGGCGAGTGCAGTGGATGACCCGGAACTTTTGCTCTCAAGCTGCAACCTAGCAGCAATGTGATACAATACCGTCACCTTGTTCTATAGTATTTTCTTCTGAGTAACGTCACCTTATGCGCATCACTTTTCTGTGACGTCACTGAATCCTGGCTAGCAGCACGCTCTGTGGGCACATTTATTACTCCTATATATAGTGGAACCTAAACATTTTTATGTAATAGTAATTATATGTATTAGAAATGTTTTGCTTTGCAAGTATTGTGGAAACAAATAACACAAATGGGCTGTCAGGGGTGTACCCAGGTGTAAACTTGAGAACCACTGCCCTACAGCTATGTTACTTACGGTGTATTCTGTGATCAATATTAAAGCCTTCCTTTTTTTATATTGAGCCCTACATTTAATTTTCATTGGAATGTGTAACTTTCCTCTGCTGCTATGTTACAGGTTTCCTGTATGGTCTATACTGTGTGTAAATTTAGAGGGCATGGGTCAGATTGCTTTGTGATGTTTTAGGTTGACCACCTCTTTCTGTCCCTCTCTGCTTGTGGCTTTTCCTCCTGGGAAATGATGTGTAAATAGATGGTGGTCATTTTGTACAATGGCCCTCATTCCGAGTTGTTCGCTTGTTAATTTCTCTGACGTCCTAAGTGGATGCTGGGGACTCCGTCAGGACCATGGGGAATAGCGGCTCCGCAGGAGAAAGGGCACAAAAGTAAAAGCTTTAGGATCAGGTGGTGTGCACTGGCTCCTCCCCCTATGACCCTCCTCCAAGCCTCAGTTAGGTTTTTGTGCCCGGCCGAGAAGGGTGCAATCTAGGTGGCTCTCCTAAAGAGCTGCTTAGAGTAAAAGTTTTATTAGGTTTTTTATTTTCAGTGAGTCCTGCTGGCAACAGGCTCACTGCAACGAGGGACTTAGGGGAGAAGAAGTGAACTCACCTGCGTGCAGGATGGATTGGCTTCTTAGGCTACTGGACACTAGCTCCAGAGGGACGATCACAGGTACAGCCTGGATGGGTCACCGGAGCCGCGCCGCCGACCCCCTTGCAGATGCTGAAGAGAGAAGAGGTCCAGAAATCGGCGGCTGAAGACTTCTCAGTCTTCATGAGGTAGCGCACAGCACTGCAGCTGTGCGCCATTGCTCTCAGCACACTTCACACCAACGGTCACTGAGGGTGCAGGGCGCTGGGGGGGGCGCCCTGGGCAGCAATGAAAATACCTATACTGGCTAAAAATACATCACATATAGCCTCTGGGGCTATATGGATGTATTTAACCCCTGCCAGGTTGTCAGAAAAACGGGAGAAGAAGCCCGCCGAAAAGGGGGCGGGGCCTATTCTCCTCAGCACACAGCGCCATTTTCCCTCACAGAACTGCTGGTGGGAAGGCTCCCAGGCTCTCCCCTGCACTGCACTACAGAAACAGGGTTAAAACAGAGAGGGGGGGGCACTTATTTGGCGATATGATTATATATTAAGATGCTATAAGGGGAAAACACTTATATAAAGGTTGTCCCTGTATAATTATAGCGTTTTGGTGTGTGCTGGCAAACTCTCCCTCTGTCTCCCCAAAGGGCTAGTGGGGTCCTGTCCTCTATCAGAGCATTCCCTGTGTGTGCTGGGTGTCGGTACGTGTGTGTCGACATGTATGAGGACGATGTTGGTGAGGAGGCGGAGCAATTGCCTGTAATGGTGATGTCACTCTCTAGGGAGTCGACACCGGAATGGATGGCGTATTTAGGGAATTACGTGATAATGTCAACACGCTGCAAGGTCGGTTGACGACATGAGACGGCCGGCAAACAAATTAGTACCTGTCCAGGCGTCTCAAACACCGTCAGGGGCTTTAAAACGCCCATTTACCTCAGTCGGTCGACACAGACACAGACGGGGACACTGACTTCAGTGTCGACGGTGAAGAAACAAACGTATTTTCCTTTAGGGCCACACGTTACATGTTAAGGGCAATGAAGGAGGTGTTGCATATTTCTGATACTACAAGTACCACAAAAAAGGGTATTATGTGGGGTGTGAAAAAACTACCTGTAGTTTTTCCTGAATCAGATAAATTAAATGAAGTGTGTGATGATGCGTGGGTTTCCCCCGATAGAAAATTATTGGCGGTATACCCTTTCCCGCCAGAAGTTATGGCGCGTTGGGAAACATCCCTTAGGGTGGATAAGGCGCTCACACGCTTATCAAAACAAGTGGCGTTACCGTCTCCAGATACGGCCGCCCTCAAAGAGCCAACTGATAGGAGGCTGGAAAATATCCTAAACAGTATATACACACATACTGGTGTTATACTGCGACCAGCGATCACCTCAGCCTGGATGGGCAGCGCTGGGGTGGCTTGGTCGGATTCCCTGACTGAAAATATTGATACCCTTGACAGGGACAGTATTTTATTGACTATAGAGCATTTAAAGGATGCATTTCTATATATGCGAGATGCACAGAGGGATATTTGCACTCTGGCATCAAGAGTAAGTGCGATGTCCATATCTGCCAGAAGATGTTTATGGACACGACAGTGGTCAGGTGATGCAGATTCCAAACGGCACATGGAAGTATTGCCGTATAAAGGGGAGGAGTTATTTGGGGTCGGTCCATCGGACCTGGTGGCCACGGCAACAGCTGGAAAATCCACCTTTTTTACCCCAAGTCACATCTCCGCAGAAAAAGACATCGTCTTTTCAGCCTCAGTCCTTTCGTCCCCATAAGGGCAAGCGGGCAAAAGGCCAGTCATATCTGCCCAGGGATAGAGGAAAGGGAAGAAGACTGCAGCAGGCAGCCCATTCCCAGGAACAGAAGCCCTCCACCGCTTCTGCCAAGTCCTCAGCATGACGCTGGGGCCGTACAAACAGGTGCGGTGGGGGGTCGTCTCAAGAGTTTCAGCACGCAGTGGGCTCACTCGCAAGTGGACCCCTGGATCCTACAAGTAGTATCCCAGGGGTACAGATTGGAAATTCGAGACGTCTCCCCCTCGCAGGTTCCTGAAGTTTGCTTTACCAACGTCTCCCTCCAACAGGGAGGCAGTATTGGAAACAATTCACAAGCTGTATTCCCAGCAGGTGATAATCAAAGTACCCCTCCTACAACAAGGAAAGGGGTATTATTCCACACTATATTGTGGTACTGAAGCCAGATGGCTCGGTGAGACCTATTCTAAATCTGAAATATTTGAACACTTACATACAAAGGTTCAAATCAAGATGGAGTCACTCAGAGCAGTGATAGCGAACCAGGAAGAAGGGGACTATATGGTGTCCCTGGACATCAGGGATGCTTACCTCCATGTCCCAATTTGCCCTTCTCACCAAGGGTACCTCAGGTTCGTGGTACAGAACTGTCACTATCAGTTTCAGACGCTGCCGTTTGGATTGTCCACGGCACCCCGGGTCTTTACCAAGGTAATGGCCGAAATGATGATTCTTCTTCAAAGAAAATGGACGATCGCCTGATAAGGGCAAGGTCCAGAGAACAGTTGGAGGTCGGAGTAGCACTATCTCAAGTAGTTCTACGACAGCACGGGTGAATTCTAAATATTCCAAAATCGCAGCTGTTTCCGACGACACGTCTACTGTTCCTAGGGATGATTCTGGACACAGTCCAGAAAAGGGTGTTTCTCCCGGAGAAGAAAGCCAGGGAGTTATCCGAGCTAGTCAGGAACCTCCTAAAACCAGGAAAAGTGTCAGTGCATCATTGCACAAGGGTCCTGGGAAAAATGGTGGCTTCTTACGAAGCGATTCCATTCGGCAGATTTCACGCAAGAACTTTTCAGTGGGATCTGCTGGAAAAATGGTCCGGATCGCATCTTCAGATGCATCAGCGGATAACCCTGTCTCCAAGGACAAGGGTGTTTCTTCTGCGGTGGCTGCAGAGTGCTCATCTACTAAAGGGCCGCAGATTCGGCATTCAGGACTGGGTCCTGGTAACCACGGATGCCAGCCTGAGAGGCTGGGGAGCAGTCACACAGGGAAAAAATTTCCAGGGAGTGTGATCAAGTCTGGAGACTTCTCTCCACATAAATATACTGGAGCTAAGGACAATTTGCAATGCTCTAAGCTTAGCAAGACCTCTGCTTCAAGGTCAGCCGGTATTGATCCAGTGGGACAACATCACGGCAGTCGCCCACGTAAACAGACAGGGCGGCACAAGAAGCAGGAGGGCAATGGCAGAAACTGCAAGGATTCTTCGCTGGGCGGAAAATCATGTGATAGCACTGTCAGCAGTGTTCATTCCGGGAGTGGAAAACTGGGAAGCAAACTTCCTCAGCAGGCACGACCTCCACCCGGGAAAGTGGGGACTTCATCGGGAAGTCTTCCACATGATTGTGAACCGTTGGGAAAGACCAAAGGTGGACATGATGGCGTCCCGCCTGAACAAAAAACTGGACAGGTATTGCGCCAGGTCAAGAGACCCTCAGGCAATAGCTGTGGACGTTCTGGTAACACCGTGGGTGTACCAGTCGGTGTATGTGTTCCCTCCTCTGCTTCTCATACCCAAGGTACTGAGAATTATAAGACGTAGAGGAGTAAGAACTATACTCGTGGCTCCGGATTGGCCAAGAAGGACTTGGTACCCGGAACTTCAAGAAATGCTCACAGAGGATTCATGGCCTCTGCCGCTAAGAAGGGACTTGCTTCAGCAAGTACCATGTCTGGTGCCTCCAGTGGCACTGTGGGATCTCAACGTAGTTCTGGGATTCCTCAAATCACATTGGTTTAAACCGCTCAAATCTGTGGATTTGAAATATCTCACATGGAAAGTGACCATGCTGTTGGCCCTGGCCTTGGCCAGGCGAGTGTCAGAATTGGCGGCTTTGTCTCACAAAAGCCCATATCTGATTGTCCATTCGGACAGGGCAGAGCTGCGGACTCGTCCCCAGTTTCTCCCTAAGGTGGTGTCAGCGTTTCACCTGAACCAGCTTATTGTGGTACTTGCGGCTACTAGGGACTTGGAGGACTCCAAGTTGCTAGATGTTGTCAGGGCCCTGAAAATATAGGTTTCCAGGACGGCTGGAGTCAGGAAAACTGACTTGCTGTTATCCTGTATGCACCCAACAAACTGGGTGCTCTTGCTTCTAAGCAGACGATTGCTAGTTGGATGTGTAGTACAATTCAGCTTGCACATTCTGTGGCAGGCCTGCCACAGCCAAAATATGTAAATGCCCATTCCACAAGGAAGGTGGGCTCATCTTGGGCGGCTGCCCGAGGGGTCTCGGCTTTACAACTTTGCCGAGCTGCTACTTGGTCAGGGGCAAACACGTTGAAAAATTCTACAAATTTGATACCCTGGCTGAGGAGGACCTGGAGTTCTCTCATTCGGTGCTGCAGAGTCATCCGCACTCTCCCGCCCGTTTGGGAGCTTTGGTATAATCCCCATGGTCCTGACGGAGTCCCCAGCATCCACTTAGGACGTCAGAGAAAATAAGAATTTACTTACCGATAATTCTATTTCTCGTAGTGGATGCTGGGCGCCCATCCCAAGTGCGGATTGTCTGCAATACTTGTACATAGTTATTGTTACAAAAATCGGGTTATTATTGTTGTGAGCCATCTTTTCAGAGGCTCCGCTGTTATCATGCTGTTAACTGGGTTCAGATCACAGGTTGTACAGTGTGATTGGTGTGGCTGGTATGAGTCTTACCCGGGATTCAAAATCCTTCCTTATTGTGTACGCTCGTCCGGGCACAGTATCCTAACTGAGGCTTGGAGGAGGGTCATAGGGGGAGGAGCCAGTGCACACCACCTGATCCTAAAGCTTTTACTTTTGTGCCCTGTATCCTGCGGAGCCGCTATTCCCCATGGTCCTGACGGAGTCCCCAGCATCCACTACGGACTACGAGAAATAGAATTATCGGTAAGTAAATTCTTATTTTTCTTCGCATCGCAGCGATTTTCTGCTAACTGCGCATGCGCAATGTTCGCACTGCGGCTGCGCCAAGTAAATTTGCTAAGAAGTTTGGTATTTTACTCACGGCATTACGAGGTTTTTTCTTCGTTCTGGTGATCGGAGTGTGATTGACAGGAAGTGGGTGTTTCTGGGCGGAAACTGGCCGTTTTATGGGTGTGTGTGAAAAAACGCTGCCGTTTCTGGGAAAAACGCGGGAGTGGCTGGAGAAATGGGGGAGTGTCTGGGCGAACGCTGGGTGTGTTTGTGACGTCAAACCAGGAACGAACAGCACTGAACTGATCGCACTGGAAGAGTAAGTCTTGAGCTACTCAGAAACTGCACAGAAAAATCTTTTCGCAATATTGCGATTCTTTCGTTCGCAATTCTGCTAAGCTAAGATTCACTCCCAGTAGGCGGCGGCTTAGCGTGTGCAATGCTGCTAAAAGCAGCTTGCGAGCGAACAACTCGGAATGAGGGCCAATTTTAGGGAAGAAACGGAATTACTGCGACTTGCCTGTACAAGGAATTGTGTTGTGATGGATAGTTAATTTTAGAGGCTTTTTAAAAGTGATGGAGGGTTTAAATAAGATTTTACTTACCGGTAAATCTATTTCTCGTAGTCCGTAGAGGATGCTGGGGACTCCGTAAGGACCATGGCGATAGACATGGGCACTTTAAGAAAGAATTTAGTTCCTGGTGTGCACTGGCTCCTCCCTCTATGCACCTCCTCCAGACCTCAGTTAGAGAAACTGTGCCCAGAGGAGATGGACAGTACAAGGAAAGGATTTTGTTAATCCAAGGGCAAGATTCATACCAGCCACACCAATCACACCGTATAACTTTGTGATAACTACCCAGTTAACAGTATGAAAACAACATATTATCAGTGCAAGACCGATGCAACTATAACGTAACCCTTATTGAAGCAATAACTATATACAAGTATTGCAGAAGAAGTCCGCACTTGGGACGGGCGCCCAGCATCCTCTACGGACTACGAGAAATAGATTTACCGGTAAGTAAAATCCTATTTTCTCTAACGTCCTAGAGGATGCTGGGGACTCCGTAAGGACCATGGGGATTATACCAAAGCTCCCAAACGGGCGGGAGAGTGCGGATGACTCTGCAGCACCGATTGAGCAAACAGGAGGTCCTCCTCAGCCAGGGTATCAAACCTATAGAATTCTGCAAAAGTGTTTGAACCCGACCAAGTAGCAGCTCGACACAGTTGTAGTGCCGAGACCCCCCGGGCAGCCGCCCAAGAAGAGCCCACCTTCCTAGTGGAATGGGCCTTGACCGATTTTGGTAACAGCAATCCAGCCGTAGAATGCGCCTGCTGAATCGTATTACAGATCCAGCGAGCAATAGTTTGCTTTGAAGCAGGGGCACCAATCTTGTTGGATGCATACAGGACAACAGCGCTTCAGTTTTCCTGACTCTAGCCGTTCTGGCCACGTAAATTTTCAAAGCCCTGACCACATCAAGTAACTCACGTGTAGCCACAGGCACCACAAAAGGTTGGTTCATATGAAAAGATGATACCACTTTCGGCAGAAATTGCGAACGGGTCCGCAATTCTGCTCTATCCATATGGAAAACCAGATGGGGGCTTTTATGTGACAAAGCCGCTAATTCTGACACACGTCTAGCCGAAGCCAAGGCTAATAACATGACCACCTTCCACGTGAGATATTTTAACTCCGCCGTTTTAAGTGGTTCAAACCAGTGTGACTTTAGGAAACTTAACACCACGCTAAGATCCCAAGGTGCCACCGGAGGCACAAAAGGAGGCTGAATACGCAGCACTCCTTTTACAAACGTCTGAACTTCTGGTAGAGAAGCCAACTCTTTTTGAAAGAAAATGGATAGGGCCGAAATCTGAACCTTAATAGAGCCTAAGTTTTAGGCCCAAATTCACTCCAGTTTGTAGGAAGTGAAGGGAATTCTTCCGTAGGAGCATTCCTGGCCTCACACCAAGAAACATATTTTCGCCATATACGGTGATAATGTTAAGATGTCATGTCCTTCCTAGCCTTTATCAGCGTAGGAATGACCTCATCCGGAATGCCTTTTTCCGTTAGAATCCGGCGTTCAACCGCCATACCGTCAAACGCAGCTGCGGTAAGTCTTGGAACAGACATGGGCCCTGTTGCAACAGGTCCAGCCTTAGAGGAAGAGGCCACGGATTTTCTGTAAGCATTTCCTGCAGATCCGGATACCAGATCCTTCGTGGCCAATCTGGAACAATGAGGATTGTTCTCACTCCTCCTTTTTCTTATTATTCTCAACCCTTGGGTATGAGAGGAAGAGGAGGAAATACATAGACTGACTGGAACACCCACGGTGTCACTAGGGCGTCTACCGCTACTGCCTGAGGGTCTCTTGACCAGGCGCAATATCTCTGCAGCTTTTTGTTGAGGCGGGACGCCATCCTGTCTATCTGTGGCAGTCCCCACCGAACTGCAATCTGTGCAAAGACTTCCTGATGAAGTCTCCACTCTCCAGGACGTATGTCTGGTGAGGAAGTCTGCTTCCCAGTTGTTCACTTCCGGAATGAACACTGTTGACAGTGCTCTTACATGATTCTCCGCCCAGCGAAGAATTCTGGTGGCTTTCGCCATCGCCACTCTGCTCCTTGTGCCGCCTTGGCGGTTTACATGAGCTACTGCGGTGACGTTGTCTGACTGGATCAGAACCGGTTGGTCGCGAAGAAAGGTCTTCGCTTGACGTAGGGCGTTGTATATGGCCCTTAGTTCCAATATGTTGATGTGAAGACAAGTCTCTTGACTTGACCAATAATCTTGGAAATTTCTTCCCTGTGTGACTGCTCCCCAGCCTCTGAGGCTCGCGTCCGTGGTCACCAGGATCTAGTCCTGAATGCCGAATCTGCGGCCCTCTAGAAGGTGAGCACTCTGCAGCCACCACAGGAGAGATACCCTGGCCCTGGGCGATAGGGTGATCAACTGATGAATCTGTAGATGTGACCCGGACCACTTGTCCAGTAGGTCCTATTGGAAAGTCCTCGCATGGAACCTGCTGAAGGGAATGTTTTTCCCAGGACTCGAGTGCAGTGATGCGCTGACACCTGTCTTGGTTTCAATAGGTCCCTGACTAGAGTCATGAGTTCCTGGGCCTTCTCTATCTGAAGGTAAACCCATTTCTGGTCTGTATCCAGAATCCGACCCAAGAAGGGCAGACGAGTTATAGGAACCAACTGTGACCTCGGGAAATTGAGAATCCAGCCGTGTTGCTGTGACCCCTTCAGCGAAAGTGACACGCTGTTCAACAACTGCTCTTTTGATCTCGCCCTTAATAGGAGATCGTCCAAGTATGGGACAACTGTGACTCCTTGCTTGCGTAGGAGCACTATTATTTCCGCCAATTACCCTGAAATTGGTAATGACAATCCTGTATCGCAATTGTCAGGTACGCCTGATGCGGTGGATAAATGGGAACATGAAGGTATGCAGCCTTTATGTTTAGATACACCATCAAATCCCCCCCTTCCAGGCTGGCGATGATCGCTCTGGCCGATTCCACTTTAAATTTGAACCTTTTCCCGTATAGGTTCAGAGATTTTAATTTTAAAAATAGGTCTGACCGAACCGTACGGTTTCGAGACTACAGCCAAGGTTGAGTCATATCGCCTTCCTTGTTGCAGGAGGGGAACCTTGAGCACCACCTGTTGGAGATACAATGTGTGAATTGTATTTCATATTATCTCCCTAATAATAATAACCAGCATTATCTCCCTAATAATAACAAGCATTCGGCCCGGGGATTGTGCAACAACCCCAGGATAAGGGACATTTTAATCGTGCGGGTCCCATGGGGACATTGGATCAAGCGGCAAGTGATCAATCTATATATGTATGGTGACTATAAGCTCATTAGTGCAGTGAGACCTATTTCATTTAAATATTTTATTGTAATTTTAATTCATTAAATATTATTGTAATTTCATCGACAATCCATCTCAATCAGCGCTGTCTTATTTCTGTTTTTCTTGCTTGTATGTATGATGTTATAGGTGTGACTAGCCTATCTAGACAGCTGCTAAATACACATTAATTGGAGCCACAGCTTGAGTGCCCCTTCCGACTTGGTTATTTCTGTTCTTGCACATAATGTCTCTTTGGGCATGTTTTACACACACACACACACACACACACACACACACACACACACACACACACACACACATTATATATATATATATATATATATATATATATATATATATATATATATATATATATATATATATATATATATATATATATATATATACACACACATACTAGGGTCAATACCATGGTATCCTTATCTAGGGTTTCAATCTCCGCTGATAAGGTATCTGTCCACGCTGGTACAGCGCTATGAACCCATGCCGACACAATCGCCGGTCTGAGTAGTGTACCAGAATGTGTGTAAATGGACTTCAAAGTACTTTTACTGCAAGCTATCTGCAGCATCCCTGAGGATAGCTGTTAAGTCAGCGCTACCTTTTGGGTAAACGTGACAAAGCTTTGCCCACCCTAGGGGAAGATTCCCATCGTATCCTGGCCCTAGTAGGGAAAGGATACTCCCTGAGAATTCTTTTTGGGAAGCTGCAGCTTCTTGTCTGGAGATTCCCGCTCTTTTTCTTCATGAGAGGAGGGAAATTTACCTCAGCTTTCTTCCCCTTAAACATGTGTACCCTCGTGTCAGGGACAGATGAGTCATCAGTGATACGCAAAACGTCTTTTAGTACAATAATCATATATTGAATACTTTTTTCTGCCAGTTTTGGCTGTAACTTTGCATTATTGTAGTCGACACTGGAGTCAGACTCTGTGTCGATATCAGTGTCTACTATTTTGGATAGTGAGCATTGTGAGACTCTGAAGGTCTCTGCGACATAGGGACAGACCTGTGTAGATTCACTGTCTGTTCTCTAATCTTTTGTGCAATAAAGTTACCTCAGCACTTTATTTCACATATCCAATCAGGTGTCGGCGTTGTCGACGGAGACACCACACACACACACACACACACACACACACACACACACACACACACACACACACACACACACACACACACACTTGCTCCATCTCCTCCTTAGGAGAGCCTTTTACCTCAGACATGTCGACACACACGTACCGACACACCACACACTCAGGGAATGCTCATCTGAAGGTAATTCCCCCACAAGGCAATTTGGAGAGACAGAGAGAGAGTATGCCAGCACACACCCTGGCGCTATATGACCCAGGAAAAAACACAGCAATTTAATGTTTACCCAGTAGCGCTGTTATTATCTGCGCCGAATTATGTGCCCCCTCTCTACTTTAAAACCCTCTCTTCTACCGTGGTATAAGCAGGGGAGAGTCCGGGGAGCTTCCTCTCAGCGGTGCTGTGGAGAAAAACATGGTGCTGGTAAGTGCTGAGGAAGAAGCCCCGCCCCCCTCGACGGCGGGCTTCTGTCCCGCTAAAAGTGTAAAATTGGCGGGGGCTCATGCTGTGCGTTACCTCAGTGAAGATCATGAAGTCTTCTGCCGCCTCTGAAGTCTTCTTTTCTTCTCATACTCACCCGGCTTCTATCTTCCTGCTCTGCGAGGGGGACGGCGGCGCGGCTCCGGGACGGACGGCGAGGGTGAGATCCTGCGTACCAATCCCTCTGGAGCTAATGGTGTCCAGTAGCCTAAGAAGCAGGACCTAGCTTCAGAGAGTAGGGCTGCTTCTCTCCCCTCAGTCCCACGATGCAGGGAGTCTGTTGCCAGCAGAGCTCCCTGAAAATAAAAAACCTAACAAAATACTTTCTATCAGTAAACTCAGGAGAGCTCACTGAAAAGCACCCAGCTCGTCTGGGCACAGTATCAAACTGAGGTCTGGAGGAGGGGCATAGAGGGAGGAGCCAGTGCATACCAGGAACTAAATTCTTTCTTAATGTGCCCATGTCTCCTGCGGAGCCCGTCTATCCCCATGGTCCTTACGGAGTCCCCAGCATCCTCTAGGACGTTAGAGAAATTAAAAGTATAATTAAGTATAGATTATTTAACAATCTACCCTGCTTGTCAGTCTCCTGGGAGGGTTTTCTTAACTTACTTCAACTGTTGCGTTAACTGCAAAATGTTCCTGCTCTCGGCACTGTAGACAAGGATGGCGTACATAGAGACGCAGCCCTGCCGAGGGACAGCTAAGAAGTGACTGGCATATGAGGGGCAGTATTGGGCAAAGCTTTGTCTTCCAGTACATACGTCTCATGTGAGCAAGTTTTGGGAGGGGGTGGCTGCAATGGAACAATGGAGTGCCACTTCACTGTACAGTAACGGGTCAGGGGGTCTTATGTATGTATTTTATAATACAGGATTTGAAGACCTCTAGACACGGAATAGAGCATGGTCCCCCCCCCACCATTGCTAGGGGTACAACAGGCAGTATAGAATTCTCCTACTTGATCCCAGGAGAGGCTTCCTCAGGTGTGTTGCCCAGTATGCAGTTTCTGCCTCTGCCAGGCCAGTGGCCTGTATAGAATACTGATAACATTCTGAAGTTTCTATGTAACCTTCTCAGGAGCTTACCAGACCTGAAGGTTGAGATAAACATGTGATAGTGTATGGGTCTAAAGATACTTCCTCTCAGTAATGCTATTGAAGAACATGGCAGCCAGCAACCGACTTAGTCATACCAATGGATGGCCTGTTGTTTCCGATTAGGTAGCTAAGCTAGTTGGGTGGTCTGAATGAATGACTGTCACTTGGTGATGGCACATGTGCCAATGTAGTCATGCCTCCTCTGAATCAAAATGCCTTCTGATTTGATGTAATTTGCATAAAAAATGCCATATCATGTGTGCGCACTCCTGCCAACAATCATTATGGGCTCGGGCAAAAGACATCACATCCCAATATGTCCAAACCCCACTCTTTCCAGACAAAGCCACTCCCTTTTGTTTCAAGCCACACCACATTCTGTGACCGGAAATATGATGCTGGAGAGATTTAAACGAGTTTTATATTCAGTTCCCTTTTATTTTGTTCAGAAACCTTCTAGAAGTGATAATGTAGTATGTTGGTATCTAAATTGCAGAAAAAAAGTAGGAAAACCAGCTACTATAAAATATATTTCTCTAACGTCCTAGTGGATGCTGTGGACTCCGTAAGGACCACGGGGAATAGACTGGCTCCGCAGAGACTGGGCACTCTAAAGAAAGATTTAGTACTATCTGGTGTGCACTGGCTCCTCCCTCTATGCCCCTCCTCCAGTTAGAATCTGTGCCCGGACAGAGCTGGGTGCTTTTAGTGAGCTCTCCTGAGCTTGCTAATAAGAAAGTATTTTAGTTAGGTTTTTTATTTTCAGAGCGCTTCTGCTGGCAACAGACTCTCTGCTACGTGGGACTGAGGGGAGAGAAGCAAACCTACTAACTGCGGCTAGGTTGCTCTTCTTAGGCTACTGGACACCATTAGCTCCAGAGGGATCGAACACAGGACCTGACCTTGTCGTCCGTTCCCGGAGCCGCGCCGCCGTCCTTCTCGCAGAGCCAGAAGACAGAAGCCGGCAGAAGCGGAGAAGACATCGAAATCGGCGGCAGAAGACTCCTGTCTTCACATGAGGTAGCGCACAGCACTGCAGCTGTGCGCCATTGCGCCCACACTAACCCACACACTCCGGTCACTGTAGGGTGCAGGGCGCAGGGGGGGGGCGCCCTGGGCAGCAATTGATACCTCCTGGCAAAAGCTGCATATAGACAGTTGGACACTGTTATATGCATGAGCCCCCGCCATTATTTTTACACAAAATCGCGGGACAGAAGCCCGCCGCTGAGGGGGCGGGGCCTTCTTCCTCAGCACTCACCAGCGCCATTTTCCTTCCACAGCTCCGCTGAGAGGAAGCTCCCCAGGCTCTCCCCTGCAGAATCACGGTAGAAGGGTAAAAAAAGAGAGGGGGGGGGCCACATAAATTTAGGCGCATTAATCATATACAGCAGCTACGGGGTAAACACTAACTTACTGTGTAATCCCTGGGTTATATAGCGCTGGGGTGTGTGCTGGCAAACTCTCTCTCTGTCTCTCCAAAAGGCCTTGTGGGGGTCCTGTCCTCATTTAGAGCTTCCCCCTGTGTGTGTGGTGAGTCGGTACGCGTGTGTCGACATGTTTGACGAAGAGGGCTATGTGGAGGCAGAGCAAGTGCAGTTGACTGACGTGTCGCCGCCGACGGTGCCAACACCTGATTGGATGGATATGTGGAAGGTGTTAAATGATAATGTAAACTCCTTGCATAAAAGGTTGGATAAAGCTGATACCTCGGGCCAGTCAGGGTCTCAACCCATGCCTGATCCTACAGCGCAGAGGGCCTCAGGGTCTCAAAAGCGCCCACTATCCAAAATGGTTGACACAGATGTCGACACGGATTCTGACTCCAGTGTCGACGACGATGATGCAAAATTGCAACCGAAAATGACAAAAACCTATACGCTACATGATTCTAGCGATGAAGGATGTTTTACACATATCAGAGGTGAACCCTGTCCCTGACAAGAGGGTTTATACTGTATGTATGAGGAGAAAAAGCAAGAGGTGACTTTTCCCCCTTCACATGAGTTAAATGAGTTATGTGAAAGAGCGAGGGATTCCCCAGATAAGAAAGTCCTGATTTCCAAAAGGTTACTTATGGCGTACCCTTTCCCGCCAGAGGACAGGGTGCGCTTGGAATCCTCCCCTAGGGTAGATAAAGCTCTCACACGCTTATCTAAGAAGGTGGCCCTGCCGCCACAGGATACGGCCGCCCTAAAGGATCCTGCAGATAGAAAGCAGGAAAGTATCCTGAAATCTGTTTATACACATTCAGGGACTCTACTGAGGCCGGCAATTGCGTCGGCCTGGATGTGTAGTGCTGTAGCGGCGTGGACAGATAATCTGTCTGAGGAAATGGATACCTTGGACAGGGATACCATTATGCTGACCCTGGGGCATATAAAAGACACTGTCCTATATATGAGGGATGCCCAGAGGGACATTTGCCTACTGGGCTCTAGAATTAATGCAATGTCCATTTCTGCCAGGAGGGTCCTGTGGACTCTGCAGTGGACAGGTGATGCCGACTCCAAAAAACACATGGAGGTGTTACCTTACAAGGGTGAGGAATTGTTTGGGGACGGTCTCTCGGACCTGGTTTCCACAGCTACTGCTGGGAAGTCAAACTTTTTGCCATATATTCCCTCACAACCTAAGAAAGCACCGTATTACCAAATGCAGTCCTTTCGTGCAAAAAAAAAGCAAGAAGGTCAGAGGTGCTTCCTTTCTTGCTAGAGGCAGGGGCAGAGGAAAAAAGCTGCACCTTACAGCTAGTTCCCAGGAACAGAAGTTCTCCCCGGCTTCCACTAAATCCACCGCATGACGCTGGGGCTCCACGGGTGGAGCCAGGAGCGGTGGGGGTGTGCGTCTCCGACATTTCAGCCACCAGTGGGTTCGCTCACAGGTGGATCCCTGGGCTATACAGATTGTATCTCAGGGATACAAGCTGGAATTCGAGGTGATGCCCCCTCAACGTTACCTAAAATCGGCCCTCCCAGCTTCCCCCATAGAAAAGGAAGTAGTGGTAGCGGCAATTCACAAGCTATTTCTCCAGCAGGTGGTGGTAAAGGTTCCCCTTCTTCAACAGGGAAAGGGATACTACTCCACAATGTTTGTGGTACCGAAACCGGACGGTTCGGTCAGACCTATATTAAATTTAAAGTTCCTGAACATTTATCTGAAAAGATTCAAGTTCAAAATGGAATCGCTCAGGGTGGTCATTGCAAGCCTGGAAGAGGGGGATTTTATGGTGTCTCTGGACATCAAGGATGCTTACTTGCATGTCCCCATTTATCCGCCTCATCAGGAGTACCTCAGATTTGTGGTACAGGACTGTCATTACCAATTCCAGACGTTGCCGTTTGGGCTCTCCACGGCACCGAGAATATTTACCAAGGTAATGGCAGAAATGATGGTGATCCTGAGAAAGCAAGGAGTCACAGTTATCCCATACTTGGACGATCTCCTCATAAAGGCGAGGTCAAGGGAGCAGTTGCAGATCAGCGTAGCGCACTCTCAGGAAGTGTTGCAACAGCATGGCTGGATTCTGAATATCCCAAAGTCGCAGCTGATTCCTACGACGCGTCTGCCCTTTCTGGGCATGATTCTGGACACAGACCAGAAACCAGAAGAAGGTGTTTCTCCCGACGGAGAAGGCTCAAGAGCTTGTGACTCTAGTCAGAGACCTCTTAAAACCGAAACAGGTGTCGGTGCATCACTGCACGCGAGTCCTGGGAAAGATGGTGGCATCGTACGAAGCCATTCCCTTCGGCAGATTCCATGCGAGGATCTTTCAATGGGATCTGTTGGACAAGTGGTCCGGATCGCATCTTCAGATGCATCGGCAGATCACCCTGTCCCCCAGGGCCAGGGTGTCTCTTCTGTGGTGGCTACAGAGTGCTCACCTTCTCGAGGGCCGCAGGTTCGGCATACAGGACTGGGTCCTGGTGACCACGGATGCGAGCCTCCGAGGGTGGGGGGCAGTCACTCGGAAGAAACTTCCAAGGGTTGTGGTCAAGTCAGGAGGCTTGTCTGCACATAAATATCCTGGAACTAAGGGCCATATTCAACGCCCTGAGTCAAGCGGAGCCCCTGCTTCGCAACCAACCGGTGCTGATTCAGTCAGACAACATCACCGCGGTGGCTCATGTAAACCGCCAGGGCGGCACAAGAAGCAGTCGCGATGGCGGAAGCCACCAGGATTCTTCGGTGGGCGGAGAATCACGTGCAAGCATTGTCAGCAGTGTTCATTCCGGGGGTGGACAACTGGGAAGCAGACTTCCTCAGCAGGCACGACCTTCACCCGGGAGAGTGGGGACTTCATCACGAAGTCTTCATTCAGATTACAAATCGATGGGAACTGCCACAGGTGGACATGATGGCGTCCAGTCTCAACAAAAAGCTACAACAGTATTGCGCCAGGTCAAGAGACCCTCAGGCGATAGCTGTGGACGCCCTGGTAACACCGTGGGTGTTCCAGTCGGTCTATGTGTTTCCTCCTCTTCCTCTCATACCCAAGGTGCTGAGAATCGTAAGAAGAAGAGGAGTGAGAACAATACTCATTGTTCAGGATTGGCCAAGAAGGTCTTGGTACCCGGAACTGCAATAAATGCTCACAGAGGACCCATGGCCTCTGCCTCTCAGACAGGACCTGTTGCAACAGGGGCCCTGCCTGTTCCAAGACTTACCGCGGCTGCGTTTGACGGCATGGCGGTTGAACGCCGGATCCTAGCGGAAAAAGGCATTCCGGAGGAAGTTATTCCTACGCTGATAATGCTTTGCTGTCACGTCCTTCCTAGCCTTTATCACCGCATATGGCGTAAATATGTTGCTTGGTGTGAGGCCAGGAAGGCCCCTACAGAGGAATTCCAACTGGGCAGATTTCTGCACTTTCTACAGTCTGGAGTGACTATGGGCTTGAAGTTGGGATCCATAAAGGTCCAGATTTCGGCCCTATCCATTTTCTTTCAAAAGGAACTGGCGTCTCTTCCTGAAGTTCAGACATTTGTTAAGGGAGTGCTGCATATTAAGCCCCCTTTTGTGCCACCAGTGGCACCTTGGGATCTCAACGTGGTGTTGGGTTTCATGAAATCCCACTGGTTTGAACCACTTAAGACCGTGGAGCTAAAGTATCTCACGTGGAAGGTGGTCATGCTATTGGCCTTAGCTTCGGCTAGGCGTGTGTCAGAATTGGCGGCTTTGTCATGTAAAAGCCCTGATAAAGCTAAATATTTATCGTATATAAAACACTTTAAGAGGTCTAAGAACACTGTACGCTATCTACGTAAGAAGTACCGTAAGGGTACGCCAGTTGCGTAACGATCGCTCAACCGTAGTCGAGACGCTCAAGCGTCACGTTCGCTTACGGCCCAGAGATCACAGGCAGGCACGCTATTGGCTGCCGACTAACGTAATGATTCGCTATAGCGTAGCGGACGCTTGGGACCACGAGGAGATCTCCAGCGGTGCAGACGCTTACGACGTTAAACCTTTATATCTATACCATTAACAACTAAATATACAGTAAACCTTAGTGTGGTGATAGAGTGTAAATGCAACCTGGTGTAACCTGATTAACTACAAAGCTGCTTGGGCGTCACCGACGCTCAGGGAATACTTAACACTATAAGAAATACACAGATACCTGGGCTTAGGGTCCAAAACCTATTATATGTATTATGACTATTATACTTGCAAAAGAATCACAGTACAAAGCATACACTACAATATAACATAGACTAACTAACCAGATAATTACACAGGAAATACCATACAATACAATACAATACAATCAAGGGAAAATAAGGGAAAAAGAGAGGAGAGAGAGATGGCTCATAATAACATCAAGACAATATGACTGCGGAGAAAACTTACGCACAAGGGGAAACGATCGCATGCGCCTCGATATCCAGCTCCCGATTATCAGCAATGAGAACCGTTGAAGAGAGTGAACTGGATACGGTCGGCCTGCCTATTTATGCCCCACACACAATACAATTCAATGGTCCCTACAATCTCATTGTTCATTGGACACAGGAATTCGGCTTCGCATTATAACAAAAGGTCATAGGTTGATTCATACAGGTGGGCTGTGACTGTTTCCAACTGTTCAGGTGGGTGGGATACTGAGTTTCCCGCCGCATGACTAAATAAGAACAAATAATAGTAAATGGACATAAACTTCTTATGTCCATAACTATTCGCACGAGCGATTAATCCGCTCCAAACCAACACCGGAATATTGCTATTTAAATACTCTTCCGATGGGTACCAAACACCACTGTATGACCCCTGTTAGACCCTTCGTACAATACAAAGAGGGATCTCTCTGTTCAGGAACATGCTATGTTAACTAAACTTTCAGAATCTATCAAAGGGACCATGATCTACAAAATACATTATTACTGAAAATATGTAACGATTGAGTCGCACGCTACGATCACATAAACTCTACCGTAAATACGCATACCGTGCGCCTGCGGGTGCCCGCGACTGTGAGTATGTGCACGTACGGGAGAGCGTACGCATGCGCAGTGCGGACCAGTATGAGGTGCAAATATGGCAGTGTGTGTAGAGATATTTTTCTGACTTTGACAGTCCACCCTTTGGCAGTCAACAATAACTGCCACTTCCTGAAAACATTTCAAAAAGAGAAAAATATATGTTAGGGGTTAATACATTTACATGGTTGGGTAAAGGAGGAGAGAGGAGAAGGTGTGAAGAGGGTATGACCTAGTGAGATAGCAGAAGCATGTGTGTATGAATCCGTGCTTGGGGGTCATGTATCATCGTGCCGTACGTGTTTTAAATCAAGCTTCGAGGTATTGCGAAGTATACATTTGAATTCCTTCTTATCCCGCGGTACGGGTCTGTGGATGGGCTGTCAAACTTTACCGAGCTCTTTTTGGCTTTGGTTGTAACAAAATGGGGGAGCACATTTTAGTTGATGATACATGAATGGGGGAGATATGTGATTGCTGATATCTGTGCCTGTATTCCCTATCGACTATGTGTGTCATTACCTGAGGGTTGTAGAAATGAAGAAAAGACATAATTACGGTAAATGCGGTGGTATTCTATGTCAGGTAAATGTACATTCGTCGATTGAGGTCTTGTTTGGTGTCTGTTGAATGCAGTCTTCTTTGTGCTTTTGCCCATAAGGTGCGAGCAAAGCTGTCAATGTCCATAGATTTACAAAAGTGTTGGGCTAGCGTAATTTTAAAATTTCTAGGGAAACTGGGGATCCATGGCATAGTTCATCAAAAATCTGTGTATCAGGTTGTCAAACTTCTTCTTTAATCCCTCTGTTGTCTGTATATCGGCTCATCAAATTCCTCGTCCAAGTGGGTCTTGTTACCTTGGAGAAAACGGAAAAACAGGTGAAAGAAACGGACTGTAGAAATCGCATTTTCATCACATCATTGTTTCTACATTTGGGTCATAAATCAAGTCCAGGTTAATTACAGTTTCCTCACTCCTTAAACTCATTACCCTAGTACGATGATTGCACTTCATTAAAGCCTGACCGCATCTAAATATCAATCCAATCGATATGACAACACCTAAGATACATAGGAGAAACTTCCCAACATCCATTATGACTCCTTGAGCCCAGTCTCCTAAACCAGAAAACCAATTTCGCGGGTTCAACCATGACACCCAACCAGTCAGCTCATTACCTACAGCAGCAAGAGTGAGATTGTGTCTCCTGCGAAATTCCCACTTCAATTGGAGAATATCGTCCATCTTTTGGTCTATGACCTCGACCGGATCCTCGGTGCTATTCGTAATATATGTGCAACATTTCACGCCGTATTGTGTTGCCAGTGTGACACAATATCCGCCTGTCACTGCTGTGAGGTAATTGAGAACCATTCTATGCTGTACCAGTTCTGTTTTGTAAGCCTGAAGTTCTCTTCCAGTATACCTAAACGTGTCATCATACATTTCAGTGATATTATCTAACAAATTGGCGAGTGCAGAAATGTATTTATAATTCAGCACTCCTCTAGCGGTGCGGGTGAAATCTAACGCGATTAAGAATTGAATCCCGGTGGATTCACTTATCAGATCAGAGGCCGGATGCTCTGTCTTCTCTATCAGGTGCCTTTTAACAACGTGCTCGTAATGGGTGTGAGTATAAGGAGCTTGGGCACCACGGTGTATGTCTTTCATTTTGTCATGTGATACAGTCATTACTTCAGGCAGTACTTTTCCAATATAACACAATCCTTCAGAGTTTGGGGCAAGCCACTTGTACGCCTTTCTCCCGCATATGAAATATGCATCATCGGGGAGAACATATGGGACGGAGTAGGACATAACCATATTACACAGCTTCCATGTGAAATCTCCTAACCCTAATTCTTCCATCTGCTTAGTACACGTATCAGGTTGTACGATATGTGCACAGTATCCTGGTGATACCTCTCCAACTTTAGTAATCCTATTTCCTAAGGTATACCTATACCGGAAAGATTTTCCTCTACTGGCTATGTGGCGTACAAGCTCTGTATCTGTAGGCATTCTATCTGCTCTATGCGAAAAGGTCATGGTGTGGTTACTCCATGACACTTCCCAATTTCCCGGTTTTCGGGGATTGGAGATGTTGAAACATAATAGGGACCTATCCACATGGTATTGGTGGAGCTTCAAACTAGGAGGGCTGGAGATATTAAACCTCCGGTCCACCGGTCTCCCACCATTTAACTCAAGTACCTCCCCTAACGTTAAAGGAAATGGTACTAGCCCTGATTTTCTGTGACCTTGAGGTACTTGAGAGCATACCCAACAATCTGTTTTATTAAGCACACTACCCACTAAAGAGTGATAGTCACTCAAGGGATGCCGGTCCATATGGATATTAAAACTGGATTGGCATTTCTTAATACACCCATCCTCAATGACATTATCACAGAGCCTACAGATACAGTTTTCTTCAGCTAATAATCCTTAAAAGAAAAATGTTTACAAATAACATGGCTGCTAGATCGTTTCCGGTACTCGCCTTTGCTTGGTGATTGGGTTGCTATTGGAAATTTACACCTCCATCTTTATCATCAGGACCTTTCTGGATCCTTTCACGACCTCACTGATACTCTCACCGGAACAGACTGCTCTGGTCAACATCATGGTCAACAGGAAAATCCAGATCACAGTCTCTTGGGGCAAGTCCATCTTACAGGAGGAGAAAAGAAGAAATTTGTAATGGGGGTACAGAAAATCAGTTTGAGGGGGAGAGAAACTTGTTACGATAATTAGTTCTCTCGTCTTGTTGTTCTTCTTGTTCTGCTGTCTTCTCAAAGGTGCTGTCTCTCAGTCTTCCAAACGAACATTCTGGTGATGCAATATTCCCTCCAAACCAGCGATCTTTCTGTAAGGAGCAAAAATCTTGCATTACCATTTGTCTAACTGATGGGTGACATACCATCTTTAAAACATGAAAGCATGAGTGAGAAGAGAGAGAAAACAACAACAGCAAAAAAAACAAAGAGAGAGAACAATTTATGTGCATGTGTATATTACTTAAATCAACAATAGCCATCAATAGGAAAAGAGAAAAAAAAAAACATTTTTCAAACATTTCAAAACACTGTCAGATCATCAGGCTGTCATATCTACATGTCCAATGGTTTCCTTGCGCAGTCCCTCCCCCCAGCACTTCCATATTCCATTGTCTGTATCTGGCCAGAATACATTGGTGCGGATAGGTCATGCTGGGGTTTGGTAGACTTCTGCAAAGACCAAGTATGTATGCAATGTTTGAATCCTACCAATAATCGTCAGAGATGGGGAGAGAGAAAACGAAACATTTCACAGATACATTTACAACGTTTCACCCGGTCATTCCTGTGTTTTCAGGGAATGACCTCCCAATTTATTAACTATAACCTCAGGCTTACCATCAGTCCTAATGATCACCTTTCCTGACTGCACATTATGGGTGTGGGCCAAAATTTTTCCTATATGATCCCTGATTATAATTTTGTGTGTTATAACTTTGCTCATTTCTTGGTCTAGGGGGTCTGACTTTATGTGGGTTATTACAGTTGCTGGCATAATGCCCTTCTCTTCTACAATTATAACAAATCCTTGGTTTCCTCCAAGTGTCAATGACCTGAGGTCTTGGTTGATTTGATGCCTCCTCAAACGCTCGGATGCTCATCGCCATCAACCGTTCTCCCTGCGCTTCCCTGGTTCTTTGGATATTGCGGTCATGCTCGATAGCGGACTCTCTTAATGCAGCCACCGAGATGCCTCTCCAGTGAGGTATGGAGGTTTGTACCCTGATTTTTAGTGTGTCTTTTAAGCAGTCCATTAATACAGACACAGCTACCTCTCTGTGGTGTACGTTAGTGTCAATGTCATCTATACCCGTGTACCTAGCCATATCCTGCAGAGCCCGGTGAAAATACTCTGATGCGGATTCACCTTCTTTTTGTTTTATTGTAAAGATTTTATTCCATTTTACTACTGTGGGAAAATATTCTTTCAACTGTAGATTGATTCTTTTTACATTATCTTGGTTATACTCGTTTGTTAGTGGCACTTCCTCATCTAGCTTACAATCAGCGATAAATTTCAATGAATCAACATCGGGGGGTAAACATGCCCTCAAAACTGTCCTCCAATCTTTGTTATTTGGCTCTGCAGTATGTCCTAGCACTCTAATGTATCTTTGACAAGCAACTAAGTCTTTCCTGGGATCAGGAAATTCAGACAGAATTGTTCTTAATTCTGTTCGGGAAAAGGGGCACATGGCGATGTTCCTGACGGGGGTGACTCCTGAAGAGTCAGTTTTCCCATTTGGTACTGCAATTACCCTGACAGGATTAAGTCCAGTAACGTCATTCTGAATTGATTCTACAATATGAGGTACATTTGTTTGTGCGTAATGTATAATACCATACGTACCTGTGGACACGACCTCACCTGACCCTCCATTAGGGGGTTTGATTACAGTCTTTACCGATTTGGTCGCGTCCACCTGGATGTCTTGTGTGATGGCTGCTGGAAGAGGTGCCGACATCGTTCTGGGCTCACTTTCTTGTTGGTGTTCCTGAGGAAAGTTTAACATGAGGTGCGACTTGCATGGGTTAATAGTTGTACATTCAACAGTATTACAATTATCTTTGTTACATTTATTACACTTATTCTTATCATCTATACTACAGTTGCTAAGAGCGTTTTTATTGTTCACCCTTGTGCTTTTCTCCGCAACCATAATCCCCTCCATTGCCATGTCTCTCCTCTCAAGATGAAAGTTAGGTATGTAAGTTACATTTCTCTGCATGTCACTTTCCTGTAGCCATATCTGCAAACAATCATCATTTTTAACTCGTTGTTTCCAGGATTTTATGAGACCGATCCTCCGCCTTAAATTATGCAACACCTCTAAGTCAAAACTACCTATCCCGGGAAATGGTGCCTTATCCCCCGCAGTCATTCGTGTCCATTCATCACAAAAGGTCTCAGTGTGGGGACCATACCTCCTCCACATTACTAACCGAGCAGACCCTCGGGGTCTGCAAGCCTCTGGAGTCTGAATCCTGACCTCCGACCGTCTGTATTGTGCACTTGGCTGCCATTGTGGACCTTTCTAACACAGAAAAACTTCCTAAAATGCACCAAACACAGAACTTCGTTGGAAATCCTTAAAGCTCTTCCACTGAACTTCTTCTGCTCCGGGTATCTCCGGTCCGCCTTCTAGCAGACACGTGTAGCCGTTGCAGGCCCTATTACACAAATCACGCTTTCATGTGCTCCCTACAACACGTATGAGGGCAAGATTTACGCATGGATATACGACCTCATATCACGTTGCGTTATTGGTCACACATACAACCGTGCGGTCCAATCGTACCACTTATAGACACTTGTTGCCCATAAATGGTAGGATCATTGGCCAGAGCGTAATACAACGAAAACTTTATCACACTCTGTTGCACGTTTTCACTTCAGGCCGTGCTCATAGATCACACAGATCACAAAGTCCACAAAGCGGGATTCAATACACTCATACCGTTTTCAACCCACTATCATTCTTATAGTTTTCTGATCAGAAAAAAAATCATTTCCCGTAGTCTGATAGCTCTCCCCAGAGGTGTTGCAGTAAAGTAAGGTATTTAAACTAAGTTTTGGAAAGCTGAAATCAATTTGTGCTATTTATCGCTTTGCGTTATTTACCGCGTTGCGCTACTTATCGCCTGTTGTTTGAGTTACGTGGGCGTACCCAGACGCTCCGTTGCGTAATATACGCTGCGTGCGTCGGCCTTTGGATTGCGTACGCAAGTCTTTGTTAGAGACACGTGTACGCAAAGCAAAGATCCACCGTAACACAATTTATACTTTTATCAATGTAGATGATCCTTGATCATCTACCACACACCACACTGACTTCGCCTTATCTCCCAGGCAAAAACTGTGTGTTTGTCTACACTTTAACTATATTACCTTTACTCAAACTATTGAAATAGCGGCAAATCTCTCTCAGCACGTTTATCAACTATAAACTGGCAAACAGGAGAGTGACATACGAAAATACACAAATGAAAAGGAAATGCAGATATATATGTGTGCGTGCAAGACAGAAAAATAAACAGTTTTAAAAGACACTAGCGTTTTGCTCTTACCTCCGGTTCCCGGATTCCTTCAGCACCCTTTACCTAAGCGAAGCAGACGCTTATCCCGTCAGCACTACGAGGGATACAACCTCCCGCCCTTTGCTGATGGATAATGTCTGCTGATATTACCTAGTGCAGATATGTGAAGGACTGGACGGCCCCCAATTGATAAAGCTAAATATTTATCGTATATAAAACACTTTAAGAGGTCTAAGAACACTGTACGCTATCTACGTAAGAAGTACCGTAAGGGTACGCCAGTTGCGTAACGATCGCTCAACCGTAGTCGAGACGCTCAAGCGTCACGTTCGCTTACGGCCCAGAGATCACAGGCAGGCACGCTATTGGCTGCCGACTAACGTAATGATTCGCTATAGCGTAGCGGACGCTTGGGACCACGAGGAGATCTCCAGCGGTGCAGACGCTTACGACGTTAAACCTTTATATCTATACCATTAACAACGAAATATACAGTAAACCTTAGTGTGGTGATAGAGTGTAAATGCAACCTGGTGTAACCTGATTAACTACAAAGCTGCTTGGGCGTCACCGACGCTCAGGGAATACTTAACACTATAAGAAATACACAGATACCTGGGCTTAGGGTCCAAAACCTATTATATGTATTATGACTATTATACTTGCAAAAGAATCACAGTACAAAGCATACACTACAATATAACATAGACTAACTAACCAGATAATTACACAGGAAATACCATACAATACAATACAATACAATCAAGGGAAAATAAGGGAAAAAGAGAGGAGAGAGAGATGGCTCATAATAACATCAAGACAATATGACTGCGGAGAAAACTTACGCACAAGGGGAAACGATCGCATGCGCCTCGATATCCAGCTCCCGATTATCAGCAATGAGAACCGTTGAAGAGAGTGAACTGGATACGGTCGGCCTGCCTATTTATGCCCCACACACAATACAATTCAATGGTCCCTACAATCTCATTGTTCATTGGACACAGGAATTCGGCTTCGCATTATAACAAAAGGTCATAGGTTGATTCATACAGGTGGGCTGTGACTGTTTCCAACTGTTCAGGTGGGTGGGATACTGAGTTTCCCGCCGCATGACTAAATAAGAACAAATAATAGTAAATGGACATAAACTTCTTATGTCCATAACTATTCGCACGAGCGATTAATCCGCTCCAAACCAACACCGGAATATTGCTATTTAAATACTCTTCCGATGGGTACCAAACACCACTGTATGACCCCTGTTAGACCCTTCGTACAATACAAAGAGGGATCTCTCTGTTCAGGAACATGCTATGTTAACTAAACTTTCAGAATCTATCAAAGGGACCATGATCTACAAAATACATTATTACTGAAAATATGTAACGATTGAGTCGCACGCTACGATCACATAAACTCTACCGTAAATACGCATACCGTGCGCCTGCGGGTGCCCGCGACTGTGAGTATGTGCACGTACGGGAGAGCGTACGCATGCGCAGTGCGGACCAGTATGAGGTGCAAATATGGCAGTGTGTGTAGAGATATTTTTCTGACTTTGACAGCCCCTATCTGGTTTTTCATATGGACAGGGCAGAATTGCGGACTCGTCCCCAATTTCTGCCAAAGGTGGTGTCATCTTTTAATTTGAACCAACCTATTGTAGTGCCTGTGGCTACTCGTGACTTGGAGGATTCCAGGTTACTAGATGTAGTCAGGGCTTTGAAGATTTATGTGGCCAGAACGGCTGGAGTCAGGAAAACTGACTCGCTGTTTATCCTGTATGCCCCCAACAAGTTGGGTGCTCCTGCTTCAAAGCAAACCGCTGCCCGCTGGATCTGTAACACGATTCAGCAGGCTCATTCTGCGGCTGGATTGCCGCATCCAAAATCAGTGAAAGCCCATTCCACAAGGAAGATGGGCTCTTCTTGGGCGGCTGCCCGAGGGGTCTCGGCATTACAGCTTTGCCGAGCTGCTACTTGGTCGGGTTCAAACACATTTGCAAAATTCTACAAGTTTGATACCCTGGCTGAGGAGGACCTTGAGTTGGCCCATTCGGTGCTGCAGAGTCATCCGCACTCTCCCGCCCGTTTGGGAGCTTTGGTATAATCCCCATGGTCCTTACGGAGTCCCCAGCATCCACTAGGACGTTAGAGAAAATAAGATTTTACTCACCGGTAAATCGTCCCTAGTGCGGACTTTCTGCAATACGTGTATATAGTTATTGCTTAATAATGGGTTATGTTATGTTGGCATCCATTGTTTGATGCCCTGTTGTTGTTCATACTGTTGACTGGATAAGTGTATCACAAGTTATACGGTGTGATTGGTGTGGCTGGTATGAGTCTTACCCGGGATTCCAAAATCCTTTCCTTATAATGTCTGCTCTTCCGGGCACAGTTTCCTTAACTGAGGTCTGGAGGAGGGGCATAGATGGAGGAGCCAGTGCACACCAGATAGTACTAAATCTTTCTTTAGAGTGCCCAGTCTCCTGCGGAGCCCGTCTATTCCCCATGGTCCTTACGGAGTTCCCAGCATCCACTACGGACTACGAGAAAAAGATTTACCGGTGAGTAAAATCTTATTATTTTAAAAGGAACCAGATTTTTGCTTGTGAATATTTTTATTGTGTTAGCCTGCGATAGGAGCCTCTTTAAGCACTGTTGCATGCTGTAGTATTCTAGAAATAGTTATATAGGCTTACCCAGTCTATTTTCTGAGATCTGCTTTTATTTACTTGTCTGTAATATGAATCCCTGCTAGTGGTGCTCTCTGTATTCCGGCAATCCTTGCTCATTAACAGTGTTGCTGCAGGCTTATTAATCACTTCATGCAGTTTGGCCAATAGGCAAGCATGATTATAAAATAGATGTTACTGGTGCCATCCCCACTGCAGACATGCTATGCAGAGTGTGGTATACAGAAGTGAACCTGCATTAAAAGTGATGTGCCTGCTGTAGGACTGAGTGACGGGCTGTCGCAGTGGGTCTCGCACTGTTTGTTTTTTCAGTTTTTTTTTCCCGTGACAGAATTGTAAAGAGATGAAAGTAAATGTACATTATTTCCTTGCTGTACTTAATCATACACTCTCAGTGGTACTTTACATATCATGCTGTATAAAGGGGTGATGTCTGGTAATGCATGGGTTGTGGAAGAGTTATTATTCTAATTATTGTTCAGTTTCTGCACCTATAACCCAAATGATTTTGCAGGTGAGGACTGGAGTGGAGACAGCAACACAATATTTGTATTCTCTGTTGCCTGGGAATATAGCATATATATGTGTCGGTAGTCATGTACAGGTATCGGGGACTAGCATCCTGGATATGTGTCGGTAGTCATGTGCAGGTATCTGGGACTAGCATCCTGGATATGTGTCGGTAGTCATGTGCAGGTATCGGGGACTAGCATCCTGGATATGTGTCGGTAGTCATGTGCAGGTATCTGGGACTAGCATCCTGGATATGTGGCGCTAGTCATGTGCAGGTATCGGGGACTAGCATTCTGGATATGTGGCGCTAGTCATATGCAGGTATTGGGGACTAGCAACCTGGATATGTGACGCTAGTCACGTGCAGGTATCTGAGACTAGCATCCTGGATATGTGACGCTAGTCACGTGCAGGTATCGGAGACTAGCATCCTGGATATGTGACACTAGTCACGTGCAGGTATCTGAGACTAGCATCCTGGATATGTGACGCTAGTCACGTGCAGGTATCGGAGACTAGCATCCTGGATATACATAAGGCTGATTCATAGATGTAGACAGTAGAGCCATTTTGTGCATTCTTTCAATGACTGTTGAAGTGAGTATTTATTTGTAAGGAGAGTGACAGTCGGGGAGCATCTGTGGGAGGTGGGCACTCGCACACAGAC
Source organism: Pseudophryne corroboree (assembly GCF_028390025.1). Taxonomy (NCBI): domain Eukaryota; kingdom Metazoa; phylum Chordata; class Amphibia; order Anura; family Myobatrachidae; genus Pseudophryne; species Pseudophryne corroboree. The sequence continues at coordinate 164,991,975 of NC_086448.1, forward strand.
GTGTCGCATCCATGTGGGGGATGTGGCAGAAATACCGTATGTAGTTATAATGGCTTCAGAATTTTGCTTCCGACAGCCATGCTGTGTGACCATAGGTTGACTTAGGAGTCCGATCATTGACCGCTGTACCCCTGATGCATCTTCCTACACAAGTAGGAATATTTGCAGATTTTTGCACAGCCGCTGCATACTAAATTGTAGCTGTGACGGCATTTGTGTCCATCCCTGTATCAGGACCATAAATTTACCCCCCCCCCCCCCCCCCCTCCAGCTCTCCATGTTTTATTTTACTTTATGTATTTATTTATTTATTTTTTCTAACAGTATATGAGCTATATTCTGACGCACTTCACACCAGTAAGGGCCAGGAAAAGCATACAGGGGCAAGTGTATTTGAAAAATGACTGTTAGGAGCTGCCTGGCTGATACTTTATCTATTTCTAAGCTTTGATACATGTGACCACACAGTATTTTGGACATGAAATGGGAACTCCCTGTGTCCCAACAATGGAAGAATGTCTGAAATATCGTCGTTTCCCTGTTAGTCCAGAGCTAGTTTTCTTCTACTACTTTTCTCTATGCTAGGACTACTTGTCGGACATGGCATTTCCTGGCGTTACTGGGTATGTCTTGTGCACTTTGTATCAGCATGTGACATTGAAGCAGAGTCCCAAATTAGCATGAGAACCTCATAGCCACCTAGTCATCAGAAAGCAGACCTTTTTTATTTAGTTGCTTTTTTCCATTTAGTTTTAATTTATGACCAGCTTAGTTCTGCGAGCAGAAATTCAACAAAAGTGATCGCACTGTGCTGATTTCTTTTTCATCCACTAGGGGTCACTGGAGTACTCTTGGGATATGGACGGCTTCCGCAGGAAACAGGGCACTGAATATTTAAATTTAGAACTCTCCACCCCTCCATATCCCCGAGTACCTCAGTGTTTTTTCTGTGCTCACAGCACTAACCAGGCTTGTGTGGAGCTCCCACACTTAGTTGAATATTTTATTAATTTTTCATTTTTACTTTTACATTTTACTTTTGCACTTAGCACATCCCTTCCCAGTTTCTGTAAAAACATGGGTCCGGGATAGTGCCGCTGCACGGAGCAGCGCATGGCGTGTCGGTCCTCACAAAGAGCACCCTCACAGCCACACGCAGCCCACTGCCTGCTGCAAGAGCTGGACGGAGCTTACACAAAGAAGCCCGTCGCAGCCATGTACTGAACAGCTGGACGGAGCTTACAGGAAGAAGCCCCATCGCAGCCATGAACTGACGAGCTGGACGGAGCTTACAGGAAGAAGCCCCGTCGCAGCCATGAACTGACGAGCTGGATGGAGCTTACAGATAGAAGCCCCGTCGCAGCCCTACCTACAACAAGGTATGCTGGGGGGGAACAGGGCGGTCAGCGCAGGCTGCCGCCCCGCTGTGTGGGGTCTGTGTTATAAGCCGCCCGCACCCGCCGCTCATACAGCCCGCTCGCCCCAGCCACTTCAGCCGCTCCGTCCGGCCGCCCCAGCCGCTCCGTCCGGCCGCCCCAGCCGCTCCGTCCGGCCGCCCCAGCCGCTCCGTCATGCAAGTACCAGCGCTGAGAGGGGGAGAACCGCCGCAGCTCGGCTAGCGACGCCGGAAGCCGCTACACGCCGCTCCGGGCAGCCGAACTCCGCTGCTCTGCAATAAGTGTCCCTCGGCTCCTTGCAACGCTCCCCGCTGAGACACAGCGCTACAGGGAGCACAGGGGGAAGGGGGGGGACATGTCTGATTACAGCGCTGCTGCAAGGGGGAAAATCTTAAGAGGAAGAATAGCCTGTATGACAGGCTGCCATATCTATAGGTTGTATTAATAGACTATGAGCCTATATTAAACTGCAGTCAGGAGGCATGTATTGTAACCTGCCTGTGATTATCAGTGTAAGCATGGCATGGGGGCCATTTTAACCATGCTTCCTGTTTCTTCCTGTTTGTAATTCCAGAACGTTCCTGTCCTACATCTCTAGTCCACCAGAGGCGCAGGGGTGTTAGTGGGAATTTTGGTTCAGGTTTCACATAGGCTGGCCATATAAACTGCATTTCGGCTATATATATATTACACACCTTAAGTAATAATTTTACTGAGTCGTGCAAGTGTCTGTCTTTGGCTATTGTGTTGTCTGTCTGCATAATGAGTAAGGCACCAGCAAAGACTAAAAATATGTTTTACTGCAAAGTCTGTACATAAATCTACCACATGTTCAGTATGTTTTGTAGGTTTCCACTCCGGAAGCCGGTTCATTCCCAGATCCTATGTTAAGCAAAAGTAATAGCTGGGTTGGCAATTCAATTTGGCCGCCGCTCGACAGGAGCGGCAAGATCGGAGTCTCGGGTTACACCGCCAGCTCTAACGAAGGAGTCTCAGCCTTTGCAAAGGTCCAACTTCACTTTGGGTAACAGGGTGTTAATTTAATTGGTCTTATAATTTAACCATTTCTGCTATGTTGCAGTCTGACAATTCTATGCCAAACCTCACGGCGCTAAATAAGGGTGAGGAGGGTACATTAGACCAGCAGTCAGATAGTGCGTTTTTTGCCTAGACATTGATAATGACCAGTGCGTCAGTCTCTGAAGTTTACAGAGACTAAGGAGCCTCTAACATATAATCCGTCGTATTTACTAAACGACAGAGATCTTCAATGGGCTTCTTATTTAGGATATCTTACTAAGATTTAAGTCTATTTACCCGATGACATCTACATTACCCGTTTCCACACAGTGACATCTACATTGGAGAATCCGCCATTGGTGAATTCGTCTGTGTCAAACCTTATAAAGACCCAAGATACATTTGGGTCACTAGGGCGCTCTATGTATGGAAACAATGACGATCACGTTATACTTATCGTTAATCAAATCTGAGAAGCTGCTGAGTATCTCTGTACAGCTTCTGCTGCCGGCTGTTAGCTCGCTTCTCGCTTTTCATCGTCGCTAGTTACAGCACGACAAGGACTCTGGCTGCGGTCTTGGCAAGCGGAGTCAGAGGTCAAAAGAATACGGTGGCCTGAAGTTGTTTGGTCCTAAATTTGACAAATGCATTTCTCAGGCCAAGGCGGTGGGAGGGGGGGGGGGAGTCTAGTTTCCCACCATTGCCTCCTCTGGTACTAAGACGGAAATACTCTGGTCCGGCGTTTAAATCCTTTAGACTTCAGTCTTTTCAAGGCTGTGGTACAAAAACAGTTACGCCTTGTAACGCCAGGGCGCTAAAGTCACCAACAAGCCAGTGGCTTGACGGGCTCCCAGCCCATCTCGGATTTCCAATTGTGGGAGCGCGCCTTTAGACGTTACATTTGCCGGGATTCCAGACATCCACTGATGGATGTATCCGCTATTTAGTGTTAACGGAAAGCTGTCTCCCGCCACTGCGTTTTTTAAAGACAGGACTGCCTCTGTCGGACGACAAGAAGGCGTTTTGGCAGGTTGCCATTCAGTCTCTGCTGGATTCAGCAGTTTTTAATTCCAGGCCTGGTACACCAACAAGGTCAGGGTTATTATTCCCGTCTGTTTGTGGTACCGAAGCCGGAGGGCTCCGTCACAGTCTCAATCAGTAAGTCACTTACTACAGATTGAAGATGGAATTTCTGCGGTCAGTAATTGCAGATTTGGACCCACAAGATTGCATAAGTGCGCTTGATCTCCAGGATGCGTACTTACACATTCCGATTTGGTCACCTCATCAGAGGTTCTTGGGTTTTGCAATACGCCACAACCATTAACAGTTTCAGGCTCTACCGTTTGGCCTCTCGTCAGCGCCTCGGGTATTCACCAAAGTGATGTTTGTGATGATAGCTCATCTCAGATCCCTGGCAGTGACCATCGTTACGTACTTAGACGATCTGCTCATAAGAGCTCCGTCTCAACAGATGTTCCTCCAAATTGCGCTGCTAACGTACACCACGGTTGCAGTGTCAACTTCAAGAAATCCCATCTAATTCCGTCTCAACGACTTCAATTCCTAGGTATGATTCCAGATACGGTAAATCAAAGAATTTACCTAATACACCAGACAGATTATTCGCCATCTGGTACAATTAGTGCTCAAGCCACGCACACTATCGGTACATTTGTGTATTCGCCTATTAGGAACAATTGTGGTGGCTTTCGAAGCGCTTCAGTTCGGAGGTTTTCACTCGCGTCCATTTCAACAGCAGTGGTCGCACTCGCATAGGCAGATTCCCCACAGGGTGAGGTTGTCGCCAAGGGCGAGGGTGTCTCTACTCTGGCCGAGAGTCTCAGAAGTTGGGGAGTTGTAGTTTAAAATGGTCAGCGACAGGGTCTCTAGGCAGATCACGACAGATTGCTGTCTATAAATGTCCTGGAACTCCGCGCAATTTACAATGCACTACATGCTTCGCTCTCAGACTGTCCAAGTGCAGTCAGACAACGCGACGGCAGTCGCATACATCAACAACCAGGGAGGAACGAGAAGCCGCATGGCAATGCGGGAAGTAGCTCGAATCCTCAATTGCCCAGAATACCACCAGGTGATATTGTCAACTGGGTTCATTCCGGGAGTGGATAACTGCGAGGCGGATTATCTCAGCCGTCGGGATTTTCATCCAGTAGACTGGGCATTAAATCCAGAGGTGTTTCACATGTTGGTCCACAGGTGGGGTTACCCTCAGGTGGATCTGATGGCACCTCGCCACAATTACCAAACGCCCCAGTATGTGTCCAGAACGAGAGATCCAAAGGCAGTGGCGGTGGATGCTCTCACAATCGCGTAGCCGTACAGCCTCGTGTATCTGTTTCCACCGTTTCCGCTGCTCTCTCGGGTGCTATAACGGTTCAAAAAAGAGTCCGTCACACTCATACTAGTGGTGCCTCATTGGTCTCGGAGAGCTTGGTTCTCGGATCTCCGCGGACTACTCGCATAAGATCCTTGGCCGCTCCTACTACGTCCAGACCTGTTACAACAGGGTCCGTTCTTTTACCCCGATTTAGCGCAGCTGCGTTGGACGGGGTGGCTGTTCAGACCGCCCTCTTAAGAAGAGAGGGCATTCCAGTATCGGTTATACCAACCATGTTACGAGCTAGGAAGCCGGTTACGGCAGCTCATTATTACAGAATTTGGCTTGCCTATATAGGTTGGTGTGAAGCTCGGAAGTTTCCGACATCATCTTTCAAGTTATCCCGTCTTTTGTTATTTCTACAGAGGGGGTTAGATGGAGGACTGCGTTTATCTACACTAAAGGTGCAGGTATCTGCGTTGTCAATTTATTTTCAAAGACGATTGGCTCTATTGCCGTCTGTACACACTTTTCTGCAAGGTGTCCTCAGAGTACAGCCTCCATTCATTCCACCTACAGCGCCATGGGACTTGAATCTGGTTGTAGATTTATTACAGTCTTCATAGTTTGAACCCTTACAGCAAGTGGATATAAAGTTTCTCACTTGGAAAACAATTTTTCTTCTAGCCTTAGCTTCGGCAAGGCGTGTTTCAGATTTGGGTGCCTTGTCATGCAAGCCACCGTATTTGGTGTTTCATGATGACAGAGCGGAACTTCGGACGAATCCCGCTTTCTTACCAAACGTAGTGTCATCTTTTCACATCAATCAACCAAGAGTAGTCCTGTGTTAACCGGACATTCTGGAACTCTGGATGTGGTACGCGCATTACGCGTTTATGTATCCCGAACGTCTACAGTTCGTAAAACGGATGCATTGTTTGTTCTCTATGATGCTGCCAAGATGGGTTGGCCAGCTTCTAAGCAGACCTTATCCAGATGGATACAACTGCCTATACGTCAGGCTTACCTTAATGCTAGGTTACAGCCGCCTACATCGGTAACAGCTCGTTCCACACGTTCTGTGGGAACTTCATGGGCAGCTGGTCGTGGAGCTTCTACGACGCAGCTTTGCCGTGCGGCTACATGGTCTTCAGTGCACACGTTTGTGCGCTTTTACATGTTTGATACGTTTGCGGCATCAGCATCTAGCTTTGGCCGCCTAGTGTTACAGGTGCCAAACAGCTCTCCCGCCCACGGGGGAAGCTTTGGTACGTCCCAAGAGTACTCCAGTGACCCCTAGTGGATGAAAAAGAAAATAGGATTTTGGTACTTACCAGGTAAATCCTTTTCTTTGAATCCATAGGGGGCACTGGACGCCCACCCAGAGCAGTTTTACCTGGTTTGTATTAAGCTCAGGGGATCTTATGGTAATACATTTTCACCGACTGGTTCAAATTATAAGGTTCTATCGGTTATGGTGTCAACGGTTTAGTTGTCAGTAACGTTATGTGTCAACTTTGTTGTCCGTTATGTTATATGTAATTCTCCATTGTCAACCTCTCTATAGTTCCTGTTCGGCTCAGTAAAAAAACACTGAGGTACTCGGGGATATGGAGGGGTGGAGAGTTCTAAATTTAAATACTCAGTGCCCTGTTTCCTGCGGAAGCCGTCCATATCCCACGAGTACTCCAGTGCCCCCTATGGATTCAAAGAAAAGGATTTACCTGGTAAGTACCAAAATCCTATTTTCTGCCCCTAGCGTGGCGGAAACAGCATTGCACCGGGCACTGTAGACGGAGAATGACAATTCTCACTGCAAAACACCCTGTTTAGTTCTTGAGAACCGGCCTTCCCCAACATGACAGCGCGCTGAATTAAAGAGCACCGGGAGCTAATTCTCTGCTCTGTTCAGTCCATTCAAAGTTGAGCCCATAGTCCTAGAAACTTACAGACATATTGAGCATCACAGGTTCTCAAACTCTGTCCTCAGGACATCACTTGCTGTCCATTCTCCATGTCTCCCTGGTTTGTGTCAGAGTGCAGCGTTAACAGTGAATTACTCTATTTCAGGAATGATCTTCAATGAACAAGACCAAAATGTGCGGGACGTGGGCTATCAGAAACACGCCTTCAATGTGCTGATTAGCAACAGACTTGGATACCACAGGGACATCCCAGACACAAGGGATCCCAAGTAGGTCTCGCACGTGTTCTAGATCCACCTGTAGGTGTAGCAGAATCCTGATGCCACAAGATGTGGATTGGTCAAGTTGTGTTCATTTATTCGCTGGTTTCATTTGGTGCTAAAATTATTTAAAAAAAAAAAAGTCATTCTGTGTATTTTGGTGTATAAGGAGGCGTTGTTGATGTCTTAGCTCATCACTGCTGAGGTTGTGTTGGGTTATTTCCCCATTACTAGTGAGCGTATTTGGCGCCTTTTAGGACAGCTGCCTCATGTTGAGCTGGCCAATATCAATATTCTGTGCATTTATAATATGCATTTTCTGTGCAGTACTCCCAAATCAATCTTCTATTTTCAGAAGACATTGCACTTTAAAAAAAAAAATACCATTTTGTTTCTTTAGATCAGACTAGAATGCATGTTAGTTTCCAGAAGCAGGTGATTGATGCCTGAATGAGCCAGTTTGGGGGTGTTTCATGCTCTTTACAGCCACTTCACCAGGTGGTAGGTTTATAGCAGAAGTGGGTTTAGGTGTGCTGATTGGTATCCAGAAGATAGACCGAAAAAAGAGAGTCAATAGGTTGACAGTTAAATAGTAGACGAGGACAAAAGGTTGACATGCGTATGGTTGACACAAAAAAAGACACATGGATTTTAGGTTTAGGGCTAGAGTTAGGCACTTGGCGGGCGGTTCGCTTGCAGAAGGGTTAGGATTAGAGTTAGAATAACACAAAAAAAAAACCTTTTTTTACGATCTAGACAGGTGGTTCCCAAACTCTGTCTTCAAGGACCCCCAGCAGTTCATGTTGTCCAGGTGCACAGGTGTATTCATTACTCACGGAGATATTTTAAAAGGTGCACAGGTGAAGCTAATTATTTCACTTGTGGTTCTGTGAGGAAACCTGGAAAACATAAACTGTTGCGTCCTCGATGTCGATATTGGAAACCACGGATCTAGACAGTCGATCTTTTAATCCACACCCGTGCTGATTTTCATTCTTCACATTTATACATTATACAGGTTTACTGCCCCAGACATGCATAGTTTAGTTAACGTGAGGCGGTATGGACTCGCCACCAGCACATAGATCTGAGGGAAACCAAGGACAATGGTGGTAGCTGTCCACTTTCTCTCACTGTAACATTTATTAGATCAGAAAATGCCACTATAAGTGATATAATGGGGCAGTTAGAGTGGAACGTATGCCTGTTTGTGTAGCATATTCCATATGGATTAGCACTGCACATGCTCAGAACATACGTGCACTATGCTGACTCCATGCAGTTTCTGCGCTTTGACCTGTATAATGAAATAGGCAGAGCTGTGGTTGGAAGAATGTTCTCACACTGGCCATGCAGACAGCACCACTAGGTATTGGTGTGGGACCCTGAGTACAGCAAGATCCATGTACTTATGGTGATAGTCTGTGTGAGAAAAAGCTCTGAAGCAGAGTTGTCTACTTTTAGGTATTTAGGGGTCTATTTACTAAGCCTTGGATGGAGATAAAGTGGACGGAGATAAAGTACCAGCCAATCGGCTCCTAACTGTCATTTTTCAAACCCAGCCTGTAACATGGCAGTTAGGAGCCGATTGGTTTGGACTTTATCCCAGTCTGATTTCTCTCCATCCAAGGCTTAGTAAATAGACCACATAATGTTGTACATCCTGTATTGAAGGTATAAGAAACAATGATCCCACCTGTTGTGCTCTCCAGTGTCAGTTGAAATGCCGGCTGTCGGGATCCCGGCGTGCAGGATACAGACGCCAAAATCCTAACAGCTGGCAATGCCGACAGACGGAATTTCGACGCACCAGGGCTATTCCCACTCGAGGGGGGGGGGCACAACACCCACAGAGTGGGAATAGATCCTCTGGCGACTGCAGCGAGCTTGCAAGCGGACTCTTGGTGCTCGCCCATGCGCTCAGTGCTCGCCCATTCTGGCAGGCGGAATACCACTGGCGGGATATTGACTGCTGGCATCCCGTCCGCGGGCAAAACGTATGTAAACCATGTCCGGTTGCCGTTAAAATGCCAGCTGTCATGCTGTCAGATGGTCACCATGTTGTCGTTAGAGAGTACTTATGTTGGGTTGTTACTGGGGAGAAGTTGCAGAGTGTAAGCTCTCACGATCAGTCTTCCCTGTACCCTCTGTCTCATGTCTGCTCCTGCTTCATCAACCTAGTACATAACTGTTCTGTTTATATGAGTGAACTGTATTCTATATAACTTGTAAGTCCGTTGCTGAGACGTTTTGTGCCATCTTGCAAATAATTGATTGTGCACGGAATCCCTTGGAAACAAAGGTGGAGCTCTGTTCCACTGCAGATGTTCTGACTTTGTGAGCATGGAAATAAAATGTGTATATATTCACCAGTATGCCAGTTGATATGCACGTCTGCGAGCAGACCGCCCTTCTCTACCCTTGGTTTCATACCATTCTAGTCAACAGTGCACTTCCAGCCAACTCTGCACACCACCCAGTGCCACAGACATGCCCGCTCTGTTCTATGTCTGCATGAGAAGGACCTGTTTACCCCCACAGTCTCTAGTGTAGATGATGTGTGTGACTCTGCGTCTCTCTCACTTGCGTGCACTCCGGAGAATGCCCTGTGCGTCTCAAAACCTCATTTATTCCTTTCAAGACAACCGTTTGGAGTGGGATAAAATCCACTTGCAGATTTGCACGTTGGAAGTTTCACGCGTGGTGGACAGGTCTGTCGGCCTTTTTCCTAGTGAGTCCAATCCATAGATCAGTGTTGGTGTCCTGCTTGTTCCTTGTGTAACAGCTGAGCATCACATGGCAGCACACATTCCATGCATTTTATGGCCACCCCCAAGTAACTATACATCCATGGTGGCCAGCTGCTTCTGCTGATAAAATGTTTCAGAAGCAGCTACAGACTATTTTTAGTCTGATCTCTCCCTTTACATTACATTTATATAGCATCCTTGTGCACTTCCACTGTGGAGCACTGTGTTCCTTCATTTGTTGTAGTCCTAACCCCACAAAGAATGATCACATAAGACTTTATCCAGATGGTATAAGTAACTAGCAGTGAGGGGGCCATGCATGTTCATGTATAGAGGCAGTCCTTGAAGGATTACATAAGTGGTGGGTCACGTGTATCGCGGAGAGAGAAGCACAGGGCTAGTGGTATTCTGAAGATGAAGGACCTGTATAATGCTGCAGTATTTGGATTTAAAATTTATGGTGGAGAAAATAGGGTTTTAATTACCTACCGGTAAATCCTATTCTCGTAGTCCGTAGATGATGCTGGGGTCCATATTAGTACCATGGGGTATAGATGGGTCCACTAGGAGCCACTGGCACTTTAAGAGTTTGAGAGTGTGGGCCGGCTCCTCCCTCTATGCCCCTCCTACCAGACTCGGTCTAGAAACTGTGCCCGAGGAGACGGACATCTTTGAGAGAAGGATTTTACACCGATAGTGGCGAGATTCACACCAGCTCACACATACAAGGCAAATCAAGATAACTAGCTTGAAACATCAGCAACGGCTGAACAATATTACTTAACCAAGTAACAAAACAGTACTAAACCAAGAAGTAAGCAGTACTGAACAAAGTAACCACTGCAGGAGCACGAAGTGCTGGGCGGGCGCCCAGCATCCTCTACGGACTACGAGAAAAGGATTTACTGGTAGGTAATTAAAATCCTATTTTCTCTTACGTCCTAGAGGATGATGGGGTCCACATTAGTACCATGGTGATGTACCAAAGCTCCCAGAACGGGAGGGAGAGCGCAGCGGCTCCTGCAGAACTGATTGACCAAACTTCAGTGGCCAAGGTATCGAACTTGTAGAACTTTGCAAACGTGTTCGACCCCGACCAAGTAGCCGCTCGGCAAAGCTGTAAAGCCGAGACACTCCAGGCAGCCACCCAGGAAGAACCCACCTTGCGAGTAGAGTGGGCCTTTACATGCGTAGGACACGGCAGTCCTGCCATAGAATGCGCATGCTGGATAGTGAACCTGATCCAGCGAGAGATCGTCTGCTTAGAAGCAGGACACCCAAGTTTCTTGGGATCATGCAGGACAAACACAGTCCGATTTTCTGTGACGAGTAGTCCTCTTCACATAGATTTTCAGAGCCCTTACAACTTCCAAGGACTTTGATGAAATTGAGACGTCAGTAGCAACTGGCACCACAATAGGTTGGTTGACATGAAATGCCAACACAACCTTTGGAAGGAACTGCTGACGTGTCCGGAGCTCAGCTCTATCTTCATGGAAGATCAAGTAGAGGCTCTTACAAGACAAAGCCCCCGGCTCCAACAAACATCTAGCAGAAGCTAAGGCCAACAAAGAGACAGCCTTCCATGTGAGAAACTTGACCTCAACCTCCTGTAGAGGCTCGAACCAATCTGATTGGAGAAACTGCAGCACCACGTTAAGATCCCATTGCGCCGTAGGCGACACAAAGGGAGGCTGGATGTGCAGAACCCCTTTCAAAAAAGTCTGAACCTCCAGGATGGAAGTAAACTGTTTCTGGATGAAAATGGATAGGGCCGAAATCTGGACCTTTACGGATCCCAACCTCAGACCCATATCTACACTTGCTTGCAGGAAGAGGAGAAACCGTCCCAGTTGAAACTCCACCGTAGGAAACGTCTTGGTAATGTTTTTACGGTACTCCTGTCCTAGCCTGTATCATGTTAGGAATAACCTTGTTCGGAATGCCCTTCCGAGCTAATATCTGGCGTTCAACCTCCATGCCGTCAAATGTAGCCGCGGTAAGTCTTGATAAGCGAACAGCCCCTGCTGCAGCAGGTCCTCCCGAAGAGGAAGAGGCCTCTGCTCTTCTAGCAGTAGATCCAGAAGGTCCGCGTACCAAGCCCTTCTTGGCCAGTCCGGAGCAAAGAGGATTGCCTGAACTTTTTCTCCTTATGAGTTTTAGAACTCTTGGAATGAGTGGAAGTGGAGGAAACACGTACACCAACTGGAACACCCACGGAGTCACTAGGGTGTCCACTGCCATGGCTCGTGGGTCCCTCGACCTGGAACAATACCGGCGAAGCTTCTTGTTGAGACGAGAGGCCATCATGTCTATTTGAGGTACACCCCAAAGATCGGTCACCTCCGGATGGAGTCCCCACTCTCCTGGATGGAGATCGTGTCTGCTGAGGAAGTCCGCTTCCCAGCTGTCTATTCCCGGAATGAAGATTGCTGACAGCGCCAACGAGCGTTTCTCTGTCCAGAGGATGATTCTCGCTACCTCTGACTTTGCAGCTCTGCTCTTCGTTCTGCCCTGTCGGTTCATGTAAGCCACTGTCATTACATTGTCCGACTGCACTTGAATGTCTCGATCTTGCAGAAGGTGGGCTGCTTGGAGAAGACATTTGGGAACTAAGAGCCGTCTACAACGGTTTATTGGTAGGCTGGATTCCAGGCTTGACCACCTTCCTTGGAAGGTTTCCCCCTGAGTGACTGCGCCCCGGAGACTTGCATCCGTGGTCAGGAGGATCCAGTCCTGAATCCCGAGCCTGCGGCCATCCAGAAGGTAAGGTAGTTGTAGCCACCAGAGGAGTGAAATCCTGGCTTTTGGCGACAGACGTATTCTCTGGTGCATGTGTAGATGAGATCCCTGCCACTTTTCCAGGAGATCCAGTTGGAAGGGCCGACCATGAAACCTTTCTCACTGTAGAGCCTCGTAAGAGGTCACCATCTTCCCCAGAAGGCGAATGCACTGATGAACCGAAACCCGGGCTGGCTTCAGGACATCCCGGACCATTGTTTGTATCGCCAACTCTTTTTCCCCCGGATGACACATCCTCTGCACTTCTGTATCGAGGATCATTCCCAGAAAAGACAACCTCCTGGTCGACTCCAAATGTGATTTTGGAAAAGTCAGGATCCAACCGTGTTCCCTGACCAGATGAGTCGTGAGAACAATGGACTGCAACAACCTCTCCTGGACAATGCCTTAATCAGCAGATCGTCCAGATATGGGCTCATGTTCACCCCCTGTTTGCAGAGGAGAACCATCGTCTCTGCCATCACCTTGGTGAACACCCTCGGTACTGTGGAGAGGCCGAATGGTAGTGCCTGGAATTGATAGTGACTGTCCAACAGTGCAAATCTGAGATAAGCCTGGTGAGGCGGCCAAATCAGAATGTGGAGGTACGCATCCTTCATATCCAGGCATACCAACAACTCTCCCTCCTTCAGACATGAAATCACTGCTCTGAGAGACTGCATTTTTAATTTGAACACCCTCAGGTAAGGGTTCAACGATTTCAAGTTCAAAATTGGTCTGACCGAACCATCCGGTTTTGGTACCACAAAAAGGTTTGAATAATAACCCTTGCTTTGCATATGAGGTGGAACTGGGACAGTGACCTGTGATCTTTGCCATTTTTAGGATGGCTTCCTGTAGGATAGCCCTGTCTGTCAGCAAAGCTGGCAAGCCTGATTTGAAGAATCAGTGAGGCGGAAGTTCTTGAAACTCCAGTCTGTACCCCTGCGACACAGGGATCCAGGCCAGATGACACCTAGACGTGGCTGAAACGTCTGAGTCTCTTGCACCCACCAGCCCGTCCTCCAGGCTTTGAGGTCCACTGTCATGCTGAGGATTTTGAGGAACCAGAAGCAGGTCTCTGGTCCCTCTGGTCCTGGGAGCTTGCGGGTGCAGGCTTTTTGGATTTTGACCGACCATCACTAAAGAAAGTGGTTTGAAGTCTTGGGCTTTTTTGTCTTAGCGGTCCGAAAGGACTGCTGCACAGCTGAAGAAAACTGTTTGTTTCTTCGTAGAAGAAGTAGCAGAGGGAAGGAAAGGTGACTTACCCGCAGATGCCGTGGAAATCCACGCATCCAAAGCTTCCCCAAATAGAGCCTGACCTGTGTAGGGTATTTATTTATTTTTTATTTATTAACAGTTTCTTATATAGCGCAGCATATTCCGTTGCGCTTTACAATTAGAACAACAGGGTAGGTTCTCCACACTTCTACTGGATTCCGCGTCTGCAGATCATTGGCGTAGCCAGAGTCCCCTGCGAGCTGATACCAACAGGATATCCGTGCAGTCAGCGTACCCAGGTCTTTCATGGATTCCACCATGAACCCCACAGAATCCTGTATGTTATGTAAAAACAATTCAATGTCGCTACTATCCATTGCTTCCAAATCCTCTAGTAATGTGCCACCACTTTACTATGGCTTTAGAAATCCATGCACAGGCAATAGTGGACCTTAAGGCCACTCCTGAAGCAGTGTATATGGATTTGAGCGTAGTCTCAATCTTACGATCATCCGGTTCTTTCAATGCGGTAGAACCAGGGACAGGTAAAATCACCTTTTTTAGACAGTCTGGAGACAGATGCGTCAACAATTGGTGGGTTTTTCCTAGCCTTCTCAGGGAAGGGAAAAGCAACCAGAACTCTTTTTGGGATCTGGAATTTTTTTCTCCGGGTTTCCCCAGGAATTTTAAAATATAGCACTTAATTCTTTAGACGCGGGATAGGTCAGTGGGGCTTTCTTATTATCGGTGAAGTAAGCCTCCTCAGCCTGCTCAGGTGTAGTGTCATTAATGTTTAACACCTCTCAAATGGCCTCATCATGAGCTGCACCCCCCCTTTGCAAGGGATGCCGCCCCCCTCAGCACGTCCCCATCACTGTCTGAAGTATCAAAATCGGTTTCCGTGTAATCTTGCATAATTTGGGCAAGTGCACGTTTCTGTGGGAACATGCTAGGGGATTTTGCAGGAATAGGGACAGAGCCTGACCAAACTGTGCCCTAGACTTCTTCAACACGAGTTTCAGTCTCAGTATTAGCTTCAACAATAGGGATCGGAGACAAAGCATTACAATCCTGTGTACATGGAATGGATCCTTCCTGAGAGGAAACCTCCTTTGCAGCATATGACAGAGTACCTAGACAACACACACACACACACACACACACACACACACACACACACACACACACACACACACACACACACACACACACACACACACTTTCACCCCAAGTATGCCACAGAGATTGGAGTCAACCCACACACAGCGCTTTTTAAGGTAGAACTAATAACACTACCAGCGCTGTCTGTGTACCTTAATAGACTACACAGACTTTACACAGCCTCTCCCTCCCTTCTACAGCCCCCTGGTACAGTACAAGATAGCTGGAGTTGACTTGGAGAGACAGCTCTCCATGTCAGCGCTTCTGCAGGCAGGAAGATGGCGCTGAATGCTGCTGGGTCCGCTCTGAGGGGAAGCTCTGCCCCCTTTCATGGTGCTGCTTCCCGCTCTCCTGTAGTTTATACTGGCCTGAGGAATTGTTCTGGCAGCGATCCTGGGACCCTGATAGGCTTGTTGGACAGTGTAGGGTGTAGGTGCTGGCTCAGGGCGCCCCTCACAGCGCCGAACTATGTACCGCTGAGCCCCGGAGCGCAGTTAGTACTGCGCTCCCTACCCTGTTGCCGCCATCTTCACACCGGCTCCCCGCTTGCCAGGGGGGACGGTGACTAACTCGCCGCTGAAGTCTTCTTGCTCTGTAAGGGGGTGGCGGCATGCTGCTGGGGTGAGCAATCCCCTGCCCAGTGTCCTGTCAGCGGAGATAGGGGATAGTGGCTCAGACCCCGCAGGGCGGACACTACTTATCCCCCCCTTAGTCCCTTGAAGCAGGGAGGCTCCCTGTGCCTAAACTCGAATACTAAAACTAAAAGAACTCCCATGGAGCTCCCTAGCTGAGACCGGCTCCTCCGGGCACATTTTCTAAACTGAGTCTTTTAGGAGGGGCATAGAGGGAGGAGCCAGCCCACACTCTCAAACTCTTAGTGCCAATGGCTCCTGGTGGACCCGTCTATACCCCATGGTACTAATGTGGACCCCAGCATCCTCTAGGACGTAAGAGAAATGATGGTGAGAGCTTCATATATCAACAATAATAATTTACAGTATAATATAACTAAAAATACTTATGTGAAAAGGTAAAAGTATATAAATAAATATATTTTTGTGAAAACAGATTTATTGTGGACATTTTTAGTAACGTTTTAATTACTCAAACCCGGTCCTAGGTATTCTTATTGGAGAGAGATAATAAGCTTTATGAAGCTTGCTGTTGATACTATAAACATTGTATACTCCCTCTCTCAACTTTCAGTAGTGTTTTGTGTCTGTGATCAACAAAACAACTGATTAAAAAGCCGTTATCTGTAATTATGTTTGAAAGATGCAAATATGCATTAAGCCATTCAGCCAATCAGGGCTTTGCTTTCATGTTCTGTCTTGCATTATACGGATAAAAGAGAATCGCTGATTCTTTGCAATGGGCTACTGCAGATAGTCACCAGAGACTCTCAGAACTAAGGGGGTAATTCAGACTGGATCGCTGCAGCGGCAGCGATCGCAGTCTGAATTACTGTGTGGATTGCACATGTGCAGCGGCCGCTCTGCGCGTGCACACCCCGGGAGCCCAGTGAGATACTATCAGCATCTCACTGGCTGCGATCGCCGCTGCCTGATTGACAGGCAGAGGCGGTCGCAGGGCGGGAGGGGGCGTGCCAACAGTATTAGAACGCTGTAGCTGGGGCACAGTCCTGACAGCGGAGGCGTGTCTATACCGTTGGGGGGGGGGGGGGGGATTGCGGTCGTTGTGTGACATCACACGCATCCGCTGCGACCCGGGACGCGGCCAGTAGCTCCCTGCCAGCGCGCAGGAAGGGAGCTACTCGTCTGGTACAAAAGCATCGCCACCGTGCAGTGCTTTTGTACCTGGGCGGGGGGCAGAGCTAGACATGCAGGGGGGGACTATCCCTGTGCTGGGCGTCCCCCCGCATGTCAGAGTAAATGATCGAAGGGAGTCATTCAGATCTGATCGCTGTTTTGCGTTTTCTCACAGGCTGCGATCAGGTCTGAACTGCGCATGCACCGCAATGCATAGGTATGACAGATCGCAGCAACGGGGAGCGCCAGTCAGCGATGGGATGGTGCGAAAAATCCGAATGCATCAGCGATCGCAAGAAGATTGACAGGGGGAGGGCGTTTGTGTGTGGTAACTGACCGTTTTTAAGGAGTGTCCGGAAAAACGCAGGCTGGACCTGGCTTTTGGAGGGAGGGATTCTGACGTCTGCTCTGGCCCCGATAATCGCAGCAGCTAAGTAGCTCCTGGGCTGAGCAGAAACTGCACAAACTTATGTTTGTGCAGTTCTGCAACACATGCGATTGCACACCTGCACACAGCTAATACCCTCCCCCTGTAGGCGGCGACTACCTGATTGCAGGGATGCAAAAAACGCACCCTAGCGATCAGGTCTGAATTACCCCCAAGGCCAAATGTATTAAGCATTAAGTGATAAAGTACCAACAAATCAGTCATTTTTCAAACATATCCTGTAACATGGCAGTTAGGAAGCTGATTGGCTGGTTCTTTATCAGTCTCAACTTTATCACTTTTTAAGGTTTAATGCGTTTGGGCCTATGTAACATAATATGCTGACAATGACAATTGCATTACATTTTCCACCATCCTTGCTAAGTTTTTTTTTTTTTCTTCCCCCCCCCCCTCCCCTCCCCTCCTCTTTGAGGTCTGCACTATTTAAGAAACATACATACTTTAGATTGTGGTAGCAGCTAATTTTGGTGTATAAACTGTATTCATCAGATTGCAGCCTGTCACCTCACGATCGGCTGTATTCTTGTGAACACTGATTCAGCCCACAAAGTAGTGACTCCCTCTACTGGGTGTGACTGGTGTGTACAAAGTAACAGCAACATCTTTTCAGCTACTGCCTCCTCATTATGCATCATGCAAGTGGTTTGGTGTCACAAACCTGAATGTGATTAGCTAAAGCAATAGAGTGGGTAAATAAAGTATTGTTCATTAACTATATGCATCCTGATCATCTACATCATGGGTTGTCAACCTGCGGCCCTCCAGCTGCTGTGGAACTACACATCCCAGCATGCCCTGCCACAGTTTTGCTATTAGTGCATGCTAAAACTGAGGCAGGGCATTCTGGGATGTGTAGTTACACAGCAGCTGGAGGGCCGCAGGTTGAAGATCCATGATCTACATTTTAGTAGGTAACCTGAATACATCTGAGTCAGGAATAACGTTTGTGCTAGAAGCCTTACATGACCTGATTGTATGTAACTTTTACCTAATGACACTGGCAGGTGTGCTAAGAAGACCTACCCCTCACAACTGCCCCTCGCCAGCATCGTGATATGTTTTTACAATGAAGCCTTATCTGCTCTGCTGAGAACCGTCCATAGTGTGTTGGATCGCACACCAGCCAGCCTGCTCCAGGAGATAATACTGGTGGATGATAACAGTGAACTAGGTGAGTGCTTTGCAGTGTTTTAGAACTTCAGCTGCACTCATTGGGATTCGCTTTTCAGACCCTATTTGTGAGATTGTCTTGGCATAAGACGACATTACGGCAGCAGTTACTGGCTGCATCACAGCTTCCTTTGCCCTAAATTGAGTAAAGTGATAACCCAATTCAAATATACAGTATAGCATTATTGAATGTGTTCGTAAATGCACTGGGAAGAGGGCCACTGTTAACCTGTGTGCATGGTCATCAGTCTCCATTTTAAGGTGAAAGATCAGCTGCTTGGCCTATACAGCTACGTATGTGGTAGATGCAGATGCTTTTGCTTGGTGCTGGTACTGAATAACGGGCTCAACATACGTGTCTGGCCGAACACACACATTGTGCTTCAATTCACATGAATTTGTCTTTTATACAGCTTGGGTGAGGCCCTCTGTCTACTTCCGTTGAATATTGTATATTTCTCTAACGTCCTAAGTGGATGCTGGGGACTCCGTAAGGACCATGGGGAATAGCGGCTCCGCAGGAGACTGGGCACATCTAAAGAAAGCTTTAGGACTAACTGGTGTGCACTGGCTCCTCCCCCTATGACCCTCCTCCAAGCCTCAGTTAGATTTCTGTTAGATTTCTGTGCCCGACGAGAAGGGTGCACACTAGGGGCTCTCCTGAGCTTCTTAGTGAAAGTTTTAGTTTAGGTTTGTTATTTTCAGTGAGACCTGCTGGCAACAGGCTCACTGCATCGAGGGACTAAGGGGAGAAGAAGCGAACTCACCTGCGTGCAGAGTGGATTGGGCTTCTTAGGCTACTGGACATTAGCTCCAGAGGGACGATCACAGGCCCAGCCTGGATGGGTCCCGGAGCCGCGCCGCCGGCCCCCTTGCAGAGCCAGAAGAGCGAAGAGGTCCGGAAAAATCGGCGGCAGAAGACGTTCCTGTCTTCAATAAGGTAGCGCACAGCACTGCAGCTGTGCGCCATTGCTCTCAGCACACTTCATACTCCGGTCGCTGGGGGGGGCGCCCTGAGACGCAATAAAACATGATAAAAATACCTTACATGGCAAAAAATACATCACATATAGCTCCTGGGCTATATGGATGCATTTAACCCCTGCCAGAATATACAGAAAAACGGGAGATAAGGCCGCCGAAAAGGGGGCGGAGCCTATCTCCTCAGCACACTGGCGCCATTTTCCCTCACAGCTCAGTTGGAGGGAAGCTCCCTGGCTCTTCCCTGCAGTCACTACACTACAGAAAGGGTTAAAAAAAAGAGAGGGGGGCACTAATTAGGCGCAGTATTAAAACATACAGCAGCTATAAGGGGAAAAACACTTATATAAGGTTATCCCTGTATATATATATATATATATATATATATATATATATATATATAGCGCTCTGGTGTGTGCTGGCATACTCTCCCTCTGTCTCCCCAAAGGGCTAGTGGGGTCCTGTCCTCTATCAGAGCATTCCCTATGTGTGTGCTGTGTGTCGGTACGTTTGTGTCGACATGTATGAGGAGAAAAATGATGTGGAGACGGAGCAGAGTGTCTGTAACAGTGATGTCACCACCTAGGGGGTCGACACCTGAGTGGATGTACTGTTGAAAATTACGTGACAGTGTCAGCTCTGTATAAAAAAACAGTGGTTGACATGAGACAGCCGGCTACTCAGCTTGTGCCTGTCCAGACGTCTCATAGGCCGTCAGGGGCTCTAAAGCGCCCGTTACCTCAGATGGCAGATACAGACGCCGACACGGATACTGACTCCTGTGTCGACGGTGAAGAGACAACCGTGATTTCCAGTAGGGCCACACGTTACATGATTGAGACAATGGAAAATGTTTTATACATTTCTGATAATACGAGTACCACCAAAAAGGGGTATTATGTTCGGTGAGGGAAAACTACCTGTAGTTTTCCTGAATCTGAGAAATAAAATGAGGTGTGTGATGATGCGTGGGTTTCCCCCCGATAACAATTGATAATTTCTTAAAAAGTATTGGTGTATACCCTTTCCCGCCAGAGGTTAGGGTGCGTTGGGAAACACCCCCTAGGGGGGATAAGGCGCTCACACGCTTGTAAGAACAAGGGCTCTACCCTCTCATGAGATGGCCGCCCTTAAGGATCCTGCTGATGGAAAGCAGGAGGGTATCCAAAAATGTATTCACACACATACTGGTGTTATACTGCGACCAGCAATCGCCTCAGCCTGGAGGTGCAGTGCTGGGTTGGCATGGTCGGATTCCCTGACTGGAAATATTGATATCCTAGATAAGGATAGTATATTATTGCCTATAGAGCATTTAAAAGATGCATTTCTATATATGCATGATGCACAGCGGAATATTTGCCGACTGGCATCAAGTATAAGTGCGTTGTCCAATTCTACCAGTAAAATGGTCAGGTGATGCGGATTCCAAACGGCATTTGGAAGTATTGCCTTTGAAAAGGGACATTTGGGGTCTGTCTTTTAGACCTGGTGGCCACGGCAACAACTGGGAAATCCACGTTTGTACCCCAGGTCGCCTCTCAAAATAAGACGCCGTATTATCAGGCGCAGTCCTTTGTTGGCAAGCGGACAAAAGGTTCCTCTTTTCTGCTCGTGACAGAGGGAGAGGAAAAAGGCTGAAGAGATTAGCCAGTTCCCAGGAACAGAAACCCTTTCCCGCCTCTGCCAAGCCCTCAGTATGACGCTAGGGCCTTACAAGCTCAGGCACTGTGGGGGCCCGTTCTCAATGAATTTCAGTGCGCAGTGGGCTCACTCGCAAGTAGACCCCTGGATCCTTCAGGTAATATCTCAAGGGTACATATTGGAATTCGAGACGTCTCCCCCTCGCCGTTTCCAAAAGTCGGCTTTACCGACGTCTCCCTCTGACAGGGAGGCGGTTTTGGAAGCCATTCACAAGCTGTATTCCCAGCAGGTGATAATCAAGGTACCCCTCCTGCAACAGGGAACGGGGTATTATTCCACACTATTGTGGTACCGAAGCCAGACGGCTCGGTGAGACCGATTCTAAATCTAAAATCTAAAATCTTTGAACACTTACATATAGAGGTTCAAATTCAAGATTGAGTCACTCAGAGCAGTGATTGCGAACCTGGAAGAAGGGGACTACATGATGTCTCGGGACATCAAGGATGCTTACCTTCATGTCAAAATTTACCCTTCTCACCAAGGGTACCTCAGGTTATGGTACAGAACTGTCACTATCAGTTCAGACGCTGCCGTAGGGATGGTCCACGGCACCCCGGGTCTTTACCAAGGTAATGGCCGAAATGATATCCCTTCGAAGGAAGGGAATTTTAGTTATCCCTTACTTGGACGATTCCCTGATAAGGGTAAGATCCAGGGAACAGTTGGAAGTCGGTGTAGCACTATCTCAGGTAGTGTTGCGGCAGCACGATTGGATTCTCAATATTCCAAAATCGCAGCTGGTTCCGACAACTTGTCTTCTGTTTCCTAGGGATGTTCCCGGACACAGTCCAGAAAAAAGGTGTTTCTCCTGGAAGAGAAAGCCAGGGAGTTATCCGAGCTAGTCAGGAACCTCCTAAAACCGAACCAAGTCTCAGTGCATCAATGCACAAGGGTTCTGGGTAAAAAATGGTGGCTTCCTACGAAGCAATCCCATTCGTTAGATTCCACGCAAGAACTTTCCAGTGGAACCTACTGGACAAATGGTCCGGGTCGCATTTTCAGATGCATCAGCGGATAACCCTGTCACCAAGGACAAGGGTATCCATCCTGTGGTGGTTGCAGAGTGCTCATCTTCTAGAGGGCCGCAGATTCGGCATTCAGGACTGGGTCCTGGTGACCACGGATGCCAGCCTGCGAGTCTGGGGAGCAGTCACACAGGGAAGGAATATCCAGGGCTTAGGGTCAAGCCTGGATACATCACTTCACATAAATATCCTGAAGCTAAGGGCCATTTACAATGCTCTAAGCTTAGCAAGACCTCTGCTTCAAGGTCAGCCGGTGTTGATCCAGTCGGACAACATCATGGCAGTCACCCACGTAAACAGACAGGGTGGCACAAGAAGCAGGAGGGCAATGGCAGAAGCTGCAGGGATTCTTCGCTGGGCGGAAAATCATGTGATAGCACTGTCAACAGTATTCATTCCGGGAGTGGACAACTGGGAAGCAGACTTCCTCAGCACGACCTCCACCCGGGAGAGTGGGGACTTCACCCAGAAGTCGTCCACATGATTAAAAAACTCGACAGGTATTGCGCCAGGTCAAGAGACCCTCAGGCAATAGTTGTAGACGCTCTGGTAACACCGTGGGTGTACCAGTCAGTGTATGTGTTCCCTCCTCTGCCTCTCATACCCAAGGTACTGAGATTGATAAGATGGAGAGGAGAAAGCACTATATACGTGGCTCCGGATTGGCCAAGAAGGACTTGGTAACCGGAACTTCAAGAGATGCTCACGGAGGATCCGTGGCCTCTACCTCTAAGAAGGGACCTGCTCCAGCAAGGACCCTGTCTGTTCCAAGACTTACCGCGGCTGCGTTTGACGGCATGCCGGTTCAACACCGGATCCTGAAGGAAAAAAGGCATTCCGGATGAAGTCATCCATATCCTGATCTAAAGCCAGGAAGGATGTAACCGCAAAAACATTATCACCGCAATTGGCGAAAATATGTTGCGTAGTGCGAGGCCAGTAAGGCCCGACGGAGGAAATTCAACTGGGTCGATTCCTACATTTCCTGCAAACAGGAGTGTCTATGGGCCTGAAATTGGGGTCCATTAAGGTTCAGATTTCGGCCCTGTCAATTTTCTTCCAAAAAAGAACTAGCTTCAGTCCCTGAAGTTTAGACGTTTGTAAAAGGGGTACTGCATATACAGCCTCCTTTTGTGCCTCCAGTGGCAATTTGGGATCTCAATGTAGTTTGGGTTCCAAAAGTCACATTGGTTTGAACCACTTAAATCTGTGGAGTTAAAATATCTCACATGGAAAGTGGTCATGCTGTTGGCCCTGGCCTGGGCCAGGCGCGTGTCAGAATTGGCGGCTTTATCCTGTAAAAGCCCTTATCTGATTTTCCATTCGGACAGGGCGGAATTGAGGACTCGTCCTCAGTTTCTCCCTAAGGTGGTTCCAGCGTTTTCACCTGAACCAACCTGCGGCTACTAGGAACTTGGAGGAATCCAAGTTGCTGGATGTTGTCAGGGCCCTGAAAATATTTCCAGGACGGCTGGAGTCAGGAAATCTGACTCGCTGTTTATCCTGTATGCACCCAACAAGCTGGGTGCTCCTGCTTCTAAGCAGACTATTGCTCGTTGGATTTGTAGTACAATTCAGCTTGCACATTCTGTGGCAGGCCTGCCACAGCTAAAATCTGTAAAAGCCCGTTCCACAAGGAAAGTGGGCTCATCTTGGGCGGCTGCCCGAGGGGTCTCGGCTTTACAACTTTGCCGAGCAGCTACTTGGTCAGGGGCAAACACGTTTGCTAAATTCTACAAATTTGATACCCTGGCTGAGGAGGACCTGGAGTTCTCTCATTCGGTGCTGCAGAGTCCTCTGCACTCTCCCGCCCGTTTGGGAGCTTTGGTATAATCCCCATGGTCCTTACGGAGTCCCCAGCATCCACTTAGGACGTTAGAGAAAATAAGAATTTACTTGCCGATAATTCTATTTCTCATAGTCCGTAGTGGATGCTGGGCGCCCATCATACTGTTAACTGGGTTCAGATCACAAGTTATACGGTGTGATTGGTGTGGCTGGTATGAGTCTTACCCGGGATTCAAAATCCTTCCTTATTGTGTACGCTCGTCCGGGCACAGTATCCTAACTGAGGCTTGGAGGAGGGTCATAGGGGGAGGAGCCAGTGCACACCAGTTAGTCCTAAAGCTTTCTTTAGATGTGCCCAGTCTCCTGCGGAGCCGCTATTCCCCATGGTCCTTACGGAGTCCCCAGCATCCACTACGGACTATGAGAAATAGAATTATCGGTAAGTAAATTCTTATTTTGTTGTCTATAGAAAAGAGGGTATCCGTTCACATGGTCGACCATGTTATGGTCGACAGTCATTAGGTCGACCACTATTGGTCGACATTGACATGGTCGACATGGACACATGGTCGACACATGAGAGGTCGACACATGAAAAGGTCGACATGAGTTTTTGAACTTTTTTTTTCTTTTGGGGAACTTTTCCATACTTTACGATCCACATGGACTACGATTGGAACGGTAAAGTGTGCCGAGCGAAGCGGTAGCGGAGCGAAGGCACCATGCCCGAAGCATGGCGAGCGAAGCGGTGCACTAATTGGGGTTCCCAGTCACTTTACGCAAAAAACGACACCAAAAAAAGTTAAACTCATGTCGACCTTTTCATATGTCGACCTTTCATGTGTCGATCATTTTCATGTGTCCATGTCGACCATGTCAATGTCGACCAATAGTGGTCGACCTAATGACTGTCGACCATAACATGGTCAACCATTCATACCGGAACCAGAAAAGAGCCCAGTTGTGCCATTACACACCTAACCAGCACCAGTGACTTCCTGTGTATTCCATTCTAAATCCTAACCAGCACCAGGGACTTCCTGTGCGCCATTACACACCTAGCCAGCACCAGGGACTTCCTGTGTATTCTATTCTAAATCCTAACCAGCACCAGGGACTTCCTGTGTGCCATTACACACCTAACCAGCACCAGGGACTTTCTGTGCGCCATTACACACCTAGCCAGCACCAGGGACTTCCTGTGTATTCCATTCTAAATCGTAACCAGCACCAGGGACTTCCTGTGTGCCATTACACACCTAACCAGCACCAGACACTTTCCGTGCGCCATTACATGCCTAGGTGATGCTTTGCGTAATAGCCATGGCTTGGTTCTGCAGGAAAAACACACAAACATAATGAATTGGGTAGGATGAAAGACTTTAAGTTTTTCATAATTTCATAATTTCTTTTCCTTCCAGATGATTTGAAGAAGGGACTAGATGACTATATTCAGGAAAATCTCCCGAAAAAGGTCAAAGTGGTGAGAAACAAACAGAGGGAGGGCCTGATTCGTGGACGGATGGTGGGAGCATCTCATGCCACAGGTAAACATGATACAGAACACATTATACATGTGACTCAAGGAACTCCACTCAGAAGTACAATTTATATAAGCAGCAACCACTTGTTAGCTCATAATTCTTAGTGACCATCACAAGTGTTCAGGTTAGTTCCTGTTTTGGGCAAAACAGGAGACCGTCCTAACAAACATGACAACATAAATGAAGCAAGTTCCTTTTAGTACGGATAAGATCTGGTGTATTCCTGTGCACATTCTTACCTGCCCCTTGTGCGTTTGCAGGTGACGTGCTCATCTTCCTGGACAGTCACTGCGAGGTGAATGAGATGTGGTTACAGCCTCTGCTTACTCCCATCAAGGAAAATCCCAAGACTGTGGTGTGTCCAGTCATTGACATAATCAGCGCTGACACGCTGATGTACAGCTCCTCTCCTGTCGTACGTGGGGGATTTAACTGGGGTCTCCATTTTAAGTGGGATCCGGTGCCTCTGTCAGAATTAGGAGGACCTGATGGATTCACTTCACCGTTTAGGTAAAGGAAGTGTTTGATGGACAATTTATATCAATTGCATGCACTGGGGAAAATGATATATTGGTTCTTGTTGATGGGTGTTTATATTGTAAAGGGCATTTTATACCATTCAGGATATTGGTCATGGTTTTCTTAAAGAACATAAGGCATTTGTGTGTATTTGTACTTTGTATGTAGCTGAAGGTGGCCATAGAGGTGCTGCTTGCTGAGTGACGGGGTCACAGACCGATTTGGCCATACATATGGTAACTGATCTGCTGACATTATAGCCATGTTATCTGAAGCAGAGAGAGAAGACTGGTATACACAGGAGAAGAGCAGCTTCCAACCATCAGTTTTCCAAACCGTTTTATTTCTGAAGTTAATGACACTTATCTGTGTCTCTGTTTTAATTGTAAAGGCTAATTCCATGCTTTACATACTGCTTGGCATAAACAAACATATACTTAGCGCAAAAAAAATTATCCTGTCCTTGTACTTTTTCTGCATGAAATTGTTGCAAATAAATGGTTAGGACTGAGGTTCTCAAACGTGGTCCCCAAGACACCCCAATGGTCCAAGTTTTAGGCATATTCATGGCTCAGCACAAATGGCTAAATCAGATTGACTGTGGTGCTAATTAAATTGCCTGTGGCCAAGCATGGATAAACTTAAAACCTGGACCGTTGGGGTACCTCGAGGACCGCGTTTGAGAACCTCTGAGTTAGGATTTATATGGTTTGTATCCTATATGTAAACATTGTGTCAAGAAATGGTGGGGGGCTAAGAGGGTTGGGGCAGGTATTGATTGTTGGTGGGGACTGAAATTAGGCTGACCATATCATCCCTTTAACCTGGGACACTCATGAATTACACTGGTTCTGTGGCTGCTTAAAACCAGGTGAAATGCAGGCTTGTAGTCAGCCAGTCACAGAACCTGTGTAATTCAGGAGTGTTCCATGTTAAAGGGATAATATGGTCAGCCTTCTGAAATGGTCCTGGACCAGCTGCTGAGGGTTGCCACTTATCTTGCTTTTCATCTGGTGGCACAGCTTTCAAGTGCTGCCCATTAGTGTGTTCTGGAATTCTTATCTTGAGGGGACTTGGCCATGCCTCTCAGATTTGACCATATCCCCTTCGGTACCCAGACCCTGCACGTCTCTCAATGGCCCTGGTGGCACATAAGATCGTGCTGCAGTTTGCTCAAGGTTTTCAAATGACCGCAGCACTATCTGCTGTGGTCATACCTTTTGTTAACGGTGTTCTCATTGGCTGTTGCTGTTGGCTTTTCCTTCCTACAGACCAGAATCCTAGATTGAATTGCAGTAGACTGGGCAAATTCAGCTCGGCATATTGAATTGATTTTTTTTATTTTAAATGTTCTTTATTGGAGGTCAAACAGAGTAATCACACCATATAAGAGGATGAAAACATAATGATATGTCATAAAGCAAATATAATGTAGGGACAAAAACCTAGAACAACAGAAAGCAGGTCAGAATGCCAATGACCTTATTCTTTACTGACCATTGTTCTTATTGTAATAGGGAAGAGGAGAGGTGATGTAGCCACATGGAATGGAGAGTTGAAACTAAATTTTATCAGGACTCGTACAATACATACTCATCTCTCCTATCTTCCAGGTTACTCCAGCAATCCATGTGGTCACCATCCGCGCCCTTACTTCGTAGATAAAGCTTTGTACAAGCCTCTCTGTATATATCAGACCCTCATTAAGTCATTCAGAAAGTGATGGATGATCTGACTAAATGGGAATAGCTTTGATCTGTATGACTCCATACTTGCAGTTCATGCTTCTCATGTACAGCTTGGTGAATGTACGTTACACACATAACTAATCGTGCAGTAGTTAGACTATAAAAGTGTTTTCATCTAGTGAAGCAGAATAACATACTGACCATTATTATGGCATTCCTGTCATAACTGCTTTTGTACTCTGTCCCAGATTAGAAGTGCCTGGAAATACACTCTCACAGGCTGCTGGCCAGCGGGCCTAATAGCTGGGTTCTGGCATGGATGCTCTGTAATGTGAATACACAACCTGGCTTTCTGTAACAGCGTGGAATCTGAAGGATTCATTTGACCAAGAAAAGGATAGTATTTGAATCTCTGATTAGCTGGACTGGTTTCTGGAAAATATCTTGTGGCTGTGCTGGCTGCATATCTGGAGTGCTATAAATGTACCCTTGCAATATGGGAGTGATTTCTAACTTTCCAGATCTGTGATGTGCACAAAGCAAAGCCTCATCAGACACTGGGAGCTGTCATCTGTTCTCTCTCCACCTCACCGACTGCATATTTATCATTAAAAAACAAATCTAGGTTGTATCTCCTACTTTGCTGATCATCTGTCTGCTAACTGTATCACTACTTGGTAATGTAAAAGGTGGAGTAAGCATTTGCTGAAAGTGGTTTTGTTTTGTAGCAAACACTTGAGGGTTGTTTTTGCCACCCCACCCCACCCCCATAAGTGCTGTAAGATCACTGTAACATGCAGATGTGTCCTCATTCATCCAGCGTGTTTGGGCCATATGGTGCTAGATGCTGGTGTGGCATGGCTGCTCTGCCATGGGCAGTGATTTCTGTACTTTTTCTAGAATGATGCCTCTTATTTGTATTGTGGCGACATACAAAGGGCTGAATTCAATTAGCACAGTTAACAGGGCTGAAAAAGGGTAGTAGCCTAGGGCTTTATCACCTGAGGCTATTCAATTCCAGATCCTTTTCACCCAAACCCCTTTTCTCTAACGTGGATACTGGGAATTGAAGATTACCATGGGGTATAGATCAGGTCCACTGGAGCCTGGCACTTTAAGAAATTAATAGTGTGTGTGCTGGCTCCTCCCCTCTATGCCCCTCCTAGCAGACTTCGTTTTCTTCAGAAATTGATGTTAGTTTATTATTTTCAGGCAGCACTTGTTGGCAACTGCACCGTGGGACTTGGGGAGGAGGGGACCGAACCAACTTCCTTAGAGTTAATGGTTCGTATCCCAGCTGACAGGACACTGAGCTCCTGAGGTGCTGTTCTCATACCCCTCGGGTTTGAGCCCACGCCGACAGCATGCCACCACCCCTAACAGATGCCGAAGGTGCAGTGAGTAATATGCCGGGGTCCCGGTTAGCTGGTCCCTGGCGCAAATGACGGCATTAAGGGACAGTGATCACCCAGCTATGGGCTGCGGTGCCCACACTGTCGATTTACATAAAAAAGGGGTTCCACACTCGTGTTTTTTTTATTATATTAAGGAGATGCCAGTATTAATAACTTAGAGGAGCCGTGCGCCATGATGGGGGCGGGGCTTCCTGGAGAGCTGGACTAGAGGCTTTGAGGCGCCATTTCCTGCTGATGCGGCTGCTGTACAGGTTGCATGCGGGCTGCTCCTCCACAGGACCCACTGTATCAACAATGATAACTGGTACCAGGGGCTTATAGTGAAGGGGGAGCGCAGTATCAGCGGTTTCACCGCTGTGAGGTAAATTACACATAATATATATACCCGGCGGGGCGCTGCTCTGCCTGAGGTATTGTGTGCTGGTCAAACCTTCTCTCTTTGTCACTCCATTCAGGGTTGTCTAGAAGAAGTGTGCGGTCTCTATAATACTGCACTGTGTGTTTTTCTCTCTTAACTCTGTTTTCTATAAAAGCATGTCTTTGAATAAGTCTGTGTGTACTGCATGCAAGGCTAGGTTTACACCTTCCTCACAAGGGTCTCTAATGTGTACCCAATGGGGGTAATTCCAAGTTGATCGCAGCAGGAAATTTTTTAGCAGTTGGGCAAAACAATGTGCATTGCAGGGGGGGGGGGGCAGATATAACATTTGCAGAGAGAGTTAGATTTGGGTGGGATATTTTGTTTCTGTGCAGGGTAAATACTGGCTGCTTTATTTTTACACTGCAATTTAGATTGCAGATTGAACTCACCACACCCAAATCTAACTCTCTCTGCACATGTTATATCTGCTTCCCCTGCAGTGCACATGGTTTTGCCCAATTGCTAACAAAATTCCTGCTGCGATCAACTCAGAATTACCCCCGATGTTCACTACCTTCCCAGGTGATGTGAAGTAACCTGAGTGGATGGATTCCTTTAAAATTATGATTAGAAACATAAATTCAGAGTTAGCCATGGCTAAACAAGAGAGGCAAACCATGAAACAGTCAATCAACACATTCGGGTTAACCAGTACTGACCACAGACAGGCTCCTCAGCCCCCCCTGTTGGTCTCTCCTAAACGCACTCTCCCACAGATATTGCTGTATGACTCTGATTCTGAATTACCAGAATTAGATGAGGATGAGTTAGGGGCGAACGAACTGTCCCCAGGAGTTGAGGCCCTAATTTTTGCTATTGTGGAGGTTCTCAATATTCCTGATAAGGAAGCAGAACCTGCATTTTAACGTAAAGCCAAAATCCTCTGCAACTTTCCCAGTTTCTAAGGAATTCGATTCTCTGGCAAAGGCTGTGTGGTTAAATCCTGACAAAAAATGTCATTCCTGAACGGGTACTAAATTCGTTTCCATTTCCTATAAATGAATAGGAAAATCTGGGAAATTTCCCCCGACAGTGGATACGTCTGTGTCCATGCTGTCACGTAAAATTGTACTACCTGTACCTGGGTCTATTTCTCTCAAAGAGCCTGCCGATCGCAAAATGGAGACCACTCTTAAGGCTATTTATTCTGCAGCAGGTGTAGCCCAACGCCCTACCATAGTGTGCGGCTGGATTTCAAGAACCATGGTCAAATGGTCTGATATTATTTTGAAAGGGTTGCATACACTAACTCAGGAGGAGATAGTTACACTACATCAACATATCCAAGGTGCTGCAAACTTCATGAGTGAAGCTGTTAAGGAACTGTGTATCATTAACGACCATACCTCGGCTATGGCGGTTTCGGCTCGCAGATCACTGTGGCTGCGTCAGTGGTCAACAGACGCTGATTCTAAGAAAGTGGTAGAGAACCTTCCTTTTACAGGTGATGCCTTGTTTGGGGAAGAACTGAACAAGTGGATATCTCAGGCGACTGCAGGTAAATCTACATACCTGCCGTCTGCTGCGCCACCTGCTAGACGTCCCTACCAATTTGTGTACCCGTTTCCTCCGCTTCCTCTCATTCCAAGAGTTTTAAAAATTAATCAAAATGGAAAGGTTCAGGCAATTTTGGTTGCCCCAGATTGGCCTCGACGGGCCTGGTATGTGGACCTCCTGACTCTGGCTGCCACTACACAAGGACCGTTTGTCTATCCAGACTTACAGCGGCTATGTTTAACGGCTTGGAAGTTGAGGGAGATTTTAACTAGAAATGGTCTCCCATCCAAGGTTGTTTCAAGTATGGTCCAGGCCCGTAAGGTTGTTACATCCAAACATTACCACTGTATTTGGAAGAAATATGTTTCTTAGTGCGAAGGTAGAAAATATTCCCCTGTGAAATTCGTCTGGATCAGTTTCTACTGTTCCAGCAAGCATGCGTGGATAAGGGCCTAAGATTAGGCTCCATCAAGGTTCAGATTTCGGCTCTCTCCATCTTCTTACAGAAGCAACTGGCGGTACTTCCAGAAGTACAGACTTTTCTAAAGTGGGTTATGCACATTCAACCACCCTTTAGGGGTCATTCCGAGTTGTTCGCTCGTTATTTTTTTCTCGCAACGGAGCGAATAGTCGCTAATGCGCATGCGCAATGTCCGCAGTGCGACTGCGCCAAGTAAATTTGCTATGCAGTTAGGTATTTTACTCACGGCATTACGAGGTTTTTTCTTCGTTCTGGTGATCGTAATGTTATTGACAGGAAGTGGGTGTTTCTGGGCGGAAACTGGCCGTTTTATGGGTGTGTGCGAAAAAACACTACAGTTTCTGGGAAAAACGCGGGAGTGGCTGGAGAAACGGAGGAGTGTCTGGGCGAACGCTGCGTGTGTTTGTGACGTCAAACCAGGAACGAAACTGACTGAACTGATCGCAGATGCCGAGTAAGTGTGGAGCTACTCAGAAACTGCTAAGAAGTGTCTATTCGCAATTTTGCTAATCTTTCGTTCGCAATTTTGATAAGCTAAGATTCACTCCCAGTAGGCGGCGGCTTAGCATGTGCAAAGCTGCTAAAAGCAGCTTGCGAGCGAACAACTCGGAATGAGGGCCTTTGTCTCTCCCAAGGCTCAGCGGGACCTCAATGTGGTCTTGACCTTTCTCCAGTCGGATTGGTTTGAACCCTTACATAGGGTAGACTTGAAGTAGCTAACGTGGAAAATCGTTATGTCATGGTCCTTAGCTGCTGCCCAGTAGGTGTCAGAATTGGGGGCCTTATCCAAGAAGAGCCCATACTTGATATTTCATGAGGATAGGGCGGAGCTCAGAACTCGCCCACACTTTTTGCCGAAGGTTGTGTCGGCCTTTTTTGTGATTCAACCAATTGTGGTTCCAGTGTTATCTGACACTTCCATTGCTCCAAAGTCCCTGGGTGTGGTTAGAGCTTTGAAGATCTACATCAAAAGGACTGCTTGTCACAGGAAGTCTGATTCGATTTTTGTCCTTTTATGATGCTACTAAGATTGGTCGCCCTGCCTCTAAGCAGTCCATTGCTAGGTGGCTCAGGTTGACTTTCAGCAAGCCTATACTTCAGCAGCTCTGCCGCTGCCAAGTTCTATTCAGGTCCACGCCACAAGGTCGGTGGGTTCTTCCTGGGCGGCTGCCCAGGGTGTCTCGGCCTTACAGTTGTGCTGGGCAGCTACTTGGTCTGGTTCGAACATGTTTGTAAAGTTCTACACCTTGGCCAAGGATGACCTTCAGTTTGGTCAGGCGGTTTTGCTTTGGTCTCGGCACTCTCCCACCCGTTCTGGGAGCTTTGGGACGTCTCCATGGTAATCTTCAATTCCCAGTATCCACTAGGACGTTAGAGAAAAGGGGAATTTAATACCTGCCGGTAATTCCTTTTCTCGTAGTCCATAGTGGATACTGGGCGCCCGCCTCAGTGCTTTGTTTCCTGCTTACATGGTTGTTAGGGTTCTTGGTTGGGTTTGCTGTTTCTTTCCCTGTTCCATGTTTGGTTAGCGTTGCTATCCTCTGTTTTAGTTACCTCTGCTTTGTTGTTGTTGTTGTTGTTGTTGTGTTGGTTCGTTACCTCACCGCATTTTGTGTTCTATCATTCTCTCAAAGTATGTCCGTTTCCTCGGGCACAGTTTTCCTAGACTGAGTTCGCTAGGGGGGAGCATAGAGTGGAGGAGCTAGTGCACACTATTAATTTCTTAAAGTGCCAGGCTCCAGTGGACCCCGATCTATAACATGGTAATCTTTAATTCCCAGTATCCACTATGGACTACGAGAAAAGGAATTACCGGTAGGTATTAAATTCCCCTTTTTAACAGCAGTTAATAGGTATTAACAGGGTCGCGGCACACGTTTAAACCCCTAGTTATCTATCTGGTGGTGGTCACTTTGGGGAGATCAATTAGCCCACAATAAATTAACTTGAACAGTTGAATTTCCCCCCAGAGTCACTTACCGTGTTCCAGACACACTAGGTTAGTACTTTAGTCGCAGTGTAGGTTTAGCAGCAACTGTGACACTAACGTGTAGGGTCTTTGTCTGCTACTGGTAAGGCCGACATCATGAATGTGAATTTGTGATTACGTTGAAACGGCAACTGAATTCTGGTTACAGTAATTACTTGCTAATAGATGGAATGTACTGGCAATGACGTTTTTTTTTTTTTTTCAGAGAGCATTGTTGTTAGTGATCTTTGAGAGTGAGAGGGCTCACGCCATTAGTGACTGTATAGACTTTTTTTGCAGGATTAGAAATTAGTAATGGGCTTTTGCTGCTTGCATTTGCCTCTGTTTAAATCCCATATGTAATCATAGATCTTTAGAAGAGCTGCATGCTGCAAAGCCTCCGTCTCTTACCTTTCCGGACGCGTTTTGTGGAAGAGGCACTCCGGGGAGGCGAGCTCCTAGTGCAGGATGGAGATGGAGTATCGCAGAGTTTTAGGAAATCTGAAAATACTCAAATGCAGAATCTGAGTCTGATATGAAATTGATGCTAAACCAGGAACAATAAGTTTTTTATTTCATCATGACTTTGTTTATCAGAATTTTTATTTTTTTATTGCAGGTCTCCCACTATGGCCGGAGGTCTCTTTGCCATGGACAGGGAGTTCTTTAATACACTGGGGCAATATGACAGCGGCATGGACATCTGGGGTGGAGAAAATTTGGAAATATCGTTCCGGGTAAAAAAACAAAATAATTTATTTTATTTTTTTCTCATTATTTAGGTATCTGACTTAAGGGCCCTACACAGTATGCGAGCTGCCCGACGGCAGATACAGCCAACGGGCGACCCGGCAGCGGGGGGGTAGTGCTGGGGGGGAGTGAAGTTTCTTCACTCCCCCTGTCACCCGGCTCCATAGCAGTGCAGGCAAATATGGACAAGATCGTCCATATTGGCCTGCATGCACAAGCGACGGGGCACCAGCGATGAACGAGCACGGGGCCGCGCATCGTTGCTGCCTCCACACAGAAAGATATGAATGGTATCTCGTTCATTAATGAACAAGATCGTTCATAGCTTTCAGTAATATTGCCCAGTGTGTAGGGCCTATTACTTTGGATTAATTAATTTTTTATTTTTTTTTGTGTGCTGTTTTATGAAACCATACATTTTAATAAAAGTAAATAAAAAATAATAATATTTTGAACATGGCAACGGACACTACCTTTTTAATGAGGTTTAAAATAATCGTTTTTTTTTTATTTTTTTATGTTGAGTGAAGAACAATAACAAACCCTCTACTTACCCATTTTTAATATAAGGGTGAGTGGGTCTACAGTGGTGTCTGAATACTATAACTCTTTATGGAAAAATGACCTATCCAGCTTTGGATATATGTAATACCTCTTTCCTTCCAATGTGAAAAAAGGTTTTCTTTGTCTTAGGACAGTGTTTCCCAACCTCGGTCCTCAAGTCACACTAACAGTCCTGGTTTTAGTGATATCCAGGCTTGAGCACAGGTGACTTAATTAGTACCTCAGTTATTTTGATTTAACCATCTGTGCTGAAGCCTAGATATCACTACAACCTGCACTGTTGGGGTGCCTTGAGGACCGTGGTTGGGAATGCCTGTCTTAGGAGGACAACATTTTGCTTTCATTTTGCAATTTTATAGCCCTGTCTGCACTCCCTTGTGGTGTCTCACTCCAACTAACCCATCAATTCCTTCCACTGCCTAACCCCTATGATGTTATGGTGTACCATGGTCACTGGGGATAGTAACACATTGCGTGTGCAGGAAGTTACATATCTTCTAATGTGTATTTCAGATCTGGATGTGCGAGGGGAGCTTACTGATTGTACCTTGCTCCAGGGTTGGGCACATTTTCCGCAAGAGACGGCCATATGGATCACCTGGGGGCCATGACACTATGGCTCATAATTCTTTACGGCTTGCACATGTATGGATGGATGAATATAAGGTATTCTGCAATTTTATATTGAATTGCTAATATTACAAGAGACTTTAGTGTGAAAAAGATAAAATTCCATCCTGGGTAAATGTATAACTAGGCTATATGCGTTATTCCAAAGAACTGAAAAACAGTATTGAATAAAAAAAAATAAAAAAATTTGGGCTTATTTTAGGGTCTTTTAGATTTCCATCAGAAATGATATATATATTTGATATATTATATTATATTATATATATTAAATTATACATATTGTGTGTGTGTGTGTGTGTATGTATGTGTATATATATATATATATATATATATATATATATATATATATATATATATATATATATCTCTATATATCTATATATCTATATATATCGTTTTTATCCATTTTCGTTACTTAGCCCACACGATGTAATGGTAGAATAGAATTGTTCTAAGTTCCGTGAGCAGGTTCCAGGTTCCTGGACTGCCTTCTGCTTTAATGCACCTAATTCATACTACTGTATATTGAATGAGTAAAAATGCACCTTATAGCCTCATACATTTAGAGGTAAACTGGAGACATAGGTTTTATGAGGTCTTGTTTTTTAACATATGTTAAGTTATGAGTTAACGCATAAACAACTAATCCAGATAGTCTACATTTTGCTAGACCAGCGATGGACAACAGGTGGCCTCCAGCTCTTTCCTGGATGTTATAACTTGTAACATTGACCTGCTGACATTTTATTACTCAGAATTGTCTACTTTGATTAAATATATTGTAAATAATTACGAAGCTGAAAGGTAATGTGTGGTGATGATACTGGGCCGCCCATGCCATCACTGTGCTAGATTCATATACGCTCACTAGTGACTATACTCTCAGGTCTGAGCCTATGCTAGTGTGCTACTGCTTTGTTTTACTTTCAGTTAGTTCATGGATTGTCTGATTTGAGATCTTGTTAAGAAAATGTATCTATTTAATTTCCCAGATTTACTGATCTCCCCAAGATCAATTACACTGACCTCACCCGGCTACTTAGTGCCACACAGCTGACAACATTTTCTAGGGAGAACACTGCAGATTGTTTACTTTAAGTGCTTGATGAAACTAATGAACATGTGCATTTAGGAGTGCAGAGTAATCTTTATTCCATTTTGATTTAGGTATAGGGGTGTGTGTGTGTGTGTGTGTGTGTGTGTGTGTGTGTGTGTGTGTGTGTGTGTGTGTGTGTGTGTGTGTGTGTGTGGTGGAAGGGGGGGGGGAGGGATTATTTATCAAAGTATGGAGAGAGATAAACTGGAGAGAAATAAAGAACTAACCAGTCGGCTCCTAACAGTCATTTTTCAAACACCGCCTGTATCATTGCAGTCATAAGTTGATTGGTTAGCTCTTCATATCTCTCTCTCTCTCTCTCTCTCTCTCTCTCTCTCTCTCTCTCTCTCTCTCTCTCTCTCTCTCTCTCTCTCTCTCTCTCTCTCTCTCTCTCTCTCTCTCTCTCTCTCTCCCCCCCCCCCCCCCTATTAAAGTGTAAATGGAACAGGCCCTGCTTACCCGGAAACCTTTCCATAAGCTACAGTACAGTTCTGCCCACCTGCTCATAGCCATGAGGAATCCATGAATTTCAATGAAGCATCTTTAGCAGTTTATGGGGTATATGCAATTAGCGGCGAATCGCGGCAAATTATCGGCCGTTTTTCAACTCGACACAATTCGACAGGCTAATTTCGGCAAGTGGGTGCCGAAATTGACCATATGCAATAAAAAAAACGGATTCGACAGTCCCGCGGCCGAAAAACGGCCGATTTGACGGATTTTGATCCGGTTTTTTAAAAACGGGAAAAACCCGGAAAAAAAAATGGCGTGGGGTCCCCCCTCCAAAGCATAACCAGCCTCGGGCTCTTCGAGCTGGTCCTGGTTCTAAAAATCCGGGGGGAAAATTGACAGGGATCCCCCGTATTTTTAAAACCAGCACCGGGCTCTGCGCCTGGTGCTGGTGCAAAAAATACGGGGGACAAAAAGAGTAGGGGTCCCCCGTATTTTATACACCAGCATCGGGCTCCACTAGCTGGACAGATAATGCCACAGCCGGGGGTCACTTTTATACAGCGCCCTGCGGCCGTGGCATTAAATATCCAACTAGTCAGCCCTGGCCGGGGTACCCTGGGGGAGTGGGGACCCCTTCAATCAAGGGGTCCCCCCCCCCCCAGCCACCCAAGGGCCAGGGGTGAAGCCCGAGGCTGTCCCCCCCCCCCCCCCCCCCCCATCCAAGGGCTGCGGATGGGAGGCTGATAGCCTTGTGAAATGTGAAAGAATATTGTTTTTTCCAGTAGTACTACAAGTCCCAGCAAGCCTCCCCGCAAGCTGGTACTTGGAGAACCACAAGTACCAGCATTCGGGAGAAAAACGGGCCCGCTGGTACCTGTAGTTCTACTGGAGAAAAATATCCAAATAAAAACAGGAGACACACACCTTGAGAGTAAAACTTTATTACACAACTGCCGACACACACTTACCTATGTTGACCCGCCGACTGCCACAGTCTCCGACGATCCGGGGTACCTGTGAAAAAAATTAGATTCACCTCAATCCAGTGTCCGGGAGATAATCCACGTACTTGTTAAAAAAAAGAAAACGCATACCCGGACCACGCACTGAAAGGGGTCCCATGTTTACACATCAGACCCCTTTCCCCGAATGTGCCGGGACCCCACGTGAATCCTGTCACTGAGGTCCCTTCAGCCAATCGGGAAGCGCTACTTCCGTGGCGCTCA
Source organism: Pseudophryne corroboree (assembly GCF_028390025.1). Taxonomy (NCBI): domain Eukaryota; kingdom Metazoa; phylum Chordata; class Amphibia; order Anura; family Myobatrachidae; genus Pseudophryne; species Pseudophryne corroboree. The sequence continues at coordinate 165,029,972 of NC_086448.1, forward strand.
CCTGATTGGCTATGCGCGTGTGACCTCAGACAGCGCATCGCACAGCTCCCTCCATTACTTTCAATGGTGGGAACTTTGCCGTCAGCGGTGGGGTTACCCGCGGTCAGCCGCTGACCGCGGGTGACCTCACCGCTAACCGCAAAGTTCCCACCATTGAGTATAATGGAGAGGCTTTGCGAGGCGCTGTCTGAGGTCACACGCGCACAGCCAATCAGGTGAGCGCCACGGAAGTAGCGCTTCCTGATTGGCTGAAGGGACCTCAGTGACAGCAGTCACGTGGTGTCCCGGCATTCGGGGAAAGGGGTCTGATGTGTAAACATGGGACCCCTTTCAGTGCGTGGTCCGGGTAAATGCGGTTTGTTTTTTTGCCAAGTACGTGGATTTATATCTGGACACTGGATTGAGGTGAGTATAATTTTATTCACAGGTACCCCGGATCATCGGATCAGGAGACGTGGCAGTCGGCGTGTCAACATAGGTAAGTATGTGTGTGTCGGCAGGTGTGTAATAAAGTTTTACTCAAGGTGTGTGTCTCCTGTTTTTATTTGGGTATTTTTTTTCCAGTAGTACTACAGGTACCAACGGGCCCGTTTTTCTCCCGCATGCTGGTACTTGTGGTTCTCAAAGTACCAGCTTGCGGGGGAGGCTTGCTGGGACTTGTAGTACTACAGGAAAAAACAATATTCTTGTCATTTTCTCAAGGCTACCAGCCTCCCATCCGCAGCCCTTGGATGGGGGGGACAGCCTCGGGCTTCACCCCTGGCCCTTGGGTGGCTGGGGGAAGGGGCCCCTTGATTGAAGGGGTCCCCACTCCCCCAGGGTACCCCGGCCAGGGGTGACTAGTTGGATATTTAATGCCACGGCCGCAGGGCGCTGTATAAAAGTGACCCCCGGCTGTGGCATTATCTGTCCAGCTAGTGGAGCCCGATGCTGGTGTATAAAATACGGGGGACCCCTACTCTTTTTGTCCCCCGTATTTTTTGCACCAGGCGCAGAGCCCGGTGCTGGTTTTAAAAATACGGGGGATCCCCTGTCATTCCCCCCCCCCGGATTTTTAGAACCAGGACTGGCTCGAAGAGCCCGAGGCTGGTTATGCTTTGGAGGGGGGATCCCACGCCATTTTTTACCGGGATTTTACCATTCCATCTAAAAAAAAATATATATATATTATTTTTTAAAATATATAAAAAAAATACTTGTGCCTCCAAAAAAGACAAACCAAGTACCTAATCCCTTCTAAAATAAATAGACATGCTATTACCAATAAAAAAAACACAAAAAAAAACATGTTTTAAATTTTTTTTATTCGTTTCACCCACCAAAGTGTGGCGGATTGAAAATGACGAATTTACTGTCTAAAAACACTGTTGTCGAATTTCCAAACTTCAATTGAATATACTTTGGTCGAATTGCAGCACTTGTATCATTGCAGAAAAGTCGAATTTGACAAAAGTCGAATTTCAAAAAGTCGAATTTTGAAAGTCCGTTTTTTTGCCGGAAAGTACTGAATTGCATTGACGATTTTTTTTTTTGGGCGAAAAAGTCCCGTTTTTCGCCAATTTCGGGAATTCGACCGCAATTGCATATACCCCTATGTACGTTAGTCCCACTGCAGTTTTACAGTAATGTATGTTTCATTGGGAATACGGTCGTTAGGTCGACATGGTCATTAGGTCGCCGTGTACTAGGTCGACATGAGTTTTTCCCAAAAATTTAATTTTGGGGGATTTTTTCATACTTAACGATCCACGTGGACTACGATTGGAACGGTAACCCTTGCCCGAAGTATGGTGAGTGGAGCGAGCCATGCGAGGGGACACTGTGCACTAATTGGGGTTCCCCGTCACTTTACGAAGAAAATTACGCCCAAAAAAAAGTTTAAAAAACCATGTCGACCTTCCATGGTCAACCTAATGATTGTCGACCTAAGTTGAGTTGACCCAACGACCCTTACCCTTTCATTGTAATTTCTTCCACATAAATGTCCTTTTAAACACTACTGAATAAACATACCCATCAATCATGCAGTAGACGAGGCAGCGGTGGGGTGGGCTGGGCCAACAATGGTGTGATAGCAGTTCATCAGGATCCAGTGACATCACTCAGACTGAAATTGTGCAGTTCCTAGTGAATGGACTTGCTGCATCCTCATAGGCATTGTCCCAGCCTGGCTGCCTCTTCTCTGGGTAGGCAACATAACTTGTTCATGTCATCACTATAGGCTTATTCAGACTAAATCCCAGTGTAAGATCTTGCTGTAACCCTACTGAGGCATGAATGTGGGCATTTTGCAAGTTTTCGTATCGGAATTCATATTGCGTAGTTTCACTTTTTTTTTTTTTTAAAGCAATTTATTAGTTCACCTCATAACAATGGAGTACGAAGAATAGCTGGTATCAAAATATACATAAAAAGCTGCACAGATTACATTAAATATACATGTCCCACAAGGAAATAGGAGTTAGGCATTTTTATATAGAAAACAGGTACTGGATGAGTATCCCATATCCAAATATTCCGAAATACGGAATTTTTTGAGTGATAATGAGATAGTGAAGCCTTTGTTTTCTGATGGCTCAATGTACACAAACTTTGTTTAATACACAGTTATTAAAAATATTGTATTAAATGACCTTCAGGCTGTGTGTATAAGTCGGTGTGTATGAAACATAAATAACTTGTGTGACTGTACACACACATTGTTTAATGCACAAAGTTATTAAAAATATTCACTAAAATGACCTTCAGGCTGTGTGTATAAGGTGCATATGAAACATAAATGCATTCTGTGCTTAGACTTAGGTCCCATTGCCATTATATCTCATTATGGTATCTAATTATTCTAAAATACGGAAAAATCCGATATCAAAATACTTCTGATCCCAAGCATTTTGGATAAGGGATACTCAACCTGCAATAACTGCATAGAAATTAAAACTAAAATATAAAGAAAGGGAAGGTCTGAGGGGAGAGTAAAAATAATAAAGGGGTAATTGAGAAGTATATAGCAGAAACCATAGCTTGCTAACATCCATTCTTAAGCTGAGCGATATATCAGCCGGTCACTCGATTGGCCAATATATTGCGAGCCCATCGGCTGGTGTGTACCTCAGATATGTCTGTGAACGACGTCGTACAGATATATCTCATCGGCCTGCAGCATAGCTAATGGCCAGTATATCTACAGATCTATTGGTGCATCTGGCTGTTCGTATGAGGGTCTGCCGACATGCACTTGCTGGAGGGACCGCCAGTGACTGACATCACAACTGGGCAGCCACATATAAATGCCTGTCAGGTTGTGACGTCAGGCACCACACTTTCGGGGCAGACGATTGGTAAGTGTGTATGTACTTAACCAATTGTCAGGTTGGCTGAACGACCAATGTGTTGGCCAGGTGTGTACTTCGCTTTAGCAGTAATTAAGATCTCAGGGAAGGAGTTGGAATCCATGGTATCAGAGTGATCAACTAACCTGTTTAAGACTTTACTGATTAAAGGAGGGTAATAACCAAAGCTTGGAGAGAGAGAAAATACCAACCAATCCGCTTCTAACTGCCACGTTACAGGCTGTGTTTGAAAAAATGTCAGGAGCTGGTTGGTTGGTACTTTGGGGAACATGTACTAAGCAGTGATAAGAGCGGAGAAGTGAGCCAGTGGAGATATTTCCCCATCAACCAATCAGCAGCTCTGTATCATTTTATAGTATGCAAATTATAGATGTTACTTCAGTGCTGATTGGTTGCCATGGGCACTTCTCCACTGGCTCACTTCTCCACTCTTATCACTGCTTAGTAAATGTACCCCTTAGTCTGTTGCCAAGCCTTGATAAATATCCCCCAGCGATTGAACCGTTAAAGGAAGACGTGAGGTGATAAGATTCCCATTTTTTTTATAGAATCCTTTCATCCCACTTTCTGCATAGTTTTACTTTTAAGTAAAAAAGTCGCACACTGGCAGTAATAATAAAGGGAACGTTCACTTGGCAGAATTTTCCCTCTTATGTATTCTAGTTTCCTCATTGTCCCAAAGCTAGGCTGACTGCACTTTGTTCTCCATACAGAGAAGTCCTACTTGCCTCTTGGGCAGCCAGATAGATCCATAAATGTTGTATAGGACTAGTTTTATTGTTTATTTGATGGCCACATGGAATCTTTAAATGTTTAATGCATCAAACTAATCCAGTGTAATTCTGTTGTGGCCAGGAGCAGTATTTTGCCCTCCGTCCAGAGCTCAGGAATAGGGAGTATGGAGACATCAGCGAGCGAGTGGCCTTAAGGAACAGATTGAAGTGCAAGTCATTTAAGTGGTACCTGGACAATATATACCCCGAGATGCAAATTTCTGGACCCAATGCCAAAGCCCAGCCTCCAGTGTTTGTCAACAGAGGTCAGAAGCTACCAAAAGTCATACAACGTGGGAGGGTAAGATGACACTGTCCAACTGGCTACACTAATGACGTTATTGTTCTGGATATTATGCCTTCGATATAGATTTAATAGGTGCTCAAAATATCCATCCAGAAGTATGATATTAAAGTTTATTTGTAAATTGCAAAAGTGCAAATAATCTTCAGAAATGCTAATTTGTGGTTTATCTTGCTGCAACTTAGTTATAAATGTGTCCTAATACATTATTTCTGCAGTCGCGCCTAATAGCCCCTCTAGGTGCACAAGGTTCCGTGAGACTTTGCTAACATCGGACGCGTTTTTTCTTTTTTTTTTAAATAAACTTTATTGGATTTTCAGACGCTTTTTATTTTTTTTACGCAAAATTATGCCTTAGATCCAATGCAATGCAACTGGGACACACCAGGGGACTGCTGATTAATTTGTCACTTATGTGCAACTGAGTCCATGAATCTGCATATGAAGTGCTATGATGCAGCCCCCGTAGCTTTTTTCTCACACCAGTTTCCCTTGTGCTTCATATACAGAATCTGTTGCACACAGATATACAAGTGTCACATATATAAATAATTGGCACAGTCTTTGATTCCGAGCACATTAGGTTGCGACCAAGATGCATTTTCGCCAAAATAGACTTCCAACGCTAGCAGTCTCTCACAGGAACCATTTCATGCTGTGTGGCATATTGAGACTAGATGTATGAGGACACCATCTGTATGTCTGTGGTGCCTGCAGGGATGATGGGAGGAATTGGGGCAGCTCACGTGCATTCCTTGCTGACTGTCCCAAACATGCGCCTACTTCTGCGTTTAGTTTCATTTTACTGGAGTGTATAAATGAAATAAGGAGCGTTTATGGTAGACTTTCCTTTGTTTACTCTTTCTTTGAGGTCCACAGGGATAATATTGGGATTATAGGTGGTAGGATCAGCTCCTGGGCACCATACAGTGAAGCCTTTCAGAAATCCCAGGATTCTCCTGTCCCTTTCACTATAACCCTGCCCCCATGCTCAGGCAGGTCAGTTTTGTTAACAAGTCCAAAGCAAGAAGCGGAAGCAGAGAGAAGGAAGACATGGTACACAGAAGAACACTCTTCCAGACAGGGGAAGGGAACCAGGCAGCAAACTCGTATAGACCAGGTGCGTCAGGGTGGGCGCCATGTAGACCCTATGGACCTCGAAGAAAGAGTTAACAAAGGTAAGTCTACCATAACTCTCCTTTTCTTCTTAGGGTTTCATAGGGATCCACAGAGATAACATTGGGTATGTCATAAAGCAGTACTTCAAGGGTGGGGATGCTCCTGAGTGGATAAGGGTATCTGGCGTCCAAATGAAGCATCCTGGTAGGCGAGTGTATCACAGGCATAGAACCTAAGAAAGGTGTGGATTGAAGACCACATATCCACCTTGCACCATTGTTCAGCAGATGCGCTTCGGCGTGCCGCCCATGACGGTCCAACAGACCGAGTTGAATGAGCAGAGATGGAAGTTGGGACTGAAAGACTAACTTGAGAGTATGCTTGTGCGACTGCCATTCTAATCCATCTGGCCAGAGACTGTTTGTTAGCTGACCAACCATGTTTGTGAAAACCATAAAGGACGAAGAGGGAATCCGATCTTTGTAGGGAACTGCTTCGTTCAACATATATATGGAGAGCACGAACCACATCCAAAGAACAGGTGAAAGATCTGAGGAGACGAAGGCTGGAGCCACAATATCCTCATTCAAATGGAAACGGGAGACCACCTTAGGCAGGTAACCCGGTCTGCTACAAAGTACAACTCTGTCTGGATGAAAAATCAGCTTTGTAGGGCGACAGGAAAGAACGCCCAAGTCAGACACCTGTCTGGCAGATGCAATGGCCATGAGAAATAAGGGCTTCGCAGTTAGCCATTTTAGGTCAACTGTTTCCAGAGGATCAAAAGGAGCACATTGAAGAGCGTCCAGAACCAGAGACCTATCCCAGGGAGCCACATGAGGAACGTCGAGAGGTTGGACCCGTAGAACGCCCTGTAGGAAGGTGCGGACATCTGATAGAGGAGCAATCCTGCATTGAAACCATACAGACAAAGCATAGATATGCACTTTGAGAGAAGCCAGGTGAAGGCCGAGGTTTAATCCCCGTTGCATGAAGGCCAGAATCCTGGAAATCTGGAAGACGGCATGGTCTTGGTGCCTGGAAGCACACCACTGGAAGTAAGCATGCCAAATCCGGTAGTAAATGCGGCCAGAGGCCAGTTTTCGTGCCTTAAGCATGGTTTGTACTACTGGGCGAGAAAAGCATTCCGCCCTCAGGATGGAAGACTCAAGAGCCACTCCGCCAAAGAAAGACGTGGCAGGTCCAGGTGTAGACACAGTCCCTGAGACTAATTATTGGCGTAGTGGAAAGGTAATGCCCACTGAGAGGCTTTGTAGGTCCGAGAACCAATAGTGTCTGGGCCACACGGGCCACCACAGTGAGGTTCTGCATTCCTGTTTGAATGTCCGCAGAACACTTGACAGAAGGGATACTGGCGGAAAGAAGTACATAGGACAGAAGGTCCACTTGATGGATAGAGCGTCCACAAATGCAGCTTCTGGATCCCAGGATCGGGATCCGTACACCAGAACCTTGTGGTTGTGTCGCTAGGCCATGAGGTCAACATCTGGGAGACCCCACTTGTCCAAGAGACGTTGGAAAACATCTGGATGAAGGGACTATTCTCCCACGTGAACATCCTGGCGACTGAGGAAGTCTGCTTCCCAGCTGAGGAATCCCAGAATGTACACGGCAGAGATGGCTGGAAGGTGCCGTTCTGCCCATTTGAGAATACGAGCCACTTTCTGTATCACCAACTGGCTGCAAGTGTTGCCCTGGTGATTGAGATAAGCCACTGCAGGGGCATTGTGGGACTGAACTTAAACAGGTCTGCCTTGAAGAACAGTTTGCGCCAGAGTTAAGGCTTTGTATGCAGCTCTCAGTTCCAGGACATTGATCGAGAGACGGGACTTTGACCGCGTCCAAAGACCCTGAAATGAGGGCTGTTCAGTTACTGCTCCCTAACCGCGGAAGCTGGTGTCCGTGGTGAGAAGTACCCAGTCCGGAATCCAAAAGGGCCGACCTTTTTCCAAGTGGGCCTTGTGGAGCCACCAAGTGAGGGACAAGCGGACCTCCGGAGTGAGAATCATCAGTTGAGATCAGATGAGATTGGGCGTTCCATTTGAGCAGGATCATTTGTTGTAGAGGATGAGAATGGAATTGTGTACTTACCATGTCTAAGGTAGAGACCATCAGTCCTAGGACCTGCATCACCGAGTGAATGGAAACTCGGCGTGGCTGGAGCAGCTGGCAAACCCTGTTCTGCAGCTTGGAGATTTTTTCTGCTGGCAGAAAGACGCTGACTTGCTAAATCCAATAGGGCTCCCAAGTGTAACATCTGCTCTGATGGTATGAGGGAGAATTTTTTCCAATTGACGAGCCAACCTGAAGAAAGGTCATCGTGAGTTGAAGATGGATAACCAATACTTCTTGTGAAGTAACAAAAAGGGAGGTAATCTGCGCACTGGGGTGGTTTTACTGTATGGGATGTGCTGCTAGTCAAAAGGGTGTCCTTGCCCTTTGGTTCAATATGGGTATCTGGTTTTCACCTGACTGCGCTCATCCCCTACAGTTTGAGTACTCGTGAAATGATGCAAATGGATGCTTATATAAAGGTGTGTTTTACTTTCACATGTATTAAATATGACACTCAATATAATGAAACCGTGCAGATAAATATTGTTGAACATGAAAAAGGTGGTAATCACAATGTGTGCTCCACGGGGAGCACCTGTTTAACTCAGTCCTTTAATCACTCAAATTGGTGATTAAATCCTTTAGGTTCTTGGCGTGTGTGTTCTGACACAAAGGCCAATGGGCTGGAAAAAAATATATAAATGTAATGATTAAATCTGGCTGTGTTGCTTTAAAAGTCAAATATAGATTTTCCAGTGGAAATGTCTCTAGTCCTGACCGGACTGTGTGGGCTTTAAAAATCTGTCTTTAGTAATTAGATTCATATAGTTGCAGAGGACGGCGTCCCGTACCTCTGCGTGTGGAAGTCAGGTATTCGTGCACTATCGTTGCGGCCGTACTTGTAAGATGTGCGGGGGGCAGCGGGAACCTCCTGGCAGCTCCGGACAGACTCGTCCCTCAGCTCGCGCACCCGCTCTCCGGTTCGTCCTGTTAGGGATCTCCCCGTGTGCCTGCGCCGCTCGCTGGGTTGGTCGTGTTCGCGTGGGGGGGAGCTCAGCCGCAGGATCTAAACAGAGCCTGTGGCAGTGTTGCACCTCCCCACAACGGAGTACTCACCTGTGTGGTCCTCCTGCTTTTAAAGCAACACAGCCAGATTTAATCATTACATTTATATATTTTTTTCCAGCCCATTGGCCTTTGTGTCAAAACACACACGCCAAGAACCTAAAGGATTTAATCACCAATTTGAGTGATTAAAGGACTGAGTTAAACAAGTGCTCCCCGTGGAGCACACATTGTGATTACCACCTTCTTGTGAAGTAGCCAGCAGTAGTAAGTCATCCAGATAGGCAAGTAGTCTGACTCCCTGATGACACAGCTATGCTGCCATGACTGTCATAACTTTGAAAATTAGACCGAATTGATGATGTTGATTGCTAATAAAAAAACGTAGGTATTGCTGATGTGACGAAGCACTAGGGATATGCAGATAGGCAACCTGTATATCCAGGGATACCATAAAGTCCCCTGGTTCTATAGTAAGGACTATGGACCAAAGAGTCTCCATGCGGAATTTGAGACCCTTGACAAATTGTTTTAGATATTTGCGGTTGAGGATGGGTCTGTGTGATCTTTTTGGCTTGGGCACTAGAAACATGGAGGAATAATAGCCCAAGTCCTGTAACCATGATTCAATGGCTTTTGCAGCTCAGGAGGCAGCCACGGTTGGTCTGGTAAGAGCACCGGTTAGAGAGAAAATGGACTTAAGACAATTTCTCATACGTCCTAGAGGATGCTGGGGTCCACTTCAGTACCATGGGGTATAGATGGTTCCGCAGGAGCCATGGGCACTTTAAGACTTTTTCAGAGTGTGAACTGGCTCCTCCCTCTATGCCCCTCCAGACCTCAGTTTAGAAAATGTGCCCAGGCAGACTGGTCGCACTCTAGTGGAGCTCTACTTAGTTTGCCTGCCCTGGGCAGCATGAAACCTACTCTAAACTGGCTAAAGGTAGCATATGATGCCGAGACACAGTCCTACGCCCCCGCCAGTATAAAAAAAAAAAATTGAAATTTTCTGAGGAGAAACGCGCCATTACAGGGGACGGGGCTTCCTCCTCAGTCAGCCAGCACACTGCTCAGCGCCATTTTCTCCAGGCAGGCTGCAGGGGAAGAAACGCTGGTCCTCCCACTCCACTTCTGAAAAAAGTATCAGGAGGGTAAAAATAAGGGGGGGGGGGGGGCAGAGCGTATATTGGTGCTCAATTTATACAATTTGGCAGTGTAAAAGCGCTAAAGGTCTCTGTAGACCTTTTGCATGCACAGAGATTTTAGTCACTGGTGCTGAGTTGTGAACTGGCAAGTCCTTCTGACAGATTTTGCTGTGGGTCTGTCCCCTATAAGCCCCGGAGTGTCTGGTGTGTTTGTGCACGCGTGTGGCATGTCTGAGGCAGGGAGCTCTTCCCCTGAGGGAGCCATTTTAGGGACACAGAGTTGTAATGTGGTGGCGCTGCTGGCACACCATGAGCCTGAATGGGCGAAAGAATTACGTGATAGTGTGAATCATATCAGTAAGAGATTGGATAAATCTGAATCTCATGCAGAAACCTGGAAAAAATCCGTGGAAGATGTGATTTTTAGTAGTTCTGCTTTGTCATCCATAGGGGATCCCTCTGGGTCACATAAAAGGCCATTTGCACAAATAGTACAAACAGATACTGACACGGACTCTGATTCCCATGTCGACACTAGTGATTCCAGGGGAATAGATCCAAAATTAGCAAAAAACATTCAATACATGATTGTGGCTATAAAGGAGGTGTTAGAAGTTACGGAGCCCACTCCTTTACCACAGGAGAAGGCCTACTTTTATAAAGAAAAGAAACTTAATGTAACTTTTCCTCCTATCTCATGAGCTGAATAGTTTATTTGAGGGAGTCTGGGCAATCCCTGAAAAGAAGTTTCAGATTCCTAAAAAAATTCAGGTAGCGTACCCTTTCCCTGCAGAGGACAGGAAAAGGTGGGAGTCACCCCCTGTTTTAGACGGTGCTCTGTCACTGTTAACAAAAAAGGTGATTCTCCCTGTGCCTGGGACGACTTCCCTAAAAGAGCCGGCGGACCACAAGTTAGAGAATACGTTGAAATCTATTTATGTGGCAAATGGAACACTTCTCAGGCCCTACCATTGCCTGTCGTGGGTGAGTAGTGCTATTGAAAAGTGGTCCGAAAACTTGTCATCAGACATTGTCACAATAGATAGAGACGAAATACTCCTAACACTAGGTCATATAAAAGACGCTGCTGCGTATATGCTAGAAGCCATAAAAGATATTGGTCTCTTGGGGTCAAGAGCCGCTACCATGGCAATCTCAGCACGGAGGGCGTTGTGGATTCGCCAGTGGAATGCTGACGCAGATTCCAAAAGGAATATGGAGGCTCTCCCGTACAAAGGTGAGGCCTTGTTTGGAGATGGGCTGGATGCTTTTAGTTTCTGCAGCTACCGCGGGCAAGTTGACATTCTTGCCTTATGCTCCTGTACCGACGAAAAAGACACATCACTCTCAGATGCAGTCCTTTCGGTCCAATAGATACAAAAAGGGTAAAGGTTCCCCTTTCTTTGCGGGTAGAGGAAGGGGAAGAGGAAAAAAGCCCACAGTGTCTCCAGGATCAAAGGAGCAGAAATCAACCTCTGCTTCTGCCAAACCTGCAGCATGACGCTGGTGCTCCCTTGCGGGAGTCCGCTCGGGTGGGGGCACATCTGAAACTTTTCAGTCACTTCTGGGTTCAATCGGGCCTAGACCCATGGGTCGTGCAAATAGTGTCCCAAGGGTACAAACTGTAGTTTCAAGATGTTCCCCCATGCCGGTTTTTCAAATCGGCCTTACCAGCTTCTGTCCCGGACAGGGAAGTGGTAGCAGCAGCAATACAAAAATTGTGTCGGGATCAGGTCATTGTCCTGGTTCCCTTGTTACAACAAGGAGAGGGGTTTTATTCAAGCTTATTTGTAGTTCCGAAGCCGGACGGCTCGGTCAGACCAATTCTAAACCTGAAAAATCTGAATCTCTACCTGCTAAGGTTCAAGTTCAAGATGAAATCTCTGAGGGCAGTGATTTCCAGTCTGGAGGAGGGGGAATTCATGATGTCAGTGGACATAAAAGATGCCTACTTAATGTTCCCATTTATCCTCCGCATCAAGCATCTCTGAGATTCCCTGTGCAGGATTGTCATTACCAGTTTCAGACGTTGCCGTTCGGACTCGCCACGGCACTGAGGGTGTTCACCAAGGTGATGGCGGAGATGATGGTCCTCCTTCGACAGCAAGGCATCAATATAATTCCTTACCTGGACGATCTCCTGATAAAAGCGAGGTCCAGGGAAAAGTTGGTGCAGAACATTGCACTCTCCCTGACAGTACTCCAACATCACGGTTGGATCATAAATTTTCCAAAGTCACAATTGGAACCGACGACAAGATTGTCCTTTCTCGGGATGATACTGGACACAAAAGTACAGAGGGTATTTCTTCCAGTAGAAAAGGCTCTGGAAGTCCAGAGAATGGTCAAACAAATTTCTGAAACCAACAAGCGTGTCGATTCATCAATGCATTCGGTTGTTGGGAAAGATGGTAGCGGCCTACGAGGCCATATAGTTTGGCCGATTCCATGCCAGAGTATTCCAGTGGGACCTATTGGACAAGTGGTCCGAATCCCATCTACACATGCATCAGAGGATAATAATGTCATCCAAAGCCAGAATTTCGCTCCTGTGGTGGCTACACAGTTCTCACTTCCTAGAGGGATGCAGGTTTCAGGATTCAAGACTGGATCCTGGTGACCACAGATGCAAGTCTCCTAGGCTGGGGAGCAGTCACACAGGGGGAGAGCTTCGAAGGAAGATGGTCAAGTCAAGAAACTTGTTTTCACATAAACGTTCTGGAGTTGAGATCCATTTACAACGGCCTTCTACAAGCGGTACATCTTCTTCAAGATCAACCCGTACAGATCCAGTCAGACAATGTAACAGCAGTCGCGTACATAAACCGTCAGGGCAGAACGAAAAGCAGAGCGGCAATGGCAGAGGTGTCAAAATTCCTCCTCTGGGCAGAAAGACATGCAAAATCTGTCGCCAATTTTCATTCCGGGAGTGGACAACTGGGAAGCAGAATGGGGCCTCCACCAAGAAGTCTTCGCAGAGTTGAAAGGTCTTTGGGGAATTCCTCAAATAGACATGATGGCGTCTCGTCGCAACAAGAAGCTTCAGAGATATTTTTCCAGGTCGAGAGACCCTCAAGCAATAGCAGTGGATGCACTAGTGACCCAGTGGGTGTTTTCGGTCGGTATATGTCTTCCCTCCACTTCCACTGATACCAAAAGTTCTCAAAATCATAAGAAGAACAGGAGTTCGAGCGATCCTCATTGTCCCAGACTGGCCAAGGAGGGCTTGGTATCCAGATCTTCACTAGTTGATCATAGAAGATCCTCGGCCTCTTCCTCTCCGCGAGGACCTGCTGCAGCAGGGGCCGTGCGCGTATCAAGACTTACCGCGGCTACGTTTGACGGCATGGCTGTTGAGCGCCGGATCCTAGCCCAAAAGGGTATTCCCAAAGAAGTAATTCCCACGCTTATTCAGGCCAGGAAAGGAGTAACGTCTAAACATTACCACCGTATTTGGAGAAAATATGTGTCTTGGTGTGAAACCAAGAAGGCTCCAACGGAAGAGTTTCAGTTAGGACGTTTTCTCCATTTTCTCCAGGCGGGTGTGGATGCGGGCCTACGATTGGGTTCCATCAAGGTCCAGATTTCGGCCTTGTCTGTTTTCTTTCAGAAACAATTGGCCTCCCTTCCAGAAGTTCAGACTTTCGTGAAGGGTTCTGCACATTCAGCCTCCATTTGTGCCTCCTGTGGCACCATGGGATCTTAACGTGGTGTTGCAGTTCCTTAAATCAGACTGGTTTGAACCTCCTCAAGAGGTAGAGTTAAAGTTTCTCACTTGGCAAGTGGTCATGCTGGTGGCCTTGGCATCCGCAAGGCGGGTGTCTGAGTTGGAGTCCTTGTCTCACAAGAGCCCTTATTTGATCTTCCATGACGATAGGGCTGAGCTAAGAACTCGTCAGCAATTTCTTCCAAAGGTGGTTTCTTCTTTCCATATAAACCAACCTATTGTGGTGCCAGTGGCTACTGACACCTTCACTGCTTCAAAGTCTCTGGAGGTGGTCAGAGCTTTGAGGATCAGCTCGGATAAGGAAAACAGAGGCTCTGTTTGTCCTGTATGCTCCCAACAAGATTGGGTGTCCTACTTCTAAGCAGACTATTGCGCGCTGGATCAGAGGTACGATTCAGCACGCTCATTCTACGACAGGATTGCCGATGCCGGATTTGGTGAATGCCCATTTTACTAGGAAGGTGGGCTCATCCTGGGCGGCTGCCCGGGGGGTCTCGGCATTACAGCTTTGCCGAGCAGCTACTTGGTCAGAGGCAAATCGTTTGCTAAGTTTTACAAGTTTGACACCTTGGCCGATGAGGACCTACAGTTTGGTCAATCGGTGCTGCAGGGTCATCCGCACTCTCCCGCCCGTACTGGAGCTTTGGTATAACCCCATGGTCATGAAGTGGACCCCAGCATCCTCTAGGACGTATGAGAAAACAGGATTTTAATACCTACCGGTAAATCCTTTTCTCCTAGTCCGTAGAGGATGCTGGGCACCCAGCCCAGTGCGTACTTTACCTGCATTTGTTAATTTTGAAAATGTTTTCAGCACGTTTGCTGTTATGTTTCATGCCTGTTGGCATGTGGTTTGTTGAATGCCATGTTGTGCGGCATGGTTGAGGTGTGAGCTGGTATGAATCTCACCATTAACTTAAAAGTAAATCCTTTCCTCGAAATGTCCGTCTTCCTGGGCACAGTTCCTATACTGAGGTCTGGTGGAGGGGCATAGAGGGAGGAGCCAGTTCACACTCTGAAAAAGTCTTAAAGTGCCCATGGCTCCTGCGGAACCGTCTATACCCCATGGTACTGAAGTGGACCCCAGCATCCTCTACGGACTAGCAGAAAAGGATTTACCGGTAGGTATTAAAATACTGTTTTTCAATCTGTCTACCAGTGGGTTCTTTCAGTGAGGCAAGCGTAGTGACAGGTAGGATGGACATCTTAACATGACTTGCAATATGCTAAGTGGAAGCTTTCCACTTACCCCATTCCTTCAGAGGATTGTGCTAACAGTAAACATTTAGAAACAGGGAACTTTTTACCCGGAGTTTCCCGGGGTTCCTGTCTAATATCCATAAGATGGACAGAATGAAGGAATTCAGACTTAACGATCTTTTGTTGCTTAAAAACATCTGTTTTCTTTGCAACTGGCTCAGGCTCATCCTCTGAGTTGAAGGATGTGTTTAATGGCCTCAATTAAAGGGGCCACCTCCACTGTGCTTGGAGAATCCTCTGTAAGGATGCATGAATCAGTGACAGTGTGTACCCCCCTCCTTCTGCTGAGGACTCATTAGAGTCTGATATAGAAGTGAACTGAGAGGAGGGGGTCCGTGCAGTGGACTTAGAGGATGGTTTAGTCCTGGGTAACATTCTCTGTAATGCTAGGGACGTTTGGGCTCAACTCTGAACCGTAGTATTCAGTGTATCCACCGGGTTGGCGGGCCTGGACTGCACACCCTGGCTTCTTATAATGGGATGTGCTACCTTGCTGGGACTTGGTACTACAATATTGGAAAAAGGGTGCAGGTGCACCATACACCATTAAAATTATGACAACCATAATATTCAAGGTTTCTCTGACGTCCTAGTGGATGCTGGGAACTCCGTAAGGACCATGGGGAATAGCGGGCTCCGAAGGAGACTGGGCACTCTAAGAAAGAATTAGGACTACTTGGTGTGCACTGGCTCCTCCCTCTATGCCCCTCCTCCAGACCTCAGTTAGAATCTGTGCCCGGCTCGAGCTGGATGCACACTAGGGGCTCTCCTGAGCTTCTAGAAAAGAAAGTATATTTAGGTTTTTTATTTTCAGTGAGATCTGCTGGCAACGGACTCACTGCTACGAGGGACTTAGGGGAGAGAAGCGAACCTACCTGCTTGCAGCTAGCTTGGGCATCTAGGCTACTGGACACCATTAGCTCCAGAGGGATCGAACACAGGCCCAGCCTCGGTCGTCCGGTCCCGGAGCCGCGCCGCCGTCCCCCTTGCAGAGCCAGAAGCAAGAACGTCCAGGAAATCGGCGGCTGAAGACTCCGGTCTTCATTAAGGTAGCGCACAGCACTGCAGCTGTGCGCCATTGCTCCCCATGCACACCTCACACTCCGGTCACTGATGGGTGCAGGGCGCTGGGGGGGGGGGCGCCCTGGGCTGCAATAAGATTACCTTACATTGGCAAAAAAAAAAATACACATAATATAGTCATTAAGACTATATATGTGTAGAATCCCCTGCCATATATCCATAAAAAAAGCGGGAGAAGTCCGCCGTGAAGGGGGCGGGGCTATCTCCCTCAGCACACTGGCGCCATTTCCTCACAGCTCCGCTGGAAGGATGCTCCCCAGGCTCTCCCCTGCAGTTTCCAGGCTCAATAGGGTAAAAAAGAGAGGGGGGGCACTAAATTTAGGCGCAAATACTATATATATATATATATATATATATTTGTAGGAATTGGTGAAAATAAGCGCCCAAGAGTGTGGATTTAAACAACAAGGTGAGTATAACGAAGGTAACAACAGTGGGTATGTTAACACCAGTAAAAACTTATCTGAAAAACCAGAGTAGCTAGATTCAGATGATGCTCCTTTTGATGTTCAATACATGTTAAAAAAGAAGAAGAACGGACATAGTGTGTACTGTTTTTTTGGGGGAATATATCAAAATATATCACTGACACTGTAATTTAGGCTTAATTAGGGAAATAGCGTATTCCCAAATGTGCAGTCAATATAGCCTAGGCAGTGTATATATAAAAAAATACAGTATTTAATACACAAAAATGACATAAAAGAACATAAAAATACATAAAAACATATATAAACATATAAAATGGCTGTATAGCATGCGTACAGAATAAAAGATTATATCGAGCTTATCTGTCCATAAATAACTGGAGTGCATGCGTACAGAATTCAGGATGATAAAAGGCTTATCTGTCCAATAGAGGAATGTCATCAGGTGGTATATATATCTCTATCTCTGCTATAGGGTAAAATCACTCATTATAGTGTACATCCCTGTGATTTATAGCGCTGTGGTGTGTGCTGGCATACTCTCTCTCTGTCTCCCCAAAGGACTTTGTGGGGTCCTGTCCTCAGTCGGAGCATTCCCTGTGTGTGTGCGGAGTGTCGGTACGGCTGTGTCGACATGTTTGATGAGGAGGCTTATGTGGAGGCGGAGCAGGTGCCGATAAATGTGATGTCACCCCCTGCGGGGTCGACACCTGTGTGGATGGATATGTGGAAGGAATTACGTGACAGTGTCAACTCCTTACATAAGAGGTTTGATGACATAGCAGATGTGGGACAGCCGGCTTCTCAGTCCGTGCCTGCCCAGGTGTCTCAAAAGCCATCAGGGGCTCAAAAACGCCCGCTACCTCAGATGGCAGACACAGATGTCGACACGGATACTGACTCCAGTGTCGACGACGATGAGACTAGTGTACATTCCAATAGGGCCATCCGTTACATGATTACGACAATGAAAAATGTGTTGCACATTTCTGACATTAACCCTGGTACCACAAAAAAGGGTATTATGTTTGGGGAGAAAAAGCAACCTGTGGTTTTTCCCCCTTCTGAAGAGTTAAATGAAGTGTGTGATGAAGCGTGGGTTTCCCCCGATAAGAAACTGGTAAATTCCAAAAAGTTACTAAGGGCGTACCCTTTCCCGCCAGAGGATAGGATACGTTGGGAGACATCCCCTAGGGTGGATAAAGTGCTCACACGCTTGTCAAAGAAGGTGGCACTACCGTCTCCGGATACGGCCGCCCTAAAGGAGCCTGCGGATAGAAAGCAGGAGGCTATCCTGAAGTCTGTATATACACACTCAGGTATTATACTGAGACCGGCTATTGCTTCAGCATGGATGTGCAGTGCTGCAGCTGCGTGGTCAGATTCCCTGTCTGATTACATTGATACCCTTGACAGGGACACTATATTGCTAACTGTAGAGCATATTAAAGACGTAGTCTTATACATGAGAGATGCACAGAGGGATATTTGCCAACTGGCATCTAGAATAAATGCAATGTCCATTTCTGCCAGGAGAGTATTATGGACTCGGCAGTGGACAGGTGATGCGGATTCTAAAAGGCACATGGAGGTTTTGCCTTACAAGGGTGAGGAATTGTTTGGGGATGGTCTCTCGGACCTCGTTTCCATAGCGACGGCTGGGAAGTCGACATTTTTACCCCATGTTCCCTCACAGCCAAAGAAAGCACCGTATTATCAGGTACAGTCCTTTCGGCCCCAGAAAGGCAAGCGGGTTAAAGGCGCGTCCTTTCTGCCCAGAGGCAGAGGTAGGGGGAAAAAGCTGCACCAAACAGCAAGTTCCCAGGAACAAAAGTCCTCTCCCGCTTCCTCTAAGTCCACCGCATGACGCTGGGGCTCCACAGGTGGAGCCAGGTGCGGTGGGGGCCCGTCTCCGGAACTTCAGCGACCAGTGGGTTCGCTCACGGGTGGATCCCTGGATTCTACAAGTGGTATCTCAGGGGTACAAGCTGGACTTCGAGACGTCTCCCCCTCGCCGTTTCCTCAAATCAGCCTTGCCAACTACTCCCCCAGACAGGGAGGAGGTGCTGGAAGCGATTCACAAGCTGTACTCCCAGCAGGTGATAACCAAAGTACCCCTCCTTCAACAGGGACGGGCTTACTATTCCACAATGTTTGTGGTACCGAAACCGGACGGTTCAGTGAGACCCATTTTAAATTTGAAATCCTTGAACACTTATATAAGAAGGTTCAAGTTCAAAATGGAATCGCTCAGGGCGGTTATTGCAAGCCTGGACGAAGGGGATTACATGGTATCACTGGACATCAAGGATGCTTACCTGCATGTCCCCATTTACCCTCCTCACCAGGAGTACCTCAGATTTGTGGTACAGGACTGTCATTACCAATTCCAGACGTTGCTGTTTGGTCTGTCCACGGCACCGAGGGTATTTACCAAGGTAATGGCCGAAATTATGATACTCCTTCGAAAAAAGGGAGTTTTAATTATCCCGTACTTGGACGATCTCCTTATAAAGGCGAGGTCCAGGGAACAGTTGTTGATCGGAGTAGCACTAGCTCGGGAAGTGCTACAACAGCACGGCTGGATCCTGAATATTCCAAAGTCGCAGCTGGTTCCTACAACGCGTCTACTGTTCCTGGGGATGGTTCTGGACACAGAACAGAAAAAGGTGTTTCTCCCGGAGAAGGCCAAGGAATTGTCATCTCTAGTCAGAGACCTCCTAAAACCAAAACAGGTGTCGGCGCACCACTGCACACGAGTCCTGGGAAAGATGGTAGCTTCTTATGAAGCAATTCCATTCGGAAGGTTCCATGCAAGGATCTTTCAGGCAGTGTTCATTCCGGGAGTGGACAACTGGGAAGCAGACTTCCTCAGCAGGCACGACCTCCACCCGGGAGAGTGGGGACTTCATCCAGAAGTCTTTCAAATGATTGTACACCGTTGGGAAAGGCCACAGGTGGACATGATGGCGTCCCGCCTCAACAAAAAGCTAAAAAGATATTGCGCCAGGTCAAGGGACCTTCAGGCGATAGCTGTGGACGCTCTAGTGACACAGTGGGTGTACCAGTCGGTTTATGTGTTCCCTCCTCTGCCTCTCATACCCAAGGTACTGAGAATAATAAGAAGGAGAGGAGTAAGAACTATACTTGTGGTTCCGGATTGGCCAAGAAGAGCTTGGTACCCAGAACTTCAAGAAATGATCTCAGAGGACCCATGGCCTCTGCCGCTCAGACAGGACCTGCTGCAGCAGGGGCCCTGTCTGTTCCCAAACTTACCGCAGCTGCGTTTGACGGCATGGCGGTTGAACACCGGATCCTAAAAGAAAAGGGCATTCCGGAGGAAGTCATTCCTACGCTGATTAAAGCTAGGAAAGATGTGACCGTAAGACATTATCACCGCATATGGCGAAAATATGTTGCTTGGTGTGAGGCCAGGAAGGCCCCAACGGAGGAATTTCAGCTCGGTCGATTTCTGCACTTCCTACAGTCAGGAGTGACTATGGGCCTAAAATTGGGTTCCATTAAGGTCCAGATCTCGGCTCTGTCGATTTTCTTCCAAAAAGAACTGGCTTTACTGCCTGAAGTTCAGACTTTTGTTAAAGGAGTGCTGCATATTCAGCCCCCTTTTGTGCCTCCAGTGGCACCGTGGGATCTCAACGTGGTGTTGGATTTCCTAAAGTCGCATTGGTTTGAGCCACTTAAAACCGTGGAGCTAAAACACCTCACGTGGAAAGTGGTCATGCTGTTGGCCTTGGCGTCGGCCAGGCGTGTATCAGAATTGGCGGCTTTGTCTTGTAAAAGCCCTTATCTGATTTTTCATATGGATAGGGCGGAATTGAGGACTCGTTCCCAATTCCTTCCTAAGGTGGTTTCAGCTTTTCATGTGAACCAACCTATTGTGGTGCCTGCGGCTACTCGGGACTTGGAGGATTCCAAGTTACTGGACGTAGTCAGGGCCCTGAAAATATATGTTTCCAGGACGGCTGGAGTCAGGAGAACTGACTCGCTATTTATCCTGTATGCACCCAACAAGCTGGGTGCTCCTGCTTCTAAGCAGACTATTGCTCGCTGGATCTGTAGCACGATTCAACTTGCACATTCTGCGGCTGGACTGCCGCATCCTAAATCTGTAAAAGCCCATTCCACGAGGAAAGTGGGCTCTTCTTGGGCGGCTGCCCGAGGGGTCTCGGCTTTACAACTTTGCCGAGCTGCTACTTGGTCGGGTTCAAACACATTTGCAAAATTCTACAAGTTTGATACCCTGGCTGAGGAGGACCTTGAGTTTGCTCATTCGGTGCTGCAGAGTCATCCGCACTCTCCCGCCCGTTTGAGAGCTTTGGTATAATCCCCATGGTCCTTACGGAGTTCCCAGCATCCACTAGGACGTCAGAGAAAATAAGAATTTACTCACCGGTAATTCTATTTCTCGTAGTCCGTAGTGGATGCTGGGCGCCCATCCCAAGTGCGGATTGTCTGCAATACTTGTATATAGTTATTGCCTAACTAAAGGGTTATTGCTATGAGCTATCTGTTCGTGAGGCTCAGATGTTGTTCATACTGTTAACTGGATATAGTATCACGAGTTGTACGGTGTGATTGGTGTGGCTGGTATGAGTCTTACCCGGGATTCCAAATCCCTTCCTTATTGTGTCAGCTCTTCCGGGCACAGTTTCCTTAACTGAGGTCTGGAGGAGGGGCATAGAGGGAGGAGCCAGTGCACACCAGGTAGTCCTAATTCTTTCCTAGAGTGCCCAGTCTCCTTCAGAGCCCACTATTCCCCATGGTCCTTACGGAGTTCCCAGCATCCACTACGGACTACGAGAAATAGAATTACCGGTGAGTAAATTCTTATTTTTTTGGCATCTATTGGCCAGTATATGAGCCTGCCCACCTACTTCACGGTGACCTCGTCGGACAGGTCCCTAACACTATAGGGGTTTACCCCCAAACTACCTCAGCCATACCACCCCAGGGCAATACACAGAAAGGGTATAGAAGTGAGAGATCAGTGTTAGGCAAATGAAATAAGCTGCTGAGTGTTAAAGAAAAAAAAGGAAGGAGGACAGCAGTAAGGTGTCAGTGTTAGAAAGTGAGGTTAGCTGATCAGTGTTACAAGTGTAAAAGATATGTGAAAAATGCTACAAACACAAGGTGATGTAGGTGTTAAAAATAAATGTAAGGTGGTGATACCCCAAGTGGTACAGCCAGAGCAATCCAGGGAGCTCCACGCCCCAAAAGTTCACCCACAAACTGACTTTGTATGTAATTGAAAGGATCATACCTATGTCTTTTGTGCAGTCAGCATGTGCTGGTTCCCTGTTTAAAAGCCTGAGAGGCAGTGGTTGGGGTGCTAATCCAGAGATGAGGGTGTCCCAAGCCCTCAGGTCTGTATACACACACATAATATAGACTATACTGTGGAGAGGGGGCCTGGACTGCACACCCTGGTACTAATAGAGGGGGTCCCATAGAGGAAGTTAACTGATCCACTAAGGTACCCAGTAACTGAGTGAAAGAAGCCCATGGGGGGTTCTTGAGTAGGTGCTGGGGATGTGTACTGTGCAGGTGGTGTATAGCATTTCACACAGAGCCCATAATGAACCACATCCCGTGCAGTTAATCCTGCAGGGCACAATCTGCATGACTGTAGAACTGGGTTGTCAGGCTGTTTGCGACTTTTGGTAGATATAGCTGTAACTAATATGGAGTCACCCACACACACAATAGTATATCAACAATGGTGTGGTAGCCTGAGATAGTATGTGACGATGTTCAGTAGTAACACTGAAACTTGTAAAAGATTACTACTGAAAACACCTGGTCCCCACAGGGTAGAGGGAAAAGACAGGGACAGATAGGAGTACACTGTATATGTAAAGCTCAAGAGAATAATATCAGACAGCAGAAACTAGCACAAGTCACATACAATGCAGAGAAATACAATATAACAGTATAACTGCAATGAGCACTTTATCAACTACTCGGCTTTGGTCGTTAGCAGGTAGGATATGTGTTGTTAAAACCAGGCTCTGTGGATACTGTTTTACAGAATGGCTGGCGGAGTCTCTGAGGGGAGGAGGGTATGGAGCTGCTGCTAAACGGTGAGAAGTCTGCGTGTACTGGCGCCCGCAGCTGGGGGAGGGGCTACAAGTTGGCGCTCCCTCCCCTCTGCTGGCATTTCAATCACTGGTAATGGTGGACCCTGTAATTAATGCCTGTGCCCCCCTATGCCCGAGTCCCTGGTTGGCTACAGTGTCCACAGCCAGCGCCAGCCTCCTGGGACGCGTGACTGAGACTGGGACCCTCTTACCTGCTCTCTGATGGCCGGCCACGCAGTCCAGCGGCTGCCAGCAGCAGCGGTGCTAGACACTTGTATGTGTGGGCCCCGCCGCAGGTACCGGTCTGAGGCAGTGGCCAAGCAGGAGTTTCGGCGCCGGAGGGGAGTGTTTGAGCCTGTGTACTGGAGTCTAACAGACATGAGCGCTGACAGGCTCATTGTAAAAAGAGACAAAATTATTGTAAAAAAAGCTTTGTGACTGCAGGATCAGCCCCCTGTAAAAAGGTGCATCCAGCTTCTGGCTGCAACATACAAAAAATGACCTGCCTGTGCATGGGGGTGGGGGTTATAGTGAGAGGGACCGGAGAATCCTGGGATATCTGAAAGGCTTAACTGTATGGTACCCAGGAGCTGATCCTACCACCTATAACCCCAATGTTATGCCTGTGGATGCCTATGGAACCCGAAGAAGAAAAAAAGGTTGGAGGGTGTATTACCAAAGGATAGGAGGCCCATAATTAGGCTGACCATATTATCCCTTTAACCTGGGACACTCATGAATTACACAGGTTCTGTGGCTGGCTGACTACACGCCTGCATTTCACCTGGTTTTAAGCAGCCACAGAACCTGTGTAAATTCATGAGTGTCCCAGGTTAAAGGGATAATATGGTCACCCTACCATAATTCACTGCTACCTCCCAAGGTCCGGAGGATCCAGTTTGATCTCTATACTTGTAATGGGATGGACTTTGCCAGATTCATAATTCTGGTAGCACCAGATCTTGGCAATATAATATTAAAAAAAGTTCATTCATTTTACGTACTCAGTGATTTATTGGGCATTTTCCTGCAGATAGAAAACAAATCATTGGTATTATGGAAGTTCTTCAGAGGCTCCTTTGGCTCACACATAGAAGTCACCTGTACTTTGCATGTTTGCAGAGTTTCCCCTCGCTTACTTATCTACAGTATTTTGCTTTTCTGTGTGCATAAGCAATGATTGGAATGAAAAGTCTGAGGTATAAGAAACATGACACAGCTTCAGTCCTATATATTGGGGATTTTTTAGAGATGGATGCAGATCTTGCTTCCACAGCAAGATCTGCGTTCATCTACTCGCATGCTGGAGGCCAACTAGCACAGGGCAAGGCTGCTCGGCATGTGTGTGGCGCCTCCCCATGATGCGTTTGCAATTTAATGCAGTGATTTGTGGTCAACCCCTGGCTGCACTCGCACCCAGTCCCGTGACATTTTTTTTTTTCCTTGGAGCTGATGCGTGTGACATCACGCAGCTGTCCCTAAAACGGTTTGGACATGCTTGCGTTGTCCGGACCATGCTCGCTAAAATGCCTCGTCGACGACCCCGTAATAGCTGCCACTGTCAGTCACCTTACGGTGGCATACTTCCAGGTGCGGCCGCATGGTGAAGGATCGCGCACTATTCTATGGCCAGCACACGTGCGCAGACCCAATAGATGCTACATGTGAACTTGCGGCTATGTCCATCTCTGAGTAAGGCTTATTGTCCCCATCTTTCTACAGAATGCCTTGTAGGAACCTTTCTGTTGCTGTGGCAGAGAGTCTGTACAAAGTGATGGGGAAACTGCTGATTAGCTCATTCCTGTGGGACAATTGCAGAGCAGGCACATCAAAGTGAACATTAATGTGATAAATTGTATTCATTTACCTTTGTGTTGTCAGTTTGCTCTGTTTTATTTGGTTTTTTTTTAAATGCACTATTGTTTTCAATATGAGACTTAAGGGGGTGAGATCGCATTGGAGCCCCAGCCCTGCAGTGTGTAAAAGTAAAATGACCACAGATACATTACTTTCCATTACCGGGGGATGGATCCAAAGGATCACGCTTTAGTTTCTGGGACCAAGCTCTGGAATGGTGACTATCAGAAATAGGAACCACGGAGATCTACGGGGGCTGCTGTTGGGATCAAAAATGGTGATGGCAGCAGCTATCTCTGATGTCCTCCCTCAAGACGCAGAAGTAGCCAAGCTCAGGTTGGCTATAATCTCGTTTGTCGCAGTGTGCACACATGCTCACGGGCTGTGTGTATATTCACACGCGCGATCCATTCACTTCACACCCACGATCGCGCAATGTAAAGAGTCTCAGCCCAGAGCACAGAGTGGGTACGATGAGAACGGCTACTTCTTTTACATTCAGGGGATATTATAAGTTTACGGATATTCCCTGTAAAAATGGGTGTTTATCTCGCAAATGACTTCGGGTAAATAGGCCTCAACATACTAATAATATAAAATAATGAATATGGGTGGCTCAGTAAGTAAGATAAGAAGAACTCTCACATGTGTAATGTTCTCCATTTCTAATTCCCTGCCAGGCCAGAGCAGGTAGACCACTGCTTCCCTTCATGGCCATTAGGCTACGGCCACACATAGCGGCCAAGCAGGTCCCGCTGAACAGGACCCGCTTGGCTGGGAGGGAGGTTTTGTGTGCACACGGATACTGTTCTGCAGGATCCAGCAGAACAGGAACCGGCCAGTGACGCACGGGATTTCAATAGCATTGAAATGTGTGTGTTCACCTCGAAATCCCGTTGTCCTGCCATCCGGCTCAACCGCAGCATGCTGCAGTTGGATCCGGCAGCGGCGGGACTGCCACACATGTGGGCACCTGCATAGGCACCTATGTGCAGTCTCTTTGCAGCCAAGCGGGTCCTGCTGAACGTGACCCGCTTGGCCACTATATGTGGCCATAGCCTTAGATTGCGCGTCATATTGTCCCAACATAGGGTGTAAGATGGCGGGACTGGCTGAAAGTTGGTCAAACATTAAGGTGGATAGTGTGATCAGATTTCTGTGTCTAAGGCTGGGCATACACTATACAATTATCTGGAAGACCATCTGTCTGGCCGGTTGGAAAGAAAATCTGGTAATGTATGAGAGCAAATGACAATTGACCATTTGCTCCCAAAAACTGGAAAATGGACAAACAATGGTCGTTCATGTTTGAGAGCAAATGGTCAATCGTCATTTGCTCCCATACATTACCAGATTTTCATTCCATTCCAACCATCCAGATTGGACCGATTGTCTGTCAGATAATTGTATAGCGTATGTCCACCTTAAAGGGCATACACTATATATAGCCAACTTGTAAATGTGTACAGTGATAACGTCATGTAATGGAAGCAGGATTGGGTATGGTGCACTGCCTTTGATAATAGCAGAACAGTTTTTCAAGATGAGCAGCGATCCAGTACTGGATCATCCTTCCTACAGCCCTGACCTGGCACCTAGTGATTTCTATCTCTTTGGACCATTGAAGAAGCACCTCGGTGAAAGGTAATTCGGTGACAGCGAAGTTCAGAAGTCATATCCTGGCTTCAGACGCTTGGCACTGATTTCTTCTATGCTGGGATAGATGCCTTGGTGTATCATTGGAACAAAATGCTTAGACAAGTATGGAGTCTGTGGAAAAATAACCTGTACCAAGGAAATACTATCGGTTATATATACAGATGTGTCCTCTTACATCTAGCCTCCCTGCATGTTAAACAACCCTTCTAGCGCCGAGCTTCTTTTCATACAACTTTTTTTCTCCGTTAAAATGTGTCTTATTAACAAATTGATGTGAATATGACGCACAAGCAGGTTTTGCTGATTAAAATGATATGTGGCATGTCATTATTCTGTGTGCGACCACGGCTGTATCTGAATACAAAATCTACAGTGTTTCCCTAGAAAATGAATATACGCGATGAGAGTTCTTGTTACCTTATTTATTAAACCACTCTAGTATATATTATACTAATCTTGAATGACACCAACTGCAGTCTGTAAGAGCCTTGGGACCTGGGTGATGCTCTGAGAAGCCACATTGCACTGGCTAGAATACCATTAAACTGTGGCCCAAGCAAAGCCAGACCTCCATCACTGTGAGAACATGTAAAATGATCTGAGAATTGCTGCGACCTGATAGTGCTTAAGCAATATTGCAAACAAGGATAGGCTCAGCTGTAATTGAATCTGAATGTGCTATTTTTTTATTTTTTATATTCCTACCCACTGTATCTATTGTTCCGGAAGTACAGTATGCTATATTTCTTTTTCAGCTCATCAACATGCAGACAAATCGGTGTCTTGTGGCTCAGGGTCATCCGAGCCAGAAGGGGGGGCTAGTAGTTGCTAAAGAGTGCGACTTCAATGATTCCGACCAGGTATGGTTTTTATGGTTCCTTCTTAATGTGATTAGCTGATTCAGTACAGATATGTATTTTTAAGTAAGACTGCCTGTCTGTTACACAAGGAAATTGCTGCATCTGAGATGGGGTGGCACTTGATATACCAGCTGTCGGGATCCCGGTGCTCACCATACCGACGCCGAAATCCCGACCGCCGGTATACCGACAAGTCTTCTCCCTCTTGGGGTGTCCACGACACCCCCGGAGGGAGAATAAATAGTCGCCACCATGCCCGGAGCATGGCGAGCGCAGCAAGCCTGCAAGGGGCTCTTTTTGTGCTCACCCCGCTGCCGGTATGCTGGGCGCCGGGATCCCAAGTGCCGGGAAAACCTACCACACCCCTGAGATGTGTCCATGATGTATTTCAGTATTGAGCGCTCACAACACAGATACACGTTAACTACACTACACTCTGCTCCCGTACTTTTATGTATGTAAAGTTAGACATGTATGTGTGACATTTTCAGATCTGGACTTACAATGAAGAGCACGAGCTTATCCTGAGCAATCTGCTTTGTCTGGATGTGTCCGAGACTCGGTCCTCAGATCCCCCTCGGCTAATGAAATGTCATGGGTCCGGAGGATCACAGCAGTGGGTCTTTGGAGTAAGTATATCTTAGACACTGAGAGTGTGTATGAATAGGGTGTGTACTTTTATATTGGTTTCTATATGGATAACGGAGCAGTGCCGGAGTAAATATGCAAGAAGCATTGCAGAGAACACAGAACTGCTTGTACCTGTAGTGCGTCACCAGCTTGCACTCCCTGGCTGCCATGATTTAGTATTAGGCAACTGTCATAACTCACTGTGCTAGTCTCATGCCATCAATGTTGGTGTTCATATTGGATGATGGGTCAAATTTGGCAAAAAAAATAATAATAAAAATCGCCAGTTAAAATGTTGCCATAAGACCATCCGCAATATTGCTCATAATATGGACTGTCTATTGGAGCTGAAAAATATAGATTTGTCCTTATTTACCATAAAGGCCACTCACTAGTTACTGGACATCATGTGTGTGACATCGTACTGAATGATAGACAGCATATCCCTTCTCCTCTCCTGCTTTGAGTGACTTGTGAAATATTGGGAGGCCTCCTGGGAAAGCTTTTCCCAAGAGTTGGTCACAATATGCAGCGGCGTGCCATAATGATATACCTCCATCCACAAGCCCAGTGTTCTTAGTGAACATCGAGTGAGCAAGGGGTTGATGACGTGATTTTCGGCATTAAATGCTTTGCCCGCAGATTGCATCATCAAGTCCTGCTTATCATCTTTTCATCTCTTCTCCCAGAAGGACAGTATGGTAGATGGTACAGTGTGAGGTAGAGCATACTGGTACTGGTACATCTGAAATGAATAGAAGAGAGCAGTCGCCCAGTTTTTAAAAACTGCTCTTTCATGGCGTTGAAAGATCATAAGTAAAACTTCCCCGTAAAGTAATGAACGTTGGAGAGTAAAGTATCCCACGATTTTGTTTGGGGAATCTCCCTCTGTTACTTGGTTGCAGTATTTTACTATTAGCCAGTTGCCTAGAGAATGTCTAATTGGTCTTGTACTGGCCATGCATTGGCAGGAGCCCAGCATGTTTCATCGCCCAGATAGTACTTGTGATGTTATTTTTATGAGCTATGAGATTTTTATTGCTCTCCGGTTGAAAATGAAATTTTTTTTTCTTCAGAAAAACAACCGTCTCTACCAAGTGTCCGTTGGCCAGTGCATGAAGCTCATCGATTCGCTCAGCCATAAGGGGTACGTGGCTGTGGCAATCTGTGATGGGTCACCCTCCCAGCAGTGGCATCTGGAGAACTGAAATGTCTGTAACATGGGCCCATAGACAAACCCGAAGAGGATGGAAGTGTTGTTACAAGCCCTATGCTGCTATTTTACTATGGTTCATTTTAAAGAATATTTGCCCAGAATGTTAACAACAAAGTGTTGTGCATGTAGGCAACAGGTAAACTCGTATATGCATAGCTAAACATGCTTCTCATTACTAATGTGCAATTTACCAAGAAGCATTCTGGGGCATACGGTAAGAAATTTTATGTTTTTTAAATGTTCAGAAACCCCAGTTGGTCCAATGAAAGAATTTTAAAACCATTGACACTATTTTATATTTTACATCTTACTGTAAGATAAGTATTAAGTACTTTTTAACAAAATTGTGTAAAGTGTTATATTTTAGGCATTCCCTATTGCATTGATACTGCGTATACTTTACATGGCTTGAGGCATTTTTAATAAAACGTAATTATTACTGTGAACTCTATTTGTTTAAAAACAGTTAATTTTTATTTTCAGTCTGGAATATCTGTTTTAAAAGTAGCATAATTATATTAAATGACTACATTATAAGAAAACTGCATATTGATATTTGATTGCCTCTGGCCAGTAGATTTATTAATAGCCTGAGAGATAAATAATGTGGCTTCCCATTCATTCAACTTTCCATCCTACCCTCTAAAAATGTTAATTATAAGGAACCCCAAACTGTCTCAGCACATTGATATTCTGTCTTCACACCCAGGGCGGCATGTAATGACGCCCAGGTTCGGTGGCCATGTGGGATGCTGGCCAAACTCTGAATTTTTTTTTTTAAAGTGGCAATTACTTACAAAGCATGGTTTTGCATAGTAAGTGATTGTCCCTATAAAAATAAGTCAGAGTTCGGCTGGCATCCCACATGACCGCCGAACTCTGGCGTCATTACATCTGGCCCCGTGATTGAGAAACAAAAATGTAGGTTTATACAGGAAATCTAACAATCTGAAAGTATGCAGCGGCATGCTATGTGAGCTATATTTTCTACGACCATTAAAACATTCAGCCAAAACTTGCCTTGTATCCTAAATGTCCTTTTTTTTTTTTTTTTTCTTTTTTAAATTTTTTTATTTAGAATGTCAGGTGCCTCCAGTATTATAACTGATGTAAGGCAGGTCAGCCAGTGCGTCACTGTACATGGGAACTGTATCACACTGGGGGGGGTGATTCAGAAGTGGGCGAGTTACGTCTGTGAGTAAGTGTAGTTATGACGCATTTACGTTACCGTTGGACTCGCAGATTTTAGTTTGCAGTCCCATCGGGCTATGTGCATAAATCCACGAGTCCAGGGCAAGGGAGGTTGGGCAAGTTCAGCTGCTGTTTTTGATTTTTTTTTTTACACTGTTGCAACGGCAGTACACCCCCCGCATCACATAGAATTTAACCCCTGGAGTTTAACAATGTGTACTTGTCGCTTGTCTAGGAACAGTGTTTGAGTTAAGCTCACAATCTGATTTCCTGGATTGGGCACAAATATATGTATACACATTTGTTTTCTTGAAGGGACTTTATATTGATAAGCTACTTACTAAATATCACTACAGAAGAAAAAAGGCAACTTGCTCAATCCAGTTATAGCTGGGATTAGTGCAAGTGTAGGGAAAAACAAAATCTTATCCCTCTGTGCTCCGCTGCAAGTCATGGAAAAGACCAATTTAAATGCTGCTGCCGAAATAATAGAAGCGGAAATTACTTTACAATATGACGCGCTGAGACAGGGCACATGAAGATAATCTAGCACAGCACTGCTTCCCACTCTCATTGCCAATTGTTCTTATTAGGTTCCTTATGTTTAAGTAAGGCTTAACATTACTTTATATTTTCAATTAATGTTCAATAAAGAGTATGGACAGAAGTTTCTGTGCAGAACTATTTTTGTGTGTTTATTTTATATGGTGAAAAATCTTAAAGCGGTCCGCTCTGTCTTTCTGATAACAAAAGGGGTTTGGTATTTTTCTCTCTTTTGGGGAAAGGAGGGAAGAACCCAGGGGTGTTGGAGGCATTTCTGTAAGAAACTTTAATCATCAGCTGCACACAGTAAAGAATGGGATTGAAATCTAGAATGAATGTCGAGTTCTCCCAAGATGGTGTGAGACACTGGCATGTTAGGAGTTTGACTGGGGTGGTACACCTGTGAAACTGTAACGCAGGTGAGCTCAGGGAGGACAAAAACCTCCCATGGAGCAGAGAAGCAAGAGTGCGGAGGTGCAATTCTCGGGCCATAACTCCCCCAAAAATGATCTTGTTCTCAGAGAAAATTGGGGCAGATACAAAACTGTTAGTTCATCCTGTTGCCCTCCTTCTCTGCTCCCACAGTTTGTGTTTCCATCAAATCTTTCCACACTGAGTGAAATGTGTGACTATAAACTAAAATGGTGAATTAAGAAAACCCAAGGCCTCCTTTACACATTTGTCTTCCCATTTTACATTGTGGACAGTTACCTGCTCGTATAACCTGCACAAATGCCGTGCTGGGCCATTCCATGACAAGGAGTAGAAATTTCCCATATGTGACATTACTGGAGTATTCAGTTTTCCCATTTTTTGCACCGTTTTTGAAACAAAAGGGTGTACTGCGACTTTTGAGTCACCCTGTAGTGTCTACATTAAGGGGAATATTCGATAAGTGTCGGATCCATTCCGACATGCATTTGTCGGAATGGATCCGACAAGGGCTATTCAATGAACTGCCAAATCCGACTGTCGTTCCCAGTGAGCCATTCCCAGTGTCCTGCCCTGCGAGCGGCTGCTAGGTGCGCAGACAGCAGCAGCTGGGTGTGCTTGCAGTGGGGGGGAGCTGACCGCAGCGGGGGACATGTCTGCGGCGGCGGGGGGAGGCGTTGCCGGGAGTAAGGAGCCTGGCCGTGGGACGCTCTGCTCAATCCGACTTTTTTTAAAGTCGGATTGAGATTGTCGGAAAGGGGGCCAAAACCTGTCGGATTTGGCCCTGTTTCCGACAGAAGCATGCGTATTGGCGCCTATTCTGCCGATCCACGTGTTTTCCGACAAGTCCACATGCACCATGCTGTGTGTATGTGTGGATGATAAGTTGTTGTGTGGTATAGTAAAATAATCAAACGTGAGATAGGTGTAATAAACTGGTGATAACGCTAAGAAAACTCCAAACAAGTGGGTACTATAATAAGTGATATAATGTGAGATTCTAAGAGTTGGACAAAGACATATTTTCTTTTTTCTATATTTATCAAGTTGTATGGAATAATAGTAGAAATAAAATATAAAAATATAAAGGACGGATATGGATGTATTGACAATGGTAGACAGATATAATATCAGTGGATATTAGTAGTACCTTTTTTACCCACACCTTCGCATTCTCTTTGATTATTACTCAGACATTATATCTGACCTCTTTCAGTTTAAAGAAATGAATTACTGTATAAACGTAGAACGGAAGAGCTTGACAATATCTTCTACATCACAGGAAGACTTTACCAAACTTAAATATACATTACAGAGACAGATAAGGACAAACTGGGATTTCACTAGCCTTGAAAATTATTGAAAACAAAAAATAATACCAAGGGGCTTGAGACCCAACCTATTTCCCTCATTTTATTTATACACTGACAAACTAAGAAAGAATGGAAAGCTAGCTTGATGAAATGCTCCTAAGAATTGGTGGGAATTTTGATTCGTCATAATCACCTGATCTAGGAGGAATGTTCCAAAGATATAGAAACATTGGGAAAGAAGTTGGAACAGTGGGATCAAAACCCACAATTTCCGAATTGTTTTAAGAAAACAAATCTAGATATCTGAGAAATCCATTATTGAACGCAAAAAGAACAAGTTCACTCGAGACAAGAGACTTCACAACAGGGATAATCTTCCGCAGAACAAGACCAGTCACAGGAGAACGAAGTACAGTCCAAACAGGAACACCATCTTCTGAGATAATTTTCCAGCACAGAGGACTATGGAGACTTAAGCCCTCAATATAGAAATACTATAACCCCTAGGGGAAAATGCAGCTCCCAATCATCAAGGGATTTTTTACATTATGGTAGAGGATCCCAAGGATGTCCGCCAAGAGAAAAACGAGGTGGGGCAAGAAGAAAAGATTATACAAGATGGGAATCACACTCCCCAAACCGTTTTCCAACGAGGAGAAACAAAACTTAGCAATGAATGGTTCCATACTTTAGATCATCAATCTGTCAACTCAACAAAGAACAGGAAAAAGTTCTCCGTAAAGGATTATCTTTCTCACCAACAAACAATTTGACTGGTTTCTGTGGGAAACCAACCTTCGCTTATTTGGACGCAAACTTTTACTCAACTAAATTTTATACTTGTAAGACTAAATGTAATCCAATCCAACCAAGTCCAACCCAGTCTTATACTGATGTGACAACACTGATGTCACAAGAGGAAGCCGCAATATTAGCTCTGGAAGAATTTTATGAATCTGTAGATTAAGACCTACATCCTCACAAAGACCCAAATGCAAAAAAAAG
This sequence comes from Pseudophryne corroboree, assembly GCF_028390025.1. Lineage (NCBI taxonomy): Eukaryota > Metazoa > Chordata > Amphibia > Anura > Myobatrachidae > Pseudophryne > Pseudophryne corroboree. The sequence continues at coordinate 165,063,106 of NC_086448.1, forward strand.
CACACTGCATATTTTCTTACTGATTCCATTTGTCCAGAAATGAGAGTGTTCACCAATTTGGTCTCAAAAGATCTTGACAAACTCCATAAAAGGAAGAGATACCAAGTACATAAAGATAACCTTACTAAAACAGAATTTGAAGATATCAAAGAGATAAGAATTTGGCAAGATGTCCTTGTAAAACCCTCAGACAAAGACTGCAACATCGTCATATGACCAGTAGATTTATACCTGAAGGAGGCGAACAAACAACTGAATAACTCCTTGTGTTCTAAGAAAACCCTACATGAGCCAACTGAAAACTTCAAAAGAGTTATGGTAGACATATCATTGTTAACTCTGTTTCTTCGAGGTCCATAGGCTCCACAGGATGTACCATGGGGTATCGTTGGTTTGGAGAGAACTGGGCACCAAACAGTTAAACTTTTAGGTCCCAGGATGCACTGGGTGTTCCCCTATACCACGGCCCCAGCCCCAGGTGATCCGGTTTAGTGAACAAGCCCAAGGCAGGAGCAGGACAGAGAAGGAAGAATGGAACACAAGAACAGACTCGCATTAGTAGAAGAGAACTAGTGACCATATAATATTACCTATAAGTCAGGTGCATCAGGGTGGGTGCCCTGTGGAGCCTATGGATCTCGAAAGAAACATAGTTCACAATGGTAAGTCTGCAATAACTCTTAATTTCTTCTTCACAGTCCATAGACTGCACAGGATTTACCATGGGGATGTCTCAAAGCAGTTTCCCCTAAGGGAAGGGATGTTCCTGAGCAGTACGGAGAACCCGCCGCCCAGAGGCAACATCTTGGGAGGTGAAGGTGTTGAGTGAATAAAAACAGAGGAAGGTGTTGACAGAAAACCACGTGGCAATTGTTCAGCAGACGCTCCACGAGGGCCCCACAGATCTAGTGGAGGGATCTTTGATGGTATTTGGAACCAGAAGGTCTGCCTCCGTGTATGCCTGAGAACTAATCATTCCAAGCCATCTAGTGGTCTACTTATTAGCAGGACAGCCTTTTTTGTGAAATTCGTATAGAACAAAAAAAAGAGTATCCAGTCTTCGTAGAGATTTGGGGGGTAATTCAGACCTAATTGCTAGACTGCGTTTTCTCACAGCCTGCGATCAGGCCTGAACTGCGCATGCGTATGTACCGCAATGCGCAGGCGTGACAGACCACAGCAATGGGGATTGGTGAATAGCGATGGGATGGTGCCAAAAAAAGCGATCGCAAGGTGACTGACGGGAAGAGGGCGTTTGTGGTTGGCAACTGAGAGTTTTCAAGAAGTGTCTGGAAAAATGCAGACGTCTCCAAGCGTTGGTAGGGAAGGTGTCTGATGTCAATTCCGGACCTAGACAGGCTGATGTGATCGCAGCGGCTAAGTCAGTCCTGGACTACGCAGAGACTGCACAAAATCAGTTTGTGCAGCTCTGGTACACATGCGTTCGCACACTTGCACAGCTAAAATACACTCCCCCTGTAGGCAGCGACTAGCTGATCGCAGGGCTGCAAAAATCGCTGCCCAGCGATCAGGTCTGAATTAGTCCCTTGGTTCAATCCACATAAGTTCACAGTGCGTGAACAACATCCAGCAAAGCTTCACCTGCCATGATGGTGGATGATTGAAAAGCTGGCACAACAATCTCCTGATTGATATGAAACCAGGAGACAACTTTCGGGAGGTAGCCATACCAAGTTCTGAGGACAGCCCTATCCTGGTGAAAAAACAAAAAGGAATAGCGACATGATAACACTCCTAGGTCAGTAATTTCAGATCCACAGATTCCAAGGTTTCAAACGATGAAGCCTGTAAGACCTGAAGCTCCAAAGACAAGTCCCACAGGGCCACCCGAGGGACAAAAGGGAGGTTGTGTCTTGAGAACTCCCTGAAGGAAGGTCTGGACATCCGGTATAAAAGCAATTTTACGTTGGAACCATACTTAAAGGACCAAGCAATGATCTAGATCCAGTCCTACTTGTAGAAAGTTCAGGACTGTAGCCAGCCTAAAGGTATTAGGAACAGGATCTCTAGGTGCACACCACCTACAGTATGAGTGACATATTCTGTAGTAAATCCTTGTGGAAGCAGGTTTTATGAGCCCTGAACATTGTCTGCACTACCTGGCATGACAAATCTCGATTCAAATTTCCCACACTCGCTTACAAAACTCTCACACACACCTCTCCCACTTACATCTCTGATCTTATCTCCCTTTACACTCCCACCTGTCTTCTTCGCTCTGCTAATGCACGCCGCCTCTCCTGCCGATTGATTACTTCCTCTCCTACCTTCAAGATTTCTCATGTGCTGCTCCCTTTCTCTGGAATTCTCCACCTCTCTACAAAACTTCAAGCGTGCTCTCAAGACCCACTTCTTCACCAAACCCAGCCGTCTCTCATCCTAAGCCTTCTGTGGCCCACCCTTACTTTCTACCCCATCTGTGTCACCCCTGTCTGTCTGCCCCTCCCCTTTAGAATGCAAGATCTCACAAGCTCCTCTCCTCAACCCTCATGTTCTTATCCTTCTCTTACCCATCCTCAATGGCACCTAATCCCATGGCTTCTGCTACCTTGATACTTATGTCAGTGTCATCTGCTGATGCAACTATGTTTGATTTACCCTATACTTGTCCTATATTGTCTTCAACTGTAAGTCACTATTGTCCCGTTTTGATTTGTCATTTATGTACTCTGTAATTGGGTGCTGCGGATCCCTTGTGGCGCAGTATAAATAAAGGATAATAATAATCTCAAGAGAGATGTCTCAAGAGCCACGCTGTCAAAGACAGACCTGCCAGGTTTGGTTGTAGGCATGGTCCCTGAATCAACAGATATGGCTGTAGAGGCAGTCTGAGAGGATTGTGTACGGAGAGTTTCAGGTCTGCAAACCAAGGCTGTCTCAGCCAATACAGAGCTATGAGGAACACGGTGCCTCCTTCCTGTTTGAACTTGTGAAGTACCTTCGATAGGAGTGATACCAGAGAAAATACGTAAGCCAGATTGGAATTTCAATTTACTGCCAGAGCGTCCACAAAAGCTGTGCTTGGTTATCTGGTTCTAGATGCTTACCTCGGTACCTTGCAATTGTGGCGTGATGCCATGAGATCCACATACATGAGGCCCCACTTGTACGCAAATATTTGAAATATTTCTGGATGTAGAAACCATTCACCGGAGTGTACATCCTGATGACTTAGGAAGTCCGCTTCCCAATTGACAATTCCTGAAATAAAAACTGCAGAGATAGCTGGGAGGGGATGATCTGCCCAAGGGAGAATGCGGGATACTTCCTTCATGGCAGCTCGACGGTTGGTACCTCCTTGGTAATTTATGTAGGCTACTGCGGTCACATTATCGGACTGTACCAGAACAAGTCTGCTGTGAAGAACCTGTGCCTGAAGGAGTGCTTCGTACATTGCCTGAATCGCCAGAATGTTGATGGGTAAACGGCTGTCCTGTATTGTTCATTGTCCCTGAAAAGACTGGTGACAAGTTACTGCTTCCCAGCCGCGAAGACTGGCATCCGTGGTCAGGAGCACCCACTCCGGGATCCAAAGGGGACACCCCTGGTTCAAATGGGATGTGTGTAGCCACAGTAACAAGGAAAGCCAGACCTCCTGATAAGCTAGTGGTGGCTGATCCAGCGTTACAAGATCAGATGCTGAAGAGGCCTGGAGTGGAATTGGGCATATTCCACCATGACAAATGGACCCCAAGACCTGCATGGCCGAGTGGATGGACACTCGCATTCATTGAAGAAAGCTGCACAGGTGCGTGTGAAGGGTTGATCCTCTGTACCTGTGAATCTAGAATGGCACCTAGATGTTACATCCTCTGAGAGGGGGACAGAAATGACTTTTTCCAGTTCAGAATCCAGCCATGCAACCGAGATGTTGCTGTAATGTCTCTGGCGACTGTGATAGAATCAGCATGGTTGTGTAGTTAGGGAAGGATATGAACCCCCTGACGCCTGAGATGTATGGCCATAACTGCCATAATCTTGGTAAAGACCTGAGGGGCTGTGAAAAGTCCAAATGGCAAAGCCCTTAACTGAAAATGTTGCTGATTGACAGCAAACCTGAGGAAACACTGATGGTTGTAATAGGCACATGCAGGTATGCATTCTGGATGTCCAGGGAAACCATAAAGTCCCCAGGCGCCTAAGCTAAATCAATGCAGTGGAGGGTTTCCATGCGAAACCTGGGGACCCTCATGAGTCTGTTAAGTGACTTCAGGTTAAGGATTGGTCGAAAGGACCTATTGGGTTTTGGACAAGAAACAGTGTGTAATAGAACCCTTTCCCCTGCTGATGTAGGGGGACAGGTATTATTACCCCTTATTGTAGAAGGGAGTGAATAGCCTATTGAAGAGCCACAGCCTTTACCGAATCTGCTTGCAGACCAGTACAAAAACTGCGGGTGGGGGGGAGGGTCGCCCCTGAAAGGTGAGGACGTACTGCTGGGAGACCTGCTTCCAGGCATCCATAGTAGTTTGACGCCAAGTTTCTGTTACCCACCCTATGGTCTCCCAGGAGGAGTCCCGTACCATCAGGCAAAATGTTTGTCATCCGGCTTAGAGCCCGGACGTCTGGCATGCCAGGATTCTTAGATCTAGTCTTATTGGACCTATAGAAACTAGAGTTTGTAGGGAACGACTGTCCCTTAACCTTTCCCTGTGGATAAAAGAACCCAAAGGATGATGTTTTTGCCTTGGGAGCTGCAGCTGAAGTGAGAAAGCCTGTCTTAGAAGGAGCGACAGTGGCTACTATCTTGTCCAGCTCAGCGCCAAATAGAATATTCTTTGTAAAGGGTAATGACTCCAATGCTTTTTTGGAATCTGAGTTTGCCCTCCAGGCGTGAAGCCAGAGCACTCTTCTAGCAGCTGACACTTTAGAAGTAAATATCCCTGTATCACGGGCTGCCTCCATAATATGAGAAATGCAGGAGAGCTGCACCCTGGTAGCATCTGAGAGTAGACTGTACTCAAGTACATCTACCCAGCCTTCAATAGCTTTGGCTACCCAGGCCATATCTATGGCTGGACATGTGAATGGTACCTGCCTGAGAAAAAATAGTTCTGAGGAAAATTTCTATTTTCCTATCTGTTGCATCCTAAAGGAAGGAGATAGACAGAATGGGTAATGTAGAACTTTTCAGTAGACGAGCTATAGAAGAATCTACCTAGAGGGGTGCTTCCCACTTAGTACATTTTTCCTCTGGGAGAGGATAGAGAGAAGCCAGCTTACTTGGTAACTGAAACTTCCTGTTAGGTGTTCCCTGGGCTTGTGGATGATGATGATGATGATGATAATAATATCCTCAGTTGGATGTTGCACTGTGTTTGTTGTTATTATTGCTTTTATTAAAGTGCAACATCAACACTAAAGGACAGCCTTCTGCAGGACTACACACCACAATCTGCTTTCACAGTTGATCTTCCCACTAACTGGGGGCATTTTGCCCATGTCATCCTTCTTCCATAGAGCAGTAACAGTGAGGCCACCATGCCTGGGTACCCTAAGCAGGGACCATCACTGTCTCTAGAGCACCTTGCTGCTTGCTCACATAGCATACCTAATGGAAAAATCTAATCAGGCAGCATCCAAGGTACCTGAAAGAATCCTACCTGGGACTCCATCATTGTTACACCAGTAGGTAACCCTTCTCTAGTGCACTGTCATACTATCCAATATGACCCATTCCAGGAGGGACAAACTGCTCTACTCCTAGACTTTCCTCTTAATTTATGATTGCCGTCACCTGTGTTTCAGTAGTTATTTGATAAAAAAAGGCGTTTCACCACAGATGATGGCAAAGATTCTTTGAAGTTTTATCAATCAAAAACTGACATAGTGCATTAAAACACAGAATACACATTGAGAAAAGTCTCTTTGCTGTGTAGAAATATGGGCCGGCTCCGTAGCCTAATGGTTATGTTTCCTGCACACAGTGAACTAACAATGAGTACCAATATCAATAACCAGCCAGGCAGCATTTTCTGCGTGGCTGGTTATTGATATTGGTAACAGTCTCAGACTATGCTTGGAAATGTGGTGGCTCAGTGAGTACCTTGAAAATACTTCCACATGGCATAAAGTACCCTGGGCTGGTGGATGATGATTGTATCCTCAGTTGGATGTTGCACTGTGTTTGTTATTATTATTGCTTTTATTAAAGTGCAAGATCAACACTAAAGAACAGCCTTCTGCAGGACTACACATCACAATCTGCTTTAACAGTTGATCTCCCCCACTAACTGGGGGCATTTTGCTGATTTCATCCATCTTCCATAAAGCAGCAACAGTGAGGCCACCATGCCTGGGTACCCTAAGCAGGGACCATCACTGTCCCTAGAGCACCTTGCTGCTTGCTCACATAGCGTTCCTAAGGGAAAAAGAAGACATCTCATCAGGCAGCATCCAAGGTACCTGAAAGAATCCTACCTGGAACTCCATCATTGCTACACCAGTTGGTGACCCTTCTCTATTGCTCTGTCACAATATCCAATATGACCCATTCCAGAAGAGACAAAATGTTCTACTCCTAAACTTTCCTCTTAGTTTATGATTGCCGTCACCTGTGTTGCACTAGCTAATTGATAAAAAAAAAAAAGGCATTTCACCACAAAGACTCTGGAGTTTTAGCAATCAAAAAACTGATCTAGGGGACACCGAAGTACCTGACGGCCTGGACATCCGCGACGGGTGACTGGTGGGCTGGGACGGAGGCCAACGGCGGGGAGGTAAGAGGCGCCCTCTCAGACCCTCTCAGACCTACACTGGTCCCGACCTCTACCCCTGCGGACGCCCTCCCTTGTTGTCCCTTGCTGTACCCCGGCACGCATACCCCGATCCTCACATCCCCGCGCTCGGACATAGGCGGGAGAGAACCGCGGAATAGGCCGAGGCCCTCTCACCGGGCAGGAACCGGGGACTGGACTCTGACGCTACACCCAGATGAAAGGGGGCTGCCCCCACCTTTCTCTATAGGCTTGTATACCTGTGCTCCCCTCTCGGTGCCCCTTTCTCGCCTCCGGAGCTTCTCTGCGCCATTGCGGTATATCAGGGCGGAACGAGTAAGGCCTCCGGACGGCAGTGCCGCTCGGGTACGCCGCGGGCGGTGAAGAGCCTAGTGCCCCACACAATCTCAGGATAGAGGGGCGGCCACACAGCTACCCGTGACCTCTCGCTAGGCCTAGTGAGACTAAACTGGGCTGGGACCTGGACGTCCTCTATCCGCCTACAGACCACTGCGGCCTCCTGTTGACTGCCTGCCACCTTGACCCTCCTATAGTCTGCTGTAGTCCCCTCCGAACCGGGATTTATTTACAAAGCCTAACTAAGGCACAGTGCCTGACCTGCAGCCCTTGTGGCCCCGCGATAACCATTCTCCGGATAACCGCGGATGCCGGTGCGGCCTCCCCACCGGAGCTATGTGAATACCAACAACGGAACATGAATCACCGTGTTCTATATGATGCCATGCTGCAGTCCACGGCGCTTGCAGGAGCACGCCTGATGTATATTATGCTATAACAAGACCAAACCACGCAGAGGGGATAACGGGCTCTACTTCAGATTGGGATATGTCCTAAACGTTTTCTTCCTCGGGGCACTGCTCTGGACTCTGCTCTCTTCACTCAGATAAATGACAAGACGGCGCCGATCTGGCAACGCGTCAAAAGCTAAACCCGCGACTACACAAGCTGCAGCCTTTCATACTCTATTTGGCGCCCCTGTTCCTGACCCCGCCATCTCTACACCTCTCCCTGACTCCTCGCCGTCAACCATAATGGAGGAGACCGAGGCCCCGCCCTCTCCGAAACACCGACAAGCCGGGCCTGTGGGCAGGGACACTGCGGATATGACGGCAGTCCTCATACAACTACGCTCTCTTCCGACTCGCCAAGACATCCAACAAGATTTGTCTAATATGGAAAAAAGAATCCATGATTCCTTACAAGCGAGCCTATCCACCATCCAATCTGATCTCACGCAAGTAGCAAACAGAGTGGTCGACCTGGAGGATCACAGAGATGCAACGGACTCGAAACTCGCTGACCTCCACGATCTAGTATCTCGATACTCACGTACCACAACTGAAATGAGACGTAGGCTGGATGATATAGACAACAGAGGTAGACGGAACAATTTAAGAGTCAAAGGTTTACCTGAAGATGTACAGCCCCAGGCTCTAGTGACGACACTGACTACAATATTTAACAACCTCATTGGCGTCGATCCCAGCTCTCAGATAGAGTTTGATAGAGCACATCGGGCACTACGGCCGAGAGGAGCACCCACGGAGCGGCCTAGAGATGTCATATGCCGGTTGCACTACTTTCAAGTGAAAGAGACTATATTACAGAAATCAAGACAGACCCCGACCATAGATTTTAATGGCCACCACATACAGATTTTCCAGGACCTCTCTTGGATGACCCTACAGCAAAGGCGACTCCTCCATCCCCTTACGGAAGCTCTTCGGAAGAAGGATATCAGATTCCGCTGGGGCTTCCCTTTGAGCATACAAGTCACCCGAGATGGGAACAGACATGTTCTGGAGGACTATGATGGTGTCCCATCATTTTGTACCGCCCTGGGTCTGCCGCTGATCTCACTGCCAAATTGGATGGACCCCCTGCAGCTTCCCACTCCGACACAGGCCCGCAGGGAGCCTTGGAAAACAGTGGGCACCTCCAGACGACGCAATCGGACTGGGAAACCTGACGAAGCATCGGGAATTTCTTGATTCCGTCGACCAGCCTAAATTGTGTTATCTTTTTCTTTTTTTCCTGGTTACCCCACTGCATGATCACATTGATATTGTTATTGGTTGTTTAATGTGTGAGCTTCAACTGCCCTGTGAGCACATGCTTCTTTCTTAATGTTAGAAATTATTTACGTAATTAACCAGGGCGATTGCTTGTAGGTGGTGCGGGATTAGGTGACAGAGTGGGGGGAGGAGGTTGTTTTGTTTCCTTCTACCCACTTCCTTACCGACCAGGATATATCCCTTGGGATTGTTACCTTACTTACTTACTTACTAAAAATTGTTGAGCCCGATATCACCCTTTGAACCCCCCTTCCTCTGCTGTATATTTTTTAGACCATGGGAAGCTTAATCTATACCCGTGGCTATCAATGCAGAGACAGCTACTATATGTTGTTGTATATGTTTTCTTTTTCTTTTTTGTTTTTTGGGTTTTTCCCATCTCTTTCTATATGCTACAATTCCTATGTCTCCCTTTCCTTCCTCATGTGTCCACCCGCCCTCCCCCCCCCCCTGTGCCACTACCACTTTCAGCTATCTCATGATGCAACAATGTGTCAGAGTCATAGTCGAGATGTATCATTCAATAAGCCGATCCCTGCTTTCATTTCTATATGGCTAGCTTAAAAATTGTTTCGTACAATGTAAAGGGTTTAAATATCCCTGAAAAGAGATCAGGTCTACTACATACCTTACATACTGATGGGGCGGAAGTTGTTTTCCTGCAGGAAACACATTTCAAGCAGGGGGTCTCCCCCGGCCTTTGCTCTCGTCATTTTCCCACTGGTTATTTTAACGACTACTCGGGGGCGAAGGCTAGGGGGGTTGCCATTCTTTTTGCCAAGCATTTGAGATTGCTGGATGTCTCCGTGACACTGATCGGTGACGGGAGAGGGATCCTGGTTAGAGCTTCCATAGCCCATCAGACTTTCACCTTCGTAAACCTCTACCTTCCCAACCAGGGCCAAACCCGGTTCCTTAGAGAATCGTTGGAACTAATCGAGCAAAACATACTAGGTACTCTGGTAGTGGGTGGGGATCTTAATTGGGTCCTTGAACCAAGCTTGGATTCTTCCTCTGGGTCTCCACGAAATACTCTTAGAGAGTCCAGGAGATTTAGGACTGTTTTACATGATTTTCAATTGGTTGACGCCTGGCGTCTTCTGCACCCTGTAGATAAGGATTTTACCTTTTACTCACCCCCACATAACTCATATTCTCGAATAGACTACCTCTGTGTGAGCCATGCCCATCTAGATTTATTGGTCGATGCAACTATCGGCCAAATAACGATGTCAGACCATGCACCGATTACGCTAACCCTCGTTCTCCGTCATCCCCCCCCCAAACACTGGCGCTGGCGATTCAATTAACAACTCCTTCGAGATCCTGTTTATCGAGGCCAAATTGAGACAGCAATAGACGACTATGTCTCTTTGAACGCGACTGGAGATATATCTCCGGTTGTATTATGGGAAGCACACAAATGTGTGATTAGAGGCCAGTGCATACAAATGGGCTCACGTCTGAAAAAACAGAAAGCTGAATGTAGAAATGCCTTATTAGAGAAAATCAAAATACTAGAATTGACTCATAAATCCACGTTGACGTCGGATACTGATGTTGAACTCCAAACAGCGAGACAAGCCCTTAATAACTTACTTAGTGACGGTACCCGTAGGGCGTTCCGTAAATGTAGACATAAATATCATAGATGGGGAAATAAACCCGGTAAACTTCTAGCACGTGCTCTTAGAGCTCAGAGATCTTTGACATACATACCCAAGCTCACAGGTGCTGACGGGATAACCCGGGCCTCTGATACGGAGATAGCGGCGATCTTCCATACTTATTACTCAGCCTTATACTACTTGACCTCTGAGCAGACGACAACCGCACGCGCTGACCACACACATAAAATACAGGAATTTTTGGATGAGATCTCTTTCCCGACTCTTCCATCGGACATTACTCGGGCACTAGATGACCCCTTTACTGGGGAAGAACTGATGGCTGCCCTAAAAGCGTCTCCCAATGGTAAAAGCCCGGGGCCGGATGGTTTCCCAGTCACATATTATAAGGCCTTCCAGGATAAACTCAGCCCCCTTCTCCTGCAAGCCTGCAATGCCATATCATCAATGGCTCCTTTTTCAAGCCAGTCCTTAAGCGCCCATATTACTGTCATTCCAAAAGACTCTAAAGACCCGACGCTCCCTTCTAGCTATAGGCCGATTTCGCTATTAAATGTAGATGTTAAGTTATTTGCAAAGCTCATGGCTAATCGCCTTAAGCCACTGCTACCAGATATAATCCACCCTGATCAAGTCGGCTTTGTTATGGGCAGAGAGGCCAGAGATAATACTATTAGAGTCATCGATCTGATAGCTCACGCGCAGATGACTGATACGCCTCTCATGCTCCTTTCCACAGACGCAGAAAAGGCCTTTGATCGGGTGGATTGGGATTTTATGGAGGCAGTACTTCGGCGATTGGGTCTGGGGGATGCTTTTCTACAAAAGATCCTCTCACTATATAGGGCCCCATCTGCTTGGGTCAGGGTGAATGGCGTCCTTTCTGAATCCATATCAATCTCTAACGGCACACGCCAGGGTTGCCCGCTGTCACCCTTACTCTTTGTTTTATGCATGGAGGCCCTGGCACGTGCGATTAGACACAACCCTGACATTGCGGGACTTCGGGTGGGTAAAGCTGACCATCGCCTGGCCCTCTTTGCTGATGACTTATTGGCAGTCATAACGAACCCCCTGATCTCTCTACCCAACCTTGTGAAAGAATTCGCACGGTTCGGAGATATGTCGAATTTTAAAATCAATTATTCGAAATCCATGGCAATGAATGTCACGCTTCCATCTGCCACGGCATCCCTCTTATCGCAATCATTCCAATTCACATGGCAAAAATCCCATATTACATATCTAGGAATTCAGATTCCAGCGACACTTACCACTATGACTGCTATTAATCATACCCCTCTACTCCGTAAACTGAGACAGGAGATGAGGCACTGGCTCACACAGAGGTTCTCATGGCTAGGCCGTATAAATATAATAAAGATGAACATTCTTCCCAGGTTGCTATACCTTTTTCAAACCATTCCTTTGAAACTTTCCTCTCAATTTTTAGCTGAAGCACACAAGGCGATAAGCCACTTTATTTGGGGGGGCCGGAAACCTAGGTTCAAGCATAGCCATTTATCTAGACTGAAATCTCAAGGCGGGCAACAACTGCCTATGATTTCCGCATACTACCATGCCACGTTACTGCATAGAGTGGTGGATTGGTCCCGTCCCATGCCACATAGAAAGCAGTAGGTTGAACTGGAATCGTCTTCTACCAATCTTAACCTACAGACAGTGCCCTGGCTTCCTAGATTTAGCCGCTCATCACATCCCACAGTGGGGCCTACTTTAGCCTTATGGCGGACGCTTCGCTACAAGATGGGAATTTCATCTAGACGAACATCCCTTAGGCCTATTTTCGACAACCCGTTGTTCCCCCCGGGAGAGTTCAATAAGATTGCTTCTAGATGGGAAGGGGCGGGTGTGACTAGGGTGGGTCACTTGCTTACACATGGTAAAATCAAAACGTTCTCTGAAATACAGAGCGCAGGCGATATTCTCGCTAAAGATTATTGGTTCTACCTTCAGGTACACCATTTTGTTACTTCACAACGAGAGGCGATAGACTTTTATAAAGCTCTCACTCCCTTTGAATCCATGTGTGATCAGGAGATAAACCCCTCACACGTAGTGTCCGGTATCTACAAGATTCTTCAACAGGGTTTCTTTCCTACTGTCCCCTCTTTCTGTGACGCATGGGATAAAGACTTAATACACCGGGGAATCAAGATCCACTGGGACACACACTGCAAGGTTATGGCACAATGCTCCACTAGTCTGGACGTTGTGGAAACGCAATACAAATTACTGACGAGATGGTATAGATGCCCGTCTCTTTTACATAAATTTTACCCCTCGGTCTCCCCTCTGTGTTGGCGATTTGGTACGGGTACGGGCACACTGATCCATATATGGTGGGACTGCCCGTCGATTGCCCCATTCTGGAAAACGATCATGGATATATCCACAAAGATTTTGGGTGGCCCAGTCCCACTGGGCCCAGATTTCTGGCTATTATCACATTCGGATATACCCCTCTCTCGCTACAAGAAATCCCTCATTAAACACTTAAACAACGCAGCAAGAGCTGTAATCCCGGTGCACAGGAGATCCACTAACCCACCGACACTATGGGAGTGGTTCCAACGCATTGATTTTTACATGCATATGGAGGATGTTTATTCTGCCACCTTAGACAAATACTCAGACTATATGGCTACTTGGCTTCCTTGGATTGAATTCAAGACTAATAAGACCTATGCTGATTATGCACCCTGACTATACACTGCGGACGGAGGTTCTTAGGGCCTCCGCTCTAGCTTTGAGATATTCTACATGTGTGGCCCACTTACTTTCCTCCCCATTCTTTTTCCCCCCTCTCTCCCTTCTTCCCCTTGTCCTCTTGTCCTCTTCTCTATCTATCTGTTCCAAATGTCGAATGCCTCATACCCTATATAAATGCTATGTTATTAAGCGATACCATCATGGGGCTGCCTTTGATTTTAGATTTTGTAAATTCTATTGAACGTTACACGGTTTAAGATAATATAAATGAATCTGCTGATTTCTTTTTGCTGCAAACATTTACTGATATATATAACTACAGCTGATAAATCATATGACTGTTATATGCGTTCTATTGTGGATACATATGTTGACACATTTGGAAAATGTTTTATATTATAAAATAAAAAATAAAGAATTAAAAAAAAAAAAAAAAACTGATCTAGTGCAAAAAACATAGAATACACATTGAGAACAGTCTCTCTGCTGTGCAGAAACATTAGCAGGCTCCGTAGCCTAATGGCTAAGTTCCCTGCACACAGACATATCAGGGGCACTGGTTCAAATCCCAGGTTCGACCTGTGTTTATAGTATTGGTCATTTTCTCAGAACATGCTTGGAAATGTGGCTCAGTGAGTACCTTGAAAATGCTTCAACATGGCATAGAATATCCTGGGCTTGTGGATGATGGTGGTATCCTCATTTAGATGTTGCATTGTGTTTGTTATTATTATTGCTTTTATTAAAGTGCAAGATCAACACTAAAGAACAGCCTTCTGCAGTACTACACACCACAATCTGCTTTCACAAGTGATCTCCCCACTAACTGGGGGCATTTTGCCCATGTCATCCATCTTCCATAGATCAGTAACAGTGAGGCCACCATGCCTGGGTACCCTAAGCAGGGACCATCACTGTCCCTAGAGCACCTTGCTGCTTGCCCACATAGCATGCCTAAGGGAAAAAGAAGGCCTCTCATCAGGCAGCATCCAAGGTACCTGAAAGAATCCTACCTGGGACTCCATCACTGCTACACCAGTAGGTGACCCTTCTTTATTGCACTGTCATACTATCCAATATGCCTCATTGCAGGAGGGACAAAATGCTCTACTCCTAGACTTTCCTCTTAGTTTATGATTGCCATCACCTGTGTTGTACTAGTTAATTGATAAAAGACCACAGATGATGGTAAAGACTCTTTGAAGTTTTAGCAATCAAAAAAAACTGATCTACTGATCCTAGTCCGGAGAACCGCTCTGTCATGATGAAATATCTGACAGGGAGAGAGCTCCCAAGTCTGACACCCTCTAGCTGATGCAATGGCGAGCAGAAACCGTGTCATTGCTGTCAGCCATTTGAGGTCGGCTGATTCCAGCGGTTCAAAGGGGGGGCTCTTCAAGAGCATCCAGCACAACTGTAGATCCAATGGAGCCACTTGAGGGACATAAGGTGGTTGTATGCGAGTAACCCCCTGAAGGAAAGTGCGTACATCCGCAAACGAGGCATTTCTGCATTGGAACCAAACACATAATGCTGAAACCTGCACTTTGAGAGGCAAGCCGTAAGCCTAGATCCAAACCACATTGCAGGGAAGCAAGGATTCTTAAGGTTTTAAAGATATTTGCATCATAAAGCTATTCAGCGCACCAAAGTAGGTATACCACACTCTGTAATAGACGCAGGCTGAGGCAGGTTTACGTGCCTTAAGCATAGTTTGAATAATAGTTTCCGAAACTCCTTTTGCCCTCAGGATTGATGACTCAAGAGCCACACAGTCAAAGACAGGCGGCCTAGGTCTGGATGGAGTCAAGGACCCTGAGATTGAAGGTCTCATAATTGAGGAAGTAGAAGGTGTCCTACAGAGAGACCCTGGAGATCAGAGAACCAATGCCTTCTGGGCCACGCAGGGCTACCCGAATGAGGTTTCATCCTTGTTTGAATTTTCACAGCACTTGGTGAAGAAGAGCTACTGGAGGGAAGATGTACGGTAGGTGAAATGTCCACTGAATTGACAGTACATCTATAAACGCTGACTGAGGATCCCTGGACCATGATCCGAATACAGGAACCTTGTGGTTGTGGCGTCGGGCAATGAGATCCACATCTGGAATACCTCATCTGTCCACTAGGAGCTGAAAAACCTCCGGGTGTAGAGCCCATGCTCCAGCGTGAACATCTTGACGACTGAGGAAGTCCGCTTCCCAGTTGAGTATGCTGGGCATGAACACTGCTGATAATGCCGGAAGATGTTGTTCGGCCCACCGAAGAATATTGGTCACCTCTTGCATTGCCATTTTGCTGCGAGTGCCACCCTGATGGTTGATATATGCCACTGTCGTGAGGTTGTCTCACTGTACTTAAACAAGTCTGCCCTGAAGAACTGTTTGACCTAGAATCAATGCCTTGCACACTGCCCTCACTTCTAACACATTGATTGGCATCTAAGATTCTGCTAGGCTCCATCTCCCTTGGAACGATCGTTGTTCTGTTACCACTCCCCAGCTGCACAGGCTGGCATCCGTCATGAGTAACACCCAGTTCGAGATCCAGAATAGTCGTCCTCTGGTTAGTTCGTGATCTTGTAGCCACCAAGTTAGGGAAAGTCGAACCTCCGGAGTTAGGGTTATCATTGCATCATTTGGAGAGAATGAGTTGCTGCAGAAGGTGAGAAAGAAACTGAGCATATTCGACCATGTCGAGTGTTGACACCATCAGACCGAGAACCTGTATTGCGCATGAATGGACACTCCAGGTTGGTGAAGCAACTGGCATATTTTGTGCTTCAATTTTAAAATGTTGTCTGGTGATGGGAAAAGTCGTTGACTTTAAGAGTCCAGAAGCGCTCCCAGGTGTACCATCTACTGTGATGGTACCACGAAGGACTTTTTCCAATTTATCAGGCAGTTAATGTTGTAGAAAGGCTTCTGCAGGTTGGATATGATTGAGAACTTCACGTGAATTTGCCAGAAGCAGAAGGTCATCTAGGTATGGTAAGATTCTGATTCCCTGACGACGAAGATTAGCTTTCATAAAAGCCATAACTTTGGTAAATATCCTGGGCACCATAGCTAGGCCAATAGCAAACTGTAGAAATTGCTGATTTGAGAGTGCAATAGGGATATGGAGATATGCGTCCTGTATGTCCAGGGATACCATGGAGTCCCCAGGTTCCATAGCCAATACTATAGATCGCAGGGTTTCCATGCAAAACCGTGAGACTTTCACAAACTTGTTCACAGATTTGAGATGGACTATCATTCGGTGTGACCCATTTAAATTTGGTACCAGGAACAGGGTAAAGTAGTATCCTTTGCCTTGCTGGAGCAGAGGTACAGGCACTATCACACCTGACTGAAGAAGGAAATCAACCACGGTTTGTAGTATCAGGGCCTTGCTTTGATCTGATGGAAGGCCCGTGGTAAAGTGTTGGTGACGGGGATGCCTCTTGAACAAGATGGTGTACCCGTGAGAGGATACTTCTTGCACCCAAGCATCTGTCATGGTCCCTGTCCATACCTGCGCAAAGTGATAGACGATGACCTCCCACTCTGAGGTCCCCCAGAGGGAGGCATGCACCGTCAGGCTGCAGGCTTGTCAGGTTTTGCGGTAGGTTGACGTGCAGCCCAGGATTGCTTGGCCTTGGGCTTAGAGGTCTTCACAGCATGTGTTTGTCTGGGAAACACTTGTCCTTTCGCTTTTACTGGAGGATGAAAGGTACGCACGGTAGAGCCTTTAGAGCGATGAGCTAGAGCCTGAGGTAAAAAGGCAGTTTTTGCGGCAACCAATGATGCCACAATTTTAACTCCTCATCAAAAAGAATATCACCTGTAAAAGGTACGACTTCCAATGTTTTCTTGGAATCTAAATCTACTTACCAAGATCTTAGCTGAAGGATACGTCTTGCTAGTACAGATGAAGCAGACACCTTTGCTGCTAACACACCAACATCAGACAGTGCCTCGCCAATGTAGGCAATTTCTGACTTAATATGGTGTAGGTAGAGTCGGCATTTATCAGACTGACGGTAGCTCTGCCTCTATGGCCTGTAACCACAGTTCAGTAGCTTTTGCAGCCCATGACGCTGCCACCATGGGCTTATGTATAGCCCCAGTGAAGGAATAAATCGATTTGATTCAGTTTTTAATATGCCTATCTGTCGACTCTTTTAACGAAGAGACAGTAGTAACAGGCAAAGTGGATGTCATTATTAGACGTCTCATTACCCCACACAGTGCATGTTTTGCAGGTTTCCACACAGAATCACAAGTGAAATAATTAACTCCACCTGCGGACCTTTTAAAATGTGTCCGAGTAATTAATACACCTGTGCACCTGCTGGGTTACCTGCAAAACATGCACTGTGTGGTTTAGACTGGGTACACACTGGCAGATATATTGGCCAATCAGTTGGTTGTCCAATATATCTTTTGCTGATCTGCAGGTGTGTACAAGCAATATGTCTGTGAAAGACACAGCAGATGACCAATATACCTGCAGATATATTAGTGCATCTTTCAGTGTGTATGAACAATCCCCATATGCATACTGTATATAGCTGCAGATAGATTTAACAGCAGATATATCTTTAAGATATATTGGTGCATCTTTCTGTGTGTATGAACAACCACCATCTGCAGATCGATTAAACTGCAGATATATCTGCCAGTGTGTACCCAGCTTAACGGAACTTCTTGTCAGGAGAGTTCCAGGGTTCCTGTCTTATTTCCATTAGGTGATCAGAATGTGGAAACTCTGATCTGATTATCTTCTGTTTCTTAAACACATCAGTTTTCTTATAAAATAAAACAAAGCAGGGGATAGATCGAAGGCGACACTAAAATAATCTAAACATACGTAGCAATTGAATACCTTTTGAGGCAAATCTACATCAGAAACAAATATACATCACTGATTTCTCAAAACGTGTGTGGTGTCCTTAATTCTCTGTTATCTTGCAAATACTCAAAGTCCAAAGGGTCACATAGAAAGAAACCTTGAAAAAGACCCTAGTGGGTCGAAACGGCATTTGTGATACCAGACAGTGTGCTTTTCATCAGACAGCTGTACGGATTTCCAAATGTATACTGGGGATGTGACACGTGTGTTTAGTACAGATTTTCACCTGTGTGTGGTTATTTCCATCTAACCACGAACTCTCCAGAATTTTTTGGGACATCATTATGGTTTGACCTGCAGATTGTGATTGTATTTTTAATATCTTTTATTGTTTTAGATTTTATCCAGTTTACCTTTGAAGAAATAAATTCTCATATCGATTAGAAGTGTGGAATTTTGTGTGTAAAAGAAACCTTGATATGTGGACCTGAACACACTAACACGTGAGTTGGGTACGGTTGACTTGTTTGAAAAAAGAAATACACTACATTCATTGGTAATATTAATTTTGATTTTAAAGATACCTTTATGTGGAGACTTCCGGTTCCGGGACCCATGGAGTGAGCCGCACGCTGCAGGAGCTCCGTCCCGCCGCCCACCGCAACTAACCTTTTCAAGGCTGTTACAGCCTCTACATCACCCGGCATACCCCCTGCAAATTCAGCGGTCAGCATGGATCGCTATGTGACGCCCATGGCCGCGGCTGCACAGGCTCCGGCAGGCGTAAATGCGAGGCTGGAAAAGCGCCGCGCGGGAACCAACATGGCGCCTGGCGCCGGCCCTGAAATCACCTCCCCAGCCTCCAAAAAAGTTGCGGCCGAGGGGACAGACATCACAGGATCACAGGTATGCCGTGACCCTGAAGCCCCTGTAACGTATGGAGATGTAGTGGCAGCAATAAAGGCAACCATGGCCCCTCTGTTATCACAGGCTGTCACTGATATCACTACACAGCTGCAGCACTTACAGCAGAGAGTCACTCACACTGAATCCCAGCTGCAAGCTGCAACCCATGATATTGAGGGACTGCATCACTCAGTAAAATCTCTTACCACAGAGAATTATCAAATATGGAATAAGCTAGATGATATGGAAAATCGCTCAAGAAGAAATAATATCAGATTGGTGGGTTTACCAGAGTCACTTAAGGGCACAGCACTAGCTCATTTTGTACGTGTCACCCTGCCTACACTTTTGGGCATAGAACGAGACTGCAGTGATCTAGTTATTGAGAGGGTCCATCGTGTGGGCCCTATCCCCACCCCCGCCAGACCGCGTCCACGGGTAACACTATTTCGCTGTCTAAACTACCTTCATAAAATGGCATTCTGGTCTGCATCCCGAAAAATGAAAGATATCCAATGGGAGGGTAACAAGCTTTTCATATTCCAGGACTATTCGGTGGAACTGACCCGGGCCCGTAAAGCGTTTTCACCTATTTGCACTCAACTTGTGTCCGAGGGCCGCAAGTTTGGATTACTCTACCCCGCACGCTTACGCATTTATGAGGGTACCTCCCACAAAGATTTTCTATCACCCGCAGACGCAGTGGCCTACCTCCGTAATATCTCTAGAGAAGACGCCTCAGATATTACAGATCTCCCTTCGGCAGCTGCTGGATTGTAATATACAGGTTTTCCCCCTGCGATTCCATCATATCTTCTGAACTGTGCTGGTTCTTTTTGCTAATGATCTCTTGCATCATAGTGACTGCTGCCGCTCTATATTTGATTCGGCTTCATTATAGCTTCGATATGATTACATATATACAAAACAAGAAAGAAAAAAAAAAAATGTTCTATAATTGTTTATCATGTTACTTGCATATGCTGGGGACTCCCCCATTATCATGGACTTCCGTGGTTATGTTTACTTATTTGTAATCCTTCCCATATATTCTTTACATTACTCGACTCACTACATTTCACCCAAGAGCTGTTGTTTTTAGGAGTATGCTGTTACCCTGCTTATTTTTTGAGGGATGCTGGGTGGGTATAGATAATAGAATTATGGCGGTGGGGAGGGGATCCTCCTTTCCTGCTAGTGCCCATCACTGTATACTCAGGCGCGGGTACACCATCACTGGTGCTCGCTCATGTTTGCTGACCGGAGGTCACTGGCCACTGGCATATTAGTGACTTTTAAAATTGTACTTCTACGATTGTACGGCCTGTTACTCACGATTGCCTCCTATCTCCCTTTTTCTTCTCTTGTTTTGTCTCTCCCCACCCCCCACTTCCCCACCCCCCATCCATCAGGTTGTGATTATGTCGCTGTTTCTTGTGAAGGTGGTAAAGAACGCATCTGTTTTGCCTTTTCCTCTGACATATGGCTGACCTGACGGTAGGATCCTGGAATGTTGGGGGCTTTAATTCCCCAGCAAAGAGACGGAAAATACTTCTCTATCTTAATAAACAACGGGTAGACCTGGCGTTCCTCCAGGAAACACACCTGACTTCAGAGGAGACGGCAAAACTAAATGCTTTGAATTGGCGAGTATTGGGGTTTGCCTCTTTCAATTCTAAAGCCAGAGGTATTGCTATATTGATCAAACGTTCTATCCCGGCGGAAGTTCTGTCCACAGTGGCTGATCCTGAGGGTCGTTATGTGATACTATCTGTTAAGATACACGGTAGAGTTTATTCAATGTGTAATGTATATGCACCTAACGTCTATTCTAAGAAATTTTTTCAGTCCTTACTGGCCAAACTGACTCCCTTCCTCACAGATCCCTTGATACTCAGTGGGGATTTCAACCTTATCTCCTCCTCCTACCTAGACAGATCACACCCACCAGCAAGACCTCTCTCATTGCCCAAATTCGGGGTACCCCTGCTGGCTGAAAGACTGCAGGTAGTAGATATTTGGAGAGCCTTACACCCCACAGACAAAGAATACACCTGCCTCTCTGCGGCCCATCATACATTGTCTAGGATAGACTACATTTTATTATCCCATTCTCTTCTACCACATATATCCGACTCTCAAATCGAGGCAATATCTCTGTCGGACCATGCTCTAGTCACAGCGACCCTTCACTTTCCAGACGCTCCCTCATCTCCCAAATTGTGGAGATTCCCTACATATCTAGCCAACTCCCTGAAATTTCAACAAAGACTGGAATCTTCTTGGGAATCTTATAAGACTAATAATTCATCCCATTTAGATGAGGATCCTATGTTATTTTGGATGACCGCAAAGTCGGTTCTCCGAGGTGATATAATATCCTATGTCTCCGCCACTAACAAGAAATACGCCTCTAAGTACCTAGAGTTCCAGAGGCCCCTGTCGACGGCCTATCAGCAATACAAAACCTCTCCTACTCCACACAACCGTCTCCTTTATTTGGAGGCCAAAACACATTTCGATGAATTTATGTCTTCCATGGGTAATAGGTTCTCCTTTTCAGTGAATCACAGGTTTTATAAGTTTGGCAATAGAACTGGAAAATTGTTAACGACTCTTCTTACTGGTTCCCGACCTCCCATGGTCACCCATCCCTTACGCACCACCACTGGCGCATTAACTACAAACAACCAGGAAATCTCTGAGATAATGAAATCTTACTATAACGATTTATACTCCTCAACACCACATCCCTCCCCCTCCACGGAACCCACCCCTCCACCATGGCCCAAGGAGTTTTGGGACACTCTTCCTATCCCCCAACTTCAACCCTCCATGGTACAATCATTGCTTGATCCGATCTCATTGGAAGAAGTCCAGAGTGTCATTGGTCAATTTGGCAGAGATAAAGCACCGGGCCCTGATGGCTTTAGCGCCGATTTTTATAAAATCCTTTTACCCCGCATAGGGGACACTCTAGTGTCTGTACTAAATGCGATTTTGTCCTCTGACACTCTTCCCAGACATTTTAATACTGCTGTCCTTAAAGTCCTTCCTAAACCAGGTAGAGATTTGTCCCAGCCTGGATCATATCGCCCGATCTCATTGTTAAATCTTGATTATAAGTTACTCACTAAAATATTAGCAAATCGAATTAAATTATTACTCCCCCAAATTATACACAAGGATCAAACTGGATTCATTTGGGGTAGACACTCAGAGATCAATGTACGGAGAGTTTTAACTGCCATTTATACAGCTTCCTCCTTTTCTTCTCCTTCTTTCACTCCTCTTTCCCCTCCCCCAGTTATTCTCTCCCTTGACGCTGAGAAAGCGTTCGACCTCGTGGATTGGGACCATCTTTTCTCTACTCTCCTGCACTTTGGCTTTCCTAACGACTTTGTGAATCTTCTAAAACTACTTTATACTGCTCCACAAACCCAGATTTCCTGTAATGGGGTACTGTCCTCATCATTTGAGATACAACGAGGTACTAGACAGGGCTGCCCCTTATCGCCCTTACTATTTGCAATAGCACTGGAGCCCCTAGCGATAGCCCTACGCCAATCGAGAGTTTTTAAGGGAATCAAAATTGGAGACATTGACCTCCGTCTTGCTCTTTTTGCCGATGACATGCTGTTATTCGTTTCTGATCCATCGACCTCCATCCCGGAGATCCTTGGATTGATACAAGCATTCGGAACTAGGGCGGGATATAGAATTAATGTAGCCAAGTCAGAGCTTCTACCCCTGGGCCCTTCTGCCCATAACATTTCCAAACTCATCCCATCTCTTTCCTTTAAAATTTCCCACACAAAGCTTACCTACCTGGGGATTCAAATCCCAGCGAATCTCTCCAGACTATATGAGGAGAACTACACCCCTGCCTTAACACGTGTCACCTCGTTGCTAGATAGCTGGAAATTGCTGCCTCTGTCACTGTTGGGGAGGATAGCCGTCTTGCAAAGCATAGTCTTCCCGAAATTATTTTATCTTATGCAGATGCTCCCGATCCGCCTTAAGACTCAAGACATCCAATATTTACGAAAAATCATGTCAAAATTCCTATGGAAAGGGAAAAAAGCATTTATCGCTTTGGATAAACTAATGGCCCCTAAGGCCGCAGGAGGCTTTGGAGTACCTGATTATATGTCCTACTCTATGGCGACACTATTCCGATGTGCTGCTGATTGGCTGTTTGACAGGGAACTCTTCACAGACTCTGCTCTAGATGAGGCCTTATTTACTCCCTACTCCCCGGGAGCATTGCTTCTGTCCAAACCCTCCCTGATCCCAACTCACATCCTTAACAATCCTCTTTTTCATGATATTTATTACAACTGGCGCACCCTACACAAGAAATTTAAATGTAACCCTGAGGTGTCTGTATGTATTCCGCTATGGGGCAACCCCGCCTTTCCCCCATCTCTCACTAACTCCAATTACCGGCTCTGGAAAGAGAAGGGTCTGTCTAACTCTTCCAAAGTGTTTGACCCGGGGGGCTCTATATATCCATTCTCATCGCTCCGAGAGAAATATGACCTGCCTCACTCTCATTTTTTCATGTATCTCCAGACCCGACACTATCTAGACTCAATAACTCGTATGCGCAACATACCACATGACTCATCCCCTTCCTCTCACCCATTGTTAGTCACACTTAATATTCACAAAGCCGGACCAACACGCATTAGACAGATTTATACCATCCTGACTTCTCGCACAACAGAGGGTAGATGGGACAGACTATTTACCCAATGGTGTAAGGATATACCTGGCCTAACTAATCACCATCAACTTAGTGATCATTATGTCTCTACCCTGAAAGCCCTGGCTTCACCTTACCTACAAGAGGTTCACCTCCGAACTTTGCAGAGAGCCTATATCTCCCCAACCCAACATGCTCGATTTAACCCCTTGGAAACCGGGGAATGCCCCAAATGTCATGTTCGAATAGCTTCCTTCTATCACATGTTTTGGGAGTGTGGTCTGATCCGACGTTTCTGGCACAAATTATTAGCCTACATTAATCAGCTATTGAATATACGTGTATCAGCAACGCCCCTTTCTTGTTTATGGGCAAATTTTTCGGAATGGGATCTAGGGCCTGGGAAACAGCGAATTATTCCATTTCTCACTATCTTAGTAACAGTATCAAAGAAAATTATTTTATCCCACTGGTTATCGTCTTCTTCACCTACATTGGTAGAAGTTCATAGTAAGTTGCTACAGATCTTATATTACGACAGAAAATCGGCTCAAGTAAATATAGAGTCAGGTGTCAAAACTTTCTACAAAAAGTGGGGCCTTTACATTGACTCGCGGGATCAGACCACACAGGCCCAAATATTTAAGGTATTTGAGCACACTGAATGGTTCCTTCACAGGAAGATATTGGAAGAATCCATGTTATGAAACTATTTTCCGTACCTTAAGATAAGCCCTGGAGTTGAAATTTAGTACTCTCCGTCCTGATATTGAAGTATCAATTGCTACCATACTTTGTCTTTATGGATAAAAAACATCCTGATTCTTCCTCCCTACTTATCCTTATGTGTTTCCCTGTCCTCCCCCCCCCCCCCCCTCCCTACTTTCTCTCTACTATTCTTCTATCTCCCCCTTTTCTTATGGACTTGTGTTTGATATAATGTTTCTAATGTTCTACTTCAAGGAAGGGTTTCCTGAGGTTTGATTTTTGGAGTACTATTTGACTCCAGTGCAATGTGTTCTTATTGATGAATCACATCTACTCCACGACTTTGACGATATTATAGATTTGATTCCTGACATTGATTGATGTACACACCAATGTTGTTTTTGTGCTTTATTCATCAAATAATTGCTATCTGTTTCTGTCTTACATTGTACTCTATGAAAATCATAATAAACAGATTTAAAAAAAAAAAAAAAAGATACCTTTATGTACATTTCTTATGACTTTTTAAGTGAGTTTTCGGTACGCTGCTTGATATATTTTTAAAGTGGTGGAGAGATCCTCTCCTGTATACCTATCAAGGAGAACATCACCTCAGAACTCTGTTTCTGGACATTGAATAGACAGTCTTTCAGAGTAAAGCAATACTACACATTGTACTCTGTATTTTTTCTTTCTATGTGACCCTTTGGACTTGGGAGTATTCGCAAGATAACAAAGAATTGAGGACACCACACACGTTTTGAGAAATAAGTGATGTATATTTGTTTCTGATGCAGATTTGCCTCATAAGCTATTCAATTGCTACATATGTGTCATTTTCAATCTATCCCCTGCTTTGTTTTATTTTATATGTACTCAGTTACCTGTTTGGGGAGGTAATTAAGGGAAACTGATTAGACAGACTTAATTGCGCCAGAGTTCACCTACCCTTTTATACATCAGTTTTTTTAGCAACTGGTGTGAGTTCTTCATCAGATACAGTAGTTGAAGAATATGTTTAATAGCATCAATCAATGCAGGTACAAACACCATAATGGGAACATCCTCCTCAGCTGCACAAGAATCTGTGACAGAGGAAGCTGTATCCTCACCCTCTTTCTCAGATGACATCTTAGAATCTGAAAGGACAGTGCATTGAGAGGAAGATGTAGCTTGTCTGGAGAAACCAGAGCTCGGTGTATGCCCTGTCAGGTTCTTTTGTTTAGACAGAGTCTGTGTTAACTGCTGAACCTGATAAGAAAGTGTATCCACCCAGGGTGGATTTGCAATTGGTACTAAATTGGGTGGTATCGACATAAGGGGGCCCAAGGCCGGGGTAAATCGGTCCACTAAAGTGCCTAACATTTGTGAAAAGGCAGCCAATGAAGGCTCTTGCGTGGGGGCAGGAGTTGTGGACTGACCAGGAGGTGTGAAACAGTTAATACAAAGGCCATCCTATATAACATCCTCTGCAGTTAACCCTGCGGAGCAACCTCTACAGGAGAGTAGCACAGGGGATTTTGCTTGTTTGTTATCCTTCTTGTTAGACATTTTGTGCAGAAACAAGTAGGGTGCCTTTACACTCTGGTGCAGAGTGTGGTATGTGACTAGACACAGCCAATTAAGTGCTGGGAACAATATCCCTGAAAGCACCTGTGCCCATGGCATAGAAATAACAGTAATATGTATATATTGTAGAGCTGAAAAGAAAAGCAGACAGCAGAACTAGCACCGTCACATACAATGCAGAGAAATATACGTTATGGTAAGAACTTACCGTTGATACATTGGGATATGATGAAGCGACAGCGGATTTGCACCAATCGGTCAAAGCTTTTTGGCCTCCCAGCATGCAACAGGCCCGTCCATATATTCCTGCATCCTGGCTAAGACAAATCAGTTGTTTTCCCAAAGCTTAAGGCAGGAACATCACAGATAGCCCTAATCAGGTGGGAAGAACACACATGCACACCCTTCCGTACAAGAAGGAAGAGGTTAGTGAGTAAAAGGATCCTCAAATCAGGTGCATCAGGGTGGGATCCCTCTGGATCCTGTGGACTTAGGAGAAGTAAATTCTTACCATAACGTATATTTCTCCGGCAGGGTCCACAGGTTATCCACAGGATAACATTGGGATTTCCCAAGTCAATTTAGTGGTGGGGACGCTCCTGATTGGACAGGAGAATCCTTTGCCCGAATTCAGCATCCTGAGAGGCATAATGTCTAATGAATGTGTTAATGGAAGACCATGTGGCTGCCTTACATATCTGTTCTGCTGAAGCACCACGTTGTGCTGCCCATGATGAACCTACCTCACAAATAGAGTGAGCAGAGACATTATCCGGAACAGGGAGATCAGTGTGAGAATATGCTTCTGAAATAGTCATACGAAGCCACCTCGCCAGTGTATGCTTATCAACAGGCCATCCTCTCGTGAAATCCATAGAGAATGAAGAGAGAATATATCTTTCTGATGGCACTGGTACGATCCACGCCGACACGTCCAGCGACGCATCTCCCACAGAAAGGCCCGGTTCCTGGAAAGCCAGGACTACAATTTCTTTGTTAAGGTGAAATTTAGATACGACCCTGGTAAGATACCCAGATTTAGTTCTGAGAACCGCTCTATCTGGATAAAAGACCAGAAATGGGGGACAACATAACAATGCCCCTAACTCTGATACTCTTCTAGCTCACGCCATGGCCAGTAGAAAGAGAACTTTAGCTGTCAACCATTTAAGATCCACTTTATTAAGTGGTTCAAATCGGGCAACTTGAAGGGCCTTTAGGACTAAACTTAAGTCCCAAGGCACTGTAGGAGGAACAAAAGGAGGTTGAATGCACAGCATTCCCTGAAAAAAAGTATGCACATCCTGTATGTTGGCAATTTTCTTTTGGAACCATATAGTCAATGCTGACACTTGCACTCTCAAGGAAGCCACCTTTAAACCTTTATCCATTCCTGCCTGAAGGAATGCTAAGACCCTGGAAACTCTGAAAGACCTAGGGTCCATTTTCCGTTCACGGCACCAATGAATACAGGTTTTCCATATTCCGTGATAAATTCGATCTGAGGAAGGTTTCCTTGCTCTGAGCATTGTTTGAATTACCTGTTGTGAAAATCCTCTTGACTTCAGGATAGAAGTCTCAAGAGCCACGCCATCAAAGACAGTCGATCCAGATGTCTGTGATAACAAGGACCTTGCGTCAGTAGATCTGGACGTTGAGGCAGCTGGAATGGAGCATCCATCGACATTCTCTGCAGTTCTGTGTACCAATATCTTCAGGGCCAAGCCGGAGCTATTAGTATCACAGTACCCTTTCCTTGCTTTATCTTTCTCACCACCCTGGGTAATAAGGTGATTGGAGGAAACACATAGGCCAGATGAAAGTCCCATCTCACTAACAGAGCATCCACAAAGATCGCTCTGGGATCCTTTGTTCTTGACCTGTATGCGAGAACTTTGTGTTCTGACGAGACGCCATGAGATCTATCTCTGGCAACCCCCACTTGTCTACTAAAGTCTGGAAGACCTCCGGGTGTAGAGCCCATTCGCTTGCCTGAATGGCGTGTCGACTGAGAAGATCCGCTTCCCAGTTTAGGACTCCCGGAACGAATACTGCGGACAAGGCTGGATGATGAAGTTCTGCCCACTTTAGTGTGTGACTTACCTCCTTCATAGCTTTTTGGCTGCGAGTTCCTCCCTGATGGTTGAGGTACGCTACTGCCGTCGCATTGTCCGAGCGGATCTGAACTGGTTTTCCCCAGAGGATGTCCTTTGCCTGAATCAGTGCCATGTACAGTATATGGCCTGAAGTTCCAATATATTTATTGGCAGGCAACCTTCTTCCTTGGTCCATTGCCCCTAGAAACAAAACCTTCCTGACACTGTTCCCCAGCCCTGGAGACTGGCATGGGATGTCTGTAGCCACCAGGCTAATAACCTCCTTACTTTCACCGTAAGGACCATAGTCTGCGTTTTTATCATCTGATGAAACCCATTCCATTTGGCAAGGATCAGATACTGCAGAGGCCTCGAATGGAACTAAACATACGCCACCATGTCGAATGTTGACACCATCAATCCCATCACACACATTGCTGCGTGAATGGATACCCTTTGACTGTGTAGCAGCTCCTGAATCCTTGATTGAACTCTGGATAGCTTGTTCAGTGGTATAAATACTCTTTGAAGGCTTGAATCCAGTACAGCCCCCAAGTGAGTCATCCGCTGTGACAGAACCAGTGACGATTTCGCCCAATTTATGAGCCACTCTTGCTTCTGCAAACACGTTATTGTCTGTTGCAGATGACAAAGGAGCAATTCCTGAGACTGTGCCAGGATTAGAAGATTGTCGAGGTATGGAAAAATTATTATCCCCTGCTGGCGGAGATAAGCTGCCATTACCACCATAATTGTGGTAAATACTCTGGGGGCTGTGGCTAACCCAAAAGGTAGGGACTTGAATTGAAAATGCTGTTGGAGGACAGTGAACCTGAGATAGCATTGATGGGACAGTGCTATAAGAACATGTAGGTAAGCATCCTGGATATCCATATAATCCACTGGCTCCATGGCCAAAATTATGGAACGTAAAGTCTCCATTTGAAAGCGAGGTACTCAAATGTACTTGTTCATCACTTTGAGATTGAGCATGGGCTGGAATAACCCATTTGGCTTCTGAACTAGAAACAGGTTGGTGTAAAACCCCAGTCCTCGTTGTGCAGGAGGAACTGGAATGATTACCCCTGACTGAAGCAATTTCTGAACGGCCTCTTGCAAAGCCTTGGCCTTTGTCTCTACCCGAGACGGGCTGGTAGAAAAAAAACCTTAGAGGAGGGTGCGTCTTGAAGGCAAATGCATAACCGAGAGATAGCGCTTCCTGCACCCAGGCATCTGTTGTAGACTGCTGCCAGATCTGAGCAAACTGAAGAAGTCGGCCCCCACCCTGGAATCTCCCAGGTGGAGGCCCGCACCATCAGGCTGATGGCTTATTTTCTGTTTTACCAACCGATCCTCTGGTAGCCCAATGCTTTTTAGTCTTACCAGACTTGTTGCATTGGGACTATTTGCCATCACTTTTCCCTTTAGCTTTTCCTTGAGACCGAAAGGGCTGAAAAGCTGGAGCTTTAGGTTTGAATTTGTATGTGGAAGGAAACTTTACTTTCTTGGAGTCTGCTTCTGACTCCAAAATATCTGTCAATTCTTTACCAAAAAGAATATCTCCAGAGAAAGGTAAAGACTCCAAAACCTTTTCAGATTCTATGGGCGGGATGTACTAACCTCTCCCGCTGCTGTATTAGGGTTATCTCTGCGCTCCCAGTGTTTTCTGCTCGTTAGCTGTTTTCCTGCCGCTGCCCGGCGCTCCCTGTAGTTTCCGCATCACTGCGGTCTGCCTAATCACCGCCGTGGCCACTGATCCCTTCACAGCGGTTGTTCAGCGCTGCGCTCCGCGTCAGTGAGTCGCGCATGCGCAGTAGTCTCTGCTTCCTACTACTGCGCATGCGCGACTCACTGACATGGAGAGCGCAGCGCTGAACCACCACTGTGGAGGGATCAGTGGCCGCGGCGGTGATTAGACAGACCGCAGTGATGGCTAGTGTGATGTGGAAACTACAGGGAGCGTTGGGGAGCGCCGGGCAGTGGGAGGAAAACGGCTAACAAGGAGTAAACACCGGGAGCGCAGAGATAACCCTAATACCGCAGCGGGAGAGGTTAGTACATCCCGCCCTAAATCAGCTTTCCATGTATGTAGCCAAACTGCTTTGCGAGCGGCTACTGTTGAAGCTGATGTCCTGGAGGCAATTCTACCCATATCCAAAGCTGCTTCTTCCACGAACACTGCAGCCTGTTTTATATGTGCCATATGGGATTTTTGCTCTCTAGATGCCATTGAAAGATCTCCTTCCAATGCATCAGCCCAGGCAGCCACTGCTTTTGCCATCCAAGCTGAAGCCATGGCTGGTCTAATGACTGCCCCAGACAGGGAAAAAATGTTTGTTAAAAAACATCCACTATCCTATCCGTGACATCATTTAATGATGTTGAAGGCAGAGGTAATGTAGATATTCGCACTAATCGAATCACATGCAAATTTGGGGGCCACCTACCTCTTTAAACAATCCCCAGCTGGAGGAGGATAATTGGAATTCCATTTCCTAGGAATTCTAAACTTCTTACTGGGCGTAGCTCAAGCCTCTTCCATGATTTCCGTCAGCTGATCTGACCCAGGAAACTCAGTCTTAACTGTTTTGGGACGTTTAAACACAGGTGCCTTTGAGTTTAACACAGGCTCTGCTGATTCTTCTAAGGATAGAATGGCTTTCATTGCCTTAATTAACTCAACTATGGCCCTCATTCCGAGTTGTTCGCTCGGTATTTTTCATCGCATCGCAGTGAGAATTCTCTTAGTGCGCATGCGTAATGTTCGCACTGCGCATGCGTCAAGTAACTTTACTAAGAAGAAAGTAATTTTACTCACGGCTTTTTCGTCGCTCCGGAGAACGCATTGTGATTGACAGGAAATGGGTGTTACTGGGCGGATGTACGGCGTTTTAGGGGCGTGTGGCAGGAAACGCTACCGTTTCCGGAAAAAACGCAGGCGTGTCTGGAGAAACGGTGGGAGTGCTTGGGCGAACGCTGGGTGTGTTTATGACGTCAGCCGGGACCGAAAAGCACTGAATTGATCGCACAGGCAGAGTAAGTCTGGAGTTACTCAGAAACTGCTAACTCGGTTTTGATCGCAATATTGCGAATACATCGGTCGCACATTTAAGATGTTTAGATTCACTCCCAGTAGGCGGCGGCTTAGCGTGTGTAACTCTGCTATAATCGCCTTGCGAGCGAACAACTCGGAATGAGGGCCTATGTCCACTGAGCTAAGGCCTACCTCCTCCTCTTTGTATGCAGAACCAGAGCTCAATGAACCTTCATCCTCCGATGAATCCTCATCTGAAACGTGTAGACTGTGAAGATGTAGATTTACTACACTGGCTTTTAATCCTGTTTCTTTTGAGAGGCTGATGCTGGAAGTGATACACCATAGGTGGGAAGCTGCATGTAAGGGTTAATCGTGTAACCTATTCCTTGTATAGAAGTTTGAATTATCCGCTCAGCTATACTGGATATTTGTGCAAACACAGCCCAAGGGGGATCAACTTGCACCTATATCTGCCTTGTACTATTCAAGAAACCTTGGTGGAAGCTAAAACAATTTGCACACAAACCATCTTGAACCAGATCCTGAGAGGTTAACCCAGCTTTGCAAGACAAACATGATATGAGTATTGGTGTTGCTGTGAGTGTATCTTCCTCACCGTTGCCGCTCTTAGACATGATAAATAATCAACACTTACACAGTGTACTTCACAATTTGTGACTGTAATCACTTTAAGACTCGTTAAAGTGACATACAATCCGACCCTACCCTGCTATACACCAGCATTGAGGATCGGAATAGATAGAAAAAACTGACAGAATTATAGTCAAGTCAGCAATCGCACTAGCAATCAGTCACAGGTTATATATACATTAGTATAATAAGCAATATGAGCACATAATCAACTACAGATACATTTCAAGTATGTAGGAGAAACATATTACTGCATTACTTTATAAAAGTTTTAACCGTATTCAGACGCATAGCGAAAGAAACCACAGTAATATTATCAGACTCATATGCATTATGCACTTATCCAACTATTCATACTCAAAAGGTAGATAGGGACTTAGTGCTGTATAACCCATACTCAGTAGAGTGGGATACAGGGAGACTTACCCTGCTTTCAGGATCGATCAATATGTCTGCGAATGCTGAGTGGATCCAGATGCTATTAGTGTATACCGCCGCTCCGTGAACCTATAGTGAACACAGACGCACCAGTCAAAGAGCCTCCTATGCTGCGACTGGGTCCCTTAGTACACAGCATCTCATAAGGATTCGGGAAAACAGTTCATGGCAGGAAACTGGTCATGAACCAGGGGGGGCAAAGACGACCAGGAGAGTGTCTGACTCCCCACTGCTGACATCAACCCTAGGGATTGCAGCCTAATACTACTCCTAGAGCCTATGATCCCTAAGGGCTATCGCTGGTGCACCCGAGGTGGCAGCAGCGTCATCGACTGTTTGGTAGTCTCCTCCCAAAGCAGTGCTGCTGTGTCCGTATTCCCCCTCACAGCCTGGTAACGTCTACTGGACCTGCTAGTATATCCGACACAGACGCCCGCTGAAACAGCACTGTACTCGTGGGTAAGCATTGCCGCGGCCCCGCGGAGAGGTGTTGGAGTGACTCTTTCTAAGGTACGTATAAGACGCTTTTTAGAAAGATCACTCAAAAAAATAGTAAGACTATAAAAAATAAAATAAGAAAGCTTATGGCTGCTAAAAACCAGCAGCCCATTGACCATGGTCCGGCTCCTGCCGCACCAAACAAAAACTGATTTGTCTGAGCCAGGAGGCGGGGATATGGACGGGCTCGTTGCATGCTGGGAGGCCGAAAAGCTTTGACCGATTGGTGCAAATCCGCTGTCACTTCATCATATCCCAATGTTATCCTGTGGATAACCTGTGGACCCTGCCGGAGAAATGTACAATTACACTCCAATGAGCACTTGAATCAACTACCAAGTTTGTATATTAAGCAGGTTGGATGTGTTTGTAAAAACCTTGTTTTGTTGCAGACATTTTCACAAGGAGACTTTAGAGCCCAGCGTTCCTGGAGACCTGCTTGCTGCTTCTCTGAAATGGCTGCCCGGTTCTCATGAGGGAAGGAGGCAGAGTGAGGCAGCTCTAGGGCGGGAAATCTGTTATAGACTAGTGCCCAAAGCCGGGGGAGGGGCTACAGGTTAAGCGCCACCTCCCCTGTGCTGGTCTTCCACCCCAGGTACAATGCAGGCATTTTAAATGGGTATAATTTACACCATAACCTGTGCCCCTAAACACCCTGTTGATCTAGTGGAGTCCCTTCCCGGAGAAAAAGTGTCCACGTCAGCGAACCGCGATTTCAATGCGGGTCCCTTCTAACCCCCCCACCCCCCCAATGCCGGCCACGCAGTCCCAGGGTCTGATCAGCAAGTGGTGTTAGTCGCCATGTGTGTGATCCCCTGCTGCAAGTTCCCGTCGGAAGCAAAGGCCAAGCGGGAGATCCGGCAAGGGGAAGGAGTTGATGGAGCTGCAGTGCTGAGGTCTCAGACTAAAAATAGTACAAATTAAAAATCAGCCCTCTGTAATCGGTGCACCTGCTTTCTGCAGGCACCAACGAAATACTGAAGGCCTGATTATGGAGGCGGGGTTATAGGGGGTGGGAAGAGCCAGGCATCCTGGAATATGCTGAAATCTTTAACAGTTTGGTGCCTGGACTCTCCATCCACCGCTACAACCCCTGATGTTTCCCTGTGGCACCCTATGAAATCTGCAGATCAAAGTTGAAATATTAGAAAGCATCAATCCTTTGAACAGTAAATTACTGCAATAGGAAAACAATGCCTAATTATTGTACACACAATTTCTGCATCAAAACAATTCTTTTCTATAAAACAGGTATGTGCTAAGTGAAAAAGTGTGAAGAAAAGCTGTTCTTTATGCATGTGCCCAACTTCTACTATCAGACATTATATCACCCAGATAGTGAATGGTTAGTGAGAGCGTCAGGAATATATGCCCTGGAACACTAGTGCTTCTGCTGTCAATCTCCAAAGAAGAGGACTGATGAGAGAGCAAGAAAAAATGTGTATTAGTCCAGTTAAGGCTGCTGGTGAGTGTGTAAAATATGCAAATACCCATCTCTCTTTGGCATTTGTGAGGGGCCTTGTATGAGCAATACAAGGTCCATGAAGCCATACTGGTTTCTCCCAATGTATGTTCCACAGTGACTGGCTTTTTCAAGGGATTGGAGTCAGGATTTCCAAGATGTCACAGTTCAGTCGCACCACCTACCATTACATAACATTACATACTGCTATCCCATGACTTTTGGCACTTTAGTGTATAATACCCCTTTTCCACTAGCTTTTAAAACACGGGTAAATGCGCGGGGGGGCGCGCATTTACCCGTGTTTTTTCCTAGTGCAAAAGGGTCCCCCTGCAAATTCTCGAATCAAGTGATCCGGGAATCCTACCTGGGTAGCTTGCCAGGTTGAATACGTGTTAAACCTGGTAAGCTGTGTAGTGTGAACGGGAGCCATGTCGAGGTGACACGGCTCCCGTTCACAGTGTATGGGAGGGCGGCTCTGGGAGATCATGTGATCTCCCAGCGCCGCCCCTGCCGCGTCACTAGCAGCGTCACCAACCCGGCAATATGCTGGGTTGGTGAGCGCTGTGGGAAAGGGGGCTGTAGCACGGGTCGCAGCCGTGTCAGGCTCCCGGCTGCGACCCGTGCTACAGATGGAAAAGGGGTATAAGTGGCATGCATGTTGGCTTCTGAGCAGAACAGCACAGTGTAGATTCATACACAGACCTAGTCATTTAAAATATATATATATATATATTTTTTTTTTTGTTTTGTTTTTGTTTTACATCCAATTATCCCATTCACTGCTGAGACTATATCAGGCAGGTCATATTAGAAAATCAGTACACCCAGAATGTATACTTTTTTTTTCTGAAGACTTTGAATTTCCTAAGAACATTCGTTTGCATAATTCTCTTCATGTGGCAAACACAAATTTGGCAATCAAGTTCCTGAACTTGAAAGCAAATATATATTTTTATTTTAACCAGCACAATTAAATACTTTGTGGTTCTTGCTTCAGCATTAAGCTACTCTTCATACAGCAGTAAGCTGAATTCTACACATACAGTAGGTGTTAATTTTAACATCTACACTAGAAAATGGTAAACCTGTTGATAAGCTGTATGACTAATTTGGTGGTCCACCAAGGTATACCATTACAGGCTGCATCAAGGGGATCTTTTAGACTGGATGTAATGCAGTGTGAGATGGGCGGAGCTCCGAGAGTCTGGCAGAACTCGTACCAGCCACTTGTCTGTGGTAATCTCGTTCCACAAAGTTGTTGCATGAGAGGTGCCAAGGTGAGAAGGTATTTATCCATGCCCTCTGTCTCTTCTGGAGGAGTTGGGGATGGTGGACACAGTACCTCTAACACTTTATATCCTGGAGAAGCCTCATCTTTGTCTTCGGGGCCCCCCTCACTGGTCTTAGGTTGAACTGCTGACTCCAGCAAAACGATCCTCCGGCGGAAGGCCACTTGGAGGACTGGTGACCTCTAAGGTCCGCAAAGGATTTACGGGCTTTATAATGAATCTCAACTCTGTCAAACTCTGGACTGAATAAGTCGGAGTCTACAAGGTTAAGGACATCCACTGGTCTGGAAGCCAAATCAGTAAGGCCTGCTCTAGCCAGCTAGTGGGTAATATGGATGTTTGATATAACACTCTTTATCCAGTACGAATAGCAGAGGGCCAGCAGAATATGATCATTTAAAATGAATTTGTCGATTGTGTCACTCTGGGCTTTATCGCCAGGGAGTGAAGACAGTGCTTGGTCAATATCAGGAACAAAGAGCGGAATATCTGTGATCCCAGTACAATTACGAAGAACCATTTCATTCTCTTTATGAGGGTAGTTCTAAAAGCTAACGGAGCAAAATTGTGTACTTTCATTCAATACCTAGTGAGTAGGAGGTGCTATACCTGCTAAAACCACTCTGGACAGTTGCAGGTCACTACACTCACCTCTCTTAGACGATGCTGAAGTTCTGCTAACCTCTTCTGATTCCCAGTCTACTGAGAGGTAAAGGCAACATTCATACTGGTGAGAGCCAGGTTGCATCTGGTGCCGTCAATGGCTAGAGAAACAGGTTGGCGTGTGCAGGAGATGGTAGTGTTAAGCACCACTGATGTATTCAGGTACCGGCAATATCTGGAAGAGATGCTTCGCCCTTGAAGAAATATTACTCATGACTCGTCTCCTCTTTGAGGTCCTTTTTCTCACAACCTTGTGTGGTAAAACAGGATTTTAATACCTACTGGTAAATCCTTTTCTCCTAGTCCGTAGATGATGCTGGGGTCCACTTCAGTACCATGGGGTATAGACGGTTCTGCAGGAGCCATGGGCACTTTAAGACTTTTCCAGAGTGTGAACTGGCTCCTCCCTCTATGCCCCTCCTCCAGACCTCAGTATAGGAACTGTGCCCAGGGAGACGGACAATCCGAGAAAGGATATACTTTAAAGCTAGTGGTGAGATTCATACCAGCTCACACCTCAAACATGTCACACAACATGGCATTCAACACAACACATGCCAACGAGCATGACCATTTCAGCAATGCCAAAACCAAATTTAACACAACACTTGTGTAAACCATAACAATAACTGCAGGTAAAGTACGCACTGGGCTGGGTGCCCAGCATCCTCTACGGACTAGGAGAAAAGGATTTACCGGTAGGTATTAAAATCCTGTTTTCTCATACGTCCTAGAGGATGCTGTGGTCCACTTCAGTACCATGGGGTTATACCAAAGCTCCAGTACGGGCGGGAGAGTGCGAATGTTCCAGCAGAACCAATTGACCAAACTTTAGGTCCTCAGCGGCCAAGGTGTGAAACTTGTAAAACTTTGCAAATGTGTTTGCCCCTGACCAAGTAGCAGCTCGGCAGAGCTGCAATGCCGAGACCCCCCAGGCAGCCGCCCAAGAGGCGCCCACCCTTCTAGTAAAATGGGCATTCACCAAATCCGGTACCGGCAATCCTGCCGTGGAATAAGCGTGCTGAATCGTACATCTGATCCAGCACGCAATCGTCTGCTTAGAAGCAGGGCACCCAACCTTGTTGGGAACATACAGCACAAACAGAGCCTCTGTTTTCCTTATCCGAGCTGTTCTCTTGACATAAATTCTCAAAGCTCTGACCACATCCAGAGACTTCGAAACAGCGGAAGTGTCAGTAGCTACTGGCACCACAATAGGTTGGTTCACATGGAAAGAAGAAACCACCTTTGGAAGAAATAGCTGACGAGTTCTTAGTTCAGCCCTATCTTCATGGAAGATCAAATAAGGGCTCTTGTGAGACAAGGCCCCTAACTCAGACACCCGCCTTGCAGATGCCAAGGCCAACAGCATGACCACTTTCCAAGTAAGAAACTTTAACTCGACCTCCTGGAGAGGTTCATACCAGTCCGATTTAAGGAACTGCAACATCACATTAAGATCCCACGGTGCCGTAGGAGGCACAAAAGGAGGTTGGATGTGCAGAACCCCCTTCACGAACGTCTGAACTTCCAGAAGGGAGGACAATTGTTTCTGAAAGAAAACGGACAAAGCCGAAATTTGGACCTTGATTGAATCCCAATCTTAAGCCTGTATCCACACCAGCCTGAAGAAAATGGAGAAAACGTCCTAACTGAAATTCTTCCGTTGGAGCCTTCTTGGTTTCACACCAAGACACATATTTTCTCCAAATACGGTGGTAATGTCTAGACGTTACTCCTTTTCTGGCCTGAATAAGCGTGGGAATGACTTCTTTGGGAATACCCTTTCGGGCTAGGATCCGGCGTTCAACAGTCAAACGTAGCCGCGGTAAGTCTTGATACACGCACGGCCCCTGCCGCAGCAGGTCCTCACGAAGAGGAAGAGGCAGAGGATCTTCTATGAGTAACTCCTGAAGATCTGGATACCAAGCCCTCCTTGGCCAGTCTGGGACAATGAGGATCGCTCCATCCCCCGTTCTTCTTATGATCTTGAGAATCTTTGGTATTAGCGGAAGTGGAGGGAACACATACACCGACCGAAACACCCACTGGGTCACTAGTGCATCCACTGCTATTGCTTGTGGGTCTCTCAACCTGGAAGAATATCTCTGAAGCTTCTTGTTGAGACGAGATGCCATCATGTCTACTTGAGGAACTCCCCCAATGAGCCGCCACCTCTGCAAAGACTTCTTGGTGGAGGCCCCATTCTCCTGGGTGGAGATTGTGTCTGCTGAGAAAGTCCGCTTCCCAGGTGTCCACTCCCGGAATGAAAATTGCTGACAGAGCTCTTGCATGTCTTTCTGCCCAGAGGAGTATCTTTTTCACCTCTGCCATTGCCGCTCAGCTTTTCGTTCCGCCCTGACGGTTTATGTACGCCACTGCTGTTACATTGTCCGACTGGACCTGTATGGGTTGATCTTGAAGAAGATGCACCGCTTGTAGAAGGCCGTTGTAAATGGCTTTCAACTCCAGAACATTTATGTGAAGACAGGTTTCTTGACTTGACCATCTTCCTTGGAAGCTTTCCCTTTTTGTGACTGCTCCCCAGCCTCGGAGACTTGCATCCGTGGTTACTAGGACCCAATCCTGAATCCCGAACCTGCGCCCTTCCAGGAGGTGAGAACTGTGAAGCCACCACAGGAGCGAAATTCTGGCTTTGGATGACAGGATTATCCTCTGATGCATGTGTAAATGGGATCCGGACCACTTGTCCAATAGGTCCCACTGGAATACTCTGGCATGGAATCGGCCGAACTGTAGGGCCTCGTAGGCCGCTACCATCTTTCCCAACAAACGTATGCATTGATGAATCGACACCATTGTTGGTTTTAGAATTTGTTTGACCATTCTCTGGATTTCCAGAGCCTTTTCCACTGGAAGAAATACCCTCTGTAATTCTGTGTCCAGTATCATTCCCAGAAACGATAATCTTGTTGTCGGTTCCAACTGTGACTTTGGAAAATTTATGATCCAACCGTGCTGTTGAAGTACTGTCAGGGAGAGTGCAATGCTCTGCCCCAACTTTTCCTTGGACCTCGTCTTTATCAGGAGATCGTCCAGGTAAGGATTTATGTTGACTCCTTGCTTTCGAAGGAAAGCCATCATCTCCGCCATCACCTTGGTAAATACCCTCGGTGCCGTGGACAGCCCGAACGGCAAAGTTTGAAATTGGTAATGACAATCCTGCACTGCAAACTGCAGATAAGCTTGATGCGGAGGATAGGAACATGTAAGTAGGCATCTTTTATGTCCACTGACACCATGAAGTCCTTTTCCTCCAGACTGGAAATCACAGCCCTTAGAGATTCCATCTTGAATTTGAACCTTTGTAGGTAGAGATTCAGTGTTTTCAGGTTTAGAATCGGTCTGACCGAGCCGTCCGGCTTCGGTACTACGAAAAGGCTCGAATAAAAACCTTCTCCTTGTTGTGACAAGGGAACCAGGACAATCACTTGATCCTGACATAATCTTCGTATTGCTGCCGATACCACTTCCCTGTCTGGAACAGAAGCTGGTGAGGCAGATTTGAAAAATCGGCACGGGGGAACGTCTTGAAACTCCAACCTGTACCCCTGGGACACTATTTTCACGATCCATGGGTCCAGGCTAGATTGAACCCAAATCTGACTGAAGAGCTTCAGACATGCCCCCACCTGAGCAGACTGCCGCGAGGGAGCTGGTAAGGCTGATTTGAAAAATCGGCAAGGGGGAATGTCTTGAAACTCTAACTTGTATCCCTGGGACACTAATTTGTAAGATCCATTGAACCCAAATCGGACTGAAGAGTTTCAGACACGCCCCCACCTGAGCGGACTCCCGCGAGGGAGCCCCAACGTCATGCTGAAGTTTTTGCGGAGACAGAGGCTGATTTCTGCTCCTGTGAACCTGGAGACGCCGTGGACTTTCTTCCCTTTCCCCTTCCTTTACCTGCAAAGAAAGGGGAACCTTTGCCTTTTTTGTATTTATTGGGCCGATAGGACTGCATCTGAGAATGATGCGTCTTTTTTGCCGATGCTGGAGCATTAGGGAGAAAAGTCGACTTACCTGCGGTAGCCGCAGAAACTAAGGCGTCCAGCCCATCTCCAAACAAAGCCTCACCCTTGTACGGGAGAGCCTCCTTATTCCTTTTGGAATGCGCGTCTGCATTCCATTGGCGAATCCACAACGCCCTACGAGCTGAAATTGCCATGTAGCGGCTCTTGATCCCAAGAGACCGATATCTTTCATGGCTTCTAGGATGTAAGCAGCCGGGTCCTTGATATGACCTAACGTTAGGAGTATCTCGTCTCTATCTATCGTGTCGATGTCTGATGACAAGTTTCTTGACAACTTTTCTATAGCACTACTCACCAGCGCACAGGCAATGTTAGGCCTGAGTAGTGTCCCATTGATCACATAAATAGATTTCAACATAGTCTCTAACTTGCGGTCTGCCGGCTCCTTTAGTGAAGCCGTCCCAGGCACAGGGAAAATCACCTTTTTTGTTAACCTTGACAGAGCACTGCTAAAATAAGGGGTGACTCACACCTTTTCCTGAACCTCCGCAGGAAAGTGGTAGCTGCCTGAATCCTTTTGGGCATCTGGAATTTCTTCTCAGGGTTTGACCAGACTCCCTCAAAGAGTTTGTTCAGTTCATAAGATGGAGGGAAAGTTACATTAGGTTTCTTCTCTTTATTAAAGTAAGCCTTTTCCCGTGGAAAAGGAGGGGCCTCCATAACCTCTAACACCTCCCTTATAGCAACAATCATGTATTGAATGTTTTTTTGCCAATTTTGGATCAATTGCCCTGGAATCACTGGTGTCAACACAGGAATCAGAGTGTGTCGGTATCAGTTTGTACTACTTGTGCAAATGACCTTTTTTGTGAACCAGAGGGGTCCCCTGTGGATGAAAAGGCAGAACTATGAAAAATCACATCTTCCACAGATTTTCTCCAGTTTTCTGCATGAGACTCAGATTTATCCAATCTCTTACTTATATGATTCCCACTATCACGTAATTCTTTTACCCATTCAGGCTCGTGGTGCGACGGCAGTGCCACCACATTACATCATTGTGTCCCTAAAATGGCTCCCTCAGGGGAAGAGCTCCCTGCCTCAGACATGTTAACACATGCAAAATCACACCACAGACACTCCGGGGCTACTGGAGACAGACCCACAGTAAAATCTGTCAGAGGGACACAGAAAGGGATTTGCCAGTCCACAACTCAGCGCCAAAATAAGAAATCCCTGAGCATCGTATTTCATACACAGAGACCTTTCCAGCGCTTGTATAAAACCAATAATAGGATTTAGCACCGAAATAATACACCCCCCCCCCCCATCCTTTTGTGCACCCTGATACTTGGTCAGATGTGGAGAGGAGGATCAGCGTGTCTTCCCCTGATGTGTGCTGGGCGGAAATGGCGCTGAGTAGTGTGCTGGCTGCCTGAGGAAGAAGCTCCGCCCCCTGCAATGACGCGTTTCCCCTCAGGCATTACAAACGATATTTATACTGGCGGGGGTGTAGGACAGTGTAAAACAGAGTATGCTACCTTTTGCCAGTGAGAGTAGGGTTCATGCTGCCCAGGGCCCGACCCCCCACGCGCCCTGCTGGGCTCTGTGTACATGGATAGCATGCTCTTGCAGTGTTCCCACTCGCTGCGCGGTACCTTAAACTGTTACGATGACCGGAGGTTCCTCTCTGCAGATCTCCGGTAACACTACTCACCAGTCTTCTGACTTCTGGCTCTGTTAGGGGGGTGACAGCGTGCTGTGGGAGTGAGCGCACAGCCGCAGCTAGTGTTCAGTACCCTTCAGGAGCTAATGGTGTCCTGTCAGCAGAAGGAGAGCCATGTAACTACACTGCTCAAAAAAATAAAGGGAACACTTAAACAACACATCCTAGATCTGAATGAAATATTCTTATTAAATACTTTGTTCTTTACATAGTTGAATGTGCTGACAACAAAATCACATAAAAATTATCAATGGAAATCAAATTTATTAACCCATGGAGGTCTGGATTTGGAGTCACTCAAAATTAAAGTGGAAAAACACACTACAGGCTGATCCAACTTTGATGTAATGTCCTTAAACCAAGTCAAAATGAGGCTCAGTAGTGTGTGTGGCCTCCACGTGCCTGTATGACCACCCTACAACGCCTGGGCATGCTCCTGACAAGGTGGCAGATGGTCTCCTTAGGGATCTCCTCCCAGACCTGGACTAATGCATCTGCCAACTCCTGGACAGTCTGTGGTGCAACGTGGTGTTGGTGGATGGAGCGAGACATGATGTCCCAGATGTGCTCAATTGGATTCAGGTCTGGGGAACGGGCGGGCCAGTCCATAGCATCAATGCCTTCGTCTTGCAGGAACTACTGACACACCCCAGCCACATGAGGTCTAGCATTTTCTTGCATTAGGAGGAACCCAGGGCCAACCGCACCAGCATATGGTCTCACAAGGGGTCTGAGGATCTCATCTCGGTAACTAATGGCAGTCAGGCTACCTCTGACGAGCACATGGAGGGCTGTGCGGCCCCCCCAAAGAAATGCCACCCCACACCATTACTGACCCACTGCCAAACCGGTCATGCTGGAGGATGTTGCAGGCAGCAGAACATTCTCCTTGGCGTCTCCAGACTCTGTCACGTCGGTCATATGTGCTCAGTGAGAACCTGCTTTCATCTGTGAAGAGCACAGGGCGCCAGTGGCGAATTTGTCAATCTTGGTGTTCTCTGGCAAATACCAAATGTCCAGCACGGTGTTGGGCTGTAAGCACAACCCCCACCTGTGGACATGGGCCCTCATACGACCCTCATGGAGTCTGTTTCTGATCGTTTGAGAAGACACATGCACATTTGTGGCTTGCTGGAGGTCATTTTGCAGGGCTCTGGCAGTGCTCCTCCTGTTCCTCCTTGCACAAAGGCGGAGGTAGCGGTCCTGCTGCTGGGTTGTTGCCCTCCTACGGCCTCCTCCACGTCTCCTAATGTACTGGCCTGTCTCCTGGTAGCACCTCCATTCTCTGGACACTACGCTGACACAGCAAACCTTCTCGCCACAGCTCGCATTGATGTGCCATCCTGGATGAGCTGCACTACCTGAGCCACCTGTGTGGGTGTAGACTCCGTCTCATGCTACCACTAGAGTGAAAGCACCGCCAGCTTTCAAAAGTGACCAAAACATCAGCCAGAAAGCATAGGAGCTGAGAAGTGGTCTGTGGTCACTACCTGCAGAACAACACCTTTATTGGGGGGGTGTCTACTAATTGCCTATAATTTC
Source organism: Pseudophryne corroboree (assembly GCF_028390025.1). Taxonomy (NCBI): domain Eukaryota; kingdom Metazoa; phylum Chordata; class Amphibia; order Anura; family Myobatrachidae; genus Pseudophryne; species Pseudophryne corroboree. The sequence goes on from NC_086448.1 coordinate 165,106,427, forward strand.
CACCTGTTGTCTATTCCATTTTCACAACAGCATGTGAAATTGATTGTCAATCAGTCTTGCTTCCTAAGTGGACAGTTTGATTTCACAGAAGTGTGATTGACTTGGAGTTATATTGTGTTGTTTAAGTGTTCCCTTTATTTTTTTGAGCAGTGTATATAGGAAGTTACGAAGCAGGGAGGCTGTTGCCAGCAGTCTCCCTGTAAAATAAAAAACCTACAGAAAGTTTTTTAGTAGAACTCTGTAGAGCTCCACTAGAGTGCGACCAGTCTGCCTGGGCACATTTTCTACACTGAGGTCTGGAGGAGGGGCATAGAGGGAGGAGCGAGTTCACACTCTGGAAAAGTCTTTAAGTGCTCATGGCTCCTGTGGAACCGTCTATACACCATGGTATTGAAGTGGACCCCAGCATCCTCTAGGACGTATGAGATAGGTAAAATGGAGGGTGAGTGATCCCACTATCAATGCTGTCATCTGACCTCACAGGGTTAATTTTCTCCTTTTACATACAGTAGTATCTCCTCAGATGAACAGTCACATGAGTGTCTTTTTTTTTTTTAAAGACTATTTTATAATTGTTATGGTTGTTAATACTGTTATTATGGCTGACAGATGGGGACACAGAGACTGTGTCCTCCATCTTCAGCTACTGAGATTAAATCTGCCAGCATGCGCATGCTACACTGCACATAGATGCACCTATCAACGCTCATGAAAAGCACGCATGTGTCATTGGCACGGCTGTGCACGTAATTTGCATGCACAGACACAGCAACCACTCCCCAAGCTGTGGAGAAGGTAAGTGAAACTTATTTCCCCTCTACTTCTCCAGCAGCAGCCGGAAGGCTTGCTCACCTATCCACCAGTTGTTGCTACTGTACGTGGCAAGCCACCAGACGAAAAAAGAGGAAAAAAAGGATGATGGCCCCACTTCTTTTCCCTTTTACTACTGGATGATGCTGTAGATTCCGCTTTGGAAAATTAACTTTTTGGAACCCTGCTGTATTTACTAAATATTATTCCATAAGGAATACACTTTGGTATGATCATAATGCTTGTATTATACTTTATTTTACTACCATATTGCTATCTGTCAAGTCTTGCATATTTACTAATTGTTTGTGTTGCCATCACTTATTCCTTCAATAAATACAATTTTGAGAAAAAAAAAGAAAAAGTATTGTGTTTTACCTAGGAGGGGGTAGGGCTTATGTTATTACATTAGGGATGGCCATCGGTCTGCCTAGCATCGATGGTGGTATGGCAGATGTCCATTGATGGTTGCATACTATGCAATAGATGACCATCGATTTTTGCACAAACCAATGGTCATCCCTGTAGTTTTACTGACTGGCCCGTGGGCCAATCAGAACCGGTGGCGGTTGAGATCACAGGTTCGATTCCCACCATGGCCCTAACTCTGTGTGTGGAGTTTGGGTACTCCAGTTACTTTCCACAATCCAAAAAATAGGATTTTAAATACCTGCCGGTAAATCCTTTTCTCATCGTCCATAAGGGATATTGGGGACAGATTAGTACGATGGGGTATAGACGGGTCCAAAGGAGCCAGTGCACATTAAATTTCTTTACCTGGGTGTGCTGGCTCCTCCCCTCTATGCCTCCTCCTACAGCTCAGTTATAGGTAAACAGTGCCCGAAGGAGAATGACATACTTGAGAGAAGGAACATAACAATAAGTGTGGTGAGATTTTCACACCAATATATAACTTAGCCAGCAACATCTGGCAACACTAACAGCAACAGCTCAACAGGAACACATAACAGAGAACCTTCAGAAAGTCACCGCACAGAGGCAGGCGCCCAATATCCTTTATGGACTACGAGAAAAGGATTTACCGGTAGGTATTTAAAATCCTATTTTCTCTAGCATCCATAAGGGATATTCCAGGGAGCTCGCTTTTATCAGGTATGGAACAACACTGACCCCCTGGACCCCGAGTTGAAACATAATTTCCGCCATCACTTCGTGAACACCCTCGAAGCTGTAGACAGGCCGAAGGGTAACGCCTGAAACTGGTAGTGATCGTTCAGCAGGGCAAACCGCACTGGTATAGTCACTAAACACATAAGTGACGATTAATAAATCTAATGTTACCAGAATAATCAACAGTTTATGAAGATTCAGTTATCCATTAATATCATCACTATATATAGAGGTCCGGTGGTGCTCCCAAGAGTTTGAGTAGAACAAATGGAACAAAGAAAACTCTTTTGCTGGGGCACTATTATCAATTAATACTGTTAAAATATAATTTTTATGTGTGGACTCACTGATAGACAAAACATACATAAAACACTTATATAAAATGCCAACAGTCTGTAATTTCCTATTTAAATTCTCACCTTTTACATCAATTATTGTTATGCAATTATTGACATAATTTCACAACGATGTTATATGCCTTGCAGTAATTGAACATATTCCCATTAATATGCTTTTAAACTGTTCTATTGTCAATTATTATACTTCTATTGTGCTACTCATCTCACACTGTTACTACTCTAGCTGGTATCCTCCATACTCCAAAAGCAAACAGAGAAACACATTATTTCTTCATATAGATAGTGAGAATTGGCATAACAGCCTCTTATCTAATATTGGAACCAATACATTTTTGTAACATGCTACAGGATGTGGCCAAGCAAATATGTACTATGTTTCAATTATTGTATCTTATTGTGAAGAGAATTCTTTTAGATACAGCCTACAGATAAGGCCCTTGGTAAATTATATTATAGTATACATTCAACAAACACTGATTAGCCAATACCAATAAAAAGATTAATAGCAGATTGTTGGTGGCTTAGCTGTGAGAGAAGGTGGACGTGTGGAAACCGAGCTCCTGCATAACACTCCTAACTGACGATCCCCGTCCACACCACCTATCCCTTGAGACCCACCAGAAGTCTGCTACAGCTCCCCTGCACCAGGTTAGTAGGTTGTGGAGCCGGCGGGTACCCTAGACACCCGTGCGGGTTGCGGCCTGCCTACCTGGTTGGAGCTGGGGACTCGAGCCGGGAGCTGTCCCGGACCGGAAGTGACGCGGCGGGGCCTTGATCACAGCCGTAGACGGCGGCGGCCCCTCTCCTGACTCCCCTGACGGCGTCTTCCCTGCCTCCTGCCAGACCACCCTGTGCGCCATCGCTCCCGCGGGCCGCGACACCCGCAGTGTAGGTCCGAGAAGCGGGACCGTGCGCGGCTGCACTCCCTGGACAGGACGCGGATAGCGCTGCCTCCTGCATCTGTCGCTTGATCTCCGTTCTCCACTGCGGTGCAGTGGGGGGGGGGTACCCTTGCCTGCAGAGGTGCTCCCCACCAACGCAACAGACAGGGACACAGAACCAGAGCTACAGAGGCCCGGGATTGGAGCCTAGCAGCGCCATCTTAAGTGCTGGCAAAGTGCCAATGATAAGAGCTGCTAAGCTGGGGACGTGGTCTAGCTATTAACCAGGGCGGCCATGATTCTTTATAGCTCCTAGCCAACACCGATTACATCCCTCTTTCCTATCCTTGCCTGGGAAAAGCTCTGCCTGGACCAGTGATCCTACAAATACACCAGTAGGTCCCGGAGATACCACAGAGCAAAGTTGCATAGACCCCAGTTTGCTCCCTCCCCCACTCCGCACCCACTGGAATGCACACAAGCAGTGTGCAATAGGTGACGGCAGCCATTTTGGGCCTTGTGGACCACACTGACCCGGCTTCCTGAGGGATCCCTGGCCGTTCACTGCACCCCGCGGTGCTCAGTTGCCAGCCCCTTGGATCCCATATCACTGGCTGACAACGCCCATCAACGTAACACAGATAGGTGAAACGGAACCCCACCTCACCACCGCAGAAGCAGCAATTCCCTACTTCTCTGGCTGACAGCATAGACTGCCTGAACCCTCTTGTCCCTTAGAGGACATACAGGACTCAGACCCGATCCCCACTACCCCACTGATCGGGACCATCACCTAGCTAATGCCGGTGACGATACTGATAACCTGTCACCCTCCAGCTGTAACTCCATAAGCATCAATCTCCACCAACAGACCAAATTCAAAAATCAAACAAAAACAGAACAAGGAGTCTTCCAAGTACCGCGCTGGTCGCTACCTGGGCCCAGACCTTGCTGTCATCACAAGTGGATCTTCCACCCCCCATCTCCCTTCCCCCACTGCTGTACATGTGCCTCCCTGACCTGCGTCCTGCTTGGACAAAACAACACATAACCCTCATAGTGCTTTTTCCCCTGGTCCCGTACTCACTCCTCAAATCCCTACCTGACGTACTCCTAAGGAACTTTTAATTCCCAGCGATACATCGGTGGTCACTGAGCCCCCCTTACATATTACCACGATTGGACCAGATCCCCTATCATGGAAAAATACGTGGCCAAAACGCTTCGCACAAACAAGAACTCTCAAAACAAAAATAAATCAACGGCTAAAGAGAGGGAGCTCAGCCCTACTCTACAGGGGTCTCCATCCTCTCCGGGCAGGCGAGTCACTGACGACATGGTACCTGCTGACATCCATGCTAGTCCATCCTCAATACAGAGAGCCAGAGAAATATCAGACATCATATCACCTTTACTAGACGCAAAATTAGCACCTCTGATGGAGGCAATTACGTCTGCAGCAGCTCAATTGACCCAACACACTCAACGCCTGGCTGAGGCCGAGGACCGAATATCTACCTTGGAAGATGATTATCAGACGATTCAATCCCAACAACAAACACACGACAACACCCTAGTAGCCATGGCCGATAAGATCGAAGATTTAGAAAACCAGAATCGCCGGAACAACTTACGCCTGATTGGTCTGCCAGAATCCGTCAGACAGGCAGACCTACTGGATTTGGTTACTCGCTGGCTTCCCACAACCCTAGACCTGCCCTCCTCCCCCACCTCTTACCTGGTGGAACGAGCCCACCGCATTGGCCCCCGACAGGCAGTCTTCACAATCCTCCCAGTCACGTCCTAGACCAGTAATTTTTAAGCTACTAAACTACCTTGACAAAGTGAAGATCATGGAAGCCTACCGCAAATGTTCTGACCTACGATATGAGGAATCCAAACTTCTTCTTTTCCAGGACTTTTCCTTTCAAGTTTCGACGCAACGACGGGAGTTCTCCCCTGTATGCAAGGAACTCTATGCTAAAAACATCAGATTTGCTCTCCTATACCCGGCAAAACTGAGAATCTTCCACGCAGGCAAACCTCATTTCTTCGACACGCCAGATTCTGCTCGGAACTTTCTCAAATCTCTTTCAACGCTACAGTCTAACTCTCGAATGGACGATGCTGATTGACTCTCCTAGACTTGAGTATCTTTCTATGTTACTTTATCTTTTCCTCTTTACTAATGGATAACACATGGTTGATTGTTGCTATATGGTTATTGCACACAGGGTTAAATGGAAACTCTCCACACCTACCGCAGATGCGGGCATGGTGGGGTTCCTTTATTCGATTTATTCAATTTGTTAAATTTCTCCTATCACCTTTCTTCCCCTCCCCTTTCTCTAATCAAACTAGAGTTCCTGTTACAGTTGGACGGTTATCATTACTGTCTCCTTGGGTTCAAAAATTTAAAAAATGTTATGACTGGTGGCCTAGGCCACATTGGCTACCGTTTTCTTTTTGCATTACATTGTTTAGTCATTGTATGTATACTCTAACTCCGTTAGTTTGCCCGACATGTTATTCTTGTCCTCCCCTTGCGTGCTGGGACGGGGGATTGGACTTTCGCTTGTGGCTTCTCCTTCTGCGTTTCACTAGACTGGGCATTGGATGATGCCAGCCCCTTTGGACACTGGGGCCTCTACGGATGGCTCAAAGACGTCTCTTAAATTGGTCTCGTGGAACGTAGAGGGTCTGAACACACCAATCAAGAGGAAAAAGATTCTGACACACCTCAAAAAATTCCATCCTGATATAGTATTTTTGCAGGAGACGCACTGGCGTCTCAATGACCCCAATACACTTAGAGATACCTGGGTTGGTGACTTCAGAAGCGCTTCCTATACTACTAAAACAAGGGGAGTACTTATTCTATTTCGTAGATCTTTGAACTATAAGATTAAGGATGAGTGGGTGGACCCTGAGGGCAGGTTTTTGTTTCTAAAGATGGAAATCGAAGGAGAACCCTTTACTCTAACATGTATTTACGCCCCTACAGGACCAAATTATTCCTTTTTCTCTGATATATTTGTTAAACTACAGGACTGGATGGAGGGAGTTCTGATTATAGGGGGAGACCTTAATATTGCAATGAATTCGCTACTAGATGTATCTGGTGGCCCCAGACAGCTAAACTACAATAGATCCATGCCACCCTCCCTGTCCCTAATGCAAGACTCTTTACAACTTCTGGACCCATGGAGATTTCTCCACCCTGACTCTAGGGAATATTCCTTCTTCTCACATCCCCACAAAATATTCTCCAGACTAGATTATTGGCTAATACCTGCCTCTTCAATACATAGAATAATAGACTCCACCATAGCTAGTATTCTCATATCTGACCATGCCCCCATCACCTTGACAATAACGTTATCCACACCCCGACAATACTCATACATCTGGAGATTCCCTGAATATCTCGCCACTTCTGAGGACTTCAAACTCTTTTTGTCACAATCATACCTCAATTACACACATGATAACGCAACACATATTAATGACATAAATCTCTTCTGGCAGGCCTCTAAACCCGTTCTTAGAGGGCAAATTATTTCATATGTTGCCACCAGAAAGAGGCAACTTCGGGAAAGGATGGCAGAGGCATCCCTCCAGGTCGCTTCGGCCTATTCCCAACTGTTGACTGATCCATCTGAGACTAACAGGAAATTATATAAAGATACCAAACTGATACACGATACCCTCTGTGCTGAACAGGCCAAGCTATTCCTCTCATTCCAATCTAACAAATATTTTCGCTGGGGCAATCGCCCAGGGAAGTTATTGGCAAACATGGTAAAAACCCATGCAACACCTAAACATATCTCCTCAATTAGAGACACAGGCAGACCCCCTTCAGTGACACAGGAACAAATTAGCGACACTTTTCTGACTTTCTTTGAGAAATTGTACACCGCACCACCAGACCACCCTACGGCTGGCATGGACTTTTTGACACAGGCTAATCTCCCCACGCTCTCTGAGAGCGATAGAGAATTTCTTACCAACCCCGTTACTGCAGCAGAATTGGAATCGACTATCAAATCTCTAGCAAATGGGAAATCCCCAGGTCCCGACGGTATGTCGGCGGCCTATTACAAGCTACTTCTCCCACATTTAAGTGAACACCTCAGGCAACTGTATAATGCGCTCTTGACGGGACACCCTGCCCCGACAGGCTTTAACACAGCCCGAGTCATAGTCCTCCCTAAACCTAATAAAGACCATACATTAGTTTCATCCTACCGGCCAATCTCACTACTAAACCAAGACTTTAAAATATTCACAAAGGTTCTTGCCTCCCGTCTCCAAGTGATTTTACCCAAACTGCTACATCCTGCCCAGACAGGATTCATGCGTAATAGACACTCAGTACATAACGTTCGCTCATTGCTGGCAGCCGTGTATTAAACGCATAATTCATTAGAGCAGGACAATATGGTATTGAGCTGTGACGCAGATAAAGCCTTTGACCGAGTGTCTTGGGCCCACATAGACAGATTACTTGGACTTCAAAATTTCGGTCCTGATTTTATTAAGGTATTTCACACCATCTATCAAACACCCCAGGCCTTTTTGACAGTAAATGGTCACAACTCGAGACTATTCTCCTTATATCGAGGTACCAGACAGGGATGCCCCTTATCCCCCCTCTTATTTAACTTGGCCTTGGACCCTCTCCTTCGCCATTTCTATAGAGAACACAGATGGCACGGTATAAAACTGGCTGATCATGAAATTAAATTCTCAGCATTTGCAGATGACATTTTACTTTATTTTAGCAACCCCCGAAAAGCCATACCACACTTACTTGACATTCTAGACTCATTCGAACTAGTTTCCGGATTTAAAATTAATCATTCCAAAACGGAAGCCTTGGCTTTCTTTCCCTCAATAAAAACAGGTTGGGGAGACACGTTCCCATTTCACTGGGCCACAAACAATTGTATTACTTACCTAGGGATTATATTCCCTGATCACCCATCCAAGCTATACTCACTTAATTACCCCCCACTATTCGCTAGGACATATACAGATTTTGCCAGATGGAGCCACCTTCCTCTCACATATACTGGCAGGAGTCACTTGTACAAAATGATAAGCTTTCCCCGCTTCCTTTATGTATTACAGATGCTCCCGCTGATTCCACCTAAACACGTTAGCTCAATTGGACAAAGCACTGTCCAAATTTATTTGGGCGAACAAGCACCCTCGATTCTCATTATTCAAATTACGCCAACCTCGTTCTCTTGGAGGCCTAAATTTACCATGCCTTCACTCATATGCCTTAGCAGCCAACTACAGGATCGCTTTGGACTGGATTGGCGGTCGAGACATGTATGCCAACACACACCTGGAACAATCTTTTACCCCCTCCCAGACCTTGGTGTCTCTGCTACACACCACTCCTACTTCCATACCACACTGTGTGACAGACAACATACTTATCTCCTCTACCTGTATTGCCTGGCGACAGATTCGCTCAAGACTAAAAATATCACGATATATACATCGCTGTTCCTACCTCTCTGGGGCAACCCAGACTTCAAGCCTCACACTACCTCCCCCATATTTCAGACTTGGTATGATGGAGGTCTAAAATACATTCATCATTTTCTGCATACCGAAACTCTGACCATACTTACACACTCCCAAATTATAGCACGTTTCCCATCCTTACGAATCCCCCTCTTTCCCTTTCTTCAAGCATGTAGCTATGCACAAAAGGTCACATCTTTACTATCTATACAAGACACCACCCATACCTTGGACAAAACACTACGACACACCCCAAATGGTAATTTCTCCACAGCGCTCATTTACACACACTCCCGCACTCTATTAAATGTGGAATCCGGCTCAGTAGGCCTCCTAAAATGGAAACTGGAATTCCCAGATCTCACCATGAAGCTGATTCTAGAGGCCAACACCTACTTAGATAAAACACTAGGCTCAGTTTCATACTCAGAAATGCACCAGAAAATTCTACATAGAGCATATATCACTCCTAAGCTACGACACCTCATCGGAGCAGCCCCCTCATCTCATTGTTTCAAGTGCACTGCTCCAGAAGCAGACCTTGTACACTGTCTGTGGTCATGTCCCAAGGTACGTACACTTTGGCAGGCACTCCAATCCTATATCACGACCGACTTACAGCTACAATTTACCATCACTAAGACGTGGGCATTCTGGGGCATATTCCCGAACCCACCCAACACCGGTCTGTCCAAGGGACAACGTATTTTATTAATTAATCTGGCGGCTGCTACCAAAAAGACGATCCTTTCACAATGGGTCTCCACTGATCATATCCCCATCTCATTATTACACCCTAGGATCTCTCATCTACTCCATCTAGACTGGACCAATACCGCTTTACAGAAAGACAAATTGACCGAGAAATACTTCCATATTTGGCTACCCTATGTCCAGACCCTCCCCCAGGTTACAAAGGAAGCCCTACGGAAATGTTTCAAAGACACTAGGTGATACTTGCTAGAGACCCTAGACTCCGTAGCCCCTTTTTGAGCTTAAGGCATTATACCACTTCCACATACCAGCCAGTTCTCCTCCAATTTTGATATTGATTTACTTCCTCTACTGTTCCAACGCTAGTACTACCTAGGGCTTACACGGAGTATAATTATAATTATAATTGTTGTTCTTAAATGTCTATGCTACAATGGCTATGTAATGCATGCTGTATCATTTTGTCTTGTTGTTAACTCACCGGTCAATAAAAAAAAAAAAAAAAGATTAATAGCAGAAATTCTACCAACTAGAGTAGTAACAGTGTGAAATGAGTAGCACAATAGAAGTATAATAATTGACAACAGAGCAGTTTAAAAGCATATTAATGGAAATATGTTGAATTACTGCAAGGCATATAACATTGCTGCGAAATGCCAATAATTACATAACAATAATTGATGTAAAAGGTGAGAATTTAAATATGAAATTACAGACTGTTGGCATTTTATATATTTTAGTAGTGTTTTATCTATCAGTGAGTCTACACAAAATGATATTTTAACAGTATTAACTGATAAGAGTGCCCCAGCAAAAGAGTTTTTTTTTTCTTTGTTCCAAACCTCATATAGGCCTGATGAGGAGGCCAAATAGGGATATGTAGGTAAGCGTCCTTGATATCCAGGGATACAAGGAATTCCTGTTCCAGGCCTGCAATCACCGCTCTCAAAGATTCCACCTTAAATTTGAAAACCTTCAGGTAAGGATTCAAGGACTTCAGATTCAGAATGGGTCTCACAGATCCATCTGGTTTTGGTACTATGAACAGACTGGAGTAGTAACCCTGTCCTCGTTGTAGTAGGGGTACTGAAACAATGACATGGGACTAGACCAACTTGTTGATGACCAGCAGTAGCGTACCACGCATATTTTATAAAGCTGGTAAGCTTGATTTGAAAAATCGTTGGGGAGGAGTACCGTCGAACTCCAGCTTGTAACCCTGAGAGATTAGGTCCTTTACTCAAGCATCTTGGCAGGAACTGTCCCAAATGTGGCTGTAGTGACGTAACCGAGCTCCCACCATGAGATCCCCTCGGGGTGGGTACCGTCATGCTGAAGTCTTTGAGGAAGCAGAGCTGGTGTTCTGGTCCTGAGATCCGGTAACGGCTGGTTTCTTAAGTTTACCTCTGGAGCCTCTAGCAGCGTTGGAGGCCCCTCTGGCCCTAGATCGAAATCTGGAGGACCGAAAGGACAGAGTAGATGGTCCCGGGTAGGTACGTCTAGCAGGCAGAGTTCCCAAAGGGAGAAACATGGATTTTCCAGCAGTAGCTTTGGAAGTCCATGTGTCCAATTCACCACCATTCACCTGTGAAGGGAAGAGATTTCACATTACGTTTGGAGTCAGCATCAGCAATCCACTAACACAACCATATGGCTCTGTGCACAGACACAGCCATAGCCGTGGTCCTAGCATTAATATTGACAATCTCTTTAAGGGAGTCACAGAGGACTCTTGCTGTGTCCTGAATGTGATTCAGGAAAGTAACAGCATTAACTAAGGTCATATCACCCAAAAGACCTTCCTTAATTAGATTAGCCCAGAAATGAATTGCATGTATCATCCAGCAACCTGCAATGAGCGGCTTTTGATCAACACCTGCAGCAATGTTAAATAGATTTCAGAGTGGTCTCAAGTTTCCTATCTGCCGGGTCCTTTACCGTAGAAAGAGCCCGGAGCAGGGAGTACCGCCTTTTTAGATAGGCGAGAGACTGAGACGTCTACTGCTGGAGACTCCTCCCAGAATTTCTTGCCTTCAGGGGCAAAGGGGAATGTATGCAAAGACCATTTTGACACCTGATATTTCTTATCTGAAGTTTTCCAGGCTATTTTAAATGAGTCATCCAATTCCTTAGAATCAGGAAATGTGACTGTCAGTTTGTCTTGTGGGAGGAAAAATTACTGCTGAGTAGTAGAATCCTCCAGGGGGAGCTTTAACACATCCCTAATAGCCAATATGAGGGGTTCAATACCCTGGGTAGGGGTGGAATCCCCACTTATGGGGTCCACATCATCCCCATCATCCTGTATATCATCATCAGTATCTGATAGGAGTGCAGGTAGAGCACGTTTTTGTGCACCTGTAGTAGACGGGGGGGATGTGTAGCAGTTAGACTTGCCACTGCTTGTTGCAGTTCCTGAGTCATATTTGCATTTGCAGTGAACGGAGATGACATAGCAGACATCATATTTTTGATAGCCCCCAACCAGGAGGGCTCCGGACTCTCATACATAGTAACATAGTAACATAGTATCTGAGGTTGAAAAAAGACAATTGTCCATCGAGTTCAACCTATTTGTGGTGTCCTATGCATGATGATTTGACTAAAATTTCTGACTGATGCTGCTGTCAGCAGCCATTGCATTTTATCCCTATTTATAGTAACTATAATGCATGACTATGCACCATACCCCTGGATATCCTTTTCCAATAGGAATTTATCCAACCCATTCTTAAAGGTGTTGACAGATTCCGCCATTACAACTCCCTCGGGCAGCGAATTCCAAACACTTATTGTCCTTACCGTGAAAAAGCCTTTACGCCGTATTGTGCGGAATCTCCTCTCCTCTAACCTGAGCGAGTGTCCACGAGTCCTCTGTGTTGATCTAACCAAAAACAGGTCCCGCGCAAGCTCTGTGTATTGTCCCCTTATATATTTGTAGATGTTGATCATATCCCCTCTTAGTCTCCGCTTTTCCAATGTAAACATGCCTAGTCTTTCAAGCCTTCCCTTGTATTCCATCGTCTCCATGCCCTTAATTAGTTTGGTCGCCCTCCTCTGTACCTTTTCAAGCTCCAGGATATCCTTTTTGTAGTACGGTGCCCAGAACTGTACACAGTATTCAAGGTGTGGCCTCACTAGTGATTTATATAACGGGAGTATAATACTCTCGTCCCTAGCATCAATACCCCGTTTTATGCATGCTAATATCTTATTAGCCTTCTTTGCTGCAGTCCTACTTTGGATACTACTTCTTAGCTTGCTATCTATGAGGACACCTAAGTCCTTTTCCAGTACAGAATCCCCTAATTTTACCCCATTTAGTAGGTAGGTGTAATTTTTGTTCGTGTTACCACAGTGCATTACCTTACACTTGTCTGTGTTGAAGCGCATTCTCCATTTGGCTGCCCATGCTTCTAATTTAACTAAGTCGTTCTGAAGAGACTCGGCATCCTCCTCTGTATTTATAGCCTTACACAATTTGGTATCATCTGCAAAAATTGACAACATGCTCTCTAGACCTTCTGTTAGGTCGTTAATGAAAATATTGAACAATAGCGGTCCTAATACCGAGCCTTGCGGCACACCACTTAGCACTTCAGTCCAAGTTGAAAAAGATCCATTAACCACAACGCGCTGCTTCCTATTATCTAACCAGTTTTTGACCCAAGTGCATATTGTGCTTCCTAGCCCTGATTCTTGTAGCTTGTATATAAGTCTCATGTGTGGTACAGTATCGAACGCTTTGGCAAAGTCTAAAAAGATTACATCCACGTCTTTACCCTGATCTAGGTTTGCGCTTACTGTTTCATAAAAGCCAAGTAAGTTGGTTTGACAGGATCTGTCCTTCATAAACCCATGTTGATTCCTTTTAATGACCTTATTGGTTTCAAGGAACTTCTGAATACTATCTCTTATAATACCTTCCAATACTTTCCCCACTATAGATGTAAGACTAACTGGTCTATAATTACCTGGTTCAGCTTTACTTCCCTTTTTGAATATAGGCACTACTTCCGCTATACGCCAGTCTTTGGGAACCATACCTGATATAACTGAATCCTCAAAGATCAAAGATAGTGGTTTTGCCAGTTCAGAGTGAAGCTCCATTAGAACCCTTGGATGAATACCATCGGGCCCTGGTGATTTATTAATCTTTAAATGTTTTAATCGGTCACAGACTACTTCCTCGCTTAAATAAGTACCTATCAGTGTGATATTGTCATTATTGAGATTGTGTGTCAGTCCCTGAATTGGGTCCTCTCTAGTGAATACTGTTGAAAAAAACTCATTTAGTGTGTCCGCTATGTCATTATCATTTTTGCTTAAGACTCCCAACTTGTCTTTCAAAGGGCCTATACTCTCCTTTTTTAATCTCTTGCTATTAATGTATTTAAAGAATTTTTTGGGATTCGCTTTGCTTTCCTTTGCTACTAGTTTTTCAGTTTCTACTTTAGCCGCTCTTATTTCCTTTTTGCAATTTTTGTTACATTCCTTATATTGCTGAAATGACTCTGCATCCCCGTCAGATTTGTATTTTTTAAATGCTCGCCTTTTCTTGCCCATAAGTTCCTTAATCTTTTTGTTAAGCCACATCGGTTTATGATTTTTATTCCCTTTTTTGCTACTCATAGGAATATATTTGAGTGTATTTTTAGCTAGCAGGAATTTTAGTACCTCCCATTTCTCCGTAGTATTTTTTCCTAAAATCAAACCTTCCCATTCAATATCCCTGAAAAATACCCTCATCATTTCAAAGTTGGCTTTGCTAAAGTTTAAAGTCCTAGTTGAGCCAGTATAGGGCTGTTTGTAGAAACTGATGTTGAATGTGACCATATTGTGGTCGCTGTTTCCTATGGGTTCCCCTACTATAATACCCGATACCAAATCCTGATTGTTTGTTAATACCAGGTCTAAGATTGCATTGTACCTAGTTGGTTCCTCAATTAGTTGGACTAGGTAGTTATCATTTAGTGTGTTTAAAAACATACTGCCCCTAGCAGTATCACATGAATCGTTTTTCCAGTTTATCTCTGGATAGTTAAAATCTCCCATCACTACTATGTCTCCTACTCCTGCTGCTTTTTCAATTTGCTTTAGTAACAATTCATCATCAGATGCGTTGATACCAGGCGGCCTATAGCATACACCCAATACTAACTTTTTTGTTCCTTTTTCCCCGCATGCAATTTCTACCCATAATGTCTCAACAGTGTCTACAGTCCCCTCCTGACGATCTTCCCATATATTAGGTTTTAAAAACGGCTTTACGTACAGACACACCCCTCCACCCTTTTTATTTAGTCTGTCTCTCCTAAACAGTGTATAGCCCTCTAGATTGACTGTCCAATCATGAGATTCATCCCACCAAGTTTCAGTAATGCCTATAATATCATACTGTTTGCTTGCTGCAAGTATTTCTAGTTCACCCTTTTTAGCAGTAATGCTTCTGGCGTTTACATACATACAACTAAGATAAGTATTTTCCCTTGCGTTAGGGACATCTTTCACCTTATGTGGCAAGGATGACCTGTAATCGTCATTGGTCAGTGCTTTGGTAAAATCCCTTTTAGTACCCATGTTAGTAACCTTACCGCCTGCTCTTACCCTCCCCCCAACTTCTCCCCCATTTCGTTTACTACTACCGTCCCCACTATTCTCACTGCATGACCCGTAGTTTCTAGCTAAACCCTCCCCCCAGGCTCCTAGTTTAAAATCTCCTCCAACCTTCTAACCATCCTTCCCCCCAGCACCGCTGCCCCCTCCTCAGTCAGGTGCAATCCGTCACGACAAAAGAGATGGCGCCTGACTGAGAAGTCCGCCCAGTGTTCCAGGAACACAAACCCCTCTTTCCAGCAACAATCCCTAAGCCACACATTTACCTCCCTAATCTCCCTCTGCCTCCCTGGACTAGCGCGTGGCACTGGTAATAATTCCGAGAATATTACCTTAGATGTCCTTGCCTTCAGTTTCTTTCCTAAGTCCCTATAGTCTTTCTTAAGGACATCCCACCTTCCGCTAACTTTGTCATTGGTGCCAACGTGCACCAAGACCGCCGGGTCTTTGCCAGCCCCTCCCAACAATCTATCTACCCGGTCCGCGATGTGCCGTACCCGAGCACCCGGGAGATAACAGACTGTACGGCGATCACGGTCCCGGTAGCAGATTGCCCTATCTGCCTTCCTGATGATAGAATCCCCTACCACCACCATTTGACTAGGTACCTCTCTATCTTTTATCCCAACCGCGCCAGAGGGACCGCACCTCTGGATGCTAGAGGGAGCAGTCTCCTCCGGCACCGTCATTTCTTCACTATCATCCTCCGATTCCTCGTCCAATCGGGCAAATTTGTTCGGGTTTGATAGTTCGGAGATGTCGTGCCTCCCCCTCTTTTTCTTCCTTCTAACTGTGACCCAACTGGCTACCCGATCATCATCCTCTTCTACCAGTGACCCCTCCCGCAACTCCTCCACCGTTCTGTCTAAACTACGCTCGAGATTGTGAATCTCCCTCAGTCGCGTAACGGTTTGCTCTAGATCAGTTACCTGGGCTTCCAGGGCAACCGTTCGCACACACCTCGTGCAGATGTATTCACACTGGGCCGGTAGCTCCAGGTGTGCATACATCTTGCACGACATGCACTGAGTGAGGTCCTCAATCACAGCCCCTCCCATATTGTTTGCAAGGTCTAACTCCCTGTTACACTCAAAGAAAAAGCAGCAAAAATAAAAAAATAGAAGACAAGCAATATCACTTATACAATAATTAAGCTGGCTTATACTTATCTATCTTTGTGCGGTTCTTGGTCCTTCACTTTTATGCAGCCGTAGTACTCTCTCCTGTGGCACCTATACTCCACTTAGCAGTTGCAGTTCCAGCTCACTGCACCTCCTTTTCACTCAGCTTCCAGCTCCTTTTTACTGTTTCCAGCTCTCACTTAGAAATCCCAGCAGCACTTGGAAGAGACCAGCTCCACATTGAAATCAGCATTCTGAGATGACTGACTACACTGCTCACATGATATTGAGCCAGATGAACTAGGAGAGAATCTAGCATCACATACACTGCATGACTTCTGTTTTACCAATGTGAATCCGAAAAACAGGTATAATACGCATTCAACACAGCCTGATATTGATATATTGCAAGCCAGCCCTATTGCATGTGAGGAGACACAGGAGAGAGGACCCCCAATGCACCCAGCACTGCACAGCCCCAGTGAGGCTGTCAGCGTTTTTATGTGTAAACACAGTGAGACTGTAGTATGATAAAATCTCTGAGGGATGATATTGTGCACTAGTATAGCGGCTCTCCCCCTGTACACCTGGTACCAGCGATCCATGGACTGTTTGGAGAAGCTGTGGAGGCTGCTGCTGTGCAGAGGAAGAAGCCAAAATACAGCTGAGCCTGCTCTCGTGTAGCTCTGCCCCCCCGCCATGGCGCGGGAGCCATTTCTGTATATTTATACTGGCTATGTCTCCCAATATGTACAACCTCACATAAATGCTTGGTTTACTATATTTAGCCAGTCTCACGCAGGGGCTATAGCGGCTCCCCCCCCAGTAGGGACCAGTACTCCACACCCGCTCTTTCAGCCACACAGTAAAACCGGGGGACCCCCCCTAGCGGGGCCCCCGGTTGGTACTCACCACGACAATCACCTCCAGGCAGCGTTAGGGGTGTGCGGCATGCTGCGAGAGCCAAGGCGCCATGCCCCGCTGAACAAACAGCTCCTCAGGACAGTGGTCCTGCAGCGGGAAAGCGGCTCTGCACCTCAAGAGGCCGCTGACCGCCCCCCCTCCCCCCTTTTATCTCCTATGGTGCAGGTGTGCTGTTGCCCAAACAGCATACTGAAAGAAATAAAACTTTTAAAAAGAAATTGAAGAAAAACTCTGGAGCATGCAGAGTGTGTATCCTCTCCTGAGGGCACTTTTTTCTAAACTGAGCTGTAGGAGGCGGCATAGAGGGGAGGAACCAGCACACCCAGTTGAAGAAATTTAAAGTGCACTGGCTCCTTTGGACCCGTCTATACCCCATCATACTAATCTGTCCCCAATATCCCTTATGAATGTTAGAGAAATATACTGGTGGGTTAATTGGCTCCAGACAAAAAATTAACCCTAGTGCGTATGTATGTGTTAAGCATTGGTGGTATAGTGGTGAGCATAGCTGCCTTCCAAGCAGTTGACCTGGCCACAGAATTACATGTAACTATTATGTAACCCTCCCTTCTAATTAGCACCAAGTACTATAAGAAGGTTACTATAAAGTGCCTCCACCCAAGCTGGAGTAATATAATTAGGCTTGCTTGGGTAAGCCTAAAGTGAATGTCAATACATTCATATGCTCATATACCTGTTCTTCTTCCAGGTTCCATGGATCAACTTACAGGTAACAACATATAAGGCAAGTATGATAACTTTAATACCACAGTATGACATTTGCATCAAATATTTGGGAAATTATGCATACATATGAAACTTCACTAAGTCTCCCCCTCTTCTAAATAACCTATACAAGAAAAAATATGCGTGCTATACAAAAAAAACTGTCCTTTAAACCCTCACTATTGAATTACTGAGTGACCCGGGTACTCTTAGTCCTGTAGTGCACAGTTGGGGCCCTTCAGTAACATGTATTGGTAGTAGTTTAGAGAGTAGTTTAAATACAAGCTAAACAGTAACTCTTTCAGTACTTTAGTTCCTTTTTAAACTAATATTTAACTTCAGTCTCTGGGTTACTTCTTTCTCCCTTTAGACCAGAGATTTTTAACCTGTTACAACTCGCGGCACACTGAACAAGATTTAAATACTGCCAAGGCACACTCAAATATAATGGTGATGCATGGTGCAGTTGTGTGTCCTAGGATGTCATGTCGCAGCTTCTCCATAGGTAACGCCTGCGCCACATTTGAGAAAGCCAGAAGAACCCAATACTGCCCGGGCCCAAAATTAGAACGGACTATGCAACCACTAAACCCACCAGTATTGATCGTTTCAGAACCTCCGTAGCAGCAAAACACTGACGGGCCTGGCTCTGCTTCTATGGCGGCACACCTGGAGACTGCTCAGGGCACACTAGTGTGCCACGGCACAGTGGTTGAAAAACACCGCTTTAGACCTTTAAAAGTTATATCCATACAGATAATGTTCTTAAAACAACAGATAATATCAGTTCTACAGGTTTACCTTTTCTACCTTTAAGGTTCTGGAGATAATATAGACAGTCTATAAATAAAGCTCCTTACTTAACGTATTCAACATATATAGCCTGTACTCTATTACTTTGTTTCTTTCCGGCTGCTAGCTAATTTTCTGCTGCGGGGTACACTGGGCTCCACAAGTCTGTACAATGGGGTGTAGAGTAGGATCTTGATCTGAGGCAAAAACAGTCTCAAAGCTTTGACTGTTCCCAGAATGCATAGCGCTGCCTCCTATATCACCCCGCCTCCCAGCACAGGAGCTCAGTTTTGTTAGTTGGTGCTGCAGTAAAAGTGAAGACTTCATGGCAGCAGCAGTTGTAAATGTCTTGTGACATTCTCTGCTGCGGCTCCAGCTCTCCCCAACGGCGCTGTACACTCCCGAGCCCTGGTTGCCGGGTACCTACAGCGGAGGCTCCGGTTTACTTTACGTTAGGCACACACACGGCTGGGGCTCTCCAGGATCGCGTGGCCGCGCTTCGGGAGGTGGTAAGTGGGTCCCGCTCGCGGGACCCGGTCTTTATCGCGATCCGGCGCGGTCAGTGGGAGGCGGGCCGCGCGCGCTGGCAGTGGACACTGTGGATACAGGCGATCCCACTAGATCACCAGGGCATGGGCGCAGGTCAGGTTTTCTCTCAAAACCGATTTTAATATCGCCCACAGAACCCGGTGGTTTTGCCAGCAAGGGGGATAAGGCTTAGACCTGAAGCCCCTCCCCCAGCCCCAGGGCACCATTTCCAGCGTGTTCCCGCCCTGGAGCTGCATCTCTGTCTTTTCCTCACTCCCTGTCAGTGTCTGCGGCGCCATTACTCTTCAGTTCACTGTTCCTGGGACTGCTTGGGCAAATCCTCCTATGTAAAGCCGCCTGGTTGTCAGCGCTGTGCCTTTACATGACACTTAAGTATTCTACCTGCCTTTTTAGTCAGTGCTAGTTAAGAAAAAGTGCATTTAGTCAGGGGTTTATAGTACAATTACCCTGTGATATACATCCAGTTCTTACTGTGTACTGTTATATCTACTGTTATATAGCTGTGTAAGCTAGTCCAGTGCAGTATTATGGTCTGTAATAACCTCTGCATTGTACAAACTGTGACTATTTGTGTGTGCATTTGATAGCTGAGTGGTGTCCATTTCGTGTCTTTCACTCAACTTGCTATCCCTATATTCCATAACCTGAGGGGGCTTGGTGCGTCAGGTGTTATTTAATATAGGATTTTCACAAAGATATACTGTATTACGTATTTTTCTCTGTGATTTAGTCACCATATCTTTCCTTTATCTCTGCTGGTGCTGACTACACTGCGCAGGGGTTTGGGTTTAGGGATATAGTGCTGCTAATAATTGTACTGTGTTACCTCATACTGCAAGTTATATCATGTCTGCTTCTGAGGGTAACGGTTCTGGGGCTGAGCACACTGTCGGTGTTCCTGCAGTCACAGACCCATATGAGGAGAATATAGCAGCTGTGGGCTCTGGTTCTGGGGGCTCTTTGCCCCCCAGTGGGACTGTAGCAACGGAGGCACATACTGACTCTCCGTGGGCCGCTTTTTCCACGCTTCTACATACGCTAGTTCACAAACTAACACCCCCTATGGGACCTCCAATGCCGGTACAACCGTATGTGGTCCCTACAGCTAACCCGCCGTGGGCGGATGATTTGTCTGCTCAGTTAAAGAAGTTGAACCAGACCCTGACTACTAAAAAGTCTGACCAACGCTCGCCTAAGTCCAAGAGGTCCCCTAAGCGAGCGCTCGTCTCCTCACAATCCACTGCTGTCACTGACACCTCGTCTGATGAAGACAGCACATACACTGACCCCACAGGTTCTGACTCAGATACGGCTGATGGGGAGGGTAGTTCACATGTGGATGTTCCTGATTTTTTGGAGGCTATTAAATTAATTCTGCAGATTACGGATGATCCCGAGCCATCCGTTCCTCCTAAGAAACCAGATAGGTTCAAGCGTCAGAAGGTGGTTAAGCAGGTTTTACCTCACTCTGACCACCTAGTGGATATACGTCAGGAACCCTGGGAAAGCCCAGGTACGAAGTTTGTGCCTCAAAAGAAGATGCTGGCTCGCTATCCCCTCGCGCCAGAGCTGTCTAAGAATTGGGAAACGCCTCCTCCAGTAGACTTACATGTGGCTAGGAAGGTGGCTTCCTCAGCTCTACCTGTCACGTCTCTAAAAGAGCCTACGGATAAACGTGTCGAGGGTTGTCTGAAAGCGATTTACACCCTCACAGGTGCTGCAAAAAGGCCCACCATTGCAGCTACATGGGCTGCAGAGGCTATTGAAGCATGGGCCTTGGAGTTAGACGCTGAAATCTCCTCTGACCATGCTAGACAATGCTTGTCATATATTGTCACAGCTTCTCGCTATATTAAAGAGGCGGCTTCTGATGCCGGTTCCTTGCAGCCCAGGCCTCTACTATGTCAGTCCTGGCTCGCCGGATATTGTGGCTGAGATCCTGGCCTGTGGATCTGGACTCTAGAGAAATCCTGGCGGTACTCCCTTTCAAGGGAGATATTCTGTTTGGGGAGGACTTAAATAAGATAGTGGCTGACTTGGCTACTGCCAAAACTGCCTAATACAGCTCCTTCTGTGTCGAAGGCCAAAGGCACGTCCTTTCGCCCCTTCCGTCCTTCAGGTAAAGCAAAAGGTCAGGCGTACCATAAGCAGGCCCGCCCTTGCAAACCTGGTAAGCCGAAGCCCAAAAGAGCTTGGGCTGCCCGTCAGCCAGCTGCCAAGACTGATAAGCCTGCCGCATGATGGGACGGGCCTCCCCCTGGGTGATCCCAGGGTGGGGGGCCGGCCTCTAGGGTATACCCAGGAATGGTTGAAGACCACTTCAGATGCCTGGGTACAGGAAGTCGTCACTCGAGGTTACGCCATAGCCTTCAAAAACCGACCCCCTCATCGATTTTGCCAAACAGACGTTCCGTCGGACCAGGCAAAGGCAAACACTCTACATTCGGTGGTACAGACCCTCCCTCCTGGATACAGGAGTCGTAGTACAGGTGCCTCTTGCTCAGAGAGGCTGGGGGTACTATTCTCCGCTGTTTCTAGTCCCGAAACCGAATGGGTCCTCCCGGCACATTCTCAACCTGAAGGCACTGAACAGGTTTGTGAAGGTATCCAAGTTCCGTATGGAAACCCTTCGCTCTATAGTTCTGGCCTTGGAACCTGGGGACTACATGGTCTCCCTGGACATACAGGATGCTTACCTGCATATTCCTATAGCAGTGTCACAGCAACAATACCTGAGGTTCACTATTGGCAACCTACAATACCAGTTTCGGGCGTTACCTTTTGGTTTAACAACGGCTCCGCGAGTCTTCACCAAAGTTATGGCGGTGATGACGGTGGTACTCCGCCGTCAAGGGGTCAGGATACTGCCGTATCTGGACGACTTGTTAATCCTGGCAAATTCCCCAGATCTTCTCCTGCGTCATCTGGACATGATGGTCCAGTTTCTACAAGCCCACGGGTGGCTCATCAACTGGAAGAAATCCTCCCTGGTCCCTGCTCAGAGCATGGTGCACCTGGGTGCGCTGTTGGACACTCACAACCAGAGGTTGTTCTTGTGTCAGGAGAAAGTCCTGAAGCTTCAGGACAGGATTCGTTGCTTCCTTTCTCGTCCACAAGTGTCGATACATTCGGCAATGCAGGTGCTGGGCCTCATGGTCTCAGCATTCGACATGGTGGAGTATGCTCAATTCCATTCTCGCCCCCTCCAGAGGCTGATCTTAGCCAAGTGGGACGGCCTGCCTCACCGGATCAGGTCTCATATGATCTCTTTGACTCCGGAAGTCCGTCTGTCGCTGCTCTGGTGGCTCCAGGACCAACAATTGTGCAGGGGCCGTCCCTTCTGGATATCCAACTGGGTCCTGTTGACGACAGATGCCAGTCTAAGAGGTTGGGGCGCGGTGCTGGAGCAGCACTCTTTGCAGGGTCGGTGGACCAAGGAGGAATCTCTCCTCTCGATCAACATTCTGGAATTGCGGGCGGTCTTCAATGCATTGAACCCAGCCCAGCATTTGATTCAGAACCGTCCTGTTCAAGTACAGTCGGACAACGCCACCACAGTGGCTTACATAAATCATCAAGGCAGCACTCAAAGCCGTCTGGCAATGAAGGAAGTCTCACGGATTCTACGTTGGGCAGAACGCCATCTACCGGCAATATCGGCAATATTCATTCCGGGGGTCCTGAATTGGGAAGCGGACTTTCTCAGTCGACAGAACGTACATGCCGGCAAGTGGGGCCTCCATCCAGAAGTGTTTCAACTCCTCGTGGAAAGGTGGGGTCTTCCAGATGTGGATCTGATGGCGTCTCGACACAATCACAAGGTTCCGGTCTTCGGAGCAAGGACAAGGGATCCTCAAGCAGCATTTGTGGATGCGCTGGCGGTGTCGTGGAGGTTTCGGCTGCCATACGTGTTCCCTCCGGTGTCACTCCTGCCCAGGGTAATTCGGAAGTTCAAGCAAGAAAAAGGAAATCTGCTTCTCATAGCTCTGGCGTGGCCCAGACGGCACTGGTTCTCAGACCTGCAAGGCCTATCGTCAGAGCGTCCAATTCTACTTCCACAACGCCCAGACCTCCTCGGTTCAGGGCCCTTGTGTCTACCAGGACCTAGCCCGGCTATCTTTGACGGCGTGGCTCTTGAAGCTTCTGTCTTGAGGGCTAAGGGTTTTTCCTGAAGAGGTCATTAAAACTATGTTGCGGGCCCGGAAACCGGCTTCTGCTCGGATTTACCATAGGGTCTGGCATTCATACTTTGTTTTTTGCGCATCTAACAATTATGACGCTTCCAAGTTTAGTACAGCCAAACTTTTAGCTTTTCTGCAGCAGGGCCTAGATTTAGGCCTGCGTCTGGCCTCCCTCAAGGTTCATATCTCTGCCTTGTCGGTGTGGTTTCAGAGAAAAATTGCGACTTTACCTTATGTTCATACTTTCACTCAGGGTGTGTTGCATATCCAACCTCCCTATGTCCCGCCTGTGGCTCCTTGGGACTTGTCGGTGGTTTTGGAGGCATTGCAGGAGCCTCCATTTGAACCTCTTGGTTCAGCTGACCTTAAGTGGCTTTCCCTTAAGGTGGTGTTCTTGCTGGCTATTGCCTCTGCTAGAAGAGTGTCAGATCTTGTCTTGTAGTTCCCCATATCTGATTTTTCACCGTGACCGGGCGGTTCTTAGGACTCGTCTGGATATTTACCTAAGGTAGTTTCTTCGTTCCACCTTAATCAGGAGATTGCGGTTCCAGCCTTTGTCTCTCCTGATTTGTCTCCCAAAGAGCGGTCTTTGGATGTGGTACAGGCTCTCCGTATCTATGTGAAGAGAACTGCTTCTATTCGAAAATCTGATTCTCTCTTTGTTTTGTTTGGATTTCACAAACGTGGCTGGCCTGCTCACAAGCAGACTCTGGCCAGATGTAGTAGAATGGTGATTGCACATGCTTATGTGCAGGATGGTCTGTCACCTCCTGCTCACATTACGGCCCATTCTACTCGGTCTGTTGGACCTTCTTGGGCGGACCAACGTGGTGCGACCCTTGAACAATTGTGCAAGGCGGCTACGTGCTCCTCCGGGAACACGTTCATAAGGTTCTGTGCCTTCGATACTGCCGCTTCCCAGGATGCTTCCTTTGGACGCCGGGTTCTTGTGCCCGCTACAGTGCATCCCCTCCCATAAGGAACTGCTTTAGGACATCCCCATTGTCCAGACTTGTGGAGCCCAGTGTACCCCGCAGCAGAAAATAAGATTTTACTTACCGGTAAATCTATTTCTCGTAGTCCGTAGTGGATGCTGGGGACTCCGTAAGGACCATGGGGAACGGACGGGCTCCGCAGGAGACATGGGCACTTTAAGAAAGAATTTAGATTCTGGTGTGCTCTGGCTCCTCCCTCTATGTCCCTCATCCAGACCTCAGTTAGAGAAACTGTGCCTGGAAGAGCTGACAGTACAAGGAAAGGATTTTGGTAATCCAGGGCAAGATTCATACCAGCCACACCGTATAACTTGAGATAAACATACCCAGTCAACAGTATGAACAACAACAGAGCAATAGGTCAACCCTGATGCAACCATAACATAACCCTTATTTAAGCAATAACTATAAACAAGCATTGCAGAAGAAGTCCGTACTTGGGATGGGCGCCCAGCATCCACTACGGACTACCAGAAATAGTTTTACCGGTAAGTAAAATCTTATTTTCTCTAACGTCCTAGTGGATGCTGGGGACTCCGTAAGGACCATGGGGATTATACCAAAGCTCCCAAACGGGCGGGAGAGTGCGGATGACACTGCAGCACCGATTGAGCAAACACAAGGTCCTCCTCGGCCAGGGTATCAAACTTGTAGAACTTTGCAAAAGTGTTTGAACCTGACCAAGTAGCCGCTCGGCAAAGCTGTAATGCCGAGACCCCTCGGGCAGCCGCCCAAGAAGAGCCCACCTTCCTAGTGGAATGGGCCTTAACGGATTATGGCAGCGGCAATCCAGCCGCAGAATGAGCCTGCTGAATCGTGTTACAGATCCAGCGAGCAACAGTCTGCTTTGAAGCAGGAGCACCAAGCTTGCTGGAAGATTACAGGATAAACAAAGACTGTTTTCCTGACCCTAGCCGTTCTGGCTACATAAACCTTCAAAGCCCTGACTACATCGAGCAACTCGGAATCCTCCAAGTCAGTAGTAGCCACAGGCACCACAATAGGTTGGTTTATATGAAAGGATGGAACCACTTTCGGCAGAAATTTTGGACGGGTCCGCAATTCTGCTCTATCCGCATGGAAAACCAGATAGGGGCTTTTATGTGACAAAGCCGCCAACTCTGACACACGCCTAGCCGAAGCCAAGGCTAATAGCATGTCCACCTTCCACGTGAGATATTTAAACTCCACCGTTTTGAGTGGTTCAAACCAGTGGGATTTCAGGAAACTCAACACCACGTTAAGATCCCAAGGTGCCACTGGAGGCACAAAAGGGGGCTGAATATGCAGCACTCCCATTACAAACGTCTGAACATCAGGTAGAGAAGTCAACTCCTTTTGAAAGAAAATGGATAGGGCCGAAATCTGGACCTTAATGGAACCCAATTTTAGGCCCAAATTCACTCCTGACTCTAGGAAGTGAAGGAAACGGCCCAGCTGGAATTCCTCCGTAGGGGCATTCCTGGCCTCACACCAAGCAACATATTTTCGCCATATACGGTAATAATGTTGAGCTGTCACGTCCTTCCTAGCCTTTATCAGCGTAGGAATGACCTCATCCGGAATGCCTTTCTCCGCTAGGATTCGGCGTTCAACCGCCATGCCATCAAACGCAGCCGCGGTAAGTCTTGGAACAGACAGGGCCCCTGTTGCAACAAGTCCTGTCTTAGAGGAAGAGGCCACGGGTCCTCTGTGAGCATTTCTTGCAGATCTGGATACCAAGTCCTTCGTGGACAATCTGGAACAATGAGTATCGTTCTCACTCCTCTTTTTCTTATTATTCTCAGCACCTTGGGTATGAGAGGAAGAGGAGGAAATACATAGACCGACTGGAACACCCACGGTGTCACCAGGGCGTCTACAGCTATCGCCTGAGGGTCTCGTGACCTGGCGCAATACCTCTGTAGTTTTTTGTTGAGGCGGAATGCCATCATGTCCACCTGTGGCAGTTCCCACCGACTTGCAATCTGTGCGAAGACTTCCTGATGAAGTCCCCACTCTCCCGGGTGGAGGTCGTGCCTGCTGAGGAAGTCTGCTTCCCAGTTGTCCACTCCCGGGATGAACACTGCTGACAGTGCGCTTATGTGATTTTCCACCCAGCAAAGAATTCTGGTGGCTTCCGCCATCGCCACCCTGCTCCTTGTGCCGCCTTGTCGGTTTACATGAGCCACTGCGGTGATGTTGTCTGACTGAATCAGAACCGGTTGGTCTCGAAGCAGGGTCTCCGCTTGACGTAGGGCGTTGTATATGGCCCTTAGTTCCAGGATGTTGATGTGAAGGCAAGTCTCCTGATTTGACCACAGACCTTGGAAATTTCTTCCCTGTGTGATTGCTCCCCACCCTCGGAGGCTTGCATCCGTGGTCACTAGGACCCAGTCCTGAATGCCGAATCTGCGGCCCTCAAGAAGGTGAGCAATCTGCAGCCACCACAGGAGCGACACCCTGGCCCTGGGGGATAGGGTGATTAACCGATGCATCTGAAGATGTGATCCGGACCACTTGTCCAGTAAGTCCCATTGAAAGGTCCTCGCATGGAACCTGCCGAAGGGAATGGCCTCGTATGATGCCACCATCTTTCCCAGGACTCGAGTGCAGTGATGCACAGACACCTGTTTTGCTTTTAATAGGTTCCTGACCAGTGTCATGAGTTCCTGAGCTCTCTCTATCGGGAGATAAACCCTTTTCTGGTCTGTGTCTAGGATCATGCCCAGGAAAGGCAGACTAGTCGTAGGGACCAACTGCGACTTTCGAATATTTAGGATCCAGCCGTGTTGCCGTAACACTTCCAGAGAAAGTGCTACGCTGATCAGCAACTGCTCTCTTGATCTCGCTTTTATGAGGAGATCGTCCAAGTATGGGATAATTGTGACCCCTTGCTTTCGCAGGAGTACCATCATTTCCGCCATTACCTTGGTAAATATTCTCGGTGCCGTGGAGAGACCAAACGGCAACGTCTGAAATTGGTAATGACAATCCTGTACCACAAATCTGAGGTACGCCTGATGAGGCGGATAAATGGGGACATGAAGGTATGCATCCTTTATGTCCAGAGACACCATAAAATCCCCCCCTTCCAGGCTTGCGATAACCGCTCTCAGCGATTCCATCTTGAACCGGAACCTTTTCAGGTACATGTTCAGGGATTTTAAATTCAATATGGGTCTGACCGAACCGTCCGGTTTCGGGACTACGAACATGGTCGAAAAATAACCCCTTCCTTGTTGAAGGAGGGGAACCTTGACCACCACCTGTTGAAGATACAATTTGTGAATTGCAGTTAACACTAATTCCCTCTCGTGGGGGGAAGCTGGCAGGGCCGATTTGAGGTATCGGTGAGGGGGCATCTCTTCGAATTCCAGCTTGTATCCCTGAGATACAATCTCTATTGCCCAGGGATCCAACTGGGAGTGAACCCACTTGTGGCTGAAATTTTGAAGACGCGCCCCCACCGGGCCTAGCTCCACCTGTGGAGCCCCAGCGTCATGCGGTGGATTTTGTAGAGGCCGGGGAGGACTTTTGTTCTTGGGAATTAGCTGTGTTGTGCAGCTTCTTTCCTCTGCCCCTGCTAAGAAAGGACGCACCTCGAACTTTCTTGTTTTTCTGAGATCGAAAGGACTGCATTTGATAATACGGTGCTTTCTTAGGCTGTGAGGAAATATATGGCAAAAAATTTGACTTTCCAGCAGTAGCTGTGGAGACCAGGTCCGAGAGACCCTCCCCAAACAATTCCTCACCCTTGTAAGGTAAAACCTCCATATGCCTTTTTGAGTCGGCATCACCTGTCCATTGCCGAGTCCACAGGACCCTTCTGGCAGAAATCGACATAGCATTGATTCTAGAACCCAGCAGACTAATGTCTCTTTGAGCATCTCTCATATATAGGACAGCGTCCTAAATATGCCCCAGGGTCATTAATATAGTATCCTTGTCTAAGGTATCAAGTTCCTCAGATAAGGTATCCGTCCATGCTGCTACAGCACTACACACCCAGGCCAACGCGATTGCCGGCCTCAGTAAGGTACCTGAATGTGTATAAATGGACTTCAGGGTACCCTCCTGTTTTCTATCCGCAGCATCTTTGAGGGTAGCCGTATCCTGTGACGGCAGGGCTACCTTCTTGGACAAGAGTGTTAAAGCCTTGTCCACTCTAGGTGAGGATTCCCAGCGTAACCTGTCCGTTGGCGGGAAAGGATACGCCATAAGAATCCTTTTGGAAATCTGCAGTTTTTTTATCTGGAGATTCCCAAGCCTCTTCACATAACTAATTTAGCTCATGTGAGGGGGGAAAGGTTACCTGTGGCTTCTTTTCCCCATACATATGAACCCTCCTGTCAGGGACTGGGGTTTCCTCTGTGATGTGCAACACATCCTTAATTGCTATAATCATATAACGGATGGATTTAGCCAATTTTGGCTGTAACTTTGCATCATCGTAATAGACACTGGAGTCAGAATCCATGTCGGTATCCGTGTCAACAATTTGGGATAGTGGGCGCTTCTGAGACCCTGACGGCCTCTGCGACATAGGATCAGGCATGGGCAGGGACCCTGACTGTCCTAAGGCTTCAGCTTTTTCTAACCTTTTATGCAGAGGTTCTCAAACTCGGTCCTCGGGGGCCCACACAGTGCATGTTTTGCAGGTCTCCTCAAAGAATCGCAAGTGAAATAATTAGCTCCACCTGTGGACCTTTTAAAATGGGTCAGTGAGTAATTAATACACCTGTGCACCTGCTGGGTTACCTGCAAAACATGCACTGTGTGGGCTCCCGAGGACCGAGTTTGAGAACCTCTGCTTTTATGTAAGGAAATCACACTATCATTTAAAACCTTCCACATATCCATCCAATCAGGTGTCGGTGCCGTCGGCAGAGACACCACATTCATTTGCTCCCGCTCTCCTTCCACATAGCCTTCCTCATCAGACATGTCGACACAAGCGTACCGACACACCACACACACAGGGAATGCCCTTTTTGAAGACAGTTCCCCCACAAGGCCCTTTGGAGAGACAGAGAGAGAGTATGCCAGCACACACCCCAGCGCTATAACCCAGGAATAACACAGTAACTTAATGTTAACCCAGTAGCTGCTGTATATTGTGTTTTTGCGCCTAATTTATGTACCCCCCCTCTCTTTTTACCCTCTTCTACCGTGAATCTGCAGGGGAGAGCCTGGGGAGCTTCTCAGCGGAGCTATGGAGAAAAAATGGCGCTGGTGAGTGCTGAGGGAGAAGCCCCGCCCCCTCGACGGCAGGCTTCTGTCCCGCTCAAATATGTATTTTCTTGGCGGGGGCTCATACATATATACAGTGCCCAACTGTATATATGTGTACTTTTGCCAAAAGAGGTCCATATGCTGCCCAGGGCGCCCCCCCCCCCCTGCGCCCTGCACCCTTACAGTGACCGGAGCATGTGAGGTGTGTGGGAGCAATGGCGCACAGCTGCAGTGCTGTGCGTTACCTCAGTGAAGAACGGAGTCTTCTGCCGCCGATTTCGAAGTCGTCTTGCTTCTCATACTCACCCGGCTTCTGTCTTCCGGCTCTGCGAGGGGGACGGCGGCGCGGCTCTGGGATCGGACGGCGAGGGTGAGATCCTGCGTACGATCCCTCTGGAGCTAATGGTGTCCAGTAGCCTAAGAAGCAGGACCTAGCTTCAGAGAGTAGGGCTGCTTCTCTCCCCTCAGTCCCACGATGCAGGGAGTCTGTTGCCAGCAGAGCTCCCTGAAAATAAAAAACCTAACAAAATACTTTCTCACAGCAAGCTCAGGAGAGCTCACTGAACAGCACCCAGCTCGTCCGGGCACAGTCTCAAACTGAGGTCTGGAGGAGGGACATAAAGGGAGGAGCCAGAGCACACCAGAATCTAAATTCTTTCTTAAAGTGCCCATGTCTCCTGCGGAGCCAGTCTGTTCCCCATGGTCCTTACGGAGTCCCCAGCATCCACTAGGACGTTAGAGAAAATAAGAATTTACTCACCGGTAATTCTATTTCTCGTAGTCCGTAGTGGATGCTGGGAACTCCGTAAGGACCATGGGGGATAGACGTGCTCCGCAGGAGACTGGGCACTCTAAAAGAAAGATTAGGTACTATCTGGTGTGCACTGGCTCCTCCCTCTATGCCCCTCCTCCAGACCTCAGTTAGGGAAACTGTGCCCGGAAGAGCTGACACAACAAGGAAAGGATTTGGAATCCAGGGTAAGACTCATACCAGCCACACCAATCACACCGTACAACTTGTGATAACCATACCCAGTTAACAGTATGAACAACAACTGAGCCTCCATGTACGGATGGCTCATAACAATAACCCTTTAGTGAAGCAATAACTATATACATGTATTGCAGAGAGTCCGCACTTGGGACGGGCGCCCAGCATCCACTACGGACTACGAGAAATAGAATTACCGGTGAGTAAATTCTTATTTTCTCTGACGTCCTAGTGGATGCTGGGAACTCCGTAAGGACCATGGGGATTATACCAAAGATCCCAAACGGGCGGGAGAGTGCGGATGACTCTGCAGCACCGAATGAGCAAACTCAAGGTCCTCCTCAGCCAGGGTATCAAACTTGTAGAATTTAGCAAATGTGTTTCAACCTGACCAAGTAGCAGCTCGGCAAAGCTGTAAAGCCGAGACCCCTCGGGCAGCCGCCCAAGAAGAGCCCACCTTCCTAGTGGAATGGGCTTTTACTGATTTAGGATGCGGCAGTCCAGCCGCAGAATGTGCCAGCTGAATCGTGCAACAGATCCAGCGAGCAATAGTTTGCTTTGAAGCAGGAGCACCCAGCTTGTTGGGTGCATGCAGGATAAATAGCGAGTCAGTTTTCCTGACTCCAGCCGTCCTGGAAACATAAATTTTCAAAGCCCGGATTACGTCCAGCAACTTGGAATCCTCCAAGTCCAGAGTAGCCGCAGGCACCACAATAGGTTGGTTCAAATGAAACGCTGATACCACCTTTGAGAGAAATTGGGGACGAGTCCTCAATTCTGCCCTGTGCATATGGAAGATCAGATACGAGCTTTTACATGACAAAGCCGCCAATTCTGACCCACGCCTAGCCGAAGCTAAGGCCAACAGCATGACCACCTTCCACATGAGATACTTTAGCTCCACGTTTTTAAGTGGCTCAAACCAGTGTGAATTCAGGAAATCCAACACGTTAAGATCCTAAGGTGCCACTGGAGGCACAAAAGGGGGCTGAATATGCAGCACTCCCTTAACAAACGTCTGAACTTCAGGCAGTCACATCCTTCCTAGCTTTTATCAGCGTAGGAATCACTTCATCTGGAATGCCCTTTTCCGTTAGGATCCGGCGTTCAACCGCCATGCCGTCAAACGCAGCCGCGGTAAGTCTTGGAACAGACAGGCCCCTGCTGTAACAGGTCCTGTCTGAGAGGCAGAGGCCATGGGTCCTCTGAGATCATTTCTTGTAGTTCTGGGTACCAAGTCCTTTTTGGCCAATCCGGAACGATCAGTATAGTTTTTACTCCTCTCTTTCTTACTATCCTCAGTACCTTGGGTATGAGAGGAAGAGGACGGAACACATAAACTGACTGGTACACCCACGGTGTCACTAGTGCGTCCACAGCTATCGCCTGAGGGTCCCGTGTCCTGGCGCAATATTTTTTTAGCTTTTTTGTTGAGGCGGGATGCCATCATGTCCACCTGTGGCAGTTCCCAGCGATTTACAATCTGTGTGAAGACTTCTTGATGAAGTCCCCACTCTCCCGGGTGGAGGTCGTGCCTGCTGAGGAAGTCTTCTTCCCAGTCGTCCACTCCCGGAATGAACACTGCTGCCAGTGCTAGCACGTGATTCTCCGCCCATCGAAGAATCTTTGTGGCTATTGCCATTGCCAACCTGCTTCTTGTGCCGCCCTGGCGGTTTACATGGGCCACCGCCGTGATGTTGTCTGACTGAATCAGTACTGGGTGGTTTTGAAGCCGGGGCTCTGCTTGACTCAGGGCGTTGTAAATGGCCCTTAGTTCCAGTATATTTATATGTAGTGAAGTCTCCAGACTTGACCACTGTCCTTGGAAGTTTTCTTCCCTGAGTGACTGCCCCCCATCCTCGGAGGCTTGCATCCGTGGTCACAGGACCCAGTCCTGTATGCCGAACCTGCGGCCCTCGAGAAGATGAGCACTCTGCAGCCACCACAGCAGAGACACCCTGGCCCTTGGGGACAGGGTGATCAACCGATGCATCTGAAGATGCGATCCGGACCATTTGTCCAACAGATCCCACGGAAAGATCCTTGCATGGAACCTGCCGAAGGGAATTGCTTCGTAAGAAGCCACCATCTTTCCCAGGACTCGCGTGCAGTGATGCACCGATACCTGTTTTGGTTTCAGGAGGTCCCTGACCAGAGATGACAATTCCTGGGCCTTCTCCACCGGGAGAAACACCTTCTTCTGTTCTTGTCC
The DNA here is from genome assembly GCF_028390025.1 of Pseudophryne corroboree. Classification (NCBI taxonomy): domain Eukaryota; kingdom Metazoa; phylum Chordata; class Amphibia; order Anura; family Myobatrachidae; genus Pseudophryne; species Pseudophryne corroboree. The sequence goes on from NC_086448.1 coordinate 165,139,187, forward strand.
AGAATCATACCCAAGAACAGCAGACGCGTCGTAGGAACCAGCTGCGACTTTGGGATATTCAGAATCCAGCCGTGCTGTTGTAGCACTTCCTGAGATAGTGCTACTCCGACCAACAACTGCTCCATGGACCTCGCCTTTATAAGGAGATCTTCCAAGTACGGGATAATTATAACTCCCTTCTTCCGAAGGAGTATCATCATTTCGGCCATTACCATGGTAAATATTCCCGGTGCCGTGGAGAGACCAAACGACAACGTCTGGAATTGGTAATGACAGTCCTGTACCACAAACCTGAGGTAGTCCTGGTGAGGTGGGTAAATGGGGACATGCAAGTAAGCTTTCTTGATGTCCCGCGACACCATAAAATTCCCCTCTTCCAGGCTTGCAATAACCGCCCTGAGCGATTCCATTTTGAACCTGAACTTCCTTATATAAGTGTTCAAGGATTTTAAATTCAGAATGGGTCTCACCGAACCGTCCGGTTTCGGTACCAGAAACATTGTGGAATAGTAACCCCTGCCCTGTTGAAGGAGGGGGACCTTGATTATCACCTGCTGGAGGTACAGCTTGTGAATTGCCACCAGTACTACCTCCCTTTACCTGGGAGCAGCTGGCAAGGCTGATTTGAGGTAACGGCGAGGGGGAGTCGCCTCGAACTCCAGCTTGTATCCCTGAGATACAATTAGTACAGCCCAGAGATCTACTTATGAGCGAACCCACCGGTTGCTGAAGTTTCGGAGACGCGCCCCCACCGCACCTGGCTCCGCCTGTGGAGCCCCAACGTCATGCGTCGGACTTAGTGGAAGCAGGGGAGGATTTTTGTTCCTGGGAACTGGCTGCCTGGTGCAGCTTCTTTCCTCTACCCTTGTCTCCGGCCAGAAAGGATGCTCCTCTGACCCGCTTGCCTTTCTGAGGCCGAAAGGACTGCATTTGATAATACGGTGCTTTCTTAGGCTGTGAGGGAACCTGAGGTAAAAAAGTCGACTTCCCAGCAGTTGCTGTGGATACGAGGTCCGAGAGACCGTCCCCAAACAATTCCTCACCCTTATAAGGCAAAACCTCCATGTGTTTTTTTTAGAATCAGCATCACCTGTCCACTGCCGAGTCCATAATACTCTCCTGGCAGAAATGGACATTGCATTAATTCTAGATGCCAGCAGGCAAATGTCCCTCTGTGCATCCTGCTGTCAAAGTCAGAAAAATATCACGCTGCACATTGCCATATATGCACCTCATGCGTGTGCCCGCTGCACGTGCATGAAGCCCTCCCGTGCGTGCGTATACTCGCGGTCGCGTGCACTCGCAGGCGCACAGTATGCGCATTTACGGTAGAGTTTGTGTGCGTCTAGCGGGCGACTCAATCGTTACATATTTTAGTCATATAATGTATTTTGTAGATTATGGTCCCTTTGATAGAATCTGAAAGTTTAGTCAATGTAGTATGTTCAGAGACAAAGAGATTCCTCTTTGTTTGATACGAAGGGTCAGACAGGGGTGACACAGTGGTGTTTAGTATCCATCGGAAGAGAATATAATTAGCAATATTCCGGTGTTGGTTTGAAGCGGATTACTCGCTCGTGCGTATAGTTATGGACATAAGAAGTTTATGGACATTTACTATATTTGCACTTTATTACCCATGCGGCGGGAAACCCAGTTTCCCTCCCACCTGAGCAGTTTGGAATAGTCACAGCCCACCTGTATGAACCAACCTATGACCTTTTGTTATAATGCGGAGACGGATTCCTGTGTCCAATGAACAATAAGAATGTAGGGACCATTGTACTGTACTGTGTGTAAGTGTATATAAAGACAAGCCGACCTGGGCCAGCTCTCTACTCTTTTCAACGGTTCTCATCACTGATAATCGGGAGCTGGATATCCAGGAAGGCGCATGCGATTGTTTCCCCTTGTGCGTAAGTTCTCTGCAACCATCTTTATCTCCTATTTTGTTGTAAGCCATTCTCTCTCTCCTTCCCCCTTAAATGTAATTGTGTCTTTGTTGTATTTTAATGTGTAGTAACTCGGTTAGGTATTTTTATGTTAGTTTGGTAGTGTATAACTTGTAATGTGTATTCTTTTGCAATTGAACGTTCATTCATTCCCTTAAAAGGTGTTAGACCCTTAGACCGGTATTTGAGTGTTTATTATATTGCTAAAGGGTTCTCAGAGCGTAAGTCGCTCATACAGCTTTTAAACTAACAAGGTTACACTGTGTTGCATTTACACCTTATCACTGCACAAAGGTTTACAATATAAGTACATTGTTTATGATATTGTTACAAAGGTTTAACTCTGTGAGCGTCAGCGCCGCTTGTGATCTCCTCGTGGTCTCGAGCGTCCGCTACGCTGATAGCGTATCATTACGGTAATCGGCAGCCTATAGCGTGCTTGCCTCTACGCATTAAGCCATGAGCGAACGTGCAGCTCGTGCGTCTCGTCCACGGCTAAGCGTCCGCTACGTTGAGTGCGTACCCTTACGGTACCACATACTCCAATAGCGTACTGAGTCTCTTAACATTTTAGCGTGTTTAATATAGGATATATATTAGGCTTTGTCACCGCATATATAACACAACGTCTTTTATATGTTCGATGGTTAGCAAAACAGTATCCCTGTCGAGGGAATCAATGTTGTCTGACAGGGTATCAGTCCATGTTGCTGCAGCACTACACATCCAGGCTGAAGCAATAGCAGGTCTCAGTAGAGTACCAGAGTGTGTATACACAGACTTCAGGATAGCTTCCTGCTTTCTATCCGCAGGATCCTTTAGGGCGGCCGTATCCTGAGACGGCAGTGCCACCCTTTTAGATAAGCGTGTTAGCACCTTGTCCACCCTAGGGGATGTTTCCCAACGTAACCTATCCGTTGGCGGGAAAGGGTACGCCATCAGTAACCTCTTAGAAATCACTAGTTTTTTTATCAGGGGAACTCCACGCTTCTTCACACAAATAATTTAATTCATCAGATGGGGGAAAAGTCACTGGCTGCTTTTTCTCCCCAAACATAATACCCCTTTTGGTGGTAACCGGGTTAATATCAGAAATGTGCAATACATCTTTCATTGCAGTAATCATGCATCGGATGGCTTTTGTAGACTGTACATTTGTCTCATTCTCATCTACACTGGAGTCAGACTCCGTGTCGACATCTGTGTCTACCATCAGAGCTAGCGGGCGTTTATGAGCCCCCGACGGCTTCTGAGTCGCCTGGGCAGGCGCGGGCTGAGACCCAGACTGTCCCAAGGCTGCTGCGTCATCGAACCTTTTATGTAAGGAGTTGACACCGTCGGTTAAGCCCTTCCACATATCCATCCAATCAGGTGTCGGCCCCGTCGGGGGCGACACCACATTTATCTGCCCCTGCTCCGCCTCCACATAACCCTCCTCATCAAACATGTCGACACAGCCGTACCGACACACCGCACACACACAGGGAATGCTCAGACTGAGGACAGGACCCCACAAAGTCCTTTGGGGAGACAGAGAGAGAGTATGCCAGCACACACCACAGCGCTATATAACACAGGGATTTACACTGCTAATAAGTGATTTTCCCAATAGCTGCTTGTCTATCGATTTGCGCCTAAATTTATGTGCCCCCCCCTCTCTTTTTAACCCGTCTTGTACCTGGATACTGCAGGGGAGAGCCTGGGGAGCGTGCTTCCAGCGGAGCTGTAAAGGGAAAATGGCGCTGGTGTGCTGAGAAGGCCCCGCCCCCTCAGCGGCGGGCTTCTGTCCCGCTTTTTCTGTAAAGTAATGGCGGGGTTTTTTACACATATACAGTTAACTGACTGTATTATGTGTATTCTTTTGCCAGAAGGTATTGAAATTGCTGCCCAGGGCGCCCCCCCCCCCCCCCAGCGCCCTGCACCCTACAGTGACCAGAGTGTGTGGTGTGCTGTGGGAGCAATGGCGCACAGCTGCAGTGCTGTGCGCTACCTTAATGTAGACAGGAGTCTTCTGCCGCCGATTTCATCGTTTCTTCTGTCTTCTGGCTCTGCAAGGGGGACGGTGGCGCGGCTCCGGGAACGGACGATCGAGGTCAGGCCCTGTGTTCGAACCCTCTGGAGCTAATGGTGTCCAGTAGCCTAAGAAGCACAAGCTAGCTGCACGCAGGTAGGTTTGCTTCTCTCCCCTCAGTCCCACGTAGCAGTGAGTCTGTTGCCAGCAGATCTCACTGAAAATAAAAAACCTAACAAATACTTTCTTTTCTAGCAAGCTCAGGAGAGCCCACTAGGAGCACCCAGCTCTGGCCGGGCACAGATTCTAACTGAGGTCTGGAGGAGGGGCATAGAGGGAGGAGCCAGTGCACACCAGATAGTACCTAATCTTTCTTTTAGAGTGCCCAGTCTCCTGCGGAGCCCGTCTATTCCCCATGGTCCTTACGGAGTTCCCAGCATCCACTAGGACGTCAGAGAAAACAAGTTTTATGGTAAGAACTTACCTTTGTTAAAACTCTTTCTGCGAGGTACACTGGGCTCCACAAGGCGCCCACCCTGACGCACTTAGCTTCTTTGGGTTCATTTGGCATTAGCCGCTGACACTTCTCTTGTCGTGAGAGTGTGGTGTATGTGGCTACTAACCGTTGTAGTCTCTTTTCCTGCTACTGCATTGGGCTGGTTAACTAAACTGAGCTCCTGTGCTGGGAGGCGGGGTGATATAGGAGGCGGCGCTATGCATTCTGGGAACAATCAAAGCTTTGAGTATGTTGGTGCCTCGGATCAAGATCCTACTCTGCACCCCATTGTCCAGACTTGTGGAGCCCAGTGTACCTCGCAGAAAGTTTTAACAAAGGTAAGTTCTTACCATAAAACTCGTTATATTCCACTACTGTGATTTGCAATTGTCCTGTAAACAGCTGATTCTGGACCGGTTTCCAATAATCTGACACAGTGGTGTAGTAGTTCCCCTTGCTAGTCTTTAATTAATAGCAAAGTCAATGGAAACTAATTTTATAGTGGAAGCTGTCAAATTATTTCTCCTTTTGAGGCTTTTTTTTAATTTTGTTTTTACACCAGAAGGTTCCCTCTCTTACAGATCCTTGGGCGGATGGGATGCAGTCAATTTACCTCCAATTAAAATCCCGACATGGACACAATCCCGACAGGTCAAAATGCCGACATGAGTTTTTAATTGAAACCGACTTGTTCATACTTTACCATCCCAGTTGACCTGGAGTGTACCATGTCCCCTCGCATGGCGAGTGCAGCGAGCCATGCGAGGGGACATGGTACACTTATATGGTGTCCATGTCAACATACACACACAAAAACATTGAAAAAAGCATGTCAGGATTTTGACCTTGTCTGTATTTTAATTGTCGCTATTTTGTCCATGTCGGGATTTCGATTGGAGGTATTTCATACTGATCCCTGGCGGATATCCCTCAAAGATGTATAACTCTGGATCTGCGGTATCTACTTAACTCAGGAGGTAATTCAGATCTGATCGCCGGGCTGCGTTTTTTGCTGCCTTGCGATTAGATAGTCGCCGCCTACAGGGGGAAGGGGAAAGCTATCTGCAAGTGTGTGATCGCTTCTTTTACAGAGCTGCTCAAAACTCAGTTTGTGCAGTCTCTGTGCAGCCCAGGACTTAGTCTTCGTGTACGACGGAATCCTGCTGATCGGGGCCAGAGCTGACGTCAGACACCCTCCCTGAAAATGCCTGCGTTTTTCCGGACACTCCTGGAAAACAGTCAGTTGTCACCCACAAACGGGATCTTCCTGTCAATTACCTTGCGAACGCCCATACGTTCTGATTTTTCGCCATATCCTGTCGCTAGGCACCGATGCCTGCCACGGTTGTGTGACGCGCCGGTGCATACGCAGTTCAGACAGCGAAGGGAGATCACTGGAAAGTCCCCCATGGTGCCGGGAGACACTGCTATAGCCGCTTTTGAAAATCCCCTGAACTCACTGTGCGGCATCAAGTACCAATTCAGCGCTGCCAATCTGCCACCTCAGCCGCTCCTGTAACAGCTGCTCTGCCTGCCCTATCTCGGCTGCACTCCCTGAGCCCCAGCCACCGCTCTAATGTTTACAGTAAAGCTCTTATCAGCTAATGCTACCAGGGGGATTCGTAGACTGCCCTCCGGCGGCCGCTGCAGTTCTTTTTATATCCTTTGCTCTCCCTGCACGCGGGGTCTCCCTCAGCCTTCCTGATCATAGCACGTGGGACCCTCTCACAGCCAGCGCGAGGAGGCTTTGGAAGCTTCCCTGGCGTTCATAGCCACTTTTCAATGTCAACTCATAGGGCGATATTCAATTCTTTTCACCACCTTCCACACCCGTTGTTTTTGCTGACAGGTGTGGTATAATTATTTCAGCCCGCTACTCCCAGTGTAGCACCCTGCGCTTTATGCAGCTAAACCGGATTACTATGGGCGCAATATGTACGATAACAGGGATTACTTTAGAAAGGAGATTGGTCGTGATATATCATTTGAATACCGCCCATGTCACAACCCCATACAAATATATACTGCATACACATGTCAACCTACCAAACCAGTCACAATTCTATATGTACATATAAATACCTAATATATATTTTTTTTTCTTTTTACACAAACACACACACACACACACACACACACAATAAGTGAACTTTTTACCTCACACTGGCTTATCACATTACTACACACACATATATATATATATATATACACACACACACACACACACACACACACACACACACACACACACACACACACACATATACACTCTGAAATCTCATATATTAGTTCTCAATGTATACATTATATGGTACATTTAAAGTTTTAATAACCAACATTCGGAATACACTCTCCCCCTGGTGGTCTATTATATGAACGTCATACAAATAGATCACCTTCTATAATCTTTTAGCCATAAGCCACAGAATTTTCAAAATAAGGCCAGGTTAGTGCAGCGTTAGGATGGACTGTATGAGGTAACCCCAATTGACTATATGTTAGCATCAAAGGGGGTCGTCTGTCTCTTAGGTCTGTCTATCATTTCCCTCTCTGCACTTTCTATATTACAGGATGAATAAAGGTCAGAACTCTCCTGCATGTCACTGCTCCCATCATCCAGGGGACCACTATCAATGTCTACAGAATCTACATGGGTAACTTCCTGGTTAAATTCTGACAGAACTCTAGGGGGGGGATGCGGTCAAGATCCATCCGGCGGTCGAAATACCGACACCGGAATCCCGACCGCCACAATCCCGACATATTCTCCCTCCGTGGGTGTCCACGACACCCATAGAGGCAGAATAAAATAGTGCCCGCAGCGTGGCGAGTGCAGCGAGCCCGCAAGGGGCTGCGCTCCGCTCGCCAGCTCTGTCGGGATTCCGGTGTCGGTATTTCGATCGCCGGGATCCCGACCAGCGGGATTTCGTACTGATCCCCTAGGGGGCCACCTAGCAACTTCCTTTTCAGCAATTTCCCCACATTCTGTACCTTGATCCATATAGTAGCATCCTGGGCCTTACTCTTCCATACCCTCCAACATTTAAGACATAAAAACCGGTACAAATTAGGAAAGGGGGCGTGGCCATGCCCCCATTCCTATACTTTCAATGGAAATTTGGAGAGTCAAATCGGTGCAAAGCCCTTTTTGGCATGTACAGAACATAAAAAAAGGTACTGTACCTGCCAAAAAGGTACAGTTAGAGGGTATGCTCTTCCTCTACATAACTTTCAGTATAATTAGGCACTAACTGCTCAGTTATTCTATCTTTCGATTCCCTTTCAATTGACCTAACTTCACCTTTCTTCCCAAAGTTCTCCAAATGGATCTCCCTACCTATAGGGAGCAGGTTCTGTCTCTGGTGTGTTAGTATGGCGCTCTGCCCATTTTCTAGTTGTATGCTATACACGGGCAGATATGAAAACTTTTCAATTACCACATAAGGTTCTTCTCTTCACCTGTGAGTTTGAATTTTTTCGGTGTTCCTAACTGCTTTAATAATACTCTGTCTCCAGGAGATAGAACCTGATCCCGCACTTTCCGGTCATAGCGAACCTTGTTTTTCTCTCCTAATTTATTAGCTGGGTGTTCTTCCAAAGTATATGCGTCCTTTAGTGCTTTCCTTCATTTCTTCACATATTTTATATGTGAAGCATAATGACTTTCAGAGTGTATACGTATACATTATATGGTACATTTAAAGTATTAATAACCAACATTTGGGTTACAATTACATGTCAGCTTGGACAGTCCTATGTGACCTGGATAGTGTCATATGTTTGTATATGTTTTTTAATTATTATATTATATTCTCAAAATAAGTTTTATACATTTTCAAATTAGCCGCTGTTTTGAGAGTACTCTTATTGTTTTTATATATAACAATAAGTTTTTATATATACTTTATATATTTATATAAAGCACTGCAGAATATGTGGGTTGGGACCGATATGCCAGCGGTCAGAATACTGACCGCGGCATCCCGATGCATAGAATCTCGACAGGGGCAAGGTAAGTATACTTACCCCTTCCGGCAGCCTAAACCTAACCCTTCCACCCCTCGCAGCCGAACTTACAGCAAAAAGGTCCATGGAGCCACTCATCAGGATGATTTCCATTTTACTAAAAATATATCGCACACACATTATAGTTGTAAAATATTTTTATTTGTAAATGCTGATCTTCTAAATCTGCTTCCACGAATTCCAAAACCCATAACACTCTGTATACTCAAAAAAAAAAAATTTTTTTTTTCTTTTTGCCAACATTATATTCTATTTTACAGGACAGAAAAAATGAACTGTAGGACAAATACTGGTAGGATGTTGGGATATTTTACAAGAAGAAAAATATTCAAGAAACAATTTCATACAGCTATTTATCAAGAGAAAAATATATACAATTGATTTTTTTTCTGTACGATAAAAAATACATCATGCCATATACATTACAAGTTCAAGACTGTGTGACTGAATATATCAAGAACATACAGTCCACTTTCATTGTGCACACAAATAAAACGCTTTATTTTATATTCAGCCTGTGAAGTGTCAGTACCGGAATTGATGTACAAAGAAAGAAAGAAAAATAAAGAAAATAAAAAAATTCAGAAGCGTGTTACGTTTCTACAAGCAAACACAAAAAGTTTATATTTTTTTCTTTTTTTTTTTAAGCTTAAAGAAATGTAAACAAAAACAAATTCATACACACTCTTTTTAAATTAATTTCTGCAAACCCTATCGCCAAAGTCCTGCAGTTGCAAGTATATTACTCTAATAGTTAACTTCGGTTTTATTTTAACCATAGCACAAATCTTATCATGAAAGAAGATATTTGTCTCACTGTACATGATTCATTATATATCACAATATAGGTTTACCGATTACCTAAATCGGATTTTTTTTTTTTTTTCCAATATGCCGGCAGGAAATGAAAATTGAGAAAAAAAAAAAAAGAGGAAAAAAACAAACAAAAAAACAACCCTCCTCTTGGGTAGTTTTAGCAGTTATTCACAGTTATCACAATTTATAAGCACAAAAAAACCTGACTTGGGAAAAAAAACAGGGATATTACAATATGATTTGAAATGTGAAATCAAATGGCTAGTAGAGCCTAATGTTATTAATGTTAGAAAATGGGGAGAGGCAATAAGTAAATGCATAACACAAAGACCACAGTTAATTTCTGCCTAGATCCCAAAAATATTTTTTGGGGGTGGGAAGAGGGGTGGGGGAAGGGGGGTTTAAGGACCAAAAGTGTCAAAGCTTCCAAATCACATTGTAACATCCCCGCTTTTTTTTTTTTTTTTTTTCAAAATTAGCACCCAAACTGCTGCAGTCTGGTAGCATTTGGTCATTCACTATTTTTATAATGTATTTTCAAAATATTTACAAGTCTGTACAAAGTAACATAGTTTTGTTAATTCTGCAGGTAACAGCAGCAGCTTGGCATTCTTCTGTTTTTTTTTTCTTTTAAAAAATAGCTTCATTCAGTTATCCAATAATAAATACAAAAAAAAGTTTCTCTTATCTTACAGAAATAAAAAACAAAAACCCTACAATAAACTGACTCATGGAATCAAGTATTTTAAATGTATTTTAGTGCAAGTTATTTTCCCTTAGCTCTATCCCTAAGGAAGTCATTTCAGTACATTCCTTGTTCAGTGGTGTCTACGTTTATTTAGTTTTCTTTATTAGAGGGCCTGCCCCTTTATCATATAAGGCGGTGGCCAGCACGTTGGGCATCTCACTTCGCTGGTGATCTCAGTCCTACATTCATGTATTTGCCCACCCGCTGACTTGTTTCTTGACCCAAGTGAAACTAGTTTCTTCAGTAAGCTGGAAGCAGTAGCGCTGGGCTCTAGAACCAGCTGCCTCTTCAAGACGCTCCTGAGAGGCCCGACAGCTTTTCTTGCCAGTGACCCTTCTTCATGGCAGCTACTAGTGTCACTAGCTACGTTCCTAACTTGAAGACAAGTATATCATTTGCCAGCATGTTTAATCACATCTCAGGGACAAGTAAAACCTTGACGTAGCAAGGAACGCATTCAGTTCATCCATTTACGGCAGTTAACTGCACCACAGTGGCAGGGGATCTTGTGCTGGTCATCTTCAAAATCAAACTTATAGTCGTAACAAAGCTGGAAAGATGGAGAGATTGTTAAATACCACTTTATTTTTTACTATTAATTTACCGGCGCACTCACATTACATAACTCAGGAATCCCCAGAGCAGCACATCTTCTGCAGAAATACAGCACAAAAAGCCCATTATGTTCCTAGCTAACTCCAGCCTCAGAATGTAAAACGTGGTTCAGAGAGAAAAATGATTGCGGTGGTTTCTGGCAATGGTGAACACTGGCAGTATCCCTTAATTACCGTATATACTCGAGTATAAGCCGACTTTTTCAGCACTTTTTTTTGTGCTGAAAAAGCCACCTCGGCTTATACTCGAGTCAGTGGCAGTGCAGTGTGAAGGAGGGACACGGAGCGCACAGCGCGCGCCTCTCCTGTATCCCTCCTGCATCTCCGGCGGCAGCGGCGGGTCTATTAAAGGAAGTACCCGTTTGTGACCTCTGATCACGAGCCGGCACTTCCTTTAATAGACCCGCCGCGGCCGCCGGAGATGCAGGAGGGACACAGGAGAGGCGCGCGCTGTGCGCTCCGTGCAGCATGAGGGGCATATCTGGCAGCATGAGGGGCATATCTGGCAGCATGAGGGGCATATCTGGCAGCATGAGGGGCATATCTGGCAGCATGAGGGGCATATCTGGCAGCATGAGGGGCATATCTGTGCAGCATGAGGGCATATCTGGCACTGTGGGGCATATGTGGCAGCATGAGGGGCATATCTGGCAGCATGAGGGGCATATCTGGCACTGTGGGGCATATTTGGCAGCATGAGGGCATATCTGGCACATCAGGCACTGTGGGGCATATCTGGCACTGTGGGGGCATATCTGGCAGTATGAGGGCATATCTGGCACTGAGGGCTGTGTACGGCTAGAGCTGCATTTCCCACCCTAGGCTTATACTCGAGTCAATAAGTTTTCCCAGGTTTTTGTGGTAGAATTAGGTGCCTCGGCTTATATTCGGGTCGACTTATACTCGAGTATATACGGTACTTGCAGGAAACCAATATACTGTATACTGTAGGTTAAAATAAGATTTTAAACCTACCGGTAAATCTTTTTCTCCTAGTCCGTAGAGGATGCTGGGGACTCCGTAAGGATCATGGGGTATAGACGGGCTCCGCAGGAGACATGGGCACTATAAAGAACTTTAGAATGGGTGTGCACTGGCTCCTCCCTCTATGCCCGTCCTGCAGCCCTCAGAGAACCTGTACCCAGAGGAGACGGACAGTACGAGGAAAGGATTTTGGTAACCTAAGGGCAAGATTCATACCAGCCCACACCATCCACACCGTATAACCCGGAATATACGCAACCAGTTAACAGTATGAACAAACAGTATCAGTCAGCGACTGATCTTAACTGTAACATAACCCTTATGTAAGCAAGAACTATATACAAGTCATGCAGAAATATGTCCGCACTGGGACGGGCGCCCAGCATCCTCTACGGACTAGGAGAAAATGATTTACCGGTAGGTTTAAAATCTTATTTTTTCTTACGTCCTAGAGGATGCTGGGGACTCCGTAAGGACCATGGGGATTATACCAAAGCTCCAAACCAGGCGGGAGAGTGCGGATGACTCTGCAGCACCGATTCAGCAAACATGAGGTCCTCATCAGCCAGGGTATCAAACTTGTAGAATTTAGCAAAAGTGTTTGAACCCAACCAAGTAGCTGCTCGGCAAAGCTGTGAAGCCGAGACGCCTCGGGCAACCGCCCAAGAAGAGCCCATCTTCCTAATGGAATGGGCCTTTACCGAATTTGGTACCGGCAATCCAGCCGTAGAATGAGCCTGCTGAATCGTGTTGCAGATCCAGCGAGCAATAGTCTGCTTAGAAGCAGGAGCGCCAACCTTGTTGGCTGCATACAGGACAAACAGAGCATCTGTTTTCCTAATTCGAGCCGTCCTGGCTACGTAAATTTTTAAGGCCCTGACTACATCAAGGGATTTAGAATCCTCCAAATCTCCCGTAGCCACAGGCACCACAATAGGTTGGTTCACATGAAACGATGACACCACCTTAGGCAAAAATTGAGGACGAGTCCTCAACTCTGCTCTATCCACATGGAAAATGAGATAGGGGCTCTTATGAGACAAGGCCGGCAATTTGGACACCCGCCTTGCAGATGCCAAGGCCAACAACATGACCACCTTCCAAGTGAGAAATTTTAACTCAACAGTTTGAAGAGGCTCAAACCAGTGAGATTTTAGGAATTGTAACACCACGTTAAGGTCCCATGGTGCCACTGAGGGCACAAAAGGAGGCTGAATGTGCAGCACTCCCTTTACAATAGTCTGGACTTCAGGGAGAGAAGCCAATTCTTTCTGGAAGAATATAAAAAGGGCCGAAATCTGTACCTTAATGGAGCCCAACTTTAGGCCCATATCCACTCCAGTCTGTAGAAAGTGGAGAAACCGGCCCAAGTGGAAGTCTTCCGTAGGAGCATTCTTGGCTTCACACCAAGAAACATACTTCCTCCAGATACGGTGATAATGTTTCGCCGTCACCTCCTTCCTAGCTTTTATCAGAGTAGGGATGACTTCCTCCGGAATACCCTTCCCAGCTAGGATTTGGCGTTCAACCGCCATGCCGTCAAACGTAACCGCGGTAAGTCTTGGAACACGCAGGGCCCCTGCTGTAACAGGTCCTCCCTGAGAGGAAGAGGCCATGGATCTTCTGTGAGCAGCTCCTGAAGATCTGAATATCAGACCCTTCGAGGCCAATCTGGAACAATGAGTATTGTCTGCACTCTTCTTCGCCTTATGATTCTCAGTATCTTTGAGATGAGAGGAAGAGGAGGGAACACATAGACCGACTGAAACACCCATGGTGTCACGAGACCGTCCACCGCTACTGCCTGAGGGTCCCTTGACCTGGCACAATACCTCCGAAGCTTCTTGTTGAGGCGTGACGCCATCAGTCTATTTGAGGAAGTCCCCAAAGACTTGTTATCTCTGCAAAAACTTCTTGATGAAGTCCACACTCACCTGGATGGAGATCGTGTCTGCTGAGGAAGTCTGCTTCCCAGTTGTCCACTCCCAGAATGAATACCGCTGACAGAGCGCCTACGTGATTTTCTGCCCAGCGCAGAATGCTGGTGGCTTCTGCCATTGCCACTCTGCTCCTTGTCCCGCCTTGGCGGTTTACATGAGCCACGGCTGTGACGTTGTCTGATTGAATCAGAACCATATTCTCCGCTTGTCGTAGGCCGTTGTATATGGCTCTCAATTACAGTATGTTGATGTGCAGACAAGCCTCCTGGCTTGACCACAGTCCCTGAATATTCCTTCCTTGTGTGACTGCTCCCCAACCTCGGAGGCTCGCGTCCGTGGTCATCATAACCCAGTCCTGAATGCCGAACCTGCGACCCTCTAGAAGGTGAGCACTCTGGAGCCACCACAGGAGAGACACCCTGGCCCTGGGGGACAGAGTTATTTTCTGATGTATTTGAAGGTGTGACCCGGACCACTTGTCCAGAAGGTCCCACTGAAAAGTCCTTGCATGAAACCTGCCAAAGGGGATGGCCTCGTAGGTCGCCACCATTTTCCCCAGTACTCGAGTGCACTGATGGACTGACACTCTTTTCGGTTTCAACAAATCTCTTACCATGTTCTGGAGTTCCAGGGCTTTTTCCCCTCGGGAGAAAAACCCTCTTTTGTTCTGTGTCCAGAATCATGCCTAAGAAAGACAGCCGAGTCGTTGGGACCAACTGCGACTTTGGTAGATTTAGAATCCATCCATGTTGCTGTAGCACTCCCAGGGAGAGCGACACGCTTTTCTGCAACTGTTCCTTTGATCTCGCTTTTATCAGGAGATCATCCAAGTACGGGATAATTGTGACTCCTTGCCTGTGTAGGAGCACCATCATTTCCGCCATTACCTTGGTGAACACCCTCGGGGCCGTGGAAAGCCCAAACGCAATGTCTGAAACTGGTAATGACAGTCCTGTACAGCAAATCTCAGGTATGCCTGATGAGGAGGATATATGGGGACGTGAAGGTATGCATCCTTTATGTCCAATGACACCATAAAATCCCCTCCTTCCAGGCTGGAGATGACTGCCCTGAGCGATTCCATCTTGAACTTGAACCTTTTTAAGAACAGGTTCAGGGATTTTAGATTTAGAATGGGTCTGACCGAGCCATCCGGTTTCGGGGCCACAAATAGGGTTGAATAGTACCCTTTCCCCTGTTGTGTTAGGGGAACCTTGATGATCACTTGCTGTTGACACAGCTTTTTAATTGCAGCTAAAATTATCTCCCTCTCTGGGGGAGAAGCTGGTAAAGCCGATTTGAAGAATCGACGACGAGGCACGTCTCCGAATTCCAGCTTGTAGCACTGGGATACAACTTCGATCGCCCAAGGATCCACGTCCGTCAGACGTGGCTGAAGAGTCGAAGACGTGCCCCCACCGGTGCGGCCTCCCTCAGTGGAGCCCCAGCGTCATGCGGTGGATTTAGTAGAAGCCGGGGAGGACTTCTGTTCCTGGGAACTGGCCGTAGCAGGCACTCTTTTCCCTCTACCCTTACCTCTGGCGAGGAAGGAAGAGCCCCGACCTCTTCTGGACTTATGCGATCGAAAGGACTGCATCTGATACTGAGGAGTCTTCTTTTGCTGTGGGGGAACATGAGGCAAAAAGGTAGATTTACCCGCGGTAGCTGTGGAAACTAGGTCCGCGAGACCTTCCCCAAATAAAACCTCACCCTTGTAAGGTAAAACTTCCATATGCCTCTTTGAGTCGGCATCACCCGTAAACTGGCGGGGTCCACAGTGCTCGCCTAGCGAGACCGCCATCGCGTTGGCTCTTGACCCTAGTTGTCCGACGTCTCTCTGAGCATCTCTCTTATATAAGACTGCGTCCTTGATGTGACCTAAGGTCAACAAAATGGTATCCCTATCTAGGGTATCAAGATCAGCTGACAAGGTATCTGTCCAAGCTGCTACCGCGCTACAGACCCAAGCCGATGCTATAGCCTGTCTGAGTAACGCACCAGTATGTGTATAAATTGATTTTAAGGTCGTTTCCTGTCTGCGATCAGCAGGATCATTAAGACCTGCCGTGTCTGGGGACCGTAGCGCCACCTTTTTGGATAAGCGCGTCAAAGCTTTGTCCACCCTGGGCGAGGATTCCCACCGTACCCTGTCCTGTGCTGGGAAAGGATACGCCATAAGAACTCTTTTGGGAATCTGCAGTTTTTTGTCTGGAGTTTCCCAAGCTTTTTCAAATAACGCATTCAGCTCATGAGATGGGGGAAATGTTACCTCAGGTTTCTTTTCCTTAAACATGTGTACCCTCGTGTCAGGGACAGAGGGGTCATCTGTAATATCCAAAACATCTTTTATTGCAATAATCATATAATGAATACTTTTGGCCACCCTTGGGTGTAGCCTTGCATCATCGTAGTCGACACTGGAGTCAGAATCCGTGTCGGTATCAGTGTCTGCTATTTGGGATAGGGGACGTTTTTGAGACCCTGAAGGGCCCTGTGACACCGTCAACGCCATTGATTGACTCCCCGTATTATCCCTGGACTCTGCTTTGTCCAATCTCTTATGTAACAAGGTCACATTTGCGTTTAAAACATTCCACATGTCCAACCAATCAGGTGTCGGCGTTGCCGACGGAGACACCACAATCATCTGCTCCACCTCCTCTCTAGAAGAGCCTTCCGCCTCAGACATGCCGACACAGGGATTGTGTGTATATATATATATATATATATATATATATGAGACAGTTCCCCCATTAAGGCCCTTTGGAGAGACAGAGAGAGGGTATGCCAGCACACACCCAGCGCCAATAACACTGGAAACAAAATTCCCAGATAAACAGCGCTTTTATATAATCATAGATAAATCTATACACTCACTGCGCCTTACAAGTGCCCCCCCCCCCCTCTTTTTTGCCCTCTGTCACCATGTTCAGCAGGGGAGAGTCCAGGGAGCCAGCTTCTGCAGTGTGCTGTGGAAGAAAATGGCGCTGGTTAGTGCTGTGAGATCAAGCTCCGCACCCTCAGCGGCGGGCTTCGGTCCCGCTCAAATTCATATATACTGGCGGGGGATTATAAAATATATTGCCTCCGCAGCCTAAATATTCCTATGAGCCAGTCCTACAGGTTTATTGCTGCCCAGGGCGCCGCCCTGCGCCCATCAGTGCCTGCAGTGTATGTAATGTGTGGGAGCAATGGCGTGCAGCGTTACCGCTTCGCGTTACCTCATAGAAGATCTGAAGTCTTCAGCCGCCTTTGAAGTCTTCTTTCTTCGTATACTCAACCGGCTTCTATCTTCCGGCTCTGTGAGGAGGACGGCGGCGCGGCTCCGGGACGAACGGCAAGGGTGAGACCTGCGTTCTGACTCCCTCTGGAGCTAATGGTGTCCAGTAGCCTAAGAAGCAGAGCCCATCATTTAAGTAGGTCTGCTTCTCTCTCCTCAGTCCCACGACGCAGGGAGCCTGTTGCCAGCAGTGCTCCCTGAAAATAAAAAACATAACAAAATTCTTTTTCAGAGAAACTCAGGAGCTCCCCTGTAATGCACCCAGTCTCCTCTGGGCATAGGATCTAACTGAGGGCTGGAGGAGGGGCATAGACGGAGGAGCCAGTGCACATCCATTCTAAAGTTCTTTATAGTGCCCATGTTTTCTGCGGAGCCTGTCTATACCCCATGGTCCTTACGGAGTCCCCAGCATCCTCTAGGACGCAAGAGAAATTACTATGATTATTATTAGTGATTTGCAGGGGCAGCTAAACAGCATCACACATTGCAAAGGGAGAATTGATGAGACCTAAATAAGCAAACACATTGCCACATTTCTGTGGTATAATGGTTACAGACTTTGTTTCTCTTCGTAACGGTCCAGGGTCTGTGAACTAATCTTTACCATTTGCTAGGGACTACCACCATAAAGCATGTAGGTGGCTGAACATACAGGGACTATGTCACAGAGCTGACACTCATGGGCATCATATGTATGAAGCAGAATCTACAGACGTACAGATAACACTAAGGTGGTAATGGCACAAAAAGAATCTCTGGCTTAATACCCTGGTAACTACGTTTTGGATCAGAACAATCAAAAAGTTTTATTCCTAGTATTTTTTTTTAACAAAATCAGAGATATTGTACCTCTTCACCCTTCTGTATCCTGCGATTAGAGCTGATTATTATTTTAGGTCCCTTCTCAAATGTCACCACTTCAGCCACGCAGTTAGGTGCACATGAATGGTTAACATACCTGGAAAGAGAGGGTAGGCGTGGTCACTTATTAACAGTTTCTTATATAGTGCAGCAAATTTTATCGCGCTTTAAAATTGGAAACAGTGATAAAACAAAACTGGGTAATAACAGACAATCAGAGGCAGGAAGGCCCTGCTTGCAAGCTTACAATCTTGCTTTCCACAGTCTTTTTTCATGTTATATAAATCATAACTCTACATTTCTTAAGTCCAGGACATAACATGTTATGGATCTGGCACACAACACAAGATACATTTGTAGAGATATGCCAACCCCACCGCAGGAATTTGTGAGGCTTAGAAACTTGTTTCTAATACATTTGACTTGTTCCTCACTCCCATACTAATTAATTCCCTCCCCTACCCATATGAGACTGCTATGTTGCCAATTCAAGCCACACCCGTACCTACTGTGTTATTCACTCTCTTCTCCTGTTGAACAGTGTATATTGGTGGCCATAGGTACAGAAAAAAATGTTGGTTGTGGACCAAGCAAACATTAGCAGGATCTGCAGCTTTCTGTGTTAGCATCTACACTTCCCATGTCATGCAGTGGTGCTTTGGTCTACAAGTACCATCCTTAAGAAATGCCAAGTTGAAGTCCGTATTAACAAAGCTTCCCTGGCGTTCATTAAAGGAACCAGATTGGTTCTCTTCCCCGGGGAACGTCAGAGCCACAACTATACTACTGAATCTAACTTAGCTTGCACCTACATGTTGCAATGTTCTTGTCAAAGCAGATGTGTGATACATAACAGAAAGACACCCAACTCCACCAACAGCACTGACAGTTTCTGTATTCTTATATACAAATATGTGCAAGCCTTCAAAAGTGCACACATTTAAACATTGATTACAAACCTTGCAGGTCCTCCAGTCAAAGTTGCATCAATCACATGTTCGTTATCAATACGGAACATATATACACCACGATTCTGTAACAAACGTTTCAGAGAAAAGTAAACAGTCTGATAAAATACAGTATAACCAAACACTTATAAAGATGCTATGGAAAAAAGGGACTGCTCTTTAACATGCCGATGCAGTCCATACCTGTGACTCGTACAACTTCTCCTTTCTATTTGCTACTTCATTGCGTATTATGGTTCCAATGTATTCGATCACCATAGTGTGCTTTTCAATGTCTCTAGCAGCATATAACCCCAGGCCCTGGAAAAAATAAGAATTTACTTACCGATAATTCTATTTCTCGGAGTCCGTAGTGGATGCTGGGGTTCCTGAAAGGACCATGGGGAATAGCGGCTCCGCAGGAGACAGGGCACAAAAAAGTAAAGCTTTAGGATCAGGTGGTGTGCACTGGCTCCTCCCCCTATGACCCTCCTCCAAGCCAGTTAGGTACTGTGCCCGGACGAGCGTACACAATAAGGGAGGAATTTTGAATCCCGGGTAAGACTCATACCAGCCACACCAATCACACCGTACAACTTGTGATCTAAACCCAGTTAACAGTATGATAACAGCGGAGCCTCTGAAAAGATGGCTCACAACAATAATAACCCGATTTTTGTAACTATGTACAAGTATTGCAGATAATCCGCACTTGGGATGGGCGCCCAGCATCCACTACGGACTCCGAGAAATAGAATTATCGGTAAGTAAATTCTTATTTTCTCTATCGTCCTAGTGGATGCTGGGGTTCCTGAAAGGACCATGGGGATTATACCAAAGCTCCCAAACGGGCGGGAGAGTGCGGATGACTCTGCAGCACCGAATGAGAGAACTCCAGGTCCTCTTTTGCCAGGATATCAAATTTGTAGAAATTTACAAACGTGTTCTCCCCTGACCACGTAGCTGCTCGGCAGAGTTGTAATGCCGAGACCTCTCGGGCAGCCGCCCAAGATGAGCCCACCTTCCTTGTGGAATGGGCCTTAACCGATTTAGACTGTGGCAGGCCTGCCTCAGAATGTGCAAGTTGAATTGTGTTACAAATCCAACGAGCAATCGACTGCTTAGAAGCAGGCGCACCCAACTTGTTGGGTGCATACAGTATAAACAGCGAGTCAGATTTTCTGACTCCAGCTGTCCTGGAACATATTTTCAGGGCCCTGACAACTTCTAGCAACTTGGAGTCCTCCAAGTCCCTAGTAGGTGCAAGGCACCACAATAAGCTGGTTCAGGTGAAACACTGACACCACCTTAGGGAGAGAACTGGGGACGAGTCCGCAGCTCTGCCCTGTCCGAATGGACAAACAGATATGGGCTTTTTTGAGAAAAAACCACCAATTTGACACTCGCCTGGTCCAGGCCAGGGCCAAGAGCATGGTCACTTTTTATGTGAGATGCTTCAAATCCACATATTTGACTGGTTTTAAACCAATGTGATTTGAGGAATCCCAGAACTACTTTGAGATCCCACAGTGCCACTGGAGGCACAAAAAAGGGTTTTGTATATGCAATACTCCCTTGACAAACTTCTGGACTTCAGGAACTGAAGCCAATTCTTTCTGGAAGAAAATTTACAGGGCCGAATTTGAACCTTAATGGACCCCAATTTGAGGCCCATAGACACTCCTGTTTGCAGGAAATGCAGGAAACGACCGAGTTGAAATTTCTTTGTGGGGCCTTCCTGGCCTCACACCACGCAACATATTTTCGCCACACGTGGTGATAATGTTGTGCGGTCACCTCCTTTCTGGCTTTGACCAGGGTAGGAATGACCTCTTCCGGAATGCCTTTTTTCCCTTAGGATCCGGCTTTCCATCTCCATGCCGACAAACGCAGCTGCGGTAAGTCTTGGAACAGACATGGTACTTGCTGAAGCAAGTCCCTTCTTAGCGGCAGAGGCCATAAGACCTCTGTAAGCATCTCTTGAAGTTCCGGGTACCAAGTCCTCCTTGGCCAATCCGGAGCCATGAGTATAGTTCTTACTCCTCTACGTCTTATAATTCTCAGCACCTTAGGTATGAGAAGCAGAGGAGGGAACACATACACCGACTGGTACACCCACGGTGTTACCAGAACGTCCACATCTATTGCCTGAGGGTCTCTTGACCTGGCGCAATACCTGTCCCGTTTTTTGTTCAGACGGGACGCCATCATGTCCACCTTTGGTATTTCCCAACGGTTTACAATCATGTGGAAAAAACTTCTCAATGAAGTTTCCACTCTCCCGGGTGGAGGTCGTGCTGAGGAAGTCTGCTTCCCAGTTTCCATTCCCGGGATGAAAAACTGCTGACAGTGTTATCACATGATTTTCCGCCCAGCGAAAAGTCCTTGCAGTTTCTGCCATTGCCCTCCTGCTTCTTGTGTCGCCCTGTCTGTTTACGTGGGCGACTGCCGTGATGTTTTTCCCACTGGATCAATACCGGCTGACCTTGAAGCAGAGGTCTTGCTAAGCTTAGAGCATTATAAATTTACCCTTAGCTCCAGTATATTTATGTGGAGAAAAGTCTCCATACTTGATCACACTCCCTGGAAATTTTTCCCTTGTGTGAGTGCTCCCCAGCCTCTCAGGCTGGGCTCCGTGGTTACCAGCATCCAATCCTGAATGCCGAATCTGCGGCCCTCTAGAAGATGAGCACTCTATAACCACCACAGGAGAGACACCCTTGTCCTTGGATATTGGGTTATCCGCTGATGCATCTGAAGATGCGATCCGGACCATTTGTCCAGCAGATCCCACTGAAAAGTTCTTACGTGAAATCTGCCGAATGGAATTGCTTCGTAGGAAGCCACCATTTTTACCAGGACCCTTGTGCAATGATGCACTGTTTTTAGGAGGTTCCTGACTTGCTCGGATAACTCCCTGGCTTTCTCTTCCGGGAGAAACACCTTTTTCTGGACTGTGTCCAGAATCATCCCTAGGCACAGCAGACGTGTCGTCGGGATCAGTTGCGATTTTGGAATATTTAGAATCCACCCGTGCTGATTGTAGCAGTATCCGAGATAGTGCTACTCCGACCTCCAACTGTTCCCTGGACTATGCCCCTATCAGGAGATCGTCCAAGTAAGGGATAATTTAGACGCCTTTTCTTCGAAGAAGAATCATCAATTCGGCCATTACCTTGGTAAAGACCCCGGGGTGCCGTGGACAATCCAAACGGCAGCGTCTGAAACTGATAGTGACAGTTCTGCACCACGAACCTGAGGTACCCTTAGTGAGAAGGGCAAATTTGGGACATAGAGGTAAGCATCCCTGATGTCCCGGGACACTATATAGTCCCCTTCTTCCTGGTTCGTTATCACTGCTCTGAGTGACTTCCTCTTAATTTGAACCTTTGTAAGTGTTCAAAAAAAATTTTTTAGAATAAGTCTCACCTAGCCTTCTGGCTTCAGTACCACAATATAGTGTGGAATAATACCCCTTTTCTGTAGTAGGAGGGGTAATTTAATTGTCACCTGCTGGGAATACAGCTTGTGAATTTTTTCCCATACTACCTCCTTGTCGGAGGGAGACTTGGTAAAGCAGACTTCAGGAGCCTGCGAAGGGGAAACGTCTCGACATTCCCATCTGTACCCCCGGGATACTACTTGTAGGATCCAGGGGTCCTGTACGGTCTCAGCGCCATGCTGAGAACTTGTCAGACGCGGTGAAACGCTTCTGTTCCTGGGAATAGGCTGCCTGCTGCAGTCTTCTTCCCTTTCCTCTATCCCTGGGCAGATATGATCTTATAGGGACGAGAGGACTGAGGCTGAAAAGACGGTGTCTTTTTCTGCAGAGATGTGACTTAGGGTAAAAAACGGTGGATTTTCCAGCAGTTGCCGTGACCACCAGGTCCGATGGACCGACCCCAAACAAGTCCTCTTCCTTTATACGGCCATACTGTGCCGTTTGGAATCTGCATCACCTGACCACTGTCGTGTCCATAACATCTTCTGGCAGTTATGGACATCGCGTTTATTCATGATGCCAGAGTGCAAATATCCCTCTGTGCATCTCGCATATATAGAAATGCTCTATAGTCAATAAAATACTGTCCCTGTCAAGGGTATCAATATTTTTAGTCAGGGAATCCGACCAAGCCACCCTAGCTCTGCACATCCAGGCTGAGGCGATCGCTGGCCGCAGTATAACACCAGTATGTGTGTATATACTTTTTATTATATTTTCCAGCCTTGTCAGCTGGTCCTTGAGGACGGCCCTATCTATAGACGGTACCGCCACTTGTTTTGATAAGCGTGTGAGCGCCTTATCCACCTTAAGGGGTGTTTCCCAACGCGCCCTAACTTCTGGCGGGAAAGGGTATACCGCCCATAATTTTCTATCGGGGGGAACCCACGCATCATCACACACTTTATTTAATTTATCTGATTCAGGAAAAACTATGGTAGTTTTTTCACATCCCACATAATACCCTCTTTTGTGGTACTTGTAGTATCAGAAATACGTAACACCTCCTTCATTGCCTTTAACGTGTGGCCCTAATAAGGAATACGTTTGTTTATTCACCGTCGACACTGGATTCAGTGTCCCTGTCTGTGTCTGTGTCGACCGACTAAAGTAAACGGGCGTTTTAAAACCCTTGACGGTGTTTTTGAGACGTCTGGACCGTACTAATTGTTTGTCGGCCGTCTCATGTCGTCAACCGACCTTGCAGCGTGTTGACATTATCACGTAATTTCCTAAATAAGCCATCCATTCCGGTGTCGACTCCCTAGAGAGTGACATCACCATTACAGGCAATTGCTCCGCCTCCTCACCAACATCGTCCTCCTACCTGTCGACACACACGTACCGACACACAGCACACACACAGGGAATGCTCTGATAGAGGACAGGACCCACTAGCCCTTTGGAGAGACAGAGGGAGAGTTTGCCAGCACACACCAAAAACGCTATAATTATATAGGGACAACCTTATATAAGTGTTTTCCCTTATAGCATCTTAATATATATATAAGCATATCGCCAAATTAGTGCCCCCCCTCTCTGTTTTAACCCTGTTTCTGTAGTGCAGTGCAGGGGAGAGCCTGGGAGCCTTCCCTCCAGCCTTTCTGTGAGGGAAAATGGCGCTGTGTGCTGAGGAGATAGGCCCCGCCCCTTTTTCAGCGGCCTCGTCTCCCGCTCTTAACGGATTCTGGCAGGGGTTAAATATCTCCATATAGCCTCCGGAGGCTATATGTGAGGTATTTTTAGCCAAAATAGGTATTCATTTGCCTCCCAGGGCGCCCCCCTCCCAGCGCCCTGCACCCTCAGTGACTGCCGTGTGAAGTGTGCTGAGAGGAAAATGGCGCACAGCTGCAGTGCTGTGCGCTACCTTTAGAAGACTGAGGAGTCTTCTGCCGCCGATTCTGGACCTCTTCTTACTTCAGCATCTGCAAGGGGGCCGGCGGCAAGGCTCCGGTGACCATCCAGGCTGTACCTGTGATCGTCCCTCTGGAGCTGATGTCCAGTAGCTAAGAAGCCAATCCATCCTGCACGCAGGTGAGTTCACTTCTTCTCCCCTAAGTCCCTCGTTGCAGTGATCCTGTTGCCAGCAGGACTCACTGTAAAATAAAAAACCTAAGCTAAACTTTCCTAAGCAGCTCTTTAGGAGAGCCACCTAGATTGCACCCTTCTCGGCCGGGCACAAAAATCTAACTGGCTTGGAGGAGGGTCATAGGGGGAGGAGCCAGTGCACACCACCTGATCCTAAAGCTTTACTTTTTTGTGCCCTGTCTCCTGCGGAGCCGCTATTCCCCATGGTCCTTTCAGGAACCCCAGCATCCACTAGGACGATAGAGAAACATGCATTGAAACATACTGTCAGCTTATCAATTACAGCTATATATAAGAAAGTTCTGAATTGGTTTATTTAGTCACTTATTTTATACAGTGTCTTGCGCTTTGCTAAAGTATTCACCCCCTTGTCTTTTTACCTGTTTTGTTACATTACAACCTGTAATTTAATATTTTTTTTTATATCTGAATTTTATGTGATGGATCTGCACAAAATAGTCTAAGGGGTATATGCAATTACCGGCGAATCGCGGCAATTTTTCGCCAGTTTTTTAATTCGACCGTCGAATTCCGGCAAGTGGGTGCCGGAATTCAACATATTCAATAAAAAACGGATTCGACAGTCCCGCTGTCGAAAAACGGCCGATTTGACGGATTTTGAGCCGATTTTTAAAAAACGGGAAAAAACCCGAAAAAAAATTGCGTGGGGTCCCCCCTCCAAAGCATAACCAGCCTTGGGCTCTTCGAGCCGGTCCTGGTTCTAAAAATCCGGGGAAAAAACTGACAGGGGATCCCCCGTATTTTTAAAAACCAGCACCGGGCTCTGCGCCTGGTGCTGGTGCAAAAAATACGGGGGACAAAAAGAGTAGAGGTCCCCCGTATTTTTTACACCAGCATCGGGCTCCACTAGCTGGACAGATAATGCCACAGCCGGAGGTCACTTTTATACAGCGCTCTGCGGCCGTGGCATTAAATATCCAACTAGTCACCCCTGGCCGGGGTACCCTGGGGGAGTGGGGACCCCTTCAATCAAGGGGTCCCCCCCCCCCAGCCACCCAAGGGCCATTGGTGAAGCCCGAGGCTGTCCCCCCCCATCCAAGGGCTGCGGATGGGGGGCTGATAGCCTTGAGAAAATTGAAAGAATATTGTTTTTTCCAGTAGTACTACAAGTCCCAGCAAGCCTCCCCCGCAAGCGGGTACTTGGAGAACCACAAGTACCAGCATGCGGGAGAAAAACGGGCCCGCTGGTACCTGTAGTTCTACTGAAAAAAAATACCCAAATAAAAACAGGACACGCACACCGTGAGAGTAAAACTTTATTTCACACATGTCGACACACATATACTTACCTATGACCGCGGGTAACCCCACCGCTGACCGCAAAGTTCCCACCATTGAAACTAATGGAGGGAGCTGTGCGATGCGCTGTCTGCCAGCAGACGCGCATACAGCCAATCAGGAGAGTGCCACGAAGTAGCGCTTCCTGATTGGTTTAAGAGACCTTTCTGTGACAGCAGTCACGGGGGGGGTCTCTGCTTTCGGGGAAAGGGGTCCCATGTGTAAACATGGGACCTCTTTCAGTCCGTTTGGTCCGGGTGTTCGTTTTGTTGTTTTGCCAAGTACGAGGATTATTTTAAAAGATCCGGACGCTGGATTGAGGGGAGTATCATTTTATTCACAGGTACACCGTGGATTCTACTTGGACAAGTGGACAGAGGTCGGCGTGTGAACATAGGTAAGTATGCGTGTGTCGACATGTGTGAAAAAGTTTTACTCTCACGGTGTGCGTGTCCTGTTTTTATTTGGGTATTTTTTTTCCAGTAGAACTACAGGTACCAGCGGGCCCGTTTTTCTCCCGCATGCTGGTACTTGTGGTTCTCCAAGTACCAGCTTGCGGGGGAGGTTTGCTGGGACTTGTAGTACTACTGGAAAAAACAATATTC
Source organism: Pseudophryne corroboree (assembly GCF_028390025.1). Classification (NCBI taxonomy): domain Eukaryota; kingdom Metazoa; phylum Chordata; class Amphibia; order Anura; family Myobatrachidae; genus Pseudophryne; species Pseudophryne corroboree. The sequence goes on from NC_086448.1 coordinate 165,165,356, forward strand.
TTTCAATTTTCTCAAGGCTATCAGCCTCCCATCCGCAGCCCTTGGATGGGGGGGGGGGGACAGCCTCGGGCTTCACCCCTGGCCCTTGGGTGGCTGGGGGACCCCTTGATTGAAGGGGTCCCCACTCCCCCAGGGTGCCCCGGCCAGGGGTGACTAGTTGGGTATTTAATGCCACGGCCGCAGGGCGCTGTATAAAAGTGACCCCCGGCTGTGGCATTATCTGTCCAGCTAGTGGAGCCCGATGCTGGTGTAAAAAATACGGGGGACCCCTACACTTTTTGTCCCCCGTATTTTTTGCACCAGCACCAGGCGCAGAGCCCGGTGCTGGTTTTAAAAATACAGGGGATCCCCTGTCAGTTTTTCCCCCGGATTTTTAGAACCAGGATCGGCTCGAAGAGCCCGAGGCTGGTTATGCTTAGGTGGGGGGACCCCACGCAATTTTTTTTCTGATTTTTAAGATTCCATTAAAAAAAAAATATATATTTTTTAAAAATATATAAATAATACTTGTGCCTCCAAAATAGACCAACCAAGTACCTAATCCCTTCTAATATAAATAGATATGCTATTACCAATAAAAAAAACACAAAAAAATACATGTTTTTAAAATTTTTTATTAGATTCCGCCAGCAAAGTGTGGCGGATTGAAAATGACGAATTTACTGTCTAAAAGCACTGTTGTCGAATTTAAACTTCAATTGAATATACTTTTGTCGAATTGCCGCATTTGTACCATTGCAGAAATGTCGAATTTGACAAATGTCGAATTTCAAAAAGTCGAATTTGGAAAGTCAGTTTTTTTGACGAAAAGTACTGTATTGCATTGTCGATTTTTTTTTTTGGGCGAAAATGTCCCGTTTTTCGACATTTTCGGGAATTCGACCGCAATTGCATATACCCCTAAGTTGGTGAAGTGAAATGAGAAAAATTTATATAAAAAAGAATTTTTAAAAATAAAAATGTGAAAATAGCATGTATTCACCCCCTTTGCTATGAAGCCCCTCAAAAGTTCTGGTGTAACAAATTACCTTCAAAAGTCACATAATTAGTGAAATTCAGTCCACCTGTGCGCAATTTAAGTGTCACATGATCTGTCAGTATAAACACACCTTTTCTTTAAGGCCCCAGAGGCTGCAATACAACTAAGCAAGAGGCATCACACCACGAAGACCAAGGAGCTCTCCAAACAAGTCAGGGACAAAGTTGTTGAGAAGTACAAGTCAGGGTTGGGTTATAAAAAGATAATCAAATCTTTGATGATTCCCCCGGAGCACCATCAAATCCATCATCTTCAAATGGAAAGAACATGGTACCACAACAAACCTGCCAAGAGACTCACCAAAACTTGCAGACCGGGCAAGGAGGGCATTAATCAGAGAGGCAGCACAGAGACCAAAGATAACCCTGAAGGAGCTGCAGAGTTCCACAGCAGAGACTGATGTATCTGCGCATGTGACCACAATAAGCCATGCACTCTATAGAGCTGTGCTTTATGGAAGAGTGGCCAGAAAAAATAGGATTTTATATACCTACCGGTAAATTTTTTTCTCGTAGTCCGTAGAGGAAGCTGGGGTCCATTTTAGTACCATGGGGTATAGATGGGTCCACTAGGAGCCACTGGCACTTTAAGAGTTTAATAGTGTGGGCTGGCTCCTCCCTCTATGCCCCTCCTACTCAGTCTAGAAACTGTACCCGAGGACACGGACATATTTCGAGAGAAGGAATACACAGATAGTGCTGATATTCACACCAGCTCACACAGAACAAAAAGAAAACCAAGCTAACCAACGTGAAATGATTCAGCCACGGCTGAAACAACAATACTTAACCAAGTAATAGTGCAGGAAACACGAAGCACTGGGCGGGCGCCCAGCATCCTCTACGGACTACAAGAAAAGGATTTACCGGTAGGTATATAAAATCCTATTTACTCTTATGTCCTAGAGGATGCTGGGGTCCATTTTAGTACCATGGGGATGTACCAAAGCTCCCAGTACGGGAGGGAGAGTGCTGAGGTTTCTGCAGAACAGATTGGCCTCTGAGGACCTAAAGTTTGGTCAAAGTATCGAACTTGTAGAACTTAGCAAACGTGTTCGACCCTGACCAAGTAGCCGCTTGGCAAAGTTGTAATGCTGAGACACCCCGGGCAGCCGCCCAGGAAGAACCTACTTTACAGGTAGAGTGGGCCTGAACAGGTTTTAGAATCGGCAAACCAGCCGTAGAATAAGCATGCTGGATAGTAAGCCTGATCCAGCGAGAAATTGTCTGCTTAGAAGCAGGACACCCAATCCTGTTGGGACCATAAAGGACAAATAGTGCTTCCGACTTCCTATGGCGAGTAGTTCTCTTCACATATATTTTCAAAGCCCGCACAACATCCAAGGACTTTGAGGTAAATCAAGGTGTCAGTAGCCACTGGTACCACAATAGGTTGGTTAAGATGAAAAGCCGATACAACCTTTGGAAGAAATTGCCGACGCGTTCTGAGCTCAGCTCTATCCTCATGTAAAATCAAGTAGGGGCTCTTGTGTGACAATGCCCCCAATTCTGACACACGTCGAGCAGATGCCAATGCCAACAGTGTGACCGCCTTCCAAGTAAGAAACTTCAAGTCTACCTCCTGTAAAGGCTCGAACCAATCCGACTGTAGGACCACATTAAGATCCCAAGGTACCGTGGGAGGCACAAAGGGTGGTTGGATGTGCAGAACCCCTTTCAAGAATGTCTGAACCTCAGGAAGAGCAGCCAAATGGACAAGGCCGAAATCTGGACTTTTATGGAGCCCAAGCGTAGGCTCACATCCACACCTGCTTGCAGAAAAAGGAGAAAACGACCTAGTTGAAAATCCACCATTGGAAATTTCTTGGATTCACACCACGACAAATATTTTTTCCAAATCCGATGGTAATGCTTAGACGTTACTCCCTTCCTAGCCTGGATCAGAGTAGGAATGACCTTGTTCGGAATGCCCTTCCGAGCTAAGATCTGGCGTTCAAACTCCATGCCGTCAAACGTAGCCGTGGTAAGTTTTGATAAGCGAACGGCCCCTGTTGCAGAAGGTCCTTGCGAAGAGGAAGAGGCCTCGGATCCTCCAGCAGTAATTCCAGAAGATCCGTGTAGAAAGCCCTTCTTGGCCAGTCCGGAGCAATGAGGATCGCCGGAACTCTTGCTCTTTTTATTATATTGAGAATCCATGGGATGAGTGGAAGTGGAGGAAACACATACACTGACTGGAACTCCCACGGAGTTACCAGGGTGTCCACCGCCACTGCTTGTGGGTCTCGTGACCTGGAATAGTACCTCCGAAGCTTCTTATTGAGGCGAGAGGCCATCATGTCTATCTGAGGTACGCCCCAACAGCTTGTTACCTCCGCGAATACCACTCCTGGATGGAGATCGTGTCTGATGAGGAAGTCTGCTTCCCAGTTGTCCACTCCCGGAATGAAGATCGCCAACAGCGCCAGCGCATGTCTTTCTGCCTAGAGGAGGATTCTTGTTACCTCAGACATTGCAGCCCTGCGCTTCGTTCCGTCCTGACGGTTTATGTAGGACACCGCTGTGACGTTGTCCGACTGAACCTGAATGGCTTGATGTTGCAGAAGATGAGCCGCTTGTAGAAGGCTGTTGTATATGGCCCTTAGCTCCAGAACGTATATTGGAAGGAGAGATTCCTGACTTGACCATCTTCCTTGGAAGTTTTCCCCTTGGATGACTGCTCCCCACCCTCTGAGACTTGCATCCGTGGTTAGAAGGATCCAATTCTGAATCCCGAACCTGCGGCCCTCGAGTAGGTGAGAAGTTTGGAGCCACCAGAGGAGAGAAATTCTGGCTTTCGGCGACAGGCGTATCCGCTGGTGCATATGAAGATGTGAACCCGACCACTTGTCCAGGAAATCCAGCTGGAAGAACCGTGTATGGAATCTTCCATATTGTAGAGCCTCGTAGGAGGCCACCATCTTTCCCAGAAGGCGAATGCACTGATGAGCCGATACCCGGGCTGGCCTCAGGACATCCCGGACCATCGATTGGATCACCAACGCTTTCTCCACCGGTAGGAACACCCTCTGCACTGCCATGTCGAGTATCATCCCCAGGAAGGGCAGTCTCCTTGTCGGCTCCAAATGTGACTTTGGAATGTTCAGGATCCATCCATCCATGATCCAGGAGTAGTTGAGTTGAGAGAGCAATACTCTGCAACAGTCTCTCCCTGGAAGATGCCTTTATCAGTAGATCGTCCAGGTACGGAATTATATACACTCCCTGCCTACGGAGGAGGAGGAGCATCTCCACTAGGACCTTGGTGAACACTCTCGGTGCTGTGGAGTGGCCAAATGGCAATGCCTGGAATGGATAGTGACAGTCCTGTAGTGCAAACCGTAGGTAAGCCTGATGGGGAGGGCCAGATCGGAACATGAAGGTACGCATCCTTGATATCCAGGGATACCAAGAATTCCTCCTCCTCCAGACCTGAGATCACAGCTCACAGAGACTCCATCTTGAATTTGAATACCCTCAAGTAGCGGTTCAATGAATTTAGATTCAATATAGGCTGTACCGAATCGTCCGGTTTCGGTACCAAACAGGTTTGAGTAATAACCTTTGTGTGTTAGGTGAGGTGGAACTGGAACAATGACATTTGTCCGTACCAATTTCCTGTAGGATAGCCCTGTCAGCAAAGCTGGTAAGCCTGATTTGAAGAATCGGTGAGGTGGGAGTTCCTGAAACTCCAGTCTGTACCCCTGGGTAACAATATCTTTTACCCAGGGCTCTAGGCACGATGACGCCCAGATGTGACTTAAGTCTTTTAGTCTCGCTCCCACCTGCCCGATCTCCAGGCTGGGAGGGTACACAGTCATGCTGAAGATTTGGAGGAAGCAGAACCAGGTTTCTGTTCCTATGAACCTGGTGGTACAGGTTTTCTGGATTTTCCCCGACCTCCTCTAAAAGGTGGTGGTGGTGGGGCCTTTGGATTTTTAAAATTTTGCGGTCCGAAAGGACTGCAGTGTGGGCGGAGAATAAGCTTTCCGAGCCGATGCAGCTGCGGATGGAAGAAAGGTCGACTTACCCGCAGTTGCCGTGGATATCCACGCATCCAGTGCGTCCCCAAACAGGGCCTGACCTGTGAAGGGTAGGTTCTCCACACTTTTCTTGGATTCTGCATCTGCAGTCCATTGGCGTAGCCAGAGTCCTCTGCGTGCCGACACTGCCATTGCTGAAGCCCTTGCGTTAAGTAGGCCAATGTCCTTCATGGCCTCCACCATGAAACCCGCAGAATCCTGTATGTGACGTAAAAACAAATCAATGTCACACCTATCCATAGTATCTAACTCCTCAAGTAATGTGCCTGACGACTTTACTATGGCTTTAGAAATCCACGCACAAGCAATAGTGGGTCTTAAAACCACGCCTCTAGCAGTGTATAGTGATTTGAGCGTAGTCTCAATCTTGCGGTCAGCCGGCTCCTTTAAGGCGGTTGAACCGGGAACAGGTAAAACCACCTTTTAAGACAACCTAGATACAGAAGCGTCTACTATAGATGGGTTTTCCCACTTCTTTCTGTTATCTTCAGGGAAAGGGATAGCAAAGAGAATTCTTTTAGGGATCTGAAATTTTTTCTCTGGGTTTTCCCAGGATTTTTCAAACAAGGAGTTTAACTCCTTAGAAGCAGGGAGGGTAAGGGAGAATTTCTTATTTACGGTAAAATAAGTCTCTTCCTGTTCAGGTACCTTCTCAGTAATGTGCAAAACCTCCCTAATGGCTTCAATCATTAGTTTCACCCCCTTAGCAAGGGATGCATATCCCCATCGCCGTCTCCTGTATCAGAATCGGTATCAGTGTCAGCTTTATCTGGGCAAGTGCACGTTTTTGCAGGTATGTAGGTGAGGTTTTTGACAAAGTAGTGGGGGCTGAATACTGTAACCCCTCCACAGAGCTCCTCAAAAACTGCGTCTCTTTCTCAGTATGTGACATCCTTGCTGAAATCTGGGATATCATTCTCCTTAAAGAATCCACCCATGGAGGTCCGGATTCAGAAGGCTGAGAAAGTACATTGCAGTCCTGAGTACATGGAATAGACTCCTCAGGAGAAGATAAACACTCTGCAGCACAGGACACAGAGTCCTTAGACATGGTAATGTGGGATATACACACACAGGAAAATGTCAGATACAGTTTCCCCCCCAGAGTACCTTCAGACAGTCACAGAGTATAAGGAGCCAGCCACACAGCGCCTCAGTAGGCAATTATGATAAAAGCCTGGCGCTTACTAACTATCCTTAATAGGGTAGTTAGAACTGTTCTCACACTCCCCCCTGTCTATAACACCCTGGTACCGCAGAGGTATTGCTGGAGTTATGTGGAGGACAGCGCTCCCTGTCAGCATCTCTTCCTTCTGATCTGCAGGGAGAAAATGGCGCTGGTGAGTGCTGGATCCGCTCTGAGAGGAAGCCCCGCCCCTTGTAATGGCGCGTGGCTTCCCGTACCAATTCTTTATACTGGCCGGAGGATTTTTAGTGTTAACAGTTGGATTAGCCCGTTAACGATGGGACCAGTGTAGGGTTAAAGCGCTGTCTCAGGACGCCCCTCCAGCGTCTACATGTGTAATGTTGCTGAGCCTTCCAGGAGCGCAGCCTGTCAGAGCTGCGCTCCAACCCTTGTGCCGCCATACCTGCTAACCGGGACACCGGCGCTGTACTCACCACTCTTCTATCTTCTGGCTCTGTTAGGGGGTGGCGGCCGTGCTGCGGGAGTGAGCGGTCGCCTCGTGGGCTTGCGATCATCACCCTCAGGAGCTCAGTGTCCCGTCAGCAGAGGAGAGAACCGTTAACTCTCCATTAAGTTGGTTCCTACTCCCCCCCCTAAGTTCCATGAAGCAGGGAAGCTGTTGCCAGCAGCCTCCCTGTAAAACATAAAACTCTAAAAAAAAAAAAAAACTAAGTAAGAAAACTCTTAGGAGCACCTCATGCTGTGACCGGCTCCTCTGAGCACATTTTCTAAACTGAGTCTGGTACAGGGGCATAAAGGGAGGAGCTAGCCCACACTATTAAACTCTTAAAGTGCCAGTGGCTCCTAGTGCACCCATCTATACCCCATGGAACCAAAATGGACCACAGCATCCTCTAGGACGTAAGAGAAAACAGGATTTTAATACCTACAGGTAAATCCTTTTCTCCTAGTCTGTAGAGGATGCTGGAGCCCACTTCAGTACCATGGGGTATTGACGGTTCCGCAGGAGCAATGGGCACTTTAAGACTTTTTCAGAGTGTGAACTGGCTCCTCCCTCTATGCCCCTCCTCCAGACCTCAGTATAGGAACTATGCCCAGGGAGACGGACAATTCGAGAAAGGATTTACTTCAAAGCTAGTGGTGAGATTCATACCAGCTCACACTTCAACAATGTCGCACAACATGGCATTCAACATAACACATGCCAACGAGCATGACCATTTCAGCAACGTGCTGTAACCAAATTTAACACAACACTTATGTAAACTATAACAATAACTATTGTAGGTAAAGTACGCACTGGGCTGGGTGCCCAGCATACTCTACGGACTAGGAGAAAATAAGATTTCACTTACCGATAAATCTATTTCTCGTAGTCCGTAGTGGATGCTGGGACTCCGTAAGGACCATGGGGGGGATAGCGGCTCCGCAGGAGACAGGGCACAAAATAAAAGCTTAAGGATCAGGTGGTGTGCACTGGCTCCTCCCCCTATGACCCTCCTCCAAGCCTCAGTTAGGATACTGTGCCCGGACGAGCGTACATAATAAGGAAGGATATTGAATCCCGGGTAAGACTCATACCAGCCACACCAATCACACCGTACAACTTGTGATCTGAACCCAGTTAACAGTATGATAAACGTAAGGGAGCCTCTGAAAAGATGGCTCACAACAATAATAACCCGAATTTTTGTAACAATAACTATATACAAGTATTGCAGACAATCCGCACTAGGGATGGGCGCCCAGCATCCACTACGGACTACGAGAAATAGATTTATCGGTAAGTAAAATCTTATTTTCTCTGACGTCCTAGTGGATGCTGGGACTCCGTAAGGACCATGGGGATTATACCAAAGCTCCCAAACGGGCGGGAGAGTGCGGATGACTCTGCAGCACCGAATGAGAGAACTCCAGGTCCTCCTCAGCCAGGGTATCAAATTTGTAGAATTTAGCAAACGTGTTTGCCCCTGACCAAGTAGCTGCTCGGCAAAGTTGTAAAGCCGAGACCCCTCGGGCAGCCGCCCAAGATGAGCCCACTTTCCTTGTGGAATGGGCTTTTACTGATTTTGGCTGTGGCAATCCTGCCACAGAATGTGCAAGCTGAATTGTACTACAAATCCAACGAGCAATCGTCTGCTTAGAAGCAGGAGCACCCAGCTTGTTGGGTGCATACAGGATAAACAGCGAGTCAGATTTTCTGACTCCAGCCGTCCTGGAAACATATTTTCAAGGCCCTGACAACGTCAAGCAACTTAGAGTCCTCTAAGTCCCTGGTAGCCGCAGGTACCACAATAGGTTGGTTCATGTGAAATGCAGAAACCACCTTAGGTAGAAATTGAGGACGAGTCCTCAATTCCGCCCTGTCAGAATGAAAAATTAAGTAAGGGCTTTTATATGACAAGGCCGCCAATTCTGACACACGCCTGGCTGAAGCCAAGGCTAACAGCATCGACACCTTCCATGTGAGATATTTTAAGTCCACAGTGGAAAGTGGTTCAAACCAATGTGACTTTAGAAAACTCAACACCACGTTGAGATCCCAAGGTGCCACTGGAGGCACAAGAGGCGGCTGTATGTGCAGCACCCCTTTTACAAATGTCTGAACTTCAGGTACTGAAGCCAGTTCTTTCTGGAAGAAAATCGACAGGGCCGAAATTTGAACCTTAATGGACCCTAATTTTAGGCCCATAGACAGTCCTGTTTGCAGGAAATGAAGGAAACGACCCAGTTGAAATTCCTCTGTAGGGGCCCTCTTGGCCTCACACCACGCAACATATTTACGCCAAATGCGGTGATAATGTTTTGCGGTTACGTCCTTCCTGGCTTTGACCAGAGTAGGAATGACTTATTCTGGAATGCCTTTTTCCCTCAGGATCCAGCGTTCAACCGCCATGCCGTCAAACGCAGCCGCGGTAAGTCTTGGAACAGACAAGGCCCCTGCAGTAGCAGGTCCTTTCTTAGAGGTAGAGGCCACGGTTCGTCCGTGAGCATCTCTTGAAGTTCCGGGTACCAAGTCCTTCTTGGCCAATCCGGGACCACGAGTATAGTTCTTACTCCTCTCCTTCTTATGATTCTCAGTACTTTTGGTATGAGAGGCAGAGGAGGGAACACATACACTGACTGGTACACCCACGGCGTTACCAGAGCGTCCACTGCTATTGCCTGAGGGTCCCTTGACCTGGCGCAATATCTGTTCAGTTTTTTGTTTAGACGTGACGCCATCATGTCCACCTTTGGTTTTTCCCAACGGTTTACAATCAGGTGGAAGACTTCTGGGTGAAGTCCCCACTCTCCCGGGTGAAGGTCGTGTCTGCTGAGGAAGTCTGCTTCCCAGTTGTCCACTCCCGGAATGAATACTGCTGACAGTGCTATCACATGATTTTCCGCCCAGCGAAGAATCCTTGCAGCTTCTGCCATTGCCCTCCTGCTTCTCGTGCCGCCCTGTCTGTTTACGTGGGCGACTGACGTGATGTTGTCCGATTGGATCAACACCGCCTGACCCTGAAGCAGAGGTTTTGCTTGACTTAGGGCATTGTAAATGGCCCTTAGTTCCAGAATGTTTATATGAAGAGATGTTTCCATGCTTGACCACAGGCCCTGGAAATTCCTTCCCTGTGTGACTGCTCCCCAGCCTCTCAGGCTGGCATCCGTGGTTACCAGGATCCAATCCTGAATGCCAAATCTGCGGCCCTCTAGTAGATGAGCACTCTGCAGCCACCACAGGAGAGACACCCTTGTCCTTGGCGACAGGGTTATCCGCTGATGCATCTGCAGATGCGATCCGGACCATTTGTCCAGTAGATCCCACTGAAATGTTCTTGCATGGAATCTTCCGAATGGAATCGCTTCGTAAGAAGCCACCATTTTTCCCAGGACCCTCGTGCACTGATGCACTGAGACCTGGCCTGGTTTCAGGAGGTTCCTGACTAGCTCGGATAACTCCCTGGCCTTCTCCTCCGGGAGAAACACCTTCTTCTGGACTGTGTCCAGAATCATTCCTAGGAACAGTAGACGTGTCGTTGGAATCAGCTGCGATTTTGGAATATTTAGAATCCACCCGTGCTGACGTAACACTACCTGAGATAGTGCTACTCCGACTTCTAACTGTTCCCTGGATCTTGCCCTTATCAGGAGATCGTCCAAGTAAGGGATAATTAAAATGCCTTTTCTTCGTAGAAGAATCATCATTTCGGCCATTACCTTGGTAAAGACCCGAGGTGCCGTGGACAATCCAAACGGCAGCGTCTGAAACTGATAATGACAGTTTTGTACTACAAACCTGAGGTACCCTTGGTGAGAAGGGTATATTGGGACGTGGAGATAAGCATCTTTGATGTCCAGAGACACCATATAGTCCCCTTCTTCCAGGTTCGCTATCACTGCTCTGAGTGACTCCATCTTGAATTTGAACCTTTTTATGTAAGTGTTCAAGGATTTCAGATTTAAAATTGGTCTCACCGAGCCGTCCGGCTTCGGTACCACAAACAGCGTGGAATAATACCCCTTTCCCTGTTGTAGGAGAGGTACCTTGATTATCACCTGCTGGGAATACAGCTTGTGAATGGCTTCCAAAACTGCCTCCCCGTCGGAGGGAGACTTTGGTAGAGCAGACTTCAGGAACCGGCGAGGGGGAGACGTCTCGAATTCCAGTTTGTACCCCTGTGATACTACCTGCAGAATCCAGGGGTCCACTTGCGAGTGAGCCCACTGCGCGTTGAAATTTTTGAGACGGGCCCCCGCCGTGTCCGAGTCCGCTTGTAAAGCCCCAGCGTCATGCTGAAGACTTGGCAGAAGCAGGGGAGGGCTTCTGCTCCTGGGAAGCGGCTGCATGGTGCAGTCTTTTTCCTCTTCCTCTGCCCCGGGGCAGAAAAGAGTGGCCTTTTGCTCGCTTGTACTTATGGGAACGAAAGGACTGAGTTTGAAAAGACGGTGTCTTTTTCTGCTGATGTGGAGTGACCTGGGGTAAAAAGGTGGATTTTCCAGCCGTTGCCGTGGCCACCAGGTCCGATAGACCAGCCCCAAATAACTCCTCCCCTTTATACGGCAATACTTCCATGTGCCGTTTGGAATCCGCATCCCCTGACCACTGTCGCGTCCATAACGCTCTTCTGGCAGAGATGGACATAGCACTTACTCTTGATGCCAGGATGCAAATATCCCTCTGTGCATCACGCATATATAGTAATGCATCCTTTAAATGTTCTATAGTTAACAAAATATTGTCCCTATCCAGGGTATCAATATTCTCAGTCAGGGAATCCGACCATGCGACTCCAGCACTGCACATCCAGGCTGAGGCGATTGCTGGTCGCAGTATAACACCAGTATGTGTGTATATACTTTTTAGGATATTTTCCAGCCTTCTATCAGCTGGTTCTTTGAGGGTGGCCGTATCAGGAGACGGTAACGTTACTTGTTTAGATAAATGTGTGAGCGCCTTATCTACCCTAGGGGGTGTTTCCCAACGCGCCCTAACCTCTGGCGGGAAAGGATATAATGCTAATAGTTTTTTAGAAATTAGCTGTTTTTTATCGGGGGAAACCCACGCTTTTTCACACACCTCATTTATTTCCTCTGACTCAGGAAAAACTATTGGTAGTTTTTTCTCACCCCACATAATACCCTTCTTTGTGGTACTTGTAGTGTCAGAAAGGTTCAAGGCCTCTTTCATTGCCGTGATCATGTAACGTGTGGCCCTACTGGACATTACGTTTGTCTCGTCACCGTCGACACTAGACTCAGTATCTGTGTCCGGGTCTGTGTCGACCCACTGAGGTAACGGGCGTTTTAGCGCCCCTGACGGTGTCTGAGACGCCTGGACAGGCACTAATTGATTTGCCGGCTGTCTCATGTCGTCAACAGTTTTTTGCAAATTGCTGACATTATCACTTAATTGTTTAAATACAATCATCCAGTCAGGTGTCGACTCCCTAGGGGGTGACATCACCAACACAGGCAACTGCTCCGCCTCCACATCATTTTCCTCCTCATACATGTCGACACACGCGTACCGACACACAGCACACACACCGGGAATGCTCTGATAGAGGACAGGACCCCACTTAGCCCTTTGGAGAGACAGAGGGAGAGTCTGCCAGCACACACCCAGCGCTATATATATATACAGGGATAACCTTATATAAGTGTTATTCCCTAATAGCTGCTGTTATTATCGTTATTTGCTGCCAAAAATGCCCCCCCTTCTCTTTTTTACCCTGATTCTGAAGCAGGACTGCAGGGGAGAGTCAGGGAGCCGTCCTTCCAGCGGAGCTGTGAGGGAAAATGGCGCTTGTGTGCTGAGGAGATAGGCTCCGCCCCTTCACGACGTCCTTATCTCCCGCTTTTTTGTGTAAAAATGGCAGGGGATTAAAATACATCCATATAGCCCAGGAGCTATATGTGATGTATTCTTTTTGCCACCTAAGGTATATTGTTATATTGCGTCTCAGGGCGCTCCCCCCCAGCGCCCTGCACCCTCAGTGACCGGAGTGTGAAGTGTGCTGAGAGCAATGGCGCACAGCTGCGGTGCTGTGCGCTACCTTAGACTGAAGACAGGATGTCTTCTGCCGCCGATTTCACCGGACCTCTTCGTCTTTTCTGGCTCTGTAAGGGGGACGGCGGCGCGGCTCCGGTGACCCATCCAGGCTGAACCTGTGATCGTCCCTCTGGAGCTAGTGTCCAGTAGCCTAAGAAACCCGATCCACTCTGCACTCAGGTGAGTCCGTTTCTTCTCCCCTTAGTCCCAACGATGCAGTGAGCCTGTTGCCAGCAGGACTCACTGAAAATAAAAAAACCTAACTAAACTTTTATTCTAAGCAGCTCAGGAGAGCCACCTAGATTGCACCCTTCTCGGCCGGGCACAAAAATCTAACTGAGGCTTGGAGGAGGGTCATAGGGGGAGGAGCCAGTGCACACCACCTGATCCTTAAGCTTTTATTTTGTGCCCTGTCTCCTGCGGAGCCGCTATCCCCCCCATGGTCCTTACGGAGTCCCAGCATCCACTAGGACGTCAGAGAAAAGGATTTACCGGTAGGTATTAAAATCCTGTTTTCTCATACGTCCTAGAGCAGGGGTGGGCAATTATTTCAGCTGGGGGGCCGCTTAACACTTCCAGCAAATATTCGAGGGCCACACACAAAATACTCAAGAGTCCCCTTTTTACACATTACGGCAGACAGCGTCCCCCTTTTTATACATTACGGCAGACAGCGTCCCCCTTTTTACACATTACGGCAGACAGCGTCCCCCTTTTTACACATTACGGCAGACAGCATCCCCCTTTTTACACATTACGGCAGACAGCGTCCCCCTTTTTACACATTACGGCAGACAGCGTCCCCCTTTTACACATTACGGCAGACAGCGTCCCCCTTTTTACACATTATGGCAGACAGCATCCCCCTTTTTACACATTATGGCAGACAGCGTCCCCCTTTTTACACATTACGGCAGACAGCGTCCCCCTTTTTACACATTACGGCAGACAGCGTCCCCCTTTTTACACATTACGGCAGACAGCGTCCCCCTTTTTACACATTACGGCAGACAGCGTCCCCTTTTTTACACATTGCGGCAGACAGCGTCCCCCTTTTTTACACATTACAGCAGACAGCGCCCCCGTTTTTACACATTACGGTAGACAGGAAAAAAAGAAAGAAAGAAATCCATCATCCCTCCAGTACATAACAGTGGCCAAAGAGATACCCCCTGTCAGTATAGCTGCAGCCAGAGAGACCCCCCACCCACTGCATTTGACAGCCCCCTCTCCCACTCCACATACAACAGCTAGCATCCGACACTCCCTCCCCCACTCCACACACAGCAGCTGGCATCCAACACCTGCCTCCCGCGCTACACACACAGCAGCCATCCACAAACCCCCTCTTGCCCATCCCACCCCACAGTAGCAGCTGCCGGCTGCCGATACATCCATATGTGCCTGCAGCCCGCCCCAAACAAACTCCTGGAGAACAGAGCGTGCCTGCAGCGCACATACTTACCAGCAACACACAGCCGCTGCTAATCAGGCTCCTTGTGATGTCTCCGAAACAAGCTGCCAGCCTGCCTGAGTCCCGCTCCTCCTTGGCCACTCATGCTCCTCACAACTGAAGGGGAGGACTCGGAGAGCTCAGGCTGCAGGGTCGCGAGTGACTAGATCTCCGTCACCAGGGGACTGGCTGTCAGCCTACCAGGTGTCCCCTTCTATTCCGCCTGTCGCCGCTCCTGGCCGCCGCTCCTGCTCACTGCCCGTTCCCCCGTGCCGCCCAGCGCATAACAGAGGAAATCCCGGTCAGCTGACCCTGTGACGTGACCGGGATTTCCTCAGCGGCGCCGCGTCTGGGAGCAGGGCAGTGCAATGACAAGCGGCTCAGCCTGTCGGGCTGCTTGTCATTGCACTCTGATGGAGCACAGCGGGCCAGGCAGGATCGGTCCGCGGGCCGCATCCGGCCCGCGGGCCGCATGTTGCCCACCACTATCCTAGAGGATGCTGGGGTCTACTTCAGTACCATGGGATTATACCAAAGCTCCAGTATGGGCGGGAGAGTGTGGATGTTCCTGCAGAACACCCTGACCAAACTTTAGGTCATCAGCGGCCAAGGTGTCAAACTTGTAAAACTTTGCAAATGTGTTTGCCCCTGACCAAGTAGCAGCTCGGCAAAGCTGCAATGCCGAGACCCCCCGGGCAGCCGCCCAAGAGGCGCCCACCCTTCTTGTATCGGCAATCCTGCCGTGGAATGAGCGTGCTGAATCGTGCATCTGATCCAGCGCGCAATCGTCTGCTTAGAAGCAGGGCACCCAATCTTGTTGGGAACATACAGGACAAACAGAGCCTCTGTTTTCCTTATCCGAGCTGTTCTTGTGACATAAATTCTCAAAGCTCTGACCACATCCAGAGACTTCGGAACAGCTGAAGTGTCAGTAGCTACTGGCACCACAATAGGTTGGTTCACATGGAAAGAAGAAACCACCTCTGGAAGAAATTGCTGACGAGTTCTTAGCTCAGCCCTCTCTTCATGGAAGATCAAATAAGGGCTCTTGTGAGACAAGGCCCCTAACTCAGACACCCGCCTTTGCGGATGCCAAGGCCAACAGCATGACCACTTTCCAAGTGAGAAACTTTAACTCGACCTCTTGGAGAGGTTCAAACCAATCTGATTTAAGGAACTGCAACATCACATTAAGATCCCAAGGTGCCGTAGGAGGCACAAAAGGAGGTTGGATGTGCAGAACCCCCTTCACGAACGTCTGAACTTCCGGAAGAGAAGCCAGTTGTTTCTGAAAGAAAATGGACAAAGCTGAAATTTGGACCTTGATTGAACCCAATCTTAAGCCTGCATCCACACCTGCCTGAAGAAATTGGAGAAAACGTCCTAATCAAATTTCTTCCGTTGGAGCCTTCTTGGTTTCAACACCAAGACACATATTTTCTCCAAATATGGTGGTAATGTCTAGACGTTACTCCTTTCCTGGCCTGAATAAGCGTGGGAATGACTTCCTTGGGAATACCCTTTCGGGCTAGGATCCGGTGTTCAACAGCCATGCCGTCAAACGTAGCCGTGGTAAGTCTTGATACACGCACAGCCCCTGCCTAAGCAGGTCCTCGCGAAGAGGAAGAGGCCGAGGATCTTCTATGATTAACTCCTAAAGATCTGGATACCAAGTCCTCCTTGGCCAGTCTGGGACAATGAGGATCGCTCGAACCCTTGTACTTCTTATGATCTTAAGAACTTTTGGTATTAGTGGAAGTGGAGGGAACACATACACTGACTGAAACACCCATTGGGTCACTAGTGCATCCACTGCTATTGCTTGCGGGTCTCTCGACCTGGAACAATATCTCTGAAGCTTCTTGTTGAGACGAGATGCCATCATGTCTACTTGAGGAACTCCCCAACGACCTGTCACCTCTGCGAAGACTTCTTGGTGGAGGCCCCATTCTCCTGGGTGGAGATCGTGTCTGCTGAGGAAGTCCGCTTCCCAGTTGTCCACTCCCGGAATGAAAATTGCTGATAGAGCTCTTGCATGTCTTTCTGCCCAGAGGAGTATCCTTGTCACCTCTGCCATTGCGGCTCTGCTTTTCGTTCCGCCCTGACGGTTTATGTACGGCACTGCTGTTACATTGTCTGACTGGATCTATATGGGTTGATCTTGAAGAAGATGCACCGCTTGTAGAAGGCCGTTGTAAACGGCTCTTAACTCCAGAATGTTTATGTTAAGACAGGCTTCTTGACTTGACCATCTTCCTTGGAAGTTTTCCCCTTGCGTGACTGCTCCCCAGCCTCGGAGACTTGCATCTGTGGTCACCAGGATCCAGTCTTGAATCCCGAACCTGCGTCCCTCTAGGAGGTGAGAACTGTGTAGCAACCACAGGAGCAAAATTCTGGCTTTTGCCGACAGGATTATCCTCTGATGCATGTGTAGATGCGATCCGGACCACTTGTCCAGTAGGTCCCACTGGAATACTCTGGCATGGAATCGGCCGAACTGTAGAGCCTCGTAGGCTGCTACCATCTTCCCCAACAAACGTATGCATTGATGAATCGACACCTTTGTTGGTTTTAGAATTTGTTTGACCATCCTCTATTTCCAGAGCCTTTTCTACTGGAAGAAATACCCTCTGTACTTCTGTGTCCAGTATCATTCCCAGAAATGATAATCTTCTTGTCGGTTCCAATTGAGACTTTGGAAAATGTATGATCCAACCATGCTGCTGGGAGAGCGCAATGCTCTGCACCAACTTTTCTCTGGACCGTGCCTTTATCAGGAGATCGTCCAGGTAAGGAATTATGTTGACTCCTTGTTTGCGAAGGAGAACCATAATTTCCGCCATCACCTTGGTAAATACCCTCGGTGCCATGGATAGCCCGAACGGTAATGTTTGAAATTGGTAATTACAATCCTGTACTGCGAATCTCAAATAAGCATGATAGAGATTCCATCTTGAATTTATACTTTTTTAGGTGGAGATTCAGTGTTTTCAGGTTTAGAATCGGTCTGACCGAGCCATCCGGCTTCGGTACTACAAAAAGGCTTGAATAAAAACCTTCCCCTTGTTGTGACAAGGGAACCAGGACAATTACTTGATCCTGACCTAATTTTTGTATCGCTTCTGTTACATCTGTTTTGTCTGGAACAGAAGCTGGTAAGGCTGATTTGAAAAATCGGCAAGGGGGAATGTCTTGAAACTCTAACTTGTATCCCTGGGACACTAATTTGTAAGATCAATTGAACCCAAATCAGACTGAAGAGTTTCAGACGCGCCCCTACCTGAGCGGACTCCCGCGAGGGAGCCCCAGCGTCATGCTGAAGTTTTTGCGGAGACAGAGGCTGATTTCTGCTCCTGTGATCCTGGAGACGCTGTGGACTTTTTACCTTTTCCCCTTCCTTTACCTGCAAAGAAAGGGGAACCTTTGTATTTATTGGGCCGAAAGGACTGCATCTGAGAGTGATGTGTCTTATTTGCTGGTGCAGAAGGCAGAAATGTCGACTTACCTGCGGTAGCCGCAGAAACTAAGGCATCCAGCCGATCCCCAAACAACGCCTCGCCCTTGTACGGGAGAGCCTCCATATTTCTTTTGGAGTCTGCATTCCATTGGTGAATCCATAACGCCCTACGTGCTGAAAATCGCCATGGCAGCGGCTCTTGATCCCAAGAGACCAATATCTTTCATGGCTTCCAGCATGTAAGCTGCAGCGTCCTTGATATGACCTAACGTTAGGAGTATCTCGTCTTTATCTACCGTGTCAATGTCTGTTGACAAGTTTTCTGACCACTTTTCTATAGCACTACTCACCCGCGCACAGGCAATGGTAGGTCTGAGTAATGTCCCATTGGTCACATAAATAGATTTCAACGTTGTCTCTAACTTGCGGTCTGCCGGCTCCTTTAATGAAGCCGTCCCAGGCGCAGGGAGAATCACCTTCTTTGTTAACCTTGACAAGACACTGTCTAAAATGGGAGACGACTCCCACCTTTTCCTGTCCTCTGCAAGAAAGGGATAAGCTGCCTGAAAACTTTTGGGAATCTGGAATTTCTTTTCAGGGTTTGCCCAGACTCCTTCGAAGAGACTGTTCAGTTCATAAGATAGAGGGAAAGTTACATCAGGTTTCTTTTCTTTATTAAAGTAAGCCTTCTCCCGTGGTAAGGGAGGGGGCTCTGTAACCTCTAACACCTCCCTGATAGCAACAATCATGTATTGAATGCTTTTTGCTAATTTTGGATCAATTCCCCTGGAATCACTAGTGTCGACACAGGAATCAGAGTCCGTGTTGGTATCATTCTGTACTACTTGTGCGAATTACCTTTTTTGGGAACCAGAGGGGTCCCCCGTGGATGAAAAGGCAGGATTATTAAAAATCACGTCTTCCATGGATTTTCTCCAGTTTTCTGAATGAGACTCAGATCTATCTAATCTCTTACTAATATGACTCACACTATCACGTAGTTCTTTCACCCACTCAGGCTCGTGCTGCGACGGCAGCGCCACTATATTACATCCTTGTGTCCCTAAAATGGCTTCCTCAGGGGAAGAGCTCCCTGCCTCAGACATGTCACACACGTGCAAAATCACACCACAGACACTCCGGGGGGCTACTGGAGACAGACCCACAGTAAAATCTGTCAGAGGAACACAGAAAGGAATTGCCAGCTCACAGCTCAGCGCCAAATAAAAAAATCCCTGTGTATCGTTTTTTATACACAGAGACCTTTCAAGCGCTTATATATTGTCAATAATAGGTTTGAGCACCTAAATATTACACTCGCCCCCCCCTTTTTGCACCCTGATACTTGTTCAGACGTGAAGAGGAGGATCAGCGTGTCTTCCCCTGCTGCCGCTGGGAGGAAATGGCGCCAAGTGTGCTGGCTGCCTGAGAAAGAAGCTCCGCCCCCTGTAATGGCGCGCTTCTCCTCAGGCTTCACATACAATATTTATACTGGCGGGGGTACCTTATGCCGTCACGATGACCGGAGGTCCATCTCTGCAGATCTCCGGTAACACTACTCACAAAGTCTTCTGACTTCTGGCTTTGTTATGGGGGTGACGGCGTGCTGTGGGAGTGAGCGCATAGCCGCAGCTAGTGTTCAGTACCCTTCAGGAGCTAATGGTGTCCTGCCAGCAGAAGCAGAGCCATGAAACTACATAGGAAGTTGGTTCCTGCTTCTCCCCCTAAGTCCCACGAAGCAGGGAGGCTGTTGCCAGCAGTCTCCCTGTAAAATAAAAAACCTAAGTAAAGTCTTTTAGCAGAACTATGTAGAGCTCCACTAGAGTGCGACCAGTCTTCCTGGGCACATTTTCAAAACTGAGGTCTGGAGGAGGGGCAGAGAGAGAGGAGCCAGTTCACACTCTGAAAAAGTCTTAAAGTGCCCATGGCTCCTGCGGAACAGTCTATACACCATGGTACTGAAGTGGACCCCAGCATCCTCTAGGACGTATGAGAAAAGCCATTACTTAGTGTTAAAAAAAAGAAGGCACGTTTTGAGATTGCCAAAAGGCATGTGGACGACTCCCCAAATGTATGGAGGAAGGTGCTCTGGTCCGATGAGACTAAAATTTAACTTTTCGGCCACCAAGGAAAACGCTATGTCTGGTGCAAACCCAACTCATCCCATCACCCCAACAACACCATCCCCACAGTGATACATGGTGGTGGCAGCATCATGCTGTGGGGATGTTTTTCAGCAGCAGGGACTGGTAAACTGTTTTGAGTCGAGGAAAAAATGGATAGTGCTAAATACAGGGATATTCTTGAGCAAAACCTGTTTCAGTCTGCCTGTGATTTGCGACTGGGACGGAGGTTCACCTTCCAGCAGGACAATGACCCAAAGCATACTGCTAAAGCAACAGTCGAGTGGTTTAAGAAGAAACATTTAAATGTGTTGGAATGGCCTAGTCAAAGCCCAGATCTCAAACCAATTGAAAATCTGTGGTCAGACTTGAAGATTGCTGTTCACAAGCGGAAACCATCTAACATTAAGGAGCTGGAGCAGTTTTGCCTTGAGGAATGGGCAAAAATCCCAGTGGCAAGCTCATAGAAACTTATCCAAAGCAACTTGCAGCTGTAATTGACACAAAAGGTGGCTCTACAATGTACTGACTTTAGGGGGGTTAATAGTTATGCACGCTGAAGTTTTCTGTTATTTTGTCCTATTTGTTGTTTGCTTCACAATAAAAAAAAAACATTTGTAGGCATGTTCTGTGAATGAAATGATGCAAACCGTCAAACTATCCATTTTAAATCCAGGTTGTGAGGCAACAAAACATGAAAAATGCTAAGGGGGTGAATACTTTAGCAAGGCACTGTAGGTGTTTATAACTCATTTATCTTTTTAAGTAGAAAAAAACGAAGACTACTGTATAGTGAATAGCAATCCAGCCAAACATCCATACAGAGGAAGAGCGTAAAGGGGATAAGATATGAAGGGTGGTATTCTATTAGCAGCTGTACTTTCCCACTGCTGATAGGATTGCTGGGGGCTACCCTATTAGCCCGAATGCCGCACTAATGTGGGGGGTTATGCTTCGGGTGCATAATCAGTGATAACAGGTCGCCGGCGCCACGGATACACGAGACCGTGGATTTATCCCCGATCCCATGTGTTACCGCACGATCGCGGGTCCAATTCTAGCCAATAAAAAACGGCCACTAGTTGGATACCATGATAATGACCATTGGTCATTAATAGCGATATCTGGCCGTTTTTACCAGCCGAAAGTGCTTTGGGTCTACTAGGCTGGAAAGAGAGGGACATACAGTATTATTTGACTGTAGAGAAAAATTATTTTGCTAGGATCATCAGAAACAAGCTTCCCTTCCCTGTATACACAGACCTCTAGCTACACAGGACACTCACACAAGTGAGAACGGTTCTATGCAAACACAATGCCGCCGCCGCCCATATCCAGGGAAGTTCTGACTCAGAACTGGACAGAGACGGGTAAATTTGCATTTGCTGTATACTGAAACTCACGATTTGCATCCATACTAAGATCAGTTCAACTCAGAATCAGACCCTTAATCTGTACAAAATTATCACCCACCTGAATGCGAGACCTGGCCAGATACACATTGGCTTTCCATTCAGTCTTCATCTTCCGGTACTGAGAGGATTTGGAATGGACAAACTGCTTGCTGTATGGAGCATTCAGCTCTCCAGTGACTGTGCTTTGGAAGGACTTTGAAGTGCTGGTGCTATTCAACGTGTGAGGCCTGAGGTGTTTGCAATGCAACACAAAACACAACGACAAAGGAAAACTGAAGATTACTTCTGTCTACAAAGTGACCTCAGAGCAGGTTTTGGGTAAACAGTAGGCAAGCCATTACAGACAGCACTGCAGCGTGGACAGCACACACAGCCAGAGACAACAGGGTTTGGAAGCAACACACAAAAGCACAGGGAGCTGTAGTTGCCTTAAACCCTGGGCTGTACAATGTGAAATTAAAATCAAAATACCTTAACACAAACCTCTTGACATGGTTATTCATCTTGGGCTCTGAGCGAGCGCTGCCAGAAGGATTGATGGCAAGTGGGAGTTCCATCAATGGGTTACGTCCATAACGGAAAGTGTAAGTCTCACAGGCCTCGACTCCTGGGAGCTGCGGAATAATATGTGTAAACCATGAAGGATATCGCCAAAGCCTTCTGTTACAGAGTACAGAGTATAGTGTCACATATAGAGATGTAAGACATCACTGAGGAGTTCTGAGAGAACAGAAAAGTAAAGTAAAGAGGCCACTGGCTGAGTGCTGTTACACAGGTTATTGAACACAAAGGGGTCGATTCAATTCGGCAACAGTTGAATAGCGCCGGGAATTAGCTCCCGGTGCTATTCAATACAGCGACAAGTCACCCTCAATTGTTGGGAATTCTTCTCTCATCCCCGGGGGATGAGAGAAGAAACCCGACAAAAGTGCTGCCGCGCGAGGCTGATTCTGTCGGGAATCAGCATTGCCGCGGGTAGTTAAGACAGAGAATGCCCGTTCTCCCGAGAAAACTACGCCGACTTAACTGGAGCTGAATTGAATAGCGTCGGGAGCTAATTCCCGGCGCTATTCAACTGTTGCCGAATTGAATCGACCCCAAAGATTGTATGTGATATCATTATATTGCAAAGCAGTGTACATTAGTCACTCTATTAAAGAGTAGGCTCTTTAGGGAAGAGGATTATTGGTGAGAGGAGGGTGGGGAAAGGATATGATGTATATGAGCGTACTGTAAACAGTACACTCTCTTAATGATGAAACAAGAACAGAGGAAGAGGGGAAGGAAGGAGACAGGCAATAGAAAGTGTGAGATGTATTGTTCGGTTTGTTGATTGTCCGATATGGATAGGGTCTGTCCTAATATGGACATCATAATGACATATACAGTACGTTTAATCTTTGAGGACTAGTGATATCATGGATTGGCATAGGAATGATTACATAGCTCTTTATAGTAGTATTCTTAATTGTCATGTATCAAAATAATACATGACAATTAAGACTACTACTATAACACGACAAATAAAAACACTACTATAGCTATGTAATATATTCATTCTTATGTCAATCCATGATATCACTAGTCGTCAAAGATAAAATGTACTGTATGTGTCGTTTAATTTAATCCAGGGAAGTGTAAAAGAAAAGCAGGTCATATGAAGATCAGTATGTGGCACTCTATGCGGAGATGTATTATTCCCATAGTTGGAGTGCCACAGGCTGCCTACCCATGTTATAGCTTGATAAAATTACTATAAACATAAGCGCTTGAAGAATAATAAATAAGATTACCTGAAAATAGACTTTAATGTTTTTATAGGGAAAAATGCACCTGTGCCAGGTTAGAAGTCTATGGCAATCTAGAGTAACTAAAAATAATTGAAGACACTTTTTTTCTGTAGACTTAAAATTCTCTCCAACAACCAATATTTAACTTTTTGCAATCTCTTTATTTCATATAGGAGCACAACATTTAATGCGCAACATCAAAGCTACATACACATTAGACGATGTGTACACAGCACATCGGCAGCAACGGGACATTGTGGTGCGGCCGGCATCGGGTATGTACATACACACTTGCTGATGCAGTCAGCGCTGAGCGATGGCAGGGGGAGAGAGGTGGGTGGGAAGCGGGGCCATTCTGCATTCAGCAGCATTGCCCTCACTAGCGATATTGCTAGATTGAGCTGCATGCAGGTCCGACGGACAATTGCACTAACAACGCGCAGAAGCGTGCATAGTCAGCGATGAGACAAGTATCCCACTCACAACATTTTATATTTGCAGCTGTTACAGAATTGTAACTGGGGGAATGGGGGTGGAGGGCTGGTTCATCAGTAAGTTCATTAAATAACTGAATAATAAAAAATAATGAGAAGGAATTTAAAAATAGTTTAAAAGCGTGACTGTTTGCCCATTACTTGAAAATAATTGCAATGCTATACTATGTGTGGACAGCTTAAATGATTAACTTTTCTAGCATGCTAAAAAAATCACAGCAACATCACACAGAGGGCTTAATGTAATACATACTTGCTGATATTGTGGCTGCCCCCTCTGGGAGCAGGCAGTAATCTCAGCAAGGCGGGGGGCATGGTATAGCACACTGGGGGCGTGGCCACGGGTGCTGCCGAGTAGGGGCTGGGGTGTGTCTGCAAATTCCTGTCATCGCATACCCACCCCCATCACCCAATGCCAAGATTACAGCAAATGATGTCATTGCCCCACATCGGCTGCTGGAGGATGTGAGTGGTGGTGGAAGGATTGCGGGCAGGTGGCGGCGGGCCAGGAGACTTGCCCACCCTTTCAGGGGGCCTGGAGTGCCACACGATTTTCTGAAGCCTCCCGGCCCTTCCGGGAGAGTAGGCAAGTATGATGTAATACCCTCCAAGGTGCAGGACTGGTTTTGCCTCGTACTGTAAATGGTTGCAGCTTTAAAAAAAAGGGCAGACTTGCATACAGTCCCGGCAACTTGGAGGCTATTACATATAGCCGAAAGTGTTGTACTGTATGTGTACAAATGACTCAATGATACTACTACTTTTAAATCTTCTTCTTCTGTTAATATTTATCAAATATCTACATGTGATCGCAGCTTGACAGAGAATATCACAAATAAGCAGCCTGTTTTACTCAGAGGGTAACATACCGATTCTGCTATCCTTGCAACAGCAGATACAGTTAAACCAAACAGATCTTCCCCTTTTAGGTACACTGGAAATAGCCTGAGAATTTCAGAGTCTTTTCTACAGTTTGCAACAGGTTCCAGAATTTTGTCCCAAACACCTATGGAAGAAAAGGGATTGTGTAAGTGGACAAAGATGGAAGGAACACTGACATATTGTAAAACCAACGGCATAGAAACAACCACAACACAATTAAGGAGCAAAGAAAATGTTAAAGACTGAGTAACAAAATAAAAAAAAAATAGCAGAGACTAGAACTGCCTGCACACACACACACACACAATAAAATACAATTAGGCTTAAAATACTGTAACAAAACTGATAAAATAACTGCTTTTGACTGTTTTTAAGTGTAAACAAACAAAAAGCAACACGTCTCCTAACCTCTTGGACTATACCCAAGCAGAATAAAAACACAGTGGTTTTATAGAAATTAAAATGTTGCCCACCTTTTGGTGTAGAATCTGTAAGGACAAAATCTTCATGTCCCTGTTCATTTACTCTGATGATAAACAATGGCAATCCATCTTTCTCTTCAATGGAACAGAGGTACCGGCAGCGTCTGTTGGCATAACGCATGCTCCAGTACAACCTGCTGGCTTCATAACCTACTGGGAAGAGAGCAGTTACAGAGTGGAAGTCCTGCATTTGCTGTGGCAGCAGCTGACCAATTGCATGGAAGATCAGACTGCCGACACGGAAAGTGTGGTCACGTTCCCCACGCTGGACAATGCTCGCAATCTGTCGCACCTCATCACGTTGAACGTAAACTCTACGAAAGACTGCAAAATAAGTCAGTTCTTGCTCATGAGCTCCCTTTGGCTTGTGCATGGGGCAAAGCATAGTTTTGTCTTTAAAAAACATGCATTGTGCTTTTATTGCACAGGTGAAGTGATAAATATTGGTGCATCTTAACCTGTGGCAACCACTGGTAGCTCCCATTTTATGACAAAACACACACTTCATCTGCAGACCTCGTCTTAATGCCAGTTCCACATTAATTAAGGCACCAGCCTGTGTCTCATAGACCTCAGTAGACCAAAGAGCACAGTTTAAATGGACCCAGAGGTCAAGGTCAAGATTGAGAAGCCTTGCGGGTCCATCTGTCATTCCATCACCTTCTTCATGGCAGAAACAACATTTTCTAAAATCTTTGGGCAGAGGATCTGGCTTCAGAGATGTTCCAAGTCTTTTCAAAAATTCATCTATGTCATCCTCACATTGAGGCTTGAAAGGCATCTTGGGAATAACAATTTGAATATTCCATTTTTTCCACTTCATTCCTCTCCATTTCTTGCTGGCAGCACGGGAATCATCCAGACCACTGTAAACGGTTCTTAGCCGCGGTTTTAACTTCACAGTGACTTTCAGGTCATCCGGCTTTACCTCAACTTTAGCAGTCTCGAAAGCAGCAGGAGGGAAAGATATAGGTGGGGATAAAGGTGGTGAAAACTTTTCCTGTAGTAGGGGAAGGCAATGAACATCCAGGGTAGAAGTATTGTTGCTATACCTATGACATGACTTTGGTTGAGAATCCTTTCGAGATGGTGGTGTAAAGGAGTGATCCTGAGCCTAGAAAAGTGGGACAATTCATTAAAAAATCAAAAATCAATTGTTCATGTAAATATTGTTCCACCTATGAACATTGCTTTGTACTGGGCCATGTTATCACTAACCACTCAGCACTTTTAAGTTTTTACAAAACCCAAGAAAGAAACTGATCATGTCTCAAATATGAAATCACTGCAATTACCGTTATTGGTAATTATATGTATGGTAAAATGACATTTTTAAACAGTAAATCTGTGTGACAGGGGGATTGGTAAGAATCCTCATTATTACCTTGATCTCCGTGCCCTTTGCCTGCGCAGCAGAATACAACAGGAGACAGTTGTTGCTGCAGAACACAAGCTCACCATCCAACTGTCCAGGACTGTGAAGGAACTCCTGACAATACAAACAGCCATCATTAATTCCCACCAAGGTTTAATATGCCTAACAGAAAATGCTGACATCTGTGTCCATTATGTAGAAGTCTTAAAAAGGTTATTGTCAAGGAAACTGAAGCTTCGCCTACAAATTATAGTATAAGTTGTCAATAAGACCATTTAAACATATATATATTTTAGTAAATGTAGCCTTATACCGTGGCTTGTTCACTATGTTTGACAAACTCATACTCGCTCCTGATCTTTCACCGCTAACAAAGGGTGATAACGAGGGGTGTATGTGGCCTGTGCCCCAAACAGGGCGGAATGCTGAGGGAGTGGCACAGTCGCTGTGGCACCTGTCTCTGCCTTATGGTGTAATGGAAGGGTCACCCCTGCTGCCTGGATAGGTGTCTGGCTTCCTGCTCCCTTCGTGACATCCTGATGTCACATGATAGTGTGGGATCCAGTTTAGGGTACAGATGTGCCATGTTACAAGACTGCTGTAACATCACAGCTCAGTGCAGAGGAGCGATACACGTAAGAGACTGAATGGAGAACAAGCAACTTTATTTTATTTCTAGGTCAAATGTAGGTCCTCTTTAATAGTAATATCAAGCTACATTGGGCAGATGTGGATCACAGTTCATGTATGCTAAAAGTGAACTGCTATAATTTCAAGAAAATAATATTTAATACCTGCTTGAGAAAACTCCGATCCCTTAGAGATTTCCGTACACCATTTCCAAAAACCACAACCTTGCAGTGACAGCACCACGACTGCCTCAATGCTTGCGAATCCCCCATTACAGGGTTGTGAGGTCTGTATCCTGGCATACCTGGGAATACAATACAGTCAAATGCAGGAAAAATGTATGTAGCCTATAAATCACACTTGTGACTCTATCCTTGTGTCTGTCAAGCATCCAACATAACGGTCTCTGTGATGAGATATCTTGTAGTGGAGGGGTACATTACATAGACATGCAACATGCATATTTCATACACTTGTACAGGTAAAGCACATAAGGACTGATCCACAGAACCACTTCCCCCCCTATGACAATGCTCCTATTAAACATACACAGGTACAGTGGCTGGATCACAATGGGGTTTTCAAACATGGTCACTTGCTGACCAGATTTTCGTATGTGCCCTAAACTTATTCCAATCAACATCGATTGGAAAATACTTCCAGGTCATGCCAAGTGTTATTGGGAGAAACCGTGTCATATCAGCCCAAATTGCACATACACTAGGGGAAATACATCAGAAAGGCTCACCATTACTATTTGGCATGAAGGACAAGTTGTGAGGCTTCATGCCGTATGGCCCAATAAGTCTGGCTGGAGGAATGGCTCCTGGTCTGGGACGTTGACGCATTAGCTGATGTCTGTATTCCATGTTAGGGTGCATTCTGTGTCCGTTCATTAAGGTGACAGAAGCAGAATCAGGAGCACTGCTCACTTCATAGCTGGTAGGAATGTGGACTTGAAGCAGGTCAGCAAATGCAGCAACTACTCCACTGATATTCTGCACAAAGATAACATGTGTTATAACTAAAAAGTAAATGCAGAGCAGCTTTTGGTTTATCTTCGTCTGAGCCTCTCTCAAACCTCGCAATTCTATTCAAGATACACAATACTTGGCTAACCCCACCCGCGGTAGAAAACAGGAAGAAAAAAAAAAATGAAAAGGGAACACCATAACTGAAATGTACTATGCAATGAAAGCTACATGAGCTACAGTATCTAAATGCTGGGGCTAACGATTTGTAGTAAGATAATGCCTACTTGCTGCTGCTCACAGTTTATCACAGTATAGTAAATAAAAAGAAGGTTGGTGCTCCTGCAGCCAACCTTGAATGGAATCACACAGCGCATGAAACTCATTTCCAATATTAACATTAAAGTTAAGAGCAGCTAACAAATACTCTGATAAGTATAGGACAAAGTGAGAATACTGGAAGTGAAGCAATCCAGTAAAAGGAGGGGAGGCTATATAACTAGCTATAAAGAATGATGCTCGGATTCCAGGTCCCTCACCTCAGCAGCTGTAGGGTGCAAAGTGATTGCCACAGAGATGAGACCAGACCTAGGCCCATTTGGTACTTGCACAAACTGCGATCCGAAAAACAAGGGACCTGCTCCCGGCTCTCTCTTCATTCCAAAATCTCTGCTGTCCGAACTTGGAAAGACTGAAAGCAGAGTGATCATGTTACTCGTAACACTTTCCTCCAACATCTCCACTGACAACAACCACATACAAATTTCAGTTCTATCTAAGTCTCTATCAATCTAAAAATGAAATGACCATAGTGACCACAGTAGAGTCCACTAATCACTGGTACCATCCACAATACCTTTTCCTGTGCTGCTCGGTAGTATTGGAATGACAGGAGATGGAGCTGGATCCGGGGGTTCTTCCTTCACTAGTGACAAATCTGGGTACCTGCTAATTTCCATTCCAACCACACTCTCTGGGGACGAGGAGGGCACAAAGCTGTCAGGGCTGCCCCTGGCATCACAGTGATCCTGAGCCCTGATAAAAAATTAGATACACATCATTAGCTTGTGCATATAATTGTGACACACACAAAAGAAGAAGGGCATCCTGGCTTTTCAGACACTACAAGTCCATTTAAAATGACTAAAGAGGAGATTTATCAAACCTTTCTAAAGTGGAGAGGCAGTGCATAACAACCAATCAAATTCTGTAAATCATTTTACAGAATCTACTAGAAAAATTAAAGCTATTTTCTGATTGGCCAGTACGGGCAATTTCTCAACCTATCCTCTTTGAAGGTTTGGTAAACCTCCCGCAAATTAAAGCGTGATTTTATATGGGATGCGGTCATGCGTCCCGCGCTTAGGATCCTGGCGGTCACCATGCCAAAATACTGAACGCTTAAAATGCCGGCCGATGGAATGCCGACCCACAGGGTCTATTCCTACTCGTGGGTGTCCACGACACCCATGGAGTGGGAATAAAACCTGCGGCAAGCGCAGCGAGCCCGCAAGGGGTTTTATTGTGCTCACCCTCCCCGGCATTCAGCTGCCAGGATCCTGAGGCCGGTATGCTGACTGCCGGTATCCTGGCAGCTGGAAACACGTTCCCAACCCTTTTACATTACATAATTTACAATGCTTTAAAATATATTTATATTATGATAAAGGAAACAGTCTGGTTTTGTAAGTATCTGAGAGTTAGTAGTAGATTGCCCTCCAGTTGAGACTACCAGTAACACACTATAAAGCTTTACGTGATGGTGACCAGAGAAATCCATATGAATAAGACGAATGAAGATAATCACAGGAACAGAGGAATGACTGGTTAGAAGAAAAAATAGGAAAGAAGTTTCATGAAGCCCGGACCAATGAGTGGGCTCTAATTTTATCCAGCAATGAATAATAATGATGTGGGAAAATACATCAAACTAGGTCAGGTCCACCATTAAATAGAGAAGATCACAGGGTTTCACGTTAGGGTTTACATTGTAAAGAAATGTAAAAAATGGTAAGGGAATACATGCTAAGTGTGTGTGGTGGCCAGGAAAAAATGGCTCTCACCTCAGCTCCTCCTGATTATTGTGGGGTGGAGTGGGTAATGAAGCTGGGACATCCACTGATTTGGGTCCCTGAGTCATGGCTCTAGCCAACAAGTCGTCCGGGGACCTGAAAGGCAGCTGAAACTGTTTGGTTCCCAGAGCTTTGGTAACTGTAAAAACAGAAAGAGGAGAAAAAGCCCCCCCAAAAAACAGAAAACCATGAGTGTAAAGCAGGAAGCTGTATTATTGTTTATTTACATGTATTTGTAAAACAAATAAAATAGAGAAAATGGAAATTATACCATGGCCTCCAAGAATGGCAGCCTTTCCAGCCAGCTCGTCAGTAGTGGCATAGCCATTTACCATCTTCTGGCAGGCCACAGGTGGTGGGGTGGGAGGCAGAGACGCAGGTGGAGTGGGAGGATTACTGAGATTATTTTGCTGTAATATAAAACAAAGCAACATAATTACACTTTCATAAATCAGATTACAAGAGAACCCCACCCCAGAAAGACTCAAAATATATTTAACATTAAGGGAGGGGGGGGAGGGAGGATTAATTAGCCACGGTTAATTGATCGCCTGGGAGTAATTCAATTATCCCCGATAGTCGGTACTATCATTGATTTTGTTACAGGTGCCCGGAGGCAGGAGAAACAAAATCCCCGATAAATGCTGTGTTTTCACGTCCGTGATCAAGAAAACACATTTATCCAGGAACTTATCCCAGATCCAGTGTGTTTTTGCATGAAAACGGATAAAAAAAAAATGGGATAATTGTATTACCCCGTAAAAATAAATAAATAAGAGTATAAACAGGAATTTACTGTGAAAACTGATCGTTGGTAATTGAATTCTCCCCTAACTGGTAATAATGGGGTTTTTTGTCTCATCAGTGTTGGTGCGAGTTTCTCCTCTTATTTATGTAAACGTCAGGAAGCACAAACAATTGAGATACTAGGTTCTTAAAGAACATATGGTAAATGCAGATAAATGTGTTTGTTTCGTCTTACTTTCCAACCAATGTAAAACATAAGGGTAGACCTATATCCTGTCTGTACTGATGGTGGGGGATAGCACTGCAGATGCAAAATAAGATTGTCAAAACCCCCGCCACAAAAAACGGAACAACTTGTGGCCACATTACTATGGAAAAGACAGAGAGAATGCCCGATACGGCAACAACTTTTAATCTAAGTAGCTCTCAGACAAGGTAATAACCTTGTTACACCTAGTAAAAGAAAGGCCTACACATATTAGAGAACAAACCTTAAAGATCAACTGGGAATAATAATCTGAAACCCCATCAAGGGAGGCGCAGCCAAATGTGCCCAGCAGACGACTCCCAGCACTCATAGGGCCTGTCCCATATGGGAGAAACTGTGCAAAATTCATTCCAACAATTGGCTCAATTAGAGGAAGCAGAGAAAGTTGCTGAAGAGAAATTAAAAACAGCATGTCAGTTATGACTGGGGGAAATAACTCCATACAGTGAATAAAATAGAATAGTGGTTTTGCATTGGTAATACAAATATTCAGATTGACTTATTTGGAAAGAACAGAATAGAAACAGGCAATCTCCCCAAGCTATTGCTGCCTTTTTGAAAAGCAAAAGTCTGCTTTTACTTAGCCTACATGTTCACTGACGAACACATTTTCCATGTGCATCAAAATAAGTGACCTCAGCCCCCACTCAGCACTGGACCCTCACATATTGTTCTACCACAGTTCAAATGTCACCTTGGCTGGAAATAAGCTATGCTGGAAGTGCTGGGAGGCCACAAACTATTCCTATTAATAGTTATTAAAACAAAAGGTTACTAAGGAATAGCTAAACATTTTTTGTTCTTTATAGTGGACTACAAAACTTATCTGAAACACAATATAGTGTATCTGTATACTGTGAATTAGTATACAGGTACTGGACACACCGTTAATCTGGCACCCTTGGTTCCACTAGTGTACCGGAATATCCATTTTGCCATATTATTGGAGGTATATACAGCGGCAACCGGCTTACCCTCCCACCCCTTAATCTTAAACCTCCTGCAGTCTGACTTCCTCCCACGGCCTAACTCTACCCCGCAGCCTGACTCAGCCCTTCCACAGCCTGACAGCCCCACCACAGCCTAATTCCTCCCAGCACCTGATGTGTCCGGATCAAAAGAGGTGCCAGATAATCTATGTTGGTGCGTTGATACGTTATCCCGGCGGGCGGGGTGTCGGTTGTCAATGTCCCGACTGTGGCAATCCGCCTGCCAGAATGCTAGCAGCGGGGCAAGCGCAGAGGATCCTGCTATAACATATCCATTTGTGCTCATAGCATTACCATCACTATCTTGAGAGTGAGTATATATTCAGTTTGTGCTATTGTGTTGTAAAATCTATTAAACTGGATTATATGCTGCCAAGGGAGAATATAATTATCAGTCCACTGCTGGAATAACAGGATTTTGATACCTACCGGTAAATCCTTTTCTCCTAGTCCGTAGAGGATGCTGGGGTCCACTTCATGACCATGGGGTATAGACGGTTCCGCAGGAGCCATGGGCACTCTTGACAACTTTTCAATGGGTATGAATTTACTCCTCCCTCTATGCCCCTCCTCCAGACCTCAGTTATAGGAACTGTGTCCAGGGAGACGGACATTTCGAGGAAAGGATTTACTTTAATACTAATGGTGAGATACATACCAGCTCACACCTCAACCATGCCGCACAACATGGCATTCAACATAACACATGCCAACAGGCATGAACCAATTACAGCAAACATGCTGAAACTAATAAAACACAACATGTGTAACTCTAATAAACAAAACTGCAGGTAAAGTACGCACTGGGAAGGGCGCCCAGCATCCTCTACGGACTAGGAGAAAAGGATTTACCGGTAGGTATCAAATCCTGTTTTCTCATATGTCCTAGAGGATGCTGGGGTCCACTTCATGACCATGGGGTTTATACCAAAGCTCCAGTATGGGCGGGAGAGTGCGGATGACCCTGCAGCACCGATTGACCGAACTTCATCAGCCAAGGTGTCAAACTTGTACAATTTTGCAAATGTGTTTGACCCCGACCAAGTAGCTGCTCGGCAAAGTTGCAATGCCGAGACCCCCCGGGCAGCCGCCCAGGATGAGCCCACCTTCCTAGTGGAATGGGCCTTCACCGACGTCGGTAACGGCAATCCAGCCGTAGTATGTGCGTGCTGAATCGTACCTTTGATCCAACGCGCAATAGTCTGCTTGGAAGCAGGACACCCAATCTTGTTGGGAGCATACAGGACAAAGACTCTGTTTTCCGTATTCGAGCTGTTCTAGCAACATAAATCTTCAAAGCTCTAACCACATCTAGAGACTTTGACTCCGTGAACGTGTAGGTAACTACTGGCACCACAATAGGTTTGTTTATGTGGAAAGATGAAACCACCTTTGGAAGAAAATGTTGACGAGTTCTCAACTCTGCCCTATCTTCATGGAAGATCAGGTAAGGGCTCTTGTGAGACAAGGCCCCCAACTCAGACACCCGCCGTGCGGATGCCAATGCCAAAAGCATCACCAATTTCCAAGTGAGAAACTTCAACTCTCTCTCTTGTAGAGGCTCAAACCAATCCGATTGAAGAAACTGCAACACCACATTAAGGTCCCACGGTGCCACTGGAGGCACAAATGGAGGCTGGATGTGCACAACCCCTTTCACGAAGGTCTGAACCTCTGAAAGAGAGGCCAATTGTATTTGGAAGAACACTGACAAGGCCGAAATCTGGACCTTGATTGACCCCAATCAGAGGCCCGCCTCCACACCAGCCTGCAGAAAATGGAGAAAACGTCCCAAATCAAACTCTTCCGTAGGAGCCTTCTTGGATTCACACCAAGACACATATTTTCTCCAAATACGGTGGTAATGTTTCAACGTTACTCCTTTCCTGGCCTGAATAAGGGTGGGGATGACTTCCTTGGGAATACCCTTACGGGCTAGGATCCGGCGCTCAACAGCCATGCCGTCAAACGTAGCCGCGGTAAGTCTTGATACACGCATGGCCCTGCTGCAGCAGGTCCTCGCGAAGAGGAAGAGGACGAGGATCTTCTATGAGCAACTCCTGAAGATCTGGGTACCAAGCCCTCCTTGAAGATTGCTCGAACTCTTGTTCTCCTTATGATCCTGAGCACCTTTGGGATCAGCGTAAGTGGAGGGAAGACATACACCGACCGGAACACCCACTGGGCCACTAGCGCATCCCACTGCTATTGCTTGAGGGTCTCTCGACCTGGAACAATATTTTGAAGCTTCTTGTTGAGACGAGATGCCATCATGTCTACTTGAGGAACTCCCCAAAGACTTGTCACTTCTGCGAAGACTTCTTGGTGGAGGCCCCACTCTCCTGGAGTGGGGCACAAAGGGTGGTTGGATGTGCAGAACCCCTTTCAAGAATGTCTGAACCTCAGGAAGAGCAGCCAAATGGACAAGGCCGAAATCTGGACTTTTATGGAGCCCAAGCGTAGGCTCACATCCACACCTGCTTGCAGAAAAAGGAGAAAACGACCTAGTTGAAAATCCGTTGGAAATTTCTTGGATTCACAGCACGACAAATATTTTTTCCAAATCCGATGGTAATGCTTAGACGTTACTACCTTCCTAGCCTGGATCAGAGTAGGAATGACCTTGTTCGGAATGCCCTTCCGAGCTAAGATCTGGCGTTCAAACTCCATGCCGTCAAACGTAGCCGTGGTAAGTTTTGATAAGCGAACGGCCCCTGTTGCAGAAGGTCCTTGCGAAGAGGAAAAGGCCTCGGATCCTCCAGCAGTAATTCCAGAAGATCCGTGTAGAAAGCCCTTCTTGGCCAGTCTGGAGCAATGAGGATCGCCGGAACTCTTGCTCTTTTTATTATATTGAGAATCCATGGGATGAGTGGAAGTGGAGGAAACACATACACTGACCGGAACACCCACGGAGTTACCAGGGTGTCCACCGCCACTGCTTGTGGGTCTCGTGACCTGGAATAGTACCTCCAAAGCTTCTTATTGAGGCGAGAGGCCATCATGTCTATCTGAGGTACGCCCCAACGGCTTGTTACCTCCGCGAATACCACTCCTGGATGGAGATCGTGTCTGCTGAGGAAGTCTGCTTTCCAGTTGTCTACTCCCGGAATGAAAATTGCCGAATGAGACTTTACATGTCTTTCTGCCCAGAGGAGGATCTTCGTCACCTCTGCCATTGCCGCTCTGCTTTTCGTTCCGCCCTGCCTGTTCATGTACGCGACTGCTGTTACATTGTCCGACTGGATCTGCACGGAATGATCTTGAAGAAGATGTACCGCTTGTTGAAGGCCGTTGTAAATGGCTCTCAATTACAGCACGTTTATGTGAAGGCAGGCTTCCTGACTTGACCATTTTCCTTGGAAGATTTCCCCCTGAGTGACAGCTCCCCAGCCTCGGAGACTTGCATCCGTGGTTACCAGGACCCAGTCCTGAATCCCGAACCTGCATCCCTCTAGTAGGTGAGAACTGTGTAGCCACCACAGGAGCGAAATCCTGGCTTTTGACGACAGGATTATCTTCCGGTGCATGTGTAGGTGGGATCCCGACCACTTGTCCAACAGGTCCCACTGGAATACCCTGGCATGGAACCTGCCAAACTGTATGGCCTCGTAGGCTGCCACCATCTTCCCCAACAACCGAATGCACTGATGGATCGACACACTCAATGGTTTCAATATCTGTTTTACCATTTTCTGGATTTCCAGAGCCTTTTCCACCGGAAGAAATACTCTCTGAACTTCTGTGTCCAGAATCATCCCGAGAAAACACTATCTTGTTGTCGGTTCCAACTGTGACTTTGGATAATTTATGATCCAACCGTGTTGTTGGAGTATTGACAGGGAGAGTGTGATGTTTTGTAACAACTGCTCCCTGGATCTCGCTTTTATCAGGAGATCGTCTAGATAAGGAATTATATTGACTTCTTTTTGACGCAGGAGAACAATCATCTCCGCCATCACCTTGGTGAATACCCTCGGCGCCGTGGAGAGACCGAAAGGTAACGTCTGGAATTGGTAATGGAAATCCTGAACCGCGAATCTCAGATAAGCCTGCTGAGGAGGATAAATGGGGACATGCAGGTAAGCATCTTTCATGTCTACAGACACCATGTAGTCCCCCTCCTCCAAGTAGAGATTCAGATTTTTCAGGTTTAGGATCGGTCTGACCGAGCCGTCCGGCTTCGTAACTACAAAAAGGCTTGAATAAAACCCCTCCCCTTGTTGTGACAAAGGTACCAGGACTATGGTATGATCCTGACAATTTTTGGATTGCCGCTGTTACTGCTTCCCTTTCTGGAAGAGAAGCTGGCAAGGTCGATTTGAAAAATCGGCATGGGGGAACGTCTTGAAACTCCAGCT
The DNA here is from genome assembly GCF_028390025.1 of Pseudophryne corroboree. Taxonomy (NCBI): domain Eukaryota; kingdom Metazoa; phylum Chordata; class Amphibia; order Anura; family Myobatrachidae; genus Pseudophryne; species Pseudophryne corroboree. Next base: position 165,201,625 of record NC_086448.1, read on the forward strand.
TGTATCCCTGGGACACTATCTGCAACACCCAGGGATCCAGGCCAGACAGAATCCAACCTTGACTGAACAGTTTGAGACGTGCCCCCACCCGAGCGGCCTCCCGCAAAGGAGCCCCAGCGTCATGCTGAAGATTTGGCAGAAGTAGGGGTAGACTTCTGCTCCTGGGAACCTGAAGCTGCTGTGGACTTCTTTCCCTTTCCCCTACCCGCATAGAAGGGGGAACCTCTCGCTTTTTTGTATTTATTGGGCCGAAAGAACTGCATGTGTGGGTGATATGTCTTTTTTGCCGGTGCAGGGGGCAAAAATGTCGACTTACCTGCGGTAGCCGCCGAGACTAACGCATCCAGTCCATCGCCAAATAAGTCCTCACCTTTATATTGGAGAGCCTCCATATTTCTTTTGTAATCTGCATCCGTATTCCACTGGCGAATCCACAACGCCCGCGAGCCGATACTGCCATGGTAGCGGCTTGTGAACTCAAGAGTCCAATATCTTTCATCGCTTCTAGCATGTATGCGGCAGCGTCCTTGATATTCCTTATCTTAAGGAATATCTCATCTTTATCAATCGTGTCAATTTCTGATGACACGCTTTCTGACCATTTTTCAATAGCGTGACTCACCCACGCGCAAGCAATTGTGGGCCTGAGCAGCGTACCATTGGCAACAAACGGATTTCAATGTAGTTTCCATCTTTCAGTCTGCCGGCTCTTTTATTGAAGCCGTGCCAGGTGCAGGGAGAATTACCTTCTGTCAACCTAGAAAGTGCACTGTCTAACACAGGGGGTGACTCCCATTTTTTCCTGTCCTCCACCGGGAAAGGATAAGCTATCTGAATTCTCTTGGGAATACGAAATTTATTTTCGGGATTCACCCACATCCCTTCAAAGAGTGCATTAAGCTCGTGGGAAGGAGGGAAAGTGACCTAAGACTTCTTTTCTTTATACAAATAAGCCTTCTCCTGAGGTACAGGAGTGGCTTCCGTGACTTCCAGAACTTCCCTTATAGCCACAATCATATATTGTATATATTTTGCCAATGTATGATCTATTTCTCTGGAGTCACTATCGTCGACACAAGAATCGGTGTCTGTTTCGGTATCAGTATTCACAATATTCGCAAATGGTCTCTTATGTGACCCAGAGGGGTCGCCTGCGGATGGAAGAACAGAGCCCTGAAAAATCACATCCTCCACAGATTTTCTCCAGCACTCAGCATGAGATTCAGATTTATCTAATCTCCTATTGATATGATGCATACTATCACGTATTTATTTCACCCATGCAGGCTCTTGGTGTGCCGGCAGCGCCACCACATTACACTTCTGAGTCCCTAAAATGGTTTCCTCCGGGGAGGAACTCCCTGCCTCTGACATGTATTACACTTGTGCCCCCTCCTGTTTTGCACCCTGATACTTGTAGTCAGAAGTGAAGGAGGACCAGCGATGTCTCTGCAGCCTGAGGAGAGAGAAAATGGCACTGAGCAGTGTGCTGGCTGCCTGAGGAAGAAGCTCCGCCCTTTTTACCTCAGAAACTTTACAGAATAGTTATACTGGCGGGGGTAGGGCTGTGCCTGGGCATCTATTGCCCTCTTTTTGCCAGTTTATAGGTGTTTTTGCTGCCCAGGGCGCCCGCCCCAACCCCCCCCGCGCCCTGCAGTGCCTGTGTGTGTGGGCAGCAATGGCGTGCTGCACTCCCGCCAGCCGCGCTGTACCTCAGCCGTCACTTTTCTTGATAGAAGATCTGTCTTGTTCTACTCAACTGTCTTCTGACTTCTGGCTCTGTGAGGGGGGTGACGGCGTGCTGTGGGAGTGAGCATCTAGACACGGCTAGCGTTCAGTTCCCTTCAGGAGCTAACGGTGTCCTGTCAGCCAGAAGCAGAGCCATGAAACTCTTCAGGAAGTTGGTTCCTACTTCTGCCCCCTCAGTCCCACGAAGCAGGGAGACTGTTGCCAGCAGTTCTCCCTGAAAACAAAAAACCTAACACAAGTCTTTTCAGAGAAGCTCAGTAGAGCTCCCCTAGAGTGCATCCAGTCTGCCTGGGCACATTTCTAAAACTGAGGTCTGGAGGAGGGGCAAAGAGGGAGGAGCCAGTTCATGCCCATTGAAAAGTCTTAAAAGTGCCCATGGCTCCTGCGGAACCGTCTATACCCCATGGTCATGAAGTGGACTCTTGCATCCTCTAGGACGTATGAGAAATAATTTTATACTACTTTGTTACCAACTGCTGGTCAGAAATAATTTAGCCCTAACAAGTTTGGGAGGATTATTACATATATTAAAGACCTCCTTGTGAACCAATACCAGACAATCTGCATTTGAATCATTATTGTATGTATTTAAGATGTTTTGGATACAACATATTATAATTTCTAATGGTGATTTAAATGCATAATTGCTTAAAAATACCCAAAACTGACTGATAGTCATCTTGCTCAAATTTTATAACGTGCTAACAATTTTTAGTATACTTTAGTGCAAATACTCCCTGTAATGACCCTACACATTAATTTTGATTCATTGTCTATTGTGAGGTGCCAGTTCTCGATTACAGGAGCTACAGCTAAATCTAATTGGGAGGTTTCGGACTTATTTTGTAAAAGGCAAACACAGCTTAATAAACAAAGTATAATAGAGTAACCAAATACTTTAAACTATTTGCCATATTAGCACCAGCTGAGGGGTTTTTTATTTTTTTTGCTGTATAAATACTATATACAAGTACTCTTTCCCCACGCCAAACCAAAGAGGGCAGGAGAAACCAGGACTAGCAGCTCATATCCAGATTCATACTGAATCATTTATTTCTGGCAATATAGGATGCACACACATACCAGAATCATGTACTGTAATGTTAAAAATAATAATAATAATAATCATCATTTAAAGAATATAATTTAAATATGTGTTTGCATTCTTGCGTTTTACACCTCTATCAGTTCTTCAAATTAAAAACACAACCATGCTTTGTACAGCTAGATTATTGCTATTTTACTGATGGCCCTTAGGACTGTGCCACATAGGCACTTTATCTACTGCATTTTATTTTCCTCACAAGCATTTTAGGTTGGTAAACATGCTGTCCTATTGAAATGAATACGTTTTGCCTTGAAGGTGTCACATAGATTGGGACTTCCTGCTTTTGACAGCGGATGGAAAAGCTATAAGCAACATTCAGACAAGAAAAAAAGTTGTAACAATATAGAGGCCCGTCTTACCTATTAGCAAGCAGATGATCAACTACTTCTATATAATGGGGAACTTTCACATGCACCATTACTGCCAAAAGGAGAATCAATCTGAAACAGCTAACCCCAAGTTTTATGTGCAGCTGTGTATGAAAAGCTTTAGGGGGAATTCAATTAACCGTGGCACATTACCAAGGCTAATTAATCCCCTGAGGGCTATCCAATTAGCCCCAAATGCCAACACTCTCCCTGATCACTGACCCATTTTTGCATTTGGGAACTGATCGCGGATCCATGTGTTTTTGGCCAAAAACTGGTAAATTTTTCGGGTGAAATAAATTAGCTGCAATTGAATTGCCTGAACACATCGGGGAAAAATCACAGTAACTTCCACTTTTTCGCTCAAAAATTTATTGTGCAAAATTTAATCCGCCACTTAGTGTGACAACGATAAAACATTACAAAAAAAATGAAGAAACTTAAAAATAAGAATTTACTTACCGATAATTCTATTTCTCGGAGTCCGTAGTGGATGCTGGGGTTCCTGAAAGGACCATGGGGAATAGCGGCTCCGCAGGAGACAGGGCACAAAAGTAAAGCTTTTACAGGTCAGGTGGTGTGTACTGGCTCCTCCCCCTATGACCCTCCTCCAGACTCCAGTTAGGTACTGTGCCCGGACGAGCGTACACAATAAGGGAGGATTTTGAATCCCGGGTAAGACTCATACCAGCCACACCAATCACACCGTACAACTTGTGATCTAAACCCAGTTAACAGTATGATAACAGAGGAGCCTCTGAAAGATGGCTTCCTAAACAATAACCCGAATTAGTTAACAATAACTATGTACAAGTATTGCAGATAATCCGCACTTGGGATGGGCGCCCAGCATCCACTACGGACTCCGAGAAATAGAATTATCGGTAAGTAAATTCTTATTTTCTCTATCGTCCTAAGTGGATGCTGGGGTTCCTGAAAGGACCATGGGGATTATACCAAAGCTCCCAAACGGGCGGGAGAGTGCGGATGACTCTGCAGCACCGAATGAGAGAACTCCAGGTCCTCTTTTGCCAGGGTATCAAATTTGTAAAATTTTACAAACGTGTTCTCCCCTGACCACGTAGCTGCTCGGCAGAGTTGTAATGCCGAGACCCCTCGGGCAGCCGCCCAAGATGAGCCCACCTTCCTTGTGGAATGGGCCTTAACAGATTTAGGCTGTGGCAGGCCTGCCACAGAATGTGCAAGTTGAATTGTGTTACAAATCCAACGAGCAATCGACTGCTTAGAAGCAGGAGCACCCAACTTGTTGGGTGCATACAGTATAAACAGCGAGTCAGATTTTCTGACTCCAGCCGTCCTTGAAATATATATTTTTAAGGCTCTGACAACGTCTAACAACTTGGAGTCCTCCAAGTCGTCTGTAGCCGCAGGCACTACAATAGGCTGGTTCAGGTGAAACGCTGATACCACCTTAGGGAGAAAATGCGGACGCGTCCGCAGCTCTGCCCTATCCGAATGGAAAATTAAATAAGGGCTTTTATAAGATAAAGCCGCCAGTTCAGATACTCTCCTGGCCGAAGCCAGGGCCCGTAACATAGTCACTTTCCATGTGAGATATTTCAAATCCACATTCTTTAGTGGTTCAAACCAATGGGATTTGAGGAAATCTAAAACTACATTTAGATCCCACGGTGCCACCGGAGGCACCACAGGAGGCTGTATATGCAGTACTCCTTTGACAAAAGTCTGGACCTCAGGGACTGAGGCCAATTCTTTTTGGAAGAATATTGACAGGGCCGAAATTTGAACCTTTATAGATCCCAATTTGAGACCCATAGACAATCCTGATTGCAGGAAATGTAGGAAACGACCCAGTTGAAATTCCTCCGTCGGAGCACTCCGATCCTCGCACCACGCAACATATTTTCGCCAAATACGGTGATAATGTTTCGCGGTGACTTCCTTCCTTGCCTTTATCAAGGTAGGAATGACTTCTTCTGGAATGCCTTTTCCTTTTAGGATCTGGCGTTCAACCGCCATGCCGTCAAACGCAGCCGCGGTAAGTCTTGAAAGAGACACGGACCCTGCTGGAGCAGGTCCCTTCTCAGAGGTAGAGGCCACGGCTCGTCCGTGACCATCTTTTGAAGTTCCGGGTACCAAGTCCTTCTTGGCCAATCCGGAGCCACTAGTATCGTTCTTACTCCTCTTCGCCGTATAATTCTCAATACCTTTGGTATGAGAGGCAGAGGAGGAAACACATACACCGACTGATACACCCAAGGTGTTACCAGCGCGTCCACAGCTATTGCCTGCGGATCTCTTGACCTGGCGCAATACCTGTCCAGTTTTTTGTTGAGGCGAGACGCCATCATGTCCACCATTGGTTTTTCCCAACGGTTTATTAGCATGTGAAAAACTTCTGGATGAAGTCCCCACTCTCCCGGGTGAAGATCGTGTCTGCTGAGGAAGTCTGCTTCCCAGTTGTCCACGCCCGGGATGAATACTGCTGACAAAGCTATCACGTGATTCTCCGCCCAGCGAAGGATCCTGGCAGCTTCTGCCATTGCACTCCTGCTTCTTGTGCCGCCCTGTCTGTTTACATGGGCGACTGCCGTGATGTTGTCCGACTGGATCAACACCGGTCTTCCTTGAAGCAGAGGTTCCGCCTGGCTTAGAGCATTGTAGATCGCTCTTAGTTCCAGAATGTTTATGTGAAGAGACTTTTCCAGGCTCGTCCACACTCCCTGGAAGTTTCTTCCCTGTGTGACTGCTCCCCAGCCTCTCAGGCTGGCGTCCGTGGTCACCAGGATCCAATCCTGTATGCCGAATCTGCGGCCCTCCAATAGATGAGCCTCCTGCAACCACCACAGGAGAGATACCCTTGTCCTTGGCGACAGGGTTATCCGCAGGTGCATCTGAAGATGCGACCCTGACCATTTGTCCAACAGATCCCTTTGAAAAATTCTTGCATGGAATCTGCCGAACGGAATTGCTTCGTAAGAAGCTACCATTTTTCCCAGGACTCTTGTGCATTGATGTACAGACACCTTTCCTGGTTTTAGGAGGTTCCTGACCAGGTCGGATAACTCCTTGGCTTTTTCCTCGGGAAGAAAAACCTTTTTCTGAACTGTGTCCAGAATCATCCCCAGGAACAGCAGACGAGTTGTCGGCATTAATTGGGATTTTGGAATATTCAGAATCCATCCGTGCTGCTTTAGCACCTCTTGAGATAGTGCTAATCCCATCTCTAGCTGTTCTCTGGACCTTGCCCTTATTAGGAGATCGTCCAAGTATGGGATAATTAATACGCCTTTTCTTCGAAGAAGAATCATCATCTCGGCCATTACCTTTGTAAAGACCCGAGGTGCCGTGGACAACCCAAACGGCAGCGTCTGAAACTGATAGTGACAGTTTTGTACAACGAACCTGAGGTACCCCTGGTGTGAGGGGTAAATTGGAACGTGGAGATACGCATCCTTGATGTCCAAGGATACCATAAAATCCCCTTCTTCCAGGTTCGCTATCACTGCTCTGAGTGACTCCATCTTGAACTTGAACTTCTTTATGTACAGGTTCAAGGACTTCAGATTTAGAATAGGCCTTACCGAGCCATCCGGCTTCGGTACCACAAATAGAGTGGAATAATACCCCTTCCCTTGCTGTAGAAGAGGTACCTTGACTATCACCTGCTGAGAGTACAGCTTGTGAATGGCTTCCAAAACCGTCTCCCCTTCGGAGGGGGACGTTGGTAAAGCAGACTTCAGGAAACGGCGAGGTGGAGACGTCTCTAATTCCAACCTGTACCCCTGAGAAATTATCTGCAGGATCCAGGGATCTACCTGCGAGTGAGCCCACTGCGCGCTGTAATTCTTGAGACGACCGCCTACCGCCCCCGAGTCCGCTTGAGAAGCCCCAGCGTCATGCTGAGGCTTTTGTAGAAGCCGGGGAGGGCTTCTGTTCCTGTGAAGGAGCTGCCTGTTGCTGTCTCTTCCCTCGTCCTCTGCCTCGTGGCAGATATGAATAGCCCTTTGCTTTCTTGTTTTTAAAGGAACGAAAGGGCTGCGGTTGAAAGGTCGGTGCCTTTTTCTGTTGGGGAGTGACTTGAGGTAGAAAGGTGGATTTCCCGGCCGTAGCCGTGGCCACCAAATCCGATAGACCGACCCCAAATAACTCCTCCCCCTTATACGGCAAAACTTCCATATGCCGTTTTGAATCCGCATCGCCTGTCCACTGTCGTGTCCACAAAGCTCTTCTGGCCGAAATGGACATAGCACTTACCCGTGATGCCAGTGTGCAGATATCTCTCTGTGCATCACGCATATAAAGAAAAGCATCCTTTATTTGTTCTAACGACAGTAAAATATTGTCCCTGTCCAGGGTATCAATATTTTCGATCAGGGACTCTGACCAAACTACCCCAGCACTGCACATCCAGGCAGTCGCAATAGCTGGTCGTAGTATAACACCTGCATGTGTGTATATACTTTTTTGGATATTTTCCATCCTCCTATCTGATGGATCTTTAAGTGCGGCCGTCTCAGGAGAGGGTAACGCCACTTGTTTTGATAAGCGTGTTAGCGCTTTGTCCACCCTAGGAGGTGTTTCCCAGCGCTCCCTAACCTCTGGTGGGAAAGGGTATAAAGCCAATAACTTCTTTGAAATTAGCAGTTTTTTATCGGGGGCAACCCACGCTTCATTACACACGTCATTTAATTCTTCTGATTCGGGAAAAACTACTGGTAGTTTTTTCACACCCCACATAATACCCTGTTTAGTGGTACCTGTAGTATCAGCTAAATGTAACGCCTCCTTCATTGCCAAAATCATATAACGTGTGGCCCTACTGGAATATACGGTTGATTCGTCGCCCTCACCACTGGAATCAGTGCCTGTGTCTGGGTCTGTGTCGACCGACTGAGGCAAAGGGCGTTTTACAGCCCCTGACGGTGCTTGAGGCGCCTGGACAGGCACTAATTGATTGTCCGGCCGCCTCATGTCGGCAAACGACTGCTTAAGCGAGTTGACGCTATCCCGTAATTCCACAAATAAAGGCATCCATTCCGGTGTCGACTCCCTAGGGGGTGACATCCTCATATTTGGCAATTGCTCCGCCTCCACACCAATATCGTCCTCATACATGTCGACACACACGTACCGACACACAGCAGACACACAGGGAATGCTCTATACGAAGACAGGACCCACTAGCCCTTTGGGGAGACAGAGGGAGAGTCTGCCAGCACACACCAAAAAGCGCTATATATGACAGGAATAGCCTTATGATTAAGTGCTCCCTTATAGCTGCTTTTTATATAAATATATAGCCATTAATATGCCCCCCCTCTCTGTTTTACCCTGTTTCTGTAGTGCAGTGCAGGGGAGAGACCTGGGAGCCGTCCTGACCAGCGGAGCTGTGACAGAAAATGGCGCCGTGTGCTGAGGAGATAGGCCCCGCCCCTTTTTCGGCGGGCTCGTCTCCCGCTATTTAGTACATTTAGGCAGGGGTAAATATCTCCATATAGCCTCTGGGGGCTATATGTGAGGTATTTTTTGCCTTTTAAAAGGTTTTCATTTGCCTCCCAGGGCGCCCCCCCCCAGCGCCCTGCACCCTCAGTGACTGCCGTGTGAAGTGTGCTGAGAGGAAAATGGCGCACAGCTGCAGTGCTGTGCGCTACCTTAGAAGACTGCTGGAGTCTTCAGCCGCCGATTCTGGACCTCTTCTTGCTTCAGCATCTGCGAGGGGGCCGGCGGCGCGGCTCCGGTGACCATCCAGGCTGTACCTGTGATCGTCCCTCTGGAGCTTCATGTCCAGTAGCCAAGAAGCCAATCCATCCTGCACGCAGGTGAGTTCACTTCTTCTCCCCTCTGTCCCTCGTTGCAGTGATCCTGTTGCCAGCAGGAATCACTGTAAAATAAAAAACCTAAGCTAAACTGTCTAAGCAGCTCTTTATGAGAGCCACCTAGAATTGCACCCTTCTCGGCCGGGCACAAAAATCTAACTGGAGTCTGGAGGAGGGTCATAGGGGGAGGAGCCAGTACACACCACCTGACCTGTAAAAGCTTTACTTTTGTGCCCTGTCTCCTGCGGAGCCGCTATTCCCCATGGTCCTTTCAGGAACCCCAGCATCCACTTAGGACGATAGAGAAAAAGTATAATTTCGATAATTCTGGCCTATTTAAATAATGGACATAGATACACACATTAGACCAGTATTAGGAAACCTCTGGCACTCCAGCTACTATAGAACTATACATCCCAGCAAGCCACAGTTTTAGGGCCGTATTCAATAGCTGTCAGAAGCTGCCGTCTTGTCGGAAAGACTGCAGCTTCCGACAGATTTCTGTCGTAAGAGGTTCCGACCCATTCAATGTGGGCGTTTTTTTCCCCCCGACTTGTCGGAAAACACGTGGATTGGCGGAATAGCTGCCGATCCGCGTGCTTCTGTCGGGAACGGGGACAAATCAGACAGGTTTTGGCCCCCATTCCGACAATCTCAATCAGACTTTAAAAAAAAAGGGCACCCCCCCCCCCCGGCCAGGCTCCTCATTCCCGGCAGCGCCCCCCCCCAGCCGCAGACATCTCTCCCCGCCACACTGACAGCGCACATCCCCGCTGCAGACATCACCCCCCGTCGCTGCTGACAGTGCATCCCCCGCTGCTGACAGCAGCAGCAGGACAGGACACCGGGAACGGACAAATCCGACAGTCGGATTTCGCCGTTCATTGAATAGCGCTTGTATCCATTTCGACAAATGCATGCCAGAATGGATCTGACACTTATTGAATATACCCTTTAGCATGCTTTAACAGCAAAATTGTGACAAAGCATGCTGGGAGATGCAGTTCTGGCATGCCACAAGTTCTCTACCCCTGCACTAGAATAGACTATTAGAATACAGCACCATCTCTCTGGAGAAACAAACTAAACAGCTGTAAAGTATGAATAAAAATAAAGCAATTCCCGATTAAAAAGATGCACCAGAAAACACAGAATAGTTTTAGTGGTAAAGAAAAGGGCAACCCTCTACTCATGAAGCAACTGAAGAGTGTGGCAACAATGTTCTCTAATCAATTAGAATAGTCCTCCCATATACGTATTGTTCAAAACAGTGATACATCCGTTTTAAAAGGCTATTACATAAATAAAAGCTCTTAAACAAGGCAACAACATTGATGGGATTTGTGATAAAATTATCTACATATTGAAATAAATGATTCCTTTTAATGAAAGATTTTTTTTTCCACTGTAAACTAAAGTGGCTAAAAATCACGATTTATAACACTTTCACTAATCACAATAATGTACTATTTTTTTTTTAAACCACAATTCTCATCCCACAAATAAAAAAAACACAGAACCACCACCTTTTCTAGGTCCAATCCCTCTCTTGGCCCCTAACCACTATAAGATAACTGTGCCAGTGTGCACCTATGGTTGAATTACTGTTTCTGCTATATGGTGCTCAAAACAGATAAGTTAGAAAGCATGAATAAAACCGGCCTCTCCCTGGATGATAAAGGCATCTGTCCAATCAAATCAAACTACTCACCCAACATTTCATGGGGTAAGACTACATTATAATGAACTGGAGAGGTGGCTGGTTTTAAGTGGACAGGCAGCAATTACCAGGTGGTGGTGATTTTTAACAATGCCAAAAAGGAGAGCTGAGCAGAATGCAGAGAAGGAGGCTAACGATTAATGCGTCACCTGCTTAATTTGAGTGAAGGTCTCAGAGCTGGTGAATATGGCTGATTTCTGTTCTTCCTTTTTCCTCTTCTTTGAACGCGGGGCAGCTTTCTCTGCAGTTCTCTGCACCCGCTTGTTTCTTGGCTTCTTCTTATCCATTTCAAAATCCGTTCTCTGAAGCATATTCTGGCCAATGTCAAAGCCAACCTGCTCCTTGTTCTCTGAGAGGTGCTGAAAAGGAAACAAAAAGACAGCTTTCATTTGCATTGATGTCCACTTTCATTACACAAGCATTCGTAGAGGAGAATTACATACCAATATATATATTTTTTCATGAGCCCCAATTATTAAATGCGGGAGCTACTGATTAGGCTGATTTAGGTGAGGACGACACATAACGACAATCATAATGCCTGGTTGCATATTAACCCACTGACAGTGTTACTAACCGGAACAGTGCCCATGATGTGTTATTATGACATGTGCTCTCTATAAGTGACTGAGCGCGAAGTAAGAAACTTGCAATTGATAATGACAGTAACTGCACTGGTGCAGCAGCATATTCTGATATGAGGAACTGATCAACTTGTTGAATACTGTGTACACTTGTGCGCATTATGTCACTTCCTTTTGTGAAAGAAATGCGTCACTGGAAACTATATTAAAAATAAGATTTTACCTACCGGTAAATCTATTTCTTGTAGTCCGTAGTGGATGCTGGGGACTCCGTAAGGACCATGGGAATAGACGAGCTCCGCAGGAGACATGGGCACTTTAAGAAAGAATTTAGATTCTGGTGTGCTCTGGCTCCTCCCTCTATATCCCTCCTCCAGACCTCAGTTAGAGAAACTGTGCCCGGAAGAGCTGACAGTACAAGGAAAGGATTTTGGGAATCCAGGGTAAGACTCATACCAGCCACACCAATCACACCGTATAACTTGTGACAACTTTACCCAGTTAACAGTATGAACAATCACAGAGCATCAGATAAACCCTGATGCAACTATAACATAACCCTTATTTAAGCAATAACTATATACAAGCATTGCAGAAGAAGTCCGCACTTGGGACGGGCGCCCAGCATCCACTACGGACTACGAGAAATAGATTTACCGGCGAGTAAAATCTTATTTTCTCTAACGTCCTAGTGGATGCTGGGGACTCCGTAAGGACCATGGGGATTATACCAAAGCTCCCAAACGGGCGGGAGAGTGTGGATGACTCTGCAGCACCGAATGAGCAAACACAAGGTCCTCCTCAGCCAGGGTATCAAACTTGTAGAACTTTGCAAAGGTGTTTGAACCTGACCAAGTAGCCGCTCGGCAGAGCTGTAATGCCGAGACCCCTCGGGCAGCTGCCCAAGAAGAGCCCACCTTCCTTGTGGAATGGGCCTTAACTGATTTAGGCAGCGGCAACCCATCCGCAGAATGAGCCTGCTGAATCGTGTTACAGATCCAGCAAGCAATAGTTTGCTTAGAAGCAGGCGCCCCAAGCTTGTTGGAAGCATACAGGATAAACAAAGATTCTGTTTTCCTGACCTTAGCCGTTCTGGCTACATAAACCTTCAAAGCCCTGACCACATCCAGTGACTCGGAATCCTCCAAGTCAGTAGTAGCCACAGGCACCACAATAGGTTGGTTTATATGAAAGGATGAAACCACTTTCGGCAGAAATTGTGGGCGGGTCCGCAATTCTGCTCTATCCGCATGGAAAACCAGATAAGGGCTTTTATGTGACAAAGCCGCCAATTCTGACACACGCCTAGCCGAAGCCAAGGCTGATAGCATGACCACCTTCCACGTGAGATATTTTACTTCCACCGTTCTTAGTGGTTCAAACCAGTGTGATTTCAGGAAACTCAACACCACGTTAAGATCCCAAGGTGCCACTGGAGGCACAAAAGGGGGCTGAATATGCAGCACTCCCTTTACAAACGTCTGAACTTCAGGCAGAGAAGCCAGTTCTTTTTTAAAGAAAATGGATAAGGCCGAAATTTGAACTTTAATGGAACCCACTTGAAGGCCCAAAAGTCACTCCCGACTGTAGGAAGTGAAGGAAACAGCCCAGCTGGAATTCCTCCGTAGGGGCATTCCTGGCCTCACACCAAGCCACATATTTTCGCCATATACGGTGATAATGTTGAGCCGTCACATCCTTCCTAGCCTCTATCAGCGTAGGAATGACCTCATCCGGAATGCCTTTTTCTGCTAGGATCCGGCGTTCAACCGCCAAGCCGTCAAACGCAGCCGCGGTAAGTCTTGGAACAGACAGGGCCCCTGTTGCACAAGTCCTGTCTTAGAGGCAGAGGCCACGGGACCTTTGTGAGCATTTCTTGCAGATCTGGATACCAAGTCCTTCTTTGCCTATCCGGAACAATGAGTATTGTTCTCACTCCTCTTTTTCTTATGATTCTCAGCACCTTGGGTATGAAAGGAAGAGGAGGAAATACATAGACCGACTGGAACACCCACGGTGTCACCAGTGCGTCCACAGCTATCGCCTGAGGGTCTCTTGACCTGGCGCAATATCTCTGCAGCTTTTTGTTGAGGCGGGATGCCATCATGTCCACCTGTGGCAGTTCCCACCGACTTGCAATCTGCGTGAAGACTTCTTGATGAAGTCCCCACTCTCCCGGGTGGAGGTCGTGCCTGCTGAGGAAGTCTGCTTCCCAGTTGTCCACTCCCGGAATGAACACTGCTGACAGTGCGCTTACGTGATTCTCCGCCCAGCGAAGAATTCTGGTGGCTTCTACCATCGCCACCCTGCTCCTTGTGCCGCCTTGGCGGTTTACATGAGCCACTGCGGTGATGTTGTCTGACTGAATCAGAACCGGTTGGTCGCGAAGCAGGGACTCCGCTTAACGTAGGGCGTTGTATATGGCCCTTAGTTCCAGGATGTTGATGTGAACGTAAGTCTCCTGACTTGACCACAGCCCTTGGAAATTTCTTCCCTGTGTGACTGCCCCCCACCCTCGGAGGCTTGCATCCGTGGTCACCAGGACCCAGTCCTGAATGCCGAATCTGCGACCTTCGAGAAGGTGAGCACTCTGCAGCCACCACAGGAGACACCCTGGCCCTGGGGGATAGGGTGATTAACCGATGCATCTGAAGATGTGATCCGGACCACTTGTCCAGTAAGTCCCATTGGAAGGTCCTCGCATGGAACCTGCCGAAGGGAATGACCTCGTATGATGCCACCATCCTTCCCAGGACTCGAGTGCAGTGATGCACTGACACCTGTTTTGGTTTTAATAGATTCCTGACCAGTGTCATGAGCTCCTGAGCTCTCTCTATCGGGAGATAAACCCTTTTCTGGTCTGTGTCTAGGATCATGCCTAGGAGAGGCAGATGAGCTGTAGGAACCAACTGCGACTTTGGAATATATAGAATCCAGCCGTGTTGCCGTTACACTTCCAGAGAAAGTGATACGCTGTTCAGCAACTGCTCTCTTGATCTCGCTTTTATGAGGAGATCGTCCAAGTACGGGATAATAGTGACACCTTGCTTCCGCAGGAGCACCATTATTTCCGCCATAACCTTGGTGAATATTCTCGGGCCGTGGAGAGACCAAACGGCAACGTCTGAAATTGGTAATGACAATCCCGTACCGCAATTCTGAGGTACGCCTGATGAGGTGGATAAATGGGGACATGAAGGTATGCATACTTTATGTCCAGAGTCACCATAAAATCTCCCCCTTTCAGGCTTGCAATGACCGCTCTTAGCGATTCCATCTTGAACTTGTACCTTTTCAGGTATATGTTCAGGGATTTTAAATTCAATATGGGTCTGACCGAACCGTCCGGTTTCGGGACTACAACATGGTCGAATAATAACCCCCTCCTTGTTGAAGGAGGGGAACCTTGACCACCACCTGTTGAAGATACAATTTGTGAATTGCAGTTAACACTGTTTCCCTCTCGTGGGGGGAAGCCGGCAGGGCCGTCGGTGAGGGGGCATCTCCTCAAAGTCCAGCTTGTATCCCTGAGACACAATATCTATTGCCCAGGGATCTAACAGGGAGTGAACCCTACTTGTGGCTGAACTTATGAAGGCGTGCCCCCACCGGGCCTTGCTCCGCATGTGGAGCCCCAGCGACATGCGGTGGATTTTGTAGAGGCCGGGGAGCACTTCTGTTCCTGGGAACTAGCTGTGTTGTGCAGCTTCTTTCCTCTGCCCCTGCCTCTGGCAAGAAAGGACGCACCTCGGACTTTCTTGTTTCTTTGTTCGAAAGGCTGCATTTGATAATGTCGTGCTTTCCTAGGCTGTGCAGGAATATAAGGCAAAATATCAGAATTACCAGCTATAGCTGTGGAGACCAGGTCCGAGAACCCTTCTCCACACAATCCTCAGCCTTCCATATGCCTCTCAAGTCGGCATCATCTGTCCATTGCATATTCTACAGGACACGTCAAGCAGAAATCGACATAGCTTTGACTCTAGGACCCAGTAGACTCATGTCTCTTTGGGCATGTTTTTTTATATATATATATATATATATATATATATATATATATATAAAAAAATATATATATATATATATATATATATATATCTCTTAAGACAGCATCTTTAATATATATATCTCTATATATAGATCTCTATATATAGATCTCTATATATAGATCTCTATATATAGATCTCTATATATCTCTATATATATATATATATATATATATATATATATATATATATATATATACACATACTAGGGTCTCAATCTCTGCTGATAAGGTACCTGTCCACACTGCCACAGCGCTATAAACCCATGCCGACACAATCGCCGGTCTGAGTAGTGTACCAGAATGTGCACGCTATCAGCAGGATCCCTGAGGATAGCTGTTACGTCAGGGCTACCTTTTGGGCAAACGTGACACCCTAGGGGAAGATTCCCATCGTATCCTGGCCCTAGTAGGGAAAGGATACTCCCTGAGAATTCTTCGTGGGAAACTGCAGTCTCTTGTCTGGAGATTCCCGCTCTTTTTCATCATGAGAGGAGGGAAATTTACCTCAGCTTTCTTCCCCTTAAACATGTGTACCCTTGTGTCAGGGACAGATGAGTCATCAGTGATAAGCAAATCATCTTTTATTACAATAATCATATATTGAATACTTTTCTGCCATTT
Source organism: Pseudophryne corroboree (assembly GCF_028390025.1). Lineage (NCBI taxonomy): Eukaryota > Metazoa > Chordata > Amphibia > Anura > Myobatrachidae > Pseudophryne > Pseudophryne corroboree. The sequence continues at coordinate 165,217,624 of NC_086448.1, forward strand.
TGGCTGTAACTTTGCATTATCGTAGTCGACACTGGAGTCAGACTCTGTGTCGATATCAGTGTCTATTATTTTGGATAGTGAGCATTGAGAGACTCTGAAGGTCTCTGCGACATAGGGACAGACATGGGTAGATTCCTGTCTGTTCTCTAATCTTTTGTGCAATAAATTCACCTTAGCACTTAATTACACATATCCAAACAGGTGTCGGCGTTGTCGACGGAGACACCCTCTCACACACATTTGCTCAATCTCCTCCTTAGGGGAGCCTTTTACCTCAGACATGTCGACACACACGTACCGACACACCACACACTCAGGGAATGCTCACCTGAAGACAATTCCCCCATAAGGCCCTTTGGAGAGACAGAGAGAGAGAGTATGCCAGCACACACCCCAGCGCTATTAACCCAGGAATAACACAGTAACTTAATGTTAACCCAGTAGCTGCTGTTTATATTGATTTTTGCGCCTAATTATGTGCCCCCCCTCTCTTTTTACCCTCTTCTACCGTGTAACTGCAGGGGAGAGGCTGGGGAGCTTCCTCTCAGCGGTGCTGTGGAGAAAAAAACATGGCGCTGGTGAGTGCTGAGGAAGAAGCCCTGCCCCCTCGACGGCGGGCTTCTGTCCCGCTTTCATGTACAATTTTTGGCGGGGGCTCATACATATATACAGTGCCCAACTGTATATATGCTAAACTTTTGCCAAAGAGGTCTCTAATTGCTGCCCAGGGCGCCCCCCCCCTGCGCCCTGCACCCTTACAGTGACCGGAGTATGTAGTGTGGGAGCAATGGCGCTACCTCAGTGAAGACTGGAGTCTTCTGCCGCCGATTTCGAAGTCTTCTTGCTTCTTTCACCCGGCTTCTGTCTTCCGGCTCTGCGAGGGGGACGGCGGCGCGGCTCCGGGATCGGACGACGAGGGTGAGATCCTGTGTACGATCCCTCTGGAGCTAATGGTGTCCAGTAGCATAAGAAGCAGGACCTATCTGCAGAGAGTAGGGCTGCTTCTCTCCCCTCAGTCCCACGATGCAGGGAGTCTGTTGCCAGCAGAGCTCCCTGAAAATAAAAAAACCTAACAAAATACTTTCTTATAGCAAGCTCAGGAGAGCTCAATAAACAGCACCCAGCTCGTCCGGGCACAGATTCAAACTGAGGTCTGGAGGAGGGACATAGAGGGAGGAGCCAGAGCACACCAGAATCTAAATTCTTTCTTAAAGTGCCCATGTCTCCTGCGGAGCCAGTCTATTCCCATGGTCCTTACGGAGTCCCCAGCATCCACTAGGACGTTAGAGAAATTGTATTTAACAGGGGGAGGTGATGTAGATATGAGGGTGCTGCCGATAGCAGGCTCTCTCTGGGGTACAAATAGAAAAGCAGTAGTTGAAGGGCAGTCTACCACTAGGTACTTCTCTGTAGCTTGGTTATTCTCCCACTGGAGATAGCACATACTGTACTACACTCAGGGCTAAAGGTTGCCCATCAGCCCCTGGAACTAGCTGCCAATCTCGGAGACAGGCCTAAAGGCCCATACACACTTGACGATGCACACGTCGTTAACGACCGTCATTAACGACTTCCCTTGAACAGCTGAGCAAACGACATGAGCATACACACTACCAACGACCAAAGACCATTCATCGTTGAAGCATCCAAGCTGAACAGTTTATTAAAATAATGAGCTGGGAACAGGGCTGGTGAACAGTGGCTTGGTCGTTGGTCGTTCACACCATACACATTCAACGACGTCTCTGGTCGGTAACGACCATAGTGGTAATTGAGCATACATGCTCCACAGATAAGCGAGGGTCGTTAACGTCCCGCGGGGCCGCGCATCGGTGGTCGTCGGATGCATACACACTTGACGATATAATGAGCGACGTCGTTGATGAGGGCTGAAATGAACGACGTCGCTCATTTTATCGTCAAGTGTGTATGGGCCTTAAGTTATACAACAGTTACAAGAAAACTGATCTTCCAGGGAATAGAACTAGTGAAGGGGCTGGGTAAGCAGCATCCTGCATAATATTCAGGACCTGGTTCACACACTACAGAGGAAAAAAACTAAATCTGGAAGAATGGCGAATTTGGCTTACACCTTGTAAAACAATTAAAACAACATCTGGAAAGTGAGACAGTAACCGGGGATACCTTTCCCACTGTAAGATCTGTGAGCTAGATGCCACACAAACAAGAAATACCAAATAGATGGAAGCCTCACTGACTCCCACCAGGCCAAGAGGGATTTCCAAATCCTATGCTAGTTACGTACTCAGAGCAAGTTCTGCCATGCAGGCTAGAATTATTGCAGGATGGCCAGAAGTGTGGATACGTGCACTTATTTCGAATAGATGTAACCTTTTACATCCAACTGCACAATTTCAGAAACTGGAGATGGTGCTCTGCCCGCTTCTTGGGGTGGCCCCTTATAAGAAATTCAACCAGAAATTGATCATAACCCCTACCCCCACAATGGCATAGAAATGCAGCCCAGTAAGGTTAAGACATTAGCAAAGACCTGTGAAGCTGATAGGTCAAAAAGGAGTTACTGAAACTGGAAGCGAGATCCCTGGAAAGCCAATGAGATGAATCAGATCTGCTGCCAGAATGCTTGAATACAAACATAGGCATTTTTTATATACAGAAACACTTGAAAGTCTACTTCCTTCATGGCCTAAATCACCAACAATCCCATTTAAGGGATTATTCAAGTGCCTTCTCATGCAATACAGAAGCCATTCATCTTGGCCAGCAGAAAGTAATTTTATTAAAAAGCCTGGCTACTATAATGACTGCAGCATGCAACACTACTCCCAGAGAGAAATCCTTGGGCATTAGAGGATTGGTCTAATACAGGCATGTCCAAACTGCCGCCCTCCAGCTGTTGAAAAACTACACATCCCAGCATGCCCTGACACAGCTTTAGCATTCTCTGACAGCAAAACTATGTCAGGGCATTCTGGGAAATTTCACAACAGCTGAAGGGCCGCAGTTTGGACATGCCTGGTCTAATATATCTGCCCAAGGAGTGAAAGCAACATATTTTAACTTGTTTCAGTGTGGGAGGAAACTCACACTAACCCCTCTAGAATCTTTTTCACTCTGCATCCCAAATGAAACTGAACCATAGTTCAAATGCTACAAAGCAGGAAAGCTAAATGCTGTCCACGGGATCCGGTCTGAAGATCGACAGTGTCTAGGTCGACAATGTTTAGGTCGACCACTATAGGTCGACAGTCACTAGGTCGACATGGATGGAAGGTCGACAGGGTTTCTAGGTCGACATGTGCTAGGTCGACAGGTCTAAAGGTCGACATGAGTTTAAAAAAAAAATGTTTTGGATTTTTTCATACTTAACGATCCACGTGGACTACGATTGGAACGGTAAAGTGTGCCAAGCGAAGCGGTAGCGGAGCGAAGGCACCATGCCCGAAGCATGGCGAGCGAAGCGAGCCATGCGAGGGGGCGCGGTGCACTAATTTGGGATCCCAGTCACTTTACGAAGAAAACGACACAAAAAAATAAATAAAAAAATCCTCATGTCGACCTTTAGACCTGTCGACCTAGCACATGTCGACCTAGAAACCCTGTCGACCTAGCACATGTCGACCTAGAAACCCTGTCGACCTTCCATCCATGTCGACCTAGTGACTGTCGACCTAAACATTGTCGACCTAGATACTGTCGATAAAACGAACCACACCCGCTGTCCACAGCTGTGTAACTTTTCAGTTCTAAAACAGAATGAGGAATTCAGAAACGAATAAAGCAGAATTTAAAGAGGATGCATTATCTTCCTTCACTTGGTAAGATGATTCTAATTTTATAATTTTCACAGACCCTATATGGCAAAGAAAGACATAAAACCATATTTTACTGATCCCTCCTCCCTTCCTTGATAGGACACAAGTTGCCAAGATCCTACAAGAAAGGAGAACTACCAGGGTCACTAATACCCAGAAAAACTTGCTCTGTATGTTGTTTGGTGTACATTCACTTTTCATTGTCAAATTAATATGTATTGTTTCACAACAACTTATTTTTGTGCACTCTAGTTCACGACAGATGGGGTATTCTTAAGTTTTTCTTAAGGAAACGTTATTGTCAATGGCCTGTTTATGTTACAGGAATTCCTTATTTACAGTAATATTTATTGTTAATATTACAAACATTGAACCAAAGGTATAAAGGAGCACGGAATGTATGAGGTGCACTTGTGCTTTGGGGCAGTGGTGGCCAACCTGTGGCTCTTGAGCCTCATGCGGCTCTTTCTTTATTCAAATGTGGCTCCCCACGCTCGAAGTCACATGATCACAACAGATCCGGAAACTGCTGCACTCCAGCCAGACAGTCAGCAGCAGCAGCAGCAGCACTACGGGGACTGAGAACTGAGAGAGCCTGATACTAGAGGTGAGACACCCACTGGCAAACAGAGGACACATAAGGGGGGCTGTAGTGACACATGAGGGTCCTGGCAGGAGTGACACAGGAGAGTGCTAGCAGGAGTGACTCATGGGTGAGCTGGCTGGAGTGACATACTGTAGGAGTGTGCTAGCAGGAGTGACACAGGAGAGTGCTAGCAGGAGTGACTCATGGGTGAGCTGGCTGGAGTGACATACTGTAGGAGTGTGCTAGCAGGAGTGACACAGGAGAGTGCTAGCAGGAGTGACTCATGGGTGAGCTGGCTGGAGTGACATACTGTAGGAGTGTGCTAGCAGGAGTGACACAGGAGAGTGCTAGCAGGAGTGACTCATGGGGGAGCTGGCTGGAGTGACATACTGTAGGAGTGTGCTAGCAGGAGTGACACATGAGGTAGCTGGCTGAAGTGACACAGGAGGGTACTGGTTGGAGTGACACATGCGGGAGCAGAAGTGTATTATGTTTATCTGGCTTTTTCAATATATTTTATGTGGATCTTTCTTTCTCAGTTATTTTATGTGGAAGTGGCTTTTTAAATATATTTTATGTTAGATCTGGCTTTAAAAATGTATTTTATGTGCATCTGTTTTTTTTAATGTATTTTATACCAGAGGCGTGGCCTAGCAGGCACAAGGCCACACCCCATTTTTGCATGTGCGTCTACGGCTCGATGTCGGCTCTTTGACATGCCTAACAAAATGTTTGGCTCTTTGTTTCTGACTGGTCGGCCACCCCTGCTTTGGGGAATGAGGATTTCCAAGACTAAAGTGGATAGACTTGAACCAGGCAGGAAAGGACTACAGTAAGTGAGCCTTTCCGCTCCAGGAAAAGTATGTTGTTTACAAACTGTGTTTGGGAACAACCCACCCTGGCTCCAATATTGTTTGGAGCAGTGGTTCTCAACTTGTGGTACTAGTATGCCCAGGGGTACTTAAAGTGTTCTGTACTGCGGGAGTGGGCCAGGATATTCAGGCAATAAATAGGGAAAAGCCGGATTCTAGTGATCTCTAGCCTCACGCATCACAAAGGACCCTGTTAACAAAATTAAAAAGTCTTTGTCTGCAAAAGAAAGAATGTGGACCTTCGTTTTATTGTAAATTTATAAAATGTATTCTATTCTTCTGTAATATTTTTCAAATCATACTGATAGCACATTAATTGCTTTTGTATATGGTGACACGTAAATATTTTGGGCGGTATCCTATTAGCGGCGGTACTTTCCCGCTGCTAATAGGATCGCCGGGGGCTATCCTATTATCAGCGCCACTTTCCCGCTACTAATGGGATCGCCGGGGGCTATCCTATTAGCCCCGATGCTGGCACTTATTGGGGATTACGCTTCATCAGGCACCCAAAGCATAATCCGCGATAACGGGCCGAAGCCACAAAAACGCATGGGATCCGGGGACTTATTTCCGATCCCATGTGTTATCGCACAATCGCGGGTCCAATTTCAGCCGATAATAAACAGCCTATAATAAGAATTTACTTACCGATAATTCTATTTCTCGTAGTCCGTAGTGGATGCTGGGGACTCAGTAAGGACCATGGGGAATAGCGGCTCCGCAGGAGACTGGGTACATCTAAAGAAAGCTTTAGGACTATCTGGTGTGCACTGGCTCCTCCCCCCATGACCCTCCTCCAAGCCTCAGTTAGGATACTGTGCCCGGACGAGCGTACACAATAAGGAAGGATTTTGAATCCCGGGTAAGACTCATACCAGCCACACCAATCACACCGTATAACCTGTGATCTGAACCCAGTTAACAGCATGATAACAGAGGAGCCTCTGAAAGATGGCTCACAACAATAATAACCCGATTTTTGTAACAATAACTATGTACAAGTATTGCAGACAATCCGCACTTGGGATGGGCGCCCAGCATCCACTACGGACTACGAGAAATAGAATTATCGGTAAGTAAATTCTTATTTTCTCTAACGTCCTAAGTGGATGCTGGGGACTCCGTAAGGACCATGGGGATTATACCAAAGCTCCCAAACGGGCGGGAGAGTGCGGATGACTCTGCAGCACCAAATGAGAGAACTCCAGGTCCTCCTCAGCCAGGATATCAATTTTGTAGAATTTTACAAACGTATTTGCTCCTGACCAAGTAGCTGCTCGGCAAAGTTGTAAAGCCGAGACCCCTCGGGCAGCCGCCCAAGATGAGCCCACCTTCCTTGTGGAGTGGGCATTTACAGATTTTTGGCTGTGGCAGGCCTGCCACAGAATGTGCAAGCTGAATTGTACTACAAATCCAACGAGCAATAGTCTGCTTAGAAGCAGGAGCACCCAGCTTGTTGGGTGCACACAGGATAAACAGCGAGTCAGATTTCCTGACTCCAGCCGTCCTGGAAACATATATTTTCAGGGCACTGACAACGTCTAGCAACTTGGAGGCCTCCAAGTCCCTAGTAGCCGCAGGCACCACCAATAGGTTGGTTCAGGTGAGACGCTGAAACCACCTTGGGGAGAAACTGAGGACGAGTCCTCAATTCCGCCCTGTCCGAATGGAAAATCAGATAAGGGCTTTTTCAGGATAAAGCCGCCAATTCTGACACGCGCCTGGCCGAGGCCAGGGCCAACAGCATGACCACTTTCCATGTGAGATATTTTAACTCCACAGATTTAAGTGGTTCAAACCAATGTGACTTTTGGAACCCAAAACTACATTGAGATCCCAAAGTGCCACTGGAGGCACAAAAGGAGGCTGTATATGCAGTACCCCTTTTACAAACGTCTGAACTTCAGGGACTGAAGCTAGTTCTTTTTGGAAGAAAATTGACAGGGCCGAAATTTGAACCTTAATGGACCCCAATTTCAGGCCCATAGACATTCCTGTTTGCAGGAAATGTAGGAATCGACCCAGTTGAATTTCCTCCGTCGGGCCTTACTGGCCTCGCACCACGCAACATATTTTCGCCAATTGCGGTGATAATGTTTTTGCGGTTACATCCTTCCTGGCTTTGATCAGGATAGGGATGACTTCATCCGGAATGCCTTTTTTCCTTCAGGATCCGGCGTTCAACCGCCATGCCGTCAAACGCAGCCACGGTAAGTCTTGGAACAGACAGGGTCCTTGCTGGAGCAGGTCCCTTCTTAGAGGTAGAGGCCACGGATCCTCCGTGAGCATCTCTTGAAGTTCCGGTTACCAAGTCCTTCTTGGCCAATCCGGAACCACGAATATAGTGCTTACTCCTCTCCATCTTATCAATCTCAGTACCTTGGGTATGAGAGGCAGAGGAGGGAACACATACCCTGACTGGTACACCCACGGTGTTACCAGAGCGTCTACAGCTTATTGCCTGAGGGTCCCTGGACCTGGCGCAATACCTGTCGAGTTTTTAATCATGTGGAAGACATCTGGGTGAAGTCCCCACTCTCCCGGGTGGAGGTCGTGCTGAGGAATTCTGCTTCCCAGTTGTCCACTCCCGGAATGAATACTGCTGACAGTGCTATCACATGATTTTCCGCCCAGCGAAGAATCCTTGCAGCTTCTGCCATTGCCCTCCTGCTTCTTGTGCCACCCTGTCTGTTTACGTGGGTGACTGCCGTGATGTTGTCCGACTGGATCAACACCGGCTGACCTTGAAGCAGAGGTCTTGCTAAGCTTAGAGCATTGTAAATGTCCCTTAGCTTCAGGATATTTATGTGAAGTGATGTCTCCAGGCTTGACCATAAGCCCTGGATATTCCTTCCCTGTGTGACTGCTCCCCAGCCTCGCAGGCTGGCATCAGTGGTCACCAGGACCCAGTCCTGAATGCCTAATCTGCGGCCCTCTAGAAGATGAGCACTCTGCAACCACCACAGGAGGGACACCCTTGTCCTTGGTGACAGGGTTATCCGCTGATGCATCTGAAGATGCGATCCGGACCATTTGTCCAGCAGGTCCCACTGGAAAGTTCTTGCGTGGAATCTGCCGAATGGGATTGCTTCGTAGGAAGCCACCATTTTACCCAGAACCCTTGTGCATTGATGCACTGAGACTTGGCTCGGTTTTAGGAGGTTCCTGACTAGCTCGGATAACTCCCTGGCTTTCTCCTCCGGGAGAAACACCTTTTTCTGGACTGTGTCCAGGATCATCCCTAGGAACAGAAGACACGTCGTCGGAACCAGGTGCGATTTTGGAATATTGAGAATCCAATCGTGCTGCCGCAACACTACCTGAGATAGTGCTACACCGACCTCCAACTGTTCCCTGGATCTTACCCGTATCAGGGAATTGTCCAAGGAAAGGATAACTAAAATTCACTTCCTTCGAAGGAATATCATCATTTCGGCCATTACCTTGGTAAAGACCTGGGGTGCCGTGTACCATCCATACGGCAGCGTCTGAACTGATAGTGACAGTTCTGTACCATAAACCTGAGGTACCCTTGGTGAGAAGGGTAAATTTTGACATGAAGGTAAGCATCCTTGATGTCCCGAGACATCATGTAGTCCCCTTCTTCCAGGTTCGCAATCACTGCTCTGAGTGACTCAATCTTGAATTTGAACCTCTGTACGTAAGTGTTCAAAGATTTTAGATTTAGAATCGGTCTCACCGAGCCGTCCGGCTTCGGTACCACAACAGTGTGGAATAATACCCCATTCCCTGTTGCAGGAGGGGTATCTTGATTATCACCTGCTGGGAATACAGCATGTGAATGGCTTCCAAAACTGTCTCCCTGTCAGAAGGAGACATCGGTAAAGCCGACTTTAGGAAACGGCGAGGGGGAGACGTCTCGAATTCTAATTTGTACCCCTGAGATATCACCTGAAGGATCCAGGGGTCTACTTGCGAGTGAGCCCACTGCGCGCTGAAATTCATTGAGACGGGCCCCCCACCGTGCCTGATTCTGCTTGTAAAGCCCCAGCGTATACTGAGGGCTTGGCAGAGGCGGGAGAGGGTTTCTGTTCCTGGGAACTGGCTGATTTCTGCAGCCTTTTTCCTCTCCCTCTGTCACGGGGCAGAAATGAGGAACCTTTTGCCCGCTTGTCCACGAAAAGACTGCGCCTGATAATACGGCGTCTTCTCATGTTGAGAGGCGACCTGGGGTACAAACGTGGAATTCCCAGCTGTTGCCGTGGCCACCAGGTCTGAAAGACCGACCCCAAATAACTCCTCCCTTAATAAAGCAATACTTCCAAATGCCGTTTGGAATACGCATCACCTGACCACTGACGTGTCCATAACCCTCTACTGGTAGAAATGGACAACGCGCTTAGACTTGATGCCAGTCGGCAAATATTCCGCTGTGCATCACGCATATATAAAAATGCATCTTTTAAATGCTCTATAGGCAAAAATATACTGTCCCTATCTAGGGTATCAATATTTTCAGTCAGGGAATCCGACCACGCCAACCCAGCACTGCACATCCAGGCTGAGGCGATTGCTGGTCGCAGTATAACATCAGTATGTGTGTAAATACCTTTTAGGATACCCTCCTGCTTTCTATCAGCAGGATCCTTAAGGGCGGCCATCTCAGGCGAAGGTAGAGCCCTTACAAGCGTGTAAGCGCTTTATCCCCCCTAGGGGGTGTTTCCCAACGCACCCTAACCTCTGGCGGGAAAGGATATAATGCCAATAACATTTTAGAAATTATCCGTTGTTATCGGGGGAAACCCACGCATCATCACACACCTCATTTAATTTCTCAGATTCAGGAAAACTACAGGTAGTTTTTCCTCACCGAACTTAATACCCCTTTTTTGGTGGTACTCGTATTATCAGAAATGTGTAAAACATTTTTCATTGCCTCAATCATGTAACGTGTGGCCCTACTGGAAGTCACATTCGTCTCTTCACCGTCGACACTGGAGTCAGTATCCGTGTCGGCGTCTATATCTGCCATCTGAGGTAACGGGCGCTTTAGAGCCCCTGACGGCCTATGAGACGTCTGGACAGGCACAAGCTGAGTAGCCGGCTGTCTCATGTCAACCACTGTCTTTTATACAGAGCTGACACTGTCACGTAATTCCTTCCAACAGTTCATCCACTCAGGTGTCGACCCCCTAGGGGGTGACATCACTATTACAGGCAATCTGCTCCGTCTCCACATCATTTTTCTCCTCATACATGTCGACACAAAAGTACCGACATACAGCACACACACAGGGAATGCTCTGATAGAGGACAGGACCCCACTAGCCCTTTGGGGAGACAGAGGGAGAGTTTGCCAGCACACACCAGAGCGCTATATATATACAGGGATAACCTTATATAAGTGTTTTTCCCCTTATAGCTGCTGTATAGTTAATACTGCGCCTAATTAGTGCCCCCCTCTCTTTTTTTTAACCCTTTCTGTAGTGTAGTGACTGCAGGGGAGAGACAGGGAGCTTCCCTCCAACGGAGCTGTGAGGGAAAATGGCGCCAGTGTGCTGAGGAGATAGGCTCCGCCCCTTTTTCGCTGACTTTTCTCCTGCTTTTTTATGGATTCTGGCAGGGGTTAAATGCATCCATATAGCCCAGGAGCAATATGTGATGCATTTTTTTGCCATCCAAGGTGTTTTTATTGCGTCTCAGGGCGCCCCCCCCCCAACGCCCTGCACCCTCAGTGACCGAAGTGTGAAGTGTGCTGAGAGCAATGGCGCACAGCTGCAGTGCTGTGCGCTACCTTGTTGAAGACAGGACGTCTTCTGCCGCCGATTTTCCGGACCTCTTCTGCCTTCTGGCTCTGTAAGGGGGCCGGCGGCGCGGCTCTGGGACCCATCCAAGCTGGGCCTGTGATCGTCCCTCTGGAGCTAATGTCCAGTAGCCTAAGAAGCCCAATCCACTCTGCACGCAGGTGAGTTCGCTTCTTCTCCCCTTAGTCCCTCGATGCAGTGAGCCTGTTGCCAGCAGGTCTCACTGAAAATAAAAAACCTAATCTAAAACTTTCACTAAGAAGCTCAGGAGAGCCCCTAGTGTGCACCCTTCTCGTTCGGGCACAGAGATCTAACTGGGGCTTGGAGGAGGGTCATGGGGGGAGGAGCCAGTGCACACCAGATAGTCCTAAAGCTTTCTTTAGATGTGCCCAGTCTCCTGCGGAGCCGCTATTCCCCATGGTCCTTACGGAGTCCCCAGCATCCACTTAGGACGTTAGAGAAAATTGGATATCGCGTTAATGACCATCAGTCATTAATCGCGATATCCGGCCATTTTTAACGACCGGAAGAGCATTGGCGTTACTAAGATATCGCCCCTTTATCGAATGAAAATTATATTCATTACTAATTATTGCTTTACAAATGTTGGGGGTATAAATATCGCAAATGGCATGCCAAGGGGTGAAAAATAATTGAGAACCACTGGTTTGAAGGAGTAATGCCCTGGGGGTGCCACCTGGGACTGTGGAGGGACACAAGTGCACAGAGAGGAACAGACTGTAATACAAGTGACTTAATCTGAAAGTGCCACATGTATGGGTCATGTGTTTAGGACATGATTTGTCCTGAACCCTTTAAGCAAGAGTTTCCCGGGGAACATAAGTAACCATCTGTCCCCACTATTGATGTCTCTATGCAGTGACATCTGTGTGCCCTAAACTCAATTGGATAATCTCAAAATCTAGAAATAAAAGTTAGTAGTATGTTATGAGCCTGATTTGATCTTCATGTTAGAAAATAGTAGCATGCTTTGGACATCAAAAATTTTGTGATGCATTAGGAACACTTTCTTCAACTCCTTTTGGTTTGAATGGGAAAAATCTCTCCCATGAAATACAGACATTGCCAATACGTGGAATTTACTATTCTTCAGGCAGAACCCAACTTTTACATCCATAGATCACTACTAACAAGGAGAAAGTGTTGGTGGTAATAGATTGGATTAAGAGTTTCAGGGACTGGTATTAAAGAGGACTAGACAGACAAGTAAATGACCCTTCAAAGACTCACCAATGCACTTGCTTGCCTTCCTATTGATTTTACATCAGCAGAACAACCCTTCATAGACTGTAAGCCTTCCTCGGCTTTGTGATGGAACATGACAGGTTGTTTCTTGTTTTTGAGCAAGTGTTTGAGTAATTCATTTCCGGATTCCAGTTTTCCTGAGGGGCCAGAGGCTTGATAAGAATCTATTTCCATGGAAAGTGCACTGTGCGATGTGGCTTTATCTTCTTCAATTTTAAGCCCAAATGATGAACGTTTTTCTTTGGAGTCAAGTTGCTCCGGAGTCTGATCTCCATCTGCTTGCTCCAATTTGATTTCCTGAATATTAACATTATCTTTACTGTGCAGTTGACCAATCTCATGGTCTTTCTTGGGTTCTTGAAATATGTGCTTCACATCTTTAGGGAGAAGCGGGTCTTCCAACTCCGTACATTTGTTATTTGCAGAATTTGGGGTTGAGGAACGAATTAAATCGGCTAAATGCTCTCCTTGATAGCCAAGTTCATTAGGAGCACTAACGGTTGGCGTTGAGGCTTCTGAGATACTTGGAGTTAGAGGAGCTGTCGCATCAGACCGTGGGGTGGAGGGTGGTGACTTTAGAGAGTCCAAATCCTCATCTTTTTTCTTCTTTCGTGGCCTTTTCTTCTTGGCTTTCTCTTCTGGAATGATTTCAGAATACAACTGTATGAGCGACTGACTTGGACTTTGAAAATTTGTGGAATTTACAGGCCTCTCCTGTCCACAAGGGTTTCCATTATCTGAAGCTGGCGATGCGTTTGGCATAAAGGCAGGACGACACGGTGTCTGTGGAAACGCAGACTGGTTATCTGTTCTGTATGGTGAAAGAGATCTTTGATCAGAATTTTGTATAAATGGAGTATCAGGCGGAGAGTTTGCCATGTTTTGATGGGGTAATACATGTCCTGTTTGTGCTTGCTGCTGTGGTGACTGCTGAAGAGGTTGTGGAGACTGTATGAAGTCAGCCTGTATATCAGATGTGAAAAAAGGCATTTGTGATAAAGGCCTATTATTGAGGTCTGGTGGAACAATGCCTTGTTGTTCCATTTCAAGCCTTTGCTGCAGAGCTCGCTGACGATCCACCTCTTGCATGAGCTGTACTCTCTGCCGCTCTTGCTGTTCACGCAATCTTTCTTTGCGCTCTCTCTCTTGGAAAGTTTCACTGAAAGGATTATTGTCATCGAACTCAACCCTGGGTGGCGCGTTGGGATTAGCTTGGGCAGCTGGACCTGGAATTTCAGAACTGATAGGATGCTGCATACTTGGAGGACTGACCTGTGCAAGTCCCCTGGCAGTATGTGGAGGCTGCCAGCCTGGCATGTTTGGCATTCTTGGTTGATTGGGCTGGCCTGATATGATCGGTCCAGGTGACTGTAGTGTTTGCGGAAGAGGAAAATTCTGTGGATTCATCGTTGTAGGTGCGCCTCCGGATATTAAGGTTTGCTGTGCTCCGGGCATTAGAGGTGCCACTGAAAACTGATGCTGCTTGTTTCTGTATTCTTCAATAAGCTCTGTGTGTTCTTTTTGCTGTTTTCGTATCTAACAATAAAAAAAAACATACTCCTTTAGAGACGGAACTGAAATTATCTAGAATTATTAAAGACAAACTGCATAGTATGTTCCTAAACACTCAGCATATGCAAAGGAGGGGCCTTCTGCTGTATTCCACTAATATACTACAAAGCAGGGGTGCTCTAAAAGTGTTGTTACATATTACAAATTATTAACTCCATAAATTCACTTTTGACAATATAATAAAGTACACACAGTATGATACATACATATAATATTACCGTATATACTCGATTATAAGCCTACTTTTTCAGCATGTTTTTTTGTGCTGAAAAAGCCACCTTGGCTTATAATCGAGTCAGCGTTGAGGGACACAGAGAGCGCAGCGCGCGGCTCTCCTGTGTCCCTCCTGCATCTCCAGCAGCATGAACCGGCACTTCCTTTAACACACGCCGCTGCCGCCCGAGATGCAGGAGGGACACAGGAGAGCCGCTCGCTGCGCTCTCCGTGTCCCTCATTCAGAAGACAGCGCGGGAGCGACGGAGGGTAAGTATCTGGCACTGTGGGGCATATCAGGCACTGTGGGGCATATCAGGCACTGTGGGGCATATCAGGCACTGTGGGGCTTATCAGGCACATCTGGCACTGTGGGGCATATCAGGCACTGTGGGGCATATCAGGCACATCTGGCACTGTGGGGCATATCAGGCACTGTGGGGCATATCAGGCACTGTGGGGCATATCAAGCACTGTGGGGCATATCAAGCACTGTGGGGCATATCAAGCACATCTGGCACTGTGGGGCATATCAGGCACTGTGGGGCATATCAGGCATATCTGGCACTGTGGGGCACATCTGGCACTGTGGGGCACATCAGGCATATCAGGCACTGTGGGGCATATCAGGCACATCTGGCACTGTGGGGCACATCTGGCACTGTGGGGCACATCTGGCACTGTGGGGCATATCTGTCACATCTGGCACTGTGGAGCATATCAGGCATATCTGGCACTGTGGGGGCATATCTGGCAGTATGAGGGCATATCTGGCAGTATGAGGGCATATCTGGCACTGAGGGCTGTGTACGGCTAGAGCTGCATTTCCCACCCTAGGCTTATACTCGAGTGAATAAGTTTTCCCAGGTTTTTGGGGTAAAATTAGGTGCCTCGGCTTATATACGGGTCGACTTATACTCGAGTATATACGGTATATATATATATATTATAATACAGTATGCGAAATACAAAAAAAGGTTACTCTGTATGAAATAAGAGTTCCACATATTACTACATATGGTAAAACGTGCTAATTAGGGAGAGAACTCGCCAATCCGGCCAGTCTCTTCACTCAATTACATAATTAGTCCCATTATTATTCTTTCGTTTTTCCTTTACATATGGATTGAGTCACGTATGAACCAAAGAACAAACGGTCTTGATACAGGAAATTACACTTGGCCCCAAAAACCTAGAGTCCTGTGTTTTTAAGTATTAAGTCTCCAGATTAAGTCATATGGGAAGGAGAACTAGGAGTGTGATCACTAAGTGACATGTACCTGCTCCAGCTGCTTTTGCACCATGCTTTGCTGCTCTGTGACGTGCTTCAGCTGCTCCGCATCCTCCTCCGGAAACTCACGACCCGCTTTCTTAGCTGTTCTCTGCTTGGCCGACAATGCTTTTTTAGATTTTCTGTGAGCCCCAATTTGTTCCTCCAGGAATTTCTGCTGAATTTGAAGCAGTTGCTGAGTCTCTTGCAGCCATTCCTCGTACTGTTTTTTCTGAGAGTCATCTGTATAACAAAAAAATAAATAAATAAAATTATAAAAAGGGTAAAGCTGGGTACACACAGGAGTGACTAGCAATTGTTCCGACTTTACCGACGATTTCCTGAGCCCAAAACAAGTGAGATTGAGAGTACACACTCTGCAATCTTGCTAACAACCGGATATATTTTATCGTTTGGTCACGTTATTTATTGTTGCTGTTGTACACACTAGAACCACCATCATGCCAATCCATTCTAGAGAGTGGCATGAAGGCAACGTCAAATCAGTGTGATATAATGTTTGCCGTGCACACTGCACATTAGGCACCAAAACGCTATCGCTAGGCTCGATGAGCAGCACATCAAACTTGACGACGTTGCATGAGACCGCGGGAGTGTGCATATTGAGTGTACACTGAGCGATGTAGATAAATCCTTCGACATTGCTCCGTTGTGTACCTGGCTTAAGGTAACTAATTTCCTGAATAAAAACCAAACCTATATACAGATGAGAACACCAGTGTTCATAAAAGAGGATTTCTGTACTTAACCTTAAATCCATTTCTTTGAATTATTTTCTGTATAGAGGGCACTGGTGCAGAAAAAAGCACTTAAAGCAAACGTATACCTGTTTGTACTCTACCCCTCTTCGGGGTGTATTCAATTGGCGTCGGATCCTCTCCAACGGAGAGGACCCGACACTGCACTATTCAATTTGCGGGAGTTTCCGACAGGTTTAGCCCATTCTTCGACAATGCCGATCCGACTTTTTTTAAAGTCTGATCGGCATTGTCGAAAACGGGCCAAAAACCTGTCGAAAATGCCTGCAAATCCGACAAAATACGTTGATCCGCAGCTAATCCGCCGATCCACATGTTTTCCGACAAGTCGGAATTGCCGACGGCACTTGATTTGAATAGGTAGAATACAGATTCGACCTAATAAAGTCGGAAACTGACTTTTTCCGACAAGTCGGGAATTTAGACAGTAATTGAATACACACCTATATCTCTTACCCAACAGGAGCTCAGTTTTCAGACTAACCAATCACATATGACAGAACAGAACTAAGCAATCAAAAGAGAACACGACTGCTTCAGATGAAATTTTGACATCTTTGTGCTCTAATAGGGATTGGTGCTCAGGACAATCTAGTCCTTGTGAAAGACCAGATATGGTGAACTAAAAGATAGAATGGTGTCTGAATTAGCTGCCTAACTGGTGCAATGGCCGGCAAACAACGTAAGTGGATAAATGGCCAAATTCAGAGATGATCGCAGCAGCAAATTTGTTAGCAGTTAGGCAAAACCATATGCACTACAGGGGGGCAGATAAAACATGTGCAGAGAGAGTTAGATTTGGGTGGGGTGTGTTCAAACTGAAATCTAAATTGCAGTGTAAAAATAAAGCAGCCGGTATGTACCCTGCACAGAAACAAAATAACCCACCCAAATCTAACTATCTGCACACGTTATATCTGCCCCCCCCCCCCCCCCCCCCCCTGCAGTGCAAATGGTTTTGCCCAAGTGCTTACAAATTTGCTGCTGCGTTCAACTCTGAATTACCCCCAAAATACAGATGTAACTAACTTGACTGAACAGATTTTGGCTGTTTTTCGGCATTTGGGAAAAATTGTTGATTGTCATTTGCTTCCAGATTTTCATCCCAACCAGCCAACTACTTGTATGAAACATGGTCAATTTGGTTGAAATGGAGTTTAATTAGACTCAACACAATCAAGCCTGAATATGGTCAACCCTGTTGAATCTAATGATCACTTTAATAGAATCTTTCCAGCAAAGGGGAGATAGCTAAAAAGTCCCAGCAAGCAACACAGACATCCGCGACCAAAAGATATTCCAGAAGAGATGAGGAAGTTTTCAAAATATATAATTCTGAAAAGGGTTACAAATCCATTTCTAAGGCTCCGTGACTCCAGCGGACCACAGTAACAGCTATTATCTGCAAATGGAGAAAACGTGGAACAATGGTGAACCTTGCCAGGAGTGGCTGGCCTACCAACATTCTCTGAGTGCGCACAGATAATAGGATTTTGGTACTTACCAGGTAAATCCTTTTCTTTGAATCCATAGGGGGCACTGGAGTACTCTTGGGATATGGATGGTTCCACAGGAACTAGGCACTGAATAGTTAAACTTTGACTATACCTCCCCTCCATATCCCAGAGTACCTCAGTGTTTTTTACTGAGCCGAACTGGAGCTATAGAGGTTGACAATGGAGAAAAACATATAACCAAAAAAAAAAACCGGACAACAATAAAGTTGACACAAAACAAATCTGACAACTAACAGTTGACACCAACCCGATAAATTTCTAATTTGAAACAGTCGGTAGGAGTGTGTTACCATAATATTCCCTGCACTTACCACAACCAGGTAACAACTGCTCTGGGTGGGCGTCCAGTGCCCCCTATGGATTCAAAGAAAAGGTTTTACCTGGTAAGTACCAAAATCCTATTTTCTTTTTCATCCACTAGGGGTCACTGGAGTACTCTTGGGACGTACCAATGTTTCCCCCGTGGACGGGAGAGCTATTTGGCACCTGTAACACTAAACGGGCAAAGCTAGATGCTGATGCCGCAAAAGTATCAAACTTATAAAAGCGCACAAACGTGTGCACTGACGACCATGTAGCCGCACGGCAAAGCTGTGTCGTAGAAGCTCCACGACCAGCTGCCCATGAAGTTCCCACAGAACGTGTGGAATGAGCTGTTACCGATGTAGGCGGCTGTAACCTAGCCTGAAGATAAGCCTGACGTATGGTCAGTTTTATCCATCTGGATAAGGTCTGCTTAGAGGCTGGCCAACCTCTCTTGGCAGCATCATAGAGAACAAACAATGTATCCGTCTTACGAACTGTAGACGTTCGGGATACATAAACGCGTAAAGCGCGTACCACATCCAGAGTTTCAGAATGTCCTGTCAACACAGGAACTACTATTGGTTGGTTGATGTGAAAAGATGACACTACTTTTGGTAAGAAAGCGGGATTCGTCCGAAGTTCCGCTCTGTCATCATGAAACACCAAATACGGTGGCTTGCATGACAAGGCACCCATATCTGAAACCCGCCTTGCCGAAGCCAAGGCTAGGAGAAAAATCGTTTTCCAAGTGAGAAACTTAATATCCACTTCTTGTAAGGGTTCAAAATATGAAGACTGTAAAAAATCTAACACCAGATTCAAGTCCCATGGCGCAGTAGGTGGAGTGAATGGAGGTTGTACTCTGAGGACACCCTGCATAAAGGTGTGTACCGACGGTAATAGAGCCAATCTTCTTTGAAAGTAAATTGACAAAGCAGATATCTGCACCTTTAGTGTAGATAAACGTAGACCTCCGTCTAACCCCATCTGTAGAAATTACAAAAGACGGGATAACTTGAAAGAAGATGTCGGAACCTTCCGAGCTTCACACCAACCTATATAGGCACGCCAAATTCTGTAATAATGAGCTGCCGTAACTGGCTTCCTAGCTCGTAACATGGTTGGAATGACTGATTCTGGAATGCCCTCTTTCCTTAAGAGGGCGGTCTCAACAGCCACCCCGTCAAACGCAGCCGCGCTAAATCGGGGTAAAGGAACGGACCCTGTTGTAACAGATCCGGACGTAGTGGGAGCGGCCAAAAATCGTCTGCGAGTAATCCGCGAAGATCTGAGAACCAAGCTCTCCGTGGCCAATGAGGCGCCACTAGTATGACTGTGACGGACTCTCTTTTGATCCGTTTTAGCAATAGAGGGAGCAGCGGAAACGGTGGAAACAGATACACTAGACTGTATGGCCACCTGACTGTGAGAGCATCCACCACCACTGCCTCTGGATCTCTCGTTCTGGACACATACTGGGGCGTTTGATGATTGTGGCGAGATGCCATCAGATCCACCTGCGGTAACCCCACCTCTGGACCAGCATGTGAAACACTTCTGGATTTAATGCCCATTCTCCTGGATGAAAATCCCGACGACTGAGATAATCCGCCTCCCAGTTGTCCACTCCCGGAATGAACACTGCTGACAATATCACTTGGTGATATTCGGCCCAATTGAGGATTCGAGCTACTTCCCGCATTGCCATGCGGCTTCTCGTTCCGCCTTGTTTGTTGATGCATGCGACCGCCGTCGCATTGTCTGACTGCACCTGAACAGCTTGAGCCTGCAACAAGTGCACTGCTTGTCGCAAAGCATTGTAAATTGCCCAGAGTTCCAGGACATTTATAGACAGCAATCTTTCGTGATCCGCCCAGAGGCCCTGGAGCTGAAAATTTTGAACTACAGCTCCCCAACCTCTGAGACTTGCGTCTGCCGTGAGAATTATCCAATTCCAGGCGCCGAACCGTTTCCCTGCGGTTAGATTCTGTACTTTGAGCCACCAGAGTAGACACACTCTGGTCCTTGGAGACAACCTTACCCTGTGGTGAATCTGTAAATGCGAGCCCGACCACTGTGGGAGCACGTCCAGTTGAAAAGGACGTGAGTGAAGTCTTCCGAACTGAAGCGCTTCGAAAGCCGCCACCATTGTGCCTAAAAGGCGAATGCACAAATGAACCGATACCGTGCGTGGCTTGAGCACTAATTGTACCAGATGACGAATGACCTGTACTTTATGTTCGGGTAGGTAAATTCTTTGATCTACCGTATCGAGAACCATACCTAGGAATTGAAGTCGTTGAGACTGAACTAGATGCGATTTCTTGAAGTTGACAATCCAACCGGGGTGAACCAGTACATTGTATGTCAGCAATGCCTGTTGAAGGAGGATTTGTTGAGACGGAGCTTTGATGAGTAAGTCGTCCAAGTACGGAACTATTATCACTCCTAGGGATCTGAGATGAGCTATCATCACAGACATCACCTTGGTGAATACCCGAGGCGCTGACGAGAGGCCAAACGGTAGAGCCTGAAACTGGTAATGGTTCTGTCGTATTGCAAACTGCAAAAACCTTTGATGAGGAGGCCAAATCGGTGTAAGTACGCATCCTTGAGATCCAGCGCAATCATGAATTCCTGTGGCTCTAGACCTGCAATTACTGACCGTAGAGATTCCATCTTGAACCTGTAGTAAGTGACGTACTGATTGAGGCCCTTTAAGTTCAAAATTGGCCTGACCAAGCCATCCGGCTTCGGTACCAGAAACAGACTGGAGTAATAACCCTGACCCTGTTGGTGCACAGGGACCGGAACCAAAACTGCTGCGTCTAGCAGAGACTGAATGGCAGTCTGCAGAATCGCCCTCTTGCCGTCCGACAGAGGCAGTCCTGTCCTGAAAAACCGCATTGGCGGGAGACAGTCGAACTCTATTTTGTAACCTGTTAAAACTAAATTGCGGATCCACCCATCTGTGGACGTCTGGAGCCACGCCAACTGGAATGACTGAAGACGTACTCCCACAATAGGAGATCCGAGATGGGCTGGGAGCCCGTCATGCCACTGGCTTACCGGTGACTTTAGTATCCTGACGAGTGGTATTGGTTCGTTGGAAACCACGTCCCCGACCTCGTCTACCTGGTGTGGCCGTTCCCCTGCCACGCCCGCGAAAGGACTGAGGTGTAAAGGATTTGAACGCCGGTCCAGAATACCTTTTTCTAGGTACTGTTGGAGGAAATGGTAAGAAAACCGACTTTCCTCCCGTGGCCCCAGAAATCCATTTGTCCAATTCAGGACCGAATAACTTCTCGCCCTCGTACGGTAACGCTTCTATTCCTTTTTTGACCTCTGTCTCCGCTAGCCAAGAACGTAGCCAGAGCGCCCGCCGAGTTGCGACTAGCGACGATGAAAGGCGAGAAGTAAGCTGACAGACGTCAGTAGAAGCTGTACATAAATAGTCAGCCGCTTCCCAGATTTGATCAGCGAGAAGTATAAGATGATCATCAGTTAAGGCAGATCCGAGTTCTGTTATCCACACCATTAGGGCCTTAGTTACCCAGATGCCACTCAACCCAGGTCTTAGCAGCACTCCTGCTGCTGTATACATGGACTTCAGCATAACCTCTGTTTTACGATCCGAAGGGTCCTTGAGTGTAGTTGCAGCTGGTACTGGTATGGTTAATTTCTTTGTAAGTTTCGACACAGATGAATCCACCAACGGCGGATTCTCCCATGTAGCTGTCACAGACTCTGGAAACGGATAACTAGACCTAAATCTGTGAGGTACAGAAAACCGTTTATCCGGATTCTTCCTTGTTTCTAGTAACATTTTATTAAGAGATTCTGAAACAGGGAAACATATTGGAGTTCTCTGCCGTTTAGTAAAAACGACCTCATCATTTGTCAGAGGCTCCTCAGTTTCTGTAAAATTCAGAGACTGACGAACCGCTCTGATGAGATTATCAATGCCCGGGCTGTCAAAATTGTCACCCTCTGACTGCTGGTCTACTTCGCCCTCCTCACCCACATCTTGTACAGTGAGGTCTGGCGAAGAATCATCAGACAGTAACATAGCAGAAACCGGTAGTTTATAAGAAAAATGAAACTTATCCCCCTTAGTCAAAGAGGATCTGGACCTTTGGTAAGGCTGAGACCCCTCTGGTAGTTCTAGCGGTCTCACCCTAGATTCAGATCTTGCCGCCTCTCGCTCCTGCCGAGAGGCGGCCAACTCTGATTGCAATCCAGTTAAGACAACTGCTAATATAGCCCATGGTGGGTCCGGGGTTGAAATTAAATTTGAAACCAGAGCAGAAATTGTATTTGTTTCTGAATTTACAAAACATACTTTACATGTGGTAAATCCATCAGGTAATACACCCTTACAGACATGGCAGTAAAACTGCTTTTTAGACTTTGTTGGTGTTTTACTCATTATCAAAAAAATTCAGTAATTGTGGATCAAGTTCCACAAGCCTAGTCTCGGTGAGCACCGAAAAAACACTAAGGTACTCTGGGATATGGAGGGGAGGTATAGTCAAAGTTTAACTATTCAGTGCCTAGTTCCTGTGGAACCGTCCATATCCCAAGAGTACTCCAGTGACCCCTAGTGGATGAAAAAGAAAACTCATTAAGGAAGTCAGAAAATTACCCTAACATGCTCCGTTTATGTCAGCGTTCATGATTCCAACACAAGAAAAAGACTGGACAAAAATGATATAAATGGGTGAGTTGCAAGGCAAAAACTACTGCTAACCAAGAGGTACATAAAAGGCAATTTGTCAAAAATACAGTGTTGACCTCCAAGCCTCTTGGGCTACTGTTCAGTAGACTATCATGTCAACAAAGGAACTTTTTGAATGACGTGTTCCATTACATCTGGGGTAAAGATAACACAGCATTCCACTATAAAGGTGGTGTTAAAGGTGGCACAGCCAGTTATTACGTTTAAAGGGGAAAATTAATTTTTCACATAAGTGATAATAAGAATTTACTTACCGATAATTCTATTTCTCGTAGTCCGTAGTGGATGCTGGGAACTCCGTAAGGACCATGGGGAATAGCGGCTCCGCAGGAGACTGGGCACAAAAGTAAAGCTTTAGGACTACCTGGTGTGCACTGGCTCCTCCCCCTATGACCCTCCTCCAAGCCTCAGTTAGGATACTGTGCCCGGACGAGCGTACACAATAAGGAAGGATTTATGAATCCCGGGTAAGACTCATACCAGCCACACCAATCACACCGTACAACCTGTGATCTGAACCCAGTTAACAGCATGATAACAGAGGAGCCTCTGGATAGATGGCTCACAACAACAATAACCCGATTTAGTTAACAATAACTATGTACAAGTATTGCAGACAATCCGCACTTGGGATGGGCGCCCAGCATCCACTACGGACTACGAGAAATAGAATTATCGGTAAGTAAATTCTTATTTTCTCTGACGTCCTAGTGGATGCTGGGAACTCCGTAAGGACCATGGGGATTATACCAAAGCTCCCAAACGGGCGGGAGAGTGCGGATGACTCTGCAGCACCGAATGAGAGAACTCAAGGTCCTCCTCAGCCAGGGTATCAAATTTGTAGAATTTTGCAAACGTGTTTGCCCCTGACCAAGCAGCTGCTCGGCAAAGTTGTAAAGCCGAGACCCCTCGGGCAGCCGCCCAAGATGAGCCCACCTTCCTTGTGGAATGGGCTTTTACAGATTTTGGCTGTGGCAGGCCTGCCACAGAATGTGCAAGCTGAATTGTATTACAAATCCAACGAGCAATAGTCTGCTTAGAAGCAGGAGCACCCAACTTGTTGGGTGCATACAGGATAAACAGCGAGTCAGATTTTCTGACTCCAGCCGTCCAGGAAACATATATTTTCAGGGCCCTGACTATGTCCAACAACTTGGAGTCCTCCAAGTCACTAGTAGCCGCAGGTACCACAATAGGTTGGTTCAGATGAAACGCTGAAACCACCTTAGGGAGAAAATGAGGACGAGTCCTCAATTCCGCCCTGTCTGAATGGAAGATCAGATAAGGGCTTTTACAGGATAAAGCCGCCCATTCTGACACGCGCCTGGCCGAGGCCAGGGCCAACAGCATGACCACTTTCCGTGTGAGATATTTTAACTCCACAGATTCAAGTGGTTCAGACCATTGTGACTTTAGGAACCCCAAAACTACATTGAGATCCCAAGGTGCCACTGGAGGCACAAAAAGGAGGCTGTATATGCAGTACTCCTTTTACCAACGTCTGAACTTCAGGAACTGAAGCTAGTTCTTTCTTGAAGAAAATTGACAGGGCCGAAATTTGAACCTTAATGGACCCCAATTTTAGGCCCATAGACACTCCTGTTTGCAGGAAATGCAGGAATCGACCTAGTTGAAAATCCTCCATCGGGGCCTTACTGGCCTCGCACCACGCAACATATTTTCGCCAAATGCGGTGATAATGCTTTGCGGTTACATCCTTCCTGGCTTTGATCAGGGTAGGGATGACTTCATCCGGAATGCCTTTTTCCTTCAGGATCCGGCGTTCAACCGCCCTGCCGTCAAACGCAGCCGCGGTAAGTCTTGGAATAGACAGGGTCCTTGATGGAGCAGGTCCCTTCTTAGAGGTAGAGGCCACGGGTCCTCCGTGAGCATCTCTTGAAGTTCCGGGTACCAAGTCCTTCTTGGCCAATCCGGAGCCACGAGTATAGTTCTTACTCCCCTCCGTCTTATAATTCTCAGTACTTTTGGTAAGAGAGGAAGAGGAGGGAACACATACATTGACTGGTACACCCACGGTGTTACCAGAGCGTCCACAGCTATTGCCTGAGGGTCCCTTGACCTGGCGCAATACCTGTCCAATTTTTTGTTTAGGCGGGACGCCATCATGTCCACCTTTGGTTTTTCCCAACGGTTTACAATCATGTGGAAGACTTCTGCTGAGGAAGTCTGTTTCCCAGTTGTTCACTCCCGGAATGAACACTGCCGACAATGCTATCACATGATTTTCCGCCCAGCGAAAAATCCTTGCAGCTTCTGCCATTGCCCTCCTGCTTCTTGTGCCGCCCTGTCTATCTACGTGGGCGACTGCCGTGATGTTGTTCGACTGGATCAGCACCGGCTGACCTTAAAGCAGAGGTCTTGCTTGGCTTAGGGCATTGTAAATGGCCCTTAGCTCCAAGATATTTATGTGAAGTGATGTCTCCAGGCTTGACCACAAGCCCTGGAAATTTCTTCCCTGTGTGACTGCTCCCCAGCCTCGCAGGCTGGCATCCGTGGTCACCAGGACCCAGTCCTGAATGCCGAATCTGCGCCCTCTAGAAGATGAGCACTCTGCAACCACCACAGAAGAGACACCCTTGTCTTTGGTGACAGGGTTATCCGCTGATGCATCTGAAGATGCGATCCGGACCATTTTTCCAGCAGGTCCCACTGGAAAGTTCTTGCGTGGAATCTGCCGAATGGAATTGCTTCGTAGGAAGCCACCATTATTTCCCAGGACCCTTGTGCACTGATGCACTGACACTTGGCCTGGTTTTAGGAGGTTTCTGACTAGTTCGGATAACTCCCTGGCTTTCTCCTCCTGGAGAAACACCTTTTTCTGGACTGTGTCCAGGATCATCCTTAGGAATAGAAGACGTGCCTGAGTCCGCTTGTAAAGCCCCAGCGTCATGCTGAGGACTTGGCAGAAAACGGGAGAGGGCTTCTGTTCCTAGGAACTGGCTGTTTGCTGCAGCCTTTTTCCTCTCCCTCTGCCACGGGGCAGAAATGAGGAGCCTTTTGCCCGCTTGCCCAAAGGACTGCGCCTGATAATACGGCGTCTTCTTATGTTGAGAGGCTACCTGGGGTAAAAATGTGGATTCCCCAGCCGTTGCCGTGGCCACCAGGTCTGTTAGACCTACCCCAAATAACTCCTCCCTTTTATAAGGCGATACTTCCATATGCCTTTTGGAATCAGCATCACCTGACCACTGTCTTGTCCATAACCCTCTTCTGGCAGAAATGGACAGCGCACTTACTCTTGATGCCAGTCGGCAAATATCCCTCTGTGCATCACGCATATATAGAAATGCATCTTTTAAATGCTCTATAGTCAGTAATATACTGTCCCTATCTAGGGTATCAATATTGTCAGTCAGGGAATCCGACCAAGCCACCCCAGCACTGCACATCCAGGCTGAGGCGATTGCTGGTCGCAGTATCACACCCGTGTGAATGTATATACATTTTACTGCTTTCTGTCAGCAGGTTCCTTAAGGGCGGCTGTAGCCGGGGACGGCAGTGCCACCTGTTTAGACAAGCGTGTGAGCGCTTTATTCACCCTAGGGGGTGTTTCCCAACGTGCCCTATCCTCTGGCGGGAAGGGGTATGATGCTAATAACTTTTTAGGAATTAACAGTTTTTATCGGGGGAAACCCACGCATCATCACACACTTCATTTAATTCCTCAGATGCAGGAAAAACTACAGGCAGTTTTTTCTCACCCAACATAATACCCTTTTTAATGGTACTGGTATTATCAGAAATGTGTAAAAACATTTTCCAAAGCCTCAATCATGTAACGTGTGGCCCTACTGGAAGTCACATTCGTCTCTTATTCGTCGACACTGGAGTCAGTATCCGTGTCGGCGTCTGTATCTGCCATCTGCGGTAACGGGCGTTTTAGAGCCCCTGATGGCTTTTGAGACCCCTGGACAGGCACAGGCTGAGTCGCCGGCTGTCTCATGTCATCAATCTTTTGTAAAGAGCTGACACTGTCACATATTCCTTCCATAAGCTCATACACTCAGGTGTCGACTCCCTAGGGGGTGACATCTCTGTTACAGGCAATTTCTCCGCCTCCACATCATTTTCCTCCTCATACATGTCGACACAACGTACCGACACACAGCACACACACAGGGAATGCTCTGATAGAGGACAGGACCCCACTAGCCCTTTGGGGAGACAGAGGGAGAGTATGCCAGCACACACCAGAGCGCTATATATATACAGGGATAACCTTATATAAAAGTGTTTTCCCCTTATAGCTGCTGTATTGTTATACTGCGCCTAATTAGTGCCCCCCTCTCTTTTTTAACCCCTTTCTGTAGTGTAGTAACTGCAGGGGAGAGCCAGGGAGCTTCCATCCAACGGAGCTGTGAGAAAATGGCGCCAGTGTGCTGAGGAGATAGGCTCCGCCCCTTCTCGGCGGCCTTTTCTCCCGTTTTTCTGTGGAATCTGGCAGGGGTTAAAATTCATCCATATAGCCCTGGGGGCTATATGTGATGTATTTTCGCCAGCCAAGGTGTTTTTATTGCTGCTCAGGGCGCCCCCCCCTAGCGCCCTGCACCCTCAGTGACCGAAGTGTGCTGAGGAGCAATGGCGCACAGCTGCAGTGCTGTGCGCTACCTTGGTGAAGACAGGATGTCTTCTGCCGCCGATTTTCCGGACCTCTTCTTGCTTCTGGCTCTGTAAGGGGGCCGGCGGCGCGGCTCTGGGACCGGACTCCGAGGCTGGGCCTGTGTTCGGTCCCTCTGGAGCTAATGGTGTCCAGTAGCCTAAGAAGCCCAATCCACTCTGCACGCAGGTGAGTTCGCTTCTTCTCCCCTTAGTCCCTCGATGCAGTGAGCCTGTTGCCAGCAGGTCTCACTGAAAATAAAAAACCTAAAACTAAACTTTCACTAAGAAGCTCAGGAGAGCCCCTAGTGTGCACCCTTCTCGGTCGGGCACAAAAATCTAACTGAGGCTTGGAGGAGGGTCATAGGGGGAGGAGCCAGTGCACACCAGGTAGTCCTAAAGCTTTACTTTTGTGCCCAGTCTCCTGCGGAGCCGCTATTCCCCATGGTCCTTACGGAGTTCCCAGCATCCACTAGGACGTCAGAGAAATAGGTGTTGGAAAACTTTTGTTCTGCAACAAATGAAATGATCATTTATAAAACTATATGTTTACCCAGATTGTCTTGGTCTTATACTCAATATTGTTTGAAGGTCTGAAATATATAAAAGTGTGACTTATATGCAAAAACAGAACAATCAGAAAGGGGATGAAAACTTTCACGCCACTGTACCTTCAATAGCCAAAATGATGGGGTTACACACTTTAGCTAACAGTTTTCCTGCCTCATCCCAAAATCACCAATTTGGTAGAGGCCAAGCCAGATCACAGTATTTTAAAGTATCGCTAATAACCAGAGTGTTCGCAAATCAATTTTAAATACAAAAAAAAAAAAAGAATAAAGATAAGTGGTCTGTAATGTTTCTTGATAAGAATTCCTTCCCTATCCACATGGGATGCTAGAATTGCTGTAATGAAGGCCCAATATTTACTATAGAATGATATGTGGGTCAGAGATAAGAGAACAGATTATAGTTACGGTTTCACGGTCTTCAAATGTTTGGTATGTTAACGAATGACTTTCGATTTAGGGATTGTTAGTCTATCCAAACTAATATCCATACCACAGTGTATTATGGCATACATGTTATACGTTTTTGGAACAGAAAGGTAAATGTATATTTATAATAAAATAGGATTTTAATTACCTGCCGGTAAATCCTTTTCTCGTAGTCCATAAGGGATATTGGGAAATCAAGTACAATGGGGTACAGACGGGGTCCAAAGGAGCCAGTGCACTTTAAATTTCTTCAACTGGGTGTGCTGGCTCCTCCCTTCTATGCCCCCTCCCACAGGCAGTTATAGGTTAAAACGTGCCCGAAGGATAAAGGAAATATATGAGAGAAGGAAATATGATAACAAAGAGTGGTGAGATTTACATACCAGTACACCATTAACAAACAACAACGGCTGGCAACAGCTGAACAGGTAACCACATAACAAGAACCTACAGAAAAGTAAACGCACTGAGACGGGCGCCCAATTTCCTTTATGGACTACGAGAAAAGGATTTACCGGTAGGTAATTAAAATCCTATTTTCGCTAGCATCCATAAGGGATATTGGGGAATCTAGTACGATGGGGATGTCCCAAAGCTTCCAGAACGGGCGGGAATGTGTGCGGAGACTGCTGCAGCACCGTCTGCCAAACTGGATATCCTCTTTGGCCAGGGTATTAAACCTGTAGAACTTCACAAAAGTGTTCTTCCCCGACCAGGTAGCAGCTCGGCAAAGTTGTAAGGCCGAGACTCCACGGGCAGCCATCCAGGAAGAAACCACTGATCTCGTAGAGTGGGCCTTCAGAGACTTAGGAACAGGTAAGGCTGCAGACACAGAGGCCTGTTGGATAGTAAGCCTAATCCAACGAGCAATGGACTACTTTGAAGCAGGACAACCCTTTTTCTGTGCATCATAGAGCACGAACAAAGAATCCGTCTTTCTGATTGGAGCCGTTCTCTTGACTTAGATCTTCAAGGCTCGCACAGCAACCAATGCCTCCGGAGGAGCAGAAGCGCCAGAACTGGACGGAATCACAATAGGCTGATTCAAGTGAAACGCAGAGACCACCTTCGGCAGGAACTGCTGCCTAGTCCGGAGCTCTGCTCTGTCCTCATAAAAGACCAAGTACAGACTTTTACACGACAAGGACCCCAATTCTGAGACACGTTGAGCAGAAGCCAGGGCCAGTAACATCACCGTTTTCCACGTGAGGTACTTGTCTTCCACCGTCATCAGAGGTTCAAACCAGGAAGACTGTAGAAAATCCAACACTACATTCAGATCCCAGGGTGACGTAGGCGGCACAAAAGGAGGTTGGATGTATAGTACCCTTTGCAAGAATGACTGAACTTCTGTCAACACTGCCACTGGAAGAAAATGGAGAGGGCTGAAATCTGGACCTTAATTGAACCCAGAAGTAAGCCCTATTCCACACCTACCTGCAGGAAACGTAAGAAACATCCCAAGTGAAAATCAGCAGGTGGATATGTGCGCTCCTCGTACAACGAGACATATCTCCTCCAGATATGATAGTGTTTTCACATCACCGGTTTTCTTTCCTGAACCATGGTAGCAATAACCTTTTTGGAAAGGCCCTTGTGAGAGCTAGCATGTTCCGCTCAACCCCCACGCCGTCAATCGAAGTCACTAAGTCCGGGTAGACGAACGGTCTTGTTGAAGAAGATCGCTTCTTAGTGGTAGAGGCCAAGGGTCTTTGACGGACATGTCCAGAAGATCCGCGTACCACGCCCTCCAAGGCCAATTCAGAATTGCCTGTACTCTCTGATTTCTGATCCGCTCTAGCACCCTTGAGAGCAACGGAATCGGAGGAAACAGGTAGACCAGCCGATAAGGCCAAGGCGACGCCAGTGCATCCACCGCCCTCACCCGAGGGTCCCTGGTTCGCGAGCGATACCAGGGAAGTTTCCTGTGGAGACGAAAAGCCATCATGTCCATTTGCGGGCAGCCCCACCGGCTGATGACCTGCTGGAACACCTGCTGGTGGAGACCCCACGCTCCCGTGTGGAGATCGTGACGACTCAGGAAGTCCACTTCCCGGAATGAAGATTGCAGACATGGCTCTTGCATTTCTTTCCGCGCAGAGGAGTATCTTTGACACCTCTCGCATGCAGCCTCTGCTTTTTGTCCCTCATTGTCAATTGATGTATGCCACCTGTACCTGGATCGCATGATCCCTGAGCAGAGGAGAGGCCTGAAGCAGAGCATTGTAGATCGCCCGAAGTTCCAGAATGTTGATCGGAATGAGGCTTTCGTGGGTTGACCACCTCTGCCCTGGAACTACGCCCCTTGGGTGACAGCTCCCCATCCCTTTAGACTTCATCCGTCGTGAGGCGGGTCCAATCCTGAATCACGAAACTTCGGCCTTCCAGGAGATTGGAGGACTGTAGCCACCACAGGAGGGAAATCCTGCCCTGAGGTGACAGCCGAATCATCCATTGCATCTGTAGATTTGATCCGTACCACTTGCTTAGGAGATCCAACTGAAGTGTTCTGGCATGGAACCTCTCATACTGGATCGCCTCGTATGAGGCGACCATCTTTCACAACAATCTTATGCAAAGATGGACGGACACTTGAGTAGGTCAAAGCACCATGCGGACCATCTCCTGAAGTGTTCTCGCCTTGTCCTCTGGTAAGAACACCTTCTGGGGCACAGTATCCAACAACCACCCCAGGAACAGGAGCCTCTGAGTTGGCTCCAGGTGGGACTTCCGCAAGTTGAGAATCTACCCATGCTGTGACAGAAGTTGGATAGTGCGGTCGATATGAAGCAATAAAAGCTCCCTGGACCTTGCTTTTGTCAGAAGATCATCCAGGTAAGGGACAACATTGACCCCCTGGACCCGGAGTTGGAACATCATCTCCGCAGTCACCTTCGTGAATACCCCCGGGGCTGTAGACAGGCCGAAGGGCAGTGTCTGGAATTGGTAGCGATTGTCCAGCAGGTCAAACCGAAGGTACGCCTGATGAGGTGGCCAAACTGGAACATGGAGGTAGGCGTCCTTGATATCCAAGGAGACCATGAATTCCCATTCTTCCAGGCCCGCAATCTCTGCTTGCAGGGATTCCATTTTGAACTTAAACACTTTCAAATAAGGAATCAAGGATTTAAGAATCAAAATGGGCACCACAAACCGGTTTGAGTAAAACACCTTGCCGCGTTGCAGTATTGGTACTAGAACAATGACGTGGGACTGGACCAACTTTTGGATGGCCTGTTGCAACGTAACTTGCATATCCTCCAAAGCTGGTAAGCTTGATTTGAAAAATCGTTGGGGAGGAGTACTGTCGAACTCCAGCTTGTAGCCTTGAGAAACAAGATTGCTGACTCAGGTATCCTGGCAGGAAGTCTCCCAGACGCGGCTGAAGTGACGCAGTCGAGCCCCTTGTCGGAAGCAGAAGCGGTGGACTGGTCATGAAAGCTGGTGCTTGCAGGCTTTCTGGACTTACCTCTGGTGCCTCTAGTCACATTGGAGGCACCTGGAGGACTGGACAGATGGCCCCGGGTAGAAGCATCTCGCCGGCAGGGCCCCAGAGGGGAGAAACGTGGATTTCCCAGCCGTTACTTTGAAAATCCAGGTATCTAAATTAACCCCAAAAACCCATTACCTAGACCAGAGGGGAGAAACGTGGATTTCCCAGCCGTTACTTTGAAAATCCAGGTATCTAAATTAACCCCAAAAACCAATTCCCTAGACCAGAGGGGAGAAACGTGGATTTCCCAGCCGTTACTTTGAAAATCCAGGTATCTAAATTAACCCCAAAAACCCATTCCCTAGAAAGGGAGGGATTCCACACTACATTTGGATTCTGCGTCTGCAATCCACTGACGCAACCACAAGGCCCTGCGCGCCTACACTGCCATGGCAGAAGTCCTAGCATTAATGTTCCCCATTTCCTTGAGCAAATCACAGAGGACACGTGTAGTGTCCTGAATGTGTTTTAGAAGGGTCACCATAGTGACCAAGGGCATATCGCCCGAGAGGCCCCCCTGAAATTGAGTGGCCCAGGAATGAATGGCATGGGTCATCCAGCAACCCGCAATGACCGGCCTTTGTGATGCACCTGCTGCCATGTAAATAGATTGAGTGTAGTCTCTATCTTCCTATCCCCAGGATCCTTCATGGTAAAGGAACCCGAGGTAGGCAGCACCGCCTTTTTGGACAGGCGAGAGACTGATACATCAACCCCAGGGGGTTCCTCCTAAAATTTTCTACCTTCAGGAGCAAATGGGAAAGTGAGCAAAAAATTTCTAGACACTTGGAATTTTTTGTCTGGGTTTTTCCAGGCCAGCTTTGAATGTGTCATCTAACTCTGTAGAATCAGGGAAGTGACTTTAGGCTTGTTTTGTATAAAGAAAAACGACTGCTGTGACGCAGTGTCCTCTAGAGGGAGCTTTAATATGTCCCGTATAGACAGAATTAAGGGTTCAATACCCTGAGCAGAATTGGGATCCAAGTCATCCCCATCCTCCTGTATGTCATCATCTGTATCAGAGAGTAGAGCAGGTAACCCATGCTTCTGTGGACCTGCATGAGAGAGGAGAGGGGGGGGGTTGTGCTGCATCTACCCTAGCAGCTAAATCGGCCACAGCATGTTGTAGTAGCCGAGTCTTCTGTACATTAGCAGTGAGCTGGGATGACATGTCTGACGACATAGTTTTAAAAGACCCTAACCAGTGGGGCTCTGAACCCTTTCCCCCCAGCCCATTCACTGATTTGTGAAGACTGGCTGCATTGTTCACAGGAAACAGAATCAGTAGATAATGGAGAGAATCTGGTGTGGCATACACTGCACAGCTTGTGTTTACCCATGTTTCACAGTAAGCACAATAACATACACACAGACAGTTATATTGCAAGCCTGTCCTACTGTATGTGAGAGGGGGGACAGAGAGAAGGACACCAGAACACCCGTAGCTGTATACAGCCTCAGCAAGGCTGTCAGCTCACTATATCACAGAAAACACTAACATATCCTGTTTTAAAGAGGACCCACATAGTGTACCACAAGCTGCTTCCCACCTTTGCTACACCCTGTACCAGATAACTAGCGTGGCTGAGGAGTCAGGAAGCGCTGTGTGTGCTGAGAATGGCTGCAGTAAGCAGAGGAAGGCGCCAAAACGCCTCATGTCCCGCTCTGATGTAGCTCCGCCGCCTCCAGTCTACACGGGGGATCTTAGCGGGAGGGTCCCGTACGCCACGCTCGTAGTCAACTGCACCGTGAACGGGGCAACCCCCCTAGCGGGGACCCCGGTGTGTCCTGACCACCGATGTCACCTTCAGGCAGCGTTAGGGGTGTGCGGCATGCTGCGGCTGTGACAGCCAAGGTGCAGTACACCGCTGAACAACAACCCCTCAGGGAAGCGACTCTGCACCACATAAGGCTGGTGACCATCCCCCCTCCCTAACTCCCACGGTGCAGATATGCTGTTGCCCAAACAGCATACCGAAAATAACAGAAAAAATAAATTGAAGAAAACTCTCTGAATCTCAGAGCTGTGCATTCTCTCCTGAGGGTACTTTTTTCTAAACTGCCTGTGGGAGGGGGCATAGAGGGGAGGGGCCAGCACATTTAGTTGAAGAAATTTAAAGTGCACTGGCTCCTTTGGACCCCATCTATACCCCATCGTACTAGATTCCCCAATATCCCTTATGGATGCTAGAGAAATACATATTACTACCATGATAACGTGATTTATGTTAATTTCTACACTGATATTTTAGGTGTTTAATGTGGTAATAAATGGTATATAACATCTGAAAAAATAAAAGACAAACAACCACCAGGCTGAGATACGTATGTAAATACTTACTGACAAATCCTGGACCGAAGCTTGGAGGGTTGGGCCTAACCATTTGCGGTGGTATGGTTCCATCCTAAAAAGACAGTTGAAACGGTTAAGCATCATTTCACACTATAGGGGAAATTGATCAAATCTTGGCGAGAGATAAAGTACCAACCAATCAACTTCTTACTGTCATTTTACAGCCTGCGCAAGATTTAATTCTGTGATTAAAGAACCCAAAGAATAAACAAAAATAATTCAATAGTCCTAAAGCAGATTAGTCTCTTTTACAGAACTAAACTGTGATAGGACATTACATTTCTGCAGGACATTTACTACACCCTCCCACCCGACGTCAGGATCTTCATTGTCAGGATGCCGCTGCATCCCGACCAGTGGTATTTCATACGAACCAGTATTGAGGATCATAGCAACAAAAAGTGAATATTAATGTTTAGACAGAATTATCCTTTAAAATGAAGACTACAAAGATCACATTTATAAGAAAATTCTTTCCGTTAATTAAAAATATAATAATGATTTTTTATAGAAGTGTTCTACAGTACCTGTGAAATAGCTGGTGGAACAATATTCTGACCTTCAGTCGGCTGTGTGCCTGGTATTTGCTGTGCCATGAAAGGAAAGCTGCAGGACAGATATTGGAATATGCACTCATTTAGACATTTGATTTTTATGACTGCATAAAGCACATGACCTATTTAAAATGCATTATACATCTGCACACCACAAATTTATTCTATACATCCTCGTAAGGCTAGGGTCATATGGTCAATAGGGATTCTTAGTCCTGGTACACAGGTGATGAGCGACAGGCAGACACCCAAGCCTTTACTTGCGCCACCCAGGTGTTTCCTGTTTTATGACTTAACGGCCCTTTTCTTTGTGCTATGCCCCATTGGCCTCTAATTCCCTGCTTTAAGCTACACTGATCCTCAATTTCTACCCAGCTCTTATCAAATGAGTAAGTTGGAAGGCTAAGGGGTGTATTAGGTAAATAAGAAAGGTCTTAGAGAAAATAAGAATTTACTCACCGGTAATTCTATTTCTCGTAGTCCACAGTGGATGCTGGGGACTCCGTAAGGACCATGGGGAATAGACGGGCTCCGCAGAAGACTGGGCACTCTAAAGAAAGATTCAGTACTATCTGGTGTGTACTGGCTCCTCCCTCTATGCCCCTCCTCCAGACCTCAGTTAAGGAAACTGTGCCCGGAAGAGCTGACATTACAAGGAAAGGATTTTGGAATCCAGGGTAAGACTCATACCAGCCACACCAATCACACTGTACAACTTAACAGTATGAACAACAACTGAGCATCACTCAACCGATGCTACATAACCATAACCCTTTGTTAAGCAATAACTATATACACGTATTGCAGAAAGTCCGCACTTGGGACCGGCGCCCAGCATCCACTACGGACTACGAGAAATAGAATTACCGGTGAGTAAATTCTTATTTTCTCTAACGTCCTAGTGGATGCTGGGGACTCCGTAAGGACCATGGGGATTATACCAAAGCTCCCAAACGGGCGGGAGAGTGCGGATGACTCTGCAGCACCGAATGGGCAAACACAAGGTCCTCAGCAGCCAGGGTATCAAACCTGTAGAATTTTGCAAAAAAGTGTTTGAACCCGACCAAGTAGCAGCTCGGCAAAGCTGTAATGCAGAGACCCCTCGGGCAGCCGCCCAAAAGAGCCCACTTTCCTTGTAGAATGGGCTTTCACTGATTTCGGCTGCGGCAATCCCGCCGCAGAATGAGCCTGCTGAATCGTGTTACAGATCCAGCGAGCAATAGTTTGCTGTGAAGCAGGAGCACCCAGCTTGTTGGATGCATACAGGATAAACAGCGAGTCAGTCTTCCTGACTCCAGCCGTTCTGGTTACATAAATCTTCAAAGCCCGGACTACGTCCAGCAACTTGGGAGTCCTCCAAGTCACGAGTAGCCGCAGGCACCACAATAGGTTGGTTCAAATGAAAAGATGACACCACCTTTGGCAGAAACTGCGGACGAGTCCGCAATTCTGCCCTGTCCATATGGAAAACCAGATAGGGGCTTTTACATGACAAAGCCGCCAATTCTGACACACGCCTAGCTGAAGCTAAAGCCAACAGCATGACCACTTTCCACGTGAGATACTTTAGTTCCACGGTCTTAAGTGGCTCAAACCAGTGGGATTTCAGGAAATCCAACACCACGTTAAGATCCCAAGGTGCCACTGGTGGCACAAAAGGGGGCTGAATATGCAGCACTCCCTTAACAAACGTCTGAACCTCAGGCAGTGAAGCCAGTTCTTTTTGACAGAAGATGGATAGGGCCGAAATCTGGACCTTTATGGACTCTAACTTTAGGCCCATAGTCACACCTGACTGTAGGAAGTGCAGGAATCGACCCAGCTGGAATTCCTCTGTAGGGGCCTTCCTGGCCTCACACCAAGCAACATATTTTCGCCATATACGGTGATAATGCTTTGCCGTCACGTCCTTCCTAGCCCTTATCAGCGTAGGAATAACTTCATCCGGAATCCCTTTTTCTGCTAGGATTCGGCGTTCAACCGCCATGCCGTCAAACGCAGCCACGGTAAGTCTTGGAACAGACAGGGCCCCTGTTGCAACAGGTCCTGTCTGAGAGGCAGAGGCCATGGTTCCTCTGTGAGCATTTCTTGCAGTTCCGGGTACCAAGTCCTTCTTGGCCAGTCCGGAATAATGAGTATTGTTTTCACTCTTCTTTTCCTTACGATTCTCAGTACCTTGGGTATGAGAGGAAGAGGAGGGAACACATAGACCGACTGGAACACCCACGGTGTTACCAGTGCGTCCACAGCTATCGCCTGAGGGTCCCTTGACCTGGCGCAATACCTTTTTAGCTTTTTGTTGAGGCGGGACGCCATCATGTCCACCTGTGGCAGTTCCCACCGACTTGCAATCTGCGTGAAGACTTCTTGATGAAATCCCCACTCTCCCGGGTGGAGGTCGTGCCTGCTGAGGAAGTCTGCTTCCCAGTTGTCCACTCCCGGAATGAACACTGCTGACAGCGCTTGCACGTAATTCTCCGCCCAACGAAGAATCCTGGTGGCTTCCGCCATCGCCACTCTGCTTCTTGTGCCGCCCTGGCGGTTTACATGAGCCACTGCGGTGAT
This sequence comes from Pseudophryne corroboree, assembly GCF_028390025.1. Classification (NCBI taxonomy): domain Eukaryota; kingdom Metazoa; phylum Chordata; class Amphibia; order Anura; family Myobatrachidae; genus Pseudophryne; species Pseudophryne corroboree. Next base: position 165,254,888 of record NC_086448.1, read on the forward strand.
GTTGTCTGACTGAATCAGCACCGGTCGGTTGCGAAGCAGAGGCTCTGCTTGACTCAGGGCGTTGTATATGGCCCTTAGTTCCAGGATATTTATGTGCAGACAAGCCTCCTGACTTGACCACAACCCTTGGAAGTTTCTTCCCTGAGTGACTGCCCCCCATCCTCGGAGGCTCACATCCGTGGTCACCAGGACCCAAGTCCTGTATGCCGAACCTGCGGCCCTCGAGAAGGTGAGCACTCTGCAGCCACCACAGAAGAGACACCCTGGCCCTGGGGGACAGGGTGACCAGCCGATGCATCTGAAGATGCGATCCGGACCACTTGTCCAACAGATCCCACTGAAAGATCCTCGCATGGAACCTGCCGAAGGGAATGGCTTCGTATGATGCCACCATCTTTCCCAGGACTCGCGTGCAGTGATGCACCGACACCTGTTTCGGTTTTAAGAGGTCTCTGACTAGAGTCACGAGCTCCTGAGCCTTCTCTGCCGGGAGAAACACCTTCTTCTGGTCTGTGTCCAGAATCATGCCCAGAAAGGGCAGACGCGTCGTAGGAATCAGCTGCGATTTTCGGATATTCAGAATCCAGCCGTGCTGTTGCAACACTTCCTGAGAGTGTGCTACGCTGATCAGCAACTGCTTTCTGGACCTCGCCTTTATGAGATCATCGTCCAAGTACGGGATAATTGTGAATCCTTGCTTTCTCAGGAGCACCATCATTTCCGCCATTACCTTGGTAAATATTCTCGGTGCCGTGGAGCCCAAACGGCAACGTCTGGAATTGGTAATGACAGTCCTGTACCACAAATCTGAGGTACTCCTGATGAGGTGGATAAATGGGGACATGCAAGTAAGCATCCTTGATATCCAGAGACACCATAAAATCCCCCTCTTCCAGGCTTGCAATGACCGCTCTGAGCGATTCCATTTTGAACTTGAATTTCTTAAGATAAATGTTCAGGGATTTTAAATTCAAGATGGGTCTGACCGAACCGTCCGGTTTCGGTACTACAAACATAGTGGAATAGTAACCCCTTCCCTGTTGAAGGAGAGGAACCTTTACAACCACCTGCTGGAGGTATAACTTGTGAATTGCTGCCAGCACTACCTCCCTTTCCATGGGGGAAGCTGGCAAGGCCGATTTTAGGTAACGGTGAGGGGGCGTCACCTCGAATTCCAGTTTGTATCCCTGAGACACAACTTGTATAGCCCAAGGATCCACCCGTGAGCGAACCCACTGGTGGCTGAAATGTCGGAGACGCGCCCCCACGGCTCCTGGCTCCGCTGTGGAGCCCCAGCGTCATGCGGTTGATTTAGTGGAAGCCGGGGAGGGCTTTTGTTCCTGGGAACTAGCTGCGTGGTGCAGCCTCTTTCCTCTACCCCTGCCTCTGGCAAGAAAGGATGCACCTCTGACTTTCTTGCTCTTTTGCGAACGAAAGGACTGCATTTGGTAATACGGTGCTTTCTTAGGCTGTGGCGGGACATAAGGCAAAAAATTTGACTTCCCAGCCGTAGCTGTGGAAACTAGGTCTGAGAGACCGTCCCCAAATAATTCCTCACCCTTATAAGGTAAAACCTCCATGTGTTTTTTTAGAGTCGGTATCCAGGCCGAAGCAATTGCTGGCCTCAGCAGCGTACCAGAATGTGTGTAAACAGACTTCAGGTTAGCTTCCTGCTTTCTATCCGCAGGATCCTTTAGGGCGGCCGTATCCTGAGACGGCAGGGCCACCTTCTTAGATAAGCGTGTCAACGCTTTGTCTACCCTGGGGGAGGATTCCCAGCGTAACCTGTCCGTTGGCGAGAAAGGATACGCCATCAGCAATCTCTTGGAAATTACTACCTTCCTATCAGGGGAATCCCACGCTTTTTCACATAATTCATTCAATTCATGTGACGGGGGAAAAGCCACTTCTTGCTTTTTCTCCCCATACATATAAATCCTCTTGTCAGGGACAGGATTTTCCTCAGAAATGTGTAACACATCCTTCATTGCCACAATCATGCAGCGGATGGCTTTAGTCCTTTTAGGCTGCAACTTTGCATCATCGTCATCGACACTGGAATCAGATTCCGTGTCGACGTCTGTGTCAACTAACTGGGATATTGGGCGCTTTTGAGACCATGACGGCCTCTGCGCTGTGGGAGCAGGCATGGGTTGAGACCCCGATTGTCCCAAGGCTACAGCTTTATCCAATCTGTTATGTAAGGAGCTTACATTATCATTTAACACCTTCCACATATCCATCCAATCAGGTGTCGGCCCCGTCGGTGGCGACACCACATCTATTTGCACTTGATCTGCCTCCACGTATCCTTCCTCATCAAACATGTCGACACAGGCGTACCGACACACCGCACACATACAGGGAACGCTCTGACTGAGGACAGGACCCCACAAAGGCTTTTGGGGAGACAGAGAGAGAGTATGCCAGCACACACCCCAGCGCTATATAACCCAGGGATTACACTGTACCTTAGTGTTTACCCAGTAGCTGCTGTTTTTATATATATATATATATATATATATATATATATATATATCAGGATTTTGGTACTTACCGATAAATCCCTTTCTCCGATTCCACAGGGGCCACTGGAGCGTAGTTACAATGGGGAATAGTAGGCAGTAATTGGGAGCTGGCACTTTAAAAAACTCTAACCCTGTGGCTAGCTCCTCCCCTACTATCTCCCCTCCAAGCCAGTCTACGTAAAACTGTGCCCAAGGAGAGCTGTAATAAAGAAAACCTTAAGGTAGAGGAGGTTATTGACGTCTAGTCAACCAGGATAACCCAAACTAACCCTGGAATAGAACCTAACAATAAACAGGTTAACCTGAACTCAACAAGCGGTCATTTATTGAACCGCAAACCGTTAAGCAAAAAACAACAAGGAGGAACAGCGCTGGGCGGGCGTCCAGTGGCCCCTGTGGAATCGGAGAAAGGGATTTATCGGTAAGTACCAAAATCCTGATTTCTCCTTCATCCACTAGGGGCCACTGGAGCGTAGTTACAATGGGGACGTCCCAGAGCTCCCAGAACGGGTGGGAGAGCGCTGAGAGTCCTGTAAAACCGCTCGGCCAAACTGAGATGCAGAGGCCGCAAAAGTGTCAAACTTGTAGAATTTGACAAACGTATGACGGCCGGACCAAGTGGCCGCCCGACATAAAGTAGTCATAGAGACCCCCCGGGCAGCCGCCCAAGAAGGTCCCACAGAGCGTGTGGAGTGTGCTGAAATGGAAGACGGAGGTTCCCGAGAAGCCGCCAAATAAGCTTGTCTGATGGTCAGTCGAATCCATCGAGACAAGGTTTGCTTAGAGGCCGGCCAACCACGGCGGGCAGCGTCGTACAGAACAAATAAGGAATCAGACTTCCGAATAGCTGAAGTCCTATCTACATAGATCTTGAGCGCTCTTACAACGTCCAATGATCTCGCATCCGGAGAGTCCCCCGAGAGGGCCGGGACGACAAGCGGCTGATTGATGTGAAAATTAGACACCACTTTAGGTAGAAAGGACATACGAGTACGAAGCTCGGCCCTATCCGCATGAAACACCAGGTAAGGAGACCTGCAAGAGAGAGCCCCCAGTTCCGACACCCGTCTAGCTGAAGCCAGCGCCAGGAGAAGAACCACCTTCCAGGTGAGATATTTTATCTCTACTGATTCCAGGGGCTCAAACAATGAAAACTGCAGAAAAGACAGGACAAGACTGAGGTCCCATGGCGCTGTCGGAGGACGGAAGGGAGGCTGTATTCGAAGAACCCCTTGAAAGAAGGTCTGAACCTCAGACAGCAAGGCTAACCTTTTCTGGAAGTAAACCGAAAGAGCAGAGACCTGCACTTTTAGTGAGCCCAGTCTTAGGCCTGCTGAAAAACCCGCCTGCAAAAAACGGAGAAGACGGGCTAAGCTATACACGGAAGGAGAAAATTCTCGGCGTTCACACCATGCTACATAAGCCTTCCAAATGCGGTAGTAGTGAGAAGATGTAACTGACTTTCTAGCCTGAAGCATAGTAGGTATAACTGTACGAAGAATCCCCTTCCTTGTCAAGATGGCTTTCTCAACAGCCACGCCGTCAAACGTAGCCTGCGTAAGTCTGGATAAAGAAAAGGACCCTGTTGTAGAAGGTCGTCTCGTAGTGGTAGGGTCCAAGGCTCGGCCACCGACAACAGATGTAGAGTGGAGTACCAAACCCTGCGTGGCCAATCCGGAGCCACTAGGAGAACCAGAGCGTCTTCCCTCTTGATGCGTTGCAGAACCTTCGGCAACAGCGGGAAAGAGGGAAAGAGGTAGACGAACCGGAAATTCCAAAGAGCCGTGAGGGCATCCACGGCCGCCGCCGCCGGGTCCCTTGTCCGAGAGTAATAAAGAGGCAACTGATGGTTCAGGCGGGATGCCATGAGGTCAATCTGTGGTTTTCCCCACCAACGTACCAGTTGCCAAAACACCTGGGGATGTAGCGACCACTCTCCCGGGTGCATGTCCTGTCGGCTTAGATAGTCGGCTTCCCAATTGTCCACTCCCGGAATGAATATTGCCGAGAAGGACAGAGCATACTTCTCCGCCCAGAGAAGGATTTTGGTGACTTCCCTCATTGCTGCGCGGCTGCGAGTGCCGCCCTGACGGTTGATGTACGCTACTGCCGTGGCGTTGTTGGACTGAACTCTGACCGCTCGACCTCGCAGGAGGTGATGTGCCTGCAGCAGGGCGTTGTACACCGCCCTTAGTTCGAGAATGTTTATGGGGAGAGCGGATTCGTGGATTGACCAGCGCCCCTGAAACTGATGTCCCAGGGTCACTGCCCCCCAGCCTCACAGACTGGCGTCCGTGGTGAGGAGAGTCCAATCCCATATGCCGAACCGTCTTCCTTCCAACAGATGGGTCGACTGGAGCCACCAGAGCAGCGATGACCGTGCCTTTGGAGATAGCGTCACCCGCTGATGAAGGAACAGATGAGATCCTGACCACTGATTTAGAAGACACAGCTGAAACGGTCGAGAGTGGAAGCGACCGTACAGAAGAGCTTCGAACGCTGCTACCATCTTTCCCAGCAGGCGAATGCACAGATATACTGACACCCGACGGTGCTGAATGACCAATCTTACCAGTGTCTGCAGAGACAGTATCTTGTCCCGCGGAAGGAAAACCCTCTGATGGACTGTGTCGAGAATCATTCCCAGAAACAACAGCCGTTGTGAGGGGCATAAGTGAGACTTCGGAAAATTCAGGACCCACCCGTGTCGGATCAGAAGGTCCTGTGTCATCCGGATATTCTGAAGTAACCCTTCTGCTGAGCTTGCTTTTATTAGCAGATCGTCCAGATAGGGAACAATTGCCACACCCTGCTTCCGAAGTAGGGCCATCATGACCGCCATGACCTTTGTGAACACTCTGGGAGCAGAAGAGAGACCGAAAGGAAGGGCCTGGAACTGTAAATGAGCGTCCTGTATTGCGAACCGGAGAAAAGCCTGATGAGGAGGCCAAATGGGAACATGTAAGTATGCGTCCTTGATGTCTAAGGATGCCAGAAACTCGTCTTTTTCCAACCCCGCAATAACAGACTGGAGGGACTCCATCTTGAACTTGAATACCTTCAAATACGGATTGAGATCTTTCAAGTTCAGGATTGGTCTGACTGAGCCGTCCGGCTTCGGTACTAGAAACAGGCTTGAGTAATAGCCCTGTTTCCGATGATGCGAGGGAACAGGGATCACAACCCTTGCAGACAGAAGCTTCTGGACCGCGGCTTGTAAGGCAACTCCCCGGTTGTCGGAAACTGGCAAACCCGTGGTAAAGAACCGCTGGGGTGGTTGTTCCTGAAAAACGAGCTTGTAACCGCAAGTGATGAGATCCCGCACCCAAGCATCTGGGCAGGACTGTATCCAGACCTCCTTGAAATCCCACAAACGAGCTCCCACCCTGTGATCTCCCAGGTGGGAGGGAGGCCCGTCATGTGGTGGCAGTGGCAGAAGACTTAACGTCTGACTGGGCTGAGGCTGCGGAACCTCTACCCCTGCCGCCGCCTCTACCTCTATGGCCACGGAAGGTAGAAGCTCCACCCCTGGCCTGTCCTCGAAACCTGGAAGGGGCACGAAAGGATCGAAAAGAGGGACCCCTATATGGTCTGCGAGCGGCTGGAACAGCAGAAGGAAGATAAGCCGACCTACCCCCCGTGGCCGTAGAGATCCAGGCATCCAGATCCTTACCAAACAGATACTCACCCGTAAAGGGCAACGCCTCTGCCGCCCTTTTGGATTCCGTATCCGCATGCCAATGCCGGAGCCATAGCGCTCTGCGGGCCGCAATTGTTAAAGCGGAAATTCTAGCTCCGAGAACACCTATGTCCTTGGACGCTTCGCAAAGATAAAGGGCTGATTCACGGATGTGTTCTGCCCACTCTATCAATTGATCCGCCGGTAATTCGTCACGAATTCCAGAGGACAATTGTTCCGCCCAAGCTTTGATCGCCTTGATGACCCAACAACCTACCTGCGCCGGGCGATGTAAAACCCCTGCCGCAGAGTAAATATTCTTTAAGGTAGACTCCAACTTCCTATCTGACGCCTGCTTAAGTGAAGTTGCCCCCGGAACAGGCAGGACCGTCTTTTTGGACAGATGAGACACCGAAGGATCCACGATCGGAGAGGACTCATAGCGCGTTCTGCTACCTGCGGGAAAAGGATAGGAAGACAACATTTTTCTTGATACCTGAAATTTCGCGTCTGGATGCTTCCAGGCTGTTGTTATAAGCGCATCCAGCTCCTCCGAAACTGGAAGTCACCGGCAGATATTGGTCGTTGCCAAACCTTGAAGGGCGTAAGGTGTCTTCCGTCTCCTCCACCTGTAAGACTGAGCGAATAGCAGTAATAAGAGCCTCTATACCCTGAGCTACTGGTTCAGAGTCCTCATATACCTGATCGTCCGTATCCTGGATATCCACATCCTGTATATCCTGTACATCTAACCCCGCCTCATCTAATTGAGGCATATCATCATCAAAGTCCTGTAACACAGAGGCTAGCAATCTCTTTTTTGCAGCCTGTTGGGGGGGGGGGCTAAAGGACGGGGCTTGGGAAGGGATTACAGCCCTGGAAAGCCCTTCCACTGACTTTGCCAATGAGACTGCCCATGCAGGTTCTGGCGCCGGTACTGGGACAAGCTGTCGGAACCGGGCCGCCTCTCTATCTTCCCGAGAGGCTTTAAGTTCCCCAGTCAGCAGGGACATCACCTCTGTGAGTTGTGTCGTCCATGTAGGGGCGCTCTGGGGTTCTGAGGAGGGCTGAGCCGATGGCTGTGACTCCTCACCTAAAACCTGACCCTGCTTTTGTGTTGCCTTGGAGCCTTTGGTGGCCATGGCAGCACCTAAACTTGATACCCTTCCCCCACAGGAAAACAGCTATAGGCAGAATGGGAGGGAGGGGAGGGAAGCAGGGAAAAGAATGTAGCCACAGCAGCCCGATCTGTCCTGCACGATACTGTGTGCAGTGACAGGCTGAAATAAACAAATAGTGTACCTGCAGTGCCCCCGAGTGCCCCCCTTCCCCACTGTAACTGCTCGTTGTGGCCTCCGTCCCGCGCTGCTGCAGACAGGAAAATGACGGGTCCCCAGCGCGCTCTACTTCCGGGCGCGCAGAGCGGGACTAAGCCCCGCCCCCTCCTCGACGGCGCCAAATTCAAAACTGCTGTGTCTTATGCCGGATCCCTGTAGCGGCTCTGTGAGCCGCGCTGGCGGGGATCCGAGCAGGGAGGAGGGCGGGCGGCTGGCGGGCGGGAGCGCGGCACTGCGCTGTTACTTTTATTTTTTTTGAAATAAATAAAAATGATTAATAATTAATAATCCGAGGGGAGGGAGAATTGGGGGGGTTGTTTGGGTGCTGGAGGGGTGTTCTGTCACTGTCCCCCTGTAGTCACCAATAATAAAATTTATTCTTCAAAACCCCCGTCACCCCTTCATCCCAATACTCTGGGGGGAAGTGGGGGAAATACAGACACTCACCTTTCAGTGGTGGAGGGTGGCCCCGACACACGCCGCACGCAGCGGTGTCCGGCCGCAGATACTCACCGCTGCCGTGCTGCCGGAATCTTCTGCTGGATGGAGTGGTCCCGACACGCGCCGCACGCAGCGGTGTCCGCCAACTCAGGAGAGCTCAGTGTCTCCCTCAGCCGGGGCCCATCCCGAGCCGCACGCAGCTGCGATGGGACCCCGCCGGCAGCTCCCACGGTGCAGACTGGCAGTGGCAGAGCTGCCAGTCTGTGCGTGTGTGTAAAGAAAAAATAAAATAATAAAGAAAAAAGAAAAAATTTCTTCAGCTAAACCCAAGTGAACCAGCTCCCTTGGAGGGGAGATAGTAGGGGAGGAACTAGCCACAGGGTTAGAGTTTTTTAAAGTGCCAGCTCCCAATTACTGCCTACTATTCCCCATTGTAACTACGCTCCAGTGGCCCCTAGTGGATGAAGGAGAAATATATATATATATATATATCTCTGCGCCTAAATTTATGTGCCCCCCCTCTCTTTTTTACCCTCTATTGCACCTGTATACTGCAGGGGAGAGCTTGGGGAGCGTCCTTCCAGCGGAGCTGTAAGAGAAAATGGCGCTGGTGTGCTGAGGAAGAAGGCCCCGCCCCCTCAGCGGCGGGCTTCTGTCCCGCTTCTCATGTGTAAAAATGGCGGGGGCTCGCACATATATACAGTGCCTGACTGTATATATGTATACTTTTGCCATCAGGTATCTTAATTGCTGCCCAGGGCGCCCCCCCCTGCGCCCTGCACCCTACAGTGACCGGAGTGTGTGGGTGTGCTGCGGGAGCAATGGCGCACAGCTGCAGTGCTGTGCGCTACCTTAAGTGAAGACAGGAGTCATCTGCCGCCGATTTTGATGTCTTCTTGCTTCTGCTGCTTCTGGCTCTGCGAGGGGGACGGCGGCGCGGCTCCGGGAACGGACGATCAAGGTTAGGTACCTGTGTTCGATCCCTCTGGAGCTAATGGTGTCCAGTAGCCTAAGAAGCGCAACTTAGCTGCAGTGAGTAGGTTTGCTTCTCTCCCCTCAGTCCCAAGTAGCAGAGAGTCTGTTGCCAGCAGAAGCTCTCTGAAAATAAAAAACCTGACAAAATACTTTCTTTTCTAGCAAGCTCAGGAGAGCCCACTAGGAGCACCCAGCTCTGGCCGGGCACATATTATAACTGAGGTCTGGAGGAGGGGCATAGAGGGAGGAGCCAGTGCACACCAGATAGTACTTAATCTTTCTTTAGAGTGCCCAGTCTCCTGCGGAGCCCGTCTATTCCCCATGGTCCTTACGGAGTCCCCAGCATCCACTAGGACGTTAGAGAAAATGGTGTGATAAATGGCACATGGTGATGCTTAGAGTGTGCAGGAATTCCGAGTTGTCGTAGCGGAGTTTTGGTGATAGTGTCAGGTTTGAGCAGCAAATGGAGACTATTTTAAGGCCATGTGGTGTCTTTTATTACACTTACTGCTTTAGCTTATTATGGAGATTAAAATGTAGTGTATAGCCCTTTTGAAGATATGAAGGACCTTAAACTATCTGGTTGCCCATCACTTGGCAACACAAAGTACTAAGATTTCTAAAATAATTATCCTAACATTTCTCCAAATGATCCACTGACCAGACCAACAGAGGGAGATACAGTGATATTAAGCCTCCCTACCCTACCCCGCCCCCCCTTCCCCCCGCAAAAACACACACCAAAAGACAACCAAACAAAAAGTTTCAGTAAATACACTCATTCCCCTGCACTGCTTTTTGCCAGTGGGCAAAATCCTCTATAATTGTAGTTAACTTTCCTGTTCCTGGTGGGTCAGGTTTTCCTTGAGTCATCAAAATCATGCATACTAATCAGATGATAATTACCGGTTCATGACCATTGGCGACATCCCCATGTTGTTTACCATGACTTTATTAATTCCTTTCAGAGCCACCATTTTTGCTTTCATTATGGGATCAGCAATTGCATCAAAATCTGAAGTATGAATAGAAGGTATCAGAATAAAGAATAAAAATGTATATTTGCCAATAGAGCATACATTAACGCTTTCATTCAAATTTATCATTCATGGGCAACATGTCCACCTGTGCTCTTCAGAAAATTTGATACATATACCCTCGCCCCTCCTCTAATCTTCACTGGAAACTGGTAAAAATAAGAATTTACTTACCGATAATTCTATTTCTCATAGTCCGTAGTGGATGCTGGGGACACCGAAAGGACCATGGGGAATAGCAGCTCCGCAGGAAACTGGGCACAAAAGTAAAAAGCTTTAGGACTACCTGGTGTGCACTGGCTCCTCCCCCTATGACCCTCCTCCAAGCCTCAGTTAGGATACTGTGCCCGGACGAGCGTACACAATAAGGAAGGATTTTGAATCCCGGGTAAGACTCTTACCAGCCACACCAATCACACCGTACAACTTGTGATCTGAACCCAGTTAACAGCATGATAACTGAAGGAGCCTCTGAAAAGATGGCTCACAACAACAATAACCCGATTTTTGTAACAATAACTATGTACAAGTAATGCAGACAATCCGCACTTGGGATGGGCGCCCAGCATCCACTACGGACTATGAGAAATAGAATTATCGGTAAGTAAATTCTTATTTTCTCTAACGTCCTAGTGGATGCTGGGGACTCCGAAAGGACCATGGGGATTATACCAAAGCTCCCAAACGGGCGGGAGAGTGCGGATGACTCTGCAGCACCGAATGAGAGAACTCCAGGTCCTCCTCAGCCAGGGTATCAAATTTGTAGAATTTAGCAAACGTGTTTGCCCCTGACCAAGTAGCTGCTCGGCAAAGTTGTAAAGCCGAGACCCCTCGGGCAGCCGCCCAAGATGAGCCCACTTTCCTTGTGGAATGGGCTTTTACAGATTTTGGCTGTGGCAGGCCTGCCACAGAATGTGCAAGCTGAATTGTACTACAAATCCAACGAGCAATAGTCTGCTTAGAAGCAGGAGCACCCAGCTTGTTGGGTGCATACAGGATAAACAGCGAGTCAGATTTTCTGACTCCAGCCGTCCTGGAAACATATATTTTCAGGGCCCTGACTACGTCCAGTAACTTGGAATCCTCCAAGTCCCTAGTAGCCGCAGGCACCACAATAGGCTGGTTTAAGTGAAATGCTGAAACCACCTTAGGGAGAAATTGAGGACGAGTCCTCAATTCTGCCCTGTCCGTATGAAAAATTAGGTAAGGGCTTTTATAGGATAAAGCCGCCAATTCTGAAACACGCCTGGCTGAAACCAGGGCTAACAGCATTACCACTTTCCATGTGAGATATTTTAAGTCCACAGTGGTGAGTGGTTCAAACCAATGTGATTTTAGGAACCCCAAAACTACATTGAGATCCCAAGGTGCCACTGGAGGCACAAAAGGAGGCTGTATATGCAGTACTCCCTTGACAAACGTCTGAACTTCAGGAACAGAAGCTAGTTCTTTTTGGAAGAATATTGACAGGGCCTAAATTTGAACCTTAATGGACCCTAATTTTAGGCCCATAGACAGTCCTGTTTGCAGGAAATGCAGGAATCGACCCAGTTGAAATTCCTCTGTAGGGGCCTTCCTGGCCTCGCACCACGCAACATATTTTCGCCAAATAGGGTGATAATGTTGTACGGTCACATCCTTCCTGGCTTTGATCAGGGTAGGGATGACTTCATCCGGAATGCCTTTTTCCTTCAGGATCCGGCGTTCAACCGCCATGCCGTCAAACGCAGCCGCGGTAAGTCTTGGAACAGACATGGTCCCTGCTGGAGCAGGTCCTTTCTTAGAGGTAGAGGCCACGGGTCTTCCGTGAGCATCTCTTGAATTTCCGGGTACCAAGTCCTTCTTGGCCAATCCGGAGCCACGAGTATAGTCTTTACTCCTCTCCTTCTTATGATTCTCAGTACTTTTGGTATGAGAGGAAGAGGAGGGAACACATACACTGACTGGTACACCCACGGTGTTACCAGAGCGTCCACAGCTATTGCCTGAGGGTCCCTTGACCTGGCGCAATATCTGTCCAGTTTTTTGTTGAGGCGGGACGCCATCATGTCCACCTTTGGTTTTTCCCAACGGTTCACAATCATGTGGAAGACTTCTGGGTGAAGTCCCTACTCCCCCGGGTGAAGATCGTGTCTGCTGAGGAAGTCCACTCCCGGAATGAACACTGCTGACAGTGCTATCACATGATTTTCCGCCCAGCGAAGAATCCTTGCCACTTCCGTCATTGCCCTCCTGCTTCTTGTGCCGCCCTGTCTGTTTACGTGGGCGACTGCCGTGATGTTGTCCGACTGGATCAACACCGGCTGACCCTGAAGCAGAGGTCTTGCCTGACTTAGGGCATTGTAAATGGCCCTGAGTTCCAGGATATTTATGTGAAGTGACGTTTCCATGCTTGACCACAAGCCCTGGAAATTTCTTCCCTGTGTGACTGCTCCCCAGCCCCTCAGGCTGGCATCCGTGGTCACCAGGACCCAATCCTGAATGCCGAATCTGCGGCCCTCTAGGAGATGAGCACTCTGTAACCACCACAGGAGAGACACCCTTGTCCTTGGAGACAGGGTTATCCGCTGATGCATTTGAAGATGCGATCCGGACCATTTGTCCAGCAGATCCCACTGAAAAGTTCTTGCGTGGAATCTGCCGAATGGAATCGCTTCGTAAGAAGCCACCATCTTTCCCAGGACCCTTGTGCATTGATGTACTGACACTTGGCCTGGTCTTAGGAGGTTCCTGACTAGGTCGGATAACTCCCTGGCTTTCTCTTCCGGGAGAAACACCTTTTTCTGTACTGTGTCCAGAATCATTCCTAGGAACAGCAGACGTGTCGTCGGAATCAGCTGCGATTTTGGAATATTTAGAATCCATCCGTGCTGTCGTAGTACTACTTGAGATAGTGCTACTCCGACCTCTAACTGTTCTCTGGACCTTGCCCTTATCAGGAGATCGTCCAAGTAAGGGATAATTAAGACGCCTTTTCTTCGAAGAAGAATCATCATTTCGGCCATTACCTTGGTAAAGACCCGGGGTGCCGTGGACAATCCAAACGGCAGCGTCTGAAACTGATAGTGACAGTTCTGTACCACAAACCTGAGGTACCCTTGGTGAGAAGGGCAAATTGGGACATGGAGTTAAGCATCCTTGATGTCCAGAGACACCATATAGTCCCCTGCTTCCAGGTTCGCTATCACTGCTCTGAGTGACTCCATCTTGAACTTGAACCTTTTTATGTAAGTGTTCAAGGATTTCAGATTTAAAATGGGTCTCACCGAGCCGTCCGGCTTCGGTACCACAAACAGCGTGGAATAATACCCCTTTCCCTGTTGTAGGAGGGGTACCTTGATTATCACTTGCTGGGAATACAGCTTGTGAATGGCTTCCAATACCACCTCCCTGTCGGGGGTAGACGTTGGTAAAGCAGACTTCAGGAACCGGTGAGGGGGAGACGTCTCGAATTCCAATTTGTACCCCTGAGATACTACCTGCAGGATCCAGGGGTCCACTTGCGAGTGAGCCCACTGCGCGCTGAAATTCTTGAGACGGGCCCCCACCGTCTTGCCTGAGTCCGCTTGTAAGGCCCCAGCGTCATGCTGAGGACTTGGCAGAAGCGGGGGAGGGCTTCTGTTCGTGGGAAGAGGCTGTCTGCTGCAGTCGTCTTTTTCCCCTTCCTCTGCCCCGGGGCAGATATGAGTGGCCTTTTGCCCGCTTGCCCTTATGGGGACGAAAGGACTGAGCCTGAAAAGACGGTATCTTTTTCTGCTGTGAGGTGACTTGGGGTAAAAAGGTGGATTTCCCAGCCGTTGCCGTGGCCACCAGGTCCGATAGACCGACCCCAAATAACTCCTCCCCTTTATACGGCAATACTTCCATATGCCGTTTGGAATCCGCATCACCTGACCACTGTCGCGTCCATAACCCTCTTCTGGCAGAAATGGACATCGCACTTACTCTTGATGCCAGAGTGCAAATATCCCTCTGTGCATCACGCATATATAGAAATGCATCCTTTAAATGCTCTATAGTCAATAATATATTGTCCCTGTCCAGGGTATCAATATTTTCAGTCAGGGAATCCGACCAAGCCACCCCAGCACTGCACATCCAGGCTGAGGCGATTGCTGGTCGCAGTATACCACCAGTATGTGTGTATATACTTTTTAGGATATTTTCCAGCTTCCTATCAGCTGGTTCCTTGAGGGCGGCCGTATCAGGAGACGGTAACGCCACTTGTTTTGATAAGCGTGTGAGCGCCTTATCCACTCTAGGGGGTGTTTCCCAACGCGCCCTAACCTCTGGCGGGAAAGGGTATAATGCCAATAATTTTTTTTTTTTTTTTATCGGGGGAAACCCACGCTTCATCACACACCTCATTTAATTCATCTGATTCAGGAAAAACTACGGGTAGTTTTTTCACACCCCACATAATACCCTTTTTTGTGGTACTTGTAGTATCAGAAATGTTCAAAACCTCCTTCATTGCCGTGATCATGTAACGTGTGGCCCTACTGGAAGATACGTTTGTTTCCTCACCGTCGACACTGGAGTCAGTGTCCGTGTCTGTATCGACCTGAGGTAACGGGCGTTTTATAGCCCCTGACGGTGTTTGAGACGCCTGTACAGGTATTAACTGATTTGCCGGCTGTCTCATGTCGTCAACAGTCTTTTGTAAAGTGCCGACACTATCACGTAATTCTTTCCATAAGACCATCCAGTCAGGTGTCGACTCCCTAGGCGGTGACATCACTAACACAGGCAATTGCTCCGCCTCCACACCATTTTCCTCCTCATACATGTCGACACAGCGTACCGACACACAGCACACACACACAGGGAATGCTCTGATAGAGGACAGGACCCCACTAGCCCTTTGGGGAGACAGAGGGAGAGTTTGCCAGCACACACCAGAGCGCTATATATATACAGGGATAACCTTATATAAGTGTTTTTCCCTAATATAGCTGCTGTATATATTAATATGCCAATTTAGTGCCCCCCCTCTCTTGTTTTACCCTGTTTCTGTAGTGCAGGACTGCAGGGGAGAGTCAGGGAGCCTTCCTCCAACGGAGCTGTGAGGAAAAATGGCGCCAGTGTGCTGAGGAGATAGGCTCCGCCCCCTTCACGGTAGCCTTTCTCCCGCTTTTTAATGGAAAAATTGGCAGGGGTTAAATGCATCCATATAGCCCAGGAGCTATATGTGATGTATTTTTTGCCAAAAAAAGGTTTTTTATTGCGTCTCAGGGCCCCCCCCCCCCAGCGCCCTGCACCCTCAGTGACCGGAGTGTGAAGTGTGCTGAGAGCAATGGCGCACAGCTGCGGTGCTGTGCGCTACCTTATTGAAGACAGGACGTCTTCTGCCGCCGATTTTCCGGACCTCTTCACTCTTCTGGCTCTGTAAGGGGGCCGGCGGCGCGGCTCCGGGACCCATCCATGGCTGGGCCTGTGATCGTCCCTCTGGAGCTAATGTCCAGTAGCCTAAGAAGCCCAATCCACTCTGCACGCAGGTGAGTTCGCTTCTTCTCCCCTTAGTCCCTCGGTGCAGTGAGCCTGTTGCCAGCAGGTCTCACTGAAAATAAAAAACCTACTTTAAACTTTTACACTAAGCAGCTCAGGAGAGCCCCTTAGCCTGCACCCGTCTCGTTCGGGCACAAAAATCTAACTGAGGCTTGGAGGAGGGTCATAGGGGGAGGAGCCAGTGCACACCAGGTAGTCCTAAAGCTTTTTACTTTTGTGCCCAGTCTCCTGCGGAGCCGCTATTCCCCATGGTCCTTTCGGAGTCCCCAGCATCCACTAGGACGTTAGAGAAATACAATTCTTCGCCTGGACACGGCTTCTGTTACTTTATCAGACGTGGTCTGCTTGTTGATATGAAGTAGCCACTACTGCTAGTCATCCATCCTCTTTTCCCATCTACTCCTTAATTTGCTTTTACCCAATGTTTTTGCAGAGAGTTTACTTTATGCATTTTGTTAAAAACCCTTCAGTAATTCTGGTTATTAACGCTCTCTTTAACAGAAAAAAGAACAAGGTTAGAGGTGGATCATAATGCTGTATGACAGGCATGCCAACCTGTGGCTCTCCAGCTGTTGTGAAACTACACATCCAAGCAGGCCCTGCCACATTCCCAAATAGCAAAACTATAAATAGCAGGGCATTCTGGGACTTGTGGTTTCACAACAACAGGGAAATGGTCACAAAAGAGGACATGCAAATTAGAGCACTCTAGTTAGAAAAATTGACGTCTCTCCCAGCTTTTCCCAGATAACTACTCCAATAAACTATGGGAGACTGTCATTAATGTTATATGACTGCTGCAAAAATGTGCAGATAGCTTGTGGGCAAGCATGTTGTTATCAGGGAAAGACAAGCATTAAGAGTGCACCAATACAAGATGTTAAGGACAGTTTGCAGCCACACAGACAAGAGACATTAAAAAAATAAAGCATACATACCAACGTTAGGAAAAAATGGTTCAGAACGTTGGCGGATCATTGCTTGCATCTGTCTCTGCTGCTGCTGTTCCTTTCTTTCTTGATCTAAAAGATCCTGCAATAATAACGGCTGTTCTTGCAAAAGGAGAGTTTTTACCCGGTTTTGCTGAATCATTACCTGCTGAGCAACAGTACTAGAACAAGGCATGGCTTGATTTAATGTATCGTCAGGAACAAAATTATGGCCACTTTGAAAACCAGAATCTGATGGTGATCCCGGTGTGAAACCATGGTTAAGTCTTGGAACCATACCGGTATTCAAAGGATGTTCCATTACTTGACTAGGAGGTGTTACTACATTTTGAGGAATGTCCTGCAATGTGTTCGGCTGAGGGGATGTAATTCCTGTAGGAGAACCTGTTTTTTCACCTTCAGAATTCTCAGTGGTTAATGAACTGGTAAGCACAGGTGTGGGTTCTGGTATGCCACAGGAAGTTTCGGGATCTTGGGGTGGTAGCTCCAATAGGTCATTAGGCAAATCACTATTCTGAGGGCTTTCTTTACCTACTTTCTCTGACTCACCACTGTTACAAGATGCCAGTGGAGCCATATCCTCTTTATGCTGATCAGTCCCTGTAGCACTGTTACTCTGTTCAGATTTTATATCAGATGATGCTTTATCATTAGGTGATAAAACTTCAGTTTTTATTTCCCCGCTACTACCAGCGATTGCCTGTGCAGAAACAGGTCCCGGTGAGGACGAAATGTTGTCTGTTTCTTCATTTCCTTTCACAGCTTCAGCCTTGCATGGAATTTCCAACTTGTCATCGATAGGCACACCCAGATCCAAGTCCTCATTAAACATATCCTTCTTATCTCCAAGATCGAGCTCTGGATCTGTATAAGCAATAATATCAAATTTCCCTGACCTTAACAGGTCATCAAGCTGAGGATCATTTGTTTCCAGAGTATCCAGACCATCAAGCTCATCCTCCTTCGCATCGTCTGGATCCAGATTTATATTTTCAAGGTCATCATCATCTAAATCCTTAACCTCAACACCATCCAGATCTTTCACATCAAGATCTTTTTCAGAAGGATCATCGGGATCAAGTTTATCTTCCAACCCACTCGCCACTAGATTCCCTGTTGGCAGATTTGTATCCTTGTGCGAGTTAGCAGTGGATAAAGAGGGATGTAAATAGTTCTCATTCTCTGCAGAGTGATCAACTCCACGCCTCATAACAGATTGATGCTGTGAAGACATGAAGTGTTCAAAACCTGGGGGCACTTGCATTTGATTAGATAAACCTGAATGGTGAACATGTACTCCATCCATTATCCTCGGGCCCTGAAATTCTGGTCTAGGGAAATAGCCTACATGCCTCTGAATTTGGACAGCATGTTCCATTAGATTATGAGGTGGTCTAAAGAGAATTCTTGGTCTACCATCGGGAGGCCTGTGACGGAGTTCAATATACGCTTGCCCCGATATATTATGCTGCTGAACTTGCATTCCCTGGTGAGGGAAGTGTGGAGGAAGACCAGCTGAGTTGTTGACTTGCGAGTTATTTAACGGCCTAGTCAGTTCAATGGACATCTCTCTTCTCATCTGCTGCGGAATTCCTGTAACTTGCATTTGTAATGGAGGACCTAAAAAGCGCTCATGATTGGGTACAGGACTAGGTCCTGCCATGGGGTATACAAATCTGTGAAGACAAAAAAAAAAGGAACATGCATTTATTAAACATCTTTATGACTGGATGATTATTGCATGGTAATATGACTTAAGTTTGTCTCAGTTTACATATGCATATTTTTTTTTTCTTTTCGTTCTGTTAATTTCTGGAACAAATATGTTTTATAAGCATTAAATAGGGGGAGAAAATGACATTTAATTAATTTTCCCCATGATTATTTCTACGCAATTAGAGGAATCACAGAAAATGAATTAAGAAAAAAAAGTTCTCTCAAGTAGGATTATACAATACAAGTTGATCCCTTTTATATGGATATATGAGTAATGCTTTATAAATTGTCGAAGTCGAATATATTAGACCCACACACACCACGTGAAAACACCACACAGAGTGGCCTCCGTGCGTGTGCTTGGTCTGCCGTGCGTGAGCATACTCGCACGTTACGTATATTGGCTCACGAAGCCCTGCGTATTAACGCATGGTGTGAGTAAATACGGTGGCATACGCATTCGCATGGAAAAGTCACAAAGACATATCTGATATTTAATTCACATAATGCATAATTTACACATAGCCAACACGCACCACACCAGCAAGTTACATTTGCTTCAGAGGTATAACTGAAGAGGGATTCAACTTTACAGGATATGAAGGGACAGAATTAGGTTAGGACGTGGTGTTTGGTATCCAGCTGTACAGTATTTCAAGGGCAATATTCCGATGGCAGTTTGCAGAATGTAGCATGCTCCTGCGCATAGATATGCGCAGGAGTACAATATTAATATTACCACTGGCGTGCGCAGCACATTTTATTAGGGGGTGCACCGTCGGAGGGGTGTGTCTAGCATCGCCTTTTTGGCGTGTCTAGTACCATCTATTGATGGTAAACGCATATAAAATATCCACCTTTGTACCAATCCTAATAAAGCAGATGCATTGTCAGATGTTGTGGTGTGCTCCAAACAAACACCCCTGATGGCACTCACTGCATTTACACTGCTCCTCCTCAGCCTGGTCTGGCTCTCCCTCTCTTTCCCCTGCAAGCTGCAGCAGCTTACTTACAAGTCAGTAACTAAACTGACACTGACAGTCACAGACTAGTACTGACGCTGCTGGAAAAACAAGTGACGTGTCCATGCTGCTGCCGGCCGTCTGCCAGTATTGAATTTGTCTTCCTAAGAGGAACGCTGGCTGCATGCTTCTCCTCATCAGTGGCTGGCGTTGGCATAGCATAGAAGGAGCGAGGTGAGCGTGTGGCGGGTGTGATGGGTGGGCGTGCAAGCACCATGACGTAATCACGTCACATCGCACTGTTTTTGTACATGGAGGTGGAGCTGGGAATTTGAAAGTCGGTGTCAGTGGCACCCTTGATTAACCCAGACGTCCGGTCAGTAATGCAGTCCTGACAGGGTACAGGGTGCAGCGCAGAGGGAACAGTGGGGCAGATGTATTAACCTGGAGAAGGCATAAGGAAGTGATAAACCAGTGATATGTGCAAGCTGATAAACACACCAGCCAATCAGCTCCCATATTTAAATTAGCAGTTAGGATCTGATTGGCTGGTGCCTTTATCACCTTGCACACATCACTGGTTTATCACTTCCTTATGCCTTCTCCAGGTTAATACATCTGCCCCAGTAAGCAGCCTGCTCGGCTATCGCTGCATCAGGCATGTGAGACCGGGGTGCCGGACATTAGGGGGTGCCTGTGCGCACCAGGCACCCCCCCCCTGCGCACACCTATGAATATTACACTGTATTCACTGTACTCTTCATATTCGGCGGGAACCCAGTGGAGGACATCTGCAAGTGCTCCTGGACCAGTCATCGCCCACCTATTCAAACCGACCTATGACCCCTCATGTACTGTAAATGACCAGCCCTTTGACCTATAAATGGAGAGATTACAGTTTTCTTTGTTTCATGCTTTGGACTATTATATAAAAGCCAAGCCTCCTGGCCGGTCTCACACTCATTCTCTGAAGGTCATCTTTCCGGATTGACTGAGGACCGGATCCGGGTTGCGCAGACGAACAAACGTATGTATCCATTGGTTGTAGCTTTTCTCTTGTGTTATTGTATTTCTGTTGTACCACCTTTTAAGTAAATATTTGTTGCTGCGTTGGACCACAACATTACATATACAATTGGTGTCGCATTCCTTTCCTGTTAGGGGTTATAAAGTGTATTCCGCCGCACGTGTAGCAACTTTGTACATACAGCATGACGGCGTGTTTACGCAACGTGTACGCATTGCATAGGTGTTTCACACACACGCTTAGCGGTCGCAGCGGCCTGAACATTTGTGTATTTAAGGTATTGCTTTTGCTTCCTGTAAATTAAACAAACTTAACAAAATAAAGACCTCCCATGTACTAAACAGGGTGGTTTTTTTTCACACCCGGCAAAGAAATGCCAGAGATCGTGGGAGTTGAGCTTCTATCCAGTTGCAGCAGCATACTGTTATGCATTTTACGATGCCACTAATAAATGGCACACCAGGAGAACTTCTACTGGATGACTTTACTAGGGGAGACAGAGTGAAGGAGCAAGGTGCTGTGAGGACGGGAGATGTCTGAAGAAGTCATCGCAGAAATCAGTATGTATGTATATATGCTAATTCATTCACATTCTTGACAGTATATAAAAATTTTAGGAATCAAAGCCAATATATTTAGGATAAACCTAAATTGTGCAGTATTTCTCTGGCATCCATAAGGGAAACTGGGGTTTACTTAATACGATGGGGTATAAAAGGGGACCAACGGAGTCGGTGCACTTTACATTTCTTCCACTGGGTGTGCTGGCTCCTGGGGCACAGCACCTTGGCGGTCACAACCACAGCACACCGCATACCCCTAACGCTGCCTGAAGGTGAGAAAAGTGGGGAGTACAAACCGGGGACCCCGCTAGGGGGGTACCCCGGTTCTTGGTGCAGCGCAACGCGGTGGTGGCATACGGGACCCTCCACGGGGGGGACCCGCTATAGCCCCCCCCACGTACAACTGGCAGCGGTGGTGCAAACTAGCAAGCAGTGTGAGGTTTATACATTATTTGGACACAATGCCAGTATAAAGATTATCTGTAGCTCCGGCGCCATTATAGGGGGCGGAGCTATCCCAGAGTAGGACCAGCTGCATTTTGGCAACTTCCTCTGCATACTCCAGCAGCAGCAAGGACACACAGCTCCTCCAGGGTTCCGGGAGACACTGGAAACTGGCACAGGGGTGTGCTAACGGGGCGAGCCGCTATTGCACACAATATAGTGTCCTGAAAAGGACAGATAATCCGGTCTTCCTGAGATATAACTACTGTTATCATTCAGGGTGCTGGGGAAACCAATTGCTTTTTTTCTTGCTCAGAAATACCCCTTCCTTTCGAGCACCTGAATGATATCACTAAGCTAATTGAGCATTTACCAATCTATATGTCTGTTGTGAGAGGCAGAGAGGTTCCTGCATTAGGAGGAAGTGCAGGCCCTGAGATGCCACATGGAGCATTATGGGGTTGCTCCAAGGTAGGTAGCTCTTAGCTTAGACATATTTTAGTAAGGAGCCATTATAATGTGGCTCCTTGCTGGTTAATATTAGACCCAGATTGGGGTAATGGAGGTGTGAGGTGTGGTGCCTCTGGACTGGCTGAGCTGGATGGCTTTAGTGTGGCATACCTTTACATTCTATTAACACTTTTCACTTATTAATTTACTAACACTATTTCTCTATTTTAATTACATTTCATGTTTGTATCACCCTCTCTATAGCTTCGGCTTCCTAAATACTAATTTATTAACACTATAGTTTTTTACACTGGTATGCTACGCTGGGCTTTCTGGCTCATTCTGGTGTTTTGGGGTGCCACACCCTGCACCTAGATATAGCGCTAGGGACCCCAAATATACAGAGAGGCCTTGATGCGGCTTTGGGGCTTAACCACACATTTAACAAATATGTGTAACGAAGATCTCTGAATTCTATTATCATGTGGGATTTATATCTGGTTACTATTATCATTCAGGGTGCTGGGGAAACCAATTGCTTTTTTTCTTGCTCAGAAATACCCCTTCCTTTCGAGCACCTGAATAATATCACTAAGCTAATTGAGCATTTACCAATCTATATGTCTGAGATATAACTATATACAGCTTGCAGGTCTGGTCTGCATGCGGGGGCATGCTGTCCTCCTCTCACTCTGGGTCTCCATTTCACACACAGTACAGGCAGGCTTGTTGTTGTAATGGTATGTGAGTTTGCGTGTGTTGTTTCACTATTACTATGGTTAAACACACATTATGCAAAGTTTGTCAGACTAGATTATCCCCTTCTACCACTGGTTCCCTATTGTGTGACCAATGTAGTCAGTCTTCTCAAGTCAGTGTGGGGAGTTGGAACCTGATGTTGATTATTCCACTCCTGCAGGGTATTGAACTACTAATTCTTGCCATCAGTGATGTTCTGAAATTCCCTTTGGAAGAAGCTGCTGCACCGCAGTAGTTTTTTCTTGCACAGAAAAAAAAATCAGCATCACCTTCCCTGATTCTCAGGAATTAGATGAGGTTTTTAAACAAGCCTGGAAAAATCCTGATAAAAGATAACAGGTTACTAGGAAGTTTTTAAGCTCTTTCCCGTTTACAGCGGAGGGTCGCAAACATTGGGAAGAACCCTCAGGCGTAGATGTCTCAGTCTCACGCCTCTCTAAGAAAGCAGTGTTACCTGCCCCTGGTTTCAGCTCAAGGACACTGGGTATAAGAAAATAGAAAACTACATTAAAGTCTATTTAACACAGCGGCTGGATGACACATGCTGGATGACACATGCCATCCACACCTGGGCTACTCAAATTCAAGAGGGCCTTGCGGGGGATATGCTCCTGGTCACTACGGTGGCCCTCATTAAGCACATAAATGTAAATGTCCTCATCAGATGGGAACCTAACATTCCTAAGGTACAAATCCAAAGCACAGTAACCCCCCCACCCCTCCAAACCCCCCTTCCTCCAACCCCCCCTTACCCCCTCCCCTCCAAACCCCCCTCCCCCAGGGACAGCACAACTCAACCACCCCAAGGCATAAAACTAATGAAAAGATGACGGCCATCAGTATACCAACAGCGGCATCCTGGCCACCAGTATGCCAGCAGCAGGGCGAGTGCTCGCCACAGGTTATATTCTCCCTCTATGGGTGTCCTTGAATCACCTACATCGCCAGTAGCCCGGCGGCGGAATTCATCCAGCGTCAGCACTGTGACTGCCGGGATACCGACAAGTGGTATTTTAACCGCATCCCATTACAATAATAAGAAATCAGCAGTAATACTAAAAGTGTTACATAGGTTAGATGTAGTAATAAGGATATTAAAGTGTTACATGAGTGAAAAGCAGTTAGGTACTAAAAAGTGTTAAGCTGGTTACACACTAGACGGTATGTAGTTCGGTCTGGAGAATCGGACCGACAACAGGAACATCGTTTAGTGTGTACCCGCTATGTTCCTGGCGATGCACGCTCCTGCGCATCGTTAGCAACTTCCTCCGTTGGTCCTGCGTGTTAGTGAGGGCCATGTTGGCCGCAGCAGCTGAGTTGCAGCTGGCATCGGCAAGCGTGTATGCACTTGATGATGACAGCTCCCCCTCCGCCGATGTTGCAGTCTAGTGTGTACCCCAGCTTTATATTAAGTGGGATATCCTATTAGCAACGGAAATTATTCTATTAGCCCCTATTCCCCGATCCTGGCACTTATCGGGTATTATGCTTCGCATAATCCCAGATAAGCAGCCCTTCAGACCTGCAGTAACACATGGGTCTGGAAACTTATCCCAGATCCCATGCCCAATAGCGGCACATTGTTCGGATGAAAAAAAAAAGAAAGAAGGGTTTTTATTAGGATATCCCGATATTCGCCATCTAAAATCGCGTTTTCAAACTGTTTTTCTCTGCTGAAAAATTAACAGGGCTAATGGGATACTACCCTAAGTGTTACAATAATGATGCCCTGAGGCAACCTGGCCACACTAACCTAGGTGGCCCCACGCCAGAAAACCATTCCCAATACTGGCATATTATATAAATTTATCCAAGACTTACCATTCATAGTGTTATTCAATGGTTAATCAATGCAAACAAATACACATATATATATATTTTTCGTCCATCTTATGCTCTACAAAAAAAGAAACATTGTGTACCTGTGACCAGGTTGTGGTCTCATAGTCATGTTCCCAATGTCTCCAGTAAACTGTGGTCTATTATACTGGAGATTCCCCGGGAATGGATTATGTTGCTCTTTGGGAAATGCAGAAAATCTTGGAATTACTTTGGGGACAAGTGAGGCTCTGATGTTGCCAGGATAAGGGGGTGGAGGTCTGTTAAAGATCTCATGCTGTCGATGTGGATTGTCTTGTGGCCATTGGGTTGGGAGTCCCCCCTGGGTCATCTGAAGTGAATCACCTGCCTTTTCTTGTCTAACAGCATTTTTGTTTTGTTGCTGCCTTAGAATCATCTCCCGCAACTTTTGACGCTGTAAAAAAAGTTTTACAACACACAATGTCACAAATTATTACATGGAAGCATACTTGTAATTATACTGAATAATCCCCAGGACACACTAGCTAGCTGAAATCTGCATGGGTTAAGATGGCCATAGACCTTAAGATTTTCTGTTCAACCAACCAATTCACTGGTTGGAACAAAAATCTGGAAATGGATGGGAGCAAATGAAAATCAATGATTTAACCAATTTCTCTCAACGACTGTTTCGGACAGTTTTCCAGAAGACAATTTACTTACCAGATTTTAGTTCCATCCCACTAATTGATTAGTTGGACATAAAATCTTAATGTGTATGGCCAGGTTAAGGTAGATCATATTTCTGTTCTTGATATTTGTGTTCAGTTTTAAATATGCTTAATTTCAATGGTACTTACTTTTCAGAAATACTACTCCAACCAGTACATGCTCACAACTGACCTAATGTGTACTATGGGCCAAACTATATCCTACTTCTTTTGTCTACCTTGTATGGCCCTATTTTCTTCCATCCTCCCCAGTGTGATGCTGCAAATCACTTTGGCATAGTAGACATACACAAGAATAATCTCTAATAATCATAGGTCACTAGTCACAGAAAGAATATTCACCTGTTTTAGTTTCTCCTCAGATTCTGCCAGTGGTAGGTTTAATGCATTGTGTGAATCTGGCATTCCTGCTGTTTGCTGCATGTTAGCAAATTGCTGACCTTGTGGACTTGAAGAGATGTTGGTAGATCCACCAAAAGTTTCCTCTGAAAAAGTTCTTTGCTGATCAGCCATTTCATGTGAATCCCCAAACACATCCCCTGGCTGCATGTGAGGAGTCATTGGAGGCTGGTCGTAAGGATCCTGGTTAGGACCAGATGATGAATGACTAAACAGGTCTGTTGAACATGTACCCGCCAGTCGTGAATTTTGAGAGTTTGCATCAGGTGGTCTTGTATAAGGAACTTGCTGAATAGATGCCCTATTTTGCGTCATATGTACAAATGAATCCTGATTGTGGATCAACCCTGTTCGAACCACAGAAGAACGATTAAAATTTTCTAGAACACCTGGCATTGGAGTTCTTGGTGGTTGACTATAAGGGTCAGAGAGGACAGGTCTAGGCGTTCGATTTGGCTGGGAATAGGAGTCTATAGATACAGGCCTTGGCGTTCCAGGAGGCTGTGAATATGGGTCTACAAGAATAGGATGTGGAGTACCAGGCTGTTTAGAATATGGATCTGAAGGCACTGGCCTTGGGGTTCCAGGTGGTTGGGAATACAGATCTGAAGGCACTGGCCTTGGTGTTCCAGGGGGCTGAGAGTATGGATCTGGAGGCACCGGCCTTGGAGTCCCAGGAGGCTGAGAGTATGGATCTGGAGGTACCGGCCTAGGCGTCCCAGTTGGATGAGAGTATGGATCTGGAGGCACCGGCCTTGGAGTCCCCGGAGGCTGAGAGTATGGATCTGAAGGCACCGGCCTTGGTGTCCCAGGTGGCTGAGAGTATGGATCTGCAGGTACCGGCCTTGGTGTCCCAGGTGGCTGAGAGTATGGGTCTGAGGAAATAGGCCTTGGAGTGGCAGGCTGTTGGGCATAAGGATCCATGCTAGGCCTAGGAGCTCCAGATGATGAGGCAAATGGATCATGGTGCCTCTTATTTATAGATGGCTGAACAAACACATCTGCCCCAACAGGTCTAGAAGTTGATGGTGGCTGACTGTAAGGATCCATTATCTGTGCAGATGGTCTTGGAGTAGGTGGCTGTTGAATGTATAAGTCACCAACTGCTGGTCTTAAAGCAGTTGGTGACTGCAAATATGGGTTATTTGCTGGACGTGGTGTTCCTGGAGGCTGCAAGTATGGATCTTGCGCACTCGATCTTGATAAAGAAGCAGATTGGGGGTCACTATGCTGTCGTATTAGTCTAAGAGGCTGTGCAAAAGATTCATTCATAGAAGAACGATTACTGTGAGATGCTTGGTTATAAGGATCATGTAAAAAGCTCTCAGCTGGCCGAGGTGTTAAAACAGGTCTATCATATGGGTCAGCAGACACACGTCTAGGTGTTACGGGCAGTGAACTGTAAGGTTCTTGTGGAGATTGAGGTGGGCGCATAGGTGTCTTAAAAGGAGCAGGGCTACCTGGTGAAATACCTGATGTAGGCGTGAGAGGTGGCCTTGAATATGGATCTACTTTATTTTGTGCCAATGACTGTCTTTGAAACATCTCTGACCTGGAAAGATGTTTTGTGAAGGAGTCAAGATTTCCTGGGCCTAAAGAACCATCAAAAACCTGATCTGTGTTATGTTGCATCCTTGAAGAGCCCAATGGTTTTGTAAAATGTTCGGATGGCATCATGGACCTTTGAGACTCTCCCATTTTTACAGACATATCGCCATTGGAGGGAGATGAACAAGAGTCTCTAGTATCAGATAATTCATTCCCAAGTATTGGCCTTGAAGGACAAATATCCATAGGTGACCCAGAGTTCCTTCTGTGAAGGTTCTGACCCATGGGTGGAGGTGGTCTTGGTGTCCCTACCATGTTGGCATAAGGGTCGATGGGAGATGATGGTCTAGAATTTGAAGATCCTGGAGAAAACATCTGTGGAGAGTGTGGTTGAGAAGATAATTGTAGAGGATCCTGCAAAGAAATTCTAGTTGGTGTAGGAGGTGGAGCTTGTGGTTTCAGAAAAACATCATCAGAGAAAGATGTTGGAGTTCCAGGCAATGTTGGTTTAGAATACTGGTCTTTATTAAATGTCTGTTGAACTGGAGACATATTCCCACTATTCTGTTGAGGTGTTAAAGGACTCTGTATTCCACTGTTTGGAGTGTCACTTCCTGATTGACTCAAATGCTGTTGGGAACCAAACTGCTGCTGCTGTTGCTCATTCTTTACTTGCTCCAGTTTTTGTGTTGCCTCAATCTTTGCCTGTTGCTTGCTCTTCTGACGCATTTGCTGGAAAAGTATGAATCAAAGGGAATTTATTAGCCATGTGGTTGTACACAACTTAATTTAAAAGCACAGTAGCCTTAATTTATTTAAAAATGGTAATATGACATTATGGCACTTAATTATGTCCTTTTATAAACCTATCACTTGTTCACCTTACATTCTGTGGTTTATACAAATGGAGTTTCAAATACAACAGCTTATACGCAATGAGTTACAGGTCTTTTTGAAAACAGAAGACTTGTTAGAGCCACAGGATATGGATTATTTATGTATAATTGTTATAATTCTGTCAGGAATGCCCACTTTTTCTGTGCCTCTAATGCATCAAGAAAGTAAACAGAGCATGCAGACTTTGGGGTAATTTGCTCTCTAGTTTCTGTAGAGTTTCTTTGTCGCTAGTCTTACTTAGTATTCGGCATAAGTTATGATTAGAAACCTCTACCTGTCGGAATTTCCACTCCTGCTCATGCTCAGATTCTCTCTGCTTCATGGGATCTTTAAACAAATCGGAGTCAATGCGGGAACTGTGCTCGATGATTTCATGCTGCTGCCGCTTCAGTGTGTCATTTGACATTTGCACTTTATTGATCCGCAGCGCAGCCCGATTATCTCTGGCCTTTTGCTGCAAATAAATTTGTTCAATTTCTCTTTAATTCATGTTCTCTAAATCATATTAGTATTTCCAACTACTTTCAGTACTATTGGACGCTATTGATACACAGATCTGTCCTTCCTCATCTAGCCTTTATACTGTATGTAATGAGTCGCAGCACACAGGGCGCATGAGAGCCGCCAGCTCCTGTGTGACTCGGCCACTGCCGAGCGACTTTTTCCCCCAACTACACTGTAACGTAGCATTTCGTATGCAGCTGCAGTCGCGCACAGAATATAGGCATGCCACATATCATCTTAATCAGCAAAGTCTGCTTGTACGTATAATTCACATGACGATGTGAATAAGACGCATTTTCAGGGGAAAATGCACAAAAAGACGTTCAGTGTTCCGAAACGTGCTCACGACTAGGTACGACTACAGCAACAATGAGGGAGGACACAACTGTACACACAGATACAAAAAAAGGCAGGATTTTAAGATATGCCTATATAACTATTTTATGTTTCATTTCTTTGTTAGAAAAAGATTATTAGACTAATGTGTTGTCTCCACTTTTCATTATCATTCACTAGGCATGTACTACAGACCTTCTTTAAAAGGACACAAAGAAATAATAAGATTTTACTTACCGGTAAATCTATTTCTCGTAGTCCGTAGAGGATGCTGGGACTCCGTAAGGACCATGGGGATAGACGGGCTCAGCAGGAGATAGGGCACTTTAAGAAAGCTTTGGACTCTGGGTGTGCACTGGCTCCTCCCTCTATGCCCCTCCTCCAGACCTCAGTTAGGGAAACTGTGCCCAGTGGAGATGGACAGTACGAGGAAGGATTATTGTAAATCTAAGGGTGAGATCCATACCAGCCACACCAATCACACCGTATAACTTGTGATAAACTTACCCAGTTAACAGTATGAACAACAACATAGCCACCCTTATGTAAGCAATAACTATATACAAGTCTTGCAGAAGAAGTCCGTACATGGGACGGGTGCCCAGCATCCTCTACGGACTACGAGAAATAGATTTATCGTTAAGTAAAATCTTATTTTCTCTAACGTCCTTGAGGATGCTGGGACTCCGTAAGGACCATGGGGATTTTACCAAAGCTCCCAAACGGGCGGGAGAGTGCGGATGACTCTGCAGCACCCATTGAGCAAACAGGAGGTCCTCCTCAGCCAGGGTATCAAACTTATAGAACTTTGCAAAGGTGTTTGTCCCCGACCAAGTAGCTGCTCGGCACAACTGTAATGCCGAGACCCCTCGGGCAGCCGCCCAAGAAGAGCCCACATTCCTAGTGAAGTGGGCCTTAACCGATTTCGGTAACGGCAATCCTGCCGTAGAATGCGCCTGCTGAAGCGTGTTACAGATCCAGCGAGCAATAGTCTGCTTTGAAGCAGGAGCGCCAACCTTGTTGGCCGCATACAGAACGAACAAAGCTTCAGTCGTCCTGATTCTAGCCGTTCTGGTCACATAAATCTTCAAAGCCCTGACTACATCCAGGGACTCGGAATCCTCCAAGTCCCGTGTAGCCACAGGCACGACAATAGGTTGGTTCACATGAAAAGATGATACCACTTTTGGCAGAAAGTGAGGGCGAGTCCTCAACTCTGCCCTATCCACGTGAAAAACCAAGTATGGGCTTTTATGTGATAAAGCCGCCAATTCGGAAACACGTCTTGCCGAAGCTAACGCCAACAACATGACCACTTTCCACGTGAGGTATTTCAACTCCACAGTTTTGAGTGCTTCAAACCAAGGTGACTTGAGGAAACGTAACACCACGTTAAGATCCCAAGGCGCCACCGGAGGCACAAAGGGAGGCTGAATATGCAGCACTCCCTTCACAAAGGTCTGTACTTCAGGAATAGAGGCCAATTCTTTTTGAAAGAAAATGGATAAGGCCGAAATCTGGACCTTTATGGACCCTAATTTTAGGCCCAAAGTCACTCCTGTTTGAAGGAAGTGAAGTAGACGGCCCAAACGGAACTCCTCCGTAGGAGCAGCTCTGGCCTCACACCAAGAAACATATTTCCGCCATATACGGTGATAATGTTTTAACGTCACGACTTTCCTAGCCTTGATCAGGGTAAGAATGACTTCCTCCAGAATCCCTTTTTCCGCTAGGATCCGGCGTTCAACCGCCATGCCGTCAAACGCAGCCGCTGTAAGTCTTGGAACAGACAGGGCCCCTGCCGCAGCAGGTCCTGCCTTAGAGGAAGAGGCCACGGATCCCCTGCGAGCAACTCTTGCAGCTCCGGATACCAAGTCCTCCGTGGCCAATCCGGAACAATGAGTATTGTTCTGACCCTGCTTCTTCGTATTATTCTCAACACCTTGGGTATGAGAGGAAGCAGAGGAAACACATAGACCAATCTGAACACCCAAGGTGTCACCAGAGCGTCTACCGCTACCGCCTGAGGGTCCCTTGACCTGGCGCAATACCGCTTTAGCTTTTTGTTGAGACGGGATGCCACCATGTCGATTTGAGGCAGTCCCCAACGATCCGTGATCTGTGCGAAGACTTCTTGATGAAGTCCCCACTCTCCCGGATGCAGGTCGTGCCTGCTGAGGAAGTCCTCCTCCCAGTTGTCCACCCCCGGGATGAACACCGCTGACAGCGCGCTTACATGGCCTTCCGCCCAGCGTAGAATCCTGGTCGCTTCTGCCATGGCCATTCTGCTCCTTGTTCCGCCTTGGCGGTTTATATGAGCCACTGCCGTGACATTGTCTGACTGAATCAGAACCGGTTTTCTCCAAAGAAATTCCTCCGCTTGACGCAGGGCGTTGTATATGTCCCTCAACTCCAGGACGTTGATGTGGAGACAAGACTCTAGGCTTGACCAGAGACCTTGGAAATTTCTTCCCAGTGTCACTGCACCCCAGCCTCGGAGGCTTGCGTCCGTGGTCACCAGGACCCAGTCCTGAATGCCGAACCTGCGACCTTCTAGTAGGTGAGCACTGTTCAGCCACCACAGGAGAGATACCCTGGTCCTGGGAGACAGGGTGATCCTTTGATGCATTTGTAAATGGGACCCGGACCACTTGTCCAAGAGGTCCCATTGAAAAGTCCTTGCATGGAACCTGCCGAAAGGGATGGCCTCGTAGGAAGCCACCATCTTCCCCAGGACCCGCGTGCAATGATGCACTGAAACCTTTTTTGGTTTTAATAGGTTCCTGACCATGGCTATGAGTTCCTGAACCTTTTCGATCGGAAGAAAAACCTTTTTCTGGTCTGTGTCTAGAATCAGCCCCAAAAAGGTCAGACGCGTTGTAGGGACTAGCTGGGACTTCGGTATATTGAGAATCCAGCCGTGTATCTGCAACGTCTTCATGGACAGAGACACGCTGTCCAGCAACCTCTCCCGAGATCTCGCCTTTATGAGGAGATCGTCCAAGTATGGGATAATTGTGACCCCCTGCCTGCGCAGGAGCACCATCATTTCCGCCATTACCTTGGTGATAATTCTCGGGGCCGTGGAAAGCCCAAACGGCAACGTCTGAAATTGGTAGCGACAGTCCTGCACTGCAAATCTCAGGAACGCCTGATGCGTGGGGAATATCGGCACATGAAGGTAAGCATCCTTTATGTCCAGGGACACCATCCAATCCCCCCCCCTCCAGGCTGGCGATGACCGCCCTGAGTGATTCCATTTTGAACTTGAACCTCTTCAAGTACAGGTTCAGAGATTTCAAGTTTAAAATGGGTCTGACCGAACCGTCCGGTTTCGGGACCACAAACAGGGTTGAGTAATATCCCTCTCCTTGCTGGAGATGAGGAACTGTGACAATCACCTGTTGAATATACAATTTTTGGATTGCTGACAACACTAGCTCCCTCTCTGACGGGGAAGCCGGCAGAGCCGATTTGAAAAATCGGCGAGGAGGCAAGTCTTCGAATTCAAGCCTGTATCCCTGAGAAACAATCTCTAATGCCCAGGGATCCACCTGCAAGTGAACCCAGACGTGGCTGAAAAACCGAAGACGAGCCCCCACCAGATCTGCCTCCCCTCGGAAAGCCCCAGCGTCATGCGGTGGACTTTGCAGACGCAGGGGAGGACTTCTGCTCTTGGGAACTAGCTGTGTGCAGCTTTTTGCCCCTGCCTTTCCCTCTGGCAACAAAGGATGATCCACGTACCTTCTTGTTTTTATTGGAACGAAAGGACTGCATTTGATAATGAGGTGCCTTTTTTGTATGCTGCGGGGGGACATAAGGTAAGAAATTTGACTTACCAGCCGTAGCCGTAGAGACAAGATCCAAGAGGCCGTCTCCAAACAACTCCACCCCTTTGTAAGGCAAGGACTCCATATGCCGCTTTGAATAGGCATCTCCCGTCCACTGTCGGGTCCACAAGAGCCGCCTAGCAGAAATAGACATAGCATTTATTCTGGAGCTTAATAAACAAATGTCTCTCTGAGCATCCCTCATATACAAGACAGCATCTCTGATATGCTCTATGGTCATTTGAATGGCGTCCCTATCTAAGGTGTCAATTTCCGTAGATAAGAATCTGCCCATGCCACAACCGCACTACAAACCCAGGCCGACGCCATAGTCGGTCGAGCAATAGTACCGGAATGATTGTAAATGTGCTTTAAGGTAATTTCCTGCCTGCGATCAGCAGGTTCCTTGAGGGAAGCCGTATCCTGAGAAGGCAGTGCCACCTTTTTGGACAAACGTGTCAGCGCCTTGTCAACTTTTGGCGAAGTTTCCCAGCGTATCCTATCAGTTTGTGGAAAAGGATACGCTATGAGAATCCTTTTGGGAACTTGTGGTCTCCTATCCGGAGATTCCCAAGCCTTTTCGCACAAGTCACTTAATTCAAATGAGGATGGAAAAGTGACTTCAGGCTTTTTCCCTTTATACATGTGTACCCTCGTGTCAGGGACAGGGGGGTTCCTCAGTAATATGCAAAACCTCTTTAATGGCAATAATCATGTACCGTATACCCTTAGCCACCTTTGGCTGTAATTTTGCATCTTCATAGTCGACACTAGAGTCAGTATCTGTGTCGGTATCTGTGTCATCGATCTGGGATATGGTGCGCTTCTGAGACCCCGAAGGACCTGGCGCCCCAGGGACAGGCATGGACTGGCTACCTGACTGATCCCTAGCTTCTGCCTTGTCTAATCTTTTATGCAATAGATTGACATTTGCATTCAAGACATTCAGCATATCCACCCATTCCGGTGTCGGCGTTGCCGACGGCGACCTGACATTCAAGCATTGCCCCTCCACATTAAGCGAGCCTTCCTTGTCAAACATGTCGACACACACGTACCGACACACTTCACACACACACACACACACACACACACACACACGGAACCCCTTTCCTGAAGACAGTATCCCTGTCAAGGCCCTTTGGAGAGACAGAGAGAGAGAGTATGCCAGCACACACCCCAGCGCAATAACCCTGGAGACCAACACAAAATGTTTTTCCCCAGCAGCGCTGTATAATATGTAAACCGCCAATTATGTGCCCCCCCCCCTCTCTCTCTTTTAAGCACCCTTTCACCGTGTGTAAGCAGGGGAGAGTCCGGGGAGCTTCCTCTCAGCAGTGCTGTGGAGAGAAAATGGCGCTGGTGAGTGCTGAGGGAGAAGCCCCGCCCCCTCGACGGCGGGCTTCTGTCCCGCTCAAACTTAGTAAAATATGGCGGGGGCAATTTTATATACATGTACAGAGCCCACCTGTACATGTATATAGTCTTTTTGCCATACAGAGGTTTATATTGCTGCCCAGGGCGCCCCCCCGCCCCCCCCCTGCGCCCTTACAGTGACCGGAATATGTGAGGTGTATGGGAGCAATGACGCACAGCTGCAGTGCTGTGCGTTACCTCAGTGAAGCTGAAGGCTTCTGCAGCCTGACGACTTCTGTCTTCTGTACTTCTAGCTCTGTGAGGAGAACGGCGGCGCGGCTCCGGGGGTGGACGCCCAGTAAGAACCTGCGTTCACCCCCTCTGGAGCTAATGGTGTCCAGTAGCCGAGGAAACAGAGCCCATCTTTGACAAGGTGGTCTGTTCCTCTCTCCTCAGTCCCTCGATGCAGGGAGCCTGTTGCCAGCAGTGCTCCCTGTGAAAAAGTAGTAAAAGGTAGTAAAAAAAAAAATCCAAACAAAAATGCTTCTAGGCAGAGAACTCTGGAGAGCTCTCTGCAGTGCACCCATCTTGCTCTGGGCACAGTGTAAAACTGAGGTCTGGAGGAGGTGCATAGAGGGAGGAGCCAGTGCACACCCGGAGTCCAAAGCTTTCTTAAAGTGCCCTATCTCCTGTGGAGCCCATCTATCCCCATGGTCCTTACGGAGTCCCAGCATCCTCAAGGACGTTAGAGAAATTACATTTGTGACTTCTTTTTCCACATTCCCTGAAGGTGTCTGCTGTAGACTATTAATTACTGATGGAACTGCTAATTACTGATAATACGGCCCATATATTATTTTCCAATTGTTTAAAAAAATAAAAAAATGACAAGACACCGACTAATTCTAGCACCACCAAGGGTCCGAACTAACATGTGGTTTCACATCTGCCCTCAGTAAGCCTGAAACCAATGTATCTGCAGATAACTTTTTGAATAAAAGGAACATAGATACAGTACATTGGTTAAAATAAATGGGTAACCATTTTCAGGCCTGCTTAATCCGATATATAACTCTTCCCAGGGGTATGTATCCTAAGACAAGTAACTTTATACTGGGTGTTGCTTATTGTTAAATACACTGTGTGCGGAAACAAACTATAGTAAATAAAAATATAATCTAAAAGATATATAAAAATATACAAATACTGTAGTTCCAACAAACACTGAAACCATAGAAAGAGTATATGCAGACATCATAAATGCTCTTAAATATAAAAAGAATATTTAGATTACATTTTTAACAAACTTGGGAGTATTGTAACAATAATAATTAAAAGTTATTTCATTGATAATAAAGGCAACTAAGAAAGGCAACCAATCAGAACAACTAGAAGGATCATTCAACACTGTCACCTAGTTATTTATTCACAATTCATTTAGTCGCAAATTTGCACTTAGCCATACCATACAAAGATAGAAGATATTTTATTTAAGACAAAAGCCAACTGCTGATAGACTGTTATGGTTTAAAATTAATTTGTATTTAAATGCTTATTAACACATCGGAGTGTCTTACCACATACGGGGCTCTTTCTTGTGAGCTGGCTTTTCTCCAAAGTTTTGCAATCTGTTTCACTCTTGTAGTCCAATCTAGTGAAATTGAGAAATGCATAAGAATTCAAAGCCAGAAAGCATTAACCACAGACATGCAATCAAACACTAGAGGGAATACTATTTTATTACCAGGAAACTCATCCTTTAGGTTTGGGAAGTTGACGTTTGTATATAAAACTGGTGCTACAGTGGCCATCTCTCCAAGGGCTTCTTCTTTCTCCCATTTTAGCGTACTCCTTTGTGCATTGGACATAGTATCTCCCTCTGCCTCCATAGCAGGAGCTTGTGCGGGCCACACATTGGCAGAGTCATTCACCATGCTGTGGTATACAGAATTCTTATCCCTAGTTGGGTAAAAAGGTAGGTTTCCTTATGTTGTCTGTCTGTGAGATGCAGACAGTTTAAATTTTCAGGGATTTTTTTTTATTAGCATAAAAAGTGGATTGTTATAAGAAAGTAATGTTCACAAACAAGAGTACCTGCTATCTGCAAATGCTGGCTGTGATAAAGAAGGGAATGTGTTGAGTCCAGACCCAGGTGCGAGAGGGTTATGTTGTAGGTGAGAATTGGGTGGCAACAAGCCATTGACCATGGGAATTCTTGAAAAAAGGCCATCACCTTTAAAAATAACATAATACGTTAATTTTTTATCTCACTTCAGGCATATTGAATTTTACTCCTTTGTTTAAAAGTGTATTTAGCATTTAAACAAAAGGGAACAAGC
Organism: Pseudophryne corroboree; assembly: GCF_028390025.1. Taxonomy (NCBI): domain Eukaryota; kingdom Metazoa; phylum Chordata; class Amphibia; order Anura; family Myobatrachidae; genus Pseudophryne; species Pseudophryne corroboree. Next base: position 165,291,004 of record NC_086448.1, read on the forward strand.
TACAGTATATGAAAATCATTTGGTAAAATATATTTTTTGTTTATTAACTTTGTCTACTTAATCCAGGAATAATCTCAAAAATGAATACAAAAAGTTTGAATTAAATATTAAAGACTTAGACTAACTTAAGTAAAAAATAAATAAATAAAACTTAAAACTTTAAGTTAAGTGTTAGTTTAAATGGGGGGGGGGGGGGGGGGGGGGCAATTCTAATCTAGGTACACATTGTGCAATTATTGGGCTGATCAGCCAACTTCCTGCTGGTCGGTTCGGTAATTGCAGAGTGTGTACACAGCAACCAGAGCAGACGTCGTTCACAAACCAGTCAGGTCGGCGTCTGTCATCAGGAGCGCTGCACAACGAACCGTTGTCACCCTACAAATGTAGGGTGTACAGACATTGCCTGACAAACTACAAGTAAAGCATCGCCTCAAGGAATGTACTGTTCATATAGAAACTATAACTGTGTTGTGTCTATTCCAGAAAACAGATATTTTCTGGATCATTTCAGCTGTCCGAGAAGAAACAATTGTGGATTGTTCCTCTTATCTTTTAGGTGTGTACCTACATTAATGCTAGCAATTAAGACAAGCGCTTAACTGGAAAATAACAATAAAACCGAAAGAGCATACACAAGATGCACGTATAAATAACAGAAATGCCACCAATTCGTTCTCATCAGTATAACTTTGAAAACCAGAGGATAAAAAAATGACAACGTTTTATTAGAATAAAGATAGGGCATCCAAAAAACACACACAAAACAAACAATAACAACAACCATGCAACACATATGGAGGAAAGCTATAGCACATTCACAGGCATGAAAGGATCTCAAACATTATAATAAAAATAAGATTTTAAACCTACCGGTAAATCTTTTTCTCCTAGTCCGTAGAGGTTGCTGGGGACTCCGTAAGGACCATGGGGTATAGACGGGCTCCGCAGGAGATATGGGCACTATAAAGAACTTTTAGTATGGGTGTGCACTGGCTCCTCCCTCTATGCCCCTCCTCCAGACCTCAGTTAGAGAAACTGTGCCCAGAGGAGATGGACAATATGAGGAAAGGATTTTGTAATCTAAGGGCAAAATTCATACCAGCCCACACCAACCACACCGTATAACCTGGAATATACGCAACCAGTTAACGGTATGAACAAAAACAGCATCAGTCAACGACCGATCTCAACTGTAACATAACCCTTATGTAAGCAACAACTATATACAAGTCTTGCAGATTTAGTCCGCACTGGGACGGGCGCCCAGAATCCTCTACAGACTAGGAGAAAAAGATTTACCGGTAGGTTTAAAATCTTATTTTCTCTTACGTCCTACAGGATGCTGGGGACTCCGTAAGGACCATGAGGTTTATAACAAAGCTCCAAACCGGGCGGGAGAGTGCGGATGACTCTGCAGCACCAATTGAGCAAACGCAAGGTCCTCATCAGCCAGGGTATCAAACTTGTAGAATTTTGCAAAAGTGTTTGAACCCGACCAAGTAGCTGCTCGGCACAACTGTAATGCCGAGACGCCTCGGGCAGCTGCCCAAGAAGAGCCCACCTTCCTAGTGGAATGGGCCTTTACCGAATTTGGTAACGGCAATCCAGCCGTAGAATGAGCCTGCTGAATGGTGTGACAGATCCAGCGAGCAATAGTCTGCTTAGAAGCAGGCGCGCCAACCTTGTTGGCTGCATACAGGACAAACAGAGCCTCTGTCTTCCTAACCCTAGCCGTCCTGGCTACATAGATTTTTAAGGCCCTGACTACATCCAGGGACTTGGAGTCCTCCAAGTCACTCATAGCCACAGGTACCACAATAGGTTGGTTCATATGAAATGAAGAAACCACCTTAGGCACAAATTGAGGACGAGTCCTCATTTCCGCTCTATCCACATGAAAAATCAAGTAGGGGCTCTTGTGTGACAAGGCCGGCAACTCTGACACCCACCTTGCAGCTGCCAAGGCTAATAACATGACCACCTTCCAGGTGAGAAATTTTGAAGGGGTTCAAACCAGTGTGATTTAAGGAACTGTAACACCACATTAAGGTCCCATGGTGCCACTGGTGGCACAAAAGGAGGCTGGATGTGCAGCACTCCCTTTACAAAAGTCTGGACTTCTGGGAGAGAAGCCAATTCCTTCTGAAAGAATATAGATAGGGCCGAAATCTGTACCTTAATGGAGCCTAACTTTAGGCCCATATCCACTCCTGTCTGTAGGAAGTGGAGAAAACGGCCCAGATGGAAATCTTCCGTAGGAGCATTCTTGGTTTCACACCAAGATACATACTTCCTCCAGATACGGTGATAATGCTTCGCCGTTACCTCCTTCCTAGCCTTTATCAGAGTAGGGATAACTTCCTCCGGAATACCTTTCTCAGCTAGGATTCGGTGTTCAACCGCCATGCCGTCAAACGCAACCGCGGTAAGTCTTGGAACATGCAAGGCCCCTGCTGCAATTGGTCTTCCCTGAGAGGAAGAGGCCACGGATCTTCTGTGAGCATCTCCTGAAGATCCGAATACCAGGCCCTTCGAAGCCAATCTGGAACAATGAGTATTGTCTGTACTCTTCTTCGCTTTATGATTCTCAGCACTTTTGAGATGAGAGGCAGAGGAGGGAACACATAGACCGACTGAAACACCCATGGTGTCACTAGGGTGTCTACCGCTACTGCCTGAGGGTCCCTTGACCTGGCACAATAACTCCGAAGCTTTTTGTTGAGGCGTGACGCCATCATGTCTATTTGAGGAAGTCCCCAAAGACTTGTTATCTCTGCAAAGACCTCTTGATGAAGTCCCCACTCTCTTGGATGAAGATCGTGTCTGCTGAGGAAGTCTGCTTCCCAGTTGTCCACTCCCGGTATGAAGACTGTTGACAGAACGCTTTCGTGATTTTCCGCCCAGCGCAGAATTCTGGTGGCTTCCGCCATTGCCACTCTGCTCCTTGTCCCGCCTTGGCGGTTTACATGAGCCACGGCTGTGACGTTGTCTGAATGAATCAGAACTGGTAGGTCGCGAAGAAGATACTCCGCTTGTCGTAGGCCGTTGTATATGGCCCTCAATTCCAGCACGTTGATGTGTAGACAAGACTCCTGGATTGACCATAGACCCTGAAAATTTCTTCCTTTTGTGACTGCTCCCCATCCTCGGAGGCTCACGTCCGTGATCACCAGAACCCAGTCTTGAATGCCTTCGACCCTCTAGAAGGTGAGCACTCTGCAGCCACCGCAGGAGAGACACCCTAGCCCTGGGGGACAGGCTTATCTTTTGATGTAGTTGCAGATGGGACCCTGACCACTTGTCCAGAAGGTCCCACTGAAACGTCCTCGCATGTAACCTGCCGAAGGGGATGGCTTCGTAGGCTGCCACCATTTTTCCCAGAACTCGAGTGCATTGATGAACAGACACTCTTTTTGGTTTTAGCAGGTCCCTGACCATGTTCTGGAGATCCTGGGCTTTTTCCATTGGTAGAAAAACCCTCTTCTGTTCCGTGTCCAGAATCATGCCTAGGAATGATAGTCGAGTCGTTGGAATCAACTGTGACTTTGGCAGATTGAGAATCCAACCGTGTTGTTGTAACACTCTCAGGGAGAGCGATACGCTTTTCAGCAATTGATCTCGCCTTTATTAGGAGATCGTCCAAGTACGGGATAATTGTGACTCCCTGCCTGCGCAGGAGCACTATCATTTCCGCCATCACTTTGGTGAAAATCCTCGGGGCCGTGGAAAGCCCAAACGGCAACGTCTGAAACTGGTAATGACAGTCCTGCACCGCGAACCTAAGGTACTCCTGATGAGGAGGAAATATGGGGACATGAAGGTAGGCATCCTTCACGTCCAGCGACACCATAAAATCCCCTCCTTCCAGACTGGATATCACAGCCCGGAGTAATTCCATCTTGAATTTGAACTTTTTCAAGTACAGGTTTAGGGATTTTAGATTTAAAATGGGTCTGACTGAACCATCCGGCTTCGGGACCACGAACAGGGTTGAATAGTACCCTTTTCCCTGTTGGACCAGGGGAACCTTGACAATCACTTGCTGTTGACACAGCTTTTGAATTGCATCTAATACTACTTCCCTCTCCGGGGAAGAGGCTGACAAGGCAGACTTGAAAAATCGGCGAGGGGGCACCTCTTCTAACTCCAGTTTGTAACCTTGGGATACAATTTCCAACGCCCAAGGATCCACATCTGACAGAACCCAGACCTGGCTGAAGAGTCGAAGACGTGCCCCCACCGGCGCGGACTCCCTCACTGGAGCCCCAGCGTCATGCGGTGGATTTAGCAGAAGCCGGGGAGGACTTCTGCTCCTGGGAACTAGCCGAAGCAGGTGTTCTCTTACCTCTACCCTTACCTCTGGCGAGGAAAGAGGAGCCCTGACCTCTTCTGGACTTATGCGACCGAAAGGACTGCATCTGATATTGTGGAGTTTTCTTTTGCTGTGGGGGAACAAAAGGCAAAAATGTAGATTTACCCGCGGTAGCTGTGGAAACCAGGTCCGCGAGACCATCCCCAAACAAAACTTCACCCTTGTAAGGTAAAACCTCCATATGCTTCTTTGAGTCGGCATCACCCGACCATTGGCGGGTCCACAGAGCTCGTCTCGCCGAAACTGCCATGGCGTTGGCTCTGGAACCAAGCAGCCCCACGTCTCTTTGAGCGTCTCTCATATATAAGACTACGTCTTTAATGTGACCTAAAGTCAGTAAAATGGTATCCTTGTCCAGGGTATCAATGTCAGCTAATAAGGTGCCTGTCCACGCTGCCACTGCGCTACAAACCCATGCCGATGCTATTGCCGGCCTGAGCAAAGCACCCGTATGTGTATAAATAGATTTTAAGGTGGTTTCCAGTCTACGATCCGCAGGATCCTTGAGGGCTGCGGTGTCTGGAGACGGTAGCGCCACCTTCTCGGACAGACGCGTTAAAGCCTTGTCCACCCTGGGCGAGGATTCCCACCGTACCCTGTCCTTTGCAGGGAAAGGATACGCCATAAGGATCCTCTTGGGAATGTGCAGTTTTTTGTCTGGAGTTTCCCAAGCTTTTTCAAATAATTTGTTCAGTTCATGAGATGGAGGAAAAGTTACCTCCGGTTTCTTTTCCTTATACATGCGCACCCTCGTGTCAGGGACAGAGGGTTCATCTGTGATATGCAAAACATCTTTTATTGCCATAATCATATAATGAATACTTTTGGCCACCTTTGGGTGTAACCTTGCCTCATCATAGTCGACACTGGAGTCAGAATCCGTGTCGGTATCAGTGTCTGCTATTTGGGAAAGGGGACGCTTTAGAGACCCTGACGGGCTCTGTGACCCAGTCAAATCTGTGGATTGACTCCCTGCTGTTTCTCAGGACTCAGCTTTGTCCATTCTCTTATGTAATAAGGTCACATTTGCATTTAAAATATTCCACATATCATACCAATCATGAGTCGTCGTTGCCGACGGAGACACCACAATCATCTGCTCCCCCACCTCCTTGGATGAGCCTTCCGCTTCAGACATGCCAACACACGCGTATCGACACCCCCCCACACACACACAGGGATATATCTACAAGGGGACAGTTCCCCAACAAGGCCTTTTGGAGAGACAGAGAGAGAGTATGCCAGCACACACCCAGCGCCAACTGACACTGGAACCAATTCCCAGATAAAACGCTTTTATATATATTAACTGTGACATACACTCACTGCGCCTACATGTGCCCCCCCCCCCCCCCTCTCTTTTTCAGCCCTGTATCACCGTTCAGCAGGGGAGAGTCCAGGGAGCCAGCTTCTCTGCAGATCACTGTGGAGAAAATGGCGCTGGTTAGTGCTGTGAGACCAAGCTCCGCCCCCTCAGCGGCGGGCTTCGGTCCCGCTCAAATGTACAAATAATGGCTGGGAATGTATATATCTACTGTCTCCGCAGCCCATATATTAAAAATGCCAGTCCAGAGGTTTATATTGCTGCCCAGGGCGCCCCCCCCTGCGCCCTGCACCCATCAGTGCCTGTCAGTGTGACTAATGTGTGGCAGCAATGGCACGCAGCATTATCGCTGCGCGCTTACCTCAGGGAAGATCTGAAGTCTTCTGCCGCCTTTGAAGTCTTCTTTCTTCTTATACTCACCCGGCTTCTATCTTCCGGCTCTGCGAGGAGGACGGCGGCGCGGCTCTGGGACGAACGGCGGGAGGAGACCTGCGTTCCGATCCCTCTGGAGCTAATGGTGTCCAGTAGCCTAAGAAGCAGAGCCTATCATTTAAGTAGATCTGCTTCTCTCTCCTCAGTCCCACGATCCAGGGAGCCTGTTGCCAGCAGTGCTCCCTGAAAATAAAAAACCTAACAAAATTCTTTTATCAGAGAAACTCAGGAGAGCTCCCCTGTAGTACACCCATTCTCCTCTGGGCACAGAATCTAACTGAGGTCTGGAGGAGGGGCATAGAGGGAGGAGCCAGTGCACACCCATACTAAAAGTTCTTTATAGTGCCCATGTCTCCTGCGGAGTCCGTCTGTACCCCACGGTCCTTACGGAGTCCCCAGCATCCTCTAGGACGTAAGAGAAATATGTATTATTTATAAACCTATGTAAACACATACACATTTAAACCCGATCACCAATGTCACCTTCTAAAGCTGAGCTACATCATAGCAGTACAAGTGTGTAATGGTTAGCATTACTGCCTCACAGTACTAAGGTAATGGGTTTGATTTCCACAATGACAATGTGTGGAGTTTGTATATTCTCCCCGTACTTGCTTGGGTTTCATCCCGGCACTCCAGTTTCCTCCCACAATCCAAAAATATACTTGCAGGTTAATTGGCTTCTGACAAAAATAACCCTATTATGAATGTATGTGCATATAAATGTTCTAGGGAATATAGAGTGTAAGCTCCACTGGGGCAGGGACTGATGTGAAAGCCCAAAAATTCTCTGTAAAGTGCTGCGGAATTTGTGTGTGCAATATAAATAACTGGTAATAAATAAATCAGTAGAATATGGGGGCATGCTTCATAAAGGGTTATGCCCACGGTAGCCACAAACCATGACTGACACAGTGGAGGGAGAACTTCTTTATGAAACAAATAATGGCACGTGCTCTATTGTACGATTCCCAAAAGCTAAGCCAATGCTGATAAGTTAGGAAAATAATAAAGGGGGGTACTGATGGGAGAGATGTGTGCTGAGCGATCTTAACACAGACCGCTCAGCACACATCTCTCCCTACTCAGCACAGCGCGATGTGCTGAGCGAGGGGGGACGGACGGGGGGCTGCTCACTTCACACAACGGTGCATGCAGGCTCAATCTAGCACCGGCGATAGCAATGCGCGGCCCCGCACATCGCTGCTATCGCTGGGGGGCATACACACGGCAGATCCGTGCTTAAAATCTAAGCAATCTAGTCAGATTGCTTAGATTTTAAACACGGATCTCTCCGTGTGTACTCCCCTTAAGACTAGTGCAGACTTCATGGGTCTACGACTGTACAAGATAACATGGTCTGGGAATAGATAAGGATTACAAAGTTTTAAACAGGTGAATAAGACCGAATACAATTCAGCAGTGGATTAGTGGGTGTTATAGAATCTCTCCCCCACACTTTTCTGATAGTAAGGAACTCTACTTTGATTTATTCAAGTTAAAAAAGGAGGACGTTAACGATTACACAGAATAGCTCTCTCAGACTACATATAGATAGATAGATAGATGTAGATAGATATTTATTTATTAATCTGTGTGTGTGGAGTGTTCTGAAAAAAACAACATATATTTACATTTCATTGTCATTTATTTTAAATCACATTTCTTAGCAGTCGTACCAAGGATTAGAACCCATGACCTGTTACATGGAAGGCAGACACCTTACTGATCAAACTATCTGCTCCTGCATAGCAAGATCCGTAAAACACCCTGGGTCAAAGTATGAACGTCAGGAATAGACAATTTTTCTCTGAAACCATACCAACAAGGCAAGGATATGAACCTTGAGGCAAGAAGTCTGGAAGTACTGAATTCGTAAGCCTCGTAATTCTTAGCAGCACACCAGGTGAAGTAAGAATTCCAGACCCTATAATAAATCCACGAAGATGCCGGTTTGCGGGCTTTCAGCATAGTTTGGATGACCGCCTTGGAGAATCCTTTGGCCCTCAGGAATAAAGCTTCAAGAGCCACGCCATCAAAGCCAGTCTGGCCAGGTCTGGATAGACACAAGGGCCCTGAACGAGGAGGTCTGGGCGAAGAGGAAGTAGAAGAGGACGCTCTATCGATAGACCCTGCAGGTCTGAAAACCAATGCCGTCTGGGCCATGCTGGAGCAACTAGAAGTAGTATTCCTCCTACTTGTATGAACTTCCGTAGTACCCTGGGCAGGAGTGACACTGGAGGGAACACGTAGGGCAGCCGAAAGTTTCATGGAATTGCCAGTGCATCCATGAATGCTGATTGAGGATCCCTGGAACTTTATCCGAAGACCGGAACTTTGCGATTGTGTCGAGACACCATCAGGTAGGCCCCACTTGTTCATTAGGAGGTGAAAGACTTCCTGACGAAGAATCCACTCTCCGGCGTGCACGTCCTGACGACAGAGGAAATCACCTTCCCAGTTGAGTACTACCGATATTGCCGGCAGAAGGCGTTCCGCCCAACGAAGGATTTTAGACACTTTCATCATTGCCATGTGGCTTCGAGTGCCACCTTGATGGTTTATGTACGCCACTGTGGTGGCGTTGTCTGACTGTACTTGTACAGGCCTGTTCTGCATCAGAGACAGGGCGAGAGACAAAGCATTGAACACTGCCTGCAATTCCAGAATGTTTATCGGGAGGAGTGATTCCTCCATGGCCCACCGACCCTGGAAAGAGTGTTGCTTCAACACCGCGCCCCAAACCCTCAGACTGGCATCCGTAGTCAGTAGGACCCAGTTGGGGATCCAGAAGGGACGGCCCCTGCTCAACTGTCGGTCCTGTAGCCACCAGGTCAGCGATAGACGAACCTCTGGAGTCAAGGAGATCATGTGAGACCTGATCCGATGAGGCAGGCCATCCCACATGAAAAGGATTAACCTCTGTAGAGGGAGGGACTGGAATTGAGCGTACTCTACCGTGTCGAAAGCTGACACCATGAGGCCTAGTACTTGCATCGTCGAGTGTATCAACACTCTTGGGCGAGAAAGGAAGTATCTGATTCTGTCCTGAAGTTTCAGGACCTTCTCTGGAGACAGAAACAGCCGTTGACTGTGTGTGACCGGTAGTGCCACCAGGTGCAACATGCTCCGTGCAGGGACCAGCGAGGACTTCTTCCAGTTGATGAGCCATCCGTGGGCTTGTAGGAAGTTTACAGTCAGTTGTAGATGACGGAGGAGGACAGCAAATCGACCAGACTCCCTGGCAACGGAGATGAGCTGTCATCCCGGCCATAACCTTGGTGAAGATCAGAGAGACCGTGGCCAGTCCAAACGGCATAGCCTGGAATTGATAGTGAAGGTTGCCAATAGCAAACCGCAGATATTGCTGATGCGATATGGCAATAGCCATATTGAGGAAAGTATCTTGTATATCCAGGAATACCATATAGCCTCCGGGTTCCATGGCCAGTACAATTGAGCGCAGTGTTTCCATACGGAACTTGGACACTCTCACAAACTTGTTCAGTGATTTGAGGTTGAGAATAGGCCGGAAAGACCCATCAGGTTTCGGGACTAGAAACAGGGTCGAGTAGTATCCTCTGCCACTCTGGGACAGAGGTACCAGCACTACCACTCCTGTATCCAGGAGGGAACACACAACCATCTGTAGCGCTTGCGCCTTTAACGGATCTGAAGGGATAGTGGTTGTGCAGAACTGGCGAGGGGGATGTCTCTTGAAAGAGACTGCGTACCTGTGAGAGACAACTTCTCGCACCCATGTGTCTCAAGTGGTCATTAACCAGACCTGGAAGAATCGTAGAAGTCGGCCCCCCACCCTGGGATCCCCCCAGGGGGAGGCCTGTCCTGTCATGCAGCAGGCTTGTCATGAGGGGCAGGCTGACGAGCAGTCAAGGATAGTTAGGCTTTGGGCTTACTATCTCAGGTATGAGACAATCTCAGGTATGCCTGACCTTCGCTTTCCCTTAAGGCCGAAAGCAGGGAAAAGAGGTACCTTATGTCTTCTGTGCAGAAGGAGTAACATTTGGGAGAAAGGCAGTCATAGCAGCCGTCGATTCAGACCCAATTTTTAATTAGGTCTTCCCCAAATAAGATGTTTCCAGTATAGGGGAATACCTCCAAGGACTTTTGGAGTCCAGATCCACCTTCCATGACCTCAACTACAGAATATGGCGAGCCAGGACAGATGTATTTCACGTCTTGGCAGCCAACACACACGCCTCAGGGGACGCCTCCTGGTGTAGAATAAGGTGGCATGGTATTGTGAGACAGGTAATGTCAGATATATCCTCGGGCTACAGGTCAAGCGCTGGCTCCCCTATGCTGGTACTGTGGAGTCTTATTAAAAGTGGACAATAGTATATTCGACCTGTACTCCTATGCCCTGGTGGATATAGTGGGGTCCTTGCTCGGTCACAGTGTCCACGCTAGCGTCAAAGTCAGTCTCCCTAGACTGCGCTCAGAACGCGATTTAATGGTGGGTCCCGGCTGGGGGACCCTCTTACCACCTCCCCATTGCAGCCACGTGAACCAGGAGAGTATCTGCGACTGTGTGCCTAAGCCGGAGCGTCTCCGCTGCAAGTACCCGGGAACTCAGCCAGCGGGAGTATGCGACACCGCTTGGGAGGTGATGAAGCTGCAGTGCTGAAGTGTCACCCTGATATACAGCACTGACCGCCCAGTTTTGAAGAAATTTTCTGTCAGAAAAAGCTTTTTCAGGGCTGCTTCTGCAGACACCAACTGAAAACTGAGCTCACAGTGCCTGGAGGCGGGATTATAGAGGAGCCCCCAATGCATCTTGCGAGAGCTAAAGCTTTAACCTGTTGGTGCCTGGATCAAGATCCATCTCTACACCCCAATGTATTCCCTGTGGAACACAGTATACTCCGCTGTAGATCCAAACCTACATTTTACCATTCCAAGATCCTTAAATAGAGAATGACCCAATACTCTGTAGTAGCATTACAGGCAACGCCTATTCTACTACATGATTCACTGACGGCATGCATTCACCCAAAGCTTTAGTTTAGATTGTGATACAGGTTGAGTATCCCATAACCAAATATTCCAAAATACGGAATTTTTGAGTGAGACTGAGATAGTGAAACCTTTGTTTTATGATGGCTCAATGTACACAAACTTTGTTAAATACAGAAAGTTATTAAAAAAAAAATAGGAGTTATTAAAATAAGAATTTACTTACCGATAATTCTATTTCTCGTAGTCCGTAGTGGATGCTGGGAACTCCGTAAGGACCATGGGGAATAGCGGCTCCGCAGGAGACTGGGCACAAAAGTAAAGCTTTAGGACTACCTGGTGTGCACTGGCTCCTCCCCCTATGACCCTCCTCCAAGCCTCAGTTAGGATACTGTGCCCGGACGAGCGTACACAATAAGGAAGGATTTTGAATCCCGGGTAAGACTCATACCAGCCACACCAATCACACCGTACAACTTGTGATCTGAACCCAGTTAACAGCATGATAACAGCGGAGCCTCTGAAAAGATGGCTCACAACAACAAAAACCCGATTTTTGTAACAGCAACTATGTACAAGTATTGCAGACAATCCGCACTTGGGATGGGCGCCCAGCATCCACTACGGACTACGAGAAATAGAATTATCGGTAAGTAAATTCTTATTTTCTCTGACGTCCTAGTGGATGCTGGGAACTCCGTAAGGACCATGGGGATTATACCAAAGCTCCCAAACGGGCGGGAGAGTGCGGATGACTCTGCAGCACCGAATGAGAGAACTCCAGGTCCTCCTCAGCCAGGGTATCAAATTTGTAGAATTTAGCAAACGTGTTTGCCCCTGACCAAGTAGCTGCTCGGCAAAGTTGTAAAGCCGAGACCCCTCGGGCAGCCGCCCAAGATGAGCCCACCTTCCTTGTGGAATGGGCTTTTACAGATTTAGCCTGTGGCAGGCAGAGCCGGCCCTAACCAATATGATGCCCTAGGCAAGATTTTGGCTGGTGCCCCCTAGCACCACCGCTGGTTCTGCCTCTGACCTTATACCCCCTATATTTTAAATAGGAACAGTTTGCACATTTGGCGCACAGCCCAAAAAGGGGTGTGTTTTTGCTGGCAAGGGGCATGGCCACGAATAACCCCAATTCCAATTGCGTCACACAGTACTGCAACTTTATTCACATATGATCATGCAAAAGTGTCCATAATTAATGTAACATCCCACAGAAGTATCACTTTACCTTTATAAACGTTACTCCTCACAGTAGAGCCCCTTATTCACATTACATTACACTGAATTGCTCCTTATTCACATTACACCACACCCTATTGCTCTTTATTCACATTAGACGATACAGTAGTGCCCTTTCTATACGCAACGCCACATAGTAGAGCACCTTATACGCATAATGCCACACATTAGTAATTCATTTACACACATTCCACACAGTAATGCTCCTTACACATGAGACCCCTTATTAATGTCCTTATAAACATAATGCACCTTACACATTATGACTTCTTTTATTAATGCCCTTTTACACATAATGTCCCTTACACATATGCTGCACATTATTAATGCCCTTATACACATAATGACACACATAGTGCCCCCTACACATTTGCTGCACATTATTAGTGCCCCTATACACATAATGACACACATACAGTAGTTCCCTGTTACACATATGCCGCACATTATTAATGCCCTTATACACATAATGACACACATAGTGCCCCTTACACATATGTTGCATATTATTAATGCATTTTTACATGACACACATAATGCTCCTTACACATATTCCGAACACTACTGCACAACCAACCCACTCACATGCACACAGCACTCACACTGCCACTAACACTGTGACCTCTGCCTCTGCTTGGATACAGATGTGTCCTCATAAATATTGCCTCAATGCTAACGTCGGGCACCTTTTTTTATGAAAATGCATCTTATTTGCATTGCTATGTGGCTAGGATGCACAAGCAGCTTCTGCTGATTAAAATGATGTGCAGCATGCCTATATACTGTGTGCGACTGCGGCTGTATCTGCATATGAAATGCTACACACAGAATATAGGCATGCCACATATCATTTTAATCAGCAGAAGCTGCTGATGCCCCTGGGCATATCAAATGCCCTAGGCAATTGCCTAGTTTGCCTATACCTATGGCCGACTCTGGTGGCAGGCCTGCCACAGAATGTGCAAGCTGAATTGTACTACAAATCCAACGAGCAATAGTCTGCTTAGAAGCAGGAGCACCCAGCTTGTTGGGTGCATACAGGATAAACAGCGAGTCAGATTTTCTGACTCCAGCCGTCCTGGAAACATATATTTTCAGGGCCCTGACTACATCCAGCAACTTGGAGTCCTCCAAGTCCCTAGTAGCCGCAGGTACCACAATAGGCTGGTTCAGGTGAAACGCTGAAACAACCTTAGGGAGAAATTGAGGACGAGTCCTCAATTCTGCCCTGTCCGTATGAAAAATTAGGTAAGGGCTTTTATAGGATAAAGCCGCCAATTCTGACACACGCCTGGCCGAAGCCAGGGCCAACAGCATTACCACTTTCCATGTGAGATATTTTAAGTCCACAGTGGTGAGTGGTTCAAACCAATGTGATTTTAGGAACCCCAAAACTACATTGAGATCCCAAGGTGCCACTGGAGGCACAAAAGGAGGCTGTATATGCAGTACCCCCTTGACAAACGTCTGAACTTTAGGAACTGAAGCCAGTTCTTTCTGGAAGAAAATCGACAGGGCCGAAATTTGAACCTTAATGGACCCTAATTTTAGGCCCATAGACAGTCCTGTTTGCAGGAAATGGAGGAAACGACCCAGTTGAAATTCCTCTGTAGGGGCCTTCCTGGCCTCGCACCACGCAACATATTTACGCCAAATACGGTGATAATGTTGTGCGGTTACATCCTTCCTGGCTTTGATCAGGGTAGGGATGACTTCATCCGGAATGCCTTTTTCCTTCAGGATCCGGCGTTCAACCGCCATGCCGTCAAACGCAGCCGCGGTAAGTCTTGGAACAGACAGGGTCCCTGCTGGAGCAGGTCCCTTCTTAGAGGTAGAGGCCACGGGTCCTCTGTGAGCATCTCTTGAAGTTCCGGGTACCAAGTCCTTCTTGGCCAATCCGGAGCCACGAGTATAGTTCTTACTCCTCTCCGTCTTATAATTCTCAGTACCTTGGGTATGAGAGGCAGAGGAGGGAACACATACACTGACTGGTACACCCATGGTGTTACCAGAGCGTCCACAGCTATTGCCTGAGGGTCCCTTGACCTGGCGCAATACCTGTCTAGTTTTTTGTTGAGGCGGGACGCCATCATGTCCACCTTTGGTTTTTCCCAACGGTTCACAATCATGTGGAAGACTTCTGGATGAAGTCCCCATTCTCCCGGGTGGAGGTCGTGCCTGCTGAGGAAGTGTGCTTCCCAGTTGTCCACTCTCGGAATGAACACTGCTGACAGTGCTATCACATGATTTTCCGCCCAGCGAAGAATCCTTGCAGCTTCTGCCATTGCCCTCCTGCTTCTTGTGCCGCCCTGTCTGTTTACGTGGGCGACTGCCGTGATGTTGTCTGACTGGATCAGCACCGGCTGACCTTGAAGCAGAGGTCTTGCTAGGCTTAGAGCATTGTAGATGGCCCTTAGCTCCAGGATATTTATGTGAAGTGATGTCTCCAGGCTTGACCACAAGCCCTGGAATTTTCTTCCCTGTGTGACTGCTCCCCAGCCTCTCAGGCTGGCATCCGTGGTCACCAGGACCCAGTCCTGAATGCCGAATCTGCGGCCCTCTAGAAGATGAGCACTCTGCAACCACCACAGGAGAGACACCCTTGTCTTTGGTGACAAGATTATCCGCTGATGCATCTGAAGATGCGACCCGGACCATTTGTCTAGCAGATCCCACTGGAAGGTTCTTGCGTGGAATCTGCCGAATGGGATTGCTTCGTAGGAAGCCACCATTTTTCCCAGGACCCTTGTGCATTGATGCACTGAGACTTGGCCTGGTTTTAGGAGATTTCTGACTAGCTCGGATAACTCCCTGGCTTTCTCCTCCGGGAGAAAAACCTTTTTCTGGACTGTGTCCAGGATCATCCCTAGGAATAGAAGGCGTGTCGTCGGGATCAGCTGCGATTTCGGAATATTGAAAATCCAACCATGCTGCCGCAACACTATCTGAGATAGTGCTACCCCGACTTCCAACTGTTCCCTGGATCAGGAGATCGTCCAAGTAAGGGATAACTAAAACTCCCTTCCTTCGAAGGAGTATCATCATTTCGGCCATTATCTGAAACTGATAGTGACAATTCTGTAACACAAACCTGAGGTACCCTTGGTGAGAAGGGTAAATTGGGACATGTATAAGCATCTTTGATGTCCAGAGACACCATATAATCCCCTTCTTCAAGGTTTGCAATCACTGCTCTGAGTGACTCCATCTTGAATTTGAACCTCTGTATGTAAGTGTTCAAGGATTTTAGATTTAAAATTGGTCTCACCGAGCCGTCCGGCTTCGGTACCACAAACCGTGTGGAATAATACCCCTTTCCCTGTTGCAGGAGGGGTACCTTGATTATCACCTGCTGGGAATACAGCTTGTGAATGGCTTGCAATACTGCCTCCCTGTCTGAGGGAGACGTCGGTAAAGCAGACTTTCGGAAACGGCGAGGGGGAGACGTCTCGAATTCCAATTTGTACCCCTGAGATACCACCTGAAGGATCCAGGGGTCCACTTGCGAGTGGGCCCACTGCGCGCTGAACTTCTTGAGACGGGCCCCCACCGTGCCTGAGTCCGCTTGTAAAGCCCCAGCGTCATGCTGAGGACTTTGCGGAGGCGGTAGAGGGCTTCTGTTCCTGGGAACTGGCTGTGTGCTGCAGCCTTTTTCCTCTCCCTCTGCCACGGGGCAGAAATGAGGAGCCTTTTGCCCGCTTGCCCTTATGGGGCCGAAAGGACTGCGCCTGATAATACGGCGTCTTCTTATGTTGAGAGGCTACCTGGGGTAAAAATGTGGATTTTCCAGCAGTTGCCGTGGCTACCAGGTCTGATAGACCTACCCCAAATAACTCCTCCCCCTTATAAGGCAATACTTCCATGTGCCTTTTGGAATCCGCATCACCTGACCACTGCTGCGTCCATAACCCTCTTCTTGCAGAAATGGACAGCGCGCTAATTCTTGATGCCAGTCGGCAAATATCCCTCTGCGCATCACGCATATATAAAAATGCATCTTTTAAATGCTCTATAGTCAGTAATATACTGTCCCTATCTAGGGTATCAATATTTTCAGTCAGGGAATCCGACCACGCCACCCCAGCACTGCACATCCAGGCTGAGGCGATTGCTGGTCGCAGTATAACACCCGTGTGAGTGTATATACATTTTAGGATATTCTCCTGCTTTCTGTCGGCAGGTTCCTTTAGGGCGGCCGTATCAGGAGAGGGTAGTGCCACCTGTTTAGACAAGCGTGTGAGCGCTTTATCCACCCTAGGGGGTGTTTCCCAACGTGCCATATCCTCTGGCGGGAAAGGGTATGATGCCAATAACCTTTTAGGAATTATCAGTTTTTTATCGGGGGAAACCCACGCCTCATCACACACTTCATTTAATTCCTCGGATACAGGAAAAACTACAGGCAGTTTTTTCTCACCAAACATAATACCCTTTTTAGTGGTACTTGTATTATCAGAAATATGCAAAACATTTTTCATTGCCTGAATCATGTAACGTGTGGCCCTACTGGAAGTCACATTTGTCTCATCATCGACGACACTGGAGTCAGTATCCGTGTCTGTGTCTGCCATCTGAGGTAACGGGCGTTTTAGAGCCCCTGATGGCGTTTGAGACCCCTGGACAGGCACAAGCTGAGTAGCCGGCTGTCTCATATCGTCAACTGTCTTTCGTAAAGAGCTGACATTGTCACGCAATTCCTTCCATAAGCTCATCCACTCAGGTGTCGACTCCCTAGGGGGTGACAACTCTATTATAGGCAATTGTTCCGCCTCCATCTCATTTTCCTCCTCAAACATGTCGACACAATCGTACCGACACACCGCACACACACAGGGAATGCTCTGATAGAGGACAGGACCCCACTAGCCCTTTGGGGAGACAGAGGGAGAGTATGCCAGCACACACCAGAGCGCTATACATAGACAGGAATACCACTTTATAACGTGCTTTTCCCTTTATAGCTGCTGTTATTATCAAACTGCGCCAAATTAGTGCCCCCCCTCTCTTTTTTACCCTTTTCTGTAGTGCAGGACTGCAGGGGAGAGTCAGGGAGACGTCCTTCCAGCGGAGCTGTGATGGAAAATGGCGCCAGTGTGCTGAGGAGATAGGCTCCGCCCCCTTCTCGGCGGCCTTTTCTCCCGCTTTTTGGTGAATTCTGGCAGGGGTTAAAATACATCCATATAGCCCTGGGGGTTATATGTGGTGTATTTTCGCCAGCCAAGGTGTTTTACATTGCTGCTCAGGGCGCCCCCCCCTAGCGCCCTGCACCCTCAGTGACCGGAGTGTGAAGTGTGCCTGAGGAGCAATGGCGCACAGCTGCAGTGCTGTGCGCTACCTTGTTGAAGACTGATGTCTTCTGCCGCCGATTTTTCCGGACCTCTTCTTGCTTCTGGCTCTGTAAGGGGGCCGGCGGCGCGGCTCTGGGACCGGACTCCGAGGCTGGGCCTGTGTTCGGTCCCTCTGGAGCTAATGGTGTCCAGTAGCCTAAGAAGCCCAAGCTGGCTGCAAGCAGGCAGGTTCGCTTCTACTCCCCTTAGTCCCTCGATGCAGTGAGCCTGTTGCCAGCAGGTCTCACTGAAAATAAAAAACCTAAAACTAAACTTTCACTAAGAAGCTCAGGAGAGCCCTAGTGTGCACCCTTCTCGGCCGGGCACAAAAATCTAACTGAGGCTTGGAGGAGGGTCATAGGGGGAGGAGCCAGTGCACACCAGGTAGTCCTAAAGCTTTACTTTTGTGCCCAGTCTCCTGCGGAGCCGCTATTCCCCATGGTCCTTACGGAGTTCCCAGCATCCACTAGGACGTCAGAGAAAAAAAAATAGGATTTTAATTACCTACCGGTAAATCCTTTTCTCGTAGTCCATAAGGGATATTGGGGGAATTTAGTACGATGCGTTATAAACGGGGTCCAAAAGAGCCACTGCACTTTAAATTTTCTTCACTGGGTGTGCTGGCTCTTTCCCTCTATGCCCCCTCCCACAGGCAGTTATAGGTAAAAACGTGCCTGAACGAGATAGGACATATATGAGAGAAGGAAATATAACAAAAAGTGGTGAGATTTACATACCAGCACATCACAAACAATAACAACCAGCAACGGCTGGTAACAACAACAGCACACAGCTGAACAGGTAACCATACAACAAGAACCTACAGAAAAGTCACCGCACTAAGGCGGGCGCCCAAAATCCCTTATGAACTACGAGAAAAGGATTTACTGGTAAGTAATTAAAATCCTATTTTCTCTAGCATCCATAAGGGATATTGGGGGAATCTAGTACAATTGCAATGTCCCAAAGCTTCCAGAATAGGCGGGAACGTGCGGAGACTGCTGCAGCACCGCCTGCCCAAACGGAGAATCCTCTTTGGCCAGGGTATCAAACTTGTAGAACTTAACAAAAGTGTTCTTCACCGACCAAGTAGTAGCTTGGCAAAGTTGTAAGGCCGAGACTCCACGGGCAGCAACCAAGGAAGATCCCACAGATCTAGTAGAGTGGGCCTTTAGAGACTTAGGAACAGGTAAGGCTGCCGACACAGAGGCCTGTTGGATAGTAAGCCTAATCCAACGAGCAATGGACTGCTTTGAAGCCGGACAACTCTTTTTCTGTGCATCATAGAGCACGAACAAGGAATTCGTCTTTCTGATCCAAGCCGTTCTCTTGACACAGATTTTCAAGGCTCGCACAGCATCCAATGCCTCCGGAAGAGCAGAAGCGCCAGAACGGAATGGAATCAGAAGAGGCTGATTCAAGCAAAAAGCAGAGACAACCTTCGGCAGGAACTCATATCTAGTCCGTAGCACGGCTCTGTCCTCGTAAAAGACCAAATATGGACTTTTACACAACAAAGCGCCCAATTCCGGGACACGTCGAGCAGAAACCAGGGCCAGTAACATCACTATCTTCCTTGTCTTCTACTGTCTTCAGAGGTTCAAACCAGGAGGACTGTAGAAATTCCAACACCACATTCAGATCCCAGGGTGCCGTAGGCGGCACAAAAGGAGGATGTATGTAGAGTACTCCTTACAAGAAGGTCTGAACTTCTGGCAACACTGCCAATTTCTTCTGGAAGAAAATGGAGAGGGCTGAAATCTGAACCTTAATGGAACCCAGACGTAAGCCCTTATCAACACCAGAATGTAGGAAACTTAAGAAACGTAATAAACGTCCCAAGTGAAAATCAGCAGGCGGATACGTGCGTTCTTCGCACCAAGCGACATATCTAATCCAGATATGATGATAGAGTTTTGACGTCACATGTTTCCTGGCCTGAACCATGGTAGCAATAACCTTTTTGGAAAGGCCCTTGTGAGCTAGGATGTTCCGCTCAACCTCCATGCCGTCAAACGAAGTTGCCGTAAGTCCGGGTAGACGAACGGTCCTTGTTAAAGAAGATCGCTTCTTAGTGGTAGATACCAAGGGTCTTCGATGGACATTCCCAGAAGATCCGCCTACCACGCCCTCTGAGGCCAATCCGGGGCAATCAGAATTGCCTGGACTGATTCGCTTTAGCACCCTTGGGAGCAATGGAATCGGAGGAAACAGGTAGACTAGCCTGTAAGACCAAGGCGATGCCAGTGCATCCACTGCCCTTGTCTGAGGGTCCCTGGTTCGTGAGTAATACCAGTGAAGCTTCTTTTTGAGACGAGAAGCCATCATGTCTATCTGTGGGCAGCCCCACCAGTGGATGATCTGCTGGAACACCTGCTGGTAGAGACCCCACTCCCCTGGGTGGAGATCGTGATGACTCAGGAAGTCCTCTGCCCAGTTGTCCACACCCGGAATGAAGATTGCCGACATTGCTCTTGCATTTCTTTCTGCACAGAGGAGTATCTTCGACGCCTCTCGCATGCAGGTTCTGCTTTTTGTCTCTCCTTGCTGATTGATGTACCCAACTGCTGTGGCGTTGTCCGACTGTACTTGGATCGCGTGATCCTTGAGCAGAGGCGAGGCCTGAAGCAGAGCTTTGTAGATCGCCCAAAGTTCCAGAATGTTGATCGGAAGGAGACTTTCATGGGCTGACCACCTGGAACTGCACCCCTTCCTTGTAGACTTGCATCTGTCGTGGGGAGGGTACAATCCTGAATCCCGAAACTCCGGCCCTCCAGTAGATTTGAGGACTGCAACTACCACAGGAGGGAAATCCTGGCCCAAGGCGACAGCCGTATCATCCGGTGCATCTGAAGATGTGATCCGGACCATTTGCTCAGGAGATCCAGCTGAAATGTTCTGGCATGGAACCTCTCATATTGGATTGCCTCGTATGAGGTGACCACCTTTCTCAACAATCTTATGCAAAGATGGTTGGACACTCGAGTAGGTCAGAGCACAATGCGGAAAATCTCCTGAAGTGTTCTCACCTTGTCCTTTAGTAGGAACATCTTCTGGGCCACAATACCGAACAACATCCCCAGGAACAGGAGCCGCTGAGACGGCACCAGGTGGGACTTCTTTAAGTTGAGGATCCACCCATGGTGTGACAGAAGTTGGATAGTGTGGTCGATGTGGAGCAACACAAGCTCCCTGGATCTTGCGTTGATCAGAAGATTGTCTAGGTAAGGGACAACATTGACCCCCGGGACTGAGTTGGAACATCATCTCCGTCATCACCTTTGTGAATACCCTCGGGGCTGTGGACAGGCCGAAGGGCAGTGCCTGGAACTGGAAATGCTCGTCCAGCAGGGCAAACCGTAGGTATGCCTGATGAGACGGCCAAATCGGAATATGGAGGTAGGCGTCCTTGATATCCAAGGAGACCATGAATTCCCGTTCCTCAAGGCCCGCAATCGCAGCTCGCAGGGATTCCATCTTGAACACCTTCAAATTAGGATTAAAGAATTTTAGATTTAAAATGGGTCTTACAGAACCGTCCGGTTTTGGTACCACAAATAGGTTTGAGTAAAACCCCTTGCCGCATTGCGGTATTGGTACTGGAACAACAACGCGAGACTGGACCAACTTTTGGATGGCCTGTTGCAACGTAACTTGCATATCCCCGCCAAAGCTGGTAAACTTGATTTGAAAAATCGTTGGGGAGGAGTACTATCGAACTCCAGCTTGTAGCCTTGAGAAACGAGATTGCTGACCCAGGTATCCTGGCAGGAGATCTCCCAGACGCGGCAGAAGTGACACAGTCGAGCCCCCACCTCGAGATCCCCTCGGGTAGGGTGGGCACCGTCATGCTGAGGCCTTAGTGGAAGCAGAACCGGTGGTCTGTTCCTGAGAGGTGGTGCTTGCAGGCTTTCTAGACTTACTTCTGGTGCATCTAGTCGCATTGGATGCACCTCTGGCATTAGATCGAAATCTGTGAGAACGCAAGGACTGGACAGACGGCCCTGGGTAGGAACGGCTCGCCGGCTGGGCCCCAGAGGGGAGAAACATGGATTTCCCAGCCATAACTCTGGAAATCCAGGTAACCAACTCAACCCCAAAGAGCCATTCCCCAGAAAAGGGGAGGGATTCCACACTACGTTTGGATTCTGCGTCCGCAATCCACTGACGCAGCCACAAGGCCCTGCGCTGCAACACTGCCATTTAGCATTTATGTTCCCCATCTCCTTGAACGAATCACAAAGGCCATGTGTACTGTCTTGAATGTGTTTTAGGAGGGTTACCATAGTGACCAAGGGCATATCCCCCGAGAGGCCCCCTGAATTTGAGTGGCCCAAGAATGAATGGAATGGGTCATACAGGAACCCGCAATGACCAGCCTTTGTGATATACCCGCTGCTGTCTATATAGACTTTAGTGTAGTCTCTATCCCCAGGATCCTTCTTGATAAGGGGGGCCCAGGTCAGGCAGCACCGCTTTTTTTAGACAGGCGAGAAACTGATACATCTACCCCAGGGGGTTCTTCCCAAAATTTTCTACCTTCAGAAGCAAATGGCAAAGTGCGTAAAAACTTTCTGGACACTTGGAATTTTTTGTCTGGATTTTTCCAGGCCTGCTTGAATAGGTCATATAACTCTGCAGAGTCAGGGAAAGTGACATTAGGCTTAACGACTGCTGTGACGCAGCGTCCTCTAGAGGGAGCTTTAACACATCCCGTATAGCCAGAATTAGGGGTTCAATACCCTGAGCAGAATCAGGATCTCCACTAACGGGATCCAGGTCATCCCCATCCTCCTGTATATCATCATCTGAAAGCAGAGCAGGTAACCCACGTTTCTGTGGACCTGTATGAGAGAGAGGAGGGGCTTGTTGTAGTAGCCAAGTCTTCTGCACATTAGCATTGAGCTGGGATGACATATCAGACATCATAGTTTTAAGAGACCCTAACCAGTGGGGCTCTGGACCTTCTCCCCCCACCGCTTCACTGGTGTGTGAAGATTGACTGCATTGTTCCCATGAAACAGTATCAGTAGATAATGAAGAGAATCTGGTGTGACATACACTGCACAGTTTGTGTTTACCCATGTTTCACAGTAAGCACAACATACACACAGACAAGAGATTGCAAGCCTGCCCTACTGTATGTGAGAGGAGACACAGAGAGAGAGGACACCAGCACACCCTTAGCTGCACAGCCCTAGTGAGGCTGCCAGCTTACTATATTACAGTAAACACTAACAATTTCTGTCCTAAATAGGATTCAGATAGTGTACACAAGTAGCTCTCCCCTTTTGCTACACCCTGTACCAGATATCCAGCGTGGCTGAGGAATCAGGAAGCACTGTGTGTGCCGTCTGTGGCTGCAGTAAGCAGAGGAAGGCGCCAAAACGACTCAGGTCCCGCCCTGATGTAGCTCTGCCCCCTCCAATGGCGCCGGAGTTACACTAATAGATTATACTGGCAAAGTCTCCTTTTAGCTCAAAACATCACAACAAGTGCTAGTTAAGCGTTTTTGTGCCAGTTCCACACGGGGGATCTTAGCGGGACCTTCCCCGAGAGAGTCCGGTACGCCGCGCCCGTGGTCAGCTTCACTTTGAACTGGGGGACCTCCCTAGCGGGGCCCCCGGTTTGTACTCACCACCGATGTGGTGCCCCGCTGAGCAACCACCCCTCAGGACAGTGGTCCTGCAGCGGGGAAGTGGCTCTGCACCTCGTAAGGCCGGTGACCGTCCCCCCCTAACTCCCACGGTGCAGGTATGCTGTTGCCCAAACAGCATACCAAAAATAATAAAAGTTTAAAAGAAATTGAAGAAAACTCTCTGGAGCTGCAGAGATGTGCATCCTCTCCTGAGGGCACTTTTTTCTAAACTGCCTGTGGGAGGGGGCATAGAGGGGAGGAGCCAGCACACCCAGTGAAATTTTTTTTAAAGTGCACTGGCTCCTATGAACCCCATCGTACTAGATTCCCCCAATATCCCCTATGGATGCTAGAGAAATATTGTATTAAATGACCTTCAGGCTGTGTGTATAAAGTGTATATGAAACATACTGTAAATGAATTGTGAGAATGTACACACACTTTGTTTAATGCACAAAGTTATTAAAAATATTGGCTAAAATGACCATCAGGCTGTGTGTATGAAACATAAATGCATTCTGTGCTTAGACTTGGGTCCCATCACCATGATATCTCATTATGGTATGCAAGTATTCCAAAATACAGAAAAATTCGATATACAAAATACTTCTGGTCCCAAGCATTTTGGATAAGGGATACTCAACCTGTATAAACACAGTAACAGCAGTCTAAAAATGAAAACACCGATCCTTAATACAAATAAATTTTAACTTAAAATAGGATTTTAATACCTACCGGTAAATCCTTTTCTCTTAGTCCGTAGAGGATGCTGGGGACACCATAAGAACCATGGGGTATAGACGGGATCCGCAGGAGACATGGGCACTTTAAGACTTTGAATGGGTGAGAACTGGCTCCTCCCTCTATGCCCCTCCTCCAGACTCCAGTTATAGGAACTGTGCCCAGGGAGATGGACATTTCGAGGAAAGGATTTATTGTTAACTAAGGTGGGACACATACCAGCTCAAACCTCAGACACGCCGTACAACATGGCATTTAACAGAAACTCCAGTCAACGGCATGAACAGCGTCAGCCACAGGCTGACCATAACGTAACACAACCCGTGTGTAAACATAACTAATAACTGCAGATAGAGTCCGCACTGGGACGGGCGCCCAGCAATCGCTACGGACTAAGAGAAAAGGATTTACCGGTAGGTATTAAAATCCTATTTTCTCATACGTCCTAGAGGATGCTGGAGACACCATAAGTACCATGGGGTTTATACCAAAGCTCTAGAACGGGCGGGAGAGTGCGGATGACTCTGCAGCACCGATTGACCAAACATGAGGTCCTCATCAGCCAGGGTATCAAACTTGTAAAATTTCGCAAGTGTTTGAACCCGACCAAGGAGCTGCTCGGCAGAGTTGTAATGCCGAGACTCCGCGGGCAGCTGCCCAGGATGAGCCCACTTTTCTGGCAGAGTGCGCCTTCACTGATTTTGGTAACGGCAATCCAGCCGTAGAATGAGCATGCTGAATCGTATTACAGATCCAGCGCACAATAGTCTGCTTGGAAGCAGGCATTCCAATCTTGTTGGCAGCATACAGGATAGACAGAGCTTCCGTTTTCCTAAGTTGAGCCATTCTGGCGACATAAATTTTCAAGGCCCTGACAACATCGAGAGATTTTGACTCCACAAAGGCGTCAGTAGCCACTGGTACCACAATATGCTGGTTCATGTGGAACGATGAAATCACCTTCGGCAGAAATTGTTGACGAGTCCTCAACTCCGCTCTATCTTCATGGAAGATTAAATAAGGACTCTTGTGAGACAAAGCCGCTAACTCAAGACACCCGCCTTGCGGATGCTAAGGCTAATAGCATGACCACTTTCCAAGTGAGAAATTTCAACTCAACCTTCTGTAAAAGGTTCAAACCAATGTGATTGAAGAAAATGCAACACCACGTTAAGATCCCATGGTGCCACTGGGGGCACAAATGGAGGTGGGATGTGCAAAACTTCTTTCACAAAAGTCTGAACTTCTGGAAAGGAAGCCAATTGTTTTTGAAAGAAAACCGATAAGGCCGAAATTTGTACTTTAATCGAGCCTAACTTTAGGCCCGCATCCACACCTGCTTGCAGGAAATGGAGAAAATGCCCTAGTTGAAATTCATCCATAGGAGCCTTCTTGGATTTACACCAAGACACATTTTCTCCAAATACGGTGATAATGTTTAGACGTTACTCCCTTTCTAGCCTGAAGAAGTGTGGGAATAACTTCACTGGGAATACCCTTTCGGGCTAGGATCCGGCGTTCAACCGTCAAGCCGTCAAACGTAGCCGTGGTAAGTTGTGGTACACGCATGGCCCCTGCTGTAACAGATCCTCTTGTAGAGGAAGAGGCCAGGGATCTCTTATGAGTAATTCCTGAAGATCTGGATACCAAGCCCTCCTTGGCCAGTCCGGAGCAATGAGGATCACCTGAACCTTTGCTCTTCTTATGATCTTTAGCACCTTTGGAATGAGTGGAAGCGGAGGAAATACGTACACCGACTGAAACACCCATGGTGTTACCAGCGCGTCCACCGCTATTGCTTGAGGGTCCCTCGTCCTGGAACAATATCTCTGAAGTTTCTTGTTTAGGCGAGACGCCATCATTTCTATTTGAGGAATTCCCCAAAGACTTGTCACTTCTGTGAAGACCTCACTCTCCTGGATGCTGAGGAAGTCTGCTTCCCAGTTGTCCACTCCTGCAATGAAGATTGCCGACAGAGCGCTTGTATGTCTTTCCGCCCAGCGGAGAACTTTTGTGGCCTCTGCCATTGCCGCCCTGCTCTTTGTTCCGCCCTGGCGGTTTATGTGCGATACTGCTGTTATATTGTCCGATTGTATTAGGACGGGCCGGTTGCGAAGAAGACGTTCCGCTTGAAGAAGGCCATTGTAAATGGCCCTTAACTCCAGACCGTTTATGTGTAGACAAACTTCCTGGCTTGACCATTTTCCCTGGAACGTTTCCCCCTGTATGACTGCTCCCCAGCCTCGGAGACTCGCATCCGTCGTTACTAGGATCCAGTCCTGGATCCCGAACCTGCGTCCCTCTAGGAGGTGAGAGCTGTGCAGCCACCACAGGAGTGAGATTCTGGTCTTGGAGGAGAGAATTATTTTCCGGTGTATGTGCAGATGGGATCCGGACCACTTGTCCAATAGGTCCCACTGAAACACTCTGGCATGGAATCTGCCAAACTGAATGGCTTCGTAGGCCGCCACCATCTTCCCCAGCAACTGAGTGCATTGAAGAATAATTCCCAAAAACAACAGCTGCTTCGTCGGATTTTACTGCGACTTCGGCAGGTTTAGGAGCAAACCATGTTGTTGCAGAACTGTCAGGGAGAGCGCAATGTCCTGCTCCAGCTTGTCTTTGGATCTTGCCTTTATCAGGAGATCGTCCAGGTAAGGGATAATTGTGACTCCTTGCCTGCGAAGGAGAACATCATTTCCGCCATTACCTTGGTGAAAATCCTCGGAGCCGTGGACAGACCAAACGGCAACGGCTGAAATTGGTAATGACAATCTTGAGTAGAAAACCTCAGGTAAGCCTGATGCGGAGGATATATGGGGATGTGTAAGTAGGAATCCTTTATGTCGACCGACACCATGAAATCCCTTTCCTCGAGACTGGAGATCACTGCTCAGAGAGATTCCATCTTGAATTTGACTTTTCTTAGGTAAAGATTGAGGGACTTTAGGTTCAGAATTGGTCTGACTTAGCCGTCCGGCTTCGGAACCACAAACAGGCTTGAATAAAAGCCTTCTCCCTGTTGTGCCAGGGGAACCCTGACAATGACTTGATTCAGAGACAACTTTTGTATTGCATTGCATACTACCTCCCTGTTCGGAAGAGAAGCTGGTAAGGATGATTTGAAAAAACGTCGAGGAGGGACGTCTTGAAACTCCAGTTTGTACCCCTGGGACACTATTTCTAAAATCCACGGATCTAGGGCCGAACTAGCCCAGAATTGACTGAAGAGCTTGAGACGCTCCCCCACCGGTGCGGACTCCCGCAGAGGAGCCCCAGCGTCATGCGGTGGATTTGGCAGAAGCCGGGGAGAACTTCTGCTCCTGAGAACCTGCCACGGCCGGAGATCTTTTCCCTTTTCCTCTTCCTCTATTAGCGAGGAAGGAATAACCTCGGCCTTTTTTGTATTTATTTGGCCGAAAGGACTGCATTTGCAAGTGGTGAGCTTTCTTTTGTTGTGGAGGAACACAAGGCAAAAATGACGACTTACCCGCGGTAGCCGTTGATACCAACTCAGCGAGACCTTCACCAAACAATACACCCACTTTAAACGGTAGAGACTCCATAGCTTTTTTAGAGTCAGCATTCCATTGATGAATCCACAATGCTCTCCTAGCTGAGACTGCCATGGCATTGGCCCTTGATCCCAAGAGGCCAATATCTCTCGCCGCCTCCTTTAGGTAGGCTGCAGCTTCCCTGATATAACCCAGCGTTAAACGGATGGTATCCCTATCCAGGGTATCTATATCAGATGACAAGTTATCTGCCCACTTTTCGATAGCACTACTCACCCACGCAGATGCAATAGCTGGTCTGAGTAGTGTGGATTTTAGCGTATTTTCCGGTCTACAATCCACAGAATCCTTAAGGGCTGCTGTGTCAGGAGACGGTAAAGCCACCTTGTTAGACAACCGTGATAGCGCCTTGTCCACAATGGGAGGTGACTCCCACTTTTCTCTATCCCCAGAGGGGAACAGATACGCCATTTGAATCCTTTTGGGAATCAGAAACTTTTTGTCAGGATTTTCCCACATTTTTTCAAAAAGGGCATTCAGTTCATGAGAGGGAGTAAATGTTACCTCAGGTTTCTTTCCCTTAAACATACAGACCCTAGTATCAGGAACAGCAGGGTCCTCGGAGATATGCAAGACGTCTTTTATTGCCACAATCATGTACTGAATGCTCTTTGACAATTTTGGGTCTAATCTGGAATCACTATAGTCGACACTGGAGTCAGTGTCCGTGTCGGTATCTGTGTCTGCTAACTGAGCAGGGGTTCTGGACCTGTGATAACACATCCTACACAGATTTTTTCCATACCTAGTTCTGAGACTCAGATCTAATATCTTATTAATAAGAGCCACATTAGCATTCAACACATTTACCCAGTCAGGAGTCGGCGGTGCCGACAGGGTCACTCCCACAGCCGTTTCTGCCCCTAATCACAGTCTCCTCCTGGGAAGAGCACTCCGCCTCAGACATGCCGACACACCTGTACCGACACCTACAGACACACTGGGCCAAAAGGGGGACAGACCCACAGTAAAGCCTGTCAGAGAAACACAGAGGGAGTTTGCAAGCTCACAACCTAGTGCCTGTCCTGGTTCTGAAACCTTTATAATAACATATTTAAGCACCCTGTTACTTGTTATAGCAGTGGTGAGGAAGGACCAGCGTCTCTGCTGCTCTGGATAGAAAATGGCGCAAATGAGAGCTGTGAGGGCTAAGCCCCGCCCCCTCCATGGCGCGCTTCAGCCCGCTATTTTTTAAACTAATAATGCTGGCGGGGGTAAAAATTTAGTGCCCAGGCACTCCAATTTCACTTTGCCAGCCTGAAAAGAGGATTTTTATGCTGCCCAGGGCGCCCCATCTCCCCGCGCCCTGTAGTGCCGCTGTGTGTGGGAGCATGGCGCGCAGCGCGATCGCAGTGCGGTACCTCAGAAGCCGTCACTGAAGTCTATCTTCTTCTACTCACCTGTCTTCTGACTTCTGGCTCTACAAGGGGGTTGACGGCGGGCTCTGGGAGTGATCCCCTAGGCCTACCTAGTGTTCCAAACCCTCAGGAGCTAATGGTGTCCTGTAGCCAAGAAGCAGAGCCTTTAAACTCACTAGAAGTAGGTCTGACTTCTCTCCCCTAAGTCCCACGATGCAGGGAGACTGTTGCTAGCAGTGCTCCCTGAACATAAAAAACCTAACAAAGTATTTTCCGAGAAACTGAGTAGAGCTCCTCATTGTGCACCCAGTCTGCCTGGGCACACATTCTAAACTGGAGTCTGGGGGAGGGGCATAGAGGGAGGAGCCAGTTCACATCCATTCAAAGTCTTAAAGTGCCCATGTCTCCTGCGGATCCCGTCTATACCATGATTTGGGATAAATTTACAACTGACATGGCTGACATATCAAACACAAATGAAGATAACAATGGAGAATAGTTTGTGTTGTGCTGTTGCCTATGCCAGGTGATGCAACTGATCTCTGCGTTCATAGCCCGACCCCCTCCACAACTGATGTTTCAGTGACTGGACTATACGTTAGTTTCCTGATTCCCATAATTGTTGGCCAGTTATCACTGGCAAGGCCAGTTAGGGGTCTTATAGTTTAGCTATGTAAATTCAATTTTAGGAATTGGAGAACCTCTACACACACTATTTCAAAGTAAAAATATTGTGTATTGCACTGAGGGCTGAAAAGGGTTGTAAAAATCCTCCCCACCACACGGCTGAAGAGTGCCTGCTGTCACATACATACAGTGAAGACCACCATAAAGTGCACTTATTATAAGGATGCAGCAAATCATTTCACTCAGAGCCTATGACATCACTGGTACTTTGTCCCTCCTGAATATCTAGACTGCATTCTCATAGCTTAGCCCAAACAATGGTTGCTTCTAATATATGTAAGAGAGGCACAATTGAATATTCATCTGACCAGCTGTAATACTATAGGCAGCTGATTAAAATAGTGAACTAGTCCTACAGTATGTCACCACTGCCATAAAATAGGTGAAAATGTGAAACTAAATTCCAGATATCCCTTCAACCGGCCTTTAAATACAGCAAATGCTGTAACCAGGACTGAAACTTACCCTGGTTGTGCAAAGGCAAGAGCTGTGTATGTGGAGGATGAAGATGAGCTGAAGGTGGTGGCGGTTGTGGCAAAGATGGCGGATGGGTGGCTACAGGACTCAGCACAGCAGTAAATAAATCTTCAACATCTTTTCCTTCAAGTTCTGCAAACCCAACAAAAAGAGCAGGGACCAAACATTTTAAATACACATTATCGTGAGAACTGTTTGGAGCGATGGTATACTGTAAACTGAGGATGGTCATAATTACCTGGAATTTTATACAGTTTTCCCAAAATTGCACCTAATGGGGGGGAAAATAATGATGACACATTATATTTGGAAACTGTGTGTCTTTGGTTTTGGAAAAGCAAATCTTATGGTGCCCATACACTTGTGCGATGCGGTATCACACTTCGATTTCCCTTGAAGCTCCCCTTGCAATAAATTGCATCTAAAGTGCTTTTCTTGTGCATTTGATGCGCATACAATCCTGCGATTTATCGCAAGCCTCTTGCGACCAGAAATCAGGTGACCAGAAATGGGTGGAGGGGAGTGTCCAGAAAGTGAGCTAAATACCTCACAGATTGCACATCGCAGTGCGATAAATCGAATGTGGTAAAAAAGCATGCGATCGCACGTGCGATCCAATAAATATTAAGAGCAGCACATATCTTGAAATGCGAGATTCGACCAGCGCGTCCTCGCATTGCATCAGGGGACACATTTGATGTGCATACAATCCTGCGATTCATCGAAATCGAAGGATTATACCAGGTATCTCACAAGTGTATGGGCACCATAAGACTCATGATTCCTTTTTATTATATAACATCTATGGAAACAACAGCAAGAAAGATATTACTCTGTAAAACTATTTACAGAAACATGATTTGTCCTTTTGACTGCAAACCTTTAGAAACCCCAAACAGCAAAGAGATTAATGTACATGTATAAGGTATGCATTTATTTTCCATATGATTTACAGTGTAAGGACTTTTATATTAAGTGCACTCTTCATTCAACTGTGATGAACCTATTTATTGCTGATTAATCCCAACAAGTACACTTTTTTTTCATGGTGACTGATGTATGGCAGCCAATAGGAAGTGACATATGAAGGGATGTGGTCTTCCATTGACTCCTGCTTTATGTGCACAAGTGTATACCAATTAATTCGGCTGCCAACACTTTTACTGCAGGCTCAGATTTTGGAGTGAGCGAAACTCTAAAGCACTGTAAAGCAGTGAGAGCACCCTATAGTCTACAGATGATGGATCATGTGGGAAATTTGGTCTGAATGCATTAAGTTGTTAGTCATAATACTACAGTATACAAATAATATAATCCCCACAGCAGCTTTAATAAAAACGAAATCTTTAAACAAAGAGCAAAAATGCTTGACTTGACCTTTAGCAACCAGCACCTGCTCCTCACAACATGTAGTGGAGGAGAGAAACAAATGTTTTGTCATATTTATATCTTGTAGGCTCCAGAATGGGCAAGATGGTTGTAGTACATGGACATTCTCAGCACGGCTGAGAGCCTGTTTTGTTTTCCTGTAAGACAGGACCTGTTAAATTACAGTAGGGAACGTTCCATCAGTAAGGTTTAGTGCACCTGGCTTTAACTGCATGGTTATTAAAATCATGTTTCTTAACATAAAATGCTTCTCTGAGTGTGGTCAAGGCATAGGTGGTTAGTTCTGGCTGAGAGTTATCATAGGGTGTGGAAGAATTAAGATTTCTTATTTCAAGAGCTTTCTTTTCAGCTGGCCCTTTAACAGCAATATAACAGAGCTCTAGGCAGTGGTTTAAGACTATGGGGGAGATGTACTAAGCCTTGCAGCGAGTTCAAGAACCAGCCAATCAGCATCTTTCATTTCACAGGCTGTATTTGTAGTTTCTTTTTCTCCAAGGCTTAGTACATCTGCCCCTGTTTGTTTTTTTTAAAGTTCATATCTTGTCCCTTTTGATCTTCTTACGGAAAAAAATCCTGCCACTTTTAATGGAGGCGCAGGTTTTTAATTTTTACTTGAAGTGATACAGTCATACATCCCTCCAGTAGAGCCATGGGATTCGCACCTATGGGTATATTTACTAAAGTGCGGGTTCTTAGAAGTGGAGCTGTTGCCCATAGTAACCAATCAGATTCTAGCTATTATCTTCTAGAAGGTGCTAGATAAAGAAGTGTCAACACGTCACACTCCTGGATTTGGTGAAGCTGAAGTCTTTCTTGAAGGCAACATTTCCTACGGCAATATTAATAAGGTGAAAATCAGCTGGTGGCTCTGTCCTGTAGTTCTCTGTATCTCACTTTTCATGGAGATAATGCAGCCCTTCGGACAAAGCCTTCCTTTCAATCTAAGGTGGTCTCCAGTTTCCACGTTAATCAGTTTCTTGTGATTCAAAGATTAGACTGTATGCAACTCTTCAACCTATAGGACACTGTCAGGGCTCAAAGAGGAATACTGCAGACTACTGCTAGGTGGACTGCTTTAGTAACTTGACAAGCCTTACATTGAAGGTTTATATCTGGCTGCTGGCAATATGATTAACCAGACTGGTTAGTGCCTCCTGGACAGCACAGCACGTCGCATCGGCAAAGCACTAATTGTTAGAATACACGGCTGATACAGACTGAGAAGCTTCGTCAGCAGCCATACGGTTTTCTGTTCACACATCTACACATTGGAGGTAATTCCAAGTTGATCGCAGCAGGATTTTTGTTAGCAATTGGGCAAAACCATGTGCACTGCAGGGGAGGCAGATATAACATGTGCAGAGAGAGTTAGATTTGGGTGTGGTGTGTTCAATCTGCAATCTAATTTGCAGTGTAAAAATAAAGCAGCCAGTATTTACCCTGCACAGAAATAAAATAACCCACCCAAATCTAACTCTTTCTGCACATGTTATATCTGTCTCCCCTGCAGTGCACATGGTTTTGCCCAATTGCTATCAAAAATCCTGCTGCGATCAATTTGGAATTACCCCCATTTATCAGAATCCACTTTATTGGCCAGGTATACAAGCGTATACTAGGAATTTGTTTCCGGTTCCTACTACTCATACTCTGTGGATAAGCTTTCAGATGTCACTGGTGTTCGCTTTTACTACAATAGATTGTTATACTTCTAGAAATCCTAGTCTCTAGTTTCTCAGTAAATCAGAGAACACGGTTTTCTTGGTTCTGTCCTGTGGAGCTGTCAGAAACATAACAATTTGTAGGTTAGGTAGTACACGGGCTGAATCCCACTGCTGTGACCGCTTTAGAGTCCTCTGCCACAGTCATGTCTGTGACTTTATGCCCTTCCCCTGGTGTACCATTGTGCATCTGAAAGTGTAAACATTGTGACGCCCTCCTTGTGCATCTTAAGACACAACAATCTGTTGGGTGCGCCTTTAGACTTTGCCATCAGTCGCACCAACAAAACTTTCACCTGCCCTCTACTAGGTACAGATTCTCAGAGAATGGCCTCCAATATAAGCGATTAAGCAACCAGTTATACGACACTCCCATAATATGATCATAAGACAGTATATGTCTGTGCGTCGGAACAGTGAGCTCCCAGAGTCCGCCCAGGAACTACTGCGACTCTGTTTACATACCATGAGACCTATGTGCTGTGCATCTTGTTAGATTATTTAGGCGCATGTGAAAAATATTGACCATCTGTGTGAATATCAGCATTGCCTCTGACTAAGAATCAGGCCCATAGAGAGAAAGACGTTTAAGGCTTTGTGTAAGACATTTCCGCTGTCCAAACTCTAGCCTGAGCCTCTATACCCCACGTTTCCAGTGTTTCTCAAAGTATTTAGAATTTTTTTTTTAACTTAACTATAAAAATTTAATTTTTATTAAGTACTACAATATATAGGAGTGGTCTGTTGGAAAATATCTATACATTTATATAGTTCAAGGAGAGAGGGGAAAACAGAGCAGTAGCAGAGTAATCTCCTTAATGCTTACATACTTACAGATGTGTCCCTGCTGATCGTACAGGCTGATCATAGCAAACGTTATGCAGTGATTAGCGGGCACAGGCATCCCGATCCATAGGGCCGCATGGCGTATACGCTCCTGCAAACAGGTCGCACTCTGCCACGGATAGTCGAAATGGCAACATATTCGCACCAACTACCGGGTAAGATAAATATGGGCATATCTGTATATTATGGATGTCATAATGTCGATGTGTCTATTTCAAACCTTTTTCAAGATCTGAAATAGACCAAAACGTAGGCATTATGACATCCATGATATAAGTACGTAAGCATTAAACTGTTAAGATTCATTGTACTATTAATATGACATGCATTTGTGCACAACAAAAATAAGAATTTACTTACCGATAATTCTATTTCTCGTAGTCCGTAGTGGATGCTGGGGACTCCGTCAGGACCAAGGGGACCAGCGGCTCCGCAGGAGACAGGGCACAAAAGTAAAAGCTTTAGGATCAGGTGGTGTGCACTGGCTCCTCCCCCTATGACCCCCCTCCAAGCCTCAGTTAGGATACTGTGCCCGGACGAGCGTACACAATAAGGAAGGATTTTGAATCCCGGGTAAGACTCATACCAGCCACACCAATCACACTGTACAACCTGTGATCTGAACCCAGTTAACAGCATGATAACAGCGGAGCCTCTGAAAAGATGGCTCACAACAATAATAACCCGATTTTTGTAACAATAACTATGTACAAGTATTGCAGACAATCCGCACTTGGGATGGGCGCCCAGCATCCACTACGGACTACGAGAAATAGAATTATCGGTAAGTAAATTCTTATTTTCTCTGACGTCCTAAGTGGATGCTGGGGACTCCGTCAGGACCATGGGGATTATACCAAAGCTCCCAAACGGGTGGGAGAGTGCGGATGACTCTGCAGCACCGAATGAGAGAACTCCAGGTCCTCCTCAGTCAGGGTGTGCCCCTGACCAAGTATCAGCTCGGCAAAGTTGTAAAGCCGAGACCCCTCGGGCAGCCGCCCAAGATGAGCCCACCTTCCTTGTGGAATGGGCATTTACATATTTTGGCTGTGGCAGGCCTGCCACAGAATGTGCAAGCTGAATTGTACTACACATCCAACTAGCAATCGTCTGCTTAGAAGCAAGAGCACCCAGTTTGTTGGGTGCATACAGGATAACAGCAAGTCAGTTTTCCTGACTCCAGCCGTCCTGGAAACTATATTTTCAGGGCCCTGACAACATCTAGCAACTTGGAGTCCTCCAAGTCCCTAGTAGCCGCAGGTACCACAATAAGCTGGTTCGGGTGAAACACTGACACCACCTTAGGGAGAAACTGGGGATGAGTCCGCAGCTCTGCCCTGTCCGAATGGACAATCAGATATGGGCTTTTTTGAGACAAACGCCGCCAATTCTGACACTCGCCTGGCCGAGGCCAGGGCCAACAGCATGGTCACTTTCCCTGTGAGATATTTCAAATCAACAGATTTGAGCGGTTTAAACCAATGTGATTTTAGGAATCCCAGAACTACGTTAAGATCCCACAGTGCCACTGGAGGCACAAAAGGGGGTTGTATATGCAGTACTCCCTTGACAAACTTCTGGACTTCAGGAACTGAAGCCAATTCTTTCTGGAAGAAAATCGACAGGGCCGAAATTTGAACCTTAATGGACCCCAATTTGAGGCCCATAGACACTCCTGTTTGCAGGAAATGCAGGAAACGACCGAGTTGAAATTTCTTCATGGGGCCTTCCTGGCCTCACACCACGCAACATATTTTCGCCACATGTGGTGATAATGTTGTGCGGTCACCTCCTTCCTGGCTTTGACCAGGGTAGGAATGACCTCTTCCGGAATGCCTTTTTCCCTTAGGATCCGGCGTTCAACCGCCATGCCGTCAAACGCAGCCGCGGTAAGTCTTGGAACAGACATGGTACTTGCTGAAGCAAGTCCCTTCTTAGCGGCAGAGGCCATGAGTCCTCTGTGAGCATCTCTTGAAGTTCCGGGTACCAAGTCCTTCTTGGCCAATCCGGAGCCACGAGTATAGTTCTTACTCCTCTACGTCTTATAATTCTCAATACCTTGGGTATGAGAAGCAGAGGAGGGAAGACATACACCGACTGGTACACCCACGGTGTTACCAGAACGTCCACAGCTATTGCCTGAGGGTCTTTTGACCTGGCGCAATACTTGTCCAGTTTTTTGTTCAGGCGGGACGCCATCATGTCCACCTTTGGTCTTTTCCAACGGTTCACAATCATGTGGAAGACTTCCCGATGAAGTCCCCACTCTCCCGGGTGGAGGTTGTGCCTGCTGAGGAAGTCTGCTTCCCAGTTGTCCACTCCCGGAATGAACACTGCTGACAGTGCTATCACATGATTTTCCGCCCAGCGAAAAATCCTTGCAGTTTCTGCCATTGCCCTCCTGCTTCTTGTGCCGCCCTGTCTGTTTACGTGGGCGACTGCCGTGATGTTGTCCCACTGGATCAATACCGGCTGACCTTGAAGCAGAGGTCTTGCTAAGCTTAGAGCATTGTAAATTGCCCTTAGCTCCAGTATATTTATGTGGAGAAAAATCTCCAGACTTGATCACACTCCCTGGAAATTTTTTCCCTGTGTGACTGCTCCCCAGCCTCTCAGGCTGGCCTCCGTGGTCACCAGCATCCAATCCTGAATGCCGAATCTGCGGCCCTCTAGAAGATGAGCACTCTGATAACCACCACAGGAGAGACACCCTTGTCCTTGGAGATAGGGTTATCCGCTGATGCATCTGAAAATGCGATCCGGACCATTTGTCCAGCAGATCCCACTGAAAAGTTCTTGCGTGGAATCTGCCGAATGGAATCGCTTCGTAATAAGCCACCATTTTTCCCAGGACTCTTGTGCAATGATGCACTGACACTTTTCCTGGTTTTAGGAGGTTCCTGACTAGCTCGGATAACTCCCTGGCTTTCTCCTCCGGGAGAAACACCTTTTTCTGGACTGTGTCCAGAACCATCCCTAGGAACAGCAGACGTGTCGTCGGAAACGGCTGCGATTTTGGATATTTAGAATCCACCCGTGCTGTCGTAGAACTACTTGAGATAGTGCTACTCCGACTTCCAACTGTTCTCTGGACCTTGCCCTTATCAGGAGATCGTCCAAGTAAGGGATAATTAAGACGCCTTTTCTTTGAAGAAGAATCATCATTTCGGCCATTACTTTGGTAAAGACCCGGGGTGCCGTGGACAATCCAAACGGCAGCGTCTGAAACTGATAGTGACAGTTCCGTACCACGAACCTGAGGTACCCTTGGTGAGAAGGGCAATTTGGGACATGGAGGTAAGCATCCTTGATGTCCAGGGACACCATATAGTCCCCTTCTTCCTGGTTCGCTATCACTGCTCTGAGTGACTCCATCTTGATTTGAACCTTTGTATGTAAGTGTTCAAAGATTTCCCATTTAGAATAGGTCTCACCGAGCCGTCTGGCTTCAGTACCACAATATAGTGTGGAATAATACCCCTTTCCTTGTTGTAGGAGGGGTACTTTGATTATCACCTGCTGGGAATACAGCTTGTGAATTGTTTCCAATACTGCCTCCCTGTTGGAGGAAGACGTTGGTAAAGCAGACATCAGGAGCCTGCGAGGGGGAGACGTCTCGAATTTCCAGTCTGTACCCCTGGGATACTACTTGTAGGATCCAGGGGTCCACTTGCGAGTGAGCCCACTACGCGCTGAAACTCTTGAGACGACCCCCACCGCACTTGAGTCCGCTTGTACGGCCCCAGCGTCATGCTGAGGACTTGGCAGAAGCTGTGGAGGGCTTCTGTTCCTGGGAATAGGCTGCCTGCTGCAGTCTTCTTCCCTTTCCTCTATCCCTGGGCAGATATGACTGGCCTTTTGCCCGCTTGCCCTTATGGGGACGAAAGGACTGAGGCTGAAAAGACGGTGTCTTTTTCTGCTGAGATGTGATTTGGGGTAAAAAAGGTGGATTTTCCAGCTGTTGCCGAGGCCACCAGGTCCGATGGACCGACCCCAAATAACTCCTCCCCTTTATACGGCAATACTTCCATGTGCCGTTTGGAATCTGCATCACCTGACCACTGTCGTGTCCATAAACATCTTCTGGCAGATATGGACATCGCACTT
The DNA here is from genome assembly GCF_028390025.1 of Pseudophryne corroboree. NCBI lineage: Eukaryota > Metazoa > Chordata > Amphibia > Anura > Myobatrachidae > Pseudophryne > Pseudophryne corroboree. The sequence continues at coordinate 165,329,220 of NC_086448.1, forward strand.
ACTCTTGATGCCAGAGTGCAAATATCCCTCTGTGCATCTCGCATATATAGAAATGCATCCTTAAATGCTCTATAGTCAATAAAATACTGTCCCTGTCAAGGGTATCAATATTTTCAGTCAGGGAATCCGACCAAGCCACCCCAGCGCTGCACATCCAGGCTGAGGCGATCGCTGGTCGCAGTATAACACCAGTATGTGTGTATATACCTTTTTAGGATATTTTCCAGCCTCTCAGCTGGCTCCTTGAGGGCGGCCCTATCTGGAGACGGTACCGCCACTTGTTTTGATAAGCGTGTGAGCGCCTTATCCACCCTAAAGGGTGTTTCCCAACGCGCCCTAACTTCTGGCGGGAAAGGGTATACCGCCAATAATTTTCTATCGGGGGAAACCCACGCATCATCACACACTTCATTTAATTTATCTGATTCAGGAAAAAATAAGAATTTACTTACCGATAATTCTATTTCTCGTAGTCCGTAGTGGATGCTGGGGACTCCGTAAGGACCATGGGGAATAGCGGCTCCGCAGGAGACTGGGCACATCTAAAGAAAGCTTTAGGACTATCTGGTGTGCACTGGCTCCTCCCCCTATGACCCTCCTCCAAGCCTCAGTTAGGATACTGTGCCCGGACGAGCGTACACAATAAGGAAGGTGTCACGATCCGGGTATCTGGACGCCATTACTTACCCTTCAGATGCCTCCTAAGGCGGGCTCAGCGTTCCAGGACCAGATTCCGCTGTTCCTGAGTTTCCACATGCAGAGTGTCAGAGTGGTGTTTTCATCAGCCGCGGCCTCCGCTGTGCCCGCGTGGTTAAATGTGCATCTATCAGCCTGGCGTCTCCTGTCTCCGGTGGCCGGCGCCGCCATTACTGTTTCCCAGACCACATGGATTACAAACCAAACTTCCCTCCAAGTGTCTGCATGGGCGCAGCCATCTTGGATTCTGTCATCTGATCATTTCCACCAATCTGCTGTTTGTATTGTTGATTTGCATAATTGCCTAGCCAACCCCTTCCTTGCTGCAGGTATAAGTAAGCTGTGCCTGAGCAAGGAAGACGTCAGTGCTTTGGTTGTCAAACCTAGTTCCTGTTTGTCTCTCTTCTATGATTGTCTTCCAGGTTCCAGCTCCTGTCTCAAGACTTCCACCATAGAGACCCGCACCAGCATTCCACCTGCGGTGTAGCCTGACTCTCCAATCCATTGTGGATTCATCTGTTTCCAGCTACAACACTACCTGCTTCCAGCCTCAGCTTCCAGCAGAATACAGCTTCCCTTAAAGGGCCGGTGTCCTTTCTACACTTTACCACTCTCCACCGGAATTATTATTTCTCCGCTCTCAAGTTCTACATTTCAGTTCACATTTCATCGCTCCCAAAGTTCATTTATTATTTAACTGGTTCCAGCCAGTATCCACTCCGTGCTAACAACAGTCTGGTTCCAGCCAGTATCCACAGCAGCTGTTTTACCTTCAGCAACCCAGCTCTTCCTGGAACACCAGCTGGTACAATCCTGGGTTATCTCCATTGCTACAGCCGGGCCTGGTAAGGACTTTCCATCTAGAAGATCATAAGAACTATCTCACACTACCAGTGCCCTGTGGCTCCTGCCATGCTGTAGTACTCAGGAACTGTATTTATTCTTTGCTGACTTTTACGTTTTCCTTTATTGCTGCTGTGATGCGGAGTTGTCATAATAAACATCATTGACTTTTATCTAAGTTGTCGTGGTCACGCCTTCGGGCAGTTATTATTCATGTTACTTACATGTCCAGGGGTCTGATACAACCTCCCAGGTTCCGGTACATCTCAGCCCCTACAACTGAGGCTGCCTCCCGTCAGCTCAGGCCCTCAGTTGTGACAGAAGGATTTTGAATCCCGGGTAAGACTCATACCAGCCACACCAATCACACTGTACAACTTGTGATCTGAACCCAGTTAACAGCATGATAACAGAGGAGCCTCTAGAAAAGATGGCTCACTACAGCAATAACCCAATTTTTTGGTAACAATAACTATGTACCAGTATTGCAGACAATCCGCACTTGGGATGGGCGCCCAGCATCCACTACGGACTACGAGAAATAGAATTATCGGTAAGTAAATTCTTATTTTCTCTAACGTCCTAAGTGGATGCTGGGGACTCCGTAAGGACCATGGGGATTATACCAAAGCTCCCAAACGGGCGGGAGAGTGCGGATGACTCTGCAGCACCAATTGAGAGAACTCCAGGTCCTCCTCAGCCAGGGTATCAATTTTGTAGAATTTTACAAACGTATTTGCTCCTGACCAAGTAGCTGCTCGGCAAAGTTGTAAAGCCGAGACCCCTCGGGCAGCCGCCCAAGATGAGCCCACCTTCCTTGTGGAGTGGGCATTTACAGATTTTTGGCTGTGGCAGGCCTGCCACAGAATGTGCAAGCTGAATTGTACTACAAATCCAACGAGCAATAGTCTGCTTAGAAGCAGGAGCACCCACCTTGTTGGGTGCATACAGGATAAACAGCGAGTCAGATTTTCTGACTCCAGCCGTCCTGGAAACATATTTTCAGGGCCCTGACAACGTCTAGCAACTTGGAGTCCTCCAAGTCCCTAGTAGCCGCAGGCACCACAATAGGTTGGTTCAGGTGAAACGCTGAAACCACCTTAGGGAGAAACTGAGGACGAGTCCTCAATTCCGCCCTGTCCGAATGGAAAATCAGATAAGGGCTTTTACAGGATAAAGCCGCCAATTCTGACACGCGCCTGGCCCAGGCCAGGGCCAAGAGCATGACCACTTTCCATGTGAGATATTTTAACTCCACAGATTTAAGTGGTTCAAACCAATGTGACTTTTGGAACCCAAAAAACTACATTGAGATCCCAAAGTGCCACTGGAGGCACAAAAGGAGGCTGTATATGCAGTACCCCTTTTACAAACGTCTGAACTTCAGGGACTGAAGCTAGTTCTTTTTGGAAGAAAATTGACAGGGCCGAAATTTGAACCTTAATGGACCCCAATTTCAGGCCCATAGACACTCCTGTTTGCAGGAAATGTAGGAATCGACCCAGTTGAATTTCCTCCGTCGGGCCTTACTGGCCTCGCACCACGCAACATATTTTCGCCAAATGCGGTGATAATGTTTTGCGGTTACATCCTTCCTGGCTTTGATCAGGATAGGGATGACTTCATCCGGAATGCCTTTTTTCCTTCAGGATCCGGCGTTCAACCGCCATGCCGTCAAACGCAGCCGCGGTAAGTCTTGTAACAGACAGGGTCCTTGTTGGAGCAGGTCCCTTCTTAGAGGTAGAGGCCAAGGATCCTCCGTGAGCATCTCTTGAAGTTCCGGTTACCAAGTCCTTCTTGGCCAATCCGGAGCCACGAATATAGTGCTTACTCCTCTCCATCTTATCAATCTCAGTACCTTGGGTATGAGAGGCAGAGGAGGGAACACATACACTGACTGGTACACCCACGGTGTTACCAGAGCGTCTACAGCTATTGCCTGAGGGTCCCTTGACCTGGCGCAATACCTGTCGAGTTTTTCCCAACGGTTTATAATCATGTGGAAGACTTCTGGGTGAAGTCCCCACTCTCCCGGGTGGAGGTCGTGCTGAGGAAGTCTGCTTCCCAGTTGTCCACTCCCGGAATGAATACTGCTGACAGTGCTATCACATGATTTTCCGCCCAGCGAAGAATCCTTGCAGCTTCTGCCATTGCCCTCCTGCTTCTTGTGCCACCCTGTCTGTTTACGTGGGTGACTGCCGTGATGTTGTCCGACTGGATCAACACCGGCTGACCTTGAAGCAGAGGTCTTGCTAAGATTAGAGCATTGTAAATGGCCCTTAGCTTCAGGATATTTATGTGAAGTGATGTCTCCAGGCTTGACCATAAGCCCTGGATATTCCTTCCCTGTGTGACTGCTCTCCAGCCTCGCAGGCTGGCATCCGTGGTCACCAGGACCCAGTCCTGAATGCCGAATCTGCGGCCCTCTAGAAGATGAGCACTCTGCAACCACCACAGGAGGGACACCCTTGTCCTTGGTGACAGGGTTATCAGCTGATGCATCTGAAGATGCGACCCGGACCATTTGTCCAGCAGGTCCCACTGGAAAGTTCTTGCGTGGAATCTGCCGAATGGGATTGCTTCGTAGGAAGCCACCATTTTACCCAGAACCCTTGTGCATTGATGCACTGAGACTTGGCTCGGTTTTAGGAGGTTCCTGACTAGCTCGGATAACTCCCTGTCTTTCCCCTCCGGGAGAAACACCTTTTTCTGGACTGTGTCCAGGATCATCCCTAGGAACAGAAGACAAGTCGTCGGAACCAGCTGCGATTTTGGAATATTGAGAATCCAATCGTGCTGCCGCAACACTACCTGAGATAGTGCTACACCGACCTCCAACTGTTCCCTGGATCTTACCCTTATCAGGGAATCGTCCAAGTAAGGGATAACTAAAATTCCCTCCTTCGAAGGAATATCATCATTTCGGCCATTACCTTGGTAAAGACCCGGGGTGCCGTGGACCATCCATACGGCAGCGTCTGAACTGATAGTGACAGTTCTGTACCATAAACCTGAGGTACCCTTGGTGAGAAGGGTAAATTTTGACATGAAGGTAAGCATCCTTGATGTCCCGAGACATCATGTAGTCCCCTTCTTCCAGGTTCGCAATCACTGCTCTGAGTGACTCAATCTTGAATTTGAACCTCTGTATGTAAGTGTTCAAAGATTTTAGATTTAGAATCGGTCTCACCGAGCCGTCCGGCTTCGGTACCACAACAGTGTGGAATAATACCCCGTTCCCTGTTGCAGGAGGGGTACCTTGATTATCACCTGCTGGGAATACAGCTTGTGAATGGCTTCCAAAACTGTCTCCCTGTCAGAAGGAGACATCGGTAAAGCCGACTTTAGGAAAACGGCGAGGGGGAGACGTCTCGAATTCCAATTTGTACCCCTGAGATATCACCTGAAGGATCCAGGGGTCTACTTGCGAGTGAGCCCACTGCGCGCTGAAATTCATTGAGACGGGCCCCCCACCGTGCCTGATTCTGCTTGTAAAGCCCCAGCGTCATACTGAGGGCTTGGCAGAGGCGGGAGAGGGTTTCTGTTCCTGGGAACTGGCTGATTTCTGCAGCCTTTTTCCTCTCCCTCTGTCACGGGGCAGAAATGAGGAACATTTTGCCCGCTTGTCCACGAAAAGACTGCGCCTGATAATACGGCGTCTTCTCATGTTGAGAGGCGACCTGGGGTACAAACGTGGATTTCCCAGCTGTTGCCGTGGCCACCAGGTCTGAAAGACCGACCCCAAATAACTCCTCCCCTTATTAAGGCAATACTTCCAAATGCCGTTTGGAATACGCATCACCTGACCACTGACGTGTCCATAACCCTCTACTGGTAGAAATGGACAACGCACTTAGACTTGATGCCAGTCGGCAAATATTCCGCTGTGCATCACGCATATATAGAAATGCATCTTTTAAATGCTCTATAGGCAAAAATATACTGTCCCTATCTAGGGTATCAATATTTTCAGTCAGGGAATCCGACCACGCCAACCCAGCACTGCACATCCAGGCTGAGGCGATTGCTGGTCGCAGTATAACACCAGTATGTGTGTAAATACATTTTAGGATACCCTCCTGCTTTCTATTAGCAGGATCCTTAAGGGCGGCCATCTCAGGAGAGGGTAGAGCCCTTACAAGCGTGTGAGCGCTTTATCCACCCTAGGGGGTGTTTCCCAACGCACCCTAACCTCTTGTTATCGGGGGAAAACCACGCATCATCACACACCTCATTTAATTTCTCAGATTCAGGAAAACTACAGGTAGTTTTTCCTCACCGAACATAATACCCCTTTTTGGTGGTACTCGTATTATCAGAAATGTGTAAAACATTTTTCATTGCCTCAATCATGTAACGTGTGGCCCTACTGGAAGTCACATTTGTCTCTTCACCGTCGACACTGGAGTCAGTATCCGTGTCGGCGTCTATATCTGCCATCTGAGGTAACGGGCGCTTTAGAGCCCCTGACGGCCTATGAGACGTCTGGACAGGCACAAGCTGAGTAGCCGGCTGTCTCATGTCAACCACTGTCTTTTATACAGAGCTGACACTGTCACGTAATTCCTTCCAACAGTTCATCCACTCAGGTGTCGACCCCCTAGAGGGTGACATCACTATTACAGGCAATCTGCTCCGTTTCCACATCATTTTTCTCCTCATACATGTCGACACCAACGTACCGACATACAGCACACACACAGGGAATGCTCTGATAGAGGACAGGACCCCACTAGCCCTTTGGGGAGACAGAGGGAGAGTTTGCCAGCACACACCAGAGCGCTATATATATACAGGGATAACCTTATATAAGTGTTTTTCCCCTTATAGCTGCTGTATTGTTAATACTGCGCCTAATTAGTGCCCCCCTCTCTTTTTTAACCCTTTCTGTAGTGTAGTGACTGCAGGGGAGAGCCAGGGGAGCTTCCCTCCAACTGAGCTGTGCGGGAAAATGGCGCCAGTGTGCTGAGGAGATAGGCTCCGCCCCTTTTTCGCGGACTTTTCTCCTGCTTTTTTATGGATTCTGGCAGGGGTTAAAATTCATCCATATAGCCCTGGGGGCTATATGTGATGTATTTTCGCCAGCCAAGGTGTTTTTATTGCTGCTCAGGGCGCCCCCCCCTAGCGCCCTGCACCCTCAGTGACCGAAGTGTGAAGTGTGCTGAGGAGCAATGGCGCACAGCTGCAGTGCTGTGCGCTACCTTGGTGAAGACAGGATGTCTTCTGCCGCCGATTTTCCGGACCTCTTCTGTCTTCTGGCTCTGTAAGGGGGCCGGCGGCGCGGCTCTGGGACCCATCCATGGCTGGGCCTGTGATCGTCCCTCTGGAGCTAATGTCCAGTAGCCTAAGAAGCCCAATCCACTCTGCACGCAGGTGAGTTCGCTTCTTCTCCCCTTAGTCCCTCGATGCAGTGAGCCTGTTGCCAGCAGGTCTCACTGAAAATAAAAAACCTAAACTAAAACTTTCACTAAGAAGCTCAGGAGAGCCCCTAGTGTGCACCCTTCTCGTTCGGGCACAGAGATCTAACTGAGGCTTGGAGGAGGGTCATAGGGGGAGGAGCCAGTGCACACCAGATAGTCCTAAAGCTTTCTTTAGATGTGCCCAGTCTCCTGCGGAGCCGCTATTCCCCATGGTCCTTACAGAGTCCCCAGCATCCACTTAGGACGTTAGAGAAACTACAGGTAGATTTTTCACACCCCACATAATACCCTTCTTGTGGTACTTGTAGTATCAGAAATATGTAACACCTCCTTCATTGCCCTAGTTAACATGTAACGTGTGGCCCTAAAGGAAAATACGTTTGTTTCTTCACCGTCGACACTGGAGTCAGTGTCCGTGTCTGTGTCGACCGACTGAGGTAAATGAGCGTTTTACAGCCCCTGACGGTGTTTGAGACGCCTGGACAGGTACTAATTTGTTTGCCGGCCGTCTCATGTCGTCAACCGACCTTGCAGCGTGTTGACATTATCACGTAATTCCTTAAATAAGCCATCCATTCCGGTGTCGACTCCCTAGAGAGTGACATCACCATTTCAGGCAATTGCTCCGCCTCCTCACCAACATCGTCCTCATACATGTCGACACACACGTACCGACACACAGCACACACACAGGGAATGCTCTGATAGAGGACAGGACCCCACTAGCCCTTTGGGGAGACAGAGGGAGAGTTTGCCAGCACACACCAAAAACGCTATAATTATACAGGGACAACCTTTATATAAGTGTTTTTCCCTTATAGCATTTTAATATATATATATATATATATATATATATATATATATATATATATATATATCGCCAAATAAGTGCCCCCCCTCTCTGTTTTAACCCTGTTTCTGTAGTGCAGTGCAGGGGAGAGCCTGGGAGCCTTCCCACCAGCATTTCTGTGAGGGAAAATGGCGCTGTGTGCTGAGGAGAATAGGCCCCGCCCCCTTTTCGGCGGGCTTCTTCTCCCGTTTTTCTGAGACCTGGCAGGGGTTAAATACATCCATATAGCCCCCAGGGGCTATATGTGATGTATTTTTAGCCAGAATAAGGTACTATCATTGCTGCCCAGGGCGCCCCCCCCCAGCGCCCTGCACCCTCAGTGACCGCTGCTATGAAGTGTGCTGACAACAATGGCGCACAGCTGCAGTGCTGTGCGCTACCTTATGAAGACTGAAGAGTCTTCTGCCGCCGTTTCTGGACCTTCACTTTTCGGCATCTGCAAGGGGGGTCGGCGGCGCGGCTCCGGGACGAACCCCAGGGTGAGACCTGTGTTCCGACTCCCTCTGGAGCTAATGGTGTCCAGTAGCCTAAGAAGCCAATCCATCCTGCACGCAGGTGAGTTCACTTCTCTCCCCTAAGTCCCTCGTAGCAGTGAGCCTGTTGCCAGCAGGACTCACTGAAAATAAAAACCCTAACAAACTTTTACTCTAAGCAGCTCTTTAGGAGAGCCACCTAGATTGCACCCTTCTCGGCCGGGCACAAAAATCTAACTGAGGCTTGGAGGGGGGTCATAGGGGGAGGAGCCAGTGCACACCACCTGATCCTAAAGCTTTTACTTTTGTGCCCTGTCTCTTGCGGAGCCGCTGGTCCCCTTGGTCCTGACGGAGTCCCCAGCATCCACTTAGGACGTCAGAGAAAGACTATTAATTTATATTTATATAGACCTAATGTCCTATACATAGGACACTTAATCATTTTGTAACTTGCGCCGGATTTGTAAAAATATTTCAAAAGGTTATAGAGATTACTCTGCTACTGCTCTGGTGAGTGCCCCTTTCTCATTGGACTATATGTTTCCAGCTGGGTGAACATGTGAATCAATAAATTTACAGTATGTATAATCCAAATGACTACAATTCCTCACAGATGAATGGAGGCACGTTGTAAAGTCACAAGAGTGCACAATGGTAAACTATAAATGTAAATCTTCACCCCCAGGTTAGGATACATTAAGAAGAACTACAAATAGGGTAACAGACGTCTCTGGTCAATTGTCTATCTTCAGCAACACAAATTTACACACAGCATCATAAAATGTCATAGGCAGTTACAAAAACCTTATCAAAACATTGAAAAAAGTTTACCATCTGTAACCATTTTGTCAAGTTCCGGGCTGAGAATCCCATCTAGCTGGTCCTCACTTAAAGGTCGAGAACTGTGGGTGACGATGGCGTGAGGCAGAGAAGACTGATCATCCGATATGGTACCTATGTCAAGCCCCGCTGAGGGGACAAGCGACAGGAATCTAAAGTAAGTCTTTAAACCTAAACATACCTTGACTGTACCCCCCCCCCCCCCCCAATCGATCCACTGACACAAAGATATCACATAAAGAAGGAAGATCAGAATGAAGTAAGATGACTAGAGCAGGCCTCCTACTAATTTTCTCCTCCCACACTTTGGGGCAGATGTATTAACCCTGGAGAAGTGACAAAGCAGTGATAGGTGGAAAGTGATCACTCACCAGCCAATCAGCTCCTAATTGCCATTTTTTAAACCAGTAATGATTGGCTGGTGTGTTATCACCTTACACTTATCACTGCTTTATCACTTTTAATCCATCTGCCCCCTTGTCTGAGAAGTGAAAGTAAAGAGGGAGATCAAATCAGATGAGTTAGAAAAGATATGGTTGAACAGAACACATTAGCAGCTGTATATGTATTTATACAAAAGTATACCAGTATATTACGTAGGAGACACACCATAGAGGACAATGAGCAAAAGGTTCACAGCACTTATCTTAAACAGTAGTTATTTAAGAAGTAACTGAAGCATTAGTTTATGGCTTTGTAGAAAATACTATGTACACTGCACCATCATCAGCGTGAGCATTTTGACGAGACTGGAAAGGTATACTATCCTGCAAATGACGTATCTGACAACAAATAATATATTGTATATCCTTCTGCCATTTTCCAGGGCAATTTGCCACTGTGCCACTACTCTGTTTTGCTCTATGTATACTTTTTATTACTTTAGTGGGTCAAGATCACATGCTGACAAATAAGAAAAATGCAGAGCAAAATTGTAGTAATTATTTACTTTATAAAGTAAAGAATATCTGGAGTGCTTATTTGAAACGGTAATAAGTTGTTACAATAATATAACAATAGCACAGAGTCATATAAAATTCAATATATTGCAATGACTGAAAAAAATGGTAATGATCACTATAAAACACAGTAATCTCAAATAGATCATATGCCCTGTGAAGCGAGAGAAGACAGTGCTCTGTTTTGCGGTTGCGTTGGGCTTTGTACTTGTTTAAAATGGACATCTCGTTATTCTGTTTTTGAACTTTTAACAGAGAATCTTTGATTTCAACATTTATGTGTTAGTACACTCTGTTTTTTACTTTGGTAATTAGGCAATAATAGAAATAGAAAATAGCACACAAATTGTACTATACAGTAGCATATACATAGTTCGTACAAGCCCACTATAACGTAAAATGTATTTATTTATATACATTTTTAGATACAAGTATATCACATATATGTAGCTTATCTGAAAGCGTAATAGATTTATTTAATATTTACAAATTGCATATACAGCTCTATGTTTAATTTGGGGAGTCCCTAGTTTGCTTGTTTTGGCCTTTTACCACTAATGAAGGGGGGTATACAATTCTTGGCAGAAAGACGACAGTTTACGGCTTTTTTTTAGGTTTGAAAGGGGTTCCGACCTATTCAATGATGGCTCAGTTTTTCCGACAAATCGGGAATTCAGACTTGTTGGCAAGCATGCGTATTGTCGGAAACGCGATACACGTGCATTGTCGGAAACGCGGACAAAGCCAACAGGTTTTATCCCCGTTTCCGACAATGTCAATCAGACTTTAAGAAAAGTCGGGTTGGCATTGTCAGGAACAGACAAATTCTGCCGTATTTGTCCACGCATTGAATACTTAGATGTCGGATCCTTTCCGTCGGAAAGGATCCAACATCTATTCAATACACCCCTAAAAGATTCAGTGTAAACTATTAAATTCAGTTTATATGTAACTGATACTGCTAGCAGCTATTAGTCAGTCCTGCACTGCCATGGGACTGTCCTGGATCTGACAGTGCTAACAGCTATTGGTCTGTCCTGCACTGCCATGGGACTGTCCTGGATCTGACAGTGCTAACAGCTATTGGTCTGTCCTGCACTGCCATGGGACTGTCATGTATCTGACAGTGCTAGCAGATATAGGTCTGTCCTGCACTGCCATTGGACTCTCCTGTATCGGACCATGCTAGTTATAGGTCAGTCCTGCACTGCCATGGGACTGTCATATATCTGACAGTGCTAGCAGATATAGGTCAGTCCTGCACTGCCATGGGACTGTCATGTATCTGACAGTGCTAGCAGATATAGGTCAGTCCTGCACTGCCATGGGACTGTCATGTATCTGACACTGCTAGCAGCTATAGGTCTGTCCTGCACTACCATGGGACTGTCACGTATCTAACAGTGCTAGCAGATATAGGTCTGTCCTGCACTGCCATTGGACTCTCCTGTATCTGACCATGCTAGTTATAGGTCAGTCCTGCACTGCCATGGGACTGTCATATATCTGACAGTGCTAGCAGATATAGGTCTTTCCTGCACTGCCATGGGACTGTCATGTATCTGACAGTGCTAGCAGATATAGGTCAGTGCTGCACTACCATGGGACTGTCCTGCAGTATCATCAACAGATGCTCTCTATAAAGGAAGCAGCACAGCGCATTTACTTTGAACACTATCTGCTGTGACTGGCGTTCCAGCAACCAAATCAGATATTTTTGGCACCCTCTCTGTATCAACCAGCTGTCAACAACAAGCTCACAGAGATGGAGTGGGTGGTGCCTGCATCAAAAGTGATCATACACTGCTATCTATAAAATCTTTACATACAGTACAGCATACAAATCTCAAAACCTTGCAGCTATTCAAGCACACAATGGAAGTAGAACCCCCCCCCCCCCAGAATTTAGTTCAGTTCTGGTGAAAAACGAAGATCTTTTTTTCTTTATAAGTAGGTGTAACTGTATTTTTCAGTTATTCATATCTAAAAGATAGAGACAATGAAGCAGAAGCAATCATGGGTGTTCCATGCATGCATACAGAGTGTGAGCAGGTAAGGATGGACTAACCCACCTAGCTAGGGGATTTTCTATGGTTTATCTTACCAAAAGGAGAGGATGAATTCTCGACCTGGAAATTGTATAAATCAAGACCTACAGGACCCAAACCAGATAAAATGGATGATTATAACAAAGAAGAAGGGAAGGAAAAAAAAAAGTGGAATTGAATGTGTCAAGCAGCATGCTAAAAGAACAGTATGCAAAGCAATAAACAATTAAACAAGCACTTTAAAGGTTGCAAGCAGACTCAGGGGAAAACAAATCACAAGAAACATTTTTATATGGGAGGGTTCTAGCAAATGTAACTATAGACTAGTCTTATTATGCTGGTAGAGACTTTACTAAAAGACCAAGAGGAAAGTATAAATGGACAAACCTTTTAAACACATACCAGCTTGGCTTGTAGATTTAGCAAGATCATCCGAAAGTATTCCGAAAATATCATCTTCAGCGTTCAAAACCTCGGACAACTCAGCGAGAGGATCCTGGGATGACCCTACAAAAGTAAAAACAAAAGTTACTCAGTGACATTTTGATCATGCACAACATTTTCTTTGGATGTATTATGTGCAAAGTAAGCAGTCTTTAGAAGCTGTTATAATAAGAATTTACTCACCGGTAAATCTATTTCTCGTAGTCCGTAGTGGATGCTGGGAACTCCGAAAGGACCATGGGGAATAGCGGCTCCGCAGGAGACTGGGCACAACTAAAGAAAGCTTTAGGTCACCTGGTGTGCACTGGCTCCTCCCACTATGACCCTCCTCCAAGCCTCAGTTAGGACACTGTGCCCGGACGAGCTGACATAATAAGGAAGGATTTTGAATCCCGGCTAAGACTCATACCAGCCACACCAATCACACCGTATAACTCGTGATACTATACCCAGTTAACAGTATGAAATACAACTGAGCCTCTCAACAGATGGCTCAACAATAACCCTTTAGTTAACAATAACTATGTACAAGTATTGCAGACAATCCGCACTTGGGATGGGCGCCCAGCATCCACTACGGACTACGAGAAATAGATTTACCGGTGAGTAAAATCTTATTTTCTCTGACGTCCTAGTGGATGCTGGGAACTCCGAAAAGGACCATGGGGATTATACCAAAGCTCCCAAACGGGCGGGAGAGTGCGGATGACTCTGCAGCACCGAATGAGAGAACTCAAGGTCCTCCTCAGCCAGGGTATCAATTTTGTAGAATTTTGCAAACGTGTTTGCCCCTGACCAAGTTGCAGCTCGGCAAAGTTGGAAAGCCGAGACCCCTCGGGCAGCTGCCCAAGATGAGCCCACCTTCCTTGTGGAATGGGCTTTTACAGATTTTGGCTGCGGTAGTCCAGCCGCAGAATGCGCCAGCTGAATTGTGCTACAAATCCAGCGAGCAATAGTCTGCTTAAAAGCAGGAGCACCCAGTTTGTTGGGTGCATACAGGATAAACAGCGAGTCAGTTCTCCTGACTCTAGCCGTCCTGGAAACATAATTTTTCAAGGCCCTGACTACGTCCAGCAACTTGGAATCCTCCAAGTCCCTAGTAGCCGCAGGCACTACAATAGGTTGGTTCAAGTAAAAAGCTGATACCACCTTAGGGAGAAACTGGGGACGAGTCCTCAATTCTGCCCTATCCATATGGAAAATCAGATAAGGACTTTTATATGACAAAGCCGCCAATTCTGATACACGCCTGGCCGAAGCCAAGGCCAATAACATGACCACTTTCCGCGTGAGATATTTTAGATCCACGGTTTTTAGTGGCTCACACCAATGTGATTTTAAGAAACTCAACACCACGTTGAGAACCCAAGGTGCCACTGGAGGCACAACCGGGGGCTGAATATGCAGCACTCCTTTTACAATGTCTGAACTTCAGGTACTGAAGCTAGTTCTTTCTGGAAGAAAATCGACAGAGCCGAGATCTGTATCTTAATGGAGCCTAATTTTAGGCCCATAGACACCCCTGCTTGTAGGAATGCAGAAATCGACCTAGTTGAAATTCCTCTGTTGGGGCCTTTTTTGGCCTCACACCAAGCAACATATTTCCGCCATATGCGGTGATAATGTTTTGCAGTTACATCTTTCCTGGCTTGAATCAGCGTAGGAATGACTTCCTCCGGAATGCCCTTTTCCTTTAGGATCCGGCGTTCAACCGCCATGCCGTCAAAACGTAGCCGCGGTAAGTCTTGGAACAGACAGGGCCCCTGCTGCCGCAGGTCCTGTCTGAGCGGCAGAGGCCATGGGTCCTTTGATATAATTTCTTGAAGTTCTGGGTACCAAGCTCTTCTTGGCCAATCCGGAACCACGAGTATCGTTCTTACTCCTCGCCTTCCTATTATTCTCAGTACCTTTGGTATGAGAGGCAGAGGGGGGAACACATAAACCGACTGGTATACCCACGGTGTTACCAGAGCGTCCACAGCTATCGCCTGAGGGTCCCTTGACCTGGCGCAATATCTTTTATAGCTTTTTGTTGAGGCGGGACGCCATCATGTCCACCTGTGGCCTTTCCCAATGGTGTACAATCCTTTGGAAGACTTCTGGATGAAGTCCCCACTCTCCCGGGTGGAGGTCGTGTCTGCTGAGAAGATCTGCTTCCCAGTCGTCCACTCCGGGAATGAACACTGCTGACAGTGCTAACACATGATTTTCCGCCCATCGGAGAATCCTTGTGGCTTCTGCCATCGCCATCCTGCTTCTTGTGCCGCCCTGTTGGTTTACATGGGCGACTGCCGTGATGTTATCTGATTGGATCAGTACCGGCTGGTTTTGAAGCAGAGGCCTTGCCTGACTCAGGGCATTGTAAATGGCCCTCAGTTCCAGAATATTTATGTGTAGGGAAGTCACCTGACTTGACCAAAGTCCCTGGAAGTTTCTTCCCTGTGTGACTGCCCCCCAGCCTCAAAGGCTGGCATCCATGGTCACTAGGACCTAGTCCTGTATGCCGAACCTGCGGCCCTCTTGAAGATGGGCACTCTGCAGCCACCACAGTAGAGATACCCTGGTCCTTGAAGACAGGGTTATCAGCCGATGCATCTGAAGATGTGATCCGGACCACTTGTCCAACAGGTCCCACTGAAAAGTTCTTGCATGGAACCTGCCGAATGGGATTGCTTCGTAGGAAGCTACCATTTTTCCCAGGACTCACGTGCAATGATGCACCGATACCTGTTTTGGCTTCAGGAGGTCTCTGACTAGAGATGACAGCTCCTTGGCTTTCTCCTCCGGGAGAAACACTTATTTCTGGTCTGTGTCCAGAACCATCCCCAGGAACAGTAGACGTGTCGTAGGAACCAGCTGTTTAGAATCCAACCGTGCTGTTGTAGCACTTTCCAAAATAGTGCTACCCCGACTAGCAACTGCTCCTTGGACCTCGCCCTTATAAGGAGATTGTCCAAGTACGGGATAATTAAAACTCCCTTTTTTCGAAGGAGTATCATCATTTCGGCCATTACCTTGGTAAACACCCTCGGTGCCATGTACAGTCCAAACGGCAGTGTCTGGACTTGGTAATGGTAATCCTGTACCACAAATCTGAGGTACTCCTGGCGAGGATGGTAAATGGGGACATGCAGGTAAGCATCCTTGATGTCCCGGGATCCCATGTAATCCCCCTCGTCCAGACTTGCAATAACCGCCCTGAGCGATTCCATCTTGAACTTGAATTTTTTTATGTATGCGTTCAAGGATTTTAAATATAAAATGGGTCACACCGAACCATGCGGTTTCGGTACCCCAAACCGTGTGGAATAGTAACCCCGTCCTTGTTGAAGTAGGGGCACCTTGAGTATTACCTGCTGGGAATACAGCTTATTAATTGCCTCTAGCGCAGCCTCCCTGCCTGAGGGAGTTGTCGGCAAGGCATATTTGAGGAAACGGCGGGGGGGGAGACAACTCGAATTCCAGCTTGTACCCCTGAAATACTACTTGAATGAAACAGGGATCCACCTGTGAGCGAGCCCACTGATCGCTGAAATTGTTGAGACGGCCCCCCACCGTACCTGGCTACACCTGTGGAGCCCCCGCGTCATGCTGTGGACTCAGAGGAAGCGAGAGAAGAATTTTGATTCTGGGAACAGGCTGACTGATGCAGCTTTTTCCCTCTTCCCATGTCTCTGTACAGAAAGGAAGCGCCTTTGACCCGCTTGCTTTTCTGAAGCCGAAAGGACTGTACCTGATAATACAGTGCTTTCTTAGTCTGTGAGGAAACCTGAGGTAAAAATATTTCTTCCCAGCTGTTGCTGTGGATACGAGGTCCCAGAGACCATCCCCAAATAATTCCTCACCCTTATAAGGCAGAATCTCTATGCGCCTTTTAAAGTCAGCATCACCTGTCCAGTGACAGGTCTCTAATACCCTCCTGACAGAATGGACATTACATTCATTTTGGATGCCAGCCGGCAAAAGATCCCTCTGTGCATCCCTCATATATAAGACAACGTCTTTAATATGTTCTCATGTTTGACAGGGTCACCGACCACGCTGCAGCAGCACGATCTGCAGGTCTCAGTCTAGTACCTGAGTGTGTAAATACAGACTTCAGGATAGCCTCCCGCTTTTTATCAACAGGTACCTTCAAAGTGGCCGTTCCTAAAACGGCAGTGCCACCTTTTTTGACAACCGTGTGAGCGCCTTATCCACCCTAGGGGATATCTCCCAGCGTAACTTATCCTCTGGCGGGAAAAGGTACGCCCTCAGTAACTTTTTAGAAATTACCAGTTTCTTATCGGGGGGAACCCACGCTTTTCACACACTTCATTCATTCATCTGATGGGGGAACAAAACACTGCCTGCTTTTTCTCCCCAACATAAAAACCCATTTTTAGAGGGTTAATGTCAGAAATGTGTAACACATTTTTTATTGCCGGGATCAAGTCACGGATGTTCCTAGTGGATTGTGTATATGTCTCAACCTTGTTGACACTGGAGTCAGACTCCGTGTCGACATCTGTGTCTGCCATCTGAGTGAGCGGGCGTTTTTGAGCCCCTGATGGCCTTTGAGACGCCTGGGCAGGCACGGACTGAGAAGCCGGCTGTCCCACAGCTGTTACGTCATCCACCCTTTTATGTAAGGAGTTGACACTGTCGGTTAATACCTTTCACCTAACCATCCACTCTGGTGTCGGCCCCACAGGGGGCGACATCACATTTATCGGCATCTGCTCCGTCACCATATAAGTCTCCTCATTAAACATGTCGACACAGCCGTACCGACACACCGCACACACACAGGGAATGCTCTGACTGAGGACAGGACCCCACAAAGCCCTTTGGGGAGACAGAGAGAGAGTATGCCAGCACACACCAGAGCGCTATATAATGTGGGGATTAACACTATAACTGAGTGAAATTTCCCCAATAGCTGCTTGTATATATAATATTGCGCCTAAATTTAGTGCCCCCCCCTCTCTTTTTAACCCTTTGAGCCTGAAAACTACAGGGGAGAGCCTGGGGAGCTTTCTTCCAGCTGCACTGTGAAGAGAAAATGGCGCCAGTGTGTCTGAGGGAGATAGCTCCGCCCCTTTTTCGCGGACTTTTCTCCCGCTTTTTTCTGGATTCTGGCAGGGGTATTTACCACATATATAGCCTCTGGGGCTATATATTGTGGTATTTTTGCCAGCCAAGGTGTTTTTATTGCTGCTCAGGGCGCCCCCCCCAAGCGCCCTGCACCCTCAGTGACCGGAGTGTGAAGTGTGTATGAGGAGCAATGGCGCACAGCTGCAGTGCTGTGTGCTACCTTGGTGAAGACTGATGTCTTCTGCCGCCGATTTTTCGGACCTCTTCTTGCTTCTGGCTCTGTAAGGGGGACGGCGGCGCGGCTCCGGGACCGAACACCAAGGCTGGGCCTGCGGTCGATCCCTCTGGAGCTAATGGTGTCCAGTAGCCTAAGAAGCCCAAGCTGGCTGCAAGCAGGCAGGTTCGCTTCTTCTCCCCTTAGTCCCTCGCTGCAGTGAGCCTGTTGCCAGCAGGTCTCACTGAAAATAAAAAACCTAATTCTATACTTTCTTTCTAGAAGCTCAGGAGAGCCCCTAGTGTGCATCCAACCTCGGCCGGGCACAAAATCTAACTGAGGCTTGGAGGAGGGTCATAGTGGGAGGAGCCAGTGCACACCAGGTGACCTAAAGCTTTCTTTAGTTGTGCCCAGTCTCCTGCGGAGCCGCTATTCCCCATGGTCCTTTCGGAGTTCCCAGCATCCACTAGGACGTCAGAGAAAAATAGTAATCTCTCAAATTCAAATTATTACTATACATACATTTATTTAGGAATGAATATACCTGTACCTAAGGTTATATGGCAAATCAATGGCTCAGATTTTCAGACACCTCTTGATCAGCAGAAACTAAGTGAAGAGACTCCAATAAACTAGCACTCCTAATGGCTAGACTGAACTGAATGAGTATGTGTAGGTTTCCCATACCATAAAGTTTATATGATACATCTCTGTGTCATACCCTTGCTCGTTGATAGACCAAGTAACATTCCCTTGAACACTTGTCGCATGAGCGGTACAATTTCATTATAGTACTTGAGATTGCATACAACATAGAGCTCCTTACCATCCATATTTTTGGAGGGTGTTGCAGCTGAACTGAGCAGGGGGTCTGAAGTAGGGTCCAAAAAAGTTGAATTGATGTTTGCTTTGTGTAAATGCTGGGAAGTATTCTCAGGAGAGCTCCCAATACTGGGTTTGTTTTGTCTACTGGTATCCAGAAGATTTCTCCCAAAAAAAGCTTCCTACATAAAAATAAATAAAGCATGTTCAACCAACCACCTATGTTCTCAATATGCATTACAGTTATGAGTGAACAAACAGCTGAGAACCTTATAGACAATTTGTAGACAGGACACTATAATATACACTCTTCCTTCAGAAGATGTATCAAACTACTACTTTTTGTCGGAAAATAAAATTACCCGGTTGCAGTGCAGGAGGAAATTGGAGCACCCAAAGGAAACCCACGCATGCAAATTCCACAAATAATTCACCTTGGTCAGGAACTGAAACCTATGATGCAGTAATGCTAACCACTACGTGCTGCCTTAATCATACAACTTTACCAGTAGCTAATATTCATGTGGGAGTGGGGATGGAGAGAACTAATCTTACTATGGTTAAGGAATAGTCTTGGTAGGAACATGCTTAAGAGTCTGTTTAGGAATACTATGGAGATTGGAAAGGACCTAAGATGGCTTGGGCTGGTGCATAATACAGCAGTTAATTTTCAGCCTCTAGAAGGTCAGCTAAAAATGCTGAATTGTTAGCCCCTTGGACTAGGTCTTTATTACGTTATCATAAAGTGATGGGACAATCAAGAATCCCACGTGATGCTGGAGAGTTGTAATTGAAGCAATTAATCCAATGAAGACTAGTGCTCCCAACAACAGAGCTAAGGGGTGCTATTGAAACACAAAGTGACCCTCTCCCTCACACAGAAAAAAATCTGAGGAAACTAATGGCCATCCCAGATGGACAAATGTGAGTATTCTTGATGTAGAGTTATACCAGGAATACCCTTCCTTTAAGATTCATTATTTCTTTATTAACAGTTTTCTATATAGCGCAACAAATTATGTTGTGATTTACAATTGGAAACAAACGTGATAAAATAAAACAAAACACTTGGAAACAGTGATAAAACAAAACTAGGTTATAAGTCAGAGGTAGGAAGGCCCTGCTTGCAAGCTTACAATCTATAAGGAAGTAGGCATTGATACATCAGGATAGGTGTTGTAATGGTCCACCAGTTTGCAATGATTCTTGTTGAGCTGTATGATATGGTCACACAGCAATGTTGGCCTGGGGTCAGGAGGATGGGAAAGTGAAGAAAGAGAAAATGTTTGAGTATATGTGTGGACTCTACAGTAGGGATGCAATTGGATAGGAAAGTATGAAGGTTATATGGGTGGTTCTGGAATTTAATAAGTGCGCCAGAAGAGGTGAGTCTTCAGGGAATTACTTTAATGTTTGGAGACTAGGGGGTAAACTTACTAAAAGGGGAGTTCTATTTAAAATGGGATGTTGCCCATAGCAACCAATCAGATTCTACTTCTCATTTATCTAGCACCTTCTAGAAGATAATACCTGGAATCTAATTGGTTGCTATGGGCAACATACCATCTTAACTAGAACTCTTAGTAAATTTACCCCTACAGGAGAGTCTTAATGTGCGTTGGAGGGCATCCCACAGAAAAGGTGCAGCCTGAAGAAAGTCCTGCAATAGTGAGTGGAAGCCATTCATGAGTATAGATGCGAGACATCGATCTTGTGAAGAGCGAAGAGGTCAGGTTGGGAGATATTTTGATATAAGCGAAGAGATGTATGTAGGTGTAGTTTGGTTAATGGCCTTGTGTGTAAATGTATTTTATATTGAATACGGAAGAATAAAGGTAACCAATAGAGGGATTGACAGAGTGGATCCACAGACGATGAACGTCTAGCGATGAGTATTAGCCTCGCAGCTGGGTTGGGTTAGGGATACCGGCAGTCGGTAACCCGGCGGTCAGCATGCAGACGCCGGGATCCCGACCGCCAGAATGCTGGCAGGGGGCGGGCGCAACAAAGATGCGCTCACCACAGGTTCTATTCCCACTCTGTGTGTGTCGCGGACCCCAACGAGTGGGAATAGCATTCGACCCCCTGCCGGAATTCTGACTACATCCCTTGCAGCTGCATTCAAAACGGGTTGCAGTTGAGAATCTCTTCTTGGTAAGACCAGTAAGACGACTATGGCATTAATCAATGCAGGAGCATGGATTAGAATTTTTGCAGTGTCTTGTGTAAGGTATGATTGGATATGTTTTTTAAATGCATATAGCAAGATTTAGAGACGAGACACATGAACGTGGGGAACAAAGGACAGTTCAGAGTTGAGGATGACACCTAGGCAGCGAGCTTGTAGGGTAGGATTGATTGTTGAGTTCTCAACAGTGAAAGAGATATCAGGTTGTTAACTACTACTGGTGGAAATATAATTAAATCTATCTCAGAAATATTAAGTTTGAGGTGGCAAGATGACATCCAAGAGGAAACGGTAGAAAGGCATTCAGTGACAAGGACCAATACAGATGGTGACAAATCTGGGGAGACTAGGCAGCTTTGAGTATGATCTGCGTATAGCCGATACTGAAATCCAGAAGCGCTTACTACTTTGCCAAGAGATGTGATATAGATTGAGAAAAGCAGAGGACCTAAGAATGAGCCTTGCAGTACTCCAACTGATAGAGGTAGCGAAGAGGAGGTGTATTCAGAGAAGCGGACACTGAAAGAGCGATTAGATAGGTAGGAATTGTAGTGTTTGTATGAGGAGAGAGAATGGTCAACAGTGTCAAAAGCAGCAGAGAGATCTGGAAGAAGGGAGTAATGGCATTTGGACTTAGTAGTGACCAGATAAATCACTTTAGTTAATGCGGTCTCTGTGGAATGTTGGGAATGAAAGCCTGACTGAAGTGGGTCCAATACATAGTAGGAGTTAAGAAAGTGTGTGAGGCGAGTGTAGGCAAATCTCTCAGTAGTTTGGAGGGGCATGGGGGTGGAGATTGGACCGTAGTTTGAGAGGTAGTGTGGGTCAGATATTTGTTTTTTCAGAATGAGAGTGATCAGTGTACATTGAAGGAAAGAAACCAGTAGAAAGAGAGATTATAGATTCTACCTAAGGTTGGAATGAACAATGGAGACATAGCTTAACCTATTTGTGAGGGTACAGGATTAAGAGGAGAGGTAGAGTAGAGGGATGAGAAGTGTGTTCATATGTTATCTTAATTTGTGGGATCAGTTACAGTTATTGAGGTAAAAAAAAAAAAAGGGGGGGGGGGACCCATATAGTTCAACCTTTTTTTAATATTCTTACACTAATCTGTATTTCATACTATTTTCACTATACTGAACTAGATGAAGTTGAGTTAATAAGTCTAACAAACAGTATAAATCATGCACTCTCTAAAATGAACTCACTTTAAATGCTATATTCTTGTAGATTTCTTTCAGTTAGGAATTAATTGAATCCATTTTTAAACATATTGACTGAGTCCACCATTACTACCTTCTCTGCCAGAGAATTCCAAATCCTTACTGACCTTACTGTGAAGAACCCTTTCCTTTGTTGGGTATGACATTTTTTCTCCTCTAACCTCAGACGGTGTCCACGTGTAGAGATTTTTCAATAAACAAATCTCCTGATAGATCCTTAATATATTTGTAAATTTTAATAATGTTCCCTCTCAGCCGCCTCTTTTTGAGTGTAATGAAGAGAAGGTGCCAGCAGGTTCAGGTAGGGAATTGAGCTGGTCTAAGGAAAAGCATATCACCTCATCTTGGATCTTATTAATCTTGTCCTTGAAGTAGGACGCAAGATCTTGCACATTGGTAGTGACTGGTGGGTTCGGCGAGAGAGGGTTGAAAAGTGATTTTAATGTATTAAAAAAGTAACTTGAAGTTAGAGGCTTGAGCAGAGATGAGAGTTTGGAAATAAGTTTGGCAGTGTCCAGGGCATAACAATAGGAGTGGTATAGTCATATGTGGGGAGGTTGCTTGGTGTACGAGATTTACGCCACTGCCGTTTAACTTTACGTGAGAGTTTTTGTACGGGTCTTGTTAATTTAGAGTGGCACAGATGACATCTAGGCTTACGTGGTGTGTGATGGGTAGTTGGAGACCCTTCATCAAGGGCTATTTCTAGAGTCTGATTCAGGTGTGATACAGCAGTCTCCGGAGAAATGAATGCAGAAACAAACGAGAGAAGTTGTTGCAGAGAGAAGGAAATATCTTGAAGATTAGCGGTGTTAATACTTCTGTGGGTTTGTGGAGTATTGGAGGACTTCAGTGACACTGAGTTTGAAGTAATGGAGGAGAGCGTGCAGATGATCAGATTGTGATCCGAGAGAGGGAAAGGAGTGTTCGTGAATTCAGAAACTGAGCATAGTCTGGTGAATACAAGGTCAAGGCAGTGGCCCTCTTGATGAGTAGAGGCTGAGAGAGGAGGTAAGGTTAGAGAGAGTAGTTTGGAGGAATGAGTAGCAGATTTCGAACTATCAATAGCAACACTGAAATCACTCGTTATGATGGTGGAGATGACAGAGGATAGAGTGTAAAGGGTGATAGATAGCTGCAACACGCAGAGAGAAAGGAGTGTAAATCCTGATAAAATGTACTTCAAATTATGTGAGAGATGGAACCTGTTGTAGAACTGTGTATATGAAA
Organism: Pseudophryne corroboree; assembly: GCF_028390025.1. Taxonomy (NCBI): domain Eukaryota; kingdom Metazoa; phylum Chordata; class Amphibia; order Anura; family Myobatrachidae; genus Pseudophryne; species Pseudophryne corroboree. The sequence continues at coordinate 165,352,549 of NC_086448.1, forward strand.
AATTGGATTAGTAATAATGCAACCCCACCTCCCTTACAGTTAACAGGGCTGGAGGTGTGTGTGAATTGGAGACCACCATTTGATAGTGCTGCAAGGGATGCCATGTCTGATCGTGTGATCCATGCTTCTGTTATAGCCAGCAGGTTGAAGTTGTTAGATATCAGGTTTGACTGGTTTAAATCATGGTTTAAACCAAATGTTTTTAGGTTTTGTTTTTTAAACTGCTTTGACTACTGGCACGGCGCTGTGACTTCTTAAAAAGAAAGCCTATTATACAAAAAAAAAATGTGTTTTTATTCAAGATGTTCAATGCCAGTGGCATGCCCGGTGCTAATTTCTCTGAAAAGTGCTTTTGCATTTACCATGTACTGTATTACTATTAAGATTTAATAATATGTAATAAGTAGGACTAATGCTTAATATTAACTTCTTGTTCTTATTTTCCATTTCCTCTATCTGAGTGTGCTTTGTATGTATTAATAGGTTTAGCCTATCTGCATATATTCAGATGTAAAAGCAAAAGAGAGATGAATATAGTTATAAGAGGACTGTGCATGTTCTTTATGGTGACAGGTTGCGGATGTTATTGTCAAAGTATAGAGATAAGTAAAAAGCTCATGAGTGTTAATAAGAGGGGAGTGGTTAATTGAGGTGGCAATGTATACAGTGTGATGGGTTGCAGGGAGAATGAAGGATGTAATTGCTTTGCAGAGAATACCATTGAGTGCAATGAAGAAAAGCAAATTGTGGCACATGATGTGTTTGACATAAAAATATATTTATTATCTCCGTCACTGAGCATTGCCCTACACCGTGCAATGATACATTAGAGTATTTGTACAGGTATTTTCAATTCGAATTATGACAAAATATACCATATACCGCTTGGACTCTGGGAATCTCAGCTGATGATACACCTTAATGGTAGAAAAGAATTGACTGTCACTGAGAATAGGAAAAATATTGGATATAGGTATAACACAATAAGGATAGATACTAGTACCATTAAATTGTATTGAGAGCCCAAAAACTAAAAAAAATTGCTATTTATTAAACAGAATGGGCCCAGTTATTCTATACAGATCACCAATTGTGTGATTCAGGGATATTGGACATGAGGGTTCCAAGAAGAATGTGTGTGTGCTGCATCAGTGGAGATCACAGCAAGGATTGGAAAACAGGACAAAAACAAAAAATAATACACTAAGGGATTGAGTCAGCTCAGACATTGCCTGTAAGTTCACTACACCATCAGTGCTGAAAAAAATGGGTACCTGGGTTTCCTGCATGCAGGTTGTTCTGACAACTTATAAAGACAATTATAATTCCATCAAGATAGGATGGTTTAGCACACCTCTAAAGGCATGAGCTCCTGAGATTCAGAAATATCCGCTCAGGAAAAATTACCCAGCAACCTTGCAGCAACGTACAGGTAAATAAGTTTTAAATACCTACTTCCCTTTCTTCCTGGGGCTAAGAGGATATTAACTTTAAAAGCAAAGGGAAAAAATGGAAGGGGTCGTGGTGAAGAGTGTGCAATGAGAGCAGCTACTGTGTCCCTTGACTACAATGCACTGTTGACTAGCTGGAGGCAATAGATCAACACAGGCTGCTGCCCCACCTGGAGAATAGCTTAACAGCCATGCCATGGATTCTATGTCCTATTGTGGACAGCCACCACTACAATTCCTAGGACCATCATGGCACTCCTGCCGATATGGTCAGTGTATGTGCCCTGCCAAGCACCTGAAAAGATTTCCAGCTTCCTGGGTATCTTGGGGAAATGGGTCCACAATTTAGGTCTGTGTCACTGAAGAAACTGGGACATGAGCATCAGAGCAGCAGGAGTCCCATAACGGTAACCAAAATAGCTAAAAGAGCCACTTTAGTTTCAGTTGTGGCAGGGACAGAAGAATGTGTCCTATTTTAGATGCAAGAGGACAGATGGGCTGCAAAGTAACATCCTGTTGCCATCCAGGTGACAACTGAGGTTGACCCTTTATATTAGTTCACTAAATACAAATAAGCATCCGAGCAAAGTCAACAAATACAAAAAAAGAATTACTAGTTATTATAAAGAAGTGAATTTACTGCTGTTTACTGTATTCACTATCCTGAGTGTAACAACAGAAAATAGGATTTTAATTACCTACCGGTAAATCCCTTTCTCGTAGTCCGTAGAGGATGCTGGGGTCCACATTAGTACCTTGGGGAATAGACGGGTCCACTAGGAGCCACTGACACTTTAAGAGTTTGAGTGTGGGCTGGCTCCTCCCTCTATGCTCCTCCTACCAGACTCAGTCTAGAAACTGTGCCCGCGGAGACGGACAACTTCGAGAGAAGGATTTTACAGATAGTGGCGAGATTCACACCAGCTCACACATAAAAGGCAAAACAAGCTAACTAGCTTAAAACATCAGCAAACGGCTGAACAATATTACTTAACCAAGTAACAAAACAGTACTAAACCAAGAACTAAGCAGTACTGAACAAAGTAACCACTGCAGGATCACAAAGCGTTTGGGCGGGCGCCCAGCATCCTCTATGGACTACGAGAAAAGGATTTACAGGTAGGTAATTAAAATACTATTTTCTCTTTTGTCCTAGAGGATGCTCAGGTCCACATTAGTACCATGGGGATGTACCAAAGCTCCCAGAACGGGAGGGAGAGCGCGGAGACTCCTGCAGAACTGATTGACCAAACTTCAGGTCCTCAGTGGCCAAGGTATCGAATTTGTAGAACTTTGCAAACGTGTTCGACCCAGACCAAGTAGCCACTCGGCAAAGCTGTAAAGCTGAGACACCCTGAGCAGCCGCCCTGGAAGAACCCACCTTACGAGGAGTGGGGGCATTAACAGACGTAGGACACGGCAATCCTGCTGTAGAATACACATGCTGGATAGTGAACCTGATCCAGCGAGAGATCATTTGCTTAGAAGCAGGACACCCAAGTTTCTTGGGATCATACAGGACAAACAGAGAGTCCGATTTTATGTGACGAGCAGTCCTTTTCACATAGATCTTCAGAGCCCTTCACATCCAAGGACTTTGATGAAATTGAGGAGTCAGTAGCAACTGGCCCCACAATAGGTTGGTTGATATGAAATGCCAACACAACCTTTGGAAGGAACTGCTGACGTTTCCAGAGCTCAGCTCTATCTTCATGGAAGATCAATTAGGGGATCTTACAAGACAAAGCCCCCAACTCCGACACACGTCTAGCAGAAGCTAAGGCCAACAAAGTGACTGCCTTCCACGTGAGAAAATTGACCTCAACCTCCGGAAGAGGTTAGAACTAATCTGAATGGAGGAACTGTAACACCACGTTAAGAACCCAGGGCGCCGTAGGCGGCACAAAGGGAGGCTGGATGTGCAGAACCCCTTTCAGAAAAGTCTGAACCTCCGGGAGGGAAGCCAACTGTTTCTGGAAATCTGGACCTCTACGGATGCAAAACTCAGGTCCATATCCACACCTGCTTGCAGGAAGAGGAGAAACCGTCCCAGTTGAAACTCCGCCGTTGGAAACTTCTTGGACTCACACCAATATACATATTTTTTCCAAATGAGATGGCAATGTTTAGACGTTACTCCTTTCCTAGCCTGTATAAGGGTAGGAATAACCTTGTTCGGAATGCCCTTCCGAGCTAATATCTGGCGTTCAACCTCCATGCCGTCAAAACGTAGCCGCAGTAAGTCTTGATAGGCGAACGGCCCCTGCTGCAGCAGGTCCTCCCAAAGAGGAAAAGGCCTCGGCTCTTCTAGCAGTAGATTCAGAAGATCCGCGTACCAAGCCCTTCTTGGCCAGTCCGGAGCAATGAGAATAGCCTGAACTCTTGTTCTCCTTATGAATTTGAGAACTCTTGGAATGAGTGGAAGTGGAGGAAACACGTACACCAACTGGAACACCCACGGAGTCACTAGGGCGTCCACCGCCATGCCTTGCGGGTCCCTCGACCTGGAACAATACTGCCGAAGCTTCTTGTTGAGACGAGAGGTCATCATGTCTATTTGAGGTACACCCCAAAGATCTGTTACCTCCCTGAAAACCTCCGGATGGATATGAAAAACAATAGTGACCACGAACTCATGCGCCAAACGAGCAGCCTGGATATAGTGGTAAAAAGTGTCACCAACACTTCAGAATACAGAAAAAAGGAAAGGGTTACCACACCAATTCACGGGCGCTTCTCAAAGGTTTGTCAAGAGGCTGACTCACATCAAAGTTCTAGTGATGTTATAAGGTTATGACATCACTAGAACTTTGATGTGAGTCAGCCTCTTGACAAATCTTTGAGAACCTCCGGATGGAGATCGTGTCTGCTGAGGAAGTCCGCTTCCCAGTTGTCCACTCCCGGAATGAAGATTGCCGACGGCGCCACCGCGTGCTTTTCCGCCCAGAGTATGATTTTTTTTACCTCTGACATTGCAGCTCTGCTCTTTGTTCCGCCCTGTCGGTTTATGTAAGCCACTGTCGTTACATTGTCCGACTGCACTTGAATGGCTCGATCTCGCAGAAGATGGGCCGCTTGGAGAAGACCATTGTAGACTGCTCTTAGTTCCAGAATGTTTATTGGTAGGCCGGCTTCCAAACTTGACCACCTTCCTTGGAAGATTTCCCCTTGATTGACTGCGCCCCAGCCCCGGAGGACTTGCATCCGTGGTTAGAAAGATCCAGTCCTGAATCCCGAACCTGCGGCCCTCCAGAAGGTGAGGTAATTGTAGCCACCAGAGGAGTGAAATCCTGGCCTTTGGCGACAGACGTATTCTCTGGTTCATGTGTAGATGAGATCCCGACCACTTGTCTAGGAGATCCAGTTGGAAGGGCCGAGCATGAAACCTCCCGTACTACAGAGCCTCGTAAGAGGCCACCATCTTCCCCAGAAGGCGAATGCACTGATGAACCGAAACCCGGGCTGGCTTCAGGACATCCCAGACCATTGTTTGTATCACCAACGCTTTCTCCTCCGGCAGAAACACCCTCTGCACTTCTGTGTCGAGGATCACTCCCAGAAAAGACAACCTTCTGGTCAGCTCCAAATGTGATTTCGGAAGATTCAGGATCCAACTGTGTTCCCTGAGCAGATGAGTCGTGAGAACAATGGACTGTAACAGCTTCTCCTTGGACGATGCCTTTATTAGCAGATCGTCCAGATACGGGATTATACTCACCCCGTGTCTGCGGAGAACCATTATCTCCGCCATCACCTTGGTGAGCACCCTCGATGCCGTGGAGAGGCCAAATGGCAGAGCCTGGAACTGAAAATGACGATCTAACAGTGCGAATCAGAGAAATGCCTGATGCGGCTGCCAAATCGGAATGCGGAGGTACGCATCCTTCATATCCAGGGATACCAGGAATTTCCCCTCCTCCAGACCTGAGATCACCGCCCTCAGAGACTCCATTTTGAATTTGAACTCCCTTAGAAAGGGGTTTAGCGATTTCAAGTTCAAAATGGGCCTGACCAAACCATCCGGTTTCGGTACCACGAAAAGGTTCGAATAGTAACCTTTGTTTTGCAGATAAGGTGGAACTATTACAATGACCTGTGACTCTACATGGATGGCTTCCTGTAGGATAGCCCTGTCTGCCAGCAAAACTGGAAAGCCTGATTTGAAGAATCGGTGAGGTGGGAGATCTTGAAACTCCAGCCTGTACCCCTGGGACACAATATCCTGCACCCAGGGGTCCAGGCCGGACGACACCCATACGTGGCTGAAACGTCTGAGCCTCGCCCACACCGGCTCTACCTCCAGGCTGCGTGGTCCACAGTTATGCTGAGGACTTTGATGTACCTGAAGCAGGCGTCTGTTCCTGGGAACCCGCAGCAGCAGGTTTCTTGGATTTTGCCCGACCTCCTCTAAAGAAGGTGTTAGACGACTTGGCCTTTCTTATTTTGGCAGCCCAAAAGGACTGGGATGCAGCTGAAGTAAAAGGTTTCTTCGTAGCAGGCGCAGCTGAGGGAAGAAAAGGTGACTTACACGTGGTTGCCATTGAAGTCCACGCTTCCCCATAGAGAGCCTGACCTGTGTAGGGTAGGGTCTCCACACCTCTCCTGGATTGCACGTCGGCAGACCACTGGCGCAGCCAATGTTCTCTAAGAGCTGAGACAGACATGGAATATATCCCTGCAGCCATCGAACCCAGGTCTTTCATGGATTCCACCAAATAACCTGCAGAATCCTGTATGTTACATAAAAACAATCCAACGTCACTTTTATCCATTGTATCCGAATCTTCAAGTAACGTGCCTGACCACTTTACTATAGCTTTTAGAAATCCATGCACAGGCAATAGTAGGACGTAATATCGCCCCTGAAGCCGTGTATATGGATTTGAGCGGTGTCAATTTTGCTATCAGCCGGTTCCTTTAACGCGGTAGATCCTGGAACAGGTAAAACCACCTTTTTTGAGAGTCTGGAAACCGATGCGTCCACTATGGGTGGGTTTTGCCATTTTTTCCTATCCTCCTCAGGAAAAGGAAAAGCAACCAGAACCTTTCTAGGGATCTGAAATTTTTTCTCCGGGGTTTCCCAGGATTTCTCAAATATAGCGTTTAATTCCTTAGACACAGGGAAGGTTAGCAAGGCTTTCTTATTGTCAGTGAACAGGGGAGGGGTCCTGGGTTGCACACCGGTAATGAGAGGTGCAACCCTGCAGAGACCTTTCAGTCGAATGCATTCAAAGAAAAAGGTGGTCAGTGAAGTAAGCCTCCTCATGTGTTGTTTCAGTAATATTCAACACATCTCTAATGGCCTCAATCATCAACTGCTCCCCTTTTGCAAGAGTTGCCGCTCCCCGCAGCACAACCCCATCACCGTCTGCAGTGTCAGAATCGGTATCCGTGTCATCTTGCGTAATCTGGGCAAAAGCATGTTTTTGAGAGCGTATGTTAGGGGGCCCTGAGGGAACAGAACCGGACCAAACTGCCCTAGAGTTCTGTAAAACCTGAGTTGCAGTCTCATTTTGTGCAACCCTAGTAGAAATCTGAGGAATCATACTTTTAAGAGAGGCTAACCACCTTGCAGGGACCTGCGCTAACACAGTGCAATCCTGATTACATGGAATGGGATTCATCATGAGAGGAATTATCCTCTGCAGCATATGACAGAGTCCCTGGACATAGTTTTATGGAGACAACAAACACTCCACACACACACAGGGAAGGGGCAGACAGAGTCTCCCCCCTAAAAATGCCAAGAGAGACACAGAGATTGGAGCCAACCCCCACACACAGCGCTTCAAGATATAGGGAAACCCCTACCCAGCGCTTACTGTGCACCTTAATAGGTTGCACAGTACAGATATACAGCCTCTCCCCCCCCCCCCCTTCCCTTCTACAACCCCCGGTACCGTACAAGATAGCTGGAGTTAATTTGGAGGGACAGCTCTCCCTGTCAGTGCTTCTGCAGGCAGGAAAATGGCGCTTAACGCTGCTGGGTCTGCTCTGAGCAGCTCTGCCCCCTTTCATGGCGCTGCTTCCCGCTCTTCTGGTGTTTATACTGGCCTGAGGAAATGTGCTGGCAACGATCCTGGGACCATGACAGGCTTGCTGGACAGTGTAGGCGCTGGCTCAGGGCGCCGCACCATGTACTGCTGAGCCCCGGAGCGCTGTTAGTACTGTGCTCCCTACCCTGTTGCTGCCATCTTCACACTGGCTCCTCGCTTGCCAGGGGGGCCAGTGACTAACTCGCCACTGAAGTCTTCTGGCTCTGTAAGGGGGTGGCGGCATGCTGCTGGGGTGAGGATCCCCTGTGGCGGCAAACGTTCGATCCCCTCAGGAGCTCAGTGTCCTGTCAGCGGAGATAGTGGCTCAGACCCCGCAGGGCGGACACTACTCCCCCCCTTAGTCCCTCAAAGCAGGGAGGCTGTTGCCAGCAGCCTCCCTGTGCCTAAACTCTAAATAAAAGAATAAAACTAAAAGAACTCCTATGGAGCTCCCCTAGCTGTGACCAGCTCCTCCGGGCACATTTTCTAAACGGAGTCTGGTAGGAGGGGCATAGAGGGAGGAGCCAGCCCACACTCTCACTCTTAAAGTGCCAGTGGCTCCTAGAGGACCAGTCTATACCCCATGGTACTAACGTGGACCCCAGCATCCTCTTGGACACAAGAGAAAAGATATGTAAGAACACTGGTGTAGACCGTGAATCCACAGTGACACACAAATAGAAATTGCTCACATTAAGTTTTAGGTATAGTAATAGCATAGCAGCATTTGCTCGAAAGTGACGCTGCAAAAGAAACCCATTCAAAAAGGTGAGGGGATTAAATTTTATTTATTTTGTGTATCACTGTCAGAGTAATATATGGGACCAGCAGCTGGCAGGAAGTGCTGATCCTTGTAGTGCCCGTGTTTTTGCACATAGACGGGTATCAAACCAGGATATGTGTGTGTGTTAAAGCATTCGGTCCACAACCCTGCTCTTTACCAGGGTCAGGGCTTAGACCCAGGAATTTGCCAGCTTTCAGACCCAGCAAATTCCCGGCTTGCATATCTTAAAATGGTACAAATAGCAGTTTTTTGTTTTTTAATGGCTGACTGCAGTGTGCTCAGGAACATCCTAAACCTGTCAGCTATCCAGACAAAGCAGCAAACGCCAAACAGATCTGTGCTAAGGGTATATTGCTGTATATAGAATGGATTGCAAACAAAGGGCTAGATGCATCATCGCTTGGAAAGTGATAAAATGGAGAGTGAAAAAGTGGCAGCCAATCAGCTCCTAACTGTCATTTTTCAAACACAGCCTGTAACATGGCAGGTAGGACCTGATTGGCTGGTACTTTTTCACTCTCCATTTTATCACTTTCGAAGCGATGATGCATCTAGCCCTGTGTCTGATACATTGCACTTTATAAGCATTCCAAAAGAATGAGAGGAGAACTCTGGAAATATGAGATTTTAATATATAAAATAGGATAAGTACAGCTCTAACACAAACTTGAATCTTGCTTTTAGTAATACACAAACTTGTCTGTCAATAACATATACACACAGTCACACAACTTATTGCAATTCTAATATACATTGTTCCAATATTTCTATTCCCCTGCAGAAAAGTGCAAGAAAACATATTTGGTAATTACCTGCAAATATGTAGGAAAGGTTTCTTCCAACTTGTTTTTCTTTTTCCGATAACGCTTCTTTATTTTTTCTGGGTTATCAGAGCCAGTGATGCATTCTATGGGAGTTTCTGGCTGCAGTTCATTCCAAACTTTGGTATATATAGACAGCAAATCAGGCAACAGAACAAACACATGGTCAAAGCGCACTCAATTTAAAGCAATATAGAATAAAAACAGAAGATACAGATGTGTCCTCATATAACTAGCCCAATAAGCCATGTAATGCAAGTGAGAGAGATATACTAGATATATATACTCATACAAGTGGTGCATATCATATTACACAGCAGTCTCCTGGTGCAAACTCATTGCATTGAAACTAATGCCCCTTTCACACGTGAAGCTAAATGCAGTGTTTTTGCATGTGAATGCGCATTAATCTGGTAATACTGCATGTGTGACTGACCCTGCTCTTTCCCACAGTTGGGGCTGAGACCTGGGAATTACTCAGCTTTTAGATTGGGCAAATTCCTGGCAGCATGTTTTAAAAGGCTATAGACACATTTTAAGGTTAAAAAATGGTGTACCAAAAGGGAGCGTTTGGTGCGACTGCAGCAATAATGTATCAGAAAACATCTATAAGATAAAAAAAATTTTCAGGCAACTTATTCTAGACCAGTGGTTCACAACTGTCCTGTCCTCAATAAATCCTGACAGTGCATGTTTTGAAGACTTCTGACTGTGCAAGTAAGTGGGATAATTACTTAGCCAGCACATAAGATTAACTCACCTGTGCATGACTAAAGAAAACCATAAAACATGACCTGATGGAGATTTTTAAGGACAGGAGTTGGGAATCATGGTTTGCTTGTATTGCTTGCTGTGATACCAATTATCCGTAATACGGACTGTTAAACACACATTGTTTTCAGCGACAGGTACCCCCTCCTGCAACCCGGTTAATGCTGGGGCTCTCCCACTGGAGCAGTGCAATAGAAGTTTACCGCTCCACTCACTGCACTGAGAGCCAGCTGTCCCAGTCCCCGAGCGAGCAGCTCTGTTCTCACTTATAGTCCTACAGCCTGGGACAATAGTCCTGGCTGCTGCAACTCTTTAAACCCTACATCACTGCATTGGGGTGGCTCCTTGTAATGTTAGACCTCAGCAGTAAGCACACAACCCTGCAGCACACCAGGGGGTTAACACTCGAAGCGGCCGCGAGAGAGAGTCCGGGCCATGGTACAGATGGGTCCATGTTTATCTTGACATTTAATATGATTAACTGAGACTGCTGTATTGTTCTCTCTTATTGTATTGCAGCTGAGAACAATAGATGAAGGGTTTATGTTAATAAACCATGTTGTGCCTAGGCGCAGCAAACTAGCCAAGATAGCCGTGGACCCATCTCTACATCAAAAAAGAGGAAAATAAATAAATTTCACATTTACACCAGGTGCTGGTAATACATTTTCTAAATGGTGCATATTGGTCCCTTTTACAAATAGAGGAACAGCACTAGGGTTACCCCTTCAGTGCCGGGTCGGCCGTTGTCGGCACTTTGGTCGGGTCTCCGACCACAACAAGTAAATACAAGCACATACTATGTAACTTTGTTTAGAGCACTGTTATATGGAACTTCAGAAAGGTATTTAAATTTACAACAATAGAGATACCTCATCATACTGGTAAATGTGTGCTTTACACAGAATTGGTTATGTTTTACTGAACATATATAGTGACATATCCAATTAGCCAAGGGGTTTACCCACCAGGCTATTCATCACCTCGGAACTATTCAATGAGGTCTTGCATACCCTGGCTTCAAGGGGCTCTGGAATTTAATACATAGGGAACCCCACAAATTCCTCATTTTAAGCAATTTGATAAACCTTCACACACCTTCATCTTTACTCAAAAGAAGTTCAGAAACTGAACCAGAAGAATCTTTTCTGGACAGAGACCTCTTTGATTTCCCCTGACCTGTTCGGCTTCTTTGGCGCACCATAAATCCCCCAATACCTGGAAAAAGAGAGATGACTGCTGTTATAATTATGTGCCTAACATTGAAATCAATAAACTGCATTTTCTTTGTAATGTAAATCCTTGGCATTTGTATTTCAATAAAACAGTGCAACAGTAACTCAAGACAGGAAACATCTATCTGTTCCAGATCAGTAAGTTCATACCTGGTCTATATGGCTTTCTCTTCCTTTTCTTCATTCCATCCACTACTTCTGCACCCTTAGAGTCATCATAAATAGGTTCTCGATCCGGACTGGAATCGGACTTTACGTCACAGTCCATTAAATCGCCTTCTACAACACACACAATTGTTGTATTTCAGTAATGTGGAATCAACAAAGATCAGCTATTTGTCTGCCGAATACACTAGTGACAACCCTTAAGCAAATGGTTCAGCTCTCACAATGGCTGCCTCCATTATGTGCAGACAGCTTGATCACGTAATGGAGTCTCTACTGAAACGCTTCAATGCAGAGAACATTCTAAATCAGAGGTTCTCAAACTTGGACCTCAGGACCCAAAACAGTTCATGTCTTCCAGGTCTCACAGAACCATTATGTAAAATAATTAATTCTATCTGTGGATATCTTAAAATGTGTCTGAGAGTAATGAATACACCTGTGCACATGCTACAGTAGATGACCTGGCAAATGGGAACTGTTTGGGGATCTTGAGGACCAAGTTTGAGAACCACTTCTCTAAATAGTCAAATGGTCGGCTTCAAAATAGTCACAACACAGCTTCAAGCTCAGTATCTGGCTTTAATGTGCAACCAACCACAAACTAGTTACAAGGGAGCTCCACCAGGCTTGTCTAGCCTGTGTGTCAGCAATACAAAACTGGGATTACTTCTAAAAAAATATATGATCACATCTGTCTTCATATCTAATGATCAACCACATTTTTATATACACTGCTCAAAAAAATAAAGGGAACACTTAAACAACAAAATGTAACTCCAAGTCAATCACACTTCTGTGAAATCAAACTGTCCACTTAGGAAGCAACACTGATTGACAATCAATTTCACATGCTGTTGTGCAAATGGAATAGACAACAGGTGGAAATTATAGGCAATTAGAAATACACCCCCAATAGTTGTTCGGCAGGTGGTGACCACAGACCACTTCTCAGCTCCTATGCTTTCTGGCTGATGTTTTGGTCACTTTTGAAAGCTGGCGGTGCTTTTACTCTAGTGGTAGCATGAGACGGAGTCTACAACCCACACAAGTGGCTCAGGTAGTGCAGCTCATCCAGGATGGCACATCAATGCGAGCTGTGGCAAGAAGGTTTGCTGTGTCTGTCAGCGTAGTGTCCAGAGCATGGAGGCACTACCAGGAGACAGGCCAGTACATCAGGAGACGTGGAGGAGGCCGTAGGAGGGCAACAACCCAGCAGCAGGACCGCTACCTCCGCCTTTGTGCAAGGAGGAACAGGAGGAGCACTGCCAGAGCCCTGCAAAATGACCTCCAGCAAGCCACAAATGTGCATGTGTCTACTCAAACGATCAGAAACAGACTCCATGAGGGTGGTATGAGGGCCCGACGTCCACAGGTGGGGGTTGTGCTTACAGGCCAACACCATGCAGGACGTTTGGCATTTGCCAGAGAATACCAATATTGGCAAATTCACCACTGGCGCCCTGTGCTCTTCACAGATGAAAGCTGGTTCTCACTGAGCACGTGACAGACGTGACAGAGTCTGGAGACGCCAAGGAGAATGTTCTGCTGCCTGCAACATCCTCCAGCATGACCGGTTTGGCAGTGGGTCAATAATGGTGTGGGGTGGCATTTCTTTGGGGGGCCGCACAGCCCTCCATGTGCTCGCCAGAGGTAGCCTGACCGCCATTAGGTACCGAGATGAGATCCTCAGACCCCTTGTGAGACCATATGCTGGTGCGGTTGGCCTTGGGTTCCTCCTTATGCAAGACAATGCTAGACCTCATGTGGCTGGAGTGTGTCAGCAGTTCCTGCAAGACGAAGGCATTGATGCTATGGACTAGCCCGCCCGTTCCCCAGACCTGAATCCAATTGAGCACATCTGGGACATCATGTCTCGCTCCATCCACCAATGCCACGTTGCACCACAGACTGTCCAGGAGTTGGCGGATGCTTTAGTCCAGGTCTAGGAGGAGATCCCTCAGGAGACCATCCGCCACCTCATCAGGAGCATGCCCAGGCATTGTAGGGAGGTCAAACAGGCACGTGGAGGCCACACACACTACTGAGCCTCATTCTGACTTGTTTTAAGGACATTACATCAAGGTTGGATCAGCCTGTAGTGTGTTTTTCCACTTTAATTTTGAGTGCGACTCCAAATCCAGACCTCCATGGGTTAATAAATTTGATTTCCATCGACAATTTGTGTGTGATTTTGTTGTGAGCACATTCAACTATGTAAAGAACAAAGTATTAAATAAGAATATTTCATTCATTCAGATCTAGGATGTGTTATTTTAGTGTTCCCTTTATTTTTTTGAGCAGTGTATATATAGCTCCCGGGGATTGAGGGACCAGCGTTGAGTGTTCAGACGCTGGCCGGCTCCCTCCTCCCGGCTCCCCAGCGAAGCGTGACAGTTCACGCTGCGTCGTCCGCCATCACCTGCCACTGACCGCCAAGACAGACGGGCGTGTCCCACCCCCTCGCTCACGTTGTATGGTTAGTTATGTGTGCGGGGCTGGCAGACACATAGGCAAAAGCCAATCCCAGGTATCCCGTAATTGGCCATTTTTCAATCCAGATACTGGAATTGAAAAAATGGTTCAGGATTGGCCTCCCTAGTGTGTTATCTTAAAAAGTAATTATACAATATTTATACATATGATATAAAATAGTGCAGATGACAAATTTCAAAGTGAGAGAAAAGGCATCACCTCTACTATCATCCATCTCGCCGTCTCTGGAAAGTTCAGATTGTGGGTCTGGAGGTGTTTGGAGCACAGCTACGCTGTTCTGATTGATGATCTTTAATTTCAGCTTTGGTTTTGATCGCCTCTTCCGTGGGACTGTGATTGTTAAGCTTTGCAACTGTGAGAGACCTGACTCTGTCAAACATACTCCATCCTGGGTGAAGGTTTTCAGAATGTCTAAATGAAAAGTAAACCACATCAGGACATTTTTGATATTCTATTGAAATGCCCAACCAGACAGACTAGTATTAAGGAGAAAAAAAGTATAATGTAAAGAAATAAATAAATATTTATTTACAGTATACCCCCTCTCTCTAGAGAGAGAGAGAGAGAGAGAGGGAGAGAGAGAGAGAGAGAGAGGGAGAGAGAGAGAGAAAGAGAAACACTGGGTCCACACACACGTTACTTAAAACACTTGCTGGGGTGCCATCCAATGAAGGGAACCTTTGTGGCCACCAATCCAATAGCAATAAAGTGGGAGCACTCACCAGTCTTCTCTATGCAGGCTTTTAATTAGACCGAATCCTAATAATCCTAACAAACAAAACTGGAGAATCCTTTTGTGGTCACCGCCACTTTTGACACTGCTGGGCCAATTATATGAAAGGCTGTAAGAGAGTGTTCAAGACTGACCCGACCTCTGCTAAGAGGCTACCTGAAAAACCGCTTTTGAGTTTTAGATGGCCATAAAATTTGAAAGACATTTTTATGCAACAAAACAGATTGCCCTCACAACCTTCAACGATGTGGCTAATGCCTAATAAAAATGGGATGTGACCGATGCATAAATTGCACCACATGTAGGAGCATGATGGCTGGCGAATTTTTTCATCATCCACATATTGGCAAAAAATTATACATACGACACAGTGACTTGCGCCTCTGATTGTGTCATATACATATTGATCTGCACATGCTCCTTGATATATATGGGTAAAACCATTCGCCCATTTTGTGAGAGGATGGCTAATCACTGTTTATCTATTAGATCGGCATTGGAGAGTGAGAGCTCCGACAAGCCTTTGCAAAGCAATTCGTTGAAGCCCGTCACTCATTGGCATCGCTTAAATGCATGGTCATAGATAGAGTGGATCCACCCAGGAGAGGTGGGGAATGCGCTAGGATGCCACTGAAATGTGAAGCCGCATGGATTTATCACTTGGATACGATACGACCATGTGGCCTTAAAGATGGAATTCAATATGGAATCTTCTTGGATTAATTACAATCTACTTATGATGACTGTCCATCTATATTATATATTTTTTATTATAACGCTTCTAAAGAAATTTTATTTTTATCCAAGGGGGATTGTGATTATAATAAATGCCATTAGTACTGTATTTTGTGCTGTTTGTGGACACACACCAGATCATTTTTACATTGTTTGAAATGTGCCTATATATCTTTTTAAACAATAAAGTGATAGTATGTCACTTGCTGATATGTATTGTGGGTCATGGTAGGTTTTAGCAATGGATTTACAAATATTATTTGATTATTGGCATTTAACTTAAATGATAACCCCTGTAATGCTGTCCATCACTCCGGACAACTGACCGGTGTGGCGCTCCACATATGGCTATATGTCATATATAAGAACTAAGATCAGCAATAGATTATATGCTGTGAACACTAGAAATACTATTATTGATCCATGCTGTTCCTATATGGACTGTATATTGACAGTGTTAAGTTATCAGTGACAGCGGTGAAGCGCACATACTTCCTGGTTAGAAAACGGATGTGCGTTCCACAGACAGGAAGTGCTACGCCGCTGCTTGTCTGACATACACCACAGTGCACACAGCATGTACTCACTTAAATGGTGAGTTTGGGTTATAGATTAGATATGGCACGTGTTTCTTATATTGATTCATATAATGCAATGTGTACCACGTTGGGGGTGGTTTGTTGTTAATTGGTGGGCAGGTATTTGTGGGGGTATATATGTCGGCTCTGTCCATTGTGTGTTGATCTTGACAAGGGTCCATATCAGGCCCGAAACGCTTGATGTATATTTCTCTGGTGTGACGCTCTAATTAAAAGCCTGCATAAAGAAGACTGGTGAGTGCTCCCACTTTATTGCAATATATATATATATATATATATATCTCCACACGTACAGGTGGTCTTCAGTTTGCTGGCACACATACACATCAATTATTACCAAATAAGATACTTTGTTTCACTTAAAGAAGATCCACTTGCAAGAAGACATCCTGGACATATTTAATCAATCTGCTCTCTTCCTTTTATGATTAGGTCTGGAGGGCGCTTAACCCAATGTATAAACGGAGTGGAAATATTCTTGATTTGTTCAGAAACAACTGAACAAATATTATAATAAGATGTCACTGCTAATCTTGAAGTGCAGAGGGCGCGAATGCTGAAAATAGGATTTTAATTACCTACCGGTAAATCCATTTCTCGTACTCCATAAGGGATACTGGGCACACTTAGTAAGATGGGGTATAGATGGGGTCCAAAGGAGTTGATGCACTTTAAATTTCTTCAAACAGGGTGTGCTGGCTCCTCCCCTCTATGCCCTCCTTCACAGCTCAGTCTAGGAAAACTGTGCCCGAAGGAGATGGACATACTTGAGAGGAGGAAACATGACAATACAACTAGTGGTGAGATTAAAGAACCAACACACAGCAGAACAGACAGACTAGCAACTGCTAGTGCAACCAGAAACAGCATCAGCTGATGGAAATATATTCACACAGGAACAAAAACTTGCAGGAACAGTCGAAGCACAGAGGCAGGCTCACAGTATCCCTTATGAACTAGGAGAAAAGGATTTTAAATCCTATTTTCTCTATCCTCCATAAGGGATACTGGGGACACTTAGTACAATGGGGACATCCCAAAGCTCCCAGAACGGGTGGGAACATGCTGAGACACCTGCAGCACCGTATGCCCGAATAGGACATCCTCTGTAGCCAGGGTATCAAACTTGTAGCATTTGACAAACGTGTTTGTCCCTGACCATGTAGTGGCCCGGCACAGCTGCAGAGCCGAGACAGCGCGGGCAGCAGCCCAGGAAGAACCTACCGATCTGGTGGATTGGGCCTTGATTGACCGAGGAGTTGGCAAAACCACTGAAATGTAGGCCTGCTGAATAGTATGCCTAATCCAATGGGCAACTGACTGCTTTGAAGCAGGACACCCTCTCTTGTGTGCATCATACAGCACAAAGAGGGAATCCGATTTCCGGATAGCAGCTGTCCTCTTCACATAAATCTTCAGGGCTCGTACCACATCCAAGGACTCAGGAATTGAGCAAGAGGCCGAAGCCGCTGGAATCACAATAGGTTGATTCAGGTGGAATGCAGAAACCACCTTAGGCAGGAACTGTTGACGAGTTCGGAGTTCTGCTCTGTCCTCATGAAAGACCAGGTAGGGACTTTTTCAGGACAAAGCACTAAGTTCTGAAACATGTCTAGCGGAAGCCAAGGCCAATAGCATAACAGTCTTCCATGTAAGATACTTGACCTCAACCGACACCAGGGGTTCAAACCAAGAGGACTGCAGAAAGGACAAAACCACGTTTAGGTCCCAATGTGTCGTGGGCGACACAAAAGGAGTCTGGATGCGCAGGACACCCTGCAGGTACACAGGGCTTCCGTGAACAAGCCTAGCTCACAGGTGAAATGTACGTCGGATTCTGACGTCCATTCAGTGACGTCATCGCGGCTTCGCCCTCTCCGGAACGGGCGGCCGCACGGTCACAGAACACGGGGCACGGACACGATTTTCAATCAAACTACAGCCACCTTTCTCCAAGGATATCTACATCACTGGAAGTGGTAACATTTAACATTGTGTCCGTTTTTCAAACAGCGCTTCAGACCCTTAATTTGGGTCTAGCAACGTTACTGTCTGCTCCGTACTTTTCATTCAGGATTGAATCTATTAAATTAGTTGATCAAGGACATGTACTATAAGCTTCTATAGTCTTTATATATGGACAAAAAAGACTGTTTTCTCTGCTGCGCCAATTTAATCAATCTTCTGTAGATTTATCTGATCACAGGCTATTTACAGCAGACAAACTCAATAGGTAGTGACTACTACAAATACTGTGCCGGCATCTTAACAGCACATTAGACCCCTCTATTGGGACCAATAATCTAAGTGCCTGCTTTGTGATTATCTTTAGGATTGAACCTATTTGCAGTTAATCAACAACTGCCTTGTTAGCCATTACAATCTTGGTTAACACAGGAATACATGGTTTTTCTCAGCTGTTATTAATTTAACATATCTGATCATAAATATTTGCTATTTATAGCAAGAAAACCTTTAGATAGGTACTTTCAGTACAGCAGCAAACCCCTTTTTTGTTTAACACAAAAAAAATTTTTTTCAGATTATCTTGCTGCAGGATCATTTAATTATCACTTTGCTGGTCATTAGCAGCACCCCTTACCCTTCAGTGGGACTAATAACTTTGGATTTTGCTTCTAAATCATAACTTACCAGGACCAATCCCAGGGAATTTTGGTTAAATACCATTTACACATACTCTTAAACCTGACAATTGTTTACTTATCTCTTGAAATAAACGGCCCACGGCCATACTATCCTGAATACGCCCGAACACGTCCGATCTTGGAAGCTAAGCAGGTATGGCCTGGTCAGTACGTGGATGGGAGACCTCCAGGGAATACTAGGTGCTGTGGGCCGTTTTTCCTTCAGGCAACCCAATATAATTTTTTTAAGCTTATCTTACAATCCGATCCTTTCTGTGACCTGTACATATTGTTTATTTTCAACAATTATACAACAACCACAAAAATTTTCACCTGCCATATCTAGAACCTTATTTGGTACAATGGCAATCTAGATTTTATGTTTATTCTTTTCTGTTCACCTCCAGTGAAATTTTCTATAGAATATTATTAAAAGTTAAGTTTTATCTAATTCTATAGAGGAAGGACAACGAAAGGGTCCTCTCCTCTACCATACACATTTTTTTCATATTTTACCCAAAGAGTGCTTCCACACAAGGGTATTTTGTCTTTCTCTTGTTTTCTCATGTAGGCTAACTACAAAATCCATGGGAGCACCGCCAAAACTCAGTACTATTTATGATTTACAATAATAGTCAACATTTTGGTACCTTATAGATATCTTTCTTTTTGTCTACAACCTTTATTTTTTAAGCTGGTGCAGATCCACAACCTCGTTTTCACAATTCACCCTGCAGGTACGTCTGGACCTCAGGAAGAGAGGCCAATTCTTCTGAAAGAAAACGGACAAGGCCAAGATCTGAACTTTTATGGAACCTAATCGTAGGCCCATATCTACACCAGCCTGCAAAAAACGCAAAAAGTGTCCTAAGTTGAAATCCACTGTCTGATACTTTCGGCCCTCACACCAGGAAACGTATCGTTTCCAGATATGGTGATAATGCTTCGATGTGACAGTCTTCCTGGCCTGAACCATGGTGGAGATTACTTTTCCTGGAAGCCCCTTATCAGCTAGACTGTTTAGATCAACCGCCATGCCATAAAACGAAGCCGCCATAAGTCCGTGCGAGAGGGTCCCTCGTCCTGGAACAATAGCACGGAAGCTTCTTGTTGAGTGGAGAGGCCATCAGGTCGATCTGCGGGCAGCCCCACTGGGCTGTGACGTAGTGAAATACCTGCGGATGGAAACCCTACTCTCCCGGGTGCAAGTCGTGACGACTGAGGAAGTCCGCCTCCCAGTTGTCCACTCCCGGAATGAATATGGCAGAGACTGCCGCTGCATTCCTTTCTACCCATAGGAGGATCCTGGAAACCTCCCGTATGCAGGCCTTGCTTTTTGTCCCTCCCAGCTGATTGACGTATACCACAGCCATGGCGTTGTCCGACTGAACCCAAATGGCTCGACCTTGAAGCAGAGGAGAGCCATCCAGACCTGAGCTCATTGCTCTAAGAGACTTCATCTTGAACCGGAAAACTCGCAGATATGGGTTTAACAATCCGAGGTTCAAAATGGGCCTCACTGAACCATCCGGTTTTGGCACCACAAAAAGGCTAGAATAGTATCCTTTGCCCCTTTGTTGCAATGGCACAGGAACAATGACCTGGGTCAGAACCAATTTCTAAATGGCCTCCTGTAGCGTGAGGCGCATGTCTTCTGAAGTCGGAAATCCCGATTTCAAAAACCTGTGAGGTGGAGAACTCTCGAACTCCAGTGTGTAGTCCTGGGAGATCAGGTCTTTTACCCAGGCATCCTGGCAGGAGCAGTTCCAAATGGAGCTGAAGAATCTCAGACGCGCTCCCACCCTGAGATCCTCCAGGAGCGGAGGGACACAGTCATGCTGAGGGCTTGGAGGAGACAGAGCCGATACCCTGATCCTGAGATCCTGCGGTGGCAGGCTTACGTGACTTACCTCTAGAGACTCATGCCGCATTTGAGGCACCTCTGGCCTTTCCTTTAAACCGCGCAGACCGAAAGGACTGCAGGGAAGACCCAGCGTAAAAACGTCTAGCCGGTGGAGCTGCAGATGGGAGGTATGTGGACTTACCAGCGGTAGCCTTCGAAATCCAAGTGTCTCACATCCGAATAGCCAATCACCTGTGAAGGGTAAGGCTTCCACACTCCGAAACCACAACGCCCTGCGTGCGGAAACCACCATTGTAGAGGTACGAGCATTAATAATTATTGTCTCACAGAGGAAACGGGCAGATTCCTGAATATGTTGATTAAGCGTCACCATTTCAGCCAGGGACTTATTCCCAGTGGGGCCCTCTTAAAGGTTACCTGCCCACGAATGTATGGCGTGAGTCACCCAACATCCAGCAATAACAGGCCTTTGGGAGGCCCCTGCTACAACATAAATAGATTTTAGCATGGTCTCTATTTTCCGGTCCGCAGATTCCTTTAAGGATGTAGCCCCTGGAACCACCGTCTTTTTTGAAAGGCGTGATAACGAAGCATCAACAGCAGGGGGAGTCTCCCAGAGTTTACACCCCTCCTGAGCAAAAGGAAAGGCAGCCAGCAATTTCTTAGTCACCTGGAACTTCTGGTCAGGAGCAGCCCACGGCTCCCTGAAAAGATCATCCAATTCCTTTGAATTAGGAAACGTGACCAGTACTTTTTTCTGCGCAGAGAAATACAGACTGCTGCACATCTGTCTCAGACCCAGGGATACAAAGCACATCCCTTACAGCAATGAGAAGTGACTCTACACCCTGTGCAGCAGAGGAATCATCCATCTCAGTATTAGATTCCAACTCCTCCCCCTCTTCAACTTTGGCACCTCCTCAGAGGAGGATGTCAGGTATCCTCTTTTTTGGGGTAATGGATGAGATAGAGGGGGAACATGTCTGCTTTCTGCCCTATCTTTAGTCAGCTCAGCCACAGACTGTTGTAACTTCTGCCTTTCCTGTCTAGTAGTAGTTAACTCATTGGACATGTCAGCCATCATCGCTTTAATAGAACTCAGCCAAGCTGGTTCCTGTAAATCACCCCCTGAAGCCCCAAGGCCGACTGCATTCCTCACACATGAGAGAATCTGCAGGGGAGGGAGAAAACCTGGGGTGACAAACATTACACACACCTTTCTTTACCACGCATCAAACATCAAACACCCACACACATACATACACAGAGACACAGGTACAAGCAAGTCTGCCCAGCCCAGTATGTGTGGAGAAACTCAGACAGGAGAAACCAGCATACAGCCTGAAACTAATAATGCAGAAGTTAGATGCAAGGCAATTTGTAATATAGTGCGTGAGGAGCCTAATATAAGGGTCCCACAGTGGGCTCTCCCCCCTAACTAGACCCCTGCACTAGTGTCTGGCTGTGGAGTATCACTTGGAGGAGCTGGCAGTCCTGCAGCAACGCTGAGAGTGCAGGAAATGGAGCCAGGAAGCCGCTGGTCCCGCTCTGAGGAAGCTCCGCCCCTTGCAATGGCGCTGGAGCTATATACATATTTATACTGGCAAATTCCCCAAACTCATGTAAAAAGTATTTTCAGCTCCTAATTACACTGCCGCTGACAGTCTGCACAGGGAAGGGGGGTATGGGATCACCCCAGAGGAAGTCCGTATGCCCCCCCCCCCCCCTCTCCCCCCTCGTGTCTGAGACCGCACCAAGAACTGGAGGGGCCCTGCTAGTGGGACCCCTGGCAACACTCACCTGACTTAAGGCTCTGTGCTGGCGCTGTGGGGAGTGCGGAGTGCTGCGTGTGTGCGCGTGCGCGTGCGAGTGAGCAATGCCTGCGGTACACTGACCCACAAGAACGATGTCCTGTCAGCGGAATCCAACTCAACACCTCCGGGAGGCCGGTGTCGGTCCCCCGAGCGTCCCTCGGTGCAGGTAGGCTGTTACCCAACAGCCTACCTGAAAATAAACTGAAGAAAAAAAAATCTCGTTCACCAGTGTGCATCCTCTCCTGAGGACACATTTTTCTACACTGAGCTGTGAGGTAGGGCATAGAGGGGAGGAGCCAGCACACCTTGTTTGAAGAAATTTAAAGTGCACCGGCTCCTTTGGACCCCATCTATAACCCATCGTACTAAGTGTCCCCAGTATCCCTCATGGAGGATAGAGGAACAGGTTTTCATGTAACACTAAACTCCTGTTTGTAGTCTGTCTCATCCCATCTATACCATTGCACTAATCAGATCAGTTTGCAAACGGACAAAGCCATTAGGATAGAACAGAACAAGCATTCATAGTGCAAGACGGGGTGTGAACGCAATGTCCCCCAAATGTATTTGGATGATTTAATGGGATCTCTAAAAATTCTTCTGTCATTCATACATTTTGGGGGACATTGCTAACCTAAGTAACATACTAAAGTAGGGAAGAGTATGCTCCTTCACTGCTGTGTGCAAAACATTCTTTCTTAAAGTTGGCATCTTTGGAAATAAATACACCGAAGAAGGAGAAATTGGTAAAAGTATGGACACAGGACTAGGTTGCAACACGGGCACAATTGTTTCACTCACTGTCCCATATTGTGCTGCACACACTAACAAAAGGTTGTTATAGCTCCCTCTCTAATGGTGTGTACACACGGTGATATCTTTGCTATGCCCGATTTTGACTATGCGATTTCCCTTGAACTATCCCAGAGCCCAGATTTTGACTATCTGTACTTTCGAATTTTGTCTATGTGCTATGTAGGCTAAGTGCCAGTTTGGACTATACTTTGTACTAGATAGTACACTAGATGCCTGCACAAACTATCTAGCCTTACGCTACCGACCACACGGGAGTGCGCAACGGGATCGAATCGGTATCACAAGCTGCCTAACACCTTGAGATGTGCACTAAATTTCCTTAAGATTTTGATTATATAGTCAAAATCTTACAGATTTATCTCACCGTGTGTACAAACCTTAATGCTGAAAGGACCATATTTAGGTACAAAAGAACATGTGGCAGTTGAATGTGGAGAGCATTCGATGGAAAGTCCGAACCTCAGGATTGCAAGCCATTTTATCTGAAAAAAGATAAACTGGACTTTATGAGAGACCAATCTCAAGGTGCTGTCCACATAATCCTGTAAATAAAGTTAAGATGCCCACAAAAGGATGAGAGGTTAATCCTTTTCTCTTACATCCACTAAAGTAGGTTTTCCACAATAAAACTATTGAGATGACATAGGTTTCCTGGGTCTTATTCATGGATGCAGTCAGCCAAGACAAATACTGGTGTTTATATGGACCCTGACAAAGATGTCCTCTCATCTATCAAGGTGCCTCCACTAATATGATTAGAGCATTTGACTGCCATGAACTTCTTGGCCCATCCGTTGCTTCAAGAATTATTGGGACTTCCTCTTTAGTTACTCAGAAAACATGGATATCAGAGGTAAAAATAGACTAGTTTGAAATGCCATGTGAGTGCATTTGGATACACGGTTCTTGCACAGTACCGAGCAACTCTGTGGTTGAGAGAAGGTGTCATGTTGATCTTCGTCTGAACCAACCTTTACACAATCTGGTTGAAGACCTGCAGGAGATACAGTACCATTCCCAAGGATAAATGGCATGCAAAGGTCAGCATTCTAATTTTCTAAAGCTAGGATGAAGATAGCGGTTATTGTCAGGACATACTTTTCCACCAAATTGAATATTTTGTTTTACAGTAAAGGGCTCCCTAGTACTCCACTTTGATTGTTTATGTATTTTTTCTCCTGGTGACCTAACTGGATAGCCTGAAAAAAAATATACATTTGAGTTTTTCGCTCCTGATGTTTCTTCACAGGTAATTGAATACCGGCATTAGTCACACACAAGAAACTATATCACATTTATCAGCATAATTTCCAGGTGCTTCCTAGTCCAATCGCGTTGCGACTAAGATGAATTTTCGGCAAAAAACCCTGCAAAAATGCCCCGATGCTAGTGGAGCTGCACGGGACCTGACGGGACAAACGCACCAGGCATTTCACGCTTCGTGTCATATTGAGGACACACAGTACGTACTACTGAAGAAAGCAATCTCCCTGATAGTCCAAGTCTAGACATGGCACTACGCTTAGAACAGCTTCTGTCACGTCTTACTCTAGTATAGGGCTCACATTCATAGTGGCCCTCAAACCAGTGGTCTGAACACAGGGACCAAACCCCACAAGTATCAAATTAACCTAACTTGGGAAGAGATTGAGGCTGCTTCTTTTGCTGTCCCGGCTACTGGAATGCAGCCTGAGGTCCAATCTCTGAAGCAGCAGAGAAGCACTGGATAATTGCTAATGTCCATCCCCCCTTCAGCAGAGTCCTCTATTACAGCATAAAAAACGGAACATAAGGGATGAGTAAAAATAAATAAATAAAAAACTTATGGTGACCCCAACTTTGTTACAACTGATCTCCCGATTGGTGGAGTGTGTAGAATGGGAAGAGACAGACTACAAACAAATTTATAATCTTACATAAACGTCTACTCCTGCAACAATGCTCTTTACACCCCAATGGTAGCAGTGCCTGCCGGAATGGATAGATGAGAGCTGCTGTTAAGATGTGGTTTAAATAAATACAATGGATTTTTAATATTCAGTAGGTCATGCTATCTAGATATGCAAATACCTCCTTTCCAGCACCTCCACTTAAGATACCAGTCATATTTAAAAAACAACAAAACATTTATACAGGAAGCCGAAATTGACTTCTCTTACCAAATTCCCTCGTTTTTGGAACAATCTGAGCATCAATTGGGGAGTCACACTCCTCTAAATGTGGCAAGAAAAAGAAAGAAACAATGTTAAATCATTTTGAGCAATTTGTAATAGCGCACAGTGAGGCAGGAACAACTGAAACATAAGTTATTTTATTATATTAAAAAGGAATGCAGAATGTCAGGGTATAAGAGGTAAAAAGGAAATTAAGGAAACCTAGTGAGTAGCACTGTGACGACACTACAGATCTTATGTATCCGCTCTGTGGTCGCACTCTTCTCCCAGACAGGCATCATGTGACAGTTTCTGTGCCTCTGGCTGGAAGCAACACACTAAGCACCTCTCCCATACAGAGCAGTCATTTTTTCAGTTACAGTATATCGATATAAGTGTTACATACACTTTCTATGGATTTATTTATTTTTACCGCAGCTCTAAATTGCTCACATGGGCTTTCAGAAGATCACCAATGCTAATGGGTTAGATATGTTAGCTATTATTATTATAATAATTATGATACTGCATCTAAATAATTCCAATTATTAAAAATGTAAAATGCAAACAATGCAGTCACTGGTCATGGACATTACCTTGAGTTGGTATTACAAATGGCTTACACACGACACAATCAAAGCCGCTGTCTGCTGCACTTTCCACTTCTACCTCCGTAAGTAGGCTCTGACAGGCACCATGGGACCACCTAAGAAAGGCACATTTACTGGCATATGTAACCATTTAATGCAAAAACAGAAGCTACAGGTAAAATGAATCAGAAAGATAACCAAGGAACGGCAAGCACTAGAGAATAGCTCTTACCGGTCACACTGTCTACACTGAAGAATTAGCTCGTTCTCTATGTAGTTCTGGCTGCATACAGGGCAGGTGGATAGGCTTGCACATGGAGCACACTGTGTGTAGTTATTCTGCCACTCACATCTCAACCCTGGCGTTATTGCTTTGCAATTGTTACAGGATACACACCTAAAAAGTAGAATAATAATTATCAAATAAGATAACCCTCCACACTTCACAAATCTGACATTTTTATTAAAAGGTACTCTGGAAAAACCATTCTTAACAGATATATTATTGGTTACATGGAAACCTTCCCTGCAAAATATTTATTTGAAACTGCGCAGAGAATCCTGATCAGCACTGCGGTACAGTAGGGACAGTGATGGGGGCTGGAGGTATATTACATATAAAGTAAACATCAGTGAGATAAATCCTGCCAAGAGTAGGCGGTGGTGGTAACGGCAAGGGTGACTATGGTCTGTTTATTCACCTGAAACATGCATGAAGTTATAAACAGTATAAACTAACCATTTACACTTCCAGCCTCCTTTAGGAACAGTCTGTAACGGAGGATCCAGGCAGTATGTATGATAGCTAATGTCACAGTCATCACAGAGCAGCAAACGGCCAGGATCTGAGGCTTTGCCACAAGCCTCGCACACTGTACATTCCAAACACCTCCAGCCTTTGCGAAGAATAACTTTACTAATCTAGAGAGGTAATCAAAAAATATGGCAAATACAGACAGATCAATAAAGTTAAAAAGCAAATATTCTAACGAGCAGGCAACAGAAAGAGTATTGCCAGTCATTAAAGCATGGTATTTCAGTTAGGGTTAGGAGGAAAATATTTACACTACAATTATAAAATATAAAAAAAGACAACTGACTGACAGTATAAGAGATGAACTATTGCTGTTTATTTTGTCATAGGAGCGCAGTATATCCATGTCACTTATGTGATCTTTTGCTTAGATGTTATGTCTTAGTAATGTTCCCATGAGAAGTAATAGAGATTTGTGGGCACTCACCTTAATACTGACACAGTATGGATGATAACACTGCCCGCACTGAGAGCAAGCAAGAAGTCTCCCTTCAGCACCTTTCCCAAAACTCCCGCACACCACGCACATATCCTATAAGACATGCAAATCAAACCAACACTATATTACACTGTGAAAAGCAGCAGGCTTACCTAATTTTACATTAGAAAAACAAAACGCCATCAGTGCCCTAACAACAATTTTATGTCATTTACAAAACCAAAATATAATCTAGCCGCACCAGCCACACAACTATACAGGTGTACAATTTAACGTGCTCTCAACTGCTCCTGTAAACCAAAGTAATCAAACATACCCTATGAGCGCAGACCACAATTGCTTACACAAACCCCAGAAACTATTTGCTTGTATGGATTGAGGAATTTTATTTAGGGAGGGATTAAATTAGGCTCTACCACGCAAGAAAGAAGGCTTGTAGCTTTGGACTTTTACGCCCATCACAATTCTATATCCTTGTGTGGTAAGTCTGAGACTAACCCATGGATTCCGGGATATGTCCCCAGAGCTATGAGCTAACACATTCGCTGCTGCCTTGATAAGGGCAAAAAGCCCTACTTACTGCGGATTTCTTTTCTATCATCTTAAGGCTCAAATAGAAATATGTGCTACTGTAAGTGCAGCCTGTGGGCTTATCACGGTCCATTGAGGGCTGCAATTTAACACAGTAGTTCTGGCCACGGCTACAAGCTAGCAAACATTATGCTCTTAGAGTAGGTGAAACAAACAGGTTTAATAAAGAATTATGTTGTGTTGGGGAAAATCTCGGTCTGCATTCTATGACAGGATAATTAAGGGATGGCAAAGTTACGGTATTTATGCAACTGGGGCAAACCGTGCAGAAAAAGAACCTATAATAAACTTTACTATAGATGGAAATAATTTGCTTCCCTTCCAGTTGTAGCATGAACTAGAGCCCAGTACCCAAGTTGCTTTCAACCACTATCTGAAAATAATTGCAAACCTGATGCAAGGTGAACTTGTCGCTTCTGGAAAATAAAACGACAGTGTTGTGCATTGAGGTTTCTTCCTCCTCCTTGTATGATGAAAGATCAATTGTGGTTAACTGTAACAGAAACACAGATCATTCAGAAAGTCTCTAAGGAATACCCCGCATGTTCTAACAATAAGCAGGCCTTCCCAAACAAGAAACTTTCACAGGTTATCTGTGACGCAGCAAGATAATGGGAACCTCCACAAATCTCAGCAAAGCTTGAACCTGACATTGCTTGCGCATGCGTATTTACATAAATAAAGGAAGATAAAGGTTCATTATTTTGATTATAAAGATGGCCTCACTAGGTTTTGCACAAATATAAGCATTGCCAATGATGAAAAATCCCCACAGAATAAAGGGTTAAAACTATTAAGGTATATTCACAAGTAGGTATACATAACCTGTGTTTTAGTGTTAGGAAAAATATGTAATATCTATTGGGTAAACAGGTGGCCAGCCAGCAATGCAAGAAGCTACACTTTGCTCCTCAATGTGTTATATCCCTACTCTCTCCCCACCTTAATCAGCATTTCAGATTGCTGGATCGCACACACACCAGTCTGGAGGGTAAACATGCTAGTGCTCTATACATATAGCTCACTGCTACTGCATACTCTGAGCACATTTGTAGGTTCTGCTGTCCACCCACGTGCAGGTGGCCACGATACACAATACATACCTCCCTGCTTCACCCAATATTGTTCAGTGAATGGCGCTTAAACAAATGTAAAAATAGTCATCAACAATAACAAGACATGAGTGGAAGAATAGCATGGTGTAGAACGCACCTTGCCAGCTCTCCAACATCTCCTGTTTATTTGGGGTTTCACACTGCGGACTAGGTGCACTGATGGGGTAACTCCTGTGTCTCTTGGTGTCCTGTGATAGGCTGCTCCCGTACTTCTAAATCATTACTTGCTATACAGGGATCTCTGAGACTTGGCCCGGCTGTGCTCAGCAGTCCAGCGCTCCTGGCTTTCAAGCACCTGCCCTGCCGTGTTGTCTCTTTTAGCCCCTTCATGATTTTTGCGTAGGAGTACTCTGGTGTCATCGGTGCGCTGATTTCTCCGGCTCTTCTTGGTCTGCAGCAGTGGCTAGTGGCATGCCAGGAATCAACAACCGCCATCTTGTGCCTGCTCTCCACCATAGTTGTTTTTTGGAGTTCTCTGGAGTCCCAGTGGATTCATGACATTATGGCTGCATTTCCCCTGTCCACGAGGTGTCATCTCCCTGTCTTTTCCAGCCTGATGGCTTCCTCAGCCCTGATGTCTTCTCCTGGGGTGGCCTAAAGTTGTAGTGGTCATCTTGACTGGGTAAGCCCTGTGATCCGGAGTCTGTGTCTACTGGTCCCTGTTGGATGTCACTTGCACTCGC
The DNA here is from genome assembly GCF_028390025.1 of Pseudophryne corroboree. Lineage (NCBI taxonomy): Eukaryota > Metazoa > Chordata > Amphibia > Anura > Myobatrachidae > Pseudophryne > Pseudophryne corroboree. The sequence goes on from NC_086448.1 coordinate 165,381,898, forward strand.
TGCTTCCTGTTCTCTTTTCTAGAACTCAGGATGGTGCCATCTATTTTCATATGTGGAGTATCTCTCTCCATTTGACTACTGTGACTATCTGGTGCTTAATTTTTGTCTCATTGTGGCTACTTATTTCCCATCCAGCAACGTTTACCATTACTTATTTTGCGCCTTCCCCTGGAGACTAACTGTTCATTATTTACTGTGCATTCCACTGTGCATCCAGACATGTAGCAGGTGCAGCAGCTAAATTGGAAAAATTTGCCTGCTCTTCGCTGGTCCCTCCACGGACTGACCCACCTTCAAATAGCCAGACTTCCAAGCTCCATACCTCCTACATAGGTGCCAATAGCACACCCACCATCTCTTCAACAGATCTTCCAGGGCATTAATGCCTCTGAAGAGGGTTACTGACCAGATTAGACAACTACAAGTAGATATGTCCCTTGTATGTCACAAAATTAAGAAAATTCTGGAGAGGGTTGGGGAAGCTGAACACGGGATCTTGAAGACTTTCTTGTCCCGTTGGTGACAAACTCTCCAATTAGCCCTATCAAATGGCGGCAGTTAAATCCAAATGATCTGATTTGGAGGACAGACGTTGGAGAAACAATGTCGATTTTGGTTTTTTCATCTTTTTGAGAAATTCCTTGAAGATTGTCTTGTGAGCACATTTGGCAGAGATGCATTTACGTAGCAGTTCACCCTGGGGTGTGCACACCACCATCGCTCCTAGTCACACCCACTGGGGTCTCTGTATCTGGCTATTATAACTAGTTATCTTAATTTCGGGTGTAGTTTGTTATGCCGGCGGCCAGCATACCGGCGCCGGAATCCCGACCGCCGGCATACCGACAGCTGGGGTGGCGCAAATGAGCCCCTTGCGGTCTCGCCGCACTCGCCACGCTGCGGGCACGGTGGCGCGTTACGCGCGCCATGCTATCTTTTCTCCCTCCAGGGGGGTCGTGGACCACCAAGGGGGAGAAAAACTGTCGGTATGCCGGCAGTCGGGATTCTGGTGCTGGTATGCTGGTCGTCGGGAGCCCGGCCGCCGGCAACCTGAAGACCACACCTTAATTTCAGTGATGCTGTTCTGTTACAACTCAACTTTGCTATAGATGTTTATAAGAACCGTTCCCAATTCCTGCAAGTTTAGAGGAAGCTCTGAGATCTTTGAAAACAGTATTCTATGGGGTTAATTCAGAGTTGATCGCAGCAGCAAATTTGTTAGCAGTTGGGCAAAACCATGTGCACTGCAGGGGGGCAGATATAACATGTGCAGAGAGAGTTACATTTGGGTGGGGTGTGTTCATACTCAAATCTTAATTGCAGTGTAAAAATAAAGCAGACAGTATTTACCCTGCACAGAAACAACATAACCCTCCCAAATCTATCTCTCTCTGCACGTTATATCTGCCCCACCTGCAGTGCACATGGTTTTGCCCAACTGCTAACAAATTTGCTGCAGCGATCAACTCTGAATTACCCCCTATGCTCTTCCCTGCTCACTTGGTGGTGGTGTGTAATGGAACTACTTATTTATTCAATACACAATGTGAGCTGAGGGGCTTGACTCGACCAATGGTCTAGAGTTGATCGTTGATCCTAAAATACATACTATTAACACTCATGCGCATCATTTACTTCAATAGTGTGTCTCTCTATAATATGTTCTTCCATTGCTCACCCATGCTAGCTGGCTCATAGGTTGGTACCTATTTATTCATTTATTTCTGATCTTACACTGATACATGCCATGCTTGCCGTGTACCATATCTATTTATCTATTGTATGCTCTGCGGGATCAGTATGAAAAACCGGCAGCTTGGGATCCCGGCCACCAGTATGCCGGCAGCGGGGCGAGCGCTAGAGAGACCCTTGCAGGCTCGCTGCGCTCGCCACAGGTTATATTCTCCCTTTATGGGTGTAGTGAAGTCCCACATAAGGAGATAAGCATGTGGCGTTGCGGCGGCGGTGGCATTTCACCGCTAGTCGGGATTCCCATGACGGCATTGTGACCTCCAGGATCCAGACTAGCGGTATTGTAACCGCTTCCCTGCTCTGCTACTTTATTTTGTTCTTTGAGGGTGTAAATACTAAAACTATAAAATAAAATTACGCAATCTAATTAAAAACAATAGTCATCAACACCTCAAGTCGCTGAGCAGTGCTTCAGATTACCCAGCATTTATTTCTGTAAACAGATGCCATTCATGCTGACCATGCAGCCATTATAATGATTTCCTGAACACTCTAAGTTCAAGCTGTGTCTATATTGCATTATAAAATACAACATCATTCCCCACTATAATACCATGAAAATATAACTATTATAGTGGACAAATACATAGCAATGATGCGACAAAATGTAAACAAAAGTTGTTGTTTTTATACCCCTGGAATTATGAAGTTGCTTATAGGAGTTTTTAATTTCGAACGACCTCTTCCGCCTCGGCCAGACAGTCCAGACCCCCTTGGTCTCCTCCTGGGAAATCCAGAGCCACGACCCTGTTGGAATAATAAGGAAATTAAGTCTATTTAAATGCAATAAATGAGAACATAAGAAAATGTAAACTTTAGTTGTTTTTCTCAATATATGAAGCTTTAGGAGAGGATGGGAAAACACTGAAAATATAAGGAGGGTAATGCAATTTGCTTCCTCAATTTAAATATCTATCATTGTGTTATCAAGTTCAGATGTTGTGTAATAATCTCCCCTCGACCACCACCTCCCATACGTACATCAGTAGGACATATACACAGCAGTCATTAAACTGCTTAGAACGCCATACATACATTAACCCAGTTGCAGACTAGGTGAAAACCAGGGGATCAATCAGAAATGGACAGTCCCTACAAAAGCAGTTTTACATATTGAAAAAATTAGCAGCAAAGTAGTAGATGAGATTCTGTTGGAAGTAAATATCAGCCAGTATATCTAAGTTCTCACACTGCAATTCTGCAGGTAAGAACCAAACCTACCTTCTGTCAGTTTAAATCCACTTTTGAGAAAGGGTATTATACAAGAAAGATGCAACAAAGCCATGGTCAATGACTACGCTACTGAGTTAGCATTGCATCTTTCAACTCATATATGCAGCAACTTACAGATAGGCGTCGCCATGCTATTCTCCCTCCAGGGGGTCGTGGACCTCCAAGAGAGAGAAAAGGTGTTGGTATGCCGGTTGTCGGGATTCCGACGCCGATATACTGTGCGCCGGGATCCCAACAACCGGTATACTGAATACCACTCGTCGCCAAACCTCATTCTATAAAGAGCATTTACTAATGGACTACTGATTTACATGCTTTTAAAACTAGGCCAGAGGGGAATTTGCTGCATATTTTATATGGGGGTGTAAGCAGCCAATGGCACCTAGTTATGGAAGCACTACCACGCCTACAAACTGTGGATGTAGCTTTCTAAGAGGAACCAGTATTCATGGAAATGCAGCTCTATACGTTCACTAGGGCATAGAATCGATTACAAATATAGGCAGAATACTGGCATAACCTCGAAGTTGAATAGGGTAAACTTACCTATAAAATTATTTTACCTAAATTTTAAAATGTCGAAAATACTTCTGTGACTTTTTACACTAGGAAGCCTGATGAAGTGCGACACAGCAGACATGGAAAAGTAAGCTCTACAGAACTCCGCTAACATCCAGGAAGAGTGAAGAAGGCAAAGAGTGCAGTGACTAGAGAATGTGGCAGGACTAATGGAGCCAGTAACGCTAAGCTCAGATTCACAAAGCTTCATTTAAAGAGACACAAAATTTATATCCTGAAAATGCTATAAATGCTTTATTATGCAAGTATACATATATCTCTCTCTATAGAATATAATAGACATCTGTCTCTATGCGAAATTTGGCATTTAAGCAGTATTTGCTCCCGAAAACAACTGAAGTTGTAATTTCCATGTGGAAACACGTTTTACAGCCAGCAAGTCTGATGTGTATTTAGCGGCAGGGTAATATTCTGTATAATTTCAGCCACATTCTACAACCTTTGTGCAGGGATGAGGAGGGCCTTAGGGTGGCTGTGTCCATGTAACTCTTGCCCTAACAGCTGGTCTTTGTGAATAGGAGATGTGTGGGCTAAATGCAGCAGCTGATAGTACCACATACTACTTCTCAAGGCTCTGTAAAACATTTTGATCTAATTTTTAAATGCAGTTATTAGTCTAGTCCTCTCCTCTGCAGGGCAAGGATTAAGAGAACTCTAATAAATAAAAATAAATGCCCTTTTAGCTTCCGTGTTAAATAGTTTTTATTACAAAATGCACTGTGTTGCCATTAAGGACTCTTGTTTTATGAGCAATGACAGGGAACAGTGTGTAGAAGTAAAACTGTGCAAGTTCTATTTTTTGGTGTTTTGGTGGGACTTTAATACCCATGTGAAACACAATTGCTGGTGATGGAACCAAATATACATGTGTAAGCAGCAAAGTCTGAAGGTGTGTTTCACATTTCTGCTATAATCGGAACTCTTGGGTTACAGAGCACCCATCAGAATGAGCAATGACAGAGGTAGACTGAAGCTTAAACACATTGACGATAACTGCAGTCAGAGTCCTTTGGCTGCTCTCTGAAGCACTCTAGGAGATAACACAATTAAATGCGATGCAATACTTACTGCATGTTCCGGCGTGAGGTACACGCAATGAGCAATGCGCACATAACCCACACATACTGTAGCCTAAAACGGTCTATTTTCCGGCGAACCCCTATGGGGTGGTCCAAGGTAAAATGCACACTGCAGGGTGCGGGTCCCAACGTTAGCACGTCACACCAACAGCACGCTGACTGCATTGCCTCTACAGTGCAATGTCACTGGGAATAAGTTTAAATTATAAAACCTACCTTTTTATCTTACAAGAATCTCACAAAATTTTTTTTTAGATGTTCCGAAAATGAATTAAGTCCTAAAAAGCTGAGTCATGCCATAGAGTATTTCCCTACATTATAGGGTAACACTCCTACTATAGAATTCTGTTTACAGTTTATGGTGGCCATATTTACAATTTAATAGGCCCTGTTTGTAAGTGTGATTGTACTGAATTACAGTAAAATAAATGGATATATATATTTATACACACAAAAAAAATTATATTATATTATATTATATAAATATATATATATTTCTATCACACTACCAATTAACTGTAGCCAGATACAGGGGAAATTGTAGTAAAGGGTAGGAGAAGGTTATACTTCATATATTCTGTACTAATAATACACAGAAAGCAGAAGTAGCTACATTACAATATGATGAATATGATCTGTGTGCAATTCATAATAATTTAATGAATGCGCAATTTGAATGAACAACTTTAGGACCATGGGCAAAGCTGGAAAGTCTGCAGAGGACCAAGCTGTAACAGCCTAAAATGCACACAACTAAAAGTCGGAGGAAGAGACTGCTTGTCCCACTCATAACAGGGTAAAATGACACATAAGAAGAAATGCAACTTATTTACCACTTTGATGCTCCAAAATGGATTGCCGAGAAGCTGTCTGGATTTAAAAATGTCCCAACCTTCTGAGCCATCAGCTGACCAGGAAGGTGGGCTCACTGTATTATTGATACTCCAAGTCCCCTAAGACATGGCAGGTGAAAAAATATATGTATAAACTCAGCAACAGAAAAGTAACAAAGCCAGCAACATAAAGGGTTAGAAAAGCCAAGCAAACATAGACAATGAGACTGCCACAATTAATCTGCAATGTAACACAACATGCACTTTGAGATATGTGGAGAGAACACTTTGGAATGATGGACCACAGAGAACTTAGTAAGGGTTTGATATAGCCCAGACAGACCATCAGTGACTTTTCAGTAGCTGCTGGGGTACATTCCGACGACTGTCTCAGAAACGAGGGCTGGAAAGTCACACTATCTACTTCTGGACTGCAGCTTATGTTATGATCACATACATACAGTGACTATAAAAGGTACTCACCCCCACTGGGCTGTTTGATCATTTTGTTGTGTTACGGTGTTACAACATGGAACCATGGTGGATATTAACTTAAAATTTGCTTCTACTAATTAGTAATAAAACACTGAAACTGAGTAATTGCATTAGTGTCGTTCCCCCCCGTGCTAAATCCATAATAGATTAAACCTGAAGTATCAAATGATTTTCACAAGTCACATGAGTGGTTTATTGGAGTGCACGTATGTGCAGGTGAGTTGTGTCACTTGACTGCAGCAGAGATACACCTCCAAACTCCACCAGGTAGGTAGTGCATTTCTAAGCAAAGGGTACAAAATAAGGACAAAACATTCGAAGCACATCTAGAACAAGGTCACTGAGAAGTACCAATTAGGAAAATGGTACAAGAATATATCCAAGGCACTGAATATATTCCAAAGTGCAGTTAAGTCCATAAAACCAAAAAAAAAATTTGGGGGAAAATATAGAACTGTGAATCAACCTAGAATAGGGCGTCCTTCAAAGCTGATGATTGAGAAGAGCTGTAGCAAGGGAGGCCTGCAAGAGGCAAATTGCAACTCTTAAGGAGATCCAGTCCTCCATTAAAGAGCTGAGAGTATCTGTGCATGGGACAATAGTAGACATGCTTCGTAAATGTGGGTAGCATGGGAGGGTTGCAAGAAGAAAAGCCCTTGCTGAAGGAAATTCACATCAGCATCCGGCTGCAGGTTACCCAAAGACATGAGGGAGACACAACCGTGTGGAGGAAGATTCTATGGTGATGAGACCAAAGTTGAACTCTTCAGCCACAATGCTAAGTGCAATGCGTGGCGCAAACCGAGAAGACAAGGATAGGCTCAGCAATACTGAAACACCCAAATAGACTCAGATCTATCAATGCAACCAATGGGAGGAGGGATAAATACTAATGCAATTATTTTAAGTTTTGTTCCAAATTCATTTTGACAAATGGTTGGGTTGAAATTTGGGAACAAATTACAGAATACTTTGGGCAAAATTCAAAAATGTCACCTACCCCTCTCATTTGCGCTCGATGGTAACTATTCAATTGTTTCTGCTGACGGGCAAGATAACAAATTTCATCTCGTTACCCCCAGGAGTGGCGAGCTGAAAAGCGTGAAAACTGGACTTTTCCCCCAATTGTGCACATTAGTTTAGTTGGGTTTTGTCGCTTTACGTGGCTAAACCAGACTACTATGGGTGCCATATGCGTAATAACGAGGATTAATTAGATATCATGTCCCCTTCGGTGGGAAATCTTGGGGCCATATAACAATTGAATAGCGTCATTTGTGTTAACTAGTGAAAAATACATTTCAATTCAATCCATTATGGTTCCATATTGTAACACTATAAAATGTAAAAAATAAAATAAAAAAAAACCTTGTGCAGTAACTATAAATTAATAATAGACAAAAGGTCTCAAAAGGAGCTTTTCAGGAAATTAAAACATTTACATTTACCCCGTTTATTCTTTCTGTAACGCATAGAAAGCAGACCACTGTACCACACAGTGATAGATTACCTGCAAACGGCCTATAACCTGGTACCCTGTAGCACAGACTCTCAGTCAATGCTAAATAGATGCATAATGACTGCCAGGTCGGTGACACAGAACAGCAGACTGTATTTAAAACTCTACACAAAGACGTATGGAGGTAAATAAAAATGTTTCAAATACTGAAAATGCTTTGTGTTTCCCTAAATTGCTTGCTGTCAGTGCACCATAACAAATTAAAAAATACATTTTAAGGTTTTGAAACTATTCGACAGAAAGAAAAGGTACAGAAAGCAATTAACCTGCTAAGCAAAATAAAAAAATAAAAATGTATTTAGAAATAACAAGCACATTAAATAGTGTGTAGGAGCTGGGATGGCGGGGCTTCCACATTACCCTTAATGCTCATGCAAAGATGCAGCAGACAGATCGGCCAAGACGATCACAAGAGCTTATGGTCAATGTAGGAGAAAGCAAAGGGGAAGTGGCTGTGTATTGCCTAATAATAATATTCTGTCAAATAAATGTATGTGGAAAGCAACATATACCTCAAGCACAGCAAGAGCATAACATATTGGGGACGATTCAATTGTTTCCTCCGGCAGCGCTGGCTAATGGGCACCCGAGGGAGCAATTCAACTGTTGCTCGGTTGTAGTGCCCATAAGCTGTAGGAGACACAGTTATGCTCGCTGCCTAAGGTGAAATGTGTGAAAAGTGTCCCATTTGGGCAGACAAATGACACCTTTAGTATTGTGCCCAGTACTTCAGTCAGGTTTAGCAGCTATGCATGCCTACACCCGATGCTACTGGATGCGACAAGCACAAAAGAAATAGGCCTCCGCACCCCAGCACAAATATTTGCGTATCACCCCAAATGACGGGTGATATGTAAATACTGGCGTCCAAAAAACGTTTAAATGGCCCAATTGTGTTACTAGATAAAGGTTAAGTAAAAACGTGAGTAAACACTTTTGGAAGATGCACTTTACTGCATTGCCCTTCCTTCACATCAATGCGCCCCGATACTGGTGAGGAACTAGCCACATTTCCTTCGTTATAAAAGGAATATAACAGAGCTAATATGACACAAGGAGCTGTAAGAACAACACAGTAGACTGGCTGCAAACTGCGCAGCCTATACTCAGGTGACACTCACATATGCTGAGAACTGCTGTTATGTATCAGTACATGAGGCTACTACACTTTCAGTGTGACATTTAGGGGGATATTCAATTGTTTGAAAACTCAGTTGGGAGTCTGTTTTTTTCTATCTAATAGACAGGAAAAAACAGACACCTAACTGACTTTTCGAACAACTGAATTCCACCAGCTGCTCCAGCTGAGACCTCTACCTGGAGGTGTGACGCTCAGCACCCAGCTGCGTCAAACCCCTGCAGTCCTGAGCAGACGGAGGCGCTGGTTTTTAGTAAGAAATGAAAGCAATGTAGCACAAGTTTAATCATATTAATAGTACACAAAGGGGTATTTATTCTACTACAGGATGGCCGCTGTTATTATACCCACCCATGATGATGTATAGCATAACTTACTTTATGGCTGCATATAAACAGTGCAACAATAATGGTTGCATGTGTTTCATTTAACATTACTGCAATTTCAGAAAACATTACATTTAAGGAATGGACTTAATGACCTAAACTCCGTGGAGGCAGACATTTTGTGGCCTGAACTCTGTCACACTTCATTAATTCCTAGCTGTTGTTGGTTCTGTCCCCCAAAATGTCTGCCTCCACTATGCAATGTTTAGGAGTGTGTTAAAAATGTCTTGAAAAATGTTTTCTCCGAAAAAATTATCACTCGGAAATAAAATCAACCAAAAAACAACCTCTTCCAATGTTTGTGAAAGACTGAACAAGACAAGTCATCTAGCGTTTATCATGTAATATTTGAGCACAGGAGGCACGGTGGAATTGCAGTTTAAGGATTAGATCATTTATTCGTTTGGTTGCACAAATAAAAAAAATAAAACACTCTGCTTCAGTTTACTACATTAAAAAAAAAAAAAAAAAAAAAAAAAGGTGCAGACACACGAGGTTTGTAGTTTCAAACGGTGTATGTCCTAATATTTACATGGCAGAAATTTCCCATAATATACACTGAAAATATATATATTTTTCCCATCTCACTAATGAAACCAGCAGAACAGCAGGGGCCCCCTAACTGGGATAGCAGCAGTTGATGCATCAACACCCTTGGGCAGCGTACAATGTTACGTTCGAACTCCACTAGGCTGCAAGCCTACAGAAGCACTGGATGCCGGCCAGGTGCTAGTGTAGCCAGAAAATAGGATTTTGGTACTTACCAGGTAAATCCTTTTCTTTGAATCCATAGGGGTCACTGGAGTACTCTTGGGATATGGACGGGCTTCCGTAGGAACACAGCACTGAATATTTAAATTTAGTAACACTCCACCCCTCCATATCCCTGAGCACTTACTCAGTGTTTTTTACTGAGCCGAACAGGAATTAAGAGAGGTTAATAATGGAGTATTACATATAACATAACTGACAATAACGAAGTTAACCCATAACGTTACTGACAACTAACAGTTGACACCCTAACCAGCACTTGTAACTTGAACCAGTCGGTGAAAATGTGTTACCATAAGATCCTCAGAACTAACCCCAAGTAAGTAAACTGCTCTGGGTGGGCGTCCAGTGACCCCTATGGATTCAAAGAAAAGGATTTACCTGGTAAGTACCAAAATCCTATTTTCTTTTTCATCCACTAGGGGTCACTGGAGTACTCTTGGGACGTACCAAAGCTTCCCCCGTGGGCGGGAGAGCAGTTTGGCACTTGTAACACTAGGCGGCCAAAGCTAGATGCTGATGCCGCAAAAGTATCAAACTTGTAAAAGCGCACAAACGTGTGCACTGAAGACCATGTAGCCGCCCGGCAAAGCTGCGTCGCAGAAGCCCCACGACCAGCTGCCCATGAAGTTCCCACAGAACGTGTGGAATGAGCGGTTACTGACGTAGGCGGTTGTAACCTAGCATGAAGGTAAGCCTGGCGTATGGTCAGTTTTATCCATCTGGATAAAGTTTGTTTAGATGCTGGCCAACCCATCTTGGCAGCATCATAGAGAACAAATAACGTATCCGTCTTACGAACTGAAGACGTTCGGGTTACATAAACGCGTAACGCACGAACCACATCCAGAGTTCCAGACTGTGCTGTCAACACAGGAACTACTATTGGTTGATTGATGTGAAAAGATGACACTACCTTTGGTAAGAAGGCGGGATTCGTCCGAAGTTCCGCTCTGTCATCATGAAACACCAAATACGGTGGCTTGCATGACAAGGCACCCAAATCCGAAACACGCCTTGCCGAAGCTAAGGCTAAGAGAAAAATTGTTTTCCAAGTGAGAAACTTTATATCCACTTGTTGTAAGGGTTCAAAATATGAAGACTGTAAGAACTCCAAAACCAGATTCAAGTCCCATGGCGCTGTAGGTGGAATGAAAGGAGGCTGTACCCTGATTACACCTTGGAGAAAGGTGCGTATAGACGGCAATAGAGCCAATCGTCTTTGAAAGTAAATTGACAAAGCAGATACCTGCACCTTTAGTGTAGATAAACGCAAACCTCCATCTAAGCCTGATTGTAGAAACAACAAAAGGCGGCATAACTTGAAAGCTGATGTCGGAAATTTCCGAGCTTCACACCAACCTATATAGGCACGCCATATTCTGTAATAATGAGCTGCCGTAACCGGCTTCCTAGCTCGTAACATGGTTGGTATAACTGAATCTGGAATGCCCTCTCTTTTTAAGAGGGCGGTCTCAACAGCCACCCCGTCAAACGCAGCCGCGCTAAATCGGGGTAAAGAAAAGGACCCTGTTGTAACAGGTCTGGACGTATCGGGAGCGGCCACGGATCGTCTGCGAGTAATCCTCGAAGATCCGAGAACCAAGCTCTCCGAGGCCAATGAGGCGCCACTAGTATGACTGTGAGCGACTCTCCTTTGATCCGTTTTAGCACCAGAGGGAGCAGCGGAAACGGTGGAAACAGATACACCAGACTGTACGGCCACGCGACAGTGAGAGCATCCACCGCGACTGCCTTTGGATCTCTTGTTCTGGACACATACTGGGGCGTTTGATGATTGTGTCGAGATGCCATCAGGTCCACCTGAGGATAACCCCATCGCTGAACCAACATGTGAAACACTTCTGGATTTAATGACCATTCGCCTGGGTGAAGATCCCGACGACTGAGATAATCCGCTTCCCAGTTGTCCACTCCCGGAATGAACACGGCCGACAATATCACCTGGTGGTATTCTGCCCAATTGAGGATTCGAGCTACTTCCCGCATTGCCATGCGGCTTCTCGTTCCTCCTTGTTTGTTGATGTATGCGACCGCTGTCGCATTGTCCGACTGCACTTGGACAGGCTGAGAGCGAACCATGTGCACCGCTTGTCGTAGCGCATTGAAAATCGCGCGGAGTTCTAGAACATTTATTGACAGCAATTTTTCGTGATCCGCCCAGAGACCCTGGAGCTGACAATTTTGAATTACCGCTCCCCAACCTCTGAGACTGGCGTCCGTAGTTAGAATTATCCAATTGCAAACTCCGAACCGTCTTCCTGCGGTTAAATTGTGTTCCTTGAGCCACCATAGCAGAGAAACTCTTGCTATTGGTGACAACCTCACTCTGTGGTGAATCTGCAGATGCGAGCCCGACCACTGGGCAAGCACGTTCAGCTGAAATGGACGAGAGTGAAATCTCCCGAACTGAAGCGCCTCGAAAGCTGCCACCATTGTGCCTAACAGGCGAATGCACAAGTGTACCGACACTGTGCGTGGTTTGAGTACTAATTGTACTAGATGGCGTAGCATTTGTACTTTCTGTTGTGGTAGGTAAATCCTTTGATTGACCGTATCGAGAATCATACCTAGGAACTGAAGGCGTTGAGACGGAATCAGATGTGATTTCTTGAAATTGACAATCCAACCGTGGTGAACCAATACATTGTAAGTTAGCAGCGCATGTTGGGTAAGTATCTGTTGAGACGGAGCTTTGATGAGCAGATCGTCTAAATACGGAACTATCGTCACTCCCAGGGATCTGAGGTGAGCTATCATCACAGACATTACTTTGGTGAATACCCGAGGCGCTGATGACAGGCCAAACGGCAGAGCCTGAAACTGGTAATGGTTCTGGCGTATTGCAAATCGTAAGAATTTCTGATGAGGCTGCCAAATTGGAATGTGTAAGTACGCATCCTTGAGGTCTAGCGCAATCATAAATTCCTTGGTCTCTAACCCCGCAATCACCGACCGTAGAGACTCCATTTTGAATCTGTAGTAAGTTACGTACTGATTGAGGCCCTTTAAGTTCAATATTGGTCTGACTGAGCCATCCGGCTTCGGGACCACAAACAGGCTTGAATAATAACCCTGACCCTGTTGGTGTACAGGGACCGGAATCAACACTGCCGAATCCAGTAAGGACTGAATGGCAATTTGCAAAACTCTCCTCTTGTCGTCCGACAGAGGCAATCCTGTCTTGAAAAACCGCAGAGGCGGCAGACAGTCGAACTCTATTTTGTAACCTTTTAACACTAAATTGCGAATCCAGCCCTCCGCGGATGTGTGGAACCACGCCCCATGGAACGTCTGAAGGCGTGCTCCCACAATTGGAGAACCGAGATGGGCTGGTAACCCGTCATGCCACTGGCTTGTCGGTAACCTTAGCGTCTTGGCGAGTTGTGTTGGTTTGATGGAAACCACGTCCTCGACCACGTCTAGCAGGCGTGGCTGATCCTCTGCCACGTCCTCGAAAGGGCTGAGGTCTAAAGGATTTGAACGAAGGTCCAGCGTACCTTCTTCTTGGCGCAGGTGGAGGCAATGGTAAGAACACAGACTTACCTCCCGTAGCCTCCTTAATCCATGCGTCCAATTCTGGACCAAACAACTTCTTGCCATCGTAAGGCAACGCCTCTATACTTCGTTTGACCTCTGCCTCCGCTTGATAAGTACGCAGGTAGAGTGCTCTTCGTGCCGTAACTAGCGAAGATGAAATACGAGAAGTGAGCTGACAGACGTCAGTAGACGCTGTACAGAGATACTCTACAGCCTCAATCATTTGATTCACCTGAATTATCAGGTTTTCGTCATGTAAAGCCGATTTGAGTTCTGTAAGCCATATTATGAGCGCCTTAGTGACCCAAATGCCAACCAATCCAGGTCTTAGCATCACACCTGCTGCTACATACATGGATTTAAGCATAGTTTCTATCTTACGATCTGACGGATCTTTAAGCGTAGTAGCTGATGGCACTGGTATGGTTAATTTCTTGGTAAGCTTTGACACTGAAGAATCAACTATTGGTGGATTCTCCCATGTACCCGTTACCGATTCTGGAAACGGATAACTAGACTTAAATCTGCGAGGTATAGAAAACCGTTTATCTGGATTCTGTCTGGATTCTACTAACATCTGATTTAGAGAATCCGACACAGGAAAACTTACTGGCGTCTTCCGTCGTTTAGTAAATATGACCTGATCATTGGTGAGAGGCTGCTCAGCTTCAGGAAACCTTAGCGACTGCCGTACCGCTCTGATGAGATCATCAATGCCGGAACTGTTAACATCCTCGCCGTCTGACTCCACTTCGCCCTCCTCCCCCTCATCGTGTTCCGTGAGGTCTGGGATGGAATCGTCAGACTGCAACATAGCAGACACTGGAAAATCATAAGACATATGAAAATTATCCCGTTTGCCCAAAATGGATTTGGACCCTACGCAAGGCTGAGACGCCTCCGGTAGTTCTGGCGGTCTCACCCTAGACTCAGATCTTAGCGTTTCTCGCTCCAGACGAGCAGCGGTCATTTCAGTCTGAAATTTCTCCAGTACATTTACTAACATACCCCACGGAGGGTCCGGTGATGAAATTGGTTGCAAAACCGGAGCAGAAATGGTATTCTGAACGGAATCCACAAAACATACGTTACATGTGGTAGATCCAACCGGTAACACACTGCCACATACTTTGCAAATATGCTTTTTAGTTTTTGCTGGTGCCTTACTCATTATGGCGACAGACAATACAATACACAAAACACAGACACCTGCACGACTCAGTAAAATAGCAATAAGGTGGCTCTGTATATATATCTGGCCCAGTGCAATACACGTGGCCAGTACTATGAAATTTGATCCCAAATTCCCACGAACACCCCTGCGCCTCCGGTGGAGAAGAGATGTAGGACAGGAACGTTCTGGAATCACAGAGGAAGACACAGGAAGCTGTTAAAAATGGCTGCCCTGCTATACTTATACACATAATCACAGTGCATTCACTGATTATACTGTAACAATCCCTCTGCTGCTGCAGTATTTCACTGATATGTCCCCCCTGTAATGGCTGTTTATCTTATTACAGCGGCAGCGCAGCGTGTGGGCCCCCAGCGGGTATCGTAGAGCGCTACGTGTGTCCCAGCGGTGGGCTCCTATATATAGCGTGTCAGCTACCAAGGTAGCGCTGCTGTTCCGAGGTGCCTGGCCGGAGGCTGTGGCCTAACGGGCGGGTACCTGAGCGGGGAGAGCCGCGGCGCCTGCACGGAGGTCTGTGGCCGAACGTGTGGGCGCCTGAGTGGATAGAGCCGCTGCGCCTGCACGGAGGTCTGTGGCCGAACGTGCGGGCGCCTGAGAGGGGAGAGCCGCTGCGCCCGCACGGAGGTCTGTGACGAACGTGCGGGCGCCTGAGTGGAGAGAGCCGCGGCGCCCGCACGGAGGTCTGTGGACGAACGTGCGGCCGCCTGAGCGGGGTGGAATGGGCGGGCGCCTGAGCGGGAAGATGCCGGAGGCTGAGAGGGGAGAGCCGCTCCTTGCCGTCACCCAGCACTATGTCTCCACACGTCGGGGCGGCAGCGGGAGCTGACCGCCCCGTTTCACATACCTCACTCCTGCAGACGTGCGGAGGCTCCGACGGGGCTTTTCAGTAAGCGCCGGCCAGCCAGTGCAGGAGGATGTGAGGGCTGTGAGGGAGCTCTTTCAGAGAGGCCCGACACGCCCGTGCTGCAATCAGCAGCTGCACTATCCCTGACCCTGCCTTTTGGAAGGGGGACAGGGATGTGGTCAAACAGTAGAAAAAATAAAAATAAAAATAAATAAAAGTTTCTTCAACAAAACCGTGACTTCAGCTAAGCATGTGTTGCCACGTTCAGCACAGAAAAAACACTGAGTAAGTGCTCAGGGATATGGAGGGGTGGAGTGTTACTAAATTTAAATATTCAGTGCTGTGTTCCTACGGAAGCCCGTCCATATCCCAAGAGTACTCCAGTGACCCCTAGTGGATGAAAAAGAAATGCAGGGGACGTGGAGGAGGGGGAAGGGGCGATTCTCAGAATGATACAAAAACATAGTATAGCAAATTATTTCATTTTAAAAACTTCTTGCTTGCATTTTATTTCAACAGATATCTCAGATCCTATATGCTCCTCACCTCTGGTGAAGGGGCGGTTTCAAGTGTTCTGAATGCCAACGGCTACTAAATGGGGCCAGACAGAGCAATTCAATTGTTGCTCTGTTCGGATGGCATCTGGTGGCCGCCGGCATGATAAACACTTGAATTACTGTTATGGTGTTCTGTCATTTTGACAGGCTGGTAACTAGTTTTGTTAAAAATGGGCAAAGATAAAAAAAAAAAATATAGTGGCCATGATAGGGACAGCCAATTGGAGGTATTTTATCAATTGCCCAAATTGATGCGGGATTGCCTTACAAGTATCGATACAAAATTAATTCACGTTAGTAATACTGATACACTCATTTACTGATATGCAACACTGCACATACGAAGTAGACATCTGCACTAAATCCAGGTTCCAATCAGAAGACACCGAGAAGTTCTTGGTGTCTCTAGATAGGCTCTATCAGAGAATCGCAAAAAAAAAAAGAAAAAAAAAAAACACAACCAAAAGACTGGATATCAAACGATGGGGCAGATGTATTAACCTGGAGAAGGCATAAGGAAGTGATAAACCAGTGATATGTGCAAGGTGATAAAGGCACCAGCCAATCAGATCCTAACTGTTAATTTACATATTGGAGCTGATTGGCTGGTGCCTTTATCACCTTGCACATATCACTGGTTTATCACTTCCTTATGCCTTCTCCAGGTTAATACATCTGCCCCAATATCCCTAAACCAGAGCTTCTCAAATCCAGTCCTTGTGACACACGCAATCAATGGCTCAGTCCATCACACTGCTGCTTCGTATACTTTTTAACTTTAATAGAAAATAATCTAGTAAAAAATAAAAAGTCCATAGCTAAATTGCTCTCAAAAGAAGACATTAAAAAAAAGTGTAGACATCACTATAACGAAAACTAATAACACAACTAAAGAATAACACCACAACACAATGCTGAAGAAATCATATGTGGTTTCCACAATAGGTTACTTAAGATATGGAAATGTCCACATCAGTTCTGCACTCAAATCAAAACCCTTCTATAACAGCAATCATAGCCAACAAAAGCTTACTATCTTCTGCAGATGTTCTGAAAAACTAACTTATACAATTACCTGAACATTAAAAAGCAAATAGACGAGGACCTTAAACTTCAAGTTAACACATAGCCATATTGCAAACTTACTTTTACAATGGGTCTGACAATTTAAAAAGACAATCAATTGAACAAATAAATGCAGAACACACATTTCTGAAATAAAGAGTTGACACATCATAATACCATACACAATAAGAGTGACAGTTTGCCAGACACGGTTGTGGTGAGTTTAAACTTAAATCAACCAGAGAACTTTAAATCTGATAACTGAAAAAGAGATCCATGATCAGTTTATCCTCTTGTATTTCAGTAGCGCATACTATTTCTATTCACAATCAGCCATGACAATTACATTTACCTGTCGCGATCTTGGTCTTCCAGGAGAAAATTTCCTTTTGGTGATAGCTGGCTTACCCATGCCAATTTTCGGAGCTACTGATATATAGGTTGTTGGGAAGCCATTTGCTGTGCTAAAACTATGTGCTGGAGTTTGACTCTGAAATATGTCGTTAGAAGAATGGAAGTCGATGGAAACTGCTGGTGAGGATGACACACTGGTTTTACTGGTATCGACAGAGGTGGCTGGGGAATCCATTCCGTAAGGAGACTTCAGAGCTTTCTCCCCGAAAGGTGAACTAGTTTCTGTAGAAGTCTCACTGTTAGGAGTTGCTTCCTTGTGCTGAAGATCGCAGGTGTCGGCAACTAGCGGATAATCCTTTTTTGTTGAAATGTGTTGGTGACCCCTTGTTATATCAAAGTGCTCGTCTAGCTTTGTATAAGTATCATCTGTGAGCTCAGACTTGGAAGGCGATTTACAAGAATCCTCCAGGGCGCGTGAAATAGTCTGTGGTTCACTTGTGGCCTCCATGGGACTTTGAGATTCTTGTTGCTGATTTGCTTCTTCGTGAAGACACTGCGGTGACATCATCCTCTCACTTGCATCCTTACCTACCACCTCTGCTGGTACAATCTGCACCGTGTCTGCTGACTGAGACATGTCCATGCTGTCCGCTTCCACTTGACAGGAAACCTCACTTTCCACATCTGCTTTCTCATTCTGTTCTGTGGTCTCTGTTCAAAGAACGATTTTTAAGAAAATTATTAATTGCCCTGAACTCATTGTTAAGGGTTTATAATATCTGCTTAATTGGGAAAAGAGATAACGTACCAAAGCTTAACTCATAAAACAATGAATGAAATCTAGACACAGGGAACTCTCACTAACATTTTTTTCTCTCTCAGCTTTAGCGGAAATTTATGGTTAAACTAACCAAAAAAAAAAAAAGAAAAAGGAAAAATAAAGAAAAGAAAAAACACGGCCCACACACACACACTTGCCTGGAAAAATGAAATATAAATATGCCATCAAGTAGAGTAGAAGGTCCCCAATATGATATCTATGTTAACTATAGGGCCAGAGTTAGGGCAAAACGACTAATGTAATAAACAAAATTTGTCATAAAATAAAAAGTGAACAACAAATAAAATAAATGAAAATACCTTCATCAGGACACATTAATGCTGCTTCTGGAGCAATATCGTTGTGATTAAGTGCTTCATCTTGAAAATAAGATTTTACTTACCGATAAATCTATTTCTCGTAGTCCGTAGTGGATGCTGGGGACTCCGTCAGGACCATGGGGAATAGCGGGCTCCGCAGGAGACAGGGCACATCTAAAAAGCTCTTTAGGTCACATGGTGTGTACTGGCTCCTCCCCCTATGACCCTCCTCCAGGCTTCAGTTAGGTACTGTGCCCGGACGAGCGTACACAATAAGGAAGGATCTTGAATCCCGGGTAAGACTCATACCAGCCACACCAATCACACCGTACAACTTGTGATCTGAACCCAGTTAACAGTATGATAACAAAACGAAGTAGCCTCTAAGAAGATGGCTCACAACAATAGTAATAACCCGATTTTTTTGTAACAATAACTATGTACAAACATTGCAGACAATCCGCACTTGGGATGGGCGCCCAGCATCCACTACGGACTACGAGAAATAGATTTATCGGTAAGTAAAATCTTATTTTCTCTAACGTCCTAGTGGATGCTGGGGACTCCGTCAGGACCATGGGGATTATACCAAAGCTCCCAAACGGGCGGGAGAGTGCGGATGACTCTGCAGCACCGAATGAGAGAACTCCAGGTCCTCTTTAGCCAGAGTATCAAATTTGTAAAATTTTACAAACGTGTTCTCCCTTGACTACGTAACTGCTCGACAAAGTTATAATGCCGAGACTCCTCGGGCAGCCGCCCAGGATGAATGCCACCTTCCTTGTGGAATGGCATCTACATATTTCGACTGTGACAGGCCTGCCACAGAATGTGCAAGCTGAATTGTACTACAAATCCAGCGTGCAATAGACTGCTTAGAAGCAGACGCACCCAGCTTGTTGGGTGCATACAATATAAACAGCAAGCCGTCCTAACTATATATATATATATATATATATATTTATTTTTAGGGCCCTGACAACGTCTAGTAACTTGGAGTCCTCCAAGTCCCCAGTAGCCTCAGGCACCACAATAGGTTGTTTCAGGTGAAAACGCTGACACCCCTTTAGGAAGAAACTGGAGACGAGTCCCAGTTCTGCCCTGTTCAAATGGAAAATTATAATATGGGCTTTTGTAAGACACAGCCGCCCATTCTGACAATCGCCTGGCCGAGGCCAGGGCTAACAACATGGTCACTTTCCATGTGAGATATTGGTCAACAGCATGGTCACTTTCCATGTGAGATATTTCAAATCCACAGATTTGAGCGGTTCAAACCAATATGATTTTAAGGAATCCCAACACTATGTTGAGATCTCACGGTGCCCCTAGAGGCACAAAAAAAACTGTATATGCAATACACCCTTTATAATCTGGACTTCAGGAACTGAAGTCAATTTTTTTTTCTGGAAGAAAATCTACAGGGCCGAAATTTAAATCTTAATGAACCCCAATTTGAGGCTCAAAACACTCCTGTTTTCAGGAAGTGCAGAAATCGACCTAGTTGAATTTCCTTCGTGGAGCCTTCCTGGCCTTACCCACGCAACATATTTTCACCACATGTGGTGATGACGTTGTGCGGTCACCTCCTTCCTGGCTTTAACCAAGGTAGGTATGACCTCTTATGGAATGTCTTTTCCCTTCAGGATCCGGCATTCAACCGCCATGCCGTCACACGCAGCCGCGGTAAATCTTGGAATATACATGGTACTTGCTGAAGCAAGTCCTATCTTAGCTCCCCAGGCCCTTAGTCCTCTGTGAGCATCTCTTGAAGTTCCGGGTACCAAGTCCCTCTTGGCCAATCCGGAGCCACTAGTATAGTTCATACTCCTCTATGTCTTATAATTCTCAATACCTTGGTTATGAGAAACAGAGGAGGGAACACATACACTGACTGGTACACCCACGGTGTTACCAGAACATCCACAGCTATCGCCTGAAGGTCTCAAGACCTGGCGGAATACCTGTCCCGTTTTTTGTTCGGGCGGGACGCCATCATGTCCACCTTTGGTCTTTGCCAACGGTCCACAATCATGCTGAAAAACTTCCCTATGAAGTTTCCACTCTCCCGGGTGGAGGTAATGCCTGCTGAGGAAGTCTGCTTCCCAGTCGTCCACTCCCGGAAAGAACACTGCTGACAGTGCTATCACATGATTTTCCGCCTAGCGAAAAATCCTTGCAGTTTTGACACTGCCCTCCTGCTTCTTGTGCCGCCCTTTCTGTTTACGTGGGCGACTGCCGTGATGTTATCCCACTGGATCAATACCGGCTGACCTTGAAGCAGAGGTCTTGCTAAGTTTGGAGCATTATATATTTGCTCTAAGCTTATTTATGCGGAGAGAATTCTCCAGACTTAATCACACTTCCCTGGAAATTTTTTCCTTGTGTGACTGTTCCCCAGCCTCTCAGGCTGGCCTCCGTGGTCACCGGCATCCAATCCTGAATGCCGAATCTGCGGCCCTCTAGAAGATGAGCACTCTGTAATCACCACAGGAGAGACACCCTTGTCCTTGGATATAGGGTTATCCGCTGATGCATCTGAGGATGCGATCCGGACCATTTGTCCAGCAGATCCCATTGAAGAGTTCTTGCGGGAAATCTGCCGAATGGAATTGCTTCGTAATAAGCCACCATTTTTACCAGGACTCTTGTGCAATGATGCACTGACACTTTTCCTGGTTTTAGGAGGATCCCGATTATCTCGGATAACTCCCTGGCTTTCTCCACTGGGAGAAACACGTTTTTCTGGACTGTGTCCAGAATCATCCCTAGGAACAGTAGACGTGTCGTCGGAAAAAGCTGCGATTTTGGAATATTTAGAATCCACTCGTGCTGTCGTAGCACTACTTAAGATAGTGCTACTCCGACCTCCAACTGTTCTCTGGACCTTGCCCTTATCAGGAAAGCGTCCATGTTTCTTTTAAGAAAATTCATCATTCCGGCCATTACCTTGGTAAAGACCCGGGGCGCCGTGGACAATCCAAACGGCAGCGTCTGAACTGATAGTGACAGTTCTGTACCAGGAACCTGAAGTACCCTTGGTGAGAAGGGCAAATTTGGACCTGTAGGTAAGCGTCCCTGATATCCAGTGACACCATATCGTCCCCTTCTTCCTGGTTCGCTATCACTGCTCCGAGTGACTCCATCTTGATTTGAACGCTTGTATGTAAGTGTTCAAATATTTCAGATCTCACCGAGCCGGTTGGCTTCAGTACCACAATATAGTGTGGAATACTACCCCCTTCTGTAAAAGGGGTACTTTGATTATCACCTGCTGGGAATACAGCCTGTGAATTGTGTGAGGGGGAGACGTCTCGAATTTCTAATGTACACCTGGGATACTACATGTAGGATCCCGGAGTTCCCTTGCGAGTGAGCCCACTGCGTGCTGAAACTCTTGAGATGACCCCCTACCGCACCTGAGTCCGCTTGTACGGCCCCAGAGTTATGCTGCGGACTTGGCAGAAGCTGTGAGGGGCTTCTGTTCCTGGGAATGGGCTGCTTGCTGCAGTCTTCTTCCCTTTCCTCTACCCCTGGGCAGATATGACTGGCCTTTGCCCGCCTGCCCGTATGGGGACGAAAGGACTGAGACTGAAAAGACTGTGTCCTTTCTTGCCGATATGTGACTCGGGGTAACAAAAGGTGGATTTTTCAGCTGTTGCCATGGCCACCAGGTCCAATGGACCGCCCCTTTATACAGCAATACTTCCATATGCCGTCTGTAATCTGCCTCACCTGACCACTGTCGTGTCTTCGTCTGGCAGATATGTACATCACATTTACTCTTGATGCCAGAATACAATATATGCCTCTGCGCATCACGCATATATAGAAATGCATCCTTAAAATGCTCTATAGTAAATAAAATCTTGTCCCTGTCAAGGGTATCAAAATTTTCAGTCAGGAAATCCGACCAAGCCCCCTCAGCGCTGCACATCCATGCTGAGGCGATTGCTGGTCGTAGTATAACACCAGTATGTGTGTATATACTGTTATGATATTTTCCAGCATCCTATCAGCTGGCTCCTTGAGGCGGCCGTATCTGGAGACGGTAACGCCATGTTTTTACAAGCGTGTGAGCGCCTTATCCACCCTAAGGTGTGTTTTCCAACTCGCCCTTACTTCTGGCGGGAAAGGGTATACCGCCCATAACTTTCTATCGGAGGAACCCCACGTATCATCACACACTTCATTTAATTTATCTGATTCAGGCAAAACTACAAGTAGTTTATTCCCACCCAACAAAATACCCTTATTTGTGGTACTTGTGGTATCAGAAATATGTAACACCTCCTTCATTGCCCTTAACATGTAACTTGTGGCCCTAAAGGAAAAATACGTTTGTTTCTTCACCGTCGACACTGGGGTCAGTGTCCGTGTCAGTGTCTGTCGACCGACTGAGGTAAATGGGCGTTTTTACAAGCCCCTGACGGTGTCTGAGACGCCTGGACCAATACTAATTTGTCCGCCGGCTGTCTCATGTCGTCAACCGGCTTGCAGCGTGTTGACATTATCACGTAATTCCATAAGTAAGCCATCCATTCATGTGTCGACTCCCTAGAGAGTGACATCACTATTACAGGCAATTTGCTCCGTCTCCTCACCAACATTTTCCTCATACATGTCGACACACACGTACCGACCTATAGCACACACACAGGGAATGCTCTGATAGAGGACAGGACCCACTAGCCCTTTGGGGAGACAGAGGGAGAGTTTGCCAGCACACACCAAAATGCTATAATTATACAGGGACAACCTTTATATAAGTGTTCCTCCCTTATAGCATTTAATATATATTTATATCGCCAAATCATTGCCCCCCCTCTCTGTTATAACCCTGTTTCTGTAGTGCAGTGCAGGGGAGAGCATGGGAGCCTTCCCCTCAGCCTTTCTGTGAGGGAAAATGGCGCCTGTGTGCTGAGGAGAATAAGCTCCGCCCCTTTCTCGGCGGGCTTTTCCTCCCGGTTTTTTTAATACTGGCCTGGGTTAAAATACATACATATAGCCTTAATGGCTATATGTGGTGTATTTCTTTTGCCAAATTAGGTATTTATATTGCTGCCCAGGGCGCCCCCAGCAGCGCCCTGCACCCTCCGTGACCGTGTCAGTGAGCCTGTGAGACAACAATGGCGCACAGCTGCAGTGCTGTGCGCTACCTCTATGAAGACTGAGAAGCCTTCTGCCGCCTGTCACCGGACCTCCGTCTCTGCCGTCTTCAGCGTCTGTAAGGGGGATCGGCGGCGCGGCTCCGGGACGAACCCCAGGCTGACCTGTGTTCCGACTCCCTCTGGAGCTCAGTGTCCAGTAGCCTAAGACTTCAATCCTCCTGCACGCAGGTGAGTTGCAAGTCTCTCCCCTAAGTCCCACGTTGCAGTGATCCTGTCGCCAGCAGGTATCACTGATTAGTTTAAACCTAAAAAAGACTTTTCTAAACAGCTCTATAAGAGAGCCATCCAGGTTGCACCCTACTCGGCCGGGCACAGAAACCTAACTGAAGCCTGGAGGAGGGTCATAGGGGGAGGAGCCAGTACACACCATGTGACCTAAAGAGCTTTTTAGATGTGCCCTGTCTCCTGCGGAGCCCGCTATTCCCCATGGTCCTGACGGAGTCCCCAGCATCCACTAGGACGTTAGAGAAATGTAATTTTTCCACCTGTATCTACTTGAATCTCATCTGTGCAAACTGAATTAATAAAATGTAGTTATTTCACTAATGTGACACATGATGCTGCGTTCCCTTTACTTTATATATTTTATTTAAAACTGTCACTCAGAGCTATAGGGAAAGCAAAAAGAAAAGAAAAACCGTAACATGTCATCTGCTGCTGTATTTTTCTATATACTATAACAAAACTGAAGAACACATTAGACACATTCTTACTAATGAACAGAGTAACGCAAACCATTACATTCCTCTTAATACACAAAACACATCTCCTCTATCTTTTGAACCATCAATACAAAACAAGCGATAATGAATGTAATGCTGGCCATACACTAGGTCGATATCGTGTATGAATACACGATATCGACAAGTCATTCGACCCATCGCGCATGTTTTGGGTTTGAATACGTTGCGATGAGCAGCCCCCGCGGGTCGTACATCGCATCAACTCACAAGTGCTGCACATACTGTATGATCAGTCAATCCCAACCGCCGGCAATTGCGGAGGTACGATAGATCATAAGCTACTAAAGCACCGTACGATCTATCGCATGCCCAGTGGCTGGCAGGATCGTTGTACGACTCACACATATACATAGACTATACATAACCAGTATGAACCTAAAATGTTTAATAGGGATCAAAGCACCAATCGCTACAAGTATTTATAGAAGGGGAAATATGCGAGGTCTGTAAGCACACAGAAGTGTCCCTTTACCACAAGCATATTAGGGGATTATAAATATCTCCTAAACAGAGATGTGAAAGCAGGACAACTTGTGTACACAAACACTTGCAGATAATGGTCTTTTGATGTGACTAGATCTTAATGGATTTTAAGGCAGTCTCCCCATAAAGCCCGTAACAACAAAATTAGTGAAGGAATCAGACATGCCTCTAACATACACCCACCCAGCCTATTTCACTCCTGGAAAGCAAAACAGACATTTGGGAACTCAGTAGTACGGTGAAAAAATTATAGTACAGTTCATATATATTACCTGTCACTGTCCTCCATAATCCTAAATATACCATGACCAGGTCTGTAACAGAATACTTACTGGTGCCAGCTTCTGTAATATCCATTTCTATACATTCTTCCCCTGTGTCATTCTCAATTTCCAGTTGTTTACACAATGTGCAGATATAGTCATCTTTTAATTGATCATCTAAATAATCCGGACATTTTTCACAGTCTAAATGTATCCACCTGGAGAATCAGAACACCACAATATCAAACACAGTCAATAAAACATGCTATAGATTACATTTCAATGTGCACCTTTACTGCCAACTAAAGGTTGTGGCTGTTTGTGAATCATCTGAAACAGGTGTCTAAGGTGATCGCATTCAACTCGCTCACTGCAGAAACACAAGGCAGAAATTGTAAGATATTTAACAAATCTAGATGGCATTGGACAGGGGGATGTCGTTATGTTACCGGCGGTCAGGGGACCGCTGGTCACATTTCCTCCCCTACATCCCGCACCCTCACATTCCCGATGGTTGGCATGCCGACCAACAGGGACTATTACCAGGTCCCGCAAAGGGCTTGTTGCACTCGCCCCCTGGCATTCCGCTGTCTGGATGCCGGCGTCGGTATGATGACCGGCTGTTTACTGAACGCCGGTCGCGCAATATACACCCGGACAGGGATCCTCTAATCAGGACTAATGGTTTCACGACAGCCATGTAAATGATCTACACAAATAGATTAAGCCAATTGTTCCTGATGGTGTAGTGAGACATTTGGGATAAGAATACATGCCTTAGACCAGTGGTTTCCAAACTTTTTTGAATCACGGCGCCCTAGAATATCATCATTTTTTTCACGGCACCCCTAGGCCAAAATTTTCTTATTGAGAAATTTAGAAAGAAATATTACATTAAGTAGATCGCATTTATGTCATCCTTAGGGTCAGTTGTGTGGTGAGGGACAAGATTTGCTTCTGTTTGGCCACATATTTTATGACTGGCAGCCACCAGCACTGGTTTTGCCTATTATATTGACCATGAATAATTTGAATTGGTCCTGGACCACCAACCCAGGGCACCTCCGCAAGTGTCCCGAGGCACCCCAGGGAGCCACGGCACACAGTTTGGGAACCTCTGCCTTAACCAAAGGATGACTTATATCGCTTTCAGACATTTGAACCGGGAATTTGCTGGGTCTAGCAAGCCAGCAAATTCCCGGGTCTCATCTCTACGACCCCGTTCAGTAACAGGGTCATGGACCTGGGAATTAGTCCAGGGTTGTCTCCTTTCACACATGCAGAAATCCTGGGTTGATGAGCGTTTATGTGCAAAACCCGGGATCGGCTTTCATGTGCAAAAGGGATATAAAAGACATTTTCAAGGCATTTTTTTTTAATGGCACCCAAACAAGACAGTGTATAATTTTTAAACTAGAAATGGTGGCAGTCATGCATTACGTACATGTAGCATTCAATGTGAAAATAAAATATACACTCATGTGCCAGAGAAACGTTGACACCTGTCCAGTAACAAACAGGTCCCCCTTTTAATTGGAGTGCAGAAGCAATACACCTGGGCATGGACTCCTCAAGCTCTCTGAATATCTGTGTAGATACTGTACACCAAGCCTCCTGAATAATGGTCCACAATTCCTTAATATCCTCCTCTGGTGGAAACCTGCCATTGTTGGCATGTTGAACTGTTTCTTACATGTGTTCTATTGGGTTCAAATACAGGTATTGTAATGGTTTATTTTAAACAAAAGCAAAATGAAATCAATCCCTCAGCTCTGTAAAGAAAGTTCCTCATACTTTATGTAATACAACTAAGAAAGTTACCTTTTGCACATCTGACAGTGCAACATGTCTTTCTGCATATCTGGCTGGAGGGGCTTATCACAAAGCGGGCAAGGTAAGCTGGCTTGCTGTTGGAAACAATTGTCGCATATCAAACAGTTCAGATACCACTGACGACT
This sequence comes from Pseudophryne corroboree, assembly GCF_028390025.1. Taxonomy (NCBI): domain Eukaryota; kingdom Metazoa; phylum Chordata; class Amphibia; order Anura; family Myobatrachidae; genus Pseudophryne; species Pseudophryne corroboree. The sequence goes on from NC_086448.1 coordinate 165,409,017, forward strand.
GGTCCGTGTACCACATTCTGCACATATTCTGCAGTTCTGCCAAGGAAAAATGATGGCTCGATTAAATATCCATATAGCATTAGACAGTTGAAATATCAGAAGGAAAAAAGTATTTTCTTTAAGCATTTTTTTTTTTAAAGTAAATTAGTCTATTAGTGCTTAACTTTGTATACATTTTAAATCTTTCACACCACAAATGCCAGATCCCACCCGGGAATTGGAAACGGGTCCTTTCCGGGTAGGATCTGGCATATGTAGTAAACGGGGTCCCATCGACCCGGGAACCCGTTTACGCTGCCACTAATCCGGTATTTAACCCGGGAATAACACTGTTTTATTCCCGGGTAAAAAAGTTGGATTGGTAGTGTCGGAACAGGACAAACCTGTCGGGTTTTGCCACGGCACTAATGGGGACTAGCTGAGACTTTTGTGGAGGAGGTTAGTGTGCGCACAGGCTGTGCAGCCAGTAACTAGCGGTGCCGCCGCCAAGCGGGACTTCCAGACCACAGCTGACAGGTAGGAAAATGGCTGCTCCCCTCTCCGGCGCTGAAACTACAGCTGCTGCAGAGACACTGGGTGGTCAGTCGCGGGACCAGGAGACGGGCTCCGTTTTAGCAGCATGGCGGGATAACGGGAGCGCCGGGAGGAGGTCAGAAGAAGCCCGTGACACGCTGATTGCTCCGGGCCTTCCCCTGACTCTAGCCGCGGTCGCAGACTTTTAGATCTTTTCAGACTCTGTCAATCTATCAGAAAAGTCGGATTGGCATTGTCGGGAACGGCCAAATCCGAAAGGATTTGGCCGAGCACTGAATGCTTGTTGGAAAGGATCTGACTCTTATTGAATATACCCCTATGTGTTGCCGCTAAATCTATTATCAATGAACACCCTCAAATCCTTTTCTAATACAGTTCCCCTATTTTTTCGCAATTTAATTGGTAGGTTGCATGTTTATTCTTAGTCCCAAGGAGCATACCTTTACATTTTTCCACAGTAAACCTCATACACCATTTCATTGCCCAAGCTTCCAGTTTAAATAAATCGATCTGAAGAGACTCCATATCTGACTTGATTACCCGACATATTTTAGTATCGTATGCAAAAATGTATACTGTGCTTTCTAGTCCTTCTCCTAAATCATTAATAAATATATTTAACAATAGTGGCCCAAGCACAGTACCCTGCAGTATTCCACTAATTACTTTAGCCCAGGTGGAAACATCGCACTACTCACCACTCGGTGTTCCCTGTTATCAAGTCAATTACTCACCCATGTACAAATAATGTCTCCTAAACAGAGCTCCGTTAATTTGAAAAATGAACCTCATGTTAGGTACTGTGTCAAAAGCTTTTCAAAATCCAGATAAACCACATCTATTGCGTTACCCTGGTCGAGACTGTTGCTTAATATCTCATAGAAGCTAATCAAATTAGTTTGGCATGACCTATTTCTCGCAAAACCATGCTGGTTATTAATAGCATGCAAAGATCTCCAAGTAATCCTGTATGCTGTCCCTTAGTAAACTTTCCAATAGTTTCCCCTCTATTGTTGTCAGGGGTGTAGCATGAGCACCGGGGTCCCAACCGCCGGCATACCGACAGCTGTGCGAGTGCTAATGAGCCCCTTGCAGGCTCACTGCGCTCGCCACGCTGCAGGCACTGTATTTATTCTCCCTCCAGGGGGGTCGTGGACCCCCAAGAGGGAGAACATGTGTCGGCATGCCGGCGGTCGGGATCCCATTGCCGGTATGCTAGTAGCCGGGATCCCGGCCGGCGGTATACTGAAGACGACCCGTTGTCAGACTAACCGGTCTATAGTTACCAGAATGAAGTTTAACACCCTTTTTAAATATTGGGACTACATCCACGATATGCCAGTCCTTTGGTACCATGTCTGATCTAAGTGACTTGGTGAAAATCAGATATAGTAGCCTTGCTATTTCAGCATTTAGCACCATCAGAACCCTAGGATGAAGGCCATCTGTACCAGGAGATTTATTAGTCTTAATTTTTTTAATCGTTCATGGACGACTTTCTCAGACAGATAAGTATTAAGCAATGGGCCTTTATCAATACTATTGTTGTTACTCACTAATCCCACAAACTGGACCTCTCTAGTAAACACTGATGAGAATAATGTGTTCAATATTTCAGTTTTCTTTGTCGTCAATTATCAGGAATCCCGGTTTGCTTTTTAATGGTTCTATATTCTCTTTTTTTTTAGCCTATTACCATTTATGAACGTAAAGATTTTTTTAGGGTTCGTTTTACTCTCTTAAGCGATTTGCTTTTCGTTTTCTATTTTAGCTGCTCAGATTTCATTTTTGCATTTTTTGTTACATTCCTTGTAGTACTGAATGACTCCGCCTTCCCGTCTGATTTGAAAGCTTTGAATGCTCACCTCTTTTAATCCATTTCTTTTAACTTTTTTGTTTAACCACATTGGTTGGAATTTCATATTCTTATTTTTACTGCCCAAGGGCATGCACTTATGAGTATATTTGCCTAGCATTGTTTTAAAAAAAATCTCACATTTCGGCTGTGTTTTTTCCCTGAAACAAAGTCCCCCAATCTATGTCCTTTAGTGCGTGTTTCAGCATTTTAAAATTGCCTTTTTTTAAAGTTAAGAGTCTTAGTTGTACCCTTAGAGTGCTGCTTTTGAATGCTAATGTCGAATGTGATATTATGATCACTGTTACCCAAGGTCTTGCCTACTGCGGTATTCGCTATTATCTCCATGTTGTTAAGTTAGTACCAGGTGCAGTATAGTCCCTATTCTGGTTGGTTCATCGACTATTTGCAACAAGTAGTTATCCTTCAGCATATTTAAGAACCTTTTACCCATAGCTTTATTACATGATTCGCTGGCCCAATTTATGTCCGGATAATTAAAGTCCCCAATGATCAGGACCTCCCCCAGCCCTGCAGCTTTCTCAATTTGCATCAAGAGTTGCACTTCCTCAGTCACACTAATATCAGGTGGTTTATAGTTTTTTTTGTACTTTTCTTTCCCATAGAAATTTCAATCCATAATGTCTCCGCAATATCTCCAGTTCCCTCGTAAATGTCCTCCTTTAAGTATGGTTTTAGAAATGGTTTAACATAAAGACATACACCACCCCAACTTTTAATAGCCCTGTCTCTCCTGAAAAAATAAATAAAAAGGGATTTTTGTTACTTACCGTAAAATCTGTCTCTGATTCCATCTGGGGGACGCTGCGTACTTACTTACTTAATGGGGTTAGAGTGTGTGGGATGGGAGTTTGGCACAGAGCCTATAGAAACTAACTCCTCCCCCCTCTAAACCCTTCCAACTCCTCCCCCTCTAAACCCTCCCATCTCCAGCCTGACTAGCAGATCACCTCAGTTTACGTTTAGCAAAGCCGGAAGAGACAGAATAGAACCAATAAACCAGACAAAACTACGGGAGGGATCGCAGCGTCCCCCAGATGGAATCAGAGAAAGATTTTACGGTAAGTAACAAAAATCCCTTTTTCTCTTTCATCCATCTGGGGGACGCTGCGTACTTACTAATGGGATTTCCCAAAGCAAGCTAATGAGGAGGGAGATACAGACGGCATAGCTGTCTGTAAAATTTGACGCCCAACAGAGGCAGTCTCCAAACCAAAAGCATGAAACCGGTAAAACTTAGTGAAGGCATGCACGGACGACCAGGTTGCCACCCTACACAGCTGCTCGAAGGAACCACCACCGCGAACAGCCCAGGAATCTCAAACAGCCCTAGTCGAATGAGCCCTCAATGAGTCAGGAACAGGCAACGCCAAAGAAATATAAGCCTGACTAATAACAGAAGTAACCCAGCGTGCCACCGTGTTCTTAGAGGCCGGCCAGCCACTCTTGGTTGCACCGATCAAAACCAACAAGGTACCCGTATGACGAATATCCTTAGTACGGGACAAATAAATTCGTAAGGCTCTAACAACATCTAAACTCTAAATGACAATCCTGTCCAGAAGAGTCCGGAACAAACGCTGGAAGGACTATGGCCTGATACATATGGAAAGCCGACAACCCTTGGCAAGAAGGAAGGCTTCGTACGTAAGACCACTTGATTTTCATGAAAGACCAACAAAGGCGGTCTGCAAGAAAGCGCCGCTATTGGAAACACAGCTGGCCGAAGCAATGGCCAAGAGAAAAACTTTAGAGTAAGATAGCGAAGCTCAACAGAGTCCAGCGGCTCAAATGGAGGCTTCTGGAGCGCCTGAAGAACCAGATTTAAATCCCACAGTGGAACCGGAGGAACAAAAGGAGGCTGAATCCTGACTACACCCTGAAGGGATGTTTGAACCTCCTGAATGAGAGCCAATCTGTTCTGAAAAAGAACCGACAATGCCGACATCTGTCCCTTAAGGGAAGACAAACGAAGTCCTTTAGTCAGACCATCCTGAAGGAAGGATAACAGGCGAGGTAAATGAAAGAGGTGCGGTGACAACCCACGTCTTTCACACCAAGCAATGTAAATACACCATACTCTGTGATAAATATGAGAGGTGACTGGTTTTCTAGCCTGAAGCATAGTCTTCACCACCAGTCGAGATAACCCTTTTGCTCTTAAAATGCTGGATGCAAGAACCAAGCCGTCAAAGCCAGACAATTTAAATCGTGATGCTGACAAGGACCTTGTAACAGGAGATCGGGTCGCAGGGGCAGATGGAATGGTTCCTTGGTCACCATGCTGCGGAGAAGAGTGTACCACTGACAACGAGGCCAGTTTGGTGCTACAAGAATGACCGGAAAACCCTCTCTCCGGATGCGTTGAAGTAGACGCGGTATCAAGGTTATTGGTGGAAACACATATCCCAGTCGAAATTGCCACGGAGCGGTTAATGCATCGATTAGTGTTGCTTGAGGGTCCTGAGTTCGCGAACCATACCGAGAAGCTTTCGGTTTAGACAGGATTCCATGAGATTGATGTCGGGTGGTCCCGACAGAGACACCAGGGCCAGAAAGACCTCCTGATGAAGTTCCCATTCTCCCGGATGAATCGTGTGACGGCTTAAGAAATCCGCTTCTCAGTTGTCAACTCCTGGAATGTGAACTGCGGAGATGGTCGGAACCCACCTTTCTGCCCACTGTAAGAGATGGGCGACCTCCTGCATGGCTCTCCAACTGCGAGTTCCGCCCTGTTTGTTTATGTAAGCCACCGCCGTGGAGTTGTCCGATAGAATTCGCACTGGATGACCTTGGACTCCGTTTTGTACCTGAAGTAGAGCATATCGAATTGCTCTTAACTCGAGAATGTTGATCGGTAACATCGATTCTTGACCGTTCCAGAGACCTTGGAAGTGCTGAGATTGAAACACCGCCCCCCAACCGACTAGGCTGGCATCTGTGGTGACCATCATCCAAGACCAAACAGCGAACGGTGCACCCTTGGTTAGATTGGGACTGTGAAGCCCCCAATGGAGAGACTGTCGAGTCCGAACCGACAGCCGGCACAATTACAAGTCCAGATGTGGACTTGTTTGATTCCAAGAGCCCAGAATCTGAGCCCGAAGGGCCCGAGCACGGAATCTGGCATATGGTACTGCTTCGAACGATGCCACCATCTTGCCCAACACCTGCATACATCGGGGGACCGAGACCCCTGGCAATAGTAAGAGGGAGCAGACTCTGGATTGCAGATCCTGAAGACTGCCCTGAGGAAGAAAACCTTCTGACGTCCTGTGTCGAACAGGAGACCTAGGAAAATCATCTCCTGAGAGGGAATCAAGGAAGATTTCCAGAAATTCACAATCCATCCGAAGGATTGGAGAGTGTCCGTGGTGCGTTGTAGATGTTGAAGAAGGTCTGGTGACGGAGCCTTTATCAACAAATCGTCCAGGTAAGGAGTAATGTTGACCCCCTGACATCTGAGGATCGCCACCACGTGACCCAATATTTTTGTAAATACCCGAGGGGCCGTGGAAAGACCGAAATGAAGAGCCCGAAACTGGAAATGCCAAGGGCCTAGTGCGAACCTCAACAGTTGTTGAAGACCCGACCAAATTGGAATATGAAGGTATGCGTCTTTTATGTCGATAGATGCCAAATACTCCTCCGGTTCCATGGCCGAGATAATCGAACATATCGATTCCATCTTGAATTTGTGGGTGGAAAGACACGGATTTAGGCATTTTAGGTTTAAAATGGGTCGAAATGAACCGTCTGATTTTGTTTACCAGAAAAAGACTTGAGTAAAATCCCGACCCTCTTGAAATTTGGGAACTGAAGAAATTACTCCTTGCTGTAAAAGTGTGTAAGTTGCCCGAATGAGTGTTTGTCGCCTGGAGGCATCGTTTGGGAGAGGAGTGACGAAAAAAAAACGGTGTGGAACAGGTTCCTTGAGGTCCAAAATGTAACCTTGGGTTATGACCCCTGTCACCCACTGATCTGGTTGTGACAGGAGCCACCTGTCTTTGAACTGTAGTAATCCTCTCACTACCAAGGATCCCTCCTGATTGCTCCCCGCGTCATGCGGCAGGCTTGTCGGTAGGCTTGGCTGCCGGTCTACGAGGTGCCTGTGCGCCTCTACCATGGTATGCACTTCTGTGTGGAAATCATGAAAAGGCTCGAAAGGACTGGACACCACCCCTGCTTTGATTACGAAAGACCGAAATTTTGTTGCCTTTGAATTTTGAGAGGCAACTAGAAGAAACGGGCTCTTGCCACCCGTAGTGTCGGAAATAATCTTTTTAAGTTCTGGACCAAAAAGAAATTCACCTTCAAACGAAACGGCTGTCAAGGTCTGTTTTGAATCAGAATCTGCGTTCCAAACACGAAGCCATAGTGAACGCCTCGCTTTTCTTTCGTAACCGCTAGAGTAGATACACGTGATTGTAGCGAGGCCGAGTCCAACAAGGGCTCCCCAACATAAGCTAGAGCCTCAGAAATTTGTTCAGCTAGTTGAATAGCCTCTGACGGGTCATCCGAATGCATACCACAAATCACTTGAGCTAGCCAGTCATCAATTCCTTTAAGGACCCAGGCACTAGCTAAAATTGGACGCAGAGAAATACCCGATAAGGTAAAAATGTACTTAAGAATCGCTTAAATCTGCCGATCCGTCGAATCCTTCAACGTCACAGATTGTACCGAAGGGATTACCGTAGCCTTCGCCAAATGAGAGATAGGAGCATCCACCTTTGGAGCAGTTTCCCAGAACTTTGTATCTACCTCTGAAAATGTTTATAAAAATCTTATTTATTTTTTTAGGAGCCTGAAAGCGGGAGTCCGGCTTAAGCCAATGCACTTTTAAAATTTCTGCAAAATGTGTATATGAAGGAAAGACCGTTACATGTCTTTTCTGGCATTTGAAGAAGCCCGACGAAGTCTCCGCCTCCACCGTATCCTGAAGATTAAGAGTCTGACGGATGGCCTCTATCAATAACCTGACACCTGAACAGGAAGACAATTCCTCTTCTTTCCAAGCGGAAGCATCCTCCCACTCAGAGTCCAATTCGCCCTCTTCCAGGGGGGTGGCTACCGAATCTAATTCCTCTCCTGGGAATGTGATAGCGACAAACTTGTTAATAGACTGTGCTAAGTCTGAAAGACTTTTGTCCATATTTCTTGCCCATGGAGGTTCCACATTAGATTGACCAGAATCAGTACTTGACTGTGATTGGTGTAAATCAGCAATAGTCTCGGCCATGTTCCTGGCCCATAGAGGGACAGACTGATCTGTAGACACACTAGGCTGCTCTATGTCAGGTGTAATGGAGCACGCCGTGCAGAGAGAACCCGCATCGGTGCTACCCTTTGAAAGCTTGGAGCCACAATGATAACAAGCAAAATACACAGCTGAGCCTGCTTTCCCTTTAGCAGATCTGTCTGACTTACTGGCCATTGTTAAATCCATCAGCAAGTAATGAATATCAAAGAAAAATTACAGTAGTCCTATAGAGAAGTAAACTTATACAAGAATTCCCTCTAATACGTCTTGTATTGTTGTATACCCCTTTGTAGAAAATAGTGTGAGCACTAAAGAATCCCTTAGAATAAACGAGCTCCAGAGCATATGAAAGGGCTGTGTTATACTTGCTGTTTTTACTGCTCCCCGCCTGTACTAACAGGGTGAGGCGCTGGGCTCCCTGGTGTACTGTGTTATGTGCAGCGCAGCATCCCCTGCTGATCTGACGGATGGCCTCTTGCAGAGACAGAAGATGGCGCCTATAGCTGAGTCCCGCCCCCACAGAGTGAGGACGGCGGCGGGAAGACGCTGCTGGGCAGGAGAACAGGGCGCGAACACATCTTCTTGCGTCCCGCCGCGGTTACCGCCTCCCCACCCCCGCAACTGACCTCCGTAAAAGCCCCAGTGAAATGACTACCGCGGCTGTCTGACAAGACGCGGCTTCCATGAAACGAGCGGCGGTAGCGGGACTGAACCGCTCTGTGCGCTCTGAGCAGGGGGAGGGTCCGCATACACCAGCGCTGCACAATAATAAATACAATTATAAATACAATACATGCAATAACAGCCCAACGCTGCCCAGGCAGGTTGTGGCTGTCTTACCAGTACAGTGCCTCCTAGGAAATCCATCCTGCATCAAGTAAGCCCCAGTGACTAAGAGTATGGTGGCTTCTTAGAGGCTCTTTAGAGTGGGAGACACATAACTAACCCCACTCCTAGTATACTTGTCTCCCGTAAACAGGTACTAAGCACACATTAGTAAAATTAAAATAAACAGAAACCTAACTAAAATCTACACTGAAGAAATCTGTGCCTGTACTCCTCAGGCACAAAACTAAAACAGAGGTGATCTGCTAGTCAGGCTGGAGATGGGAGGGGTTAGAGGGGGGAGGAGTTAGTTTCTATAGGATCTGTGCCAAACTCCCATCCCACATTCTAACCCCATTAGTAAGTAAGTACGCAGCGTCCCCCAGATGGATGAAAGAGAGAAAGAAGGAGAATAACCCTCCAAGTTAGATACCCAAATGTGGTTATCATCCCACCATGTCTCCGTGATACCTATAATATCGTATTGTTCCTACATTACAAGCATTTCTAATGCCCCCATTTTGCCTGAGCCTAGAAGGCTTCTTGCGTTTGCAAGCATACATTTTAGGTTAGTAATACCCTTATCTATTTGTCTATTCATTGGTATCCTTTCCCTCATTACTTTAGTATTCAACGAATTTCCAATTCTTGCTGTTCTTCCCCACCCCCATTATACTTAATAACTCCCCCCCTGCTGCACTCACTAATGTTCCCATAGTTTCTTTCTAATCCCTCCCACTGAGAATGTCATGTTATCGAGGGTAGAAAACGTGGGAGAGAATTTTACAGCACACAGAAGCAAGAACTCAAAAGGGGTGTTCCAAAGTATCTCACTACAAAATATGACACGTGACTGTGGTTGCCATGGTAGTCAGAGAACATTGTGCACAACTATAAGTCTGAAGAGACAAAGGAATAATAGGATAATTACAAAGCTTCTTCTTTCAGCCTGCCAGTAATTTACGTAAAAAAAAAAAAGATTTTAAACCTACCGGTAAATCTTTTTCTCGTAGTCCGTAGAGGATGCTGGGGACTCCGTAAGGACCATGGGGATAGACAGGCTCCGCAGGAGACATGGGCACTTTAAGAAAGACTTTAGGTCTGGGTGTGCACTGGCTCCTCCCTCTATGCCCCTCCTCTAGACCTCAGTTAGAGAAACTGTGCCCAGAGGAGATGGACAGTACGAGGAAAGGATTTTTGTTAATCCAAGGGCAAGATTCATACCAGCCACACCAATCACACCGTATAACTTGTGTATCAATTAAACAGTTAACAGTATGAAAAAATAACGTAGCATCAGTCCAACCTGATGGAACTATAACATAACCCTTATGTAAGCAACACTATATACAAGTCTCGCAGAAGTAGTCCGCACAGCATCCTCTACGGACTACGAGAAAAAGATTTACCGGTAGGTTTAAAATCTTATTTTCTCTAACGTCCTAGAGGATGCTGGGGACTCCGTAAGGACCATGGGGATTATACCAAAGCTCCCAAACGGGCGGGAGAGTGCGGACGACTCTGCAGCACCGAATGAGCAAACCTTAGGTCCTCCTCAGCCAGGGTATCAAATCTATAGAACTTTGCAAAGGTGTTTGAACCCGACCAAGTAGCAGCTCGGCACAGTTGTAGTGCCGAGACCCCTCGGGCAGCTGCCCAAGACGAGCCCACCTTCCTAGTGGAATGGGCCTTGACCGATTTTGGTAACGGCAATCCAGCCGTAGAATGCGCCTGCTGGATCGTATTACAGATCCAGCGAGCAATAGTCTGCTTCGAAGCAGGGGCGCCAACCTTGTTGGCTGCATATAGGACAAACAGTGCTTCCGTTTTCCTGACTCTAGCCGTTCTGGCCACATAAATTTTCAAAGCCCTGACTACATCAAGGGACTCAGAATCCTCCAAATCTCGTGTAGCCACAGGCACCACAATAGGTTGGTTCATATAAAAAGATGACACCATCCTATCCATATGGAAAACCAGATAGGGGCTTTTATGAGACAACGCCGCCAATTCCGACATTCGCCTAGCCGAAGCCAAGGCTAATAACATGACCACTTTCCAAGTGAGATATTTTAACTCCACCGTTTGAAGTGGTTCAAACCAGTGCGACTTAAGGAAACTCAACACCACGTTAAGGTCCCAAGGCGCCACCGGAGGTATAAAAGGAGGCTGAATATGCAGCACTCCCTTTACAAAAGTCTGTACTTCTGGGAGAAAAGACAATTCTTTTTTAAAGAAAATGGATAAGGCCGAAATCTGAACCTTAATGGATCCTAACATTAGGCCCAAATTCACTCCAGTCTGTAGGAAGTGAAGGAAACGGGCCAGATGGAATTCTTCCGTAGGAGCATTCCTGGCCTCACACCAAGAAACATTTTTGCCATATACGTGATAATGTTTAGCGGTCACGTCCTTCCTAGCCTTTATCAAAGTAGGAATGACCTCATCCGGAATTCCCTTTTTCGCTAGGATCCGGCGTTCAACCGCCATGCCGTCAAACACAGCCGCAGTAAGTCTTGAAACAGACATGGCCCCTGTTGTAACAGGTCCTGTCGTAGAGTTAGAGGCCACGGATCTTCTGTGAGCATTTCCAGCAGATCCAGATACCAGGTCCTTTGTGGCCAATCTGGAACAATGAGAATTGTTCTCACTCCTCTTTTTCTTATTATTCTCAATACCTTGGGTATGAGAGGAAGAGGAGGAAACACATAGACCGACTGGAACACCCACGGTGTCACTAGGGCGTCTACTGCTACCGCCTGAGGATCTTTTGATCTGGCGCAATACCTCTGTAGCTTTTTGTTGAGGTGGGATGCCATCATGTCTATCTGGGGCAGTCCCCACTGACTTGCAATCTGTGCGAAGACTTCCCGATGAAGTCCCCACTCCCCTGGATGCAGGTCGTGTCTGCTGAGGAAGTCTGCTTCCCAGCTGTCCACTCCCGGAATGAACACTGCTGACAGTGCGCTTACATGATTTTCCGCCCAGCAAAGAATCTTGGTGGCTTCCGCCATTGCCACCCTGCTCCTTGTGCCGCCTTGGCGGTTTACATGAGCCACTGCGGTGATGTCTGACTGGATCAGAACTGGTTGGTCGCGAAGTAAGTTCTCCGCTTGACGTTGGGGCGTTGTATATGGCCCTCAGTTCCAGGATGTTGATATGAAGACAAGTCTCTTGACTTGTCCAAAGTCCTTGGAAGTTTCTTCCCAGTGTGACTGCTCCCCACCCTCTGAGGCTCACGTCCGTGGTCACCAGGATCCAATCCTGAATGCCAAAGCTGCGTCCTTCCAAAAGGTGAGCACTCTGCAGCCACCACAGGAGAGATACCCTGGCCCTGGGGGACAGGGTGATCCGCTGATGAATTTGTAGATGTGACCCGGACCACTTGTCCAATAGGTCCCATTGGAAAGTCCTTGCATGGAACCTGCCGAAGGGAATGGCCTCGTATGTTGCCACCATTTTTACCAGGACTTGAGTGCAATGATGCACAGACACTTGTTTTGGCTTCAATAGGTTCTTGACTAGAGTCATGAGTTCCTGAGCTTTTTCTATCGGGAGAAAAACCTTTTTCTGGTCTGTGTCCAGAATCATGCCCAAGAAGGTCAGACGAGTCGTAGGAACCAGCTGCGACTTCGGGATATTGAGAATCCAGCCGTGTTGCTGTAACACCTTCACTGAAAGTGACACGCTGTTCAGTAACTTCTCTCGTGATCTCGCTTTTATGAGGAGATCGTCCAAGTACGGGATAATTGTGACACCCTGCTTGCGCAGGAGCACCATAATTTCCACCATTACCTTGGTGAAAATCCTCGGGGCCATGGAAATCCCAAACGGCAACGTCTGAAATTGGTAATGACAATCCTGTACCGCAAATCTCAGGTACGCCTGATGAGGTGGATATATGGGAACATGAAGGTATTCATCCTTTATGTCCAGGGATACCATAAAATCCCCCCCTTCCAGGCTGGCGATGACCGCTCTGAGCGATTCCATTTTGAACTTGAACCGTTTTAAGTATAGGTTCAGGGATTTTAAATTCAATATGCGTCTAACCGAACCGTCCGGTTTCGGAACTACAAACAGGGTGGAGTAGTGACCCTTCCCTCTCTGAAGTAGAGGAACTTCGACCACCACTTGTTGAAGACACAATTTGTGAATAGCATTTAACACTATCTCCCTTTCTAGGGGAGAAGTCGGTAGAGCCGTTTTGAAAAACCAGCGAGGAGGCACCTCTTCGAATTCCAGCTTGTATCCCTGAGAAACAATTTCTAATGCCCAGGGGATCCACCTGTGAGTGAACCCAGATGTGGCTGAAAAGTCAAAGACGTGCCCCCACTGGGGCGGACTCCCTCAGCGGAGCCCCAGGGTCATGCGGTGGATTTTGCAGAGGCCGGGGAGGATTTCTGTTCCTGGGAACTAGCTGTGCAGCTTTTTACCTCTGCCCTTACCTCTGGCAAGAAAGGATGATCCACGCACTCTTTTGCTTTTATTTGAACGAAAGGACTGCATTTGATAATGTGGTGCTTTCTTAGGTTGTGAGGGAACATAAGACAAAAAATTCGATTTACCTGCCGTAGTTGTGGAGACCAGGTCCGAGAGACCTTCCCCAAACAATCTCACCCTTGTAAGGTAAAACCTCCATATGTCTTTTTGAGTCGGCATCACCTGCCCACTGCCGGGTCCAGAGGACTCGTCTAGCAGAGATTGACATAGCGTTTATTCTGGAACCCAGTAAACTAATGTCTCTTTGAGCATCCCTCATATATAAGACAGCATCCTTTATATGGCCTAGGGTCAATAAAATGGTATCCTTATCTAGGGTCTCAATCTCCGCCGATAAGGTATCTGTCCATGCTGCTACCGCGCTACAAACCCAGGCCGACGCAATTGCCGGTCTGAGTAATGTACCAGAATGTGTGTAAATGGATTTCAAGGTAATCTCCTGCTTGCCGTCAGCAGGATCCTTGAGGGTAGCCGTATCTTGTGATGGCAGCGCTATCTTTTTTGTCAACGGTTTGTCCACCTTAGGGGAGGATTCCCACCGTATCCAGTCCGTTGGCGGGAAAGGATACGCCATAAGAATCCTTTTGGGAATCTGCAGTTTTTTGTCTGGAGATTCCCACGCTTTCTCACATAATTCGTTCAACTCATGTGAGGAGGGAAAAGTTACCTCGGGCTTCTTTCCCTTATACATGTGTACCCTCGTGTCAGTGACAGGGGGTTCCTCTGTGATATGAAACACTTCTTTTATTGCAATAATCATATATCGAATACATTTAGCCACTTTTGGCTGTAACTTTACATCATCGTAGTCGACACTGGAGTCCGAATCTGTGTCGGTATCAGTGTCTGCTATTTGGGATAGTGGGCGCTTCTGAGACCCTGAAGGTCCCGGCGACATAGGGACAGACACGGGTTCAACTCCCTGACTGTTCCTTAGCTTCAGCTTTGTCTAATCTCTTGTGCAATAAGTTCACACTAGCACTTAAAACATTCCACATATCCACCCAGTCAGGTGTCGGCACCGCCGACGGAGACCTCACATTCATACGCTCCCCCTCCTCCCTAGGTGAGCCTTCTACCTCAGACATGTCGACACACGCGTACCGACACACCACACACACAGGGAACCTCTTATCTGAAGATAGTTTACCCACCAGGCCCTTTGGAGAGACAGAAAGAGAGTATGCCAGCACACACCCCAGCGCTACATGACCCAGGAAAAAAAACACAATAATTTTATGTTTACCCAGATAGCGCTGTTTACATATACAATATGCGCCTAATTTTGTGCCCCCAATCTTCTTTAAAACCCTCCGTCTACCGTGGTATAAGCAGGGGAGAGTCCGGGGAGCTTCCTCTCAGCGGTGCTGTGGAGAAAAATGGCGCTGGTGAGTGCTGAGGGAGAAGCCCCGCCCCCTCGGCGGCGGGCTTCTGTCCCGCTTAAAATCTCAAAATTTGGCGGGGGCTCTTTTATATATATATATATATATATATATATATATATATATATATATATATATATATATATATATACACATATATACATATACAGTGCCCAGCTGTATATATACTTATTTGTGCCAAAAAGAGGTCTAAATGCTGCCCAGGGCGCCCCCCCTGCGCCCTGCACCCTTACAGTGACTGCCGTGTGTGAGGTGTATAGGAGCAATGGCGCACAGCTTTACTGCTGTGCATTACCTCAGTGAAGATCATGAAGTCTTCTGCCGCCTCTGAAGTCTTCTTTTCTTCTCATACTCACCCGGCTTCTATCTTCCGGCTCTGCGAGGGGGACGGCGGCGCGGCTCTGGGACGGACGGCGAGGGTGAGACATGTGTACCGAACCCTCTGGAGCTAATGGTGTCCAGTAGCCTAAGAAGCAGAGCCTCGAAACTCACAGAGGTAGGTCTGTTTCTCTCCCCTCAGTCCCTCGATGCAGGGAGTCTGTTGCCAGCAGGCTCCCTGAAAATAAAAAACCTAACAAATATACTTTCTGTCAGGAAGCTCAGGAGAGCTCCCTGAAGTGCACCCATCTCCTCTGGGCACAGTATCAAACTGAGGTCTAGAGGAGGGGCATAGAGGGAGGAGCCAGTGCACACCCAGACCTAAAGTCTTTCTTAAAGTGCCCATGTCTCCTGCGGAGCCCGTCTATCCCCATGGTCCTTACGGAGTCCCCAGCATCCTCTAGGACGTTAGAGAAACCCCAAAACAAACCTAATATCTTCATGGGACTGCTGCTGTAACATGTAACAGAAACTTCAAAAATTACAAACATATCTATTCATGAATTCAGCTATTTGTGAGGTAAAACTGACTGCCATAATATGGTAAAACACAGAATGCAACTTCTCAATGATTTTCTGAACAAGTGCACTCCTACAAACATTGGGGGCCAGATGTAAAGACGCCCCAGTTCGGTGGCAGCGCGAGATGCCAGATGAACTTGGATGTTTTTTTAAAGGGGCAATGACTTACAAGGCAAAACCATGCCTTGTAAGTTATTGCTCTTTAAAAAAAAAAAAGTCTGAGTTCGGCCAGCTTCCCGCATGGCCACCGAACTAGGGCGTCATTACATCCAGCCCTGAATGTGAATTCATTATTATTCATCCACCCACCTGTATAGGGTTTCAATTCATTTTAAAATGGTGTACTTTTTGTTCCTTAAAATAAAAACTTTGCTCATAACTTAAACATAGTTAAGTGTATCCCAAGATTAGAGAGCAGTACACGCAATAGAAACTCACCTTACACTTCCAACCATTTGCTGGTACAGAATCCATAACAGGCTGCAAACAAAACGTATGGTAACCCTTATCACAGGTATCACAGACAAGCATCTTGTTATCATCTCCAGAGTGTCTAAAAAACAGCCAAAGGGATGTTTAAATACAAAGATGAGCTGCAGTATTTTCATGAGTTGTTTTTTTTTTTTTTGGGGGGGGGGGGGGGGGGGGGTAGACGGACTACTTTAAAGTTATAAAAGACCAACCAGTACACACACACACATATATATATATATATATATATATATATAGTGTTGTCTTGCAGTGGTATTTGGGAATAAAAGGTTTCAGTCAGTAAATGCTGGATTACCTAAGAACAAACATTAGTGGATTTTGAGAGATAAATAACAGTGGTAACATTGAAAATATTTTAATAGCTGAGTTATTGAAACCCCTTGATGAAGTTCGGATAGGACGAAACACGTTGGGCTCCCCTAAATAGACCTCCACTTTGCATTGAGATAAGTTCTTAACCATATTATACCTCTGACTCAGCATTTGTTTTATAATATTTATATATATACTTTTTTACTCAATTGTAAGCTCGTCATGCTTTTTTAGGTTCCATATATTTTTGTTTTTATCTTTGTACTCATTAAATTAATATTTTTATATTTATACTGGCTTTTAGATTCGATTTTAGTGGTCATACTTGTTGTTTACATTTAACTACACTAGTCGCCGTACCCCTATTCTTTTTATCCATTTCTTCTATCTGCAGTACTATACCTGTGCTGTTAATTATTTAGGGGCTGGCTGACACCCTCATATAGGGGAGGTGTGTTTTTATGGTGATATTACCGTATTGAATAACTGATGGTAATTTTGCCTCACACACACACACACATGTATATACCCATATACCCATATACACACACACACACACACACACACACACACACACACACACACACACACACGAGAACATACAAATGGCAATAACTGTTAAACACAAGAACAAGTGCTCATTAAGTTATACCCCTTTCACATCGCACAAATAACCCGGTATCGACACGGTATATTGCCGTGTCGAAACGGGTCAGTGTGCGATGTGAAAGCGCCTTTTCCGAATTAGCGGGTCGCCTGACCCGGTAATTCAACCCGGTTAAAAAGAAGGGTTATTACCGTGTTGAATACCGGGTCAGGTGCAGTGTGAATGGGAGCCGTTTCGATGCGACACGGTTCCCATTCACAGCATAGGGAGAGGCAGCGCAGGAGATGAGCTCTTCTCCCAGAGCCGCCTCCACCCCCGCCCCTGCTGCTGCTGCGCCCCCCGCTGCTATGGCAACCGACCCGGTATATAGTCGGGTCGGAAAGCCAGCAGAGGAGAGCAAATGCCGGATCCCACCCGGTAAGGACACGTTTCTGTTACCGGGTAGGATCCGGCATTTGCGATCTGAAAGTAGCATGACTGTTCTGGGCACATATTTGCAGGGCACACACAACAAATTAAATATATCATAGGTCATTAGTGATCAGTGACCCTTAAGTGTCACGGCACTCACTGCTAATCTTCCACACTGAAACAAACTAACTTACTTGCAGTTCTGACAGATTTTGCAGTCAGGACATTGCCAACCAGCACGTTTCAAAGGGGTCACCACTATGTCCAGACACATGCCGTGGTAATGCTGACCACAAGTTGTGCAAAAGAGCTGGTCCAACAAGTCCCCAGAGCTGTCACACAGTGCACAGTTTGCATCGTCCTTAGCTGGAAGAGAAAGAAACACAGCTGAGAATGTACCCAACACTGTAAACACCAACAATAGCAATATCTCAATTTCAAACATCCTTGTCCAGTTTATCATATTGTTATAGGGATAATCCTATTCCAGAATCAGCAATGTGATGGTCTGTACGGGATTGGGATGTTCTGACACTACAGCAATAGCTGTTTATTACGGTGCATATCTCTAATTTTGGCAACTGTAGCCCACAGACTGGTCTTTCCAGTACATCAAAAGGCTCAGATGAGACTATCACTCAACTTACAGCGCTCAAGAGCCTGATCGATGTGTTCTGTGCACAGTAGAGAGAAACAGGTAAGATCCTGAAAGGCACCAGATCCAGCAGCGCAGGGATAATGGTATGTCTGCGAACACGTCTCTTCACAGCATTTGATAGTAGCTCCAAGATGCTTACAGTATGCACATGGCTACAAACACAAAGGAAGGGAAAAATTTGTTAAAAAAATATCTGGAACTACACGATTTAAAATACATCATTGGAGAGAAAACAATTCATGGAAATCTTCTTGTTCAACGTGTGTATTTAAAAAATTGCACAGAACTGCTAAATGTAAATGAGGTATACCAGACATCTAATAATAAGAATTTACTTACCGATAATTCTATTTCTCGTAGTCCGTAGTGGATGCTGGGCACTCCGTAAGGACCATGGGGAATAGCGGCTCCGCAGGAGACAGGGCACATCTAAAGAAAGCTTTAGGATCACCTGGTGTGCACTGGCTCCTCCCCCTATGACCCTCCTCCAAGCCTCAGTTAGGATACTGTGCCCGGACGAGCGTACACAATAAGGAAGGATTTTGAATCCCGGGTAAGACTCATACCAGCCACACCAATCACACTGTACAACTTGTGATCTGAACCCAGTTAACAGCATGATAATAGAGAAGCCTCTATAAAAGATGGCTCACTACAACAATAACCCGAATTTTTTGGTAACAATAACTATGTACCAGTATTGCAGACAATCCGCACTTGGGATGGGCGCCCAGCATCCACTACGGACTACGAGAAATAGAATTACCGGTAAGTAAATTCTTATTTTCTCTAACGTCCTAGTGGATGCTGGGAACTCCGTAAGGACCATGGGGATTATACCAAAGCTCCCAAACGGGCGGGAGAGTGCGGATGACTCTGCAGCACCGAATGAGAGAACTCCAGGTCCTCCTCAGCCAGGGTATCAAATTTGTAGAATTTTACAAACGTATTTGCTCCTGACCAAATAACTGCTCGGCAAAGTTGTAAAGCCGAGACCCCTCGGGCAGCTGCCCAAGATGAGCCCACCTTCCTTGTGGAGTGGGCATTTTAAGATTTTTGGCTGTGGCAGGCCTGCCACAGAATGTGCAAGCTGAATTGTACTACAAATCCAACGAGCAATCGTCTGCTTAGAAGCAGGAGCACCCAGTTTGTTGGGTGCATACAGGATAAACAGCGAGTCAGATTTTCTGACTCCAGCCGTCCTGGAAACATATATTTACAGGGCCCTGACCACGTCAAGCAACTTGGAATCCTCCAAGTCCTTAGTAGCCGCAGGTACCACAATAGGTTGCTTCATGTGAAATGCAGAAACCACCTTAGGTAGAAATTGAGGACAAGTCCTCAATTCTGCCCTGTCAGAATGAAATATTAAATAAGGGCTTTTATATGATAAAGCCGCCAATTCTGACACACGCCTGGCTGAAGCCAGGGCTAACAGCATCGTCACCTTCCATGTGAGATATTTTAAGTCCACAGTGGTGAGTGGTTCAAACCAATGTGACTTTAGGAAATTCAACACAACATTGAGATCCCAAGGTGCCACTGGAGGCACAAAAGGAGGCTGTATATGCAGTACCCCTTTTACAAATGTCTGAACTTCAGGCACTGAAGCCAGTTCCTTTTGGAAGAAAATCGACAGGGCCGAAAATTGAACCTTAATGAACCTGTCTATGGGCCTAATTTTAGGCCCATAGACAGTCCTGTTTGCAGGAAATGGAGGAAACGACCCAGTTGAAATTCCTCTGTAGGGGCCTTCTTGGCCTCCCACCACGCAACATATTTTCGCCAAATGCGGTGATAATGTTTTGCGGTTACGTCCTTCCTGGCCTTGACCAGGGTAGGGATGACTTCATCTGGAATGCCTTTTTCCTTCAGGATCCGGCGTTCAACCACCAAGCCGTCAAACGCAGCCGCGGTAAGTCTTGGAACAAACAAGGCCCCTGCTGGAGCAGGTCCTTTCTTAGAGGTAGAGGCCACGGTTCGTCCGTGAGCATCTCTTGAAGTTCCGGATACCAAGTTCTTCTTGGCCAATCCGGAGCCACGAGTATCGTTCTTACTCCCCTTTGCCGTATAATTCTCAGTACTTTTGGTATGAGAGGCAGAGGAGGGAACACATACACTGACTGGAACACCCACGGTGTTACCAGAGCGTCCACAGCTATTGCCTGAGGGTCTCTTGACCTGGCGCAATACCTGTCCAGTTTTTTGTTGAGGCGGGACGCCATCATATCCACCTTTGTTTTTTTCCAACGGTTCACAATCATGTGGAAGACTTCTGGATGAAGTCCCCACTCTCCCGGGTGTAGATCGTGTCTGCTGAGGAAGTCTGCTTCCCAGTTGTCCACTCCCGGAATGAACACTGCTGACAGTGCTATCACATGATCTTCCGCCCAGCGAAGAATCCTTGCAGCTTCTGCCATTGCCCCCCTGCTTCCCGTGCCGCCCTGTCTGTTTACGTGGGCGACTGACGTGATGTTGTCCGATTGGATCAATACCGCCTGACCCTGAAGCAGGGGTTTCGCTTGACTTAGGGCATTGTAAATGGCCCTTAGTTCCAGAATGTTTATATGAAGAGATGTCTCCAGGCTTGACCATAAGCCCTGGAAATTCCTTCCCTGTGTGACTGCTCCCCAGCCTCGCAGGCTGGCATCCGTGGCCACCAGGACCCAGTCCCGAATGCCGAATCTGCGGCCCTCTAGAAGATGAGCACTCTGCAACCACCACAGGAGGGATACCCTTGTCCCCGGTGACAGGGTTATCCGCTGAAGCATCTGAAGATGCGACCCGGACCATTTGTCCAGTAGGTTCCACTGGAAAGTCTTGCGTGGAATCTGCCGAATGGGATTGCTTCGTAGGAAGCCACCATTTTTACCCAGAACCCTTGTGCATTGATGCACTGAGACTTGGTTCGGTTTTAGGAGGTTCCTGACTAGCTCGGATAACTCCCTGGCTTTCTCCTCCGGGAGAAACACCTTCTTTCTGGACTGTGTCCAGGATCATCCCTAGGAACAGAAGACAAGTCGTCGGAACCAGCTGCGATTTTGGAATATTGAGAATCCAATCGTGCTGCCGCAACACTACCTGAGATAGTGCTACACCGACTTCCAAGTGTTCCCTGGATCTTACCCTTATCAGGGAATCGTCCAAGTAAGGGATAACTAAAATTTCCTTCCTTCGAAGGGATATCATTTCGGCCATTACCTTGGTAAAGACCCGGGGTGCCGTGGACCATCCCTACGGCAGCGTCCGAACTGATAGTGACAGTTCTGTACCATAACCTGAAATACCCTTGGTGAGAAGGGTAAATTTTGACATGAAGGTAAGCATCCTTGATGTCCCGAGACATCATGTAGTCCCCTTCTTCCAGGTTTGCAATCACTGCTCTGAGTGACTCAATTTTGAATTTGAACCTCTGTATGCAAGTGTTCAAAGATTTTAGATTTTAGATTTTAAAATCGGTCTCACCGAGCCGTCTGGCTTCGGTACCACAATAGTGTGGAATAATACCCCGTTCCCTGTTGCAGGAGGGGTATCTTGATTATCACCTGCTGGGAATACAGCTTGTGAATGGTTTCCAAAACTGTCTCCCTGTCAGTGGGAGACGTCGGTAAAACAGACCTTTGGAAACGGCGAGGGGGATACGTCTCGAATTCCAATTTGTACCCCTGAAATATTACCTGAAGGATCCAGGGGTCTACTTGCGAGTGAGCCCACTGCGCACTGAAATTCATTGAGAACGGGACCCCACCGTGCCTGAACTTGTAAAGCCCTAGCGTCATACTGAGGGCTTGGCAGAGGCGGAAAAGAGTTTCTGTTCCTTGGAACTGGCTGATCTCTGCAGCCATTTTCCTCTCCCTCTGTCACGAGCAGAAAAGAGGAACGCTTTTGTCCGCTTGCCAACCAGGACTGCGCCTGATAATACGGCGTCTTATTTTGAGAGGCGACCTGGGGTACATCCCCTTTTTTGTTAAGGCAATACTTCCAAATGCCGTTTGGAATCCGCATCACCTGACCACTTTACTGGTATAATTGGACAACGCACTTATACTTGATGCCAGTCGGCAAATATTCCGCTGTGCATCATGCATATATAGAAATGCATCTTTTAATTGCTCTATAGGCAATAATATACTGTCCTTATCTAGGATATCAAATTTCCAGTCAGGGAATCCGACCACGCCAACCCAGCACTGCACATCCAGGCTGAGGCGATTGCTGGTCGCAGTATAACACCAGTATGTGTGTAAATACATTTTAGGATACCCTCCTGCTTTCTATCAGCAGGATCCCTAAGGGCGGCCATCTCCAGAGAGGGTAGAGCCCTTGTTCTTACAAGCGTGTGAGCGCCTTATCCCCCCTAGGGGGTGTTTCCCAACGCACCCTAACCTCTGGCGGGAAAAGGTATACTGCCAATAACTTTTTAGAAATTATCAATTGTTATCGGGGGGAAACCCACGCATCATCACACACCTCATTTTATTTCTCAGATTCAGGAAAACTACAGGAAGTTTTTCCTCACCAAACATAATACCCCTTTTTTTTTTTGGTGGTATTTATATTATCAGAAGAGTGTAAACTTTTTCCATTGCCTCAATCATGCAATGTGTGGCCCTATTGGAAATCATGGTTGTCTCTTCACCGTCGACACAGGAGTCAGTATCCGTGTCGGCGTCTGTATCTGAGGTAACGGGCGCTTTAGAGCCCCTGTATGAGACGTCTGGACATGCACAAGCTGAGTAGCCGGCTGTCTCATGTCAACCACTGTCTTTTATACAAAGCTGACACTGTCACGCAATTTCAACAGTACATCCACTCAGGTGTCGACCCCCCAGGGGGTGACAACACTATTACAGACACTCTACTCCGTCTCCTCATCATTTTTCTCCTCATACATGTCGACACAAACGTACCGACACACAGCACACACACAGGGAATGCTCTGATAGAGGACAGGACCCCACTAGCCCTTTGGGGAGACAGAGGGAGAGTTTGCCAGCACACACCAGAGCGCTATATATATACAGGGATAACCTTATATAAGTGTTTTTCCCTTTATAGCTGCTGTATTGTTTATACTGCGCCTAATTTGTGCCCCCCTCTCTTTTTTAACCCCTTTCTGTAGTGTAGTGACTGCAGGGGAGAGCCAGGGAGCTTCCCTCCAACTGAGCTGTGAGGGAAAATGGCGCCAGTGTGCTGAGGAGATAGGCTCCGCCCCTTTCTCGGCGTCCTTATCATCCGTTTTCTTGTATGTTTTGGCAGGGGTTAAATGCATCCATATAGCCCAGGAGTTATATGTGATGCATTTATTTTAGCCATAAAAGGTTTTCTATCGATTTATTGCGTCTCAGGGCGCTGCCCCCCCAGCGCCCTGCACCCTCAGTGACCGGAGTGTGAAGTGTGCTGAGAGCAATGGCGCACAGCTGCGGTGCTGTGCGCCTACCTTTATCTGAAGACAGGAAAGTCTTCTGCCGCCGATTTTTCCGGACCTCTTCGCTCTTCTGGCTCTGTAAGGGGGCCGGCGGCGCGGCTCCGGTGACCCATCCAGGCTGAACCTGTGATCGTCCCTCTGGAGCTAATGTCCAGTAGCCTAAGAAGCCCAATCCACTCTGCACGCAGGTGAGTTCGCTTCTTCTCCCCTTAGTCCCTCGATGCAGTGAGCCTGTTGCCAGCAGGTCTCACTGAAAATAATAAACCTAAACTAAAACTTTCACAAAGAGCTCAGGAGAGCCCCTAGTGTGCACCCTTCTCGTCGGGCACAGAAAATCTAACTGAGGCTTGGAGGAGGGTCATAGGGGGAGGAGCCAGTGCACACCAGGTGATCCTAAAGCTTTCTTTAGATGTGCCCTGTCTCCTGCGGAGCCGCTATTCCCCATGGTCCTTACGGAGTTCCCAGCATCCACTAGGACGTTAGAGAAACAAAGGATGTGCGCTGCAGAGATGAGCAACATTTCAGCTTTAAAGTAGTTTTAAAATAGGAAAGTGCAAATCCTCGAAAGGTGCATTTTATCTGAAAAAACAAACATGTGAACGAAGTATACGTCTCTTACTCTACATACGTTTTAAG
The DNA here is from genome assembly GCF_028390025.1 of Pseudophryne corroboree. Lineage (NCBI taxonomy): Eukaryota > Metazoa > Chordata > Amphibia > Anura > Myobatrachidae > Pseudophryne > Pseudophryne corroboree. Next base: position 165,432,865 of record NC_086448.1, read on the forward strand.
GCTCTTAGGTATTTACCTAGAGTTTATCTTGCTTTATTTTAGAAACAAGTAGGTAGGAACTTAGACCATTTTAATATACCATCAGCTAGGCATCCATATTTGATTTGTGGTTTATACGTCCATAATGTGCTTAGAAAACTCAAACTAAACAGAAGCACAGATTTGTCAGACAATGAACAGCTAAAAAGCCAGAACAAAAAAGATGGCTGCGCTATAGTGGATATGGTGGTTCCACTTTCATGATACTCCTGTTTTACTTACCTCTTAGCAAATATGATCAATTTATATTCTAATTTCTAATATTCTAATTACTTTTAAATGTAAACGCTTCTAAAAACTTATTTTGTATGAACTTTAATGTGCATTTAATAATTTTATCATTACCTAACCAACAACTTTATGTGTCATTACCATACAAGGCTGAGGGTGGAACTGTGAGCATTGACAGAGGAACATATTATGAAGCATTGTAGCAATGGCCCAACAGTAGCGCAGCATTATTAATTACGGTGGTGCAGAAAAATCCAAAGCACAACTTGTTCCATATTTGACTAAGTTGACTTGTACAAGAAGTGGGCATTGCTGGTCATGTCACGACAGACGGGTATAACAGGTCCAAAATAGAGCCGGTACTATACTTTTTTTCATATTTCTAATGCTTCTTAAATTTTCAAATAACACAAGATATAAATAAATTATATATATATATATATATATATATATATATATATATATATAAAAAAAAATAAAAATATAACAATTGTTTCAGCAATGATCATAAAATAATTTCCATAAAGTTTCCAGTGACCGCACCATTCAATGAAGGTCGTGGCTTTTAATTAGGATACATGAATCGTCACTAGTATTTTAGATTGAGAATGCATTGCAACAATTAGTATAAATGGGAGACTAATTGAAGTCTTTGGCTCCCAAAAACCTTTCTTGGCTTGCAAAACGCCACAAAATCCCGATACAATCATCTGACCTAATGGAGCACACATTTTTAGAATGCCTGCCCACAGGGGCCTAGGTGAATGCATTCCAAAGTATTTTTCTATGACTGGTCAAATTACATGAAAGTACCAAGCGAAATATGACAGCGTGTTATGTTTCTTACTAGCTGACATACAATAAAAAGTGAGCCATTTCTCTATATTAACATAAGAAAGCCATATACGTCACACAAACACACACAAATTCACCACCAAATTTAAAATGTAAAATAACAAATGTAAAGCCATACACTTTAAAAATACGGGCATACTCGCAGAAGTTCCAGCACAGCTTGCACATGGCAGGCTATTACATATTGCCCCTGGTATGTATTGGCAGATTAAAGATATATTCTTATAGATCATATACATGAGTAGTGTGATAGGTTAATTGTTGCTGCTGTTACTGTAAATTGCCAATTAATGGCTTGGCCTGCACTGAGGAGTTACAGAGGTCACATAGCGGCAGTACACTGCAGTAGGATGTCTGATACCTCATTGACAACACCTCCGTTCATCTGCTCAGAGGGAAGAATCTCAAAAACAGTCACCAGTAAGATGAACAATTTTGATTCAAACACTCCAGAGACTACGGAGGGTTAGGAGCAGGGTAACTGAGCATAAAAGAACTGCAGAAACCAAAAATTATGAAATCTAATTTCTATTGAAGATTTTCTTAGATTTAAAACAGTAAGGGCAGTATTCAATTATCAGTGTTCAATTACCCTCTCGGGGTTATCCAATTATCCCAGAAGATGCCACATATCAGGGCTTTTGTTTCGCCTGCCTGGAGCAGGCAAAACCAAATCCGTGATGACCGTGCATTTATTTCCAGATCATGGCAGCAAAAACACATAGGTCCATGACTTTATTGCGGATGCTATGCGTTTTCGCACAAAAATTGAGAATTTTTCGGATGCAAAAAACTGGGGCTAATTGAATAGCCCCGAAAAAAAATAAGCCCATGCTTTAAAAAAAATATAATGCAAAAAAAAAGACAAACATTTTTGGCACCCGAAAAATATTTGGGTTTAATTGAATACCCTCTCAAAGGGGTATATGCAATTGCGGTCGAATTCCCGAAATTGTCGAAAAACGGGACTTTTTCGCCAAAAAAAAACAAAAAAATCGACAATACAATTCAGTACTTTCCGTCAAAAAAACGGACTTTCAAAATTCGACTTTTTGAAATTCAACATTTGTCAAATACGACTTTTCTGCAATGGTACAAATGCGGCAATTCGACAAAAGTATATTCAATTGAAGTTTGGAAATTCGACAACAGTGCTTTTAGACAGTAAATTCGTCATTTTCAATCTGCCACACTTTGGTGGGTGAATCTAATAAAAAAAATTTAAAACATGGCTTTTTTGGGTGTTTTTTTTATTGGTAATAGCATATCTATTTATATTAGAAGGGATTAGGTACTTGGTTTGTCTTTTTGGGAGGCACAAGTATTATTTATATATTTTAAAAAATTAAAATTATATATTATATATATATATATATATATATATATATATATATATATATATATATATATATATATATATATATATATATATATATATATATTTTAGATGGAATGGTAAAATCCCGGGAAAAAATGGCGTGGGTTCCCCCCTCCAAAGCATAACCAGCCTCGGGCTCTTCGAGCCGGTCCTGGTTCTAAAAATCCGGGGGGAAAATGGACAGGGGATCCCCCGTATTTTTAAAACCAGCACCGGGCTCTGCGCCTGGTGCTGGTGCAAAAAATACGGGGGACAAAAAGAGTAGGGGTCCCCCGTATTTTTTACACCAGCATCGAGCTCCACTAGCTGGACAGATAATGCCACAGCCGGGGGTCACTTTTATACAGCGACCTGCGGCCGTGGCATTAAATATCCAACTAGTCCCCCCCGGCCGGGGTACCCTGGGGGAGTGGGGACCCCTTCAATCAAGGGGTCCCCCCCCCAGCCACCCAAGGGCCAGGGGTGAAGCCCGAGGCTGTCCCCCCCCCCCCATCCAAGGGCTGCGGATGGGAGGCTGATAGCCTTGAGAAAATGTAAAGAATATTGTTTTTTCCTGTAGTACTACAAGTCCCAGCAAGCCTCCCCGCAAGCTGGTACTTGGAGAACCACAAGTACCAGCATGCGGGAGAAAAACGGGCCCGCTGGTACCTGTAGTACTACTGGAAAAAAAATACCCAAATAAAAACAGGAGACACACACCTTGAGAGTAAAACTTTATTGCACACCTGCCGACACACACATACTTACCTAAGTTGACCCGCCGACTGCCACGTCTCCTGATCCGACGATCCGGGGTACCTGTGAATCAAATTATACTCACCTCAATCCAGTGTCCAGATATAAATCCTCGTACTTGGCAAAAAAACAAACCGCATACCCGAACTGAAAGGAGTCCCATGTTTACACATGAGACCCCTTTCCCCGAATGCCGGGACCCCACGTGACTGCTGTCACCGAGGTCCCTTCTGCCAATCAGCGAGCGCAACGTCCTGGCACTCTGCTGATTGGCTGCATGTCTGAGCTGTCAGACAGCGCCTCACAAAGCCTCTCCATTATACTCAATGGTGGGAACTTTGCGTCAGCTGTGAGGTCACCGCTACCCGCAAAGTTCCCACCATTGAAAGTAATGGAGAGGCTTTGCGATGCGCTGTCTGAGGTCACACGCGCATACAGCCAATCAGGTGAGTGCAACGAAGTAGCGCTTCCTGATTGGCTGAAGGGACCTCGTGACAGGAGTCACGTGGTGTCCCGGCATTCGGGGAAAGGGGTCTCATGTGTAAACATGGGACCCCTTTCAGTCCCGGTATGCGGTTTGTTTTTTTGCCAAGTACGAGGATTTATATCTGGACACTGGATTGAGGGGAGTATAATTTGATTCACAGGTACCCCGGATCGTCGGATCAGTAGACGTGGCAGTCGGCGGGTCAACATAGGTAAGTATGTGTGTGTCGGCAGGTGTGCAATAAAGTTTTACTCTCAAGGTGTGTGTCTCCTGTTTTTATTTGGGTTTTTTATTTCCAGTAGTACTACAGGTACCAGCGGGCCCGTTTTTCTCCCGCATGCTGGTACTTGTGGTTCTCCAAGTACCAGCTTGCGGGGAGGCTTGCTGGGACTTGTAGTACTACAGGAAAAAACAATATTCTTTACATTTTCTCAAGGTTATCAGCCTCCCATCCGCAGCCCATGGATGGGGGGGGGACAGCCGCGGGCTTCACCCCTGGCCCTTGGGTGGCTGGGGGGGGGGGGGACCCCTTGATTGAAGGGGTCCCCACTCCCCCAGGGTACCCCGGCCAGGGGTGACTAGTTGGATATTTAATGCCACGGCCGCAGGGCACTGTATAAAAGTGACCTCCGGCTGTGGCATTATCTGTCCAGCTAGTGGAGCCCATTGCTGGTGTAAAAAATACGGGGGACCCCTACTCTTTTTGTCCCCCGTATTTTTTGCACCAGCACCAGGCGCAGAGCCCGGTGCTGGTTCTAAAAATACAGGGGATCCCCTGTCCATTTTTCCCCCGGATTTTTAGAACCAGGACCAGCTCGAAGAGCCCGAGGCTGGTTATGCTTTGGAGGGGGGACCCCACGCCATTTTTTTCCGAGTTTTTTCCCGTTTTTAAAAAAACGGAACAAATCCGTCAAATCGGCCGTTTTTCGGCAGCGGGACTATCAAATCCGTTTTTTATTGCATATGGTCAATTTCGGCACCCACTTGCCGAAATTAGACTGTCGAATTGTGTCGAATTGAAAAACGGCCGATAATTTGCCGCGATTCGCCGCTAATTGCATATACCCCTAAGTCTTTTTTTTTATGTTTATTATGGAGTCATTAAATTTGGTGTAAAAATAAGAATTTACTTACCGATAATTCTATTTCTCGTAGTCCGTAGTGGATGCTGGGGACTCCGTCAGGACCATGGGGATTAGCGGCTCCGCAGGAGACAGGGCACAAAAATAAAGCTTTAGGATCAGGTGGTGTGCACTGGCTCCTCCCCCTATGACCCTCCTCCAAGCCTCAGTTAGGATACTGTGCCCGGACGAGCGTACACAATAAGGAAGGATCTTGAATCCCGGGTAAGACTCATACAAGCCACACCAATCACACCGTACAACTTGTGATCTGAACCCAGTTAACAGTATGACAAAACGTAGGAGCCTCTGAACAGACGGCTCACAACAATAACAACCCGATTTTTTTGTAACAATAACTATGTACAAGTATTGCAGACAATCCGCACTTGGGATGGGCGCCCAGCATCCACTACGGACTACGAGAAATAGAATTATCGGTAAGTAAATTCTTATTTTCTCTAACGTCCTAAGTGGATGCTGGGGACTCCGTCAGGACCATGGGGATTATACCAAAGCTCCCAAACGGGCGGGAGAGTGCGGATGACCCTGCAGCACCGAATGAGAGACTCCATGTCCTCCTCAGCCAGGGTATCAAATTTGTAGAATTTAGCAAACGTGTTTGCCCCTGACCAAGTAAATGCTCAGCAAAGTTGTAAAGCCGAGACCCCTCAGGCAGTCGCCCAAGATGAGCCCACTTCCTTGTGGAATGGGCTTTTTCTGATTTTGTCTGTGGCAAGCCTGCCACAGAATGAGCAAGCTGAATTGTACTACAAATCCAGCGAGCAATCGTCTGTTTAGAAGCAGGAGCACCCATCTTGTTGGGTGCATACAGGCTAAACAGCGAGTCAGATTTTCTGACTCCAGTCGTCCTGGAAACATATTTTCAGGGCCCTGACAACGTCAAGTAACTTGGAGTCCTCCAAGTCCCTAGTAGCCGCAGGTACCACAATAGGTTGGTTCATGTGAAAAACAGAAAACACCTTAAGGAGAAATTGAGGACGAGTCCTCAATTCTGCCCTGTCAGAATGAAAAATTAAGTAAGGGCTTTTATATGATAAAGCCGCCCATTCTGACACACGCCTGGCTGAAGCCAGGGCTAATAGAATCTTCACCTTCCATGTGAAATATTTTAAGTCCACAGTGGTGAGTGGATCAAACCAATGTGACTTTAGGAAACTCAAAACAACATTGAGATCCCAAGGTGCCACTGGGGGCACAAAAGGAGGCTGTATATGCAGTACCCCTTTTACAAACGTCTGAACTTCAGGCACTGAAGCCAGTTCTTTCTGGAATAAATTTGACAGGGTCGAAATTTGAACCTTAATGGACCCTAATTTTAGGCCCATAGACAGTCCTGTTTTCAGGAAATGTAGGAAACGACCCAGTTGGAATTCCTCTGTAGGGACCTTCTTGGCCTCACACCACGCAACATATTTTCGCCAATTGCGGTGAAAATGTTTTGCGGTTACATCCTTCCTGGCTTCGACCAGGGTAGGGATGACTTCATCTGGAATGCCCTTTCAGGATCCGGCGTTCAACTGCCATGCCGTCAAACGCAGCCGCGGTAAGTCTTGCAACAGACAAGGCCCCTGCTGGAGCAGGTCCTTTCTTAAAGGTAGAGGCCACGGTTCTTCCGTGAGAATCTCTTGAAATTCCGGGTACCAAGTCCTTCTTGACCCATCCGGAACCACGAGTATCGTTCTTACTCATCTCCTTGATTCTCAGTACTTTTGGTATGAGATGCATAGGAGGGAACACATACCATGACTGGTACACCCACAGTGTTACCAGAGCGTCCACCGCTATTGCCTGAGGGTCCCTTGACCTGGCGCAATATCTGTCTAGTTTTTTGTTCAGGCGGGACGCCATCATGTCCACCTTTGGTTTTTCCCAATGGTTTACAATCATGTGGAAGACTTCCCGCTGAAGTCCCCACTTTCCCGGGTGGAGGTTATGCTGAGGAAGTCTGCTTCCCAGTTTTCCACTCCCGGAATTAACACTGCTGAGAGTGTTATCACATGATTTTTCGCCCAGCGAAGAATCCTTGCAGTTTCTGCCATTTCCCTCCTGCTTCTTGTGCCGCCCTGTTTTCGTGGGCGACTGCCGTGATGTTGTCCCACTGGATCAATACCGGCTGACCTTGAAGCAGAGGTCTTGCTAAGCTTAGAGCCTTGTAAATTGGCCTTAGCTCCAGTATATTTATGTGGAGAGAAGTCTCCAGACTTGATCACACTCCCTGGAAATTTTTTCCTTGTGTGACTGCTCCCCAGCCACTCAGGCTGGCATCCGTGGTCACCAGGACCCAGTCCTGAATGCCGAATCTGCGGCCCTTTCATAGATGAGCACTCTGCAGCCACCGCAGAAGAAACACCCTTGTCCTTGGAGACAGGGTTATCCGCTGATGCATCTGAAGATGCGATCCGGACCATTTTCCCAGCAGATCCCACTGAAAGGTTCTTGCGTGAAATCTACCGAACGGGATCGCTTTGTAAGAAACCACCATTTTTCACAGGACCCTTTGTGCAATGATGCACTGATACTTTTCCTGGTTTTAGGAGGTTCCTGACTAGCTCGGATAACTCCCTGGCTTTTTTCTCCGGGAGAAAACATCCTTTTCTGGACTGTGTCCAGAATCATCCCTAGGAACATTAGACGTGTCGTCGGAAAAAGCTGCGATTTTGGAATATTTAGAATCCACTCGTGCTGTCGTAGAACTACTTGAGATAGTGCTACTCCGACCGCCAACTGTTCTCTGGACCTTGCCCTTATCAGGAAAGCGTCCATATTTCTTTTAGGAAGAATCATCATTTCGGCCATTACCTTGGTAAAGACCCGGGGTGCCGTGGACAATCCAAACGGCAGCGTCTGAACTGATAGTGACAGTTCTGTACCACGAACCTGAGATACCCTTGGTGAGAAAGGCAAAATTTGGACTTGTAGGTAAGCGTCCCTGATATCCAGTGACACCATATCGTCCTGGTTCGCTATCACTGCTCTGAGTGACTCCATCTTGATTTGAACCCTTGTATGTAATTGTTCAAATCTTTTAGATCTCACCGAGCCGTTTGGCTTCAGTACCACAATATAGTGTGGAATAATACCCCTTCCCTTGTTGTAGGAGGGGTACTTTGATTATCACGTGCTGGGAATACAGCCTGTGAATTTTTTTCCAATACCGCCTCCCTGTCGGAGGGAGACGTTGGTAAAGCAGACTTCAGGAACATGTGAGGGGAAGACGTCTCGAATTTCCAATGTACACCTGGGATACTAAGTGTAGGATCCAGGAGTCCACTTGCGAGTGAGCCCACTGCGTGCTGAAACTCTTGAGATGACCCCCCACCGCACCTGAGTCCGCTTGTATGGCCCCAGCGTCATGCTGCGGACTTGGCAGAAGCTGTGGAGGACTTCTGTTCCTGGGAATGGGCTGCCTGCTGCAGTCTTCTTCCCTTTCCTCTAACCCTGGGCAGATATGACTGGCCTTTTGCCCGCCTGCCTTTATGGGTACGAAAGGACTGAGACTGAAAAGACTGTGTCCTTTTCTGCTGAGATGTGACTTGGGGTAACAAAAGTGGATTTTCCAGCTGTTGCCATGGCCACCAGGTCCGATGGACCGCCCCTTTATACGGCAATACTTCCATGTGCCGTCTGGAATCTGCATCACCTGACCACTGTCGTGTCTATAAACATCGTCTGGCAGATATGGACATCACATCTACTCTTGATGCCAGAATGCAAATATCCCTCTGCGCATCTCGCATATATAGAAATGCATCCTTAAAATGCTCTATAGTCAATAAAATATTGTTCCTGTCAAGGGTATCAATATTTTCAGTCAGGAAATCCGACCAAGCCCCCCCAGCGCTGCACATCCAGGCTGAGGCGATTGCTGGTCGTAGTATAACACCAGTATGTGTGTATATACTTCTTAGGATATTTTTCAGCTTCCTATCAGCTGGCTCCTTGAGGGCGGCCGTATCTGGAGACGGTAACGCCACTTGTTTTTATAAGCGTGTGAGCGCCTTATCCACCCTAAGGTGTGTTTCCCAACTCGCCCTCACTTCTGGCGGGAAAAGGTATACCTCCAATAATTTTCCATCGGAGGAAACCCACGTATCATCACACACTTTAATTTATCTGATTCAGGAAAAACTACAAGTAGATTATTCCCACCCTACATAATACCCTTATTTGTGGTACTTGTAGTATCAGAAATATGTAACACCTCCTTCATTGCCCTTAACATGTAACGTGTGGCCCTAAAGGAAAATACGTTTGTTTTTGTTTTTTTACCGTCGACACTGAAGTCAGTGTCCGTGTCTGTGTCGACCAACTGAGGTAAATGGGCGTTTTTACAAGCCCCTGACGGTGTCTGAGACGCCTGGACAGGTACTAATTTGTTTGCCGGCCGTCTCATGTCGTCAACCGACCTTGCATCGTGTTGACATTATCACGTAATTCCTAAATAAGCCATCCATTCCGGTGTCGACTTCCTAGAGAGTGACATCACCCATACAGGCAATTTGCTCCGCCTCCTCACCAACATCGTCCTCCTACATGTCGACACACACGTACCGACACACAGCACACACACAGGGAATGCTCTGATAGAGGACAGGACCCCACTAGCCCTTTGGGGAGACAGAGGGAGAGTTTGCCAGCACACACCAAAAACGCTATAATTATACAGGGACAACCCCTTATACAAGTGTTTTCCCTTATAGCATTTTCACATATGTAATCATATCGCCAAATAAGTGCCCCCCCTCTCTGTTTTAACCCTGTTTCTGTAGTGCAGTGCAGGGGAGAGCCTGGGAGCCTTCCTCTCAGCAGAGCTGAGCAGGAAAATGGCGCCGTGTGCTGAGGAGAATAGGCCCCGCCCCCTAAAACGGCGGGCTCTTCTCCCGGAGTTTGTGAGATCTGGCAGGGGTTAAATACATCCATATAGCCTCAAGGGCTATATGTGATGCATTTTAGCCATAAAAAAGGTATAATACATTGCTGCCCAGAGCGCCCCCCCCAGCGCCCTGCACCCTCAGTGACCGCTGGTATGAAGTGTGCTGACAACAATGGCGCACAGCTGCAGTGCTGTGCGCTACCTTATGAAGACTGAAAATCTTCTGCCGCCTGTTTCTGGACCTCTGGACCTCTTCAACTTCGGCATCTGCAAGGGGGGTCGGCGGCGCGGCTCCGGGACGAACCCCAGGGTGAGACCTGTGTTCTGACTCCCTCTGGAGATAATGGTGTCCAGTAGCCTAAGAATCCAATCCATCCTGCACGCAGGTGAGTTGAAATTCTCTCCCCTAAGTCCCTCGATGCAGTGAGCCTGTTGCCAGCAGGACTCACTGAAAATAAAAAACCTAAAAAACTTTTTCTAAGCAGCTCTTTAGGAGAGCCACCTAGATTGCACCCTGCTCGGACGGGCACAAAAACCTAACTGAGGCTTGGAGGAGGGTCATAGGGGGAGGAGCCAGTGCACACCACCTGATCCTAAAGCTTTATTTTAGTGCCCTGTCTCCTGCGGAGCCGCTAATCCCCATGGTCCTGACGGAGTCCCCAGCATCCACTTAGGACGTTAGAGAAAGTATCATGGCACATCAGTAGTTCTTCCTACTACAAGTGAATGCAGACATTTGAAAAAGAAGACACAGTAGAAATGACAGCAGGAAGAAGAGAACACAAATGTTTTAGGAATGGAACCAAGATGGGTCTTACGTGCCCTGTGAGCTACTCTACATCTGGGGCTGTACATGGATGGTTGGAGCCAATGGGGCAGATGACTTAAGACCCATACACACTAGGAGATTTTAATTTCAAAAGACTTTGACAACATCTCTGAAAGATATATGTTTCACCCAAAGTAGTGCATACACACTGAGCTATTTTCCCAAAGAGCAAGAGATTTTCAGGAGGCGAAAGACTGCTGAAAATCTTTCATTAGAGAGGCTATTTACATAATGGACTGGGTTTGAATTCCAAGGGATTCTTTTTTAATTCTTTCAGCCATCATCGCTAAGGGTAGGCCCACACATAGCGGCCAAGCGGGACCCGCTTGGCCGGAATGAGACTGCACATGGGCACAAATGTCGCACTGTGCTCTACTGAAATCCTGTGTGTCACTGGCCGGATCCACATTACGTTTGGATTCTGCGTCCGCAATCCACTGACACAACCACAAGGCCATGCGCGCAGACACCGCCATGGCTGATGTCCAAGCATTTATGTTCCCCATCTCCTTGAGGGAATGTGCTTCAGAAGGGTAACCATGGTAAACTAAGGGCATATCCCCCGAGAGGCCCCCCTGAATTTGCGTGGCCCAAGAATGAATGGCATGGGTCATCCAGCAACCCGCAATAACCGGTCTTTGTGAAGGGCCAGCTGCAGTACATATAGATTTTAGGGTAGTCTCAATCTATCTGTACCCAGGATCCTTCATAGTAAAGGAGCCCGGAACAGGCAGCACCGCCTTCTTAGACAGGTGAGAGACTGAGACATCCACCACCCCAGGGGGTTCCCCAAAAAATTTTCTACCTTGAGAAACAAATCGGAAAGTGCGCAAAAACTTTTTGGATACTTTTTTCCAGGCCTGTTTAAACAAGTCATCTAACTCTAGAGATTCAGAGAAAGTGACATTGGGCTTGTTTTGTAAAAAGAAAAACAACTGCTGTGAAGCAGCATCCTCTAGAGGGAGCTGTAACATCCCTTATAGGGAAATTCCATTTGTGACAGACACGACAAATGATTCACTGCAAGAATGATGATTATTTTTTTTCATTATTAAAATATCAGAAGTTCTGCAAACTATGTTAGTTATAAACTATAATCATTCAGTTAACTGTTAAAGTAACAGGGAAGTTTAATTCTATAATTATCAGAATTATACAGGTACAAATATTATGCGACAGACACGACACTGAACGGGAACACAAATTCAGGATGAGTACAATTTCCTTCCAAATCTTCCAAAATATGAAAGCTACAGTTCCATGACTTAACACTGAGAATGATAGAGTTGTTGGCTTGATTGGGTAAAGAAGATAAGAAATTTCAAGTATTTGTAAATATTTTATTAAACATTATTCCTGTGAGACACGACATAGGAATTGTGACAGACACGACATGTTCCAAAATACTTGCAAAAACCATTTAAATCTTTCAATTAAACTACATCATTATCAAAGCTAACATCTTGAAAATACAGTTTAAGCATATTATCAAATTGTGGCTCTGGTAAAATTCTCATAATCTGGTGTGTATCAATATTACTATAAGAACAATTACATACCTGTAAACAGTTGTCAAATAAGGCACAAAATCACCACAGCTTTCCACAGACTGCCATCTTGAATAAACAATGCTGCCAACTTATGATTTATGAAAAACAGGTGTTTATCATCTTTGGTTTTACAAAATATTAACTTCAGAGAATATAAATTTTCACTACAAGATTAATTGTGGCCACTTTCAGGAAAAGATGTTCTGGTTGACAATCATGGAATTGCCCTATAGTCAAAATGAGGGGATCAATACCCTGAGTAGAATTGGGATCCCCACTAACGGGATCCAGGTCATCCCCATGATCCTGGATATCATCATCTGTATCAGATCGCAGCACAGGTAAACCACGCTTCTGGGGACCTGCATGAAAGAGGGGGGGCTGTGCGTCAGCCCTAACAGCTAAATCTGCAACAGTTTTCTGTACATTAGCAGTGAGCTGGGATGACATGTCTGACATCATAGTTTTAAGAGACCCCAACCAGTGGGGCTCTGTACCCTCTCCCCCAACCTCTTCACTTGTGAAGACTGACTACATTGCTCACATGAAACAGAGTCATTAGATAATGGAGAGAATCTGGCGAGACAGATGCTACACAGCTTGTGCTTACCCATGTTTCACAGTAAGTACAAATACATACACTTACACACAGACAGTTACAAAGCAAGCCTGCCCTACTGTATGTGAGAGGAGACACAAAGAGAGGGAGAAATACCAGCACACCCAAGCTTCACAGCCCCCGTGAGACTGTCAGCTCTGTAATCACAATAACACTAATAAATGCAGTCCTAAATAGGCTCAGAATAGTGTACACAAGCCGCTCTCTCCCTTAGCTACACACTGTACCAGTTTCCAGCGTGTCTGTGAGGCAGGAAGCGATGAGTGTGTGCTGCTGATGGCTGCTGTAAGCAGAGGAATGCGCCAAAACGCTGCTGGTCCCGCTCTGAGGAAGCTCCACCCCCTCCAATGGCGCCAGAGCTATACATATTATTTATACTGGCAAAGTCTCCAAGTAAACTTAAAACCTCACACAAGTGCTTAGTTAAGCATTTTGTGCCAGTGTACTCACGGGGGATCCTAGTGGGTCCCCCCCAAGAGGGTCCCGTACGCCGTCCCCGTGGTCAGCCGCACTTCGAACCACTAGGGGGGTCCCCGGTGTGTACTCACCACCGATGTCACCTTCAGGCTAATGTTACCGTCCTGCAGCGGGGAAGTGGCTCTGCACCTTGCAAGGCCGGTAACCTTTGCCAGCAATGTATATAATACTGGCATACATTCTGTAATCATTGATGGTCAGCGGACACCTGGTCACTGCAGCGCTCTATCCTGTTCATTGTGCTGCTGGTGCTCCTCCGTGAGTTGTGGTGCAGGGAGGGACCAGGGCGGGTCCGCCGGCTGCTGCTGCTCCGTGAGTGGCTTGGGGAGAGAGCAGGGCGTTGCCGGAGAGCAGTTCAGTTCATCGCTCAGCGCCATACACACTATGCGATGATGGATGAACAAGCAGCAAGGTGGGCAAAACACACGATTGCCCACCTCGCTGGCGATGATGCGGGAGCGCACACCAGTGCTCATTGTTAGTCGCCCTCCCATACACACCAGTAGATTTTGAGCTCAAAGCAGCTCAAAAACGCCAAAAGTGAGCCGCTTTGAGCTCAAAATCTTCTAGTGTGTATGGGCCTTAAGTCTTGGAGAGTGATAAAGTGGACAGAGATAAAATACCAGCCATTCAGCTCCTAAATGCCATGTTATAGGCTGTATTTGAAAAATAACAGGTTGGACCACCTGACTGGTTGGTACTCTCCACTATATCACTCTCTAAGGCTTATTACATCTGCCCCCAATGGCTTAGAAGATTTCCCCCAATATATGGTCACATGCTCATTTCAGTTGGGAATATAATGCTTTACTGCTAGGAAACGGGCTAATCCAACAGCCTCTCCATGATATAGGATTATGTTTACACACTAAAGCAGACATTGCGGGGGCGATTCAAATGTTTAATTGCTGCTCATAATAACATTATTGCCTGCAACTTTGGAGGTGTGAGATGCAATTGTTTGGCGCCTATTGCTTTTGCGTTTTGATTGCACCCAGAAGTACCAGGATCAGCCTCACAAAATGGCTAATCCCGACTAAAGTACTAGGCAAGATGTGAAAAGTGCCGTTTGGGCACCCAAGAGTGCGCAGGGGTGGACAGTCATTATATTGACTTCTATGATATTTGTTCATACAATCTTCAGGAACACATTAAAAGTAGCGTCAGTCATGAAGTTAAATTACATGGAGTGAAGTCCCCCTTGCTGAAACTGAGGCACCAATGAGCTTCATACTTCAGATGTCTTTCCAGAGCTCTCAAAAATGACTTCTATCCATTGCTACCTTTACTACAAGCTGCTGCATGGTGCAAAAAGTCATACAGCAAAGAGCAGTAATACCCAGAAATCAAAGACACTAGTCCCAGAACAATTTCTCAACACATTACAGACAATCCACTTCCCGCAATTCCACTTCCGGCGATTTGGACGAAGAATGTCTCTAACTAGATAAACCAGGCTGAAATATAGATATTCAATTTTTTTCTTAGGTTTGTGTGTTTCATGTAACAATTAAGTTATAAAAGGTTTTAAATTTGTAGCGCTAATAGCATTATACAGAAGTATTTGTACTAAAAACTCATTTGTTTATAAGATATTGGGGCATACGTAATAAGGTCTGAGTTTGCCGGTAGTGTGGGACACCAACCGATCTCAGAATTTTTTTTAAATAGGTTTATTTACAAAGTGTCAGGCTCCAAAACCCGGTGCTTCCGATTGTGATTATGCCTGATTAAGAGCAATGCTTTCACTAACCGATCTGGTCTTATGGGCCCTACACACTTATAGATTTCACTAAACGATATGAACGAGAACTCGTTCATATTGTTCAGTGTGTAGGCACCAACGAAGAACAATGCGCGGCCCCTAGCTCTTTCATCGCTGGTGACCCGTCGCTTATGCATGCAGGCCAATATGGACAATCTCATCCATATTAGCATGTACTGCTATGGAGCCGGGTGACGGGGGGGAGTGAAGAAAGTTCACTCCACCCCGCCGCCGGGTCGCCCACTGGCAGTAGGGCAGCTCGGCGGCGGGTCGGGTAATGTGTAGGGCCCTTTACACTAACAAATGTATATAAGAATAGATATATCTGCAGGCTCAAGAACAAAAGTTTTGTGGGGATTTGTTTTTTTTGTAAATGGACACGTGACCGTGATTTCTTAAAAGTTCAGGAACAGCGCAGGTCCTATAAGTTTATACTACCGTTGCCATATGCAAACACACAGAAAACATTGCTGAATTAATAATGTAACAGAATTACAACATTAGCAGTATAGAAGCTTAGAGCTGTCGATGCACCTTAATTGCAAACTTTAAAAAAGAAGTTTACAGCTCAAAGGCTTCAGAGCTGGCGCTACCTCACCTGCCAAATCTTTGTCAGGTCTTTTATGACGCATGAGTCATGCCTCTACCAGGAGTCATAACTGTTAAGTTAATTAGATCCCCCAGATTAATATGCTTAGCACAGATCAGCATTGATTTTTCTAACCATTTAACAATGTCCCAAAACAGATGTGAAGCCCAGCAAACTCACTTTGCCTTCATGTTTACTAAGTGTGATGACATTTTTACAATTATGCATAATCTGCTCAGCCAGTATTAAGGGGAGACATAATAATTCTTTGCCATCTGCTTTTTAATTTCACATTCGCTTGCTCGGCACGTTAAACTAATAATCATTTTTTGCACGAATCTTGCATGGGAATTGGCTCTAAAGAGAAGGAAAACAAGTGTGTTATTCAAACCGCTATATTAGTCTTGCTCATAAATGTTGGCGAAAGCAAAGTACATCAATTTCCTCTAAAGAAACCATATACTAGACTCACAGCCGTCTGGCAGAGGTTAGTTACTGCACATACACAATGAGTGGGCAAATTATCTACATCGTTTTAAATAAAAATTACACATTAAACTAATATGAACAGGAACTTATATTTAAGACATTATGTTAATTATTTTTAAAACCTTTGCCACAATACATGTGCGAGATTTTAGTACTAGCACTAAAAAATAAGGTTGCACGGATGGACAAATATAATAGTAAAATACAAAAAAGAATATTATACCCCTTTCACACCGCACAAATAACCCGGTATCGACCCGGCATATTGCCGGGTCGACACAGGTCAGTGTGCGGTGTGAAAGCGCCATGTCAGATTTCCCGGGTTGACTGACCCAGTAATTCAACCGGGGTTATAAGCAGTGTTATTCCCGGGATGAATACCGGGTCAGTGGCTCTGTAAACGGATTCCCGGGTCGAGCCGATCTGGGACCCGTTTACAAGATAGGGAGAGGGGGCGCTGAACTCATCTCCTAGCGCCGCCTCCACCTCCTGCTGCCGGCTCTGCCCCCCACCGCTATGGCAACCGACCCGGCATATTGCCAGGTCTGGAAGCCATCAGAAAGAGGTAGGAGAGTCTCCAATGCCGGATCCCACCCGAGAACGACCAGTTTCCAATTCCCGGGTGCGATCCGGCATTGGAGATGTGAAAGGGGTATTAGGTGTTTCAATTCCATACAATGGCTTAGCGATGGTAAAATTAAATAATTTGAGGACATTTAGCAGTCCGGCACAGACAAATCTAAGACACATTTTTCACAAAAAAAAAAAAAAGATTGGCGCTGTAGAATCACATGGCACTCATGCGTTGTGTGTAACGCGACTTGCAGCGCACGGTGCAAAAATTTAAGAGGACACATCTGTAAATGGCAGAGACAAAAGCTCATGAGACAGGTTATGTCAACACTCTACCCGTGCCAATATTTGACACTTAAGGGTATGTTTACTAAGGCACGGGTTTTTAGAAGTGGAGATGTTGCCCATTGCAACCAGATACCAGCTATTATTTTCTAGAAAGTGATAGATAAAAGATAAATAAAATCTGATTGGTTGCCAAGGGCAACATTTTCACATCTTAAAAACACACTGGCTGCAAGAACTACCATTTGAGGATTCTGCAGTAGTTTTGTTAGTTGGGTAACAAGAGTTTAGTACAAAAATTGCAACCTTCCAAAGGAGTATTTAGGAGGTGAAGTACTTAATTACTGGCAAGCTAAGTTTCAGTTGCATTTACTACGTTCACACACATCAACAGGACAGTACACAGACACGTTGCATAGAGAATATTAAGCCTGCTGTGTGAGTATCTCAAATTGATGTAGAAACCGGACTACTACATACATAGCACATACTGAAGAATCACTGCAGCAGTACAGCTAATAGAGCTACAAAAAAGTTTAACGCAGAAGGAATTGCATTAACTAAGAACAGAAGTAGAACACTATTTTAGAAATATGAAAAATTGTACAATAAAAATAAATCCAAACTCAATTATTTTATACATTAAGCCAGTGGTTCCCACACTTTTTGAATCATGGTGCCCTACAGTATGAGAATTGTTTTAACGGCACCCGTAAGCCAAACGTTTCTAAATTAGAAAAAAATAAGAATTTACTCACCGGTAATTCTATTTCTCGTAGTCCGTAGTGGATGCTAGGAACTCCGTAAGGACCATGGGGAATAGACGGGCTCCGCAGGAGACTGGGCACTCTAAAAGAAAGATTAGGTACTATCTGGTGTGCACTTGCTCCTCCCTCTATGCCCCTCCTCCAGACCTCAGTTAGGGAAACTGTGCCCGGAAGAGCTGACACAACAAGGAAAGGATTTGGAATCCAGGGTAAGACTCATACCAGCCACACCAATCACACTGTACAACTTGTGATAACCATACCCAGTTAACAGTATGAACAACAACTGAGCCTCCTTTTACGGATGGCTCATAACAATAACCCTTTAGTGAAGCAATAACTATGGCCCTCATTCCGAGTTGATCGGTCGCAAGGCGAATTTAGCAGAGTTACACACGCTAAGCCTACGCCTACTGGGAGTGTATCTTAGCTCCTTAAAATTGCGACCGATGTATTCGCAATATTGCGATTACAAACTACTTTGCAGTTTCTGAGTAACTTCAACCTTACTCTGCCTGTGCGATCAGTTCAGTGCTTGTCGTTCCTGGTTTGACGTCACAAACACACCCAGCGTTCGCTCAGACACTCCCCCGTTTCTCCAGCCACTCCTGCATTTTTTACGGAAACTGTAGCGTTTTCATCCACACGCCCATAAAACGCCGTGTTTCCGCCCAGTAACACCCATTTCCTGTCAATCACATTACGATCGCCGGAGCGATGAAAAAGCCGTGAGTAAAAATACTATCTTCATTGTTAAATTACTTGGCGCAGTCGCAGTGCGAATATTGCGCATGCGTACTAAGCGGATTTTCATTGCGATGCGATGAAAAATACCGAGCGAACGACTCGGAATGAGGGCCTATATACATGTATTGCAGAGAGTCCGCACTTGGGACGGGCGCTCAGCATCCACTACGGACTACGAGAAATAGAATTACCGGTGAGTAAATTCTTATTTTCTCTGACGTCCTAGTGGATGCTGGGAACTCCGTAAGGACCATGGGGATTATACCAAAGCTCCCAAACGGGCGGGAGAGTGCGGATGACTCTGCAGCACCGAATGAGCAAACTCAAGGTCCTCCTCAGCCAGGGTATCAAAATTGTAGAATTTAGCAATTGTGTTTGAACCCGACCAAGTAGCAGCTCGGCAAAGCTGTAAAGCCGAGACCCCTCGGGCAGCCGCCCAAGAAGAGCCCACCTTCCTTGTGGAATGGGCTTTTACGGATTTAGGATGCGGCAGTCCAGCCGCAGAATGTGCCAGCTGAATCGTGCAACAGATCCAGCGAGCAATAGTTTGCTTTGAAGCAGGAGCACCCAGCTTGTTGGGTGCATGCAGGATAAATAGCGAGTCAGTTTTCCTGACTCCAGCCGTCCTGGAAACATAAATTTTCAAAGCCCGGACTACGTCCAGCAACTTGGAATCCTCCAAGTCCCGAGTAGCCGCAGGCACCACAATAGGTTGGTTCAAATGAAACGCTGATACCACCTTTGGGAGAAATTGGGGACGAGTCCTCAATTCTGCCCTGTCCATATGGAAGATCAGATACGGGCTTTTACATGACAAAGCCGCCAATTCTGACACACGCCTAGCCGAAGCTAAGGCCAACAGCATGACCACCTTCCACGTGAGATACTATAGCTCCACGGTCCTAAGTGGCTCAAACCAGTGTGATTTCAGGAAATCCAACACAACGTTAAGATCCCAAGATGCCACCGGAGGCACAAAAGGGGGCTGAATATGCAGCACTCCCTTTACAAACGTCTGAACTTCAGGCAGTGAAGCCAGTTCTTTTTGAAAGAAAATAGATAGGGCCGAAATCTGGACCTTTATGGACCCCAATTTTAGGCCCATAGTCACCCCTGACTGTAGGAAGTGCAGAAATCGACCCAGCTGGAATTCCTCTGTTGGGGCCTTCCTGGCCTCACACCAAGCGACATATTTCCGCCATATGCGGTGATAATGCTTTGCTGTCACATCCTTCCTAGATTTTATCAGCGTAGGAATCACTTCATCTGGAATGCCCTTTTCCGTTAGGATCCGGCGTTCAACCGCCATGCCGTCAAACGCAGCCGCGGTAAGTCTTGGAACAGACAGGGCCCCTGCTGTAACAGGTCCTGTCTGAGAGGCAGAGGCCATGGGTCCTCTGAGATCATTTCTTGTAGTTCTGGGTACCAAGTTCTTCTTGGCCAATCCGGAACGATGAGTATAGTTCTTACTCCTCTCTTTCTTACTATCCTCAGTACCTTGGGTATGAGAGGAAGAGGAGGGAACACATAAACCGACTGGTACACCCACGGTGTCAATAGTGCGTTCACAGCTATCGCCTGAGGGTCCCCTGACCTGGCGCAATATTTTTTTAGCTTTTTGTTGAGGCAGGACGCCATCTGGTTTTGAAGCAGGGGCTCTGCTTGACTCAGGGCGTTGTAAATGGCCCTTAGTTCCAGTATATTAATGTGCAGTGAAGTCTCCAGACTTGACCACTGTCCTTGGAAGTTTCTTCCCCGAGTGACTGCCCCCCATCCTCGGAGGCTTGCATCCGTGGTCACCAGGACCCAGTCCTGTATGCCGAACCTGCGGCCCTCGAGAAGATGAGCACTCTGCAGCCACCACAGCAGACACCCTGGCCCTTGGGGACAGGGTGATCAACCGATGCATCTACAGATGCGATCCGGACCATTTGTCCAACAGATCCCACTAAAAGATCCTTGCATGGAACCTGCCGAAGGGAATTGCTTCGTAAGATGCCACCATCTTTCCCAGGACTCGCGTGCAGTGATGCACCGACACCTGTTTTGGTTTCAGGAGGTCCCTGACCAGAGATGACAATTCCTGGGCCTTCTCCACCGGGAGAAACACCTTCTTCTGTTCTGTGTCCAGAATCATGCCCAGGAAAAGCAGACGCGTCGCAGGAATCAGCTGCGACTTTGGGATATTCAGAATCCAGCCGTGCTGTTGCAACACTTCCTGAGAGAGTGCTACGCTGACCAACAACTGCTCTCTGGACCTCGCCTTTATGAGGAGATCGTCCAAGTACGGGATAATTATAACTCCCTTCTTCCGAAGGAGTATCATCATTACGGCCATTACCTTGGAAAATATTCTCGGTGCCGTGGAGAGACCAAACGGTAACGTCTGGAATTGGTAATGACAGTCCTGTACCACAAACCTGAGGTATTCCTGGTGAGGTGGGTAAATGGGGACATGCAAGTAAGCATCCTTGATGTCCAGCGACACCATAAAATCCCCTTCTTCCAGGCTTGCAATAACCGCCCTGAGCGATTCCATTTTGAACTTGAACTTCTCTATATAAGTGTTCAAGGATTTTAAATTCAGAATGGGTCTCACCGAACCGTCCGGTTTCGGTACCACAAACATTGTGGAATAGTAACCCCTTCCCTGTTGAAGGAGGGGGACCTTGATTATCACCTGCTGGAGGTACAGCTTGTGAATTGCCGCCAGTACTACCTCCCTTTCCCTGGGAGCAGCTGGCAAGGCTGATTTGAGGTAACGGCGAGGGAGTCGCCTCTAACTCCAGCTTGTATCCCTGAGATACAATTTGTACAGCCCAGAGATCCACTTGTGAGCGAACCCACTGGTTGCTGAAGTTTCGGAGACGCGCCGCCACCGCACCTGGCTCCGCCTGTGGAGCCCCAACATCATGCGGTGGACGTAGTGGAAGCAGGGGAGGATTTTTGTTCCTGGGAACTGGCTGCCTGGTGCAGCTTCATTCCTCTACCCTTGCCTCTGGCCAGAAAGGATGCTCCTCTGACCCGCTTGCCTTTCTGAGGCCGAAAGGACTGCACTTGATAATACGGTGCTTTCTTAGGCTGTGAGGGAACCAGAAGTAAAAAGTCGACTTCCCAGCAGTTGCTGTGGATACGAGGTCCGAGAGACCGTCCCCAAACAATTCCTCACCCTTATAAGGCAAAACCTCCATGTGTTTTTCAGAATCAGAATCACCTGTCCACTGCAGAGTCCATAATACTCTCCTGGCAGAAATGGACATTGCATTAATTCGAGATGCCAGCAGGCAAATGTCCCTCTGGGCATCCCGCATATATAAGACGACGTCTTTTATATGTCCGAGGGTTAGCAAAACAGTATCCCTGTCGAGGGAATCAATGTTGTCTGACAGGGTATCAGTCCATGCTGCTGCAGCACTACACATCCAGGCTGAAGCAATAGCAGGTCTCAGTAGAGTACCAGAGTGTGTATACACAGACTTCAGGATAGCTTCCTGCTTTCTATCGGCAGGCTCCTTTAGGGCGGCCGTATCCTGAGACGGCAGTGCCACCCTTTTAGATAAGCGTGTTAGCGCCTTGTCCACCCTAGGGGATGTTTCCCAACGTAACCTATCCGTTGGCGGGAAAGGGTACGCCATCAGTAACCTCTTAGAAATCACTAGTTTCTTATCAGGGGAACTCCACGCTTCTTCAAACAATTCATTTAATTCATCAGATGGGGGAAAAGACACCGGCTGCTTTTTCTCCCCAAACATAATACCCCTCTTGGTGGTAACCGGGTTAATGTCAGAAATGTGCAATACATCTTTCATTGCAGTAATCATGCATCGGATGGCCTTTGTAGACTGTACATTTGTCTCATCCTCATCTACACTGGAGTCAGACTCTGCGTCGACATCTGTGTCTACCATCTGAGCTAGCGGGCGTTTATGAGCCCCTGACGGCTTCTGAGTCGCCTGGGCAGGCGCGGGCTGAGACCCCGGCTGTCCCAAGGCTGCTGCGTCATCGAACCTTTTATGTAAGGAGTTGACACTGTCGGTTAAGACCTTCCACATAGCCATCCAATCAGGTGTCGGCCCCGTCGGGGGTGACACCACACTTATCTGCCCCTGCTCTGCCTCCACGTAACCCTCCTCATCAAACATGTCGACACAGCCGTACCGACACACACACAGGGAATGCTCAGACTGAGGACAGGACCCCACAAAGTCCTTTGGGGAGACAGAGAGAGAGTATGCCAGCCCACACCACAGCGCTATATAACACAGGGATTTACACTATAAAAAGTGATTTACCCAATAGCTGCTTAAATATCTTATTTGCGCCTAAATTTATGTGCCCCCCCCCCTCTCTTTTTTACCCTTCTTGTATCAGGATACTGCAGGGGAGAGCCTGGGGAGCTGCTTCCAGCGGAGCTGTGAAGGGAAAATGGCGCTGGTGTGCTGAGGAAGAAGGCCCCGCCCCCTCAGCGGCGGGCTTCTGTCCAGCATTTTATGTAACTTAATGGCAGGTTTTTTTATACATATACAGTTTGCAGACTGTATTATGTGTATTTTAAGTGCCAAAAGGTATTATAATTGCTGCCCAGGGCGCCCCAGCGCCCTGCACCCTACAGTGACCGGAGTGTGTGGTGTGCTGTGGGAGCAATGGCGCACAGCTGCGGTGCTGTGCGCTACCTTAATAAAGACAGGAGTCTTCAGCCGCCGATTTCATCACTTCTCTTCTGTCTTCTGGCTCTGCAAGGTGGACGGCGGCGCGGCTCCGGGAACGGACGATCGAGGTCAGGCCCTGTGTTCGAACCCTCTGGAGCTAATGGTGTCCAGTAGCCTAAGAAGCACAAGCTAGCTGCAAGCAGGTAGGTTTGCTTCTCTCCCCTCAGTCCCACGTAGCAGTGAGTCTGTTGCCAGCAGATCTCACTGAAAATAAAAAACCTAACAAATACTTTCTTTTCTAGCAAGCTCAGGAGAGCCCACTAGGTGCATCCAGCTCTGGCCGGGCACAGATTCTAACTGAGGTCTGGAGGAGGTGCATAGAGGGAGGTGCCAGTGCACACCAGATAGTACCTGATCTTTCTTTTAGAGTGCCCAGTCTCCTGCGGAGCCAGTCTATTCCCCATGGTCCATATGGAGTTCCCAGCATCCACTAGGACGTCAGAGAAAATATGAAAGCAAGTAAATTGTGTTTTGGTTCTGGACCACCAACACAGGGCACCCCTGCAAGTATCCAGAGGCACCCCGTTTGGAAACAACTGCATTAAGCATAGTTCATGTACAGCAATGTTGATGTTTAACCTTTAAAGTGATAGTGGGGGACACATCTTGGTGGCGGTGTTGTTGCTGATCAGCATAATATATATTCCAATATGAAAACTAGCACCCCAGGCCTGAATATAGAATATAGCTTGTAGTGCTCAACTTGGTGAGTGCAGATTCTAGGATTCTTCTTATTTAAACAACATGATCACATCTCTCTAGCACCACACAATACTAGGGTGCAGTGGATCCATACTGTGCATACACAAATACAGACACCATATGGCATGCCAGGTGAGAGACCACCGCATCTTCAGCTTTTATAGGTCACTAAGCCTCTCCTATGAGATCTGTAATATTTATGGGTTTTTCCTCATTTTCTGGAAGTGATTATACATAAGTTATGCATATATGTGTGGAAAGGTTAAGCCCCTTGTAGTTTACACTTACATCCATGAAACCCTCACTACGATAAAAAAAACCATAGTTATAACTAAAAATGGTAGATGGCCACAAATTGCCTGTGTGCCAATTAAAAAGCTAAGCTAAGTAGACATGAGAATAACTAGATCACCTCTGGTGTCTGCGCTCAGCTGACATTTCACGGACTCGCTAAATGAAGCGAGAATATGAAGGCACCTAATAGGCCAACATAACTGTGAGGAATAGGATTGGGCTGTTTTGCTTCTAACTTTACCTACTTCTCCCCTCCTGTAACCTTTATGTCTCTCACATGAATGAACGCCATGCCTGCTCTGACCTTTACACGGGGACCGATCCATCATGCGGCTCAGCTTAAAGCAGGAAACAAATGGTGGCACAATCGGATATCATGCACTCTGCTTCTCTAGCCAGCCTCACTGCCTACTCTGTATCCACTATAAACACATGAGCTGCTTGCATTAACATTTGCAGAGACACTAAATGAAAACATAGAAAATGAAACTGTAATAACTGACATTCTGGATATATGTTTCCATGTATCCTTGTGTACATAGCTGAGGCAGATTACAGAATGATATTGGCATCAAGGTTTAAAGAAAATGTACAGTTAAATAAAGAACAGATCTCTACCTACAGGTGGACAATCAGACAGTAATCTCTGCCTCTTCTAAATTACACGTTACATTCGTGTGAATCAAAACAAGTAATTGCAACTTCCCAAAAAGACAGACCAGGAGTACATTTATTTTCAGTGCTGTGAAAGAAAATAAATTTCCCCCGAGTACTCTGCTCCTAGAATATACTTGCACAGTAACGATATCTCGCTGTACATTCCCTTGTTCTACTGGATGCCTCTGTTTGTATTTGGAAATAAAAAGTATGTAATATTACCAAGCTAAAAAATATACCTATAACATTTGAGTACACATGTGATGCTGTGCTACCGCCTGCGCTCTCTGGGCATCCATTGTTAGGACGGACATGCTTAAATATTTTAAATTACCCCTTGGGTGCCTGCGACACTGGTGCAATGTGCATAAAAACTGATTAGTATCCTCCGAGTGCCCATTACATACACGCACCCAAAAACAACTAAACACCCTTTTTCCCCCCGTCCAAAACCATTCTTGTGGGTTGTTCCCAGTATGCAGTGGTTAGTCCCCACCAAAGGTGGAAGGACAGCCAGTGACAGGGTCAGTGGCGCCCAAGGCTCACTGATAGGAGAGCGATGACGAGCCTTTACCTATTCCACTGAAGACCTGCTTAAGCGCAAATTGCTGAAAAAGTAAATGCTGTCTATGATAGAGATGTGGCGGAACATATGGTACATCACAGTTTGCTGTATACAATATAGGGGCTGTGCAGCCGCAGACCAGTGCCCATGCTGACCCTCTGTCCAGTGGCGTAAGTTCGCCCCAGTCGCCCGGAGGCATGATAAAATGTTGGTGCCCCCCACCACCCCTATACATATAGGGATATATTATAATATATAATACATACGCCATATGTAGATATCTGGTACACAGGGTGAACAGTAGCACTCAGGTGCCTTTCAAAATAGTATAGATACACAAAGACACCTCTTTTCTTTGCACACACACGCCTTTTTCACTTACACACAGCTTTTTCACTAACTCGCACGCCTCTTTCACTTACACACGTCTCTTTCATTTACACACACGCCTTTTTCACTTACACACACACACGTCTTTCACTAACTCACACACCTCTTTCACGCACACACGCCTTTTTCACTTACACACAATTACACACACACGCCACTTTCACTTACATACACACGCCACTTTCACACAATTACACACACACACACACACACACACACACACACACACGTGTCACTTTCACTTACACACACACACACACACATCACTTTCACTTACACACGCACCTCCCCCCCCCCCCCCCACACACACACAAACATACACACAATGCAGCAGCTGGAGGCAGGTGGTGGTAGTGCCTACCTGTTGCTATCCCCAGGACGGAGGAAGAGAGAGCTTCAGCCGGCCAGCTCTGTTGGAAGTCCTGTGAGCAGCTGTGCGCTAGAGCTCCCCCTAGCTGCAGCCAGCTGTCAGCTGAGCTCTCCTCTCTGTGCATACATAGATACGAGGAGGCAGCTGCTGCTGCTGCCGTGTCCACAGCTCCTCCGTCCACTCGCGATGATGGATTGTCGGGTGGGAGGCAATGGAGAAGTGCCCCCTGGAGGTCAGGAGCCCTGCGGCAGCCGACTCCATTGCCTCCCACAGTTCCACCACTGCCTCTGTCCACCACCAAAAATGCCTACAATGGACAGATGGGGATCAGAACTGGACCATGGAGTAATAGAAGAATGTGGCCTGATATGATGGATCACATTTTCTATTACATCATGTGGACGGCAGGGTGCATGTGCGCATTTATCTGGATCAATTAGCTGCCAGTAATTAAACACCGCTAATTGAATTCTGCCCACTCAGAGTCGTAAGATTGTATATATTAGGTACTATTTGATGCGCTTTACCTGGACCGAGTGCACCACTTGCATTTATCACTGGATCTCACACAAAACACTATTGGGGCATTTCCTGTGCTACTAACAGTAGTGTTCACTCTAGGCTGTTTTAGCAGGGTGCCGCGCCCTGCCCGTTTTTTAGAAGTCAAAACCCACCCTGCTCCTTTTGCGGCGCCCTGCTAGAACAGCCGCCCGCTTCCTGCCCTCCCAGCATGTAAAGATGCCGTGCGCATGCGCGCGGCATCCATTCACGCATATGGAGAGAGCTGGGGGAAGCCCAGCACTGACGGAGGTGCTGGGCACGCCCCCCAAAAGTGACGTCGACGGCCATAGACGCCCTATATAGTAGCGTCTGTGAGTCGCACCGCCCACTAAAATTACGGGGGGGGGAGGGATAATTTTCTCCACTCCCTGCAAACTTTAAACAATTGATCACTGCATACAAATTTCTACTAACAATGAAAGAAACAATATGATCCTAGCTTGTCGTTACTAACTACTGTATACACAACTGCTAATAAGGTATGATATTGATAGTCAATCTTTTTTTTCTATTATTAAACAGCTATAATATTTAACATTTGGATTATTAAAGTTTAAATATACTAGAAGTATAAACTTAAAATTACTTATTCGATGGTCATCTCTTTAACAGATTTCTCACGTTTGAAACTAATAAACAGACACATGCTAATCCGATACCTTTAATAGTTTCTATAGTGTTTGCCTTGTGCTGCTCAGTACTTGTTAAAGCATTTTACTCTTACTAATATAGTAACATAGTTACATGAATTAGTATAAATTGGGAGATGATGAAAACAATATGCTGCACATATTCCCCCATACAGAGCCTTGGAAACAGCTGTTCTTCTAATGGTTGTAAAATGCTCATCTGCATTCATACCTGTATAAATCATAGTATGCAGATGTTTTAGCAAACCATACACACTTAATGATTTGGGAAGCAGATCTACTTTCTAGAGAGTTGCTCACATTTTATAACCTGTTTGCACACACATAGGGGTATATGCAATTGCGGTCGAATTCCCGAAATTGTCGAATTTCGGGTAATTTTCGCCCCAAAAAAAAATTCGCCTATGCAATTCAGTGCTTTCCGACCAAAAAACGGACTTTCAAAATTCGACTTTTTGAAATTCGAATTTTTGCAAATTCGACTTTTCTGCAATGAAACAAGTGCTGCAATTCGACAAAAGCATATTCAATTCAAGTTTGGAAATTCGACAGCAGTGCTTTTAGACAGCAAATTCGTCATTTTCAATCCGCCACACTTTGGAGGGATAAAACAATAAAAAAAAATTTAAACATGTTTTTTTTGGTGTTTTTTTTTTTAGGAATAGCATATCTATTTATATTAGAAGGGATTAGGTATTTTTTTTTTTTTTTTTTTTTTTGGAGGCACAAATATTATTTATATATTTAAAATATTATTATTTTTTTATTTTTTTTTATTGCTGGAACGGTAAAATCCTTAAAAAAAATGGCGTGGGGTCCCCCCTCCAAAGCATAACCAGCCTCGGGCTCTTCGAGCTGGTCCTGGTTCTAAAAATGCGGGGGAAAAATTGACAGGGGATCCCCCGTATTTTTAAAACCAGCACAGGGCTCTGCGCCTGGTGCTGGTGCCAAAAATACGGGGGACAAAACGAGCAGGGGTCCCCCGTATTTTTCACACCAGCATCGGGCTCCACTAGCTGGACAGATAATGCCACAGCCGGGGGTCACTTTTATGCCGTGCCCTGCGGCCGTGGCATTAAATATCCAACTAGTCACCCCTGGCCGGGGTACCCTGGGGGAGTGGGGACCCCTTCAATCAAGGAGTCCCCCCCCCCCCCCCAGCCACCCAAGGGCCAGGGGTGAAGCCCGAGGCTGTCCCCCCCCCCCCATCCAATGGGCTGCGGATGGGGGGGGGGGCTGATAGCCTTTTGTGATAATGAAAAGAATATTGTTTTTTCCAGCAGTACTACAAGTCCCAGCAAGCCTCCCCCGCAAGCTGGTACTTGGAGAACCACAAGTACCAGCATGCGGGAGAAAAACGGGCCCGCTGGTACCTGTAGTACTACTGGGGAAAAAATACCCAAATAAAAACAGGACACACACACCGTGACAGTAAAACTTTATTTCATACGTCGACACACACATACTTACCTATGTTCACACGCCGACATCGGTCCTCTTCTCCATGTAGAATCCACGGATACCTGAAAATAAAAGATCAATATACTCACCTCAGCCATGGTCCAGAGATACATCCACGTACTTGGCAAAAAAAGAAAACGAACACACGGGCCACCGGACTGAAAGGGGTCCCATGCTGACACATGAGACCCCTTTCCACGAATGAGACCTGTCAGTGACAGTTGTCACAGAAAGGTCTCTAAAGCCAATCAGGAAGCGCAACTTCGTTGCGCTCACCTGATTGGCTGTGCGCTGTCTGAACTCAGACAGCGCATCGCACAGCCCCGTCCATTATATTCAATGGTGGGAACTTAGCGGCTAGCGGTGAGGTCACCCGCCGGTCAGCGGCTGACCGCGGGTAACCCCACCGCTGACAGCAAAGTTCCCACCATTGAAACTAATGGAGCGGCTTTGCGATGCGCTGTCACAGCACAGACAGCGCACAGCCAATCAGGTGAGCGCCACGGAAGTAGCGCTTCCTGATTGGCTGAAGGGACTTCAGTGACAGGAGTCACGTGATGTCCCGGCATTCGGGAGAAAGGGGTCTGATGTGAAAGCATGGGACCCCTTTCAGTACGGCATGGAGCGGGTGTTCGGTTTGTTTTTTTAACAAGTACGTGGATTTATATCTGGACGTGGATGTACCTCTGGACGCTGGAAGGTGAGTATAATTTTTTCACAGGTACCCTCGGATCATCGGAGACCGTGGCAGTCGGCGTGTCAACATAGGTAAGTATGTGTGTGTCGGTAGTGTGTAATAAAGTTTTACTATCAAGGTGTCTGTGTACTGTTTTTATTTGGGTATTTTTTTCCCAGTAGTACTACAGGTACCAGCGGGCCCGTTTTTCTCCCGCATGCTGGTACTTGTGGTTCTCCAAGTACCAGCTTGCGGGGGAGGCTTGCTGGGACTTGTAGTACTACTGGAAAAAACAATATCTTTTTATTATCACAAAAGGCTATCAGCCCCCCCATCCGCAGCCCATTGGATGGGGGGGGACAGCCTCGGGCTTCACCCCTGGCCCTTGGGTGGCTGGGGGGGGACGGGACCCCTTGATTGAAGGGGTCCCCACTCCCCCAGGGTACCCCGGCCAGGGGTGACTAGTTGGGTAGTTAATGCCACGGCCGCAGGGCACGGCATAAAAGTGACCCCCGGCTGTGGCATTATCTGTCCAGCTAGTGGAGCCCGATGCTGGTGTTAAAAATACGGGAGACCCCTACTCTTTTTGTCCCCCGTATTTTTGGCACCAGCACCAGGTGCAGAGCCCGGTGCTGGTTTTAAAAATACGGGGGATCCCTGCCCAATTTTTCCCCGCATTTTTAGAACCAGGACCAGCTCGAAGAGCCCGAGGCTGGTTATGCTTTGGAAGGGGGACCCCACGCCATTTTTTTTTCTCTGTTTTTTCCCGTTTTTTTAAATCGCAGCAAAATCCGCCAAATCGGCCGATTTTCGCCCGCGGGACTGTCGAATCCGTTTTGCATTGAATATGGTGAATTCCGGCAGCCACCTGCCGGAGTTCACCTGTCGAATTGTGTCGAATTTAAAAACGGCGATAATTTGCCGCGATTCGCCGTGAATTGCATATACCCCATAGGCATTTCAGCAGCAGCTGGCAGCACATTAGGAGTGTGCCAAAAGGTAGGAAGACAGTAACAAGAGCCATCTAGATCCTGACAACACAGAAAAAGAGAGAAAATACCAACAAAAAAATAAATATTTACAGTCATGTCCATAACTCTACACCTGGAATATACATCTACTCTAGTAAATATAGAATCTTCTATATAAAAACAATTCACTGTTCTTCCATTACACACATGCATCTCCTACTGTTACTCTGAGTAGTGCTGCTTATAGAAAGCAAATGATGAGAAAATAGTGGTCTAAAGGAAATTAGTACATTTTAGGCACTGTGCCCAATAATTCCTATGCTGCCTATTTTATGTATTTTTGCAGTTAAGCTTCTAAAAACAGCTGTTTTTTTGGAGGAAAGACACTAAAGTTAAAAAAGGAAGCTATTTATTCTGAGTGTCCACAGCAGTTATCAGCGATATTGGTGCTGGACCATCTCATCACTGCACTGTGTGTCATAAGAAATGATCAGCTACAGGTTGAGTATCCCTTATCCAAAATGCTTGGGACCAGAGGTACTTTGGATATCAGATTTTTCCATATTTTGGAATAATTAGATACCATAATGAGATATCATGGTGATGGGAGTTAAATCTAAGCACAGAATGCATTTATGTTACATATACACCTTATATACACAGCCCGCAGGTCATTTAATACATTATTATTAACTGTGTATTAAACAAAGTTTGTGTACCTTGAGCCATCAAAAAACAAAGGTTTCATTATCTCACTCTCACTGAAAAAAGTCCGTATTTCGGAATATTTGGATATGGGATACTCAACCTGTATATATGGAAAAATTACCTGGGTTAAAAGTTTCCAGTTATTAAGTTATCAATGAGTTGGATATAACTGTAATCATGTTAAAATATAATTAGCAGCTTAGTAGCTCTTTCAACACACCCATGAGGTGGCTGCCCAGTGTAGTTTTTGTTTCTGGTTTGTCACCAGTAGCCCTGATCCCTAACTTTTCTATCTTCAGTTTAATAAACACTTTTCCATTGCGAGATGGGTTTAAAGTTTTCCTTCTGTTTTCAACGTTGCTATTCCAAGGCTTTTGGGTACACAACATTTTTAGTCTTCCCATCTCCATTTCTGTCAGTTATTTTAGTTCACAAGGGGGAGATGTACTAAGCCTTAAAAAGTGACAAATATAACGGTGATAAAGTAGTACCAGCCAATCGGCTCCTAACTCCCATGTTATAGGCTGGGTTTGAAAAAAAAACATGAGCCGATTGGCTGGTACTTTATTTTCCATGAAGTTTATTACTTTTCAAGGCGTAGTACATCTCCCTCTAAGTTATGGTTATTTCAGTCAGTTATGTCAGGTCAGTGGATTATTGTCATTTCAGTCAGTTATTACTGTTCATTAAAGTTTTCAACCAAATCCATCCAGTGGAAGGCCCAGAACAGGCTCAGTGGGTCATAGTTCTGCTAGTGTAACGTCCAACCAGGACCCCAACCCCCCTGAAACCTGGGGAGCATCCAACTGGACCACCTTGCATGTGTTTCATCTTGGTGCAGGGGTGTCTGAATGCATAACCAGAAAGAAACAGACAGACCAAATCATTTTATATATATTTTACACACAATTTGGTCCAAACGTAAGTGGACACTGACAGTTAGTTATTTTAGCTGTTCACCAAAACATATTCAAGTTCTAATCATGTGTTACAATAATGGATTTTAATTTGACATTATTTTTTCAACAACAAAATAGAGAGTAAAAAGGAAGTACACCACATGAGTCAGTAGCTTGCATAACCATCTATAGCAGCAAGAACTTAAATTACCGTAATTGCTTTTGGTAAAAGATTACCAGTCTTAAATCAGGTCTGAAGGATTGTGGCCCTCTGTTCCTTACAACACTGCTTCAGCTCGTTAATGTTTGAGGGCATTTGTGCACAACTCTGAAGGTCCTGCCACAACACATTAAAGAGACTGATGTCTAGATTTTGACTTTATTTCAAAACCCTGATTATTATTTTTTCTATAGACATTCAGTTATGTGGGAGTGCTCTGGATCATCGTCCACTTTGGGCTAGTCTGTCCAAAAAACACTAATCTGGAAAACTTTCAAACCAAAACAATAACAAGCAATTATTTTATTAGAAGAAGGGTCTTCCCTTCTGCTATACGTTGTCCTTGTTGTTCTCATGGTGATTGGGATATTTACCTTGACTTTTGGATTCTTTGCAATATGTGGATCATAATATGGTATGATTTTGGGAGAATTTGCTCTGTTGACCACTCTGGGGAACAGTCAATGTTCAATTTATTGCAATAAAAAAAGAAATCTTACTGTAAAATCATGGACTGCAAATTATAACTAGTATATAACGACCTAGTGAATGTCAGGTTAGAGGGGGTCTCTTCTCTCCACTTACCAAGCCACAATTCCCTTTTCTCATTCCCCTGCTGTGAGAGCCTCTCTATTATATAGATGGCTTCATAGCATGTTCAACACTAATGAGCAGCAACTTGTTTTTTTGTAAGATAGCTGCAGACATCTTTCCTCCTTGGGTTATCATTATTTACTGGAATACTCCAGACACAACTACAAAATGTTTTGCTTTCATAAAGATGTAGCAGCACTTCCTCGATGACCAGATGAGGTAATAGCAGACTCATACCACCTTCGTTCTCGATATAGAAGCAGTAGACGTGTGATTTTACACAAGGCTCCTCTCTGACTCAGCTTTGAGTCAGTAAATAAATAATAAAGTCTGTTATGGGGAATTGCTTACATCAGTGTTTACTGATCGCATTTTAAGATTGGGACAGGACTAGATGATTGAAAGTTAAGTCCTGATATGTAAAAACAGATTTGAAAGGGGATCGGTATGCGATTCGGTGGACGGGATGACGGCGGTCACAGTACAAATGCCAGAGGTAGCTGAAAAATGGACTACCAGCCTCAAAGCTGTTACCTGCAAAACAAACTTGAATTCTAGGCACATGGAACATTCAATCTGTCTGTGAAGCAGGCAAAATTAACATTTTAGCTGATGAACTTGAGAAATATAACATAGATGTGGCCACAACGACAGAAGCTATTACTGGAGCTGCAGCAGATTTTGATAGATTTAAAAACTAAAACATTATTCCCGGAAAATAAAAATTAATAGAAATATTTAACAAATATGAACTTTATGTTGGCGAATTAATGCATGCTCGGGAATGTAGTCTAAGTGCCCAGGTTCTATTCAATTACTTCCCACAACGAACACTCTTCCCGCAATAATTCCTAAGATTACCTGTGTTACACTACAGCGCCCAGGCTAAGTGCCCTGTAGTTACTTTCAAGCACAATACCTTTGATTAGTCTCATTAAGCTGCCACTCCAAGGCTAAGTACCGGGCATGAGGCAGCAGTCAGGGTTTATTTATTTATTACCAGTTATTTATATAGCGCACACATATTCCGCAGCGCTTTACAGAGAATATTTGCCCATTCACATCAGCCCCTACCCCAGTGGAGCTTACAATCTAGATTCCCTACCACATGTACACACAGAAACATTCACCAGGGTTCATTTTGTTGGGAGCCAATTAACCTACCAGTATATTTTTGGATTGTGGGAGGAAACCGGAGAATACGGAGGAAACCCAAGCAAGTACGGGGAGAATATACAAACGCAGTACAGTTAGGGCCATGGTAGGAATCGAACCCATGACCTCAGTGCTGCGACAAGCTCCGAAACACTAAATACGATTCATGCTTGCATCTCAGGAGGGCGTGAGCAATAATCCGCAATAAATGCAGCCTTGGGGCTAGTTGCTGGAAGTAACTGAATAGCTCCCGTGCACTAAACCTGGAAGCTAAATATCCACAAATAATTTGAATTACCCCATATGGACTACCAAGAATATGAATACACACAACTATGCTAACCTTGCTACAATTTGCTAAATCAAAAGCTGTATGTGACATCACAAATAGACAACTCTGAACAAAACAATAGATGTGGCATTAGAGTTGCAGGCCAATTTTCAAAGTAAGCCAAACCTACTGAAATAAAGGAGATATTAATACAGGCCGAGTCTCCCATATCCAAATGGGTATCCTTTTTGGTTGGTCGACAGTCATTAGGTCGACATTGGCAAGATCGTCATGGGCATATGGTCGACATATGAAAATTGTCGACACATGAAAGGTCAACACATGAAAAGGTCGACATGAAGATTTATTTTTTTTATAGATTTTTTTAAAACTTTTTCATACTTTACCATCCATGTGGACTACGATTGGGAGCGATAACCTGTGCCAAGCGAGGCACCTTGATCGCAGCATGGCGAGTGAAGCGAACCATGCAAGGGGACGCGGTGCACTAATTTGGGTTCCTGGTCATGTTACAGAAAAAATGACACCACAATCAGTTAAAAAAAATTCATGTCGATCTTTCCATGTGTCGACTATTGGGCCATGTCGACCATGTCTATGTTGACCAATAGTGCTTTACCTAATGAATGTCGACCTTAACATTGTCGACCATTCATACCGGAACCATCCAAATGCTTGGAACCAGTAGTATTTTGGATATTGGACTTTTCCGTATTTTGGGATATTTGCATACCACAGTAGAATTGCTATTATGTTTCATATACACATTATACACATATAAAAGCAATTTATTACAATATTGTTAATTTTGTGAATGAAACAGTTTCTGTAGATACACAAAACTAATTTCTGAATCATATACAACTTATACACATAGCCTGAAAATAATTACTAATAATTGAGTGCATTAAACAAAGTTTGTGTACATTGAACCATTAGAAAGCAACACAAGTCAGATTTGGAGGCCACAAAACCAGAAAGCATGCTTTAGCAGCATTCAAAAGAAATGTAATTAAAACAATATTACATTGTAAAAAAGAGAAACTAAAGACAGAACTCACTGGTTACACAGACTAAACACCGCCATTTGTTTCTGTCAAGCGCAAGGAGATGACAATGGGAATTATTTGTATGATATACAAGATGACAACGAACTACTGTATCAGAGTGCCTCACCTCTGTGCTCCCTGAAACCACCGCTTTGTCCACATTGACCAGCCCCTGATCCTCAGATTGGTGCACGCCTGGTGACCACTCTGCACAGCGCTGATGAGCCCAGCAGTGTCCTGAAGGATAAATGCGGGATTGAGAATTTTAGAATGAGATATTCCAGAATAACTCAGAGGGGAGAACATATTATAAAAGTAGAACATAGAGGAATTATACTATAGAGAGGCTTTATATATTAGGAATGTTAAGGATTTTTCCAATTAGCTGTTACAACAGTGTATTTGTACGTATGTTTTGACGTATGCCATATTCCAAGTGGCAGCAACGTATGACTGTTCCTCCATTGATTTCTGTCATGCTGCCAACTGCTCTGGAACGCTCTCCCAATATTCACACCTTCCAACAAGCCTTTAAGACTCCCCTCATCACAAAAGCTTCACAGTCCTCCTAATAGCGTCTTCATCTACTCCACTTATCTCCCACTTACTCTTCCCGGGTCACCCCCCCTAATTTCTCTCTGAAGCCTGTATGCCCACATCGCCAGGGAATTTTCCCCTCGGTTTTTCCTCCAGTCATTATCGCTGACACCAGTGCACCTTTAGTCCAGTCTCCCATACCCCACTGTGTCTGCCCATTTTGGGGTATAGGATCAGTGAGTGTTGATTTACTTCCTAGTCCTCATATCCCACTTCCCCATACAAATTATCAGTACTCTCTTTATTCGCTCACTTCCTAGCCATAGTGAGTCGCTCTAACCAACCCATCACTACTTCTATATACTCCACAACGTGTTAGGGTAATTATTTATCCGTTATAACCAATGTACTGATGTATTATACTGTTAACCTGCATCGGGGTGGTTCACCGGGGATTCGCTTCCGGTAGACTTATGCCGGAACAATGTTTAGAGGCAGATGGTTCTCTGCACCGGCATTCACCTGCGATGCAGCCAGCGGGGTGTAAAGAGCCGGGTGCTTCTAAACACTGTTCTGGCATGAATGGACCGGAAGCGCCTGATGGCTGCCGTTAATCCCCGTGTGGTACTGTCAACACCATCTAAATAAACAATCATAATAAAAATGTGGCAAACATATAGTAACATACGCCAAATTCAGATGACACTATTGTACCTGTTGACTCAAATAAGGACTGTATATGGATGTCATCAGGAAGTCCAACTTGACACAGTTCATCCCAGAATTTGCTGCCTTGTTCGTCAGGTGCGGTTTGGGTGCTTACACTTGTGTATGTGACATTGACTTCAGAGGATATTAGTCTAATGAAGAGAAGAGAGAGATTGATACTATATACTTGACTTATGACAAAAAATACTTACACTAAGCACTAAACTGAAGTTCACATTTAAAAAATATATATATATATATATATATATATATATATATATATATATATATATATATATATATATATATATATATATATATATAACACAAACTGGCAATCTACACAAAAAAATCGTATGGCTTCATTTATCCAGGTGTATAAAAATTACAGAATGTACGAATAATACCGACCAGACAACAAAATGTTATTATCGCTAATCTACACAGTGCCACTAATTTCCACAGCATTCATGTCATTCTCATCAGTCCCTGCACCATGGCAGTTTACAGTGTAAATACCCTAACTTACAAAAACAATCAGACACATACATTACTGTTCATTTTCTTATAATCCAGGTAACCTCACAGTACGTTTTTGGAGTGTGGGAGAAAACTGGAGCACCCGGAAGAAACCCACACAGGTAGAACATGCAGACTCCTCATAGACAAGCCATGACTGGAAAATGATCTAATGACCTGAGGCATTTGAAACAGTAATGCTAACCACTATGCCACCATAAGCTCCCCCAAAGGCATGTTACCATGAGGTCACAGTTGGTATGTCATTATGAGTTTACAGCATGGTCAGCAAAAACATGACATTTACTGATTCGACGACAGGGCTCCATTGGTCTCTGAGTTGAACTGAATGCCCATTATTTTAAAAGGATGATGTACCTGTACCATAAATAGAAACCTGAAGCTGTCACAGATGTACCGGTTTCCTAATGCAGCTGAGAAACTAGAAGTAAACCTTTGGTTGGTTACTATGAGCAAACTCAATCACCTTTTGTACCTCCGAATAGTAAGTAAAATTGATTTAGACTTTTACCATCCCGGTTTCTGCACCAAAACCAAGCTGTTTTCATCATATTAGCTTAGTGAACAAAGCAGCGTTTAATACACCAATGCGTATATACCCCTGACAAGGTCACAAATCCTATGCAAAACTGTTCAAAGTTAATTTGTGTAACTCAGCATTCATGAATGTTACTAAGGCAATGTTGATTTTTTTTAAATGGCATTCGGTCCATGATGATAATCAGATTGTATTGCAGTAAGGAAGTACACATATAGATGGTTCTTTCGGTCTAATCCACAGTACGTTTCGAAGGAAACGACACATGGAATGAAAGACACACATTCGGTGCCGATTCAATTGCAGCGAGTGTCACGTAATGGCTGTCTACAGGAATGGGCATCTATCAGAGCTATTCAATTGGTGCTACTATTACTCGAGGCATATAAAAATTTTTCTCGTAGCCTCAGGAGATGCAAGAAAAAGGTGTTTAAAGTCCGTAGTTTGGTCACCCAAAACTCTCAAGCCCGGACTTTGGATGCCCATTCAGACTTTTTAGATGGGGGTAATTCCATGATTATGTCAACCAGAACATCTTTTCCTGAAAGTGGCCACAATTAATCTTGTAGTGAAAATTTATATTCTCTGAAGTTAATATTTTGTAAAACCAAAGATGATAAACACCTGTTTTTCATAAATCATAAGTTGGCAGCATTGTTTATTCAAGATGGCAGTCTGTGGAAAGCTGTGGTGATTTTGTGCCTTATTTGACAACTGTTTACAGGTATGTAATTGTCCTTATATTAACATAATGTTGGAGATAACTAATAGGTTGTATAATAAATAAAAGTATTGATAATAGGCTTAGACTGTATTTTCAAGATGTTAGCTTTGATAATGATGTAGTTGAATTGACAGATTTAAATGGTTTTTGCAAGTATTTTGGAACATGTTGTGTCTGTCACAGGAATAATGTTTAATAAAATATTTACAAATACTTGAAATGTCTTATCTTCTTTACCCAACCAAGCCAACAACTCTATCATTCTCAGTGTTAAGTCATGGAACTGTAGGTTTCATATTTTGGAAGATTTGGAAGGAAGTTATACTCATCCTGAATTTGTGTTCCCGTTCAGTGTCGTGTCTGTCAAATAATATTTGTAGCTGTATAATTCTGATAATTACAGAATTAAACTTCCCTGTTACTTTAACAGTTAACTGAATGATTATAGTTTATAACTAGCATAGTTTGCAGAACTTCTGATATTTTATTAATGAAAAAAATAATCATTATTCTTGCAGTGAATCATTTGTTGTGTGTCACAAATGGAACTGCCCATGGGTTTAGCCACTTTACACAGCTAAACCCGAAGCTGTCAGCCACGTAAAATGCTAATGGGTGTCTGATCGGCGCAACAATTGAATAGCTCTGACAGATGCCCATTAGTGTAGACGCCCAGAGGGTGTGGTGAGGAACAATTGAATTGGTCCCTAATTCCTTTAACCATTCTGGCTCTCTAGCTGGGATCTGTGCTAAAACAGTGCAATCCTGATTACATGGAATGGAGTCTTCCTGGGAGGACAAATCCTCTGCAGCATATGAAACAGTGTACCTAGACATGTTGTCACACACCCTCAAACACCCCACAAACACACAGGGTACTGAGCAGACAGAGTTCCCCCCCAAGAATGGCAGAGAGACACAGAGATTGGAGCCAACCCACACACAGCGCTGCTAGAGTATAGGGAGACCCTAAACCCGCGCTGACTGTGTCCCTTAATAGGTGACACAGCCTTAACACAGTCCCCCCCCTTCTACAGCCCCCTGGTACAGTACAGATAGCTGGAGTCGTTCAGGAGGGACCTGGAATCCAATGGCAGTGAGCTGCAGGTTGGAAAATGGCGCTGAACGCTGCTGAATCCGCTCTGAGAAGCTCCGCCCCCTCAATAGAGCTGTTTTCCCGCTCATGTAGATTATACTGGCCTGAGGAATTTAGTGCTGGCTGAGATCCGCGGACCCCGACAGGCTTAATGTGGTCAGTGTAGGGCCCCGTGCTAGCTCAGGGCGCTCGCCGCAGCGCCGCACCTTAGTACCGCTGAGCCTTCTCGGAGCGCTCCCGCCCTTAGCCGCCTTCTTCACACTGTCCCCCCGCTTGCAAGGGGGGACAGTGACTCACTCGCCACACTTCAGCTCCCTGAGGGGGTGGCGGCTGGCTGCCAGGGCACGATCAGACCCCTCTGGAGCTCAACGGCCAGTCAGCGGGGGCAGTGGCTCAAGACCCCGCAGGGCGGACACTGCTCCTCCAACCCCCCCCCCCCCCCCCTCAGTCCCACGCTGCAGGAAGGCTGTCCCCAGCAGCCTCCCTGTGGGGAAAAAAAAATCTCTGAAATAAAATAAACTTTTCCTAAGAGAACTCTGTAGAGCTCCCCTAGCTGTGACCGGCTTCTCCGGGCACATTTTCTAAACGGAGTCTGGCAGGAGGGGCATAGAGGGAGGAGCCTGGCCACACTCTTAAAGTGCCAATGGCTCCTGGTGGACCCGTCTATACCCCATGGTACTAATATGGACCCCAGCATCCACTAGGACGTAAGAGAAAGCATGATGTTCATTATGCATCCTTTAATGAAAAAAATTAAAAAACACCCAAAAAAAACCCAGCAGCCCTTTGACCATAGTCTGTCTCCTTCCGCACCAAACAAAAAAATGATTCGCACCAAACAAAAAAATGATTTGCTTGAGCCAGGAGGTGGGGATATATGGACGGGCCCGTTGCATGCTGGGAGGCCAGAAAACTTTGACCGACTGGTGCAAATCCACTGTCGCTTTATCATATCCCAATGTTATCCTGTGGGATATGATGAGAAATACAATGATTTCTAATTCCCTGCAGAAACTACGGATATTAAATATTAAAAGACTGTGGGACGGTATCACCCTCACTAAGTATATGGAAGCCCATCGGGACCCCAGGTGGCTTATGTTAATGTGTTTTGTTAACTCCAAATACACCCTTGACTAAAGCGGCTATATAAATGAAAAGGAACCAACATTTTAGACAAGTGATTATGGGGTATATGCAATTGCGGTCGAATTGCCGAAAATGTCGAAAAACGGGGCATTTTCGACACAATTTTTTTTTTAGACAATGCAATACAGTACTTTTCGTCAAAAAAACGGACTTTTCAGATTCGACTTTTTCAAATTCGACAGTTCACAAATTCGACATGTCTGCAATAGTAAAAATGCGGCTTTTCGACAAAAGTATATTCAATTGAAAAATGTCGATTCGACAACAGTGCTTTTCGACAATAAATTCGTCCATTTCATTCCGCCTCACTTTGCTGGCGGAATCTAATAAAAAAAAATAAGAATTTACTTACCGATAATTCTATTTCTCGGAGTCCGTAGTGGATGCTGGGGTTCCTGAAAGGACCATGGGGAATAGCGGCTCCGCAGGAGACAGGGCACAAAAGTAAAGCTTTCCGATCAGGTGGTGTGCACTGGCTCCTCCCCCTATGACCCTCCTCCAAGCCAGTTAGGTACTGTGCCCGGACGAGCGTACACAATAAGGGAGGAATTTTGAATCCCGGGTAAGACTCATACCAGCCACACCAATCACACCGTACAACTTGTGATCTAAACCCAGTTAACAGTATGATAACAGCGGAGCCTCTGAAAAGATGGCTCACAACAATAATAACCCGATTTTTGTAACTATGTACAAGTATTGCAGATAATCCGCACTTGGGATGGGCGCCCAGCATCCACTACGGACTCCGAGAAATAGAATTATCGGTAAGTAAATTCTTATTTTCTCTATCGTCCTAGTGGATGCTGGGGTTCCTGAAAGGACCATGGGGATTATACCAAAGCTCCCAAACGGGCGGGAGAGTGCGGATGACTCTGCAGCACCGAATGAGAGAACTCCAGGTCCTCCTTAGCCAGGGTATCAAATTTGTAGAATTTAGCAAACGTGTTTGCCCCTGACCAAGTAGCTGCTCGGCAAAGTTGTAAAGCCGAGACCCCTCGGGCAGCCGCCCAAGATGAGCCCACCTTCCTTGTGGAATGGGCATTTACATATTTTGGCTGTGGCAGGCCTGCCACAGAATGTGCAAGCTGAATTGTATTACACATCCAACTAGCAATAGTCTGCTTAGAAGCAAGAGCACCCAGTTTGTTGGGTGCATACAGGATAACAGCAAGTCAGTTTTCCTGACTCCAGCCGTCCTGGAACACATTTTCAGGACCCTGACAACATCCAGCAACTTGGAGTCCTCCAAGTCCCTAGTAGGTGCAAGGCACCACAATAAGCTGGTTCAGGTGAAACACTGACACCACCTTAGGGAGAGAACTGGGGACGAGTCCGCAGTTCTGCCCTGTCCGAATGGACAAACAGATATGGGCTTTTTTGAGAAAAAACCACCAATTTGACACTCGCCTGGTCCAGGCCAGGGCCAAGAGCATGGTCACTTTTCATGTGAGATGCTTCAAATCCACAGATTTGACTGGTTTTAAACCAATGTGATTTGAGGAATCCCAGAACTACGTTGAGATCCCTCAGTGCCACTGGAGGCACAAAAGGGGGTTGTATATGCAATACTCCCTTGACAAACTTCTGGACTTCAGGAACTGAAGCCAATTCTTTCTGGAAGAAAATCGACAGGGCCGAAATTTGAACCTTAATGGACCCCAATTTGAGGCCCATAGACACTCCTGTTTGCAGGAAATGCAGGAAACGACCGAGTTGAAATTTCTTTGTGGGGCCTTCCTGGCCTCACACCACGCCATATTTTCGCCACATGTGGTGATAATGTTGTGCGGTCACCTCCTTTCTGGCTTTGACCAGGGTAGGAATGACCTCTTCCGGAATGCCTTTTTCCCTTAGGATCCGGCTTTCCACCGCCATGCCGACAAACGCAGCTGCGGTAAGTCTTGGAACAGACATGGTACTTGCTGAAGCAAGTCCCTTCTTAGCGGCAGAGGCCATAAGACCTCTGTAAGCATCTCTTGAAGTTCCGGGTACCAAGTCCTTCTTGGCCAATCCGGAGCCATGAGTATAGTTCTTACTCCTCTACGTCTTATAATTCTCAGCACCTTAGGTATGAGAAGCAGAGGAGGGAACACATACACCGACTGGTACACCCACGGTGTTACCAGAACGTCCACAGCTATTGCCTGAGGGTCTTTTGTTCAGACGGGACGCCATCATGTCCACCTTTGGTATTTCCCAACGGTTTACAATCATGTGGAAAAAACTTCCCGATGAAGTTTCCACTCTCCCGGGTGGAGGTCGTGCCTGCTGAGGAAGTCTGCTTCCCAGTTTCCATTCCCGGGATGAAACACTGCTGACAGTGCTATCACATGATTTTCCGCCCAGCGAAAAGTCCTTGCAGTTTTTGCCATTGCCCTCCTGCTTCTTGTGTCGCCCTGTCTGTTTACGTGGGCGACTGCCGTGATGTTTTTCCCACTGGATCAATACCGGCTGACCTTGAAGCAGAGGTCTTGCTAAGCTTAGAGCATTATAAATTTACCCTTAGCTCCAGTATATTTATGTGGAGAAAAGTCTCCAGACTTGATCACACTCCCTGGAAATTTTTTCCTTGTGTGACTGCTCCCCAGCCTCTCGGGCTGGGCTCCGTGGTCACCAGCATCCAATCCTGAATGCCGAATCTGCGGCCCTCTAGAAGATGAGCACTCTATAACCACCACAGGAGAGACACCCTTGTCCTTGGATATAGGGTTATCCGCTGATGCATCTGAAGATGCGATCCGGACCATTTGTCCAGCAGATCCCACTGAAAAGTTCTTGCGTGAAATCTGTCGAATGGAATTGCTTCGTAGGAAGCCACCATTTTTACCAGGAC
The DNA here is from genome assembly GCF_028390025.1 of Pseudophryne corroboree. Taxonomy (NCBI): domain Eukaryota; kingdom Metazoa; phylum Chordata; class Amphibia; order Anura; family Myobatrachidae; genus Pseudophryne; species Pseudophryne corroboree. The sequence goes on from NC_086448.1 coordinate 165,476,349, forward strand.
CCTTGTGCAATGATGCACTGTTTTTAGGAGGTTCCTGACTAGCTCGGATAACTCCCTGGCTTTCTCTTCCGGGAGAAACACCTTTTTCTGGACTGTGTCCAGAATCATCCCTAGGCACAGCAGACGTGTCGTCGGGATCAGCTGCGATTTTGGAATATTTAGAATCCACCCGTGCTGTTGTAGCAGTATCCGAGATAGTGCTACTCCGACCTCCAACTGTTCCCTGGACTATGCCCTTATCAGGAGATCGTCCAAGTAAGGGATAATTAAGACGCCTTTTCTTCGAAGAAGAATCATCATTTCGGCCATTACCTTGGTAAAGACCCGGGGTGCCGTGGACAATCCAAACGGCAGCGTCTGAAACTGATAGTGACAGTTCTGCACCACGAACCTGAGGTACCCTTAGTGAGAAGGGCAAATTTGGGACATAGAGGTAAGCATCCCTGATGTCCCGGGACACTATATAGTCCCCTTCTTCCTGGTTCGTTATCACTGCTCTGAGTGACTCCATCTTGATTTGAACCTTTGTAAGTGTTCAAAATTTTTTTTAGAATAAGTCTCACCTAGCCTTCTGGCTTCAGTACCACAATATAGTGTGGAATAATACCCCTTTCTTGTAGTAGGAGGGGTAATTTAATTATCACCTGCTGGGAATACAGCTTGTGAATTTTTTCCCATACTGCCTCCTTGTCGGAGGGAGACCTTGGTAAAGCAGACTTCAGTAACCTGCGAAGGGGAAACGTCTCGACATTCCAATCTGTACCCCTGGGATACTACTTGTAGGATCCAGGGGTCCTGTACGGTCTCAGCGCCATGCTGAGAACTTGTCAGAAGCGGTGGAACGCTTCTGTTCCTGGGAATGGGCTGCCTGCTGCAGTCTTCTTCCCTTTCCTCTATCCCTGGGCAGATATGATCTTATAGGGACGAAAGGATTGAGGCTGAAAAGACGGTGTCTTTTTCTGCAGAGATGTGACTTAGGGTAAAAACGGTGGATTTTCCAGCAGTTGCCGTGGCCACCAGGTCCGATGGACCGACCCCAAATAACTCCTCTTCCTTTATACGGCAATACACCTTTGTGCCGTTTGGAATCTGCATCACCTGACCACTGTCGTGTCCATAAACATCTTCTGGCAGATATGGACATCGCACTTACTCTTGATGCCAGAGTGCAAATATCCCTCTGTGCATCTCGCATATATAGAAATGCATCCTTTAAATGCTCTATAGTCAATAAAATACTGTCCCTGTCAAGGGTATCAATATTTTTAGTCAGGGAATCCGACCAAGCCACCCCAGCTCTGCACATCCAGGCTGAGGCGATCGCTGGTCGCAGTATAACACCAGTATGTGTGTATATACTTTTTATGATATTTTCCAGCCTCCTGTCAGCTGGTCCTTGAGGACGGCCCTATCTATAGACGGTACCGCCACTTGTTTTGATAAGCGTGTGAGCGCCTTATCCACCCTAAGGGGTGTTTCCCAACGCGCCCTAACTTCTGGCGGGAAAGGGTATACCGCCCATAATTTTCTATCGGGGGGAACCCACGCATCATCACACACTTTATTTAATTTATCTGATTCAGGAAAAACTATGGTAGTTTTTTCACATCCCACATAATACCCTCTTTTGTGGTACTTGTAGTATCAGAAATATGTAACACCTCCTTCATTGCCTTTAACGTGTGGCCCTAATAAGGAATACGTTTGTTTATTCACCGTCGACACTGGATTCAGTGTCCCTGTCTGTGTCTGTGTCGACCGACTAAAGTAAACGGGCGTTTTAAAACCCCTGACGGTGTTTTTGAGACGTCTGGACCGGTACTAATTGTTTGTCGGCCGTCTCATGTCGTCAACCGACCTTGCAGCGTGTTGACATTATCACGTAATTCCCTAAATAAGCCATCCATTCCGGTGTCGACTCCCTAGAGAGTGACATCACCATTACAGGCAATTGCTCCGCCTCCTCACCAACATCGTCCTCCTACATGTCGACACACACGTACCGACACACAGCACACACACAGGGAATGCTCTGATAGAGGACAGGACCCACTAGCCCTTTGGAGAGACAGAGGGAGAGTTTGCCAGCACACACCAAAAACGCTATAATTTTATATAGGGACAACCTTATATAAGTGTTTCTCCCTAATAGCATCTTTATATAGATATTTATATCGCCAATTAGTGCCCCCCCTCTCGGTTTAAACCCTGTTTCTGTAGTGCAGTGCAGGGGAGAGCCTGGGAGCCTTCTCTCCAGCCTTTCTGTGAGAGAAAATGGCGCTGTGTGCTGAGGAGATAGGCCCCGCCCCTTTTCTGGCGGGCTCGTCTCCCGCTATTTAGTGAATCCAGGCAGGGGTTAAATATCTCCATATAGCCTCTGGGGGCTATATGTGAGGTATTTTTAGCCTTTATATAGGTTACATTTGCCTCCCAGGGCGCCCCCCTCCCAGCGCCCTGCACCCTCAGTGACTGCCGTGTGAAGTGTGCTGAGAGGAAAATGGCGCACAGCTGCAGTGCTGTGCGCTACCTTTAGAAGACTGCAGGAGTCTTCAGCCGCCGATTCTGGACCTCTTCTGACTTCAGCATCTGCAAGGGGGCCGGCGGCGCGGCTCCGGTGACCATCCAGGCTGTACCTGTGATCGTCCCTCTGGAGCTTGATGTCCAGTAGCCAAGAAGCCAATCCATCCTGCACGCAGGTGAGTTGACTCCTTCTCCCCTCAGTCCCTCGCTGCAGTGATCCTGTTGCCAGCAGGAATCACTGTAAAATAAAAAACCTAGCTAAACTTTTTCTAAGCAGCTCTTTAGGAGAGCCACCTAGATTGCACCCTTCTCGGCCGGGCACAAAAATCTAACTGGCTTGGAGGAGGGTCATAGGGGGAGGAGCCAGTGCACACCACCTGATCGGAAAGCTTTACTTTTGTGCCCTGTCTCCTGCGGAGCCGCTATTCCCCATGGTCCTTTCAGGAACCCCAGCATCCACTAGGACGATAGAGAAATATGATTTTTTTGTGTTTTTTTTTATTGCTAATAGCATATCTATTTATATTAGAAGGGATTAGGTACTTGGTTTGTCTATTAGGATTTTCAACTATTATTTATATATTTTTAAAAATAATATATTTTTTTTAACGGACTAAAATTGAGAGAGCGTGGTTTTCAGTGGGAAGGGGTGGGAATGGGTTAAAATTCTGGAAAAAAAATGCGTGGGGTCCCCGCTCCTAAGCATAACCAGCCTCAGGCTCTTTGAGCCGGTCCTGGTTGTAAAAATACGGGGGGAAAATGGACAGGGGTTCCCCCGTATTTTTAGAACCAGCACCGGGCTCTGCGTCCGGTCCTGGTGCAAAAAATATATGTGACAAAAAGCGTACGGGTCCCCCGTATTTTTTTGAACCAGCACCGGGCTCCACTAGCTGGGGAGATAATGCCACAGCCGGGAGACACTTTTATACCGGTCCCTGCGGCCGTGGCATTAAATACCCAAATAGTCACCCCTGGCTGGGGTACCCTGGAGGAGTGGGGACCCCTTAAATCAAGGGCCCCCCCCTCCAGCCACCCAAGGGCCAGGGGTGAAGCCCGAGGCTGTCCCCCCCATCCAAGGGCTGCGGATGGGGGGCTGATAGCCATGTGAAAAATAAAAGAATATTGTTTTTTGCAGCAGAACTACAAGTCCCAGCAAGCCTCCCCCGCAAGCTGGTACTTGGAGAACCACACGTACCAGCATGCGGGGGGAAACGGGCCCGCTGGTACCTGTAGTTCTTCTGTTAAAAAAAAACCAAAAATCTATTACATACATGCCGACACACACTTACCTATGTTCACACGCCGTCTGTGTCCACGTCTCCATCTGTCGACGTCTCGGAATTCGGGGTACCTGAAAATAAAATTATACTCACCTAAATCCAGATTCCTGTTATTATTTGTAATCCACGTACTTGGCAAAAAAATAAAATAAGATTTTACTCACCGGTAAATCTATTTCTCGTAGTCCGTAGTGGATGCTGGGAACTCCGAAAGGACCATGGGGAATAGCGGCTCCGCAGGAGACTGGGCACAACTAAAGAAAGCTTTTAGGTCACCTGGTGTGCACTGGCTCCTCCCACTATGACCCTCCTCCAAGCCTCAGTTAGGACACTGTGCCCGGACGAGCTGACATAATAAGGAAGGATTTTGAATCCCGGGTAAGACTCTTACCAGCCACACCAATCACACCGTATAACTCGTGATACCATACCCAGTTTAACAGTATGAAAACAACTGAGCCTCTCAACAGATGGCTCAACAATAACCCTTTAGTTAACAATAACTATGTACAAGTATTGCAGACAATCCGCACTTGGGACGGGCGCCCAGCATCCACTACGGACTACGAGAAATAGATTTACCGGTGAGTAAAATCTTATTTTCTCTGACGTCCTAGTGGATGCTGGGAACTCCGAAAGGACCATGGGGATTATACCAAAGCTCCCAAACGGGCGGGAGAGTGCGGATGACTCTGCAGCACCGAATGAGAGAACTCAAGGTCCTCCTCAGCCAGGGTATCAAATTTGTAGAATTTTGCAAACGTGTTTGCCCCTGACCAAGTAGCAGCTCGGCAAAGTTGTAAAGCCGAGACCCCTCGGGCAGCCGCCCAAGATGAGCCCACCTTCCTTGTGGAATGGGCTTTTACAGATTTAGGGTGCGGCATTCCAGCCGCAGAATGCGCCAGCTGAATTGTGCTACAAATCCAGCGAGCAATAGTCTGCTTAGAAGCAGGAGCACCCAGCTTGTTGGGTGCATACAGGATAAATAGCGAGTCAGTTTTCCTGACTCTAGCTGTCCTGGAAACATAAATTTTCAAGGCCCGGACTACGTCCAGCAACTTGGAATCCTCCAAGTCCCTAGTAGCCGCAGGCACCACAATAGGTTGGTTCAAGTGAAAAGCTGATACCACCTTAGGGAGAAACTGGGGACGAGTCCTCAATTCCGCCCTATCCATATGGAAAATCAGATAAGGGCTTTTACATGACAAAGCCGCCAATTCTGACACACGCCTGGCTGAAGCCAAGGCCAACAACATGACCACTTTCCACGTGAGATATTTTAGATCCACGGTTTTAAGTGGCTCAAACCAATGTGATTTTAAGAAACTCAACACCATGTTGAGATCCCAAGGTGCCACTGGAGGCACAAACGGGGGCTGAATATGCAGCACTCCTTTCACAAACGTCTGAACTTCAGGTAGTGAAGCTAGTTCTTTCTGGAAGAAAATCGACAGAGCCGAGATCTGTACCTTAATGGAGCCTAATTTCAGGCCCATAGTCACTCCTGCTTGTAGGAAATGCAGAAATCGACCCAGTTGAAATTCCTCTGTTGGGGCCTTTTTGGCCTCACACCAAGCAACATATTTCCGCCATATGCGGTGATAATGCTTTACAGTTACATCTTTCCTGGCTGTAATCAGCGTAGGAATGACTTCCTCCGGAATGCCCTTTTCCTTCAGGATCCGGCATTCAACCGCCATGCCGTCAAACGCAGCAGCGGTAAGTCTTGGAACAGACAGGGCCCCTGCTGTAGCAGATCCTGTCTGAGCGGTAGAGGCCATGGGTCCTCTGATATTATTTCTTGAAGTTCTGGGTACCAAGCTCTTCTTGGCCCATCCGGAACCACGAGTATCGTTCTTACTCCTCGTTTTCTTATTATTCTCAGTACCTTTGGTATGAGAGGCAGAGGAGGGAATACATAAACCGACTGGTACACCCACGGTGTCACTAGAGCGTCCACAGCTATTGCCTGAGGGTCCCTTGACCTGGCGCAATATCTAGTTTTTTTTGTTTAGGCGGGACACCATCATGTCCACCTGTGGCCTTTCCCAACGGTTTACCAACAGTTGGAAGACTTCTGGATGAAGTCCCCACTCTCCCGGGTGTAGGTCGTGTCCGCTGAGGAAGTCTGCTTCCCAGTTGTCCACTCCCGGAATGAACACTGCTGACAGTGCTAAGACGTGATTTTCCGCCCATCGGAGAATCCTTGTGGCTTCTGCCATCGCCATCCTGCTTCTTGTGCCGCCCTGTCGGTTTACATGGGCGACTGCCGTGATGTTGTCTGATTGGATCAGTACCGGCTGGTTTTGAAGCAGAGGCCTTGCCAGACTTAGGGCATTGTAAATGGCCCTCAGTTCCAGAATATTTATGTGTACGGACGACTCCTGACTTGATCAAAGTCCTTGGAAATTTCTTCCCTGTGTGACTGCCCCCCAGCATCGAAGGCTGGCATCCGTGGTTACCAGGACCCAGTCCTGTATGCCGAATCTGCGGCCCTCTTGAAGATGAGCACTCTGCAGCCACCACAGTAGAGATACCCTGGTCCTTGGAGACAGGGTTATCAGCCGATGCATCTGAAGATGCGATCCCGACCACTTGTCCAAGAGGTCCCACTGAAAGGTTCTTGCATGGAACCTGCCGAATGGAATTTAGCTTCGTAAGAAGCTACCATTTTTCCCAGGACTCGTGAGCAGTGATGCACCGATACCGGTTTTGGTTTCAGGAGGTCTCTGACTAGAGATGACAGCTCCTTGGCTTTCTCCTGCGGGAGAAACACTTTTTTCTGTTCTGTGTCCAGAACCATCTCCAGGAACAGTAGGCGTGTGGTAGGAACCAGCTGTGACTTTGGAATGTATAGAATCCATCCGTGCTGTTGTAGCACTTCCCGAGATAGTGCTACTCCGACCAACAACTGCTCCTTGGACCTCGCCTTTATAAGGAGATCGTCCAAGTACGGGATAATTAAAACTTCCTTTCTCGAAGGAGTATAATCATTTCTGCCATTACCTTGGTAAAGACCCTCGTGGTAAATGGCAATCCTGCACCACAAATCTGAGGTACTCCTGGTGAGGATGGTAAATGGGGACATGTAGGTAAGCCTCCTTGATGTCCAGGGATACCATGTAATCCCCCTCCTCCAGGCTTGCAATAATCGCCCTGAGCGATTGCACCTTGAACTTGAATTTTTTTATGTGTTCAAGGATTTCAAATATAAAATGGGTCTCACCGAACCGTCCGGTTTCGGTACCACAAACAGTGTGGAATAGTAACCCCGTCCTTGTTGAAGTAGGGGCACCTTGACTATCACCTGCTGGGAATACAGCTTGTGAATTGCCTCAAGCACAGTCTCCCTGCCTGAGGGAGTTGTCGGCAAGGCAGATTTGAGGAAACGGCGGGGGGGAGACGCCTCGAATTCCAGCTTGTACCCCTAAGATACTACTTGAAGGATCTAGGGATCCACCTGTGAGCGAGCCCACTGATCGCTGAAATTTTTGAGGCGGCCCCCCACCGTACCTGGCTACGCCCGTGGAGCCCCCCCGTCATGCGGTGGACTCAGAGAAAGCGGGGGAAGAATTTTGATTCTGGGAACTGGCTGACTGGTGCAGCTTTTTCCCTCTTCCCTCGTCTCTGTGCAGAAAGGAAGCGCCTTTGACCCGCTTGCTTTTCTGAAGCCGAAAGGACTGTACCTGATAATACAGTGCTTTCTTAGGCTGTGAGGAAACCTGAGGTAAAAAAATTTCTTCCCAGCTGTTGCTGTGGATACAAGGTCCCAGAGACCATCCCCAAACAATTCCTCACCCTTATAAGGCTCTATGTGCCTTTTAAAGTCAGCATCACCTGTCCAGTGTCGGGTCTCTAATAACCTCCTGACAGAATGGACATTGCATTAATTCTGGATGCCAGCCGGCAAAATATCCCTCTGTGCATCCCTCATATATAAGACGACGTCTTATGTTCGCCAAATAGTATCCCTGTTTGACAGGGTTATAGACCACGCTGCAGCAGCACTATCTGCAGGTCTCAGTCTAGTACCTGAGTGTGTAAATACAGACTTCAGGATAGCCTCCTGCTTTTTATCAGCAGGTACCTTCAAAGTGGCCGTATCCTAAGACGGCAGTGCCACCTTTTTTGACAAACGTGTGAGCGCCTTATCCACCCTAGGGGATATCTCCCAGCGTAACTTATCCTCTGGCGGGAAAGGGTACGCCATCAGTAACTTTTTAGAAATTACCAGTTTCTTATCGGGGGAACCCACGCTTTTTCACACTTCATTCACTCATTTGATGGGGGAACAAAACACTGCCTGCTTTTTCTCCCCAAACATAAAACCCTTTTTTAGTGGTACTTGGGTTAATGTCAGAAATGTGTAACATTTTTTATTGCCGGGATCATGTAACGGATGTTCCTAGTGGATTGTGTATATGTCTCAACCTCGTCGACACTGGAGTCAGACTCTGTGTCGACATCTGTGTCTGCCATCTGAGGGAGTGGGCGTTTTTGAGCCCCTGATGGCCTTTGAGACGCCTGGGCAGGCGCGGGCTGAGAAGCCGGCTGTCCCATAGCTGTTGCGTCATCCAGCCTTTTATGTAAGGAGTTGACACTGTCGGTTAATACCTTCCACCTATCCATCCACTCTGGTGTCGGCCCCACAGGGGGCGACATCACATTTATCGGCATCTGCTCTGCCATCACATAAGCCTCCTCATCAAACGTGTCGACACAGCCGTACCGACACACCGCACACACACAGGGAATGCTCTGACTGAGGACAGGAACCCACACAGCCCTTTGGGGAGACAGAGAGTATGCCAGCACACACCAGAGCGCTATATAATTTAGGGATTAACACTATATTGAGTGAATTTTTCCCAATAGCTGCTTGTATATACAATATTGCGCCTAAATTTAGTGCCCCCCCTCTCTTTTTAACCCTTTGAGCCTGAAAACTACAGGGGAGAGCCTGGGGAGCTGTCTTCCAGTTGCACTGTGAAGAGAAAATGGCGCCAGTGTGCTGAAGGAGATAGCTCCGCCCCTTTTTCGCGGACTATTCTCCCGCTTTTTTATGGATTCTGGCAGGGGTAATTACCACATATATAGCCTCTAGGGCTATATATTGTGGTATTTTTGCCAGCCAAGGTGTTTTTATTGCTGCTCAGGGCGCCCCCCCCCCTAGCGCCCTGCACCCTCAGTGACCGGAGTGTGAAGTGTGTATGAGGAGCAATGGCGCACAGCTGCAGTGCTGTGCGCTACCTTGGTGAAGACTGATGTCTTCTGCCGCCGATTTTCCGGATCTCTTCTTGCTTCTGGCTCTGTAAGGGGGACGGCGGCGCGGCTCCGGGACCGAACACCAAGGCCAGTTCCATGCGGTCGATCCCTCTGGAGCTAATGGTGTCCAGTAGCCTAAGAAGCCCAAGCTAGCTGCAAGCAGGTAGGTTCGCTTCTTCTCCCCTTAGTCCCTCGCTGCAGTGAGCCTGTTGCCAGCAGGTCTCACTGTAAAATAAAAAACCTAATTATATACTTTCTTTCTAGAAGCTCAGGAGAGCCCCTAGTGTGCATCCAACCTCGGCCAGGCACAAAATTTAACTGGGGCTTGGAGGAGGGTCATAGTGGGAGGAGCCAGTGCACACCAGGTGACCTAAAAGCTTTCTTTAGTTGTGCCCAGTCTCCTGCGGAGCCGCTATTCCCCATGGTCCTTTCGGAGTTCCCAGCATCCACTAGGACGTCAGAGAAAAACGCATTTACCCGATCCACACGGACTGAAAGGGGTCTCATGTTTACACATGGGACCCCTTTCCCCGAATGCTGAGACCCCCCGTGACTCCTGTCACAGAGGGTCCCTTCAGGCAATCAGGGAGCACCACGTCGTGGCACTCTCCTGATTGCCTATGCGCGTCTGAGCTGGCAGACAGCGCATCGCACAGCCCCTCCATTATATTCAATGGTGGGAACTTTGCGGTCAGCGGTGAGGTACCGCTGACCGCAAAGTTCCCACCATTGATTATAATGGAGGGGCTGTGCGATGCGCCGTCTGCCAGCTCAGACGCACATAGGCAATCAGGAGAGTGCCACGACGTGGCGCTCCCCGATTGCCTGAAGGGACCCTCTGTGACAGGAGTCACGGGGGGGGGGGGTCTCAGCATTCGGGGGAAAGGGGTCCCATGTGTAAACATGGGACCCTTTCAGTCCGTGTGGATCGGGTAAATGCGGTTTGTTTTTTTGCCAAGTACGTGGATTACAAATAATAACAGGACACTGGATTTAGGAGAGTATAATTTTATTTTCAGGTACCCCGGATTCTACTTGGGAGACGTGTGGACAGAGTCGGCGTGTCAACATAGGTAAGTATGTGTGTCGGCATTTATGTAATAAAGCTTTACTTTCACGGTGTCTGTGTCCTGTTTTTATTTGGGGTGTTTTTTTTTTGCAGAAGAACTACAGGTACCAGCGGGCCCGTTTTCCCCCCTGCATGCTGGTACTTGTGGTTCTCCAAGTACCAGCTTGCGGGGGAGGCTTGCTGGGACTTGTAGTTCTTCTGCAAAAAACAATATTCTTTAATTTTTACACATGGCTATCAGCCCCCCATCCGCAGCCCTTGGATGGGGGGACAGCCTCGGGCTTCACCCCTGGCCCTTGGGTGGCTGGAGGGGGGGGGGAACCCCTTGATTTAAGGAGTTCCCATTCCTCCAGGGTACCCCGGCCAGGGGTGACTAGTTGGGTATTTAATGCCACGGCCGCAGGGACCAGTATAAAAGTGTCCCCCGGCTGTGGCATTATCTCCCCAGCTAGTGGAGCCCGGTGCTGGTTCAAAAAATACGGGGGACCCCTACGCTTTTTGTCCCCCGTATTTTTTGCACCAGGACCGGACGCAGAGCCCGGTGCTGGTTCTAAAAATACAGGGGATCCCCTGTTCATTTTTTCCTAGTATTTTTACAACCAGGACCGGCTCAAAGAGCCCGAGGCTGGTTATGCTTAGGAGGGGGGACCCCACGCAATTTTTTTTCGAGTTTTTTAACGATTTTTGTGCCATCCGAAAAGTCGAATCCAGGACGCACTTATCCGTCAATTGGTCCGTTTTTCGACAGCGGGACTGTCGAATCCGTTTTTTATTTAATATGTCGAATTCCGGAACCCGCCGGCCGGAATTCGACGGTCGAATTGTGTCGAATTTAAAAACGGGCGAAGAAATGCCGCAATTCGCCCGGAATTGCATATACCCCTATGAGTTATGGAATTTAACTACAGGTTGAGTATCCCATATCCAAATATTCCGAAATACGGAATATTCCGAAATACGGACTTTTTTGAATGAGAGTGAGACGGTGAAACCTTTGTTTTTTGATGGCTCAATGTACACAAACTTTGTTTAATACACAAAGTTATTCAAAATATTGTATTAAATGACCTTCAGGCTGTGTGTATAAGGTGTATATGAAACATAAATGAATTGTGTGAATGTAGACTCACTTTGTTTAATGCACAAAGTTCTAAAAAATATTGGCTAAAATTGCCTTCAGGCTGTGTGTATAAGGTGTATATGTAACATAAATACATTCTGTGCTTAGATTTAGGTCCCATCACCATGATATCTCATTATGGTATGCTATTATTCCAAAATACGGAAAAATCCGATATCCAAATTACATCTGGTCCCAAGCATTTTGGATAAGGGATACTCAACCTGTATTACATTTAGATTAGAAATTCAGGCTACATTACAGCTCCTAGTTCAGTTGTTCCCAAACTGGGTGCCATGGATAATGCAGGGTGCCACAGGTTGGCGGTCCTGGATCAAATAAAATTTTTCTATAGTGCAAGTGATAGGCAAAACTAGAAGTGCAATCCTTTCCACCACCACATAACTGAACCGGGCGATTGTGTGACGCACAGGACATTTACCTACATACAATTATGTAAACTGTTTTTATACCACAAATATTTTTTGTTTCCTGGCGTCCAAGTCTAAATATTTTGTTAGTATAAAATATATACCAGGAAAAAAAAAATTAACTATAGCAAACATTTCCTTTTGGAATTACTAAGCGCTCTGCATGATGCACGGGACTTGTATTCTGAATGGGTGTGGATCATTAGGTCGACAGTGTCTAGGGTGACCACTATAGGTCGAACACTATAGGTCGACAGGGTCAGAAGGTCGACAGGGTCAGAAGGTCGACATGAGTTAAAAAATAAATTGTGTCATTTTCTTCGTAGAGTGACCGTGAACCCCAATTAGTGCACCGTGTCCCCTCACTTCGCTCGCCATGCTTCGGGCAAGGTGCCTTGCTCCGCTACCGCTTCGCTCGGCACAGATTACCGTTCCAATCGTAGTCCACGTGGATCGTTAAGTATGAAAAAGTAAAAAGAAAAAAAAAGTGAAAAATTCATGTCGACCTTTTGACCTCTCGACCTAGAACATGTCGACCTTCTGACCCTGTCGACCTAGTGACTGTCGACCTAGACACTGTCGATCTTCAGACTGGATCCCTTCTGAATACCATAGGGGGGGGGAGTTAATAGTTGTGTGTGTGTCCCGGTTGCCATGTCCAGCAGGGAGAGGGGGGTTTGGGGGCAGACAACTCAACTCGTAGACCCACGAGGTGCGTGCAGACATGTGCAAAAAAAAAAAACTACAAAATTCTGGTCTATATTCTTTTTGATAGTCAACACGAAATATTAAACATGGACAGCGCTTATCATACAAAACTTAAAAAAAAAAAAAAAAAAACACCCAGCACTACTAATTAAGACTCATCAAAAATCAGGTGATAAAGGAAGTGACATTAAAACAGACTAAGGAAGGGGGGGGGGGGGGTGGAATCAAAATCAGCACAATATTTTTTTGCACAGTAAACACAGGACTACACAGATTTTTTTTTTGTTAAGTGGTTTTCTTTTTTTAATATTTTTGTTTTTGGGTAGGGGTGTTATTTAATAAAGTGTTCCCCCCAACCCCGATCTATGCGTTTTCATGATCGTGGCCACAAAACCGGGTCAGCTATTGGGGATTTTTTTTTCTCCTGCCTCTGGCCAGGTGAATCCAAAAATCCCTGATGCTAACGACATTCAGGGATAATTGAATAACCCCTGGGGGATCAATTAGCAGTGGTAATTTACAGAGACTAATTGAATCCCCCCCTAAACAACAAGAACCAATTCTAACGCTAAACAGCAGCCTAAACAGAGATTTGATTGCTGTTTAAGCATCATTTGTGCGATATCACTTATGTGGAACCTATTATTTCATACCATTAATCAACACTACCTTTAAACTGTCTACTTTTTTAATCCAAAGACAGGGACATACTGGTGGGAATGCAATTGTGCCTCACGCCCCCTGCTGGATGTCTATAGTAATGGGCATCCGTCAGAGCAATTCAATTGTATCTGGGTCTTAAACTGTCATTTTTCAAATACAGCCTGTAACACGGCAGTTAAGAGTTGATTGGTTGGTCCACCGTGCAATTTATCACTCTCCAAGGCTTGATAAATCTGGGCCTAAGATTTTAAAGTTACAGTTTTAATTTAAATGCCAGCGAGGGGGGCGTGGCCTGGCCTGTGAGCTGTGAGGAGGTGATCTCAGGGAGCTCCTGCCGGCCCTGCTCTTTTTAATACAATAAAACTGCTTTAGGGAGTCCTTAACCCCTCTAATATATATTATTGCATACCTCTATCATCTGGGACCAGAGGGTCTGGGTTGCGGAGCAGAGGAGCCCTTTTAAGGGTTCCTGCAGGTTGCGGCCCTCCCCTACATAGAGAGCCGGGGACTACAGTCTGTTCTCCCCCCGGCCGGAAGTGCGGGTCGATCGGCGGCGGAGCTCGGGAGGGACGACTTCTCCCGACCATACCAGTGCTTGTCCTGTGCCTGGCTGGCCTGCAGCGGGACCCCCCCCTGCTGCCTGCACGGAGCGGAGACTCGGCGCACGAAGCGGGGACCCGCTACTCAGCGCGGACGCGTCTCCCGCGCGCCGGAAGCTGGGAGGCCGCACACGAAGCTCCTCTCTCCCCCCTGGCTGTGAGCCGCCTTCTTGCCGGCGGCTTCACTCACCCTCCCCACCAACGATCCGGCTTGCTCCTGGTGCCTCTGCGGCGCCATTTTGGTTGTGGGCAATCCGCCCACACTACAGAAAATAAACGGGCTGTGGGGAATCGGGGCCCTGGTCCCTTACACCCCCCCCCACACTGCAGAGTTCTGCCTTGGGGGCGTGACCTGGAGGCCGACTTGACGGGTGGCGCTTCCCACAAGCTCCCAGGGACCTGGGAGTTCTTGATTTGCGCCGCCTGAACTGCGGACGCTAGCTGAACAGGGGGAGAGACGAGAGACCCTGCCGAAACCGGGCCGGGAGCCTCAGAACCCGGGCGGTGACCATATTGGACCGCGAGTACCCGAGTGAGCCTCACCCACCGCCCCGACCTGCATGAGCCGCTTCCCTCTCCTCTCCCCTTCCTGCGACCTCCTGTCGGACCGCTCCCTCACCTGCTGCGGACTGACCGCCGGACCTATAACCTCCACTAATTGACGCCCCTCTCCGTCAGAGCTCCCCGCGGTTCTGCCACAAGCTGCCAACGCTGCTGCTTCACGCAGAAATGCAATACCTCGTGCTCTCGTCCTCCGATACTCTCCGTGAGGCCACCTGATGATCGCCTGAGACCGGTCCGCGGGGAGTGACCGCTTCCTGGGAGCCATGTTGTTTTTTGTATCTTCCTGATTCTGACGCATCTTGAGCTTATTGCAAACACCCTCCTTGCTATCTCCCTGGAGCATGAGGCGTACCTTGAAATCCTCTAAACGGAGCAATAACAACAACAACCGATCTCAAAAATCCACAAGATCTCAAGCAGACCTGAGGCCTTTCCTTCATCCATCAAAATCCCCACAGATGGAGAGTCGTTCTTCACCCCACGCCCCGACGTCTCCCTCTGCCTCCTCGATCTCAAATCCGGCTGATGACATGGCTGACCCTGGTACGGCGGGAGGCCGGGACCTCCGGGAAATCCTGACCTTCATGAAGTCACTTCCCACTAATCAAGACCTTCAAGACACCATTAGGAATGAGCTTGCCTCTATTAAAAGCGAAATCTCACACCTGTCTGATCGCGTAGTGAACTTGGAAGAAGACCAAGACGCCAATGTCTCCTGTATGTCCTTGTTGAGAGACTCCATCTTTGCTCAATCCAAGGAAATCCGTGCTTTACAGTCTAGGATGACGGATATCGATAACAGAGGCAGACGGAATAATATCCGCATCCGCGGCCTCCCGGAAGACGTTCCACAATCTGGGTTAGTGGATGCCCTGACCAAGATATTTAACGAACTCTTGAATAAAGATTCAGACAATATTATCACTTTTGACAGAGCCCACAGAGCCCTTCGACCGAGAGGCCTCCCCACCGACAGGCCCTGAGACGTAATTTGCCTGCTCCATTACTTCTCTCAGAAAGAGGAGATTATGTCCAAAGCCCGTCAACTGGCCAAAATTGATTTCAACGGCTCCGATATCAGCCTCTATCAAGATCTTTCCTGGTACACGCTCCAGCAACGGAAATCCTTGAAACCCCTAACAGACGAACTGCGGAAACGTCAACTGCGGTATCGATGGGATTTCCCCTTTAACCCCCAGGCTTGCTCCTCTGGAAAATGGTTCACCCTATCTTCTCATGCAGACCTCTCCTCGTTCTGCTCTTCATTAGGTCTACCTCCGTTGGACATTCCGGATTGGGAGTTCTCTCTCCCGGATGTCCCTCTCCCTGAAAGGGCTCCTGACCTACAACCATGGCATGAGGTACGCGGTGCCAAGAAGAGAAGCCAACCGAACGCTCCCCCCCCCCCAAGCCTACTTTGCGCTGAGGACTCGTCTGTTTTAATGTTACTGTTTTTGCCTCTTTCAAGAGTCTCTTATTAATACAACAGTGGTGGAGGGTACTCCTTCCTCTACAAGAGTTCTCGCATACGCTTCTCGTTAAATCTCTGATTGTTGAGGGATGTTATTACTAACTAACCAATCTGTCTGTTTGGGCTGGCCGGTTGGTGGCGGGGGCTGTGGATCATACTGCTGCCCCTGTCGCCCGCCGTCCAGTCCTCTTAATGCTAGTTTTTTTAAATTTATTTATTTTGTGCCAGTTTTGGGCGTATTTTTTCACCATGGCTCCTGGCGCGGTTCACTCCCGTTCCCCCACTGAACCCGCCCTTGGCTTACTGCCGGTAGGGAGGCTGAAAGTACTACAATTCAGTCTCTCCCCAGCGGGTCTTTTTCTGATGTTATTACATTGTTATTGTATTTTTGTTTTTTTCTCCTTGTCTCTTTTTCCACGCCTACTCCTCTTCCTTCCCTTTCTATTCTTCCACTTTCAGGTTTATAGAAATCCGCTCTATTTCACTCCACCATGAGTGTCCCTGGGAGGATTAAAGTGCTGTCCCTTAACGCGCGTGGTCTTAACACGCCGGAGAAGAGATCTAGCCTTTTACGTTTACTGAGATCTGAAAAAGCATTTTAAAGTTGGAATTCGTAACCCCTCTCTTACCAGTCGCTATTTCCCCACGGCATATTACAGCAATACCCTAGGTAGCAAGTCCAAGGGAGTGGCTATTATTTTCTCCAAGGATTTACGCATTTCTGACGTATCCACACATAGGGTGGTTCCGGGTAGACTCCTCCTCTTGACTTGTAAACTCTTTGAACAACTGTTTACTTTTGCAGTGATGTATGCCCCAAACCAGGCCCAATTGTCTTTTTTCAATTCCCATCTCTCGAGATTGGACTCTCTGTTCCAAGGCATTACTGTTTTGGG
Source organism: Pseudophryne corroboree (assembly GCF_028390025.1). Lineage (NCBI taxonomy): Eukaryota > Metazoa > Chordata > Amphibia > Anura > Myobatrachidae > Pseudophryne > Pseudophryne corroboree. The sequence continues at coordinate 165,492,935 of NC_086448.1, forward strand.
TGGGGACTTCAATTGGACTTTGGACCCCAGTACTGACACATCATCCCAAACCCCTAGATTTGTTGCATCTAAATACCGCCATATCAAACGGTTACTTCATACACAACAACTAGCTGACTCCTGGAGAACCCTCAACCCCTCGGGTCGTGACTATTCCTTCTATTCACACCCCCATCGGGTTTATTCCCACATAGATTACTTGTTCCTTAGCCATAGACACCTCCCGCTTCTCATAGACGCCACTATCGGCTCTATCACCTGGTCAGACCACGCTCCGGTGACGTTGACTCTAGATCTCCCTCACGGGCCCCGCAAACAATGGACCTGGAGACTCAATGAGTCCCTGCTCTACGACACACTTTGTAAAGAAGCCTTGGATAAGGCTATAGACGATTATATTGCCACGAATGACACAGGCGATGTCTCTCACCTAACTGTGTGGGAGGCACATAAGTGTGTTCTCCGGGGCAAGCGGATCCAACTAGGCACTTATAAGAAGAAGCAGAGGCAGTCTCTGATCTCAGGTCTTCTAACTAGGATTCATGCCCTCGAGACCTTTCACAAGGCATCATTGTCAGATAGGACCCTAGTGGAATTGGCGGAAGCCCGCTCACAGTTGAATAAACTCCTGTCGGATAATATAATTCTCTCCATCCGTAAATGTAACCAGAAATACTATCAGTGGGGTAATAAACCTGGCCGAGTCCTAGCTCAGGCTATACGTACCCAACACTCGGCTTCGTTTATTGGCTCTGTGAAGGATGCCAAGGGAGTCCCCAAATTTAAATCACCTGAGATTAGCGCGTGCTTTGCACGGTTCTACGCCTTGCTTTACAACTTAGAAAGTGCCCCCCCGGATGGAGACCCCTGCCTGTCACTCCAAAAAATAAGAGACTATCTGCGGTCCATAGAGTATCCCGTTCTCCCGCCCTCGGAACTTAGCTTGCTGGAAGCCCCTTTCACTGCCCAAGAACTGGATCACGCAATTTCCTCTATGCCATCCGGGAAAAGCCCTGGCCCTGACGGCTTCACTATTGCATACTATAAGGTGTTTAAGGATAGATTGATTCCCCTACTTCTTAGAGCATTTAACTCCATTTCCTCTGGCGCTCATTTTTCCCGTGACTCTCTGGAGGCCCATGTTTCAGTGATACCGAAACAGGGCAAAGACCCTTCGATTTGCTCCAGTTATAGGCCCATCTCCCTCCTGAATGTGGATCTTAAGATCTATGCGAAGATCCTGGCCAATAGATTGAGGACGTTGATACCTCTCTTAGTTCACAACGACCAGGTTGGTTTTGTTTTGGGCCGAGAAGCTAAAGACAATACAACTAAAATCCTTAATCTTATCCACTTAGCTTCCCACAGTTCTACTCCCACAATCCTACTCTCTACTGATGCCGAAAAGGCATTTGATAGGGTCAATTGGAAATTTATGACCTCAATTTTAGAGCACATTGGCTTAGGTCCCAACGCACTTGCTTGGATACTAGCCCTCTACGACTCTCCGACTGCAAAGGTACGCGTAAATGGCACCCTATCTGACCCATTCACCATAAGCAATGGCACTAGGCAAGGCTGCCCACTGTCTCCATTGATCTTTGTGCTCTGTATTGAAGCGCTAGCTAGAGCCATACGAGCTAATCAGGACATTAAGGGTTTTGTTGTGGGAGAAGGAGAGTACAAATTGGCACTGTTTGCCGATGACCTTTTAGCCATAGTATCCCATCCCACCGACTCCTTACCACACCTGATGGACGAGCTTGACCTCTATGGACAACTTTCCAACTTCAAAATTAATTACTCTAAATCTAGCGCTCTTAATATTTCCACCCCTGAAGAGTCCGTAGTAGCCCTTAAACGTTCTTTCCCCTTCTCATGGCAATCTTCTCACATAACATACCTCGGTATAAAGCTGTCTGCTAGTGAGTCCCAGCTGTTCCTGTTAAATTATTTGCCTCTATTGCAAACAATCCGGAATGATTATTCTAGATGGAATATGAGATATCTATCTTGGTTTGGGAGGATAAATATAGTTAAGATGAACACCCTTCCTAAACTATTGTATGTAATGCAGGCCCTCCCGGTACGCATCCCAGAGTCCTGGTTCCGATCCATTTCGCGATTGATCCAACAGTTTGTCTGGCAACGGAGGAGACCTAGACTTAAACGCTCCCACTTGACTAAATCAATAAAAAACGGCGGCCTCAAACTTCCCGATATAAAACATTATTACCATGCCACTCTTCTAAGCAGAATTATAGATTGGACGAGAAGTCGCGAGCTCAAACAATGGGTGGCACTGGAGGGCCTGTACGTGCAGCAATTTCCGGAAATATTCCCTTGGCTCCCCTCCCTCCCAAAGTTACTCTTCCCCCATCCCACTATTGCTCCCACGCTAGCCGCCTGGAAAACACTACGGGATCTTCCCTACATCTCATCCAAGTTTGGCCCCTTGACATCTTTTCTGGCCAACCCTGAGTTTCCACCGGGTCTTAACCCCACCCACTTTTCTCAATGGGCTGTTGCAGGAGTGTTCAGGGTCGGCCAGATGGTGTCGGCGACTGGAGTCAAACAGTTCACGGACTTGAGGGCGAGGTGGGACATCCCTCAACAGGACTTTTGGAAGTTTCTACAGATAAGGCACTTCTTGACAACTAATACTAGACTTCACAGCGCCGCCAGGGAGTTGACCCTGTTTGAGAAGCTTTGCGTTGCAACTCTAGACCCGACCCACACTATTTCCACGCTATATAAAATTGTTTGCCATTCCCGACCTGTCGATACCCCGCCCTTTGCTGTGGCCTGGGAAAGAGACTTAGGCATCTCCTTATCATCTAGAGATTGGGAAAGAATTTTCTTAAAAACTCACTTGAGCTCGGTCTGTGTCCAGGTCCGGGGGAGACAATACAAAGTTGTGACAAGGTGGTATAGACACCCCTCCCTCCTCCATGCTATGTATCCCTCCTCGCCAGCCCACTGCTGGCGTTGTTCCTCCACAACTGGCTCCCTCTTGCACATTTGGTGGACTTGCTCCATGATCCAACCGTTTTGGCGGGAGGTTGTGCTCGTTTCTCAGGACATTCTTAAAACTCAGATTCCCTCAGACCCTGCATTTTGGCTTATTAACCACTCTAATATTCCAGTGTCCCAACACAAACACTCATTACTGCGTCATCTCAGCAATGCAGCACGTGCTGTAATCCCGGCCATGTGGAGGTCCCGCCTCCCCCCTACACGTCGTGCATGGTTCGCTAAACTTGACTATTTTATGAGAATGGAAGACTTATTTCTCTCATCGATAGGCAAGTCTGGCGAATTTGATTCTACTTGGCTCCCTTGGTTGGAATACAAGGCCTCCCAGGCCTACTTAACCACTCACTTGGATAGTAGTTGATATCCCTATAGCTCTGTCTGTATACCTCAGTAAGTGGTACCTCTTACTTCCTCTTGTCCCCTTCTCTCCTTTTCTTCCTTCCTACTTTTCCATGTTTCTTTACTCAATTCCTAATGGCTACCTTCCCCTGGTTCTTTTAGTTTTTATACTTCTTAGTATATAAGAACACAATTTATTAGTGATGTACAGTGCAGCTCACAACAGGCACATCATAGCCTCCCTACGATATTGTATTTCAGTATCCCCAGCTCCTTAGATGTTATGCTCTACCTGCCAGCCCACTTTGCTGCTGCTACTTTTGAAGGCTCTTTATTTCTCTGCTGGCCTGCTACTCTTGCTCTAAGCATTTTTTTTACATTCAGATCTGTGACTATATATTTTAGTGGTATCAATGTTTCTAAATTTGAATTTGTCTGTGTTCTTCTTTATTGTTTGTTTTTGAAATCTTTAATAAAAAAGTCGATTATACAAAAGAAAAAAAAAAAATTAAATGCCAGCTACTGTAGTATTCACCGCAATCACATCGCATAATGATGGTACACATTTGATTTTTAATTTACAAGAGCGAGGGCACTTTGCCCATCTTTAAAATGTATTGTAAGTCTCACTTTGAGAGTTAATGTTGGTCTCCTTTCCAGGACATTGACCCTTAATTGATCGACAATTCCCCAGGCGCCTCATTACCAGATTTGGTGATATACACTGGACGTCCAGATCACCAGATTTAATTACTTCCTGTCGGGTTACTGAAGGAAAGGCTGTACGTGTGGAAACTCCACACGGTTCTGGAACTCAAAGCATCTAGAGGGAGATAGCAGCCATCCTGGTTGATGTGCTGCACCGCACTATGGTGGGGATGACAAAGAGCACGAGAATGTTCTCTTCAAGGTGGTGACCATCTTATACCCTTTCACATCGCACAAATAACACGGTATCGGCCTGGTATATTGCTTGGTCGACACGGGTCACTGTGCAGTGTGAAAGGGTCCCTTCAGAAATCCCGTGTCGCCTGACCCGGTAATTCAACCTGGGTTATAAGAAGGTTTATTCCCGGGTTGAATACCAGGTCAGTGGCAGTGTGAATGGGTTGCCGGGTATGCAACCCGGGACCCATTCCCTACATAGTGAGAGGCGACGCGGAGAGGAGCTCATCTTCAGCGCTGCCTCCGCACACGCCCCCGATGACACCACAATCCCCGCCCCCAGATAGCAATCCGGGTCGGGATGGCAGCGTGTAGGGTCCAATGCCGGTTCCCACCCGGAAAGGACCAGTTTCCAATTCCTGGGTGGGATCCGGCATTGGCAAAGTGAAAGGGGTATAAGTGATGTGATAATCAAACCTTGAACAGTACTATGAACTCATGTAGCTTGGTGTTATATTACACATAGTACTTAATAAATGTGCCTGTTGGTTGTCCCAGTCCTAGACACTTGGGTTAATATGTCCCATTACTATGGGAGCTTACATCTTCCCCCCTTGTGCCCAAGATTCACAAAATATTACTGTAAAATATAGGTTTTAACCCCCTTATTCACTTAATGAGGTTAGTAGCAACCAACCTGCTCATACACAACTCAGAGCCATATTTCAGCCATGCAGATTGCCAATCCTCACCAAGCACGTTTTAATAGGATCCAGTCAAATTCACTTTTAAGAACTGACCCAAATTATGAAGTAGTTTCTATCATAATAGGAGTCTGAGCTGCATTAAGTGCAGTGCCATGATTTGCTTTCCTATCCCCCAGAAACCAAACCCTTTCATCTTCTTATATAGCGCTTGACAGTATAAATAATATGCTATGTATTATCACAGTGTAACATCTTGGGGTACTGCCCAACAGTAAGGATGTGTGCAACACCCAGGGCCAGATTAACATTGGGGCAGATAGAGCTCCAGCTCTCCACATAAAAATAGGCCCTTCATCATGGCAGCATGATGACGACCAGCTATCAGCTGGCCACATAGTTGGCCATAAATAACTATTAAGATTATATTTTTCTGACAAAATTATACAATTTGCATATTTTTACATAATTTGGGAGTCATTGGAGATTATATTGTAGGGTGTACATGCCCATATGGGCTCTGTCCTCGCCCACAAAGCACTTATCACACCTCCCCGATAATCACAATAGTCCCTTAAATATCTTCAGCCCCAGACCCATGTGGCCCTTAATCCGGCCCTGGCGACACCCATGTGGTCTTGGCGAAGAACAAAGTAAACTGCAATCACTGTCTTACTGTCACACAAGGGATATGAAAAGGAAAAGAACTCAACAAAATTTTTCTCTCAGTTTTCAGTGCAAAACAGAGATGGAACAAAATTCTGTATTTTTAACAATTTATACATTTTTACGATGTATTAAAAAATAAATACATGAATTAATAAAGAATCAATTTGTATAACTCAACTCATTAATCCTTGGGACTAGTGTTACAATTGCTGCACTTGCATTGTTTAGAAAAAGCTAATTTCCATCTTAATATTATTTTTTTATTTTTATTTTTATTTTAATATTAAGAAAAATAGCTATTTTTACAGTGATGCTGCAGTCGGGTTACATGAGTTCACCATACAATGAGTACATTTAAAACTGTATTGTAATCACAACTGACAGTCATAATGGATCCCTATGGCTTCTGAGTGCAGCACACAATTAATTTTCTATTGCTACTATCTTCCTTCTTCCTCAAATACTTTTGGATTAAAGCACTATATAAATACAATCATTATTATAATCTTTTTGTCATTTTAAAGAAAAACACATCAAATTAAGGACTGAATAAGCCAATAACCGTTTATGAACACTAGATGAAACACATTATAGAGAATAATAGCAAAATTATACAAGACAGGTAAAAATAAAAAGTTAGATGATAAATGCACATTTTAATCCTGGTTTGGAATAGTAGCGTGGTTATAGCGTGGTAACCAACTTTGCAGGAAAAGCAACAAAAATAGAGAACAGCTATGCTAAGTAAAATGTATTTAGACGTTATAAGGGGTGGTCAGCATTTATGAAGACTTTGCCTAGTATTTCAGCATTCTTCTAAACTTTATCAAACTGTCAGATGTGGTTTGTCACTGTCACCAGCCCAGCCTGGGACATCACTTGCTTCACTGGAGCTAGGACAAGATTACACATCATGCACAGCACACATCACAAGGCAACACAGTCCCCAAAAGAATTACATAAATCAATTGGCCCCAAGAATAATAGGCTACTTTGTTTTATATACAAAATTTAATTGGTGCATTTTCTTGCAGGGAAGACTGTTCAGACTGTAACACCATAAGGAAGCCTCTGTTACTTCCACCAAAACGGGAAGTGTCAGGTGTGCAAAGGAAGACTCACCATGCTCCGTTAGATATTCCGCATGGAGGAGCTCTGCAGCCAGTGACAGAGTAACGTAAGGGTGTTTGACTCCTAGCTAACAGTGCAAGAATGGGTGATTTCAATCTCTCTATTGACAGTCCACAATCTCCCCATGCCTATAAACTACTCTCTCTAACCTCCTCTCTTGGCCTCTCCCAATGGACTGACTCCCCTACTCATCAGGAGGGCCACTGCCTTGATCTTGTATTCACCAGACTATGCTCTGTTTCTGAACTCACTAACACTCCTTTCCCTCTCTCAGATCACAACCTTATCACATGCATGCTCTCCTCCATTACTTCAAACTCCATGTCCCTAAAGTCTACAAGGACACCTCTTACCCGCAGAAATATTAACGCTATTAATTTTCAACAACTATCTACCTCTCTGCAACCACTGCTCTCACCAATTTCTACATTCACCTCTCCAGAGACTGCTGTGTCACACCTTAACCAAACTCTAGTAACAGCACTTGATGAAGTGGCTCCAGCTACCCATCACACTCCACGTAGACTTAGATGTCAACCGTGGCACTCTAAATACACTAGACACTTACAAAAACTCTCACGTAAAGTTGAACGCCAGTGGCGTAAATCTCGTAGTTCAAGTGACTTTCTCACATATAAGACCACCTACCACTCTTATCGTAATACTCTGGACACTGCCAAACAAACATATTTTCAATCTCTCATCTCTGCTCAAGCCTCTAACCCCAAGTGACTTTTTAATACATTTAAATCACTTCTTGTCCCTCCCTCACCTAACCCACCAGCCACTGTCAGTGCGCAAGATCTTGCTTCCTATTTCAAGGACAAGATCCGAAATGAAATGGTATGCTCTTCCACAGCAAGTGACCTGCTCAATTCCCTGCCTGAACCCTCTAACACCTTCTCTTCCTTTGATCCTACAAATGAAGATGAAGTATCTGCACTCTTTTCATCTGCCTACTCTAATACCTCTCCCCTTGACTCTATACCCTCACAAATTAGTAAAGCTCTGTCTACTGTGCTCATCCCAACCTTAACGAAAATCTGTAATCTCTCCCTGTCTACTGGTATCTTTCCTTCTCTATACAAGCATGCAGTGATTACTCCCATTCTGAAAAAACAAAACTCTGACCCGAACTCTCTCTCTAACTACCGTCCCATCTCTCAGCTCCCATGCCCCTCCAAGCTACTGGAGAGACTTGCCTACACTCGCCTCACACACTTTCTTAACTCACACAGCCTACTGGACCCACTTCAGTCAGGATTTCGTGCCCAACACTCCACAGAGACAGCACTGACTAAGGTAGTGAATGATTTGGTCACTGCTAAATCTAAAGGACATTACTCTCTACTTATTCTCCTTGATCTCTCTGCTGCTTTTGACACTGTTGACCACTCTCTTCTCATACAAACACTACAATCCCTAGGTATTCAGGACACAGCCCTTTCTTGGTTCTCATCCTACCTATCTAATCGCTCCTTCAGTGTTCGTTTCTCTGATTCCACCTCTCCTTCGCTACCTCTCTCAGTTGGAGTACCGCAAGGCTCAGTCCTAGGTCCTCTGCTTTTCTCTATCTATACCACATCTCTTGGCAAACTAATCAACTCTTTCGGATTTCAGTACCATCTGTATGCGGATGATACTCAAATCTACCTATCCTCCCCTGATTTGTCACCATCTGTATTGGGCCGTGTCACTGAATGCCTTTCTGCCATTTCATCTTGGATGACATCTCGCCACCTCAAACTTAATATTTCCAAAACAGAATTAATTATATTTCCACCGGCCAATAGTAGTTTCCAACCTGATATCTCTATCACTGTTGAGAACTCTGCAATCACCCCTACCCCACAAGCTCGCTGCCTAGGTGTCATTCTTGACTCTGAACTGTCCTTTGTTACCCACATTCAATCTGTCTCAAGATCATGTTACATACATCTAAGAAACATATCCAAAATACGCCCTTATCTTACACAAGACACAGCAAAAACTCTAATCCATGCTCTCATTATCTCCCGCATTGATTATTATAATAGTCTCCTGACCGGTCTTCCCAAACATAGGCTCTCACCGCTACAATCCATTTTGAATGCAGCTGCGAGGCTAATCTTCCTTGCCAGACGTTCATCGTCTGCAGATCCGCTCTGTCAGTCCCTCCATTGGTTACCGGTATTCTACCGTATTAAATATAAAATACTTTTACTCACATACAAGGCTATTAACCAAACTGCACCAACATACATCTCTTCACTCATCTCAAAATATCTCCCTACCCGACCTCTCCGCTCTGCACAAGATCTACGTCTCTCATCCACACGCATTACTTGTTCACACTCAAAATTACAGGACTTCATCCGGGCTTCACCCACTCTGTTGAATGCCCTCCCACGCACAGTAAGACTCGCCTCTAGTCTCCGAACCTTTAAATGTTCCCTGAAAACTTACCTCTTCAGACAAGCCTATCAAATTCCAGACCCACCCACATAACCTTCAGTGCTTCCCTATCTAATTACATCCTCTGTAGAGTATTCATAACATCACATATCTTGTCTTTCTTTAGTCTCACACCCTCCTGACACTTGGATAACTTTGTGGGGTATCATCATACAACCCATTAAGAACCTAGCAATCTGGTGGACCATTATGCAATAGGTAGCATCTATCCTTGTGTATCTATGCCTATTTCCCTATAGATTGTAAGCTTGCGAGCAGGGCCTTCCTACCTCTATGTCTGTCTGTTTTTACCCAGTTTTGTTCTATTACTGTTGTTCTAATTGTAAAGCGCAACGGAATATGCTGCGCTATATAAGAAACTGTTAATAAATAAATAAGATTTATTTAGCGCTTACTTAAAATCCCATTTCATGAATTCCTCCTTTCTCATAATGAAATTGTCCAAATTTAAAGTAGCCCTGCCTTTAGAAATAATAGATTTGGTAGAAGTGCAGTGGCCTGAGAGACCCCTTAGGTACAACCTGGAGAAATACACAACTACTCACTATGACAGATTCTAAACCGGTTCACAAAACGTAATCTATACACCCATCGGCTATAACATTAAAACCACCTGCTTAATACTGTGTAGGTTCAATCATGCCGAAACAGCTCTGACCCATTGAGGCATGGACTTTACAAGACCTCTGAAGGTGGCCTGTATTATGTGGCACCAAGGTGTTAGCAGCAGATCCTTTAAGTCCTGTAAGTTGCAAAGCGAGGCCTCCATGTCTCGTACTTGTTTTTCCAGCACATCCCAAAAATGCTCGACCAGATTAAATCTGTTGAATTTGGAGGCCAAGTCAACACCTTAAACTGTTTTATGTCCCTCAAACCATTCCTTAACAATTTTAGCAGTGTGGTAGGTCGCATTATCATGCTGAAAGAGGCCACTGCCATCTGGGAATATCATTGCCATGAAGGGGTGTACTTGGTCTGCCACAATGCTAAGGTAGGTAGCATGTATCAAAGTAACATTAACATAAATGCCAATACTCAAGATATCCCAGCAGTGCATTGCCCAGAATATCATACTACCTCCGCCACATTGCCTTCTTCCCATAGAGCAGGCCTGGCCAACCTGTGGCTCTCCAGCTGTTGTAAAACTACAGATCCCAGCAAGCTCTGGCACAGTTTTGCAATTAGGGAATGCTAAAACTGTGGCACAGCATGCTGGGATGTGTAGTTTCACAACAGCTGGAGAGCCACAGGTTGGCCAGGCCTGCCATAGAGCATCCTAATACAGTCTCTTCAACAGGTAGATGAGAGACACACCAGAAGTCCCAATGATGTAAAAGAATTGTAACAAAGAGGCTAATTCAGACCTGATCGCGAGGCAATCGGGTATGAACTGCGCATGCACCGCAGTGCGCATGTGCATGCCAGAGATGTGATTGGCATCTCAGCCCAGCGATCGCCTCTGCCCGACTGACAGGCAGAGGTGTTCGCGTGTGGGAGGGGGCGGGCCAGCGGCGTTTGGCCACCATTTTGAGGGCACGGTCCGGTCAACGCAGGCGTGCCCAGGTAGTGCGGGTGCGGGGCTGCGTAATGTCACATGCAGCCGCTGTGACCCGGAATGCAACAAGTAGCTCCATGCCAGTGCGCAGGAGATGAGCAGGTACTTATTAAGTACAAAAGCATCACCGCTGTCTGATGCTTTGTACTTGTTCAGTTGGGGGGGGGGGGCGGGGGCGCCTGAAATGCGGGCCAGACTAGCCCTGTGCTGGGCGTCCCCTCGCATGTCAGAGTAAATGATCGTAGATGTGCTAAATGTAACACATCTACGATCAACTCTATATTACTCCCAAAGTCCAGAATGGAAACGTTCTTCAAATGAAGATAAGAAGCCCACCCAAACCTAGCTTGTCCCTGGACCATTTGTGTCACATTTGAAAAAGCGAAGTGCTTAATTACAGAGAGGTATCAGACTGGGAGAATGTGTGCTGGGAGCAGGAAGGAACAGCAGCTTGGAGAATGGGTGCTGGGAGGGAGAGACACAGCAGACTTCAAAACCGTTGAACATATCAGCCTAAGATTTGGGGGTTTTCTTTACTCCCATGGCATCATTTATTATCCCGAATTTCATCACAATATGAAATGGTCAGTCTGAATATTGTGTTGAGTTGGTGTGGAATAACCCGAAACCTTCTTTCATTGCACCAGAAGTTCTAACGCTCAAGTGCCCATTGTATGCACTGTTGCAGCGGGTAGGTGTCGGCATGTGCACACTGATCTGTCTGCAGCTACACAACCCTATGCATGGCAAGCTGCAATGTACTGTGTGTTATGAGACCTCTCTACTATACCCAGCATTAACCGTTTCAGAAATGTGTGTTACAGTAGCTATTCTGTGCTACCGGACTAGATAGGATAGTCTTTGCTTCCCACGCACACACATCAATGAGCCTTGGGCACCCACGACCCTGTCAACTTCCTTGGACCACTTCTGGTAGGTGGTAACTATTGCATACCAAAACACCTCCCCCCCCCCCAAAAAAAAAAAAAAAAAAAAAAAAAAAAAAGCTGTTTTGGAGATTCTCTAAGCCATTTGTGTATTCAAAACAATTTGGACCTTGTCAAAGTTGCTCAGATCCTTAAGGGCCCTACATACTGGCAGATAACACTGCACGATATGAACGTTCTCACTCATTAATGAACGGGAATCCGTTCATATCGTGCAGTGTGTAGGCACCAATGATGAACGATGTGTGGCCCCACGCTCGTTCATCGCTGGTGCCCCGTCGCTTATGCATGCAGGCCAATATGGACGAGATTGTCCATATTGGCATGCATTGCTATGGCGCCGGGGGGAGTGAAGAAACTTCACTCCCCCTTGTCACCGGGTCGCCCGTTTGCCTTATCGGCGGTCGCCCAGTCTGTAGGGGCCCTACACTTGACCATTTTTCCTGCTTCCAACGCATCAACTTCAAAAACAAACTGTTCATTTGCTGCCAAATATAATCCCACACCTTGACAGTTGCCATTTTAAACAAGATAATCAAGGTTATTCATTTCACCTATCAGTAGTATTAATGAAATTCTGGGTACACACTGGAAGATATATCAGCCGTTCTATTGGCCGACCGAGATATATATATATATATATATATATATATATATTATATAGTGTTCACTCTAGGAATTTTTTAGGGCAGGGTGCTGATCACAGGGAGGGCACATTTTTCATTCGGGAGGGCACATTTTTCATTCGGGAGGGCACATTTTTCATTCGGGAGGGCACATTTTTCATTCGGGAGGGCACGATTATGTCCATACTGTAATGCTTAGTCTAAGCATATATAACTATAAGTTATAGTTCGCGTGGATAGTTAATCTTGAAAAATGTGAAAAAAATAAAAAATGTGAAAAGCACAGGAAGAATATACAAACTCCACACAATAGGACCAATAGTCCAACAGAGTGCAGTGGGTCATGCAATGGTAGCTTTTTCAAATATATATTTATTCTATTTTGAGCCCTAAATCTCTTCAACATACAACTTGAACTTATAAAATATAAAAACCACTTGTGACAGTCTACTCACACCTTAAATGTGGCTGCACAGATTTGTTATATAAAAAGCAAGGTATTTCAGCTATATAAGAAGACTATATATATATATATATATATATATATATATATATATATATATATATATATATATATATATATATATATATTTATATATATAATGTATTCTTATTTGCATATTATGTACCCCCCTCACACCCCGGTCTGTATGTACCCTTCCCTCACACCCCGGTCTGTATGTACCCTCCCCTCACACCCCGGTCTGTATGTACCCTTCCCTCACACCCCGGTCTGTATGTAACCCCCCCCCCCCCCCCCCCCCCCCTCACACAAGGTCGACTATGTATCCCCCAAAGACCAGGGTCTGGGGGATACATAGACCTTGTGTGAGGGGGGGGGGTTACATACAGACCGGGGTGTGAGGGAAGGGTACATGCAGACCGGGGTGTGAGGGGAGGATACATACAGACCGGGGTGTGAGGGAAGGGTACATACAGACCAGGGTGTGAGGGAACACTGCATGTGCGTGGCGGGGTCTCCCCTGGGACTGAGACATCCTCCGAGCAGACGGACGGCCATACACCCCCTGTCTCATTGGCGCGTGTTACTGGGAAGCCATGTCTTGGGGTGTCACAGCAATTTCCTCTGGCTGCATACGCTCAGTAAGATCTGGCCTTGCTTGGTCAGGGGATCTGGTGGAAGGCAGGTTGCTATTGATAAGTGATCACACGCAATAGAGCTGTAGCCCAGCATGTATGTGATCTCTTATGTAATGGGGTCTCTGTCTCCTGTAACAGGAGTCTGCTGCTGTGTATTTGCATTACAAGCGAGTCTGAGCCACACAGAAAGCCTCGCTATGAGCCCTGAGCCGTTCATCCCCCACCGTACAGCAGAACAATGGGAAGGACCCCCAGTGATCGGCGTGAGAATGGGAGGAGCTGCTGGTCCTGTCCCAGGCCTGCCTGGGATGTAAGGTCTCCCACCTGCTATTACTGTGCTTCAGGCACGGGAGAAATCCGGCAGCTAGAATCCTGATTACTGAGACGTGAGCGCATGGCGTCCCCCCCATTGCTTTATGGAACGCTGGGAGAACCTGGCGTGGGGGGTGTTTACACTGAGTGACCTAATGCCAGGAATATTTCTCTAATAGGGCGGCAGCTCTCTGCTTCCTTACTGCTAATTGTCATCTGTGTATTCTCATTGGAGGGAGGGGGGGGGGGGTTCTAGCATGTACACTACTGTCGTACTGAGTACTTACATCACAGAGGGGGAGCGCTGATCACCCAGCCCCACTTGCGGAGCGGTATTAAAGATGGCGGCCGGGCGATCCTCCCTGGCGTCTCCTTTTAAACATTCATCCACACAGGTGGGCTGGGTTTGCCTCGGCGGGAGAGGCAAACCCAGCCCTCCTGTCTCACCAGACCCTGAGCAGACCTATAGAGGACGCTGACAGCTAATGACAGGGCGGGACAAGGCGGACGGGGAGGGGAGGGGCGGGCCGCGGAGGTCTCCGTCTCGACACATGCACGGAGACAGTGATAATAAAAATGCAGTGCAGTGTGCTTAGTGTGTTTGGCGGCGTGGCGGGGTCCAGCGGGCAGCAAAGTGCGGGGCGGGAGGGCGCAAAAAAACGGGCAGGGCGGGATTCAGGGGTCTAAAAAAGGGGCAGGGCGCAGCGCCCTGTGAAAGACACCTAGAGTGAACACTATTATATATATATATGGCTGGCCCATCTACCAGTGTGTACCAGCGATTTATCTGTGAACGCAGTCGTTCACAGACATACTAAATTGGCCCTGCTGCACACACGGGGACCAACATACTGCCCGATCCAGCTACAGATATATCTGCAGATCCATTGATCTCTCTTCTAGTGTGTACAAGTAAACCAATGCCACTCAAAGTTACAATGGTATTCAAACGTGACTTGCTATATACAGGTTGAGTATCCCTTATCCAAAATGTTTGGGATCAGAAGTATTTTAGATATTGGATTTTTCCATATTTTGGAATAATTGCATACCATAATGAGATATCATAGCGATGGGACCCAAGTCTAAAGCACAGAATGCATTTATGTTTCATATACACCTTATACACACAGCCTGAAGGTTATTTTATCCAATATTTTTAATAACTGTGTATTAAACAAAGTGTGTGTACATTCACACAATTCATTTATGTTTCATATACACCTTATACACACAGCCTGAAGGTCAGTTAATATAACATTTTTCATAACTGTGTATTAAACAAAGTTTGTGTACATTGACCCATCAGAAAACAAAGGTTCCACTATCTCACTCAAAAAAGTCCGTATTTCGGAATATTCCGTATTTCGGATCATTTGGATATGGGACACTCAACCTATATTTTAATAATCTGCAAATTAAATACTAAAAACAGACCACACACACTGTCTTTCTAATGCCACATGTTGGTAAACAGAAGAGTGGAAACATTCAATTGAAATAAATTCTAATGTAAGCCATTCCATGTCATCTTATAGATACAAAATACCAGACTACAGTACCATTCAATGAAGACCCGTTCCTCACACCTTGCTATAAGAACAGGCTCAGGAGGGAATTACTTATTTCTTTTCTTCATTCCACAATTTCCCACAAGCTGAAAAACATCATTAGAATTTCCCAATTGCTTAGTTAGCAGCAGATGTGGTACGTATTGGACCATGTACACAAATTAGCCAGAAATGTCCTCTCCCCTGACACCTTTAATTCCCTGGTTCATGGTGGGATGTACAGCAAAATCACCAGCTCATTATCATGGCTACTTAAAATCTATCAGGAATGTTAAAGGAGGAAACAGAAGTAACAAACACTTATAAAAGCGGATTTAGATCAATATGTCTCTGCTGAAAAAAACTAATTTATGAAGAATGTATTATAACATGAATGAACACCTGGAAAGCCAATTATATGAACCCTTGTAGAGACGTGTTCCATAGTCATCCTACGATATTCCAACTCAAGTCAAAATAAAAAGAAAAAATAAAGCATTCTGCAACACATAATATAATGTAGATCAATGGTTGGATTCAGTTTATAAATGAACAAGCTACGGTACCATACATTAAGGGTGATGACTGATAATGCAGCTGTCAGCTTGTAGCAAAAAGACAACACAAAAACACTTAAATTGCCACATAAACAAGTTAATTATATTGCATTCGGAAGTATTCTTTTGCAACAATTTCTGGTTGTTGGCTTTATTTTTACAGGGCGGTCCATTTGCTAAGACACTCGTTGGCAATATAAGAAATAGAAACAGTTGTGACCAATTAATCCATAGCATTACAATACATTTATTTCAGAAATTAAAACTAAATGTTGGAACCAATGCTTGGCAGATTCCTTTCATTCCCTAGACCAGAGGACCAGGCTTTAAGTTTATCCATGCTTGGCCACAGGTGACTTAATTAGCACCTCAGTCAATCTGATTTCATCATCTGTGCTGAGCCATGGATATACCTAAAACCTAGACCATTGGGGTGTCTTGAGGACCTCGTTTGAGAACCTCTGCCCTAGACACATACATAGAATCAACCAGGTGCTTTATCAATCCTCTACTTTTTCTGCAAGAGCGCACACTGGTCAACTCAAACACGGACTCCAGCCCTCTGTTCTCACCAAACACCCTCCGCCTGAATCACACCTAGCATCAAGAAACAACTACAGAAGATAATGTGCTATTACCAAGAACAAAGTTGCATGTCTGTACTTGTGGATACCCCAGTGATGTTAGGTCATGGTGTCCTGACAGTAATATAAGAATATTTTATAAAACTATCCCCAAAGTCTCTGAACACTCGCTCTAGTTTTCATTCTTTCAAGAACTAGAGAGGCTCTCTATTGTTGCTGACCAAACAAAACCAAATGTAAAACACAGTTAATGTTAGTGTCTGACATTCATATGCAACACTTAAGTACATAGATAAGAAACAACAACTCACTGTTAAAAAGCGCCCCACAATTTTTAGTTTGTATGGATTCACAAATAATATAAATAGTGAGTATACAGTTCTCCTGGAAGACTGCGCATCCGTAAACACTATGTGTGATAGTGATAATTGAAGAAAAGCAAGGAGGAAAAAACGGACAGCGCTGAGTTCCAGGGAATATATGAGACGATGAGAGCCGACATTCAAAATTAGTACATATTTATTAGTGTTATAGATCAGATAAAAATAAAGTATGAAGATAAAAACTGCAGATAGCCTAAAAACAAATATTATAAATCACCTCTGTATACTCCGTGTCTGGACATAAAATGAGCATAAGTTCGTATCATTAATGAATGAAGAGATTGTCCATAATTGATATGACCGGTATGTGCCTTGCAAATAGCCGGCAAATAAGGATGTGAAGGCAGTCCCGGATGGTGGCTAACTAAGTATGAACACAGAGCCGCTGGCGTAGTGTTTATTTCAAACCACCTGGTTCAAGGTGATTATTTTACCTCTCCTGTGGGCTGGCGATGGGCCGAGCGTCCTCGGCCTGATGTCCTGCGATGCCCACTTGCGCTATGCAGCGTGATGGCCGCCTCCAGCTCACCTCTACTCCGGTGTTACCACTGATACTCCGTCTGCCTTGCTCCGGTACGAGTGCCTCCAAGCCTCCCACCACCGCTGACCGCGGCACTACAACACAACGCTGGCATTATCCTTTACACCTGGGATATCATTTGAACCTCCATCACGCTGCATAGCGCAAGTGGGCATCGCAGGACATCAGGCCGAGGACGCTCGGCCCATCGCCAGCCCACAGGAGAGGTAAAATAATCACCTTGAACCAGGTGGTTTGAAATAAACACTACGCCAGCGGCTCTGTGTTCATACTTAGTTAGCCACCATCCGGGACTGCCTTCACATCCTTATTTGCCGGCTATTTGCAAGGCACATACCGGTCATATCAATTATGGACAATTTCTTCATTCATTAATGATACGAACTTATGCTCATTTTATGTCCAGACACGGAGTATACAGAGGCGATTTATAATATTTGTTTTTAGGCTATCTGCAGTTTTTATCTTCATACTTTATTTTTATCTGATTTATAACACTAATAAATATGTACTAATTTTGAATGTCGGCTCTCATCGTCTCATATATTCCTTGGAACTCAGCGCTGTCCGTTTTTTCCTCCTTACTTAAGTACATATCTTTGTTTCTAATGGCTTGTTTTATCAAAGTAATAATGTAAGCATAGCTACTAGTGTTCAGACGTGTGTGTGTGTGTGTGTGTGTGTGTGTGTGTGTGTGTGTGTGTGTGTGTGTGTGTGTGTGTGTGTGTGTGTGTGTGATTTGATGTGCCCCACAGTAAACATGTGACTATCAACTTCTGATCACACAGTCACCAAACCCTGAGGGTGTGAGCCCCGCGACTAGTTGCGGTGCTACTGTGTGCACTAACAGCACTGTGTCAGGAAATACCGTTCACTGCAACTAAGTAAAGTCTACACTATCACAATGTCAGCATTGCTATATGGGTTAGGGTAAACGGTAGGGTTGCAGTTGGGATTAAGGACAGAATTACAGGAAACAGTGAAAATCTAAATGTCAATATTATAATGTCTACATAACCTATGCCTAACAAATACACAGGTGACGTTTCTGAACTGTGTCGTAAACTATTTAACCAGCACAATCTCTTTTTTCTTTTAATGAGGCATTTATGCCTAGTATACACATCTCGATGCCAGAATGAATAAGTGTGTGTGTGTGTGTATGCGTGTGTGTGTATATATATATATATATATATATATATACACACACACACACACACACAGCAGGTAAAATAAGTATTGAACTTATAAAGTTTTTGCTCTGTAAATATATTTGTAATGGGGCTATTGCAATTAAATTTTCACCAAATATCAGCAACAATTCTTGCAATCCACACATGCAAAGAAAACAATCCACAGATGTCCAAAAATGAATTGCAGTAAAAAAAATTGCCGAAAATGTGTCTGTCACAATGCAATGCAACTAGGGCACATCAGGAGATGGTGCGGATTAATTTGATATATGACACGTATATATCTGTGCGTGAATGCATGGGACCAGACAGCTTTATTACAATATATATATATATATATATATATATATATATATATATATATATATATACACACACACACATTTATTAATGTAAAATGAATGCTGCTGTTGTGAATATTTTATTTTAAAAATACTATTAAGGGGTAGTATCCGTTTTATTCATTTTAAAAGCCCTGCAGTACGCGGAGTCATTTCAGCAGCTTTCAGATGCTGCTCACCATGGTTTTGGCTGGAGAGTAAGCCGAGTCCCTGGCACCTTTCGGGATGAGCACTTTATGTGGCTGCTCTCATCACAAGAACTTCCTGGAGCCTCTCAGAAAAGAGCCAAATTGATTTATCTTGGAACAACTCTAGTGTCCCTGTGTGCTGCTGATGTAATCTCTCGCAGCGCTGGTGTGGCCAGGGGCCAAGAGCCAGCACTGAGCCTGTCTTGTGCTGCACACATCTGATTGGCTGCCAGAGCTGGCAGCAAGCCGGGGTCATGATCAGAAAGGAAGTGGGAAAACAACAGAGGGCAGACCCTCACACAGTCGCTGGGGGAGGGGGGGGGGATTGCCAGTGATCAACTTGTCATAGTAGTGGATAAGCAATCACCAGAACAACCCGGCATTGATAGTAGACTTATCTGCACACCGAATCAAGTTAAGTACTTGAGGTAAAAATGTCATTCCAGCAATATACCTTATCTGGGAGTTGAATTCCAAAGTTAACATGTTAATAGGGGGGGGGGGGGGGAGGGGTGTGTGTGTGTGTGCGTGTGCGTGTGCGTGTGCGTGTGTGTGTGTGTGTGTGTGTATATATGCACACATACATAAATACATATGCACACACACACTGATCAGAGTTTATATGAAGTAAAACAATCAACATATTTTCGAACTACTCTTTGATCACGTTCATGGACACAGCACTGCCCTTCATGCACCCCCAATACTGATCTCAGTGTGGCAGTCTGCAGCATTTATTTGGAGGGGATCACATAGCCAGTCACCCGCTGAATAATACAGAGCTGTTCCCTGAAAATGGCATGCGATTGCAGGTGTTGTACTGATACACAAAAGCAGCAGCCTGGACTGCAGTGAAAGTGTTAAACCCGCGCAGAAATTGGGAAGTGTTGTTTGTGTTGGTGTGGAGATCAGCACTATTACTGGAGCACAGCTACAGCTGCTGCCGGGAGATGAAACACACCACAGGGTCCTGCAGCCTCCCCCTGCAGTAATAACTGGATCATACAGCTAAAGCAAGAGCAATTCAACTCTCTGCTGTTCTGCTTTTGACTCCGCTGTACAAAACACAGCACCATTTACCTAATCTTCTCGAGAAAATTAGTATTTACATAAGGCAGCACAGTGCAGTACGTTTGTGTGTGCTGCCAGTAAAACACATGGTACAGAAGTTAGTATACAAATACCAGAATTTGACTTCAGAATGTACAATACAATTAATTAGAGAAACTCCAGGGGGAGGAGCCATGTTCGAACAGGGTATCCGAAATGTCTGCTCGCCACCGGGTTACTAAAGATAGTAGTTGGTGGCGTGGATAGTAGAAGAACTATCCCGCTGGTCTAGCTCCTCCCCCTGATGTCATAGGTCTTTTAGGCCACTTGATTCTAGCATCTACCATTCATTTTTATCACACAGACACACATTTATTTTCAGAGTATTAAAGAAGTGTAACTGTAAAATGTATTCTCTTATTGGTATGTAAATCCTCAAATGCATATATATATATATATATATATATATATATATATATATATATATATATATAAAAAAAACTGAACTAATTATTCTGGCTGGTTTAGAACTTTAATCAGAAATTTACTGCTAACAGTTTGTGTTAGGGAATATATAGATAATAGAAAGAAATATGCATCCTCAACAGGTTATTCTTCCACTAAGGGAGGAATTTAGCCACTGACTAGTTGCTGTGTCCTTGTGTAACAACACTGTAAAGATGTACACTCAAGGCCTCCATCAGGAGGGGGACTGTCGGGACTAGAATCCCGGGCTCTGACAGAACAAGGGCCCCGCACCTGGCTCACAGCAGCAGCATACTCTCAGGGCTGGACGTGGCGGTATCCCAGGGGCCCCACTTTGCGGAAAACATTGCCATGACTGGCGGCTCCTTGCACCAGAAACGCAGTTTGTGTGGGCTGTTTCGTTTTTTTGAGACAGAGACATCAAAAGAACCACCTATTAATCCTGATTATCCTGCTGCTCAACTGGTGCCGTATTCTACTCCAACCTCATTTCCACTTGATTTTGCAGAATACAGTTGATATATTTGACAACGCCAGCGGAATAGTAAACATGCTAATTGGAGGCAATTCTGCAAAATACAGGTTATTCATCCAAATGAATATTAGAAAGGTTTAAACCACTGGAAACAACCAATGGCATCTAACAATCGGATTTCAAAGCTGTATCTGCTTTCAGCAGAACAAAACCAAAGTCCCTCCGCAACCAGTCCCCGTGCAGCAACCTGCTGCAGACATACAATGCAAAGCCGCTGATATAGATCGAGTGAATAAAAATACATAGAGGGGGAGGGGGGGGGGGGGGGCGCATTCTTGGTGATTTCAAACACCTCATCACACCCTGCGGTGAAGGGGCTGGAACAGCTGCCAGCACACATCTTGACACAGATCTCTTATTTCTGATCCCTGTGTCATCATGTTGCCCCCTGAGGTTTTATTAACAGGTGGATGACCAGAGGCAGAGCAGAGCTCCTTTACGGACTGGATCAACTCCATTGACGGGATTAACGTTACAATGTTCACTAGAAGATCGGGAAGTGAGGACGCTCACAGTAACCAATCTGGGGGCCCATTTATCACCATCCGCATCCATAGATGTGCTGTGAAAATATCGGCAAAACTTGCAATGCGATAATTGAGAACATTGCATGGATGTATCAATTATGGCATGCAGGGACAGAGCTTGCAAGAAAGCTCTCCCTGCGAATGCCCTCCGCAGCATCATTGGGGTATTTATTTATTTTTTGAAAAAAATACCCCAGTGTACTGCTGTGCATGCGCCGCCATCAGTCGCTACCGCTGTACTGCTGCACATGCACCGCCATCAGTCGCTACTGGGGTATTTCCCGACTTGTCAGAAAAAATGAGGCTGGATTGAAAGACATCTTTCCTTCCAACAAGATTAGTTTCCAACTCTAATTGAATATACCCCTTGGTGTACAGCATACTTTGCTGGTTAGCCGCACCATGATATCCTGACAAAATATATCACAAAACATGCATCTTATTCAGAGTATTAGTAAAGTAACAAAAGTACAACACAGGGGCACCCTGTATGCTGCCGCTGGCATTTCATGTAGCTCCTGTGTGCCTATCATTCGATGATCAATGTAACGGCAAGAGACAGAGGTCCCATGAGAACTTCAGTTAAATCACGGATTTAACCAGGTTTGTCTGAACAGTTTTTTGTCCATTTTCCAGTATTTGGGAGCATGTGGTTGATTGTCATTTGCTCTCACCATTACCAGATTTTCATTCCAACCAGGCAGATCTGGCAGATTATCTGCCAGACATTTGTATAGTGTATGCCCAGTTTAAGACGCCCACCTTGACAGTCTGCAGACGCTGTAATACAACCTTGTCCCATCAAAACTTGCACTAGGCCAATGGTATGTGCTAATTTTCTGTCAGAGCATAGCTTCCAAAAAGAGTATGCTTGAGCATCAGTGACACACACCGCGGCACTCCCATGACATGGACCATCTCTGTACGTCATTTTAGCCACGTAACAACTCCCCACCTAGAACACCAAGCAGTTTTCCGAGACAATCGCAGCAGCACATATGCGGACACAGTAACACATGCGCCGTGCAAGTTTTGGTTTTTTTTCACTCGCGCACAATAGCAAAATAATACATTTCTCACCTACTGGATCATCAATATTGTGTGGGACTCTGAATCAGGGCCCGTATGTATATACACAATTAATGGCATTTTCACATATAGGGGTCGCTTCAAATATTTTAGCCCGCAGTTACCACTAGGGGGCACAAAACGGAGCAATTCAATTGTTGCTCAATTTAAACACCCAGTAGCTGTAGGGCTGACTTTTCGTTAATGAACGAGATATCATTCATATCTTTAAGCGTGTAGGCACCAACGATGAACGATGAGCGGCCCTGCGCTCGTTCATCGTTGGTGCCGGCTCGTTCATACCTGCAGTTCAATATGGACAATCTTGTCCATATTAGCATGCAGGGCTATGGAGCCGGGTGATGGGGGGGGGGAATTAAGAAATCCCCTCCCCCCCCCACCCCCTTCGGACAGCTCGACAGCCAGTCACTGAGTGCGTAGGGCCCTTATCTCCAACTGATGTATGGCTACCACTTACTACAGTGAGATACAATATATCATCACTGTACTGCAAGATAAGTTACAAAGGAATCTTCATAAACAGACATACCAGAGTTTTCTCTAACGTCCTAGTGGATGCTGGGGACTCCGAAAGGACCATGGGGAATAGCGGCTCCGCAGGAGACTGGGCACAAAGTAAAAGCTTTAGGACTAGCTGGTGTGCACTGGCTACTCCCCCTATGACCCTCCTCCAAGCCTCAGTTAGATTTTGTGCCCGAACGAGAAGGGTGCAATCTAGGTGGCTCTCCTGAGCTGCTTAGAGTAAAAGTTTAAATAGGTTTTTTATTTTCAGTGAGTACTGCTGGCAACAGGCTCACTGCATCGAGGGACTTAGGGGAGAGAAACGAACTCACCTGCGTGCAGAGTGGATTGGGTTTCTTAGGCTACTGGACATTAGCTCCAGAGGGACGATCACAGGCCCAGCCATGGATGGGTCCCGGAGCCGCGCCGCCGGCCCCCTTACAGATGCTGAAGCAAGAAGAGGTCCATAAATCGGCGGCAGAAGACTTTCCTGTCTTCATAAGGTAGCGCACAGCACTGCAGCTGTGCGCCATTGCTCTCAGCACACTTCACACTCTGGTCACTGAGGGTGCAGGACGCTGGGGGGGGCGTCCTGGGAAGCAATGAATTTACCTTAGTTGGCGAAAAATACATCACATATAGCTCCTGGGCTATATGGATGTATTTAACCCCTGCCAGTTTTCCAGTAAAAAGCGGGAGAAGAGCCCGCCGTGAAGGGGGCGGGGCCTATCTCCTCAGCACACAGCGCCATTTTTCCCACACAGCTCCGCTGGTAGGAAGGCTCCCAGAATCTCCCCTGCATCCTGCAACTACAGAAACAGGGTAAAAAAGAGAGGGGGGCACTTATTTGGCAAAATAACAGATATAAGCAGCTATAAGGGATAGACACTTATTGTAAGGTTGTCCCTATACATATATAGCGCTCTGGTGTGTGCTGGCAAACTCTCCCTCTGTCTCCCCAAAGGGCTAAGTGGGTCCTGTCCTCTATCAGAGCATTCCCTGTGTGTGTGCTGGGTGTCGGTACGTGTGTGTCGACATGTATGAGGAGGAAAATGATGTGGAGGCGGAGCAGAGTGTCTGTAACAGTGATGTCACCCCCTAGGGGGTCGACACCTGAGTGGATGTACTGTTGAAAATTACGTGATAGTGTCAGCTCTATATAAAAAAAACAGTGGTTGACATGAGACAGCCGGCTACTCAGCTTGTGCCTGTCCAGACGTCTCATAGGCCGTCAGGCAGATGGCAGATACAGACGCCGACACGGATACTGACTCCTGTGTCGACGGTGAAGAGACAACCGTGATTTCCAGTAGGGCCACACGTTACATGATTGAGACAATGGAAAATGTTTTATACATTTCTGATAATATGAGTACCACCAAAAAAGGGGTATTATGTTCGGTGAGGGAAAAACTACCTGTAGTTTTCCTGAATCTGAGAAATAAAATGTGTGATGATGCGTGGGTTTCCCCCCGATAACAATTAATAATTTCTTAAAAAGTATTGGCTGCATACCCTTTCCCGCCAGAGGTTAGGATGCATTGGGAAACACCCCCTTGGGGGGATAAGGCGCTCACACGCTTGTAAGAACAAGGGCTCTACCCTATCATGAGATGGCCGCCCTTAAGGATCCTGCTGATAGAAAGCAGGAGGGTATCCAAAAAAAGGTATTTACACACATACTGGTGTTATACTGCGACCAGCTATCGCCTCAGCCTGGAGGTGCAGTGCTGGGTTGGCATGGTCGGATTCCCTGACTGGAAATATTGATATCCTAGATAAGGATAGTATATTATTGCCTATAGAGCATTTAAAAGATGCATTTCTATATATGCATGATGCACAGCGGAATAATTGCCGACTGGCATCAAGTATAAGTGCGTTGTCCAATTCTACCAGTAAAATGGTCAGGTGATGCGGATTCCAAACATCATTTGGAAGTATTGCCTTTGAAAGGGGACATTTGGGGTCGTTCTTTTAGACCTGGTGGCCACGGCAACAGCTGGGAAATCCACGTTTGTACCCCAGGTCGCCTCTCAAAATAAGACGCCGTATTATCAGGCGCAGTCCTTTGTTGGCAAGCGGACAAAAGGTTCCTCTTTTCTGCTCGTGACAGAGGGAGAGGAAAAAGGCTGCAGAGATCAGCCAGTTCCCAGGAACAGAAACCCTTTCCAGCCTCTGCCAAGCCCTCAGTATGACGCTAGGGCTTTACAAGCTCAGGCACGGTGGGGGCCCATTCTCAATGAATTTCAGTGCGCAGTGGGCTCACTCGCAAGTAGACCCCTGGATCCTTCAGGTAATATCTCAGGGGTACATATTGGAATTCGAGACGTCTCCCCCTCGCCGTTTCCAAAAGTCGACTTTACCGACGTCTCCCTCTGACAGGGAGGCAGTTTTGGAAGCCATTCACAAGCTGTATTCCCAGCAGGTGATAATCAAGGTACCCCTCCTGCAACAGGGAACGGGGTATTATTCCACACTATTGTGGTACCGAAGCCAGACGGCTCGGTGAGACCGATTCTAAAATCTAAAATCTTTGAACACTTACATACAGAGGTTCAAATTCAAGATTGAGTCACTCAGAGCAGTGATTGCGAACCTGGAAGAAGGGGACTACATGATGTCTCGGGACATCAAGGATGCTTACCTTCATGTCAAAATTTACCCTTCTCACCAAGGGTACCTCAGGGTTTATGGTACAGAACTGTCACTATCAGTTCAGACGCTGCCGTAGGGATGGTCCACGGCACCCCGGGTCTTTACCAAGGTAATGGCCGAAATGATAATGTTCCTTCGAAGGAAGGGAATTTTAGTTATCCCTTACTTGGACGATTCCCTGATAAGGGTAAGATCCAGGGAACAGTTGGAGGTCGGTGTAGCACTATCTCAGATAGTGTTGCGGCAGCACGATTGGATTCTCAATATTCCAAAATCGCAGCTGGTTCCGTCGACGTGTCTTCTGTTCCTAGGGATGATCCTGGACACAGTCCAGAAAAAGGTGTTTCTCCCGGAGGAGAAAGCCAGGGAGTTATCCGAGCTAGTCAGGAACCTCCTCAAACCGAGCCAAGTCTCAGTGCATCAATGCACAAGGGTTCTGGGTAAAATGGGGGCTTCCTACGAAGCAATCCCATTCGGCAGATTCCACGCAAGAACTTTCCAGTGGGACCTGCTGGACAAATGGTCCGGGTCGCATCTTCAGATGCATCAGCGGATAACCCTGTCACCAAGGACAAGGGTGTCCCTCCTGTGGTGGTTGCAGAGTGCTCATCTTCTAGAGGGCCGCAGATTCGGCATTCAGGACTGGGTCCTGGTAACCACGGATGCCAGCCTGCGAGGCTGGGGAGCAGTCACACAGGAAAGGAATATCCAGGACTTATGGTCAAGCCTGGAGACATCACTTCACATAAATATCCTGAAGCTAAGGGACATTTACAATGCTCTAAGCTTAGCAAGACCTTTGCTTCAAGGATAGCCGGTGTTGATCCAGTCGGACAACATCACGGCAGTCACCCACGTAAACAGACAGGGTGGCACAAGAAGCAGAAGGGCAATGACAGAAGCTGCAAGGATTCTTCGCTGGGCGGAAAATCATGGGATAGCACTGTCAGCAGTATTCATTCCGGGAGTGGACAACTGGGAAGCAGACTTCCCCAGCACGACCTCCACCCGGGGAGAGTGGGGACTTCACCCAGAAGTCTTCCACAGGATTATAAACCGTTGGGAAAAACTCGACAGGTATTGCGCCAGGTCCAGGGACCCTCAGGCAATAGCTGTAGACGCTCTGGTAACACCGTGGGTGTACCAGTCAGGGTATGTGTTTCCTCCTCTGCCTCTCATACCCAAGGTACTGAGATTGATAAGATGGTGAGGAGTAAGCACTATATTCGTGGCTCCGGATTGGCCAAGAAGGACTTGGTAACCGGAACTTCAAGAGATGCTCACGGAGGATCCGTGGCCTCTACCTCTAAGAAGGGACCTGCTCCAGCAAGGACCCTGTCTGTTCCAAGACTTACCGCGGCTGCGTTTGACGGCATGGCGGTTGAACGCCGGATCCTGAAGGAAAAAGGGCATTCCGGATGAAGTCATCCCTATCCTGATCAAAGCCAGGAAGGATGTAACCGCAAAAACATTATCACCGCAATTGGCGAAAATATGTTGCGTGGTGCGAGGCCAGTAAGGCCCGACGGTGGAAATTCGACTGGGTCGATTCCTACATTTCCTGCAAACAGGAGTGTCTATGGGCCTGAAATTGGGGTCCATTAAGGTTCAAATTTCGGCCCTGTCAATTTTCTTCCAAAAAAAACTAGCTTCAGTCCCTGAAGTTCAGACGTTTGTAAAAGGGGTACTGCATATACAGCCTCCTTTTGTGCCTCCAGTGGCACTTGGGATCTCAATGTAGTTTTTTTTTTTGGATTCCAAAAGTCACATTGGTTTGAACCACTTAAATCTGTGGAGTTAAAATATCTCACATGGAAAGTGGTCATGCTGTTGGCCCTGGCCTGGGCCAGGCGCGTGTCAGAATTGGCGGCTTTATCCTGTAAAAGCCCTTGTCTGATTTTCCATTCGGACAGGGCGGAATTGAGGACTCGTCCTCAATTTCTCCCTAAGGTGTTTTCGGCATTTCACTTAAACCAACCTATTGTGGTGCCTGCGGCTACTAGGGACTTGGAGGATTCCAAGTTGCTGGACGTAGTCAGGGCCCTGAAAATATATGTTTCCAGGACGGCTGGAGTCAGAAAATCTGACTCGCTGTTTATCCTGTATGCACCCAACAAGCTGGGTGCTCCTGCTTCTAAGCAGACGATTGCTCGTTGGATTTGTAGTACAATTCAGCTTGCACATTCTGTGGCAGGCCTGCCACAGCCAAAATCTGTAAAAGCCCATTCCACACGGAAAGTGGGCTCATCTTGGGCGGCTGCCCGAGGGGTCTCGGCTTTACAACTTTGCCGAGCAGCTACTTGGTCAGGGGCAAACACGTTTGCTAAATTCTACAAATTTGATACCCTGGCTGAGGAGGACCTGGAGTTCTCTCATTCGGTGCTGCAGAGTCATCCGCACTCTCCCGCCCGTTTGGGAGCTTTGGTATAATCCCCATGGTCCTTTCGGAGTCCCCAGCATCCACTAGGACGTTAGAGAAAATAAGAATTTACTTACCGATAATTCTATTTCTCATAGTCCGTAGTGGATGCTGGGCGCCCATCCCAAGTGCGGATTGTCTGCATTACTTGTACATAGTTGTTGTTACAAAAATCGGGTTATTGTTGTTGTGAGCCATCTTTTCAGAGGCTCCTTCTGTTATTATGCTGTTAACTGGGTTCAGATCACAAGTTGTACGGTGTGATTGGTGTGGCTGGTAATGAGTCTTACCCGGGATTCAAAATCCTTCCTTATTGTGTACGCTCGTCCGGGCACAGTATCCTAACTGAGGCTTGGAGGAGGGTCATAAGGGGAGGAGCCAGTGCACACCAGCTAGTCCTAAAGCTTTTACTTTGTGCCCAGTCTCCTGCGGAGCCGCTATTCCCCATGGTCCTTTCGGAGTCCCCAGCATCCACTACGGACTACGAGAAATAGAATTATCGGTAAGTAAATTCTTATTTTCTTGAAAAGGAAGATGAACCCACTACAGTAGAGTACATGTGTACTCAGGGTACTAAACAGCTGGCACTCTGTGTTGGGGGAACTTTTCTTTTCCTACTGCACATACAAAAATGTAATGGTGTCAACTCCACAATTTTTTGGGCAGGGTGCTGATCAGTGGGGAGGGCACATTTTAACTATGATGAGTAAAATTTTGGACACAGCTCATCGCTAAAGCTGATGTACAGTTATCTTAATACTCAAAACGTAGTAATGTTACATTATATGTACTATAATAATGCCTTCAATTGATATTATACCACAACAGCTGTGACCCCAATTCACAATCATGACAGACAGTTCCTATGTGACTTTAGCTTAATCCAGTCCAAGTCTTAGGGCAAATAGTAGCAGATGTACTGGAGACTATCAGTTTAATTATTTCACTGGTTTCCATGCTAGAGTTTAACAAAGTACTATAATTCACTGAACTCACATTATAAACAGGCACTTAAATTAGCCAGCTTCACACTTGTTAGAGCCAGTGGCCTCCCAAGCTCAGACAAAAACTCTGATTACAGCTAGTGACCCAAAATTGTAGACAAGACCCCAACTTAAGGTGTGTGTCGCAGATTCCAAGACATCAGACAAGACCCCATTCATATTAGAATGCAGTACACAAAGTGGAAAGCTGCTCAATCAGATTGTAATGTCACTCAGGTGCTAAAAGGGGAGGGGTAATTCTAGGGGTAACTAGGTATGGGCACCCCCGGCCCATACCTAGTATTAGGGACCCCCAGTGACGGAGAACCCTTGTCGATCGGCCTGGGGGCTTAACCCTATATCTGCAGATATACGCAACTAAGATCTCCGTATTATCTGACTATTATTATGTAGAAATATTATTCACTCGGTGTGCATTAGGGAACACAGTTATTTTCCTACACAGAATTACCCCTCCCCTTTTAGCACCTGAGTGACATTACAATCTGATTGAGCAGCTTTCCACTTTGTGTATTGTATATAGAGAGGCATAAATGGGTCAGCATTAGGAGGGATTGCTGACTCCAGAAGTGCCATAGGGGAAGCCAGGGGTATCCCCAGGTAAGCTGGCTCCCAGATGCTGTAGGTGCCATTACCATGTGGCCTTACACTGGGAATTTAACCCAGATATATTTGTAATTATTTATGGGGTGGGTGTGGGGTGCGGTGGCCCCTGTGTCGGTATGGCTGGGCTGCTTCAGGTCGGCACACCCTAACACTTTATTAACACTTATTATTTTTCCTATCACTTTGTATACATTATTTTAATCACACCACTTACATAGCACTTCTGTGCTTCTTATTAACCCTTATTAATTCTCACCTGTGTGCTGACCTGGGGTGGCCGACCTGTGCCGACATCGTGGGGTCCTGCACCCCCGGCCCATACCTAGTATTAGGGACCCCCAGTGACGGAGAAGCCTTGTCGATCGGCCTGGGGGCTTAACCCTATATCTGCAGATATACGCAACTAAGATCTCCGTATTATCTGACTATTATTATGTAGAAATATTATTCACTCGGTGTGCATTAGGGAACACAGTTATTTTCCTATATTAGAATGCAGACAGGACTAGCCTTTATATTAGAGCCAGTGCACCACAGACTTCAAATAGGAGTCCCTTTTCAGATGAGAGCCAGTGGCCCCCAAGTGCCATTCACTCACCAGCATTTTAAGCACCTCTCCAGACATTCCTGGTATAGCGGTACCTCTGCTGCTAAAATTCATAGTGGGTGGTTTTGGTTACCACGGCTACCATCAGGTATGACCCCTCTCCTCCCCGAGTGTGTCAGGACTCTTGAAGGAATCGCCTGACAGTCATCTCAGAAGAGTATGAGGAAGGTGCTCATGGCAGTGGGTACCCGGGGCACGAATCTAACACAACTTCCAAGCAGCGGCATCCCACATATAGGAGAGCCTGGCAAAAACTCATGGGCAGGCGAGCAAGAGATCTCTGTTTCAATACCCATGTGGCATTGGGTGGAAACCCCGAGTCCTCCATCATCTTGCGAGACTGGTGTACAACTCCAAGGGGTTTGGTTGTGGGAGGTCACCTGGGCCTTTTTTTTTTTACACCCATCTCTTAATGTTCCATGGTGGCTCCCAAGGTGAGACATGCAGAGCACAATTCAGCACTCAAGAAACAGACAGGGCACATCTCAACAGTTACAAAGAAAAGCAGGGCAGGACCCCTGCCAAAATAGCCTAGCTGGAACGCTCAGTAACATTTTGACAAGAATCAATGTTTCCTAGACTTAGAAGAGAAGATAAATAAGGTTCTATAAAGTATAGTTTATATTTAATGAGCATGAAGTAAAAATAGGATGAAATAAAACTTGGTCACAAATAACGCATATTTTCTCTTTATCTGCAGTAAAACAAATAAATGTAATCATATGATGCAATGGCTGCCAAGTCCACCCCCTCCCTTATATTGCTCATGGACCAGCTTTCCTTTCATTACTGCACACAATCTTTAATATAAAATTGAACTTGAGGCAGAAGCAAATGCAACTATGAACATATTAGTGCACTGCTCAGTAATATCAGGTAAGATCCATCATACAGTATGGTTAATTTTCACATGAACTACTAAGACGACATCCAGACTGATTATGTGATGGAGCAAACACTTGATAAATTGGCACAAACGCTGTGTGTACTGACGGTAACAAGATCACTGCAGGACAACACTGAAGAATCCGCTCCATCAAGTTTTTCAATTACCATCACAAAAGATTAACTAAACAACCCAGCTGGAAAAGTTATTTTCTGTCAAAACGAAGACTCCTTAAGTCAGAAGATTTATGCATTTTCATAATTAAGGTCTGGCCTGCTGATTTTTATTCCCTTTGGAGATTGTGCAAAGTGTAATAAATAGTAAAGTTGTTAACAAGCTGTGAGTATGAAGCTGCTGATTGCAGACTAATAGTTCCCAATCCTACTGTTTAAAGACTTGTGCAGAAATCCACGTGAGCGGAGAGCTCTCCAGCAACTACAGGTGCTCACGGAGGCCAGTATAGTAAAGACACGGCAGTGGTGAGACAAATGGCCCATACACACGGTGAGATTCGGGCTATGCCCGATTCTCACTATGCGACAGGGGCTAGGTCGGCACAGTCAGTATCGCAAGCACACTCATGTGCTTGCGATACTATGTGCGATTTTGGCTTATTGGCAATTTTGACTATCTCCTCTATAGAGATAGTCAAAATTGACTTGCCTGCACAGTCTATCTATTCTTGCGATGCCAACCACGCATCGGCATCAAATCGGGATCACAAGGTGACTTTCGATCTGCACTAACTTTTCTTACGAAAAATTTCTTACACACCATAACTCTACAAACATAATGAAAGTTCACAAAGAACTGTATCAACCTAATGGTTTAAAAGAAAACAAAGTGAAATTGTGTTGAATTTTTTGAATGTTATTTACTTTCATTATTTATTTAGTACAAACATTGTAGGGCTGTAGTTGTTATTCCTTTTGTTCTCCTCCTTAAATATCAGTGGCTTGTCTCTTCCACTGTGCTTCGAAACTTTATTACGATTCATCAGTCTCTTGATTTACAGAAAGGATAGTTTATTTAAAAGTTAATGGCGCATACCAAGTCAGGTGTAACATAGTTCTACTATAGGTACTGTAGCAACTGAAATGCCAATACTATGGATTTGAATGATAATTTTATAAAAGTCAACAGGAATCAGTGTTAAATCAGACTGTTTCACAGTTGATTCCTGCTGCTTATTAAAAATTAACAGTCATTGCCACCAATCGCTGGCTGCTTTGACAAACTCCCCGTTAGTAAATATGTAGTACCTCTATGTCTATCTACATCACCTGAACACATAACATTTGTGGAAAAACAAAAGATTACAAAGTCTTACACAAACTTTACCAGCCTGGTGTTTTTCATAAAGTTGGTACCGGAATTTGGAATTTTAATAATTCCACATAAACACCAGGCGGACCATAAGTACAGCTGATTGTACTTTTTGTAAGTCCAGAATTTATTGGAAAAAAACTCCAGGGTACAGAGAAAGCATTTGTATTCCTTTATGAGCTATTGATCACTAGTTTACTTTCCAACAATGCTTTTATCAGACAACCCTTGTGAATATTAGATCAACATGTCTATTAAGTGTAGTAGTGATTCAATATTTAGAGACAAACACTGTGAAAAAGCAGTAAAACAATCTGCACACAGAATAACTTAGGTTCTAGGTTTCAGACCATTCTCTCAGCTCACAGCACTCTGCAGAAGTACAGACACTCACTTTCGATGCCCTCGTTTTGTAGACTTTCCGGAAGATTTACAGGTCCCATCGCTGCCATCAGGGTCGTTTTCGTGCAGGGTTTTCCATGGCAGGAGAAAACCAGGAGTTGGACTAAACTGTTTTAATTCCCCTTGTCCCAAGAGACTCCGTTCACCACAGTAACAGAAAGCACAAAGTTGTTCACTAAAATGAAGGGGGAAAAACAAAAGTTGAAACAAAAAAGGATTCCAATTCACTGAGCCATTACCTGTTCTTCTAATCTAACACTAACCATCATGCCCATTCTCCGCTATGCTACAATGTAAAACTTGTAAACCCAGCTTGGCAACAGTCTTACTATTGTCTGTTCCATCACTCACACATACAAGCTCATGAAGAAGTTCCTGACCTATCTGCTTTTCAACACAAAGCAATAAGGCACTGCACTAAATTAAAAGACCAAATGGCATGGGCATTGCAGAAAAAATAACCATGATACACATAAATTGACAACATTTAATACCAACAAAATTGACACAATGCAACACAAACTGTATATTTGTGTGTGCTCTCTACCACTTCCTTTAACAGAACATGTTTACAACTTTGAAGATGTTTTTATGATCTTGACATCATCACACAGATGAAATGTTGATATAATTAGAGGTTCCTGGTGGTCTAGTGGTGCCTTACTTGTTTTGGCGGGTCCAGCAGCTCCAGCACTGTCTAACCCAAACATCCCTATATGATTGTGACTATGAGAACTAAGGCTTTGAACAACTAAATGACCTGTACATCCGGACAAAAAAATATCAGAACCGGGGACGATTCGGATCTCTAGACGCTACATAAAGGTGGTTTAAGACCACTTATTACAGTACACCTCCAACTTTTAGAGTGTTTCTCATTGGTGGAGGTTCAATACACTATTAGTATTGCACTAGGAGGTGCCTTTTTCACTCTTGTTTTGCAGATTTTATAAAGACCTGTTTGAACAGCGGGTCATTTGGAAAAATAGGCGGCCGCCCTGAAAAGAAAAGAATACAGGGAAAGTGCTTTGAACAAAAACATCACTAATTCTATGAAGTGCTTGGAGGAAGGTTTCCTGTGCGCCAAATATCACCCCCATGAGAATATATATATATATATATATATATATATATATGTATATGTATGTGTATGACCAAGAAATGTCGCAATACTGCTTTTTATTGTTCACCATCTTACTTGACAGTTTGAGTTTCCACGGACTCATATTGGACTGCTGCAGCTGAATGCATACACTATGCAATTATCTGGGAGATCATCTGCCAGATTTGGCTGCTTTGAGTGAAAATCTAGAAACGGATGAGAGCAAATGGTAAATTGACCAATTGCACCCAAACGCTGGAAACCGGACATAAACTGTTGTTCATACAAATTGGTTAAATGATGGATGTAACCAATTTGTCTGAACAGGTTTTGTCCATTTTCCAGTGTTTGGGAGGAAATGGTTGATAGTCTTTTGCGGTTACCCATTAACAGATTTTCATTCCAAACAGCCATGGACGCAAAAAAATGGTGTTTTTCCCAAAAAATTTTTATCACCCTATCCAATTAGCAGGGATATTCAATTTGGCCCGAAGCTGGCGGATGCTAAGTATCGCCGCCGGGGGCTATTTAATTGGCCCCGATAACACGGCGCGTTCCGCGGCTTATCGAGGGTTTTGCTTCACCTGCCTCCAGCAGGCGAAGCAAAATGCCCGATAACAGCCCCGTTCCGCTATTTCACCACCAAAACACACAGGTTTCACTGAACCTGTGTGTTTACAGGTGTAAAAGGACTTGTTACTGGCCGGGCTAATTAAATAGCCCGACTGCAGCACCCGAAGAAACATTGGGGGGTTTTAATCCCGGTGTCTCTTCGGGCCAAATTGAATATCCCTGTACGTCTCGTGAAAAACGGGTGAAAATACATAGGTCCTGCAAAAGGTTGTTGACCTATGTATTATCGCGGGACTAAGAGGCACTTATCATGGATTACGCATAATCCCCGATAACTGGCAGTCTCGGTGATAAACTCAGTTTTTTCGGGAGTAACTGGACATCCCCCCATGAGCCAATTAGCCGCTGTAAATTATCGCGGCTAATTGGATACCACCGATTGATGTAAAAATCTGATAAGTATTGTTATTTAAAAAAAAAAAAAAGTAAAAGAAAAAAAAAGATAAAGTTTACAAACCGGATAACACTGTTTGGGGTCAGATCTTCGTTCAAAAATGCACCTCAATTTGGATTTTTTTAAAATTCATTTACAGAAATATAACTGTGTACCTATACACTAAAACACTGTATGCGTTTATATTGGATTATCAAAAAAAAGGTAAACCTATTCTGACAATATTACAGGGTGGGGGCTGCGGGAAGGGGATGCTTGCCAACAGATCAGATCCCTTTGAAGCAATTTTTAAAGTGAGCCAGACAATGCACAAGCCCTTTTAGAATATCTTTTAGCACAGTGCTCGGCACAAGACGAGCAAAACTGCACAGCTACATTTCAGGCACTATGCCACAGGGCTGCAGCAGACCATCTGAAGGCGCAGACGCTCCTAGTACTTCCCACTTGGTTGGTGACTGTATATGCTCTCAAGAAAATATAATTAGGTTTAAATGCATTTTTACTTATGCTTGAGCGTGCGAGAAACATCAGCCAGTATGTACACAACGCCTTAATCCGGACTGAGGGGAGTTTATAATTCAGATGTCTTTACAGTCTGGCCAATATTACGTCCTCAAAGTCATCTCTTAATATTCAGACTCTTCATCCAATACTCCATAAACCAGCAATGGTCAAAAGTTCATGAAAGGTGTCAACTTACATGGACAAAAACCCAAACAAGGAGATGGGATAAGCGGCCATCCATCACAGCACATCCACCATACAGGGAGCCCACTAACACCTACTGAACATACAGATATATTACACACGCACATTTTTAAGTGTTTAAGGTAATATAAATAAAATAAAAAATAAAGGAGTGCAAATAAGAAACTGTAGTCTACAGCTATTTCTGTATTTATTTTGAGCAATCTTACGAGAGCCTCCGATAAATACGGTCGAATTCCCGAAATTGTCGAAAAACGGGACTTTTTCGCCAAAAAAAAAAAAAATTCGACAATGCAATTCAGTACTTTCCGTAAAAAAAAAAGGACTTTCAAAATTCGACTTTTTGAAATTCGACATTTGTCAAATTCGACATTTCTGCAATGGTACAAATGCTGCAATTCGACAAAAGTATATTCAATTGAAGTTTGGAAATTGGACAACAGTGCTTTTAGACAGTAAATTTGTCATTTTCAATCCGCCACACTTTGGTGGGTGAATCTAATAAAAAAAAAATAAAACATGTTTTTTTTGGTGTTTTTTTTATTGGTAATAGCATATCTATTTATATTAGAAGGGATTAGGTACTTGGTTTGACTTTTTGGGAGGCACAAGTATTATTTATATATTTTTAAAAATATATATTTTTTTTTTAGATGGAATGGTAAAATCCCGGAAAAAAATGGCGTGGGGTCCCCCCTCCAAAGCATAACCAGCCTTGGGCTCTTCGAGCCGGTCCTGGTTCTAAAAATCCGGAGGGAAAATGGACAGGGGATCCCCCGTATTTTTAAAACCAGCACCGGGCTCTGCGCCTGGTGCTGGTGCAAAAAATACCGGGGACAAAAAGAGTAGGGGACCCCCGTATTTTTTACACCAGCATCGGGCTCCACTAGCTGGACAGATAATGCCACAGCCGGGGGTCACTTTTATACAGCGCCCTGTGGCCGTGGCATTAAAATATCCAACTAGTCACCCCTGGCCGGGGTACCCTGGGGGAGTGGGGACCCCTTCAATCAAGGGGTGTCCCCCCCAGCCACCCAAGGGCCAGGGGTGAAGCCCGAGGCTGTCACTCCCCATCCAAGGGCTGCGGATGGGGGGCTGATAGCCTTGAGAAAATGACAAGAATATTGTTTTTTCTCCTGTAGTACTACAAGTCCCAGCAAGCCTCCCCCGCAAGCTGGTACTTGGAGAACCACAAGTACCAGCATGCGGGAGAAAAACGGGCCCGCTGGTACCTGTAGTACTACTGAAAAAAATAAAAAAAATAAAAAAACAGGAGACACACACCTTTAGAGTAAAAAACTTTATTGCACACCTGCCGACACATACATACTTACCTATGTTGACCCGCCGACTGCCACGTCTCCTGATCAGATGATCCGGGGTACCTGTGAATAAAATTATACTCACCTCAATCCAGTGTCCAGATATAAATCCTCGTACTTGGCAAAAAAAATAAACGAACACCCGACCAAGCCGGACTGAAAGGGGTCCCATGTTTACACATGGGACCCCTTTCCCCGAATGCAGAGACCCCCCCCCCCCCCCCCCCGTGACTGCTGTCACAGAAAGGTCTCTTAAGCCAATCAGCGAGCGCAACGTTCTGGCACTCTGCTGATTGGCTGCACGTCTGAGCTGTCAGACAGCGCATCGCAAAGCCTCTCCATTATACTCAATGGTGGGAACTTTGCGGGTAGCGGTGAGGTCACCCGCGGTGAGCGGCTGACCGCGGGTAACCCCACCGCTGACGGCAAAGTTCCCACCATTGAAAGTAATGGAGGGAGCTGTGCGATGCGCTGTCTGAGCTCACACGCGCATACAGCCAATCAGGTGAGTGCAACGAAGTAGCGCTTCCTGATTGGCTGAAGGGACCTCTGTGACAGGAGTCACGTGGGGTCCCGGCATTCGGGGAAAGGGGTTCCATGTGTAAACATGGGACCCCTTTCAGTCCGCTGGTCCGGGTGTTCGTTTATTTTTTTTGCCAAGTACGAGGATTTATATCTGGACACTGGATTGAGTTGAGTAAAATTTTATTCACAGGTACCCCGGATCGTCGGATCAGGAGACGTGGCAGTCGGCGGGTCAACATAGGTAAGTATGTGTGTGTCGGCAGGTGTGCAATAAAGTTTTACTCTCAAGATGTGTGTCTCCTGTTTTTATTTGGGTATTTTTTTTCAGTAGTACTACAGGTACCAGCGGGCCCGTTTTTCTCCCGCATGCTGGTACTTGTGGTTCTCCAAGTACCAGCTTGCGGGGAGGCTTGCTGGGACTTGTAGTACTACAGGAAAAAACAATATTCTTGTAATTTTCTCAAGGCTATCAGCCCCCCATCCGCAGCCCTTGGATGGGGGGGGGGACAGCCTCGGGCTTCACCCCTGGCCCTTGGGTGGCTGGGGGGGGACCCCTTGATTGAAGGGGTCCCCACTCCCCCAGGGTACCCTGGCCAGGGGTGACTAGTTGGATATTTAATGCCACGGCCGCAGGGCACTGTATAAAAGTGACCCCCAGCTGTAGCATTATCTGTCCAGCTAGTGGAGCCCGATGCTGGTGTAAAAAATACGGGGGACCCCTACTCTTTTTGTCCCCCGTATTTTTTGCACCAGCACCAGGCGCAGAGCCCGGTGCTGGTTTTAAAAATACGGGGGATCCCCTGTCCATTTTTTCCCCGGATTATTAGAACCAGGACCAGCTCGAAGAGCCCGAGGCTGGTTATGCTTTGGAGGGGGGACCCCACGCCATTTTTTTTCGTGTTTTTTCCCGTTTTTTAAAAAACGGAACAAAATCCGTCAAATCGGCCGTTTTTCGTCAGCGGGACTGTCGAATTAGTTTTTTATTGAATATGGTCAATTTCGGCACCCAATTGCCGAAAATAGACGGTCGAATTGTGTCGAATTAAAAAACGGCCGAAAAATTGCCGCTATTCGCCGCTAATTGCATATACCCCATAGAAACATAGAATTTGACGGCAGATAAGAACCACTTGGCCCATCTAGTCTGCCCCTTTTTTTTTTATCCTTTAGGTAATCTCAACCCTTTCTGAACCTTAATTCTTTGTAAGGATATTCATATGCCTATCCCAAGCATGTTTAAATTGCTCTACAGTCTTAGCCTCTACCACCTCTGATGGGTGACTATTCCACTTATCCACTACCCTTTCTGTGAACTAATTTTTCCTTAAAATTCCCCTGAACCTCCCCCCCCTCCAGTCTCAGTGTATGTCCTCGAGTTCTAATACTTCTCTTCCTTTGGAGAATGTTTCCCTCCTGAACTTTGTTAAGACCCTTGATATATTTGAAAGTTTCTATCATGTCTCCCCTTTCCCTTCTATGCTCCAAACTATACATGTTAAGATCTTTTAGCCTTTCCGGGTACGTTTTGTGATGTAGGCCATGCACCATTTTAGCTGCCCTTCTTTGTACACTCTCTAATGTATTTATATCCTTCTGGAGATATGGTCTCCAGAACTGGACACAGTATTCCAGATGGGGCCGCACCACTGACCTATACAGTGGCATTATCACTTCTTTTTTCCTGCTACTGATTCCTCTCCCTATGCAACCAAGCATCTGACTTGCCTTTCTTATTGCTTTGTTGCATTGCTTTCCTGCCTTCAAGTCACTTGAAATAGTGACTCCTAAATCCCTTTCCTCCTCAGTAGTTTCCATTATAGTACCCTTGATACTATATTTAGCCTTTGGGTTTTTGAGACCCAAGTGCATGATTTTGCATTTTTTAGCATTAAACTGTAGTTGCCACGTTCTTGACCATTTCTCAAGCCTACCTAGGTCATCAATCATTTGTTTTACCCCTCCCGGTGTGTCTACCCTGTTGCATATCTTTGTATCATCTGCAAAAAGGCATACCTTCCCTTCAATACCATCTGCAATGTCACCAACAAAGATATTAAAGAGAACTGGACCAAGTACAGATCCCTGGGGTATTCCACTGGTAACATTTCCCTCCATAGATTGCACTCCATTAACTACAACTGTCTGTTTCCTATCCTGCAACCAGGTTCTTATCCATTTAACTGTTTCATAATCCACCCCCACGCTTTCAAGTTTATTTAGCAGTCAGCGATGTGGGACAGTGTCAAATGCCTTACTAAAGTCTAGATATGCTACATCTACAGCTCCCCCTTGATCTATTATTTTCGTCACAGAGTCAAAAAAGTCAATAATATTTGTTTGGCATGATCTACCACCAGTAAATCCATGCTGTTTTGGATCCTGTAAGTGGTTTGATTTAAGACATTCCACAACTCTTTCTTTTAATAGTTTTTCCATTACTTTCCCCACTACTGATGTAAGGCTTACTGGTCTGTAGTTACTTGCTTCTTCCTTGCTTCCACTTTTGTGCAGTGGAACTACATTTGCTCTTTTCCAGTCCTCTGGAATGGCACCTGTATTTAGTGACTGGTTAAATAATTCTGTTAACGGTGTAACCAGCACATCTTTTAGCTCTTTGAGTATCCTTGGGTGTATCCCATCTGGTCCCATTGATTTATCCACTTTTAGTTGTGAAAGTTCTGTTAGGACCTTCTCCTCTGTAAATGTACTTTCATCTACCTTATTTTTATGAATGTCCTTGCAACTTAACTGTGGCCCCATCCCTTCTTCTGTAGTAAATACTGAGCAAAAATAATTATTTAGGTGATCTGCTATTGCCTTGTCTCCCTCCACCAAATGCTCACTCTCTGTCTTAAGTCTTATTATTCCGCCATTTGATTTTCTCCTTTCACTTATATACTTAAAAAAAGTTTTGCGCCCTTTATCTACTGACTGGGCCATTTTTTCCTCAGCTTCTGCCTTTGCACGTCTGATCACTTTCTTAGCATCCTTCCGTCTGTCAAGATACACCTCTTTGTCATTATTATTTTGAGTCTGTTTGTATTTCCTAAAAGCTATCTTTTTTGCTTTCACACTAGTTGATACTTCTTTTGTGAACCACACTGGCTTCCTTTTCCTGGTGCTTTTCCTAACCCTTTTGATACAAAGATCAGTTGCACTTAGTATTGCACTTTTCAGTTTTTCCCACCTCTCCTGCACTCCTTCCAAGTTCCACCAGTCCGCCAATGAATCACTTAAACATCTCCCCATTTTTGCAAAATCAGCATTACTAAAATCCAACACCTTTGTTTGTGTGTGACAGGAGTTAGATCCTGTCTGTATACTAAACCATACTGCTTGATGATCACTGGATCCCAGGTGCTCACCCACGTGTGTCGGATATCCTATCACCATTTGTAAGAATTAAATCTAATATTGAATCTTTGCAAGTGGGCTCCGTCACCAATTGCTTGAGAGATGCTCCCTGTAAGGAATGTAGAAATTTACCACTTGTAGCTGAATTTGCAAAAGACCCCTCCCAATTTACATCAGGTAAATTAAAGTCTCCCATGATTATGACTTCTCCCTTTAAAGCCATTTTAGTGATGTCCAACAATAGGTTTCTGTCCAAATCCTGCCCCTGGCCTGGTGGTCTATAGATCACCCCAATGCGAATAACATCCTTCTCCCCGGTTTCTATGGTGACCCAAAGGGCCTCAGTTTTGTCTTCAATATTTTGTATTAAAGTATCATTTATGCTTTTTTTCACATACATTGCTACCCCGCCTCCTATTCTTCCTATTCTATCCTTCCTAAATAAATTGTATCCTGGTATAGCTATGTCCCAGTCATGATTTTCATTGCACCATGACTCTGTAATTGCCACAAAATCCAGGTTATCCCTGGTCATGATCGCAATTAGCTCTGGAATCTTGTCTCCTAAGCTCCTAGCATTTGCACACATAGCGTTAAGAATTTTGTCTGTGCATTTGTTATTAGTAGCCATGTCCAGACTGTACAAAATAAATGACAAGTTTAAAGATGAAATTACCTGTTTGGGGATGTTGCTCAGTGTTTGATATAGATATATATATATATAGATAGATATATATATATAGATATATATATATATCATTTTTTTTTTACTAATCAGGAATCACACTGTTTCCTTTACACCATGAATACACCTCCCTACATGTAAAGATATAGTACACCAGACCACAATGACCAAATGATCAAAGGAGGTAAACACCAGAGAGCATGCAATAATAAACTATGTTTCACTGTGCAACTTCCTCACACATGCAATGCCAATTACAAGCCAATTATTACATCAAAAAACATACATGAGTTTGCATAAGAGAGAGCTGTAGTGAGCAGTTTGGGGATGTCTTTTCATAGTGTAAAAAGACAGATAACATTGGTACAGGTGAGAATTCATATTCATAGAAATCTCTATATGCATTAAAGCAATACTATCATTCTGTAGAAAATGTTCATTAAGCCAGAAAAATATTAAGTAAATCCGCAGAGGTCTAAAGAAACATCAGTTACAAGTAAAGGCGCTGGCTCGCAGACCGGTGGTCGTGACTCACAAGATCTAGTGCACATCATAATCGCTGCTCACTGGTGACAACTGTGTAATTACTATTGATCTTTTTACTATTATTTTTTTTCAGGTCGGGAGTTAGAAGTTGTCATGTGAGCAAAACATCTGGAAAGGAAAGAAAGCATGCTGTGTTGTATCTTTATTCCCTCCCAGTTGCATGGCCTTGGAAATACGGGACTAATTGCACAGAATATTGTCCAACAGCTCATGAATGTACAAACATCACATGATCAAGTAGTAACAACCTGATATACCAGCTGCATGTAATATACCAATCAGATTCTAGCTGTCATTTTAAAGAATGTACTAGATAAAAAGTAGGTAGAATCTTATTGGTTGCTTTTGGCAACATCTCCATTTGTCCTCTTCAGAAGGTTAAATTATTATCCCCCTAGGGGGAGAAATTAATTCAATTAATTTGGGCATCCTGAAATAGCACATTACATCCATGTCTGGAATAGAATACCATTAGTGTACAGAACTACAGGAGATCCCATTCACATATTCGGCTAGAGGTTTTCTGCTGCAATAGGAAAGGATTATCCATTACAATCCTACTCCTTCATACTCCCCATGCAAGGAGCTGCTGTCTAATCATTACTCAATGAATACTTGAAACAGATACATATGGCTACCATCTGTGGCAGCTATTACATATATGACAATGTATGAGTAGTGTGAATAACTGTAGCAAAAGATAGATCTGCTTCTGGGTCAGGGTAAAAAATAAAATGTAAAGTGTAATAAATATGTGTGCAGCGTTCTCCTGTCAGCGGGGGAGTATGTCCTGATAACGGGGGAGTATGTCCTGATAATCTATCCCCTCCCCAGCCCCTCTGAGCACACCATCATAGCTTGGTATTCTGTATATAATTGTGCTGGGTTGGGTATGCGTTACCGCTGCTGGAGATCCCAACTGTCGGGATTTAGAGGGGGCGGGATGTAGCCGTTGGTAATGTGGCGG
Source organism: Pseudophryne corroboree (assembly GCF_028390025.1). Taxonomy (NCBI): domain Eukaryota; kingdom Metazoa; phylum Chordata; class Amphibia; order Anura; family Myobatrachidae; genus Pseudophryne; species Pseudophryne corroboree. Next base: position 165,536,363 of record NC_086448.1, read on the forward strand.
ACGGTCTCCTGACCGCCGGTCACATAACTACATCGCATAGTGCTAATAGTATTGTCCCCATATCAACTCTGACCTGTGCAAAGCACAAATCCACACTATTTTCTTGGCGTGCCATATTAGGAAAATGACTTAGGCTAGAGAGCCAATAGATTTGTTTTCAAGGTTAGCCTCCCTGCAATTAGTAGAGGGTACTTTGCTGAGTAAATCTTATTCTTAACAAACCACAAAACTAATAAAACTACAGTGAAATAAACTTTAATGATTTAAGATTACCATTTACTCACCGTGATGAGCTGCTATATTAATGCGAACAATGGAGTTGATTAAAATGTAATGGATGGGTGGATAAGGACAATTAGCAAATAGACTAGTTATTGTTTAAGAAGAAGTGAACAAAGTAATCTGAATTCGGCAGAGAAAAAATGCACTATCACAATAAAGAACAATAAAAAAAGATGTAAGGGGAAGGTTTCTGGCTGTGAAGCAAAAGTAGATAGCACAAAGCAGGAGGTCAGGGAGAGATGAAACAATAGTGAGTTCAAGGTACAAAGGAAAAAAAGAAGAAAAGCGCAAAAACTGATTTTAGCCGGCTCCTATTCTGCCTTTACCTGTGCATGTGACACAAATACACACACTGTATGGTCACCTTATGATGCAGCTGTCTGTGTTATGCTCACTTAGGGGGCCCAGCATATCTGCGGCTACATCCTCGAAAACACACATTTTTGGCTGTTAGCTGCAAATATTAGGCATCTCCTGAATGTAAGAACCTCCTGCAATCCCACCACTGCCGCCTGCAGCCCCCAGAGGGTTTCTACTGGGGATGCTATCCTGCAAGATTTACCAATATCTGGAATAGGAAACATTTCGAATATTGTTTCCTGCAGCTACCGACATCTGAAGATGGCGGTAACCCATTGTAGCCTATGAGCTACACATCGCATCTGGAACTGGAAGTGGCCTCTGTGCATGGCAGACAGCGCTAACTGCGCATGTAATATCCCTCCCAGATCACATTCAATATGTGAACCATGATAAATGGGCCCCTCTGCATTGGTCTGTGCCCGTCACTCATAGAAAAAGAAATTTTGTATGGAAAAGGTGGGGGCAGACTACAGGATGTATCTTCAGGAAAATGCTGCCCTTGGCTCTTTTGCATTCTCCTCCTTCTATTAGATGCTAAAGTGGGAGCTCAACTGCTCCGATGTGCGCCCATTACATTTGGGCACCCACAAAACAACTGAATTCCCCCATAAGTGCATCCCTATTTGCAAACAGGCCACTCAGGCATACAAAATGCGGTCTGGTCTGAGGGCCACACAGCATCAACTGGCAGGTAACGCTTGGCCCGCAGGCCATGGACTGGACACCACCAGTGTAAAGAGAACAGTAAAGTACATTTTTAGTGTCCTGTATGGCAAGTCATTCTCATTATGTTTTATACTGTCATACTGTAAATCACTGTTTGTACAACCAGGCCACATATTCTGTTCTCAACTCTGTGACAGATTTCAATAGCAGCTCTCATAATTAATGCTGTACTAGTCAGACTTTACTGGCCAAATATCTGGTTATTGGTTTGGCCCGGTTTATGTGTTTGTCTATTCTAGTGGTGTCACGCCACAGTAAGGGTTTTCAACAACATTGATACCCCTTTCAGACTTCGTCAAAAACCCGGGATATTGGTGGGGCCCGGCGAGTCCACCCCGGTCCTGCTTATGTCTGGCCTGTGTTGACAGTCCTGGGTCCACTATCCTAAAATGGACCAGGGTTATTCCCAGGACATGCAACCCGGGTCAGTGCCTCAACTTATGTATGAAAGAGATGACCCAGGTGTTGATGACCCAGGCGATACCTAGAAGGAGTTCATTGCTGGGACAGTAGCTGCTTGGAGAGACATCAACTCAAAGCGGCCACTGCTAGACGAAAACGAAATACCCGGGGGGCCCTGTGTAAAGGAATAACCCGGATCCATCACTCAGGTGTGAATGGGGTGTAAGTACTGAAACCCCAGCTTCAACCCTAGTGTCCTGTGTCCAGGGTCTGAGTCAGGTTAAAGTTAAGGTTTATATCTGAAAGGGGTATTAACTTAAAATATAAGACTACTGTCTTCATCTATTGATACAAATAAAATGTGAGGAGCAAAGGGAAATACTTGTCCACCTGGAGTATAATTTTCGATCTGGCACCTAGTTTCAGAAATTTGTCTAAGCTTGTAAAAGCTATTTTGACAGCACTGAATGGAGTCAATCCAATTATCTGCAAGTCATGGGCACCCGCAGCACTCAAGTCTGATCAACAGAACAATTGGATTGCTCCATCGATCCAAAAACAATTGCATTCCTCTCAAACTTATATGTTACAATTTGCCAAAAAGAAAGCACGTGCAACACACAATGGTCCTCAAGGTACACTAAGGCTGGTTACACAGCTGGCCAACGGATCAGCCGACCAATAAAACTATTCGCAAGGTGTATGAACAAACTATCTTAGGCATACACAATTACGAATTCGCTGACTGATATGTCTGGCAGCAGAGTCATTTGAATATGTCTGCCCACTTTGTGACATCATATTTAATGGCTGCAGCCGACATATCATGCGGTCGGCTGTACACACAGCCAGATTTATTCATACATCTGCAAGATATATCTGTGCTGCAGGGCCAACACGATGCGTCTGTGAGTGATGTCGTTCATAGAAATATTAGTTGTAACCACCTGTCGATGTACTCGCGATAATAAGAATTTACTTACCGATAATTCTATTTCTCGTAGTCCGTAGTGGATGCTGGGGACTCCGTAAGGACCATGGGGAATAGCGGCTCCGCAGGAGACAGGGCACAAAAGTAAAAGCTTTAGGATCAGGTGGTGTGCACTGGCTCCTCCCCCTATGGCCCTCCTCCAAGCCTCAGTTAGGATACTGTGCCCGGACGAGCGTACACAATAAGGAAGGATTTTGAATCCCGGGTAAGACTCATACCAGCCACACCAATCACACTGTACAACCTGTGATCTGAACCCAGTTAACAGCATGATAACAGCGGAGCCTCTGAAAAGATGGCTCACAACAATAATAACCCGTTTTAGTTAACAACTATGTACAAGTATTGCAGACAATCCGCACTTGGGATGGGCGCCCAGCATCCACTACGGACTACGAGAAATAGAATTATCGGTAAGTAAATTCTTATTTTCTCTGACGTCCTAAGTGGATGCTGGGGACTCCGTAAGGACCATGGGGATTATACCAAAGCTCCCAAACGGGCGGGAGAGTGCGGATGACTCTGCAGCACCGAATGAGAGAACTCCAGGTCCTCCTCAGCCAGGGTATCAAATTTGTAGAATTTTGCAAACGTGTTTGCCCCTGACCAAGTAGCAGCTCGGCAAAGTTGTAAAGCCGAGACCCCTCGGGCAGCCGCCCAAGATGAGCCCACCTTCCTTGTGGAATGGGCATTTACATATTTTGGCTGTGGCAGGCCTGCCACAGAATGTGCAAGCTGAATTGTACTACACATCCAACTAACAATCGCCTGCAAAGAAGCAAGAGCACCCAGTTTGTTGGGTGCATACAGGATAACAGCAAGTCAGTTTTCCTGACTCCAGCCGTCCTGGAAACATATATTTTCAGGGCCCTGACAACATCTAGCAACTTGGGAGTCCTCCAAGTCCCTAGTAGCCGCAGGTACCACAATAAGCTGGTTCAGGTGAAACGCTGACACCACCTTAGGGAGAAACTGGGGACGAGTCCGCAGCTCTGCCCTGTCCGAATGGACAATCAGATATGGGCTTTTGTGAGACAAAGCCGCCAATTCTGACACTCGCCTGGCCGAGGCCAGGGCCAACAGCATGGTCACTTTCCACGTGAGATATTTCAAATCCACAGATTTGAGCGGTTTAAACCAATGTGATTTGAGGAATCCCAGAACTACGTTGAGATCCCACAGTGCCACTGGAGGCACAAAAGGGGGTTGTATATGCAGTACTCCCCTGACAAACTTCTGGACTTCAGGAACTGAAGCCAATTCTTTCTGGAAGAAAATCGACAGGGACGAAATTTGAACCTTAATGGACCCCAATTTGAGGCCCATAGACACTCCTGTTTGCAGGAAATGCAGGAATCGACTGAGTTGAAATTCCTTCGTGGGGCCTTCCTGGCCTCACACCATGCAACATATTTTCGCCAAATGTGGTGATAATGTTGTGCAGTCACCTCCTTCCTGGCTCTGACCAGGGTAGGGATGACCTCTTCCGGAATGCCTTTTTCCCTTAGGATCCGGCGTTCAACCGCCATGCCGTCAAACGCAGCCGCGGTAAGACTTGGAACAGACATGATCCTTGCTGAAGCAAGTCCCTTCTTAGTATCTCTTGAAGTTCCGGGTACCAAGTCCTTCTTGGCCAATCCGGAGCCACAAGTATAGTTCTTACTCCTCTCCGTCTTATAATTCTCAGTACCTTGGGTATGAGAGGCAGAGGAGGGAACACATACACCGACTGGTACACCCACGGTGTTACCAGAGCGTCCCTGCTATTGCCTGAGGGTCTCTTGACCTGGCGCAATACCTGTCCAGTTTTTTGTTCAGACGGGACGCCATCATGTCCACCTTTGGTCTTTCCCAACGGTTCACAATCATGTGGAAGACTTCCAGATGAAGTCCCCACTCTCCCGGGTGGAGGTCGTGCCTGCTGAGGAAGTCTGCTTCCCAGTTGTCCACTCCCGGAATGAACACCGCTGACATTGTTATCACATGATTTTTCGCCCAGCGAAGAATCCTTGCTGCCATTGCCCTCCTGCTTCTTGTGCCGCCCTGTCTGTTTACGTGGGCGACTGCCGTGATGTTGTCCGACTGGATCAGCACCGGTTGACTTTGAAGCAGAGGTCTTCCTAGGCTCAGAGCATTGTAAATTGCCCTTAGCTCCAGTATATTTATGTGGAGAGAAGTCTCCAGACTTGACCACACTCCTTGGAAATTTCTTCCCTGTGTGACTGCTCCCCAGCCTCTCAGGCTGGCATCCGTGGTCACCAGGACCCAGTCCTGAATGCCGAATCTGCTGCCCTCTAGTAGATGAGCACTCTGCAGCCACCACAGAAGAGACACCCTTGTCCTTGGAGACAGGATTATCCGCTGATGCATCTGAAGATGCGATCCGGACCATTCGTCCAGCAGATCCCACTGAAAAATTCTTGCGTGAAATCTGCCGAATGGAATCGCTTCGTAAGAAGCCACCATTTTTCCCAGGACTCTTGTGCATTGATGCACTGACACTTGGCCTGGTTCTAGGAGGTTCCTAACTAGCTCGGATAACTCCCTGGCTTTCTCCTCCGGGAGAAACACCTTTTTCTGGACTGTGTCCAGAATCATCCCTAGGAACAGCAGACGTGTCGTCGGAATCAGCTGCGATTTTGGAATATTTAGAATCCACCCGTGCTGTCGTAGAACTACTTGAGATAGTGCTACTCCGACCTCCAACTGTTCTCTGGACCTTGCCCTTATCAGGAGATCCTCCAAGTAAGGGATAATTAAGACGCCTTTTCTTTGAAGAAGAATCATCATTTCGGCCATTACCTTGGTAAAGACCCGGGGTGCCGTGGACAATCCAAACGGCAGCGTCTGAAACTGATAGTGACAGTTCTGTACCACGAACCTGAGGTACCCTTGGTGAGAAGGGCAAATTGGGACATGGAGGTAAGCATCCTTGATGTCCAGGGACACCATATAGTCCCCTTTTTCCTGGTTCGCTATCACTGCTCTGAGTGACTCCATCTTGATTTGAACCTTTGTATGTAAGTGTTCAAAGATTTCAGATTTAGAATAGGTCTCACCGAGCCGTCTGGCTTCAGTACCACAAATAGTGTGGAATAATACCCCTTTCCTTGTTGTAGGAGGGGTACTTTGATTATCACCTGCTGGGAATACAGCTTGTGAATTGTTTCCAATACTGCCTCCCTGTCGGAGGGAGACGTTGGTAAAGCAGACTTCAGGAACCTGCGAGGGGGAGACGTCTCGAACTTCCAATCTGTACCCCTGGGATACTACTTGTAGGATCCAGGGGTCCACTTGCGAGTGAGCCCACTGCGTGCTGAAACTCTTGAGACGACCCCCCACCGCACCTGAGTCCGCTTGTACGGCCCCAGCGTCATGCTGAGGACTTGGCAGAAGCGGTGGAGGGCTTCTGTTCCTGGGAAGGAGCTGCCTGCTGCAGTCTTCTTCCCTTTCCTCTACCCCTGGGCAGATATGACTGGCCTTTTGCCCGCTTGCCCTTATGGGGACGAAAGGACTGAGGCTGAAAAGACGGTGTCTTTTTCTGCTGAGATGTGACTTGGGGTAAAAAAGGTGGATTTTCCAGCTGTTGCCGTGGCCACCAGGTCCGATGGACCGACCCCAAATAACTCCTCCCCTTTATACGGCAATACTTCCATGTGCCGTTTGGAATCTGCATCACCTGACCACTGTCGTGTCCATAAACATCTTCTGGCAGACATGGACATCGCACTTACTCTTGATGCCAGAGTGCAAATATCCCTCTGTGCATCTCGCATATATAGAAATGCATCTTTTAAATGCTCTATAGTCAATAAAATACTGTCCCTGTCAAGGGTATCAATATTTTCAGTCAGGGAATCCGACCAAGCCACCCCAGCGCTGCACATCCAGGCTGAGGCGATCGCTGGTCGCAGTATAACACCAGTACGTGTGTATATACTTTTTAGGATATTTTCCAGCCTCCTATCAGCTGGCTCCTTGAGGGCGGCCGTATCTGGAGACGGTAACGCCACTTGTTTTGATAAGCGTGTGAGCGCCTTATCCACCCTAGGGGGTGTTTCCCAACGCGCCCTAACTTCTGGCGGGAAAGGGTATAACGCCAATAATTTTCTATCGGGGGAAACCCACGCATCATCACACACTTCATTTAATTTATCTGATTCAGGAAAAACTACAGGTAGTTTTTTCACACCCCACATAATACCCTTTTTTGTGGTACTTGTAGTATCAGAAATATGTAACACCTCCTTCATTGCCCTTAACATGTAACGTGTGGCCCTAATGGAAAATACGTTTGTTTCTTCACCGTCGACACTGGAGTCAGTGTCTGTGTCGACCGACTGAGGTAATGGGCGTTTTAAAGCCCCTGACGGTGTTTGAGACGCCTGGACAGGTACTAATTGGTTTGCCGGCCGTCTCATGTCGTCAACCGACCTTGCAGCGTGTTGACATTATCACGTAATTCCCTAAATAAGCCATCCATTCCGGTGTCGACTCCCTAGAGAGTGACATCACCATTACAGGCAATTGCTCCGCCTCCTCACCAACATCGTCCTCATACATGTCGACACACACGTACCGACACACAGCACACACACAGGGAATGCTCTGATAGAGGACAGGACCCCACTAGCCCTTTGGGGAGACAGAGGGAGAGTTTGCCAGCACACACCAAAACGCTATAATTATACAGGGACAACCTTATATAAGTGTTTTCCCTTATAGCATCTTAATATATTATAATATCGCCACACAAAATGCCCCCCCTCTCTGTTTTAACCCTGTTTCTGTAGTGCAGTGCAGGGGAGAGCCTGGGAGCCTTCCTAGCAGCGGAGCTGTGTAGGAAAATGGCGCTGTGTGCCGAGGAGAATAGGCCCCGCCCCCTTTTCGGCGGGCTTCTTCTCCCGTTTTTCTGACAACCTGGCAGGGGTTAAATACATCCATATAGCCCCAGAGGCTATATGTGATGTATTTTTAGCCAGCATAGGTACTTTCATTGCTGCCCAGGGCGCCCCCCCCAGCGCCCTGCACCCTCAGTGACCGTTGGTGTGAAGTGTGCTGAGAGCAATGGCGCACAGCTGCCGTGCTGTGCGCTACCTTAAGTAGACTGGGAAGTCTTCACCCGCCGATTTCTGGACCTCTTCTCTCTTCAGCATCTGCAAGGGGGTCGGCGGCGCGGCTCCGGTGACCCATCCAGGCTGTACCTGTGATCGTCCCTCTGGAGCTAGTGTCCAGTAGCCTAAGAAGCCAATCCATCCTGCACGCAGGTGAGTTCACTTCTTCTCCCCTAAGTGCCTCGTTGCAGTGAGCCTGTTGCCAGCAGGACTCACTGAAAATAAAAAACCTAACTTTTACTCTAAGCAGCTCTTTAGGAGAGCCACCTAGGTTGCACCCTTCTCGGCCGGGCACAAAAACCTAACTGAGGCTATTCCCCATGGTCCTTACGGAGTCCCCAGCATCCACTTAGGACGTCAGAGAAATATTGTTCGCCGATATATTGCATAGTGTGTACCCAGTATTAACACTCCAGGAATTAAGAATATCTTTACGTGTGCAAATGGCATGATCAAACTGACAGAGGTACTAATTAAGTCACTTGTGCATAAGCATGGAATTCTTTAAAACCTGGACCGTTAAGGTGCCTTGAGAACCAACTTTAGGAATCACTGGTCTACACTGAAACTATGACAAACAAAAGCCAAATGTTATGGAAGGATTTCTCAATTGGAGAAAGTTGGGGCACATGACAGAAGGTAAAATGAATGAGGAAATTTCAAAAGAACTTTACAAACAAATGACTTGCAACAAATCGGAAATTGGGGCAGAACATCACATTTCATCAGGAATAATAATAATTATAAAATAAAATAAAAATCTGCTTTACGGGCTAGTCACGGGTTTACCACAGGACTAACTGATTACCGGTGGACACCTAAAGCTTACATACCGCGGTGCTAACTGAATAGCGCCCTTATGTTACTCAGCATTTCAAGTGTAGCTAAAATTTAGTTTTTTTCTCAATAGAGTGTGAGCAGAAATCTACGTTAACTAGTGCCCCAGGCAGGGTTGTGAGTTTACGGCGTGCAGTCACTTCAACACTCACGTCACTTAACACCAACTAAGCCTTGGGCATTAGTCACGGTAAGGTGCACCTCCCAGTTTAAGTGCTAGATGCTATGCAGTCTATAGAATAGCTTCAGGCACTTAAGCTGGGAGCTACAAACTGAATCACACGCAGAGTGTATCAGCCTGAATGCAATTACAATTTTGCTGCATAACTATACAACTGTCTGTGTCTGGTACAGAGACAAATGTCACATGTATATGTAACAGAAGGATTTACACTCTCCCTCTCTTCTAGCAATGAGCAAAATCTCCACCATTTATATGCCTTTCATATAGCCAATCCAATGGAAATTACACTAGTCATGATACAGACTACTTAAGATTGGTCCAAGATCAATATACTTTATACCAGTGGTTTCCAAACTTTTTTGAATAATGGCGCCCTAGAATATCAGAATTTTTTTCACGGCACCCCTAGGCCAAAAAAATAGGATTTTAATACCTACCGGTAAATCCTTTTCTCCTAGTCTGTAGAGGATGCTGGGGACTCCAAAAGGACCATGAGGTATAGACGGGATCCGCAGGAGACATGGGCACACTAAAAGACTTTGACTGGGTGTGAACTGGCTCCTCCCTCTATGCCCCTCCTCCAGACCTCAGTTATAGGGACTGTGCCCAGGGAGACGGACATTTCGAGGAAAAGGATTTTTGTTAAACCAAGGGTGAGATACATACCAGCTCACACCACAACACACCGTACAACTGGATTACCAGGAATACCAGAGAACAGTATGAACGAAAGACAGCAACAAGCTGAACATAACCGATACACAACCTTTGTGTAACTGAAAACAACAACTACCAATCCAACTGCAAGTAACAGTCCGCACTGGGATGGGCGCCCAGCATCCTCTGCGGACTAGGAGAAAAGGATTTACCGGTAGGTATTAAAATCCTATTTTCTCTTACGTCCTAGAGCAGGCATTCCCAACAGCGGTCCTCAAGGCACACCAACAGTGCAGGTTTTAGTGATATCCAGGCTTCAGCATAGATGGTTAAATCAAAATAACTTAGGTACTAATTAAATCACCTGTGTTCAAGCCTGGATATCACTAAAACCAGGACTGTTAGTGTGCCTTGAGGACCGCGGTTGGGAAACACTATCCTAGAGGATGCTGGGGACTCCAAAAGGACCATGGGGTCTATACCAAAGCTTTAGAGCGGGAGGGAGAGTGCGGACGACTCTGCAGCACCGACTGAGCAAACATGAGGTCCTCATCAGCCTGGGTATCAAACTTGTAGAATTTAGCAAAAGTGTTTGAACCAGACCACGTAGCTGCTCGGCAAAGCTGAAGTGCCGAGACCCCTCGGGCAGCCGCCCAAGATGAGCCCACCTTCCTGGTAGAATGGACATTCACTGACTTCGGCAACGGCAATCCAGCCGTAGAATGAGCGTGCTGAATCGTATTACAAATCCAGGGCGCAATAGTCTGCTTGGAATCAGGATTTCCAATCTTGTTGGAAGCATACAGGACAAACAGAGCCTCTGTTTTCCTCACAAGAGCCGTTCTGGCGACATAAATCGTCAACGCTCGTACCACATCGAGAGATTTTGGCACCGCCACGGCATCCGTAGCCACTGGCTCCACAATAGGCTGGTTTATATGAAACGAAGAAACCACCTTCGGCAGAAATTGTTGACGAGTCCTCAATTCCGCTCTATACACATGGAAAATCAAATATTGGCTCTTGTGAGACAAAGCCGCCAATTCCGAGACACGTCTGGCGGACGCCAAGGCCAAAAGCATGACCACTTTCCAAGTGAGAAATTTCAACTCAACCTTTCGCAAAGGTTCAAACCAGTGAGCCATAAGAAATTGTAACACCACGTCAAGATCCCACGGTGACACGGGTGGCAGAAATGGAGGATGGATATGCAGCACTCCCTTCACGAAAGTCTGAACTTCAGGAAGGGCGGCCAATTCTTTTTGAAAGAAAATAGATAAAGCCGAAATCTGCACTTTGATGTAACCTAATAATTTTAGGCCTGCATCCACACCTGCCTGCAAAAAATGAAGGAAACAACCCAGCTGAAACTCCTCCGCAGTAGATTTCCTGGCTTCACACCACGACTCATATTTTCTCCAAATACAGTGATAATGCTTCGCCGTGACCTCCTTTCTAGCCTTAAGGAGAGTGGGGATGACTTCCCCGGGAATACCCTTTCGAGCTAGAATTTGGCGTTCAACCTCCACGCCGTCAAACGCAGCCGCGGTAAGTCCTGAAATACGCATGGCCCTTGCAGTAACAGGTCCTCTCTGAGAGGAAGCGGCCATCTTCTATGAGCAATTCCTGAAGATCCGGATACCAGGCCCTCGTGGAACGACGAGAACTGCCGGAACTCTTGTTCGTCTTATGATCCTCAACACTTTCGGTATGAGAGGAAGAGGAGGGAACACATATACCGACTGAAACACCCACAGAGTTACCAGGGCGTCCACTGCACTGGCTTGGGTGTCCCTTGACCTGGAACAGTACCTCGGAAGCTTCTTGTTGAGGCGAGACGCCATCATGTCTATTTGAGGAGTTCCCCAACGCCTTGTCACTTCTGCAAATACCTCTTGATGAAGAGCCCACTCTCCCGGATGGAGATCGTGTCTGCTAAGAAAGTCTGCTTCCCAGTTGTCCACGCCCGGAAGGAAAACTGCTGACAGAGCGCTCACGTGCTTTTCCGCCCAGCGGAGAACTCTTGTGGCCTCCGTCATTGCCGCTCTGCTCCTTGTTCCGCCCTGACGGTTTACGTACGCTACCACTGTTACATTGTCCGACTGAATCAGGACAGGTAGACCTCGAAGAAGGTGTTCCGCTTGCAGAAGGCCGTTGTAAATGGCTCTTAACTTCAGAACGTTTATGTGGAGACAAGTTTCCTGGCTTGACCATTTTCCCTGGAAAATTCTTCCTAGCGTGACTGCTCCCCAGCCTCGGAGACTTGCATCCGTGGTCAGCAGGACCCAATCCTGGATTCCGAACCTGCTTCCTTCTAGAAGGTGAGAACTTTGCAGCCACCACAGAAGAGAAATTCTGGTCCTGGAAGATAGACTTATTTTCCGGTGCAAGTGCAGGTGAGGCCCGGACCATTTGTCCAGCAGGTCCCACTGAAACATCCTTGCATGAAACCTGCCAAACGGAATGGCTTCGTAAGCCGCAACCATCTTCCCTAGCACTCGAGTGCATTGATGAATCGACACTCTTGCTGGTTTCAGAATCTCCTTGACCATGCATTGGATTTCCAGAGCCTTTTCCGCTGGAAGAAACACTCTTTGCAGTTCCGTGTTCAGGATCATGCCCAAGAAAGGCAGCCGAGTTGTCGGAGATTTTGGCAAATTTAGAATCCAACCATGATGTTGCAGAACAGTCAGGGAGAGTTCCACATTTCTTAGCAACTGCTCCTTCGATCTCGCCTTTATCAGGAGATCGTCCAAGTACGGGATAATTGTGACACCTTGCTTGCGTAGGAGCACCATAATTTCCGTCATCACTTTGGTGAAGACCCTCGGGGCCGTGGAAAGCCCAAACGGCAACGTCTGAAATTGGTAATGACAATCCTGCACCGCAAATCTCAGGAACGCCTGATGTGGAGGATATATCGGGACGTGCAAGTAGGCATCTTTTATGTCTACTGACGCCATAAAATGCCCCCCTTCTAGACTGGAGATTACTGCCCGAAGAGATTCCATTTTGAACTTGAAAGTTTTCAAATACAGATTGAGGGATTTTAGATCCAGCATCAGTATGACCGAGCCATCCGCCTTTGGTACGACAAAGAGGCTTGAATAAAACCGTTCTCCCCATTGGGATGGGGTTCCCGGGACAATGACACACTGTTGACACAGCTTTTGTATTGCCGCACTCACTACTTCCCTTTCTGGGACAGAAACTGACAAGGCTGATTTGAAAAAATCGGTGGGGGGGCACCTCCTGAAACTCCAGTTTGTATCCTTGGGACACTATGCCTAACACCCAAGGATCTAGTCCCGAGTGGACCCAGACCTGACTGAAGAGTCTGAGACGTGCCTCCACCGGCACGGACTCCCGTAAGGGAACCCCAGCGTCATGCGGTGGACTTGGCAGAGGCCGGGGAGGACTTTTGGTCCTGGAAGCCTGACGCAGAAGGCGCCCTTTTTCCCCTTCCTCTACCTTTTGAAGCAAGGAAGACGAGCCTCTTCCTTTATTGTATCTATCAGGCCGAAAGGAATGCATCTGAGAATGGGGTGCCTTTTTCTGTTGTGCTGGAACATAAGGAAGAAAAGATGACTTACCCGCTGTAGCGGTAGACACCAGGTCAGCGAGGCCGTCCCCAAACAAGACACTACCTTTATAAGGGAGAGCTTCCATAGCTTTCTTGGAGTCGGCATCAGCATTCCATTGATGAATCCACAGCGCTCTCCTGGCCGAGACAGCCATGGCATTGGCCCTTGATCCCAAGAAGCCAATATCCCTCGCCGCATCCTTTTGGTAAGCTGCAGCGTCCCTGATATAACCGAGAGTCAAAAGAATGTTATCCCTATCCAGGGTATCCATATCAGATGCCAAATTATCAGCCCACTTAGCAATAGCACTACTCACCCAAGCCGACGCCACAGTAGGTCTGAGGAGTGCACCCGCAGTGATATAAATAGCTTTTAATGTCATTTCCTGCTTACGATCCGCAGGGTCCTTGAGGGCAGCAGTGTCGGGAGACGGAAGTGCCACCTTCTTGGACAGCCGGGAGAGGGCCTTGTCCACATTGGGAGATGACTCCCACTTTTCCCTGTCGTCAGAGGGGAAAGGATATGCCATAAAAATTCTCTTGGGAACCTGCCACCTTTTGTCAGGCAATTCCCAAGCTTTTTCACAAAGAGCATTCAGTTCATGAGAGGGGGGAAACGTCACCTCAGGCTTTTTCCCTTTATATAAACAAACCCTTGTATCTGGAACAGCAGGCACCTCAGAAATATATAAAACCTCTTTAATGGCCACAATCATGTACTGAATACTCTTCACCACTCTTGGATGTAAACTGGCCTCACTAAAGTCGACACTGGAATCAGAGTCCGTGTCGGTATCAGAATCCGCCATCTGGGTAAATGAACGCTTTTGTGACCCCGAGGGTGCCTGTACCTGGGATAAGGCTTCCTCCATAGATTTTCTCCACGTTTGAGTCTGAGAATCAGATTTATCCAGTCTCTTAGACAATAATGCCACATTTGCATTCAATGTACTTAACATGGCCACCCAATCAGCAGTCGGCGGTGCCGACAAACTCCCAAGTCTTTTTCTGCGCCCCCAGTAACAACCTCCTCCGAGGAGCACTCAGCCTCAGACATGTCGACACACCGTACCGACATACACCCACTCACACTGGTAAAAGGGGACAGACCCACAGAGAAGCCTGTTAGGGAGAACACAGAGGGAGTATACCAGCTCACACCCCAGCGCCCATATACTACAAAAAAAATAATATATGATCACTGCGCTGCTTTGATAGCACCAAATAACTGTGCCCCCACCCCGTTTGCTCCCTTTACTTGTCAAGGAGAGTGGAGGTCCCGGGCCAGTGTCTCTGCATGTCAGTGGAGAGAGAAAAATGGCGCTGGTAAGCTGTGAGGGCTAAGCCACGCCCCCTCCCGGCGTGCTGTAGTCCCGCTCAAATTTGAATATTTAGACTGGCGGGGTCTTATATTTAGTGCCTAGGCACTTATATATATGTTTTTGCCAGTGTTATTAGCTCCAGTAACTTTCTGCCCAGGGCGCCCCCCCCTGCACCCTGTGAGTGCCGTTGGTGTATGTGTGGGAGCATGGCGCGCAGCGCGACCGCTTCGCTGTACCTCCGTTACTAAAGTCTTCTGCCGTCACTGAAGTCTTCTTGCTTCTTTATACTCACCCGGCTTCTTTCTTCTGGCTTCCATGAGGGGGTTGACGGCGCGGCTCCGGGAACAAGCAGCTAGGCGCACCAAGTGATCGAACCCTCTGGAGCTAATGGTATCCAGTAGCCTAAGAAGCAGAGCCTTTAACTCAGAAGAAGTGGGTCTGACTTCTCTCCCCTCACTCCCACGAAGCAGGGAGCCTGTAACCAGCAGGTCTCCCTGAAAATAAAAAACCTAACCAAGTCTTTTCAGAGAAACTCAGGAGAGCTCCCCTAGTGTGTGTCCAGTCTCTCTGGGCACAGAATTTAACTGAGGTCTGGAGGAGGGGCATAGAGGGAGGAGCCAGTTCACACCCAGTCAAAGTCTTTTAGTGTGCCCATGTCTCCTGCGGATCCCGTCTATACCCCTTTTGGAGTCCCCGGCATCCTCTAGGATATAAGAGAAATTTCTTATTGAGAAATTTAGAAAGAAATATTAAGTAGATCGCGTTTATATGTTATCCTTAGGGACAGTTGTGTGGTGAGGGACAAGATTTGCTTCTGTTTGGCCACATATTTTATGACTGGCAGCCACCAGCACTGGTTTTGCCTATTATATTGACCATGAATAATTTTAATTGGTCCTGGACCACCATCCCAGGGCACCCCTGCAAGTGTCCCGAGGCACCCCAGGGAGCCACGGCACACAGTTTGGGAACCTCTGCTTTATACTGTGAAAGGATTATTGTACATGAAAACAAAAAAATACTGTAGTATGATGGTGGCAAGACTAAGCAGAACAATGTGCAGTCATTTCTAAATATGCCCATTAGACAAGCAGAAAAATGAATCACTATGGTAGACTTACCGTTGATAACTCTATTTCTCCTAAGTCCACAGGACAACATTGGGATTCCATAATGCAACAAGCCCGTCCCTACATCCCCGCCTCCTGGCTCAGGCAATTCAGTTGTTTTCCAAAGCTCAAGGCAGGAGCATCATAGAGAGCCCTAATCAGGCAAGAAGAACACACATGCACTCCCTTCCGTACAAGAAGGAAGAAGCTAGTGAGTGAAAGTATCCTCAAATCAGGTGTGTCAGGGTGGAATCCCTGTGGATCCTGTGTACTTAGGAGAAACATAGTTATCAACGGTAAGTCTACCATAACAATTATTTCTCCAGCAGGGTCCACAAGTTATCCACAGGATAACATTGGGATGTCCCAAAGAAATTTAGTGGTGGGGCAGCTCCTGATTGGACAGGAGAATCCTTCGCCCCAAAAGACCATGTGGCTGCCTTACATATCTGTTCTGCTGAATCACCACGTTGTGCTGCCCATGATGGACATACCTTATGAGTAGAGTGAGCAGAGACATTACCCGGAACAGGGAGATCAGCTTGAGAATATGCTTCTGAAATAGTCATTCGAAGTCACCTCGCCAGTGTCTGCTTGTCAGCAGGCCGTCCTCTCTTATAAAATCCATACAGAACGAAGAGTGTCTGTTTTTCTAATGGCACTGGTACGATCCACGTAGATCCTTGGACTACGTTCAACGATGCATCTCGAAAAAAGGTCCGGCCCTTGGAAGGCCAGGACTACAATTTCTTCATCAAGGTGGAATTTAGACACCACCTTAGGAAAATAACCAGATTTGGTTCTGAGAACCGCTTAATCTGGATTAAAAAAAAATTAAAAAATAAAAAATCAGAAAGGGAGGGCGACCTAACAATGCTCCTAAATTTAAGACTCTTCTAGCTGAAGCAATAGCCAGTAGAAAGAGAACTTTAGCTGTCAGCCACTTTAAATCCACTCGTTTTAGTGGTTCAAATGGGGCAACTTGAAGGGCCTTTAGGACTAAACTTAAGTCCGAAGGCACTGTAGGAGGAACAAAAGGAGGTTGAATGTGCAGCATTCCCTGGAAAAAAGTGTGCACATCCTGTAGGTTAGCAATTTTCTTTTGGAACCATACAGTCAATGCGGACACTTACACTCTCAAGAAAGCCACCTTAGACCTTTGTCCATTCCTGACTGAAGGAATGCAAGGACTCCGGAAACTCTGAAAGCCCTAGGATCAAATTTCCGGTCACTGCACCACTGAATATAGGCTTGCCATATTCGGTGATAAATATGAGCTGAGGAAGGTTTCCTTGCTCTGAGCATTGTTTGAATTACCTGTTGTGAGAATCCTCATGCTTCCAGGATGGAAGTCTCAAGAGCCACTCCGTCAAAGACAGTCGATCCAGGTGCTTGTGATAGCAAGGACCCTGAGACAGTAGATATGGACGTTGAGCGAGTAGGAATGGAGCTTACATCGACAGACTCTGCAGATCTGTGTACCAATGTCTTCTGGGCCAAGCTGGAGTTCTCAGTATCACGGCGCCCCTTCCTTGTTTTACCTTTCGCATCACCCTGAGTAACAGGGCGATTGGTGGAAACACATAGGCCAGACGAAAGTCCAATCTGACTGACAGGGCATCCACAAATATCGCTTTGGGATCCTTTGTTCTTGACCTGTATGCAGGAACTTTGAGATTCTAACGGGACGCCATGAGATTTATCTCCGGTAACCTCCACTTGTCTATCAGAATTTGGAAGACCTTGGGGTGTAAAGCCCATTCGTTTGCATGAATGGCGTGTCAACTGAGAAAATCCGCTTCCCAGTTTAGGACTCCCGGAATGAACACTGCGGACAAGGCTGGATGATGAAGTTCTGCCCACTTTAACGTGTGACTTACCTCCTTCATTGTGTTTTGGCAGCAAGTTCCTCCCTGATGGTTGAGGTACGCTACTGCCTTTGTATTGTCCAAGCGGATTTGGACTGGTTTCCTCTGGAGGATCTCCTTTGCCTGAATAAGTGCCATATACATGGTCTAAAGTTCCAATATATTAATTAGCAGGCATCTTTCTACATTGGTCCACGGCCCTTGGAAGCAACTCCTTCCTGACACCGCTCCCCAGCCCTGAAGCCTGGCATCCGTTGTCAGAATTTCCCAATCTGATATCCAAAAGGGTCTCCCTTTGTCCAGATGGGATGTCTGTAGCCACCAGGCTAATTACCTCCTTACTTCCAGAGGAAGGACCATAGTCTGCGTTTTTATTGTCTGATGAAAACCATTCCTTTTGGAAAGGATCAGACACTGCAGAGGTCTCGAGTGGAACTGAGCATACTCCACCATGTCCAATGTCGACACCATCAATCCCATCACACGCATTGCTGCGTGAATGGATACCCCTCGACTGTGTAGCAGCTCCTGAATCCTTGACTGAATTTTGGATATTTTGTTCAGAGGTAAAATTACTCTCTGAAGACTCGAAACCAACACAGCCCCAAGTGAGTCATCCGTTGTGACGGGGCCAGGGACGACTTTGCACAGTTTATGAGCCAACTGTGCTTCTGCAAACAAGCTACTGTATGGCAGATGACACTGAAGCAATTCCATAGATTGCGCTAGGATTAATAAATCATTGAGGAATGGAAAATTTCTTTGAGGAGAATGTTTCTTGAAAACAAACGCATAACCATGAGATACCACTTCTTGAGCCCAGGCATCTGTGGTAGACTGCTGCCAGATCTGTGCAAACTGAAGTCGGCCTACCACCCCCTGGGGTCCCCCAGGTGGAGGCCCGCACCATCAGCCTGATTGCTTATCTTCTGATTTGGTAGCCATCCTTCCGGTAGCCCAATGCTTTTTAGTCTTACCAGACTTGTCAGATTGAGACTGTTTGCCATAACCCTTTCCTTTTGCTTTTCCATAAGTCCGAAAGGGCCGAAAAGCTGGAAATCTAAGCTTGGATTTGTGTGTGGAAGGTAACTTCACTTTCTTGGATTCTGCTTCTGACTCCAAAATACTATTGAATTCTTTACGAAAAAGAATATCTCCAGTAAAAGGCAAAGACTCCAGAACCTTCTTGGATTCTGAGTTAGCTTTCCATGTACGTAGCCAAACCCTTCTGTGACCTGCTACTGCTGAAGCTGATGCCTGAGAGGCAAATGTACCCATATCCAAAGCTGCTTCTTCCAAAAACATCGCCGCCTGTTTGATATGTGCAATATGGGATTTTTGCTCTCTAGATGCCATTGAAAGGCCATCCTCCAATGAATCAGCCCAGGCTGCCACTGCTTTTGCCATCCATGCTGAAGTTATGGCTGGTCTTATGATTGCCCCAGACAAGGAGAACATGGTTTTAAGAAAACCATTTTCCTATGCATGATATCATTTAATGATGTCGAAGGCAGAGGCAATGTAGATTTTCGCACCAATCGGATGACATGCGTATCTACTTTGGAAGCCACCACCCCTTTTTAAACAGACCCCAGCCGGAAGATGATAATGGGAATTCCATTACCTTGGAATTCTAAACTTCTTACTGAGTGTAACCCAAGCCTCTTGCATAATTTCCATCAGCTGTTCTGACCCAAGAAACTCAGTGCTCAGTGTTTTGGGACTTTTAAACACAGGTGCCTTAGATTTTAACAAAGGCTCTGCTGCCTCCTCTAAGGATAGTACGGCTTTCATAACACTAATTAGCTCAGGAATGTCCACTGAGCTGAGGCCTTCCTCCTCGTCTCTGTATGCAGACCCGGAGTGCGATGAGTCCTCATCCTCCGATGAGTCCTAATCTGAAACATGTGTAGACTGTGAAGATGTTGTTTCATGTCTAGGTGATTTACTTAACACTGGCCTTTCAGCCTGTTTCTGTTGAGAGGCTGCAGATTCCTGCACTGGATGTGATAACACCAGGTGGAATGTTGCATGTAAGGGTTAATAGGGTAACCTATCCCTGGTATAGCAGCTGGCATTATCCACTCAGCTGTACTGGATAATGTCTGTGCAAAGGTAGTCCATGGGGGTTCAACTTGAACCTGTGCCTGCCTCTGATTATTCAAGAGGCTTTGGTGAAAGATAAAACAATTTGCACATAATCCATTTTGAACCACATCCTGAGAGGTTAACCCAGCTTTGCAAGACAAACATGACATGAGTGTTGGTGCTGCTGTGGAGAGTGTATAACTCCTTACCCTTGTCTTTCTTAAACATGATAAATAAACCACACACCTGTACAGTGTTAACTGCACAAATTGTGACAGCAATCACTTTAAAATTTGTTAAAGTGACATACAATCCGATCCCTCCCTGCTTTGCACCAGCATTGAGGATCGTAATACACAGAAACTGACAGAAAATAGTAAAGTCAGCAATCACACTAGCAATCAGTCACAGGTTATACATTAGTATAATAAGCAATATGAGTACATAATCAACTACAGATACATTTCACGTATGTAGGAGAAACATATTACTGCATTACCTTATATAGGAGTTTAAACGTATTCAGTCGCACATCGAAAGAAAACAGCAGCAATAGTTTACAGACTCCTATGCATCAGGCACTTATCCAACTATTCGTACCAAAGGTAGATAGAGACTTAGTGCTATATCACCCATCTCAAGAGAGTGAGAGATAAAGGGAGACTTCACCCCGCTTCCAGGATTGATCAATACGTTAGTGAACGCTTAGTGGATCCAGACGCTATTAGTGTACACAATCGCGCCGTGAACTTACATTGAACACAGACGCCCAAGTGACACTGACGCACCAGGCATACAGCTGCCTATGCTGCGACTGGGTCCTTTCAGATACACAGCGTCTCAGACGGAATCGGGAACTCAGTTTACGGTGGTAGACCCTAGAGATCGCGGCCTCAAACTACTGGAGCATATGATCCCTGAGGCCTAGCGCTGGTGCACCCGAGGTGGCAGCAGCGTCAGCGACTGTTCGGTAGTCTCCATCCCGAAACAGTGTGGCTGTGTCTCGCGTTTCCCCTACTAAGCGGAACCAATGCCTTACCTTCTCCCTGTGCTCTGGCCACAGCCTGGTAACGTCTGCTGGACTTGCTAGTACATCCTACACAGATGCCCGCCGAAACAGCACTGTACACATGGGTAAGCATTGTCGTGACCCGGCGGGGAGTTGTTGGAGCGACTCTTTTCTAAGGTATGTATATGACGCTTTTTATAAGATCGCTCAAAAAAAATAAGATTTTACTCACCGGTAAATCTATTTCTCGTAGTCCGTAGTGGATGCTGGGACTCCCTAAGGACCATGGGGAATAGCGGCTCCGCGGGAGACTGGGCACAACTAAAGAAAGCTTTAGGACTACCTGGAGTGCACTGGCTCCTCCCCCTATGACCCTCCTCCAGACCTCAGTTAGGATACTGTGCCCGGAAGAGCTGACACAATAAGGAAGGATTTTGAATCCCGCGTAAGACTCATACCAGCCACACCAATCACACCGTATAACTGGTGATACTATACCCAGTTAACAGTGTGAAATATAACTGAGCCTCTCAACAGATGGCTCAACAATAACCCTTTAGTTAAACAATAACTATATACAAGTATTGCAGACAATCCGCACTTGGGATGGGCGCCCAGCATCCACTACGGACTACGAGAAATAGATTTACCGGTGAGTAAAATCTTATTTTCTCCGACGTCCTAAGTGGATGCTGGGACTCCGTAAGGACCATGGGGATTATACCAAAGCTCCCAAACGGGTGGGAGAGTGCGGATGACTCTGCAGCACCGAATGAGCAAACTCTAGGTCCTCCTCAGCCAGGGTATCAAACTTGTAGAAATTTGCAAATGTGTTTGACCCCGACCAAGTAGCTGCTCGGCAAAGTTGTAAAGCCGAGACCCCTCGGGCAGCCGCCCAAGAAGAGCCCACCTTCCTCGTGGAATGGGTTTTCACTGATCTAGGATGCGGCAGTCCAGCCGCAGAATGTGCAAGCTGAATCGTACTACAGATCCAGCAAGCAATAGTCTGCTTTGAAGCAGGAGCACCCAGCTTGTTGGGCGCATACAGGATAAATAGCGAGTCAGTTTTCCTGACACTAGCTGTCCTGGAAACATAAATTTTCAGGGCCCTGACTACGTCCAACAACTTGGAATCCTCCAAGTCTTTAGTAGCCGCAGGCACTACAATAGGTTGGTTCAAATGAAAAGCTGATACCACCTTAGGGAGAAACTGGGGACGAGTCCTCAATTCTGCCCTATCCCTATGGAAAATCAGATAAGGGCTTTTACATGACAAAGCCGCCAATTCTGACACACGCCTGGCCGAAGCCAAGGCCAACAACATGACCACTTTCCACATGAGATATTTTAATTCCACGGTTTAAAGTGGCTCAAATCAATGTGACTTTAGGAAATCCATCACCACGTTGAGATCCCAAGGTGCCACTGGAGGCACAAAAGGAGGCTGAATATGCAGCACTCCCTTAACAAAAGTCTGAACTTCAGGTAGTGAAGCCAGTTCTCTCTGGAAGAAAATCGATAGAGCCGAAATCTGGACCTTAATGGAACCCAATTTTAGGCCCATAGTCACCCCTGACTATAGGAAGTGCAGAAAACGGCCCAGCTGAAATTCCTCCGTTGGGGCCTTCCTGGCCTCACACCACGCAACACATTTTCGCCAAATGCGGTGATAATGGTTTGCGGTCACTTCTTTCCAAGCTTTAATCAGCGTAGGAATGACTTCCTCCGGAATGCCCTTTTCCTTCAGGATCCGGTGTTCAACCGCCATGCCATCAACGCAGCCGCGGTAAGTCTTGGAACAGACAGGGCCCCTGCTGCAGCAGGTCCTGTCTGAGCAGCAGAGGCCATGGGTCCTCTGAGATCATTTCTTGAAGTTCCGGGTACCAAGCTCTTCTTGGCCAATCCGGAACAATGAGTATAGTTCTTACTCCTCTTTTTCTTATTATCCTCAGTACCTTGGGTATGAGAGGAAGAGGAGGGAACACATAAACCGACTGGTACACCCACGGTGTCACCAGAGCGTCCACAGCTATCGCCTGAGGGTCCCTTGACCTGGCGCAATATCTTTTTAGCTTTTTGTTGAGGCGGGACGCCATCATGTCCACCTGTGGCCTTTCCCAATGGTGTACAATCATTTGGAAGACTTCTGGATGAAATCCCCACTCTCCCGGGTGGAAGTCGTGCCAGCTGAGAAAGTCTGCTTCCCAGTTGTCCACTCCGGAAATGAACACTGCTAACAGTGCTAACACATCATTTTCCGCCCATCGGAAAATCCTTGTGGCTTCTGCCATCGCCATCCTGCTTCTTGTGCCGCCCTGTTGGTATACATGGGCGACCGCCGTGATGTTGTCTGACTGGATCAGCACCGGCTGGTGTTGAAGCAGGGGTCTAGCCTAACTTAGGGCATTGTAAATGTCCCTTAGTTCCAGAATATTTATGTGTAGGGAAGTCTCCTGACTCGACCATAGTCCTTGGAAGTTTCTTCCCTGTGTGACTGCCCCCCAGCCTCGAAGGCTGGCATCCGTGGTCACCAGGACCCAGTCCTGTATGCCGAATCTGCGGCCCTCTAGAAGATGAGCACTCTGCAGCCACCACAACAGCGACACCCAGGCCCTTGGAGACAGGGTTATCAGCCGATGCATCTGAAAATGCGACCCGGACCACTTGTCCAACAGATCCCACTGGAAGATCCTTGCATGGAACCTGCCGAATGGATTTTCTTCGTAAGAAGCTACCATCTTACCCAGGACTCGCGTGCATTGATGCACCGACACCTGTATTTGTTTTAGGAGGTCTCTGACTAGAGATGACAACTCCTTGGCCTTCTCCTCCGGGAGAAACACTTTTTCCTGTTCTGTGTCCAGAACCATACCCAGGAACAGTAGACGCGTCGTAGGAACCAGCTGCGACTTTGGAATATTCAGAATCCAGCCGTGCTGTTGTAGCACTTCCCGAGATAGTGCTACTCAGACCAAGAACTGCTCCCTGGACCTCGCCTTTATAAGGAGATAGTCCAAGTAGGGATAATTATAACTTTTTTTTTTTTTTTTTGAAGGAGTATCATCATTTCGGCCATTACCTTGGTAAATACCCTCGGTGCCGGGGACAGACAAACGGCAACGTCTGGAATTGGTAATGACAGTCCTGTACCACAATCCTGAGGTACTCCTGGTGAGGAGGGTAAATCGGGACATGCAGGTAAGCATCCTTGATGTCCAGTGATACCATGTAATCCCCTTCTTCCAGGCTTGCAATAACCGCCCTGAGCGATTCCATTTTGAACTTGAACCTTCGTATATAAGTGTTCAAGGATTTCAATTTTAGAATGGGTCTCACCGAACCGACTGGTTTCGTTACCACAAACATTGTGGAATAGTAACCCCGGCCTTGTTGAAGGAGGGGTACCTTGATTATCCCCAGCTGGAAGTACAGCTTGTGAATTGCCGCCAGTACTACCTCCCCTTTCTCCGAGGGCAGCAGGCAAGGCTGATTTGAGGTAACGGCGAGGGGGAGTCGCCTCGTACTCCAGCTTGTATCCCTGTGATACTACTTGCAGAACCCAGGGATCCACCTGTGAGCGAGCCCACTGGTCGCTGAAGTTCTCGAAACGCGCCCCCACCGCACCTGGCTCCACCTGTGGAGCCCCAGCGTCATGCGGCGGACTCAGAGGAAGCGGGGGAAGATTTTTGATCCTGGGAACTGGCTGTCTGGTGCAGCTTTTTTCCCTCTTCCCTTGACTCTGTGCAGAAAGGAAGCGCCTTTGACCCGATTGCTTTTCTGAAGCCGAAAGGGCTGTACCTGATAATACAGTGCTTTCTTAGGCTGTGAGGAAACCGGAGGTAAAACATTTTTTTTTCTTTTTCTTTTTTCTTCCCAGCTGTTGCTGTGGATACGAGGTCCCAGAGACCATCCCCAACAATTCCTCACCCTTATAAGGCAGATGTGCCTTTTAAAGTCAGCATCACCTGTCCACTGCCGGGTCCCTAATACCCTCCTGGCAGAATGGACATTGCATTAATTCTGGATGCCAGCCGGCAAATATCCCTCTGTGCATCCCTCATATATAAGACTACGTCTTTAATATGCTCTATGGTTAGCCAAATAGTATCCCTGTCCTGACAGGGTAACAGACCCCGCTGCAGCAGCACTATCCATGCTGAGGCAATTGCAGGTCTCAGTATAGTACCTGAGTGTGTATATACAGACTTCAGGATAGCCTCCTGTTTTTTATCAGCAGGCTCCTTCAAAGTGGCCGTATCCTAAGACGGCAGTGCCACCTTTTTTGACAAACGTGTGAGCGCCTTATCCACCCTAGGGGATATCTCCCAACGTGACCTATCCACTGGCGGGAAAGGGTACGCCATCAGTAACTTTTAGAAATTACCAGTTTCTTATCGGGGGAACCCACGCCTCTTCACACACTTCATTCACTCATCTGATGGGGGAACAAAACACTGGTTGCTTTTTCTCCCCAAACATAAAACCCCTGTTTTGTGGTACTCGGGTTAATGTCAGAAATGTGTAATACATTTTTCATTGCCGAGCTCATGCAACAGATGTTCCTAGTGGATTGTGTATATGTCTCAACCTCGTCGACACTGGAGTCAGACTTCGTGTCGACATCTGTGTCTGCCATCTGAGGTAGCGGGCGTTTTTTGAGCCCCTGATGGCCTTTGAGACGCCTGGGCAGGCGCGGGCTGAGAAGCCGGCTGTCCCACAGCTGTTACGTCATCCAGCCTTTTATGTAAGGAGTTGACACTGTCGGTTAATACCTTCCACCTATCCATCCACTCTGGTGTCGGCCCCACAGGGGGCGACATCACATTTATCGGCATCTGCTCCGCCTTCCACGTAACCTTCCTCATCAAACATGTCGACACAGCCGTACCGACACACCGCACACACACAGGGAATGCTCTGACTGAGGACAGGACCCCACAAAGTCCTTTGGGGAGACAGAGAGAGAGTATGCCAGCACACACCAAAGCGCTATATAATACAGGGATTCACACTTCCCACAGTGATTTTTCCCTTATAGCTGCTATAATACACAATTTTGCGCCTAAATTTAGTGCCCCCCCTCTCTTTTTAACCCTTTGAGCCTGAAAACTACAGGGTAGAGCCTGGGGAGCTGTCTTCCAGCTGCACTGTGAAGAGAAAATGGCGCCAGTGTGCTGATGGAGATAGCCCCGCCCCTTTTTCTGCGGACTTTCTCCCGCTTTTTATGGATCTCTGGCAGGGGTATTTTTCACATATATAGCCTCTAGGACTATATATTGTGATTAATTTGCCAGCCAAGGTGTTAATATTGCTGCTCAGGGCGCCCCCTCCCCAGCGCCCTGCACCCATCAGTGACCGGAGTGTGAGGTGTGCATGAGGAGCAATGGCGCACAGCTGCAGTGCTGTGCGCTACCTTGTTGAAGACCGAAGTCTTCTGCCGCCGATTTTCAGGACCATCTTCATGCTTCTGGCTCTGTAAAGGGGACGGCGGCGCGGCTCCGGGACCAAACGATCGAGGTCGGGTCCTGTGTTCGATCCCTCTGGAGCTAATGGTGTCCAGTAGCCTAAGAAGCCCAAACTAGCTCCAATCAGGTAGGTTCGCTTCTTCTCCCCTTAGTCCCTCGTAGCAGTGAGTCTGTTGCCAGCAGATCTCACTGAAAATAAAAAACCTAAAATATACTTTCTTTTCTAGGAGCTCAGGAGAGCCCCTAGTGTGCATCCAGCTCAGCCGGGCACAAGATTCTAACCGAGGTCTGGAGGAGGGTCATAGGGGGAGGAGCCAGTGCACACCAGGTAGTCCTAAAGCTTTCTTTAGTTGTGCCCAGTCTATTGCGGAGCCGCTATTCCCCATGGTCCTTACGGAGTCCCAGCATCCACTTAGGACGTCAGAGAAATAAGATTTTACTTACCGGTAAATCTATTTCTCGTAGTCCGTAGAGGATGCTGGGACTTCCTAAGGACCATGGGGAATAGACGGGCTCCGCAGGAGATAGGGCACTTTAAGAAAGCTTTGGACTCTGGGTGTGCACTGGCTCCTCCCTCTATGCCCCTCCTCCAGACCTCAGTTAGGGAAACTGTGCCCAGAGGAGATGGACAGTACGAGGAAGGATTTTTTTAAATCTAAAGGCGAGATCCATACCAGCCACACCGTATAACTTGTGATACACTACCCAGTCAACAGTATGAACAACAACATAGCCTCAGTTAAACCGATAAACTATAACATAACCCTTATGTAAGCAACAACTATATACAAGTCTTGCAGAAGAAGTCCGCACTTGGGACGGGCGCCCAGCATCCGCTACGGACTACGAGAAATAGATTTACCGGTAAGTAAAATCTTATTTTCTCTAACGTCCTTGAGGATGCTGGGACTCCGTAAGGACCATGGGGATTATACCAAAGCTCCCAAACGGGTGGGAGAGTGCGGATGACTCTGCAGCACCGATTGAGCAAACAGGAGGTCCTCCTCAGCCAGGGTATCAAACTTGTAGAACTTTGCAAAGGTGTTAGAACCCGACCAAGTAGCAGCTCGGCACAATTGCAATGCCGAGACCCCTCGGGCAGCCACCCAAGAAGAGCCCACTTTCCTAGTGGAATGGGCCTTTACCGATTTAGGCAATGGCAAACCTGCCGTAGAATGCGCCTGCTGAATCGTATTACAGATCCAGCGAGCAATAGTCTGCTTTGAAGCAGGAGCGCCAACCTTGTTGGCCGCATACAGAACAAACAGAGCTTCAGTCTTCCTGATTCTAGCCGTTCTGGTCACATAAATCTTCAAAGCCCTGACCACATCCAGGGACTCGGAATCCTCCAAGTCCCGTGTAGCCACAGGCACGACAATAGGTTGGTTCACATGAAAAGATGAGACAACTTTTGGCAGAAAGTGAGGACGAGTCCTCAACTCTGCCCTATCCACGTGAAAAACCAAGTATGGGCTTTTATGTGATAAAGCCGCCAATTCTGAAACACGTCTTGCCGAAGCCAATGCCAACAACATGACCACTTTCCATGTGAGGTATTTCAACTCCACAGTTTTGTGTGGTTCAAACCAAGGTGACTTGAGGAAACGTAACACCACGTTAAGATCCCAAGGCGCCACCGGAGGCACAAAGGGAGGCTGAATATGCAGCACACCCTTCACAAAAGTCTGTACTTCAGGAAGAGAGGCTAATTCTCTTTGAAAAAAAATAGATAAGGCCGAAATTTGGACCTTTATGGACCCTAATTTTAGGCCCAAAGTCACTCCAATTTGAAGGAAGTGAAGTAGACGGCCCAAATGGAACTCCTCCATAGTAGCAGCTCTGGCCTCACACCAAGAAACATATTTTCGCCATATACGGTGATAATGTTTTAACGTCACGTCTTTCCTAGCCTTGATCAGGGTAGGAATGACCTCCTCCGGAATCCCTTTTTCCGCTAGGATCCTGCGTTCAGCCGCCATGCCGTCAAACGCAGCCGCGGTAAGTCTTGGAACAGACAGGGCCCCTGCCGCAGCAGGTCCTGCCTTAGAGGAAGAGGCCACGGATCTTCTGTGAGCAACTCTTGCAGCTCCGGATACCAAGTCCTCCGTGGCCAATCTGCAACAATGAGGATTGTTCTGACCCTGCTTATTCTTATTATTCTCAACACTTTGGGTATGAGAGGAAGAGGAGGAAACACATAGACCGACTGGAAAACCCACGGTGTCACTAGGGCGT
This sequence comes from Pseudophryne corroboree, assembly GCF_028390025.1. Taxonomy (NCBI): domain Eukaryota; kingdom Metazoa; phylum Chordata; class Amphibia; order Anura; family Myobatrachidae; genus Pseudophryne; species Pseudophryne corroboree. The sequence continues at coordinate 165,564,598 of NC_086448.1, forward strand.
CTACCGCTACCGCCTGAGGGTCACTTGACCTGGCGCAATACCGCTTTAGCTTATTGTTGAGACGGGATGCCATCATGTCTATTTGAGGCAGTCCCCACCGACCCGTGATCTGTGCGAAGACTTCTTGATGAAGTCCCCACTCTCCCGGATGCAGGTCGTGCCTGCTGAGGAAGTCCGCCTCCCAGTTGTCCACCCCCGGGATGAACACTGCTGATAGCGCGCTTACATGGCCTTCCGCCCAGCGTAGAATCCTGGTCGCTTCTGCCATGGCCACTCTGCTCCTTGTTCCGCCTTGGCGGTTTATATGAGCCACTGCCGTGACATTGTCTGACTGAATCAGAACCGGTTTTTCCCGAAGCAATTCCTCCGCTTGACGCAGGGCGTTGTATATGGCCCTCAACTCAAGGACGTTGATGTGGAGACAAGTCTCTAGATTTGACCAGAGACCTTGGAAATTTCTTCCCAGTGTGACTGCTCCCCAGCCTCGGAGGCTTGCGTCCGTGGTCACCAGGACCCAGTCCTGAATGCCGAACCTGCGACCCTCTAGTAGGTGAGCACTGTGCAGCCACCACAGGAGAGATACCCTGGTCCTGGGAGACAGGGTGATTCTTCGATGCATTTGTAAATGGGACCCGGACCACTTGTCCAAGAGGTCCCATTGAAAAGTCCTCGCATGGAACCTGCCGAAAGGGATGGCCTCGTATGAAGCCACCATCTTCCCCAGGACCCGCGTGCAATGATGCACTGAAACCTGTTTTGGTTTTAATAGGTTCCTGACCAGGGCTATGAGCTCCTGAACCTTTTCGACCGGAAGAAAAACTTTTTTCTGGTCTGTGTCTAGAATCAGCCCCAAAAAAGTTAGACGTGTTGTAGGGGCTAGCTGGGACTTCGGTATATTGAGAATCCAGCCGTGTAACTGCAACGTCTGCATGGACAGAGACACGCTGTCCAGCAACTTCTCCCGAGATCTCGCCTTTATGAGGAGATCGTCCAAGTATGGGATAATTGTGACCTCCTGCCTGCGCAGGAGCACCATCATTTCCGCCATTACCTTGGTGAAAATTCTCGGGGCCGTGGACAGCCCAAACGGCAACGTCTGAAATTGGTAGTGACAGTCCTGCACTGCAAATCTCAGGAACACCTGATGAGGGGGGAATACCGGAACATGAAAGTAAGCATCCTTTATGTCCAGGGACACCATCCAATTCCCCCCCTCCAGGCTGGCGATGACCGCCCTGAGTGATTCCATTTTGAACTTGAACCTCTTCAAGTACAGGTTCAGGGATTTTAGGTTTAAAATGGGTATGACCGAACCGTCCGGTTTCGGGGCCACAAACCGGGTTGAGTAATATCCCTCTCCTTGCTTGAGATGAGGAACTGTGACAATCACCTGTTGAATATACAATTTTTGGATTGCTGCCAACACTAGCTCCCTCTCTGACGGGGAAGCCGGCAGAGCCGACTTGATAAACCGGCGAGGAGGCAAGTCTTCGAATTCCAGCCTGTATCCTTGAGAAACAATCTCTAATGCCCAGGGATCCACCTGCGAGTGAACCCAGACGTGGCTGAAAAACCAAAGACGAGCCCCCACTAGATCTGCCTCCCCCCGGGAAGCCACAGCGTCATGCGGTGGACTTTGCAGACGCAGGGGAGGACTTCTGCTCTTGGGAATTAGCTGTGTGCAGTTTCTTTCCCCTGCCTTTCCCTCTAGCAACAAAGGACGATCCCCGTACCTTTTTGTTTTTATTGGAACGTAAGGACTGCATTTGATAATGAGGTGCCTTTTTTGTATGCTGCGGGGGGACATAAGGTAAGAAATTCGACTTACCAGCCGTAGCAGTAGAGACAAGGTCCGAGAGGCCGTCTCCAAACAACTCCACCCCTTTGTAAGGCAAGGACTCCATATGCCGCTTTGAATCGGCGTCTCCCGTCCACTGTCGGGTCCACAAGAGCCGCCTAGCAGAAATAGACATAGCATTTATTCTGGAACTTAATAAACAAATGTCTCTCTGAGCATCTCTCTCACATACAAGGCATCTCTGATATGCTCTATGGTCATATGAATGGCATCCCTATCTAAGGTGTCAATCTCCGTAGATAAGGAATCTGCCCATGCCACAACCGCACTACAAACCCAGGCCGACGCCATAGCCGGTCTAACAATAGTACCTGAATGAGTGTAAATGTGCTTCATGGTAATTTCCTGCCTGCGATCAGCAGGATCCTTGAGGGAAGCCGTATCCTGAGAAGGCAGTGCCACCTTTTTGGACAAGCGTGTCAGCGCCTTGTCTACTTTAGGCGAAGATTCCCATCCGTATCCTTTTCCTATCCGTTTGTGGAAAAGGATAAGCCATAAGAATCCTTTTGGGAACTTGTGGTCTCCTATCCGGAGATTCCCAAGCCTTTTCGCACATTTCACTCAGTTCAAATGAGGACGGAAAGGTGACTTCAGGCTTTTTTCCTTTATACATGTGTACCCTCGTGTCATGTACCGAATACCTTTTGCCACCCTCGGCTGTAATTTTGCATCTTCATAGTCGACACTAGAGTCAGTATCCGTGTCGGTATCTGTGTCATCGATCTGGGATATGGTGCGCTTCTGAGACCCCGAAGGGCATGACGCCACAGGGACAGGCATGGACTGGCTACCTGACTGATCCCTAGCTTCAGCCTTGTCTAACCTTTTATGTAATAGATTGATATTTGCATTCAAGACATTCAGCATATCCACCCATTCCGGTGTCGGTGTTGCCGACGGCGACATGACATTCAAGCACTCCCCCTCCACATTAAGCAAGCCTTCCTCGTCCAACATGTCGACACACGCGTACCGACACACTTCACACACACAGGGAACCTCTTTTCTGAAGACAGTATCCCCTTCAAGGCCCTTTGGAGAGACAGAGAGAGAGTATGCCAGCACACACCCCAGCGCAATGACCCTGGAGACCAACACAAAATGTTTTCCCCCAGCCGCGCTGTATAATATGTTATCCGCCAATTATGTGCGCCCCCCCCCCCCACTCTCTCTTTTAAACACCCCTTCACCGTGTGTAAGCAGGGGAGAGTCCGGGGAGCTTCCTCTCAGCGGTGCTGTGGAGAGAAAATGGCGCTGGTGAGTGCTGAGGGAGAAGCCCCGCCCCCTCGGCGGCGGGCTTCTGTCCCGCTCAAACTTACTAAAATATGGCGGGGGCTCTTTTATATACATGTACAGTGCCCACCTGTACATGTATATTGTCTTTTGCCATAATAGAGGTGTTATATTGCTGCCCAGGGCGCTCCCCCCCCCCTGCACCCTTACAGTGACCGGAGTATGTGAGGTGTATGGGAGCAATGACGCACAGCTGCAGTGCTGTGCGTTACCTCAGTGAAGCTGAAGGCTTCTGCTGCCTGAAGTCTTCTGACTTCGGTTCTTCTGGCTCTGTGAGGAGAACGGCGGCGCGGCTCTGGGGGTGGACGCCCAGTAAGAACCTGTGTTCACCCCCTCTGGAGCTAATGGTGTCCAGTAGCCGAGGAAGCAGAGCCTATCTTAGACAAGAAGGTCTGCTCCTCTCTCCTCAGTCCCTCGATGCAGGGAGCCTGTTGCCAGCAGTGCTCCCTGTAAAAAAGTAGAAAAAAATCCAAACAAAAATGCTTCTAGGCAGAGAACTCAGGAGAGCTCTCTGCAGTGCACCCATCTTGCTATGGGCACAGTGTAAAACTGAGGTCTGGAGGAGGCACATAGAGGGAGGAGCCAGTGCACACCCAGAGTCCAAAGCTTTCTTAAAGTGCCCTATCTCCTGCGGAGCCCGTCTATCCCCATGGTTCTTACGGAGTCCCAGCATCCTCAAGGACGTTAGAGAAAAATAGTAAGTCTATAAAAATAAAATTAAAAAAAGCTTATGGCTGCTAAAAACCAGCAGCCCATTGACCATGGTCCGGCTCCTGCCACACCAAACAACAAACTGAGTTGTCTGATCCAGAAGGAGGGGATATAGGGACGGGCCCGTTGCATTCTGGGAGGCTGAAAGCTTTGATCGTTTGATGCCAATCCGCTGTCGCTACCTCATATCCCAATGTTATCCTGTGGATAACCTGTGGACCCTGCAGGATAAAAATTCTAATACACAGCAATGCCAAGTCCATGGAGACCTATGGTATCAGACTCTAATCCAACCACTGCAGCAGAAACTCATCAAGCACGATCTCAGGAGCCTACAATGCTTACACATTAAAAACATCTGAAAAGAAGGAAATAACAGAAGGATGTCTTCCCATGGAAGTAAAAACTAGAGACTTATGCATGTTGAAAAGCTTCTAAAAAGGTAAATGATGTAGGCTATAAAAAATAGTTTCACTTCCTTTTGCTGCTAGCGGAGCCACCCTGTGTGCGCTTGTATTTAATTTTCACTCTATTTTGAAACGTGCCAAAGGCTAAGCCAAGGTAACGCTTAACACCTTAAAAAGGGACAACTACAAAAATAAATAGGGTCATGCAGTCTTCAGGTGGACTGCGTTTTTCACTTTTAATTTGCTTGCGCTATTAGTCAAATGTCAAAAAGCAGATGCAGTCATGCACGTAAATACGGTTTTGAAATATTCTGTTTTACTAATACAATTTACATTAACTACAGAACACAGGAGAGACAGAGAAACAACCTATCCTAGGAACCAGAGAACCAAAACCAACGAGTGTACCAAAATGACAGCTGGCCCTTAAGACCCTATGAATCATTTTGGTAGATATACAGCACTTTACAGTTGCTAGTTTAAGTTTACAATCTACACTCCCTACCACATGTGCACACAAACACACATTACATATAATAAATATACACATACATATACACACATACATACACACACACACGTGCGCGCGAGAGAGGTATGCATTAAGTATCCGGATGCAGAAAGTGTTACGTTAAACAAATTTATCATAACAGTTTTTCAAAGTATTCACCAGAGTAGTCCATGAAAAGCTGCCTGTGCCCAAACCACTTCGTGAAACAGCTGACCTGTCCAGAGCAGGTATTTCTTAATAAATAATGTCTTCTACATGCTAGATAAAGGTCTCCAGTAATATCAGAATCTATACAATAACTTCAGAAGGTCTGTCTAGTGTGCTCAATGCGCTCACAGTGGATGCCTGGGCACACACCCCAACAGCTCCCACTGCAAGGGATACGGTACAGACCTAGACAAGGAGGACAGGCTGCCGGGAACGTGTATGGAAGTACATACTAGTGTCTACATAAACCTGTTCTGACATCTTAAGATACGGCTATCCACTCTCTACCATGTTACCAGTATAATTTTTATTTTCTGTGACCCACAGCGGTCATTCCTCATAGAGCAACTATAGCCGAACTGCGCCACACAGGCTCCAAACAAATAATTTCCACAATTTCTTACATTTACAAGGAAAAGGGATTTAAAACCTTCGGTGCTTTGTCATCTTTTTCTATACGCAGAAGCGGTTTTTACATTAAACTATTTTTATTCCATTATTTAAACATTAAAAGAAAACCTTTTTTTCTAAGAGACCTTCTGCTACGTCTTTGTTTCTCAGATTGTGAGGCACTCCCGCCAGAATTGGTAAAACTATTAAAAAGGTAAATTAAGTGGTAACAATTACTAAAAAGAATAGTGAAACTGTTTTTCTCCAATTGAAGGTAATGTGTTGGGAACAAAGACAAAAGCAGTTTTATAGTATTCATTCCCCAGAAACCTTTTAACCAACTGTTAACTAAAGAAGAGAGTGTAGGATGCATGATTCTCTATCCCTCCTATTGCACTAATGAAGACATCCAAAGCCTAGTTTCATAGCACAGATCCCCACACACCCAGCATCCTCTTATTCTCCGCAAACCTTCAAACAGGCCCCCCACCCCCACCTTGCCTGACTCAGCATCAGTCCCAGCCGCACACACAGACCTGCATTTTGCTTCCACTCCCACAGAGGCAGTACAGGGCTCAGACTCCTCAGATAACGGGCTCTGATGTATGTGTGATAGCTGTACGATATCCGTCACCTCAGTCTGGGCGCCCTCCTCCACAGGTTGTTCTTTACTGTCTAGAGAGAGAGAGAGAGAGAAAAAAAAAAAGCATTCTGCATTATTTTGTTGTTTAAAACCTCACTGAAAGCAATCTCTCTCTGTGCTGGTGAGAGAGATGGTTAGTCTCTGGCTTCTAGCATTTCAGTTTTAATAGTAAACTATTCTGCATAGCATTTCACTTCAATATCCAATACATTCTTATTATATGGGCCGGATTCAAATCTTAACGCGTCCCCTATCTCCCATCTAAAGAGATGGATAGAGGGCCGATATTCAAATGTCCCCCGTTATCAACCCTATCACGTCCAGTACAGTCGGGTTTAGGCGCGCAAAGCACCTAAACCAGACTAAACTAATGGGCGCGATCGTGAAAAGACCCGTTTGGGTGCTCAAACGGGTCTCTTTACACGCATTTCAGCTTGCTAACTCCGGGGGTAGCAAACTGAAATGAACTTGTCACGCCCATCGGCAGTAACATTAGAATACTGACAGCGGGCACGATAGCGGGAGAGAGGGCCATCTAACATTTTAATCCGGCCCTATATATTTATTACCAGTTATTTATATAATGCACACATTTTGTAGTGCTGTTACAATTAATATTTAGCCATTCACATCAGTCCCTGGCCCAGTGGAGCTTACATTCTAGATCAAAATCCACACATACATAAATACACATTAGGGTTACATTTCTGTCGAAAGCCAATCAACCTACCAGTATATTATTGGATTATGGGTGGACACTGAAGTACCTGGAGGAAACCCACGCATTTATGGCGAGAATATACAAACTCCACACAGTTAAGGCCATGGTGGGAATCAAGCTTAAGACATCACTGCTGTGAGGCAGCAATGTGAACCATTACAACAACCATGCTGTGCAATGCTACAGACTTCTGCTCATTCACCCAGATTTTGTATTTAAACATCTGTGCCTACACTTTCTGCCCGTACGCTAGTTCAGAAATGGTGCGCTTTGCAATTGTGGGCTACGCAGAATTGCACACACACATGAATACACCTGTTATCATATGGAGCATTTGTATAAAGGATGGGGCAGGTGGCAAGTGCACATCGATGATGAGGGTATGATAGGGCAGGTGGCAAGAGCTCACTGATAATGACGGAGGGTATGATACGGCAGGAGCACACGGATAATGACAGAGGATAGGATAGGGCAGGTGTGCACTGATAATGATGTAGGGTATGATAGGGAAGGTGCGTGATGATGACAGAGAGGGTAGGATATGGCAGGTGGCAAGTGTGCACTGATAATGACGGAGGGAATGATAGGCCAGATGTGCACAGATAACGATGGAGGGGATGATACATAGTGTTCTCTCTAGAAACTCTAGAGGGCAGGGCGCTGGACTGCGGGGCATATGTGTGTGCACCTGAAAAGGGGGCGAGGCAATGTAACAACATTAAAGTGGGTGGTGCAGCCCACAGACGTTACTACAGGGGGCGTGGGCGACTGGCGGCGTCACTGTTAGGGGCGTGCCCAGCACCTACGGAGGCGCTGGGCTTCCCCCAAGCTCTCTCCCATAGCGTGAATGGATGCTGTCGTATTACACGCTGGGAGGGCAGGAAGCGGACGGCTGTTTTAGCCAATTAAATTTACTGGAGGCTGATGCTGCGGGTGTGAGCGCGCTCACACACCGCGGAGCTGGATGAAAATGGCCACCACACTGATACTCCCCAGCGTCCTCTTTTATAGGGTCATGTACACAGAGGAGGGCTGGGTTTGCCTTGGCGGGAGAGGCAAACCCAGCCCTCCTCATCTCACCAGATCCCCAGCAGCCAATGGTATTGCTGAGAGCTGTCCGCGCGACAAGCCTAAGGCAGCTGTGGGGAGGAGTGACAGCGCTGCGTGGCAGTGAGTAAGGCAGTCCTTTGATAATCAGCAGGGTGGGCACAAACGGGCAGTGCACATTCTGTCACTCAGAAAAGGAGCAGGGCGCAGTGCCCTGCGAAAGAAGGCTAGCGTGAATGCTAATACAGCAGGTGCGTACTAATAATAATGGAGGGTATGATAGGACAGGTGTGCACTGATAAAGATGGAGGAGATGATACAGCAGGTGCATACTGATAATAATAAGAATTTACTTACCGATAATTCTATTTCTCGGAGTCCGTAGTGGATGCTGGGGTTCCTGAAAGGACCATGGGGAATAGCGGCTCCGCAGGAGACAGGGCACAAAAGTAAAGCTTTCCGATCAGGTGGTGTGCACTGGCTCCTCCCCCTATGACCCTCCTCCAAGCCAGTTAGGTACTGTGCCCGGACGAGCGTACACAATAAGGGAGGAATTTTGAATCCCGGGTAAGACTCATACCAGCCACACCAATCACACCGTACAACTTGTGATCTAAACCCAGTTAACAGTATGATAACAGCGGAGCCTCTGAAAAGATGGCTCACAACAATAATAACCCGATTTTTGTAACTATGTACAAGTATTGCAGATAATCCGCACTTGGGATGGGCGCCCAGCATCCACTACGGACTCCGAGAAATAGAATTATCGGTAAGTAAATTCTTATTTTCTCTATCGTCCTAGTGGATGCTGGGGTTCCTGAAAGGACCATGGGGATTATACCAAAGCTCCCAAACGGGCGGGAGAGTGCGGATGACTCTGCAGCACCGAATGAGAGAACTCCAGGTCCTCCTTAGCCAGGGTATCAAATTTGTAGAATTTAGCAAACGTGTTTGCCCCTGACCAAGTAGCTGCTCGGCAAAGTTGTAAAGCCGAGACCCCTCGGGCAGCCGCCCAAGATGAGCCCACCTTCCTTGTGGAATGGGCATTTACATATTTTGGCTGTGGCAGGCCTGCCACAGAATGTGCAAGCTGAATTGTATTACACATCCAACTAGCAATAGTCTGCTTAGAAGCAAGAGCACCCAGTTTGTTGGGTGCATACAGGATAACAGCAAGTCAGTTTTCCTGACTCCAGCCGTCCTGGAACATATTTTCAGGGCCCTGACAACATCTAGCAACTTGGAGTCCTCCAAGTCCCTAGTAGGTGCAAGGCACCACAATAAGCTGGTTCAGGTGAAACACTGACACCACCTTAGGGAGAGAACTGGGGACGAGTCCGCAGCTCTGCCCTGTCCGAATGGACAAACAGATATGGGCTTTTTTGAGAAAAAACCACCAATTTGACACTCGCCTGGTCCAGGCCAGGGCCAAGAGCATGGTCACTTTTCATGTGAGATGCTTCAAATCCACAGATTTGACTGGTTTTAAACCAATGTGATTTGAGGAATCCCAGAACTACGTTGAGATCCCACAGTGCCACTGGAGGCACAAAAGGGGGTTGTATATGCAATACTCCCTTGACAAACTTCTGGACTTCAGGAACTGAAGCCAATTCTTTCTGGAAGAAAATCGACAGGGCCGAAATTTGAACCTTAATGGACCCCAATTTGAGGCCCATAGACACTCCTGTTTGCAGGAAATGCAGGAAACGACCGAGTTGAAATTTCTTTGTGGGGCCTTCCTGGCCTCACACCACGCAACATATTTTCGCCACATGTGGTGATAATGTTGTGCGGTCACCTCCTTTCTGGCTTTGACCAGGGTAGGAATGACCTCTTCCGGAATGCCTTTTTCCCTTAGGATCCGGCTTTCCACCGCCATGCCGACAAACGCAGCTGCGGTAAGTCTTGGAACAGACATGGTACTTGCTGAAGCAAGTCGCTTCTTAGCGGCAGAGGCCATAAGACCTCTGTAAGCATCTCTTGAAGTTCCGGGTACCAAGTCCTTCTTGGCCAATCCGGAGCCATGAGTATAGTTCTTACTCCTCTACGTCTTATAATTCTCAGCACCTTAGGTATGAGAAGCAGAGGAGGGAACACATACACCGACTGGTACACCCACGGTGTTACCAGAACGTCCACAGCTATTGCCTGAGGGTCTCTTGACCTGGCGCAATACCTGTCCCGTTTTTTGTTCAGACGGGACGCCATCATGTCCACCTTTGGTATTTCCCAACGGTTTACAATCATGTGGAAAAAACTTCCCGATGAAGTTTCCACTCTCCCGGGTGGAGGTCGTGCCTGCTGAGGAAGTCTGCTTCCCAGTTTCCATTCCCGGGATGAAACACTGCTGACAGTGCTATCACATGATTTTCCGCCCAGCGAAAAGTCCTTGCAGTTTTTGCCATTGCCCTCCTGCTTCTTGTGTCGCCCTGTCTGTTTACGTGAGCGACTGCCGTGATGTTTTTCCCACTGGATCAATACCGGCTGACCTTGAAGCAGAGGTCTTGCTAAGCTTAGAGCATTATAAATTTACCCTTAGCTCCAGTATATTTATGTGGAGAAAAGTCTCCAGACTTGATCACACTCCCTGGAAATTTTTTCCTTGTGTGACTGCTCCCCAGCCTCTCGGGCTGGGCTCCGTGGTCACCAGCATCCAATCCTGAATGCCGAATCTGCGGCCCTCTAGAAGATGAGCACTCTATAACCACCACAGGAGAGACACCCTTGTCCTTGGATATAGGGTTATCCGCTGATGCATCTGAAGATGCGATCCGGACCATTTGTCCAGCAGATCCCACTGAAAAGTTCTTGCGTGAAATCTGCCGAATGGAATTGCTTCGTAGGAAGCCACCATTTTTACCAGGACCCTTGTGCAATGATGCACTGTGTTTAGGAGGTTCCTGACTAGCTCGGATAACTCCCTGGCTTTCTCTACCGGGAGAAACACCTTTTTCTGGACTGTGTCCAGAATCATCCCTAGGCACAGCAGACGTGTCGTCGGGATCAGCTGCGATTTTGGAATATTTAGAATCCACCCGTGCTGTTGTAGCAGTATCCGAGATAGTGCTACTCCGACCTCCAACTGTTCCCTGGACTATGCCCTTATCAGGAGATCGTCCAAGTAAGGGATAATTAAGACGCCTTTTCTTCGAAGAAGAATCATCATTTCGGCCATTACCTTGGTAAAGACCCGGGGTGCCGTGGACAATCCAAACGGCAGCGTCTGAAACTGATAGTGACAGTTCTGCACCACGAACCTGAGGTACCCTTAGTGAGAAGGGCAAATTTGGGACATACAGGTAAGCATCCCTGATGTCCCGGGACACTATATAGTCCCCTTCTTCCTGGTTCGTTATCACTGCTCTGAGTGACTCCATCTTGATTTGAACCTTTGTAAGTGTTCAAAAAATTTTTTAGAATAAGTCTCACCTAGCCTTCTGGCTTCAGTACCACAATATAGTGTGGAATAATACCCCTTTTCTTGTAGTAGGAGGGGTAATTTAATTATCACCTGCTGGGAATACAGCTTGTGAATTTTTTCCCATACTGCCTCCTTGTCGGAGGGAGACCTTGGTAAAGCAGACTTCAGGAGCCTGCGAAGGGGAAACGTCTCGACATTCCAATCTGTACCCCTGGGATACTACTTGTAGGATCCAGGGGTCCTGTACGGTCTCAGCGCCATGCTGAGAACTTGTCAGAAGCGGTGGAACGCTTCTGTTCCTGGGAATGGGCTGCCTGCTGCAGTCTTCTTCCCTTTCCTCTATCCCTGGGCAGATATGATCTTATAGGGACGAAAGGACTGAGGCTGAAAAGACGGTGTCTTTTTCTGCAGAGATGTGACTTAGGGTAAAAACGGTGGATTTTCCAGCAGTTGCCGTGGCCACCAGGTCCGATGGACCGACCCCAAATAACTCCTCTTCCTTTATACGGCAATACACCTTTGTGCCGTTTGGAATCTGCATCACCTGACCACTGTCGTGTCCATAACATCTTCTGGCAGTTATGGACATCGCATTTACTCTTGATGCCAGAGTGCAAATATCCCTCTGTGCATCTCGCATATATAGAAATGCATCCTTTAAATGCTCTATAGTCAATAAAATACTGTCCCTGTCAAGGGTATCAATATTTTTAGTCAGGGAATCCGACCAAGCCACCCCAGCTCTGCACATCCAGGCTGAGGCGATCGCTGGTCGCAGTATAACACCAGTATGTGTGTATATACTTTTTATGATATTTTCCAGCCTCCTGTCAGCTGGTCCTTGAGGACGGCCCTATCTATAGACGGTACCGCCACTTGTTTTGATAAGCGTGTGAGCGCCTTATCCACCCTAAGGGGTGTTTCCCAACGCGCCCTAACTTCTGGCGGGAAAGGGTATACCGCCCATAATTTTCTATCGGGGGGAACCCACGCATCATCACACACTTTATTTAATTTATCTGATTCAGGAAAAACTATGGTAGTTTTTTCACATCCCACATAATACCCTCTTTTGTGGTACTTGTAGTATCAGAAATATGTAACACCTCCTTCATTGCCTTTAACGTGTGGCCCTAATAAGGAATACGTTTGTTTATTCACCGTCGACACTGGATTCAGTGTCCTGTCTGTCTGTGTCGACCGACTAAAGTAAACGGGCGTTTTAAAACCCCTGACGGTGTTTTTGAGACGTCTGGACCGGTACTAATTGTTTGTCGGCCGTCTCATGTCGTCAACCGACCTTGCAGCGTGTTGACATTATCACGTAATTCCCTAAATAAGCCATCCATTCCGGTGTCGACTCCCTAGAGAGTGACATCACCATTACAGGCAATTGCTCCGCCTCCTCACCAACATCGTCCTCCTACATGTCGACACACACGTACCGACACACAGCACACACACAGGGAATGCTCTGATAGAGGACAGGACCCACTAGCCCTTTGGAGAGACAGAGGGAGAGTTTGCCAGCACACACCAAAAACGCTATAATTATATAGGGACAACCTTATATAAGTGTTTTCCCTTATAGCATCTTTTTTATATATTTCTAACGCCAAATTAGTGCCCCCCCTCTCTGTTTTAACCCTGTTTCTGTAGTGCAGTGCAGGGGAGAGCCTGGGAGCCTTCCCTCCAGCCTTTCTGTGAGGGAAAATGGCGCTGTGTGCTGAGGAGATAGGCCCCGCCCCTTTTTCGGCGGCCTCGTCTCCCGCTCTTAACGGATTCTGGCAGGGGTTAAATATCTCCATATAGCCTCCGGAGGCTATATGTGAGGTATTTTTAGCCAAAATAGGTATTCATTTGCCTCCCAGGGCGCCCCCCTCCCAGCGCCCTGCACCCTCAGTGACTGCCGTGTGAAGTGTGCTGAGAGGAAAATGGCGCACAGCTGCAGTGCTGTGCGCTACCTTTAGAAGACTGAGGAGTCTTCTGCCGCCGATTCTGGACCTCTTCTTACTTCAGCATCTGCAAGGGGGCCGGCGGCAAGGCTCCGGTGACCATCCAGGCTGTACCTGTGATCGTCCCTCTGGAGCTGATGTCCAGTAGCCAAGAAGCCAATCCATCCTGCACGCAGGTGAGTTCACTTCTTCTCCCCTAAGTCCCTCGTTGCAGTGATCCTGTTGCCAGCAGGACTCACTGTAAAATAAAAAACCTAAGCTAAACTTTTCTAAGCAGCTCTTTAGGAGAGCCACCTAGATTGCACCCTTCTCGGCCGGGCACAAAAATCTAACTGGCTTGGAGGAGGGTCATAGGGGGAGGAGCCAGTGCACACCACCTGATCGGAAAGCTTTACTTTTGTGCCCTGTCTCCTGCGGAGCCGCTATTCCCCATGGTCCTTTCGGGAACCCCAGCATCCACTAGGACGATAGAGAAAATGGAGGGTATGATAGGACAGGTGTGCACTGATAAAGATGGAGGAGATGATACAGCAGGTGCATACTGATCATAATGGAGGGTATGATAGGACAGGTGTGCACTGATAAAGATGGAGGAGATGATACAGCAGGTGCATACTGATAATAATGGAGGGTATGATAGGACAGGTGTGCACTGATAAAGATGGAGGAGATGATACAGCAGGTGCATACTGATAATAATGGAGGGTATGATAGGACAGGTGTGCACTGATAAAGATGGAGGAGATGATACAGCAGGTGCATACTGATAATAATGGAGGGTATGATAGGACAGGTGTGCACTGATAAAGATGGAGGAGATGATACAGCAGGTGCATACTGATAATAATGGAGGGTATGATAGGACAGGTGTGCACTGATAAAGATGGATGAGATGATACAGCAGGTGCATACTGATAATAATGGAGGGTATGATAGGGTAGGTGCACACTGATAATGACAGCTGGTGTGACGGGGCTTTTTTTCCCATCAGTCTTTTCTCACCTTCATACCTCTGTACCCCCGTTTCTTCCATCTGTCTCACCTTTGTACCTCATTTCCGCCTACCCCCTGCATCTCCCTCATTTGCCTCCCGCCCCCCCCCCAACCCTGTCTGCTTCTCATCTGTCATTCAAGCCACCATCTGCTAATGTTTTTCATCTTAAACACCTTTAACCAGTTTGTTCCCCAACTCCATCTTCTTTCTCATCTGTCCACACTCTTCCATATTTATTCCTTCTGCCGAAGTCTTGCTCATCTGTCTCACCTGTAACACCACACATCTCTCTCATCACCCCCCCCCCCCCCCCAGCCGACCATTTATCTCTCATCATCATCCCCCCCCCCCCCCCCCCTCTCCCTGTGTCTCTTTCTCATCTCTGTCCCCTACCTACACATTCTGTCTCTCTCTCATTGGCAAGGTGTGAAAAAAAAAAACATGAGTTAAAATGTATGTATGTATGTATGTATGTATGTATGTATATATATATATATATATATATATATATATATATATATATATATAGAGAGAGAGAGAGAGAGAGAGAGAGAGAGAGAGAGAGAGTGTGTGTGTGTGTGTGTGTGAGAGAGTATATATACACACACATATATATATATATATATACATACATACATACATACATACATACATACACACATACACTGCTCAAAAAAATAAAGGGAACACTAAAATAACACATCCTAGATCTGAATGAATGAAATATTCTTATTAAATACTTTGTTCTTTACATAGTTGAATGTGCTGACAACAAAATCACACAAAAATTTTATCAATGGAAATCAAATTTATTAACCCATGGAGGTCTGGATTTGGAGTCACCCTCAAAATTAAAGTGGAAAAACACACTACAGGCTGATCCAACTTTGATGTAATGCCCTTAAAACAAGTCAAAATGAGGCTCAGTAGTGTGTGTGGCCGTATACACGGTAATTAAAAACTAGGGCAATACTGTCCTACACTAAATGTGGTAAAAAAACCAAGTTGTAAAACTTGTCACGATGAATTAGAATTAACTGAAAACTTTCATAATAGGATTTTAATACCTACCGGGAAATCCTTTTCTCCTAGTCTGTAGAGGATTCTGGGGTCCACTTCAGAACCATGGGGTATAGACGGTTCCGCAGGAGCCATGGGCACTTTAAGACTTTTCAAGGGTGTGAACTGGCTACTCCCTCTATGCCCCTCCTCCAGACCTCAGTTATAGGAACTGTGCCCAGGGAGACGGACATTTCGAGGAAAACATTTACTTTTATACGAATGATGAGATTCCTACCAGCTCCCACCTCAACCATGGCGCACAACATGGCATTCAGCATGACACACGCCAACAGGCATGAACCATTTACAGCAACATGCTGAAAACAAATGAAACACAACTTGTGTAACTATAAAGAACAAACTGCAGGTAAAGTACGCACTGGGTCGGGTGCCCAGCATCCTCTACGGACTAGGAGAAAAGGATTTACCGGTAGGTATTAAAATCCTATTTTCTCATACGTCCTAGAGGATGCTGGGGTCCACTTCAGTACCATGGAGTTATACCAAAGCTCCAGTACGGGCAGGAGTGCGGATGACCCTGCAGTACAGATTGACCGAACTTGAGGTCCTCATCGGACAAGGTGTCAAACTTATAAAATTTAGCAAATGTGTTTGACCCTGACCAAGTAGCTGCTCTGCAAAGCCGCCCAGGATGAGCCCACTTTCCTAGTAGAATGGGCCTTCACCGACTTCGGTACCAGCAAGCCTGCCGTAGAATGAGTGTGCTGAATTGTCCCTCTGATCCAGCGCGCAGAAGTCTGCTTAGAAGCAGGACACCCAATCTTGTTGGGAGCATACAGGACTAACAGAGCCTCTATTTTCCATAATCGAGCTGTTCTTGCGACATAAATCTTCAAAGCTCTAACCACATCTAGAGACTGTAACTCAGTGAAAGTGTCAGTAGCTACTGGCACCACAATAGGTTGGTTTATGTGGAAGGACGAAACCACCTTTGGAAGAAATGGTTGACGAGTTCTTAACTCTGCCCTATCTTCATGAAAGATCAGGTAGGGGCTCTTGTGAGACAAGGCCCCCAACTCAGACACCCGCCTTGCGGATGCCAAGGCCAAAAGCATCACCACTTTCCAAGTGAGAAACTTAAATTCTATCTCCTGCAGAGGTTCAAACCAATCTGATTGAAGGAACTGCAACACCACATTAAGGTACTATGGTGCCACTGGAGGCACAAATGGAGGCTGGATGTGCAAAATCCCTTTCACGAACATCTGAACTTCTGGAAAGGAGGCCAATTGTTTTTGAAAGAAAACTGATAAGGCCGGAATCTGGACCTTGATTGACCCCAATCTAAGGCCCGCATCCACACCAGCCTGCAGAAAATGGAGAAAACGTCCCAACTCAAACTCTTCCGTAGGAGCCTTCTTGGATTCACACCAAGACACATATTTTCTCCAAATACGATGGTAATGTTTAGACGTTACTCCTTTCCTGGCCTGAATAAGAGTGGGGATGACTTCCTTGGGAATACCCTTTCGGGCTAGGATCCGATGCTCAACAGCCATGCCGTCAAACGTAGCCGCGGTAAGTCTTGATACACACACGGCCCCTGCTGTAGTAGGGCCTCTCAAGGAGGAAGAGGCCGAGGATCTTCTATGAGATACTCCTGAAGATCTGGATACCAAGCCCTCCTCGGCCAGTCTGGGGCAATGAAGATTGCTCAAACTCTTGTTGTTCTTATTATTTTGAGAACTTTTGGAATCAGTGGAAGTGGAGGGAAAACATATACAGACCAAAACACCCACTGGGTCACCACTGCATCCACTGCTATTGCTTGAGGGTCTCTCGACCTGGAACAATATCTCTGAAGCTTCTTGTTTAGACGAGATGCCATCATGTCTACATGAGGAACTCCCCAAAGACTTGTCACCTCTGCGAAGACTTCTTGGTGGAGGCCCCACTCTCCTGGATGGAGATCATGTCTGCTGAGGAAGTCTGCTTCCCAGTTGTCCACTCCCGGAATGAAAATTGCTGACAGAGCTCTAACATGTCTTTCTGCCCAGAGGAGAATCCTGGTCACCGCTGCCATTGCCGCTCTGCTTTTCGTTCCGCCTTGCCTGTTTATGTACGCGACTGCTGCATTGTCCGACTGGATCTGCACGGGATCTTGAAGAAGATGTACCACTTGTAGAAGACCGTTGTAAATGGCTCTCAATTCCAGAACGTTTATGTGAAGGCAGGCTTCCTGACTTGACCATTTTCCTTGGAAGCTTTCGCCCTGTGTGACAGTTCCTCAGCCTCGGAAACTTGCATCCGTGGTTATTAGGACCCAGTCGTGAATCCCAAACCTGCGTCCATCTAGTAGGTGAGAACTGTGTAGCCACCACAGGAGCGAAATCCTGGCTTTGGGAGACAGGATTATTTTCCGGTGCATGTGTAGGTGGGATCCGGACCACTTGTACAACAGGTCCCACTGGATACTCTGGCATGAAATCGGCCAAACTGTATGGCCTCGTAGGCCGCTACCATTTTCCCCAACAACCGAATGCATTGATGGATCGACACGCTTGTTGGTTTCAATATTTGTTTGACCATTTTCTGGATTTCCAGAGCCTTTTCCACTGGAAGAAATACTCTCCGTACTTCTGTGTCCAGAATCATCCCTAAAAAGGACAATCTTGTCGTCGGTTCCAACTGCGACTTTGGAAAATTCATGATCCAACCGTGTTGTTGGGAGTATTGACAGGGAGAGTGCGATGTTCTGCACCAACTGTTCCCTGAATCTCGCTTTTATCAGGAGATCGTCCAGATAAGGAATTATATTGACTCCTTTTTGACGAAGGAGGACCATCATCTCCGCCATCACCTTCGTGAATACCCTCGGTGCCGTGGAGAGTCCGAACGGCAACATCTGGAACTGGTAATGGCAATCCTGTACTGCGAATCTCAGATAAGCTTGGTGAGAAGGATAAATGGGAACATGCAAGTAGGCATCTTTTATGTCTACCGACACCATGAAGTCCCCCTCTTCCAGACTGGAAATCACTACCCTCAGGGATTCCATCTTGAACTTGAACCTTTTCAGGTAGAGATTCAGATTTTTCAGGTTTAAAATTGGTCTGACCGAGCTGTCCGGCTTCGGAACTACGAAGAGGCTTGAATAAAAAACCTTCTCCTTACTGTGCTATGGGTACCAGGACAATGACCTGATCCTGACATAATTTTTGAATTGCCGTTGTTACTGCCTCTCTTCCCGGAAGAGAAGCTGGCAAGGTCGATTTGAAAAATCGGCATGGGGGGACATCTTGAAACTCTAGTTTGTACCCATGGGACACTATTTGTAAGACCCACTGGTCCAGGCCAGATTGAATCCAGATTTGGCTGAAAAGTTTCAGACGTGCTCCCACCCGAGCAGACTCCCGCAAGGGAGCCCCAGCGTTATGCTGCAGATTTGGCAGAAGCAGGGGTGGACTTCTGCTCCTGCGATCCGGGAGACGCTGCGGATTTCTTTCCTTTCCCCTTCCCCTACCTGCAAAGACGGGGGAACCTTTGGCCTTTTAGTATTTGTTGGGCCGAAAGGACTGTATGCGAGAGTGATGTGTCTTTTTCGCCGGTGTAGGAGCATAAGGCAAGAATGTCGACTTACCTGCGGTAGCCGCCGAGACTAACGCATCCAGCCCATCACCAAACAAGGCCTCACCTTTATACGGGAGAGCCTCCATATCTCTTGGAATCTGCATCAGCATTCCACTGGCGAATCCACAACGCCCTCCGAGCAGATACTGCCATGGTAGCGGTTCTTGATCCCAAGAGACCAATATATTTCATGGTTTCTAGTACGTACGCAGCAGCGTCTTTGATATGACCTAACGTTAGGAGTATCTCGTCTCCATCTATTGTGTCAATGTCTAATGACAAGTTTTCTGACCACTTTTCAATAGCACTACTCCCCCACGCACAGACAATGGTAGGCCTGAGTAGTGTCCCATTGGCCACATCAATAGATCACCTCACTCACTTGCGGTCTGTCGGCTCCTTAAATGAAGCCATTCCAGGCGCAGGGAGAAACACCTTTTCTCTTTTATGACAGGGCCCTGTCTAAAATGCGGGGTGACTCCCACCTTTTGGAAAAAGGTAAGCTGCCTGAATTCCTTTTGGGAATCTGAAATTTCTTTTCAGGTTAAATCAGACTCCCTCCGAGAGACTGTTCCTGAGGTGGAGGGAAAATAACATTACTTCTTTACTAAAGTAAACCCTCTCCTTGTGGTAAAAGAGAGGCTTCGTAACTTCTAACACCACCTTTATAGCTAAAACATGTTTTGAATGCTTTTTTTTTTGCTAATTTAGGACCTATTCCCCTGGAATCACTACTGTCGAAACAGGAAACAGAGTCCATGTCGGTATCAGTTTGTACTTGCAAATTTGTATGTGACCCAGAGGGGTCCCTGTGGATGAAAGGCAGAACTATTAAAAATCACATCTTCAACAGATTCTATTCAGTTTTCTGTATGAGATTCAGTAGTGATTCACACTATCATGTAACCTTTCACCCAGTCAGGCTCTTGGTGTCATATTACACCTCTGTGTCTCTAACATGTCTTCCTCAGAGGAAGAGATTCCCTGCCACAGACATGTCACACACGTGCTCAACCACACCACAGACACTCCGGGACTAATAGGGGACAGACCCACAGTAAAATCTGTCAGAGGGACACAGACAGGATTTGCCAGTTCACAACCCAGCGCCAGCAACACAATGTCTGTGAACACAAAATGCCCACTGACATGCAGCGCTTTTACAATGCTAATCACACAATTATATAGCACCAAATTCACTGTGCCCCCCCCCCCCCCACCCATTTTGCACCCTGATACTTGTTCAGTAGTGGAGGAGGACCAGCGTTGTCTCTGCAGCCTGAGGAGAGAGAGAAAATGGCGCTGAGCAGTGTGCTGGCTGACTGAGGAGGAAGCTCCACTCTTCAATGGTGTGTTTCTCCTCAGCTTTTATGAGGTAATTTTTTATACTGGCGGGGGTAGGACTGTGCCTCAGCAACTTATACCCCTTATTTATGCCAGTTTCAATAGGTTTCATGCTGCACAGGGCACGAGCGCCCTGCAGTGCCTGTGTATGTGTGGGCAACATGGCGCGCTGCACTCCCGCCAGCCGCGCAGTACCTTTAGCCGTCACTTTACTTGATTGAAGATCTGTCTTCTAACAATCACCTGTCTTCTGACTTCTGGCTCTGTGAGGGGGGTGACTGCGTGCTGTGGGAGTGAGCATCTAGGCACGGCTAGCGTTCAGTTCCTTTCAGGAGCTAATGGTGTCCTGTCAGACAGAAGCAGACCCATGAAACTCTTCAGGAAGTTGGTTCCTACTTCTGCCCCCTCAGTCCCATGAAGCAGGGAGACTGTTGTCAGCAGTTCTCCCTGAAAATAAAAAACCTAACATAAGTCTTTTCAGAGAAACTCTGTAGAGCTCCTCTGGAGTGCATCCAGTCTGCCTGGGCCCATTTCTACTGAGGTCTGGAGGAGGGGCATAGAGGGAGGAGCCAGTTCACATCCTTGAAAAGTTTGTGCCCATGGCTCCTGCGGAACAGTCTATACCCCATGGTACTTAAGTGGACCCCAGCATCCTATAGGACGTATGAGAAATTAAAATTAATTTTAAATTGGGTATGGGATCCCGGCGCTGAGAATGCAGCATTCCAACAGCCACAATGCCGACATGTGTAGGGTAAGTATGCTAACCTTGTCCCCTCACTCCCCCTAACCCTCCTTTCCCGAAGCCTAACCCTAACACGCCCCCACACATACACACAGCCTAACCCTAACCTACCCCTGATACTTACCTTAAGGATGTCAGCTGTTGGGATTACATCTCCTACTGTGAAATGTAAGTATGTGAAGAAGTCTATGAGTAATATAAAAGCACCAGATGCTTTTACACAAAACTGGAAGGGTTATGGTAGTTACACACTAGTAGATGAGGACACGCTGACGTAGATAATGTGTGTCAAAAGGCAAAGCAGGTCAATAGCATAATGCAAGTATATATTTTTACATTTCTACAAAATAAAAACTAAATTTGAAAACCTTTTTAAATTGCTTTTAATTAGGTCATTACCCATGAGTTTATTACTACACTATCTCATTATAGCCGGACGGCGGTCATAAGGTCGACACTGTCAAAGTCGGAAAAATATCATGCTACACGTTGCCATATATTCACCTCATGCGCGTGCCTGCTGCACGTGCACATTCTCTCCCGTGCGTGCGGATACTCGCAGCTGCGTGATGGCGCCTCCTCGGCCATGCGCTCGAGCGCGTGGTATGTACATTTACGGTAGAGTTTGTGTGCGTCTAGCGGGCGACTCAAACGTTAAATAATAAAACCAAATAGTATGTTTTATAGATAATGTTCCCCTTAATAATGACTAAGTTTGTTTAATGTAACTGGTCGCTGGACAGAGAAATTCCTCTTTGCATGATATGAAGGGTCAGACAGGGTTTGAGCAGTGGTGTTTGTTACCTAACTAAAGAACATTTTAGTAGAAACAATCCGGTGCTGGTTAGGTAAAGATTAATCGCTCCTGCGTATAGTTATGTCTATTAGTAGTTTCTGGACATTTACTATATTTGCGGTTCATTATCCATGCGGCGGGAATTCTCAGATTCCCTCCCACCTGAGCAGTTTGATATAGTCACAGCCCACCTGTTCAAACTAACCTATGACCTTTTGTTATGATGCGAGGAGACATTCCTGTGTCCAATGAACAATGAGATTGTAGGTCCCTTTGTAGTATACTGTACGCAGTGTATATAAGGACAGCCAGCCTGGCCAGCTCAGTCTCTTCTCTCCACAAACGGTTTTCATCTTGACTAACTCGGAGCTGGTACCAGAGCTGCGCAGCGATCATTCCCCAGTGTGTGTAAGTTATTCTCTGTAACCATTCTAAATCTGTTAGTATTTGCCATATTCTCTCTCTCTGTTATTGTATAAGATTGTGACGATATTGTATATTTATGTGTAGTTAGCCTGCTTAGATATTGATGTTAGCCTGTAGTGTATGAACTGTTAACGGTTTTAACTTTTACATAGCTAGATATTGTTAGTAAAGGTGTTGGAACCTTAGCAAGGTATTGTGTGTTTATTACATTGCTGAGAGTATTCAGAGTGTCTCAATCGCTCAAGAGGCTTTCATACAATAGAGGTTAATTAGCATTGCATTGTGCTCACATTACAAAACCAAGGTTTACAGTACAAACTCAATCTTTCACTGTGTTGCATACAAGGTTTACTGAGTGTCATCCCGTGAGCGTCTGCGCCGCTCGTGTTCTCCTCGTGGTCACGAGCGTACGCTACGCTAGTAGCGTAGCATTACGGTAGTCGGCCGCCTATAGCGTGCTCGACACCACGCGTTAAGTTGTGAGTGAGCGTGTCGCATGTGCGTCTCGACCACGGCTAAGCGTCTGCTACGCTAAGTGCGTACCCTTACGGTACCCCATACGCCAATTGCGTACTGAGTCTCTTACCCATTTTATAGTGAATGTAATAAGATAAATAGTTAGCTTTATCAACATGAGTTAGGTCGACATACATTGGGTCGACCATCTGGCCGACGAGGTCATTAGGTCGACACGAGTTTTTCACAATTTTTTTGACCTTTTTCCATACTTAACGATCCACGTGGACTACAATTGGGAACGGTAACCTGTACAGAGCACAGCTGTAGCGGAGTGAGGCACCTTGCCCGAAGCATGGCGAGCGAAGAGAGCCATGCGAGGGGTTACTGTGCACTAATTGGGGTTCCCTGTCACTTTTCCAACAAAACGACCCCAAAAAAAAAGTATAAAAAAAAAAACACAACTCATGTCGACCTAGCACAGGTCGACCTAATGACCATGTCAACCTAATGCATGTCGACCAAACGTGGTCGACCCAATGTATGTCAACCTAACTCATGTCAACCTAACAAACCACACATATAAATAGCCATGTGTTGAAGATCTCACAACAGCAGATTAAGACATCAGGCCTGATCTGACCATCATTACAATGCTCCTATCTATCTTTCACTCATTTTTGAAGGAAACAAGGTGGCTTATTTCTTATGGATAAGTTATTTTTAAACAGATGGTGCCGCTTTTTTGTAGCATGTTGGAATAAGTTTCTTACATGGGGAAAACAGACACACAGTAGAATCAACTTCTACCCATAATTTACACAATGAATGCAGGGATAACAATGTAACTCGCTTGGGGAGAACACATTTATTGGACCAGGTGCACGATTTAGAAGTGCTAGATTACAGAGCTCTGCAAATCTTGTGTCGCTCCGATAATACTATGCCTATGATAATACTATGCCTATGACATGGGAATCTGCTCCCCAACAGAAAGTTGGGGAGCAGATTCAATTACACGTGAGTTGTGTTGCATGGTCTCTTCTCCCAGATAAAAGTGACCAGAGGTCAGAGTAGAAATCAGCATTACAGTAAGAGCAACTTGGTTCTGCTTGCGGCCCAATATTTGATCATCTCCAAGGAGTTTACCCAGATAAAACTACGCAACACAACCAGCTCCTAATCAAATCTGCTCCTAGATCTTCATGGCCAGCCGGAGATCACACATAGCAATCCACTTCAGAAAATTATTATTACAGTACTATTCATATAGCAGCCGCATACACTAGGACTTTACAACCACTGTAATAAAACAAAACTGGTTAATATCAATGGAAAATGGGTCTGCTGGCAAGTTTACAATCAATGAAAAAGGAAATTGATGCATAATGTGCCACATATTACATATTGGACCAGCCAGATTGCAAACGAACGAGAGCTTTGATGGGGCTATAGATGTTCCAGCCACAAAGCAATTCTGCCTTTTGGGATCAGTAAGCTATTTGAATATAAAGAAATAATACATGTAAGTTTTGTTTTAATGGTGTATAGATAGTAATGGTGCAGAATAACCCAATAATTTCAATAAGGTGGGTTGGATATTGGATAAGCTTGACCAAAAGAGGTCAGTTTTACGTGACTGCACGAAGGTATGGAAAGCACATGGAGAGAATTGTTGTACAAAGTCAGCCATTCTACAGAGTAGGTCTGGTCCAAGAAGTCTTGTAACTATTATGGTAATGACTGTGGATGAGATGTCATAATATGTGACACTTGTCGATAGAGAAGAAGTGCAACATCATGAGACAAGAAAAAAAGATGTCCAGATGTGTCCTCACACATCACTGGTGCAGTCACGCCAAACAGCCCCTCTTGGCACGCTAGGTCAGGACATTACTACCGCTTGAAGTCTTTTTTTGCAAAAAATGCGTCTTCATTGCAATGCTACCAGGACGCACAATACTGTTGTGATTGATTTAATGTGACACTTGTATCTGTGTGCCACTGAGTCTCTGAATCTGTGTATGAAGTGCTATAATGTAGCAGCTTTTTCAGTCACACAGAATATACAATACTTCAGATTAATCAGCACAACCTAGCTGTGTGACCTAGCTGCATAGTACTGCGACTGAGACCCATTTTAGGCAAAACAGTCGCCAGACGTTAGCAAAGTTGTACGGGACCTGGCAGGTCACTCACGCCAGGCAGCTCGCACTGGATGGCATATTGAGGCTAGATGTAGGAGGACGCATCTGTACACGGATGTACTTTTGTTAGTGTTGTATGTGGAGTGAATTGTTGGCAGTGTCAACTACACCAGACAGTCCAAAAATTTAAATAAATGATTAGCGGCCTCTACATTTAGCAGTGATCCAATCAGATGAGTTTTGGGAATGATTAGTGGCCTCTAGATTTAGCAGTGTCGTCTCAGATGAGTTTTGGGAACAGCCTATCTTAAGATGGTACAACAGGTTGTGTTCGGAATGAACTGTATGTGAAGAGTATACACAAGGACATGGGTAATACAGCAAAATAATTTGGGTCACTGTTAGTTTCTTCAACATAGAAGTAATAACCATATATAGTGGAGGAGAGGTCACACATGTCCGATAAGGCTGCAATGTGTAAAGGATACTGAGAACAATGGATTTGTAGGGACAAAGGGTTAAATGGATAGTAGAGAATAGTAGAGAAGAGAAATAGGGTAGAATCTTAATCTTTGTTTTTTAGAAAATAATCCAAAATAATAGAGCAGAATGTATCTTGAGAAAATAAATATAATTTCACAGTTAAAGTCAAACTTTTTCTTGTAGTATGAAGCAAAATTCTTGGACAAAGATGGTGGTTTGAGAAGCCAGCGCGGAAGGGTTAAGGGAAGTACACACTAAGCAATTTTAGCCTAAAAAATAAACAATAACGACATGTCGTTGGAGTTATTAGGCTTATATTGTCCAGTGTGTATGGGGGTAATATTGGTGACCAATGAACGATACTCGCTCCTGCACGTTGTTCAGCGATCAATAATATTGAGCTGACATGCAGCTCAACCCGTCAATGTCAGGCTAAGCTGCATGTTCGGGAATGCCGGCGGTGACATCACAGAACGTTATCGTTGAACGATAATGTTCAGTGTGTACACACTATATCGTTACTATATCGTTCAACGATATAGTTACCCATTGCCGGCAATTCCCCGCCGCCTAGTGTGTACCCGCCTTTAAGAGAACATTAAAAAGATATTAGCACCTGATATTAGCAACTGAAGGTTTAAGTTGTAGAAGATGGAAATGCAAGATTTACAAGTATTTCTTTTCTTTACTAAAGAGACATTTTAGGTGCAAAGCCTAAGTGGAGGCAGACTGGAAGTACAGGTTGAGTATCCCATATCCAAATATCCGAGATACGGAATATTCCGAAATACGGACTTTTTTGAGTGAGAGTGAGATAGTGAAACTTTTGTTTTTTGATGGCTCAATGTACACAAACTTTGTTTAATACACAATGTTATTAAAAATATTGTATTAAATTACCTTTAGGCTGTGTGTATAAGGTGTATATGAAATATAAATGAATTGTGTGAATGTAGACACACTTTGTTTAATGCACAATGTTATAAAAAATATTGGCTAAAATTACCTTCAGGTTGTGTATATAAGGTGTATATGTAACATAAATGCATTCTGTGCTTAGATTTAGGTCCCATCGCCATGATATCTCATTATGGTATGCAATTATTCCAAAATACGGAAAAATCCCATATCCAAAATATCTCTGGTCCCAAGCATTTTGGATAAGGGATACTCAACCTGTATATTCCTATGGCATTAACTAAAACATTTCAGTAGGAGTTATAAACAGCAGTAATATGTAGTTTACAATTTCTCAATGACATTCTACTTTATGGAAATGTTTTTATGAAGGTGGCACACTTCTTTTTCTATGCCATGGCTAAAATAACGGTAGAGCAAGTTGTAGCCAGGGGGATGCAGAAAGGTAGAAATGTTACAATGACCAGAACTGGAATTTCTGCTGGTAAGAAAAAGCTTAGATGAGCTAGTATGTGAACGGGGTGGAAGAGAGATTGCAGGAGTGCAGGCGATAACCTGAAAGACGAAGTGTGTCAAAGAAAATGAGTCTGGAGAGGACAATGACCATCATTATGAGCTTAAAACTGGGTCCACTGGGAGAAGACTGAACAAGGATGTTAGATGATAGCTTTGAAGTAGAATGTAGTAAACATTTGGGATGTTAACGTCACCAAAAAGGAGATTTATGTTAAGAACTTACCTTTGTTAAATCTCTTTCTGCGAGGTACACTGGGTTCCACAGGGATAACATCGGGGTGTAGAGTTGGATCTTGATCCGAGGCATCAACAGGCAAAAAACTTTCACTGTTCCCAAAAAGCACAGCGCAGCCTCCTCTATAACCCCGCCTCCGTGCACAGGAGCTCAGTTTTGTTAACCAGTCCAATGCAGTAGCAGGTAAAAGACGACAACCGTTAGTAGCCACATATACCACATTCTCGCGACAGGAGAAGGTACCAGCGGCTAATGCCATACAAACCCAAAGAAGCTAAGTGCGGCAGGGTGGGCACCCTGTGGAACCCAGTGTACCTCGCAGAAAGAGATTTAACAAAGGTAAGTTCTTACCATAAATCTCCTTTTCCGCAGCGGGGTACACTGGGGTTCCACAGGGATAACATCGGGGATGTCCTAAAGCTGTTCCTCATGGGAGGGGACCCACTGTAGCGGGCACAAGAACCGGGAAGTATCAAAGGCATAGAACCTTATGAACGTGTTCACTGAGGACCACATAGCCGCCTTGCACAATTGTTCAAGGGTCGCACCACGGCGGGCCGCCCCAGAAGGTCAAACAGACAGAGTAGAATGGGCTTTGATGGTAGCAGGAGCTAGAAGGCAAGCCTGTACATAAGCATGTGCAATCACTATTCTAATCCATCTGGCCAAGGTCTGCTTATTAGCAGGCCAGCCCCGTTTGTGAAAACCAAAAAGAGGGAATCAGATCTCCTGATGGTGTGTGCACACGGTGAGATAATAAGATTTTAAACCTACTGGTAAATCTATTTCTCCTAGTCCGTAGACCATGGGGTATAGACGGGCTCCGCAGGAGATAGGGCACCTAAAAAGAACTTCGACTATGGGTGTGCACTGGCTCCTCCCTCTATGCCCCTCCTCCAGACCTCAGTTAGAGAACTGTGCCCAGAGGAGATGGACAATACAAGGCAGGATTTAGAAATCCAAGGGCAAGATTCATACCAGCCCACACCAATCATACCATGTAATCTGGATCATACATAACCAGTTAACCGTATGAACAACAACAGTAACGGTCCAAGACCGATGTCAACTGTAACATAACCCTTATATACAAGTCTTGCAGAGTTTCCGCACTGGGACGGGCGCCCAGCATCCTCTACGGACTAGGAGAAATAGATTTACCGGTAGGTTTAAAATCTTATTTTCTCTTACGTCCTAGAGGATGCTGGGGACTCCGTAAGGACCATGGGGTTTATACCAAAGCCGCCACCATTTTTCCCAGAACTCGAGTGCATTGGTGAACCGACACCCTTTTCGGTTTTTAGCAGGTCTCTGACCATGTTCTGGATGTCCTGGGCTCTCTCTATTGGGAGGAAGACCTTCATTTGTTCCGTATCCAGTATCATACCTAGGAACGGCAGTCGAGTTGTCGGAATCAACTGTGATTTAAAATCCAACCGTGTTGTTGGAGCACTCTCAGAGAGAGCGCCACACTGCTCAGCAATTTCTCCCTTGATCTCGCTTTTATCAGGAGATCGTTCAAGTATGGGATAATTGTGACTCCATGCTTGCGCAGGACCACCATCATTTCCGCCATTATCTTGGTGAAAATCCTCGGGGCCGTGGAAAGTCCAAAGGGCAACGTCTGAAATAGGTAATGACAATCCTGTACAGCGAATCTCAGGTATTCCTGATGGGGGGCATATATGGGGACATGAAGATACGCATCCTTTATGTTCAGAGACACCATAAACTCCCCCTCCTCCATGTTGGCTATTATCGCTCTGAGTGATTCCATTTTGAATTTGAATCTTTTTATGTACAGGTTTAGGGATTTCAGATTCAAAATAGGTCTGACCGAACCATCCGGTTTCGGGACCACAAATAGGGTTGAGTAGTAACCTCTTCCCTGCTGGTGCAGGGGAACCTTGATTATCACTTGCTGTATACACAGAGTTTGAATTGCAGCTAACACTACATCCCTTTCCGATGTGGAAGCTGGTAGGGCCGATTTAAAAAATCGGTGCGGGGGCACCTCCTCGAATTCCAGTTTGTACCCCTGGGAAACTATTTCCAACACCCAGGGATTCAGGTCTGATCTGACCCAGGTCTGACTGAAAAGTCGAAGACGTGCCCCCACCGGTGCGGACTCCTTCAGGGGAGCCCCAGCGTCATGCTGTGGGTTTTGGAGCAGCCGGGGAGGACTTTTGGTCCTGGGCACCTGCCGAACCAGGTGCTCTTTAGCCTCTACCCTTACCTCTGGCGAGGAAAGAGGATCTCCGACCTCTTCTGGACTTGTGCGACCGAAAGGACTGCATCTGATAGGGTGTTACTTTCATTTGCTGTTGGGGAATATATGGTAAAAAATTCGATTTACCTGCTGTAGCTGTGGAAACCAGGTCCGTCAGCCCATCCCCAAACAATACCTCACCCTTATAGGGTAGTACTTCCATATGTTTTTTGGAATCCGCATCACCCGTCCATTGGCGAGTCCATAAGGATCTTCTCGCCGAGATAGACATGGCATTGGCCCTAGAAGCTAGCAGTCCAATATCCCCTTGAGCATCCCTCATAAATAAGACTGCGTCTTTAATATGGGCTAGAGTTAAGAATATAGTATCCTTACCCATATTATCAAATTGATCTGTCAGCTCATCTGTCCAAGCTGCTATTGCGCTACACACCCATGCCGACGCAATTGTCGGGCTTAGCACAGCACCCGTATGAGAATAAAGACACTTTAAGGTAGTTTCTTGCCTGCGATCTGCAGGGTCCTTAAGTACCGCTGTGTCAGGAGACGGTAGCGCCACTTTCTTGGACAAGCGCCTCAGGGCCTTGTCCACAGTGGGGGGGTGATTCCCAAATCTCCCTGTCCTGCTTAGGGAAGGGGTATACCATATAAATTCTTTTGGGGATCTGCGGTCTCTTTTCCGGAGTCTCCCAAGCTTTTCCAAAGAAATCATTTAATTCATGAGATGTGGGAAAATTAATAATCTGTTTCTTTTCCTTAAACATGTGTACCCTTGTGTCGGGGACCGAGGGTTCATCCTCAATATGCAACACATCCCTTATTGCCACAATCATACACTGAATGGTTTTAGTCACCCTAGGGTGCAATTTTACTTCATCATAGTCGACACTGGAATCAGAATCCGTGTCGGTAGTAGTGTCTTGTGTTAAGGGACGCTTTTGAGACCCCGACGGGCCCTGTGAGTCGGTCCAATCCGACGATTGACCCCCTGATGTCCCCCCCAATTCAGCCTTATCAAGCCTTTTATGTAAAGATGCCACACTTGCATTCAACATATGCCACATGTCCATCCATTCCGGAGTCGGCACAACCGACGGGGACACCACTCATTTGCTCCACCTCCACCTTGGAGAAGCCTTCCGCTTCAGACATGTCGACACCACGTACCGACACCCCACACACACAGGGATTAACCTACAAGGGGACAAAACCCCAACCAGGCTCTTAGGAGAGACAGAGAGAGAGTATGCCAGCACACACCCAGCGCTTAATAACACTGTGGAAAAATATGACCAGATAGCGCTTTTTTATATAATAGTATTCCAATTCCCACTCACTGCGTCGTCAATGTGCCCCCCTCCTCTTTTTTTCAGCCTGTGTAGTTCAGCAGGGGAGAGACCAGGGAGCCAGCGTTCAGCATGCAGCCTCTGTGGAGAAAATGGCGCTGGTTAGTGCTGAGGATCAAGCCCCGCCCATCCGACGGCGGGCTTCGGTCCCAGTGCTTTTTTTTATTAAAATGGCAGGGGATTCTTGGATTTACTGCCTCCACAGCCTAATCCATCTTAACATGTCCAGAAGTGAGGAATATTGCTGCCCAGGGTGCCCCCCCCCAGCGCCCTGCACCCTTCCGTGCTGCTCTGTGTGTGTATAGTGGGAGCAATGGCGCGCAGCTTACCGCTGCGCACCTTACTTCATGAAGATCTGATGTCTTCTGCCGCCTGATGTGTTCTGCCTTCTCATACTCACCCGGCTTCTATCTTCGGCATCTGAGAGGACGACGGCGGCGCGGCTCCGGGACGAACCCCAGGTGAGACCTGTGTTCCGACACCCTCTGGAGCTAATGGTGTCCAGTAGCCTAGAAACAGAGCCCAACCATAAAGCCAGCCCTGCTTCTCTCTCCTCAGTCCCACGATGCAGGGAGCCTGCTGCCAACAGGACTCCCTGAAAATAAAAAAACCTAACAAAATTCTTTTAAAACAGAAAACTCTGGAGAGCTCTCTGCAGTGTACCCTATCCCCTCTGGGCACAGAATCTAACTGAGGTCTGGAGGAGGGGCATAGAGGGAGGAGCCAGTGCACACCCATAGTCAAAGTTCTTTTTAGGTGCCCTATCTCCTGCGGAGCCCGTCTATACCCCATGGTCCTTACGGAGTCCCCAGCATCCTCTAGGATGTAAGATAAAATAAGAATTTACTTACCGATAATTCTATTTCTCATAGTCCGTAGTGGATGCTGGGACTCCGTAAGGACCATGGGGAATAGCGGCTCCGCAGGAGACTGGGCACAAAAGTAAAAGCTTGAACTAGCTGGTGTGCACTGGCTCCTCCCCCTATGACCCTCCTCCAAGCCTCAGTTAGGATACTGTGCCCGGACGAGCGTACATAATAAGGAAGGATATTGAATCCCGGGTAAGACTCATACCAGCCACACCAATCACACCGTACAACCTGTGATCTGAACCCAGTTAACAGTATGATAAACGAAGGAGCCTCTGAAAAGATGGCTCACAACAATAATAACCCGAATTTTGTAACAATAACTATATACAAGTATTGCAGACAATCCGCACTTGGGATGGGCGCCCAGCATCCACTACGGACTATGAGAAATAGAATTATCGGTAAGTAAATTCTTATTTTCTCTAACGTCCTAAGTGGATGCTGGGACTCCGTAAGGACCATGGGGATTATACCAAAGCTCCCAAACGGGCGGGAGAGTGCGGATGACTCTGCAGCACCGAATGAGAGAACTCCAGGTCCTCCTCAGCCAGGGTATCAAATTTGTAGAATTTAGCAAACGTGTTTGCCCCTGACCAAGTAGCTGCTCGGCAAAGTTGTAAAGCCGAGACCCCTCGGGCAGCCGCCCAAGATGAGCCCACCTTCCTTGTGGAATGGGCTTTTACAGATTTTGGCTGTGGCAGGCCTGCCACAGAATGTGCAAGCTGAATTGTACTACAAATCCAACGAGCAATCGTCTGCTTAGAAGCTGGAGCACCCAGCTTGTTGGGTGCATACAGGATAAACAGCGAGTCAGATTTCCTGACTCCAGCCGTCCTGGAAATATAGATTTTCAGGGCCCTGACTACGTCCAGTAACTTGGAGTCCTCCAAGTCCCTAGTAGCCGCAGGCGTGAAACGCTGAAACCACCTTTGGGAGAAATTGAGGACGAGTCCTCAATTCTGCCCTATCCGTGTGAAAAATCAGGTAAGGGCTTTTATAAGATAAAGCCGCCAATTCTGAGACACGCCTGGCTGAAGCCAGGGCTAACAGCATTACCACCTTCCATGTGAGATATTTTAATTCCACAGTGGTGAGTGGTTCAAACCAATGTGATTTTAGGAACCCCAAAACCACATTGAGATCCCAAGGTGCCACCGGGGGCACAAAAGGAGGCTGTATATGCAGTACCCCTTTGACAAACGTCTGGACTTCAGGCACTGAAGCCAGTTCTTTTTGGAAGAAAATCGACAGGGCCGAAATTTGAACCTTAATGGACCCTAATTTTAGGCCCATAGACAGTCCTGTTTGCAGGAAATGTAGGAAGCGACCCAGTTGAAATTCCTCTGTAGGGGCCTCTTTGGCCTCACACCACGCAACATATTTTCGCCAAATGCGGTGATAATGTTTCGCGGTTACATCCTTCCTGGCCTTTATCAGGGTAGGGATGACTTCTTCTGGAATGCCTTTTTCCTTCAGGATCCGGCGTTCAACCGCCATGCCGTCAAACGCAGCCGCGGTAAGTCTTGGAACAGACAAGGTCCCTGCTGGAGCAGGTCCTTTCTTAGAGGTAGAGGCCACGGGTCCTCCGTGAGCATCTCTTGAAGTTCCGGGTACCAAGTCCTTCTTGGCCAATCCGGAACCACAAGTATAGTTCTTACTCCTCTCCTTTTTATGATTCTCAGTACTTTTGGTATGAGAGGCAGAGGAGGGAACACATACACTGACTGGTACACCCATGGTGTTACCAGAGCGTCCACCGCTATTGCCTGAGGGTCCCTTGACCTGGCGCAATATCTGTCTAGTTTTTTGTTGAGATGGGACGCCATCATGTCCACCTTTGGTTTTTCCCAACGGTTTACCATCTCTTGGAAGACTTCTGGATGAAGTCCCCACTCCCCCGGGTGAAGGTCGTGTCTGCTGAGGAAGTCCGCTTCCCAGTTGTCCACTCCCGGAATGAACACTGCTGACAGTGCTATCACATGATTCTCCGCCCAGCGAAGAATCCTTGCAGCTTCTGCCATCGCCCTCCTGCTTCTCGTGCCGCCCTGTCTGTTTACGTGGGCGACTGACGTGATGTTGTCCGATTGGATCAATACCGCCTGACCCTGAAGCAGGGGTTTTGCTTGACTTAGGGCATTGTAAATGGCCCTTAGTTCCAGAATGTTTATATGAAGAGATGTTTCCATGCTTGACCACAAGCCCTGGAAATTTTGTCCCTGTGTGACTGCTCCCCAGCCTCTCAGGCTGGCATCTGTGGTTACCAGGATCCAATCCTGAATGCCGAATCTGCGGCCCTCTAGTAGATGAGCACTCTGCAGCCACCACAGAAGAGACACCCTTGTCCTTGGAGATAGGGTTATCCGCTGATGCATCTGAAGATGCGATCCGGACCATTTGTCCAGCAGATCCCACTGAAACGTTCTTGCATGGAATCTTCCGAATAGAATCGCTTCGTAAGAAGCCACCATTTTTCCCAGGACCCTCGTGCACTGATGCACTGACACCTGGCCTGGTTTTAGGAGATTCCTGACTAGCTCGGATAACTCCCTGGCCTTCTCCTCAGGGAGAAACACCTTTTTCTGGACTGTGTCCAGAATCATTCCTAGGAACAGGAGACGTGTCGTTGGAATCAGCGGCGATTTTGGAATATTTAGAATCCACCCGTGCTGACGTAACACTAACTGAGATAGTGCTACTCCGACTTCTAACTGTTCCCTGGACCTTGCCCTTATCAGGAGATCGTCCAAGTAAGGGATAATTAAAACGCCTTTTCTTCGAAGAAGAATCATCATTTCGGCCATTACCTTGGTAAAGACCCGAGGTGCCGTGGACAATCCAAACGGCAGCGTCTGAAACTGATAATGACAGTTTTGTACTACAAACCTGAGGTACCCTTGGTGAGAAGGGTAGATTGGGACGTGGATATAAGCATCTTTGATGTCCAGAGACACCATATAGTCCCCTTCTTCCAGGTTTGCCATCACTGCTCTGAGTGACTCCATCTTGAATTTGAACCTCTTTATGTAAGTGTTCAAGGATTTTAGATTTAAAATTGGTCTCACCGAGCCGTCCGGCTTCGGTACCACAAACAGCGTGGAATAATACCCCTTTCACTGTTGTAGGAGAGATACCTTGATTATCACCTGCTGGGAATACAGCTTGTGAATGGCTTCCAAAACTGCCTCCCTGTCGGAGGGAGACTTTGGTAGAGCAGACTTCAGGAACCGGCGAGGGGGAGACGTCTCGAATTCCAGTTTGTACCCCTGTGATACTACCTGCAGAATCCAGGGGTCCACTTGCGAGTGAGCCCACTGCGCGTTGAAATTTTTGAGACGGGCCCCCACCGTGTCCGAGTCCGCTTGTAAAGCCCCAGCGTCATGCTGAAGACTTGGCAGAAGCAGAGGAGGGCTTCTGCTCCTGGGAAGAGGCTGCCTGGTGCAGTCTTTTTCCTCTTCCTCTGCCCCGGGGCAGAAATGAGTGGCCTTTTGCCCGCCTGTACTTATGGGAACGAAAGGACTGAGTTTGAAAAGACGGTGTCTTTTTCTGCTGAGAGGTGACCTGGGGTAAAAAGGTGGACTTTCCGGCCGTTGCCGTGGCCACCAGGTCCGATAGACCGGCCCCAAATAACTCCTCCCCTTTAAACGGCAATACTTCCATATGTCATTTGGAATCCGCATCCCCTGACCACTGTCGCGTCCATAACGCTCTTCTGGCAGAAATGGACATAGCACTCACTCTTGATGCCAGGGTGCAAATATTCCTCACGCATATATAGTAATGCATCCTTCAAATGCTCTATAGTTAGTAATATACTGTCCCTATCCAGGGTATCAATATTTTCAGTCAGGGAATCCGACCACGCCACTCCAGCACTGCACATCCAGGCTGATGCGATTGCTGGTCGCAGTATAACACCAGTATGTGTGTATATACCCTTCAGGATATTTTCCAGCCTTCTATCCGCTGGTTCTTTGAGGGCGGCCGTATCAGGAGACGGTAACGCTACTTGTTTAGATAAACGTGTGAGCGCTTTATCTACTCTAGGGGGTGTTTCCCAACGCGCCCTAACCTCTGGCGGGAAAGGGTATAGTGCCAATAATTTATTAGAAATTAGCACTTTTTTTATCGGGGGAAACCCACGCTTTATCACACACCTCATTTAATTCATCTGACTCAGGAAAAGCTACTGGTAGTTTTTTCACTCCCCACATAATACCCTTCTTTGTGGTACTTGTAGTGTCAGAAATGTTCAATGCCTCCTTCATTGCCGTGATCATGTAACGTGTGGCCCTACTGGACATTACGTTTGTCTCCTCACCGTCGACACTGGACTCAGTATCCGTGTCTGGGTCTGTGTCGACCCACTGAGGTAACGGGCGTTTTATCGCCCCTGACGGTGTCTGAGACGCCTGGACAGGCACTAATTGATTTGTCGGCTGTCTCATGTCGTCAACAGTTTTATGTAAAGTGCTGACATTGTCACGTAGTTCTTTAAATACAACCATCCAGTCAGGTGTCGACTCCCTAGGGGGTGACATCACTAATACAGGCAATTGCTCTGCTTCCACATCATTTTCCTCCTCATACATGTCGACACAATCGTACCGACACCCAGCACACACACAGGGAATGCTCTGATAGAGGACAGGACCCCACTAGCCCTTTGGGGAGACAGAGGGAGAGTTTGCCAGCACACACCAGAGCGCTATATATATATATATATATATATATATATATATATATATATATATAGGGATAACCTTATATAAGTGTTACTCCCTTTTATAGCTGCTGTTTATAATTTAGCTGCCAATAGTGCCCCCCCCCTCTCTCGTTTTTACCCTGATTCTGTAGGGACTGCAGGGGAGAGTCAGGGAGCCGTCCTTCCAGCGGAACTGTGAGGGAAAATGGCGCTTGTGTGCTGAGGAGATAGGCTCCGCCCCTTCACGACGGCCTTATCTCCCGCTTTTTTCTGGAAAACTGGCAGGGGTTAAATACATCCATATAGCCCAGGAGCTATATGTGATGTATTTCTTTTGCCATCCTAAGGTATTTCTGTTTTTATTGCGTCTCAGGGCGCTCCCCACCAGCGCCCTGCACCCTCAGTGACCGGAGTGTGAAGTGTGCTGAGAGCAATGGCGCACAGCTGCAGTGCTGTGCGCTACCTTAGTTGAAGACAGGAACGTCTTCTGCCGCCGATTTCACCGGACCTCTTCGTTCTTCTGGCTCTGTAAGGGGGCCGGCGGCGCGGCTCCGGGACCCATCCAGGCTGAACCTGTGATCGTCCCTCTGGAGCTAATGTCCAGTAGCCTAAGAAACCCAATCCACTCTGCACGCAGGTGAGTTCGTTTCTTCTCCCCTTAGTCCCACGATGCAGTGAGCCTGTTGCCAGCAGGACTCACTGAAAATAAAAAACCTAAAATAAACTTTTACTCTAAGCAGCTCAGGAGAGCCACCTAGCATGCACCCTTCTCGTTCGGGCACAAAAATCTAACTAACTGAGGCTTGGAGGAGGGTCATAGGGGGAGGAGCCAGTGCACACCAGCTAGTTCAAGCTTTTACTTTTGTGCCCAGTCTCCTGCGGAGCCGCTATTCCCCATGGTCCTTACAGAGTCCCAGCATCCACTTAGGACGTTAGAGAAATTTTCTTACGATTTTGACTATATAGTCAAAATAGTAAGAAAAGTTAGTACAGATCGCTAGGTGAAAGTCACCTTGCGATCCCGATTCGATGCCGATTTGCAGTCGGCATCGCAATCCTAGATAGACTATGCAGGCAAGTCAATTCTGACTATCTCTATAGAACAGATAGTCAGAATTGACACTTAGCCAAAATCGCACAGTCAGTATCGCAAGCACAGTCATTATGGTGCTTGCGATGCCGACCTAGCCCCTGTCGCATAGTGAGAATCGGGCTTGGCCCGAATCTCACAGTGTGTATGCACCTTGAGAGAAGCTGTTCTCTTCACATAAATACGGAGAGCCCGTACCACATACAAAGACCGCTCTTTGGGAGGATAAACCTGGAGAGGTAAATGCCGGAACCACAATTTCCTGGTTAAGGTGGAAAGAAGACACCACCTTAAGCAAAAAAAACCAGGACAAGTTCTAAGACCCGCCCGGTCCCGCTAAAAATCAGAAAGGGAGACCTACAGGACAAGGCAGAAAGAACAAGAGCTTAAGAGGAAGCCACTTAAGGTCCACAGACTCAAGAGGCTCAAACGGAGACTCTTTTAAGGCATCCAGAACAGCAGACAAATCCCAAGGAGCCACAGGCGGAACATAGGGTGGTTGAATCCGTAAAACACCCTGAGTGAATGTATGAACATCAGGCAGAGTCGCAATTTTTCTCTGCAACCATATTGACAAGGCAGAAATATGAACCTTGAGGGAGGCCAGGCGAAGGCGGAAGTCCAGGCCCTGTTGCAGGAAAGCCAAAAGCTTGGCAGTACTGAACTTGTATGCGTCATAATGGTAAGTCGTACATCAGGCGAAGTAAGAATTCCAGACCCTATAATAAATCCGAGCAGACGCCAGTTTACGGGCCTTCAACATAGTTTGAACGATCGCCTCAGAAAATCCGTTGGCCCTCGGTACGGAAGCTTAATTAGCCACGCCGTCAAAACCAGCTGGGCCAGATCCTGGTAGACACAAGGGCCCTGAACGAGGAGATCTGGGCGCTGTGGAAGTAGAAGAGGATGCTCTATCGAGAGACCCTGCAGGTCTGAGAACCAATGCCGTCTAGGCCATGCTGGAGCAATTAGAAGTAGTATTTCTCCTTCTTGCTTGAACTTCCTTATCACCCTGGGCAGAAGGGACACCGGAGGGAACACGTACGGCAGCCGAAAGTTCCATGGAATTGCCAGTGCGCCCACGAACGCTGCTTAAAGATCCCTTGTCCTTGCTCCGAAGACCGGAACCTTGTGATTGTGTCGACACGCCATCAGGTCTACATCTGGTAGGCCCGACTTGTCCACTAGGAGTTGAAAGACTTCTGGATGAAGGCTCCACTCTCGGGCGTGTATGTCCACTTCCCAGTTGAGGACTCCCGGAATGAATACTGCCGATATGGCTGGCAGATGGCGTTCCGCCCAACAAAGTATTTTTGACACTTCCATCATTGCTATGCGGCTTCGAGTGCCGCCTTGATGATTTATGTACGCCACCATGGTGGCGTTGTCAGACTGTACTAGAACAGGCCTGTTCTGTACTAGAGGCAGGGCTAGAGTCAACGCATTTAACACTGACCGCAATTCCAGAACGTTTATCGGGAGGAGAGTTTCCTCCCTGGTCCACCGACCCTGAAGAGTGTTGCTCCAACACCACGCCCCAGCCCCGCAGACTGGCATCCGTCGTCAGAAGGACCCAGTTGGAGATCCAGAAGGGACGACCCCTGCTCAGTTGCTGGTCCTGTAGCCACCAGCTCAGTGACAAGCGGACCTCCAGAGTTAAGGAGATCATGCGAGTCCTGATCCAGAGAGGCAGGCCGTCCCACTTGGAGAGCATCAACCGCTGCAGAGGGCGGGAATGCAGACACCAGGAGGCCTAGTACTTGCATTGCCGAGTGTACCGACACACGTGAGCGAGAGAGGAAGCATCTTATCTTGTCCTGAAGTTTCAGGACCTTCTCCGGAGACAAAAACAACCATTGGTTGTGGGTGTCCAATAGCGCTCCCAGGTGCATCATGCTCTGAGCAGGGACCAGGGAAGATTTCTTCCAGTTGATGAGCCACCCGTGGACTTGCAGGAATTGGACCATCAGTTCCAGATGACAGGGGAGAACCTCTGGAGATTTCTCCAGGATCAACAAGTCATCCAGATACAGCAGGATCCGGATACCCTGATGGCGGAGTAGAGCAGTCATGACCACCATGACCTTGGTGAAAATTTTTGGAGCCGTGGTCAGACCGAAAGTTAAGGCCTGGAATTGAAAATGTAGGTTGCCAATAGCAAAACGCAGGTACTGCTGATGCGACACTGCAATAGGTATAGGCAGGTAAGCATCCTGTATGTCCAGGGATACCATATAGTCCTTAGGCTCCAAAGCCAGAACAATAGAGCAAAGCGTTTCCATACAGAATTTGGAAACGTTCACAAATTTGTTCAAAGACTTGAGGTTGAGAATGGGCCGAGTGGACCCATTCAGTTTTGGGACTAGGAACAGCGTGGAATAATACCCCCTGCCTCTCTGAGCCAGAGGCACCAGCACTATCACTCCTGTATCCAGGAGAGATTGTGCCACCAAATGGAGAGTTTTTGCTTTTACTTGATCCGAAGGTATGTTTGTTGAGCAAAACTGGTGAGGGAGACGTTTCTTGAAAGAGATGGCTTATCCGTGAGTGACGACTTCCCTTACCCAAGCATCCGAAGTGGTCTGTAACCACGCTTGAGCAAACCGTAGAAGCCGGCCTCCCACCCTGGGATCCCCCAGGGGGAGGCCCGCCCCATCATGCAGCAGGCTTGTCTGTTTTGGAAGCAGGCTGACGGGCAGCCCAGGCACGTTTAGGTTTGGGCTTAGAGGTTTTGGAAGTGAGAGCCTGTTTCGAGTACACCTGACCCTTTGCTTTACCTGGAGGTCGAAAGGAACAAAAGGAAGTACTCTTAGCCTTCGGAGCCGAAGGAGAAGTACTAGGCAGACATGCAGTCTTAGCTGATGCCAAGTCAGCAACAATCTTGTTGACATCCACCCCAAAAAGAATGTTTCCCTTAAAAGGGATCACCTCCAAGGTCTTTTAAGAGTCCAGATCTACAGACCAGGACCGCAACCAGAGAATCCGGCGAGCCAGAATGGACGTAGTAGACGCTTTGGCCGCCAGGACACCTGCATCAGATGCCGCCTCCTGAATATAATGAGAGGCTGTAATATTATATGAAAGACTTTGTCTAGCATTATCAGGAAAATCCGACAGTAGTTCCGCTTCAACTTCCTGAACTCAGGCTTCAATAGCTTTCGCCGCCCAAGAAGCCGCAATAGTGGGCTTATGCACAGCTCCAGCAAGAGTGTAAATGGACTTCAAGCAACCCTCCACACGGTTATCCGTCGGTTCCTTCAACGAGGTGACGGTAGTGACATGCAGAGCAGAGGACACCACCAGACGCGCGACTTGTGAATCCACCGGCGGAGGTGTTTCCCAATTTTTACTCAACTCTGAAGCGAGGGGATAAGGAGCTAGCATCTTTTTAGACAGAGCAAATTT
This sequence comes from Pseudophryne corroboree, assembly GCF_028390025.1. Lineage (NCBI taxonomy): Eukaryota > Metazoa > Chordata > Amphibia > Anura > Myobatrachidae > Pseudophryne > Pseudophryne corroboree. The sequence continues at coordinate 165,605,126 of NC_086448.1, forward strand.
CTTTCCTGGATTTTCCCAGGATTCCTGACGAATGTCAACCAAGTGGTCAGAATAAGGTAAAACTAATTTAGTAACATTCTGACGTTTAAACTTATCTGGTTTCTTAGCGGTAGCTGGAGGCTCTTCGTCATCATCGATTTGAAAAATCAGCCTGATAGCCTCCAAGAGGTCAGGAACATCCACTTCCCCATCAGAAGCATCTGCATCAGTGTCTGAAGGGTCAGTGTAAGCGCCATCTTCATCGGATGAGGTATCCGAAACACGTGTGGATTGTGAGGAAGTAATGGCCCGTTTAGATGACCCCTTGGTCTTAGGCGGGCAAGAGTCAGGATTTTGCTTAGCCAGAGACTGATTTAATTGCTGTAACTGAGAGAACAGTGTATCTGTCCATGGAGGATTAACTGCAGGGACAATATGTGGCTGTAATGGCACAGAAGGTCCATAGGGGGCGCAAGTCTAGTGACTAGCGTAGTCAGTAAATTAGAGAAAGCAGCCCAAGGTGAGTCTTGATTTGCCCCCGTTGCTGCAGACTGACTGTGGGGTATAGAATCCCCAGTACCTGAACCCTCAGCTGCTATGTTTTCCTCCGAGTAATCTGTGGCGTCAGCACTGCATGGTGCAGGATCAGCCATGGATCTACCACCCTGTTTAGCAGACATTGGGGTATATGCAATTGCGGTCGAATTCCCGAAATTGTCGAATTTCGGGAATTTTTCGCCAAAAAAACAAAACTCGACAATGCAATTCAGTACTTTCCGACAAAAAAACGGACTTTCAAAATTCGACTTTTTGAAATTCGACTTTTGACAAATTCGACTTTTTTGCAATGATACACATGCTGCAATTCGACCAAAGCCTATTCAATGGAAGTTTGGAAATTCGACAACAGTGCTTTTAGACAGTAAATTCGAAATTTTCAATCCGCCACACTTTGGAGGGTGAAACTAATGAAAAAAAATTAAAACATTTTTTTTTGTGTTTTTTTTTCTTGGTAATATCATATCTATTTATATTAGAAGGGATTAGGTACTTAGTTTGTCTTTTTTGGAGGCACAAGTATTATTTATATATTTTTAATAATAATATTATTTTTTTTGGATGGAATGGTAAAATCCCTGAAAAAAATGGCGTGGGGTCCCCCCTCCAAAGCATAACCAGCCTCGGGCTCTTCGAGCTGGTCCTGGTTCTAAAAATGCGGGGAAAAAATTGACAGGGAATCCCCCGTATTTTTAAAACCAGCACCGGGCTCTGCGCCTGATGCTGGTGCAAAAAATACGGGGGACAAAAAGAGTAGGGGTCCCCCGTATTTTATACACCAGCATCAGGCTCCACTAGCTGGACAGATAATGCCACAGCCGGGGGTCACTTTTATACAGCGCCCTGCGGCCGTGGCATTAAATATCCAACTAGTCACCCCTGGCCGGGGTACCCTGGGGGAGTGGGGACCCCTTCAATCAAGGGGTCCCCCCCCCCCAGCCACCCAAGGGCCAGGGGTGAAGCCCGAGGCTGTCCCCCCCATCCAATGGGCTGCGGATGGGAGGCTGATAGCCTTGTGAAAAATGTCAGAATATTGTTTTTCCAGTAGTACTACAAGTCCCAGCAAGCCTCCCCCGCAAGCTGGTACTTGGAGAACCACAAGTACCAGCATGCGGGAGAAAAACGGGCCCGCTGGTACCTGTAGTTCTACTGGAAAAAAAATACCCAAATAAAAACAGGAGACCGACACCGTGAAAGTAAAACTTTATTTCATACGTCGACACACACATACTTACCTATGTTCACACGCCGACATCGGTCCTCTTCTCCAAGTAGAATCCAGGGGTACCTGAAAACAAAAGATAAATACACTCACCTCATCCATGGTCCAGAGGTAAATCCACGAACTTGTCAAAAAAACAAACCGGACACCCGTACCACACGGACTGAAAGGGGTCCCATGTTGACACATGGGACACCTTTCCACGAATGCAGAGAGACCCCCTCGTGACAGCTGTCACTGAAAGGTCTCGTAAGCCAATCAGCGAGCGCAACGTCCTTGCACTCTGCCGATTGGCTCTGTGCGCGTCTGAGCTGACAGCGCATCGCAAAGCCTCTCCATTATATTCAATGGTGGGAACTTTGCGGCTAGCGATGGGGTCACCCGCCGGTCAGCGGCTGACCGCGGGTAACCCCACCGCTGACGGCAAAGTTCCCACCATTGAATATAATGGAGAGGCTTTGCGATGCGCTGTCTGAGGTCACACGCGCACAGCCAATCAGGTGAGCGCCACGGAAGTAGCGCTTCCTGATTGGCTGAAGGGACCTCAGTGACAGGAGTCACGTGGTGTCCTGGCATTCGGGGAAAGGGGTCTGATATGTAAACATGGGACCCCTTTCAGTCCGCTGGTACGGGTGTTCGTGTTTTTTTTTTAACAAGTACGTGGATTATCTCCCGGACACTGGATTGAGGCGAGTCTAATTTTTTTCACAGGTACCTCGGATCGTCGGAGACTGTGGCAGTCGGCGTGTCAACATAGGTAAGTATGCAGTGATCGCGCTGAGCCAAAAAAAAAGTGGGTCCCAGGGACCCCTCACTTTTAAATATTGGGGTCCTACCAGTCTTTTTCTGGGTACTATCGGAATGAAGGTTCGTATTAATCTTAATCTTGTTTGGACACTACAAAAGTGTTGCAAGGCTGGGGGAAGGGGCGACAATGCTGCTGGGCTGTGTAGCATGCAGGACACCCTGCACCAGACGTGTAACAAGACATTTTGGTGCCCTTAGGCAGAAAGTGAATTGGTGTTCCACCTCCCAGACAGTAAAGGATAGGCAGTGCGCGCCACAAAATTTTAGGGGCGTGGCTTCATGGGGATGGGGCGTGACCACATAATAGTGCCAATTCACATTACACCACACAGTAGTGCCGCTTATACACATTGCACCAGGTAGAACCTCCTATACACACTGCGCCAGGTAGAGTACTTTATACATATTGCGCCAGATAGTGCATATTCTACACTTTGCTCCAGGTAGAGCACGTTATACACATTGCGCCAGGCAGAGCACGTTATATACACATTGCGCCAGGCAGAGCACGTTATATACACATTGCGCCAGGCAGAGCACATTATATACACATTGCGCCAGGCAGAGCACGTTATACACATTGCGCCAGGCAGAGCACGTTATACACATTGCGCCAGGCAGAGCACGTTATACACATTGCGCCAGGCAGAGCACGTTATACACATTGCGCCAGGCAGAGCACGTTATACACATTGCGCCAGGCAGAGCGCGTTATACACATTGCACCAGGTACAGCGCGTTATACACATTGCACCAGGTGACCATTTAGACACATTGTAGCCACCATCTCGGATCCCCCCGTTGTCATCCCCAGACACAGTGATCGTGGGTGTCAGTGGAGGGGGTGTCTACAGTGATTGCGGGTGTCAGCGGGGGAGGGTGGTGTCCACAGTGATTGCGCGGGAAGGGGGTGTCCATAGTCATCACGGGTGTCAGTGGGGGTGCCGAGGGGAGGAGTGATGACTGACATGTAGTGCAGCAGCTCTGGTCCTCTTCCTGCGCTGGTGCTGCAGCGATGGCCACTGAGCCCAGAGTGATAGATGTAGGAGCCCGCTCTAAACTCCCCACCCAGCACATATAAAGCAACCAGCTCTCACCTCTCCCCCCGCACAACACACAAAAAGTCACCGGCGCTCACTCCCCCCTGCCCCGCAGCACATACATAGGCACCAGCTCTCAGCCCTGACATCCCCTGCCGGAGAGCACATATAGTCTGCTGCACTCTCTCCCCCCCCTCGCCCCCCCCCCCGCAGCACATTGTTACCGGCGCTCCTCCGCAGCACACACAATCACTAGTGCCCCTTCCCCCTGCAGCGCTCCCATCTTACCATGCAGGGGCACAGTCTATAGGTGAGGCATGCCGGCCGGGACAGTGCAAGGGCACAGAGTATCATGCTGTCTCTCAGCATGGACACAGCACAGCATGGAGCAGTGACAGACTCGAGCGGCACTCACCGTTGGATAGGAGGAGGGCGCTGGTGACACTGCTGGGTGAGCGGGGCCAGTCTCTGCCAGTGCTGCAGCACAGATACATGCCAGCATACGTGCTGGCAGCGGTGCCTAGGATCAGCGCGCAGCGGGAGTAGGATTCAAAGCCGCAGCGTGCCGGACTGGCGGCCAATGAGAGGGAGACACCGCAGGCTCTGGAGACTACGGGATGTGACTGGCTGGGAAAGAAGCCAGTCACCTCCTGTGTGCCGCTGATTGGCTAGGGCGCTGACACACAGATCTAGAATGAGCGCGTCCTATGGAACCCGCTCATTTTCTAAAAGTGGGTCCCAGGTGACAGTTTCAGGGTAAAATACGCGCTATAGCGCGTTTTTGCGATCACTGGTATGTGTGTGTCGGCAGTGTGTAATAAAGTTGTACTTGTCACGGTGTCGGTCTCCTGTTTTTATTTGGGTATTTTTGTTCCAGTAGTACTACAGGTACCAGCGGGCCCGTTTTTCTCCCGCATGCTGACACTTGTGGTTCTCCAAGTACCAGCTTGCGGGGGAGGCTTGCTGGGACTTGTAGTACTACTGGAAAAAAACAATATTCTGACATTTTTCACAAGGCTATCAGCCTCCCATCCGCAGCCCATTGGATGGGGGGGGACAGCCTCGGGCTTCACCCCTGGCCCTTGGGTGGCTGGGGGGGGGAAGGGGGGGGAGACCCCTTGATTGAAGGGGTCCCCACTCCCCCAGGGTACCCCGGCCAGGGGTGACTAGTTGGATATTTAATGCCACGGCCGCAGGGCGCTGTATAAAAGTGACCCCCGGCTATGGCATTATCTGTCCAGCTAGTGGAGCCCGATGCTGGTGTATAAAATACGGGGGACCCCTACTCTTTTTGTCCCCCGTATTTTTTGCACCAGCATCAGGTGCAGAGCCCGGTGCTGGTTTTAAAAATACGGGGGATCCCCTGTCAATTTTTACCCCGCATTTTTAGAACCAGGACCAGCTCGAAGAGCCAGAGGCTGGTTATGCTTTGGAGGGGGGACCCCACGCCATTTTTTTCCGTGTTTTTCCACGTTTTTTTAATTCGCGGCAAAATCCGGCAAATCGTCCGTTTTTCGCCCCGGGACTGTCGAATCCGTTTTTCATTGAATATGGTGAATTCCGGCAGCCACCTGCCGGAATTCACCTGTCGAATTGTGTCGAATTAAAAAACGGAGATAATTTGCCGCGATTCGCCGTGAATTGCATATACCCCATAATATGTAAACGTAACCTTGGGGTGTAATAGTACAATATAAGCAGACAAATTACCTGACAAAAAAAACCCTGTATAGTGTGACTGCAAAGCAGAGCACAAAGCAGATTTAAGAGGTATGAGGTGACTGTAAAACACAGAGAAAAATATCAAAGTAGTATATCCTGTGAAACACTATATTATATGAGAACCCTGATGCACTTAGCCCCGTCAGGGTACAAAATGTAGGGAAAGCAATATGTGTGAGATACACAAATAGAAATCACACAGCAGCTATTGGCACACACTCAGTCACATATACAATGCAGAAATTATTACAAACAGTAAAACTGCACTGGACTAGCAATACTAAGTACTAACTGTACCACTAAGTAAAGCTATATAGGTATATAGATAAAACAATGCACAGTAAAGACTGGATGTATATCACAGGGTACTTGTACTAACTATCCCTGTAGTAATGCACTTGTTCTTAACTAACACTGTCTAAATGACATGTAGAATACTTAAGTGTCCTGTAAATGCAGAGCGCTGATGATGCAGGTGGCTTTACAGAGGAGACATTGCCCAGCAGTCCCAGAATCAGCTCAGCATGTGTGTAATGGCGCCCAAACGCTAACAGGGAGTGAGGGAGACAGAGAGATGCAGCTCCAGGGCGGGAACATTTGCAGTAAATGGCGCTTGGGGCTGGGGCCACAGGCCAGAGCCTTATCCCCTTGCTGGACTTCACCACCGGGTACTGTGGGGCCTATTAAAGTGGATTATGAGGTAATCTGACCTGTGCCCCTTGCCCTGGTGGTCTAGTGGGGTCCCTGTACGGCCACAGTGTCCAAGCCAGCGCGTGCGGACTGTCTCCTAGAGACCACGGCGGATCGCGGTTTTCAGCGGGTCCCGCCTGGGGGACCCCCTTACCTCCTCCCTGTAATGCGGCCACGCGATCCTGGAGAGCAGCGGCAAGTGTGTGTGCCTGTAGAGAAACCGGAGCCCTCCGCTGTAAGTACCCAGCAACCAGGGCACGGGAGTTACAGCGCTGCTGGGGAAGGTGAGGGAGCCGCAGCGCGATATGTCAGAATAACATATAGCACTTTTAAGTGCCTGTGCTGCGGCCCTTGAAGTCTTCTGTCTTCTAAAAAAGCTCTTTTCAGGGCTGCCTAGCGCAGCCCTCCCTGTTAGCTGCCTGCACTGCAAGCATCAACTTACAAACTGAGCTCCTGTACACGGAGGCGGGGTTATAGAGGAGGCGGCACTGTGCATCTTGGGAACAGTCAAAGCTTTTAGCCTGTTGGTGCCTCAGATCAAGATCCAACTCTACACCCCGATGTTATTCCCTGTGGAATCCCAGTGTACCCCGCAGCAGAAATGGGAAATTATGTAACCTGGATGAAAAATGTTAATGGAATTGTTAATGTAAGCCAACAACAAAATACAGAGAAGGGGCAAAAATCTGTATAGTATGCACTATACACAACGGGAATGCTAGTGACTGAACAGTTAATAGTACAGTAACTGACAGTGAGGAAAAGAGGGGTCACTCCTTTTCTGCTTTAGGCCTGGAGGTGTGGGTGAAGTGGAGATGACCATGTGAAATGTCTGTGTGATTATGTAAGCAAGGTCTCTGCTAATGCCACAGGGCTGAAGTTGCCTAAAAGGAAGAGGTCATGGATGGGAGCTAGTCTGCTACACAGTGTGCATTCCAAATGGCACATTTAAAAGCTCTTAAAAGAGATGGAAGACAGAATATCTATTTGAAGTTTGCATTATTCCTGTAATGTGCAGAACTGCAATGGTATGAATGGGAGATGCAGGGTGGGCCTGGACTTGGTGATACATCATCTGCTAGAACCTTAAGGACCGATAAAAAGTGGATTGTAAGATTTAAAATGGTAATTTGTCTTCATTACAGCAAAGATTTTTTTCACCTGTTCAATGATTGCTATCTTATAATCACTGTTTGCAGTAAACTCCAATATTCATGGCGTTAGTGGCTTTAGCATTTATGTACTTAGCGGCTTTTATCCTTGCCAGCATACCGCCCAGTGAAAATACTAATCATCATTGCTTGTGCCAGTTATAATATAGCCAAACTTGTGTAGTAAAGAAAGCTACCCCCAGGAGACATTTGTGCCTAACGCCACAGGCCAAGCTGCCAGAACAGGCCTGCCCAACCTGTGACTTTCCAGCTGTTGTGAAACTACAAGTAGCATCATGCCTTGCCAGTTTTCCTATTAGGAATTGCTAACACTGTGGCAGGGCTTGTTGGGATGTGCAGTTTCACAACAGCTGGAGAGCCACAGACAAAATTAGCAGCGCTAACAGGAATCGTTGATATTATGAATGAGAAGGATTGAATTAAAAAAAGTGTATACATTACATACAAATGTATACACTTTCTTCATTCACTCCTTCTCATTCATAATATCAAAGATTCCTGTTAGCGCTGCTAATTTTGTTTGTTTTTGGATCTATATATATTGGGTGTGACTAACCCCAATTTTGTGGCAGCAGCATTAGAAAAACAACACCCGTACGCGCCTGATCTCCAACCCTTGGTATTCTTTTCCGCAATGGAGAGCCACAGACCTCTAACCATTTACAGCCATACCCCCCTGGTTTTCTATACCTGTCCTATATGGTCTTGAATTGTAAGTGCTGTTTTCTTGTTTGCTTATTTGATCATGTACTGTTTAATGGGCACTGCGGATCCCTTGTGGCACCATATAAAGCATTATGATAATGATAATAATAATTATTATACATAATATTACAGTATGCAATGTGACAGCAGCAAATCATCTAGTCTCAACTCAAATGACTGCTCTGAGAACATAGGAATCTACAATGAAAGTAGCCTTAATATCGGATTTTCTTTTTGAAAGACTAGTCAATGACCAAATAGTCCAAAAATGTATATGTGTACACACACAAAAGCAATTCTAGTAGCACTCCAAATAAAGCAGTATACTTCCCCGGTGCTCACCGTAGGTCTCCCTGGCAGGGGATCCAATAATAGCATGTAGATTTCGGCCGCACACAGGTAATGAAGACTCAAGAAAGCAGATTCTTATCAACGTTTCGATGTTTAATTCATCGTCATCAGGATACAACAATCAAACAAACATTTCTCCTTATATGTATACACACACAAAATCTAATTATATATATATATATATATATATATATATATATATAATAAGAATTTACTTACCGATAATTCTATTTCTCATAGTCCGTAGTGGATGCTGGGGACTCCGAAAGGACCATGGGGAATAGCGGCTCCGCAGGAGACTGGGCACAAAGTAAAAGCTTTAGGACTAGCTGGTGTGCACTGGCTCCTCCCCCTATGACCCTCCTCCTCCAAGCCTCAGTTAGGATACTGTGCCCGGACGAGCGTACACAATAAGGAAGGATTTTGAATCCCGGGTAAGACTCATACCAGCCACACCAATCACACCGTACAACTTGTGATCTGAACCCAGTTAACAGCATGATAACAGAAGGAGCCTCTGAAAAGATGGCTCACAACAACAATAACCCGATTTTTGTAACAATAACTATGTACAAGTAATGCAGACAATCCGCACTTGGGATGGGCGCCCAGCATCCACTACGGACTATGAGAAATAGAATTATCGGTAAGTAAATTCTTATTTTCTCTAACGTCCTAGTGGATGCTGGGGACTCCGAAAGGACCATGGGGATTATACCAAAGCTCCCAAACGGGTGGGAGAGTGCGGATGACTCTGCAACACCGAATGAGAGAACTCCAGGTCCTCCTCAGCCAGGGTATCAAATTTGTAGAATTTAGCAAACGTGTTTGCCCCTGACCAAGTAGCTGCTCGGCAAAGTTGTAAAGCCGAGACCCCTCGGGCAGCCGCCCAAGATGAGCCCACTTTCCGTGTGGAATGGGCTTTTATAGATTTTGGCTGTGGCAGGCCTGCCACAGAATGTGCAAGCTGAATTGTACTACAAATCCAACGAGCAATCGTCTGCTTAGAAGCAGGAGCACCCAGCTTGTTGGGTGCATACAGGATAAACAGCGAGTCAGATTTTCTGACTCCAGCCGTCCTGGAAACATATATTTTCAGGGCCCTGACTACGTCCAGCAACTTGGAATCCTCCAAGTCCCTAGTAGCCGCAGGCACCACGATAGGTTGGTTTAAGTGAAATGCTGAAACCACCTTAGGGAGAAATTGAGGACGAGTCCTCAATTCTGCCCTGTCCGTATGAAAAATTAGGTAAGGGCTTTTATAGGATAAAGCCGCCAATTCTGATACACGCCTGGCTGAAGCCAGGGCTAACAGCATTACCACTTTCCAAGTGAGATACTTCAAGTCCACAGTGGTGAGTGGTTCAAACCAATGTGATTTTAGGAATCCCAACACTACATTGAGATCCCAAGGTGCCACTGGAGGCACAAAAGGAGGCTGTATATGCAGTACTCCCTTGACAAACGTCTGAACTTCAGGTACAGAAGCTAGTTCTTTTTGGAAGAATATCGACAGGGCCGAAATTTGAACCTTAATGGACCCAAATTTGAGGCCCATAGACAGTCCTGTTTGCAGGAAATGCAGGAATCGACCCAGTTGAAATTCCTCCGTAGGGGCCTTCCTGGCCTCGCACCACGCAACATATTTACGCCAAATACGGTGATAATGTTGTACGGTTACATCCTTCCTGGCTTTGATCAGGGTAGGGATGACTTCATCCGGAATGCCTTTTTCCTTCAGGATCCGGCGTTCAACCGCCATGCCGTCAAACGCAGCCGCGGTAAGTCTTGGAACAGACATGGTCCCTGCTGGAGCAGGTCCTGTCTTAGAGGTAGAGGCCACGGGTCTTCCGTGAGCATCTCTTGAATTTCCGGGTACCAAGTCCTTCTTGGCCAATCCGGAGCCACGAGTATAGTCTTTACTCCTCTCCTTCTTATGATTCTCAGTACTTTTGGTATGAGAGGAAGAGGAGGGAACACATACACTGACCGGTACACCCACGGTGTTACCAGAGCGTCCACAGCTATTGCCTGAGGGTCCCTTGACCTGGAACAATATCTGTCCAGTTTTTTGTTGAGGCGAGACGCCATCATGTCCACCTTTGGTTTTTCCCAACGGTTTACAATCATGTGGAAGACTTCCGGGTGAAGTCCCCACTCCCCCGGGTGAAGATCGTGTCTGCTGAGGAAGTCTGCTTCCCAGTTGTCCACTCCCGGAATGAACACTGCTGACAGTGCTATCACATGATTTTCCGCCCAGCGAAGAATCCTTGCCACTTCCGTCATTGCCCTCCTGCTTCTTGTGCCGCCCTGTCTGTTTACGTGGGCGACTGCCGTGATGTTGTCCGACTGGATCAATACTGGCTGACCCTGAAGCAGAGGCCTTGCCTGACTTAGGGCATTGTAAATGGCCCTTAGTTCCAGGATATTTATGTGAAGTGACGTTTCCATGCTTGACCACAAGCCCTGGAAATTTCTTCCCTGTGTGACTGCTCCCCAGCCTCTCAGGCTGGCATCCGTGGTCACCAGGACCCAATCCTGAATGCCGAATCTGCGGCCCTCTAGGAGATGAGCACTCTGTAACCACCACAGGAGAGACACCCTTGTCCTTGGAGATAGGGTTATCCGCTGATGCATTTGAAGATGCGATCCGGACCATTTGTCTAGCAGATCCAACTGAAAAGTTCTTGCGTGGAATCTGCCGAATGGAATCGCTTCGTAAGAAGCCACCATCTTTCCCAGGACCCTTGTGCACTGATGCACTGACACCTGGCCTGGTCTTAGGAGTTTCCTGACTAGGTCGGATAACTCCCTGGCTTTCTCTTCCGGGAGAAACACCTTTTTCTGTACTGTGTCCAGAATCATCCCTAGGAACAGCAGACGTGTCGTCGGAATCAGCTGCGATTTTGGAATATTTAGAATCCATCCGTGCTGTCGTAGTACTATTTGCGATAGTGCTACTCCGACCTCTAACTGTTCTCTGGACCATGCCCTTATCAGGAGATCGTCCAAGTAAGGGATAATTAAGACGCCTTTTCTTCGAAGAAGAATCATCATTTCGGCCATTACCTTGGTAAAGACCCGGGGTGCCGTGGACAATCCAAACGGCAGCGTCTGAAACTGATAGTGACAGTTCTGTACCACAAACCTGAGGTACCCTTGGTGAGAAGGGCAAATTGGGACATGGAGGTAAGTATCCTTGATGTCCAGAGACACCATGTAGTCCCCTTCTTCCAGGTTCGCTATCACAGCTCTGAGTGACTCCATCTTGAACTTGAACCTTTTTATGTAAGTGTTCAAGGTTTTCAGATTTAAAATGGGTCTCACCGAGCCGTCCGGCTTCGGTACCACAAACAGCGTGGAGTAATACCCCTTTCCCTGTTGTAGGAGGGGTACCTTGATTATCACTTGCTGGGAATACAGCTTGTGAATGGCTTCCAATACCGCCTCCCTGTCGGGGGTAGACGTTGGTAAAGCAGACTTCAAGAACCGGCGAGGGGGAGACGTCTCGAATTCCAATTTGTACCCCTGAGATACTACCTGCAGGATCCAGGGGTCCACTTGCGAGTGAGCCCACTGCGCGCTGAAATTCTTGAGACGGGCCCCCACCGTGCCCGAGTCCGCTTGTAAGGCCCCAGCGTCATGCTGAGGACTTGGCAGAAGCGGGGGAGGGCTTCTGGTCGTGGGAAGAAGCTGTCTGTTGTAGTCTTTTTCCCCTTCCTCTGCCCCGGGGCAGATATGAGTGGCCTTTTGCCCGCTTGCCCTTATGGGGACGAAAGAACTGAGCCTGAAAAGGCGGTATCTTTTTCTGCTGCGAGGTGACTTGGGGTAAAAAGGTGGATTTCCCAGCCGTTGCCGTGGCCACCAGGTCCGATAGACCGCCCCCAAATAACTCCTCCCCTTTATACGGCAATACTTCCATATGCCGTTTGGAATCCGCATCCCCTGACCACTGTCGCGTCCATAATCCTCTTCTGGCAGAAACGGACATCGCACTTACTCTTGATGCCAGAGTGCAAATGTCTCTCTGTGCATCTCGCATATATAGGAATGCATCCTTTAAATGCTCTATAGTCAATATATTGTCCCTGTCCAGGGTATCAATATTTTCAGTCAGGGAATCCGACCAAGCCACCCCAGCACTGCACATCCAGGCTGAGGCGATTGCTGGTCGCAGTATAACACCAGTATGTGTGTATATACTTTTAAGGATATTTTCCAGCCTCCTATCTGCTGGCTCCTTAAGGGCGGCCGTTTCTGGAGACGGTAACGCCACTTGTTTTGATAAGCGTGTGAGCGCCTTATCCACCCTAGGGGGTGTTTCCCAACGAGCCCTAACCTCTGGTGGGAAGGGATATAGTGCCAATAATTTTTTAGAAATTAGCAGTTTTCTGTCGGGGGTAACCCACGCTTCATCACACACTTCATTCAATTCATCTGATTCAGGAAAAACTACGGGTAGTTTTTTCACACCCCACATAATACCCCTTTTTGTGGTACTTGCAGTATCAGAGATGTGCAAAACCTCCTTCATTGCCGTGATCATCTAACGTGTGGCCCTACTGGAAAATACGTTTGTTTCTTCACCGTCGACACTGGAGTCAGTGTTTGTGTCTGGGTCCGTGTCGACCCACTGAGGTAATGGGCGTTTAATAGCCCCTGACGGTGTTTGAGACGCCTGGACAGGCACTAACTGAGCTGCCGGCTGTCTCATGTCGTCAACAGTTTTCTGTAACGTGCCGACACTGTCACGTAATTCCTTAATTACGGCCATCCATTCAGGTGTCGACTCCCTAGGGGGTGACATCACCATTATAGGCAATTGCTCCGCCTCCACATCATTTTCCTCCTCATACATGTCGACACACACGTACCGACACCCAGCACACACACAGGTAATGCTCTGATAGAGGACAGGACCCACTTAGCCCTTTGGGGAGACAGAGGGAGAGTTTGCCAGCACACACCAGAGCGCTATATATGTATAGGGACAACCTTACAATAAGTGTCTATCCCTTATAGCTGCTTATATCTGTTATTTTGCCAAATAAGTGCCCCTCTCTCTTTTTTACCCTGTTTCTGTAGTTGCAGGATGCAGGGGAGATTCTGGGAGCCTTCCTACCAGCGGAGCTGTGTGGGAAAAATGGCGCTGTGTGCTGAGGAGATAGGCCCCGCCCCCTTCACGGCGGGCTCTTCTCCCGCTTTTTTCTGGAAAACTGGCAGGGGTTAAATACATCCATATAGCCCAGGAGCTATATGTGATGTATTTTTCGCCAACTAAGGTAAATTCATTGCTTCCCAGGACGCCCCCCCCCCAGCGTCCTGCACCCTCAGTGACCGGAGTGTGAAGTGTGCTGAGAGCAATGGCGCACAGCTGCAGTGCTGTGCGCTACCTTATGAAGACAGGAAAGTCTTCTGCCGCCGAATTATGGACCTCTTCTTGCTTCAGCATCTGTAAGGGGGCCGGCGGCGCGGCTCCGGGACCCATCCATGGCTGGGCCTGTGATCGTCCCTCTGGAGCTAATGTCCAGTAGCCTAAGAAACCCAATCCACTCTGCACGCAGGCGAGTTCGTTTCTCTCCCCTAAGTCCCTCGATGCAGTGAGCCTGTTGCCAGCAGGTCTCACTGAAAAAAAAAACCTATTTAAACTTTTACTCTAAGCAGCTCAGGAGAGCCACCTAGATTGCACCCTTCTCGTTCGGGCACAAAATCTAACTGAGGCTTGGAGGAGGGTCATAGGGGGAGGAGCCAGTGCACACCAGCTAGTCCTAAAGCTTTTACTTTGTGCCCAGTCTCCTGCGGAGCCGCTATTCCCCATGGTCCTTTCGTAGTCCCCAGCATCCACTAGGACGTTAGAGAAATAAATATATATACATATATATACACATATATACACACATATATATATATACACACACATATATATATATACACACATATATATATATATATACACATATATATATATACACATATATATATATATATATATACACATACACATATATATATATATATATATACACATATATATATATATATATATATATATACACATACATATATATATATATATATATATATATATACACATACACATATATATATATATATACACATACACATATATATATATATATACACATATATATATATATATATATATATATATATATACACATACACATATATATATATATATATATATATACACATACATATATATATATATATATATATATATATATATATATATATATATATATATATATATATACACACATCCAATTCAGTCAGCACTCAATGAACTCAATGTCCAGCTTCCCCTGGTGCCTGAATCCTTAATCACACAAATGTCCAAAGGCGGAAATAAACGGCACTCACAGGGTATATCATGTCAAAAAACTGGTATATTGATGTATATAATAAGATTTTAAACCTACCGGTAAATCTTTTTCTCGTAGTCCGTAGAGGATGCTGGGATTCCATAAGGACCATGGGGATAGACTGGCTCCGCAGGAGACATGGGCACTTTAAGAAAGACTTTGGATCTGGGTGTGCACTGGCTCCTCCCTCTATGCCCCTCCTCCAGACCTCAGTTAGAGAAACTGTGCCCAGAGGAGACGGACAGTACGAGGAAAGGATTTTAGTTAATCTAAGGGCAAGATTCATACCAGCCACACCGTATAACCTGAGATATACAATCTAGTTAACAGTATGAACAACAACATATCATCGGTCCATAACCGACGAAACTATAACATAACCCTTATGAAAGCAATAACTACATACAAGTCTTGCAGAAATAGTCCGGACTTGGGACTACGAGAAAAAGATTTACCGGTAGGTTTAAAATCTTATTTTCTCTAACGTCCTAGAGGATGCTGGGACTCCGTAAGGACCATGGGGATTATACCAAAGCTCCCAAACGGGCGGGAGAGTGCGGATGACTCTGCAGCACCGATTGAGCAAACAGGAGGTCCTCCTCAGACAGGGTATCAAACTTATAGAACTTTGCAAAGGTGTTTGACCCCGACCAAGTAGCAGCTCGGCACAGCTGTAGTGCCGAAACCCCTCGGGCAGCCACCCAAGACGAGCCCACCTTCCTAGTGGAATGGGCCTTAACAGATTTTGGTAACGGCAACCCTGCCGTAGAATGCGCCTGCTGAATCGTGTTACAGATCCAGCGAGCAATAGTCTGCTTTGAAGCAGGGCCGCCAACCTTGTTGGCTGCATATAGCACAAACAGTGCTTCTGTTTTTCTGATCCTAGCCGTTCTGGCCACGTAAATCTTCAAAGCCCTGACCACATCAAGGGACTCGGAATCCTCCAAGTCTCGTGTAGCCACAGGCACAACAATAGGTTGGTTCATATGAAAGGATGAGACCACCCTAGGTAGGAATTGAGGACGGGTCCGCAATTCCGCTCTATCCATATGGAAAACCAGATAGGGGCTTTTATGTGATAAAGCCGCTAATTCCGAAACACGCCTAGCCGAAGCCAAGGCTAACAACATGACCACCTTCCAAGTGAGATGTTTCAACTCCACTGTTTTAAGTGGTTCAAACCAATGTGACTTAAGAAAACTTAACACCACGTTAAGGTCCCAAGGCGCCACCGGAGGCACAAAAGGAGGCTGAATATGCAGTACTCCCTTCACAAAAGTCTGTACTTCAGGCAGAGAGGCCAATTCCTTTTGAAAGAAAATGGATCAAGCCGAAATCTGAACTTTAATGGAGCCTAATTTTAGGCCCAAATTCACTCCAGTTTGTAGGAAGTGAAGAAAACGGCCTAGATGGAATTCTTCCGTAGGAGCATTCCTGGCCTCACACCAAGAAACATATTTTCGCCATATTCGGTGATAATGTTAAGATGTCACGTCCTTCCCAGCCTTTATTAGCGTAGGAATTACCTCATCCGGAATACCTTTTTCCGCTAGGATCCGCCGTCAAACACAGCCGCGGTAAGTCTTGGAACAGACAGGGACCCTGTTGCAACAGGTACTGTCTTAGAGAAAAAGGCCACGGATCTTCTGTGAGCATTTCCTGTAGATCTGGATACCAGGTCCTTCGTGACCAATCCGGAACAATGAGTATTGTTCTCACTCCCCTTTTTCTTATTATTCTCAACACCTTGGGTATGAGAGGAAGAGGAGAAATACATAGACCGCCTGGAACACCCACGGTGTCACTAGGGCGTCCACAGCTACCGCCTGAGGTTCTCTTGACCTGGCGCAATACCTTTGTAGCTTTTTGTTGAGATGGGACGCCATCATGTCTATATGGGGCAATCCCCACCGACTTGCAATCTGTGCGAAGACTTCCTGATGAAGTCCCCACTCCCCTGGATGCAGGTCGTGTCGGCTGAGGAAGTCTGCTTCCCAGTTGTCCACTCCCGGAATGAACACTGCTGACAGTGCACTTACAGGATTCTCCGCCCAGCGAAGAATTCTGGTGGCTTCCGCCATCGCCACTCTGCTCCTTGTGCCGCCTTGGCGGTTTACATGAGCTACTGCGGTGACGTTGTCTGACTGAATCAGCACCGGTCGGTCGCGAAGTAAGGTCTCCGCTTGACGTAGGGCGTTGAATATGGCCCTCAGTTCCAGGACGTTGATGTGAAGACAAGTCTCTTGACTTGACCAAACGCCTTGGAAATTTCTTCCCTGTGTGACAGCTCCACAACCACGGAGGCTCGCATCCGTGGTCACCAGGATCCATGCCTGAATGCCGAACCTGCGGCCCTCTAGAAGGTGAGCACTCTGCAGCCACCACAGGAGAGAAACCCTGGCCCTGGGGGACAGGGTGATCCGCTGATGCATGTGCAGATGTGACCCGGACCATTTTTCCAATAGGTCCCACTGGAAAGTCCTTGCATGGAACCTGCCAAAGGGAATGGCTTCGTATGTTGCCACCATTTTTCCCAGGACTTGAGTGCAATGATGCATTGACACTTGTTTCGGCTTCAACAGGTTCTTGACTAGAGTCATGAGTTTCTGCGCTTTTTCTTCCGGAAGAAAACCCCTTTTCTGGTCGGTATCCAGAATCATGCCCAAGAAGGACAAGCGAGTCGTAGGATCCAGCTGCGACTTTGGAATATTGAGAATCCAGCGGTGTCGCTGTAACACCTTCAGTGAAAGGGTTACGCTGTTCTGCAACTTCTCCCGTGATCTCGCTTTTATGAGGAAATCGTCTAAGTACGGGATAATTGTGACACCCTGCTTTCGCAGGAGCACCATCATTTCCGCCATTACCTTGGTGAAAATTCTCGGTACCGTGGAAAGCCCAAACGGCAACGTCTGAAATTGGTAATGACAATCCTGTATCGCAAATCTCAGGTACGCCTGATGAGGAGGATATGTGGGAACATGCAGGTATGCATCCTTTATGTCCAGCGATACCATAAAATCCCCCCCTTCCAGGCTGGCGATGACCGCTCTGAGCGATTCCATCTTGAACTTGAACCGTTTTAAGTAAAGGTTCAGGGATTTTAAATTCAAAAAGGGTCTGACAAAACCATCCGGTTTCGGGACCACAAACAGGGTTGAGTAGTAACCCTTCCCTCTCTGAAGCAGGGGAACCTCGGCCACCACTTGATGAAGACACAATTTTTCAATCGCCTGTAACACCATCTCCCTTTCCAGGGGAGAAGTTGGTAGCGCCGATTTGAAAAACCGGCGAGGAGGCACCTCTTCGAATTCCAGCCTGTATCCCTGGGAAACAATTTCCATTGCCCAGGAATCCACCTGTGATTGAACCCAGATGTGGCTGAAAAGTCGAAGACGTGCCCCCACTGGAGCGGACTCCCTCAGGGGAGCCCCAGCGTCATGCGGTGGATTTTGCAGAGGCCGGGGAGGACTTCTGTTCCTGGGAACTAGCTGTGTTGTGCAGCTTTTTTCCTCTGCCCTTACCTCTGGCAAGAAAGGACGATCCACGTACTCTTTTGCTTTTATTTGAACGAAAGGACTGCATTTGATAATGAGGCGCTTTCTTAGAGATTGTGAGGGAACATAAGGCAAAAAATTCGATTTACCTGCCGTAGCTGTGGAGACGAGGTCCGAGAGGTCCTCTCCAAACAATTCCTCACCCTTGTACAGCAAAAATAAGATTTTACTTACCGATAAATCTATTTCTCGGAGTCCGTAGTGGATGCTGGGGTTCCTGAAAGGACCATGGGGAATAGCGGCTCCGCAGGAGACAGGGCACAAAAAGTAAAGCTTTTCCAGATCAGGTGGTGTGCACTGGCTCCTCCCCCTATGACCCTCCTCCAGACTCCAGTTAAGTACTGTGCCCGGACGAGCGTACACAATAAGGGAGGATTTTGAATCCCGGGTAAGACTCATACCAGCCACACCAATCACACCGTACAACTTGTGATCTAAACCCAGTTAACAGTATGATAACAGCGGAGCCTCTGAAAGATGGCTTCCTTCAACAATAACCCGAATTAGTTAACAATAACTATGTACAATTATTGCAGATAATCCGCACTTGGGATGGGCGCCCAGCATCCACTACGGACTCCGAGAAATAGATTTATCGGTAAGTAAAATCTTATTTTCTCTATCGTCCTAGTGGATGCTGGGGTTCCTGAAAGGACCATGGGGATTATACCAAAGCTCCCAAACGGGCGGGAGAGTGCGGATGACTCTGCAGCACCGAATGAGAGAACTCCAGGTCCTCCTTAGCCAGAGTATCAAATTTGTAAAATTTTACAAACGTGTTCTCCCCTGACCACGTAGCTGCTCGGCAGAGTTGTAATGCCGAGACCCCTCGGGCAGCCGCCCAAGATGAGCCCACCTTCCTTGTGGAGTGGGCCTTTACAGATTTAGGCTGTGGCAGGCCTGCCACAGAATGTGCAAGTTGGATTGTGCTACAGATCCAACGAGCAATCGTCTGCTTAGACGCAGGAGCACCCATCTTGTTGGGTGCATACAATATAAACAACGAGTCAGATTTTCTGACTCCAGCTGTCCTTGCAATATATATTTTTAATGCTCTGACAACGTCCAGTAACTTGGAGTCCTCCAAGTCACTTGTAGCCGCAGGCACTACAATAGGCTGGTTCAGATGAAATGCTGACACCACCTTAGGGAGAAAATGCGGACGAGTCCGCAGTTCTGCCCTGTCCGAATGGAAAATCAGATATGGGCTTTTGTAAGATAAAGCTGCCAGTTCTGACACTCTCCTGGCCGAAGCCAGGGCTAGAAGCATGGTCACTTTCCATGTGAGATATTTCAAATCCACCTTTTTTAGTGGTTCAAACCAATGAGATTTTAGAAAGTCCAAAACCACATTGAGATCCCACGGTGCCACTGGAGGCACCACAGGAGGCTGTATATGCAGCACTCCCTTAACAAAGGTCTGGACTTCAGGGACTGAAGCCAATTCTTTTTGAAAGAAAATCGACAGGGCCGAAATTTGAACCTTAATAGATCCCAATTTGAGACCCATAGACAATCCTGATTGCAGGAAATGTAGGAATCGACCCAGTTGAAATTCCTCCGTCGGAGCACTCCGATCTTCGCACCACGCAACATATTTTCGCCAAATTCGGTGATAATGTTGCATGGTTACTTCCTTCCTTGCTTTAATCAAAGTAGGAATGACTTCTTCCGGCATGCCTTTTTCCTTTAGGATCCGGCGTTCAACCGCCATGCCGTCAAACGCAGCCGCGGTAAGTCTTGAAACAGACAGGGACCCTGCTGAAGCAAGTCCCTCCTTAGAGGTAGAGGCCACGGATCTTCCGTGATCATCTCTTGAAGTTCCGGGTACCAAGTCCTTCTTGGCCAATCCGGAACCACTAGTATCGTTCTTACGCCTCTTTGCCGTATAATTCTCAATACTTTTGGTATGAGAGGCAGAGGAGGAAACACATACACCGACTGGTACACCCAAGGCGTTACCAGCGCGTCCACAGCTATTGCCTGCGGATCTCTTGACCTGGCGCAATACCTGTCCAGTTTTTTGTTGAGGCGAGACGCCATCATGTCCACCATTGGTCTTTCCCAACGGGTTACCAGCATGTGGAAGACTTCTGGATGAAGTCCCCACTCTCCCGGGTGAAGATCGTGTCTGCTGAGGAAGTCTGCTTCCCAGTTGTCCACTCCCGGGATGAACACTGCTGACAGTGCTATCACATGATTCTCTGCCCAGCGAAGAATCCTTGCAGCTTCTGCCATTGCACTCCTGCTTCTTGTGCCGCCCTGTCTGTTCACATGGGCGACTGCCGTGATGTTGTCCGACTGGATCAACACCGGTTTTCCTTGAAGCAGAGGTTCTGCCTGGCTTAGAGCATTGTATATTGCTCTTAGTTCCAGAATGTTTATGTGAAGAGACGTTTCCAGGCTCGTCTATACTCCCTGGAAGTTTCTTCCTTGTGTGACTGCTCCCCAGCCTCTCAGGCTGGCGTCCGTGGTCACCAGGATCCAATCCTGTATGCCGAATCTGCGGCCCTCCAATAGATGAGGACTCTGCAACCACCACAGAAGAGACACCCTTGTCCTTGGAGACAGGGTTATCCGTAGGTGCATCTGAAGATGCGACCCTGACCATTTGTCCAACAGATCCCTTTGGAAAATTCTTGCGTGGAATCTGCCGAATGGAATTGCTTCGTAAGAAGCCACCATTTTTCCCAGGACTCTTGTGCATTGATGTACAGACACCTTTCCTGGTTTTAGGAGGTTCCTGACAAGCTCGGATAACTCCTTGGCTTTTTCCTCCGGGAGAAAACCCTTTTTCTGAACCGTGTCCAGAATCATCCCTAGGAACAGCAGACGAGTTGTCGGCATTAACTGGGATTTTGGAATATTCAGAATCCACCCGTGCTGTTTTAGCACTTCTTGAGACAGTGCTAATCCCATCTCTAGCTGTTCTCTGGACCTTGCCCTTATTAGGAGATCGTCCAAGTATGGGATAATTAATATGCCTTTTCTTCGAAGAAGAATCATCATCTCGGCCATTACCTTTGTAAAGACCCGAGGTGCCGTGGACAATCCGAACGGCAGCGTCTGAAACTGATAGTGACAGTTTTGTACAACGAACCTGAGGTACCCCTGGTGTGAGGGGTAAATTGGAACGTGGAGATACGCATCCTTGATGTCCAAGGATACCATAAAGTCCCCCTCTTCCAGGTTCGCTATCACTGCTCTGAGTGACTCCATCTTGAACTTGAACTTCTTTATGTACAGGTTCAAGGACTTCAGATTTAGAATAGGCCTTACCGAGCCATCCGGCTTCGGTACCACAAAAAGAGTGGAATAATACCCCTTCCCTTGTTATAGAAGAGGTACCTTGACTATCACCTGCTGAGAGTACAGCTTGTGAATGGCTTCCAAAACCGTCTCCCTTTCGGAGGGGGACGTTGGTAAAGCAGACTTCAGGAAACGGCGAGGTGGATCTGTCTCTAATTCCAACCTGTACCCTTGAGATATTATCTGCAGGATCCAGGGATCTACCTGCGAGTGAGCCCACTGCGCGCTGTAATTTTTGAGACGACCCCCCACCGTCCCCGAGTCCGCTTGAGAAGCCCCAGCGTCATGCTGAGGCTTTTGTAGAAGCCGGGGAGGGCTTCTGTTCCTGGGAAGGAGCTGCGTGTTGCTGTCTCTTCCCTCGACCTCTGCCTCGTGGCAGATATGAATAGCCCTTTGCTCTCTTATTTTTAAAGGAACGAAAGGGCTGCGGTTGAAAGGTCGGTGCCTTTTTCTGTTGGGGAGTGACTTGAGGTAGAAAGGTGGATTTCCCGGCTGTAGCCGTGGCCACCAAATCTGATAGACCGACTCCAAATAACTCCTCCCCTTTATACTGCAAAACTTCCATATGCCGTTTTGAATCCGCATCGCCTGTCCACTGTCGCGTCCATAAAGCTCTTCTGGCCGAAATGGACATAGCACTTACCCGTGATGCCAGTGTGCAGATATCCCTCTGTGCATCACGCATATAAAGAAATGCATCCTTTATTTGTTCTAACGACAGTAAAATATTGTCCCTGTCCAGGGTATCAATATTTTCAATCAGGGACTCTGACCAAACTACCCCAGCACTGCACATCCAGGCAGTCGCTATAGCTGGTCGTAGTATAACACCTGCATGTGTGTATATACTTTTTTGGATATTTTCCATCCTCCTATCTGATGGATCTTTAAGTGCGGCCGTCTCAGGAGAGGGTAACGCCACTTGTTTAGATAAGCGTGTTAGCGCCTTGTCCACCCTAGGAGGTGTTTCCCAGCGCTCCCTAACCTCTGGCGGGAAAGGGTATAATGCCAATAATTTCTTTGAAATTATCAGCTTTTTATCAGGGGCAACCCACGCTTCATTACACACGTCATTTAATTCTTCTGATTCAGGAAAAACTATAGGTAGTTTTTTCACACCCCACATAATACCCTGTTTAGTGGTACCTGTAGTATCAGCTAAATGTAACGCTTCCTTCATTGCCAAAATCATATAACGTGTGGCCCTACTGGAAAATACGGTTGATTCGTCACCGTCACCACTGGAGTCAGTGCCTGTGTCTGGGTCTGTGTCGACCGACTGAGGCAAAGGGCGTTTCACAGCCCCTGACGGTGTTTGAGTCGCCTGGACAGGCACTAATTGATTGTCCGGCCGTCTCATGTCGTCAAACGACTGCTTTAGCGTGTTGACACTATCCCGTAGTTCCATAAATAAAGGCATCCATTCTGGTGTCGACTCCCTAGGGGGTGACATCCTCATATTTGGCAATTGCTCCGCCTCCACGCCAATATCGTCCTCATACATGTCGACACACACGTACCGACACACAGCAGACACACAGGGAATGCTCCTAACGAAGACAGGACCCACTAGCCCTTTGGGGAGACAGAGGGAGAGTTTGCCAGCACACACCAAAAGCGCTATATATATATCAGGGATAGCCTTATAATAAGTGCTCCCTTATAGCTGCTTTGTTATATCAAAATATCGCCATAAATTTGCCCCCCCCTCTCTGTTTTACCCTGTTTCTGTAGTGCAGTGCAGGGGAGAGACTTGGGAGCCGTCCTGACCAGCGGAGCTGTGAGAGGAAATGGCGCCGTGTGCTGAGGAGATAGGCCCCGCCCCTTTTCTGGCGGGCTCGTCTCCCGCTATTTAGAGAAATCAGGCAGGGGTTAAATATCTCCATATAGCCTCTGGGGGCTATATGTGAGGTATTTTTAGCCTTTATATAGGTTACATTTGCCTCCCAGGGCGCCCCCCCCCAGCGCCCTGCACCCTCAGTGACCGCGTGTGAAGTGTGCTGAGAGGAAAATGGCGCACAGCTGCAGTGCTGTGCGCTACCTTTAGAAGACTGCAGGAGTCTTCAGCCGCCGATTCTGGACCTCTTCTGACTTCAGCATCTGCAAGGGGGCCGGCGGCGCGGCTCCGGTGACCATCCAGGCTGTACCTGTGATCGTCCCTCTGGAGCTTGATGTCCAGTAGCCAAGAAGCCAATCCATCCTGCACGCAGGTGAGTTGACTCCTTCTCCCCTCAGTCCCTCGCTGCAGTGATCCTGTTGCCAGCAGGAATCACTGTAAAATAAAAAACCTAGCTAAACTTTTTCTAAGCAGCTCTTTAGGAGAGCCACCTAGATTGCACCCTTCTCGGCCGGGCACAAAAATCTAACTGGAGTCTGGAGGAGGGTCATAGGGGGAGGAGCCAGTGCACACCACCTGATCTGGAAAAGCTTTACTTTTTGTGCCCTGTCTCCTGCGGAGCCGCTATTCCCCATGGTCCTTTCAGGAACCCCAGCATCCACTAGGACGATAGAGAAAACTCCATATGCCTCTTTGAGTCGGCATCCCCCGTCCACTGTCGGGTCCATAAGACTCGCCTAGCAGAAATGGACATAGCGTTTATTCTGGAACCCAGTAAACTGTCTCTTTGAGCATCCCTCATATATAAGACAGCATCCTTTATATGCCCTAGGGTCATTAAATAGTATCCTTATCAAGGGTCTCAATATCCGCTAATAAAGAATCTGTCCATGCTGCTACAGCACTACAAACCCAGGCCGACGCGATTGCCGGCCTGAGCAACGTACCAGAATGAGTGTAAACGGACTTCAAGGTAACCTCCTGCTTGCGGTCAGCAGGATCCTTGAGGGTAGCCGTATCTTGGGACGGGAGCACTATCTTTTTTGATAAGCGTGTCAAAGCTTTGTCTACCCTAGGGGAGGATTCCCACCGTATTCTGTCCTGTGACGGGAAAGGATACGCTGTTAGAATCCTTTTGGGAATCTGCAGTTTTTTGTCTGGAGTTTCCCATGCTTTTTTCGCATAATTCGTTCAGCTCATGTGAGGAGGGAAAGGTGACCTCAGGTTTCTTTCCCTTATACATGTGTACCCTCGTGTCAGGGACAGGGGGTTCCTCAGTAATATGCAAAACATCTTTAATTGCGATAATCATATATCGAATACATTTAGCCACCCTTGGCTGCAATTTTGCATCATCGTAGTAGACACTGGAGTCTGAATCCGTGTCGGTATCTGTGTCAACTGTTTGGGATAGTGGGCGCTTCTGAGACCCCGAAGGTCCCGGCGACATAGGGACAGACATGGGTTGACTCCCTGACTGTACCCTAGCTTCAGCTTTGTCTAATCTTTTGTGCAATAAATTAACATTAGCACTTAAAACATTCCACATATCCATCCAGTCAGGTGTCCGCGCTGCCGACGGAGACCTAATATTCATACACTCCCCCATCCTCCTTAGGTGAGCCTTCAACCTCAGACATGTCGACACACGCGTACCGACACACCACACACACACACGGAAGCTCTTTTCTGAAGACAGGTTCCCCACCAGGCCCTTTGGAGAGACAGAGAGAGAGTATGCCAGCACACACCCCAGCGCTATATGACCCAGGAAAAAACACAGAATGTTTACCCAGTAGCGCTTATGTATAATATATATATATATGCGCCAATTATGTGCCCCCCCCCCTCTACTTTAAAACCCTCTTTCACCGTGTGTCAAGCAGGGGAGAGTCCGGGGAGCTTCCTCTCAGCGGTGCTGTGGAGAAAAAATGGCGCTGGTGAGTGCTGAGGGAGAAGCCCCGCCCCCTCGGCGGCGGGCTTCTGTCCCGCTCAAATTTACTAATAACATGGCGGGGGCTCTTTTTATACATGTACAGTGCCCAGCTGTACATGTATATATGTGTATTTGCCACCTGAGGTGTTTATTGCTGCCCAGGGCACCCCCCCATGCGCCCTGCACCCTTACAGTGACCGAAGTGTGTGAGGTGAATGGGAGCAATGGCGCACCGCTTCACGTTACCTCTTATGAAGATCATGTCTTCTGCCACCTCTGAAGTCTTTTCCTCACTTACTCACCCGGCTTCTTTCTTCCGGCTCTGCGAGGAGGACGGCGGCGCGGCTCTGGGACGGACGGCGAGGGTGAGACCTGCGTACCGATCCCTCTGGAGCTAATGGTGTCCAGTAGCCTAAGAAACAAAGCCCTGAAACTCAGAGAAGTGGGTCTGTTTCTCTCTCCTCAGTCCCTCGATGCAGGGAGTCTGTTGCCAGCAGGCTCCCTGAAAATAAAAAACCTAACTAAAATACTTTCTTTTACAGGAAACTCAGAAGAGCTCCCTGAAAGCACCCAGTCTCCACTGGGCACAGTATCAAACTGAGGTCTGGAGGAGGGGCATAGAGGGAGGAGCCAGTGCACACCCAGATCCAAAGTCTTTCTTAAAGTGCCCATGTCTCCTGCAGAGCCCGTCTATCCCCATGGTCCTTACGGAGTCCCAGCATCCTCTAGGACGTTAGAGAAATATATATATATATATACACACACACACACACACACACACACACACACACACACACACACACACACACACACACACCTGCACAGGAGCGTAGTCTCTTTATTTCATTATCACTGAGTCCCTTATGGAGTGCCGCCATCTGTTCGTGTATATCCGCTATACGTGTTGGAGGCCACCGGGGGCATTAAGAAGGAGGTATTGTGCCTGGCGCCCTCCTCAAAAGAAAAAAAGTAGACATGGATTATGAACATCAGAGGGAGTACCCTTGGTTAATAGGGGCATATCCCCATAATGATAAACCTCCATTGTTTAGACGGACAAATTATAGGACGAGATTACATACATCAGACGACACAGGGACTACAGAAAGTGATAATGACACAGGAAATACTAGAACAGCGGGACGTACAGGTACCCCGCAGCGACTGCCAAACCTCGAGGCAAAACAAATACAAAAAAAAAAAAACCAGAGGGGTCACAAGACTTAGTGTACAATCTCTCTAGTAGAACTTTATCGGATTTTGAATTGGGGGTATTACAACGGGGATTGTTCTTTGTACCTATTGTCCCTTTTGACAGGTTACAGTGGAAAATAGAGTTGTATCAGCTCAATAGGAGTTTAAAATAGAAAGAGTTTTTTGGGATTAAAGCCCCCATTCCCTCAGAATTGCCACCTCAACTACTTGCGGTGCAGAATCTATCTAAGTTTGAACAAACTAGCAATAACGCATCTATTAAAACTTACACACGTATGCTAGACAAGACTATTACTGAAGCCACTATGGCGAAAAAACCTACATATTGGAATTTATCTAAAGACGAACGTGAGGCACTCTCTAATCTCAGTAGCTAAAATGATGTAGTATTCAGACAGGCGGATAAGGGCGGTGCCTTAGTTATAATGAACCTGATGGATTACAAAAGGGAAGTAGAACGCCAGCTGAAGGATGTAAAAACCTATAGAAGGTTGGATTCTGATCCTTCATTTATATTAAAAAATGAATTAGATCAAGTGCTGACATAGGCCTGTGCGAGCGGTTGGATTTCCAGTGACATCAAAACAGCACTGACGGTACAATATCCGGTTAAACCTTTACTATACATGGTACCGAAGTTTCACAAACAACTCATTGACCCTCCTGGTAGGCCCAACATTGCGGCCAGAGGGTTGTTATAACAACCCATTTCGATTTATCTCGATGCGCTGCTCCAACCGTGCATACAGGCTAAACCCACGTTTTTGAAGGATGCTGCCAGCCTCCTCAGGTCATTGAAAACACCCTCTATTGTCAGATACATCCTTGCTATGTGCGGTGGATGTCAGTAGCCTGTATACCTGCATACCACATGATGCGGGTATACAGGCTACTAAAGAACTGATCACTGATAACCCACTATATGTGGGACACCCCCCCCCCCCCCCCCATTGAACTGTTCCTCACCCTACTTGAATTGGTATTAACAAGGATTTATTTACGATAAACACTTTTACCTCAAAACGTTTGGATGTGCGATGGGGTGCGATGGGGTCCAACGAGGCCCCATTGTATGCCAACGCGTTTATGTTCAACATTGAACAACTATTCTTTGAAAACAAGGAGGTATCTGATAAAATAATAGCGTATTTTAGATACATAGACGACCTGCTAATTGTGTGGGAGGGAACGGAGGGACAGTTCAGGGACCTTATCGAGACTCCTAATTCTAGCAATAGTACGGTTAAATTCACCTATACCGTGAACACACAGTGAATTCCCTGTCTCACAAAGATGGCAGGTAGATTGTCACCTGCCTTATTCTCTAAACCTACAGATAGGGACAATCTATTACAGGCATCGAGCGCACATCCTGTACCGCTAAAGAACGAACTCCCCTATTCAAAATATATTAGAGCATTACATATAAGTGACCAGAGGGAGGTGGGAATTCGACAGTTTGAGGAGATGTTTAATAAATTCTTACAAAGAGGTTATAAAGAGAAAGACCTCATTAAGGCTAACAAGAAAGCTCTAGCTATTCCCGTAGATCAATTGTTGATTGCTAGGGATAGAAAAACCAATAGTAATCGACACGTTTGGGTAAGCAAATACACACATGAGTACTTATGCTAATAATAAGGCCAAGTCTCTTTGGCCTATGATTACGTCCGAGAAGGATCTTAGAGCGTTATGCGATAAGTCCTTGATGACTTATCCGAGATGTAAAAACCTCAAAGATTATTTGGTACACAATGATGCGTCACAGCTAGGGAAGAAAACGTGTCAAACATTCCTTACTAAACCAAAAAACGGCTGTTTTAAATGCCCTAATTGTACAACATGTAGATTTTTACAAACAGGACCAACGTTCCACCATCCATACACAGGAATCAAGTATCACATAGGAAATCGACTTAAGTGTACTAACCGCTTTGTGGTTTACACTATATCGTGTCCATGTTCCA